>NC_138116.1:21045000-23445000 GCF_964146895.1 Miniopterus schreibersii
AAAATACTGTCTTACATTTTAACAGCAAGAAAAGCCTTTAGTAACAACCACTCAGACCTTGAGGTCCTTGTCCTATCCAACAATCCTAGTAGTTGAAAAAATTAGTTTGCGTTGGAGCCTGAGAGTATTTGTTCAAAGAGTTATCAATAAAGTTTTGAATAAAAAAACAATTCTCCTAGCTCCGTTTCCACAAAGCTGATCAAACGCAGAGCGAGGAGCTTATCGCGAGAAAATGGAAAATCGCGTTTCGTCCTCCGGCCCTGTTCTCGCGTTGTTTCATCAAGCAGTAGAGAGAAGTAAAAGGGAGCACGAAATACCGCGAGCTTAGTATTCTCGCGATATTTCCTGGGATTGCCCCTCCCCCTCTTCCAAGTGCCGTTTCGGTTTAACCTAGTGTGGGACTGAGTCTGTGTGAGGGAGCGGGTGAGTGTGGGGGGCATTGAGGTGAGGCGGAGGCAAGAAAAGGAGCTCCCTCAGGAGCGAAGGACAAAGGGGGTGTGAGGCACCTAGGCCGCGGAACCTGAGCGACTGGAAGCCACCCCGAGCCGGGCTACCGGGTAGGGTAAAGGCCCGCGCAGTCCTCACGGCTCCAGAGCCGGAGTCGGCCGCGCAGCCCCGGGCCGGCGGCTTCCTACTTCCTCGACCTCCCCGGCCCCCGGGCCTGAGGATTGGCGCAGCGCGGGGAGGAGGGCAAACAGACTTGAGCGGCTGCCGGTTGTCTCGAAACTCCACTGCTGAGGAACTCTCATTTCTTCCCTGGCTCCTTCACCCCCACCTCATGTAGGAGGGTGCCGACGAGTCGGGAGGGAGGAGGAGCCTGCGCTACGGTCCCTTCCCTCCCCACCCCCTTCTCGGGGCGCTTTGGTAGGCGTGGGGTTGGGGTTGGGGGGAGGGTGGGGGTTACTTTTTGGAGTGCTGGGGAACTTTTTCCCCTTTTTGAGGCCAGGGGGAAGGGGATGCCCAATCCAGAGAGACATGGGGGCAAGAAGGACGGGAGTGGAGGAGCTTCTGGAACTTTGCAGCCGTCATCAGGAGGTGGCAGCTCCAACAGCAGAGAGCGTCACCGCTTGGTGTCGAAGCACAAACGGCACAAGTCCAAGCACTCCAAAGACATGGGGTTGGTGACCCCCGAAGCAGCACCTTTGGGTACAATTATCAAACCTTTGGTGGAATATGATGACATCAGCTCTGATTCAGATACCTTCTCTGACGACATGGCCTTCAAATTAGACAGGAGGGAGAATGATGAACGTCGTGGAACTGATCGGAGTGACCGCCTGCACAAACATCGTCACCACCAGCACAGACGTTCCCGGGACTTACTAAAAAGTAAACAGACGGAAAAAGAAAAAAACCAGGAAGTTTCCAGCAAGTCGGGATCGATGAAGGACCGGATATCAGGAAGCTCAAAGCGGTCGAATGAGGAGAATGATGACTATGGGAAGGCACAGATCTCCAAAAGCGGCAGCAACAAGGAATCCAGGTCATCCAAACTACACAAGGAAAAGGCTCGGAAAGAACGTGAGTTGAAGTCTGGGCACAAAGACCGGAGTAAAAGTCATCGGAAAAGGGAAACACCCAAAAGCTACAAAACAGTGGACAGCCCCAAACGGAGATCCAGGAGTCCCCACAGGAAATGGTCTGACAGCCCCAAGCAAGATGATAGCCCCTCGGGAGCTTCTTATGGCCAAGATTATGACCTTAGTCCCCCAAGATCTCACACCTCCAGCAATTATGACTCCTACAAGAAGAGTCCTGGAAGTACCTCAAGAAGGCAGTCAATTAGCCCACCTTACAAGGAGCCTTCAGCCTACCAGTCCAGCACCCGGTCACCCAGTCCCTACAGCAGACGACAGAGGTCTGTGAGTCCCTATAGCCGGAGACGTTCTTCCAGCTATGAAAGGAGTGGCTCTTACAGTGGGAGATCACCGAGTCCCTATGGCCGAAGGCGATCCAGCAGCCCTTTCACCAGCAAACGGTCTCTGAGTCGGAGTCCACTCCCCAGGTGAGCTATTTGTCTAACAGTCCTTTCTTTCTTAGGGTGGGTTATGAGGAACTGGCAGTTAGTAATGTTTTGTTGAAGTTCCCATTATTCATTGACTAGAACCCTTTACTATTGGCTAATCATTCAAGTGAGTGACTCTGGTCTCCTCTTAACCCAGAATTTGAAAAGTGGAGAGTTAAACTGCTAAAGGTAGGTACTTCCAGTGACAGGATCTTCAGCTGTAAGCTGAAGAAAAATCATGCATAGAGTTGATACTGGTTTCCAAAACTTATCTAGCTATTTCTGTTGCTTTGTTTAAAAATTTTTTAAAACCGCTTGGTATTAGTGCTTGAGACCTCATGGAACCTGATTAGAGATGTAAGAAATTAGTTTTCATTTGAATTATCTTAAGGCTATTTGCCTAGGTCATCTACCATTTGTTCTGCCCACTGAGTGTTCAAACTTGTTAAATTCACTTATTTCCTAATTGACAATGTTTTAGTGTCGTACAGAAGACTCCTGTCTTTTCACAGATATTTCTAGTGGAAATTAAGCTGATTCATGCTTTTTCCCTTTGATGGTAGAGCCTAGCAGAAATTGGTTCCAGTGATAATTTGATTTTCTTTACAGCACCACCATTGACCTACCCTGTGACCACTGACAATTTTCAAAATCTTTCTCTAAAAAAAATGGTAATAGTGCCTTTACTGTGTTATTTTTGCAAGAAAGGCATGTTAGTTTGAAATTTAATTGTTGGAGTGAATTATCTACTGGAAACTGTTTTTCTTTGTAGGATGTACCTCCCTTTTTGTGGACTCACCTTTGTCCACAAGAGCAGAACATGGGCTTTGGAGTTATACCTGAATGGAGTCCTAATCTTGCTTTGTGTCCTTAGGCAAATAATTTTTCCACGCCTAGGTTTTTTTTATGTGTAAAATGGGAGTAATAACTACCAATTTCTAGAGTGGTGAGGATTAAGTTAGTAAATATGAAGTGCATAATACAGTGACTGGTACCTGAAGCCAATCAGTAACTTCTATAAGTAAGGAAAATGTTGAATACTACTAGTGAAATTATTCTAATTTGAAAAAACGCATGCATATCTTTAAATGTCAATGCGAGTAATTTTTGTTGATTTAAAGTTATAATTACTTATAAACTAGTTTGAATTGATCAAGCTTCTGAGTTCCTAGTTGTCAGGGTCCGAAATTCCTTAGTCTTTTCTTCCATTTTATTGTAATTTTCAAACACAGAAAAGTCCATACATGTACCACCTACATTCTACAATTAATATTTGCTATATATTTTATACGTATCCATCAATTCATCATTCGCTTTATTATTATTTTTTAACCCATTGCTTTTCAGAGAGAGTGGAAGGGGAAGAGAGAGAGAGAGAGAGAGAGAGATTGAGAATAAGAAAGAAAACATTGATGTGAGAGAGACACACCAATTGGTTGCCTCTTGCACTTACCCCGACCGGGACAGGGATCAAGCCTACAGCGGAGGTAGGAATCGAACTTGGAACCCCGTCAGTCCTCCGGCTGATGCTAACCACTGAACAAAACCAGTTAGGACCATCTTTTGTTTTGATTTATCTCAAAGTTGCTGACATCAGCATACTTCATTATAAATGCTTTAGTATATATATCATTAGCTAGAGGTCATCAGCTAATGAGGGGTAAAATTTATATACAGGGAAATGGATAAGTCTTAAGTGTACCATTTGTGAAGTTGTTTAGTTTTTTAAGGAACCCTAAGAAATGAAATATTCTCAGAATATTTGGTTTTTTTCCCTCTTTTGTTCTCTTTTTAAGTGAGAGTTTAGTGAAGCAGTAAAACAAAGTGGCTACTCCACAGACAGAGCAGTCAAATATTTGTTTTCTTGAGTAGTTTAATAAGGATGTTCTGAGAATTTTTATTGTTGTGGGGTTTGGGAATATAGAAGTGCATTGAGGTTAAAACACTAAAATGAGTTCCAGTAAGACCTACACTGCAGCTTTGCAATGATTCCTTTTGGGATCATAGCTGAAGTTTTTTCTTCCTCTATTTACTTAACTGGAACTAGTGCAGAAATGGTAAAAATAAGTCAAAGAATTGGAGACACCTTATGGTATTATAGGACACAAATATAAGCACTGCATAATAATCCTAGAGTCACACACACATTTTTAGTTGGTTTGTAGAGAGCATCATATGTTTGTATTGTGCATTATATATTTTTCCTTATATGTTGGAATTCCAAACAGTAAGTACAGAACTTTAATCTTAGAGTCAGAGTAGAGGAACATACAGATCCCTTCTCTGGTGTTCTCTGTGTTTTTTCCTTGGTAGAGAGTCAAAATTAAATAAGCAACATTGTTTTAAAAGACAAAATGCTTTGGGAGAAATGCAAGGTCTTTGTATTTACCAAATTAATAGTGATTAATAGTAGCAATTTCAGATGGGTGCAACCTAACTTAATTCAGAGGAAAAATATGTTTATTTTTTAAGACAATTTTTTTATTGTTGCCTGAATTTACCTACTTGTTGTCTCCCCCCTTTTTTTTCCTTGAAGAGTGGATCTGGATCATAAAAATACCTTAAGTATATGGCCATTCAAATGTCCCATTAACAATAGGCTTGTGTTCAGAAATTCAAGGGCTTTTAGCAAAGTTTCTTAGGAAGATTTAGTCATGCTGAAAGATTATAGAAACAATGCTTTGTATAGCGTAGTCTCTGACACTACTTAGTGTTTGGGATTTTAGAAGTTTTTCCTGGGATAGAGGTGTTAGTTTTATCCCAGCTCTAATTTAATCTGAGAAAACCTCTTGTTTCAGTCAGTTTTTTACAAAAGAAGTATTTATTTTAAGGGTAAGTGGATATTTGGTGAACCCACTTAACTACTTTCAATAGTTTATATACTCATGTTTATATATATATATGTGTATATATCTATATATATGTTGTTATTGTTGTTTTGAGTACTTTGATTCTAATAATGACTATATTTTAACTAAGTTTTGGGGGCAAACTTCCAAAGAGCAGTATAAGAAAATCATGGCTAACATCATGTGAGTTGTTTCCCCTACACACATATGCTATTTATTTTGAAACTTTTGATTCATGTCAGTCTTACCAGTGATCAAAGATAAAGGGGGATATTGAAGATCTGGAATGGAAACAATTTACAATTTGTTTTAGATTCCTGGGCAAATAATGTTTTGTCCAGTTACAGTTTTAGTGCTAACTCCCCCCCCCCCATCCCCCTTACCTTAAAGCCTAAACACATTAGGCTTTATTAAAAAGCAAAAAGAATTAATGAGGGTTGGGTGTCAATTTAGAATAATATGCCTCATAGATTCTAAAATTTTACTTCCCGCCCAGCCAGGCGTGGCTCAGTTGTTGAGTGTCTACCTGGGATCCAGGCGATCGGAGTTCTATTCCTGGTCAGGGCACATGCCTGGGTTGTGGGCTCGATCAAGGACTCTCATCATTGATGTTTCTGTCTCTCTCTCCCTCTCCTTTCCTCTCTCTGAAATCAATAAAGATATATTTAAAAAATAAATAAATAAAAATGAAATTTTACTTCCCAATCCTTCCTTAATAATGAAAATAAATTGAATATGCAATAATACCTTGCTTTTTGAGTTCCTAAAAAGTTTATTAGAAATCATTTTATATTTGAAAGTACCAGAAGCTGTTATAGTTTTGAGAACTTCTAATTATTTGGTAAGACAGTTTCTCCAGTTTATAGTTTGTTAATTCCAACTTTTGTATCTTGGGGGTTTGTTTAGTAGAGGCACAACTTAATTATAAACTTGAGGATACAGGAACAAAATCTTTTCCTAGGATCTGTCAATTAAATAGTTCTCTAGTTAAAAGTTTAGATTTTGGCGAAGCATGCTAGTTACTTTTAATTTCTTGATTGATATAACCCACCTTTAGTATAAGGTTTGATTTTTTCAATCATGTTTTCACTTTATCAGAAATTTAAACCAAAATTCTAAGAGTAAATATTATGACTATAGGTATTTTCTAACATGGGGAAAAATATCGATCTGTCTCCCTTCAGTTAAATAATTTTTAGTTTTATATGATTGAAGTATATTGTCATACAGGATTTAGTTCTAATCTATTTCTTAAACTTTTTTAGAATAGTTTTAGATTTACAGAAAAATTGTGAAGATAGTGCAAAGAGTTCTTATATCCCCTGGTACCCAGCTTCTCCACTATTAACATCTTACATTAGTATGGTACATTTGTTATAATTAAACCAATTAATGAACCAATGTTGATTTATGATTATTTGATACCTAATTATTTTTAAGTTTGCTAACTTACTCAAAGTGGTTTTTTAAGTTACAGCTCTCCATAATTTAACTGATTTATTTTCCTTTGTTGCTATAGCCTATTCATTAAATTGCCGTTTTCTTTTTCCATTAGGAAATCCATGAAGTCTAGAAGTAGAAGTCCCGCATATTCAAGACACTCGTCCTCTCACAGTAAGAAGAAGAGATCCGGGTCACGCAGTCGACATTCCAGTATCTCACCTGTCAGGCTTCCATTGAACTCCAGCTTGGGAGCTGAACTCAGTAGGAAAAAGAAGGAAAGAGCAGCTGCTGCTGCTGCAAAAATGGATGGAAAGGAATCCAAGGGTTCACCTATTATTTTGGCTAGAAAAGAGAACAGTTCAGTAGAGGCTAAGGATTCAGGTTTGGAGTCTAAAAAGTTACCCAGAGGTTTAAAATTGGAAAAATCTGCCCCAGATACTGAACTGATGAATGTAACACATCTAAACACAGAGGCCAAAAATTCTTTAGATACAGGGAAAATAAAGGTGGATGAGAACTCTGAGAAGCATCCTGTTAAAGATTTGAAAGTACAGGGATCAAGAGACTCTAAACCCATGGCATTGAAGGAGGAGATTGTTACTCCAAAAGAGACAGAGACATCAGAAAAGGAGACCCTTCCACCTCTCCCCACAGTTACTTCTCCTCCACCTCCTTTACCAACTACTACCCCTCCACCTCAGACACCCCCTTTGCCACCTTTGCCTCCACTACCAGCTATGCCACAGCAACCACCTCTGCCTCCTCCCCAACCAGCATTTAGTCAGGTTCCTGCTTCTAGTACTCCAACTTTGCCCCCTTCTACTCACTCAAGGACATCTACTCTGTCCTCTCAGGCAAATTCTCAGCCCCCTGTACAGGTTTCTATGAAGACTCAAGTGTCTGTAACAGCTGCTATTCCACACCTAAAAACGTCAACGTTGCCTCCTCTGCCCCTCCCACCCTTATTACTTGGAGAAGATGACATGGATAGGTAAGTCCTATAGTTAACTGAGAAAACTTACTCTCTCGATCTAAGTATAATACATTTTTCTCAAACTTTGTTAAAACTGCTGTAATTCATTGCTATTTAGAATGCTTTTATGAATAGGAAATGCCTTTAATGTTCCGTTTTCAGTGGGAAAGTCCTTATTTATGACATTACTTAGGAAGAATTACAATTTGAGGCCCACTAACCCTTTTTCTCATAAGTTTATTTACTGATAAGGCTAATTTGGATTCAGATTCTTAAAAATCAATAGCACTTGTCAGATTTTTAGTTGAAAAATTTAATAGCTATAGAAAAATTAAAAGAATGATACAGTTAACACCCTTATACTTTTCACCTAGATCTACCAATGGTTAACTTTTGGCCATATTTCTTTAACTGTAGGTATTTGACACTTCTGAGTTCTTTAGTATGTCTCTAATAATAATATCAGTAACATAATATAAATAATAATATTAGATATCACCAGTGGTCCCCAAAATGTCTTTTATATATCTATTTTGTTTTTTGTTTTTTCTCCTGGTCGAGGAGAAAAATAAGCCAGGTTTATTTCAAAAAGTTCTGCTTAAAAAAAATCAAATTATTCTGTAAGAAGCAGAAGAACAATATGTAGAATCGTTACTATTTAGAATATAAATTCACAATGGGGTGATGGGAAAAACTAATTTTAATGAGTCCTCTGAGTATTGAGAACTGATTAAGTGATTATGAAGCATGAATCTGATTTTATGGAAGACATTAGGAAATAAATTTAATTTCTTGGCAGGACTAGCTAGGCAAGTACCACCAAACATGATTTAGCAGTAACATATGCCATGACAGCATTTGTGTTACTGTTTTTTCTACTGAGGCCCTCTGATTTTCTAGGATATGAGTTTAGTTTACTGCATGGAATTTCTGTTGTAAGCACAAAAATAAGTACCACTTATCTTGCATCCTAGACCAGTTCTCAACCCTCCATTACTTTCCAAGTGACATAGGGGATTCAAACAGTGATACATTTCAGCCCTTTAGGTATATATTTTTCCTAACTACCCTCTGTGCCTTTTGGGAAGGTGTAAGTGCAATAAATCGGCAGGGGTGGGACATGACAATGAGTATTTAAAAAAATGGCTCCAGTACTGTTCATGGTAGTATATCTGATTTTTTAAAAAAATTCCACATGCTTTTTCTAATATTAATAGGTATTTATGAATTCTGCCACATCCTGAGAACTACAAAGGAAAATAACAACTGAAATTTATGTAGAAAAATTTGTTTGAGGTACACAATACACTTATAGATACAAACTATATGTTTTTATAGTTTTTGTTGGAAAAGGAACATAGTCAGTTTAACGTCATCCAAAAGGACCCTAGGCCATTATCTACCCACAAGAACCTCTTTTAAATATTAGTTTATGTAGTGGCTAGAACAGTATTAGTGTGGCGCTAGGAATCTTTATTTTGAAATGTTTATTTAGCTCACCAAATAACTATTGAATCTACCTACTATGGGTCAAGTAGAGTACAGATTTTCAGAGGTGGAATGATGTTGACAGATGGCACATAGGGATTTCTATATTTCAGATTGGGGATGAAAGGTAAAGTAAGACCCATTCAGTGCTTATTTAAGTATGTGTGGCTCTCTTTAAGAATGTGTATAAGAGAAAATAAAGTGAGCAAATTATTTTTGTTATAGATCAATTTTGATTCTGAAAGTATAACTATATTTTATTTCATAGTCCAGTGTAATTATTTTTAAAGGTATGATTATTAGTTGTTTTTCACATATAATACAAGTAAATTATGAAAGGTAGAAAAATGGAAATGAAGATTTCTTTCACTATCAATGTTCTTTTTTCACTGTCAATTTTAAATTCAAGATGATTTTTTTGTCATATGTATGTGTGTATATATATATATGTGTGTGTATATATATACATATGCCACTCTATCCATGTACCAGCTATATCTATTTTTCATGTGAAAAAAAATTTTTTAATCCTCACCTGAGGATATTTTTCCCATTGCTTTTCAGACAGAGTGGAAGGGAGAGAGAGAGAAACATTGATGCGAGAGAGACATGTCCATTGGTTGCCTCCTGAATGTGTCCTGACCAGGGCTGGGGATTGAGCCTGCAACTGAAGTATGAGGTACTTGCCCTCGACCGGAATTGAACCTGAGACCCTTCAGTCTGCAGGTCAACACTCTAACCACTGAGCCAAACTGGCTGGGGCAGTACTTTTTATGTAAGAACACTTTTCAGGAAGAAATCTAAAAGTTTCATATGGGTCTCATATTCTTCTCTATTTTCTCATGTGAAATGGCAGCAGCTTAAATGTTGAGAATAGGATATACATCTTTTTATTGCCAGCGGTGCTTTAAACATAGAACACAGAATGTAATCAGTAGATAGTGGTTATTTGAATGCATAAGTAAAACTGCTGAAGGAGCCAGAGTCAGGGTTTGTGTAAAATGACACTGGGCATGTAGTTAAGTCATTTGGCACATGGATGACATAAAACTTCCATTTGTCTTCCTTTTTTTATTTAAATACATCTTTATTGATTTTAGAGAGAGGGAGGGAGAGAGAGAGAGAGAGAGAGACATCAATGATGAGAGAGTCATTGATTGGCTGCCTCCTGCAGGCCCCCTACTGGGGATTGAGTCTGCAGCCCTGGGCATGTGCCCTGACTTGGAATTGAACTGTGATCTCCTAGATCCTAGGTCAAATCTCAACCGCTGAGCCACGCCTGGTCGGGCAGTATTTGTCGTCTTTGAGTTAAAATCCTTTTGGGAAAAGAATAAAACTTTTCTTTCAAACATATAGATTGGGCAGGAGTATATTAACCCAGGTATCAAATGCAGGAGTGAATTTAACTAATGGTATTGTGTAAGCCTTTCTGATTCATGGTTTACATGTCTTGGTTTCAAGAAACAAAGGCTGACCAGTCCAAGTGGCTCAGTTGGTTGAGCATTGTCCTGTGCACAGAAAGGTTGCCAGTTCGATACCGGGTCAGAGCACATTCCTGGGTTGTGGATTTGATCCCTGGTCAGGGCTCATACAGAAGGCAACTGATTGATGTTTCTCTCTCACATTGATGTCTTTCTCTTTCCTCCTCCTTCCCTCCCCTGACCCTTCTCTCTCAAGCATGTCCTCTGGTGAGGATTTTAAAAAAAGAAAAGAAAAGAAAAAAGCCCAGCCAGTGTGGCTCAGGTGGTTGAGCCTTGACCCAGGAATCAAGAGGTCATAGTTCCATTCCCCAGTCAGGTCACATGCTCAATCCCCAGTGGGGGTCCGTGTACGAGGCATCTGACCAGTGATACTTCTCTCTCATTGATGTTTCTATCTCTTTCCCTTGCCTTTCCTTCCTCTCTCTCTCAAAATAAAAATGGCCCTAGCTGGTTTGGCTCAGTGGTTAGAACGTCGGTCCTCGGGCTGAAGGGTTCCAGGTTTGATTCTGTCCAAGGGCACATACTTTGGTTGCAGGCTCGACCCCAGGTTGGGGCACATAGGGAAGGCAACGAATCAATGTCTCTCTCTCATCTATGTTTCTCTCTCTTTCTCTCCCTCCACTCTGAAAAGCAATAAAAAAAATATCCTCAGGTGAGGATTAAAAAAAAAACATTTTTTAAAAAAGCAAAGGCTGCCCGGCCAAGCATGGCTCAGCGGTTGAGCGTCGACCTAGGATCCAGGCGATCGGGGTTCGATTCCCGGTCAGGGCACATGCCCAGGTTGTGGGCTTGATCTATCTGTCTCTCTCCCCCTCCTTTCCTCTCTCTGAAATCAATAAAGATATATTTAAAAAAAAAAAAAAAAGCAAAGGCTGCCAAACACACACTTCAATATAGTATGTTCTTCATGAACATAGCCATTCATGAGGATCTCTTGCTTTTAAAGAGATCATCTGACCTGGCCAGGCGTGGCTCAGCGGTTGAGCATTGACCTGGGATCCAGGAGACTGGGGTTCAATTCCCAGTCAGGGCACATACTACCCAGGTTGCGGGCTAGGCAGCCGATCAATGACTCTTATTATTGATGTTTCTATCTCTCTCTCTCTCGCTCCTTTCCTCTCTTTGAAATCAGTAAAGATATATTTAAAAAATTAGTAAATAAATAAATAGATCATCTGTGTACTCTTTAAACTTTTAGTTAACCACCAGGGTTTTTTAATTCTTTTTCTTTTTTTTGATAGCCTGGTTCATTTGGAGTTTATTAGACTTCTATAGAGTCTACACTGTTCTTAAAGGCTGTTTATTTAAAGTATTGAGCTCTTACAGAAAAGAAAGGATCTGTGTGAGCATTCACATTTGACTTAGGATTTTGTTAATAGAATGCTTGGTTCTAATTTTTAATGTATTTAACTCGAATTTTTTTTTTTTTTGAGAGAGAGACATCGATTTGTTGTTCCACCCATTGATGCATTCATGGGTCGATTCCTGTGTGTGCCCTGATGGGATCAAACCTATAACCTTGGTGTATCAGGACAATGCTCTCTAACCAGTTGAGCTACCCAGCCAGGGCTCAACTCAAATTTTTAATTGAAATTTATAAAAATAAATCACTTTTTAAACAACTTACTTTAAGAGGAAGAAGATAGATTATAAAGTTTATGCTATGGAATTTTTTAAATTATGAAGAAATTCATTTTAAAAAAATAGTTCATATGTAAATTCATACTTTCTTAACAATAGTGACTTATTAGAGGTGTTTACATTGTACAGATTAAATCTCATTATTATAAATTTCTTTTTAAAAAAAATATATCTTTATTGATTTCAGAAAGAGGAAGAGAGAGAGAGGTAGAAACATCAATGATGAGAGAGTCATTGATTGGCTGCAGCCTAAACCTGGGCATGTGCCCTGACCGGGAACCGAACCCCAATCTTCTGGATCCTAGGTCGACACTCAACCACTGAACCATGCCTGGCTGGGCCCGTTATTATGAATTTCAAGAGGCTATTAAACTTTGGGCAGTCCTGGAGCTTGGCAACTTTTAAAAAAATTATACATGACTGTTATGCAATATACTCACCATATGTGAGTTGTCTACAGGTATAAATGGGGAACCAGGAAGTACTGATATTAAGATAGTTCAGTACTAATTGGTACTGAATCTTTAAGTAATGACTTAGGTGTTCAGTATCTGCTTCCCTACGTTAGAACATCTCAATATCCGTATGTCCTGAGCACTATATAGAACCATATTTTACTGAGTGCCCTACACTAAGGGCTAACGACCGTAATGTTAAGCATTGCAATTTTATGGGCCATCATTCCAAGGTTTTTGGAACATTAGAATTTGTTGAAATAGCATTTGACCTCTATTCAATTTGTATGCCCTGAATTAATAGGGAGTACACATTCTCTTTCTTGAAAAAAAATGCTAATGTGATTTTTTTTCCAGAAGCAATGTACATTTTCACAGTAGCAAATTATATTTGAACCCGTAAAGTAAGCCTTAGAGAAAACAAGACCTAAATATAAAACGTAGATTAAACTTACATGAAATGATGATGAGAGAATTCAGATACAATACTTTGATTCTAGTGAAGCAGGACCAAGAAGTAATATATTTCTGAATCATGAGGAATTGAAAATATTTTGCTAACCACTATGCTGTACACCTGAAACTAATACAAAATAATATTGAATGTAAACTGTAATTGAAAAATAAAAATTTAAAAAT
This sequence comes from Miniopterus schreibersii, assembly GCF_964146895.1. Taxonomy (NCBI): domain Eukaryota; kingdom Metazoa; phylum Chordata; class Mammalia; order Chiroptera; family Miniopteridae; genus Miniopterus; species Miniopterus schreibersii. The sequence continues at coordinate 21,057,975 of NC_138116.1, forward strand.
AGTTTCTCAGGAATAAAAAAGAATTTCTGACATTAGTTGAGGAGTGAGGAATTTTCTTTCCCTGAATGTCTTAAAAATTGGGGAAATTTAAAAAATCTATATATTATATCCTGACTCAAGAGAGTTTCCTGGTAATAGGCTTTGTTCCCAGAGTAGAAAAATTGTAGTGCAAATTGTAATGTCATAAGTTCATCTCATTCAGTAATTTAACAAAGTTTCAGGTGATCATTTTGCACTCCATTTCTAATTGATATGAGTACAAACTAATCTAGATTTTATTCTGTCTGATTTACAAGAGATTAAAATGAAAATTGATAGGAAGTAGCTTTTGAGATGGTTTCACACACAAGGGGCAGCAGTATGCTTCAGAAAGTTACAATACAAGGGATAGAACTGTTCTTTATGGTTCTGTGGAAGTATTCATGAAAGAATATCTTTCATCTTCTGAGATCTACTTTTAAGACTTCCATCCTCTATAGTTACCAACTGCATGTACCTGGCCTCCAGAAATTAGTATGTTAAACTGAACCAGCTTAATGGGAGTAACTATCCATAGGGCTTGTTTTCCAAAGAAAAGTATTGCTTAGAGTAGCAAAATTATAAGCCTGTCTAGGCACGGTGGAAAGCTGTTCAAAAGTAACTCAGAGCAATTTTTGTGAATGGAAATGTAGTGCTCAAGTCACAATCTGCTTTAAAAAGAAAAAGAGTATCTTTTTTATAATCACTTGTCAAAAAAGTGGAGGAGGCTTCTAATGTGGTTAGGACTCTCAGATCCTTTTCAACCTTCTAATACTGTGATGGAATAGAAAAGGCTTACTGTCTAACATGGTTTTATTTGTAGGCATGAATTAGTATGCTGCACTGTCTTTTCTGAGGACATGCATGGCACAAAATCCTTCCTTTACTCATAAATTAAATTGATATAGTTAAAAATTTGGATCTCAAAACTGAGATTTCTAATCTATTCCAGAAAAGCCATCCTTTTTCCCCACTGACTATAATTTGTTGATTATCATGAGAGACCTGCTTCACCTGCTTTAACAATTCTGTAATAGTTGCTTGAACGTTTTCTCCTTAGATTTTTAGTTTGAGGGTTATTTATCCATTTTGGCAGATCAAGATATGGTTGCCTTTTGCTTCCAAACCAATAGAATAAGTTAGGATATTTTTCACTAGTCTTGATTTCCAGCTTAGCTTTTTTTCTTTTTCCAAGTTCTAAAATACTACTTCCTTTGTCCAAGTTCTTCCCACATCTTTAGCAATATAGCAGTGCTACATTGTTCAGCTTTCATTCCCATTTAAATTTTTGCTGGTTAAAATATAGAGTAGGTTTGATGACTCCATGAGTTGTAGTGATACTTTGCAAATTTAAGATGAATACTTTCTGCATTTTATTTCATCTCAGTAAAAATCCAAATAGAATCTTGGGAAGGACATTAAAAGAAGGGGTTTGTTAAAGAACCTACAAGTAATAGTACAAAATTTCTATTTTTTATTTTAAAATACATTTTTATTGATTTTTAGAGAGAGAAAGAGAAAGAGAATCATTGACATGAGAGAGAAACATTGATCAGTTGCCTTCCATATGCACCCTGACGGGGTATTGAACCCACAACCTGGACATGTGTCCTGACTAGGAATTGAACCGGCAACCTTTTTATTGCACAGGAGGATGCTCAACCAACTGAGCCACACTGGCCAGGGCTATTGTTTCTTTACTATACTATAGATTTCTTTTTGCAAAATCCAAGTATCTTTAACTTTACTAAACCTCTTTGTCTTACCTTGTGTTATGGGTTATTTTCCTTTAAGAGTAAAATCTTTGTAGTCTTTTAATAGTCAGACATTAAAATCTTTGAAAGTTTTATTTGCATATTCTTTAAGTAATTGTGATCTTTTCTTCTCTCCATCTTTATTGTTTAGTCCAAAAGAAACTCTGCCTTCAAAACCTTTAAAGAAAGAGAAGGAACAAAGGCCACGTCACTTACTCACGGACCTCCCTCTCCCTCCAGAGCTTCCTGGTGGGGATCCATCTCCCCCAGACTCTCCAGAACCAAAGGCAATCACACCACCTCAGCAACCATATAAAAAAAGACCAAAGTGAGTTTTTGGAGGGCCCTATCCTTAATTAGAGCTTTTATTACCGTGAAGAATCATGGGGCTTAAATTTCACACTTTGTTCTACGACCCACACCAGTAGGATCATAGAAGATTGGGCCTAATGTGTATCTATTATTTTATTTTAATGGATAAAAACCTACATAGGAGACCCATTCATCTGCATTCACAGATACCTAGCCGTGTTATTTTTTTAGAAAAGCAATAATTTCCCCAATTTGAATATACCACAAACTTTGATCCCATTGTATCTTTTGAGTTCATAATTAGAGTATCGAAGACCAAAAAAAAGCCCTTTTCCTCAGAGTGTGTCAACCATGTACCCATTAATTAATAGATGTGGGATTTTTTTTTTTCTCCTTTAATTGCATAAATTACCATGCCATAAAATGTGGTGGAATCTGGGTTTGATCTTCTGATTGTTAGCATTCCTCTCTCTTTTTTTTTTTTTTAATATGTTTTTATTGATTTCAGTGAGGGAAAGGGAGGAGAGAGATAGAAACATCAGTGTTGAGAGTCATTGATTGGCTGCCTCCTGTACGCCCCCTACTGGGGATTGAGTTTGCAACCCCGGGCATGTACCCTGACTGGGAATCGAACCCTGACTTTGTGGTTCATAGGTTGACAACCACTGAGCCACGCTGGCCGGGCTAGCCTTCCTCTCTCAAATTTTTTTTTTAATCCTCTCCGGAGGATATTTTTTCCATTGCTTTTCAGATAGAGTGGAAGACGGAGAGAGACATTAATGTGAGATAGACACATTGATTGGTTGCCTCCAGTACATGACCCAGCCAAGGCGGGGATCCAGCTTACAACCCAGGTACATGCCCTTGGCTGGAACTGAACCTGGGACCTTTCAGTCCTTGGACTGATGTTCTAACCACTGAGCCAAACCAGCTAGGACAGCATTCCTCTCTTAATAAAAAGTAACTCTTATTGAGCATGTATGTATTATTGTCAAAATTTTATTTATATATATATATATATAATATGTATACACATATATAATACATATATATAAATATATATATTTATATAAATATAAATATATATACATATATATATATCTTTATTGATTTCTGAGAGAGGAAGGGAGAGAGAGAGTTGAAACAGTAATGATAAGAGAGTTGTCATTGATCCGCTGCCTCCTGCACGCCCCTGACTGGGGATCGAGTTTGCAACCTGGGCATTTGCTCTGAGTGGGAATCAAACCACGATTTGGATCCTAGGCCAATGCTCAATCGTTGTGCCACGCCTGGCTGGGCCAAAGTTTTATATTTTTATTGTAAGCCTATAATGTAGGGATTCTTTTCCTATTCTATAGTTGAGGACGTGAATACTCGAAAAGTCAGAAACTAAGCAAATCTATTATGTCTTCCTGAAGTAAAAAAAAAATCTATGTTTTAGCTATTGTGAGAGACTGTTTAAACTATTTCATAATATTCAGTTCCTGCCTTTTTAATAAAGAAATTCATAAAAGATTCGGGAGTTAGTAAAATCATAAAAGAATTGTTTTCTTTGACGATGCTGAATTTTTAAAATAACTTTTTATTTTTTATTTTTGGTTTGCCATTGTTAGAATTTGTTGTCCTCGTTATGGAGAAAGAAGACAAACAGAAAGTGATTGGGGGAAACGCTGTGTGGACAAGTTTGACATTATTGGGATTATTGGAGAGGGAACCTATGGCCAAGTTTATAAAGCCAAGGATAAAGACACAGGTAAATATTGCCACAAAATTCTAGATGTCAGATTAAAAAGTTAGCAATACTGATGTCTTAACTGGATTTAGCAAAAGTAAATTTTGAGTCCCAATTTGGTCTCTAAAAGGTACTAAATAGACTGAAATTTTCCAAAAGAATAGTATAACTATTACAGTTTAAAACCCTCCTTTCTTTTGTTGTTTATTGTAAATGTTTTATAATAAGCTTGCTTGGAATTTAAGAGAGGATAAAGATAAAATGAGTAAGTTGCTCTTTGTTTGGTAAGGGGATTAGTCCTTGAAGTTAAAATGATGTCGTTGAATTATTGGTACATTTTAATAACCAAAATTTTTAGGCCTAACTGAATATGGAATTTAAAATTTTAACTTAAAGAAATCAAAAATAAGAAAAGGAACTTAGGGATTTGTTTTTTAAGATATAAAAGTATCTGGCATAAAGCATTAAAATAGGCATTAAGTCTTTCAGAGCAAGGGCATATATTGGTTGGTTCATGATGGTAGCCAAAAAAATGCTACTTGATGCTGTAACAGTTTGAATTGATTGTGACAGGAGAGCTAGTGGCCCTGAAGAAGGTGAGACTAGACAATGAGAAAGAAGGCTTCCCAATCACAGCCATTCGTGAGATCAAAATCCTTCGTCAGCTAATCCATCGAAGTGTTGTTAACATGAAGGAAATTGTCACAGATAAACAAGATGCACTGGATTTCAAGAAGGACAAAGGTACAAGCAAAGAACTATGTACTGGGTAGATTAGTACATCTTATTTTCCTTTCTTAGCTTGTTTGCCTGTTTGCATTGTTTAACAGTTTTTACTAAACTCCAGTTTCTTTCTTGAACCTATACCAAAATTAAGATGTTAGTTAGCAGATTGCTTTTTGCTGTATAGTACTTATTTATAAAATGTCCATTCTTCATTAGTGTACTCGTATACTTTTAGAAATTATTGTTAATTATTAAAATTAGAGTTTGTTGTACCACCTAAAATCATTTTTTTTACAAATTATAATAACAATAATGGAGATTAAACCCAGATTTATCGGTTACTTTTCACTTTTTAAATTTATTTTTAATGATAGTTTACAAACTATTATATTACTTTCAGGTGTACAACAAAGCAATTAGACATTCATATGCCTTATGAAGTGGTCACCGCAAGTTTAGTAACCAACTGTCACCATACATAGCTATTACAATATTACTAGCTATATTCCCTATGCTGTACGTTATATCCTCGTAACTAATTTTACAGTCGTCAGTTTGTACTTCTTAATCCCCTTCACCTTTTTTGCCTATCTGCTCACCCCTCTCCTCTCTGACAACCATCATTTTGTTCTCTGTATCTATGAATTTGTTTCTTACTCTCATTTTTATATCATCCCTTCTGGTTACATCCATATTTTTATGTGCATCCCTATTTTTACGTAGTTCTGCACTGATACAGTTTAGAATTCAAAGCCAGTATTTCTAAATCTTTGGGTTTGTTTTCCTGGATTTGTAACTTTTGTCTCTGTTTGAGGGATAAAATTGTTTATTTCCATACTTATGTTTGAAGTAGCCTGTATATGACATCTAATCTAGATTTTTTTTTTTTTAATATCCTCACTGAGGATATTTTTTCCATTGCTTTTCAGAGAGTGGAGGGGAGAAAGGGAGAGAGAGAGAAACATCAATTGGTTGCGTCCTGCACACACCCTGACCAGGCCCTGGGATTGAGCCTGCAACCGAGGTACATGCCCTTGGCTGGAATTGAACCAGGGACCCTTCAGTCCTCGGGCCGATGCTCTGCCCACTGAGCCAAACTGGCTAGGGCCTAATCTACTTGTACTGAAATAAATCTGAAGGTTTAGAGATGAGCAGCTGTGAAGAGATGACATCTGTGAATATAATCTGGAATGTTAGGAGAGAATATGATTGGGAGAAAAAGGGGAAGGGGATTAAGAATATACAAACTTCCAATTATAAAATAAGTCAGGGGGATGTAATGTACAGCATAGGGAATATAGTTAGTGGTATTGTATTAACTATGTGTTGTAGTGACCAATGATTACTAGACATACTGTGGTGGTTACTTCATAAAGTATATAAAAGTTGAATCTCACTATGTTGTGTACCTGAAGCTAATATAATATTGTATGTCAACTATAATTAAATATAAATTTTACAGCCCACCCGGCGTGGCTCAGCAGTTGATCATCGACCTTGATTGAGATCGAGGTTTGATTCCTGGTCAGGGCACATGCCTAGGTTTCAGGCTTGATCCCCAGCAGGGGGAGTGAAGGAGGCAGCCAATCAATGACTCTGTCATCATTGATGTTTCTCTCTCTCCCCCTCTCCCTTCATCTCTCTGAAATCAATAAAAATTAAAAAATTTACAAAAGGAGGATACCATTGAAGTACATAAATTTAGAATGTAATGGATAAAGTTAAGCTGGACTTATGTACAGAGCATCAGAGATATTAGCTCTAGGGGAGTAGTACCTCTTGAATTTGTTAGAAGTAGTTTTAAAGCAGTTAAAAGGGAATTCTGCCTATGTAACAATATTTAGATAAATTTATGAAAGTTAGATCTGATACTAGGTTTATTTCCTGGCATGTGTTAACTTTTTCTGATTATAAATATAGTACAGTGTATAGCTAGTTTCTGTAGGGATGCACAAGAAAATCTTAATTGATTGCTTCTGGAGAGATATTTTTCATCTATGCCGTTATGTACTATTCAAATAATTTACCATGTACTGTTTAAATTATTATTTTTAAATAATAAAATAATGGATGGATGAATGGATGGATGTAATGCATGCCCATTGTGGAAAAATAGAAAATACAGAAGAATAAGAAAAAGAAAATGGCAATCACTTCTCACAATCACTTCTTTCTCACTCCATACTAGTATACCACTATCCATAGAACAACTATAGTATAACATTACTGGGATCAAAGTATATTTAGTGTTTTATAACTTGTCTTAAGCAATTTCTCACATCATTAATGTACTTTAATGACTGTGCATAAAGATAGATGAATGCAAATTTACTTCACCAGTCCCTGTTGAGCAATTAGTTGCCAGTTTAAAAAAATATATACCAATACTGCATTGAGCATCTTTGTGCATAAATCTTTACATTTAGATTTATTTCTTTTTTTAAAAAAATATATCTTTATTGATTTCAGAGAGAGGAAAGGAGAGGGAGAGAGAGACAGAAACATCAATGATGAGAGAGTCATTGATCAAGCCCACAAGCCGGGCATGTGCCCTGACTGGGAATCGAACCCTGATCGCCTGGATCCTAGGTCGATGCTCAACTGCTGAGCCACGCCCGACCGGGCATAGATTTATTTCTTAATATAGTTTCTGAGAAGTAGAATTATTTGGTCAAAGGGATTTTCATATTTAATGTTAATTGCTTTTAAGAAAGAGAGTAATAATTTATGTCCCACCAGTGAGTGTCCATTCCACTTTATCTTTTCTAACACTGAGTATTATTTTTTCTTAAATTGTCATCTTGATAGGTGAGGTATGATATTATTTTGAATTGCATTTCTTATAGTACATCTGAGTTTTTTTCCATGTTTATTAATTTTACTTACTTTCTCTTTTTTGAGTTGTCCTTTGTCTACTTATCTTTTGCAGTTTTTGTATTTTTCTTGTTAATTTGTATAAGGTTGCAGCCAAATCTCTAAGATACTCCTTTAATGCAGTGGTTCTTAACTTTTTGGGGTCATGACCGCTTTAAACATGGATCCAGTTTTCAAAAAAATACCTTTAAAATGTTGCATACTAGTTCTGAGAGTTCAAAGAGTACTTGAAGCCTACCCCCTAGATTGAGAATCCTTGCCTTTATGTTACTAGGAGACAGGCTTTTAAACTGGATAGATCATTGTCTCTAACTAGGTCTAGTATTTTTGTTACGATATTTGTCTCTATCATGCACCCTTTTGAAAGTGGCATGATAGTGTGGATTTCAAATATTTTTACAGTTCTCTTAAAGTGCTTCTTCTTTTTTATCTACTTCTAAATTTAGGGAGTTTAGTGAGATGATTCACCTTTCTTTCAATTCTATGAATTTTATTAACAATTTCTACTAAATAGACTGTGTGCTGCCGCCCCCCCCCGCCCCCCCGCCATAATATGAGAGTCCTGTTAATGAAGGTAAAGACTTCTACAAAAGTAGTCATAGACAGTATATAGCAAATGGGCATAGTTGTGTGTTACAAATTCACTTTTAAAACTTTATTTATAAACAAACAGACAAGCAGACTGGAGTTAGCCCAAGGTCTATAATTAGCCAATTGACTTACATCATAAAAGACTAGTAATAATACAACATGATCGGGCAGTTGTCCTCCTCAAGTCATAGTAGTCTAAAGAGCACTGGACTAGGAGGCAGAAGATTAATTCAAATAGTAGTTCTGTTACTTGTTTTTAGAAAGGGCAAGTTATTCAACTACTCTGAATTTTAGTTTCTTCATCCATAAAAATAAGCATTTGTTCCAGAGAGCCTTATGGTCAGTTACAAAATTAGATTAAAATTTGAAGCATTGTCATTTCATAATCCTTTTTTCTATTTTTAATTTTTTCTTTTATCCTATGTAGGTGCCTTTTACCTTGTATTTGAGTATATGGACCATGACCTAATGGGATTGCTAGAATCTGGTTTGGTGCACTTTTCTGAGGATCATATCAAGTCATTCATGAAGCAGCTAATGGAAGGATTGGATTACTGTCATAAAAAGAATTTCCTGCATCGGGATATTAAGTGTTCTAACATTTTGCTGAACAACAGGTAATATAGTAAAACTAAATAAAGTTAAGCATTTTCTCTCTTATGAGCCCCTTAGTTTCAGTTAGTTAACTGGAATTATAGGTAGACCAAATAATACAGGTATTTAAATACATATCTGGTGTTAGTACTTTAGGAACAACTTATGATAAGGGTGTCCTGATCAGCAGTCTCCAGACTCGGTGTTGATAAGGAATTAACAGAGGTAGGATTGTAAATTGCAAACATTTTAGGGAATCAACTCATATCCTATAGGAATATTCAGAGAGCTTTTTCCATAGTTAGTAAATAATATTGTTGTGGTCCTAGGCAAATTCCAACAGACATTGAATTCTTAGTGAAATTCTCCCTTGTTTAGTGGGAAGAAACGTGCCTGCTGGTTTAGGTGCTCTTGAGACTTTCTCAGTTACCAAGTTTCAGAGTAAACACAGATGTATAATTGGTGATTGACCTTTCTGACCAGCACTTTCATGTTTTAACTGTAGACAGACAAATTTAGTGAGGAACAGCGCTAATTCTTCAGAAGTTTTTATCTGCTTTCTTCCTCTCTGGCTAATTGCCTAAACTTCATTGGTAATATCAGATGTATTATGCACAGTAGTCTTTGGTGATAGCCCTATCTATTGAGGAATAAAAAGCAAGTTTGGTACTATTGAAATCAGACCAATGTTTGGTTCTTTAGGAACTAGGCTCTTTATAGCCATCTTTGTCTGATTCACCCATTGTTTTAAATATTTCTGTTCAATTAATATTTGACAAACATTACCTAGATAGGAATATGTGATGATTATGACATACTTTTTTGTCTTTGTGGAGTGGGGTGGCCAACCATCCAGGATTACCCAGGACTGTCCTGGTTTTAGTACTGAAAGTCGTGCATGGGGTAGGTGGTTGGTCACTAGAGAACTCTGAGTTTAGTATGGGAGTTAAACAAATAAATTGATCAGTTCAGTAAACATTTATTTTTTACTTATTTTTTAATGCATCTTTTATTGATTTCAGAGAGAGGAAGGGAGAGAGAGAGAGAGATAGAAACATCAATGATGAGAGAATCACTGATCAGCTGCCTCCTGTACGCCCCTGCTGGGGATCAAGCCCACAACCCGGGCATATGCCCTGACTGGGAATTGAACCTCGATTTCCTGGATCCTAGGTTGATGCTCAACCGCTGAGCCATGCCCGGCCAGGCAGTAAACATTTATTAAGCCCATTTTTTTCCTTGAATTTGGAAGCATCTGGGAAGATGCAGTCTAGAGGAATGAATAGGAATTTATCGGAAAGACTGACAACAGAAGGATGAGTTTCTAGGCAAAAGAAATTGCATGGAGAAAAGTGCATAAATGTGAAAATAACATAGCATGTCTGGAAAACTAAAATGTCAGTGTTGCTAGTGCAAGAAGGGTAAAGCTGGACAGTTGCAAGAACCAATTTAAGGATCTTGTATAAGTCACTAAGGAGGTTAAACTTCATAGGTGACAGCCACTGAAGGATGTTGGTTCAGTTAATTCTTTGTTTTTAAATTATATAATTAAAGCATTATTTTAAATTTAAAAAATATGTAAGCTGTATATATTTGTCCTTAAATATCTTTATGAGACAAAACATGGTGTTAAGAGATTATTTCTTTTTGTTGCTATCTCCATGACCCACAATTCTCATTAATGCTGGACTTGGTTATTCTACATATGTAGTAGTAATGCTTCAAGAACTTGATGACGGCTATCCTCTTGTAGCTTTCTGGACTATAGTATTATCATACTTTCTTCTTTTCCTTTTGCTTCTCCATGGAGGATGTTTCAGGCCAGGGAATAACTGCAGTCCTGCTCGGTGTCCTTTCTGGTTGATGGGTCAGGCCCCTCCCTGTTCCTGCATTGCCACATTCAGGAAATTCAGGAAGCTAAGCGAGATGTAGGAGTCTCAGGGTCTAGTCTGATCCATCTAGCTTTTGCTCTTGTCCATTTAATTCTGTCTACACAGAGACTTCTGGGTGAGGTGACTTGGAGATAATGGTAAGGGGTCCTCAGCTGGACAAGAAAGAGAAAGCAGTTGATGAGAGAGGGAGGAGAGCAGGGCTAATAGGTCGTGTGGGAGTTCCACACTAGCAATATACCTAGATTCAGGAGTTACCAAGCATGGAAAAGATGTTAGAAGATGGAACCTAAGGGAATGGTCAGAGAAAGAGGAAGAATATAAAGACTATCATGAATGCAAAATAGGCAAGTTTCATAAGTGAGTGGTCATACATGTCAGATGATGTAGGCAGATTATAAAACAAGAATATGAAAATTAAAAGGTCAGTGGTGACAGTGTGGTGTAAATGGGTGAGTAGCAGTTAATAGAAAGGTGACAGGTGTGTCTTTAATTTTTAAGTTTTATTTAAGAATGCAGAGGTTTGAGCATATTTAAGTGCTAATGGAAAAGACAATCAAGAAGTTGAAGATTCAGTAAAGATCCAAAACAATTTAAAAGAGTGATGTTTTAGAGGAGATGGGAATCAAGGTCACAGGTGGTAGTAGCCACAAGTGTAGGTGTTGATTATCCTTGAACAAGAGATTCACATACTTGTTCTGTAATTGAAGGAAAAGAATGAAGGAAAGTTATAGATGCAAAAAGTTTATAGGTAACCTGATTCCTGTTTTCAGTGAAGGTCATTTACTGACAGTGAGTGGGGAAGAGGGTGGATTAGGATAAATGCTAGGCGCTGGTGATATTTAGGTCTAGCCTATTTTTCCATAACTATGCCTATTGCCATTTTAACTTTCAGTCTACTATGTGCCTTGAGTCATGGATCATCTCAGGCTATCAGAGTAAGGATGCCAAGAAATTTGAGGAACCTGTTTTTTTGTCTCAATATAAAGCTCAAGTCAGCTATTCCTTTCCGTTTTGCTTTTCTCAGAATTTGAGTATAAGTTGAACTTTATTTTTCTTCTTCTTATTATTTTAAATATATCTTTATTGATTTCAGAGAGAGGAAAGGAGAGGGAGAGAGAGAGATAGAAACATCAATGATGAGAGAGTCATTGGTTGAGCCTGCAACCCGGGCGTGTGCCCTGACCGGGAATCGATCCCTGATCGCCTGGATCCTAGGTCAATGCTCAACCGCTGAGCCATGCCCGGCCGGGCTATAAGTTGAACTTTAAAATATAATGATGTTTGGAGCAAGTAGGTAAGATGCCCATAATCTTCACTAGGAATGATTAGAGCTGATTTAATGTATACTTTTGTTGTTTCAGGCATACTTCGGAGATATTACTAGTTTGGTACCAGACCACAATAAAGCAAATATCGCAATAAAGCGAGTCATAAGAATTTTCTGGTTTCCCAGTGCATGTAAAAGTTATGTTTACACTACACCTGTAGTCTCTTGAGAGTGCAATATGTTTAAAAAATGTACATACCTGAATTTTAAAAGTACATTTTTTTTTAATGTCTTTATTGATTTCAGAGAGAGGAAGGGAGAAGGAGAAACATCAATGATGAGAGAGTTATTGATTGGCTGCCTCCTGCATGCCCCCAGCTGGGGATCGAGCCTGTAACCCGGGCTTGTGCCCTGACTGGGAATTAAACCTCGATCTCCTGGATCATAGATCAGTGCTCAACCACTGAGTCACACTGGGCAGGCTGAAAATACTTTGTTACTAAAAAATGCTAGCTATCATCTGAGCCTTCAGTGAGTCCTAATTTTTTTTGCTGTTGGAAGGTCTTGCTTCTATGTTGACAAAAGCACAATAAAGCAAACAGCAATAGAACATTATATGCTTGTAGGAGTTACTTTGTCTTACTGTTCTGTCCCATTGCTGATACTTTGAGGAGCACCTCATAGCATAGCCTCTTTTTCCTATCTCGTCTTTCTGCCTGATCTGAGCTATCACACACCTGAGATAGCCCCAGTCCTTAAAAAAAACAGTGAGCTGGCTGTTCATTCCCCAAGAGGTAACAAGCTGTAAATGTAAATAAATAGGCTATATAAGAATTTAAATATGATTAATCTGAAATAATAAATGGTTTTGGAATAGTTTCCCAACATTTTGTGTTGACATTTATTAAAATATTACTTGACGTCACTATCAAAGACAAAATACTTAGCAGAGCGAAATGTGTGTGTGATCCCTTTAAGGGAGTGGTTCTCAGACAGCAGTGCTGGCATCACCTGTGGGCTTGTTAGAAATTCAGATTTTGACCCGGCCAGTGTTGCTTAGTGGTTGAGTGTCAACCTATGAACCAGGAGGCCACGGTTTGATTCCGGGTCAGGGCACATGCCCAGGTTGTGGGCTCGATCCCCAGTAGGGGGCATGCAGGAACAGCCAATCAATGACTTTCATCGTTGATGTTTCTCTCTCTCTCTGTCTCTTCCTTCCTCTCTCTGAAATCAATGAAAACATTAAAAAAAAAAATTCAAAGAAAGAAATTTTGGGGTTATGACTTACTGAATCAGCATCTCTGGCAGTGGAGCCCAGGATACTTTTAATAAACTTTCCAGGTGATTTTTTTTTTTTTTTTCATATTAAAGTTTGAGCCCCGCGAGGCATGGCTTAGTGGTTGAGCATCGACCTAGGATCCAGGAGATTGAGGTTCGATTCCCAGTCAGGGCACATGCCTGGGCTGCGGGCTCGATCCCCAATGACTCTCTCATCATTGATGTTTCTGTCTCTCTCTCTTCCTCTCCTTTCCTCTCTCTGAAATCAATAAAGATATATTTAAAAAAAAAAAAAGTTTGAGAATCCCTCTAAGGTCATAGTTGTATATTGTTATGGTGTAGGAAATGATGGCAATATGTTGGTAGAAGGCCTCATTCATCATAAAAAGCATTTATTCAGATCAAAGCTGTGTTCCTTGTTTGAAAAAAAAAATGTGATAGCCACAGTGTTTACTTTTTATTATGAAAAATGTCAAAGTACAAGAAAAAAAATTGAGACACTAATATAATTACATATACAATTAACATTTTATTGTACTTGCTTTTGTTTTTCTGCCTGAGTTATTTTAAAAACAAATTACGGACATCATTACATTTTAACCCTAAATACTCTAACAAAATTATTACCTATTATCTTCTAACACTCAGTCCATATATTTTTTCAGTTGTGTCAAAAATGTCTTTTGTATACCTAGTTTGTTCAAACCAGAATCAGTCAGGGATTATGAATTGGACTTAATTGTTAGACCTCTTAAATCTCTCTTATTCTAGAACAGCCATTTTCCGCCCAATAATATGTATTTAGTCTTGCAGGTTCTAGCCACTGTTGTTTGCCAAGAAATGAAGGAAATACTTAGTTGAGTCAAATCCAAAATACAGTAGTTTTCCCCCCAAAAAACACCTATGGTTTGGTAAACCCTAAGGCTTTGTAAACTGAAGTAGTCAAAAGACAACCTGGCAGAGTGACCATTGAGAGGGAAACTGGGAGCCGAGGTTAAAGTTAATTTTTGTAATTCCTTTAACTCCTAAATTAATGCTTGACTTTTAGGTATAATTTGGAGGTTGCTGCTGTTACTTATGAAAATAATTGTTTTTGTTTTACAGTGGGCAAATCAAACTAGCAGATTTTGGACTTGCTCGTCTCTATAACTCTGAAGAGAGGTGAGACATTTATCAAAATTACATGTGGAAAATAGGAAAGAATACTTTTTCTTCTTGGATATCCTGGTATCCTACAAGTTGTTACCACCTAGCTTATAGACAGTAAATTCTATCTAAATTCTTGGGTCAGCCTTAGACTGAAATACATCAACCCAAATTGGAATGGAACTACTACTTTTGAACTATTAGGTTGCTACAGAGCTGTTTTGATAGTCCCATCTTCAATTAGCAACTATTTCTATTTGCATTTTATTGTACAAGTATTTTGCATCAGAAGCCATTGTAAATTTATGTCATGGTTGTTTTTCACATTTCAGTCGCCCTTATACAAATAAAGTCATTACTCTGTGGTACCGACCTCCAGAACTTCTGCTGGGAGAGGAGCGTTATACACCAGCCATAGATGTTTGGAGCTGTGGGTAAGGCTCCCTTTACTTTTTCTTTTTCTTTTCTTTTTTTCTTTTTTAAAGTCTTTATTGCTGAAAATATTACAGATATCCCTTTTTTAACCCCATTGATCCCCTCTACGTCGCATCTACCTCACCCCCAGGCCTTCGCCATACCAATGTCTGTGTCCATGGGTTATGCTTATAAACGTATAAGTTCTTTGATTAATTTCTCCCCACCCACTCCCCCATCCCCATCTTTCCCCTGAGATCCCTCAGTCTGTTCCATGCTTCTATGTCTCTGGATCTATTTTGTTCTTCAGTGTATTTCATTTATTACATCCCACATATAAGTGAGATCATGTGGTACTTGGCTTTCTCTGACTGGCTTATTTCACTTTTCTTTGTAACTCACACTTTGTTGAACTTGTACATTGGTTTTTGCAGCTTTTTTTTTTTTTAGTTCAAAAGGATTGGGATAAACTTTTAGGCAGATTTCAGAGAAATTTGTTGGGTATTTCTTAATATCAGAGATGCTTTTTAACATTTCACCAATTGTCTTTTTATTTCTTTTAACTTAGTTTGAATTGGGATCCAAAAACATTCAAATAAGATCCATAGATTGCAATTGATTATCTCAAGTCTTTTAATTATAGATTCTCCCTCTTATCTATCTTGGGTCCCTTTATCCCCCTTACAATTTCCTTAGAAGAAACTGGGTCATTTGTTCTATAGAGTTTCCCACAGTCTGGATTTTGCTGATTGTATCCTCATGATGGTATTTTTTAGCATGGTTCCCTATTCCTTTCATTTTCTGTAAATTGTAGGTGAATTCAGGTTTGATTCCCAATCACCCACTGACCCTGAAACTACTTTATAGGTGATTTTGAGTATTTCTGACAGATTATCTAGTGAATGGTACATCAGAGTTGGGGGTGGGAGGCAGTATGAACCTCTGTCCAGAGGACAGGCAATAAGTAGGTACATTGTCTCTAAAGAATTGGAAAACAATAAAATAATTCAGTACAGATTAGTCTGCTTTATATTTTCACCTTATACAGGCAATTCTAAACAATGTCTGATAAAATATTTATTTTTACTATGGCAGATTTACACACATACACCACTTTATATAATATATAATTGTCTCTTTTTGAAATGGTATTGGCTATTAATGATCCACATCTGTTAATTCATTTGTGGTTGTTTTGTGATGGTGGTATTCTAATTATATCACTCCTTTCTGGAGTAAAGATAACATCTGTTTGGCTAACCTTAGTTACAAATGATATGGAAAAGGTAGGGATAAAAAGGTTGAATTCTTTTATTTACCATTTTCAAGATAAAGAGCTGGTTTTCTAGCATTCCCTAAAGGTGACCGAAGAGAGGGTTTGCGGGGCTTGTTTTTAGTTTCATTAAAACTCGTGGAACTAAACATATTTGATGTATTTTAATCCATTATGGGTATTATCCTTAGTCCTGTTGAAACTGTCCAGTCTTTGGCCAGTGGGAGTTTATTCAGGTTAATTCTTGAGTCTTTTTGATACATTCATAGTAGCCTTTGATAGCCTTCCTTCTTTTCTGGTCCCAGGCTCATCCTGTTTATTTCCTGCTCCAGACCTGGTATCAGCCATTTCTCTAAGTAGTTTTAGTTCCTTTTTGTTGAAAATTATATTTACAATTTGTTTGTTAGAGGAGTGGACATTTTACATGGGCCATGTTCATTAATTGTTTCTTATGCTATATGACTTACGCATTCATAACACTGTCCTTGACCTGAATGCTTTAGGATTGCCAGTGGAGCATATCACTTTTCCCCATTCTTTCCCTCTATTAATTTCATTCTTTAAAAGGAACACTGCAGGGCTTTTATTTCAAAATTCAAAAGGGTGAGGGAGAAAGTGAGCATAATTTCTGTGGTATCTTAGCCAACTCAAATGAAGTTTTAGTTAAATATTACTGATTCAAGCTGGGTGTGTTTGTGTTCTGGACTGTTTGCCTTAACAGTATTAGCATTTAAATTGTCACCACTAGACTCTATAGGTAATGCCCCGTTAAGATGCAGGGTGGGGGTGTAGTTCATAGCTCTATTGTACTATTATTTCAGTCTCTGCAACCTGCCACCTTAGTGTAGTAGCAGAGTGTTGGTTACATAGTGATGTCTTTCCCACCAAAGGATTGGAAACTGAAATTTAAAAAACCACAAAAACAAAATTGGAAATTAAAATGATAGAAAATTCGACTTTCTTTAAAGCCCAGTGACTCATTGAATTGAGATTTTATTTTACTTTTGATGTGAACTTACTACTTTGGTGATCCATGGTAGTCTTCTCTGAAGATACTTTTGTAGGATATTCTTTTCAGAGAATTACTGGAGCAGTTCAATTTGAAATTCTGGGGAGAAACTAGAAAGCCTAGGACAACAAATTATACCTGGAGTCTGAAAACCCAGCTGAGTTTGTTTGTTTTTTCTTTCAGCCTTTTATTTTATCGGTTGTGACAACACTATATTTGGAATTTGATTTGGCAATTAATGTTGGAAACAGATTTAAATTTTATTTTACTTTTTTATCTCTGGATAAAGTTCAAGAGAATAAAGAAGTAAGAATTTGTCATTTGAGGTTAACAGATACTAATAGAAAAAAGTGCTAATAAATTTAAGAGCTAGGTTTTTTTTGTTTTCTCAAATTTTTTCTTTTTTTAAATATATCTTTATTGATTTCAGAGGAAAGGAAAGGAGAGGGAGAGAGAGAAAGAAACATCAGTGATGAGAGGGTCATTGATCGAGCCCACAATCGGGGCATGTGCCCTGACTAGGAATCGAACCCCAATCGCCTGGATCCCAGGTCGACGCTCAACCGCTGAGCCACGCTCGGCCGGGCTGCTTTCTCAAATTTAATCAAGCTAAATAATTTCAAAGTGAAACTACATAAACATTGGTTTTATGAGTTTTTTGTTTTTTAATTCTCATTTGAAGGTATTTTTTTCTATTGCTTTTCAGAGAGAGTGGAAGGAAAAGAGAGAGAGAGGGGAACATCGATGTGAGAGAGACACATTGATTGGTTGACTCCTGCAAGTGCCCCGACCAGGGCCAGGGATCAAGCCTACAGCTGAGGCACTTGCCTTTGTATGGAATCGAACCAGGGACCCTTCAGTCCACAGGCCAACTCTCTAGCCACTGAGCCAAACCAGCTAGGACCTCACCTTTTTTTTTTTTTTTAATTCCCACCTGCGGATAGGTTTGTTGTTGTTTTTTAAATCGATTTTAGAGAGAGAGGAAGGGGTAGAGACAGAGAGAAACATTGATGTGGGGGAGAAACATCAATCATTTGCCTCTCATATATGCCCCTACCAGGGTTTGAACCCACAACCTTTTGGTGCATGGGATGATGTTCCAACCAACTGAGCCACTTGGCCAGAGCGCCCCACTTTTTAAAAAATGAAATATTTCACACATACAAAAAAGTATAAAGTATTCATATAATTTTTTTCTTTTATCTTTAAGTTTATTTTGAAGTAATTTTAAATATACAGAAAAGTTACTAAAATAGTACAAAGAACTTTAGCCTTTATTCAGATTCACTAAGTTTTTTTTTAACCTTTTACTTGTGGTATATAATAAACTGTATATATTTAAAGTATACATTTTGTATGTACCAGTGAAACCATTACCTCCAAGATGATATCACCTCCAAAAGTTTCCATGTGCTCCTTTGTAATCTCTCTCCTTTCCCCACTATCCCATTCCCAGGCAGTCACTGTTCTGCTTTCTATCACTATTGATTAATTTCCATTTCTAGAATTTTATATAAATGGAATCACATAATGTATGCCCTTTTTTCCTCTTGCATCTTTTACTCAGCATAATTATATTGAGATTCATTCATATATGAGTCATTAATTTTTAACATCTTGCCACATTTGCTTGTTATATATGTATATATATCATACAGTATACATTATATACATAGAATAAAATGCGTGTGTTGATAAATATACTACATATTTTTTTCCAGAACTATTTGAAAATAGTTGTATATATCATGCTCCTCTCCCTCTTAATATTTAATGTACATTTCCTAAGAACAAACATACTCTCTTAAATCAAATTATCAAATTTGTACAGTTGGTAAGTACAATTATCAAATTCAGGGAATTTAACATTGACACACTATTGTTATTTAATAGAGTACTTTAGCTTCTCATTTTGTCAGTACCCTAATAATGTCCTGGAAACAGTACCTCACCTGATAGAGGATCCAATCCAGTATCATGTATTACATTTAGTTGCCATTCTTTAATCTGGAACAGTTCCTTAATATTTCTTTGTCTTTTGTGATATTTACATTTTTGAAGACTACAGACCACTTAGTAGGTTTAGATTATGAATTTTTGGCTGGAATACTCCATAAGTGTTGTTCTCAGGTATCACATTTGTTTGCCTCTTAGTGATGTTAATTTTGGTCATTTGGTTAAGATGCTGTCTGCCTGCCGCCACTAAATAGATAACTAGTTTTCCTGTTGTAATTAATAAATAATATGTGAAGGGAAATTTGAAGACTACAAATATGTCAACATAGTTTTGAAAGGCGTTTTCAAAATGATAAAGGTCAGACAGTAGACAGGTGAAGGCCTGGGGTAGGGTGGGAAATGGGTGGAGGAGGGCAAAGGAGGGGAAATGGGGGCATCTGTAATACTCTCAACAATAAAATAAATTTTAAAAAATGATAAAGTGTTTAAGCATAACGTATTTGAAAGTCCTATTGAAACTGATCTTGGCTGATGACAATAACTTTTTTTTTTTAAAACCGTGCCAAGAGGGCTGTAGTACAGTGTATATTCCATAGAGCAGATAAATGAACAATGCTAATATGTATTCTCTTTACAGGAACTGCTGAGCATCCTTGTAAAATTGAAGTGTGGGTGTTTTAGTCTTTAGTTATTTTCTTATTTACAATGGAATTGTTAGAAAAGGACTCTTGACTCCCTTTCTCTGCTTATATATAGACTGTCTTTTTATAGGTGGCAAGGGTTTGACCTGCTGGCAAATTTAAATCCTTTATACTGTCCATTTTCACAGCAAGAAATATTTTCTTTTACGGAACACACACACTGCAGTTTTGGGCTAATTTACAACATGGTATATATACCATAAAAGTTTATTGAGACACACTATAAATAGGCTCCAGGGATTTCTCTTCTGACCTCTCAATTTTACTCTTTCTAGATGCATCCTTGGGGAACTGTTCACAAAGAAGCCTATTTTTCAAGCCAATCTGGAACTGGCTCAGCTAGAACTGATCAGGTACAGCTGTGCATGTGCTCTGAGTGCCCAGGTGTGATAGGTAATCACATCTAATTTCTAACACTTTTCAGTCATTCTGCTAAGTGATTTTATGCTCCTTATGTCCAAGTAAGTTTCTCTTCACTCAATCAGGTTTACCATATTTTTTTATCATGTGTTACATATGTAAAGAAGTTGTTTTCCATCTACTTTTTAGGACTCACTTTTCATGTTTTTTATTCTTCATATAAAAGCATTCCTTTTTCAGGATAGTTATTCCATTCTTAGGTTAGATTAAGATCAAATATACTCAGCACACATTTTATGGACCCTGTTTTGCAACAGTTCCCTTTCTCTGTTAAACTTTGGGATTCAGAGATAGGATAGGTCCCTGCCTTCAAAGAGCTCAGAGTTTAGTAAGTGATACAACATGTAAACAGATAACTATAAAATAGAACCCATAAATAGAGGGTTTCAGGAAGGCCTGGGGTTGGGATAGAATTTGGGTGGTTTTATTCAATAAAATTAAAGGAAAGAATATAGCAGGCTAATGTGGACTTTTTATTTTTTATTTATTTTTTAAATATATCTTTATTGATTTCAAAGAGAGGAAGGGAGAGAGAGATAGAAACATCAGTGATGAGAGAGTCGTTATTGATCAGCTGCCTCCTGCACGCCCCTGCTGGGGATTGAGCCTGCAACCCGGGCATGTGCCCTGACCGGGAATTGAACCTCAGTCTCCTGGATCCTAGGTTGATGCTCAACCACAGCCACTGAGCCATGCCTGGCTGGGCTAATGTAGACTTTTTAAAAGGTGGTATATAACTAATTGATAGGCAGTAAACTCAATTTTCCATCAAAATTTTTAGTCTTAGGTTCTCTTCTGCCAGTTTTTCTTATAGGGACATTATAGGACCAGCTCAGCCCTTTGTAGTTAACACTAACTGAACAGAACAAAATTGGTAATAAAAATCTCTGTGGAGGATTAAAAACATGTTTTACAGAACCAAATATGTGGATCATTTTAGACTGTTGAGCGTATTTTCTCTTTATTATCTTGTAACCAGTTCTTTCTGTCCTATTCCTTTTGTCCTTAAAGTAGTGAGGTCAGATTTTCCTTTTTTGCATGCCCTCTAAAATTTAATAAGCTCTTGGGAGGTAATCATTTCTGCTTCTAGAATCTCCAGAATTCATGATGCTGACTCACTCACTTCCTTGTTCTTGCTTTCTGCTTTGTTTTCAGTCGACTCTGTGGTAGCCCTTGTCCAGCTGTGTGGCCGGATGTTATCAAGCTGCCTTACTTCAATACCATGAAACCGAAGAAGCAGTATAGAAGGCGTCTACGAGAAGAATTCTCTTTGTGAGTTTGGCAAAAATGTGCATCTATTTTCTGTGTTTGACTGGTGTTTGGTTTGGACTTGGCTTTTTCCTGGCTCAGGGAGTTAGTGTTGTCCCAATTTATTATGGCAACACACCATAGGAAAACATTTTACTTTTGAGCAAAGTTTTGTCTCAGCCTTTTGGTAATTTTCTCTTTTGAAGGCTTTAGATGGTAGAAAACCATTTTATTTTGAACAATATATAAATTTTTTCAGTCTTTTTGATCTTCACAAGAGGGAATGTAATTGCTGGCTTCATGTTTTCTACCTGTTATAGCCCTTCTTAAATCCTGTGTGGAAGAAAATCTGCTTGCTTGTTTAGCCAGCTTCCAACTTCCTTTCCACAATTTTACGTGGAACTGGAAATTCAGAGACTTTTGACACAAGGTTACAGGTTTAAGAACTGTGCGGTCATTGAGAACTTGTTCTTTCTTTTCTTCCTTTTCACAGCATTCCTTCAGCAGCACTTGATTTGCTGGACCAGATGCTGACACTAGATCCTAGCAAACGTTGCACAGCTGAGCAGACCCTACAGAGTGACTTCCTTAAAGATGTCGACCCTAGCAAAATGGATCCTCCAGAGTAAGTGCTGGTGGCCATGTAGTGACCCTAACCCCCACACCACCCTCACCTCCATCCCCAGGCCTAGGAGATGAGAAACTCAAAATAATAGATTTTTAAGAGGAACTGCAAGTGGCCATGTCCCAGATGGAGAGGTATCCTCAAATAGTATTATGATTGATAAGAGGTTTTATTGCTTTATGGGTTTTTTAAAAAAAACATGGGATAGATTTAGATATGATATTTATTCTAATTTGACTCAAGCTATCTTCTTGTGTTCCTGGATCCCCAGCAGATTGCCCTATAAAACCTCTTTGAAGGTATTTCTTCTAGTTTTTGCTCTTAACTATCCCATCTGTTTAAATCCTTTATGTCTATGGTGACCCTGGGTATCCCACACTTGCAAGGACAGTCCTAATTTTAAATAGTTTTTATCACTGTAAGGTCATACGTCCTGAGTTTTGATGTAGAAATTGTTGCCTTTGAATGTGTCTGTCTTGCATTAGAGTTTTATGAATTTCCTATATTCTCTAAGATCCTCAGAGGTTCTACATTCACATCTCACATTCTAGCAAATAAATCTCTTCACATTTATCACTGACAGCATTGTAGCTTTTATGTCATAGTTTTTGGCATTTCTTTTTTACAGAAAGACTGTATCCTAAAGAAATGAATAGGATGTTAGTACATGAGTAGGTAGTAACTACAAATCTGATTGTTCCAAAGAAATTTACTGCACTAGAATTTTGATATGTTGAATGTGGCTTGAAATACATAAAGCTTTTTACTGAAATTTAGGAACTCTTGTAATAGTGAGCTTTTTGGCTATGGTAATCTTTATTGTAGTAAGATTTAACCTACTGGGATTATTTGCATTATCATGGGAAAGTTGGAAATATATTAAATATATTAAAATATCCTAATAAACCCCACAAATGAAAATATCCAGTCATGGAAATTCAGTGGGCAGAAAGAAGAATGAACCGGTTTTTTGGTCTTTTCTTCGTAGACCAAATAACACAAAAATTGATTTTACACAGAGAGAATGTAATCATGATATACTTAATGTTGTTCCAAAATTTAAATCACCACTTTGCCTGGACTTTTTGTAGCTATTAACAAGCCAGTCATCTGTGTGCTATTTGTTCCCAACTGAAACTTGACCAAAAGTTCTCTTTTACTCTTATTATACCAAACAAGAACAGTTATAAGACTTAACTGTTTGGCAGGAATATGGGCATTTTATAGCAGGTGTGTCTCTGGTATTAGCAAGATCCTCATTTCTCATTGTAGAAATCTTTTGAACTTCTGGACTTTTATTTCCTCAGACTGTTATGTGCCATGATTCCTTTTACACTGCTACTATTTATTTACTAACTTCTCTGGTTATTTTTATGTTTTCCTTATCCTTGCCATTTCCTCTATTTACTCACTACCACATTCCCACACACATTTCCCCTTTGCTTTGTCTTTTTTCAGCCTCCCCCACTGGCAGGATTGCCATGAATTATGGAGTAAGAAACGGCGACGACAGCGACAAAGTGGTGTTGTGGTAGAAGAGCCACCTCCATCCAAAGCCTCTCGGAAAGAAACTACCTCAGGGACAAGTGCTGAGCCTGTGAAGAATAGCAGCCCAGCACCACCTCAGCCTGCTCCTGGCAAGGTGGAGCCTGGGGCTGGGGATGCAATAGGTCAGTGCTGGCACAGAGACTTTGTGCTTCTTTAAGCACATTTTGGCAGGTTTTGAAGGTTAAATGCAAGGATGTGTGTGTATGTTTTAATTTTTAGCCACTGGAGCATTAATAAAGAGGTCGGTGTTCTCATTATAGGGAAAAGGAAATAAACCAAGTTTTGTACATGTAGTCTAGAAAGCCTACAATAGATTATTTTCCATTCCTACAATAAGGAATACTATATCTCAATTAGATCTGTGGCATAAATTAGTGAATTAGGTGAGCCAAATTTAATTTAAGGTTAGTTCACCGTGGATCTCTAATACACATAATTTGGAGCCCTGTATATGTTAGATTTGATAGGACCTTAGAATCCAATCATGTTAAATAACAATTGCTAAATGTAATTAGTTCTATATACTGTTGTTTGATTTAAATATATTCAAAACTGAGTAATAATGAACTATTATAACAAAGTAGTTCTCTTGTGGTAACTACAATTTTTCTAAACTACAGATATTCTTTCCTTGGCTCACTTTCCTGTTCCTGTCCACCTACAACAGTGGTTTTCAATGCTGGCTGCACATTAGAATCATCCAGGAAGCTTTAAAAATAAACACCCCTGAACAATTGCCAGATCTCTAGGGATGAGGCCTAAGCCTAGTAATTCTGATATACAGTAAGGGTTGATAATCACTGACTTTGAAAAATAAAGGTAAAATGAAGTAACCTTTACTCACAATATAGAGATGTTGAGTTAGTCCATGTATTTTTTTTTTTTTTTTTAGAACTTTTTAAAAAATACATTTTTATTGATTTTGGAGAGAGGGGAAGGTAGAGGGAGAGAGAGATAGAAACATTGATTGGCTGCCTACTTCCCACCCCCTACTGGGGATTGAGCCTGAAACCCGAGCATGTGCCCTTACCAGGAATCGAATTGTGACCTTCTGGTTCATGGATCAGCACTAACCATTTAACAACACTGGCTGGGCAAGTCCATGTATTTTTAAGCAGTAATATAAAGAGTATCAAATTGTGGCCCTTCTGGGTAGCTCAGTTGGTTGGAGTGTCCTGATACACCAGGGTTGTAGGTTCCATCTCTGGTTGGGGCATGTGCAGGAATCAACCAATGAGTGCATAGATGGGTGGAGCAGTAGATCGATCAGTGTCTGTCTCTCTCTCTCTCTCTCTCTCTCTCTTTCTTTCTCTCTCTCTCTTTTCTCTCCTCTCTTCTCTCCCTCCCCCTCTTTTTCCCTTTCCCTCCCTTTCCCTCTCTCAAATAAAAATGAAAAAGAGTAACAAATTGTGTCATGACGATTTGAGGCATGAAAAATGATTCGTTCAAAATGAAACTTCATTCACTGGATATTATAAGTTGCTATTGCCAAATGAAGAATGCAGAGGTCTTTGCCCTGCCTCATCCCCTTATATTGGCTTCACTCTCTCTCCACAGGCCTCGGTGACATCACACAGCAATTGAATCAAAGTGAATTGGCAGTATTATTGAACCTGCTGCAGAGCCAAACCGACCTGAGCATCCCTCAAATGGTACAGCTGCTTAACATCCACTCTAACCCTGAAATACAGCAGCAGCTGGAGGCCCTGAACCAATCTATCAGTGCCCTAACGGAAGCCACTTCCCAGCAGCAGGACTCAGAGCCCATGGCCCCAGAGGAGTCTGTGAAGGAGGCACTTCCTGCTCCAGTGGTCCAGCCTTCAGCAGAACAGAAGACCCCTGAAGCTTCAAGCACAGCAGCTGACATGCAGAATATGTTGGCAGTTCTCTTGAGTCAGCTGATGAAAACCCAGGAGCCAGCAGGCAACCTGGAGGAAAACAACAGTGACAAGAACAGTGGGCTACAGGGGCCCCGAAGAACTCCCACAATGCCACAGGAGGAGGCAGCAGGTAAACAGACCGGTCATGAATCTCATTGAGCTCAGGTGCTGTTGATCCTCTTAAAAATCTCTTTAACATTTTCTTTTTCACATCAATGGCCTCGATTTCAGTTTTTCTGTAACCTAGTCTACAGGAGAACATACCAACAAGTGATGTATTTCTTGTCCGGCTTCTTTTATTTAAGTCTCAAAGCTTCTCAAAGCACCTTTCATATACTGATTGTTTTTCCATTTCTTAGGAGGTAGGTAAGTAAAGCCCCTGTGTTCTAACTCACAGAAACCACAACTATAGCTAGTGATGTATTTGAACTACTGTGTGTATGGTGTCCAACTAGTACTAGCACTTGAAAATCTGCCTTCCAAACCATCAGATTGTGCAAATAGTCAGTGGTACTCTAGTGTAGTGGATGCTAGATACCGGAGTCTTGCCTGAAAGATACATTCAAGAAAACCCTAATAAAATATCATTAATCTCCTAAAGAATAATTTGGGAATATTTCTAAATAGATAGTTAACACCATACATTCCCTTTTCAAAAACTAATAGCATATAAAAATGATTGCTTTAAAATATATGTTCCTGAAAGAGACAATTGAATGGATTTTAGATTAGGATATGAGCATTATGAAGAAAAAATCTTACAAATGGAAATATGTTTGTTATACCTTGATGTCACATGACTACAGCATGCAATTTATTAGAAGGAAAAGAAGTTTTTCTCATCAATTCTGATTCACAGTCTGTTTGCAAAAAGTTATCTAAAAGTGTTTTCAACTTCTTGAAAATTTTTGCTGTCCGTGAAGACCCCATGAATTGGGGAATGAGAAGAGGTACAAGGGTTGAAGAGATTCACTAACCTTCAACTTCAGGGTCCTGCATTCACATTTCATATGGGATGTTGCAGAAAGTATATGCCTTATTTCCATTGTTATAGGGTCAAATATAGAAGCTATTTTTCATATGTAAAGCTTTTTAAAACTAGAAGGTAACATAAATAAAATTAACCCCCATGCTTTATAGATAGGGAAACTGCGATCCAGGAAGTTTAAATTAAAACAAAAATTAGCCTGTCTATGGTCCCACTGCTGGAACCATATTATTGGCAGAGCCAGAATTTAGAACTCATATACCCTTTTGATGTGTTTCTTATTTCACTTTGCTATTCTGTCATCCGATTTCAGTTGGCTCTAGGACATGGAATAACAGAGAAAGCTAATCTAGAATTAAAGCAGGCCTCTTTGTATCATCTCTCATACCACCACCACCACCCCAACAAAATCGACTATAATCAAAATTCCTGAAAGAAGTGGTTCAAATTAAATAGCGTAGTGGTTGAAAGAAATTCACTCAATAATTGAGCCAACAAGCTGTCAGCCAAATGATGAAACTGAACTAAAATCAAGGCCTGGCCTATGGCCAAAAATTGTTGGATTTACTTTTCAGAGGAGAGTAAAGATGCCACACCCAATTATTATAGTCACCCCTGGATTAACCAGTTGGTGTCTCCTGTGTTTCTCCCATGCTGCCTCTTTCTGTCATTTTACTGTTCATCAGCACTTCCACCAGAGGGCAGACTAAATAAGCCAAAGAAGGTGAAAATCACTTTGGCTACTGTTGAGCTACTCTATACTTGTTGGGAAAGGGTTATGGTTGGAAACTGATGAGTCAAATAAAGTTTTTAAGTTACTTGTACATTTCATTAACACCTCCCTCCATTAGTACAGACTGTTAAGGATTGGCAATATTGTTAACACTAAATCTTACAACAGTATGATGTTTTAAATGTGATCTTTATTTTTCATTCCTTTAAGGAGTTTTATTAGCCCTGGCCGGGTGGCTCAGTTGGTTGGAGCATCGTCCCGTACACCAAAAGGTCCTGGGTTCAATTCCCGGTCAGGGCATATACCTAGGTTGCAGGTTTGATCCCCTGGTGGGGCGTGTACGGGAGACAACTGTTCAATGTTTCTCTTTCTCTCTCTCTCTCTCTCCCCTCCCCCCTTCCTCTCTAAAATCAATGAAAGCATGTCCTTGGGTGAGGATTAAAAACAAAAAGTTTTATTAACCTTACTTTAATAGTTTTTTACAATTCATCTGCTTTTACTACTTTGAAATAGTTGTCATCCTCTCATACATGTGAAAGATTTTACGCTAAAGAATTAGTTCTATTAAAACAACTAGGCTAGTTACATAAAAGACAAAGTTTAAATGTGAAAAGCAGTATACCTGGAAGAGTGTAAATTAGTTTTGCCCACTTTTGCAGTTGGATATTTTTAAAGTTGTTTTCCCTCAGCGTTAAAAAACAACCAACAACAGCAACCTGGTGTTCCATTTCATGTATTGTCCAAAAAATACTTTAAAAAAAATAATTGGTACTGTGAAGTCTTTATGTAGCGAGATATGTATCACTGACAGCAAAAACCTTAAGTCTGTAGACATTTGTATGTAGTTCAGTTAGCTCTCCCTTTTCAGGATATCTACTTTTCAGGTTGTGAATTTTCCATAGCTAATTTTTTGTCCTTAAATTCATTTTTCCTTACCATCTAGTCAACCATCCAGTTTGTCAACAAGTTACTTGGGCAGGTACTGTATACAGGGTGACCAAGTTGTCCCTGTACAATCCTGGTTTAAAAGTGAAAGTTGGCAATTTAGGAATCCTCTCAGTCCTAGGTAAATTGGGACTATTGGTCACTCTAGTATGTTAGATATAGCATCTGACTTCATCCTTCCACTGCATAACTACAATTTTGTAGTGTTTTCAGAGTGCTTTGATCTGCACGCTAAGGGAATGCATACTTACTTTATTGGTTATCTTTGCAAAATATAATTGTGGTAAATATGCTACCTTAATACCTAATTATAACTAAAAACTACTTTTTGCTTGTCTGAGTAATGACTTTATATTACTAGCTCAGATAAATAAGAATTGACTATATAAACATTTCAAAATATGCTTTCGTAGGGGACAGAAAAATTGATCATTTGGAAGATATCCCAAAACATTAAGCCTTTTCTTCAGCAGGGTGACTTCCAACTCTCTAAATGCACTGTTTTGACTGTACTTGGTTTTATATGTTCTCAAACTCATGC
The DNA here is from genome assembly GCF_964146895.1 of Miniopterus schreibersii. Classification (NCBI taxonomy): domain Eukaryota; kingdom Metazoa; phylum Chordata; class Mammalia; order Chiroptera; family Miniopteridae; genus Miniopterus; species Miniopterus schreibersii. The sequence continues at coordinate 21,086,440 of NC_138116.1, forward strand.
CATTTTACATCTCTACTCTGCTGTCTTGGCAGGAGTTCATTTTCAGACAATGATTGGCATGCTTGGGCAAATTTAGCCAGCAGTGGGGGAAAAAGTCTGGGGAGTGGTTTGAAAAAGACAAAGATCTTTGGAAAGACAGAGTGTAGGATTAGTTTAATACATTTCTGAATACTCAGTTCTTGTTGCTGTCTCCAAGATAAACAGATGTTTATCAACAGCTCATTTTGCATGACATTGCTATAGTAATTTTTCTCATAGCATGGAAAAAATGCAGGAGGTTGGAAAACAAAAAAGAAAATTATAGATTATTTTAGTCTTTATAATTGCTGTAACATAGGAAGCTGAATGACAGTATGGTGGTTAATATTCCATTCTTCAGAATGTGGTTATGGGGAGAGGGACTGAAGTTTGGAGAATCAAGTGTATATTTATACATGATGGTAATGAAAGGTTTTTTACTTTTATTTCATCTCTCTTGTATGTTCTTTAAGTTCTATTTCAGGTGTTAACATTATTATTATTAAACATTCTGTAAAATGTGTTAGCTAATTCCATGCAAGGTCTCCTTTTGTACAGCAAGATTATGTCCTAGAAATGTGACCACAGCATGTGTATTGTTCCCTCTCATCTTCCTTCTTTCTCCTTTATTTTCATTAATGTTTTGATCCAACAGCAAAAAGGGGCGGGAAGGCTGCCAACAGCCTACATATTAGAACAGTTCCTTAAGGAAGGAAATGGAGGAAATCTCAGACAAAATCAGAACAATATTTGAAACATATGATCTTTTTACACCAGCTGTTAGATCCAGAATGCAACTGTTTTGCTTTTAATCACTTGATTTTATTTATAAATTGAAATTTCCTGATCCCAAGATTTTATTCTTTATATATAATTTGGTTACTTGTATTGATATATGTTTATGTTGGGCAGTGTATGTGTGTGTGTGTGTGTGTGTGTGTTTATAATCACATGTGATTTTTAAGATGGTGTTTAAAAGAAGTAACCCTTCCACAGCATGTCCTCCTCACATTCTTCCACCAGAGAAGAGGCCCCCTGAGCCCCCCGGACCTCCACCGCCGCCACCTCCACCCCCTCTGGTTGAAGGCGATCTTTCCAGCGCCCCCCAGGAGTTGAACCCAGCCGTGACAGCCGCCTTGCTGCAACTTTTATCCCAGCCTGAAGCAGAGCCTCCTGGCCACCTGCCACATGAGCACCAGGCCTTGAGACCAATGGAATACTCCACCCGACCCCATTCCAACAGGACTTATGGAAACACTGATGGGCCTGAAACAGGGTTCAGTGCCACTGACACTGATGAACGCAACTCTGGTCCAGCCTTGACAGAATCCTTGGCCCAGACCCTGGTGAAGAACAGGACCTTCTCAGGCTCTGTGAGCCACCTTGGGGAGTCCAGCAGTTACCAGGGTACAGGGTCAGTGCAGTTTCCAGGGGACCAGGACCTCCGTTTTGCCAGGGTCCCCTTAGCATTACACTCAGTGGTCGGGCAACCATTCCTGAAGGCTGAGGGAAGCAGCAACTCTGTGGCACATGCAGAGACCAAATTGCAAAACTATGGGGAGCTGGGGCCAGGAACCAGTGGAGCCAGCAGCTCAGGAGCAGGCCTTAACTGGGGGGGCCCAGCTCAGTCTTCTGCTTATGGAAAACTCTATCGGGGGCCTACAAGAGTCCCGCCAAGAGGGGGAAGAGGGAGAGGAGTTCCTTACTAACCCAGAGACTTCAGTGTCCTGAAAGATTACTTCCCTGTCCATCTTCTATCCAGTCCTCTGAACCTTTAATGAAATCATTTGCCAGAGCGAGGTAATCATCTGCATTTGGCTACTTCAAAGCTATCCATTGTATTCCTTGCTCACTTGCTACTAAGCAGGCGACATGATGTTGGCAGCATTTCCCCCCGGATGGGTTATAGCCAGAACATTTTCTTCAACTCTACCAAGTAAATATAAGTAGAGGATATGAAGAGGGTCATTAAATTGAAAAGTAAATGCTTTATTAGTTCATTGCCTGCACTTCTTGAGCAGAAGGAAAAAGAACAGTTTCAGTTTTGAAATGGCCCAGGAGAGGCTCTTTAGGTTTTTAAAGCTTTGGGGTTATTTTTTTATGTTTTTTTCCTTTTGGATTTAGTTTTTTTGTTTTTTTGTTTTGTTTTAAAGAGAATAGTGTTCACAAAATTTGAGCTGCTCTTAGGCTGTTGCTGTAAGGGGAGAAGAGTGACTGGCTGATTTAAATAAACGTTTCCTTCCTCTCCACCTCATACTTTTGCTTTCAAGTAAACTCTTTTTCCCCCATTGAGCATCTTAAACATTCCTTTTTTCCAAATAAATTATTCATGCTTAAAGCTTGCTCTGCTTTGGCAAAAGATGTGCCCCTTCTCCCTGCATATGAAGCAGGTTGTAACAAGTGGCATTCTTGAGCAAGAGGGAGACTTTACCCCATCTTTTCCCTTTTTTACCCCATCATTACAGAGTTTTCTTTCTCTCTTTTTGAGGCATTTGTTTGGAAAAAAATTGTTGAGATGCCCAATAACCTGGGATAATTCTTTACCTTTTTTGAAATAAAGGAAAGGAAATTCAAACTCCTTTATTGTTCTCTGTAACTCTTCAATTCTAATTTTTTTTTTTTTTTTTAAACCATGTTCTGATGGTGAAGTTGATTTCTAAATACAGACAGCCCAGGCCATTGCTGCTGAGCTGGGGTTAGAGATGATGCCTTCATATCTAGAGGGCTAGTAAGAGCAGTTAGCATACTGTTTACACATATATTTTTATGTCAAGAAAAACCCCCAAACCTTTGAAAGAGAGCATTGTAGGATTTTCAAAGAGAAAAGAAACATTCTGAAAATACATGGAAATGTAACTTAGTTTAGGGTGGATATTTTTCTGAAGATATTTCAATACCTGAGACCTTTTTAAAAAATAATTTTGAAAGAGCAGACCATAAGAAAGAACAGTATTGACATAAACACACATCAGCATGTATATCCTGCCAATTCTTTTAGGGATTTTCCTCCGGAGAAACTTGGTTTTGGTAAAAGGGGTTAAAATGTGACTTCATGGCAAGAATTTTTCCTTATTATAAAAGAGGAAATGGAAAAGGGAAAGGCTTTCAGGGTGGGATAACTTGGGAGGCGTCTCATTCTGGCTTCCATTTCTATGTGAGTACCAGCATATAATGTGTTTTAAGAAACATACACATTTATATAAATTATCTGCACAGACTTAGACATTTGTGAAATGTAGGTTAGCTCCCTTTTTTACGAAGAAAAGGCAAATGTGCTTCAGCATCTTGAAGAATAGTTTCAGAACTAAAGTGAAGTTTCATGTTTCAATGCCAAGCTCTTATATTAAAAAATTAAAAACTACTTGTAAGAGAAAGATGCACTAATAAAAAACTTCAGAGAAATGAAAGAAGAACCCTCTTCAGATACTTACATGAAGATTATTTTTCCCTGTCACTGAAGTAGGTAGATTTCTGGTGTGTGTATTTCTTTATTATTCTCTGGGTTTTGGTCTGGCCTTGCCTTCAGGCCCAAATGTTGATTAGAAAGAACCTTCTAGCCATTTTGGCATTGATGGCTTTTTATACCAGTATGTCCAATTAGATTTACTAAGCTCACTGACGTGGTATTGGTAAATTGCATTAAAGTTCATCTGAACCTTTTTTTAAAAAAAAGATTTTTTATTGATTTTTCAGGGAGAGGGAGAAAGAAAAAAACATCAATGTGAGTGAAACATCGATTGGCTGCCTCTTGCACCCCATCCCACCCCACTCCACCCCACTCCATCCCCAGCTGGAGTTTGAGCCTACAATCTGGGCATGTGCCCTGACTGGGAATTGAACCGGCAACCCTTTGGTGCACGGATGATGCCCAACCAACTGAGCCACACTGGCCAGGGCATCTGAACCTTTTGTCTGTTGACTTCTTAGTCCTCAGACATGGGCCTTTGTATTTTAGAATATTTGAATTTAAGGCACTGAGCCCTACTTTCCCTTTTTTTTTTTTTTATTAAAAAACTCAAAAGTACCTATTCAGTGGGGAAAAAAAATGGTTTCCCATCAAATATGAATAAAATTCTCTATACATTTTAATTATACTTTGGTTATCAGCAGTCATCAATAATATTTTTCCTTCCCCTTACAACCCCTTATTTTTAATTATGCCAAATATTCTAAATGATATACTTAGGTGTCCATTCATCCATCCCTGCTACTAGGGAAGGGGGTGAGTGTATGTGTGTGTGTATGTGTATGTATGATCTCATTCTCACCCCCAGACCCCCATTTTGGGAGTCTAACCTTTAAAATGAAGAAAAAAAGTTTGGTAATTTTGACTGTTTCTAAAAGCAGAGGAAAAAAGGAACTCACTTAAATATCCTGGAATCTGTGTGGAGGAAGAAAAGGTATTTGTTAATTTTTCAGCTGTGTTATCTATAAACGTGATGGAAGTAAAGGTTTGGCAGAATTTCAACTTGACTATTAGAAAACTACAAATTCAAATAATATTCCTAAGTGGTTTTGTTTTAAGTATTGTACCATGAGAGATATTAAGTCCATTAAATACATTATTTTGAACAGATGAGAAATCTGATTCTGTTCATGAATGAGGCAAAACTGGTTTGACCATGGTTATTTTTGTGGTTTTGAAAACAAATTTGCTTGACCCAGTTTCCTTAGTTTTTTCAACTGTCTATAGGAATGATAAGGATTTGCAAATGACATCAGATCTCTATGTTGAAAAGCAGGGCAGTTAGCACAAATTTGTAAGTAGGACTTCTGTTAGCTTATGCCATAGACATCACCCAGTCACTTGTGTGTGTGTGTGTGTGTATATATATATATATATACAAGATACATCTATAGTTCTAGTACTAAAACGGTTACTAGCAGGTTTTGAGAGAGAAGGCTGCATCAGAGAAGTGTCAGGTGCCACCTCATTCTCCCTGACAGGTTTCTGACACTGTATTCCTTTCTCTCTCGTTTTTGCCCCCCATTGGGTGTACGTTGTTTATGTACAGATATTTTGTAATATATTAAATTTTTTCTTTGAGTTTATAAAAATGGAAAGTGGAGATTGGAAAATTAAATATTTCCTGTTACTATACCACTTTTGCTCCATTGCATTTACTTCTTAATCTGTACCCTCTGAGCAAATCCAATTAGGTATAAAAGGCATTTTTTTCCTCCACTTTATCTTAGGGGTTCTTTGTCTCAGAATTGCTGTAGGTTCATAAACTACCCAAAAAAAGTCCTCATGGTTTGAAGAGGTGCTTCAAAACACTAGACTAGGAGTGAGAGAATTTGAAAAGTTGGGGAAAACTAAGGTGTGATTTTTTTTAAAGTAAAAAACAGTTACACAAGTAATGGTAGTCCTAGGCCATCAAAAAAGTTGAGCTTCATGTACCCTGACTCCTCCTGAAAGGAGAGGTAAGTGGTTTTGAGCTCAACTGTCATCAAGGGAAGTTAGTAAAAGGGAGTTTAGACTGAAGAATAGTCTCTTAAATCAGGACCACTACCACCAATCCTGACCAGTCCTATGTTACCATGAGTAAGGTCAGCATGGGAATTAGTCTTCTAGCTCTGTGTAGATTTCCTGATACTTTGCCAATCCGGGAAGTGAGTCAGAGTTGTTTATAAGGCTAAAATTCCTGTTGTCTCCAAAATCTTTACTATTTCCACTTGAGATGATTGCCTTCCCTTCTCTTTCATGGTTTAGGACACTGAGAACTAATTGTTTTCTTGGAGTATGTGTTGCATTCCTGCTAGTTATGATACAAGTAGGCAGAGAGCAGATAAAGCCCATCAAGAGACAGAAAGGAAGAGGGGAGATAGAGGTATCAGGAAATTAGGAATGGGGTGAGCAATTATACAAAGTTAAGGGGTACACCAGAACAAGAAAATTAGAAGTTGAATTTTCAAAAACTGCTGGTGATGAGGGTTGCCAGCTTGCTTTTGAATCCCCAAAGTTTAAGTAGTATGTTCCCGTGCCTGTGGGCTATCACATGTTTATCCAGAGGAGAATGGAGAGCTCAAGATTGTTCCAATTCCTGGAATCCTATGTTCCTGGTTACCCTCCAGAGAAAAGGAATTCGTTTTCAGTCTTTACATAATTCAAATTCATGACTGAGAGTGTGAACTTCAGCCTATTAGAGAATATTGCTTCCACTTCATAGCAATGGCAACCTTTTCAATTTTGGGCCTAAAGGCTGAGGACCTAACTAACTGGACTTTTTTTGTATTACACCCAAGGCTGTTTCTAACTAGAAACCATACAGTTCAGTGCCTAAATTTTTTAGGCACTATCTTTTCCCCAACTGGCATCCTTAATTGTATGGTATGGTTAATTCCTCAAGGAAGTTAATATTTTTGGTGCTGAACTGGGATTTCCATTGTTATTTAAGATTGCCCCATAGCTTGACTGTTTTGGGGGTATTGAGTTGCTTCTCTATTCACAACTTAGTCACCTGAAGGGCTAGGTGGAGTGGAAGTGGAGAGTTCCCTAAGTAAATATTGAACCATTCTTAGGCAGACATGGAACTGCTAAGTCTTCTGGTTGTCCTGAGAGGCAAGGTGAAAGTTCCTGGACTCTTGGGTTAATTTTACTGTCGAAGTGTAGCATTCCTTACAGCCTTAGGAATACTCTCAAGTTAGTTTACTCCAAGCCAGGGTTGAGACTGGGGAAAGTATGACACCTGAAGGAATTACTAGTGATACTCGACCACTCGTCACTATATGCAGCTGTCTCTCCATCTCCTGTCCACCTACTTTTTTCATTTGCTATTTTTCTCTCTCCTCCCTACTCACTACCCAACTCTCATGCTTCAGGCCTTACCAGAGGTATTGGTTGCTTAACTTGTCAGGGTGTTTAGAGTGATTACCGCTTCACAGTTTTGAAGGGTAATGAGAGGTCATTCAGAAGACAAATGGCTCTTCCAGATCCTCAACTTTCAGGGTGAAAGGTGAGGGAGAAAGCAAACTAACCATGCTTTTTTATTGCTCAGGCTGTGAAAGGAGCTTTTATGTTGTGTGGGGGATGAGAGATTTTTTCACTGGTCCAGGAAAGATGGAATCTCAACCTTCACTTCCTCCTCTTCCCTCAGATCCTGGGACTTGCTTTTGCTGCTGCCATTTCTAAGCTCAGTTGCAGATGGTGCCTGTGGGAAGTAAGGCTTGGTGAGAAGAGGGCCCTGCTCTCCATGAGAAAGCAGATGAGGGCTGCCTTGATGCCCTGATGATTAATCACTAGAGTGGCAAAACGCTTTAGCCCCTGAATTGTCTCATTATATCTCTATTTCAAAAATTAGTAGTGCAAGGTTGAGAGAAAGAGGCTGATAGGAAGTTAGTCTCGAATACTCTTGATGGTTAGTTGTTAGCGAAGCTTTCTGAATATATAGTCCTCAGCTGCAGCATACTTCTCTGGAATAAGAGGGTACAGCCTTGATGTAAACGGACTTAGACATGGGCTCCATAGGACCTAGAAGTAGATGGGGTTTGGGATGTTTTGTTCTGCCATGGCTGTATACTGAAGGTAATGTTGATAGTTCTAAAGGAATGAAGGACATTTTATCCAGACCATCCCTGAGGAGGCAGCATGGAGGGACCTTTAAAAGGCTACAATATAACAGTCATAGCTAAGTAAAGAAGGAAGCCTGGGTCTTGGAGGAGGGTGCCTTTTCCTTACTTTAAAGAGCCTATCTGATGGGCTGTCTCCAGGAGAGGATCCTTCTCCCTCCTGTGTCTCAGAACTACAACACTGCCTAATTAGGGTACCCTTGGTGAGGATCAGCTTATAGGCAGACAACCCTCTTCACCAAGGTTAATGCAATTTTGAATGCTTTTGGCCACGGGGAAAAGAGCTTGAATTCAAAGACAGAAAGCTTAGGAGCCTGATCCCTTTCATAAATTCAGGAACTTCTGAGTTTGGCCTTGTATCAGTATTTGCAGTTTCTGTTGGGGGACCATAAGTTCTCATAAAATGAAGCAATATGAGAAGGAGATGGAAAGAAGGGGAGAACTAGACCAGTCTGCTGACTGAGCTGTAGAAAGAGACTTAGGGTATAACTGCTTTAAAAAAAAAAAAAAAAGTGGTATAAGTGGAAGGAAGAAATGGTTGGGTTAGTGAAAGTTTGGGGATAATGCCTTAAAGGTTCACAGTTTCAGGGAGGCCCCGTGAAAGCACCACTGTGAGCAACAGTAGTGTTACCTTTATGGGTGGAGGTTGGACCTAGAACCCTTAGTCTGGGGGATGTTATGGAGACATTTTCCCTAGGGAACCTAGATTATATTAAGCAAATAACTTACATAGAGACATTTTGCTTAGTGCTGCTATCTACGTAGTTCAAGAGAGAAATTCAGGAATAAGGAGGGAATGATGTGGATGCATCACAGTAAAAAGCTGTTTGTATTTTTGGAGTTTTAAAACCCTCCTGCAAGTGTCATGGGGGTTTTTTGTTGTTTTTGTATTTTTAGGTCAACCTAGAAACTAGTATTATCCTCTGCCCTTTGTTTTAGATCCAAGTGAAAGGCAGTACATAGAAGAGCAAACTAACCAGAATGTTAGAACTACAAAAGGACATTAGTTTAGTTCAGCACCATCTTTAGCCAGTGAAAAAACAGGCCCGGAAAGGAGAAACCTAAGGTGTTGGCAGGAAGAAGGGAGAACCAACAGGAACTAACATTGTCAGGAAACAATTTTGTGCTAAGAGCTTTGCTTTTATTACCTTGATTCTTAAGCACCTTGAAGCTAAGGGATGGAGAGATTAAAAAGCAGATTCATCTTACTATCCTGAACATCTGTAGGAGATCCAGGGGAGTGGCAGATCACTTTTTCCTGTCTAACCACATAGGGCCTAACTAGAGGAAGTAAAGAGTCAGGTTTAAGAGTGAGGTTAATTTAAGGAAGTACTAAATAGTTGAAAGAGACTCTTTAATAACTTCTCTATTCCTAGAGACCTTTCAAAAAATGTGATGGTCAGAAGTAGTCTAGAGGCAGAGAACAAGATTACTATTGGCTCTTGGATTGATTTGCATTCTATAAAATTAGGTCATGACCTGAGAATATACGATTAATCTTAGAAATAGGGAACAAAATGGGGCTTCTCATCCTAAAGAGTCTTCAAAGAAAATAGAGTTTATATACTATGAATCAAGGAGATAACCAAATTCTTATGGTGGCTGTGTTTGTTTTGTTTGTTTTGCAATACACTGAAGTCATGAAACAATTTGTAATTTTGAAAAGACTCAGTGCCAAGTTCAGTATTGGTAGGGGCAGGTGACAGCCTGAAAATGGACACTGAGAATAAGAAAGTATTCCTTGTAGTTGTTTGATATATACCCCCAAGAGTTATACCATGGGGGCTTTTTCAGTGGGGAGCAGTAAAGTCATTAGCCGAGGCATGTCCTGAGTACATGGCAACTTCTGGGGGGAAATTAGGGGAGGGCCTCACCTTTAGGAAGCTTCTGGGTCTAGGGTGAGATAAGTCTCATACCTGGGTGGGAAGTGGGGAGTTGGTATTTATTAAGTCAGATTATAAAATAAATTAGTAATGGGGATCCAAAGTAAAGAAATAATCGGAAAAAAATTGAGTTAACCAAAAAAGATTCTTTGAAGGTAATGAAGGTAGGGAACATGGAACAGAGAGAGAAGGTTATGGGGAAAACTTATGGAAGAAGGTTTTATCTTTGTTTTGTGCAGAGGGCGTGAATGGACTAGTCAGGGTGGTACGGGAAAGGAGTGTTAGGAAATGAAGTCAGAGGAACAATCTTTATAGCCAAATGAGGAATTTAAATTTGATTTGGTAAGTAGTAACAGCAGAGCATGATGAGATGGATATGATGTTGAAGACTTTTGCAGCTGTATTGGGTGAAGGAAGCAGGAAAGCTTGCCTAGGATATCATTTTTCTGGTTCAGATATAAAGCCCTGAGGGCCTGCACTAGAGTAAGACTAAATGAGAAGAAAGGAAGTGGGTCCATGGGAATTAGCAAGGCTTGATGATAGTTTGGATGTGAGGGGAGGGATAAAATATAGCCTGAAGATGATGACCCCAGGACATATTTATGCTGTTGCTGGTGATGAGAGCTTGGAAAGTGGTACCTGCTTTGTTGTTAAGGAGTAGGAAGTGTTTACTTCCTACTTGACCACTTGATGAGATGTGTGTATGTTCAGTATTGCAGAGTCTAGGAGGGGGCATTCCCCCTGGAAAATAGTTGTGTACTTGATGTGTGCCTAGAGGATCACCTGCACTCTGCCCCTTTCAGGCTGGAAACCAGGTAAAAGAGTTGCTGGGATGTGCCCATAGACTTGAAGATGCTATCCCACTCCACATCTGGGAAAGAAAATACAGTTGTTGTTTTTTCCAGTTTCTTCCCCTTTAATGCTTTGAAAATGGGATGTGACTAGCCTGTGGCAGCATGTGCCTGTGGATGCACAATTCTCTGGCTTGATTCTTGGAAGGCCTTTTTCTGTCCCTCCCTGGGGGTCATTTGTATCTCTGGTTCCTGCTCCCAGAGCCATAAAGTGGGAGCCCCCATTTATTAATTGGGTTGGGACTGGGGAGGGGGTCGGCGGGGGACTCTTTAGTGCGGCAGGCGGGGGTCTTCCCGAATGAGCCCATTAGCCAGCCCCAATGGCAGCTGAAACGGGGCTGCAGCCAAGTCCTCTTCGTTTCAAAAACCCTCCATCGCCTGCAGCAGATCAGAACAAGGCCTGCGGGAGCCCTTACATCTGATTGCAGCTGTGAGGAAGGACAAAACAATTTATAGGAAGCCAAGTAGCTCCTGTCTCCACTGTCTCTTCCTTTCTGACTTTGGGGAGGGGGAAGACTGGGATCTGGTTTCCTCCTACCATAGCTTCTTACAAGGCATATATAGGCCTAGAGTAGAGAGAATGGGTATATGTGCATTGATTGGACATTTATGTTGATGGTCTGAATATGTTTACACATGCCCACACTCAGTTGTATTGGATAAGCAGCCACTACTCATATGGGGCTCTCTAGGGCAAAGCCAAGTGTGTGCTCAGACTCTTAACTAGTTCAGGCTGTGTGTTGTGAGGGGCATGCTTATTATACCCTTTCCTGCCCGTTATACCTGCCTTGTTTCCTACCTGCTTTATCGAGATTCATGGTTAGAGTTAGATCACCGTCTTAATATCTTCATAATTGCAGGAGTTTGGCACTTAAAAGAAGGCCTCCCAACTCACTTATTTGTCCCCTAGTTAAGCTAGCATGAGGAAGACAGGCAGCTACAGGGGAGCTTCTTATTGCACTGGCCCAGAGAAAGGGTGCTAAGGGCAGGAATGTCTCACTTCCTGATGGAAAGATACTTAATGTCTTTTCCCTTATAGAATTATAAATGGCCAGAGCTAGAAAGGGATCCTAGAGATCACCTAATTCAACCTCTCAGTTTACAGAGTTGGAAACTGAGGCTTAGGGAAGAGAAGTGCCTTGCCCACAGTTTCATAGTGAGGTAGGTAGTGGCAGCCAGCCAAGACTAGAATCCAAGAGGCCAGAATCTTAATCTGAGTATAGAGCCCCCAAGCTTTAAAATCACCAACTCCTGAGAGCCCTGAGCTTTCTTAGGAATGGAAGGTAGGGCTGTTAGATTTTGAGGGGAGAGGGGGAAAGGGAAATATGAAAAAATTAGCAGAAAAACTGAGAAGAGGCTTTATATGTTTTTACCTCAAAAACTAACATTTCAATGACATGCAAATTATACAAGTGTAATTTTTATTTAGAGTTAAGGGTTCTAGTTTATTGGGAAGCAAGTAGCAGCCATGGCCAAAGATCCTAATGCCATCAGAGTTACCCCAAGTTAGAGGAGCACTTTGCCACCATCTCTGGGGGTTGGATAGCCAGAAAAGATCCTCTGAGGCAATGTGAGGAATTTACCCTACATCTCCATTCAGGCTTCTTTGCATTACAGTACAGCTATATTAAAAAGCAAAATCAGAAGGAAGGGGGAAACAAAACACATCTCACCTGCTGGGAAACTAAGGGGAGTCTCTGAATGAGATGGGGGGATTATAGAACTCTGAGTAAAATGGGATGTTCTCTTAAAGAGAAATTGGGGTTGGGGAACTTTATTATTTATGTAGAGTTTTGAGCTGTTGGTTTTCTCTCGCTGTGGTGCTCCACAGTGACCTAAGCCCTAAAGAGTGTGCTCAGTGGGCTCACAGGCACAGCAGGTTCTAAAGTCATCTTACTCTGATGCTGAGACTGCCTTCCCTTCTTTGGACCTCCCCTAGATATATCTATAAGTCCCTCCAAAGCTTATGCATCTGACCCTGGGAGTCACTGATGATCAGAGAGGGGAATGCTGAAGGGTCCCTAAACTGGAAGCAGAATCTTGGAGGGAGAAAGGCACCACTTGGCTACTTAGAGATAGAGTTATGTGACCAGGTCAGAGGGGCAGCAGGTCTGCAAGATGAACATTGCTGATGACAAATAAATAGATCCTAGTACAAAGCCTTTACATTTTCTCCATCACACCCTAACTGACAGCATAGGAGGAATGTGGAGTTGGTCCGCATGCAAATTTATCTTTACCTAGGGCAGCGATTTTCAACTGGTGTGCTGCAAGAATATTTAAAACATGCAATACCTGACTATTTAGTCAGGGGCACTGACCTCTTTCCCCTTAGATTGTTAAATTAAAAAATGATAACAGCCAACACAACAATTGCCATTGGTGTGAATGAATCAAAGTTATACCTATTTTATTTGTCAGATTGATAAAAAATATATTTTTTGGTGTGCTGCAGAATTTTAGTAATTAGTTTATGTGCCATGAAGTGAAAAGGCTTAAAAATCGGTGATCTAGGGAATGTATGATAGACCTGCGTACTATAACTCCATCGTGTCTGCTGTCCTGCAAACATCTTTTCTGTCTCACAGGAAATTTCTTTTTTTAATATCTTTATTGATTTCAGAGAGAGGGAGAGGGGAGAGAGAGATAGAAACATCAGTGATAAGACAGTCACTGATCGGCTGCCTCCTGCACGCCCCCCACTGGGGATCGAGCCCGCAACCCGGGCATGTGCCCTGACCTGGAATCGAACCGCCATCTCCCAGATCCTAGGTTGATGCTCAACCGCTGAGCCACGCCCTGCCAGGCAGGACCTTTGCTTTTTTGCCTCCAAGTTCTTCTTGAAGAAGCAGTTTTGGACAAGAGAAACTTGAGTTCAAGCTGTTGATCTTATCTGAAACTAAAGGGCCTTCTCCAGTCACCTTCTTGCATTAACTGCTTTCACCCTGAACCTTCATTGCCTTTTATAATTTGGAATTTCACAGCTTCTATTTCTATTGAATTCTTAATTTACCCCTTCAATATAGGAACCATGGTTTTTACTTTATCAGACTGGGAACTAGTTCCCTGGAGGTAGGACTAAAACTCTCTCTGGGAAAATATTTAAGGTTCATGAATCTTTCTGGGCTTCATGTTCAGGTTGGAGAAAATTGGAAGAATGGTGACTGTCATCATTACTGTAACCTACCAAAGCCATGCTCCTAGGTAAAAAACCAGAGACCCTCTTTGGTGTCTAGTCCCTTGTCTCATGTCTAATATATCCTGTCATTTTCTTTTACAGGTGGCCGTAGCAGCAGGAGGGATGGCCCCTGAGGAATTTTGTGATGTCCATCAGTCACCTGATACACGGAGCCCTAGAAAATTCAGTGTTTTTCACAGACTAAAGCCAGGTAGGGACCTAAGATTAATCAGAGGTCAGCTTTTGTAAGGGACTAACACATCACACACCACACACACACACACACACATTTTCCCAAAGATCTCCAGAGGTGTTTCCTTAGCTTTTTGTTTGACCCTATTATGGTATCCTACCTTCTGATTAACAATTTCTCCCTCCTGGCTAGAGCGGGTAACTCCCTTTATTAACATCGACAGTCATTTCATTTCTGTTCTTTTCTCTTGGCCAGCTGTGCTAATGGATATTCCTCTACAGTGGGATGCTGATGTCAGTTACTCTCAGCTTCTCCTCTGCAACACCTGCTCCACTCACCCACTACCTCACATACACATAGCCCTGCCTTCTTCCCAAAAAGCTATTTTCTCTCCCTTTAAGTCAGGATAGGGCAATGCTGTCCCTTCTTACTACCTCTTATCAGCTTCTCTACCTCCTCAGGTTAGATGTGAGATCCACCTATCCAAACATTGTGCTAGACACCAAAAGTAGAAGCCTACAGGGTGCTTCTCTCCATCCTCAATGTCCAGAACTGGGCAGGTGACCAGCCTCCAGTACTCACCTCCACCCTTCCTGCTGCCAGGTAGGTGTGCTCCTCTCCCTGCTCACCAACCCCGAGTATTTCTCTCTGTTGTGAAATATCTTCAACAAGAGGAAGCCCTTAGTGACTCAGTTCTCTGCCTGCGTGGCTTCCGACCCTAATCTTTAGTGAGAACTTCCTGTTAAATCTCCATCCCCTTTCTGTGGTTCAGAACCATTTTTCCCATTTAGGGGTTGTGGGAAGAAGTGACCAGTAAGCAGATGGTATTTGACACTGGAGGGGAAACGTCTAAAACAGGCAGCCCTTCTTTTGGGGCTAGAAGTCTAAGCCCCAATTGTGCATTCTGCTCGGGGGCCTGGCATACTTAGAGAGTTTCTGGATCTTTTGAGGAAAGGTGTTTTATCTGTGAGGATAGGATCTCAGACTCTGAAGATTCTCTCTCTGTTCATTCCCATGCCTCCTCAGGGAGTGGAGAATGGATTGCTGTAAGGCAGAATCCACCACTAGGTGATACTCTATCTTGAGCTCAGATAGTAGCTCTTGTCTGGTGCCTATAGAGAGTTGGCAGGGGTGCCAGAGCCTCGCCTGCCATTGGAGGTGACATCAGTTTACCCTTTTGACCTTAGGTCTCCTCTCTCAGCAGAGCCTCTTTCATGCTTGCAATCCAGACAGCACAAGCAGCAGGCTTAAACAGGTGCCAGCTCTGGGTAAGGGGCTCCCTCCCCTTATAGGTACATACCTTGAGTTGGAGTTAGGATGGGATAGATGGAGGGACAGGGCAGGTGTTAGAAAGCAGGAAATGCCCCTGGCAGTGGTCGAGCAATAAGTATGCATGGGGTACATTGATAGCACAGAGAACACCAACATTTATAACCCTGCCCACCTGTCTGTCAACCTGGCTGATGCCCCAAAGCTGCTGGGCCACTTGGGCAGCTGCAGTCTTGGTTTCTGCCACACGAGGGTGCTGCTGACCAATTAAAGCTCCTGCCCCTTAGCAGATAGGGTTTGGGCAATGAGGGCATCCTTTCCCAAGACAGAGGTCAGAAAGATCCCAAGAGAGCCTGAGACTGGGGCCTAAGAATCCAAAAGAATTATAAATACCACTTGTTCTTCCTTAAAAATGGCCTGCAACCCTGAACATTTTGCCCTAGTCACCTGATATCTCAGTAGTATGTCCCAGCTGAACTGGGGAAGCCCCCTAGCTCTAGGCACTGAACACCTTGCACAGGTGCTTCTCTCCCTCATGGTATAGCAGCCTTCAGCTGGCCACTCCAATCTCCCCGCCTCTAAGACAGTTACATTTTAGACCAGAGGGTGAAAGTACCTGTGCTTTTCAGAGAGAAAAATCTCTTACAGTTGTTTTAAGAGAAGTATCTTTGTTAGTGAGAGAGTGTGGGAGAGAGGACCGAGAAGACAGAGAGTGGGAAAGTTCAGCCCCCAGAGCTCAAGATGGTCTGGTAGATGTTTGTAGCCTGAGTGGGTGGAGGATACCTCGGGACATTCCAGGGCTCTGGGCCAAAAACGGTGTCAAAAAAACAGGATGGGGAGGGAGGCCCTTGAGCCTCATACTGACCTCATACTGTGTAATGGCTCTGCTAGGGATTCAGGTGGCCATGGAGCCCTTATGGGGATGAGGTACCCCACAGTTGATCCTCAGTCTCCATGAAGCTCTTCCAGGCTGAACAGGCTAAGGGAGATGACAGAGGTTCTCCTCCTCCCTCCTACCCCCATGCCCGAGGGCCCCTCCCCAGGAGGACAGCTTGATTAAACAGTCGGTGCTGCTGGAATTACTGCACAGCTGGCGCTCCCCCCAGCACCCCGAGCAGAGCAGCAGCGCAGATTAAAATCTCCAATTAGCGTTAAAGTGAAGTGAGGAGGTACTGAGGCTGCCAAGGAGGCCAGGCGGGGGCCCTGGGTCAGCAAACCACCCCCATTCCTGCCTGGATCCTGAGTGCCACCCTCAGTCATCCCTTCTTCCCTAGCTCCTCTCCCAACAGCTTTCATTAGCTTTGCATTGCCTGGGGCCAGAGGACTTTACCAGGAGTGGTAGGGGCAGGGACAGGTGCTGACAAAATGCTGGGGACAGTAAGTATAGAAGAGAATGAGAGTTATCAGTGCTCGCCAAGCGAGATACCCTGCTCACAGCCTTCCAGGCAGCCAGGTCAAGGTGACTTCACACTACTGCTGTTCCTCTCTGCCTGAGAAAAGGCAAACGGAACATCTTTCCCAACCCTCTTACCTATAAGGTGTTAGTAGTAGTGCCAACACAAACCTTCATCCTTGTGTATTTTACCCTCTCTGACCCATTCGCTCCCACCCAAATTATGGCTCCTTCCTTCCTCCCTCCCTCCTTTCCTTTCTTTTCTCAGTTTTTCTGTGGGCAGGGGGAGGCACAGCCTGGCTTGGGAACATTGCCATGCCCTGCCACCTGGGTCCCAGCCGCCTCTTCTTTATCTTCTTTGCAGTGTGGGGAAGAGCAGCCACATGCCAAGAATGGAGGCCTCAGACTCTCCCAACCCCTGAACATCACACCCCCACCTAAGGGCCCTTTACCAGTTACACTTCTGCCCTCTACCCACCAAGCCCAGAAGGAGGGCAGCACAGCTAGCCATGCCCTTTGACTTCCCTCTGCCCCTTTAAGGGAAATGGAAGTAGGTACCCAGCTGACTGAACCTACTCACACCTCTAGAAATTAGACACTAGGGCACAGTGCCACCCTCCCAGGCTGGCACATGCTACCCTGGCAGAGGTTCAAATAGCACCCCCTCACCATACCCCCCCATGTCTTCCTCTTCTCTCTCCCTCGTTCTTCCTCTCTCTCTCTCTTTTTTTTCTCAGCTCAAAGCACAGCTGAGCCTTAAGGGGGGGCGGGGGACCAAGCTGGGGCAAGGGGGGTGGAGAGCTCCAATAGCACGTTTTCACCTGCCATTTAATTGGATGTATTTTTAATTAATGGGACCTCAGGGACCAACATGAGACAATCTGATCTCTGAATAGGGACAGGGGAGGGATTGGGTAAGGGAGGAGGATTGGGCCACTGGGTGCGGTTACCGGGAACCCAGGCCCATCAATCACTGGCCACTTTGCGTTCTGGCATGGAGAGTAGTGAGGTGGAGGAAGAGGGGAGGCACTGAGGAGAGGTGCCAGGATTTACCCCAACTGCCAGGAGCTTCCAAAAGGATGGAACTGTACCGGTTGACTCAGGTCTGGGGCCCAAAATTGCAGCCAGAATATTAGGTAAGGCTGTTTTCTTGCTCTTAGGGTTTTGTCCAAGTGGGCTTGTCCCAGTGAGTGCTATAACATGAAGTGAAAGGAAGGTGGGGACAGAGCTTTGAAGAGAGAGGACAAGAGCTAGGGACCATGGAACCAGAGACTGTGGTGAGAGAGGAGAGGGGCAGGGTTCAGAAATATTTCTGTACAGTTAGACATGAAATAAGTGCCATGGAGATTACATCAGAACAGCATGCAAATGAGGCCTGGTGCCTTTGGGGTATGAATCATAGAACCTTACTGCTGCAAGGAAGAGAACTTGGAGCTCATCTTGCTGAACCCTTCATTTTGTAGATGTGGAAACAGAGACCAGGAGATGGGAAATCAGCTGAATCCTGTCCTGGTGTTGCTTTGTGTTCCTGGAGTTGGAGACTTCCTGGGAACAGGGAAAGGTAGGGAGGTAGGGTGTGGGGGGAAGTCAGGGGAAGAGTGTGGGCAGAATATCATTCTCTACTGCTTGGGGCCTCATGTCTCTGGACCCTGAGTCTTGGAAGCAACTCAGGGGAGTCAGGTAGGGGCACTACTCGGGGACATTTTCCTTATACAGCCTATTCTAAAGATTATCTCATGCATTCCCTTGCTTCCAGGCAGACAGATCCCACCCCACCCCCACTTCCATGGGATTTTACCATACTTTATAAGGTCCACAGAGAATGAAATGCACCAACTACCCCAGTTCCTTAACCTAGAAATAAATCCCCCAATGATGACTAAATATTGAGGGGTTTTTTGAGATTTTATCACAAGTTTCCCTGCTGTAATATAAGCTACTAGAGAAAATTAAGCTAAAAAAAAATCCTGAGGAGTGGTCTTATTCCTCTTGTCCATGTCTGAGCTGAGAACAGAGATGGAAATGAAACTCCAGGCTCTGAAAGCGGAGTCAGAATCACCCCCGTATTCATGCGGTGCCGTGGCCCCAGCACTCTCAGCCAGGCCCCGTCTGGCTCTGTGTGGTGTTGGCGCACACTGGAGAGAAGGGCACATTTCCCCATCTCCTGCTTCCTTCACTTTTCAGACTCAAGGGTTAAGAAGGGAGAGAAGGAGAAAAGGGACTTTCCTGCCAGGTTACCAAAGGTGGCATTTCCTGGCATCTTCATCCTTCCTCAAAAAATTTAACATTCTTTGTTCTGTGCTTCATGAGACTGAGTTGGGGTTAGGGCAAGGATGGGTAGAGAGCTTGGAAAGCAGTGTGGGTAGAAGCTTTGTCACACTCTCCAAGCCCGCGACACCTTTCCCCCACACCCAGAATTGTCCTCTCTTCTGTCTTAGTGCCCCATTTTATATCCTCAAAGGCCCTGGTCAAGAGCAGGATGTGCCTCTAAGTGTACCCAGCCTCACCCTGCTCTGTTCTTAGACCCTCAGGGTCATCTTCTTGGCTCTCTGATTCTCCGCCTTCTCTACTGCCAACAAGATAAGAAAGGCCCCCTCGCATCCCTCTAAACAGTCCGGAAAGAATTCTTCTAGCTCCGCCACTGCTTCCGAGGACCTGCAGGGGTGGGGGTAGGGTAGGAGAACTGTGCCAGGGAGTTGCAAAGGAAGAGTCACTCGTCGGGGAGCTCAGGACGAAGCCTGAAAGTGAGGAGAAAAGAGGGAAAATTTGTGAACTGAGAGTCCTGTAGTCCCGCCTGTGGGGCTGGATGCCTAACGCAGGGCAAGCTGTTCATATTGAATATTTTTCAGGGGATTTATTAGGTGGCTCCTGTTTACAGAGCCTGTTTCTCCTCCGAACCATAGAGCAGTGGAGAAGAGCATGCAGTGAAGAAGGTGGGGAGAGGATGTCACTCCTTGTCCACCCCTGCTCCAACATTGGAGGCATGTTGGGGGAGCTAAAGGGCCCTTAAAACATTCAGTCTAGATTCTAGACATTTCTCTAAGGAACAGGGTCTCCTTTCCTCCTTTCCCCCAAGCCCCACCAGTCCTGCCTCATATTACCAAAGTTTAGCCAAGAGTGCCAGGTCTTCAGCCCTGGAGTCAAGTCTGGAGCCAGCTCTGGATTCCAGAAGAAACCCTGAACCTTTGCAGGGAAAGAGGAATAGACTTAAAGTGGAACACAGAGGTAGCAGTACCGAGAATCCCCTGCACTCTGGAGAAAAGAGAATCATTGAGGGACTCAGTATTGGCCCAGGGTTTAGCTTTTGCTCTGGTAGGACCCTTTTCCTCCTCCCTCGGTGTGTCTCACTGGATGGAACAAGATCTGGATATCTGAACCTACCATTTTGACACCTTGGAGGTTGTCACGCAGATCCCCTCTAGCTCCCGGGGGAAGGGGAAGGAGGGCATCTCAGAGGTGGCAGTGCCATGATGTCCTCAGCACCCAGGGAGAGAGGTCAAGGAGAAACTGACCAGAGAGGGATCCAGGAGGAGATACCTGCTTCTGAAACAGCCTCCTTACCCCATTCTTTCCTGCGCCCCCTCTCACATGCCAACAAGGCTGTATGGCCAAGTGTGTCAGATCTCCTGGTGGGTAATCCTGCTTTCCGTGCAGGCAGCTGGCTCTTTGCTCATGCATAGAGCTCATGCCGAGGTCCCTTGCACTCCTTTGCTCACTCATTTCAAAGTGTACATGTGTTGCAGATTCCTAGAGATAAAGGAGGGGGCTCTACCCCTGTAAGTAGGAAGATGGCGGGCTCTGGAGCCTTTCGGGTGCATATTTGCTTTGCTGGAAGAGTGAGGAGGGAGAAGGCTGCTGGCAGCTCAGCTGAGCTCAAGGTTTTGGTGACTCATAGTAGTGGGGGCGGCTCATGAAAACAACAGAGGGGAAGGGGGCCCAGGCCTGTTAGAGCTCTCTTTTGTCCATTTCTCCCCCACTCTGAGCTCTGTGGATAAAAGTCTCTTATCTGGATTGTGGGGCAAGGAGAGGTCAGCTATGAAGGAAGAGATGGAAATGGAAAAGAGAGCAGGGGAGGCTGAGCATCCTAGTACAAGGCTGCCCAGTGAGGAAACGATAGGAGAGGCCAATTATACTTGCTCTTACTGTAACCATTGGCTGCACAGAGGTGCTGGGCATCCACATGTGCTGGGGCAGCTCAGTGCTCCTGGGCACCTTCCAGAAGATAAGCTTTCCAGGCAGACACAGCTCCTTCTCCCTGCCCTTACTTTCCTGCTCAGAGCTCTGGGTACCCAGCTGACACCACATGACTTAGGGATTTTTTTAAAAACTTTATTTGACACATGACTTAGGAATTTTTTTAAAAACTTTATTTATTTATTTATTTATTTACTTATTTATTTGCTTATTTATTTATTTAAAATATATCTTTTTTTATTTCAGAGAGAGGAGGGAGAGGGAGAGAGAGAGTTGAAACATCAATGATGAGAATCATCATTGACCGGCTGCCTCCTTCCTGCACACCCCCGACTGGGGATTGGGCCCACAACCCGGGCATGTGCCCTGACCGGGAATCAAACCGTGATCTCCTGGATCCTAGGTTGACGCTCAACCACTGAGCCACACCTGACAGGGCTAAAAACATTATTATAAGACCAGTTGGTCTCTATACCCTCTTCCCTGGAAACAGGCACCATAGATCCTCAAAGGTGCTGATTCTCTCTCCCCTTACAGACCAGGTTGGCAGTGTGCATCTCCTCCATCCTTTCTGAATCGGGAGGATGATAGGGTACTTTATTTGAGATCACACCAGCAGGAAGGGACCAGAAGATGGACCAAGAGAACCAGCCATGCCTTTGACCACAGTCCCAGGGGCCTCCTTCTTTCAGCAAAGGGAAGCAGGGATCTTGGATACCAGTGTATCCAGATACATAATAATAAATACCCTCCCTCTAAACTGGGAAGGATTGGCTAAGCGGAAGGGACTTCTCCAACAGAGTCCGAGTACTCATTTGCCTGTTTCTGTTGCTTTCATTGCTGGTGGCTCTACTCTCCAGCTGGGGTGAGGGGCCCCCTGCTGACATGCTCCTGAAGATTCAGAGACGGATTTGGTTGGAGAAAGAGACAGACCAGCTGCCCTTCATGTAGGAACATGGGACCAGCTCCACTTCCCCAGCTCTCCCTGACAGCATCAGGAGCCCAGGCCTCGGCTGGAATACCCGTAATAAAGCTCAGTCCTGAACTAAAGCAATAATTACCTGGCTCTGGTATAAAAGTGGTGCTGTGAGGGGGTGCACCAGCTGTGGTGAGATGTAAGAGTGAGTGAGTGAGTGAGTGAGTGAGTGAGTAATATAAGAATCACTCCTCAGTAGCACATGCTCTCCTCTTTCTCAAACCTCTCTCTCCTTGGCCCCCCTGTTTCTTCCACCTTCCTTCAGCCAACCCCACTCCTGGCCATTTTATCCCCTCCTGTCTAAGAAGACATGGTAAGTAGTTGTCTGTTTCCTGTCTATACTTTTCTCTCTCTCACTCTCCTTCTCTTCTCCCAACGCCCAGCCAAGAGTTAACCCATTTGAATTCTTTCCACCAGTGAATGCCATCAGGATCTGAACCCAGAGTCCCCCGCCTCTGCCACTCCCCTGACTCTGAGACTGCCACTCTGACTGAGACTGACTCGTCAACCCACATCCTCCCACAAGTACAGCCAGGCCAGGACTGGTATGTCCACTGGTACCAAGGGCCCTGACCCGAAGCAGAGGGCAGCCCTAGGGGTGCTGTGGAGCCTGGCCCTAAATGCGTGTATGCCTGTGCATTGGGCACACTGGTTTATTAGTGTTATTTCAGCATTGTGATGCAGAGAGAGTAAGTGTAACAGCTGCTCCTTACTTGCAGTGTTTATTGTTACCTAGAGACAACCTCCTGGCTTTTTCCCAGCTCCCCCTCCCCCCCCAGCCCAGCCCCCTTCTTGCCAATAGTCCTACTCTCCCCACACTGATGGGAAATTTATAGCTTGCCCATACCATGCCTTTAACCCTCTCCTCTCCGTAGGGTAGATGGTAAGGGAAGCCAAAGAGAGCAGTGGGCATGCTTGGGCCCCAGCAGGTAGAATAGTGTATGGAGGAGGGAAGGACAGAGGGAGGGAGGGATGAGACCTCCCCTCCCCAGTCGATGTGTCCAGACTCAGGCCCCAGTTGTCCTCCTGCTTCTCATGTTGAGATAAAGAGCTTTCGACCCAGCCTTGGGATCCCAACATCCTCCTCACATGATTATTCTCTTTCTTCCCTGGGCATCTCTAAGGCCCCAGTTGACTGCCTGGTCCTGAGCAAGTCCAGCAAGGTAGTACTGAAACAGGATGAATAAATACTGAGTGGCAGAACCTCCACCCCCCTCCTTTCTATAGAGATGTTATATGGAAACAGATACGCGGCTCCGACATGAGGAATACTGGCCAGACCTCCACAGCTAGGTAGATGTCAGGCATGAATCTGGCTGCTGAGCCTGGTGGGAAAAACTGCCCATGGTAACTTCACCCTGAGCCTGGCACTAAGGTCCTGAGGGACTCCCAGGCCATTCTTCAAGCTGCTCTCCTTGGTCTGACTAAGCTATTCCTTTCTGCTTTTCTTCCTGGTCCATTTTCTCCTGCTTATCTTTGGTTTGATACCTTGGGGCAGATCCAGGAGACCAAAGGGACTGAAGTTTCCTAGTCATGGCCTGAACAGAACTGGGGAAGAAGCTCCTCTCTCCCCTCCTGACTTAGGACCTTTCATGGAGGGACACTATGTCATATATTCACCATCTCCACTGCTAATGAGAGGGAAAAGGGTCATATTTTAGCAGAAAGGATAGAGGTCAGACATGGAAAAACTCGTGAATGTAAGACTTCAGAATGGGACTACTTCTCTTCAGAGATTTTGCTTCTGCCTGGATGGATTTAAGTCTGTGCCTACCCAAGAGGCATCAGAAGAACAGGGTTACTTTTCTGGTGCTCCTTCAGATGTGGGCCTCAGTGCAGGCTTCACACACTGCACCCCTCCTCAGTCCTCCTAGATGTAGTGTGTTAAGCGGCCAGCCTTGGGTCCCAGTGCTAGCGCTGCCATTTATCAGCTGCGCTATCTTAGTAAGTCACTTAACCTCTTTGAGCCCTACTTTCCTTGTCTGAAATGCAAATGAACAACCTCTTAAGATTGTGGAGAGAATGTAGTGAAATAATGAGTGTAAAGCACCTAGGACAGTGCTTGATACTCAGTAGGTGCTCATTCAACAGGGGTTGATGCAACAGAGTCTATTACGTTTATCGTGTCAGCAGGGCTGACATTGCTTCAAAGACTCCATGAGTCCCCTGAAATTATAGTCCAAATATGTGTATATATATATGCTGGGGAGAATGTCCATAGTTTTCTTCATGGTGTGGAGCCAGGGGTGACAGTCTCCGGAAAAGAAAATAGCCCCAATCCCTTGACTCAGACTCCCCAATGAGACAGTTCCCCCATTCCCATTCCTCTCCAGCCAGGAGCACCTTAGGCAGTGTTCTGCCGGAAGTACATCTTTGTCTAGGGTGGAGCTGGGAGAAACAGACATTAGGATAGCAACACCTAATATTTGCCAGGCACTTTACACTTGTTAAGTACATTTACCTACATTAGCTCTTTTGACACCCATAACACCTCAGTAAAGTCCACTGCCATTTATTGAATGCCTACATTGTGCTGGGTGTATATTTTTAAAGTATGTTTCAAGTCTATAGAATATTTCATTACCTAGATGTGTCATGATTTATAAGGCTCATCTCCTATTTTTAGTCTTTCAGGTACTTTTACTGTTCTAAATAATACCACAACAAACATCCTAACACATAAAACTTCATGGATTTTTTATAGTAAATTCCAAGAAGTGGAATTATTGGATCAACAGATACAAATACCGCCCCCCGCCGCATGCTTATGATCATTTTATTGGTGTGCCCTAATGAGAATAATATTTTTTAATCTTTCTCTTTGGAATTCTGCAATGGAAACACAAGGGCAGCCCCTTCTCCTTTCTATACCCAGCAGAGACATTAATAATCTATCATAGCTTTTTTTTTCCATTGAGGTAATTATAGATTCACATGCAGTTATAAGAAATATTACAGACATCCTTTGTACATTTTTCCTACTTTCATCCAGTAGTGACATTTTGCAGTACTTACAGTATGTCACAACCGGAATATTGACATTGATACAATCCACCAATCTTTTTCAGATTTCCCGTTTTACTTGTTCATGTGTGTGTATGTATGTGTATTCTATGCAATTTTATTACCTGTGTAAATTTGTATATATCTACCACTACAGTCAAGATACTGAATAGTTTCAGTACCACAAGGATTCCTCACGCTACCCTTTTATAATCATGCCCACCTACCCCCTCCGCAATCCCTGGCAACCACTAATCTATCCTCTGCTTCTAAAATGTTGTCATTTCAAAAATAGGAGTCATACACTATGCAACTTTTTAGGATCAGCATTTTCTACTCAGCATAATCCCGTCCAAGTTTTTGTATGTATCAATAGTTTGGTCCTTTTCTTTATTCCATGGTGTGGAAGTACCACAGTTTAACCATTCACCTGTTAAAGAATACTTTAGCCCTGCCGGAGTAGCTTGGTGGGAGCGTTGGCTGTGCACCGAAAGGTTACCGGTTCAATTCCTGGTCAGGGCACATACCTGGGTTGTGGATTCCATCCCTGGTTGGGGCATGTAGAAAAGGCAACCAATCGATGTTTCTCTCTCTCATGGGTCTTTCTTTCTCCCTTCCTCTCCCTAAGCATGTCCTCAGGTGAGGATTTAAAAAAAGAAAAAGAAAAAGAATGCTCTGTACTTTCACTTTGTACTCACTAGGAATTAATGAAGTAGCTCATTTTACTTGGTGTGCTGAGTGGTTTATATTCACAATTATTAAGCTTCTTAACCTTTCAGGTAGGGCACTGTTATTTCCATTTCATAGTTGAGGAAAATTGAGGCTCATAGTAAGTGATTTTCCCACTATCACATTCTATTAAATGGCAAAGAAGAGCCTGGAACCCAAGATAATAGGGCTCTTGCACTACACCAGGCTTTTCTCAGGCCTTTCTGAGGTTGCTGAGAAAAGGGTGTGGTGGAAGAGAGATGTTGGAGGTGGGAAGAACATTGGAGCAGCCTGGGTCGATTCAGGTCATCACAGCTAACTTTGGTTCATAGGTTAGAAGAGCAGCAGTGTCAAGGAGCGGGGACAATAAGGCCCGTGTCCTTGAGATTGCTTCCACTTTGCCAGGGAAGAACAAGGCTAAAGTGGGTGGAGCCCATAGGCAATCTGCCCACAGACCTGCGGCCTGGAATGGGAAAGGGAGGATCCGACCTTTGGGTTGTCTATCAGAGAAGGAGTGGGCAAGATCCTCCTTGGAAACATGAAGTTGACTGTATCTCTGACAGGTCTAAGGAAATTGAGGCCCATGAAAAAGAGTGAGCTCTCTATTCTGGAGGGGTAAGAGGTGTAGCACCTTTTTATTTGGTTGCGGTGAAGGGAACTACAGTTCACTTACACATGTACGACACCTTGGGCAGGCTCTGTGTCTGGAACATGGTACAGGGGGAAGCTAAAATGCCAGTCCAATGTTTAGTCCTGACTTAAATATTGCTCTTCCCCTCCAACTAAGTCAGAAGGAGTTGCAGAAATCAGTTGGTCTGTCCCTCAGCCTCTGGGCACTGGTTGAAGCTGACAGGTGGAAACCTAGAGTTGGCCCAGACATGATGGTGGTAGAGGTGCCAACTTGCAGGAGAGAAGGTTTGGCTCCTCTCTTGGGAGCTGTGTCTGGCCAAAGGCTGCCTCCTCCCCCCTCTTGCTGAAACCTGCTCTTTTATAGTTGATATTACCATTGCTCCCTCCCTTGGCCTATTCCAGTGACAATTTTCCCTATCTACTTATGACTCCAGAGCCATATCACTCCATCTCCCTTGGCCAGTCAAAAATGGCACATGTTGTCCCAGTGGCACCACCATCCTTACCAAGTAATTCCAGCCATGAGAGGAAACACAGAGACCATCAGGATTTATAGGGACTGCATTGCATTGTTGAAACTACCAGAGATATCTATTCTGCATCTCTGTCTTTTGGTTGGAAGTTCTTAGACACAAGGGAGACCTCTCTTTACCAGCTCTTATCCCCGCTGAGATTTCCTAAGTGTCCTGACTGTGGCTAAGAGACAGCTATCTTCCCTTGGAACCGAGATGGTTTGCAACCGAAAATCTCAGGACCCCTGCTTACTCCCTTTCCTTGGATGCCTCTCTGTTCCAGGTCCCCTTCCCTGCTGCCACCACTCCCTTCCCATTCCTCCTTTCTCCTCTCTCTCTCTCTTTCTCTCTCTCTCAGCAAGTTTTTTATGTGATTACAGGCACTGCATGGTAATTAGTGCTAAACTCATTTGCACAACTACAGTTAATTGGCTACAACAATTAATTAATGTGTTGGAAATTTGGCACTGGAAAAAAAAAGTTTGTCATCAAAATAAGAGCAAAAAATTGTAGAGTAGGGTACCCATAAAAATTGAGGGCAGGCTTCAAAAGCCCAGCTGGGCCCCAAACTTCCGGCTGGCCTCAGATGCCTTCCCACTCTCAACTTCAGCATTTTCCTCTCTCCTCTCATTTTTTTCCCTCTCCCTTTCCCCCTCTATTTCTCTTCCCTCTCTCTCTCTTTCTCTCTCTACAACTTAAGCAAACTCATTTCCCTGATAAAATATAGCATGACTAATGGCTAGAGCATGTAAAAATCATTGGGAAAATGTCCTTGGAAGACGAATGCATTTTCAGCAGAATAATTAACTTAATTAACAAATTCACATGCATATTCATCAGGCTATTAATGTCTTCTCGGCTCAGCTTGATGAACATTGCGGTAATAACCATCTCATTTACATACTGCATTCTACTGCGATCCAAAACAGAGACAACATACAGGCGTATACACACACACATACACTTGCACAAATACACACAACATGCCTGGGCTGCTCTGATTTCCAGGTTGGCTAGGAGCGTGTGTGCGTGTGTGTGCGCGTGTGTGTGTGCAGGAACCCCGACTGGGCGGTGTGATCTTTAGAGGGTCATGAGTGAGGGGCTGGGGTGTCCATATGTGGATGTCTAAGAGAACTTTAATTCATTCATTCTCTCCCTCGCCCTCTCCCTCCCTCCCTCGCGCTCTCTGCCTTTTTCCTTGTTTCCTTTCCTCTGTGTCATTTTCTTCTCCACCCCCCCCCCAGTGTCTCTAGGGAAAAACTTGGTATCTGTGCCAACTTTTTCCCCCCTCTCCTCCTCCCTCTCTCTCCTCCTTCCCTTCTTCCAACTGCTGCCAGCCGGCATCAGCACCGAATTGCCATCTCCTTGAGCTCTCTGCGGAGCAATCTCGGGGAGCAGCAAGGTGTGACGCGGGCTCTGCCGGCTTCGCAGCACCGCCTGCGGAAAGAGCGCAGGATGGCGGCGGAAGATTAAGAGAAATCGCGCGCGGGGCTCCGCTGCCATTGGCGTGTGCAAACGCCGAGGAGGAAGGGAGAGGGAGGGAGGGCGAGGGGGGTGTAGGAAGGGCGGGGGGTGGGGGGACCAGCAGCTGTCGGCCTAATTCTTCTAACACTCTGCTTGTGGTCATATTAGAAAAACAGATTATGCCCCTCGGTGCCACTCACTTATACTTGACATACGTTAATGCTCGGTATCTCCATTCTCGGGTCCTGACAACAGTGGACTTCAGGTCAAGGAGGACGGGGGTCTGGGTGGCCAAGGGGCACAAAAGACCCCACCCCCCTCGTTCTCTCCTGACCTCCAACCCCAGCCTGTGCTGCATGAGCCCTTTAGAAAGCGATCCTGAACCCAGAATTTGTATCCGATGCCGCCATTCGGCCCTGCTTCGTGCAGCCCCTGAGGAGATCAGAGGTCAGGACACCTGGAAGCCCTTTCCCCTGAAAAGTCACTGCCCCTTCAGGCTTCACAGGTCACATCAGGGCGAAGTAGGACCGGCTTTGTGGCACCCCTTCCTCTAACCTTTCTATGGGCCCTCCTCCCCAAATTAGAAGTTGGGGGTTAGAGAAAGGGGTCCATGGTAGTGCTCCACGAGAGGGCTACAGAGCCATAAGCAAAACCAGGCCAGGATTGTTTCTGGGTTGCTGTGGAAACCAGGTTCCCTCCTCCTGGCGGGAGGGGGGGCTGCCCGGGCCTTCCTCCTCCACCAATCCTGAAGGCTGTACGGCGGGGTTTGCTAAGGCCTAGGGAACGGGGCTGGTCTTGGAGGGCGAGCCAGCCATTCCCGCAGCCCTGCCGGCCAGGTCACAGCCCTTGACTTCCGCCTTCCCTACTCTCTCACCCCAAAATTCAGTCAGAGGAGGCTTTTCCTCTCAGTGCCTTGTCCTCTATGGAGACCTGTTGCTTAGCAACCACTAGTGCCTTCATCCTAATAACTTGCAGGGACCGAGAGATATAATATCTGTCTCTCTATTCAGTTCCCCTCCCCTGTCTATTTATATTTAATAACCGAAGCCCTGTCTTGGGTTCCCTTGGCACCTGTTTTAGAGTACTTTTAGAGAGAGTAAGCTGCACCCTGAAAAAAGTTACACCTGAGGAACAACAACTGGACAGGGCAGAGTGGGAGAAGAGACTGGAGTAGGTAGGAAGCTGTGGAATCCTATTTTTTAAAGTGTAGGTAGAGAGAGGGGGGAGAAAAAAGCATTTAGAACCTGGGAATGTGGGAAGAGAATGTCCACAGTGATCCCCAACAGCTTGTTCCAGGACCTGGGGTAGACCCCAACAGCTGCTTCCCGAGCTGGCATCTCCACCCCCCACGCCCTGTGCTGCCCCTCCTTCCTCACAACGTTCAGTGTAGGGCGCTCTCATGTTTCTGCCTGTAGGAGCCCCATCCCTCTGGGGACGTCCAGCCTCCTAGGGTCTGTATGTTGGTATCCAGGAGGGGGTTCTGTGTCGATGTATGTCCAGCAAGGCCTGAGTATCTCCCAAAGTTTTTCAGTCAGTCAGGAAACCTGGGTCTGAGCCCCCCTTCTTACTCCCTGTGATCCTACTTATCCACTTAATCTATTCCTTGTTGCTCCATCTGAATAATAATAATAATAATAATAATAATAATAATAATAGTTACCTCCTTGGACATTAGTGGGATCAATTAAAAGTAATAGGTAAAAGGAAACACTCTGAAAACTGTCAAGTTTAACTAAAATATTATTTTAAGGTCTGGAAAAGGTCTGGCTGCTGGGAAGAGGGAGGCATCGTGAATCTAGTCTAGCCCTGGGCTTAGGAACGCCGTTAGGTTTTTGGCCAGAGGAGAATGATTCTTTGCCCTCTGGTTGGGGGTGGAAGCTATAAATCAAAATCAAACACAAAGCTGTCTAGGAAAAGTAGCACACAGTGTCCCCATCATCTCCCCCACCTCCAGACCCAAACCCTGACCTCCAATCCTCAGTGGCCAAGACAAAAGCCCTGCCGACACCCCACCCTGAACCTTCCATCCTCCTGGGTCAGCACCTTCACTGCATCCATGCTAGCTCACAGACTGTACAATTTCACCCTTCATACCCCCCTTCTCAGCACCTCCTCCAACCCGAGCCTTCTGTGGGAGACAGATGGGGTGTCTGCGATGGAAAAGGCTCTGGGCTCTACGCCGCCTTGGGTGGGCAACCCCCCTCCCCATCTCCCCACTACTCCCCCTCTCCCTACCTAAGACACTCAGATTCACCCCGGGCAGCTTTGGGAGCTGCTGAGGATTCCAACTCTCTTCCTTTCTCAGACTCAGCCCCAGAAGCAGAGCCAGAATGGCATCTTTCTCCGAGACCTAGACCTCAGCCTCTCTTCGGGGAAGACCAATGCGAAGGAGAAATTAGGTTAGGGAATGGTAGGGCTCCACATGAAGGGACTAATGTAGAGAGGCAGGGAGAGGCCTAGTGTCCCTCACTGAGGACTTGATGGCTGGGATTTGGGGCCTGAGTTGACAGAGGAGGCTGAGCCTAAGCAGCTCCTTTGTTCTAGAAATCTGGGGTCCCTGGAGGGAGGCTTAGCTTGGAGAGGGGGAGAAAGGGAGCTAACATTACAGAGCACCAACTGTGAGCCAGGCATGATGCCAGAGCCTTTCCATACCTGTAGTCACAACTAGCAGGTGAGGAGTCAGGACGAATAGGTGCCTCATGAGCTCTCAGCATCTCTCGACACAGCTGACCGCCTCCTCCTCTGATCCTATGATGTCACTGCCAATTCTCCTACCACTCTGGCTGCTCTTTCTCTGTCTCCTTTGCAAGCCCATCCTCAACTCCTTAGACTCAGCCAATTCCCCTGATTATATACTTTCATGGTACTATATATCCTTTCAGAGCATTTAGCACAGTTACTTCACACTTACTTGTGCAGCCATTTGAATAATGATCCTATTTCCCCACCAGATGGAAAGTTCCATGAGGACAGTGACCACGTCTGTCTGTATTCACCACTGTGCGCCCAGTGCCCAGCACAGTGCCTGGCATAAAGCAGCTGTTTGGTAAATATTTGTTGAATGAATAAATAAATGACAAAATGATATCTCTCTGGCCTAAACTCAGCTTCTTAGCCACTCCCTCCCCACAGAGCTAGCTCACCTCCAACGTGTGGGCCAGAGAACAGGGTGCCTGGGAGGTCATCTCATTCTCCTTGGAAAAAGCCATCAGGATAGGACTAGTCCAAGTTCCAGGATATGGGGCCTCTGCCCTCCTAAAACTTGGCCCTGCCTGCCCGTTCTCCAGCTTTTCCAGAGATTGAGAGAATTCAAAGTCCCAACAACTTCTCCCCATATTGGGGCCTGAAATCACTCGTGAGCTGGAAGGGAGGAGTTCCATCTGAGAAAGGTGTCCCTCTTTTTCTGCCTTAGCTGAGATTGCAGAGACCATCTGCTGCCACCCCTCTGTTTGCTTCTGTCCTCTCCCCTGGACTTCAGGGATGGGGATGGTTTGACCAAGTGGGAGGGATAGATGATAAGAGCGGGACAGGCTGCTTGTTTTTTGACAGGGCTGGTGATGAGCCTCAGCCAGGTGATTGGAGCAGAGGAACACGGGATCCAGCAGCCTCAAGTCCTTTGGGGCTGTACTCTCTAGACCATGGGAAGCAGGAGTAGACAAAACAACCTCTGGGAAGTGGCCAGCCTTCAGGCCAGGCCTTCATCTGACCTCAAACAATATTCCTGAGTATACAGGAAGTTAAAGTTAGGCCAGCTCCTTGCTCTCCCTGGCCACTCCCCATTCTAGCCATCTGCCAAGCCCAGAGCATCTCTCCCGCCCAGCTCAGCACCAATATCTAGTTCTCACAGCTGCCTCTCATCCAGGCCCCTTATCCTGATTGTGCCCCTCAGCACCCAGGTATCTGGGGTCATAGATCTGGAATCCACTCTAGACAGTGTTGCCCTCTCTGACCCTACCTGTTCGTTGGGCCCCTAATGAAGGAGGTCAGCTCAGGATGTGGGCTAAGTCCTTGTGTCCTCATCAAAGGCAACGTCTGTCTCTTCCAAGATGATAACCCTATGGGGAGGGGGATGAGACAGGCACAGGGGAGAAACCCCAATCCTGCCTAGGCCCTCACCCCAGATTCCACTGCAGGGACAGATTGAGGGTGAGGGCTAAGACAGCCACAGAGGCCTACACTCCTACATGCTCCTGCACAGGCCTTCATGCCTCTGAGCCCCTGAGTGTGTGGGCCCCTCCTGGGCTCACCCAGCTACCTGTGCTGCTGCTGCTGCCAAGCCGGCCTTCTTTTATTCATGCGTTGTTTTATTGCTGGCAAATGCTGCTGCTTGCCGCTGTTAGAGGCGTTCCTGCCAAATCCATCCCAACATCTTGGCCTGGCATCAGGGCGGCATGCTAATGTGGAAATTTAAAGAGCCGCTCAGCTTTAAATCAGAATTTTAAATGAGCAGCAGTGCTCCTGAGGGACCCGGGCAAAATCGAACAGTATCTGATCCACCCTTCCTACTCCCACTCCCATAGAATCACCCCACTTCCTCCCACCTCTCCCCTTGGACACAAGATGAAGGAGTGTCATGGGACATGGTAGGGGAAGAAGGAGCTACCAGGGCAGAGGAATTGGTGTAAGATTGAGTCATCTAAGCCAATAATGGGCTGGGATTCCCCCCACTGCTTGCTATCATGGGAAAATGGAGATAGGGACTCTCTACTCAAGGGAGTAGGGCTGGGGATGGTGAAACTGATGTGCCTACCCCATTTCCCATTTTACCCGAAAACAAGAAGAGAAGGCCCAGAGCAGAAAAGAGGGAAGGTGGAATTCCATGAAGACACTCATGTGCAACATGCAGTGTTGGGATATGTGCACAGAGCTGTGCATTAAGGTCAGGATGCTTGCTGAGGTGCCCTGTAGCACATGTACATGCAGCTCACACATCACCTATGCATGGAGAGGAGTTATTCACCTATGCAGGGCAGTCTTTCTTCCCATATCCAGGCCCCTGTCCTAACCAGAGCAAGCTGGTTTCTGCACGTTGCTAGCCTGAACTGTGCTCCAGGTTTTTCCATAAATGCTAATGCATGAACATCCCCCAGCTCCTCACACCTACCTTGAGTCAGCTATGGTGGTGATGGAATCCTACAGCAACTCTGGGGCATCTGAGCTCATTTTGTGCATTGTCATGGCTACAGTATGGTGCCTTCTCTGGTGACCACCAGATGACAGGCTTAGACCTCTAATCTGGGAGAGGTATCCTTGGTTTCAGAGGGAATAGGGGGCTAACGGGAGGTGAGAGAGGCAGAATCTGTGCCTGTCTGTGACCCCCTTTCCTCTTTACCTGTCCCCAGGAAACAGGTGATCCCTTATTATCAGAAAACATATATTGAGTGCCTACCCTCAAGGAGACAATGTGCTTAGTTTAGCACAGTGCCTCACAGTTTTCTGTGCTGGGTTGATGACAGTCCCAGGAATCTGGATGCGCTTATCCCCATTGGAGGATCCACAGTAACTTGCATGGTAACCTCAACCTAACCAATGTTAAGCTGCCAGGCCAAAGAATACTCCCTGACCTTCCCCAGAATTTCCTCTCCCTCAAAGAAGGAGCCAGCTCCTTCACAGGCTGGTGTGGCTGCCAGCCAAGAGGCTTGGGGCAGGCCTGGGGCATGCAGCTGGCACCTGCCCACCAGATCCCCAAGGAGCACCTTCCTCCCCCACTCCATAGCCCCATTCAGATGGCCCCTGGGCTGCAGGGAGTCAGAGCTCACTGTTCCCCATTCCCAGAGTAAACCTCAAGCTGGAAAGCCCATCATCTTCCTTTCCACTGTGACCTGCTCCAAGGTCCTCCACCCAGGTACTTTTTCCAAGCAGGACCAAATGCTTAATACAGTAGGGGTTGCCCTGGGACTAGGTAGGGGGGCCTTGAGGGGTGATGCCCTGGGCGGGAATGATGGGAGAAGTTGCTGAGGTCAAGAGATTGATGAAGAAGAATCCAATGGGAGTGAGATGGGATGGGGGATGGGGGATGGGGGTAGGGACATGAAGTGAAGGAAGGGGCTGAGTGAATCTGCCTCCCATCTAATTAGCAACATGTAAATAATATGCAAATCACCCCCTCTTTGTTTAGAGACTAGAAGGTCTGTGCATTTTGGAAGTAGGCTACAGAGGGACTACCAGGCAGTATCTCTGAGACCCTCAGACATGGGACACTCAGGCTCAACAGAGAGGCTATGGTGCAGCCATCTGGTTCTAGCTTATTTCCTGGATGGACTCACTTTCTATAGGCCTCAGTTTCCCTATGTGTGGGATGGCAGGGCTGTACTGGATGGACTCCAAGTTCTGTCCAGTACTGACAGTCTAGGGTTCTCTGATCAGGGCCAGCACAGGGCAGAGGGATTAATTCCATCCTAGGGTGGAAGCTATGTGGCTCTCTTGCCCCTGCTGCCCATCTCAGCAGTTCTGTTATGATCCCGCCACATCCCCATGCACCTGCCATCCCAAATGTGTGAGAAGTTTCCTGAAAGCAATGTTCTCTCCTACTCGGTGCCTTTACCCACACTGTTTTCTCTGCTTGGAATGCCCTTCCTGCTTTAGTCCCTTACCTGGATAACTCCTTCTGTAACTCCAACAGCCTTACCTACCTTCTTACCCTTCTACCTTCTGGACATCCCTATGCATTGTTTCCTTCTCTTATTTCTCACTAGACTGTGAACTCCTCAAGGGCAGGTACTAGGTTTTGTTCAGGATGAACTCTCTGCCCTGGCCGGTAGCTCAGTTGGTTACAGCGTTGTCTCAATACACCAAGGTTGTAGGTTCAATCCCTGGTCAGGGCACATACAAGAACCAACAAACGATGCATAAATAAGTGGAACAACAAATCAATCAATTTATCTCTTATCTCTCTCCCCTCCCCTTTTCTCTCCCCAATCAATAATAATAATAAAAAGACAGAATCTCCAATGTAAGTGTATTAGTTTTCCAAGACTGCTGTCATAAATTACCACAACGTTGGTGGCTTAAAACAACAAATTTATTCTCTCACATTTCTGAAGGCCAGTAGTTCAACCTCAGTTTCACTGCACCGAAATTAAGATGTCAGCAGGACACTGCATGTTCTCTCTGGAGGCTCTAAGGGAGAATCTGTTCTTTCAGCTTCTAGGGGCTGCTGGCATTCCTTTGCTTGTAGCCGCATCACCCCAATTTCTGCCTCTGTCTTAACATCTCCTTCTACTGTTCTGTGTGTATATAACGTCCCTCTGCCTCTCTCTTACAAGGATAGTTGTGGTGGCAGCCCAGCCAGATGATCCAGGCAGGGTAATCTCCCCATCTCAAGATTCTTAGCGTAACAAATCTGCAAAGACCCTTTTCCCAGACAAGGTAACATTCACAGGTTCTGGGGATTAGGACGTGGACATATCTTTGGGAGCCATTAATAGACTATCAAAATAAGCAAAGACATCTTTAAATTTGTTAAGCATCTACCACTTGATAAGCATCTACCATGTGCCAGACACCATACATATGTTTTTCTCACTCCCTTTAAGTCTCCTAATAACCCTGACAGGTAGGTAATAATGCCTCTACTCTACAGAAGAGGAAACGGAATGAGGCTCAGAGAGATTGAGTCACCTGCTCAAGCTAACATAGCTGCTAAGGGACAGAGCCAGGATTTGAAACCAGATGGGCTTGGCTCCAAAGCCAGCATGCTTTTTGCCTCACCAATAGCCTCCAAGCCTACCCCAGGCCCTGGCACACATTTCTTACCTGAATGAATTTGCAGAAACAGAAACAGAGGTGGACAAGAGAAGGAAAGATGAGGCCCAGCCTTCCTAATGATATTGACTCAGGTTTTCTTTTGCCAAAGCCCTCTTACCACCCCATATAATCTTCCCCCACCACCTCTGACCCCTGGTTTAAGAAGCCTGGAATCTCCCCCAGTGTACAGCCCCATGCCAACTACTGCTGCCCAGAAGGGTGGCACAGTGCCTGGACTTCAGGCAGAAGATATCGAATCACAGGACCAGAGGGATCTCTGGAGGTCAACTCTTCTACTGCTCTGCCCATATATATATATACAGGCCTGCAGAACAGGGCAGACAGGTTCAGGGTAGTGGGCAGCAGAAGGAAAAATTAGCCATCTCTGCCTTTAGCTACCTTTTCTCCTCACTTCTTACACAATTTGTATTGGGAAGTCCTCACTCAGGTCTAACCTTCCAGACATCATGCTATAATGAAAGCTGGCCAGAGTCAGATTGTCCAAGACTGTCCAAAACATAAAACGAGATTTTGGCTAAGTACCCTCACCTCTCTGGGCCTCTAATTCTTCATCTTTAAAATGGGGTCGATAACGATGATAATGCCCATCTCACGGGGCTGTTGGGATAATAACACAGTCCAGGAAAGAAGCGTCTAACTCACGGCCTGGAGCAAGGGAGGTGCCGCAGGAATATTTTCTAACAGCCCCTCAGCCTTCCAGCCGAAGCCCCTTTATCCTGGGTAGCACAGGGCTTTGCTCACCTCAGCCAGTCTGGTCTGCCTTGCGCGCTAGACTGTGAACTCCTCTTGGCAGGACCTTGTTCATGTTTTAATCACCGCCCGTTCTCCTCCCCATTGTCTAGCCGGTGCTTGGGCACGTAGGCTCGATCTACATTTGACAAGCAAGTGAGGGTATCAGTCGGACCCGCAAGTCCCGAGAGGCGCAGAGCCTGCCTCCCACCAACCCTTCCGGGCAGGACCCTTTCCCCTGGGGTCCGGGAGCCGGCCGCGGCGAGGAAACGATGCTCTGCCGCTTTAAGATTCCTCTCGGGCGTCCCGGTTGCCAAGGCGCGGTTGCCAGGGGCCTGCGCGGAGCTGCGTCCGGCCTCCGCGCACCGGCTCCGCGCTTCCGCCGCTGCGGCCGCCACCGCCGCCGGGCCGCGCCGGGCTCCGCTCTTCCGAACCGTCTGGCGGACTTGGCACCGGCCCCGACTTCTCAGTGCCCCCGCGGTGCGTGGCAGGCTGCGGCTTCATTATCCTGATTGATTCCTCCTGCTCCCCGACACCGTGGGGGCCCCGGCCAAGGAAGGGGGGCCGGGGCGGCATCTGCGGGCCCCTTTCTAGGCCCTCGCCCCCAGCCGCTCCTCGGGCTGCCCCCTTGGTGTTCTGCTGCTGGCTGCCGGGCAGGGCAAGGAGGCAGGGCCAGGCCGGCCTTTGCCCCCACCCCTGCACCCCCCAAACCCGATGGGGAGGGAGGGCGCCGAGAGGAGCGGACCTGCCTGGGCTCGGTGTTCGGGACCAACGCGCCAGCCCCGGGCTACAGGCGCCGCGCGCGGGTTTGTGTCTCGGGGCCTGCCCTCTGCAAAGGCTTTGGGCCTTCCCCAGGAGGAAATGGAGGGCTTGGGGTGCGGAGGAAGCACAGTGATAGACCGAGACGTTCGGCAGAATAAGCCTAGGCCCAGGGGGAAAGGTGACATCTTTGAAGAACACGGATCACGTGGGCCAAGGCCCGGGGGCACCTGTCTTGTCACATGGCTCCTAGGTGGCCTTAGGTGCAGTTCTCTGGGGAAGCAGGGACAGGGTCTGTCAAAGCAAAACAGGACACAGCAGGAGTTGAACTTAAAGGAAGGCCAGAGGCCCCTATAGTTAGAGAACCTGTCCCCAAACCTAGCAGGGGGTGGTCTGGCCACCAAGTCCCGGCCCCCCAGGAAACCGAGTACTGAGGTGAGGCCTCAGTGGAAAGAGCATCTGGGAACCAGGCCTGAGATCCTAGTTCTGCTACTTGGTTTCTGACCTGGGCAGGTCACTACTATTCTTAGCCTTGATTTATTCATCTGTGAAATGGGGTTAAGACCTCTCTGACAGTTGTCAATGGCTAAATGGGATAATGATGGCAGGGCCCCACCTAAGTTACCTGGCAAGAAGGAGAAAGCGAGGTGAGAAGCAGGCTTCTATCTCTGTTGCTGTGTTGGGTACCCTCCTCTCTCCTTGAAGGAGGTAAGTCTTCTCGGTATGCTTAAATCTCTTTAACTAGAAGATGACATGGAACCTTCCAGCCAGAGCTGCTTCCTGGTCAGGGCAGGGGGGCAAAACTGCTCTCAGCCTCATTGGGATGGCATGGATTTAATTTCTCAGTTCACATCAGGCTCTCCACCATTCCTATCTCTCTGGCACTTTGTGGGACCTTTCTTTCTACAAGTTCTAACAGTCTCTCTCTAGTGCCTCAGCCCTTCCCTGTTC
This sequence comes from Miniopterus schreibersii, assembly GCF_964146895.1. NCBI lineage: Eukaryota > Metazoa > Chordata > Mammalia > Chiroptera > Miniopteridae > Miniopterus > Miniopterus schreibersii. The sequence goes on from NC_138116.1 coordinate 21,124,487, forward strand.
AATGGCCAGATCTGGGAAATTTCTCGTATAGGCTTGGCCCTTTCGGCTAACTCCAACGTTTAGCTCCTGCCAGTCCTGGGAAAGAGGGAGCTGATGGAGAATTTGAGGCCAGTTTTTCCAGACCTGTGGCAATCGTGCTTGTGAATATGATCTGGGCCACTGAGGCAACTAAGTGTCTGTCTCTAGGTCTGTTTCCTCACCTGTGAGTTCATTAATTTATTCTTCCAACCCATATTTCCTGGGTGACCACACTGGGGCAGCATGGTGCACCCAGCAGGAACAACAGAGGGAGTGGGAAGAACTGCACTCTGAAGCCACCGATCCTCTGGGGGAAAACAGACAGACACACGTGTCAGCCTCTTCAGTACAAGGGTATTTGCTGCAGGAGGACCTTCCGGATTCTAGAACATTCCACAATATTGTGATACTTTCCCCCTTTTTCCTGAACATAGCAAACTCTTGCCCTGGACTTTTCAGCCAGAGGCTAATTGCTTTCCTGGGAAAAAAGACAGATTATAAAATTTGAGTCTGGAGCTTTTGTTCATTCCATTTTGTTGGAATTATCTATTTTTATTACAATTATGCATTACTTTTATGTTAAAGGTAAAAACAATAAAAAACCATTTCCAGGGTTTTTTTGAGGGGGTGTCAGAGAGGATTTTTTTTTTCTCTGGTGACCAAAGGCAGGTGACCACTCATATCTAGACATGTCATGCCCTTGATTAATGTGGCCCTGTGAGTGGCTTCCTTAGTCTACCCACTGGGCTGGCTGCCCACCCACTCCTGGCTGGCCTGCTCCATCGTCAGCATCTATATGCCTGAACTCCCCTTCCTACTAATACAAACCACATGGGACCCTCGCGTTGGCGTCTCTAGGCAGAAGAGGGAGCCACAGCCGCCTAGTGGCTGCCAGGGAGGCTGGCAGGAAGGGGCATCTCCACCAGGCGTCTCCTGGGAAACAGTGAACTCCACAGAGAAGGGACATTTGGAAATAAAATTCCTGCCACTGTGTGTTTGTATGTGTGTTGGGACGGGAGAGGGAGTAAAGAAACCTCCCCAGCCCCCTCTGCTCTGCTCTCTTCAGGGAAAGCCTCTCTCAGCAGCTCTTCTCCCTCCCTCCCCAAACTCCAGCCCCCTCCCCAGAAACAGCATGCGCTCTGCTGGGACTGGGTAATAGCCTTCAGATTTATGAGGCAGGTAGAGAAGAGCACTGGACTGAGAGCCAGAGGCCAGTGTCCTTGGCTGCCCTGCCTCATCCTGTCGCTGGACAGTATACCTCCTTCCTGAGTTCTGGATTCTTCCTCTGTACAATGAGGATACGGGGTGAACTTTCCCGGTTATCCTTAGCACACTGGGGCTCCTCCACAGGGTCAAGATACAGTGGGGGCATTTTAGGTTATTTCCTGCACTTGGACCAGATGCCTGATAGGACCTAATGACTCCTTATGTGACCTTGACTGGTCACTTAAACCAGCCTCAGTCCTTCACCTGTACATTCATTCATCGGGCACTTGTGGGTGCTTATGGAGAGTGAAGTCTACACTTACAGGGTCCAGAGACTGCCCAGATTTCCATGAAAGAGGCACCTCAGCCCTCCCCATGCTGTCCTGTGCCAGAGGCCAGCTGCATGCCACATTCCTTCCATGATGACCCCTCACATGAAACTGGAGGGCCCTGGGACCTTCTTCCTTTCCCATAGGACCCAAAACCAACCTAAGATAGAGGCCATTGTGCCTCCTGGGGAATAGAGGTGGGAGTCCCTGCCTCCTCCCCTCTCACACCCACCTGGTTCCCTTTGCTCTCCCTTGCTGTTGAGGGGCCGAGCCCCCATTTCCAGCCTAATCCACTTTCCCCCTGTAAAATACCGGCTGCGTGAGTGAAAGCAAGTGGCTCTCTCCCAGCTAGAGTGCCCCTCCTCCTGACCTCACTTCCTAGATCACCCCTTTCCAGGAGATCCCCCTTTCCAGGCAGAGTGGGGTTTGCTGAGAGAGCTCTCCATATAGCAGACAACCCCCACAACTTTTGGAGGAGATACAGGAGCTCCAGGAAGAAGAGGGTGGGGGAGGTGGTGCTGCAGAGACCCTGGAGGCCCAGGCCTCCTTCAGGTGTCCTTTTAGGAGGAGACATTAACTGGCCCTCATGGTCTGATTTAACCTTGTGGCTTCTGAGCCTATGTCTGCTCTGGGAGACCAGCCAGGGGATTGGAGGTGGGAGAGAAGAAGGTGAAGGGGGGAGCAAGGGGAGGGAGAAGCAGCAGAAGTGGGGAAGGGAGTGAATGCCACCTTTATTGGGCACCTACTGTGTGCCAGGCTCTGTCCCAGTTTTACCTGGATTATCTCATCCAGTTCTCACCCCAGCCTTGTGTCAGTGTTATTATCTATCCTGCTCTGACACAGAAGGAAACTGAGACTCAGAGGTGTTATGTAACTTGCCCAAGGTCACACAGCTTGTCAGGAGTGAAGCCAGGATCCCAGCCCAGGTCTGTCTGCCTCCAGTGGGTTCTCTCTGCTGCCAGAAAGTCCTCCTGGAAAAGCAGGTCTGGGGTTGGGGTTTTCAGTCAGAGCTCATCAGGCTCCCCAGAGGCAAATCTATTGTCATCTGCCCTCCTCCTCCTCACCCATCTGCCAGGCAAGTCGCAGGTGAACCCCCTGCCAAGGCCCCTGCCCCAGCCCCAGGTGCTAGCTCGGCTTTGCCTGGCTCCTCGCCTCTCCCCCTGCCCCCAAGGTGGCTCTGAGGTCACCTCACACCCCAACGCCTTAAATTCTGCATTTCCAGGTCTCAGAGTGTGTAGGAAAAAGCAGGAAGAGAGAGGAGGTCACTTGAAGGTTGGAAGCAGGGGCTCCTGTCTTCAGCAAAAGATTGGGGGTCACGGTTATCTCCTTCAATTCAAATGAACCCTTTCCCTAACTCCCACCCCTCACCCCCAGAGACAGCCAGAGCTTTGCTTAGTTAATGAAATACAAAAGAAGGAATCAGGAGGTGGGGGTGGCTCGAGAGCTCTGGAAAGCAAGGGAGAGAGGAAAAGTTGGGCCTCTTCCAAAGAGTTAATGTTCCACAGTATGATCGATTAGGTGTCAGATGTAATTTCAAACCAATACAAGATGAATGGCATAATTTTCCCTCTCTCATTTTAGACAGAATTAAGAATCCATTAGCTAACACAAATTTTTGGCAAGTTTAATAGGAGCTCAAATCTACATTCAGAGGAAATGCTCCCCAAAGCGTGTTTCAAGCTTTTACTCCTCAGGACCCTGGCCTCCAACATCCTCCGGACCCTCCTCAGCCCTCTGTTTGTCCCCGCCACGCAGCCCCCTCTCCCTTCCCCTGGTCTCTCTACAGGCTCCTCCTCAACCCAGCCCAAGATTAACTGGCCTGACCCCTCTCACAAAGGCCGGGCCTGCCCACCATTGTCTTCCAGTGGCAAAGGGTGGGGGAAAGGGGCGGAGGGGCTGGCAGTGGGCCCAGGAAAGGGGGGGGGGGAGGCTGCTGAATTGGCCCCAGGCTCCAGACAAACCCTAGGGAGAAGGGTGAATTGATTGGGGCTTTGGGGCTATTTGAGTCTCAGCTACTCCTCAGTTTCACCCCCAGATTAGTTCTTGTTCTTACACAAAGCATTACCTAGTTCATAAGGGGGACTAAACCCTCTTCTTTCTCTTAATTTACATACATTCACTCAGTGAACCTGAGAGAGGGGAAGAACAGCTGTCGGTCCATTTTATAGATGAGGAAATTGAGGCTCCAGGGAGTTGATTGGAGTCAGCTGCGTCCAAGGGTAGACCTCAGCTCTGCTACTTGCTTGCTTACTAGGGCCTTAAGGCATTTCCCTCAAGGTCTCAGTTTTCTCATCTGTAAAATGGGAAGAACATTAGTACCAGCTCATAGGATTATCCTAAGGGACAAATGAGAAAGCTCTTGATAAAGGAGAACCTTCATGACTGGCCATCCAGGCAGAGGTGCCAAATGTCCATTCTGCACCAGCCCCTACCCTCCTAGCTCACAGCCTGTGGGGGAGACAAATGTAAACTGAGCCCTGACCTGGAAGGAAGAGAAGCTGGAATAATAATCATGGCAGCGTACCCTTACTGGGCACTTTGTGCCAAGTGTGGGAGCAAATTCCTTACATATAGTAACTCATTTACTCCTCACACCCTTAGGAGGCAGATACTATTCATTTCACCCCACTTTCCGCATCAGGAAACAGGCACAGACAGATGAAGCATCTCGCCTGAGGTCACCCAGCTAGGTAGGGAGTGGCAGAATTAGAATTCCATCCCAGGCAGCCTGGGCCTGTGGCTTTTAACCTGACGCTAAGCAGAGGTAAAGGCTGGGATGGTGGAATGCCAGGCTGGGATGGGCCCTGCTCTGGGGTCTGGGAAGGCTTCGCCGAGGACAGAGGCTCAAATTAGTAGTTCACCGGGTGGGCAAGGAGAGAAAGAGCGCTCTAGGCAGTGAGAACAGCATGTGCAACGGCACCAAAAGAAGTCTCAGGCCCTGGCTCAGTCGGTTGAGTGTCATCCATGCACCAAAAGGTCACTGGTTCAATGCCCAGTCAGGGCACATGCCCAGGTTTCAGGCTCCATCCCCAAGAAGGGGCAGGCAGGAGGCAACTGATCCATCATCAATGTCTCTCTCTCTCTTTCTCTCTCTCTCCCTTCCTCTCTCTCTAAAAATAAAACAGCCCGGCCAGGCACCCAAGAGCTGGGCCCCAGGATGGGGCGTTTATTGTCTGCCCCTAGAGAGTGGATGCCACATTTGAGATCCTTGATCTCAATACTTTTATTATTGAGTCTGTTCATTCATTTACTGATGCAACATTTGTCTGTTGGGCACCAGGATGCACCTGGTCCTGTCCTAGGTGCCGGGAGCGCTACCATAAAGCCCACCCATAGGGGGCATGTGTGAATGTGGGTTAGGGGGTAGACGATGAACATAATAAATGTGTAACATACATAGCATGTTAGATGATGACATGTACTAAAGAGAAAAGTAAAGAGGGAGAGGGAAGGGGGTGCAGTTTTGGATGGGGTACCCAAGAGAAGCTTCTTAGATAACGTGATATTTTATTTTGGTTGCTTGTGACGAGGGGGCACGGGGGAAATGGGGAATGACTGCTAATGGGAATAGGTTTATTTTTGGGGTGGTGAAATGTTCAAAACTGATTGTGGTAATGGGCACACAGCTTCATGAATATACTAAAAAACATTGAGCCCTAGCCGGTTTCTCAGTGGTTAGAGCATCAGCCCTCAGACTGAAGGGTCTCAGGTTTGATTCCGGTTAAGGGCAGGCACCTCGGTTGCAGGCTCGATCCCAAGTTCAGTGGTCTGGGGGTGGTCGGGGTGCATGTGGGAGGCAGCCAATCGATGTGTCTCTTTTACATAGGTGTTTTTTTTTCTCTCTCTCTCCCTCCCTCCCTCCACTGTCTCTGAAAAAGCAATGGAAAAATATCCTTGTGTGAGGGTTAAAAAATGATAACAACAAACATTGAATTGTACACTTTAAATGAGTGAATTATATATTTTTTATATATTTTTATATTTATATATTTTTTATATTTATATTTATAAATATATATATTTTTATTATATATATTTATATATATATTTTATATATTTCATATATATATGAATTATATATATTTATATATATGAATTTATATATATTTTTATTTCATATATATATGAATTATATATTTTTTATATTTATATTTATATAAAATAATGATAACAACAAACATTGAATTGTACACTTTAAATGAGTGAATTATATATATTTTTAAAAATTTATTGGGGTGACATTGGTTAATAAAATTAGATAAGTTTCCACTGTACTATTCTATAATACATCATCTGTATATTATATTGTGTGTTCAGAATTATAGCTTAATAAAGCTGTTATTTTGCCTTTTGGCTCTCTGAGCAGCACCGTGACCACAGTGGGCAAGAACAAGCGCCTTATGAAAGGCAGCAGAAAGGGATCCAAGAAGAAAGTGGTTGATCCATTTTTAAAGAACAGTTGGTATGGTGTGAAAGCACCAGCTATGTCCAATATAAGAAATATTGGGAAAACACTAGTCACGAGAACTCAAGGAAACAAAACCACATCGGATGGTCTCAGGGGTCTTGTTTTTGAAGTGAGCCTAGCTGATCTGCAGAATAAGTTGCATTTAGAAAATTTAAGCTAATTACCGAGGATGTTCAGGGAAAAGACTGCCTAATTTCCATGGCATGGATCTTACCCGTGACAAAAGGTGCTCCATGGTCCAAAAATGGCAGACCTTGACTGAAGCTCATGTTGATGTCAGGACTACGTACGGTTGTTTGCTTCGTCTATGCTGTCCTGGTTTTATTAAAAAACACAACAATCAGATTTAGAAGATCTCTTATGCTCTGCATCAACAGGTCCCCCAAATCTGGAAGAAGATGGTGGAAATCATGACCCGAGAGGTGCAGACAAACGACTAGAAAGAAGTGGTCAATAAACTGACTCCAGATAGCATTGGAAAACACATAGAAAAGGCTTGCTAATCTATTTATCTGCTCCACGTCATTTTTGTTAGAAAAGTCAGAATGCTGAAGAAGCCCAGGCTTGAACTGGGAAAACTCACAGAGCTTCACAGGGAAGGTCAGAGTTCTGAAAAAGCTACTGGGGCGGAGACAGGTGCTAAAGGTGAACAAGCTGCTGGATATGAGGCCCCAGTCCAAGAATCTGTTAAAATTCAGACATTTAATAGTGACAAATAAAATATCCTATTTGTGATATTTAAAAAGATTTATAATAAAATAAAGCTGTTATTTTTTTAAAAAATCACTCTGGCTGTGGTACAAAAATAGACTGAAGGGGACCAAGGGCAGGACCTGTGGTCTCCAGGAGAGTCCCAGCAGCTCGGGCCAGGGCGGTAGCAGTGGGGTGGTGAGAAGTGCTCAGATGCTGGATTTATTCTGACGGCAGAACAGACAGACTTGCTTTTGAATCAGGTGTGGGGTGTAAAAGAGCATCGTCAAAGATGACTCCAGAGTTTTGGGCTTAGGAAACCACAAAAGTTGAGGAACTGAAGTCTCCTGGAGAAGCAGAGGGGTTGGCCTGAGGGCACCAGTCACCGAAGGCTGGGACTCTGAAAGGGGGCAATGTTATTAGTTAGGATCTAACACACTGGCCTTTTGATTCAAATTCTAACCCTGTTATATTGCAGACTTCTCGAAGACAGGTTTCCTCAGCCTGTCTTCAGGGAGCTGCAAAGGCTGATTGGGGCAGATCCGACTCATTTAAGGTGCTAGGAAAGCATTAGCTCCTTCCCTTTCCCCTTCCTTCCTGACCTGCCACCTGAAGGGGCTCTGAGCCAGGAGCCCAGGGGAGGGGAACATTGCAGACGAGGCCAGAAGGCTGCTGGGCTGGGGGCTGGGCGTTGCCCCCAGCTGTCTGCGTCCTGCGGTGGGGACAGAGGACAGCGAACGCGCTAAGCTCCTGAGCCCGAACTGTGGGCAGCCTGGGTTTGCGCCTCTACCTTCTCTGCGGACAGGAGGACTGACGCCTACACATTTGGGGTTGGCAGAAGACGATCTCTGAGCCAGTTCTCCCCAAACCAGTGGGAGATTCTAGGAAGTCTTTAATTACTGCCTCAGAGTGGATGCTAGGTTAATGCGATGATTCGAAAGGTATGTTTTTCAATTACATTTAACGGAAAGATTTATAGTCAAGTAAAATATAATTAGGAGGCTGCCAGCAGACAGGCCTCCTGAGAGGAAGAGGGAGCGATGAGAGGGACCCCTAATGGGGCAGGTTGGAGCCCAGGCTACAGGACCGGCTTGCCCACCCCCTTGGACGACATCAAAGCACTCCTCAATCCAGCCAATTAACCCTCCACTAAGGAGCTGCTCCGAACTGGGCCCAGCGCTTTCCATGGGGACAGAACAAATCCCGTGGCCTCTACCCTCAGAGAGCTTACAGACCAGAGGAGAGGCAGACAAAGAACAAGTCACCAGTTAAGTCAATGGGATAACAGAAGCTGAACTAGAGAACAACAGGAAGCCCTCTGTGGGTAAAGGCATCAGAAAGGGCTTCTTGTGGGGTCAGGGGACAAACTGAGAACAGAGGAATGAAAGGAAGCAGCCGAGAAAAGAAAGGGAGGGAGGTATGGGAACTGTCTGGGTCCAGAAAGCAGCCTGTCCCTGGGGTGGGGAGGTGATCTTAGGCTTGCAGGGTGGAAAGAAAGGCCAGTGAGGCTGGCCATGGAGAGGGAGGGGGAGAGGGGTAGGGAGAGGCAGAAAATGACACTAGGGAGAGAGGCAGGGACCAGCTCCAGCTGGTAAGGAGTTTGGGTTTTATTCTGTGTGCTAAGGAAGCTGGTACGAGTTTAAATCAGGGAGTTAAAAGGCCCAGCTTATATTTTTAAAAGGTTACCCCAGATGCTGTGGGAGAATGAACCAGAGTGGGGCAAGGTGGGAGGTGAGGGCAGAGACTCAGATGAGAGGTGATGTGACCTGGCTTGGGGGGCATGAGAAAGGAGAGAAGAGCCTGGGCGTGGGGTACATCCTGGGGCACATCAGCAGTTCCTGGTGGGAGAGTAGTTGCGGAGAGGGAGAGAGGGAGAAGCAAGGCTGATGTCCAGGTTTTTGGCTTGAGCAGCTAACCTGGTGCTGCCATCCATGGAAATGGGGAGGCCAAGAGAAGAAACAGGTGGGGAAAGTGCTGACTTGGGCCGGCAAGGGGCGCCATCATGGGAGTTGACGTTTTCCACAACAAAGACCAAAAGGTTCGGCACAAGGAGCCCAAGAGCCAGGACAACTACCTAAGGCTGTTGGTCAAGTTGTACAAGTTTCTGGCCAAACAAACCAATTCCACCATCAACCAAGTGGTGCCGAAGAGGTTGCTCATGAGTCGCACCAAGGCCAACTCTGTCCCTTTCCAGGATGATCCAGAAGATGAAGCTTCCTGGCCGGGTGGGCAAAACTGCTGTGGTTTGGGGACTATAACAGATGATGTGCATGTCCAGGAGGTGCCCAAACTGAAGGGGTGTGTTTTTTGTGTGAGCAGCAGTCCCCCAAGCCCCATCCTCAAGGCCAGGCACAAGATCCTCACCTTTGACCAGCTGGCCCTGGACTCCCCTAAGGGCTGTGGCACTGTCCTGCTTCTGTCCCTTGAAAGGACTGAGAGATGTACAGGCATTCTGACAAGTTCCCCTCACAGTCACACCAAACCCTATGCAAGCTCCAAGGGCCGGAAGTTCAAGTGTGCAAGAGGCCAAGAAGCCAGCCAAGGCTATAAAAACGAACCCCAGGTCCTACTTTGTTATTTAAAAAATTTTTGACGTTGAAAAAAAAAGGGAGTTCAGACTTGGAATGGAGGTCCCCCAGGGGCTTGCCTGGCCCTGAAGGATAGAGATCTGGATGTCCCACCACAAGGGGGTGCTCTCACCACCCCAGGCTTGCTTCCCAGTTTGTCCTTCAGTTTTACGCCTCTAACTTTCATTCCTCCTGCTGCACTTGGGAGCACAGGCCTCTCGAGGATGGAGAGAGAATTCTGTCATTCTCAGGTCTCTTTCACTGCCCAAATCCCCGAAATTCTGCCACCAAGTTCATACTGTACTTGTACTCACTGAGCACCCACTATGGGTCAGATACTGTGCTGGAAACTTTGGCTACTTCACCTAATCCTGCTAATCGCTCTTTCCATAGCATTAATATAGCAATACTTACAGTGACCACTTAATGACAACTCTCTTCAGCTGGGCCCTTTACATAAATTGTCATATTTAAGTCTCACTGAGAAATAAACTGCCCAGGGTCACAAAGTCAGTTAGTATTGAGATGGGGATGAGCGATCTAGGATTTCTCCAGTATGCGAGACTCCCTCCCTCACACACAAGACTCTCTGGGGGGAAGAGGACCACATGGGTGCTGGAAGGGGGAAGCCATGTGGTTGCCTTTCCCCTGCCCCGCACTCGGTCTTTCCCAGATGAAGCCCAGAGGCAGCATTATCTTCCCAGACTTCCCTGAGTGCAGAGGGCAGCCCTCCTGATGACAACCCCAGGGCCTGCGCTGTGCTGGAGAAATCAGCCCACTTTTGGGAGGGAACAATGGTCATAGAAGCTACCAGTCCCTTAGTCTGGTTGCCTGGTATCACCCACGAAATGAATGAGGGGTCCTGTTCTGCGACACAATGGGGCGATTCTTGCCTCCCCCCTCCTCAGGATGGCTTAGGTGTTTACGTGTATGCGTGTGCATTTGCGCAGGAGCTGGGGTGCAAAAGGTGATTCGTATACGTGTGCAAGCCAGCACAGGCCCGCCTCCCGTGCATTTCCCTCGGTATGTGTGTGTGAGGTGAAGGTTGTTTGGTTCTCTGGGCCCTCACAGAGGCAAGTAACTTGTACATTTCTTCATGCACGTGCCTGTGAGCAGAGTTCACGCAGGATGGAAAGGGCCTGGCCCTAGAGTTGAATTCTGAGCTCAGCTCCCCACCTCTCCTCGCCTGTCTCCACCTCCCTGCATCCCCCCACCTCCTCCCATGCCGGGCAGCATGCCCTCAGCCTGTGCCGGCTGGCACACATGCCACATGGTGCCTGGCGCGTCTGGGCAAGGATGACGCCCCCAGGCCCGGCTGGGATACTAAGCCACCCGCTGCCTCCCCCACCTCCAGAACGGAGCGTCCCCATCCTGTCCCCTTTCTCAGCCAGGGACACAGGGAGCAGGCAGGGACACGGCACAGACAGACACAAACACACAGATGCAACTGGAGACGCCCACAGGCTGTGCCCCAGAGAGGCACAGGCACAGGCACGCCGGCTCAGTACACTCACATACACACTCGCACGGTATTAGCACGCCCGAGAAACTCACGGGCAGGCACCGCTTGCACAGATCCCGGCAGGAGCAGGGCTGTTAGGCTTCCACCCAGTCCCTTAGGCTCCCACCCAGTCCCTTAGGCTCCCACCCAGTCCCTTAGGCTCCTACCCAGTCCCTTAGGCAAACCCACCAGGGGTACCTTTTGGGGTGATGAAACCTGTCCATACTCCTTACAGCAGGTTGAGCCCTGGGCTAGGGGGTGGGTAAGAAAGAAGGAATGGAGGAGAGAGAAGAGAAGGGAGGGAGAAATTTCCAGAGAAAGGAGGGGAGTGGAGAGAGGGACAGAGACAGGGACCTGAGAGGATACCGAGGGGAACACTGGGAGGTGCGGATGGAAGATCATCTCAGCCTCCCCCATCCCTGCCAAAGAACAGGCTCAGGGCCAAGGATTGATCCATCTTTGCCCTTCAGGGCCAAAAATGGGAAGAGTTTGGTAAGGGTGCCATGGCAGGTGAGGGATCCTGGATGTGTGGCTCCTGTTGGCCTCCAGTTGTCCCTTTTCGGGTGCCTCCTTGTCCAGGAGGACCTCAAAATAGTAGGGGAAGAAGACAGACCCCAGGAAAGGCCTGTCATGAGCCTGCAAATAGCTCCCCATCTGATTTCTTATCCCAATTTGTGTTGGACAAGTGCACAGCAATGTTGATCTGGATTTGTTCTGGGGATTGCGGGGATTTAGTGACTGACTAATTCTTACCCATAGGATTGGATTACGGGTTCCTATCTCCTTCTCTTGAGATGAAAGCTTCCCTCAGGTGGGGTTGCCTAGTATGAATGGCTCCCCCACCATCAGCCCCTTCGTTGTGAACTTTATGGAACATGAGTCAAACCTACACTCCTTGGGGGGGGGGGGGCGGTTCAAGGACCAAAGGGCTTGTCATATAACTAGGCAAGAGAGGATAAAGGGGAAGCTGAGAGAGAACAGAACGGGGGTGGGAGAGAATTGTGAAGATGAATGAAAGAAGGAAGGGGCGAGGAGGGCATTTGGAGAAAGAGGAAGGAGAGTGGAGGCGCAGATGGCAGGAGCAAGAGGGCATGAGTGGCCCAGACAGACTTCAGTGTCCAGGGAAAGGTGAGGGGAAATATGCCAGGTGCAGCAAATTCCTTCCCTTGACCTTTCGTGGGGCCCAGATTAGACTGGAAGCCCAGCCCGGTCCCCCAGCTGTTCAAAATAACATCCTGCACCCAGAGCTTCAGGCAGAAAGACCCTAGGGGCCAGCAGCTGCCCTCGCAAAGAAGGGGGGGTCAGCTGTAGTCAAGTCTGTGCACATGGTTCCCTCATGGGTGGGGCGGGAAGAGTGGGTGCCTTTGGGGGATGTCTCCACCTATTTGTATGTGGGCAGCAGCAGGAAGAGGAAGCCCCGCGTGTGGGTGCTGGGTGGGGAGTAGGTACTGGGTTGCCCCAGGGTGAGGAGCGGGCACAGGAGAAGAGAGGCGGAAGAGTGGCGTCAGTAGGAAAGGAAGGATGCTGGATCTATTAAAAAATTTCTCTCTTTTTATACCAAGAGAGAAGAAGCCAAGCCTAAAGCCTAGGACGCGAGCTGGGTATATGTGTCCCAGTGTCCTTGTCTGCAGTGGAATGAAAGTCCCAACTTCATGGGGCGGTCAAGGTGATTATCAACTTATGTAAATGCTTAAGTCAGTTACTGATGCCTAATGGGCTCCAAATACATGTTAGCTTCCATGTTGTTGGGTCTTGGTCTTGCACTGGGACCAGCTGGGAACTGCTTCTTCATGTTTAATGGACCTTCTTTTCTGGAGTACGGAGGGGAACCCATGGTAAAGGAAAGCAACAGGGCCTAGGGAGCAAGGCACCCACCAGGGGCTGTCAGGGGTGTTTTCCTGGATTCCTGCAAAGGCTGAATCCCTGGACCTGCATCCGCGCCTCCCAGCCCAGACTGGAGCCTCAGTGCTCCACCCTGATCAGTACGGGAGTGGACATGAGGGTCATTCCTTCTAGACTGTTCTCCCAACTATGACCCCTGCCCCCTTTCTACCTGTCCTTCTGCTCCTTTCCCGTCCTGTTCCTTCTCAGGAATCTAGCTGGGAGGAAAGGAATTCCCTCACTACTGAGAGGGGTGGGGTGGCCCCACCCTGCACAGGCAGAACGAATGGTCTCGGTCTGGAGGTCAAGGCAGCGTGTGGGGGCTGGCGCAGGAGGGGTGAGGGGTGGCAGGGCAGCCCCGTGCCCTCCCATTCCCCCCAGCTCCTGTCTCATCACTGTCACCATTCAATCATAGCAGATGGGCTGCAGCTGTGAGCGCCAGCCCGGCACACAGGCTGGTCCGTGCCACTTGGGAGAAAAGGAAGAGAAAGGGAGGGAGGGAGGGAAGGAGGAATGAAGGGGGGGGGAGAGGAAAGGGAAGAAGAGGAGGAGGAGGGAAAGGAAGAGAGTGGAGGAAGAGAGAAATGGCTCCAAGAGAAAGGAGACTTGGTACCTTTCCTGCCTCTCACTTCCCAGCAGGGGAGCAGAGGCCAGGGCTGGGCTCACAAGCTGGGCAGTGCCAGGCGAGATGGGCATATGCCCTTGATTACTACCAGGACCGCAGGCCAAGCCTCCGCAGCCGCCACGGCCTCATAAATCAGTTTTTAAGTAGCAACCACATGGACATCTCCCAGCTGAGAGGCCTGGCCTCTGTCGGCCCAGCTAGGGCAGCCCTGGTGGTGGTGGGGGGGCAGGTGCCAAGCCAGGGCACAGGAAAGAGAGGCGGTCATGGAGGCTTGGTGGGAAGGGGGGATGGCCAAACCTGGGCGCGGGGGCTCCTGCCACAGGGAGTAGTTGAGAAGGTGAGGAGTGGCTGGCAGTGGGTTCAGAGCCCCCTGTTGGGGCTCCGAGGCCCTGTGCGTTTCCAGAGGAGTGAGGTTGGCGTTGCTACGGGAGCTCCCTCCCCGCGGCCCCCGCCCGTGAAGGGCAGAGCCTGTGGCCGGGAGGGCGGTGCGTGCGCCCCTGCGCTCGGCCCCGCGATGCGCTCGCAGCTCCGGGCGGGTGGGAAGGAACCTCCCCGGACGCGGCGCGGCGCCGCGCAGACCGCGCCTCCAGTAAAACTGCTTGATGAACAGGTGCCTGCGTGTGAGGGGTGCGGGTTGTGTGCTCCCAGGAATGGGAGGGCCCCTGTCTGAGCGTGTGTGACCGTGGAGTCAGTGTGTGTGCACGTGTGGGGGTTCTCCGCGGGTGCTCCGGGGCGCTCTACTCTGACAGACATCCCTCCACACCCTCCTTTTCGGGGTCCCTGCTCTACACTCCCCTCCTCTGAGCCCCGCTTCTCCCCTCCTGAGGAGCCTCCAGCAGGACAGCAGGTCCTGAATCCCACACCCCAAACCCCACCCCACGCTCGGCGCCCCCTCCTCCCGGCTCTGCCCGCCGGCGCCGGTGGCTGTGCGAAGGGGAATGGGGGGGAGGGGTGCGGGAGTCCCGCCCCCCGAACTGCGGGCAGAGCCAGCGGGGTGGGGGCGCCCAGCCTTCTTGCGCCCGGTATCTCCTCCCCGGGTGAACAGATGTCTCGGAATTTTAGATGTGCTCCCCGCCCCTCCTCGCAGTAGCCCCCTCCCCCCCCCAGCTGGCACTGGCTGCGGCGTGGCGCGCTCCCCTCGCCCGTCTCCGACGGCGGAACCGGCTGATGGATCTGGGAGCGCGCCGGGCCGGGAGGCGGGGGAGGCCCCGGGATGGGCCCAATCCCGAGGCTTGGGCGCCGGGAGAACCGGGTGGGCGCCCCCGGACTCTCGCCTTCTCCGCTCCCTCCTGGCCTCCTTGGGCATCTCCTCAGCCCTGTCTGGTTTCCGCGCCCGAGATCTCGGGTCTCTGCCCCTCTCCGGGTCCGTCCCGCCCCACGACCCAGCCTGCAGACGCGTCTACGCGAACCCTCCGCTCAGACCCTCACACTTCGCCACAGAAACTCCTCCTGGCAACTTCGGCGGAATTCTTCGCTCCAGAGACCCCTTCCTCTGCATTCCGCGAGCCACCCACCCCCAACTGGCCGCCTGCCTTCTCTCCCTAGAAACCCCGAGTTAATCCGGGAAGGGGGGGGCAGGAGGGGAGAGGGGATCGAGATTAGGGAGGCCGAGGATACCAAGTCTCCCGGGCTGAGAGACACCCAAATTTTCTAATCACTGCTAATTAATGAACAATCCAATTCCGTGGACCCCCAACTCGGGGAAGGGGGCTGAGGGCAGGAGGGGGACTTGGCAGGGCTCGGCAGCAGGGGTGGTGCCAGGCGCCCTCCCCCCCACCACCCCCACCGCCAGCATTCCGAGGTAACAGGCATTTGTTACCCAGCGCGTGCCAGGAGCGATTGGCAGGTTCGAGTAGGCACAGTCATTCCGAACACAGATGTCCCTGCGTTCACTCTTCTGATATGAATTCTGTCAGCTCCGAATCTGAGGGAGATGAGCAGACAGCCACACAGACAGAGTTACAGACAGACACAGACACAGACAGAGCAATTGTCTAGAGGACGCAGAGCTCCACGGGTATTTCTTTTTCTCCCCTGGAAAAAAATTAATGAAAGAAAAATAAGAGAGGCTGCCACTAATTTGGGGGGACATGTCTGAACCCCTGAGCGTGGTAAGGGCCTTCCCCTGGTTGCTTGCCCAGACTTTTACAGCCCCCCCCCACACACACACACCCGCAGCCCCACAACACCATCCCTGAACTTCAAGTTTGAGCCGTTGCAACCAGAGCCACCAAACTCTGGGAGGTCTGCTCCCTCACACAGGATCCAGAATCCGCAAATCCCTGCAAGTCCCAGGATGCCACCAAGGTGCAGGTGCCAGGGCTCTAGACTCTCAGAAATTTGAAATTCCAGAACTCCCACACCTGGGCAAACTGTGCCCAGCGTCCAACGCTTGTATCACCCTCTCCGTCAGAGAGGAAAGTGGGTGTTGTCCGGTACCCCAGAATGGAGAGCCCCGCAAGCCTGGTCCTCGCCAGCTGTCCCCAGCCTTGGCAACCAGCCAGAAGCGCAGCGGTGCCCTTTGAATTCCGAATGCGAAAAGGTCAGGCCGCCTGACTCCTGGCCCTTCCCGGCTCCCGCCCAGCTGCAGCTCCCAGCCTGACCCGCACACCTGACCTGGCCGCGGCGCCCCGGGGCTGCGCAGCGAGCTGGCTGGTCACCGGGCATCTGTGAGCGGGCTGGGCATGAGGCGCCGCTGGGGTTTGGTGTCCCTGGGCAGCCCTGCTGGTGGAAGGGAAGAGGCGGGCAAAGGGGGCAGACAGGCGCCAGTGTCGGAGGAGAGGGGCACAGAGGGCTTTGGGTTGTGGATTGTTGGGCTGAGTTTTTTAATCTTATTTTTTCTTTTTCTTTTTCTTCTTTTTTTTTTTTTTTTTTAGAAAAAGCCCCCATCCTGTGTCATCATTTTTATGGGATCTGCAATTCTGGCAAAAATCTGTCTTTAATTTAGCTGTCCATATAAAAATCCTCACTGTGTAATAATGAACAGATGCCATGGAATTTAAGCTGGAGCTTCGGCTCCTCCCCGCCTTCCCCCCGCGCCTGGCACCGGGCACCGGGCACCGGCTGAGTGGCACAGACTGGCACCAACGCGCGAGCGAAGGGTGGGCAGGGGGCGACCTGGGCTCCGCGCCAGGGCGCTGAGGTGGCGTAGGGGTGTCCGGGCGCCGGGCTTGGCCAGGCGGGAGCCGTTTCGCGGCGGCACCAAGGGAGAACCGTCTGAGAGATTTTTCTGATTTGTAACAAAATGATCAGTAGTTAAGGGTCTGGGTTTGGTTTTTGCTTAGGGGGTTTGTGGTTCTTCTCAGACTTTTTTTTTTTTTTTTAAAGCACCGCCCTTCCCCAAATATAAACCCAAACGTTTTCGGCGTTTTAATTGAGCTGTTTCAGCCCTCCCCCTGCGCGGCGCCCGCCCGGGCTTCGGAGCCCCGCGCGCGAGTTCGCCGCAAGCGGGACCGCTCCTCCTCCCGCCGGCCCGCGGCCTCCGCGGATCCCCGCGCCGGCGCCTCCGGGGGCTCCCAGGCAGCTCCCGCCGGGCAGGGGCACCCTGTTGCCCTCCAGGAGCGAGGCCCCATGTGGCACCTGATTGGGGAGCGGGAGAGATGAGGGCAAGAGAGAAAACCCCACTCGCCCCACACCTATTCTCTCTTTTCCCCAAGGGGCAAGAAAAAAGTAGTCGAGTCCCATGTCCCCTGCTGCCCCCGCCTGCGGTCGAGAGGGCAGGCGTCCGCTTGGGACCCAGGGGCTGGATCTGCGCCCCCACCCCCATCCCTCGCCTTTAATGCGACTCTGGCGAGAACAGATGTCCCAAACCGGGCGGACTGCCCAGACCCCGCCCAGCTGTGCCCTTGGCGAACACTTGGCTGAGGGTAGGAACTGGCATGCGGGTCCCCGAAAAGACTTGAGGGCTCCCTCTGCCCTGGCGGGACCTGACCTCGCAGCCTTGGCCTCCTCCGGGCCAGCGCAGCCTCCGGCGAGAGGCTGAATGGTCCCGGAAAGACCGGTTCCTAATTCAATTAATTCCGAAAAGAGGAAGGAGACGCGGACCGAGGTGGAGCGAGGCCGAGAGAAAGATTCGAGTAACCGAACACCACGCACACACTCCGGCTGTGGAACCTGCGGCCCCAGCCTGTCCGGGGAGACCGAGCTGCGCTTCTGCGCTGGGGCTGGCAGGCGAGTTGGCTGCGCTTCTGCGCTGGAGCTGGCAGGCGAGTTGAGTTGGCAGCGCCAGAACCACACCCGGCGCACATCTGGGCAGCTTCTCCACCCAGCGCAATGCCTCAGCTCCCTTGGCACAGCCAGCACCTAGGGGTTTCCTCACCCTCTCCCACCGGCGCCCCAGTTTCCCCGCCCCGCACTGGGGGGCTGAGGCCCCCAGAAACCCGTTGCTCTCCTGCTTCTCGGGGTTGGCAGGGCGCTCCTCTCTCTCTCAGTGCTTTAGGATGGAGAAAGTTGACCAGAGCAGAACAGCGCTCCTGAGGTGTCCGTGCCCTTTCTTACCACTTCTCACCCAGGAAAACTGTCCAGAATTTTTAAAGATGCAGGACAGAAGCCGCTTCAGGATTTGGAAGGGGGGCAGGGTTTTAAGGTTTCTCACAGTCCAGGCGGTCCCCTCCCCTCTGGGCCTGTGGCCAGTGCCTGGGCACCCTGGTTCTAAACAAAGAAGAGCCTGAGAACCCTGTTTTGACGGCCCAGGCCTTTCTGCCCCTCCCCACACCTGGAAAACAGAAGCTTTCTCCTTTGAGCTCCTAGGAGCAGGTCAGGTGAGGAGTCCTGGGCTGACCTGTGGTACATGGGGGACCTGGGAGTGGAGGCCGAAGCCATTGCTGGCCAGGCCTGGCCCGCAGGTCCCTTTCTTCCCACTTTCCTTGACAACTAAACTATGGGATCTAGAACTATCCTTCAGTTTCAGTGTCCCCTCAAATCAACAGATTCCTCTGAGGAGCAGGCAACTTTTGGGTTACAGATTCCAGGGGAAAAGAGAAAACAGAGGTCACCCAAGAGGGAACGAAATCTCTGACCTGTGTGGGAGATCCTTGCACCCACAGGTTGGTGGACTTTCCCATAAAAGGAAATGGGGGGCGGAGAGAGAGAAACACAACCCAGTAGAGTCTAGGGAGCGTCGGGGCTTCCTCTGGCTCAGTTTACCGGGATCATACTCAGTGGTTTATTTATTGGGCTGAACTTCTGGGTGATGAAATCAGAGCTGGGGGTTCACTGGGAGTCAAGAGCATATGATGGAATTCATCTCTGGAATGGGGTTAGATGGAGAGGGAAGGAACAGCGGGGACTTTTCCTCCCTTTCTCCCTGATGGACAAATGGCCTGGACTCAGAGACATCTCTGCTTCCCTGTCATTTCCAAACACCGGCCTCTAGATGGGGTGGGGAGATCAAGGGAAAGGCGCCCTCCGGATAGACCCCGGGCCCCAGCCGTCAAGTTCGGCAGCCCAGGGGTTGGAGCTGAGCCAGCTGGTGCATGCCTGGAGATCCCCGCTGCTCAGGCTGGGGCAAGGAGGGCGTCTTTTCCGCGACTTCCCCCCTAGTCCCCTCCCTTCCACTACTCCGGCCCCTTTACACCCTCCCCCCACCTCCTTCTGTTCCTGGAGCTTCTCCTGTGTGTGCCCACCAGCCGGAGAGCATGTGGGAGAAAAAGGCCCGCGAGGGGGAGTTTGGGGCCTCACGTCTGCACGCATCTTCTTCTCGGGCTCGTCTCACCATCTCGCCGGGGAAGTTGAACGCCGGGAGGAGGGCAGTGGGAAGGCAGAGGGCAGCCGGAGTGCAGGGAGTGCGGGGGAAGGGTCAGGAACTGGGGAAAGGCCCAAGTACTCAGGATCCCCACCCCAAGAGGGGTCCAGGTGCCCACACCCACCAGAAGTGACCACAAACACAATGGCTCCAAAGTCATCAATATCCCTCAAAAGGAGCCAGAATCAGGCTTTGAAAACAGAACTGAGCCGTGGGGAGTAGCCTCAAGAGCAAAGCTTAGGAGCCTGTGTGGTCTGACCAGGGAGCCACGTGGAGGGAGCAGTTACTTCTAGCCCCAAGCCACCCGGATGCTGGAGGGTCATGGGAAACAGGCTGAGCAGGAGAGCAGCTCAGTTCACCTTGCTCCCAGGGCAGGCTAAGACTCAGGGCTCAGCGTGGATGCTGAGTTGCTTTTTTCTCCGGTTGCCCCTGCCAGGCCTTGCCCCATGCCACGAGCAGACCAGATTTGGGTCTAGGATGTGCCCCTTGCTCTCTCTTCCACTCAAGAAGTGGGGGAGAAGAAAGGTGGGTCAACTCCTTTCTCCCAAGAGTAGGGGTGATTCAGAGGTCGGTAAGACCCCTTTGGATAACGACAGGGGCAGATTCTGGGGATGAAGGCCCGGTTCTTAACCGCACTCCCGAGAGGCGATTTTATGAGAATTCCAGAGAAGGCGGTGGATTTTTAAAAGAATTACTGTGAAACTCTCTGGAAAATGGGAAGCCCTCCGTTGAGAATCCCGGCAGGTCGTTGAACGGGCCTCACGCGGCTCGGTGCCCCCGGTGCTCCCGGGCTCCGCGGGCGCGGCCTCCCCCGCCGAGGGCAGGCGCGAGGCTGCGCAGGAGTCAGCACCGGCGCTCGGACAGCTCCCGGCGCAGGCCCCGCTCCGCCCGCAGCCGTCCAGGGGTGAAGGAGGGCGGGTATCGTCTCTGCTCAGGAGACTGAGGGTTTGGGGGTGCTCATTTAGGGGAGCCACCCGGCTGAAGGTCAGCATCATCCGACCCACTCCTTTGCATGTAGGGTTGTCTCCAGCTGCCTTTCCTTTTCCCCCTTTGTCAGGGCGCTGTCGTTTTGGGATCTTGGATCCAACCTTTAAAAGCCTTAGCACGCCTGATCTCAAGCTCATACCCACGCTGTAGCCTCCATTGCAGTCCTAAAACAAGCAACACTGTTTTTAAAAAAATAACTTAAGTAAGCAGCATTAGAGACAGTTGGGTTCCAGTGCTCCTGGGCCTATTCAGGCTTTGGGGTGGGGGTCTTTAGGATGTAGCCCCCTTTCCAAATATTCCAGGGGCCCAGTGGGCACTGGTGTCTGGGAGGGGGGAATCCTTTCAGGGAAATTAATTCACAGATGCCTCTTCCCCTGCGGCTCAGAGAAAGGGAATGGTGAGGTTACCTTGTCTGAGATGGGGAAGCGGCTAGGGCAGGGCAGGCTCCTCTGAGGGGCCCTTCCTCCGCCTCCCTAGGTTGGGGACTTCCCTCTGTGAGGAGCTTCATCAGGTAGCAAAGAGGCTGGGTGCCAGTGGGGTTCCCACTGCCCTGTCAGGGGAAGCTCCTGGCCAGGTCAAGCTCCACTCTACCTAGTGGGTGGCTAGGCTTAGGCACCCTCATGGAGTTCTGGGGTGTCCCATCAACCTCACCAACACCCCTACAAACATCAACATCCCTGAGGCTAAAAATGACCCATTCCCTTGAGTCCACTGAAACACAAATTTATGACTGAAAAGATTTCCTCCATTAATATTTCATCCTTATGACCTTATAACTTTTTTATTTAAAAATGTCCCTGTCTGGCTTAAACGGTTGTCTGTTTACTCCTGCACACTTGTTTTTTTGCAACAGTGGGCAGAGGGTTATAAAATAACAGGCTGCTCCCAACTCGGTCATTTTTCAGTGATGAAAAGATATTTTGTTTCCACGGAGGTGCCCGTGCATGTTTGGGACCTGAAGGAGTGTAAGGAGATTAGTGCAGTGCTTTGCGCTGGGGGCGCGTGTGTCTGTGTAAGGCCTGGGAGGGGCAGCGAGTGTAGCTGTTTCGGTGCCCAGTGGGTGGGTATGAGGGGGTTGGGAAGGTGGGAATCCTACCCAGGAATGTCCAGGGTCCCTGTACCTGGCCTCTGCACAGTCACTTGACCGTCTCCATCACCCAGAGCCCCAGCTCAATCCCTGGAATGAAACGAGGCCACCGTGAGAAACCGGTCCGGCTTTGCATCTCATTTACATAAATATTTATTAATCGTCATTAAACTGAACAGAAACACGCAATGCACTTCGGGTGTCCGACGGGAGTTTAATCTTCGATACAAGAGGAAGGTAACATTGCTGTGAGTGTGGGTGAACGTGTGGGTGTGTCGCCTGTGGGTTTGCATTTTGCACCGTGTGTTTGGATGCCTGGTCTCCTGCCCCCGGTGGGGAGAGGTTGTCCTTTTGCCCTTTTTGGGAAGCCTCCAGAAGGAGCCCTCAGCCCTCTCCCTGCCCACCTGCCAGCCTGAGCCAAGAGGACAACTCGGACAAGAACCCCTTCTCCAGCCACCGGCACTCCTGGGCCGCTGGCGCCCCCCGGGGCACAGTCGGGCGGGGCGGGGCGGGGCTGCCCCCGGGTCTCGGCCTCCACCCCGGCCCCCGGAAGGGGCACAGGTGCCTGCGGGGAGGGAAGCCACCGAGCTCTCCTCGCCCTGCCCCCGGACGCCCGCGCCCGGCGCGTGTGTGCGTGCGGTGTGGTGTGCGTGTGTGTGTCTCTCATGCAAACCCTCCCTCCCCAAACCGACCCCCCCAACAGTTTGCCATTCCATACAAATTTGGAAACAGGTTTTTAAAAAACAGCGTGACGCACAACGGGGATGGGGCGGGGGGAGGGCAGTGGCACTGGGGCCCCAAATCTCCGAGTCACTGATTGTAAGAACCTGGGGAGGAGGAGCTGGCGGGCCGGCCCCACTTCACCAAAGTGCACAGATCCGCGCTGGGGCGGCGCGACCCCGGGCCGGGAGGGGCACCCGGGGCGGGCCGGGCCGCTAGGCTCAGTCAGAACCTCCTTGCATAGATATTTGTGTCTTTTTATTATTGGTAGTAGTATTTTTTGCCTTTTATTGCTTCTAAAAGTTCTTACTGCGTTTTCTCTCCGATCCGGACTTTGCGTTCGGCCTCCGTCGCCTCTTAGCTTTTTTTTTCTTTTTTTTTTTTTTTTGTATGTTTGTTTGTTTGTTTAAAAAAAGGGAAAGGGAAAAACTGATTCTAGTTACAAATTGTCTTGGCTTCTCTCTTTCCTCTCAATCCACACTCCCTCCCGCCAAAATTAAAATCACAAGACGCTGAGACTAAGGGTTGGGGGTGAGGGCGGCCCAGGTCCAGGCTCGGGCGCCCTGACTTCTGCCCGCTTCAGGAAAGGGGGAAGCCCGGCTCCTTTCTGCCTCGGCAGCTCGGTGTCTGTTTTAAAAGTAATAATAATTACTTTTCCTTCTCAGAGAGGGGGAAAACTATCCCGCAGCTCAGCTGCCCCCTCACCAACGCCTCGGGGCCTGCGGGAAAAGGGAACAGGAAACCCGAGTGAGCATTGAGGGTGGGGGGTCTCCAGGGTGCGCCCGAGGGAGGGTCCCTGGGAAAGAGGAGGAGGGAGCCCCTGGGGAGAGAGAAGGCGAGTCCCCTGGGGGAAGCGAGGCCCCTGGGAGCGCCACCCACTGTTAAGAGGACCTCGCTGCCGGAGAGAGCGGCGGGCCCGGCGGCCCGCACCCCGCGCCCGGCGCCAGGGTAGGTGGGGGTGCCCGTGCGCTCGGGGGGCTGGGGACGGGGGTGCGGGCAAAGGCAAAAGAAACGGAAAGGGGCGGGCGCGAGGTCTCAGTTATGGAAAAACGCGTTGAGCTCCTCGTACATGGGGCCCCGGTCGTGGTGAAGGTGCATATCGTAGGACAGGAGATTCTCCGAGTGGACGCCCCCGCGCACCGCGGACGAGCCGAAGACCAGCCCGTGGCCCGTGGGCCGCGAGCCGGGCAGCGCTGAGTAGTGCATAGAGTAGTGGTAGCTCTTCTCGTGGTCGGGCGACGAGTCCTGCTTGAGCGAGAAGTTGCCGTTGAGACAGAGCGGGGGGCTGAGCGGGCCCTCGTACTCGGAGCTGTTGTAGTCCGGGCTCGCGCCGCCGCCCGCCGCCGCGTACAGAGTCTCGTAGGCGGCGCAGTAGCCGTGGGTCCGAAGGGCGTGCGCCGCGCCGCCGCCCAGGCCGCCCGCCGCCTGGCACTGAGCGCCCGCCAAGCGCGAGCACGGGTACGGGTAGGGGTGCATGGCGAACGGGCCTCCGGAGCCGTGGAAGCGGCCCGTGCCGTCGGCGCCCTGCTCCGTGAGGAAGTTGCGGGAGTTGAGCTGCAGGCAGCCGGCCACCAGGTTGGTGGTGGGCTGCGACAGACCCTTGCACAGCGTCTGCACGTAGGACACCAGGTCGGGGCGCTTGCCCGAGCGCAGGATCTCCGAGAGCGCCCAGATGTAGTTCTTGGCCAGGCGCAGCGTCTCGATCTTGGACAGCTTCTGCGTCTTGGAGTAGCAGGGCACCACCTTGCGCAGGTTGTCCAGCGCCGCGTTCAGGTCGTGCATGCGGTTCCGCTCGCGCGCGTTCGCCTTCTGCCGCCGCAGCTTGGAGCGCTCCAGGCGCGCCTTGGTCATCTTTCGCTTCTTGGGCCCACGCTTCTTGGGCCGCTCGCCCTCCGCCTCGTCCAGCCCTTCCTCCTCCTCCTCTTCCTCCTCCTCCTCGCCCCCCAGCTCGCCTTCCTCTTTGACCTCGGCCAGCGCGGCCTCCGGCACCTCCTCAGCTCGGAGAGGGACCGGCTTGGCCGCCCGGGCGGGCCCTGGAGCCCCGGGCCCCGGCGGCGGCGGGGGCTGCTGGGGCGCGTCGCCCTTGTCACTCCTCGGCTCGTCGTCGTCGCCGTCGCCCCAGCTGGCGAACTTGGGCACGTCGGAGAGGAGACCGGGTTCGCTGAACAGGCGGGTCAGCATGGTGCCTGAAGGCGCCCCGCGGGCGGGAAGGGGAGACATAGCACAGAGTGAGGGGCGCGCTGGGGTCACAACGCCTTCCCCCAGCCCAGCTCCCCGAAGTCTAGGGCAGGCTCCCTTCCAGGGGGCCCTGGGGGCCCACCTCCTCCGCCTGCCCCGCCCAGAGCCGGCCCGACCCGGCCCGCCCGCCCGCGCGCCCCGGATCTCGGCTCAGGCCCGGGCCCCGGCGCCGGGCCCCGGTTCCGCCCCGCGGCTGAACGGGGGGCCGCTCCCCACGCCCGGGGCTTCCCGAGGTCTGGCCAGGGACGCAGCAGGGGCTTTAGGGAGCAGATATCTTCGCCCGGGGACGCGGCGCGCTCTCCCCGGAAGCCGGCGCTCCCGCGGCGGCGAGGAAGGCTGGGCGGCCGCGGGTGGGGACAGCCGCCCGCGGCCCCGGCCCCGGCCCCGGCCCCGGCCCCTCGGCCCGGCCCCCGCCCCTCCCGCGGCTCTCACCCCCACGCTCCCTAATCCAATTTGCAACTTGGCCGCGCGCCGCCCTCCGCTCGGCCCCCACCCCCGCAGCCCCGGCTCCGGAGGCGGGAGGACCGGCTCCTCCAGCCGTGCGCCCCAGCTCCCGGGGCCGGCTCCGGGCGCCGGGGACGAGGGACCCGGCGTGGGGATGAGACTGGGGAAGGCGAGCCCCGTCCGTCTCCCCCGCGGTCAGGGACCCCCCTCCTCCCTTCCAACCGCCTCCCTCCCACATAGCTTTTCAGATCTCGTTGTATTTCGGGATCGATGGGGGAAAAATCCGAATTTGTTTGCTCCCCTCTCTCTCTCTTTTTTGGCTGCGGGGAAAGGTCGCAGGCTCCTCCGAGACAACCGCGGGGTGGTCCCATCTCAGCCTCTTCAGGTCCCCTCCAGGGTCCCGCTCCCCGCCCCCAGCCCAGCGCCGGCGGAGTCGGCTCCCTCCGCGGCCCCCCGAGCCGCAGCCCCTGGGGGACAGAGACCCCCGGGCGCCTCCGACGCCCACCCCGCGAGGGGGCATCTCCCAGGGAGGGGGCATTCGGGGCCCTTCTGTCGGCTGGAGCAGCCGCCCCCCTCCAGCCGGCGGGTCAGATCTAGCTGCCTTTCGGACAACTTACCTCGGAGAGGAGTCAAGGGGAGAGGGGAGGGGAGGGGGAGGGGGCGAGAGAGAGAGGGGGGAGAAGAGGGATCTTCTCGCTTATTTCATTGTTCCCCCATCTTCAGGGAGCGGGGGCAGCGGCTCCTCAAGGCGGCGGGCACCGGCGTCTTCAGAGCGCCATGCGAACCGCGGAGCGAGTGTGGCATCTCTACCAGGCGGGGTACCAGCCTCTATGCCAGGCCATATGGGCTTGGCACGTCACGGGCAGCAGCTATCACATGAGAGACGGTGATTGGCATGCGTCTGCATTGGGGGAGAGCCGGCTCCCCCGGGACCCGCCGCCATCTGTCACTCTCTACTCCAAAAAAAAAAAAAAAAAAAAAAATTAAATAAATAAAGGAAATAAATAAATATCTGTGCCGCCCTCCCCTCCCCGCCCAAAGCAGGGAAAGCAGGGATTGAGAGGGAGGTGGGAGGAGTTGCCCCCCCTTGGATATAGGGCCCCCCCCACATGGGAACAATGGGGTGGCAAGACTGGAAATTGCGGGATTGTGGTGGCCCCAAATTCTGTGCTCCCTCCGGGGTCCTGCTCTGTCCATTTTTTCCCTTGCAGGCCCCCAAAGGTGGGTCAGGGACCAGACCCTCAAGTCTGGAAAAGGGACCTCTATGCTTGTCGTCCCCGCCCCCCCTCAGGAGAATCCCTCTGGCCACAAAAGGACAGCTGAGGCCCCCTCCCAGGGTGGGTGTGGGGGGTGTCCCTGGCCCAAGCCCCATAGGTAGATGTTGGCACCATGCCATCCCTCTTCCCTGTCTGCCCCTCCCCCACCCACCCTCACGCACACACAACATATGTGGCTGAACGAAATTCAAACCAAGGGAAAGACAGAGAAAAGGAAAGACTTGCCCGGATGTCTGTGCCTCTGCATGGGCGTGTGCGTGTCTGTGGGGACATGTGTATATATCTGTGGAGTCAGCCGATAGAAGAGGCTTCCTTGTGTGTTTGGGGGCATATTATGTTGGGGTGGAGTAGACAGGAATCCCTGGGATGAGCCTCTGCATCCACCATCTGGGGGTGGGGGCAAGGATCTCAGTCTGGATTCCTAACCCAGAAACCTCTCACTCCTCACCCGCCAACATCCCCACCCCCTGCTAGACAAGTGACCATCCCACCAGCGTCTTTCTCTCCTGGCCTTCGGACTGGCTTATTTGGGGGGGGAGAGGGCTGGGCTGGGTATTACCTAAAGTTCTAGAAGACTCAAGCATTCTCCTTCCCCTACATAAAACAACACACACACACACACCCTGAAAATACTAAAGCCAAGTCCAGCAGTCCTAAGAGTGACCAAGGGAAGGTGGATCAGACAGTGTCTTGATAAAAAAGGTAGGAAATTGCTGTTTTATCTTACAGCTCACCTTTCAACCAACCCTCTCGCTGGCTCTCACTGGACCAGACACAGATGCAAATGGCAGGGGTTGAGGGAGGTAACTTTAGACACACACACACACCTGTTCCTTACTCTGTGGTGCAGAAAATTGATACACACCCCTACTCAGCTAGATACCTGTGTGTGAGCAGGTAATCATAGCTAGGTGTAGAGAGACCCTTGCCCACACCCTGATTCAAGCATTTGTGTTTCAGACCCACATTTCCTGTCCCTCTCCCCACCCTCCAGATTGCATATGCACACACAGCTTCAATTATCTATTAAGCACACACACACTTTGATGTCAACCATGTGCCAAGCGCTGTGGTCGTGCAAATACTTAGTTTTCTCCCTCTAGGAGCCTCTGGAGGATTTCTTGGGCTGGGAGGACACTGATCTGGTGCATGGTAGGATGAATTTGGTTCTAAATAGAGGCACGTAAATAGAGGCCTTGGAGAAAGGGGGCTGGTGCTGTCTGAGGCTCTCAGAGGCACTCCATGGGAACCGAAAGGAGTCTCAGAAAGAACAGTCCCAACTCCTCCTTTCACAGAGGCGCATGGCGGGGAACGGACTTGCCTAGGAACACACAAGTGGAGAGCAGAAGCCTGGGACTTGACTCCCAGCCCGGTGCTCCTTCCACAGCCCCACAATCTGCCTCTGTGGTCTCCCAGAACTAGAAGCTGATGGCGAGTTTCCTCCCGCTCATGGATCTTGGGTCTGGGAAGGTAGAATCCCACCTGTGGCAGATGGTCTGGGGCATTCTGGCCATGGCAGAGAGAGAGGCCAAAGGACAGGCCCCGGGGGTGGGGGTGAGGGGCAGAGACTCAAGTATGCTGGCCAGGACCCCATCCAAGTTTGGGAACAGCCTCAAGAGCTTTACTGTCCCTTTATTGCAGGCAGAGTCTTCAATCCTGACACTCGGCCCTTCTCGAGCCTCCCAGTTGTATGGTAGTTTGGTCACCTGCACACGCTTTGGGCTCTGATTCCTGGCCAACCCCACTTACCAGCTTTAAAGAACACTGAACGCCTTGAGCAAGTTACAGTCTTGATTTCCCCATCTATAAAATGGGGATGATTATGCTGCACCTCCCAGAGCTGTTGTTAGTGCTAAATGGAATAAGACACGTAATGCGTTTCGCACAGGGCCAGCACTACAGCGAGCCTTCAGTAAATGCCAGCTCTCGTTTTTATTAAAGCACCTTGTAAATGGTAACATGCTTTACAGTATTAATTTCATGCAATACCCCCCCCACACACACACACATTTAGAATGCTTTGTCTGTGTAAGAACTGGGTTTTTGTTGAGTTAATGAGTGAATGAATGGATGAGTAAGTGAATGAGGCGTCCCCGGGGTAGAAGGAGATCCCCTGCGCCCTCCTTCGGACGCTGAGACCCGGGTCAGGCCTCACAGGCGCCTGCCGGCCTTGCTGAGGAGGAGGGAGCCCCTGGGAGGCTCCCCTGTCCTTCCCGGCTCCTGTCGGGAGTGGGCTCAGCTCTGCGGGTCTGAGGAGCCCCCAGCCCCTCGGAGGGGGCTGCGGGCTGGGGGGGGGCCCTGGGAGTATGGGGACCGCCATCCCTGCCCGTTCCCTGCCCCTGTATTTTCTTCCTTCAGAAAAATGGAACAAGTTTTTCTCACTCAACACATTTCAACTTTTTTTTTAGAAGATACAATAAAAACCCGGGGGGAAAGTGGAGCAGAGGGAGGTGTGGGATGGGCCCGCCTCAGACATGGCTGGAAAGAGGCACCACGCACGTGTCCGCGGGCGCGGGCG
Source organism: Miniopterus schreibersii (assembly GCF_964146895.1). NCBI lineage: Eukaryota > Metazoa > Chordata > Mammalia > Chiroptera > Miniopteridae > Miniopterus > Miniopterus schreibersii. Next base: position 21,152,786 of record NC_138116.1, read on the forward strand.
CCGGGACACGCTCCTGTCTGCGCGCCCGGAGACGCAGCGACGGCGACAGAGACAGAAAGAGCCAGAAATGGAAGGAAGGAGAGGAAGGAGAAGGACACCCAGAGATGCCATCTGTTCCTCCCCCTGGCACTGGGGGAAGGGAGTTGGTGCGGGGCCTGGTCCCCGGGTCTCCGCGAGGGAAAGGGGGCCGGTGGTCACCTCGGCCAGGCCTGGAGACTCCCACTTCCGCGGCCCACCCGCGACCCCACGGGGGAGCTGGGAGCTGAGGGTCTCAGTTCCCATGGAGACACAGCCGGTCCCGGGGGAGGCCCCAGCCTGGGCACCTAAGATGGCTGCCTCCAGGGGCGGCGGCCATTTTGTGCAGCCCGGGTCCTGGGGGTGGGGCAGGGGCTGGGGGGCAGGGCAGGGGCTGGGGGGGCAGCCTGGGGGGTATGGCAGGCCTGGGCGGGGGTTGGGAGGGTGGGGGGCAGGGTATGGCTGGGGGGAGGGGGGAAGGCAGAGCAGGGCTGAGGGGGCATGCAGGGCTGGGCCCTGGGAGCTAGGCAGGGCCGGGTGGGGGGAGCAGGGCAGGGCAGGGCTGGGGGGGCAGGGCAGGGCAGGGCTGGGGGGGGCAGGGCAGGGCAGGGCTGGGGGGGCAGGGCAGGGCAGGGCAGGGCTGGGGGGGGCAGGGCAGGGCAGGGCTGGGGGGGCAGGGCAGGGCAGGGCTGGGGGGAGCAGGGCAGGGCAGGGCTGGGGGGAGCAGGGCAGGGCTGGGGGGGCAGGGCAGGGCAGGGCTGGGGGGGGCAGGGCAGGGCAGGGCTGGGGGGGGCAGGGCAGGGCAGGGCTGGGGGGGCAGGGCAGGGCAGGGCTGGGGGGGCAGGGCAGGGCAGGGCTGGGGGGAGCAGGGCAGGGCAGGGCTGGGGGGGGCAGGGCTGGGTGCAGGGCCGGGTGGGGGGGCAGGGCAGGGCAGGGCTGGGGGGGGCAGGGCAGGGCAGGGCTGGGGGGGGCAGGGCTGGGTGCAGGGCCGGGTGGGGGGGGCAGGGCAGGGCAGGGCTGGGGGGGCAGGGCAGGGCAGGGCTGGGGGGGGCAGGGCAGGGCAGGGCCGGGAGGGGGGGGGGGCAGGGCTGGGTGCAGGGCCGGGTGGGGGGGCAGGGCAGGGCAGGGCTGGGGGGGGCAGGGCAGGGCAGGGCTGGGGGGGCAGGGCAGGGCAGGGCTGGGGGGGGCAGGGCAGGGCCGGGGGGGGGGCAGGGCTGGGTGCAGGGCCGGGTGGGGGGGCAGGGCAGGGCAGGGCTGGGGGGGGCAGGGCTGGGTGCAGGGCCGGGTAGGGGGGGCAGGGCAGGGCTGGGGGGCAGGGTTGGCCGCAGAGGCGGGGAGGGAGGGGTAGGGCATTCCTCAGCAGTCTCGGGGAATCTCGCTCAGGGGACAGGATGATGTTCTGTAAATCCGCTCTCATTACACCCCTGCTCCACCAAAATAAATACAGGCACGCATAAATCTGCACAGGCGCCACTCCGTCCTGACGCCCGGAGGACACCTAGCCAGACGCCGCCGCCGCCAGGCCGCAACTGAGATGGGTGGGGGCGAGTGTGCTGGGGACGGAGACTCGATTTCCCCCCGAAGTGCCAAGACGGGGAGCAGGTGGATTAGGAGCGGGGGTCCATTCCCTGGCCGCAGCCGGAACTCCATCTCCTGGGCCGCCCCGGCCGAGGCGGGCAGACAGGAGATGAGGGTGGGAGCAGGGGGACGGGCGGCCTGTGCTCACCCCACTGCCGATTTGAGGGGAAGGGCAGGAATCTGGAGATCCTCTGAGGGCCTGTGCTCCTGGCATTAGCTGTGCTGTGGGGGAGAGGCAGGGGAGGGGCAGGCTGGCACTACCCAGACGGTGCCTGTTCCATCAGTTGGGGACGCTCGAAGCTTCCTCCTGAAGCAGCAGAGCACCTGCCACCCCCTTCCCCAGCCCCCTTCCCCACCTCAAGTCCTAAAGGACCTTGGGGGAGGGGGACCTGCCGCTTCTCCCTGGCTCTGGGGTGGGCACCTGCCCCGCTGCCCCCCCCCTCCCCGCCCGCTGCAGTGTGCTGGGGAGCGGCGGGCATGCCAGATGGCGTGGCTGAGAATGCGGCGACGTTGCCGGGAGGTGAGGGCTGGCACGGGTGATATGCGGCTGCGTGCCTTGTGGTGCCATGGGGGAGGGGGAGGGGAGGACCAGTGAGGTGTAGCCCCCCTCCTCCCTGCTGACCTCCTGTCCTGACCTCCGGCACACTATCAGGATTCGCCTCCACTTCCTTTGCCTGTGCCCTGGGCTCTCACTCTGGGTCCAGGCCCCACCCAAAGGTGAGTGGGCACATGCCCATGGGGCCAGGTGTGATGCTGAGATTCCTGGATCAGACTCTTGCTGCACCCTTGACCTTCTTTCCCCCAACCCAGGACAAAGGGTGATGGAGGAGACCTGCTAGTCCTTCAGCAAAGCCAGCCCCCTCAGGATTATTCCCTTGCTCCAAAAGTAGAGTGACCTTTGCCTCATAACCTTTGACTTCTGGCTTCTGAGACCCATTTTTCTGGGAGAAGCTCCTTTCCTGATGGGTACTGGTCCCTGAATCTCCCTTTTGTCAAATGGTTCCTGGGTGGACACCTCCTCCTGGGAGCCTTCCCTGACCTCCCCAAGCGGTGCAACTTCAGCACTGCCACCCTCTGTTAAGAGGCTCCATTACCCATCTGTCTCCCTGATTTGACCATGGTGGTGAACATATATATATCTCAATAGTCCGTTGTTTCACACAGGTTGTATTGAGTTGGTGCTCAATAAATGCTTGTTGCATTAATGCTTGGCTGGCTTAGAGGATTTGGGGTACTTCGCTGGAGAATCTCCTAAAGCAGTAAGGCCCAGGGTCCCAGTTCGAGCCGAGAGCCCCCTCTCCTTCTGTCTTTTGTACAAATTTCAGTTTGGGAAGGTGGACTTGGGGTGTGTGTGTCACAGATCAGTCCCAAAGTGGCCTGCCCCCCTGGTTCCTGCCCAGCTGGAGACACCCTGTTTGGGCCCCTGACCTCTCAGCAGGCTCAGAGTCCCTCCCCTACCCCACTCCTACCCTGCATTGGGTAAAAGAACTCCCTGAGGGGAAGCGGTTCAGGGACACAGCTGAATCTCACTCACGCTGCCTTTTTCTTTGCTGATGCTGCTCCTCAAAGCCATCCTCCAGTATCCCAGAACCCTGCTGTCTTATGTGCCTGGCTCACCTTCCTCCCTGGGAAGGCCTGACTTCCCACAGGCTCCCACTCCTCTGGTCTTACACAAGACCAAGGCTGCCCATCCTACCCTCCTTCCTGAAAGGCAAATCTGAACATGGTATTCTCCTACTCAGGCACTTTCAATGGCTCCCTATAACCCCTAGGATTAAGCCATGGTCCTTAGGGACACCCCTGATCTGGCTGCTGTCCAACACTCCCTCAACACTGTCTTGAACTCCGCCCCTCAGATGCTCTAAACTCTGACTTTCACAAGCCTCATGCCTATGAGCCTTTGCTGAGAGTGTCCCCTCTGCCTGAGCTGTGCCCTCTCCCTTTTTCTCACCTTTTAAGCTGAAGCATCACCTCCTCTAGGAAGTCTCTCTGGGTTAGATGCCTCTCCTTTGCTCACCTCTTCAGAGGCACAGGTCATGACCTTTGACTCATGGGTCTCTCCAGCCTGACAGCACATTCCTGGAAGGCAGGAACAAGACCCAGGCCCCGGCACACAGAATATCTTCAACAAGTGGTTGTGGCACCAAAGGCCTCTCTTGCCACTTTGGAGGAGATGCAAGTTCTACCCCAGAAATTGAAGGCTGCAACCCAGGGCAGTACACCTGCCCCCAGGAAGCCCCTCCTCTGCCATCAGCCTCCCCCTTCCCCCAATCCCAGCACTGATGTGCAAGTCAGGCTTCCCTTCTGTAAAATGGGACTGCCTGTCACTGTGTTAAAGGAGCTAACAGGTGTGAAGATGCTGCCTTGGCCCACAGCCCTGTCCAGATGTGGCTGATTTCGCCTAATGCTCCTGATCAACTTTATTTTTTAAACTTGTTCCTGGAGTTCTGTTCATTGCCACTTTTTAAAAAATCCTCACCCAAGGATATTTTTTCCATTGCTTTTCAGAGAGAGTGGGAGAGAGAGACACACTGATGTGAGAGAGACACATCAATTGGTTGCCTCTCACACGGGCCCCTGCCAGAGCTGGGGAGAGAGCCTGTAACCAACGTATGTGCCCTTGGTTGGAATTGAACTCCGGGACCCTGGAGTCCAAGGGCCAATGCTCTAACCACTGAGCAACTGGCCACGGCCACGGCCACGTCTGTGTTCTGCCTTTCTTGTCAGTTTTCCAAGTGAGCAGTTGGGATGTGCTGCCGCTGCCCCTCCGAGGGTCCACACCAGAAGGCAGTCAGACCAAGAGGGAGCTCAAGGTGCCCAAAGAGCTCTGGACTTAGCAGGGTCTCGACCTTGGTCTAATCACATGACCCTCTGCTTTCTTATCTGTAAAATGGGAACAGCGACTCCTGCCTACCTGCTCATTTCCCTAGCACTGACAGGAGGACCAAAAGGACAGCCAGTTACGTAGTGCACTCAGGTTACATCCTGAGGGGCACCTGATGGGGCACTGCACGGCAGTGGGAAGAGCCTAGGACAGGCATGTGTCCTGGGTTCTCCTTCCTCCAGGTGGCTCTGCTATGAACTCCCCTGCAACCTGGGCATCTCCTGGTTTCCTCCCCTGGAAATCAGAGCGAGGGACCCGGGCTGGGGGCTTCTGGGGGCCTGACTCTGGACAGTTCTCTGATGCTTCCCTTGAGCCTAGCATAGGTAAGGGGGCAGTGGGCACAGAGGACTCACAGCTGCAGTGGTGTCGGTGCTCACAGGAGGACAGTTCCAAAGAGCCATGGGGGTGTGCACATCGAGGGGACTGCCAGGACAGGAGGTCACAATTTGACCAGAGACCTCTTGGCTCAGCCCCTGGGAGATTGGAGCCCAAAATAGTGTGACTGAGACTTAGCCATTACTTCCCTGCTTCATGACTCTGAGGGGCCAAGGTGGGTATGGGGAAGAAAGGGAAGAGTCTAGGGGTGGGGGCATCAGGGACCAATGCCTCATTTTACAGAAACCAGAGCACAGAGAGGGGAAGCACCCTGCCTGGTGTCACACAATAAATGAGCTGGGACTAGAAATTAGGACTCTGATTCCCTCTTTGGGGTCCTCCTGTCCCTGTGGCTGCAGGGCTCTCTGTAATAATGTAGTATGTAATCCACAATGACAATGGCGAGCATTAGCCATGCCAGGCACTGAGCTTCACAGGCATCATCTCACTTCATTCTTGCCATGACCTTGAAGGTGGTATTACTATTTCCTCCACCTAAAGGCAAGGACATCGAAGCACAGAGAGGTTAAGGTTAAGGCCAAGGTCACACAGCTAGTAAGCGACAGAGCCTGATTTGAACCGAGCTCTGACTCAGAGTCTATATGCTCTTATTCATGATTACAAACTGTGTTCCTTTCTCCAAAACCCCCACGATCTCCACACTGTGGGACCAGCACACTCTGCAAAACAGAGGGAAGGAGCGTTCCCTGGGGAGCATTGGTGTACAAGGTTTGTCCTCTGTCCAGGTCCCCAAGTCAGGGGAACCAATGCCCTGGCCGTGGTCTCTGCAGTTCTACTGATGGATGGGTGGAGGATCCCCCTATACACCCGGAGGACTAGTCACATTAAACATGCGGTTTCTCTGCTCTGCACCCCTCTTCCCTCAACTTCTTCAGAAGGTGTCCTCCTCAACACTGCAGACTCAGTGAGGTGCTTCCTCCACCAGGAAGTCCTCCCTGGTGTCCCCTAAGGAAATGTCACTTTCTTCTCTGGCCCCTGGGTTGAGCACTTGGGCTGGACAGCTTTACCGCTTGATCACGAGCCACCTGCCACACGGTTCTGTTCTTCTGCCTGCAGAATGGGAACAAGGAGCCCGACCTCACAGAATCTTTGCGAGGATTCCAAGCAAACCGTTGTCCTAGGAAGCACCTGGCACCAAGTGGGACCCTGCCACTCTCTCCTTCTACTCCTTGCCCTCCTCCTAGCTCGCTCCCCGTGTTCTGCTCACCACCCCCGCCGCGCGCCTGGCACGGAGCCCCGCGCGCCCCACCGCCCCGCCGGGCTCGCGGTCCGACTTCCCGCGCGCCGCGCTCCCCGGGCGCACGCCCGAGCCCCCCGAGGCCGCGCCGCCTCCCGGCCTCGCGCGCCCTCTCGCCCGGAGCCCGGCTGGAGCCGCTGGTGCCTCTAGGAAAGGGGTCCAGCAGCCAGCTCAGAGGCGGAGGCGGGGCGGGGAGGGGAAGGGGCGGGCCGGCGGGGGCGGGAAGAAAACGCTGCCCCTTTAAGGTGCCACCGCCGCGTGGCAGGGAAACAGCTTGTGCCAGCCCCATTCCGCTCGGCTCCGCTCGCTACAAGAAACACAATGCATAACAATCAGGCGCACGCTTGGAGCCCTGCCACGCGGCGCGGGCGGGGCGCGGGCGCGGGCGGGGCGGGGGCGCCGGGGTCTCGACCCGCGACCGGCGTCCGGCGGCCGCGGGCCGGCCCAGGCCTGACGCCACCCGCGCGGCCGCCGAGGTCCCCGCCGGGCGCCCCCGCCCCGCCCCGCTCGCCTCCCCTCCCAACCCGCCTTCGCGCTCCCTACAAAGTTCATTCCCACTAACTCTTTTCCAGGCCACTTCCCCCTCACATCTGACAATCCGGGGCCCCTCATTCTCCCAGTAATCACTCCACTGCACTAATTGCACATGCAAATATGCAAATGCGTATTAATTAATTACTATACTAATTAGTTCTGTGGTATTTGCGAGTAATAAATCATTGGATGGGAGCGAGGAAGCTGGAGACCTGGCCCATTTTCATTCTGCATAAAATTTTAATGGTCTCTCTGGCTGATCCGGGACGGCGGCGCGCGGAGAGGCTCTTAAAGGGCCAGTGGCGGCGGGAAGGGGCAGGGGCGGGGGCGGGGGCGGGGGCGGGGGCGGGGGCAGGGGCAGGGGCAGGGGCAGGGGCGGGGGCGGGGAGCTCCGGGCGACCCCGGCGGGGCGGTGCCTTGGGCGGACTTGAGAAGCGGCCCCAAACCCCGCAGAGGCGGTCTCCAGCCTGGGGTTGGCTTTCACCCGGCCCCTCCTGGGCTAAGTGTCCTTCTGTGTGGCTTCAGGGAGAGAATTCGGCGGGTAGGGGGAGGCCAAGGTCGGTTTCTTTAAGAAAGGAAAGGGAGCAAGGAGCTGTGAGAGGCCCATGCCCAGGCCTTGGGGAAGGGGGGAGCAGGGAGATAGAAACGAAAACTCCACCTGCAGGATGGCTGAGGAAACTGAGGCCCCGGGCGGGCCAAGTTTAGCTCTCACCCCTGCTTGTCCCAAGGGGAAGGAAGTTACTAGAATGTCCTGGGTGCCCCAGTCCTTTCTTGTCTCTGGTGGGGGCCACCAAGGCTGGGGGTGCCTCCAGCTTTCCCTTTCCACATGATCAAACTGCTGCCCCGCCCCCATGGGCACCAGCTGGCACCCTGGCAGAGCAGTCCCCGGCGTGAGTGGGCCCGGGGGACCCTGCTTTATTTCCAGGAGGTAGTCAGGACCTGGGTAGAGGGAGGAGGCTGGCTGCTTTGCAGGACCATTGACTCAAAGAGGCAGAGGGTTGTGCCCCCTGACTGTGCCCAAACCAGAATCTAAGGGGATGCCAGAGGTGGGAACACTGAGGAAGTGGAGGCTGTGGGCCTGCCCTGAGCAGAGATTCCCAGTTCCAGGGTCTCCAGTCTGGTTCTGCTCACCTCTGCCAACCTCTGCCATCAGCAAGCCTGGGTGGAGCAAAGCCTAAAGGGCAGCAGTGCTCTAGTGGGGGCAGATAACAGTAACAACAATGAACAATACTATGAATTTGGGCAAACATTTATTTAGCCAGAGAACTATTAGGTGAGCTCTAGATGTCTCACAACCACACAGTGCCTAGGCTCCATTACAGTCCTCATTTTAGGGATGAAGAAACAGGAGCACAGGAAGGTTAAACCCAAGGTCACTCAGCTGGGAGTAGTGGAGGGGACTTTGAACCCAGACAGTCCAGCTCTGGAGTCTTTCCACCACACTCTGCCACCTCTCTCTCCACCACCATGTCCTCAGCACCTGCTGAGAGCCAGGCCTGATGCTAAGAATTTCATAGGCAGTGTTGTTTTCAACCTTCACAACACCCAGGAGGTAGCTTCTAGGAGTCTCCCCATTGTAGAGCTGGGGAACCCAAGGCCCAAAGAGGTCGACTAAGTTGCTCTGGGCACACATTGGCCTGTGTGACAGAAGAGAGTCAGCAGGCTGTCTGATGTCTCTCCATCCGGATGGGCGATGGGCTTGGGGCAGGAAAGAGTCCTGGAAGCCCCTGATGACTAGAGAACAAGAGAAGAAGTGGACAGATTTCAATTAGACAGACTATGGGAAAACCTTAATTCTAAAGAGGTGGGGGCTTGCCCTGGCCGGTTTGGCTCAGTGGTTAGAACATCCGCCCACAGGCCAAAAGGTTGAGGGTTCGATTCCCTGTCAAGGGCACGTACCTTGGTTGCAGGTTCCCGGTCCCAGTTCAAGACATATGCAGAAGGCAACCAATCTATGTGTCTCTCTCACTTCGATGTTTCTCTCTCTCTCCCTCTCCCTCCCTCCTCTCACGCTTCCACTCTCTCTAGAAATCAATGGGAAAAAATATCCTCTGGTGAGGATATAAAGGAGGTGGGGGCTCCAGGAGCTGGAGTATGTGTAAGCTTTCCCTTCTTTCCCAAGAAACAGGCTGGGGAAGGGCATGGCTACCAGAGTGGGTGTGTGTGTGTGAAGGCATTGTGGGGGTGGTGGAAGAATGGCCTAGAATGAGAAAGCCCAATTAGAACCATATAACTCAGGAATCCTGGTTGGCTTTCTTGGTAATTTTGTCCCCAGCACTCCTACCTACCCCCTGAAAATCTCCTGAGCACCTCCACCCTAAGATTTACTACTTGGGGGACTCAGGAGATCTGGCAGGAGGATGAGAAGCTAATACTCTGTCACTTTGCTTGTTTGTTTGTTTTTTAAAATATATCTTTATTGATTTCAGAGAGAGGAAGGAAGAGGGAGAGAGAGAAACACCAATGATGAGAGAGTCATTGATCGGCTGCAGCCCGCAACCCGGGCATGTGCCCTGACCGGGAATCGAACCCTGATCTACTTGATCCTAGGTCGATGCTCAACCACTGAGCCACACCTGGCTGGGCACTCTGTCACTTTGTAAGCACTTCCTATGTGCCAGGCACTGTATATGCATAAACTTGTTTAATTTTCACAACTCTGTAATTATTATTCCTGTTTTATAAATGGAGACAGAGGAAGGAAAGAGAGGTTAAGTTACTTGCCCAAAGTCACACAGCTAGGAAGCGGGAGACTGGGATTTGAACCCCTGACCTGGTGTGCTTTACCATCCTGCTCCCCCTTTTCTTTGGAGCTCCTTGTGGCTACATGGGCATGGCAGGATTGACCTCTTGCCCAGAGGAGTCAAGGATCCCAGTACCAGCAGGCTTTCACTCTGGGTGCCTTTGGAATTTGCAGATGCAAAGAGAAAGAACATGCCTGTGGCCCTGGCTGGTGCGGCTCAGTTGGCTGAGTGTCATCCTGTGCATTGAGGATTGCTGGTTGGATTCCTGGTCAGGGCACATACCCGCATTGCGGGCTCAGGAGGCAGCAGATCGATGTTTCTCTCTCTCTCATCCCTTCCTTTCTCTATACCAAAAAAAAAAAATCTTAAAAAAAAAAAGAACCTGCCATTCAAATGGCCACCACCCTGCGTGGATTTTCATGGTGAGTTCTATATGTGGGAGTTGGCAAAGTGAATGTTCAGGAGGCCCAAATTCCTCCTCATTATCTTGGGGATGGGTGTGTGTGGGCATCTCCCCAGCATTCCTTGCCCCCTCCCAGCCCACCCTTGAGAGAACAGCAGGGTCAGAGAGTTGGTTAGCATCTGTCAGGGGGACCACCCTGATATGGGAATTGAGATTCCAGTGCTCTCACGGATGAGCCCAGAGTCCCTCTATCTCCCAGTGGCTCAGGGAAACTTCTCTAGGGAATCTGTACACGCTCATCTCCCTAGAACTAAGGAAGCCTTTGACACCCACCTTTTGGGCCTGGGAGTCCCAGTGCATGGAGGGTTGTAGGGCATTGGGAGGGATGCCTTTTGGGCTGCAGCCCACTAGGTAAGAAAACCCATCCTCACTTCTCCACTCTACTGAAGCCCAAAGAAGCTGGGTTCATCAGGGTTTCCCCCACACCCACCCACTTTCTGGAAAAATGGGGGCAAGTTGGGGAGTTGGGGGAAGGAGGCAGGAGGGGAGGCTGCGGCTCTGAGCTTCTCCGTGCAGCCCTCGGGGCCGGGTGCCTGGGCAGGAGGAGGGGGCAGAGCAGCTGCTGGCGATTTATTAAGCAGTCACGGAAAAATTGGTTTATAAATTAACAGCTGTTTTAACTTTAGGGCCTCTTCTTCAGGGAATGGAAGCAGCCGACTGGACCGGGATTGGAGTGTGTGTGAGGCTGGCGGAGGGGGTGGGAGGCAGCGGACTCCGGCAGCTGGCATTCTTCGGGGGCAGCCTCAGCTGGCACCTCGGGGGGCACCAGGCAGTGGCCAGAGCAGGGGGTCTCCAGGTGCCCGCGGTTGAGGCTGCCCTCGCTGTGGGCTGCTGACTTGGTTGCTCTTCTCAACAACACCCCACCTGGGGGCGCTAGCGGGCACAGATGCCTCTGTACTCATGTGTGCCACCAGAGGGCAGCCTCGGCACATTGATTTCTGCTCCCCCCACCCTTCCTCCAACCCCAGATCGGTCCAAACTAGGCTGGGTGAGAGAGAAATCTGGTCCAATGCTGAGCAAGAGAGAAGGTCGGTTCAGTACATGCAAGCGATCTTCCACTTGCCCATCCTGAATGTATTCAAGGCAGCAGTAAAGAGTGAGAGCTCTGGGGTCGGACTGTCTGCGTTTGAACCCAGGTTCTGAGCCTCATTTGCCTCATCTGTAAAATGGAATGATACTAATGATTAAATGAGGTAATATATATATAAAGGACCTAGCCCAGTGCCCAGCAGAGTGTAAATGCTCCGTATATGTCACCCGTAATCAATTTCTTTGACTTATGTATTCATCCATTCATTCATTTCTCAATTCATCCCCTCTATAGCATGTAGTGCCTACTGTATTCTGGGCACTATGGCAGGCAGATGATGATGCCAAGACAGATGGTGGGAAGGATACATCTCAAAATAATGTGCTAAAACTAATGATACACCCAGTGAGGGGAGAGGGGAGCTTGATTTGCATGGGGCAAAAGAGAATATTTGGGGGTGATAAAAATGTTCTATATCTGTATTGTGACAGTGGTCATATGTTATAATTTTTTCAAAAACTCATAGAAATGTGTATTTAAAATTGGTACATTTTATTGTATATAAATTCAAACTCAATAAAGTTGGTTTGTTTTAAAATAGCACCCAATGGGAAATTATTGAATGAGCAAAGGGATGCATAATGGGTGAATGAATGCGTGCGTGAATGAATGTCTCAGATGATTGCGTGCCTGTCCTGGTGCCACCATTGTCCCTGCTGAAAGTGCCCCCTGCCCGCTCCTCCCCAAAGGCAGGACTTGGAATGCTCCCCCCTTCCTGTCGCCCCATCACCACCACCAGGGACAGAGAAAGGTGCCCCAGTGCGCCCACCTAGTGCTCCCCAGCTTCTCTAAGTTGGCTTCCGGGGCTTCCTGGGGCCTCCCTTCCAGCTGCCACCTGCCAACCCAGCCAGCTGGGTTCAACTCAGTGGCGGCAAGGTCACGGGTGTGATGCCTAACTACAGACTCAACGAGCTAGCGGTGCAGCAGCCCAAACCCTAGCCGACTCCGCCACCTGCTGGCCCTTTTCGGACTGTGCCCCGGAGCTCCCCAGCAACCGGAACTTTTCTTGAAGACCTACCAGGAGCTGGGGCGTGTGTGTGTGTGTGTGTGTGTGTGTGTGTGTTCCTGCAATTGAGTCAGCTCTAACTCCTGGTGACCCTGTGAATGAGTGATGTCCACAGGGTCCTGTTCTCAACAGCCCTGCTCAGCTCCTGTAGACTCATGCTTATAGGTTCTTTTACGGAGTCAGTTCGTCTGGTATGTGGTCTTCCTCTTCCTGCTGTCTCCTATTCTCTTCTTATTGAATTGTCACAGCTATATATGAAGTGGGCTTTGAAACACAAGGACACTGAGGCCCAGAAAGGCTAAGAAATTTGTCTAAGGTCACACAGTAAGTTATAGACCTAAGATTCTTCCTCAGGTCTGCCTAGCTCCCCAGTTTAGATTCTGTCCATGAGACTGTTTCTTGCTTGGGGGAAGGGATGCAATATTCTCGATTGTAGACTCTCCCCACCTCCCAGAAAGAGGGCAAAGGCCTCACACCATCCTCCCAAATTCACCTTCCAGAGACTGACTGTAGCCTCTCTTGCATGCCCAGCACTGTGGCAAGCACCAGACAATGATGTGAAAAGAAATTGTGTGCTCAAAGTAGTCAGGCCCTGGCCAGGGGGGCGCAGCTGGTTGGGCATTGGCCCATGCACCCAAAGGTTGCCAGTTCAATTCCCAGTAGGGGGCCTGCAAGAGGCAGCAATCGATGTTTCTCTGTCTTCCTCTCTCTCTAAAAAAAATCAGTAAAAAGTCTTTTTTAAAAAATAGTGTGCTTAGATCTATGGTACATTAATAGGCACCCTGTGATAAAACTTTGTCAGTCCAAGTAGAAAGACCCAAAGTTCAACTGGAGTTATGTCAAACAAGGTCTTGAATTTGTTCCTTGGACCCAATCGCCTATGCTTCTAACTCAAGAATAATACCCGAAGAGTGGCATATTATTTTTATATCTCATTTGCATATGATTAATTCTAAGTCACAGAGAATGGAGGTCACCCTGGCCCCTTGCTTCTCAGCCCCTCTGGGATGTGCCTCACACCGCTGCCTCCCCCTGCTGGCTCCCCCACCCTCCCCAGCCCCTCCCCACTTCTTGCCCCTGCCCACACCTCCCCCAGCTCCCAGAAGTCCTGTTCCCTTCCTCTGTCACCCACGTAGCCCCCGCCACCTGGCCGCCCACCTGAAAAACTTTTCCTTAAGTTCTTGAGAAGTCGCGTAGGATCCAGGGAGAAAAATCAAAGTAATAAAACCTCATTTAATTCCTAACGGAGGGCAGAGCTGTGAGCTGCAATTATCCTAATGCTGCGCTATTTTTACTCTCTCCCCATCTCTGTCTCCTGCCTCTCTCCTTCGTGACGCTCTCTCCTTCTCCCTTTGTCTCTCCATCTCTCACATGTGTTTTCTCTGTCTCTTTTCACTTTTTTTCCTACCTGCCCCCCCCCACCTCCTGTCTCTGTCATCCTTCCTTCCCTTCCTCCTCCTTCCTGTCTGTCTGTCCCTTGTGCTTGTACCTCTGTCAGCCAGGCTTGCCCACCCCTCTTAACCCCAGGGTTTAGCTGTGGGAGCCAGAAAAGCTGGGGGAAGAGGGCATAGACCCTCTCCTCCATCCCTGAACGCTCCATCTTCCAGGCCTGGCTTCCCAGCTGCCCCAGCCTGGGTCAGGGGCACTTTTCCTGATCCAGGACTTCCTAGAGCTTTACTCCTTTTGGCAGAACCTCCGTAAACAAGTCCTCCCTGGTCAAATGAGCCTCAGTCCTTGTGGTCCCCAAGGTCATCTCCGCTCTGATGGGCTCCAAGGTGCAACTGGTGGTGATGCCTCCTTGTGCCTGACCTCTCATTACCTACCCAGCTGTCAGAGGACAATTCTGTCCCCTTTATCCCACTCCAGGACCCTCCCGCCCTCCAGCACTGGAAGCCACAGGCCCCTCACCCTCACCATGGGCCAGTAGCCACTCAGATTACTGTCTGAGTGGCTGTCTGAGTGGTCATGTTCCTCCTGACTTTCAGAACCTCCTTATTTACCCTCCCAAGGCACTGCCAAACTGGTCTTTGCCACTCCCCACCACACCCCATCTGGAAGAGGGGTCTGGGCCAAGCCAGGGGCTGCCAGAGATGCCCACACCCCTGGGCCAGCAACCTGGCATCCGGCTATTTCCCAACAAGCATGTAAGTCAACAAACATAGCCGGACTTGAGCCAGGCCTGGGGTTGAGGGGTGTGGAGCTGAGTAGCCAGGGTTTTCAGCTCCCATGAGCAAAGCTCTGCTCTCCTGCCACCCTCTTCCTCACCCCGAGTGAACACTGACTCTGGGGCACAGCATCATGCCCTTGACCCCATTTCCACAGGTCTCCTCTGGCCTCCTGCTCCCCCCTTGCTCTGCCAAGGACCCAGCATGCTGGGGCTAGAGTGGAAATGTTGCTGGAGGTGGGGGGAGGGCTCCTGACTGATCCAGGCCTGAGTGTGACCAGGAGAGAACACAGCCAACACAAACAGAGCCTCGGGAACACGTGCAACGGACACATCTACACACACTCCCTGTCAGCATTACAGGAGGCATTCAGACCCTCACCCACAGGCCCGCACAGGGAAACATGGGCTCCTGCGAAGACACCCAGGACCTGGACAGATACGCAGGGACAATCCAACCCACAGGGCCAGCGCATCCCCTTTGCCCCTCCTGAGACACACACAAACATCTTGAGAGAGAGAGAGAGAGGCTCACGCCTTGGAAATGAGCACACACCTCTCCTCTCAGCTCTGCTCCTGAATGCACCAAACTCACACACGTGACGGCACGTGTACAGGTACAGGCAGCCCCCCAACACCCTCAACTCTGTGCCCCTGGGCTGGTTCTGTCTCCCTCCCATTCGATCTGGGGAGACAAGGAAGGCACGTGAATCCAGTGTACCTGGTAGAGGCTCGCAACCTCACCCCCCTCTACTGCACAGGCTAGAGCTGTGGATACAGCTCCCCCACGCCCCTGCAAGCTGGCACACCCGTGCCCATCACCTTGACAGCCTCTGACAACCTCCTCCACACCCACACCCTCCCTCACACACACATAGTCCTCCCACACCCTGCCACTCACACTGCATCCTTGACACTCTGACACACTTACTCACAGACTAACATGCACTCATCCCCCCCCCCACACACATTCCCCAGCTATAGGCACCACAGGGCCGCTGGCACTCACACACTCCCTGCATGGTGACTGACACGTGTCCTCCCACGCACAACCCGCTCCTTCACGCTCACTCGATTTCCAGGACACCCCCATTCACAGCGTGACATGCTGGTGGCACTCTCTTCACGACCTCACAGGCCTCCCCGTGAAACTCCAAGAACCCCGGCCATGAAGGGGTTAAAGCCAGAGTCCCCGCGGCCCCTCAGCCTCCCCACATAATCCTCCCTGCTGGACTCCATCAATAATGCAGCTTCAAGTTCTGGGGAGACGGCAGGGGGCCCCCAACCTGCTCCCCGCCCCAGCCCTGGCCCCCCCCCCCCCGCGGCAGGGAAGAACACGCTTCTCGGTGCTCATTGGCTACTTTCTCCTGAGCCCTCCCATCAAGCCCCTGGGCGCCAGTCCCAGGTGAGGGGACGGGCTGGGGACCCCAAGGCTGGGGCAACAGGGGTGAGGCCGGGAGAGAGCGAGAGAGGCCGAGACAGAGAGACGCGGAGAGGGGGGAAGTCGAGGAAGCGCGAGCGACGGGAGAGACGCTCAGAGACGCACCGAGAGCGAGGGAAGGGGGAGCGAGAGACACCGACCCCCGCGAGCCGGGGCCCGGGGCAGCGCGAGGGGACCCCGCGCCGGCTGAGCGGCGGGCGGGCCGGGGCCGGCGGGGCGGCGGCGACCCCTCCTCCGCGCGCTCGCCTCTCCGCGCGGTATTTTTATCGGTGCGCGCACAGCCCTCCCCTCCTCCCGCTCCTCGCCGCGCACAGCGCTGCGCCCGGAGCCGCGCGGGCGAGCCGAGCCGCGAGCGCCGCCCGGGACCGCAGTCGCGCACCCAGCCCCACCGACCGCCCCCGCCATGGACCCCAAGGACCGCAAGAAGATCCAGTTCTCCGTGCCCGCGCCCCCCAGCCAGCTGGACCCCCGCCAGGTGGAGATGGTAAGGGGGCCGCGCCCCACCCCCGGCGGCGCCCACACGCACCCCGGCCCCCCTGCGCTCCGGGCGCAGCGGGGTCCACGCCGGCCTGGAGGAATCGGGGTGATGGAGAGTCCCGAGCCGTTTCGACCCGGCGGGGCAGCGCCCAAAGTTCGCTGGAGACTCGTGCAACTTTTTCCCGGGGCCTCCATCCTGATCCCCGCGCCCGAGAATTCCAGGAGATGGGCGTCTGAGCGCCCGGGCAGACCATTCCAGGCGCACGGGGAGGGCGCCGTCCCCCTGACCCCCTGGTGTCCTCCTAACCCAGCCGCCACCGGGACCGCTGTGCCCCGGACCCAGCCAACACCGGTCAGATGTGACAAACCAAGTCCTCTGACCCTTAATTATTCGGAGCGGAGGCCCCAACTCCGCTGCCCCACGGCCCTCCCCCCCCTCTAGTCCCACCCCGTCTGCCTCGCCTGGGGTCGCCAGAGCCTTGTTCTGACCTCCTGCTGTCAGGCCCTGGACAGAGCCACAACATGGGGGCGGGGGGACCAGTTGTCACTGAAGCCAGACCTGTTCACAGGGACAACTGAGGACTCTGGGAGAGCCTTTTTGGTGGCTGGGAGGCCTCCAAAGTTGGGGAGGGGGTGGGAGGAGGGAGAGGAGAAGAGGGCCCCGCCCCCCACAGCCTAGCTGGATTCACTTGTTGCTGAGTCGCAAGGGGCTCCCAACTGAGCAGTGGGAGCCGGGCCAAATCATTCGAGGGGGCGATAGGAGACCATGGGGGGGGGGGGCGTGGCCTAAGCAGCTTTTGGTCTGCAGGGCAGTGTTGGGAGCCTGGCAGGGGAGGTGGCAGTTTCAGCTTAATTCACCTGGTTCTCTTTGTGCATTTCCCTGGAGCTCAGAGGGGACCTAATTAACTGACGGTCTGATTGCCAAGCTGGGGGGTGCAGTTACTGGGAGTGCTCTGTGCCCCCTCCACCCCACACCCTTACTATTCAGCTTGGTTCATGTACCAAGGAGGGCAACTTTTAGGGTTTTTGTTTGTTTGTTTTTGTTTTTATGAGGATTGGGCTAAGAGTTCCACAGCCTGAGAGAGACTGCTAAGGGTGCCAAGAGCCAGGCCCCCAGAGATACCACCCAGGCCCCTGTTGGTCTGTGGTTCAGGCCCACACCTGAGCCTCTGTGTGAGGTTGGAGGTGGCTGCAGTGCTCTGGCTCAGCCTCCCTCTGCAGCTGGATCCAGTTTCTCTGGAGCCCTTGAGCTGACCTTAGGGGCAGGGCCACGTGGGTGCCATGGCCCATTGGGGCACCTTCCACAGTCAGCTTCAGTTGCCAGGTCTGATGTTTTTAAAAAGTGGAAGAGAAAGGGCCTTATAGGGGAACAACAGAAAGGGAGATGCCCATTGTGGAGTAGCCGTGGAGTGGGATGGGCATGGGGTGGGAGTCAGCGACAGGTTTTTCTGTCATTCTTTCTCTGCCTTGGCATTGCTGTGTGGCCTTGAGCACTTTGCTGAAACTCTCTGAGCCTTGAGCTTTCACCTGAATAAAATGAGGGGGTTGGGTGAGCTGTAGAGTTCCTTTCAGCTCTGACAGGCTTTGATTCAGAGGTTCCCTGGGGACTCCAAAGCACCATTTGTTCCCTGCTGCCTGAGGAGGGGCAGCGGGGGTGGGGTGGGGAGAGGGGGCTGCAGGTGTCTGTCCTCCCCGCCTCTTTCTTCATCTCCATAGATCCGGCGCAGGAGACCAACCCCTGCCATGCTGTTCCGGCTCTCCGAGCACTCCTCACCAGGTGGGCCCCTTCCCTGTCCCAGCCCAGCCCTGGCCCCACCCTAACTCTGATGCCTTCTTGGGGCCCTTGCCAAAGTCCCAGGAGTAGGAGATGGAGCCGAAGGGGGGCTGGGAGTGGGTAAAGTTTGGGAGGCCAACTCTCCCTGGTTTCATTTATTGACAGGCACCTTCCAACACCAGGAAGGAAAGGGCACACTTTCCCTTTCTCCAGAGATTGACCCTTTGGGGAAAGTAATTCAGATTCTCTTTCTCTTTTCCCCTTCTTTCCTCCTCCTCTTGGTTCCTCCTCCCTGCGTTCATTGACGGCCTCCCTCAGAGGAGGAGGCCTCCCCCCACCAGGTGAGTTTCCAGGGGCGGCTGGAGGAAGGGATATGGTGGGATGGCTGGGATTACTTCCCTACGAACACAGGGTACCACCCAGGAGGACACATTAGCATATCAATCAGCATATCCATCGGCACCTCTGGTGAGAGTGCCTGGTGCGGGGTGTCACGGGAGATCTTACTCTGCTCTTATCTTTGCTCAGACTTGGGTGAGGCGTCCAGAATCTAGGGTCTCCTCCCTGAGCCAGGCCACAGCTTATGGAGGCCCTTCAAAGCAATGGGTGGCCTCAGCCTGGTGCAGGACCTGAGGGGCAGCAGCATCTAAACACATTAGCAGAGGCTAGACCAGTCTGCCCCGGTTGCTTTGGGTGAGGTGGAATGGAGGGAGCAGGGAAGTGAAGGGGCCTGTGGTGAGCCCATTTAACCTGGCACTTTTTCTGGCAGAGAGCCTCAGGAGAGGGGCACCACCTCAAATCGAAGAGATCCAACCCCTGTGCCTACACACCCCCTTCACTGAAAGGTACTATCTTCCCACCCACCCGTCAGCCTGGCTGTCCCTGCGACCCCTGGAACTGGGCTGACTTTGGGGGAGGGAGGTGACATGTTGCACTTTTGTCAGTGGGGAGGGGTTGTCTTGTGTTCCCCCAATCCCTACTTAGAGACCAATTTGGTCCTAATTTGGTCTTGTGAAAAAGAAGGCACCCAGAGGCCAGGAAGGGTGGCTGTGGGGTTGAAAGAAAAGGGGTGGCTGTCTAAAATAACAAGCAAGCATCACTATAAGAGACTCAGTCATGTACTTCCCTTATGCAAGTACAGCCGACCACCCCCCACCCCCCCAAAGGGCACCTCCTTCTCTGGGCTGCACCCCTTGCTCCCCTCTTCCATTCGCATAACATTTGCACAGGTCTGCACACTGGGTGCTTCTCCTTGCTTTTCCTTTCTGTGTTAAAAGGCAAATCATTTCTCTAGCACAACACCTAGTGTGTGCCAGGCTTCAGTGTGGGGCACTGGGCAAAATAAGTGAGATTTGGTTCCCCTGCTCCTGGGGCCCTTACCTCAAAGGGTCAGGGAGAGTGACAGAGGAGAGGACGTTTAAGCCTGGATTTGAAGGTTGAGTAAGAATTCAATGGGCAGGCAAGGCCCAGAGCATTCCAGGAAGAGAGGAGGGTGTGTGCGAAGGGGAGGAGGTGTAACATCCCTGGGGGCTTGAGGGGAGGCCTGGAGACTTGGCTTGAAGTGGGGAGCTGTGGGAGGTTCACCTGGAAGAGAAGGAGGGGCAGATGGGAGTGTGGAGCTGGTCTCTTCCTTACTAAGCCTTAGGGTGCCTTCCCACCCCCACCTCAACTCTTGCCTGAGGCTCTTGCTGCCTGGCCAGCCCCCTCCTCCCGAAGACCGAGGGAGGTAGGGAGACCTGAAGGGTGTGCCCAGAGCTCCCTCGCGGTGGGTTTAATGAGTTCCCAGCACTAGCCAAGGTCAACAGGTGCACCTGTCAGCCACTTGCCAGGGTTGGGAGCGGAGAGGAGGGGCCAGGAGGAGGGGCGAAATGGGCAGGGGCCCTTTCTCTTCCCTCAGGGCGGGAATATGAAAGGTCAACTAGCAGACAGTGCGGTTGAGCACCTGGAAGGACTTCTCACCTGTAGGCATGTGGGGAAGGCTGACCCCTGAAGCGGCATTGGGGGTGGGTGGCAACTTCTGAAAAGAGAATACAAGAAGTCTCTCCTCCCTGCCCTGGGCTCTGGGGGCGGTGAGTGGACGTGAGGGAAAACCGCCCCTTGTGCTCTTGACTTCGAGCTTGAGGCAGAGGGCTGGGTGAAGACGATGGGCCAAGGCTTGCTGGGCACCCTGCAATGGCCAGAGGTGTGCCCCCCCACTGCCCCTTTGGGCTGCACCTAGGGGAGTCTGAGTGGGGAGAAGCAGGGTGGTTGAAGGGCCAGCAGAACACGGGGATTGGGGTCTGTACTGGGGACCTTTGAGTTCAATAAGGGAGACCTGGTGGGGCAGGGTTCAGGGCCCCAGAGATGGAGATGGAGAACGAAGGGGACAGTGGGGAGGGCGAGGGGGAGACCCAAGAGAACCCTGAGAGGCACGAGGCGCTGTGCACGCGGGAGGCTCACGGGGTGCCAGATTGGCTCTGAGCACACCTATTGTTGTCACTGTGGCTCACGAACTGAACTCTCCTCCTCCAGTTAGGGGAGAGGGTGGCTGCTGGAGCTGCCACCTCCCCTTCTCTCTTCTCCCCTCCATCCAACCCTCAGAGGACCTTTCTGTACCTAAAGGGCACTGTTTTGTAGGCTCCGACCCCTTTCTGGGCAAGGGAGAGCGCCTGGCAGGGGCAGGGCTTGTAGGGGGAGACGCCAAGGGCCCCCGGGGGAGGGTGGACAACACTGAGTCTTGGCTTGAAGGAGCCTCTCCAAGGCCCAGCTCTCACACTTGGCTCAAGGTGAAGCTTTGCCGCGTCCCCAAGGCCAGGGCAGGGCGATTTATTGTGCTTTTATTGCCTGGGTAGCTTGCCCAGAGCCAGCGGGAGGCACCAGGCTGGGAGCTTGGGGCAGGGTGGGGCAGCGGGCACACACAATGCACCCTCTGTGCCTGTCCCCCAGTTGGCAGGACTGCGGTGCCCTGCTCACTGCACCGGAGGTTTCCAGCTTGGATCTACCCCTCTGGGCTTTCTGAGGGGGAGGGGCTGCCTGTAGACCAAGAAGTAGCTGTGGCAACCCCAGCTCTAAGCTCATCAGCATCTTGTCTGTGGGCTATGAGTTAAGTGACCTGAATGCTCTAAAATCCCACCAGCTGCTGTCCCCCTGTTGCCTCTGCCCCAGCCACTCCTCACAGTGTCCCTTCAACCCCTGCCATTCCCCCAGAATTGCCCAGCCCTGGCCCCTTTCTCAGAATCGCTGGTCCTTTCCATCTTTTGGAAATTTGTCTCCATCTGCCCACACGGTTCCCTTCCTAGGCCCTATCCCAGCAGGCCTTGGTGGTGTTGGGGGGTGGGTGGTGTTTGCCGCTTTCTAGGTCACCACAGAGGGAGCTGGAAGCTTGGGGATGTGGGTCAAGATTGTGGGGGCCGCGTTGAGCACACCGCATCCCCAGGCACAGACTTCACTGGCTGCAGACTATTAAGTCCGCAGTCTCAGAATTGTACCTACCTCTTAGAGACTGGAGAGTGCGTCTAAGATGGGGCAGTGCCAGGGGGTGTCGACCAAGCCAGGCAACAGGGTGATAGGGGTGGGCAGGATCAGGGTGAGCAGTGAGCCCTAAGCCAACTGGGCACTCCCCTAGAAATTGAAAGGGACAAATCCCCTGGGCTCTGGCCCAAGGGCTCTGTGCCTTTTGCCTGGGGCTGTAGCTGGTGGACACTATGTCCAGTACCAGGTCCTTAGAGAAGTAAGCTCCTCAGCCAGGGAATGTTAAGCTGTTGTTATGCCCGCCTGGTCTTGTCCGACTTGGTACCCTATGGCCTGGTGCCAGCCTCTAGGGGGCCAGCACCTTTGGACAGTTTAAGAGCTAAATATGATCAAGAGTCTACCCCCTGCTGCTTCAGCCCTGGCCTGGCCCCCAGCAAGCTGACCTGGAGCCTTCAGCTTTTGAACTAGACCCCTGAGGGGGGCTAGCTCTGCCTTAGGCCCATGGAAGGAGGCTGGGGGCCGGGCCGCATGCCTCTCGGGGAGCTCCAGGGGCTGCTTCCCGGGCCCGGCTGACCCTGCCTTCCTGGGTGCCCCTGTGGTAGCCGTGCAGCGCATCGCCGAGTCTCACCTGCAGTCCATCGGCAACCTGAGCGAGAACCAGGCCTCGGAGGAGGAAGACGAGCTTGGGGAGCTGCGGGAGCTGGGCTACCCAAGAGAGGAAGAGGAGGAGGAAGAGGAAGAAGAGGAGGAGGAGGAGGAGGAGGAGGACAGCCAGGCTGAAGTCCTAAAGGGCAGCAGGGGGCCTGGTAAGCTGGAGGGGCTGTGCAGCCTGGGTCCTACTGACACGGGTCAGGTGGAGCCCTCCAGTGTCCTGGGACACCCCTCCCCAGTTCACAGTTTCTCACACATGCAAACTGCGATCACACTACAAGGGCCTTCCTATCCTTTCCCCCCACAGGCTGCCTCACACTCAGCGATACCCGACACCCGGGCTGCTCCCATCCTTGACTCAGTCCGTCTCCCAATCAGGTTTTTCCTAATAATTCCTCTCTTCCCAAAGAATTAAGGCAAGGCCACAGGAATTTTGGGACTGGACCCAAGGAAGGACTTCCCATCCATGGCCGTGAGGGGATGCAAGGAGATGCAGGGGTAGAGGAGGAATAGTATCTGATGTCCCCATCGCTTGCATTTCTGAACGTAGGGTGTGGTCTCTGTTGGGAGGCAGAGGGGGCTGGCTGGTAAGTCCTCTCCAGGACTCGGTGACTGTTTCTCCTCTTTCATTTCCTAGGCTGGGGTGAGAGGGTGCCCTCTAGTGTCTTGATGGAGAATCTAGGATTCAAGAACTATCTGGTCCTCCACACCTCCAACCCCAGCTACCTGGGAAGAGAGGGACTAGGGAGAGGCCTAAGACCTGCTCAGAGAGCTACAGAGCCAGAGGCCCCAGATCCAACAATCTCCACAGACTGTCTCAAAGCCCAGAGAATTTCTAGGCAGGAAGATCTCAGACCTTCATGGCTGCTTGTCCCATGCCTGGCCTTAGAAGGCTGCATCACCTCTATTCCTCCTAGTGTACACAAAACTTTTTGGTCCCATTATTTATTTGTTAATTTGTTTATTTATTTTAAAACTATATCTTTACTGATTTCAGAGAGAGGAAGGGAGAGGGAGAGAGAGAGACAACCATCAATGATGAGAGAGAGTCACTGATCGGCTGCCTCCTGCATGCCCCCCACTGGGGATCAAACCCGAAACCAGGGCATGTGTCCTGACCGGGAATTGAACCGCGATCTCCTTGATCATAGGTCAATGCTCAACTGCTGAGCCACGCCGGCTGGGCTGGTCCCATTATTTAAATATGTTTTTATTGATTTTAGAGAGAGGAAGGGAGAGGGAGAGAGATAGAAACATCGACATCAACATTGATTGGCTGCCTCCTGCATGCCCCCTGCTGGGGATCGAGCTGGAAACAACCAGGGTATGTGCCCTGACTGGGAATCAAACGGGGACCTCCTGGTACGTAGGTTGACACTCAACCGCTGAACCACACCGGCTGGTCTGGTCCCATTATATATGGGGATGAAAACAGTTGATCACCCCTGCTTGATGTGTCCATTCTTTACACCCCAATGAAATGTCTTGGGCCTCCTCTCTGCATTGGCTGCTAGGACATCAGTCATGGGAGTGAAAGCTCTAACTGTAAGAGTTAAGTCGACTCCCACTGAGACCCCCCAGAACAGGTAGAGAGGAGGTGAGAGGAGACTGTTGCCTCCAGAAAAGCAACAGGGCAGTGGATTGAATGACAAGAATACTAAGGAGCTATATAAATTGCCACCATTCCCAGAGTGGCTCCTGGGTGCCAGCGCTGGGCTGGGCAGGTCCCATTATTAACTAGTATCTTATTTAAGGTAATTGACACAATTTTCCTCTTACCATCCCCTTCAGAGAGGTAATAAACTGAATCATCTAAGTCGTATGGCTAGTCATTGGCAGAGCTTAGTCCAGTCCTCTCAGCTATACCATAATGGCCTCAGAAAGCTTAGCCTCAGCCATCAGACTCAACTCATGATCCAAGACAGTCAGATGGACACGGAGAGTCTGTGGTTTCATGCTTTTTTCCCTGTCCCCAGTTGGGCAGAAGACAACTTGTGGCCAGGGTCTGGAGGGCCCCTGGGAGCGTCCGCCCCCTCTGGATGAGCCCCAGAGAGATGGAAGTTCTGAGGACCAAGTGAAAGACCCCGAACTAAGTGGTGAGGCTTGGGAGTGGGGTGTGGGAAGGCGGAGCTGGGATCTTGGTAGATATGTTCAGGCCCTGAGTCCCTTTGCTTGTCTTGCAGAGCCCGGGGAAGACCCACAGCGCCCTGCCCACCCAGTGCCTGACACATAGGCACTCAGCCCTGCATCTCCCAGAAGAACGTGGAGGGGGCATCACTATTCCTCAGAAACCCACTCTGTCCTCACCCTATTTTCTACCCTTCCCCTCTCCTGCTAGGGCTGCGGCTTCTGACTTCTAGAAGACTAAAGCTGGTCTGTGTTTGCTTGTTTGCCCACCTTTGGCTGATGCCCAGAGTCCTGGTCACTTGCTGCCTGATGCCTACCCCTGCCAGTTATTCCCCTATTCACCCAGTGGGAGGCAGGATGTGAGAGAGCTTGCTTGGAAAATCCAGTAATCGAGGGACAAAGGTTCATCCTTCACAATTCTACTCCCAGACCCTCTCCCTTGGGCACAGGAAAACCACAGGGCAGGACCCTAAGATCTGAGGAAAGGGGGTACAGAGAACCTGTAGGTGTCCTAGATCCTTCTCCATCCCCTTTCCTCCTATGGGGGATTCCCAGTCATCATCCCTCTTACTGGCTTCTACCAGGGCCGAGGATTCAGGCATCCTTTTCCAGTCTCTTCATTTTGGAAATCTTCCCCTATCACCCCTGCTCCCCAGCCTGGGTGCCTGGAAGATGGGCTGGCAGAGGCTGCTTTGTTGCATTTTGTTTGTGCTTTGATGCCAGGAATGCCACCTAGTATACATCCTTAGTGGGGGGCATATGTTGAGGGGAGCCAGGTTCTTCTTGTCCTCCAGCTGCTCTGCCCCCTTCCCTTCTTCCCTGACTCCGGACCTGAACCACTCCTGTGCTGTAATAAATCTTTGTAAATAACTGTGCTGAGACTCCTTTCTTACGGGGAGAGGAAAGTGAGGAGGAAGCAACAGGTCCTCCCCCTACAGCATGTGGAAGACCTGGTTGGTGTTCATCCAAGAGTCAGGGCCTTTCCCCTAGTGTCCAGTCCTCTAGGAGTCTTTCCTGCAGCAAACAAGCTCGGGGCACTCTTAGGAAGGACCACAAAGGTTCTAGATCCGGCGAGGGGCGGCTGAAAGAGGCTGGGGAGGAAAAGAGAGCAAAAGTGCTTCAAGAGTGATTGTGGATGGATTCCTCCAAATCCTGTCCCCCTGGCACCAAAGGCCTCCTCTCAGGAGGTTCCCTTTTTTCCACTGTGCCAGGCCTATGTGGTCCAATAAAGACGATGCCCCGGGGCTCCTCTCGCATTCCCCCACTCTCAGGAGGACCCTCTTGGGGTCCGCCTTAAGCAGCAGCCCCCATTTCCGGGCCTGGCGGCGGGGGGCTGGAGGGCGAGGGGGCGGGGCTGCGGTCCTACGCCCGCCCCCGTTTGCTCCGCGGGGCGGACTCAGCGGCGGAAGTGCTGCTGCCTCGAGATCCCCTTCCGCTCGGAGGCGCTGCCGGGGCCGCGGAGCTGACTGTGGCTGGGGAAGAAGAGCCAGCCGGTGGCTGACATGCAGCAGGTGGGTCCAGCAGAGGTCACTGGAGCTGGGTAGTCCCGCGAGGACTGTGTCTTGCTGGAGGATCCCGCCTTTGCCCGGTGTCCGTTCTTGGTTCCGTCCGACCCTTCCCGCACCCCCCGCGCCCCAGGTTCCGCCCCCTTCCTCTGCTCCGCCTCGCTCGGTCTGGTGCCGGGTCCGGCGCCTCAGACCCTCTGCCGCCCGCCCACCCTTGAGGGCCCGGAGAGGGCGTCCCGGGTCGCCCCCTAGAGCCTCCCTGTTCACTGTGAGGGGAGAGGCGAGGGGGACGGTGTCTGGGTTTTAAGGGCAGGAGTTGGATATGGGGAGGGGTCAGGGTTTCCTACTGAGAAGGGAAATATGTACGCGTCCCGGGAGGTCTGCGTCTCGCTGACATCCGGTCTCCCTCAACTTCCTTTGGAATGTTTTTCTAATTGACATAAAAAGGGCCCTTTAAAGTATCTCTCTGGAGTTCGTAGAGGCGCACAGCAGCGGTGACACTCGTTCCTGACTGCATAATTGCACGTGCCCCGGCAGCAGCTGACTCCCTGCCCGCTGCCCCGACCGTGGGAGTGCCTGTCCCGAGCCGCTCCGCCGCGGCTCCTCGCTCGGTGCACGGGCCCGGCTGGTCTCTGCGCCCAGGGCTTCGGCTTTATACTGCTTAAATACCCGAAACGCACCCAGATCCACAGCGTAAGGGCAGCCACTCCCTGGAACCCCCCGGTTTGGCCATCCGGCTGCCGACCAAGTGGACAGTTTCGCTTTAGCCAGAGCTCGCTGTGTTTGAACTTGAAGTCGTCTTTTCCCCTGCAGACTCATTCTTCCCTTGCCACACCCATCCCAGCGAAAAACCTCGGCATTAGCTCAGTTTCTCTTCTCCCTCAATTCCCACATCTAATACCAGACCTTGCTCAGCTAACTTCTTTCTGTTCTCACCTTTGTTGACGTGTTTCTCACCGAGGTGATTGCAGTGGCTTCCCAGCAACTTCCAACCCTGGCTGCCTGCACCCAGTCTCCAAATTGTAACTCTTGTGATCCTTTTAAAACACAAGTCTCATAGTATCACTACCTTGCTTAAAACCCTTTGATGGATTCCCATTAACTATGGGAAAGGGTGATTTCCTAGCACAATTTAGAGAACTCTCTGTGATCTGAATCTCCTTTGTGCACCCTAAGGTGCAGTAATATGGCACTGCAGGCTGCACTTGCCCATACCTTGCTGTCTCGTGCTTCTATGTCTTTGCACACAAGCCTGTCTACCTAGAAAGCCCCTTCTCCTCTTATCTGCCACACTACCTTCTACTTGTCCTTCGGAGTGCTCTGCCCAGGCAACACTGCCTCTGCATCACCTTTCCCCCAACCCCCAAGGCTAAATACTCCTATGTCCCTGCAGCACCCTGTTCGTAATAGCATAGTGGTTGAGAATGCAGACTCCTGAATCAGGCTTCCCTTCATCAGGTTCTGATGAAGTCAGTGCCTCAATTTTCTCATTTGTAAAAGGGAGATAGTAATGTGCCTACCTCACAGAATTATTGTGAAGATTAAATGAAACAAGGTGTATATAGGGCTTAACACAGTGAGCACATGAGTGCTCAGTAAATAAGTGTTACCTATTATTGTTTATATAAGAACAATATAGAGCAGTGGTTATAGCTTTTAATTTCATAGGCTGCTTGAGGACAGTTGATGTGGTTTATTTATTCTGTCCCAGAGCCTGAAAGCCTGGCTTTTTGTCAATAAGTAAAATGCTGTGGTAGAGGGCATTGGGGGCAGGGTCTGGATTTATCGAGTGAGGATTTAAGAGTGAAAAAGACCCAGACCTGATGTCAGTCTGCTCAGTAAATGAATTTGAAAATGGATAATGTTACATGGCAAGCATTAATTCCAGAGAAAGTGCACAGAGCTCTGGGAACCCGAGTCAGAGAAAGGCCCACAATTGCCGAAAATTAATGAGGGGGCCTCAGTGCAAGAGAATGAGTTTACCAGAGGGAGGTGGAAACTCTGGTGGGCTCAGAGAATGAAGAGCTGGGTCCTCTGAACTGAGCTGTTGGGGGGTGGTTCTGAGCTGGGCAGGAGGGCAGAGGCAGCCTCCTCTGCTGAGATTGAGGATTCCTTTCCTCAATTGGCCATGAGGAAGTGCCCCTTGGGTTAGGAACCTGCAGGCACCATGCCCTGGCATGGTCTAGAGGCCTGGTACTGGTACCAGTTGTTTGGGGGCAAGCCCCCTGCAGTAGGCTCAGTCTGTGGGCCGGGTCTGTGCTTTAGACCAGAGGCTAGGCCTTTGCTCCCTGCTGTTTTGTGTGCCTGGAATGCTCATCCTCCTTGCCTCCAGGGATAGATGCAAAGATTCTTTTTTTTTTTATAAATATATCTTTATTGATTTCAGAGAGAGGAAAGGAGAGGGGTAGAGAGATCGAAATATCAATGATGAGAGAGTCATTGATCAGCTGCCTTCTGCACGCCCCTGACTGAGGATCGAGCCCGCAACCCTGGCATGTGCCCTGACCAGGAATCGAACCCTGATCGCCTAGATCCTGGTCAACTCTCGACCGCTGAGCCACGCCCGGCTGGGCTAGATGCAAAGATTCTTGAAGGCCTAGATCAGATGGCTCCTCCTCTTTGTGGCTTTCCCAACCTCACACACTCCAGTCTGGGTCAGATGTTCCTTTTTCTGGGAGCCTACAGTCCTTTTTGTTTGTTCCTCCTTAAAAGCGCTGATCTCAGCATAGCACAGTTTATTATTTATTTGTCAGCCTCCCTTACCAGACCGGGAGCTGCTGAGTGTCCCCAGGGACTAGCAGTGTCTGGCACATTGTAGGCTCTAGTATGTGTGTGCTGCGTTAATTTGTGTTCTCATACACCTAGACTTGTGCAGATGACACCAAAAATCCTGTACATTTGACAGCTCATACTTGTTCCATTGAGTGGCAGAGATTGTTGGCTCCATTTTACAGATGAGGAAGCTGAGATTTGGCAGGTAAGGTCAGGGTCACTGAGCAGGGACTTAAGAGCTGTCTCCTGATACCAAGTCCATAACTGTGTCCTGAAACTGCCTCAGAGTCCTAGCCCCCAAAGGGGCAACTGGGCCATCAGTGAGACAAAGGACAAGGAGGCCACCCCTTCTGACCAGTTGTGTATCCCAGCTGTGAACTTTTTCTGGCTGGGAAGTGACTGATCCTGGCTTTCATCTCAGGGCTGGTGCTGGGAGGAGTCTGAGTTGAACCACCCCTACCCCTACAGGGGACCTTCCCTTGCGTGAACTGGTAAGACTGAGATCCTTCCGGAAAATGACTGGCCCTTTCCAGACTGACCTCGGGAACTTGTTCTCATTAGCCCTGGGTTTTACCCAACAGCAATAAGGGGCGGAGTGGGGCCTGACTCTCCACCCCTGAGTGGGCCAGGGTCATAGAATCACAGAGCTGGGGGCTTCCCGACACTTAACATGGCCTAGCCTGTGGACGCGCGGGAGGGCTGAGTGGATCTCAGTTTGTTAGGCTTTTCCAGTAAACTACCGCAGAACCTCCTGGGCTGGGGAGGGGAGGGGAGGGGACCGTGGTGAATACAGTTTCTGTTTTTGGCTTGACTCTTCCCTTTCCACTTCCCCAGAAGGAAGGGAGAAACAGGCTCTGGCCTTGCTTTGCAATCTCATTTGTCACTGCGGCGGTGCCCTCTCTTTGAACTTTTACTTGTCCAGGAAACTTCTCAAACCCTCTGTGGGTGGGGTGGAGTAGGAGCCAGGCAGCCAACTGGGCCAAGGCTGATGGCAGGAGCCACTGAGCCTTGAGTTACGGAGAGCCTTATATGTGCCATCCTGCGTCAGCTCCCTGAGACCAGAGCTCATTCCTCAATCCAGCAGTACCGATGGAACCCTCAGTGTGGGCAGAAGTGCTGTACACTGGACATGCCTAGGCATGCCTGGCCCAGGTCCCTGCCTCTAACACTGTACCCATGGCCCCTAATAGTAGTAACAGTTACTGCTAATTAGGCATAGGCACTTTGCATGTGTTACTTCTAATCCTTTTTAATAGCTCTGTGATATGGGCACTATACTGTCCTGTCCCCATTTTATAGATAAGGAGACTGAGGTTCAGAGAGTGATGTGGTCAAAGGCACACAGCCTAATGAAGAATAGCCTTGGGGTTTGGACCCATGCCCTTTCTCCTGTTACAGGGTAGGCATTATGGATCCACAGACCAGTGAACTTACTGGATATGTGCCCTGGCCAGGCAGTGTGACCTGGGCCTCAAGGGCTCCAGGAGAGATGACTTTGAGGCTCAAGTCGTGTAAGGGGAGTGCTGAGCCAGAGTCCTGAGATCTGGAGCTGGGGAAGCCTAGCGGGCCAGGGAGGCGTTGCCCAGGAGGTGATGTCTGACCTGTTCTCATCAGTCAGAATTTTTCCCCAAGGGGAGGAGATGGGTCTAGAATGAGGGAACAGGGGGAGTAGAGGCACAGGAGGAAGACCAGCCGGCCATATGGTGTCCTGGGAGCAGTTAGTGGTCAAGAGAGTACTGGGGTAAGGGTATTACCCCACATAGCAAGAGAGAAACGCTGGTGTCTTGCTGAGCCCTTCCTCCATTGCCTTGACCTTTGCTCTCCAAGGAATTTAATTCACCTCCAGTCTTCTTGCAAGTCCAGGTTCAGGGAAGTGGAGGGGAGCAGCCACCCTGCCTGAGGGCATCCAGGAAACCATTTCCCCATACCAGCTAGTGGAGGAGGTGTCTGGGCTCTGGACAGGGCAAGATACCAGCAGAGGGTAAAACCCAGCTCCAGGAGAGATGGTCTGGACTTGGCAGGGTGTGAGTGTGTGCATGTGCTCCAGTGGGGAAGGGTGTAAATAATCCTTCAACACATTTCCTGAATATCTACTATGATCCTAGCACTGTTCTGGGTCCTGGGCACATAGCAGTGGACAGAGCACTGAGAGTTCCTGCTCTCATGAAGTTTGTGTCCCAGTGGGAGAAGATAGGCAGTAAACACAGACTGCTAAACAAGTGCTGTGGAGAGAGAGTAAGCAGGGTGAGCGGTTAAAGGGTGGGGCTAAATAGGGAATTCAGGGAAGGCCTCTCTTCAAGGGGACTTTTACAGAGAGACCAGATAGAGGAAGGGAAAATGCAGAGTCCTAGAGGGGAGCTCCAGACGGAGGACAGTAGGTACAAGGTCCCTGGGGTGGGCGCATGCTTGATGTGTCCAAGGAACAGAGAGGGACTCATACTGCTGCAGCAGAGGGTTCAAGGGGAAGAGGCCAGGGGAAGAGGGGGCTCAGAGGCCAGGGTAGGTACTTTGGCCTTTACTCTGGGTGAGCTGGAAGCCATTGGAGGTTTGGGGCATTGGGGAGGTATTGTCAGACTTTTCCCAGATTGCTCTGGCTGCTGTGTTCAGAATAGACTTGGAACAAGGACAGGGAGGTAGTTAGGAAGCTATAGCAGATGAGAGATGAGGCCTGGGGCATGGTGATGGTGGTGGTTATGGTTAGCAGTGGGCAGATGCTGGCTGGATTTTGAAGGAAGGGCCGACAGGACTTGCTGATGGTTTGGATGTGGAAGGTAGAACCCTGGGATCTTCACAGGCCCACCTGGGTTGCCGTTAACTTCTTTGGGGTCTTTTAACACCTGCTCCCTGGCCAGCAGAAGCTCTGGAGGCAGCAGCTACTTTTGGGTTTAGTGGGCCCCAGTCCAGCACAGAGGGAAGCCTGCATGCCTCTGGGGTCAACCCTGCTCCATCCTGGCTGGTAGAGTGGGCAGGCCTCTCTGAGCTTCAGTCTCCCCATCCCCTTCTCATCTCCATAGCTCCTGGTGGGGGATATGATGAGTGAAGGAGAGGGTGCTGCAGGATACCACACAGGCCACTGCCTGGATTTGTTTCTTCTGTGCTGCCTGTCTAGATGGTCTGCAGAATCCACACTGCCCAGAATGTGGATTATTTCTGGATATAGATGAGACCTGTTCTTCTACCCCAGGGTCACAGAACACAGTTCTTTGGAACAAAGGAGCCAGAACTTGCACAGTTTGGCCCAGCTCTTCAGAGGAGGTTGGGAGGTAGGAAGGGCTAGAAGACTCAGAGGTGGCAGTGGTGGCAGTGGTGAATGTGTGTTTAGCACTTACTCTAGTGCCAGGCACTGTTTTACACTCTTCCTATGCATTGCTATCTTCTCTGATGTCCTAGACAGCCCAGGATCGAGAGAGGTACCCCCAGTTTCCAGATGTAGCCTCTGAGGCTTGCACAGTGATTAAGAGGCATTATTCAAATTGCTGACTTGCCTTGGCCAGGAAACACTGGCCAGGAGCTATAGGCTACTAGGTGTAGAGCTGCAGAGATATAGCTGCACCTTCTGGCCTGGGGTGTGACTGAGACCTGACAAGGACCCCTTCTGTACCCCTGCTACCTAAGAACTGTGGAAATTGGGACCTGGGGGTGACTGGGAGAGGGAACGGGAGCTTGGAACTGCAGTGGGGCCAGGCACCAGTGGGAAGGGGTATCAGAGATCAGTCCTGGCACTCCCTGAAAGCCTGTGCAGGCAACCAGGACAGCCTCTCACTTCCTTCCCCACACCCCACATGGGAATTCATCTTGGCCTGAGTTGGAGTATCTAGGCCTTTTTTTTTTTTTTTTTTTTTTAATTCCTTACCCAAGGATATGTTTTTATTGATTTTAGAGAGAGAAAAACAACAGTGTGAGAGAGAAACATCAGTTAGTTGCCTTCTATACATGCCCTGACCAGGGATCAAACCTGCAACCTGGGTATGTGCCCTGACCAGGAATTGAACCCACAGACTTTTGGTGTATGGGCTAATGCTGCAACCAACTGAGCCACCTGGCTGCCTTGGCCTTTTTTATATATAGATGAGGGAACTTGGACTGAAGGCTCCAAGAGCTTGCTCTGGGACACCTGGAACACCTGGCAGGTGAATTATAGAGCTCAGATTTTAACAAAGGTTTTTGGGGTGATTTTATTACATGTCACTATAGTGTAATAAGTCCCCCCTACACACACACACACTTAATTTCTCTCTCATCTGAATGGTCTTGCCAGCTATTTGTTCCATCTCAAAGCTCCTGCCATATAGATGTCACATATGGATGTCTGCCCTAGGAGGTAGCAATTATTGTTGCCTTTTTTATTGTGGTAAAATATATACTTACCATTTTAACCATTTTTAAGTATATAGTTCTGTGGCATTAAGTACAGTAGGTCCTCAAATAAACGTTATTTGGTTCAATATCATTTCATTATAACATCGCCGCAGGAACTTAACTCTTGTTTATATCAATTAGCCTGTGGTAAAATTAGTTTCATTATGCACAGTTTTGCTTAAAGTCATAGAACATTTTGAGGATGTTAAGTGAAAACTTACTGTATTTTATTGTTGCTTTTATTTAATGCAACTGAAGAAACCAAATCTCAGAGTGGTGATATTTGGCCCAGATCACAAAGCTGGTTAAGGGCGGACTGAGATTTGAACTGTGATTTCATAGTCCAGTTCTCTTTCCGGGATATCAGCTGCCTGTTGTCTGCTGTGAGTCCTGGACCCCACCCAAAGCTCCTGCTGCACTGGCAGTAATGGCCTTTCCTGGGGACCTGGGGGGTGGGGTGAGGGCTTTTTCCTTAGCTCTCCACCTTGCCTAGAGACCTGACTTGCCTCTTCCTCCCACCCCTCTTCCCCTTCTAATCTAGGATGATAAGACCTCCAATTTCTTCCCTCCCTCATTCCCTCCTCTCCCTAAGCCTTAGCAGCTCAGCTTCCATAAATACATTGAATGTCAAGTCTGCAGCCAACTCAGGCGGACTCCTTCACGCCACACATGCTATTCCACTCCCAACACCTCTGAAGGCAACTGGGAGGGGCCGGTGACAGCAGGTGGTGGGCTTGAGAGGGAGGTGTTGCTCCCAAGGGGCTGGATGTCAGCCCTGCTTGTCTCCAGCTCACAGCACTTACGCCTGCCTTCCCCTCATCAGGAGGGTGGGCATGGTGGCACGCCTAGCTGTTCTGCTGGCTCTGCCACCTTCTGCCCTCAAGGGCCAGGGGGCCAGAGAACAAGGGCTTTGGGGACTGTTAAGGGCAGTTCCAGGCCAGGATGGTTTCAACCTCTTAGACTGACAGGTGGTCTGAAGGAGCTGAAAGGCCTTTTGATGTCCTTTGACTGAGTGTGCCAAGGAGTCACCCCGAGTTTGTAGAAAGTCTGACTGGTGGGGCTTTCTGTGGCCACCTTCTGGGGAGGACCCATAACAGTCCTGTTTTTATGTTTCATATATTGAGGTTCCAGGTAGGGTTTTATTTTATTTTAAAGTTTCTCTTGCTTAAAAAGGGTGTGTGTGTGTAAAAAAACCACTGACCTTTTTCCTTGGTGAGAAGGATTTGCCCAAAGTTACTCAGGATTAATAGCTGCCCCAAGACCTGGGCTCAGGTCTTAACTTCTGACTGGGGCTCATTCTACCACAAGCTCTCTCTTATTTGGGCTTTGAGCTACTTTCATGGGGGACGGAGATAGAGAAACACCCCCCTCCAGCTCTGTCCAGCCACCCCCACCCCTGCTTCAGAGCCCCCATGCTTGGCTCCCACACGCTCTTGCATCTGTAGCTCCCAGGCTCCCCAGCACCTCTGCTCTCAGCCCTCATCTGTGTCTCTCGCTTCATCAGGGTTGTCTGCGTGTGTGAGTGTCAGTGCTATTGCCACTCTGAGTGCGTCTCACACCCAAGCTGCTGCCACCCAAGTCCTGTCCCCAGGAAGGGAGGGAAAAGCCAGGGGGAAAGACAGACACAGGAGCAGGCTGGAAGCAGGGAAGCCATAAAGCCCTGCAGTGAGATAAAGAGATAGGGCACAGGGAGAGAGGGACAGGATGAAGGCAGATAGAGAAGACAGACAGAAACACAAGAGAAAACTAGAGAAGGGGAGGGAGAGACTGATCTGATGGGGGTGGAGAAAAAGACTCATAGATGGGAGAGAGATGGGGAGGAAGACCCAGAGACAACATATGGGCAAGGGGGGCGGGTACAAAGACACTTACAAAGAAAAGATAGAAAGGTAGTGTGTGAGATAGGAAAGGGGAGAGATGGAGACAGGTCTGACAGGAGACAAGAGTGCTATTAGAGATAAGGAAATGTCACTTGCCCTGGAGCTGAGGCCCTGTCACGGTGAGGGATGCGCTGAGCATGCAGTCTGGCACGCACCAGATCTGGCTGATAGATGTTGGGGGGTCCCATTGCCAGTGGCCTGTCACATCCCTTCTCTGACTGTCTCTTTCCAGAGCTGGGCTCAGCTTTCCTTCAGTACTCTCCGGATGAGCTTTGATGGGAACCCCAAGAGTGTGGTGTTGAGGGGTGGCCTTGGGTTGGTGCCTCTGCTTAGAGCCATCTTTCGGGCTTGCGCAGAGGCAGAGGGATGGATGAGCTGGCTTGTTCAGAACCTCCTGCCGACCACAAACTGGGGCCTTGTTTTGGACCTAGTAGATTGAGGGGACTGTGGCAGGTAGTTGATACAGCAAACATTTAGAGGAAACAGTGAATCAAGAGGAAGACTGGTTAGATCTTACCTTCCCAGCGTCAGGGTCAAACATCTAGGGCTCCCCTTCCACTGGCCCCCAAATCTGTCCACTGGTGCTGGCAGGTGAGAAGACTCAGGGAGACTCTTAATCAAGTCCTAGAAGCTCAGGTCCCACCACACTGAGTCAGCTCCTCTCTGGCTCTAGACTGAACCTTTTCTTCCCCCACCCAGGAGACAGGGCCTTTTAGGGTCCCTTGCAGCAAATTGGTGGAGCAGGGATCTTAGGCTTGGGGGCCACAAGGGGCATGCCCCAGAGAGGGAGTGCCTGGGACCCCTTTTGTCTCTAGGGTTCACTAGAATTTTGGCAGCATAGCTGCACAGGCAGTTAAGGGATGGGTAAGTCCATTCACCTCTCTTGAGCCTTGGCTGTCTTATCTGTAGAACAGGAAGAACCATCCTGCCGTGGGTGGGCATGAAACACGGCCATGGCCACAGTGTTCTATGGGCAGTGGAGCTCTGGGTCAGCCTTGGGTAGTGGCTGGTTCTTCTCTTTAAGGTTTACCTGCTTCTCTCTGCTGCGCAGCATGTTGCTGAGGGCCAGGAGACCCTCTGGATCATCCATTTATTCAACAATCAATTATTAAGCACCTGTTAGTTTCCAGGCATTGTGCTGGGCACTAGGAGACAGCAGTGACCAAGTCAAGTGAAGGCCCATGGAGTTTTCAGAACAATAAAGAAAACATTTCAGATAGTGATGAATCCACTGAAGAATGTACATACATGGCACTGTGACTGGGGACAGGAGGCTGGGAAGCTCCGAGGAGAGGGCTTTTGAATTGTCATTTGAAAAGGCTGGGAAGAACATTCCACACAGCAGTGGGACAGAGCTAGGTCCAAGGTCCCAAGGTGGGACAGGGCTGCCACATTAACGGACCTGAAAGAAGGCCAGGGTGGCAGTGATAGTGAGATGGGGGAGACCTTCTGAAAGGAGCAGGGCAGAACCTCACCCCACAGGGCCTGGACTGCAAGGGTGTGTGAGCAGGGTACTGCTATCCTCTGACCGGTGGGAGCCTTTGGAGGTTGTAAGTGGGGATGCAGGGTCTGATTGATGTTTTGAAAGGCTTCTCTGGCTGTTGTGTGGAGAAGTGGCTGTTGCAGGGTCCGAGAGGCAGCCTGGAGACACCCATTAGGAGCAATCTGTAGTGTCTAGTTAAGAGACATGGTTGGGCGTCAGATGGGGGTGGTGGGGGTGGCACTGGAGAGCAGGGACTAAGATGTCCTCCCTCCACACCCACAGAACACTAAGAGAGACTGCTCTAGGAAGTCTGTCCCAGTTGCCATGGATTAGTGGGTGGAGGGCAGGGCTGGCTGCTGGGAGGGAATGTGGCTTTGTGCTTGGAAAACAAAGAACAGAGCTTGGGGCCCTCTTCTCCTGGGGGTGGGGGTGGGGGCAGGCAAGAGGAGAGGCTGTTGACAGGACCAGAGGCTGAACCACTGGGCTGGGCTTGGCAGGAGCAGGCTGTGCCCCCAGGTACTGGAGAGGACCTCAGAGCCCTCCAAGGGTGAACCGTGGGGCTGCTGGGCTTTGCTGGGGGTGGTGAGGAAGGAAGACAGAGTAAGAGGGATGCTCAAACCCCTCTAGCCTGGAAGTCAGGCTGCTGGAGGGAATTTGGGCAGAGAGGGCCCTGGGCTGTAGGCTTGGGGGGGTGTGTGGCAGAGGTGTTGGGGAGTGAATGGGGCCCCTGGGGCCTGTGTGAAGGGTTGAAGGTTAACCAGACCTCCAGGACCCTAATGTGCTTGACTTGACCCAGCTACCCTCCCTCCTCCAGCTGTGCCGCTGAGGCCCCACCCTCCCTGCCTTGAGGTGGGGGCCCATCAGGATGAACAAACTGTCCAGGGATTTGGCCTGTGACTTGGAGCGCAGCCTGCCAGCCGTGGCCTCCCTAAGCTCATCTCTGTCCCACAACCAGAGCCTATCATCGCACTTCCTCCTGCCACCGCCTGCGAAGCGCCAGGCCATCTCTGATGTCCGCCGTACCTTCTGTCTCTTTGTCACCTTCGACCTGCTCTTCATCTCCCTGCTGTGGATCATCGAGCTGAACGTGAGTGTGCTCAAGGCTGGGGCACAAGCTGTATTGTGGGGCTCACCTGGGCCTCAGTTATTCCACCTGCCATATGGGAGGGTTGATTTCCAGGTAAAATGAAGATTGGGAAGAACAGCTCTTCTCACCTCCCAGAGAAAGAATATGGAGCTCAGAGGGGTTGAGTCATTTGTCGCAGGTCTCTCAGCAAGCACGGAGGCCGGATTTGAACCTGCCTCTTGTTCCGGAGTTCATATTCTTGATTTCTGCGAAAGGAGGAGAGACCCCAGCTAGCTCTGACTGAGCTATTGAAACCTTTGTCTTCTTTCTGCCTTACATTGCTCTCTGGCTTCATTCATTCATTCAGCAAGTATTTTGAGCCAATACTGTGTCCCAGGCACTGTGCTAAAAGCAGAGGGTACAGTGGGGAGCAAACCAGTAAAAACTCCCAGTTTTCAGGAGCTCCCAGCTCTCCCTCCCCATTTTGGACACTCCTCCAGGCCCCCCCCTCCCCCTCCATTCAGCCTCTCTGGGTTTGATGAGATGCCACCTAGCAGCCTGGTGATGAAGCTGCCTCTCAGTATAGGGTCGGCACCCCCTCCCCGTGCAGTGCTTGGCCAGCTGGCAGTGAGGCCTGACCTCTGGCACTGACCGGGCAGAGCAGGACCTGACCACAGAGGCAGGAGCTGTGGGAGCAGGGCTTCCTGGACTCCGCCCTATCCCAGCTCCTCCTTTGAATTAACTGTGACCTCAGCAAGGGACTCAGCTCTCTGAGCCTCCCCTCGTTTCCTTCTGTAAAGTGAGAGTTCTGGATGGCAGATGCCCTTCCTCCAGGTCCCAAGCTCGGGTGACAGGAAAATGATGACTTTGTTGATAGAAGTGAGGAGTTTGGAGAAGGGACTGGTTTAAGGTGAAGAGGATAGGTTTGATTCTGGGCATGCTGAGCTGGAGGGCAACTAGGGCTCTGAGGACGACTGTCCTTTGTGCACAGAGATGAGCTGGCACCTTCAGCGACAGAGAGCCACAGCCACAGGGGACCTTGGGGACCATCTTACCAATGAAAAAGCTGAGGCCCAGCAAGATTCAGGGCAGTTCAAAGAGCTTCCACAGTCTTAGCAGTCTTCCTTTTGAAGGTCCCATCCAACATCAAAGCAAGCACTGAATTCCACCCACATCCTTCATTCAATATATATTGTCTTGCCAGAAAAGAGTTGAAAATATGTTGATAATTTTACTTTTGAAATTATCTGGCTATATTGGCTGTAATAGCTCAGGCACACGTGGGAATTCTTGCAAAGTGAGAAAACCTAACCTCCTAATTGTTTTCAAATGTAATGAAAATGTTAAAAATGCTGGATTTAGCAATTAGTAGAGTCAATATAATGTTTCACTTGGTAGACACTTAAAGTTTTATTAATTTTCAGTTTTGTAGCTTTTATTTTGTATTTTGGAGCATGTATATTTTTCATTTTCTAACGGACTGTCTAGTGCCCAGTGGCTGCAAGGACCCAGCAGGGTCATGAGGTCTTGCTGCCAGAGACTGGCAAAGTGGGACTGGAGCTCAGCTCTCTTGAGTCCTGGCAGGTGTCCCGGCTGAGGGAGAGTTCTCTGTAAAGAGAAAAGGTGGGGTGACAGCAATTGTTAGGGGTGGGAGGGGCTGTAGAGCCCAAGAGGGAGCAGTCTGAGGAGGAAGAGTAGGGCCTGGGTGGGGTAGGGTGTCACGCCAGGGCATGGTGTCATCAAACTCTGCCGGGATCAGGGTAGTCTGGAGGTAGACGCCCGTGGTGGGGATGTGCAGGAGGGGGCTGTTCTAGTGTCAGTGGGGGTGCTGTCCAGACTGCTAGCTCCCTATCTCAGCACCAGAATCACCAGGAAGCGTTATAGAGATTCCAGATGTTCAGTTCGCTCTAAGATTCAGACTCAGTGGTCTGAACATCTGTATCTTTGGTCCCCGGCCCCAAACTTGGATCATCTGCCAGAGATTAGAAGCTCCTGTCTAGGTGGTGGTGAAGGGTCTTTCCACTCAGGCTTCAGTCTGGCTCCTGGCATCCATCCAGGCCCCCTCTCTCCCTAGCCAGGGTCTCAGGGGTCCCATTGATAGTGTGTGGGTGGCTAGGGCAGGGATAGGGGCGAGGACAAGTCTGCTCACTCTCTATGCCATCCTCTCTGGCAGCGTGATGGATTTTGCCCATTAAGCCCAAACCTAATCAATTGGTTTGCCACGTGGGGCTCTGTCTGACATCACTGCCCACCTCTGGCCCCCATCACCCAGATGGGTGATTGACTGGGAAGACAGAGCACTGAAGTGGTGGGAGGGAGATGAAATGATGTGAGGCAAGCTCCCAGCACCCAGTCTGCCAGCCTTACCTACTGGCATAGGGCCCAGTGCCTCCCTTGCACGGTCCCGAGGCCTCCACATATACCCCTGCCAGGGTGGTATGTCGACGATCATCAGTGCTTGAGCCCTGCTTGCCTAGGCTGCCTGGATCCTTAGAGGGATGATGTTAGTGCTGGGGTCCCAGGCCTCTGCCTGAGCTCTCTTGGTGCTTGGGGGCCCCCTTGGGTGGTGGCTTAGCAGCTACAGCCT
This sequence comes from Miniopterus schreibersii, assembly GCF_964146895.1. Classification (NCBI taxonomy): domain Eukaryota; kingdom Metazoa; phylum Chordata; class Mammalia; order Chiroptera; family Miniopteridae; genus Miniopterus; species Miniopterus schreibersii. The sequence continues at coordinate 21,192,469 of NC_138116.1, forward strand.
CTCTTCTAGATTCCACCCTCCCTCTGCCTCCTCCCCATCCTGAGAGGTAAGGGGCAGCCACAAGGACTGGGTTCTGCCTGTAGAGCTGTTCGTATCTTTTTCTTTCAGACCAAAACAGGTATTCAGAAGAACCTGGAGCAGGAGATCATCCACTACAACTTTAAAACTTCCTTCTTTGACATCTTTGTGAGTGACCTTAGGGTTCTGGGAGCAGAGAGGGAACAGGGACATGTAAGACTCTCTTTTTACTGCAACACACATTCTAACCTGACCAGGGAGACTCTGCTCCCATTCTCAGGGAGGCCTTAGTCTTTACAAAGGTTGCTGAATGAAGTCCCACCTTCAGAGCCCCCCCAGTGGGAGGGAGAAGACAAGACTCGGGTCCAAGGAGGTCTCATCCAGGTTGTCCCCAAAGAAACTCTGACTCAGCTGTTGTTTCCTAAGTTGTGCACACCCATGGGGAGGGAACCTGGGGACACAGGACTGGAGGGGGAGGTCAGCCTTCAAGGGTAGGGGGTACTGGCTTGCTTGTGATGGCTCCCCACTCCCCCAGGTCCTGGCCTTCTTTCGCTTCTCTGGACTGCTCCTGGGCTACGCGATACTGCGGCTCCGGCACTGGTGGGTGATTGCGGTAAGATGCCACTTTTCCGACAGCTCTGGGGGCCCTGGTGGAGCTGGTGCAAGGGATCGGATGGAGGACTCATTCCCTAGCCTCTGTTTTCCCTCTTTCTTTCCTCCCTTCCCCGGGGCAGGTCACCACGCTGGTGTCCAGTGCCTTCCTCATTGTCAAGGTCATCCTCTCTGAGGTCAGTGGCTCAGGGTCTTGCTGGTCTGGTGGGCATCTGGCCTGAGGGATGGGTTTCTCCTAAGAAGGGACCATTTCTCTGGGTTGGGCTGAGGAGGTGGCTTCTCCTTTGATATTCCAAGGAATCCTCTTCACTGGCTTCCCCCACTTGCCCCCCTGTAACACCAGGAACAGAAAGTTCTTTCTCCAGCCTAACCTCAGTTTTTCCTGCTGCAGAATTTATTAATTTATCTCAGAGGCATGTGCCACAGAGAGTCCCCTAGCAGCTGGTACCAGGAGTGGGATATATGCCAGAGTTGGTAGTCCCAGGAGGGAGCCTGCTCTGGATTTGTGGTGACCCCCTGCCATGGAGCTCAGCCCCCTCTCTCCACAGCTGCTCAGCAAAGGGGCATTTGGCTACCTGCTCCCCATTGTCTCCTTTGTCCTTGCCTGGCTGGAGACCTGGTTCCTTGACTTCAAAGTACTACCCCAGGAGGCTGAAGAGGAACGATGTGAGTGCCAGGGGTAAGGGGAGGCAGTGAGGGTCATCCCAGCCCAGCCCCAAGAGAGGAGTTTTTCAGGCATGAGAGCCAGTTCTGAGTTGTCAACCTGAGTAGCTTCCAGGAGCCTAAGAGTGAGCCTGGGGCAGGGGGACCCCAGTATGCTCAACTGTCCTTGGTGTAGAACAGTGGCTGCCCATGTCTGCTCTCCAGGGTATCTTGCTGCCCAGGCCGCTGTTGCCCGAGGACCCCTACTCTTCTCCGGAGCTCTGTCCGAGGGCCAGTTCTATTCACCCCCAGAATCCTTTGCAGGTGAGGGCTGGTGGGTGGGGGAACTGCCTTCAGGGAGGGGCTATGTGAGGAGCGAGGTAGGCTGAGTCTGTTCTTTCTATTCCTTCTATGGTCTCCCTGGGGAAAGCCAGCAACCCTCTCCCACACACACTTCTATCCATCCCCCCCACATCCGGCTTTTGTACCCCACTCTCTCCCCACCTCTTCCCATCGTCATCTGTGCTTGTTCTCTGCAGGGTCTGACAATGAATCAGATGAAGAAGTTGTTGGGAAGAAAAGCTTCTCTGCTCAGGTATTTGGTGCCCCCACCAAATACCCCCCCCCCCATCTTTGGAGTGGGCATCCCAGAGAAGGGCAGTGCTGGGCTCAGCCAGGGTGGGCAGGGGCTTCCCAGCAGAGGGTAGACCTCAGCAGCTTGAATGCTACTCAGTGCCCATTTGAGTGTCAACCCCACTGTCTGTCAGGCCCACTGGTCTGCCTCATGCCTGGGAACCAGTGGGAGCAGCCAGAGCCACAGCTCCTGGCCCCAGAAACCCTCAGGTCCTGGAAGACCAGCTCACACTCCATGTCTGGCTGGGTCAGGCTTCCATGAGCAGTGCGTGGAGTGTCTAGAGAAAGAGCCAGCCATGAACAAGGTAGGGTGCAGGGCCCAGGCTGACCCCCTCCTGCCTCCCACCCCTGACCAGGAGCGGGAATACATCCACCAGGGGAAGGAGGCCATGGCTGTGGTGGACCAGATCTTGGCCCAGGAGGAAAACTGGAAATTCGAGAAGAGTAATGTAAGAAAGCTTTCTCCCACCTGCCCTGCCCATGTGTGTTTGGGGTTTTCTCTCCTTTTTCTGAGGCCTGAGAAATAAGCCCAAGGATTACATGGGTTGGAACCATATCCCTGCCCCAGGAGAGGGGTCTGAGCTGGGGTTGGCCTCTTGGCAGGAGGTCAGGCTGGATTGGATGTTTCCACTGCCTTTCCCCCTTCCTCCCCCTCATCTCCCTGCTGCTCTGCTTCCTAGGCTCAGCTTTGAAGGGGAAGCCAGGCTTCTGCCGTGTCTGGTGTTTTGTTTCATGATCAAAACAATATTATCTAAAAAGATGGCAGAGAGCTTGGAAAACAGAGGGGAAACATCCCTGTCCCTGTCTCTGGCTAGTTCCCCTGGCAGCACTTGTCAACCTGGAGACGTGGTTCTTCGTGCTTACGGCCACAGCTATGCTTCTGTCTTTTAACTTGATATCAAAAGCCTTTCTCTCCTTGTTGTGGACATTTGTCAAAACCACTGGTTTTTTTTAACTGCTGCTCAAATATCCCCAGACTCCTGGAGTTTTCTGCCCTGAGCTGTTAAAAACCTGAAGTCACCCATTCCTGAGCCACCAGCCCACCCCCTATTCACTGCTCTCCTTCTGTCCCTCCCACAGGAATATGGGGACACTGTGTACACCATCGAGGTTCCCTTTCATGGCAAGACGTTCATCCTGAAGGTGAGGGAATTGGGTGTTCTGGAGCATCCTGGAGCCTCCTGCCCCATCTGGGACTCCAGGCTGAGGGGCCCTCTGGCTGATTTCTCCCTGCCAAGAGGAAAGGGCTGCTGTGCCCAAGCACCCAGCCCTCTCCTGCCCTGCCCCAGGCCTTCCTGCCCTGCCCTGCGGAGCTGGTGTACCAAGAAGTGATCCTGCAGCCCGAGAGGATGGTGCTGTGGAACAAGACGGTGACTGCCTGCCAGGTGAGCCTGACTGGGAGTCACGGCCTGGCCACCTCTCAGGACAGAGGCCAAGTGACATGGTAGTTCAGGGGCAGTCATGCCCTAGCATGATCAGTTACCCCAGGGGACCTGGATCATGTCATTGAACTGCTCTGTGTCTCAGGTTCCCCATCTATAAAATGTTTCCTGGAAAAGGTTGGGAAAATGGACAGAGCGCTCGGCCCAGGCCCCGTGAATGGGAATGGCTGTTAGTAAAGGGACCTGAGCAGAGAGCAGGCTGGGCTGGTTGTTTCCTGAGGTGCTCGGTTCTGCTGGGATGGGCTGCACCTCATGTCTCCCCTAATGGCTCGCAGATCCTGCATCGAGTGGAAGACAACACCCTTGTTTCCTATGACGTGTCTGCGGGGGCTGCAGGTGGCGTGGTCTCCCCCAGGTGAGTTCCCACCACATCCCTCCACTCAGGCAGGCCTCCTGTTCCTGCATCTTGGGCTTGGCATCCCCCTGACCTGACCCTCCCTCCCCCAGGGACTTTGTGAACGTCCGACGCATTGAGCGGCGCAGAGATAAATACCTGTCATCAGGCATCGCCACCACCCACTGCGCCAAGCCCCCAACGCACAAATATGTCAGGTGAGCCTTGCCTTGCCCAGGGTTCTCCCAGCCAGCCCCTCCCTGGGTGGCTGTGAGGACAAGGCCGGGTATAATATGTACAGCTGGGGACTTTCTCCTGCTGAGGCCCCCTTCCTGGCCCCTGCCCACCGGGCTTTCCCCTTCCTGGCCCCTAATCCTGCTGATTGCTGCTCTGTGCTGGAGACTCGGGGGATAATGTCTGGATCCATGCCACCCACTCTGAAGGGTAGCTCCAGGGTAGACTGGGGATAGAGCCAGACCCAGGCAACCAGAGCAGGAGACTTGAGTCCCCTTTCCCCTTCCTCTCCCTGTCCCTCTACCTTGCCTTTCTTCTGGGGCGCTCGAAGCCCTGCCAGAGAAAGAGGAGGTACACTTTTCCTGCTGCCTGTTCCAGGCATCTTGCAGCTCTCTCTCTGTCTAATCCTCGACTCCAGTGCCACAGGTGGCCTCCTCCCAGAAACCTCACCCTTCCCCTTCCTTCCTGGAGTTTGCAGAGAGCACTGTTCTTTGGGTATCAGACTGGGGCTCTGGTCTCAGCACTACCACAAATTTGCTGGGCAACAGGCCGAGCTCGTTTCCTCTTGGGGTGCCAACTTCCTTACCTAGGGAGTGGGCTTAGGAGTGCTGGGTGGAGCTGTGAGCAGATTAAATGGGGTGGGTATGAATACAGCCCATGCCCTGGACATCTGAGAGGGCACTCCCTCCTGGAAGCCACCGGTATTGCACTGCTCCCCAAATTGAGCAGGGGTGAGAAGTGCCTGCCCAGCCCACCCCCTCACAGCTAGAGTTGACCTGAAATCGCTGGACATAGTAGTTGAGGGCTGGGAGGATGGTGAGCTCCCTGGGGGTGTGCAGACGCTGGCAGGCTGTTGTAGGAGTGTGCGAACATCCCACAGTGGGTGGGGATGGAAGCTGTGGCCTCTGGGGCACCTGTTCTGGCCCTCCTCAGGTAGGGCAGCAGTTGCTAGACTAGCAGATCCCTTCCTTCTTCCAGCCACGTCCAAGATGGGCCAGGAATGGAGGGGGGCAGGTCAGGGGCCTTGCCTGACTTCGAAGTCCCCCAATGGTGCCTCTCTCCTTAGGGGAGAGAATGGTCCTGGGGGCTTCATCGTGCTGAAATCGGCTAGTAACCCCCGTGTTTGCACTTTCATCTGGATCCTTAACACAGATCTCAAGGTGAGGGTGCTGGGCTTCAGGGCAGGCTCGGTGGAGTAGAGGGGCTCTACTGTATGATCTCGGGGCCTCCCCTGCCCTCTATCTCCTTTCTTACTCTCAGATTTGGGGCAGGGTCTGGATGGTCTTGTTGCCCTCAGTTGCTGGAGGGCCTGTGGCTCTCGTTTCATACCTCTCACTCTTGAGGCCCTGAGGAGGGGTGGCTGGCTACCAGCCCAGCCCCTCCTGGGTCTGTTTGTGTGGCTCATGCCAAGACCTGGGCACAGTATGTTCTTCCTGCCAAGGGGGAGGGGTCCAGGGTGGCCCAGGCGGCATTCCAGAGCTGCACCTGCATTCTGGCCCAGAGCACTCCCTGCGGTGCCAGTCGTTGAGGGAGCCCTGCCGAGAGCAAGCTGCCCTGGAACTAATTCCCGCCTTCCCCAGGGCCGCCTGCCTCGGTACCTTATCCACCAGAGCCTCGCAGCCACCATGTTTGAATTTGCCTTTCACCTGCGGCAGCGCATCGGAGAGCTGGGGGCCCGGGCATAACCATGTCCCCTCACTACCCTGCGGGCCAGGGTTCTGTCGCTACAGCCTCCAGAGCCAGAGGGGACCCATGGGACTGCCCACAGAGGACCTGGCCTCAAGCAGGGGGAGGAGGAAGTTCCCTCCCATGGCAGCCCCCTGACCCCAAGCTACCACGCTTTACTGTGCCTGTGCCACAGCCGGGAACAGGTTGTGGGGTCAGGCACCTAGACCAGGCTCTGCCACTGAGGCAGGTAGAGTCTGTCCTGCTGATGTTTACATGGCATCCCTGCCTCCTGGAAGGGGAGATCCACTGTGCCCTGCCTAGCCAGGGGCAGGGGCTGGAATGGGAGCCTCAGACCTGGTGGGAGAGGCCCAGGTCCTAGGCAGGATGGCGGCCCCAGCAGCCTTGTCACCACTGTTAAGGTGCAAGAGCCCCTTCATCTGCCTGCTCTCTCATCATGGTTTTGGGGGATTATTTAAAGGGTCTGGAACCTTTTCCACATGTACTTTTGGGGGAGTGGGTGGCAGGTGGGGATGGCGGATGCTGTCAGTGAACTTCTGCCACTCCCAGGTTCTCCCCCACCCCCAGGGCCTCCTTGGGGACCTTTGTAATTTGAGCCAATTAAAAACATGGAACTCAAAAAAAGCAACCATCTAGCCTGGCCTCTTGAGGGAAGGGCAGGGTAGCACTGTGCAGGTGGGGAAGGAGTGAGCCACCACCGTGGCCAGATACATCACAGTCTCTCACACCCTGGAACCAGCGGGGGCTCAGTTCCTGGACTCCGCCCCCAGCCCTCCCTGCACACACACACTTCCCTGAATGGTTCACTGGGCAGATGACTGGGCAGAGAAAAATGGCCCACCGCCCGCCAGGCTTCCTGTGAGGGAAGGTCAAGCTAAGGTCTCCAGTCCAGGGCTTGGGAGGAGGTAGGAGAGACCCAGCGGTGCCCAAAGCAGGCTCTGGCTGTTTCTGGGATCCTGTGACTGGCAGGGGGCTTGGAGGTGGGGCCTGGGCTTCCTGGTCACTGAGGCACCTCTGTGATCTCTGCTCCAGTCACATACCCCTCTGCCTGGCCACACTCTACTAGAGTCAGATCCCAGGTGAGCGCCAGGATGCTGCCCTCCCTCCCTGCCTGCAGGCTCCCAAAGGAGCCAACTTACTCAGAGTGGGGCCCGTTTTGGTCCTGGCTGTGTTTGACCCTGGGCACGTCTGCGTCTCAGCCTCCATTTCCTGCTTTGTAAAATGAGACTCTTGGGTCACAGGGCTATTATTAGATTAAAAGATACCAAGACTCATGTATAATGCCTCAGTAATCAAGAGTATGCAGTTTTGCCCCAGGTAGGTGCCAGCTGTCCCCACAAGATCCTCATCTCAGCTCCTGTCACCGCCTGTTCTGGTGCCCTTTGCTTCATCCACCCAGTGATTCCCATGTTCCTCCTCCCCCCGTGCCCACCACCCCATGTGCCAGCTTCTTGCACCACGAGGCTGTCCCAGCAGCCATCCTGCTCCCTGTGAATGAGGGCCAGGCCCCGCCCAGGTGACCAGAGCTCTGGTCAGGCTGTTGTGACCAGAAAGTGGGGAAAAGGAAGCCCAGAAAGGGGCAGGGACTGTCCCATTGTCACATCCATTAATGGTTGATTTGGGGCTAGAGCCAGATCTGCTGACTGCCACTCATCGGAGCCCCTGGATTGCCACCTCACCCCGTTTCACCCCACTTGGGGTATTGGGAATAAAGCTGGGGGCCACTCCCACACCTACTTGCTCCACCGTGACTGGCTGGATTTGGAGACCACTTCTCTGACCACTGGCTGTGGGGAAGGAAAAGGTTTGTGCCCACGCTCCCAGGTGTGGAATGAACTGCCAGTGTGTGGTGGTGGCCATCGAGAATTGGGCCTTTAGATGCAGACACCTGAGGGTGTGGTTGCACTGGCCCTTCCTGTGGAGGGACACAGGGATGTGTCCTTGAACCTAGGCAGCAGAGAGCAGAGGGCAGGGGCCTGACCACCTGGTACAGAGCTCAGAGGGGCCTCAGTTCCTGTACTTTCCGACTCTTTACAGACAAGCCTCTGTCCTCCCTGGGTGAGGGGGAAGGGATGGAGCAGACAGCAGGTGCCAAGGTGGCACGAGGCTGGGCATGTGCCTGGTCTCAGACAGTGTCCAAGGAGTGTCAGACATTTGAGGTGTTGCTCTGAAGACCCCTGCCCCCACCAGAGTATCTCGATCTTTTCAGAAGCTGACCTCTGACCTGGTGCCAGCCCAGAGTCCAGGTGCCCCAACCCCCGCCCAGGGCCCAAAGTCCCCCATCAGAGTCTTGGCTCTTCTTATGGCATCTGACACCAGAGGGGCTGAAAATAGCCCCTGGAGGAGGGGGAGGAGGGGCTATTTAAAGGGCCTGGAAGGAGCAGAGCTGAGGGAGAGGCTGATCATGGCCACTTCTGAGCTGAGCTGCCAGGTGTCTGAGCAGAACTGTGAGCGCCGAGAGGCCTTCTGGGCTGAATGGAAGGATCTGACACTGTCCACACGGCCTGAGGAGGGGTGAGTGCTGGCGAGGTGGGGGTCCCTCCTCCCTTCCCCTACAGCACCCTGCCTGAGCCTTAGGGAGCAAGAGCACACAGTTTCCGGGGCTGGGGGCAAGGAGAGTGCCCACCAGGCAGAGCGAGGTAGGGTTACCTCTCTTGAGCCCAGGGGGTCCTCTGCCCAGCTTGTGAGTGAAGGGTAACAGCTCTCAGGAGCTCAGTGCCCTCCCCTCTCCTCCCCAGGTGCTCCCTGCATGAGGAGGATGCCCAGCGGCATGAGACCTACCACCGACAGGGGCAGTGCCAGGCGCTGGTGCAGCGTTCCCCCTGGTTGGTAATGCGTATGGGCATCCTTGGCCAAGGGCTGCAGGAGTACCTGCTGCCTTACCAGCGAGTGCTGCCACTGCCCATCTTCACCCCCACCAAGGTGGGCACCACCAAGGAGGAGCACGAGGGTACCCCCATCCAGCTGCGGGAGCTGCTGGCACTGGAGACAGCCCTGGGTGGCCAGTGTATGGAGCGCCAGGACATGGCGGAGATCACGAAGCAGCTGCCCCCTGTGGTGCCTGTCAGCAAGCCAGGCACCCTTCGTCGCACTCTGTCCCGCTCCATGTCCCAGGATGCACAGAGAGGCTGAGAGGGACTGTGACTCAGCCTCCACTGTGCCCACCCTGGGCTGGGCCCTTCCTGGCTAGGATCGTGGAGGGGAGCTGCTGGCCATGGATGCTTTGTAGTTTGCCCAAAGTTGGGGGCTAGGAGAGGAGGGAGCCAGAGGCCAGGATGCCTGGGTCTCCTGAGTTCCGAAAGGGAGGGGAGCAAAGACAGTGGGCACGAAGTGTGGACAGCTAGGGGCCAGCATAGCTGAATACCCCAAGCCCCAGGAGAAGGGACAAAAGATGCCTGAGGGGGTGACCCAGCTTCAGAGAAGGATGAGGGGAAGGAAGGAGATCTGGAATGCTATGGGAAAGAGGCTTGGAGAAGAGAAGACCGGGGGAAGGGGGATGTGAAGAGGGCAGAGGCAGGGTGGAGCCCCCAGCACCCTCTTAGCGCTGCAATAAATGCTCAGTCGTGTTCCAGTTTCATGTCTCCTTGTGGTTGTAGGGCCAGCCCATTGGTGTCACCTCCCCCCTTCCCCCCCATGCTCACTTCTGGGAACAGGCCCTGCATCTGAACTAAATATGGCAGAGCTAGTGGGTACACCCCATGTTTGGGGGGAACAGAGCTGTAAACAGGGGGCTGTCTGTCCAGTCACCCTTTGATACTCTTGACTGCTGTGCAGTCCTGGACTCTATGTCCAGTCGCCTGGCACAGGGCAGTGCCCAGGAGGCCAGCTGGCATCCAGGGTTTGATCTCTTGGAGAAGATGGAGGGAGCTGGCACTACGACTGTCCTTGGCCGTGCCTCAGTGTGTGGATGGGGTCAGTGACCCCAAGGCTGACCTGCCTCAGTTCTGAATCCAGACAAAAGCAATCTTGGTTGGGGTCAGGTGCTCCAATCCCAATCCCAGGGTGGGTTAGTTGGGGGTGAGGTGGGAGTCAGGTTCCTGTCTGTGACCCTTGCAGCTGTTGTGGTGACTCATGTTCCAACCTGGCTGCCTGGCCCAGCAAGGAGACACTTTCCCCTTAGGACAAGGTGGTGGGGTTAGGGGGGAGGCAGAGGGGCACAGAGCAGGCCAGGGAACGGTAGCCTGCCCAGGGCAGAGCGGCACTGGACTGTCCCACTCCAGGAAAACCGTGGAGTTGGCCCTGCAGCATCCACTTCCTGTTGGGAGTTTAAGAGGCATCTTGACAGCCTGGTATCTGGAGCTCCGAGCTGGACCTGCAGGCCCGGCCTGGCCTGGCCACTCCCCCAGAGGGGGCTGGAGTGCGGGCTGGGAGAGGAGAGGGGTCAGAATCCCAAGACTGGCGGGACCCCAAATCCCTTGGCACCAGAAGGCTGAGGCCGCGCCCCCTGGTGCCCCTGGCAGCCTGGCGAATGGCCCCGCGCCCTCTGTCCTCACCTGGGTCGTGCGCCCTGGACGTGGCCGGAATGTCCCGAGCCGTCCGCCTCCGCGGGCTCCGAGCCAGCGGTGGAAGAGGTCCGGCTGTTCCGTCTGCTAAGTGCATTAGGCCGCCCGCCTTCCCTATCGCTGCTGCCATCGGACCGGTGGGGCGAACTCCGCTCTGGGGCCTCGGGGCGACCCTGGCGGAAGCCAGAACGCACTGTCCTTTCTGCAGTGTGTGGGGGGGCGGTGAGGGGGGGCGCTGGAGGCCCGAGGTGGCGTAGGAAAGGACGAAAAAGAGGCCTGGGGGAGGGGCGGAGAAGGGGAGTTGGGGTGACCTTCCCAGGGAAAGGGGTGGATGTTGGACAGGTGTCCCGGAGGAGAGGAGCCTGGGGGAAGTGGGGGTGCGCTGGGCCCTTGGGAGGAGGGCGCTGGGAAGTGGGGACTGGGGACAGGGCTAATTCGAACTCTGCCAAAGGGGAAGGGACGGCAGGCTGGGCAAAAGGGGTGCATGGCTGTGGGAGCCGGAGGAGAGCCACGGGAGTTGCTGGGGGCTGGCGCGGTCGGGGATCTAGGGGTTACGGGGTGGGAAGCTGGGGCGGGGACTTGGAGCAGCCCAGGTGAGGCGCAGGGTGGGAGGCGACCGGAGTCGACGAGCAGGGGCCGGGACAGATGTTCCAGCGGCGGTCGCCGCCCACATCCCCGTGTGTCTGCGTCCGCGGCCAGGACGCTCCAGGAGGTGGATGGGGTGGGGGAGATGCAGCGCCCAGTGGCCCGGGGCGGATCGGAGCTCCGCAGCCCCCGCCCCCGCAGCGGAGGGGTCGGGGCGGGGGTCCAGCCGCACATAAAGGGACCGCGAGGCCGGCGGGGCCCAGGGTGGGCCGCGGGAGCAGCATGAGCGCGGCAGACCCGAGTCACGCGGCGGGAGCAGCCCCCGGTTCGCACCCGGGCCAGGCGGCCGCGGCCTCGGCCTACCAGCGATTCGAGCCCCGAGCCTACCTCCGTAACAATTACGCGCCCCCGCGGGGGGACCTGAGCAGCCCCGACGGCGTCGGGCCCTGGAAGCTGGGCTGCTTGGCGCAGACCTTCGCCACTGGTGAGCGCCGGGAAACTGAAGCCCGGAGGACAAGAAGTCGCCAGGGAGCTAAAGGGGCTCGTGAGAGAGCCAGATGGGGACCAGGGAGCAGGAGGGGGGGGGCGATGCTCAGGATTGAGAGGTGAGGTGGGCGATGCAGGAGAGAGATCAGGATCAAGAGAGATGCCGAGGAAGAACCGGAGACAGAGACTGGGGAGACCAGAGAGACAACCGGGAGAAGCTGCCTGGCACCTCAGGATTTCCCCACGTACTCCTCACTGGTAGGTAGAGCTTTACAGTTAAGTTCCTTTCTCAAGGTAAGTTTGTAGATGTTGAAGCCAGGACTCCGACTCTGGTTCGTCCTACTCCAGAGCCGATGCTTTTTCCAGATAGAGACACACAGAGGAGGAAGAGAGGGAAGAGGGCGGGAGAAGCAGGTGAGCGGGGTGTGACTGAGGCAGGGGCCGCCTGGACGGCCGGGCATCGGGACCCTCTTCCTCTGCCCCATCCAGGTGAGGTGTCTGGACGCACCCTCATCGACATTGGTTCAGGCCCCACCATATACCAGCTGCTCAGCGCCTGTGCCCACTTCGAGGATATCACCATGACTGACTTCCTGGAGGTGAACCGCCGGGAGCTGGGGCTCTGGCTGCGGCAAGAGCCTGGGGCCTTTGATTGGAGCGCGTACAGCCAGCATGTCTGCCTCATTGAGGGCAAGGGGTAAGGGCTAAGGGATGAGGGTCTGGTCTGACAGGGGGCCTCCCATGGAGTGGCTCCTGGGGGGGGCGGGCAACAGGGGACTGAGCCTGGGGCAGTCTTGAGCCCTGGCCCTGACGCCACTGTCTGTCCCTGCACAGTGAGTCCTGGCAGGAGAAGGAGCACCAGCTGCGAGCTAGGGTGAAGCGGGTCCTCCCCATCGACGTGCACCAGCCCCAGCCCCTGGGTGCTGGGAGCCTGGCGCCCCTGCCTGCCGATGCTCTGGTGTCTGCCTTTTGCCTGGAGGCGGTGAGCCCTGACCTTGCCAGCTTCCAGCGGGCCCTAGACCACATCACCACACTGCTAAAGCCTGGGGGGCACCTCCTCCTCATTGGGGCCCTGGAGGAGTCGTGGTACCTGGCTGGGGAGGCCAGGCTAGAGGTGGTGCCCATGTGTGAGGAGGAGGTGAGGGAGGCCCTGGTGTGTAGTGGCTACAAGGTGCGGGACCTACGCACCTACACCATGCCTGCCCATCTTCGAACAGGCGTGGATGATGTCAAGGGCATCTTCTTTGCCTGGGCCCAGAAGAATGTTGGGGTGTGAGGCTCCAGTGCACCCAGCTCTGGGAGTCCTCAGCCACCCAGATTTCCTATTACTGGAGGTGGCACCTAATAAAGAAATGTCTGTCCTGCTGAGTGTCAGTGCTGTCTGTGGATCTCTTGGGAAGCAACAAGGGCCCAGTGCTCTCTCTTGTGTTGTGGGGGTGTGGGAGGCACCAACGCTAGCCCTTTCCCGCAGAAGCTTCCATGAACACAGATTTCTGTATCACTCCTTCTCCCCAAACTAAGGCAGGCTTAGGTCAGAGGGACCTCAGTCAGCATGTGCTGTGTGCCAGGCACCTACTAGGTCCACCTGTCCTCACACTCAGCAAACAGGTCCTGTTATCCTCTTTGCAGGTGAAGCTCAGAAAGGTTCAGACCAGAGAGGAGGGGTGGGGAATTAGGAGACTAAAGTGGAACTTGCAGGGGGCAGGGTTACAATCCAGGCACAAACTGAGGTCCAGGGAAGTGAGAGGAAGAACAAGCACCAGCTCCCTCCCCCAGACTCCCACAAGCCAGACTGGAGCTCCACCCAGCTCTGCTGTGGCTCTATATCTGGTCCCTGCCATCCCCACCCCTACATGCCTAGGTAGAGGCCCCACCTATCTGCTGCCTCCAGCCAGCGATGTTTCCTCCTTCCCTCTAAGCCCACCCTACTCACACAAATGGGCTGAACAAGGGTAGGTGAGGCTGAAAATTGGTTTATTGAGACAGTCTTTTGCTACCCTCCAACCATAAAATAGTTCTCAGGATCAAAATTAATTAACTTGGGTCACCCATGTCCCTGGAGTTGGAGTCCTAGCATAGTGCCCTCAACCCCAGGGAGGGGCAAGGCCACAGGGAAAGAGCAAGAATTGAGACTCCTACTCCACTCACAGGCTGCCTTTGAATGGAAAGTTTCTGGAGCTCCACATTCTATCCTTGTGGAGCAGGAATGGATGGGGACTGCCAGCAACTAGCAGGGGTCACCTTTACCAGGGTGCAGGCACAGTATGGCCCCTGCCAGCCACAGCCTTTCCCCTCCTCCCTCAGATTGTCTTTCCTCCTGCCAAGGGTCCAGGCTCTGGCAAAGGAGCTTAGCAGGCAGGGCTCTGGGGTGGGGGAGGAGACCCGGAGTTTGGAGGGACCTCGAAGATCCCCATTTCCCTCCTCCCTCTGCCTCCCAAAGGGCTGGTTCTGGGGGGTGATCTTGAGTTGTGGGGGGTCCCTATGTGGTTTGCAAAGGGGGGGCAACAAACAGACATTTGCAGCCTGGATACCCATACCCCCAGCCAGAACTCGGAGCTACACTGGCTTTCTGCCAGGCCTGGGGCTTTGTGCAGAGTTGGTTGGGGCTCAATAAATGGTTGTTGATGGTGACTTAATTCCCTCATCCTGCTCCAACCTCCCCTCACTGTACGGCACACTCACCTGCACTCATACTCATCTCAGAGTCTATGTATATTCCCCTACCCACACTAACCCACCCGCCCCCAACACACACACTTTATTTATTTTTAATTTTTTATTGATTTTAGAGAGAGGAAGAGAGAGAGAAAAAAACATCAATTTGTTGTTCCACTTATTTATGCATTCATTGGTTGCTTCTTGTGTGTCCTGACCAGGGATCAAACCCACAATGTTGGCATATCAGGACAACGCTTTAACTAACTGAGCTGCCTGGCCAGGGCTTAACAACACATATACACACACACTTTAAAACCACTCACACCCTCCTCTCCACTGTCCAGACTGCACCAGGCCAGGGCTCACACACACTGTCCCACCCAGCATCCCATACATCCCAGGGCTATGCCAACCACCATGTCACCTACACACAGTCTGGTCTATACTCCCTTACACACTTGTGTGTAGGCTCCCAACTAGAAAAGCCCAGCCGGTGTGCTCAGTGGTTGAGCTTCGACCCATGCATTGGTCCGATCCCAATTCAGGGCACATGCCTGGGTTTGGGGTTCGATCCCCAGTGGGGGGCGTGCAGGAGGCAGTGGATCTATGTTGATGTTTCTTTCTCATAGATGTTTCTCTCTCTCCCTCTCCCTTCCTCTCTCTCTAAAATCAATTTAAAAAAACATGGGCCAGGGGGATTTCTGTCCTGGGTTCTTTGGGGTCCTGGTCTCAAAGGGGGAGTGTGGTGAGGCCTCCTATGGGTCTGGTTGGGTCAGTAGAGTGAGACTGCTCCCCAGTCCCAACAGGTTGGTCTCTTAAGATCCCATGGGGTGGAATGAGACCGGCCTTGAAATGTGGCAGCCAAACAGCAAGCGTCTAGTGCCACCTAGTGGTCCCTGGAGGAGGGCACAGGGGATGATCGAGGGGGACCCCACTACATCCAGGAAGGCCTGATACTTGGTCTCCCAGCTAGACAGAGGTCTCTGGGAACCATCCAGGTAGTGAGGGGGTGTGAGCAGGTGACTAATGGGGAAGTAGAGGCAGCCTTTCTCTTGGTGGAGCTAAGAACACAGTTCTACCCCAGTTCAATTGAGAAACCAGAGGGGCTACCCATCCTCTAGCCCCAGATCCTCAGAGACCAGGCCCAAACAGATGCCAAGACCTGTCAGGGCCATGTGGGGGTGAGCAAGGTAGTGGGCCAGTTACATGATTCTGGGCCTATACCCTTCAGGTCTAAGTTCAAAAAATAAATCATCTCAAGGACTGGGGAAAAGAGGAGCCAGCGGGAGGGGGCAGAATCCCCAATAGGGCAGACTCGCTCCCAGGGCCTTCAGTCCAGCTTTGATTCCTTCAACAGGTACAGGCTGTCCTCTTCCAGGAAGCTGTGAACAGAGGAAGCAGCCCACTGAAGCCTGGCTCGGGAGCGCCTCCTGGGGGCGGGGTGGGGTGAGTGCAGGCGAGCGGGCAGGGGGCGAAGCAGCAGAGAGCTCAGCCTCCCCTCCAGCGCCAGAGAGGAGGGGCACAAGGAAGGTGAGCTCTGGGCAGGGAGCAGTACTCACCTGAAAAAGAGGACGTGGACGGGGATGGTGCTGATGTGCCAAATGGCGTGGGCATCCAGGACCCAGAAGAGAGGTGGGAAGTCCAGCAGTTCCAGCAGGGACAGGCCCTGCAGCAGCAGGACCACCACCATGCACTTGCGTACGTGAGGCAGCTGCTGCTGGTTCCACAAGCACCAGGCCAGCCACCACACCAAGTTCACCAGGCCTGGGGGTGGGGTGGGGAGAGGCTCACTCCTGGACCCCCCCCCCCCCCGCGCAAAGCCTCCCCTATCCCACACTTTGACCCCATTTGACCCCAGGAACACCTCAGACTTTCCTCCCAGTCTCCCCTCTCCTACCCATATCTTTTCCCTTCTTCCACCCAAGGATCTTTCTAGAACCTCCTTCTATAGGAATAGCACCAACACCCCCACTTCCACCCCAAGTCCAGCCCCCCCGGGGCCCCAGTCCTGCCTCACCAATTGCCACATTGGCCGCCAGGTTGTAGCCGTAGTCAAAGCGAACAAGGCTCAGGTATGAGATGTGCGCCGTCAGCATTAGCAGCAGGAGAGCCCGGAAGGCACTGGCCACAGTTGGGCGCTGTAGCCCCACAGTCCTGCCCCATCATCCAGAGCTGCTCAGATGGAAGGTGGTCCATCCCCAACAGCACTCCCTGAGGCACTGCCTCACCCCAACATCAGTACATGGAAGCCACTGCCCCTCTCCCCCACCAACAGGCCAGCTGGGCAGGTCTCCAATCCCCCCCTGGGGCCAACTCCTATAGCTCCTTGGAAAGAGCCAGGGCCCCAAGTCCTACTCCAGGTGGCTGGGTGGCCCTTTTCTGCCCCCAGGGCCTGATTTTGCCCTTGCAGCAGCCGAAGTGGGCTCACCTGACACAGCACAGATAGATTGAGTGTAGGATGACGGTGGAGGCACAGAAGTAGTCCATTTTCTGAGGACAGGGAGAGCTGGATGAGGGGCCAGTGGGAGGGGAGTAGGAGGTGGACACAGCTTCATGGAGGGCAGGACCCAGAGAGGACCCACCAGGGATGGGGAAAAGGAGGGGTGGCAGAGGACAGCCTATGGTGAGTGGGGTTGGTGTCTCCCACTTCTTCTGCCTATTGCTGTTTCACTTCTAAATTTAACAGACTGAACCTTGTATTCATATAACACAATTTTTAAACACTGCTCAAGCAGTGAAGCTTTAGAGGTACTGGTGGAGGATGCCTGCCAAAACTCTGGAACATGAAAGCATGCCCAGAATTCAGAGTGCAATCAGAGGTCCACAGCTGTGGGCTCCAGTCTGACTGCACCCCTTTACTGGCTGGGTGATCCTGGGCAAGTGAATTCTCCTTTCCAAGGCTCAGCTGCCTCATCAGTTAAGAAGAGCCAATAATAGTGACACCTACCTCATGAGGGTTAAGTGAAGCTCAAGTGCACTAACAGGTTTACAATGCCCAGCACAGAGCATATGCTCCCTAAATGGAGTCAGCATGAAACCTAAGAGTTGGCTCTGTTCTACCCCTCTGGGAGCAGGAGGGGTGCTCACCTCTGTGAGGTCCGTTTCCTTGGTGTGGAAGACTGTGGACCAGAACCAAGCATTGAGGGAGACCTGAGGAGGAAGGTGGCTGGTAAGTGTGGCATCCCAAGGTGGGAAAGACCCCCCAGAGGGATCACACCTGTCTCCCTTTTGGGAAGGGGCTCTTCAGGGCAGAGAAAGGTGCTTCCTCTTGTTCCTGGAGCCCACCAAACAAATCTGTGCCCCTCCACTCCCACCTGGCTCAGCTTCCCACCACTCTGAACCCCCAAAGGGGGTCGGGGGCTTGAAGCCTCCACAGGTTTCCGGCCTGGCCTGGGAACAAGTTCTGGCCAAGTCAAATTCCCTGGTTACTCATTCCCAAGACAACAGCCCCTGGGGGGGCCTCGCCTCCTTCCCCAACTGGCAGGTGATGACAGCCCCACCTGGGCTGGGGAGCCAGTGACCTCAGCCTCTGGGGGCGGGAATGAAGTGGGTGGGGTGGAGGGGCTCGAGCCAGCTTGGGGTGTGTCTGGAGCAAGCAAGCAAGAGAGGAGATCAAGCAGATCCTACTGGGGCCAAGTCTCTGAGGAGGAGGAGGAGTCTCTGCCAACTGTGCCCAGCTTCCTGCTGGCTGGGCCGGCCTGACCCGCTGGACCAGTGGCTGCTGCTCTTAGCTCCGGGAGAGGAGCAGGGCTGGAGGGGCTGTGGTGGGCAAGGGCCAGGGGCGTAGTTGATGCCTTCTTCCTGGAAATTAACTGCAAAGAGACAGTATACCTTGTCTTACAAATGAGTCCTAGATCTTGTGGGGTTGGTGATGGCACTTTTTTTAGGGACTGCCGCATCCATGCAAAGGCCCAAATTACTAAAAGAAGGGTGGGCTGGGGTGGAGATACATACTTGGACTGGGAGGAAGGCCTGGGAAACCAGTGACAACCAGTAGTCAAAGGAAGAAACAGCCAGCCTGGATGCCCTGGAGGAAGGGAGCGATGCAGTAGGGTGGGACAACCCTGCCAGAGATGGGTAAAGGCCAGGAGCAGCTTACTTGGATTGGGTCCAGTACACCAGGAAAACAGACCAGGCGGGGGACGAAGGGGACAGGGGACCAAGGCGACTGAGGGAGCTGGGTAAGAAGCCACTCTCCACCAGGCACTGCAGCAGGAAGCTCAGACAGTAGGATGAGTTCCCTCATGAAGGACTGAGGGGGCTTCTAAGAGAATGGGAAGGACAGTGGAGAGGGGGCCAGCAGGGCTCTCCTTGCAAAGCTAGGAAGTCTCTGGAGACTTCTGTACTAGCCTGTATGGCCTAGGTCCTGGGCTCAGTCTTGCTGCTTATGCTCCTCAAGACCTCAGCAAAGGCCCGAGCTTTCCCCTGGGACACATCAGGCTGGCCTGGGTGCTCCTTCATCCTGTTCCAGCCCCGAGCTCAGGTGATTATTCTAGGTCCAGTTGTTTCCTCCTTTGGGGACAGCCATCCTGTCCCATCCCTCGTGCTGTCCCTTTCCCAGAGATGGTAATGGAGGCATGGTCTGGAGGCTAGAACATGGGGCAGAATAGGGTGGCTTTTTGGACACTGCTCAGAGTGATGCTCAGAGTCAGCGTGGGGAAAGGAGCAGGCTCAGGGCTGGAGACCCAGGTGATCACGTGGGCCAGGTCTCCCAGGCAGGCCTGGAACAGGGACTTCCTTGGGGAGAATGGCCCTGAGGCCAGTGTGAGAGGGAGGCGGAGGGGAAGGCAGAAGGGACTGGAAGCCAGCCAGGCCTCCTTGTCACCAGGCAGGAAGAGGGTGACAAAAGACTGAGCTAAGTGGCAGTTGGAACACTGAAAGCATGGAGGGGGAAGCACAGGGCCAGGGCTTAGCTGTAGGGCTCAGGGGTGGGAGCTGCTTGGTCCCCTATTCAACTGCCCTAGCACCCCTGAAAAGTCCCCTCTCTACTGGGTAGTATCTCATTATTGGGGGCTCCTCTTCTGACCTTCTCCCAGGCCTGGGAGATAGTGTCATTAAGAATGTAGGCCCTGGGGCCAGACTGCCAGGGTTCAGATTCCAGCTCTGCATTCCCTGTGTGTCTTTGGGCAGGTTATTTAGCCTTTCTGTGTCTCAGTTTCCTCATCTGTAAAATGTGAATAGCCATAGTGTTGATAAGGAATTAAGGAGTAATGCAGGCACAGAGTACAGCCCAGTGTGCAGGGCAGGGTAAAACATCAGGTGTTATTTCTCCCCACCTCGTTGACCAGCATGGGACCCTCACACCTCTCCAAAGGCCTGAGCAGCCGAGTCTGCCTCCCACTCTCCCTACAGGCCCAGGAAATCTAGGTGGGAAAGAGGTGCTCCCCCTACAGCTGCCCAGGCCCATCCCACAGTTCCAGGCTGGGGACAGAATGTCAGAGCCTTTATAAAGAAATGGACCCTTGGTTCAAGTCCTGACTTAGCTCCTAAGTAACTGTGTGATCTTGAGTGAATAATAGCTTCTCTGTGCCTCAGCTGCCTCACCTACAAAACAGGGTTAAAAACAGTACTCACTGCCTGAGA
This sequence comes from Miniopterus schreibersii, assembly GCF_964146895.1. Classification (NCBI taxonomy): domain Eukaryota; kingdom Metazoa; phylum Chordata; class Mammalia; order Chiroptera; family Miniopteridae; genus Miniopterus; species Miniopterus schreibersii. Next base: position 21,211,884 of record NC_138116.1, read on the forward strand.
GGGTCATGAAGATGATGTCTGCGAAATGCCTGGCACAGAGAAGCCATTCAATAAATGGTTGCTGTTACTGTCTCCTGATATACAGTAGGTGCCACATAAATGGCAGTTTTCTTCATCATGTCCAGCAAGCTGACCTCACAACATTTCCCTTTACCTGACTCCACCTTCCTCTTCCTTAAGGGTCACAATGTACTAGGTCAGACCATGGATCTCTTGATCCTAGAACACAGACACCTCAGCTAGAGGAAGAGCTCCCTCCTCCTGGCTCCTGGGCTACTATCCCACCAGAAGCAAGGAAGATATACTAGTGCCCTTCACTAAATTTGTAATCAAGATTCAAACGAAGTGGACAGACAGGGAAGGAAGGGAAAGCCCCCAAGATGCAAGTGTAGGGCTGCTCCTGGACTCCTCTGCCAAGCTTGAGTAGAATGGGAGGCAGATGGGCTAACTGGCCAATCAGACAGACCAGGAGGCCGATGGGCTGGCCCAGCAGGCGCCAAGAGCTTCTGGTAAACACTGAGGAGAGGGGGAGGCCAGGGGCAGGGTGCCAGTGAGGGTAGAAGTGAAGGGGACAGGGAAGAATGGGTGGACAGAGAGCAGGAGGTTGTTTCAGTCTGTTGGAAAATAGGAAAATTGAGACAAAAATATCATAGCCGTGAAACTGGTTGGATGCCAAGTGAGCCAAATCTGTCAGGAATTCGACCCCTGTGCTAAGCCCCAGTACTCGGGGCTGTCACTGACACCGTGGCAGTGGGGACAAGTGGGTCTTTAAATAGCTCAGTGTCTCAGAAGTGGGGGAGGCAGAATGTTAAATATGACGCCTGCTGCCATTCTGGCCTACCCCCACCATCCAGAGGCCACGGTGTCTCACCCCCTGCCTCACACAGGGCAAGCCTGCGCCAGTTCACTCCTGAGAAAGATGGGAAAGAGGCGGATGGAGATGGGAGGAGGTGGGCTTTTTACACCATCCAAAGGATTCTTTGACGTCTTGCCATTGCCTGTTTCACTGGCTCTTGTCTCACTGTTGGGAGGTCCTTCCTGAAGTCTAACCATCATCCTGCTGCAGCCTCACTCTATTATCTCTTCTTGAAGTCTCCTCAGCAGAGGCAGAACACAGTACGTCCCCACCTCCACAAATCATCCTGCAGAGATGGTTTGGGCTACTGTGGCACCCCTCACCTCTACCCCTGAAGACCTTTCCTTGCTGGACGAAGGGGCAGGGAACTGGTTTGGCCTCCTAGCTTTGGCAGAGAGCAGGGGCTCCCAGTTCCATGAAATCAAAGGTCTGTGGTGTACAGAGCTTTGAGGGGCTCCCCTAAAGCCTGCCCGCTGCCCAGCCCGTGCTCAGACCTAAATCTCAAAGCTTCATTAGCCCTGCTGGGGGCAGGGTCTCCTCATTTCCCAAAGCAAAACTGAGACAACCCCCTTCCCCCAAGATCTAACCTGGAGCAGGTGAGGAGCCTTCCTACCCCACCCCAACAGAAATCAGGAGCCCCACTGCTCCAGAGGACCGAGCCCAGGACGAAGTCCACTGCCACACCCTCCATACAGGGAGGATGCCTCCCTCCTGCAAACACTCACAGGACGAAAGATCGGGTGTAAAATCCAAACTGGATCATCAAAGGGAGCGTGGACACTAACAGTCTGTCCCTCAAGGGCCTAGCGGTGGCATGAGGGGATTCCATGTCCCAGAACACCATATCCTGTAGGGCGCCCTAAGACACAGGCCCCAGGTGTCTGCCTCTCCCAACCTAACAGCTCCTGCTCTGTCCCTGAGGGTCCTTGGATACCCCTGGGAAGTGTGACACCCCGCCAAGAAGGAAGCTGAGTGGCAGACGATAGTGAGATGAAAGATTCGAGAATCAGGAAGATGAAGACAAGAGGCGTGAAATGACCACTGGCTTCTGGTACATGGCAGGAAGACAAGCTGGGACGCTCTAAGGCCCACTCCCCCTATGTGTACATGCTGAGGCCTGACCAAGCCTTCAAGTCCCAGCTGAAGCCTCTCCTCCTCCCTGGGCTTCCCTGACAGACTTCTCCACGTGGTCTCCATGACATGACTCCTAGGCTTTCTACCCGAGCCCTCCCCAGCTCTGCCTGCACTCTGCCTCCCAACCTGGCTGGGTCTGTCCCTCCCACTGGGCTCAGCATCTAGGGCAGGGGCTTCAACTCCCACCTTGCTAACCCGTCTCTGCGCACAACAAATGCTCAACCAACATTTGTCATGGTCCATGGAGACAGCCCAGAAGAGGGGCTTCATGCTTGGGCCCCAGAGTCAGACAGCCCTGGATGTTAACCTGTCTCCACTATTCGCTAACTTGCTGGCTGGTAACTTTAGGCAAAGTTTTTCCTTATAGTGGTCGTAGGATTAAATGAGAAAATGTAGGTGAAGTACTTAGGACCATGTCTGATCACCTGATTTTTTGGTTCCATAATTCATAATAATAATTATTAATATTTGTTGACTGGACATTACTAGGGAGGATCAGAATTTCCCAGAGGCCTAATGGCATCATTCTCTGCCCTCCTCCTGGGCCCCATCTCCCAGGCTTCTCGGCACCCCCACACTGTCAGTTTTCCTACCATCCTCAGTTCTCATCTTCCTTGACTGTCCAGCAGAATTCAAGAGAATGGCCTGCTCTGTCCTTCCTGTGCTTGTCCTGGGATTCTCCTGACCATACTATATGCTGGTTTTCCCCCTGCCCCATGGGTCAGTCCTGTCTCCATGGCAGGCTTACCCTCCTCTCTCCGGCCATTACGTGTTGGGGTCCCTTAGGGCCCCATCCCAGCCCCCTTCCCTTCTCGCCGCCTAAGCTCTCCCTGCTGATCTCATCTGCACTCACAGCTTCTAGCAGCCTCACAAGCAGAAACACAGGTGTCATCCTTGCTCCTCTCTCCTCACCTAACCCACCGCTGAAGTTTGTCAGCACAGCCCGGGTAATAAGAGTGGACTCTGGAGCCCCTCCCAAGACCCGTGCAGCCTCTCTAGCTACTGTGCCCTATGCTAAAACTACCAACCAAAACAAACAGACAAACAAAAACTACCAGTTAGTGCCCCGCATCCACTCCTGCCCCCTCCAATCTGTTCTCTATACAGTAGCCAAAATGAGTTTTCCAAACAATCTATTCATGAAATTCCTTCTCTCTGACCCTTATTGCTTCCTGACGCTTTGCAAGATCTAAAGTGCCCTAATGTACCCCCAGGCTCTTCATGGGCTGGCCCTGTCCACTGCCCACCTTCTCACCAGTCTCACCCCCCATTTTCTGGCAGACCTCCTGGCTGTTTGGGTCTTTATATAACCAAAGCTCTCTCCTGCCTGAGCACATTCTAAGTCTTTTCAGTAGGTGACTCCTCCTATTCTCCCCAAATTCACCTAGTTAACATGCACTCACCATTCTGATCTTTCCTTGTATGCCCCTTCCTCAGGGAAGCCTTCTCTGATTGCCCTATACTGGTCTAGTCCCCCATCACTCGCGCCCCACTACAGCACCTCTCTTCCACTGCACTTTTACATTCAATTGTATGACTGGTACCAGAGGGCAGAGAACCATCTGTTTTTATATACTTTTGGATCTGTTTTTATATACTTTGTTGTGGCTGCCAAAAAAGTGCCTAGCACACAGTAGGTGCTCAATATATGAATGAATGGCTGCTTTGATGTCAGGAAGGTGAGTGAGTGGGGACTGTTTCCCTAAGGCTTACAGAGGGAGGTCTCATTTAAAGACCTCCACAGCATCCTTTTACTCTCACACACTCCCCCATGTTCTCACAGTGCAGATCTGTACCACAGTCCAAGCTTCTCACAGAATTTCTGGCCGTGGATGCTGGCTCTTCTGACCAGTCACACTGTGAAGCTCAGACCCCTCTCTGGATACTCAGATGGAACATATTTCGGCTTCTCCCCGAATGGTCTAAGACCAGGCTGAGCTCTATCTAGATGGAGTGTTGTGGCTGCCACTGCTTCCAGGCCTGGGTTAGGGTTGAGACTGCTTCAGGTTCTCCAGAGGGGCCCTTGGGGTTTCAGCATGCTCCCTACCACCCATTTCCCTTCTATGTTTGTAAATCACCCTATTGGGGCTTTCAGCGGCTTCCTCCTCTAGGCAAGAACAATGTTTCTTTCCTCTCTCCCTCCTTACCAAACAGCCTGGCCTAGGACTCTGCTAGGAAGGTAAGGCCTGATCCAGCACCTTCCCTTTGTCTTCCCATGCCTGACCGCCCTCCAACTGCAACTTTAGCCCTGGGAAACAGGGGAAGCTCAGTGGGTGGAAGCTGTGCAGAGTGAGTGGGGATCTCAGAGTTCCTCTTTCCTAGGTGCGGGTATAAAGCAGGAATCCTGCCAGGTTACCTACCCAGGCGAAGGTCATGCAGGTGGGGTACATAGGAGAGGAGGATGGCACAAGGGTGCGGTAGCGACAGAGCATCACCAGGCTGGCCAGTCCATTGAGGAAAGAGGCCACGGCAGAAGCTGGCTCTTGGAAGAACAGGAACCGGGAGAAGGGCCACTGAAAAAGGAACACATGGAGGGGGACTGAGGGGCAAGCAACCCCCAGCTGGCCCAACCTGCTCTTTCTTGACTTGCTGCATCAATAGGTCCTCAGCTGGGTCCTCAGCTCTGGACCTGGCCAAAACTTCAGGTTCAGTCCCTCTTCAAATCAGTGAGCTCCCCTTCAGTCCCTGGCTGAAGGTCATCCCTCTGTTCTGGCCAGTACTCAGCACTGTAAGCCTGGTCTCTGGGAAGACCAGGTGGGCGAGTGTAGATGGCTCAGTATGGCCTGGTGGAAACAGCATAGACCTGCCTATGCTGGTCCTAATCTCTCCTCTACCACTGACCACAGCCCTCTGAGCCTCAGCTTACTCTGTGACAAACTAGGGAGAATTCTTGCCAATAACTGGCTGGAACAAGATCATTACTGGATCAAAGGCACCACCAGCAAACTGTTTCTTGCTAGGCAATCTGAGGGCTCTAACTATTTTAATCCAGACTACTGAAGAAGCAACAGAGCACATGCTGGGATGGGTCAGGGAATTTGTCCTTGTAGCAAGGTGGGCATCCAACAACCCTAGGAAGCCCAGCACCACTCTCTGAGGAGACCCTAGATCTTACTCCAAATCTAGAGGCAGGACATACTGGTCCCATCTGATTCCCATATGAAAACCAACAGATTTTGAGAAGAACAGGAACCCGCCCCAAACAAACTCTCATTACCACACACTTCAGACTGTGGGGTCCAAGTGGGGGGTATATTTCCCCCACCACACTACCACCATCTACCTACCCTGACCCTCCAACTCACCTTGCCATGGAACTGAGGCACTTTGTGACCTTCCTGGAGGTAGAGGCCAACGGTAACCCACATACACTCATACTTACAGTCGTCCTGACAGGTCCAGCCTGAAACAGATAAATTGGTCCAGTGAACTACTTGGTATGGGAGGTACAGAGAAAGATTGCATGGGGCCTAAACTTGAATGCAGGCCAAGAGGGCCTGCAAGGTGAAGAGAACCAGAAGAAATCTCAAAATTCTAGGTTCCTACTTGGATGGATAAAAGATGGTGGGACATACACATAAGGGAAGGGGTATGTGTGTGTTCTAGGAGGCTGAGGTGTATAGTGAACAAACAGAGATGTTTCTTCTCTTCTCCTTTCACCCAAGACGAGGATCTTGGCATCTGACGGACTCATCTATGGACAGCTGGGTTTATGTTTACCTTTCCTAAACACAGGATTTGTTCTCACTCTCCAGGGAGGAACCCTTGCCATCTTACCCACCTCCTATAAAAATAAAGCCCAAATTCTTCAGTCTGACTTTTAAGGCCCCAAATTGTCTTCCCAACTTTATTTCCCAATACTCCTTTTCATGTACCCTGCTCCCTGAGTAAACTAAGCCTCTGATGTGCCCACATCTGCCCAGGGCCTCCACTCTCTGTTCCCTCTCTCGAGATTAGAAAGGGATAGCAGAGAGAACAAACTTGTGAAACAGGCCAGAACTGGAAACTCTACATACCACTTACTGGCTGTGTGACTTTGGGCATGGCACTTAACTTCTCTGAGTTCCCCATCTGTAAAATCGGAATCTACCTGAAAGGGTTGTTAAAACTGACTGTTTCGACACCTGTCACAGAACGTGCCCTGTATGGCCACAGGTCCAAGTTTAAGGTATCCATCCTGACGCCTTTCCTTCTCAAAATGTTCCAAGATGATTGCTGCCCCCAAACCCTCAAAGCTATAAACGATTCCCTCCTCCCCTATATGCTCCTGTTGTTTAATCTAAGGACCTTTTAGGGCTGGAATCATCCTCTACCTTGCTCTTAAGAAGGTTCATGTTCCCATGGTGACTGTGATTTCAGTGTCATTCCAGGGCCTGAACCCAGAAGTATTAAATAAATACCCGTTTGGCTGAATAGATAAAAAGTAAATGAAAGTTGCTGGGAAAATAAAACTGGCTGATGGGCCTCTCATTACTCCTGGTTTCCACTCACACTCATAAGAGATCCTGGGTAGGAAACTAAGGTTCAGAGCTTGCAGAGGGGTATCTGGGCGCGAAAGAGGCGGGGCCAAGGCGAAGGGCGGGGCTTACGGGCGGGGCTTACCTGCTAGGCTCATGTAGATTGGCTGGTGGGAGCGGAAGTGCTTCAGTGCGGCCCCTGAGCAGTTCCGCTCCTCACACCGGAGTAAGCAGTCGCGATACACCGGCTCGCGGTCGCCCAGGGAGCCGCTGGCTAGTGCGGCCGCCCCGGCGAGCAGCACCAGCCGCGCGGTCCTCCCGGCCATCCTTCACCTTGGCCTCCGCCGGCGGAGAAGCTTACGCGCCTTCACATCCGGAGTAACCGGAAGTACCTTCGTTTTCTATTTCCCTGCTGACGTCTACTTTGTTTAAATAAAAAGTACCCGGATTTTCGTGGGCGTCTGTCCCGCCCCTTGTTTTACTGTCATCTCCATATATGGAGGCGACAGGGTTAAGGGAAGGAGGACGCCAGGTGGATTAAGGCGCAAAATAAAGTGGTCTTTTATCAACATCCATCTTGTTTCTTCCCCAGGGTCTCTATTTGAGGTAGGGCTATTTTTCTGTCACCAGGCTTGTTGGGTTTCACTTCCTAATATACCTGGAACTGTCCACTCCTCTCCTCCTGGGCACCACCACGCTGGTTAAAGACCATCTGTCGCGAGAAAGCCTCAGTGGCCTCTTACCGAGTCTCCTTGCCTCTTCTTTTTCCCCCTCCAGTCCAAACTCCATTTCCAAAAATTCAAATTTGACCATGTCACTTTCCTTCTTAAAGTTCTTTACTGGTTCCCAATTACCTCGGGATAGAATAACCACCAGCCCTGCACGATTTGGCCCCTGCCCACTGGTCTTCCTCACTCCCCTGCCCCAGACCTACCTCAAGGGGCCCCGTCTCTCCAGCCTCCTGGCTTTGTCTCCTCTATATCACTCTAACTCTCACTCCTTTTTATTCTTCTAGTCTCCATTTAAACACCACTTCTGACGGTGATAACACGTGGAGGATGATAGAACAGGCACTGGTCCGTTTTCCCCAGGCAGTCTTGTTTACCGCTCCCAACACTAGCACGTAATTTGGCTCCTGGTAGGTGCTAAGAACATGTTTTCTTGTTTGTTTGTTTTTTAAATGAATGAACAGTGTAATTAAAGGTAAGACTCTGGGTGCAAATCCAGGGTTGTCAAATCACCAGCATAGTTTGGACCACACTGAAAATAGGAGAGGTGTAATATTTCAAGGAAAACTAAGAGGAGGACCTTTAGGAATAGGATACTTTCTTTAGCACTCCCTCCTTCCGCACTACTACCATCAACATACACACACACACCTCAATGAAGCATGGCAGCCTCGCGGTTAGATGCATAATTAGTGTGTATAGATTAATGACTGTCTTTCCTCCTCCCCCACTCTCTTCACCCCAGTCCACTTTTCTTTTTTATCTTAGGTGAAATGAGCAGGAAGTAAAATTGGATTCCATTCACTTACACATTAAGGAAACATTTCCTGAGCCCTTAGGTCTAGCACCATTCAAGACAAGGCACAACTCCAGGAGGCATCATTCATTTTTGTATTTGTATAGTGTCCCCTGGAGTTGAGCACTGGTCGTTACTGATTGGGAAGCTGAACTAAACAAAAACAACCCCTCAGCCCCTCCAGGAGCTAATCAGAAACAATCAGGTGCTAATACTACTTTGCATTTGTTAGACCAGTCCTTTTATAATACATTATTTCTTTTGTCCTTACCGTAACTCTGAGATGAATGTTTGCATGAGGAAATATAGGATTAAAGAGAATGAGATACTCACAAAGCAGGATTCTCCCTTTGAGAGAACTCCAAGCGAGCTATGAGGCTTTTTCAAAACACTTTCAAGTTTCCAATTTTGGAGACCTCATTCTATATTATATCAAACACATTAATATAAGGTGTCAATACCCCAAATTAAGTAAAACTTATAAACAACTATATATAGTTGAGTTGCTATTAATAGTTGACATTGTTTTATTTTGTATACATTTAATAAAATATTAATTTTTATATTTTTCTTATATTTTGGAACTAACATTACAAATTAGTTCAGGTCTCAAATATTTTATAGGTTCTTGAAAACTCATGCCTACATGCCTGATGGAGAAAACAATCCAAGGGTCAGGTGGAGGGAGACAGTGGAGACTTCTGTCACATTGTCCTGGTGAGAGATGCAGTGTTGTCTCTCTGGGACATCGTCTGTGGGTTTTCCCACTCAGCACAGCCCTGCATCTCTAGACGATTATGGGGTTTCTCTTTCTCCCAACTTTTCAGTCAAGAGCCATCTCTTCCCCACTGAGCCCCCTTAGCTTAATCTGCTTCCTAACTTGTATTCGGTTTCCTGTGTGAGTCACAGCTTTCAAAGTCATTGATTCACTCCTTCCACTCAGGCTTATTGAGCCCTACTCAGTGTCAGACATTGCACAAGGAAAAAGATGAATCAGCAATGGTTCCCAGTTTAGGGAGGAGAAAGACAAACAGTTCAGTGTGCTGAAGGCTCACAGGCAAACTGACTGTATTCTTAGAACAAAAATTGGGGGACAGTTTACAATGAGGGTTCTTTATTCATCAACTATTTATTGCAGTTTACCATGTGCGAGGCTGTAGAGACAGTGATGAACAAGGCACTGTCCTCATGGTCAGAGAAGGGAGATAGGCAATTAACAAATATCAAGCAAAAGACCAAGATAATTTCACTGCTAATGTAAGAGCACATTGGTATGATCACTATGTAAGATCATTTAGCACTATTAGACTATAAATTATACATAACCCTTAATTCTGCAATTTGCACCAACCCTCAAAGCAGCAATTTCTCTCCTAGATATATCTGCACAAGTGCAAAATGGTGTAAGTACAAAGCTATTCATTACAACATTGTTATTTTCAATAGAAAAAGAAAAGGAAACAACTAAATGTACATCAATAGGGAATGAATTACATTATTGAGAGAGATCCATATAATTGCAATGGAATGCTGAACAAAAATTAATAGGAATGGAGCAGATTTGTAATGTACTGACATGGAAAAACCTTCATATTCTTGGTAAATGTGAAAAGCGAGATGTAGAACAGTATGTGTGTGTGTGTGTCTATACATGTTACTTCATGTGAAGGAAAATAAGGTGTATAGTGTATATTGTTTGTTATTTTAGAGAATATATCTAGAAGGACATAATAAGAAAGTGAAAATAGCCCTGGCCGATGTGGCGCAGTGGTTAGAGCATCCACCCCACACACTGAAGGGTCACAGGCTCGATTCCCAGTCAAGGGCACAAACCTTGGTTGTGAGTTCGTTCTGGCCCAAGTTGGGGCACATGGGGGAGACCAACCAATCCATGTGTCTCTCTCACATGCATGAGGTTTCTCTCTCTCTCCCCCTCTCCCTCCCTCCCTTCCATTCTCTCTAAAGATCAATGGGGAAAATATCATCAGGTTAGGATTAACAAAACAAAAAAAAAGAAAGTGGAAATAGTTGTTGCATCTGGACAGAAGTAAGACTGTGTCTGGGTGACAGGGAAGTGAGGGACACCTTTTATCCTTGTACCTTTTAAATTTTGTACCATCTGTATATATCATCAATTAAAAACAAAGAAAAATGTTAAAAGAACAATTTTATATAGTCACAAGTGTTGAGTTATGTGATTGGATAATGCAATAGTGAGAAAGTTAGGGAATGGAGAGGGAGGGAGAGGCTACCCTGGGTGGTCAGAGAAAGCCTTTTTGAGAAAGTAACATTTGAGCTGAAACCTGCATGACCAGAAGGAACCGGCTCTGCAAACACCTCAGGGCAGATTGTTCTACGCTGAGAGAACAGCCAGTGCAAAGGCCCTAAAGCAGGAACAAACTTGGCATCTTTGAAAAACAAAAAAAGGTCAAGGTAAAAGGTTTAGGCAAAGGGAAGCCCTTGAGAGGTGTTTTAGCACTGAAGTGAATTAAGTCATCTTATTTTTATTTAAAACATTCACTTTGACTATTGTAGGGAAGAAGGAGGGGGGCAGAACTGAAAGGGACCAGAGCAGCCCTGGGAGCTCAAAGGCTCGTGCTTCCACCCAAGGACAACTGACAGCAGCTTAGACTAGCAGGTGGTGGCAGTGGAAAAAGTGTAGACGTATTGGAGGAGCAATTGATAGATCTTAAAGAATGATTCTCTATAAAGGGCAAGATAATAGAAATTAAAAATGTGGGTTCAGTGAATAAAATTATTTGAAACTAGAATTGTCCCCCCCAAATCAGATCTTCATGATTGCCATAGTTTTATGCTTCTGGGAGCTTATTGGTGTCAGGGCCAGAGAAACTTTTAGTTCTTCCGGTTGGTCAAATAATTCAAAAGACATACAGCATTAGCCCTGGAAGTTTAGCTCAACTGGTTAGAGCATCGTCCTGATATGTCAAGGTTGCAGGTTCGATCCCCAGTCAGGGCACAGACAGAAATCAACCAATGAATGCTTAAATAAGTGGAACAACAAACCCTTGTTCCTCTCTCCCTCCCTCCTTCCCTTCCTCTCTTTCTCTCTAAAATCAAGAAATTATATATAAAAGAGACACAGCATATTAACAAGAGAAAATCAAATTTTAATATGTCCTCACAGGGAATTCACATAAGCATGGAAATTCCAAAAAACGATCAAAAGGAGGTATGTATGTCATTTTGGACTAAGGAAGGGGAGGTGGGCAATTTATAGGTAAACAAAAATGAGCAAAGATTTGGTAAACAAATTCTTTCAGGGCCACCTAGAAACAATGGGGCACAGAGGGTAATCTAACAAACAGATTTTTGCTTGGATCCTCCCAGTCTGCCACACTTCATTCATAGGCACTAAGGTGATTATGTTAAGTTTCCCTTCCTGAAGCAGGATCTTCTAACTGAATCTCTTTAGGCAGGTGAGGGGGAGGTAAAAACAAACAAACAAAACTCACAGGATTTGTTGGGCTTTGACTGTTTTCAGCTCAAAATTATCTGCCTGCCAGGGTGACACATTCTGGGGAGACTTCTTTCCAACCCCCATACTAGTCTCCTTTTCCTCAAACCAAAAGCCAGAAGCAAGCAAGTCCTCATTCAAACCCCAGTGGTCTGTATCTCCAGCAGAAGGGGGTTAAGCTTGGGGTCCTGAAGGGCTAAATGGAGCAGGAAGAACCAGTGCTTGTGAAACAAAGAATTTGAAAATTGGCAAAGAGATGATTCAATAGAGCTTTAAGGGATAAGCATGGGGTTTTGAAGGGGTCACTGTCCTCACTCCAAATCCTAAAACACTGTGACCAAGAACCATTCAATCCAACTCTCACATTTCAGACCGAAAAGTGAAGCCTTGTACAAGGCCACACAGTCCGCTGTTAGGAAAGACCCCCAGCGCATATTGAGTGGCTGGCACAAACACTGACATCACAGGACATAGGAACACAAATCCTGACAACCCTGTATGCACATGCCAGGATGAAAGCCATGTGTACTTAATGTACATGCATTAAAGCCAGGTGAGCCCTGGGTGGTGTGGCTTGGTTGGTTAGAGCATTGCCTCGTACACCAAAAGGAGGTGGCAGGTTCGATCCTGGGTCAGGGCAAGTAAGGGAAGCAGCTGATCAATGTTTCTCTCTCACATCGATTTTTTCTCTCTCTTCCTCTGTCTAAATCAATTAAAGCCAGGTGAGGCTGAGAGTAAAGAGTGTTTTTTGTCTTGGCAAAGCAGCATAGGGAGAGAGAAAGGCCTTGGGCATGCACACCTGAAATGGGGGTGAGAGGGGGTGAGAGCGGCTGAGAGGGGCTGAGGGAAATGATCAGCATGCCCAGGGTCAGCTTGTTCAGTGTGCTCCTTTTTTAACTCCGGGAGTGGGTCTAACCCTGGGCCCAGGGAGTGACCTTCCAGTAGTTAGGTTGCAAGTATTCTTAAAAAGACACCTTTAGGAAGTACAGATTTTCTTATCAAAATCTTCCAAATTACTCTCCTGTGGCCCCAGGGAGGGCTGGTGCCTGCTTTCTGAAGGCCCTTTCCAAGTAACTAATTCAACAGACACTTCCCCAGCAATCCATATCCCAGGCTCGAGGCCCGGTGGGGTAGGCCTCAGTTTGTGGCCTGGACCTCGGACTGTGGACCGTCTCCTCCCTTTTTCTGTTTGTTTTCAGTCCTCTGACCCAGGCTGGCTGACGAGGTAGGCAGAGGGAGGAGACTGGTGCGCACGCACACACACACACACACATACACACACACACACACACGCACACGCACACGCACACACAGCATCTCCGGTGGCCCCCCAGTCTCAGTGACTGGTCAATGATTGATTGGCATTTCACAGGCCACTGGTTCCAGATCCCAGTTTGTTGACCCTTAGAGGTCACCTTCCCCTAAGCCAGAGCCCCTTCCTGCCTCTCTGGTGCCAGTGGTCACCTCCACTGCCCACAGGCTGGGTACCTGTTGCCCAAAGACCGTCTCATGCAGATCTCATGCATCTGTCCTCTGCCCCTTGGTTGGCTCCCCTCTATCCTCTTGTCTCCTTCCCCACAGTCCTTATTGGACCCCGCTGGGAAACTCTCAGGCTCCTCCAGCAACCACGTTGGTCCCCCAGACCCCTCCCTCCCCGTGTACCCCCCTCCCAGCCTTTGTCCCTCTGACATCCTCTTTCCTGAGCTCTCCTGCCAGGCCCTGCTGGAAGGGCAGTGGAGGAGAGAATCGAATCAGCAGCACCCACCCCTGCCCCCCTTCCTCTCCTCTTGTCAAACAGCAGACAAGGTTTTTTCCCCTTCCTTCCAGGCTCTGAATGGGCTCATTCTCTCTGGGAGCCTCAGCCCTTCTCTTGCCTCCTCCCCCAGGCGTGAGTTCTGACCTCCGCTCCTCCCCATCCCATTCTGGGCCCGCTTGCTCTGCCCCCTCTTGGCAGCCCACTGGGACTGACCATTGTCTCCGGTTTGGGTTTCCTTCAGGGATCTGAGATGCTGAGAGGGTGGGCTTGGTTTGGCTGGGCAGGAGAGAGGGGTGGGACTGGTAGTTAGTTACTCAGATTTCTTGGAGGACCCTCTTCTGGATCCCCTGCAGGGGCGTGGGGTGAAGGTGGGTTCATGGCACCCTTGATTCCGGGCTTTGGAGCAGAATGGATGAACCTCAGGTTTCTTCTTCTGCAAAACAAAGACAGTTAACACCCACCTCCTCTGGCGCCCTAGGACTCAGTGAGATGAGGAGTATGACTCTAGGACAGAGTGGCACAGAGTAGGGGGTCCAGTAAAAGCTGGTGACACAGCAGCTTTCCTGGCTGGAACAGCCCTCCTGACTCAATGTCAGGGGAAAGTGGGCCTGGAGGAGAAGGGACATCTATAACCCTGACCCTAACACGGAATGCACACAGGTCCAGGTGCAAGCCCTCCAGCATGTGACCAGCAAGTGACTCTTGGAGCCAGGTCACTGTCTCCTCACCCTGAAGGGCTGATAGGCATCTTGACCAGGTCTTGGGCTGTGTGATGGGGTGAGAGTGAGGGGGTGATTTTGCTGGCTGTTCAACTTTTCCTCATTAGCCCTGAGAGGGTCCTGGGAAAATTGGTTAACTCGTTTGAGCCTCTGTTTCCTTGACCTTCACCCTCTCTAACTTTTAACTTGAGCCCTAGAGAAGATAGGGGTACTGATGCTCATCCTGAAGGGCAGCTGTGTCCCCATACACAGCAGTATTTTTTGAATGTTTGTGACTATCATCCATGGAATAAATCCATTGGACCTCATCACCGGAACACACATACCATTCCTCACACTTACCCTTACTGCATATGATGTTCATGACTCTTTTCTTATCCCATTTTATTTCTTTAAAAAAAAAAATTATTTATTTATTTTTAGAGAGAGAGGAAGAGAGAAACACCGATCTGTCGTTCCACCCATCCATGCATTCACTGGTTGACTCCTGTAGTACCTCTACCTGGGATTGAACCTGAAACACTGGTGCATCAGGACAATGATCCAACCAACTGAGCTGCCTGGCCAGGGCACTCCATTCTGTTTTTAAGCAAACAAAAACCTTGTCTAAGTTATCTAAATTGGGTTCATGACTGACCTAATAGAACCTGACCTGTAGTTTGTACATCACTGGTTAGAACTGGAACATGTGTCAAATTTTGTATTCACAACTTCATATGCTCCTTTTCCTAAGGAGAGGCTCCCAAATTTCATAAGCTTCAGGCCCCACAAAACCTAGATCTGCTGCAGAATAAACTAGACCTGAGACCATTTATTGAGTAATTACTATGTGCCAAGTACTGTGCTGAGTGCTTCAGTAGCATTTCTCCTTTAACCCCCAGCACAGAAAGCGAGATGTTATTTTACAAGCGAGCAAACAGACCAAGGAAGGCTCAGTCACTTGCCTAAGGTCACACAGCTAACATGTGGTGGAGATTTGAATGCAGGTCTTTCAGATCCTAGAGCACCCTATTCTCAATGCCCACTACTATGAAAGTGCCTGCCTGGCACTATGCTCAAGGATATGGAAGCAGGTTAAGAAATGCTGCCCTAGCCAGTTTCGCTCAGTAGTTATAAGGGTCGGCCCTCAGACTGAAGGGTCCCGGGTTTGATTCTGGCCAAGGGCGCATACCTAGGTTGCAGGCTCGATCTCCAGCTCTGTTCAGGGTGCATTCAGAAGGCAACCAATCAATGTGTCTCTCATGTGGATGTTTCGCTCTCACTCTCTCTCTCTCTCTCCCTTCCACTCTCTCTGAAAGAGCAATGGAAAAAATATCCTCAGGTGAGGATTAAAAAAAATAAAAATAGAAATGCTAGTGTCTAGCCCTGTCCCTGTAGCTCAATTGTTTGGAGCATCGTCCACATACGCCAAGGTGCAGGTTAGATCCCCACTCACTCAGGGCATATAAAAGAATCGACCAATGAATGCATAAGTGGAACAGCAAATCGATGTTTCTCTCTCCCTCTCTCAAATCAATAAATTTAACAAAAGAAGAAGATACAAATGTGTCCATTCTTCAGTCCGGGGTAGGTGCCTCTGACCCCCTCTTGAGCTGCACAAGCATGCTCTTGGCTGGGGCATTCCAACCAGAGTGGCCAGATTTAACAAATTAAAAATAAGGATGCCCAGTTAAATTTGAATTTCAGATAAACAAGAAATAGTTTGTTAGTGTAAGTTGTATGTCCCATGAAACATTTTGTTGGAATTTCCAACCAAAACATGCCCCCCCCCCAATCACTGGGCCTTAAGTGCAGGTTCAGGGGCTCCAGGTGGAATGCAGGGTAGGGAGGTGGAATTGAGCAGGCTAATGAAAGGCAAGGGACAGAGAAGAAACCTTGGATAAATTCCTTGGATAAATTGGTGCTGAGTGGCCCAGTAGTAAAGAAACAAGAGGGATAGTCTTCAAATTGGAGGTCCCTCTCTCCCCAAACTTGTAGACCCTCTTAAAACCGTGCTTTTCAGACTAGGCAAGATACCTAAAAGATTTGGGAAGGTAGTCCAGGGAGTCCACAAATTAAACAACACACGCCCCTCCTTGACTACCAATGTTACTTAAGGATGTGGTGGGAAAACCATTATTTGATATTAAAACGAATAGGCATGTGATGGAGTGGGATGCAAACTCGCCAGGAATGTTTACGATAAAACCTGCGACTTAAAAGAGGATGGATGACCCCCTAAAGCATTTGCCCCAGACTCCTGGGGGAGAGGGCGCAATCCCCTCCTCAGCTTTTAGGGGTTCCCCACGGAGACCGGCGGGAAGGGCTGCGGGCACCCAGCGCGTCGCGGCGCGGGGAGGGACGCACCCGGGCCTGCGCGCGGGGAGGGAGAAAGTGAAGGCCGGAGCTGCCACTCCCAGGGACTTGCTGGAATGTAGTCGGAGGGGGCGGGGGGGCGAGCCGAGAGCGCGCTGGCTCCCAATCACGGGAGGAGGAGGCGGTGTAGGAGGAGGGCTGCCTCGAGGAAGTACAAGAATGAAGTTGTGGAGCTGAGATTCCCCGCATCGTGCCCTGAGAGCCGACGAGAGCCCCCACCCCCGAGGCAGCTGCCCGCCCCTTCGCGGGGAGCCCTTTCTGCGCGGAGCGCCCGGCCCCTCCGCCCGCCGCCCCCCAGCCTGGTCCAGCCGGAGCCATGGGACCCGAGCCGCAGTGAGGACAATGGAGCTGGCGGCCTGGTACCGCTGGGGGCTCCTCCTCGCCCTCCTGCCCCCCGGAGCCGCGGGCACCCAAGGTGAGCCAGGGTGGGGAGGGCAGGGAGCCGCGACGGGACCCTGCAGCCTGGGACCCCCGCCGAAATCCCCGGGCGGGCGGAGGGGGCCGTGCCGGAGAGTTTCGGACTGTCCCGGCGCTCGGGGCCGCGGGCTCTCGGCGGGGAGGGGGCAAAAGAAGGCGGGGCGGGGGCAGTTACGGCGAGAAGCGCCTCTCGAGGTCCCATTCGGGACACCGGCGCTTTCCAGACTCCGCGACCGCTCCGGGAACTTGTCAAAAAGTTCTCTGAAATTGTTCAGAAAGTTTCCCTGAAAGGGTGTATTGGACGGTGTGTGTGGGGGGGTGTGGGGGGGTGTGTGGGGGGGATGTGAGGGGGTTTCTATGGTGTGTGGGGGGGGTAAGGGGGATTTGTGTGGTGTGTGTGTGTGGGGGGTGTGGGGGGGTAAGGGGGATTTGTGTGGTGTGTGTGTGGGGGGGTGTGGGGGGGTAAGGGGGATTTGTGTGGTGTGTGTGTGGTGTGTGTGGGGTGCGTGTGTGTGGTGTGTTTGCGGTGTCGGGGGGGTTCCCTCTTGTTGAGCCCCCTCCGCTTTCTCAAAGCCTTTCCAGTTGGCAGCCTCCGCCTCCGGACTGGACTGGGCTGGATTTCTCGGGGGTCCCTCCAGCCCCGGCCTCCCTCCCCCCTCCCCGCCTCTCCTCGGCCGACTGGGTTTAGTTACTGCTGCTTGAGGCAAAATCTGGGCGTGGAGGGGGAGGTGGGAAAGCAACCTGCCCAGCCTGAGCCCCGGGGAGAGGGTGACCAGTCGGGTGGAGGAGTCGCCTCCCGCTGGAGTCTCGGGTGGGGGGAGGGCGAGACGTTTGTTTTGAACAAGTTTCTTTAGGGCCAGCTCGGGGACTGTGTGCTTTGTGACTTCGGGAAGAGCACCGGCGGCACGGTGGGCGGCATGAAGTGGGAGAGTTGTGCAGAGTTGTGCAGGAGGGATACCTGGGCACTTGGTCAGGGGAGGCTTAGAGAGAGGACCTGGTGCGGCTATGCAGAGGGCCCGGTTGTCCTGCCTTTTCCCTCTGTTGTGTGTAGAGAAGGGTGACAGGGGGAGGACAGTGTCCTGCCCGGTGTCCATCTGTATGCAATACCGATTAAACCTGGAAATATGTTCTGTGCCAAGCTCTCACACGAGGTTTTGCGGGTGTTCCCTCTTTTAATCCTCAGAACCATTCTGTGAGAGAGGTCCTTCTGGTATTCCCATCTCCAGGTGAAAACCTGGGCTTGAAGAGGTTCGGCAGAGTGACCCCCAACCACACACTTGAAATCAGGGTTAATCCACCTTGAGCAATAGGAGACACTGCTCCCTGCATCACCAGGTGGTGGGGAAGACACTGAGAGCGTTCTGGGAGTGGTGGGTGGTCTCCATAGGTCATGGAGCCGGGAGAAGGGGTGGTGTCATCTTGTCTGTGTTGCTGGAGGGCCCCTCTGTCAGAGCTAGCTGTGATATGAGGGGCCTCTATGCCAGGGTGTTCTTGAATTGTGTGGTCTGTGTGTTTGTGTCTGCGCTGTGTGTTGCTAAACAGTCTCTCTTTGCTGACTTGGGGACTTAGTTGAACTCTGCCCTCTCAAGGAACTCCCTCAAGGTGCTGGGCCAGCTCTGCTGTAAACAGCGGGAGGTGGCCCCACGCCTTCTCTCTGAGGTGGGAGGCTCCTCTCCTTTGAGCCCATCCTTCCCCTTCCTGTTTCCCAGGCTGGCATCTTCACCTCTGACCTCCTGAGAAGGGTGAGACAGGCTGGGCTATCAGACAGAGCTGTTGTCCTCCTCACCTGGGTCTGGGAGTTGAGCAGGTGGGGAGTGGCTGGGCGCTTCTGTGCTGGGATCTGAGGGGTCCGTTCTCCGATGACTGGGGTCTCCAGTCTTCCGCACTCCTGCTGGGTGCAGAGAGAGATGTTGGGTATGTTGTGCAGGGAATGGTTAAAATGGCAGTATCCCACCCAGCTGCCTCTGGCCACCCCCATTACATCTCAGTACTGCAGGCTGGGGTAGGAATGTGGGGGGAAGGAGAGCTTTGGGAAGACCCAGGATTTTGCTGAGATACTCTCTCAGAGGACCAGGTTTTGTGAAGTGCAGCAAACACATTCTTTTTATCTTGCAGAGCTCATATTTAATTTCTGTATGAGTCTCTCAACACTCTCCTTCCTTCTGTTTACTAAGGGAAAGTAACCTCATTTCAATATTCACAAGAAAACAATTGAAAAGATAGGGAAAGAGAAAATACTGTTGCTTCCAAATACAAAGCACTTTTTCTCTTCTCTTGGTTGGAAATTACCCATACTCCTGCTACATGAACTTCCCTTGCCTCAGCTTTTCGAAGTTGTACAGCCTGCTCCGTATATGCCAGGTTCTTATTCATAGATAGTTCGGTTTCATCTTTGCAACAATCCTGTGAAGTAGCTGCACAAAGGGGAAAACTGAAGGTCAAAAGAAATGAAGTGACTTATCCAAGGCTTCCCAGCCACCCAGTAATGTCCAGAGCATTTTTGGACTCTGGTGAGGAGGTATTAAGAGTTGACCAGTCTTACTCCATTTAACAGGAATGAGTTGAGCAAAGCCTCAGGGGCAGCCAGGTGGCCAGACTGGGGTAGAGGTGCTACTCTGTTACTGGGGAGAATGACCTTCCTTATCTAGGCTATAGAAAGTGGGGCTGAATGGGGCATCCCTCATGCCCCAGGCACCTCTTGGCTTTGGAGTCATCTTTCCCTGTCCACCTCATGTCTGCCTTCTTCTTGGGCCCTCCTGGAATGGCAGGGGACTGAAGGCAGGAGTGGGGTGGAGGCCAGTGGGACCTGCAGGGCTGTGGGGAAGCAGACAGATGGATTAGAAACAAGAGGGACCAGTGTGGGGCTGGGGCTGGGGCTGGGGAAGCTGGTGTAGGGCCCAGGTAGTTGTGTCTGTCCCTGGGAGCTGGAATGATCTGGAAAGAGATCCCCGCCCTCTGCCTGTGGGAAGCCCCTCTGGGGTGAAACCTCCATCTTTTGCTAGGCCACCTTTCCTGTCTACCCCTGGGAAGAGAGTGGAAGTAGGGGGAGGGGCGTGCTCTATCTCAAGGAGTAGGAGAGTTATAGCCAATGTTTGTGTTGCCCCAGCTCTGTTTACCAAGCCTTGTCATGTTTACAGACTGCTCTTTATTCACTCTCTCATTTAACTCGTTCAACTTCTCTGCAGAGAGGAGGGGTTCTTATTTTTTTATTCCCTCTTTGTAGCCCAAGTTCAGGTCGGTAAATGTTCACTGAGTGCCTACTAAGTCACAGGCTCTGCTGGGCATAGAGATGAGGTCCAGGACTCAAGGTCACAGAGTGGCCCAGCTGGGTTCTGGTCTGATGACCCTGAACCCAGGCCCCCATCTGCCTGATCCACCGGGTGTGTGGTGGGTGGGTCTAGGGGAGGTGAGCTTTGGGAATGCGGGTAGTGTTCATGGAAACCAAAGGAGGTATTGGCTGGTGAGCAAGAGAAGCAACTGGGCCTGAAGGCTGGCGGGAAGGAGAAAACCCATTTGAGAGCACCCCCAGAGCTGCGATCAAATCCTGACCACTGAAGTTTAGTTGGAGGGACATAAGGGAAGGACCATGACCAGCTTCTCAGCAGTAGGATGGACACCATGACCTCAACTGGTCCCTTTTGGTTTGGAGACTTGATTGGACTTCACTCATTCACTCATTCATTCACTCTTTCATTCAACCAGCAAACAACCAGTGCTCACTGTATTCCCTGCTCTAATTGTGGCTCCTAAGGGGCAGGTGTATGGAAAAGGACCTCCTATCCCCCCCCCCCCGGAAAGAGGAATGAGGAGTGAGGAACTGGTGAGGAAATGGGGGAGGAGGAGGAGGAGGAGGAAGGATGGGGTGAAGGGCAGGGAGGTGGAGGTAAGGGAGGTATTAAGGCCTTTTTGGCTTCATATCAGGTTTGTGCGTGCTTGTGGGGATTAGCACACAAGCTTTCAGCTCACTGGGAGTGGGTCTCGGGGCACCAATTTTACCACCTGTTGCAAACACTTAAAAAGTCTTAATCAGACTCAAATGAGCCACAAACGAATTCGCTAGTGGGGCGGGGCTGCTACTCTTTCTGCTCCTCCTGCCCAGCCCAGCCATTCTGCCCTACCCAGCACTTGTAATGTTTCTCTGTGGCATCAGTAGAGTTGGTGTGTATTTATGTTTGTGTGGGGTGAATCTGTGTGTGCAATTAGGCCTAGTGGAAGAAATGTAGAATCTGAAGTCAGACAGACTTGAGTTTAATCCTGCCTCTCACAGGCTTTATCATCTTGGGAGAATAACCCCTGTCAGCCTCAGTTTCCTTCTTTGCAAAATAGGGGTCTCAGTCCCAGCCTCTGCAGGATGTTGTGACACTCCACCCAGAATGCCTACTGAGCACACAGTAGGCCCTCAGTTAATACAGCTGCCCCCAGTGTTCCATTGTTGTTGTTTTCCTATTGCCTGGCTGCCACAGCTGGTGTCCTTCGGAAGCAGCACAGGGCTACAGGGGGTGGAGACAGCCCCTGCCCCAGCTCTGCTGGTCCCTTTCCCGGGCTTGGGCCAGGGCCTTGGGGTCTGGGCCTAGAGACAGCTGTGACTACAAAGCAGCTGAAGCTGCGGAGGCCGAGGGGGAGGTCCTTGCAGCGGGCGTTATTTTGGGCCTGGCCTGCCACCCCCGGCTCCTGTTTCTTTTGGGAGCCTGGGGGCAGGGACCCTTGATTCTATTTCTAGGCCCTCCCCTTCCTCCCTGTTTGCTTCCTTCCCTGTCTGCCCAGAGGGGTGGAAACACAGACCACTCTGGATGTTACTAGGAGGCCCAGGAAATAATGGGGGTGGGGTGGGGGAGGTGGTGGTGGGTGGCCTGCCCCACAAACCTTTCCCCAGCTTTCTGGAGGCAGGGGGTATTTCTTATTACTGCCTCCCCCCCTCCTCCCATGATTTCATCTCCAGCTCCAAGTTTCTGGGAGAGCAGGAGCCCTGGGGTCAGACCTTGAGGTCAGCCACTGTGCTGTCCCTCTGAATCTGCACGTAGTCCGTGGGAGGTGGCGTGGGGACCAGCAGGCATTCCGGGCAGCTCAGGCACCTGTGGGCCTGTGTACCTGGGGGTGCCCTCCACCCCCCCCCCCCCCCCCCCGGCACGCCCTCCTGGGCAAGACACACCAGGTGATTCATCTTCTCACCAGAGCAGAAAAACAAGTTCAACTGGACAGTTTAATCTCTCCCTTGCTAGCAGGCATTGTGCCAGCTGCTGCCCCCAGTGCCCCCTCACCGGGGATAGTATACCCTTCCTATATTTCTTGGCTTTGTGGGTATTTCTGGTTTCAGGGACACCCAGCTAGGGTCCAGGTGGGCCAGGGGGCAGTTCATCTTGATGTCCCTTGGCTGATAGTTGGCACTGGGCAGGTACACAGGGCTGACGTAGTGCTCTTGTGGCAGGAGTTTCGTGGCATAGATTCTGCCAGCTACTTCTGGAGTCTTGCCCTGAGGAGGTGGCAAGGGTGAGGTACCAGAATAGGAGCCTTCTGAGTAGGCATCATTCTGGCCCAGGATCTGCAGCCTGGGTCCGGATGCCCATAGATGGGGTCTGATACTCTTTGTCTCTGCCTAGGGGAATTCCAGAGGTTGCTGGTGGTCTCCATGTTCCTACTATGACTCCAGCTGACCCTCCTTCCCTACTTTCTGGGTGGCATTGTGGGGGTGGGTATCCCTTGCCAGGAGGTTGGCATGTGGGTGGTGCTGGAACGGGGTGGGGAGAATACCCTGAGTTTGTTGGCTTGGGAGAGGGATAAAGGGGTATCCAGAGGGTTCATGATTCATCATCACCTCTCGGGGGATTTTTTACCCCTTGGCCCTGAGTCGTGGGTTTGGGACAAAGAGAGGCTTTCTTTGCAGCCAACCCCCTGGATTGGGAGGGCAAACTCCCTAGGGCTGGCACAGTAGGGCCCCCTCTGGGTGTTCAGAATGGGCTGAGTCAGACAGAGTCTCTCCCCTGATTTCCCTCCTCTTCCCAAACTGGCAAACTTTATTTTGCTGTTGCACCTTCAGCAGGTGCAAAGGACATAGGAGGAGGGGTCCTTGCTGTCCAAGATGGCATGACTCTGGGGAGTGAGTGTGGAAGAGGCAGCTGGGTTGGAGAAGCTCACTGGACAGTGCCCTCTGACCCGCCTCCTCCCTCCTGCCAGTGTGCACCGGCACAGACATGAAGCTGCAGCTCCCAGCCAGTCCTGAGACCCACCTGGACATGCTGCGCCACCTCTACCAGGGCTGTCAGGTGGTGCAGGGTAACCTGGAGCTCACCTACCTGCCTGCCAATGCCAGTCTCTTCTTTCTACAGGTGAGAGCCCTGGCAACCCAGCCAGTCCCTACCTCCAGCTGGGCCTATATTTCCTCTCATGGTTCCTCAACTGGAAGTCCTTTTTGACGTCTAACCCCTATCCATTCTAATGCAAGACCAGTTGATTACCTCTTTATAGCCTGGTTGGCCATGGACATCTCTAGGTGGAATGCATCTCTCCCTTTGCTAAATTTTTGCTTTCTTGCCAGCATGATCACCTCCCCCTGTTCAACTGCCCAGCCACTGTCCCTCTCCCACCTGGAATAGTGAAAGGACTGTTGGGAGATATGGGTTCCAGGGTCAGTTCTGCCACTGACAGACTATGTGAATGTGGTCTAGGTTCTTGTCTTCAATGGGTCTCAGTTTTCTTATCTGTATATTGGGAGCAATAGGCATGCTTTCACTCCCCCAGGGGGCCCATTTTGAAGAAAAATGGGAAATGTATGTGAGAGGGTCATGAGCAGGAGAGTGGAAACCAGCCTGCTGAGCTATTTCCATGGTGCCCTGCAGTAGGGTCATGTATGCAATGAGCAGGTGTCATCTTGTCCAGGCCTTTCCTTTTATAGTTGAAGAAACTGAGATGCGGAGAGGGTGGGGCATTTGCTTACAGCTCACAAAGTGCTCCCCTCCCCATTATCTTTCTTGATCATACAGAATCTGGTTTGGGGAGGTGGGGAGTGGCCTTGATTTCCATTTTACACACGAAGAGATCAGGACTGCTCAGGGGATAGGGGCCCTGCCCGTGATCTCCAAGCACTGGGTAACCCTGAGGAGGCCCTGGAGGGTGGTAGTGTTCTAGGGCCCAGGCCTGCCTCAGCCCCAGCCTGCCCTGTGCCCTCCCAGGATATCCAGGAGGTGCAGGGCTACGTGCTCATCGCTTACAACCAAGTGAGACAGGTCCCACTGCAAAGGCTGCGAATCATACGAGGCACCCAACTCTTTGAGGACAACTATGCTCTGGCCGTGCTGAACAATGGAGACCTGCTGGACGGTGCCACCCCTGTTGCAGGGGCTGCCCCAGGAGGGCTGCGGGAGCTGCAGCTTCGAAGCCTCACAGGTGGTCATCTCATCCCTGAAATCTGGTTCTTGACAGCTGATTGGGGCCTCTGGTAGCCATGGGGAGGCTTTGTGTAAATTAGAACTTGCATCCCTTCTGGATGGATGCAGGTGGAGCTAGGAAAGTTGCCCTCGTGAAGATTAAAACAAGATTTCCCTTATTCCCGGGAGTCACAGCTTGTTCCAGCCCACACAGTTTGATAATTAGGATGCTGGGTGGGTTTTGCCTACTTCTTGGCTGAGTACACATGTCTTCTCTGTTCCCTGGGGACCCTGGGGTGTGTTTAAGAAGCCTACTCCCCTTTTAGAAGGCTGGAGTGTGTGCAGAAGTTGACAGACCCCTGGTTATTGTCCATCCCACAGAGATCCTGAAGGGAGGGGTCTCGATCCAGCAGAACCCGCAGCTCTGCCACCAGGACACGATTTTGTGGAAGGACATCTTCCACAAGAACAACCAGTTGGCCCTCATGAAGATAGACACCAACCGCTCCCGGGCCTGTAAGCATGCCTACAGCCTCTTCTTTCTCAGACAGCCCCTGCCCCAACTCCTGGTTACGTCCCCCAACCCTGGCACTAACACCACCCATTTCCTCTTTCCTGATGCCTCCTGGTATCTCTGTGTCTCTTAATCTTTCTGGCCCTCTGTCCTGTCTCCCTCTGTTTCTTTTTTTAAAAAATATATTTTTATTGATTTCAGAGAGAGGAAGGGAAAAGGAGAGAGAGAGATAGAAACATCAATGATGAGAGAGTCGTCACTGATTAGTTGCCTCCTGCATGCCGCCCACTGGGAATCGAGCCCGCAACCCGGGCCTGTGCCCTGACCGGGAATCGAACTGGGATCTCCTGGATCCTAGGTTGATGCTCAACCGCTAAGCCACACTAACCCAGCTCCCTCTGTTTCTTGATTGTGTCCCTGTGTTGGAGTCCCCTTTGCTTGCCTAGGTCTCACCCTCACTGTGCATTGTGCCTCTTGGTCTCTGTCTTTCTCACTGTCTCTCTGTTCTCTCCCCAGGCCAACCCTGTTCTCCAGCTTGTGAAGCCTCCCGCTGCTGGGGAGAAAGTTCCAAGGATTGTCAGAACTGTGAGTCTTAGGAAGGCACAGAATTTGGGGTCCAGGGCCAGGTGGAATAAAGGTGACAGGGGAGGAGTGGGCTACAAGGCCTCAGGTGTGTTCCCTGGGGCAGGGAATCTTCCTCAGAAGGTGATGCTGGTGAGGGTCTGGTGTCTGGGTGGCCACCCAGCCCTCATCCTGCTCTTTGCCTGACAGTGACTCAAACTGTGTGTGCCAGTGGCTGTGCCCGCTGCAAGGGCCCGAAGCCCACCGACTGCTGCCATGAGCAGTGTGCTGCTGGTTGCACGGGCCCCAAGCACTCTGACTGCCTGGTATGTGCCCACTGAGCCCCACCCCTCGGGGAGCTAGGGAAGGGGCACCCAGTCTGGCACTGCCCTATTGCCCCTGGCACATCAAGGAAAAATAGCCCAGTGACTACCAGCTGCCTGTCCCCACCAGGCCTGCCTCCACTTCAACCACAGTGGCATCTGTGAGCTGCACTGCCCAGCCCTGGTCATCTACAACACGGATACCTTTGAGTCCATGCCCAACCCAGAGGGTCGTTACACCTTTGGTGCCAGCTGTGTGACCACCTGTCCCTGTGAGTGCCAGGGAGAAACATTGTTTTAGTAATTCTGCTGGGGAGGTTAGTTTATGTAAATGAGAGCATATTGTAAGTATGGTCTGCCCTTTGCTTTGGAGAGCTGGCCATGATGGTTCCTGTCCAGCTGCATTGTTTTTTCAACAGCTTTGGAGCAGGTGGCAGCAGCAAAGAGTAGAAGCTAAGAGCTCAGGCTCGGCAGCCAGACTGCCTGGGTTTAAAACCTGGCTCTGCTGCTAACTGGTCATATGACCCTACTATGTCTCAGTTCCCTCATCTCTAAAATGGGTACAATAATAGTCCCAACCTCATAAAGTGGTTATAAAGTTTGAATGAGTTCAAATCCTGGCTCTTCCACTCACTAGCACAATGATCTTGAGTAATTTACATAAAGTTGTGCTTTGGTTTCCTGTTTAGCAAAATGGGACTCTCACTGTGTCTGTCGCATGGGTTTGCTGTAAGGAGTAACTGAATGGTAACTGCTCAGACCTATTGTAGGGACATTTCAGTACTGGCGGATGTCATTCTTTTTATACCACTTGCACACGGTGACACTGCTCATGGTGGGGTGTGAAGGGCTGGGGCATGTGGACACACAGTCCTGGTCTCCTCAGACAACTACCTGTCAACGGATGTGGGATCCTGCACCCTGGTCTGTCCCCTGAACAACCAAGAGGTGACAGCTGAGGATGGAACACAGCGGTGTGAGAAATGCAGCAAGCCCTGTGCCCGAGGTATCCACTGCCACCCCCCAAACCATGCTGCGGTTCCTGTCCTTCCTCACACCCAGCCTGGCCTCGCCCACTGTCCCACCCTTCCTCAGACCTTCCCGGGACTCAGGCCTTGTCTGCCCCTGCCCCTCCCCAGATCATTCCCACAAGCTCCCCCATATCTTGCAAGTGTGGGGAGGGGGCATGTGGCCCTAGGAGGGACTGTGGACAGGACCCAAGAGTTTGAGTTCGTGATGCTCCATGTAGGGGCTGATCAGTGCCAATGTGGGGGCTGAGATGGCCCCTCTACCACCTGCCCCACTCCCCACAGTGTGCTATGGTCTGGGCATGGAACACCTGCGGGAGGTGAGGGCGGTCACCAGTGCCAATATCCAGGAGTTTGCCGGCTGCAAGAAGATCTTTGGGAGCCTGGCATTTCTGCCAGAGAGCTTTGAGGGGTAAGGATACTGAGTTAAGGGCAGGCGTAATGGTCTGAGACAGTATCAGGGCAGTCACTGATTCCTGAAGACCCAGAAGTGGCAGCATCTGGGGGGGGGGGGCAGGCAGGAGATAGAGGTTGGAGGCCAGGAATTTAGAGAAAGCAGGTGGGAAACCAGAGGGAGCAGGGACTCCTGGGAGGGGCGTCATTTCCATAAATGACATGTTATCCGTGAACGTGCACTTGTATGGAGGCCAAGCCATCCAGATAGAGTTACGTTCTCCTTGAGTTCATAGTAGCTTTATTCCTAAGAGTCCCAAACTGGAAATAACACAAATGTGTATCAATAGGTGAAAGAATAGATGATTCCCTACAATTCTTCCGTACAATTCATTCTATCCATACAATGAAATTCTCAGTAACAAAAAGAAACAAACTGATACACACAACATGAGTCTCAAAAGCATGATGTTAAAGCAAAATAAGCCAGTCAAGAGAGTCCACACTGGGATTCCCTTCTGAAGCTCAGCCCGGCAGAACCACCCTGGCGACAGCAGTCAGAGCAGTGGTTGCCCTGGGGTGGGGGGACTGGAAAATCACACAAAGGAAATTTCTTGGATGATGGGAATGTTCTGTATATCGACTGGGTGATATGAATGAATGCATTTGTCAAAACTCATCAAACTGTATAGTAAAAACCTGTGCACTTTACTGTGCGTGAATTATAGTTCAATAAAAAAAAATCCCTTTCAACACGTCTTCTACCTTTACTCCCCTTTCCAGAGGAGACGGTTAACAGGTTGTGTGTCTTCTTCTAGACCATTTATACCCACATAGATATGCACAGAGAAACAGTTTAAATTTTTTTAAATTTATTGATTTTGAGAGAGAGAGAGAGAGAAACATCACTTTGTTGTTCTGCCCATTTATGCATTCATTGGTTGATTCTTGCATGTGCCCAACCTTGGTGTGTCAGGACGACGCTCTCACCAACTGGGCTTCCCAGCCAGGGCAAGAAACAGTTTTCGTAATTGTGCTGGGGAGGGGGTTGGTTTATGTAAATGGGAGCATACAGTGAGTATTGTCTGCCCCTTCCATTGGGGAGCTGGTCAGGACAGTTCTGCCTCATTCTTTTAACAGCTGTGGAGCAGGCAGCAGCAGCAAAGAATAGCAGCTAAGGCCCAGGACTGGGAGCCAGACCACTTGGGTTTGAAACCTGGCTCTACCACTTACTGGTCATGTGACCTTGCTGTGCCTTAGTTTCCTCGTCTTTAAAATGGGGGCAGAAGTAGCCCCAACCTCATAAAGTGGGTATAAAGTTTGAATGAGTTAACATGCATGAGCTCTTAGAACAGTGAGCGGCACATACTTAGTGCTCCCAGATGTTAGTTTTTGTCTACAGTCTGGAGAGATCAAGATTATATTTAACAGCTCTCCTATTTACTGGTGAGTGTTTAGGTCATTTCCAATTTTCGCTTTTACAAACAGTTCTGCCTTGTACGTGCCTCAGGGGCCAGTGTCCCTCTAGGCCACATTCCTAGAAGTAGAATTTCTAGATCAAAGGATATAAATACTGTTTTGATAGATCCTGCCAAACTAGGGTCTGGGCTTTGTAGCTCAAGATGGGAACAGCCGGGCTTGAGCATAGGGTTTAAGTGAAGTTATTAATAGAGGAGAGGGTGGGGAGGGTGCAGGGCCAGCCCTGGGGGTTGTGCTCACCCCCTTCCTGGCCCTGCTGACTCCTCTCCTCCTCTTTTTTAGGGACCCAGCCTCTAACACTGCCCCCCTACAGCCTGAGCAGCTCAGAGTGTTTGAGACCTTGGAGGAGATCACAGGTGGGCTCTGCCTCTGTGTCCTGCTCTGAAGGGCTGGGGGGCTCATCCTGTCTTCACACCCTAGCCTCACCCTGTGCCTGCAGGTTACCTATACATTTCAGCATGGCCAGACAGCCTGCCTGACCTCGGTGTCTTCCAGAACCTGCAAGTGATCCGGGGACGTGTTCTGCATGAGTGAGCATCTGGAGAGGGTGCCTGATGGGGAGGGGAGGCCTGGGAGAAGCTCTGGGCATGGTAGGTCCTCCTGTTCCGCAGCCTTGCTGTGGGAGTTTTCCTAGCGTGCTGGGGACAGGAGGAAGGTGAGGGCGGCCCTTGGCTGACGGGAGGAGTCAGTAATGCACTGTCCACCCTGTAGCTGAGCGCTCCTCTCCCACAGTGGTGCCTACTCGCTGACGCTGCAAGGGCTGGGCATCAGATCGCTGGGGCTGCGCTCGCTGCGGGAACTGGGCAGTGGGCTGGCCCTCATCCACCGCAACACCCACCTCTGCTTTGTACACACGGTGCCCTGGGACCAGCTCTTCCGGAACCCTCACCAGGCCCTGCTCCACAGTGCCAACCGGCCAGAGGATGAGTGTGGTAAGAAGGAGCCCAGTGCTGCCTGCTCCCCGTCTGCCAGCACACAGGAGTGCCCATGGGCCCCTACCAGCAGCAATCTGGGCCTTGTGCAGACTTCCCGGCCCTGGTGTGCCACTCTTGACACAGCTCTGGCTGGCTTGACCACTTGGCATGGCTTCTGGCTGAGTCCTGCCTCACTGCCTTGGCATCCCTCCCTCCCCTTTTCTCTGTGTTCCTGGAACCTCAGGACTCTTCTTTCTCCCTGCATTGCCCAAGCCCTATTCCCACCCCTCCAACCCAGAGCCACCACCACAGCCCCTTCCCCTGCTTTACTTGACCTGAGCCTCCCTTAAGAGTTCCCTCTGACTCTTTCCTCCTTACTGCAGTGGGTGAGGGCCTGGCCTGCTACCCGCTGTGCGCCCACGGGCACTGCTGGGGTCCGGGGCCCACCCAGTGCGTCAACTGCAGCCAGTTCCTTCGGGGCCAGGAGTGCGTGGAGGAGTGCCGAGTACTGCAGGGGTATGCAGGGTGGAGCAGGGGGCGGCCGGAGGGGTGCACGGGCTCCTCTCCTTCCAGACCTCCTCACCAGCCATCGCCTCTCACAGGCTCCCCCGGGAGTATGTGAAGGACAGGCACTGTCTGCCGTGCCACTCCGAGTGTCAGCCCCAGAATGGCTCAGTGACCTGCTTAGGATCGGTGAGGCGCTGGTGGGCTCGGAGCTAGGTGGAGGGAAGCAAGGGTGGGTTGGGGCAGATTGCCAGGGACCTGGCCAAGTCTGGTAAAATGTCTGTGGAGAGAGCCCCTCGCTCAAACCTGAACAGCAGGAGGGTGGAACAGCGGGAGGGTGGAAGGAGGCTCCGATGCTGGGGACTGTGTAGTGGACCCTGAGACCCTTCAGACTGTGCCAAGTCCCAGGGAAGCCTGTGTTCTTGTCTGAGGCTGTGCCAAGGTGGTTAGACTTGTGGACTTAGGCATCAGACTACCTGGATTTAAATCCAGGTCCTACTTCCAAGCTCATTTGTAAAATGAGTATCATACCTAGTATCTGCCTTATTAGGGTAGAGTAAGAATTAATGTAAAATAAGGTTTGGCACAGTGCCTGAGCACAGGAAAGGCTTTCTGTACGTTAGCTATTATTGCTGTTATACTTTAAGTAATGAATTCCCTTCCTTGGCTTCCAGTGCTTTATCTGAAGCCCCCAGCTCAGGGATCAAGCTTTGAAGTGGGGGTTGGGGGAATGGATCTGGGTGAAGAGCAGGGGCAGTAGACACAGCAGGTCTAGGCTGTCCCAGGACCAGCGTGAAAAGTGCCGCTGAGTGGCAGTCGGAAGCTCAAAGGGGGCCCAGGTGTCTGATCCTACTGTCACCCCCCACAAATCCTTCCTCCCTTCCCAGGAGGCTGACCAGTGTATGGCCTGTGCCCACTACAAGGACTCTCCTTTCTGTGTGGCTCGATGCCCCAGTGGTGTGAAACCTGACCTCTCCTTCATGCCCATCTGGAAGTTCCCAGATGAGGAGGGCACATGCCAGCCGTGCCCCATCAACTGCACCCACTCGTGAGTCTGAGGGCCTTTTCTGCAGAAACGAGGGCTTTGTTCCAGGAGCCTCTGCAGTTATAAAGGGGACACCTCTGCCTTTGCTTACACTGAGACTTGGTTTTTCACTTTTTTGTGTCTGATCACAAAAGTAACATGTTAAAATTTTTTAATTAAAACATAAAATATAGTGTTGCTAGCAGTTCTATTCCCACTGTTAATAATTTGTAGTTTTTCCTCTAATTTTTATCTGTGTACACACTTACATATATATTATTATAACATGTTATACTCTCCAGTTTTTTATTTTTATCTGTGCATTCTAATATATATTATTATAACATGTAATATATATGTTAATATATATTATTATTCTCCAGTTTTTATCTGTCTATATTCTAACTTTCTTTTTAATCAAAATGGGAGCATAGACCATATGTATTATTTGCAAATGGCTTTTTTTCACTTGACAGAATCTTACAATGTTTTTTCATGTCCTACCACAGTGGTATACCCTATTCTTTTTATTTTTTTCACATAGTTGTCTTTAATTATATATGAAATATGTGAATACATCCTTGTGATAAACATTCAGCAATATAGAAGTATAAACATTCCCTGCCCCTCCCTCCACCCCTCGCTGGGGAACCACCGGCTTCACTCTGGTGTGCATCCTCCCAGGCTCTTCTCTACACATTCACAAAAACATGTTACGTTTATATTAGGTTGAGTCAATATGAGATTGCTGGTTTGTAGGTCAAAAACAGCAATTTCATATAGTTCAACTCATATATAATCAGTTTTGGGTTTTGTGTGTGCTTTTTTATTGTAAATGGGTTCATAGTTGGGATATTGTTCTGCACTTTGTCCAGCACCCCTCCCCGCTTTGTGTGCCTCAGACACCCTTTCTTGCAAGTGCACATGCATCTACCCCCTAGCTTTTTGAACTGCTTGAGCTGTAGCGTGGATGTAATATTATTTAACCATGCCCCTGTTGGAGGGGTATTGATTAAGCTTTTCTTTTTTTCTTTTAATTTTTGATTATTTCTCTTTTTTTTTTTAAAGATAATTTTATTTATTTATTTTTATCCTCATTTGAGGATATTTTTTTCCATTGCTTTTCAGAGAGTGGAAGGGGGAGAGAGAGAGAGAAACATTGATGTGAGAGAGACACATCCATTGGTTGCCTCCCGCACACACCCAGATCAGGGCCTGGGATGCAGCCTACAACTGAGGTACATGCCCTTGGCCAGAATTGAACCCAGAACCCTTCAGTCCTGCAGGCCAACGCTCTAACCATTGAGCCAAACCAGCTAGGGCTATTGATTGTTTTTTAGAGAGAGAGGAAGGGAGAGGAACATCAATTTGTTGTTCCACTTATTTATGCATTTATTGGTTGCTTTCTTGTATGGGCCCTGACTAGGAATCAAACCCACATCCTTGGCATATCAGGAGGATATGAGCTAACTGAGCTAACCAGCCAGGGCCTTTTTCCCCTCCTTTTTTTTTTCAGTTTATTGCACTTGAGCTCTATGTACAAGTGAACATCTTATACAGGCCCTCCCCCTAGTGTTGGCATTTTGGGGGTACATCCTGAGAGGTGTTTTTAGTGCACATTTGGGCATCTAGGCTACACCCTGAGAGATGGAACTGCTGTGTCACAGACATTATTTAATGGGTGTTGCCAACTGTCCTCTTCAGAAGTTGTGCCAGTTTACTCCCCGGCTGAGCTTTTGGACTTGGTGTTCCTTTGGGTACCCCCACAGGGCACACCACAGGGAGGTGCAGGGGAACAGGGGGAGTGGGTTCGTAG
Source organism: Miniopterus schreibersii (assembly GCF_964146895.1). NCBI lineage: Eukaryota > Metazoa > Chordata > Mammalia > Chiroptera > Miniopteridae > Miniopterus > Miniopterus schreibersii. The sequence goes on from NC_138116.1 coordinate 21,244,494, forward strand.
GCTGGAAGGGATCCCCTTGTGGGGTGGAGGAAAGATCGATGGTGACCTTGAGCCCAGTTTCTGCCTTTGTCCATGGGGATAATAACACAGCCACACCTACCCCCGGGGTTGCTGGGAGGCTGGAGTGAGCCCAGGAGGTGGTTCCCAGCCTTGTTGACAGGACTCTCTCTCCCGCAGCTGTGTGGAACTGGATGACAAAGGCTGCCCCGCAGAGCAGAGAGCCAGGTCAGCTTGGTCCCCAGGACATGTCCCACATTGCCCCTCAGTCCCCCACTGGCCCCTGGATGGTCACCCCTGAAGTGGGGGGGTTTCCTGACATGACACATGTCCCTCTCCTGCCCACTCTCCCACTGTTGATACTCCTTCCAATTCACTTCAACAAGTGGATGGAGGACCTGCTCAGGATGTTTGCGGGGTGGGAAACAGGAAAAGACGGCACAGATACCCAGTACCTCCCCACCCTTGAGTAGCTAGATGTCTCTTAGGGCACCCTGGTACTTGAGGAAGATTGAGAAGAGAGTGCAGCTGCAGCACTGAGGGAGAGAATGGTGAATTCTTAACAGGGGTGGAGGCAGGCTTCAAGGAGGAGGTGGCATTTGAGCCAGGCCTTTAAAGAGGGGCAGGTATGTCACTTGCATTAGGGGGAAGGTAACTAAGTGGCATCGTGAGGAAAGGATTGGAAAAATCTAGGATTTGTTTGCTGGAAGGTTCTGGCGTGGTGCACTGTTAAGTAAGCACAGAGAAAGGAGTAGAGGGTGAAGTCTGAGTCAGGTTCGAGCTGGATTTGGAGGGCACAGGCCCTCCCTCACCACCAGGCCACAGGGTTGGACTTGGTTTCTGGGCAGTGGAGAGCTTGGGGAAGGGCTTGGGGGAGAAAAAGATTGGAGTATGCCCTAGGCAATCATTTGTCCATGAAACAAGCATTCATTAGAGTTCTGCAATGTGCCAGCACGGGAGGGGACAAGGAGGACATGATGGAGGGTCAACACCCAGGAGTGTCATCTCTCCTAGGCTGAGTCTTGAAAGATGATGCCATGGAGAAATGGTGATCCAGGCAGAAGTAACCGCATGTGCAGAGGTTGGGAGGTGTGGAAAATCATGACCTATAGGTGAAAAACTTGGCTAGAACATCGGAATCACTGGGTACACATTCCTGAGCCCCACCCCATTACCACAATCAGAATTGCTGGGGGTGTGGCTCCAGACTTGTGCACGTTAACAAGTTCAGTGATTTTTGTCAGGAAGTTTGAGAATCCTGGGCTAGAGCCATGGGTAAGAGCATAGAAAATTTGGAGATGTGGGTAGTGAGAGCTTTGAATGCCCGGCAAGGAGTTTGGATTCCATCCTGGAGGCAGTAGGGAGCCAAGGGAGTTTTTAAAATAGTCAAGAGAGGATAGAAGCCTGTGGGTCACCCTTCCAAATCCCCTTTCCAAACACCATGCCCCTCCATGGGGCCCCTTCAGCCCTTCTACCCAAGATTGGTCCCCAACCCATGACCTTGGCCCCTGTCTGCAGCCCCGTGACATCCATCATTGCTGCCGTGGTGGGCACTCTGCTGGTCATGGTTGTGGGGATTGTCCTCGGCATCCTAATCAGGAGGCGGCGGCAAAAGATCCGGAAGTACACGATGCGGAGGCTGCTGCAGGAAACGGAGGTGAGCTGGTCTGAGGGCCTCCCTACCTGCTCGGGGTCTGCAGCCCAGCTCCCCAGGCACTGATGCAGGGTCACCCCCTCACCCCAGCTGGTGGAGCCGCTGACACCTAGTGGAGCAATGCCCAACCAGGCTCAGATGCGGATCCTCAAAGAGACAGAGCTGAGGAAGGTGAAGGTGCTTGGATCCGGAGCCTTTGGCACAGTCTACAAGGTCAGGGGTGGGACCAAAGTCCAGGGTGGGTGGTCCCCGAGGATGCATTGGTGTGTGGCCCAGGGTTCTGTTGGGGAAGGCAGCCCTGAGCTGGGGGTGGCGGTGTTTAGTAGGGCAGTTATAGAGGCTCCAACAAGGGGAAAGGGATTGGAGTGTGGGACTAAATAGTGAGGTTGTTCCTAAATTGTGCGGTTGGCTCAAGGGTGGGGACCACAAAGGATGGCTTTGTGGATGGCTGCAGGTTGGATCTGGCTGGCCTGTCTCCTGCTCACATGCTCCTCTTTCCGCCCAGGGCATCTGGATCCCTGATGGGGAGAATGTGAAGATCCCAGTAGCCATCAAGGTGTTGAGGGAAAACACATCTCCTAAAGCCAACAAAGAAATCCTGGATGTAAGTCCCTCCAACGTCCCCAGCTGGGAGTACAGGAGGGACACCTGGTTGCAGGTCCAGGATCTAGGCCCCTCTTCACTGGGATTTGAGGAGACACTATGTTATCCCCAAACCTCGACTCTTAACCTCCCCATTCTGTGGGCTGTGGTTCTGGTTTTTAGATGGGGCCAGATCCAGTGAGGGTTCCAGTCACACCTTGGCCCTCAGGAGCAGCGTGTGGTGGTTGGGGTTTGTGGTCTTCCACACCCTCTTAGTGTGTACCCTTGTCCCCAGGAAGCATATGTGATGGCTGGTGTGGGCTCCCCATATGTGTCACGCCTCCTGGGCATCTGCTTGACCTCCACGGTGCAGCTGGTGACACAGCTTATGCCCTATGGCTGCCTCCTAGACCACGTCCGAGAACACCGCGGGCGCCTGGGCTCCCAGGACCTGCTGAACTGGTGTGTGCAGATTGCCAAGGTATGCACCAAGGAGGTCTGGATTCTATGGGTGCTCTTGGGAGCAAGCCTGCCCCCATGCAGGGCTAGGATCAGGTTTCCTGGGAGAGTGTGGCCAGAGCATGATTAATAAAGATGCTTCCAATCCCAGGGAATGAGCTATTTGGAGGACGTGCGGCTCGTGCACAGGGACCTGGCTGCCCGGAATGTGCTGGTCAAGAGTCCCAACCATGTCAAGATCACAGACTTTGGGCTGGCTCGACTACTGGACATTGATGAGACAGAGTACCATGCGGATGGGGGCAAGGTTAGGAGGGAGTGGAGTGAGGCAAGGTGGAGTGGGGTCTGGGCCCTGGGAGAACTCTGAGAATGGCCACTCCCAGCATACCCAGTTCAAGGACTTCTTCTCTGCTCTTCCAGGTGCCCATCAAGTGGATGGCGCTGGAGTCCATTCTCCGCCGACGGTTCACCCACCAGAGTGATGTGTGGAGCTATGGTGCGTGGTGGGGAGCATTGGGAGGGGTGGATGAGGAACCATGGTCCTGTCCATGGCGGGGATGTTGGTGAAAGAATGAGGAGAATTAATGGAGATACCTTAGCATAAATGTGGGATGGAAGGGAGGTGCTGCAGGACTCAATCTGTCAGGGTCTATACATGTCCCAGGGGCTGGGGAGGGACTAAAGGTAGCTGCTGCCCTCTGGCAGCACATCCCTCCCTGTCTTCCCCATGGTGCCTGGCTCCTGGACAGAGCCTGGGGCTCATATACTAAAGCTCCTCTGTTGCCCCATCTCGATCCTGTCTCTGCCCAGGTGTGACTGTGTGGGAGCTGATGACTTTTGGGGCCAAGCCTTACGATGGGATCCCAGCCCGGGAGATCCCTGACCTACTGGAGAAGGGGGAACGGCTGCCCCAGCCCCCTATCTGCACCATCGACGTCTACATGATCATGGTGAAATGTACGTGGTGGAGCTGTGCTGGCTTTTTGGAGGACGAGTGGGAGGTCCTGGGAAGAGCGTCTACAAGGGGCACGGGAGGAGGCCAAGAGCAGAATGTATGTGGACCCAGGGGCCTCAGTGTGGTTAGAGGAGCCTCAAAAGGTCTCAGTTCCCTTTCACAGTACCAGTCCAGGGAAGCTCCAGAGAATCAGCTAGAAAGAGACTTAGATGCAAAATAAAAAGGGCAAACTTCAAGAGATTCTCAAAGTTTCTGTTACCTGGACTCTAATCACTAGACAAGCTTGGAGAGGGAGGGGGCAGGGCAGCCCACAGGCTGCTGCTGGGACTGTGGCCCTGAGCTTTCTTTCTCCTGCCCCCAGGTTGGATGATTGACTCTGAATGTCGGCCTCGGTTCCGGGAGTTGGTGTCTGAATTCTCCCGCATGGCCAGGGACCCCCAACGCTTTGTGGTCATCCAGGTACTGGACCTTCCCACCACATCCCTGCCTATAACTAAGCACTCCCCTACAGAGGGCGGAAAGGGAGATGACGCCTGGGTCCTCAGGCCACCAAGCCCAGCCCCTTGCTGGACTCATTATTCCTCTGTCCCTTCCTGAGCCTTCCTCAGGAGGCTGAGTCCTGGGCGGGGAGAGGCTGCCACACTCTGTCTCCCTTCTCCCCAGAATGAGGACTTGGGCCCTGCTAGCCCCTTGGACAGCACCTTCTACCGATCACTGCTGGAAGATGACGACATGGGGGACCTGGTGGATGCTGAGGAGTACCTGGTACCCCAGCAAGGCTTCTTCTGCCCAGACCCTGCCCCGGGTGCTGGGGGCACAGCCCACCGCAGGCATCGCAGCTCATCCACCAGGGTCAGTTCCCTTGGCCACACTGTGGTGGGTGTGGTTACTTCTCCTAACCCTAATGGACTAGGGTCCCTTTCTCTGATATACCTCCCAACCATCACCTCTCATGGGGATCCCATTTTCCTTACGGATTCCTACTGCCTCCCAACCCATGTCCCCATTCTCCCTGTGGTGACTGGGCCACATGCCAAAGGTAACCTCTCTTTATCTCCTGTGACCCTGTCACCTCCCATAGAGTCTCCATCTCAAATCCATGAATGACCCCCATCATGACCTTTTCTCTTGTCCCCAGAGTGGCGGTGGTGATCTGACACTGGGGCTAGAGCCCTCTGAGGAAGAGCCCCCCAAGTCTCCACTGGCACCCTCCGAAGGGGCGGGCTCTGATGTGTTTGACAGCGACTTGGGTATGGGGGCAGCCAAGGGACTGCAGAGCCTCTCCCCACATGACCCCAGCCCTCTACAGCGGTACAGTGAGGACCCCACAGTATCCCTGCCCTCCGAGACTGATGGCTATGTTGCCCCCCTGACCTGCAGCCCCCAGCCAGGTATGGAATCCAGGCTTGAGCTGAAAGATTGGGAGTTGGGGGCCCACTGTGGGGCTGTGGTAGTGGCTGGGACACATGGGTTCCTTTCCCTAACAAGCCCCCTTCTTTTGCCCTTTCAGAATATGTGAACCAGCCAGAGGTTCGCCCGAAGCCCCCCTCACCCCTGGAGGGCCCTCTGCCTCCTCCTCGATCTGCCAGTGCCACTCTGGAAAGGCCCAAGACTCTCTCCCCCAAGACTCTCTCCCCTGGGAAGAACGGGGTTGTCAAAGACGTTTTTGCCTTTGGGGGTGCCGTGGAGAACCCTGAGTACTTGGCACCCCGCAGCAGGGCTGCCCCTGAGCCCCACCCTCCTCCAGCCTTCAGCCCAGCCTTTGACAACCTCTATTACTGGGACCAGGACCCACCAGAGCGGGGCTCTCCACCCAGCACCTTTGAAGGGACCCCTACAGCAGAGAACCCTGAGTACCTGGGCCTGGATGTGCCAGTATGAGCCAAAAGGCCAAGTCTGCTTAGGCCCTGCTGAACCCTCAGGGAGTGGGGAAGGCCTGACTTCCGGCCTGTGTCGGGATGATGTGGGGCAAGGGCCCTTGGACCATATCCAATGGAGCCTGCCATGCCAGGAACCTTCCTTCCTATTCCAATTCCCAGGTGGCTAAGAGGGGCCCAGCCTGGCTGGAAGAGGAGGCAGCAGTGGGAAGGAAGTCTTCATTAATTTGGAGTCCTGTCCCAGCAGACTAGGGTCCAATGGATGCCACAGCCACAGTCTCTTCACCTGAGGGAGCAGCCCAGCCTGGCTCTCTTCTTCCAGATCCCGGGCACTGAAGGACTTAAGAGAAGCTGGGCCTAGGAGGGGAAGAGGCCCAAAGGGAGTGTCTAGACCAGAGTAATCCATTCACAGACTGTTTCTGAATCCTAGCTCTGTCCCTAGAAAGAAGGGAACAGCAGTAGTGCCCAGGTCTAGTCCTTGTACAGAGTGCTTTTTTTGTTTTGTTTTTACTTATGTTTTTTGTGTTTTGTTTTTTTTTTAAAAAAAAGCTGAAATAAGGACTCGGGGAGAGTGGGTATTGTGGAAGGGGGGTGGTCCCTGGGTTTGGGGATGTCCTTTCTCCATACCCACTTTCTCCATCTGAAAATATATTTTGGAAAACAGCTGGGCACCAGCCTATGTCTGGGGGTAGCTCTGTACCATCCCTTACTGCTCACCTCCTAACCTACACTCAACTCATCTTTTCCTGGAGGGAGTGACTAGTAATCTTTAGGAAGCTTGAATGAGGAACCTATCTTCCATCTTCCTGGCTTTTGGGTTGGGGGGGATCTGGGAGTTGGGATTCTGATCTGAGAGTTCTTTGCCAACCAAATCATTCTTGCTTAGGAAAAAACCCCAAATTCCTAAGGCCACCCACCCACCATAATGGGCTAATTTCTTCCTTATAGGTGGGGGACGGGAGGAAAGAAGAGGCAGTGTCTACTGTGTGACTCAATTTTCCTTGCCTTGGCTATGAGAGATCATTGAACCAGAAGTAGCTATCCAGAAAAAGCCCACCCACCCAGCACAGCCACTCTGGTGGTATTAAGGCTGGGCTGGCCTCTCTGCACCCCCTGCTCCTCCCCCCACACTCCCAGACTGGACATAATGCGCACTAGTTGGCACAGGTGTTTGTAGTGCCAGTTTATTGCCGATAGCTGACATTGCCCGGGGCTAGTAGAAAATAAATTAGAGCTACAGTGGCCTCATAGGCGTGGCTAGGCTGGAGCTGGGAGCGAGGGCCTTTGTGGACACTGATCCCGGGAAGGGGTATACAAGGTAGCTGTGGTAGTATCAATAGAGAGGCTCTCCCACCCCCCAGGCCAACAGAAGTTTCTATTCCCTCCTTGTACCCAAAGGGGCACAGTGGAGGCTAGGGTCTCTTAGCTACCTGGTGCTAAGTGAGGGGAAAGAGGCAGTGGGGAGCCCTCAGCAGGACCAAAGGGGAGACCAACGCTTGGATCCCAGAACAGAGCAGGAACCCGGAATCCCATGTAGTCACAGGATGACGCAGGGAGGACGGCTGTTGGTGATCTTTTCTAGGGGTTCTCCATTACTGGCTCTTCGGATGGCCTCAATGAGCTAGAGGGCAGAGATACGGAATGGGATGATACACTGCAGAGGCACGGTGAACCAGGGGCACTCCCAACATTGCAAATACTCACATCTTTCTCATAAGGGAAGCCCCCATTCTCCAGCTTGGAGAACACCAGCTGTCCATTGATCTCGATCTCAAAGGCCCCTGGTATTAAATAAACCAATGAATGAACTGTACACTGAGAACAGGCAAAAGTCAGGAGGTCCTCCACACTCATACTCTGCACAGGCTCCTTCATGTCCTCCACAGGCCCCATTAGACTTGTTCTCTAAGCCATTTCCCAAGCCTGGGTCAAGTCACAGGAACCTACCGAAGGTGTCAAATGTGTGTCCTTTCTTTGAATTCAACGAAGGGCTCCCTCCCCTCCAAATCTATACTGCAGTCTCGCCGGGTTTTCCCTACAGGATTCATCTGTGACCCCCCTCAACTGTGGAAGGGGAGTCAAGCTGTCTGGACATTTCACTATGTGCCAGATACTGCTGGTCACTAAAGCAGCCAATGGCAGAGATAGACAGCGGTATGGCTGGGATTTAGAACCCTGACTCAGCAGGTGTTCCGCGGGCCTCACCTGTGCCCCCCAGGCGCGACTCGATCTCGATGCCCGGATACTGCTCCTTCACGGCACTCGCCAGCTCCAGGTAGGTCGCCTCGAAGCCGCAGGGTTCACTAGGGAGGCGATACCTGGGGTTCGCTGGGGTTTCGGGTTAGGGACCGCCCGTGGACCCACCCTCGTCCGGACCGGAACCTCACCGGCCGGAGCCGCTCACCAGTACTCCACCACGATGCGGACCCCGCTGCCCGGCTCGATCTCCCCAGGATGGGGCGCTGCAGACGTCGGCCCCAGGTCCCCGCTCATTGCTGCCCGGCTCCGCTTCAGCCGCTGCTTCCGGGTGTTACGTGACGCCGCGGGCACGTGAAGGGGCGGGGCCACGCGTTACGTCCGGGCGCCCCCTGCAGGCTGCGGCGGCTGCTGCTATGTTTTGATCCTACCCTTTGTCAGAAGGCTCTGGGCTGGGTGCACGAGTCCAGACCACCTTCCGAGCTCCCGCGCTTGTCCTGCACCTGGTGTCCGCTGGACTTCACGGCCTTATTTAATCTAATGAAATATCCTAAACTGCAAGACGCTTTCCAGGAAGAGTGGGGTCTCAGGGCTGGGGGTCCACTGATGGTGTGGAATAGTTGCCATTTCTTTCTAACATGTGGATGGCATTTTATTTAAATATATTTTTATTGATTTCAGCGAGAGGAAAGGAGAGGGAGAGAGAGAGCTAGAAACTGATGAGAGTCACTGATCGGCTGCCTCCTGCAACTGGGGATCAGCCGGTAACCCTGGCATGTGCCTTGACTGGGAATGGAACCCTGATGGCCTGGATCCTAGGTCCACGCTCAACCGCTGAGCCACGCGCGGTGGGGCATGGATGGCATTTTAAATCACCCCATAGTCACACACTCGAGTATTTATGACTCTTAAACTCTAAACTGTTGATACAGCCTGGGGCAGTGACCTCCTCTCCCCTTGCATTTGGGAACCAGAAGTTTTGGGACTCTCACTCCTTAGGTTCTATGTTCCTATCACGTGCACCCAGTTCCTGCAAATCCTGTCATCCCAGCCTCACTACAGCCTGACATCATTATTCCCATTTTGCTACTCTAGAAATGGAGGCTGTCTCGCTGCCTCTTCCCTCCCTGGAGTCCCACCATAGTATACTAACAGGTCACCTACTCTACATACCTTTAAACCATTCATTTTAAAACAATGATTTATAGATTTGTGCAACTATGGCTACAGAACATTTCCATCAACCTCAAATGGTTCCTCTTGCCTGTTTGCAGTCAATCCAGCTCTCAGCTCCAGTCCTAGGCAACCACTCATCTGCTTTCTGTCTATAAATTTGCCTTTTCTGGACATTTCGTATATTAAATGGAATGATACAATATGTGGTCTTTTGCTTCTGGCTCCTTTCATTCAGTATAAAGTTTTTGAGGTTCATCCATGCTGTAACATGTACCAGTAGTTTGTGCCTTTTTGTGGCTTAGTATCCCATTGTATGAATATGCCACCTTTTGTTTATCTATTCAATACCAATTGATGGGCATTTGAGTTTCCAGTTTTTGGCTGTTTTAATGCTGCTATGAACGTTCATGTTAAGTGTCTTTGTTTGTATGTGCATTTTCATTTCTCTTGGGTAGATTCCTGGGAGTAGAATTGTTGGGTTGTATGATAAGTTTATGTTTAACTTATTCAGAAACTGCCAAACTTTTTCAAAGTGGCTGTACCATTTTACATGCCCACTAGCAATATGAAACAATGGGATTTGTTTTCCTGTATCTTTGTCAACACTTGTCTGTCCCTTTGATTAGAGCCATCCTGGTGGGTGTGAGGTGGTATATCATTTTGGTTTTAATTTGTATTTCTCTAATAACTAATGTTGAGCACCTTTACATGTGCTTACTAGCCATTCATATATCTTATTTGGAAAAACATCTAGAATATTTTGCCCATTTGTAATTGGGTTGTTTGCCTATTATTGATTTGTAAGAGTTCTTTATATATACTGGATACAAAGTTCCTAATCAGATATACGATTTGCAAATATTTACTCCCAGTGTTTGACAAGTTGTGTTGTTTTTTAAAATTTTCTTAGTGGTGTCTTCTTATATATATATAAAAGAATTGTGTGTGTGTGTGTATATATATATATATATATATATAATGTTTTTATTGATTTCAGAGAGAGGAAGGGAGATGGAGAGAGAGATAGAAACATCCATAATAGAGACATTTATTGGCTGCCTCCTGCACACCCCTACTGAGGATAGAGCCCTGACTGGGAGGATTGGATCTGTGACCTTCTGGTTCATGGGTCCATGCTCAATCACTGAGCTACACTGGCGGGACCTAGTGGTGTCTTTTGAAGGGCAAAAAATTTAAATTTTGAAGTCTAATTTACCAATATTTCATTTGTCACTTGTGCTTTTGCTGTTGTACCTGAGATACGAGGTCATAGAGATTTTCTCCCATTGTTTCTTCTAGACATTTTTTAGTTTTAGCTCTTATGTTTAGGTCGATCTATTTTGAATTAATTTTTGTACATTATGTGAGGTCAGGATATTCAACTGTCCCAGAACCATGTATTGAAAAGTCTGTCCTTTCCCACATTGAATGGTTTTGGTAACTTTTTAAAAAATCAATTGACCAGAAATGTAAGGGTTTATATTTGGACTCTTGATTCTGTTTTATTAATCTATAAATTTATTTATTTTTGTTGTTTCTTTTTATTTAAAAAAATTTCAGATACAATTTATGCACAGTAAAATTCACCCTCTTGAGTGTACCTTTCTGTGAGTCCTGACACACACAGTTGTATATCCACCATCAGGACCAAGATACACAACAGTCCATTACCTCCCACAAGTCCCTGTGCCCCTATTGTCAACTCCTCTCCCCCTTCCCCACCCCGAGATCTGCTTTCTGTCTCTAGTTCCACCCCCTCCAGACATCCATATAAATAGAATCTTACAGCTCTCAGCCCTCTGAGTCTGGCTTCCCTCTCCAACCTATCCTTCAACATCCAGAGTGATCTTTCCAAAATATAAATCTGCCTGCTCCTCTGTGCCTCTACTTAAGCCCAGATAGACCCTGAAGGGTCTGGCCTCTGCCCATAGTTCCTGCAGATCTGGACAGACAGGATGGATGGCTCTTAAACATGGTTTACAGAACAACCACCTGAGGGCTTGTCAATACCACACATTCCTGGGTCTTGGCCCCAGAGACAGGTTCATTAGGTGGGGAGGAACATAGGGATCTGTTTTTCATACAAGCCTAGGAAGATTTGGAGGCAGGAGGTCACAGGCCACACTTGGAAAAACACAGATGAGTCCAAAGCACTTGCCCTTCCCCACACCTTGCACATCCATTTCCTTGCTCCACACAGCTTCCCCTCTGCTCAGTTGTCCCTTCCATGAGAAGTAAGTCTTACCTAACTCCCTGGGTGAGTCATTCTCCCAGCATAGTTGTCACCTATCATTTCTTATTATTTGTATGATCCTTTGATTAACATCAGTCTCCCTGACTGGGCTGCTTAAGGACAAGGGCGGGGTTTGTTTTTGTTGCTCACTACTGAATCCCCAGTACCAAGCATGGGGTTGGCATATAGTAGGTACTTAACAAATATTGAATGAATGAAGGAATTAGTGAAGGAATTGTCTATTGTGCTTTGCACAAGCTGCTCCAGGGCCCAGGTGACCTTGTCCCTCCTCCACTTCTTGCTTAGTCCACTCATACTGGTTTTTCCTAGGAAAACCCAGTTTGGAGAAAGTTGAGGCTGGAACCATTTCTCAAGGTCTCCCAGGGCAGACCTCTTATCACCCTATGGATTGTCTGTTTACCCAACCATTACCCACTTCTGGCTGGGAGGTTGTCTCTGCCTTTGATCTCAGCTTCCCAGGTCCTCCTCCAGCCCTAGTGTTTGTCTAATGCTGAAGGAGAGAGCTAAGGTGAGCACTCTCACGAAGTCCCCTGGCACGGGGCCAGAGCTTTGCCTCGATCACTCCTCCCACCAAGAGCTTTGCCTAGTTCACTCCTCCCACCAAGAGACCCTGACTTACCCCTTCAATCTCAGAAGGAGAAGATGAGTCCCTGGACTTTGCTTAGAAGAGAGGACATACCCTGGGTGCCTCTGAGGGGCCAGGATGCTGCCTGGGTGACCACACCGGCTGGAGGTCAAGGGTCAGGCCTAGTTGGGGCCTTCCCTTTGGTTGGCTTCCCTCTTTTGCAGAGTGCCCTTTGCCCCAGGGGGTAGGACCTAGAGCCCCCTAGCTGGGCCAATGAACAGACCAGGTTTGGGGAGGGGGACCTGGGGAAGAGTGGGCGGGCCGTTTCCCCTAACTTTCCCGCCCCAGCCTCCCCCTCTCAGGCGGTGAGGGCTAGACATCTGCGCTCTCGAGGCCGTTCAGTTCGATTGTCTCCGCTTCTTCCCTGGCACCTGCTGCCAGGCTAAAAAGGGCAAAAACAATCCCAGCCGGCGTAGAGTTTCAGGGAGTCCCCGCCCCTTGGGTGCTTCCTCCACCCAGGCCCCGCCCCAGGCCCCGCCCCCACCTGCACGAGATAATTTTAGTTTCCTTGGGCCTGGAGCTTGTACACAACAGGGCTGCTCACTCTCCTCCCACCCCCACTTCTACGTCCAAAGTCAGGACACCCTCCTACTACCTGTAGAGCCGAGGGAGTGGATCTGAAATCAAGTCCAGGTATCTAGGGTCCCTAGACTGAGCCGGACTTTAGATCCCGTGTTCCGCTGCTCCCGCTGAGGCTTCTCCAGGTAAGGGGACCGAGATCGGCCCAAGATGACAACCTGCTCTCACCCCCCCGACGCCCCGGGGCCCCGGGCTGTGCCCGTCTCAGGGCCAGGGGCTGGCTGGCTGCCCAGGTGAGCGGCTGGGCAGCCGACCGGCTCCCCTCCCCCAGCCCAGTGATGTCAGGCCAAGGGCGGGGGCAGGAGGGGGACAGGTAGTTACGGGCCTAGCGTCTCCCTCCCGGACCCGCGGCCCGCCAGGTGTACCAGCGCGCAAGGTCCAGGTAGGGACCAAAGCGGGCCTTTTATTTTGGGGGTGCGGAGCCCGGCAGGCCCGCGGTCCATATGGAAAGATCCGGCCTCCTGCGGGGCTCCTCCCGCGGCCGCACTTTTTCTTTTCCTCCAGTTTCTCATCCCGCCCCCTCCCCACCACCTGCCCTCGGGCTTCCCCTTCACTTCCCGCCCTCTCGGGTCTGCCCTCCCCTGTCTGTACCCACCCCCCACCCCCCACCCCCCGACTAACCGGGTGATGGGGACCGGGAGGTAGGATCTCAGGTTCCTTCCTTCAGGGGACGTGACTTTCCCGCTGAAACTGGCCCCTCCCCATTCCCGGAAGGCGAGCTCGGAGCGGGGTCCGACCCCCGAGCGAGCTGCCTGCTTTTACCCCAGTTTGGGGTTCCCCAAGTCTTTACCAAAGACGGACGTCTCCACGGCGGCGTGGGGGGCACCCTCCGATTTGTTTGGAGGACAGTGAAAGAGAGGGATTCTCTAGATTGCTAGAGCTCCGTCTCTACGGGTTGTGTCTCTGCGCTCAGGATGGGGAGGTGGGGGGCAGAGCAGGCCGGGGGGGGGCCCTCCTGGCTTCAGGACGAAGTGGGCTTCGGGGGTGGGAAGGCTGGCTGCTGCGGGGTCTGCAGCACAGCGCGCGTTTGCGGGCGGCCTTGGGGGTGGGGAGCGGGACATGGTCTCGCAGGCCTGAGTGGGCTGGAGAATGGGCCACCGCGGCACGGCGGGGATGGGGGTGCACCTGTCGGCCGTGGGCAGGCGGCCCAGCCCGCAGCCGCCCGAGTGCCCGCTGGGCATCGGCGCGTCCGGGACTCCGCTCTCCCCGCCCCGATACCCCGCTGGGGGCCCTTCGTGAAAGCAGGCAGCCGGTAATGATTAACTCGGCGGACACTCTAGCATTCTTCCCAAATTAAACTTTAAAAGAGCTGCCCCCCCTCCTAGGTGTATTTTTTTTTTCCTTCCCTAAGCGAGGGAGTGGGCGGGGCCTCAGGGTCCTGGTCGTTTCCCCCAACTCCGGGTCACAAAGGGGTTTCCCGCCTCCTCACCTGGACCCTGCACCCTAAGAGCACCCCTGAAAGTTAAGCCTTGCCCCCTACAATCAATTCCGAGGGGGGCGGGGCGGGGAGCACGGACAACACCTGGGCCTTCCCGCCGCGTCCGGGCCTCCAGCCGGGGCCTCCGCGCCGCCCGCCCTTCCCCCAGCCCTGGGCAGCCTCGACGGTGGCCTCGTTTCCTATTGGCCCTAAACCCTGGGCCCTGCCACCCCCCGCACCTGGGGGCCGGCCAGGTGGGGCAAGATTCAGGAAGTAAACAAGGTGGCGCGGAGGGCGGGAAGGAGGGTGGGGCCGGAGCCGCGGGCCGGAGGAGGCGTCGGGGAAGCCGCCGCCTGGCCTGGAAGCATCGAGGGGTCGGGTTGATTTGGGGGTCCGGTTTCTCAAACAGAAGCGAATTTCCTAGGGCCCCGGTTTGAAAACTTTAGGTCTCCTGGCAAGTAGGCGGCCCAGGCCCCACCGCGAGGACCCCTGTCCTCCCGTCTCATCTCGGCCACCCTGCTCCTGCCTTAGGAGGGTCTGGAAGGCCGGGTGGCGGGATCCGAAGACCAAACCCAAGTCTGGAGTCGGTCCTCCCGCCTTCTGAGGCCAGACTCTAATCTGATTTAAGTTTTCCCTCTCCCCTTCCAAACAGGGCCCTGATTTCTCTCCCCTCTGCGATGGGGGAGGACCCAGACCGCCCCACTGTTGGTCTCGGCCTCCCTGGAGGGGTGGCTCCTGCAGCCCCTCTCCCTAGTCCTTCCTGGAATGAAGCTACCTGGGCTGTTTGCTATTAGACAGGCACGAGGGGCATTGTGTTCTGTTGTTGATACACTGGTGTCTGTTGATGGTCCATGGTGGGTGTGTCTTCCCCTTCCAGCTAGGCCCGGAGGCCCCTCCTTGGCTCTCTCCTGGGCCTTTCCTTGTCTGCCTGTCTCCCTAGGTGTCTTGACTTTTCAGCCCTGCTCCTGGGGTACACCTCTGGCCAGGACACCAGGAGAATATGTTTGAGGAGGACACTCATCCCCCAGTGGGGATGTGGATAAGTCTCTAGGGGCTGAGTCCTGGATGCTAGAGGTGGGCTGCAGCTGCAGAATGAAAGCCTGGGAGGCCCCACACAGGGGATGGAGCATTTTGAGGCTCCTTTGGGTGAACAAGGAGCACCACTGGGAGGTTGGCTCTACTCCAGATGGGCCTCTGAATCCAGGCTGGGCTTTTCTTCTCTCTTTCCTGGGTGAGGGGGCTCCTGGGCTGGGTGATAGCCACTGAACTGGGGACAGATTACAGGTCCCACCTGGAGTGGTGAAGTGGGGGTAGGTCAGGAGTGGGGAAGGAGATGATGTCAAAGGAGCCTCAGGCCCTGCACCCTTTTCCTCCCCCACCTTGTTCCCTGCCCTGTGCCTCCCATTCCTCCCAAGCTGGTAGGTTGGGGGCGGGAGTAGAGGGGGCTGGGTAGAGGCAGAGTTGTTTGTGTTTCTTCTAAGCCAGGAAGTTGTGCAGATGAGTCAAGATTGAATGGAGAACCCCAGGCAGTGCTGCCCCGCCCCGCCCTGACTCACCTGTCCCCCAAATCCCCTCATTCTCTCACTTAAGGGTCAGGGGCCTGCCGAATCCTGGGGGTTCAATCCCAGGTGACCGAGACAGCCTAACAACGTTCGTCCAGTATCCAGAGAGTGAGCAGGGGGCTGGAACTAATGAGTTCTCTCAGGTTCTCAACCAGCCAAAGGGGTTTTGGTTCCTGTGGAGGAGGGGCCTGCACTACCTCTACCTCCAGTGGGCACCTTTGCCTCATTCCTCCTTTTCTTACTTGTCTTGGGTTCCCAGGCAGCACCCGTGGGTGCTAAGATGTGGGGGAGACCCTGGCCCTGCCTAGGAGAGCGGTGTGTCTTCAGACCATTGGGTGGATAAAACAGGTGCACAGTTATTGGCTCAGAGGCCTCAGCACGGTGCCCTGGGAGCTTTTTGGTCTTAATGTGGAAATTTCAGGAAGGCTTCTCAGAAGAGGTAGCTCTAGCATTAGAACTTCAAGAAAGTTGGGGAGGAGGAAGGGCCTGGGGAGGGCACACAGGTTTGGAAGCTACTGGGGCCAGGGCCCCAGGCTATCCCTCTGTCACCACAGCTGAGCCAGCCTCCTGCTGTCCTGATTCCTGTCCTTCTCCCCCCTGTGCGTCACTCAGCACTGGGGCGTGCGTTGCCACAACAGGCTCTGGCACCCAGGTCTGGCAACTAAGCACTGGGAAAACCCGGCGCGGAGCCCAGAGAAGCGAGTGCCCCACGCTCAGAGACAGAGAGGTGGCCTTTTGACCTGACACTGGGAGCTTGAGCCCAAGACAGTCTGTGGGTTGTGAAGTCTGTTGTTGCACTTCGGCTTGTGGTGGGGTGACCCTCTTAGCTCTTCCCCTGGGCAACTTGGGGCTAAAGGAAGAGCGTTGGACTAGGAGTCCCAACACTAGGTTCTACTCCCTGGCTCACCTGTGATGGGAGCAAGAATGTTTCCTTCTCAGGACTTAGTGTCCTCTTTTGTAAAATGGGCTCACTCTCGCCTGGCCAGCTTGGGTCAGTGGTTGAGCTTTGACCTATGATCCAGGAGATCGCAGTTCGATTCCGGGTCAGGGCACGTGCTGGGGTTTCGGGCTCGATCCCCAGTACGGGGTGTGCAGGAGGCAGCCGATCAGTGACTATCTCTTATCATTGATGTTTCTATCTCTACCTCTCCCTCTCTCTAAAATCATTTTTAAAAAGGGAGGGGCTCAGTCTTTCTTTCCCCAAAAGCTCCAGGGAAACTCCAGTTAGAGGGGGAGCAATGAGGTGCTGGGTAAACTCCAAGGGGCACCTGACAGCTATGTGAAGTCAGATCTGGTCCTCTTGGCCCGTATCCCCAAGACAAGGGCACAAGAGCAGCTGCATTCAGCCCCCTCTTCTCCCTCAGATGCCATGGAGCTGGGTCTGTCTCCACCTCATCACAGCAGCTCCCCAGAAGACCTGTACCCAGCCCCTGGGACCCCTCCTGGGACTCCCCCACCTCCTGATTCCCCTCTTCCTGGGGAGGTGAAGAGGTCCCAGCCTCTGTCCATTCCAACCAGCAGGTACAATGGGGTGACGGAGCTGAGGAGGGCTGGGGGTGGGGTGCAGTCAGCTTTGGGAAATACAATAGAAGCTTGAAGTCAACTCTTCCCCACTCCACACAGGAAACTTCGAGAGGAGGAGCTGCGGACAACCTCTCTACCCTCCATCCCCAACCCTTTCCCTGAGCTCTGCAGTCCTCCTTCACAGACCCCCATTATTGGGGGACCCTGCAGTGCAAGGGGGCTGCTCCCTCGAGACGCCAGCTGCCCCCATGTGAGTTGTCTGGGAAAGAGAAGGCAGGGATACGGGAGCGCTATAGGACTGGGGTGGATATAACACCACTTCTTGGAGGTGGGAGACTTTGGTCAAGGGTCCCTGAGGATATAGCAGGTGGGGGAAGGGGAAGAACTACCCTTTGCTTTTCCTCAAGTCATCTGCAATTCCTGGGGTGCAGGTAGTAAAAGTGTATAGTGAAGATGGGACCTGCCGGTCGGTGGAGGTGGCGGCAGGCGCCACTGCGCACTACGTGTGTGAAATGCTGGTGCAGCGAGCTCACGCCCTCAGTGATGAGAACTGGGGGCTGGTGGAGTGCCACCCCTATCTAGCACTGGGTGAGTTGGGGTGCAGGGGGCTGCCTGGGCCAGGAGGCAATGCTTCACACCTTGGGCTAGGCAGGTGCCTCATCCCTGAGGCCTGGCTGATCTCTACTGACCCTGCTTTTTGCCTTTCACCCCAGAGCGGGGCTTGGAGGACCATGAGTCAGTGGTGGAAGTGCAGGCTGCCTGGCCCATCGGTGGAGACAGCCGCTTCGTCTTCCGGAAAAACTTCGCCAAGTATGAGCTGTTCAAGAGCTCCCCAGTGAGTGTGTGTGTGTGTGGGGGGGGGCTCTGGGCAATGGGACACCCTGATCCCCAACCTGGACCCTCAGTCCCTGACTCTGGACTCCTATCTGCCCCAGCACTCTCTGTTCCCAGAAAAGATGGTCTCCAGCTGTCTGGATGCACAGATGGGCATATCCCATGAAGACCTCATCCAGGTGAGGAGACACTCCCATTTCACAGCATAGTCATGATTCCCCAGGGTCCCCATTGCTTCTCGGCCCTTAAGCCTTGTGCCTCCCCTCTGTGTGGTGGAGAGAACCCAGCGCAGTCCTAAGTGACTGTGGACTAATCACTCCCTGCCTGAGTGGGGACAATAAATGCACGTGGAGGAGCACCACCTCCTGGGAAGGTGCACCTCCTGGAAAGGTGCATGTGTGTGTGCACGCATGTGTGTCTGTCCGTCAGGCTCCTTCTAGGTCTCTCACCCTCTTCCTGGTCTCCTCTGGCCTCAGAACTTCCTGAATGCAGGCAGCTTCCCGGAGATCCAGGGTTTCCTGCAGCTGCGGGGGTCAGGACGAAAGCTTTGGAAACGCTTCTTCTGCTTCCTGCGCCGGTCTGGCCTCTATTACTCCACTAAGGGCACCTCCAAGGTGAGGTCTTGAGGGTGACAGCCCCAGCCCCTCTGAAACCCCATCCTGGTCCTGCTAGGCGTTGCCCCTTCCCTGTTGGAACTCCTGGACCTTTCTCACCTTGGGCCCTGAGACCCTCAGCTGCTCCTCTTTCCTGCCCAGCTGACCTGTCCCCGGGTGGTAGCAGTGGGAAAGGCAGGTGAACTGAATTCAAGTCCTGCCTCTACTTCTATTTGCTGTGTGACCTGGGGTACTTCTCTGCCTGTCTCTGGGCCTGATATCTCCTCAGCTGGCTTAGTAGGGTAGTAATTGGGGGGGTAGGGTCTCCTGTACCAAGTCATTCTCACTTGTTCTGAGCAGGATCCAAGGCACCTGCAGTACGTAGCAGATGTGAATGAGTCCAACGTGTACGTGGTAACTCAGGGCCGCAAGCTGTACGGAATGCCCACAGACTTCGGCTTCTGTATTAAGGTGAGGACCTGGGCCTGGCCTGGGAGGGATCAGGAACTGCTCAGTCCCCAGGATCCTACCTGGGGCTCTGAGCACCGTCTGGGACGCCCAGACTCCCCTCCCTGCCCCCTGTCCCTGCCCCAAGGAGACGGGAGACAGACATCTGATCCTAAAGGCAGATATCAAATCAGCCAGTTTGCTCTCCCTGCAGCCGAACAAACTTCGAAATGGCCACAATGGGCTTCGCATCTTCTGCAGTGAGGATGAGCAGAGCCGCACCTGCTGGTTGTCTGCTTTCCGTCTCTTCAAGGTGAGGCCCTGGGAGTAGCATGGGGGATCCCCAGCATGATGAGGAGTGATAGCTCTGCCCTCAGGAGGTCTCCAGAATGAGGGAACATCACAACCTTGCTCTCAGAATCCCCGGTCCAAGGCTGGAGTCACAGCTCTGGCTTCAGGAAGCTTCTTATCCAGGGTAGAGATACAGCCCTGCTCTTGGGGAGGCCTAGTCTGGGGGTATCACAGCTTGGCCTCAGGCCGTCTTTCTCTCTCCACACTCCAGTATGGGGTACAGCTGTATAAGAATTATCAGCAGGCACAGTCTCGCCACCTGCGCCCTTCCTGTGTGGGGTCTCCGCCCCTGGTGAGTATACACAGGGCCATTAGCTGGGGTGGGTACCCAGACCCTGTTCCAGGGATACTTGGGTCCTGTTCTGACCTCTCCCCTCCCCATCCTTTCCCACGTGCAGAGGAGTGTCTCGGATAACACCCTGGTGGCCATGGACTTCTCCGGCCATGCCGGGCGTATCATCGAGAACCCCCGGGAGGCTCTGAGTGCAGCCCTGGAGGAGGCCCACGCCTGGAGGGTGAGGGGCCTGCACCCACCTGCATGTTTTAACCGGGGAGCGTCTCTCCATATGGGTTTCCATGGAGTGGAGGAAGAGAGGGAGGGGTGAGGGGAGGCCCCAGATGCAGAAAGGGGCTCTACATTCTTGAGGGGCAGGGTGATATGCCAGCCACACCCTGACACCCACAACCTTTGTGTCCCCCTCTGCTCTGCAGAAGAGGACAAGCCACCGTCTCAGCCTGCCCACCCCGTGCTCGGGCACGAGCCTCAGTGCAGGTGCGCGAGGGCCAGCATTCCTGGGCGCGGGGGCTTCTCTGGGCATCCGGGGTGGTGGTTAGCAGGGGGTTCCCCTCCTCAGAGTGACTGCCTATCTGTCTCTCTGTCACCCCAGCCATCCACCGAACCCAGCCCTGGTTCCATGGACGAATCTCCCGTGAGGAGAGTCAGCGGCTCATCTCGAAGCAAGGCCTTGTAGACGGGTAAGAGGCAGGGTTGGGCAGGCCAGCAGCCCCAGGGGTAAGGGAGACCCTGAGTGAAGGCAGCAGCCATGTGTCCTCGGCTGATGTGGCCCTGTCCCTTGGCAGACTGTTCCTGGTCCGGGATAGTCAGCGAAACCCACAAGGCTTTGTCCTGTCTTTGTGCCACCTGCAGAAAGTCAAGCATTATCTTATCCTGCCGGTGAGTAATCCCCCCCTTCCCAGAGTCCTAGGTTCCTGCAGTGGAGGCTCCCAGCAGCCTGTCCCCTGCGCCTTCCACTCTCGGTCCCCAGTGTGTCTGGGGTCCCCTGCTCTCTCCTTTCTCCCTGCACAAGCAGTGGGGATCTTAGCCCTGGCCCAGGAGGGGGCCCCTCAAGCACGTGCCCCTCCCTGACCACCCACCCCCATGGCTGTACCGCAGAGCGAGGAGGAGGGCCGCCTCTACTTCAGCATGGACGAGGGCCAGACTCGCTTCACCGACCTGCTGCAGCTCGTGGAGTTCCACCAGCTGAACCGCGGCATCCTGCCCTGCTTGCTGCGCCACTGCTGTACCTGCGTGGCCCTCTGACGGCTGCAGAAGCAGGCATGTGTCTCAGCCCCCGGCTCATAGGGCGGGGACAGCATCGTGAATAACTGGAGGGCTCTCCCCACTCCAGTTTTCTCCTCTGCTCCTTTGCCTCACTGAGGCACTAAGTGCCCCCACTCAGTTCACCCTCAGCCCTTCTTCTCAAGGGAAGGCACTTGGGCTGGCCCTCTCCCCTTCATGGAGCTCCTTCCTGGGCACTACCCTGGGACAAGGCATTATGGGAGAAATGGGGGCAGCCCAGGTGGTCTTATGCCCGACACTTTGTACAGACTGAGAGGCCAGTTGATCTGCTCTGTTTTATATTAGTGACAATAAAGAGTATTTTTGGATACCCCTATGAGTTCTGTCTGGCAAGACCTGGCTAGCTGGGGTAGAGAAGGGGAGCAGGAGAGGGGGGCACCAGGCCTTGGTGAATTTTTCAGATGGAAAGATGCCATGTATTGGCCAGCCTGGATGTTTCTTGGTCATCTGAGAGCCTTCAGTGCCCAGCATGGAGCCCGACCCATAGGGGGTGCTCAATAATTGCTTGTTAAATGAGTGAGTGGACAGGGGACAGTCATCCCGGTTAGATTTCCTGATAGGACCTAAATCTATGGAGGTAACTCTAATAGGGCCTGGGCGTTGGAGATGCGTCAGACCCATCCTCACCCTCTGCAAGTCCTGGGCTAACTGGTCCTGACAAACACACAGGTATGTGTTCATCACCACCACCAACTCATAAAACGGCTCCATTACCTCCCCCAACTGTCAACCCCTCTGCCTCCTCCCCAACCCTAGATCTGCTTTCTGTCCCTAATAGCTCTGCCCCTTCTGGAAAGCCTTGATGGAATCCCACAGCACTCAGCCCTCTGAGTCTGGCTTCCCTCTCCAACCTATCCTTCAACATCCAGAATGATCTTTTCAAAATATAAATCTACTTACTCCCCTTTGCTTCCACTTATACCCAGATAGACCCATCAGGGTCAGGTCTCTGCTCACTGATCATGCCAGCATGTTTTTGTCTAAAGGCTTGTTTAAAAGTTTTAAGCCCTGGCAGGTGTTGCTCAGTGGTTAGAGCACTGGCCCACATACTGAAGGGTCTCAGGTTCGATTCCCGGTCCAGGGCACGTACCTGGGTTGCAGATTTGATCCCTGGCCCCTGTCAGGGTGGGTACAGGAGGCAACCAATCACTGTGTCTCTCCCACATCCATGTGTTTTTTTTTCTCTTCTCTCTCTCTCTCTGTCCCCCACTCCCTTTCCCCCTCCCTTCCACTCTCTCTCAAAATCAGTGGAAAAAATATCCTTAGGTGAGGATTAACAGAGAAAAATTTTAAATAATTTTAGCTGTTATATTGGCAACAGGAACCTGCTGCTGTCTTCAAATCACAAAGAGATAAGCCTTCCAGACCCGTGAACCATGACTAGACATTATTTTTGCCAAAAAATGAAGTCTAAACCCGATCTCCTGGGTTCAATGACTAGTTTAGCACTTTTCAACCGATGTGCCGCAAGAATTTTTAAAACATGCAATACCTGACTATTTAGTCAGGAGCACCGACCTCTTTCCCCTTAGATTGTCAGATAAAAAAATGACAACAGCCAACACAGCAATAGCCTCCTGGTGTAAATGAATCAAAATCATACCTATTTTTTTTTTATCAGATCAGCAAAAATATTTTTTGGTGTGCTGCAGAATTTCAGTAATTAGTTTATGTGCCATGAGATGAAAAAGGTTGAAAATCTCTGGACTAGTTTATCGGAAATACAGGGAACAGGAACATGTGAGATGACACATGGAGATGCAATGACCAAAATCCAGACTGGAAACTAAAGAACACATAACCTAGTTTCTGCTTCAACAACAAAAAATATTACAAGAAAAGATGGGGAATCTCTAGATTTCAAGAAATTTAGACATTTATCAACCAAATATAATGTGTTGACCTTATTTGATTCAAATCCAAACTAGCTAACTGCAAAAAACACACAAAAACCATTTATGAGCAATTGGGGGAAATTTGAACTCCGACGAGATATTTGGTGGTATTAAGGAATTACGGTTAACTTTTTAAGGTGTGATGATAAATAGTATTGTGGTTATGTGTTTTTAAGAAAAAGTTTAAGAAATTCATTCTGAAATGTTTATTGAAGCTAAATAATGGGGGTTTGATTAGGCATAAGATGGTGGGTGGGATCCTCTTTTCCGTAGTGAGGAAAACTGCCCCAAGTCCCAGTGCGTGGGAGAGCCAGGATTTGAGCCCAGGTCTGAGAACCAGGTCTGGACTGTTCTGCTGCTCCTGCCTGGCTGACTTCCAAGTGGCCAGAAGGGGGTCCTCCCCTGGAGAGATTCTCCCTTCTCTGCAGCCCTGGTCTCTGGCTGGGGGGTTGTCCTGAGGTGACCTTGAGAAGGACCAGCCACCACAGCTAGCCCTTGGGCCAGGCTTGGCAGCCCCAGCAGCCACTTGTGATGGCTAATCCCAGGCTGGGCAGCCAGGTCTGTCAGATAGAAGGCAGAGAGGCCTCATCCACCCTCCAGCCTGGAACCTGCTAGGGATTTACCCTGAAGAACTTACTGCAGCCCAGATGTGAGAGGGGTGTGGATTTTGTTTCTTTTTGGCATGCCTTGAGGAGGCAGGGACCAGTGCAACCTGCTGCCTGTCACCTGCCACCTCCCATGGTTCTCAGAACTGTGCTATCACTGGCTACTCCTTGGGCCTGAGCTGGCTGTGTGGCTGGCCATGGATGCCCAGGGCCATTTCCAAGGTGTGGGTGCTAGGGTCCAAGCTGGGGTGAGAGTGAGGTAGTCAGAATGAGTCACCTCATAAGCATGTCTAGAGATTTAAACCACATAAAAACAACCCAGTGTCCACAACCTGCGGCACTGGGCATGAGAGACAAAACCCTTCCATGTCAACCAGCTAATCAGAGTATATGAGACAGATAACATTATAAATGGGAAGCTGAGGCTCAGGGAGTGATCTGCCAGAGGTCATAGATGGAGTTAGGGACAGAGGTGAGACTCAGCCCATCTTGCTGGTGATAGAACACAACCCTTCCCTGCTCTGCCCTTTGTTTTCTTCTGCCTCCCTTCTCAGTGCTGGCCACTATGAGGGACCTGGGCTGCCAGGGGGCTCTACAGGTGGCAGCTGGCTTGGCCCTGAGCTGGGTACTGGAAATTGGCAGTTGGACATTCTTGGTGAGTGGCTGAGATCTCTGGCTTCTTGGAGGAGAAACAGCAGTTGAGTGTGGGGATAAGAGCCCCTCTGGGCCAGCTCGCAGAGGGACCCAGGGCAAGATTCCCCAGCTCTGAGGATGTGGGAAGGCTGCTGCTCTACCACTAACGAGGCTGCAGCATGACCCACTGAGGTCAGATAGCAGGAGGAACTGCCAAGGGTAGCTGAAGTGCTAAATAGTGGATGCTTGTGGTTCGGAAGAAATCTGGACTGGTGGAAGGGAGGCAGGGACATTGTGGAGAAGGTAGAAGCTGGTGCCACAGATAGTGCCTTTTCAATATTAAGTTATTAAGTTTGATTTTTAAAATTATAGGTGTTTATTTAAAGGCACTCCAGAAATCAGATAAAGACTTAGGAAAAGAAAATTTCCCATAATGCTGAAGAGAACCCAGGCTTTGAGAGAAGGTTATGCGGGGCCCACATCCCGGGGGGTGGTCCTAAGTGGTCAACACATGTAGACCCCAGCTTCCCAAGTGTGGAAGGAAGGGAGGATGGTGCCAACTTTCTGGACTCTGGGAATGGGTGGGCATGATTATAGGGGAGCCCACCTTTCCAGGATGCCTTGGGTGGGGCATCCAGATAGACAAAGCTCTGGACAGTTCACACTCTCCCTGCTCCCCAGACATCCTGTTCAATGAAATCTATGCAGCCTGTGTAGGTCCGAGGGTTCAATGCCTGGCTCCTTCCTTGTGCCCCAGTGCCTCCTGGGGAAGGAGGAGGGAAGGAAAGGAGACAGGGGAGACCAAGGCCAGAGACTATCTTTTCTTTTGAACTGTCTACATAAGCAGTTTTTTAACGGCTTCCTGGAGTCCAAGGGTTCCAGCAGGGGTTGGGGGCCAGGTTGGGGTGGGATTGGGGGGGCACTGCCTTTATATCTGGGAGTTTGGTTTCCCAGTATATTTGGGAAAAAAGGCCTCCACTACTGAACCACTGATCTGGGCCAGCAGACAGTGAAGGGGAGCCAGAGAGGTCAGGAGTTGGCCCAGCTTGCACAGTGGCGGGGTCTGTGGCATTGGCTTTCCTGTCACAATCTCAGCTCTGGGGGCTCCAGAGTGAGGCCTCTTAGGATAGCAGACTCTTAGCTTCCAGCTAGGGTGGAGAGAGGGGGAAAAGAGGGAGTTGGCTCTTGGAGGAGTTGGATGTTGCAGACTGGAGTCTAGAGCCACAAGGGAGTGGGAGATCCTAGGGGTCCCCTAGGATCTCCTACAGGAAGGGGTGTCGGGAAGTGGGGATACTATCTGGGCTGAGAAGGGTTGTCCACTACCTGGCCCTAACGAGGTCTGCCAGTCAATTCCATGCACTTTGAACTATGATGGCCTCTGGTGCTCCCTTGCAGGGTTGCATCTGGCCCAAGTCAGGGACAGGTTTCTCTTTGTTAGGCTCCGGGGCTGTTTAGCTGTAGCTAAGTTTTCATGGTATGGATTTATCTTGGGAGATTGGGAGGCCAATGCTATTCTTTTAGGGCTAACACATGGATCCTGTTAGGATCCCTGTAATGGAGCTGGGCCCTATGACCTTGGAGTTGGAGGGGAAGCTCTCCGCAGGGATGGAATGGGCCTCCTGCACCCCCGCAGAGCCACAGCCAACTTGTATGTTCCACTGCACCTACCTGCCCAACCTGGGCCCTGAGTTAGATCCAGGGGAGGGCAGAAGTGGGCGTTCCTGCCCAGCCCTGCGTGGCTCAGCAGTTAAGCGTTGACCTAGGATCCAGGAGATCGGGGTTCAGGTTGCGGGCTGCAGCGGATCAATGACTCTCTCATCACTGATGTTTCTCCCTCCCTCTCCCTTCCTCTCCTTGAAATCAATAAAGATATATTTTAAAAAAAGAAAAACGAAGTGGGTGTTCCCACCAGGCTAACCCAGTTCTCCAAAGCATTCCTCGTAAGCTCCTTTCTCCCAGCCTTGGCTCACGCAGAGCCCTCTTACACCCATCAGTCCCCATACAGGTTCCCCCCTTTCGGTTACCTTCTCCCAAACTGAGCCGCCCCGTCCCACGCATCTAAGGGGTGAGCTGGGAGGTGGGGAGGACGGGCTGGGTGAGTAGGGAATGACCTGAGTCAGGCGAGCCTGGAGTGGGAGTGAGGATGCACCGTGGCACCCATCCCCAGTCTCCCTGGCACCAAAGCACGTGCGGAATGCGATCCGCACCCGTGCCCGCCCTTCCGCCCCCTCTCCCTCTGGAACAACCCGGCCTGCACGCGGTGGATGCCACCCAGGGCACTGGGCTGTGGGGGGCTGCAGGCACCAGCTCGGCAGAGCCACCTCAGTCTCTGCGACTGGAAGGCCCGTCTGCTTCGCCAGGGGCGCGCTTGGGTGGCGGGGAGCGGTGCCCGGCGCTCAGCGCTGTCGGTCCCCGGGCCGGCGAGAGGAGGCCCCCGTGGCGCCACAGCAATGCGCCCATGGGTCGCGGGGCCAGGGGGTTAGTTTGTTTATTGCGAGTCGGTGGGCTGGGTGGCAGCCTCCAGAGACCAGGGCGACGTTGGGAAGCCTGAGCGCCGCATCCAAGCATCGTGGGGCGTCGGGCAGCGAAGGCCAGGCAACACCTCGCGGGCGCAGCGCGCTCAGGTGCCCGCACTCCCAGGGACCCGCGCCCGCGCCCGCGCCCGCGCCTCCCCACCGCGCCCGGGCCGGCTCAGCCGCGCGGCTGCAGTGACACCCAGCGGCCGTGGAGGGAAGTGCAAGCGCTGTTCCCTCCTCTCCCGGCGTGAGGTCGGCGCCTCTCGAGGTTTCCACTCGTGGTTACCAGCGGGCACCCCCGGGAGGGAAGGCTGCGCTCTGCAGACTGTCCCGCGGGGCCCTTCCCCTTCCCCTCCCCCAGCTTCCTCCCTGCAGTCGCCCGAGCGCTGGGAGATCCTGCAGGGCTGCAGTGCCCGGAAGGGCGGGGCGGGGCGCAGCGCCGGCGCTGGGCTGTGACCTCGCGCAGTTTCACTTCTGGATCCTGCCCCGGGTGCGATGGGAGAGAACATGGGGGGGGGGGGGCCGGGGGGGCCCGGGGACACGTGGGCGGGCCGAGGTCCAGTGCTTGGGACCCCGAGTTGGGGGTGGGTTTTCACTACTGGGTGTTACGCGCTCCACGCCCCCATTCATTTTCCATCGCCCTACGGGTTCCACTCGGCTGTCCCGCGAGCTGCCGCTCCGCCCCAGCCGCCGCCGCCTCCGCGGGGGCTGCCGACCCCCGGAGAGGCCCCGAGCGGCGTGGGCGGCAGAAGGAGCGAGCTGTGAAGCCGCAGGCAGAGGGGGTTAGGCTGCGGGCTGCTGAGACGCCGAGCTGTTTCTCAGAAGTGCAGCTGCCCCTCCCCTCACACCCCCCTCAACTCCCACCTCGCACCGCACCGCACCCCTTCCCTCCTTGGCCGGGCCTCAGCTTTCCTCTCTCAGGCACCCCCACCCGGGAATCTGGTGTCTGGGTTCACGCAGAATAAGAGGAGATCCTGAGAGAGGACAGAGGCCGAGCGTTCAGACCCAGCCTCACTGCCCATGTTCAGAGCCTCCCACGGTCGCCTCCCCGTTCCCTGCACTCCTGTGGACCAGGACTGGAATTTCATCCAACGGTTAAAAAAAAGCGACCACCTGGGAAAATCACAGCCACCCTGCTCCAGCGCACCACCTGAGTGGGGAGAGAAGGGAGAGGGAAGGGACCTCCTCTGCTGTTCTTGTTTCTGGAGGTAGAGAAAAGGCCTGGCTGGAGCCATGGGGCTGAGACCAGGCTGAGTCCCAGCTGGAAGGAACTTCAAAGGTCCCACAACAGGGAAAAATATCAGGGCCCAAAGAGGGAAAGCAAAGTGCCCAGGGTACCGAGAGAGTGGCAGGGCTGGGATGGGAACCCAGGAGCCCAAACCAGCTGGAGCCTGCACCAGGCAGTCGTTCGCTTTACTGAGCCTTCAGAGCTTTTCTGGAGTCATGGACTCTGCCTGCTCTCCCCCAACACACACAGGACTAGGGAGGGCAGTTAGGGCCTGTGAGTGAGAGGGAGGTGGAGGTGCTGAGAATGTAATTCCAGTGGGGGTGGGGGTGGCATGGGGATTAAGCAGTGGAAGGATGAGCCTGGGGGAGGAGGTGGCATCTGCCCCCCTAGTTCCCATCCATCAGCCACCCCAGGGCTGTGGTTTATGTGACTAGGTAGCTCTTCTGGGCTAGGGGGCCAGAGGGCTGAGGGGGGAGGGGAGGTGATGGGAAAGGCTGTTCTGGGGCTTCCTGCCCCCTCAGTCCCGGGGAAGGGGGGCAGCTTACATCACCCTCTAACCTCCATTCTTTCCACTGCAATGCTCTTTCCTTGGGTATGTTCACGTTATTCTGGGGGAAGGTCTGTTAATTGGGGGGAAGGGAGGCAGCTGCCTATTTCACAGGTCAAGGCAGAGTTAAAAACAAAACCACAGCAAATTCAACACCCCGTGTCCTTCAGGGACTTTCCATGACACCTTCCTTCCCCCCTCTCCCCCAAGCCAGGGAGTACCTCCCCAGAGGGCCTCCCCACCCCAGGTGCAGTGGCTTTTGGCTTTTATGCAAACAACTGTCTGACCCAGGAATGCTCTGCAGCCAGAACTGGTGTCCTGGGCCCCATGCACTCCTCCACCGTCCCTCAGCTTTCCTGGCCTTCCCAGAGCTCTCACCTCCACTATTCCTCGAACTCTGGATGCTAGGAGGTGGGACGCAGGGATGACAGAGAAGTTCTTATCCCTCTGCTTGCCCTTGGGTGGCAGTTGCCTGCAGGTGGAGGTTTGGGCACCACAGCCTGTGTGAATGGCCTGGTTGTGCTGAGTGAAGGGGGAGGAAGAGGGCGCAGGTGTGGGGTGGCCGCCACTGCCGGGCCCACCGCCCTAAATCATCAAATTAGTTCCTGAGAATTAGGAAACTGTCCTCAGGCTGGAAGTCCACTCAGCTGCAACCCCAGCACCAGCCGGCGGTGGATCTCTCTGCTACTCATTGCTCTCTCATTTCTCCCTGAGCTGCTTTGAGAAGGGGGTGTGGATGGAGATGCCCGCCCACTATTCTCTCCACGGCTGAGAATCAGCTACCGCGAGGCCATTTTTTAATGTGTTTAATGTTACAATACAAAGACGGGCTGCAATGCCAATCCTCTCTCCTTGCCCTTGGCAGTGAGACTGGAAAACCTGCTGGAGATCCTCAAAACAGTCTGGTGGTGCTGAAGGGAGGGAGATGGTGCTTGAAGGTAAAGCCAGTGAAAGCTGCCACTAACCTGGCCCCACGTTTGCTAATTCTGAACCTCAGAAGTGTCTTCCTCCTGCCTCTTCCGCAGAGACGGGAAAGGGAATGTGTTTTGGATGGGGATGAGCGGAAGGCCAGGCCACCTCTCAGACTCTCTTCTGATGTTTTCTAAGAGACAACAGAAGGCATCAAGATAGGAAGAAACCTGTACAATCCCTATGCCATTTTTCTAGGCGCTTTCCCAGCACCTTAGGTGTGGGCCTCCAGGTGTCTAAAGACTATGTTTAAATGTGGTTCAGCAATTGCAACTTGAGTTTCCCAACATGGATGTTTCTGAGACCCAAGAGATGAAGTCAGGACTTGCCTATCTTTTAGGAAGAATCCCTACTGGGAGGGAGGGCAGAGTAGTGTCTTGGAATTAATTGGGAGACACTGTGCTCAGTGTATTGATCCTGTCAGGTCCAGGCTACAAACTCCTTGGGTTCCCTTAGTGAATTAAGGACCAGTGGAACCAGAACCTCACCATGGGGACGCAGGCCAGCAGCAGGATACCAGTGGCATGCTCGGCAAGGTGTCTGGTGGGATGCTTTATGTTGGTAGATAATTCCTTTTGTCTTGGTACTTGGACTTTAAGCAATAGCCAGAGGGGCTAAATTAGGAAATACTCCTAGAGGCAAAATTAAACCCTTCCATTTTCTGACAGCAGCAACTACAAATGATAGGCATGCACAGTGACTAATTTTAAACACACCAGTATTTTTTTTTTTTATTTTTTTTCAGTGTAAAAATCAAACATGATAAAGAAACCTTGAAAACTATCAGCAGGGTTGTTTTGGATGCGAGGAGGCACTCATTACGGTTCTGGCAAGGTTAGCATCGCTACATTTCAGAAGCTGGCTCTAAATGCTTTATGAAGAGTAGGGCACCTTACAGAGCTCCAAAAGGTTGGGCTCCAGGGAAAACTCAGGAGAAGTCAAGAGGGGAAGGTCACTACTGGGCAGGGAGGGTGTTTCTGAGAAACCCAGATGAGAATGCTGTGAGCACAGGTTGTGTCAAAACCGCTCGGCAAAGTCTTCCTCCCTCGCTCCTGGTGGAAAGGCCACCCAGAGCCCCAAACCACATTCCCTCCCTCTCCTGTCATTCTGCAGACAAGGGTCATCCACAGACCACACATGTGGTAGCTTTGGCAACCAGAAATTAAAAATAAGCTATGGTTTTTCCAGCCGCCAAAATGATCCTTCACCAAAGCTCACAGACTGAGAACCTGAGCATGTAAAACCACAGTCTGGGTGAAGGGATGTCTGCTTTTCAAATGACCTGCTAATTCTTTGCAACCCACAGTAATTTGGTTTCTGCGAACCCACAGAAGCAGGTCCACCGAAAAGGGCCTTGTCTGCTAACCTGGAAGAGTCCTTGTACAAATGAGTCATTGGCAATGGGATCAGTCATTTTTAAGGCTGCCCCATTTTCCTAATGTGAAAATGCTCTCCGTCTTTATAGGAGAGGAAGAAGCAAAGCTGCACTTGCATTGAGAATAGGAGCTAGGCCCCAGAGATGCAGGGCATGGGCTTGGGAGAGGCGTTATGGGATGGCTCTCCAGGGTGGGTCAGTGGGAGATGGACAGCGAGGACCATTTGGAGAACCTCTTCAGTGCTTGGGGGATTACTGGCTGAGGGCTCATAGGTCGGTGAGGCAGCAAAGCTATTCTACTTCCCTGGCTGCAATGCCGTGAAGTACCTGTAGCATGTGGTTAACTCACATTGGCTCAACATATCCTTTACTCTTATGCATTAAAACAACATGAAAGAAACTGTGTGTTAGAGATCGGTTGCCTCCATTGGCAACTGAATTACTATTATGGTCCTAGTATGATCCTTGAACACTTTCCATGTGTTTAAATCCAGATACGGCACGTCTAGTGAAAAATTTGCAACCATCCAACATAATTCCCCCGCCCCTCAAAAAAAAAGTAACATTACCCCATAGACAAAATTACATAAAACCTCACAACATTCTTGGGGGGTAGATATCATTATGACCTTACATTTTTTAATCAAAATATCAACATTCTAGTTTCAAATAACAATATCCACTATTATGATATTTAAAGGAAACTTGCATTCATTTTCTTCCAAGTACAAAGATTCGTCTATCATATTGATGGCAGGCGGAGTACAGACTATATACAGCTTGGATAAACAGACATACAGTCTTGTGTTATGAGCTCGCGCAAGTTTAAGGCCGACACCTCTTTTGAGTCCGTAGTCCTTAGAGGCAGCAGTCCCCAACTCTGGGTTCACTGATCATTCTCAGAACTGTCCAGTCCTTTAGTCTTAGAGGACAGAGTCTTTTTCCTAGGGTGGTCCAGGTCTAGCCTTTGGTTTCAGGTCACAATTGTCCTCTTTATAGGCACTTAAATACCCAACTATTCTGCTTTTCTGAGCTCTGCCTATACAGTCTCTCTGAACTATACTTTCTGTCTAGGCACAAAAATAGTTACCAGTTCTTTAAAAGATAAGCCATAGATATCACTGTGCCACAGACACAGACAACAGTGTGGTGATTACCCGAGGGAAAGGGGTGTGGGGGAAGGTAGAGGAGGGTAAAGGGGGAATAAATGGTGACAGAAGGAGACTTTACTTTGGGTGGTGAACACACAATACAACATACAGATGGTGTATTATGGAATTGTATGCCTAACACCTATATAATTTTATTAGCCAGTCTCAATCCAATAAATTCAATAAAAACATAAGAGAGAGATATCATTGTATACCTCTCTTCTTCTGCACAGCCTGATGCTATGTTCTAGGACAAAACTTTCATCTCGTTTTTTACTCTTCTTGAACTCACGAACTCCTAATATAGAGTCTTTGTGAAAGAACTTGGACATATCTGAAGGCTCAAATCTTGAGTGTCCCTCAGTTTCCATATCTCCACTAGAGATCAAGATACCTGCTCCCAGTGGGATACACTTTAAAAGTTAGAACTTTAAAAGATTTAACATTTCCATTATGGTCTTACTGCTCGCCCTGGGATATACAGGGTGTCCTCAAATAAATGTATACACACTCTAACAGCTGATAGCTCAATTTTGAAAATGAAATGTATTTTAATAAACACTGCCTTATAATTATTCAAAGTGTGTGTATACATTTTTGGAGGACACTCTATATATAAAAAGTGCTTTTCCCCGTAAAACATTCTAAACCTCACACTGAGCAAAGGAGAACAAGAAGAGTGATACAGAGGCTGTTTGGGAAAACTTTATGCTGATGTGAGCTTTGTAAATAATACAGTGTTTCAACTGAGTGAAATTTTGTGTTTTTAAATTTTTTTCTTTGCAAAAGAAATGTCTGAGGTCAAAAAGAAATCTGAGGTCATTTTATATCTGGGCCACAGTGAGAATGGGCCTCCTAGCAAAATGATACGTGCTGCATTTAAAAGGTGAGAAGTTTTGTCACTGACAAAGTCAGAAGCTGAGTCAGGAACGGCTCAGAGGTAACAAAGCAGAAGATTAGCTAGCTTATCTGTACCAAGGCACATATCTTTTTGGGAGAGTGACTTAAGGGATGTAAAGACTGGTAGATTTATTAATATTTTTTCCCCTGATAACTGTCGTGGACGTTAACGGGGGAGACAGTTCTCTCTACTTCTCTACCAGTAGGACACACTTCACATAATGAAAAAGAACATTTGGGGAGCCAGTTCTCTTCCTTTTCCACCCTCACCCCAATTCTGTCACCTCGGCTGCAAGGGAACTTTTCACGGGGTTGGATGTTTCTCAGGTTGTGGCCTCCTGGGTATTTGGTGGGAGCCCCGCCTGATAAGAGGGTTGGAGGGAGATGAGGAAGAGAGACCTACTAGGCTCATGCCCAGAAAGACTCGGGCTGAGAAGGTAAATGTGCTGCCTAAAGCTGCTACAGGGTTTCCCTGTCCACCAGGGGAAGGTGTGAGTCCGGACCCAGCCCTTTTCTCTGGGAATCTTGCTAAGATTCTCCTTCACCCTCTTGTGCTACCCCCAGCAGAGGGTGGGGGAGTGGGGGTCATTAGTCAGTAGAAGTGCCTACAGAAGGCAGTGTTTACCTATGTGGTAGTAACCACTACGTACCACCTGGCTCAACTTTAAGATTTAAGAATGTGGAGTTCCCACATATAAATTTTCTCTGGACTGGATGTGCCCCCATCAAGGCTCAGAATGCTACAATAAAAGTGCAGCCTTTGGAAATCATTCAGAAGACCCATTAGTCACAGGGAAAATGATGGTCATAGCGACAAAAAGCATCTCAGGTGGGTGGGATGGGCCTTAGTTTCACTACTTAGGGTGCAAATGTTGGTGTCTTCAGTGAAGACTTTCCCAGTAACCTGGCGGAAATGCTGGCTCTGCCTAGCTTTCTTTCCTACTAATCCTTACTTCCAGGTTCTCTTTCTTTTGTCCCCTGAAGAATCAACAGGATGTGTGATATTTCAAGAATATAATAAGCAGCTCCTCTTTCATAATGGGTATAAGGAACCTGGCACAGCTTGGAGTCTAGGATTATGGAAACACAGTGATAGAGTGAAGACTACACACCGAAACACATCTAGTCTTTTAGCAGAAATCTCCAACATGTTGGGACTGTTGCCATGGAATTTCACACCATCTTTTTTCCTGAGACAGACGCCATGCTACAAAGAGGGATAAGCCATTTGCGCAGTCTGAGGTGGAACATTTTAATTACATAAACGAGTCTGAGCCTAGTGCATAAATCCTTTAGAAATATCAAGGCAGATACATAAAACGCGAATCTACCAGGAATTTGGGATTCTTGGCTCTGGTAGAAATGTTCATGAAGCTGACTCTTAATTTGTAAATATGCTCTGTAAAAATTGTCCCTGGAAGCAGAATTTATTTTCCCTAACACAAGCTCTAAAAAAAAAAAAAAAAAAAAAAGGCTCTGGCAAGCAGCTGCAGGTGCCAGTTTGTGTGTACACTTTGGGGAAGATCAAAATACCTTCCTGTTTTTTGTTCCCCTCCACCATCCTCTTCACATTCACAACTCAGTGGTTAAAGGAAAAACTTAACAACACTACCATTTTCACACCAAGATATGTGAAACAGATATTCATATACAGACTTTTTTGCTTAATACTTAATGCTGCACAAATGCTAACTTTTTCAAACATTCGTGGGTATTTAATACCCATACATTAAGAGCTTTGAAAAATAAGTGGTTATGGAATAATCACATAAATTTAGAGTTGGAAGGGACCTTAGAGAATGTCTAAATCCAACTCTTATCCAACGGTTGAGGCAACTTAGTTTTAACAGTTAAGTAATTTGCCCAAAGTCCTACAGCTAATTAGGGGCAAAAGTGGAATTAGCAAACAGATTCTGTGATCCCTACTCCAGTGCTAATTGTACAATTATCACAGAGCTCTTCCTTGATAGCATGCCTCCAATAATTAAGGATAAAGATGACCAGAGCCAAGGCAGACATTCAGGAATCTCTGAGGAATACAGCAGCTCCATTTAAAATGGGAAGAAAAAAACCCAACCTGCCTGATGAAGAGCCTGCCAGCAGAGGTGTCCCCCCCTTACCCCATCGTGAAGCTCAGCCCTGATCTAAACGACACTCATGGTGTCTACCCCTGAGTCCTCTCCCGTGGGGAAGAGGGAGATTAAGTCATACTTTCTTTGGTTTTTGTTTTTAAATTGTTGGCAAGTTTGTTTTGGGTCTATACACTGATACTCCGTGAAGGGGACCAAGAACTTCAGGCAGGTGTTGCTGTTTTTCCTCCCTGGCGGTGCTGCTAACCCTCTTCCTCCTCGGAGCCCAGCTATGTCCATCTTTTTTTTAATTCTCATCCAAGGATATTTTTTCCATTGATTTTTAGAGAGTGGAGGGGGGGGAGGGAGGAGAGAGGGAGACAGAGAGAGACATTGATGTGAAAGAGACACATAGATTGGTTGCCTCCTGCTGGGGGTCGAACCTGCAACCCAGGTATGTGCCCTTGACTGGGAATGGAACCAGAGACCCTTCCGTGCATGGGCTGACGCTCTAACCACTGAGAACACTGGCCAAGGCCCAGCTCTGCCCATCTTGATCACAGGAAATGGATGCCGTAGCCCATGGTGAACAACTTCCTGGAGTTTCCATGACAGTCTATACTGAAAGCCATGTTTTTCTGGTACAGAATTTCTCCTGTAGGCGAATGCTTTAACCCAAAGCAGCTTTTAATTGGAGAAGGTAAAGGGTAGAAGCAGATGTATTATCAGGTGACTTGGGTTTGTTTTCTTTGCTTATGTGATAAGAAATGGATCTGATGCTCCAAGACTGAGTCTTCAGTTATTTATATGACTATTTTATGACTATTCTTATTTTATGACTATTTTATGACTTATTTTATGACTATTCTTTTCCTTACTATTAGACTCTAAGTGGGATGGGGAGATTAGATCCTAACCCTTCCACTTTTTGTTAAGTGCAGAAGGACAAGACTTCCAACAAGGTCAGTTGGTCAGCTCTTCTTCTGTGTGGACCTGGGCTCATGATCCAAAGGCTTTTGCACGTATGGCTGACATATCTCAGAAAGAGTGTCTCATGAAGCACTACAGGGGACTCTTTTGACTGTCAACAAATTCCAAGGAATGCCTGTTCTATTGATGCAAAAGAGTGACCAAATACTTCTCTGGTTTTTAAATATCATAAAATTCAAGTCCCTGATGGGAAAACAAAGATTTCACAAAAGTAGTAACATTGGCATTATCTGCAAACAACTTCTGAATGGAGACAGCATTTCTCTGTTGCCCATGTGAGCATGACTCTCCAAATAAAAGTGGTATGGAAAAGAGTTTGGAACTGAGTTTGTTTTTGAGAGTGACTTGTTAGGCAGGGGTATCAGTTTTTAAAAACAATGTTGAATGCTCAGGCGTGAATCATCTCCGGGATCAGATGTTCACTTCAGCATGGCTCTGTGTTCTCCTCTGGCTATGTGAGATGAGAACTCATACCGATCATGGCTTCGATACCCACACATGTTGCACTCAAATGGATCACGAAAGCCGTGGCAACCCATGTGAATGGTGAACATCACATAATCCAGGAAGAGGACTCGACAGTGGTCACACCGATACACATCCATCACCTCCCCTTCTTTGTTGATCACTTTGATGGAGTCTCGTGGGCAGATGGGTGGGGGCTTGAGGAGTTCATAAGGGCGGGGGACCTCCTTCAGAAGTGGCATCCCATTGCGGGCCCGAGGAGGGACCATGTGATTTTGCTGGTAGATGTGATTCTGGCGTTCTTCATGATTGCTGTCAGTGTCCGTGGAGTCCTGGCCACTATTGTTGGGGGAGAGGCCTCTTTCAGAAGGCAGGCTCTTCTCTGGCAGGTGGATGTTCTTCTTTTCCAGGTCCTGGGGGGAACCATTTGGCATCTCGGCACGGGTGAGGGCTATGGGATACATGCTGCTGATAACTGGAACCATCTCTGAGGTGGGAGCAGGTGGTGTCTGGACTAAGGGGCGCAGGGCCTCGGCACCAAGATAGCTGATGGCGTTATTGATGGCTTGGTCCATCATCCGGGTTTGTATCATCTCACTCTCTTTCTCGTACATGTAGCTGGGATTATAGTTGACATCAAAGCAGTGGCGCTTCTCACCTAGAACAAGTGAAAGAGTTACAAAAGGAAAAACACAAAGGCAGAACATTTATAAAATGATTTTCCAGAGTCCTTGAAAAGTAAGAAAGGACATGTTGCCTGCTCAGGAACACCCAGCCCAGGCAGAATGGTTCCATATGGCACCAAAGTCTCAGGGGACAGTGTTTGACAGCACATGTTTGGGCAGTCAAAATAAGTTAGGTTAGCAGGCAAAAGGAGGAGTCAGAGATGTCATTAAGTTGACTACAATGTGAGTTGTTTCCACTGCTCATGTTAGAGGGGAACTCTGGCGGAAACAAAGCCAGAGAACACGAGG
Organism: Miniopterus schreibersii; assembly: GCF_964146895.1. NCBI lineage: Eukaryota > Metazoa > Chordata > Mammalia > Chiroptera > Miniopteridae > Miniopterus > Miniopterus schreibersii. The sequence continues at coordinate 21,281,472 of NC_138116.1, forward strand.
ACAAGGTTTTTAAGGGGGCTCCCTGTGCAGGAGCATGGGGGCATCTGCATTTCTGCTCATGAACTATTAAGACACAGTCAATTCCCCAACTCTTATTTGCTTGTCATTTTCTGCTGGTAACTTAAGGAGCAAGGGAGACAGAAACATTGCCAAAGAGGGGATGATCTGTGACTGGCCTGCAGCTTCTAAAATAGCTACAGGGGTAGAAATAATAGCCCCAGAAACCCCCCACTCCCTACACTTGCCACTCCCCAAACACATCAGTTGTCAGACTGAGATTCAAGTAAAAGAGCTTCAAATATAGAAAGTTTTAGAAAAGCTTTCTTGATGAAAGATCACAATCTTTGCCCCTTTCATAGAGTGTGTGATTCTTTTGCTTGAAAAAAATGTGATCATTAGGACCTATCTCACACTTAACTGAAAAATTTATTTGTGGTCACCCTCTCCTACTTCTCATGTCAAACTGCTGAGAAATTTTGAAAACAGAGTTTAGCCACCTTCAGGGTGTGTGGGTGTCGTGTGTTAGAAAACTGAGGCTCTCTGGCCACAGGGAAGGCAGGCACAGGGTCTGCAGTGATGGCAGATGTGCTCAGTGGTGAGTGGCTGGTTGAAGGGAGAGAAAGCGAGGATGTGTCAAGAGCTGGAAGTGGGCCTGAGGTTATTGCTGATGCTTTTTCGTTCTGTAGACATTGGATTCTAGAGAGATTTGCTGAACCATATCCTCTCTTCTGTAACATTTCTTAGGCATGTTGTGGTTCCAAAATTTGTCACCACCATACGGTAAAGAGTTCAGTAATGAAAACAACAACAACATAAGAAAACAAAAGAACTGGAAGAATGAGTTCCTTTTCTTGAAGTCTCTCCAACCTACTGGGAGAGAAATAAGACCTGTACATATGGAACTGGAGAAAAATAAATGTTAAAAGTTGTGAAAGGGATGCATCCTATGGACACCTTTGGTTTTATTCTAAATACCATGCTTGAAGGATTTAAGCAGGATAGTAATATGTCTTCTGTAAAAAGAATTATAAGGCATGGGCAAGGTAGTATGGACACAAATCATTTACTTAAGCGAATGCGAAAATTTTAGAAGTACTTGGGGAAGGGAAATCATTCTTGGAAAACCTAAATTTTGAGAAGAGTTTTGAAATGGTAGGATTTAGATTTTCAGAGGTAGATGAGACATCCTAATTGAGGGAGAAGCATGAATGAAGGCAGAGAAATGTGCCTTGAGCAGGAAAGACTAAGAGTCTGGGTATAGCTAATATCAAGAAGTATGAAGTAAAGTATTTCTCAAACTTCACTTATTCCTTCACATTCTGCAATATTCACACACCAGGGTGGTTGACAGCATGAGTGCTCGAGTCACATGGACTGGATTTGATGCTGGCTCATCAGTTACTAGTTGTATGACCTTGGTCAAGTTACTTAACCTATCTATGGCTCCGAGCCCTCCTGTAAAATGGGGATAATAATCGCATCTACCTCACAGGGTCACTGGTAAGCACTTAGAACAGTACCTGATACATAGAAAGTGCTTGGTAAACATCAGGGTTTTTTGTTTTGTTTGAATCAGTTTCCTTTCTTTCTTTTTTTTGGTTAAAATAAATGTTTTTTAAGGAAACTTCATATCACTAACATAAACGGAAAACCAGAATCACTTGCCACAAATAGAAGATAACTATGAAAAATAAAGACGATGAAACAGAGCAATCGATTCAATTGTGATCAGACTCTACTGTGAGTACTTGAGACAAAGATCCCCCGTCTTTGTTCAAAACAGAGATCACCAAGTGTGAGGTGAATGTTCAACAACTAGCATCAAAATAAGTTTCAATCTTTCTCCTTGGTATAATCAGGGAGATTGAAAGAGAACTAAAAAGAAAGTAATTTTCTTGCCATGTGGATTAAGGTTTTTAAATGCATTGTGGGCCTCCTGGCATTTTGCATCCCACATTTTGGGAGATACTGAAAAAAGATACCACATGGTGGGCATTCTGAATGGTCAACCATAAGGTTTGGATTTGAACAAAGAGCAAACCACTACATGCCCCTGAGCAAGGGAGGCTTGTGGTCGAAATGTTATTTTCAGGATATTAATGTAACAGCAATGTGGAAGAGGAACCAGAACAGCGAGAAACTGGAGCCAGAGAGACCGGCTAAAAGATTTAATGTAATCAAATGGATTTGTCCTGCATCCCCACTATCTTAAGGCCAACCTGATAGTTTCTAGACAAGTATCTGAGAGAAAAAATATGCAAAGAAAAACACCCTGCTGCCTGGCTGGGCATGGCTCGGCGGTTGAGCATCAACCTAGGATCCAGGAGATCGTGGTTCAATTCCTGCTCAGGGCACATGCCTGGGTTGCAGGCTCGATCCCCAGTGCAGGGGTGGTGTGTGTGCAGGAGGCAGCCAATCAATGACTCTCTCATCACTGATGTTTCTATCTCTCTCCCTCTCCCTTCCTCTCTCTGAAATCAATAAAGATATACTTAAGAAAAAGAAAAACACCCTGCCTTGGCAACTCAATAAAAAGCAACAGAAAAGCAGACATTTACCAACGTGATCAATGGTTCTTTCTTATTTTCAGCTTCTAGATTGGATGCACCTTTGTTTGATCAAGGCTGTTTGGAAGAATGAGACTGAGAACAGGAAAACCAGCTAAGGTCACCATGTTCATTCCCCTGAGAGTGACACAGAAATGATGAACTTTGGTTTCTTGGCCTTTTCAAGTTCTTGATGATTTTCCAGTGTGGCCAGTTCTGCTCAACTCCCCAAATACCAGGGGTTCCTGAGAATCTTTTTATCTTTTCACCCAACAAGAGAGGCTCCAGAAAGTTTCTGGGGTGGGGCAGGTAAAACACAAACTCTGCTTTTATCCTTTCTCCCAAGAGTTGGCTTTACTTAATTAGGCCTATAATTTCACAACCTACACCACCTGCAGCACATGTCAGAAAACAGCTGAGTGCTAAAGTTGTAAGAGGCAAAACATTAAGAGGAAAATGAACCCCTGGATGAGTGGAAATAGGTGACTGAGTTCTGCGGTTAACGCAGACCATTGTTCATTGTGAAGAAGATGGGAGAGCCTCAGATCTTCACGTGCATGCACCCTGCAGTCATCAGATCCCTCATCTCCGAGTTACGGTAACTTGAGTCGTGCAGATGATTATCAGTCACCTGTAGACTCGATGACTCAATGTGTATGAAACTCAGAAGGGTAAGCTACAGTAATTGAAAAGCCAACAGCTCACGTTTCTTTAGTAACACACTCATAAAAAAAGGTTAGTCAAACCACAACAGTGTAACTGCTCCCAAACCTGCACGGAGCCTCTAGTCCAGCTTCTAGTCAAAATCATACCACACCTTTGAATGACTAATGATAGCAGCTTCAGGCTGAATTAGAGGTTTTGCTTCCAATGAAAATACAAATGGCAGCAGCAACTTGTAAGTTTAGAAACCAAGGCTGCCTGGCTGGGCTATCCCCTACCTGTAATCCTTTTTAAAGGTGTCAATCCCTAATATTTAGGCTTTGGTAACTCTACTAAGCAACCACTTGTCTGAATTGCTGCAGTGTGTCCAGGGCATATGGCTGTTGCCTTCTAAGTGCCAACTTCAAAGTACAGAATTACAGCCTAGAGCTAAAAAGGGACCTTCACTGAGCATGTGGATTCAGTCCTCTGCCTTTGGGGACAAAGGACAAGATCCACCATCCTAATCTGTTTACTTCTGGTCTTTATACTTCACAGTACCTAGTACTGTGCCTTATAGGTAATACTAATAAGAACAGCTACTGTTTATTGAGTCTCTACTATATACCCAGTGCTGTCCTAGGTACTTTGCATATTGTCTCATTTTACCTAAGATGACTTATCATCTCTTAGTCAGATGAAGAACCTAAAGTGCAAACAAGTTGATTAACTTGCTGAGGCTGCTCAGTTGGTAAATGAAGAACCAGGATGCAATCCAAGTATGTGTTTGAGCATTAACTGCTGTTTCCTGCTGCTACCTTTCCTGTGTCAGCACAATCCCAGGACCGGAAGTGACTTCAGGGAAAAGCAACTGTGCTTTGTTCCATAGGGACCAGCACCACGCATTCAAGAAATATCTATGATGCACAGCTATGATGTCTATATGGTGCACAACAGAGTGCCTGGCATATGTAAGCACGCAATTAAGTGATGGATCTATCATCATCACCATCATCATCATCACACCATGTTAGGTACTTTGAGGAATATAGACATAATTGCAATCCAATAGGAGATGCAGCATTTACACAATTTCATTACAAATCAATATCCTTAATATGATGTGGTGAAACTGAGTATAGAGTAGCCAAGAGAGTGAAGAGAGAAAAATACAGACCACTTCTCAAACACGCCACACATAATACGTGACAAATATCAATCTATTATTTTCTTTAAAGTCTCCTTTGTAATCTGAGGTGGTGGTAGTGATGGTGGTGGAGACAGTCATATATATCACAGAAAGCAGACGGTTAATCTTGCCTTGAGTGCAGAGGGAGAACAGAGCCAAGAGAGAGCTCAGGAGAGTAGATGAATATAGACCACGTGTACCTTTAAGGGCAGATGTGAGGGCGGGCATTTCAGACAGAGAGCATGGGAAGAACAATTACATGGAAGTAGAAAAGTATTACATAGAAGTGGGAGTACATTGTGGCTGAATTAAAGGAGTAGTTAGCTGAAATGATAATATTAGAAAAGGCAAATTGGAGACAGAATGTGGAAGTCTCAGACTGCCTCAGTGGTTTGGATTTTATTCCAATGGGGAAGCATTGAAAGGTGTTTTGGCTTTTGTGTGTGTGTGTGTGGGGGGGGGGTGGTTGAGAAGGGGAGAAATGATTTAAACATTATAAAAATAACACAATTCCAATATTGCCATCATCATGATGGGTAATGTGAAATATTCAAGTTTGCTTTGTATTTAAGTTATTTGAGTCACTTGAATTTATTTGCTGCTACCTTCATATAATTTCCTATGTGTATTATCACTTACTGCAAGCATATATCCAAAAAAGAAAAAAAAAGGCAGGTAAGTAGGGTAAATGGGGTAGATGGAATATCTGATGATGATTATGCCTCTGATTTCAATCTAAATGAGACTAAAGTGACTAACACTTCTTCCAGGAGGAGGAAAGCAGAGGGGAGCCACAGAACAAGAAGCAGGAAGGAGAGAGAACAGAGAGAGCTGTGGGGGTGGCTGTGAGGAAAACTGAGCTGGAGACCACATTTTTTTTTTTCTGCTGCAGAAGCCTTTGTCCTCTGTGAGACACAGTGAAGTGCTATTTGGATGTTGTCTGTCCTGATGGAATCACCAGCAGAAGACACTTCTTTTCTCAAGAAAGCACACCATGGTAGGAGGATGAAGAGGGTAAAAGGGCCAAAATTATGGTGACAGAAGGAGACGAGACTGGGTGGTGAGCACACAATGCAATACACAGATGTATCATAGAACTGTACACTTGACACTCATATAATGTATTAACCAATGTCACCCCAATAAATTCAATTTAATAAAAAAATGAAAACACAGGGAGAATAACTGCCCTTCTTCAGAGTTTTTTCCCCACAAGCTTTCAATGACTAGACTCCTCCCTGTGCAAAGGCCCTGTGTCCCACACAGGACATGCACTGCTCTGGGTGACCTCCCTTAGACTGCAGCACTTTCCAGCCTTAGGTTCTGGCCCTGCTCTGTCTCTCCACCTATCTCCTCCCCTTTCCCTTCTTGGTAAAAGAACTTCACTGGATGGTTCCTGATATCCCTTCAAGCTCTAAAATGCTGTGATTTTTTAATGCATATAGGATTATGGATTTCAGCCTTTTGGGAAGGGGTGGGAGAAGATACTTTGTGCTCTTAGAAACAGGCATTAAAACTGCTTCCTGTCACTCTGTTAACCAAAGCGGACAATTTCTCTTTAGCTACTTCACAGGGGGAATTGATGGTGTTTGTTGAAGTGTCAAAACCTCACTCATATGTTTACCGCAGGTGAGTGAGATCTTTTTTCATGTTCGTTTAGACATGAAAACTTCCTTTAATAAAGTAATATATAAAATAAAATAAAAATAAGGAGATGCTATGGTAACCACTTTGGTCTGAATAACACATCTGTTTTTGGAAAAAGAATGAAAATCAGAAAAAGCAATATGCAGAAATGAAGTCATTTTCCTCCTCCCCCCAGGAGAGAAATCTGGCCTCTATTTTGAGCCAAGTATTTGAAGATGGCCTAGTTAGAATTATAGTCCAACAAGTTTATAACAGGAGAATAAGATTCAGAGAAAAGACAACCCATAAAAGGGTTGGGCACTAAAAGTAAGGTCTTCTTGTCCTTTGAAAAGAACAACTAAGAAGAATTATTTTGATGATGGAAAGATACTGGTTTCTAATGAATGTGTATCAATTTATTCCCCATTTTAGAGAACGTGATACAAAATTTCTTAGAAAATTAGGAAAATGATTTTATTTTTCTCCTACTTGGGCAATTTAATTGCATTCTTACTCTTCAATAGAGGCATGCATTTTTTTGTTTGTTTCTAAATGCATTTAGACTTAATCCAATAGGTCCCTCTTCCTCAGTTTGATTCTAATGGATGAGAAATGTTACCTACTGGTAGTTATCTCTAGCCTGCTGGGAGAGCATCAGGCTGACCTGATGGTATAATTTCACCTTTACCCTCACAGTTCAAGAGGTCAGGGAAGCCAAGGTTGGTCTGAGTGCTGTGCAACTGTCAGCAAGGATTAAAGGTAGTGACTCATTCTTCCTTCACACTTTACCCATTGCCATTTCCCTGGCAGCTGATGTTTTCAGAAAATGGTGACTTGGAGAGGAAATATAGGAGAAAGAAGAGAGAAGAGAAGAGGGGAGGAGGGAAACATTAGCCCCATATATTTTACATCACTTCATATCACACTGTCATAGTGTTCCTTCCCCTGCCCCCCCTTGATATTTCTATTTTCTATCAAAAAGGTTGATTCAGTTAAATGACTCAAGAGCTTTATTTATTTTAAAAAATATCTCTAAAACAAAGGTTCAGGATATAAGCTAATGCTAGAAGATTAGAGCAATGTTCAGGAACAGGAATATCACAGGCGTAGCAGGAGCTCTATAACCATTTCAGGATGAACGAATGGATGAAAGAGTGAATGAACAAATAGTGATGCCCTAAGTCAAATATATAACTGTTGAGCTAACATAGCTGTTTTATAGAATCTCAGATTCATCTTACTAAAAAAAACCCCTAAAATATATGATATGGTTCCTAACATAAACATCATATTTGTACCACCTTGAGAAAAGAGTTATCTGAAGTTACACAAATGGGCTTGATAAACACAAAGGGTATTCATACTTACTGCCTTTTCTAACTCATCTCACAGACTCGTAGAGAGGGACCTTCTTGATCACTCCATCACCTATTCGGTCTCCTCATTTCACAGATGAGTAAACAGAGGCCCAGATAGGTTACGTGATTTGTCTAAACACACACACAGTTAAGAAATGACTGAGCTAGAATCAGAACCTGGGTCTTTTGGCTTCTAATCCAGGGTTCTTCCTATTGCACTATACCACAATTTACCGAAAAAAATTTCCCCCAGTTATTTGGAGTCCCCGAAGCCCTGAAGTTGCCACCTCAGTGCAAATCGAGAGCTAATGCTACTGGGTTTCCTGATTCCACACAGAGAGAATGTGACGATGGTTCAGAAGATGAGAGAAATCAACCTATAAGATCAGCATCTCTCATGAGTCTGTAAATGGTGGCATAAAAATCCTCTGGCCATAATGGTAACAAACAAATGGAACATGAGTCCCTGATGCAGTGAGTAAAATGGCATGGACTTGGACATAAGAAACATGTGTTTTTAAATCCATGAAAATACCAAAGCAACTTTTATTATATTAAGTAGGGCCTTAGCATAACAATAGGCATGGGGCAGCTATAAGAATTAGGTACCTTCTCTCATATTTTAGTTCTCTCAGACCAAAATGAATTGACCATGACTAGGTTGAAATTAAGTCACTTTACATCCTTTTTCTTGCCCATTTCTCCCATGTCCCTCCCCACATCAGCTACAGCCATTTCTAGACTCAAAACTTTCCCCAAATTAAGTTACATTCATGGCATAGAATAACAATTCAAGCTTTCTTTTGTACTCCAGTCAGAACTACTTTATACATGTAAAGCTCAAGAGAGATATGAGCAACATCTTAAGATAATGTCTTGGAATCACAATTAAGTCCACTGAGCCTAACTCCATATGGAAGCCCATACATGCCCCCTGACATCTCTCACCAAGGAGAGGAAAGATGGGAAGGAGGAGGGGGTCTCCCCGAACTGAAACGCAACAACTTTAGTCTGACATGATTTATTCTTAAAGTGACTAAAAGGGTGCAAACGCTTTTCAGCTATTCAAAACTAATAAGCATAAATACCAAACTACGTAATTTTGAAATATATGGGTTCTTTCAACATATCTCTATAATTCACATAAAATACCAGCCTGTAAAAAATTATCTAGACCAGAATAAAATTTAACCAGATTTAACCAGACAGGCACTTCATATCTGTAAAAGCTATTGGCAAGAATAAACACGAAAGGACGGGAGTCAGAAATCAACAGCAACAGCAGCTTTGGAAAAACAGACCAAGAGATTTCTAAAATATCATCGGTGCTGAGGGAGGTCTATTTTCATGTGATAACTATTTTTGTTCAATAGCACTGACTTTCAATTTATAGCAAAATTGATACATTCAATTTAGCTGCCTACTTCACAAATACAAATCTATTTTAAATATCATGGTCACATTTTTGTAAGCATCTGGGAGAGTTCAGCAAAATATCTCTGCCTTTCGGCAGTCTTAATACCTTAATGGACATAATTATTTCTTAGCCATCTCCTTATGTTGTATTTTTTGACAATGTGAAAACCAATGGCATAAAAATTAACTCCAGTAAGATAAATGACTAAATCAAGTCTTATTATTTAAATCTATGTTTTCCCAACCACTTTCTCTTAAAGCCAATTTTGAATCAAATTCAAGAAAATATGCCAATACATTTTAAAGCATGAAAAAAGTTTGAGCATGATAATGTAACCAACTTGTAAAATATAATTACAAAAATGTTATCTTGCACATCTTACTGGTGTACACTGCATAAACTCATGCAACATATGTCATTCAGAATAAAGAAGAAGGAACAGCATTTATAACACCAACTCCATTTAGGAAACTGGATACCAAATACTCCTGTCTTCAACTGTAAAGATTCTTTAGTTAAAACATTTTATTCTATTTGCTCTAGTTATCAGAATGAATCATGAAGAATAAACGTGTACAATGAAAAAGCAATTGCCTTATTTTAACAGAGATTAAGCTAGGAAGGGCCTGTGTAGTAAGCATCCTATGTTATCTCATTCAAACTATCTGCTAACAGCAGCAGGAAAAAGGGTTTTATTCTTACCAATGAATTTCTGAGGCATTGAGCTTTTTCGTTTTGCCACATTGCTTGCTAATCTGTCCAGAACGAGAGCTCTTTCACTTCCCATCTCTGCTTTGATGTGTCTTGCCTCCGCACTTGCTGGTTTGGGAAAATGTAAAAAGAAGAGGGGAAAAAAGGTTGGTAAATGGGAGCAGAAGAAATAAACTGGAAGGAAAAGTGTCAGAGATCTGATGCACACTCTTGTTACCGGTTATTACTGCTCAGATTCTTGCCTGAGGGACCTGCTGTGGTCAGTGAAGCCAGCACCAGGGCACATTCAAATCTTGCAGTCCTTATGCTGAGATGGGAAAGCCCAACCCATCCCCAAACAGTACCTTCATTAGCAAGAGGAAGTATTAAATAAACAGACTGGACGTGGTTGGTTGCAAAAAGATAGACAGAGATCTTCTAACCTCCGATCAGCCTTCTTTCTGATTCTGAGTAACTGCGTGTGACACCTGCAGACTGATATAATTCTTCTTAACAACTTTGAAAAAAAAAAGTATGGTGCCCCAGATTTACTGCTGTTTATGTTAACAGCACTTTTGAAAATAGATACACTTACCCAGACAGCAAGAAATCTACTCAGTGATTTGTGTATTGAAATTCTGAGTGGTTTTTTTCTTTTTTTTTTTCCAGCATGCTTCTTTCAGTTCCTATCTTTTAAAATTCTATTTCTCTGTCTCAGTTAAAACTTCCCTGAGCAACACTTCTGTCTTGAAATTAAAGAGCAATTTGTATAATGCATTTTTATTACATTTCTAATGAAAAATGTGAATAAAAACTGCCTAAGAAAGTGGTCTAATTATCAATCCATGAACAGAACTTCCAGTTGTGTAGGCCTGTGGTTCTCAGACGTGCCTGAACATTAGAACCACCTAAAGGCCATGTAAGACTCACCTATGGCCAGGCCCCTCTTTTAGGTCAATTAAATCAGGATCTCTGGTGTAGGGGCCTAGGCAGCAGTATTTTTAAAGTTTTCCAAATGATTTTAAAATGCAGCCAGAATTGAGAACCTCTAGAAGAATATCTAATCAACTAAATAGTTAATAGGAATATAGTATAATTTACCCTTGTACAGCAAGCAGTCCCCAATAAGAGTTCATGTTTAAAGTTCAGAGATACAAGCTGCTCTAAATATAAGGCTTTAAAGTTTAACACATGATGCTAACCCAAGCTAGAGATCAGCAAACTTTTTTGCAAAGGGCCAGATATTTTAAACTTTAATGGAACACATATTGTCAGGGTGACAGTCTCTGTTTTGTTTTGTTTTTAACCCAACCCACCACCCTTTAAAAATGTAAAAACCCATGTATACAAACAGGCTGTTGGCTACATTTGGCCTGAGGGTCATAGTTTGCTCACTCCTGCCCTAAGCAAATATGTTGTAATACTACAAACATTTCTCTCTGTTTCATTATAAGCATTTCAGGAGGTCCTAATTACAATGAAGGATCCATACATTTCTAATGTCTTTAAGGAAGAAGACACTGAAATTAAATGATGATAGTAAAAAGCAAGTGATGATTGCAGAATAGATTTCCCCCCCAGCTATATATACAGACTTAGGAACTGTCAGTGCTTGTTCTGGAGTTGAAGAGTTTGCTGTGTGAAGAGTTTCTAATATATGGAAATAATGTCACCAATTCCATGGTATCTCAGACATTCAGTACCACAAATGGACATATCCAAAGAGAACACTGGTCACATCTGCAGTAAATGAGACAAAAAGGCCTCCAGGGCAAGGCTGTCAAGTATGGTCAGGGCAAGAGAACAAAAGACAAATTAGAAAAAGATAAATCAAAGTATTAAATATTCTTTATTTTATTATTGGCATGTTTTTGGTTTTGTTTTTTTAAAACCCTATGCCAAACATTACACAATAAATTATAAAACTCAGAATTTTTAAAAATCAGAAATAAAATGAAATCTGGCTCCAAAAATGATTAAGAGGATGATAGTAATGACCATATTTACTTAGACTTTGTGAGTTTCCTATCAAAAATAATTCTATGCTCTAAAGAAATAAATCCCAGACTCCAGTTTAAGCTATCAACAATACTGTTTGTGTAATGAAAACAGGGTCAGAGTAAGAGGCTTGGCAGCTTTGGGGCTAGTGGTGAAGTATTGCAACTTTGGCTGACAACCGTTGTAAACAACTGTCACTTTAGTGACAGGACACTGCTGTTGAGTGAAGTGGATCAAATTCTGTCCAGCACAGGGATAAGTTTAAATGACCAAACAGGAAACTATTATATATATAATTTCCTTTCACACAAACCACCGCCAGATGTGGTAGTATCCAGATCCCCAAGAGCAGAGAGATGAAAGACAAAGGCCTGGGATTTGAAGTAAGTTCCTGAGGCTATTAGATGGAGGCCTTTTCTCAGAAGCATCAGACAGGCAGCTAAGTTTGTGGTCTGACTGGGGACATTCATCCTGGTTTGAACATCTCTGAAGAGGATTAAATCCAGGTAAGTCTCCCCCGACCACTCTGTATTTATGATCAAAAAGGTTTAGAGTGAAATGAGAATAAAGTAACAGTACTTTGGAAATTTTTAACTTTATCCCCATTTTAGCACTATTCTTACTAGTCTCTTCAGTCTCTCCTCTAATGGCCCTGTCATTACCCAGAGGTATGTCCGTTTAGTCCCAGGCCTTTCTCCAAGCATTCTGCTGTTAGTCTAGTTTTCCCCCTTGTCTCTCAGTAGCCACTGTCTACATTTTACCAAAGTCACTATCAATTACCACAGCAGCTGTCTGAGGACGCATACTCAATATCCTCTATATCTGGGAGGATGCTAAAGCAGGGGACACATTGACCTAAATAATGTAATTAGGGCATGTCACTAAATGGCAGCCCTCCGAGATAACATCACCTTTTTATCCCTGTTTACTCACCATGCTTGTCTTGACAGTTATTTCTAGATAAATCTTACCCTGTAAATCAGTGACCAAATGACTCACATTTAAAACACAAACTTCTGGAGGTTATGGATAGACAGGTAATTTGAGGCATGGGTGGAGACTTTTCCATTTTCCTAATTCTGGTTAGTTTGAAAGAAATCTGAAACTCAACTAGAGGACTTCATCCACCCATACCCTCACTCAAAATACCAACTCCAAGAGCCAAACTCTCATTGTACCTGTGAATACACTCTAGAGATTTTTATTGAGTTAACTGTGTTTTCTAATTGGCAAGTTAAGCAAAGGCTAAACTTTTTTTAAAATTCTCACCCTAGGATATTTTTTTCCATTGCTTTTCAGAGAATGGAAGGGGGAGAGAGAGAGGAGGTGGGGGAAACATAGGTGTGAAAGAGACACATCTATTGGTTGCCTCCAGCATGCACCTCCGACCAGGGCTGGGGATGGAGCCTGCAACCGATATACGTGCCCTTGGCCAGAAATGAACCCAGGGCTCTTCAGTCTGAGGGCTGACACTCCAACCACTGAGCCAAACTGGCCAAGGCAAAGGCTAAACTTTTAATTGAATATTCTGCACTCTCATTTTCTTTCCCAAACTGCTAGTCTTTGCCTTGCAATTCTTGTACAGCTGCTGTGCGATACCATTAAATGAGTGCCCTTTAAAATAAAGAAATGCTATAGAGTTAGACAATCTTTGGGGTACAAAGAGTTTAGGCAATAACAGAAAAGAAAGGAAAAGGAGACTACTGGTTTTTGGTCCTCTGCTTCACTCTAAGACCCAACTGTCTATTTATACAAACAGTCTAGACTTGTTATCTTGCTGCATCGTGTCTCAGAAATGTAAGTGGAGGGAAACTAGTTTGGCAAGATAGTAAGGGAACAAGATAATGGGTTTAAATGACGAAATAGGAAATCCGTTCCTGGGTGGTGTTTGGCAGTTTAATGTTGCAAGGGGGTGGGTGTGGGGATATGGGATGGTGGCAAGGAACTATCTGCACACTTGGTTCACGAGTAAGCACAGGAGTAGGACTGTAATTCTGGATCAATTCCCCTTCATTCCACTTGCCTACTGTATAGTGGCTATATCAATTTTCATCAGCAAAATTATTTAAAAGACATGTTGAAGAAAAATAATAAAATGAATATGAAGTCTTAATTACAAAATAGATTACTACCTTTAATCTCTGTGCAAGTCTGAAATAGTTTGTCTGGTTTTTAGTTACCTGTTCCCACGATGCCATTTCTATCTCAAAGTGATTGCAGGTTTAAATATGTAATTTGTTGTATTTTTGTTTTTGTTCAAAATCCTTCATTAGATCTTGAAGTGTTAAATGGAGCTCAAATAAGAGGCATGCTTCCTGTCTCTTCTATGGTGTCAGTAGCTAATGGAGAGTGGAACAAAGGGGTGTTATTGTGCAATCAGAATTGTCTAACAAGAGATTGCTATCAAAGACTGGGGCAGGTTCTAACAAAAATGTTACATAAAAATCATTGCCTTTTTGAGCAAGTAAAATGAATATCACCTGTAAGATAGTATCGATTTTTAAGCAAAATAATCAGTTTAAGAAAATAGACCTTTTTTTTGATGTGAGAGAGACACATCTACTGGTTGTGTCCGGCACTCACCCTGACCAGGGGGGCGGGAAGCGAACCCACAATGCTTTGGTGCACAGGCTGATGCTCTAACCACTAGGCAGTACCAGCCAGGGCAGGAAAATAGACTTTTAAAACATTTAAAACTTTTTCTTTGGTCTGCTACTTGGAAAAAATATAAGTTTATTTGGAAACTCTCATGCTTGTATTAGCTCAACTGAAACAATGTGAGTGAAGATAAAAGGTTTTGACTCCTAGATTAATAAATATAATTATACAATTACTTTAAAAATCTTTTTATTGCTAGGACTTGTCATACAAAAATATGTCCTGCTCCAAGTGCTCATAATTTGTGTGAAATGAGGCTAATGAATCTCTATGCCAGCTGTTAGTCCCTTTCTGGAATAAGGATCAAACTAATGAGAAAATAAAACCTGTGGGCTTCTATATTCGTTCTTCTTTTCATACATACTGCATTAAGACAGCAGAATTTGAGTACCTTCATGATGTCACTTGTGACATCTGGTGAAGAAACGTGGCTGAAGTAGCAATATCACACATCTCTATTATATCAATAGATCAAGTGGCCACTCCTTTGTTGGATTGTGATTCTTCAAGAGTAGGGGTTAACCTTCACTTATCCTTACAAACAGCTCTGACACAGAGCCTGACGCATAGGGAATACAACAAATGCTATCTGAATAAAAGAAAAATGAGTAGTAAGGCCAGAGGTCCTGTTGCTCAGCACAGCTTTCTTTTGCAGACTAGACTCCAGTCTGAGGCCTTTTTTCTGTTCTGCTTCCATAATGGTCTGCTTCTTGATGGGGGCAGATTGGTCCCAAGGTTGGGCTCTCACACTAGGCTGGACTTCAATTTACAATAAGCACTTGATGAATAAGTGCTGCATTCACAGTAAATATGGAGCATCATCACTTTAAAAGTCAGGGATGAAGGGATAAGATGCACCACTGGTGATACTCTAATCATCAGGCTCAGAATGGAACACCACGTCCAGACAGGAACTCCCAATTTTAGGAGACAGAAAAGGAAACCATATAGAGAGAAGTGGCAATAATTAAATGATTGTCTTGTGTTGCATTAAACATTCTTTACATTTTGAACTTCAGGAAAAATCATAAGAACTATTTGAAATATAAGAGTAATATATTGACTGACATGCAGTATTTATTATACCTGATTAAGTTGTGACTTTATACACTTTGTAACCTGAAACTGCCATTACAACATATTTGGTTTTTTAAAAAAAATCAAAACTTGCTTAGTTAACCCCCCCCTTTTTTTTTTGCTGAGACTTAAAGTATGCTGCATGCATCCATCAAACCACCTTTATGAAATGCGAATTAACCTTTATATTTTAGCATTTCCTGAATCACCTTCTACCACAGAAGATAGCTAAAATATTTCTTTTGATAACATTCTAATTTGAAATTCCTAAAAAAAGTAATGGAGTGAGAAGGTGGTAACCTTACTTCAAAATCAATAATTTTGAGCTTACTGTTCATAGAGGGTAGGGTACTGATTTTCCCCCTACTTCCAGGAGAATTAAGACATACATATATGCATATGTATGTGTCTATTAGTATGTGTGTTACTATATTTATTTTGCTAATCAAATAATATATAACCTTTTAAAAATATAGCCATGTTTTCCAAAAGTGAAAACAGTAGAAAAACCCCAATGTCCATTAACCAATGAATGAATAAATAAAACATGGTGAATCCATAGGATGGAATAGTATTCGGCCATAAAAAGGAATGAAGTGCTGACACATGCTACAACATGGACAGACCCTGAAAACATGCTCAGTGAAAGAACCTGGACATCAAAGGCCACATATTATACAATTGCATTTATGTGAAATGTTCAGAATAGGCAAAACCATAAAGACAGAAGGCAGATTAGTGCTTGCCAGGGCCTGGAAAGAGGAGAGATGGGGAGTGACTGCTAATAGGGGCAGGGATTCTTTTCAGGGTGATGAAATGTTATGGAATTAGTGGTGATAGTTGTATAATTTTGTGAATATATTAAAAACTATTAAATAGTACACTTTAAAAGTATGAATTTTTTGGTATGTGAATTATTCTTCCATAAATTAAAAAAAAAATTATTGATTGATTTTAGAAAGCGAGCAGAAGGGAGAAAGAGAGACAGAGACATTGATTTGTTGCTCAACTTATTTATGCATTCATTAGTTGCTTCTTATATGTGCCCTGACCGGGAACTAAACCCAAAACCTTGGCTTATCAGGATGACACTCTAACCAACTGAGCTGCCCAGCCAAGGCTTTCCATAAATTTTTGAAAATAAAAAATATTGTTAATCATGAAAACAATGAAAGTTCTAGTGAATTTTTAGTCGGTCACTGAATTTTTAATGAATCTCAATTTCCTTACCTCTAAAATGAGGAGGTAGGATTAGATGCTCTCTTTAATCTTTCTAGCTTTAAATATTAATGATCTATTTGGAATATAATAGATTTTCATAACTTGGGAATTTCTCACAGTAAGAGCTTTGTCTATGGTCTGAAATATGGAACTACAAGCAAAGATGCCCAGGTATTGCCTGACTAACCTTAAGCATGTCACTTAAGATGTCAAAACCCACATTTTGGGTAGGTTTCTTTTAAGGAGAGTAAATGTTTCTCTTTAGAAATAAGGAGGAAATCCAACTCCTTGATAAAACCAAAGATGCCATCAGAATAAAAAGCAGAAGCAGTGTAAACCAACAGAATTCAGTTGGCCAGCTCCTAATACAATAAAAGTTTCCTCTCACTCAAAATGGGTACAGTTAAACTCATGATTTCCAATCCATTTTCCTTGAGTTCCACATTATTTCTGTCATATTTTTGTAATCTTTCTGCATTAGAATGTCCAAACTATTCAACTGCAACTATTACTGTCAAACATCAAATCTCATGAGGATTTATACCTAAGCAAGTGGTTCAAGTGACCGAATAAAAATGTCACACAATCCAAGCTGCAGAACCAGGCTAATGGTCAATGGAATGGGACAAAGGACAGCTGCAGAGATGCAACACAAAAAGTTTCAGGCTGTTTCCACTGAAGAATGAAAAGGAAATAAAACCACAACTAATATATGGAAAGAATCTAGTGTTTCAACCTATCATTGGTAGGCATATAATTCAAAACACTGAATAAAATATGACTAGAGAAGTATATGATTTGGGGGCCTTACGCAAAGAAATCCTTGCGGTTTTAATCAACTCTGCCCTAGCCACCCTTCAGGCTGCTCTACTCTCGATCTTTCCTATTTCAGTTCATGGCAACTGCATTCTTCATCACATCCTACACCAATCTGTTAGGAAATCCTGTTGGTGCTACCTTTAAATATATATAGAATTAGAACACTTCTCACTGCTCCTACCACAACCAAGACACAATTTTCTCTTGCTCAAATGATTGCAATGGCCTCCTAAACAGACTCTCCAAATTCCAATCTTGCCCCAAATACAATCTATTCTCAATAGCAAGTAGAGTGATTCTTTTCAAAGGAGAAGCCCAATCATGTCACCTCTGTTCAAAACCCTCTGAAGATTTTCAATTTCACTTAGAGTAAAAGTTTTTACAATGGCCTACAAGGCCTGTTAAGATCTGGTTTCCCATTTCCTTTCTGGCCTCCTGTCCTATTACTCACTTCAACCACACAGGACTATTTATACTTCTTCAAACTCAAGCCTCAGGGCCTTTGCATTTGCTATTTCCTAGTTATCCACAGGGCTCTCTCTGCCTCCCTTTAAGCCTGTTAAAATGTCACCTGGTTGAAGCTTTCCCTGACTCACCCTCAGCCCCCAGTACCTGCTTCATTCCCCCCCTCCCCAATTATTTATTTTTTATTAAATCTTTTGGGGTAACACTGGTTAATAACATTCTATAAATTTTGTGTACAGCTTTATAATGGAACTTCTGTATACTCTATTGTGTGCTCACCATCTGAAGCCCAGTCTCCTCCCATCAGCATATATTTGATCCCCTTTACACTCTTTATCTTCCCCCTACCCATCATTTTTCTTGATACTACTTACCACCTTCTAATACACTGTATACATTATTTACTTTGTTCATGGTTTGTCTTTCCCCATGAAAATATTAAACTCCACAAGGGCAAGATTTTTTGGTCTTTTTATTTACTATTGTATCCCACCACCCAGAACAGTAGATGTGTGAAGAATGAGTGTTGCATAATAAACTCACCGGCTTCACCCAGGTCACTGCTCTGAAGAAATGTACGGCAGCGCTCCTTGTGCTCCTCAAGGGAACTTCTCTGCTTGTAACTCCTTCCACAAAATTCACATTTATAGGGTTTCTCAACTATAAGGAGAGCACAGGGGACACTCAGTGATCCTCAGGATTAGAACAAATAGTGTATGGGAGCTCTGTGAAAACTGCCTACTAGGAATGAGACTGCTGAGGGCAGCCAGAGAATTTGGATACTTCTGCATCTGCATTACTTTTAAATTTAGTAAACTGAAGTAAGGTTAAGGTCTACGATGGATTATTATGTCAGAGTATTCTTCAAAAGGACAGTCTCCTTTCACAGATGAAAGGATTTAGACTTAATGATTATTATTGAATATAGAGGTTTGACTCCAGATCCAATCTTGCTTCTTTGGAGAATAACATGGGGCTTTTTTATTCTTCAAGGAGGTTAGTGTGGTTTAAGAGTGAAACAGAAAAGGGCCACTTATTTTGTGATGTCCATCTGGTTGTAAGTAAAGAATGCTGTACTTAGTGAGAGTTAGCCATTCAGCTAGAAATTGATAGCCTTTTTAGAGCATTGACATATTTGGATAAATTCAGCTCATCATTGCCAAGTGGTTATAGCAAAGTCTGGACTAAATCAACAAAAACTGAGCAATGAACTAAGGATAATTTTGAATAATTAGAAATAAGAACAAATTGCAAAAATAACTTCACCTTAATTTCTAAGATAAAATAAAGGTTTCCTCAAAAGTTGATCCATACAGTTCAGGCCCTTTATAGTCCCAACTCTTCCAAATGTTCTATTGCTTAAAACATGTAAATAACAACTTCAACTCTGTGTACAAGGCTGGTCTTTATGATTTGTTGATAAAATGTACCCTATAAATTTGTCATCGAGTTTTAGAAACTGAGATTTTTATTTTCTAATCCTCTTGCTCTGTTTAAAACAGAACCTTTGGAACTTAAAGCACTAAAAGATCCTTTAATATGGAATCCCAAATTAAATAAAACAGAACCTTTGGAACTTAAAGCACTAAAAGATCCTTTAATATGGAATCCCAAATTAAAATAAATGTAGGTTTGCCAGGGCTAAAAATGTTAAGTTTCTGCATAAATTGGTGTCTTCTAGAATCTGTCTTAAAAATGACTAATACTGTTAGATCTTACTTGAAAAAAGCAACAGAAGAGAACTATTCTAATTTTTTGGAACAGATTCATTACTTTGAACACTGAGCTTTGAGCAAAACTCTTCTTTTGCCACTTACGACGTCTTACGGTGGATTTTGTTGGGGGTGACTTGATTAATCCTTAGTCTCTGAATTGTGACCAGTTGAGGATTTGGGGCTGGGTTTTAGTCAAAGCAGTATGTGGATTGGCATAAAAACAAATCTTTTTTTTTCTTCAATTAAAATTTTGACAGATAACATCAAGAACATGAGGTCCCAAATTTGAAAAATAAAGTCAGTTTTATTTTTGTAGGAGGGAAATTCTAAATGTTGAAAACAAATTTATTATCTTGCTTGGTTAAAATCAGAAGTGAAAAACATTAAGACAGAACATTGTTTTGTATGAATTCTTATTTCTACTCCTCTTTTAGAGATTAAAAATAAATGGGCTGATCAAGAAGAAAGCTGGGTTTAAGAAATTTAGCCCATGCACACCTAAAACTAATACAATGATATATTATGCCAATGACAGTTCAATAAAAAAGAAATTTGGCCCAGAATGGCCCAAAAAAAAACCCCAAATTTAGCTCAGAATAGCCAAAAGTAACCACCTACCAATGATTTATATCCAGTTTACAATTTTACATAATTTACAAACTACACAACATTGAGTTGCCCAGACTTTTGAATGAAAGGTGTGTGTTTTCAAGGAAAATAATCTTTTAATAAAGTTCACCATAAGAGAATACTGATGGCTATCATTTTTTCGCAAAAATTAAAAAGGCACCAAAAATAAAATTAAAAAGGCATTTTTATAGGGCAGGCTCTTCCTGTCGGGTGTTGTTCTCTAGGGCAGCAAGAATGGTAAGGAGATGATCATCCCCATTGAGCCAGACGGAGAGCAATTAATGCCTTAATGGAAGTGTAATTAGCCCTAGAGGTCTCTGCTGTTGTAACCCTTCAGAACTGGAATGACAGATGAAAACCTCCATATTTAACTCTTTCTCATTTTCGCAATGGGCACTGAGGAACATACATTTACTAGATATGGAATGCTCATTGCTCTCACTTACCAGAATGTGTTCTAAGATGACCTGTGAGTGCATCTCTTCTCTGGCATGCGTAGTTGCAGAGGTGACACTTAAAAGGTTTTTCCCCTGTGTGCAGTTTAATGTGGCGGAGGAGGTTACCTTTCTGAGTAAAAGATGCCCCGCACTGATTACACTGGAATGGGCGTTCACCTTTAAAAAGGACAAAAAGGAGATTTCTGATCACTGGCAAGTGGCTAAGCCTGTGCACAGATTAGACGCCTATGGCAAAAGCTTATCTTTCAGACAGTTCTGTTCTTATTGGGGTCAGCTGGGAGCTGTATTTCCAGGCAAACATAAGACTTCCTTATGGAAACTTCCCTCTAGAAGAGAAAAAGCACTCACCTAGTAAGGCTATTTTAGGTATCACCTTGTCTTGAATCAGAGCAAAAAACAAAAACAAGAGTAGCTCTAGAAGAGCTTTCTAGATGTAAATTTTTACACTACTTAGCATTCTTTTTAAAAATAATCTCAATCTGAAAAAAGAGCCACAGACTAGCTACTGAGGGCCAGAAATGCTTTTTAAAAGTATTCATAACAGATGGAAATCTATTGGGCTCAATGGGACTATTATACTTGTACGCATTTCTATAGCCTGTTTATTGGGTGAAGGTAAGTTTTTAAAAACTGGTAATAAAAATGATATCCTTTCATCTACCAAATTTGAACCCAATATAATGAGATCTGCTTTTCATAAAAGTTATGTAAAAAATCTAAGAAAGATGCTTAAGAAGTATATCGCACAATTCAACTCCTACTTATTAACTGAAGAAAAAATATTTGGCTGACCTAGAACACTGCTCTCTACACACTCCTTTTGTTATTCATAGCATTTATAATGTTTGCCAAATGCATGTGAAGCAGAAATAAAAATTACTGGGTAAATGGAAATGCAGAGAGAGAGAGATACATCAGAATTATAGCAAAAATCAATGAAAGTAATCAAAAGTCATCCCACATTCTACCCTTCATTTCTTACATGGCTGCATTAGGACAGTTCTCAGAAGAATGGATAAAGGAGACTATTTACCAGTATGGCTCCGCTTATGAACCATTAAGACATTGAAGCTAATGCAGGATAATCCACACACATCGCAGTTCATCTTGCCACTGGCCGGCCTGCTACTATCATACGAGACGTGTCTCTCCAACTTAATGTTTTCATATTCATTATACTCTCTTGAATAGCTGTAAGGAATTTCAGGCTCTTCTGCATTTCCCATGGGCTCTGGCTTCAAAACATTCTCATCCCTTTCACTATATTCATCTTTCACTTTCATCGAATCATCTGCAGGAAGGAAAATGCAAAAATGAACAATGATTGTATTTGGATCTATCAAAGCAGCTCAGAGAGCAGACCCGCAACTGACAATTAAATACCAAATGAAGCTAACATAATATTGTACATATATAAAACAAGAAAACACCATTAAGATGATCACTCATCATTGGAATTTAGAACCATAGTCAGGGGAACACACACACATCACACACACACACACACGCACACGACAGCATTTTAGGCCATCCAGAAAATTAGATGTAATAGATTTTAGATATGACTTCTCAAAGAATCTATGAAAAAATCATTTTGAGCAACTCTTATCCAGTACTGGGGGAGAAGAAAGGTTTTCAGATCTAGTACCTGTTTTGGTGGCTTCAATTAAAAGGCAATGTGATGTGCTCTTTGGTTTCAAGAAGAAAATACTGTTTTAGTTCTTCCAATGCATCCATTTTAAGCCACTAAGATTGAGAGTTGAATAGTTACTACAGTTTTTCTGATTTTAAGCCATACTTTGTCTCTTCCCCTTCCATGTAGATGAACTGCTAAAATGAGTCTTATCTATCTCTCTTGGAACTGATAAAGAGACAACATTAAAAGTAGAGGAAGCTGGCAGTACTAGTGAAATACTGTTGAGAAAGATAAAAGGAGAAGTAATCTTTAACATAGCCTTCTGAGGAATCACTTTCATTGACATAGGTAAATGGAGCTCAATGTAAGCAAGGGGAAGGGCACCTATACCCACGTTAGGGAGAGCTAAACTCAAGATCCAAGAATTGTAGGACTGGATAGGAAGGAGGGTCTGGTCCAAGTGAGTTGGCTGACCAGGTACTATCTTTAAAAGAGTTGCAACGTAAGAACATAAGAAATGAACCAAGCAAATTTATGTACTGACACTAACAAAAACCTAAATATTTGCCTGATGTGATAATAATAAACATTTGTAAGGGATTTTTCATATCTAAAACACGCTACATAAGTGCTTACTTTTTCAAACATTTGTTCTTAGAAATTGGAAGTTGTACTTCTCCATGAAGAAACATAAATCAATGGAATTTTAGGACTGGAAGAGAATTTAGAGATTATCTAATCCAACCCTCTTGTTTTTCAGATAAGAAAATCTGGAAACGGAGATGGTTTTGGTTATTTGTTTAAGGTTACAGGGCCAGTTAATAACAGATAGGATTAGAATGCTGAACTTGGATTTGACCTCACACATCAGACACATAAAGTCTAAGTGGCTCATTACTGACATATTCCACACTCTCCCATCGATGGTGTAGACATTAAAAACCAAAACACTCTGAAGAAAAGATTATTTAAAAAAAATATATCCCTTCAAAAACACCAGTGAGTGCAGCTCCTGTTGCCACATAGGAGGAAGTACAACTGCAGCTGTGCCTGGCTTGCTACCTTCAACCAAGTTTCAATTTTCACTTCTATCAAGCTTACCTTTCATCTATATTAACTGTGCTTGCTTAATAGAGCAAGACAGAGCCTAACCACCAACAGAGGAGCCATTGCTGCAACACTGTTCCACTGATTCTCACCACGGTTCATGGTTCACAACCTCTCACTCTTCGATTAAAAGAGATGCAGGGCTGTACGATAAGTCCAACATGTCTCAAATTTGCTCATCCTATGCATATGAATTATATATGAATTGATATCCCTTTGCTAGATGGAAAAAGGTTCATTCCATTCTCTGGACAGGTCTTGCCTGCTTTCAAGTGGAATTTGTTTGCTTAAGCGGTTTTTGTTGTTTTTTTAAAAAATTTTTTAGAGAAGGATGCACCTGAGGTGTGTACTCTCCTCCCTTCCTCCATCACTCCAGCTGTGGGTGATATCCCACCAAAGCTTGAGTGCTCTTCAGTTTGCATGTAGGCGTTGAAAAGAACCTCAACGGAAAACTTCAGCTACAGAAAACCAAAACACAGCAAATAGAAAAGGGCCAGCAGAAAAGGATCCTTTTAATTTGGGTTATAAATGTTAATATGAACAGACTTAGGCCATTCCATGGTCAGTGACAATTAAAAATGAGTAAGATCAATGTGTTGGGTCTTTCTGAAAACACAATGAGTTGGCTCCTTCCCTCAGGGTTTTGGCTTTGATGAACTTGACTTAGACCTCAATGCTACACTGACCAGGCTCAGGATAAAATCTTGGCACTTTTCCCTTAGGACTTAGCTGTAAAACAAGGAAGACCTAAGGAAAATGGACAGGCATTAGAGAAGTTTCTTGGGATCAAACCCACAACCCAGGTATGTGCCCTGACCAGGAATTCAACCTGTGACCTTTTTGCGTAGAGGATGATGCCCCAACAGAGCCACACCAGCCAGGGCTAGGGTCTTACCAATTTTAAATAAAAGATCTAGATGGCTTCTCTGTATGGTTACAGGGGATCAACAATTCATTGTGGTTTACCATGTGAAGGTAAACAGAGTTAAATATTAGAATACATTAGTATCTGAGATATAACTGGTATTCCTGAGAGATTATTGGGATTAGCACCCAGCCTCCAAATATAGTTCACCAAAACTATCAGGAAAGGCACTAGACTGCTCTAAGGAAGAGAGTCATTCCATCCCTTGGGAGGTAGACTTATTGGAACAGAGGAAAAGAGGGCATTCTACTTAATATCTCCTGAAAATATTAATATGTATCTAAAATGAAACTTGCCATCTTTGAACCCAAACCTGCTTCTAATGTATGACTTCTTTATATTTACAAACGGCATTTTCCTTCTTCCAGTCTGCAAGTCTTGAAGCTGGAATTCTTTTCCTTTCAATTTTCACATCAAATCAGTCTCCAGGACCTATCGATTCTATGTCCTCAGGCTCTCTAGATGCCAATTCCCCTTTTCCATTCCCTTTGCAATTTAGTTCAGCCTATCATTTCATCATATCTACACTCATCCTCTCTCAACATTCTTTTCTACATGATTTATTCTTTTCTAGATGACATACTACAAAAGTAATCTATGCTTACTGCCCCTACAGCCTCAATACTGGTATAAAATTCCCTGTAATCTGGCTCCAACCTGCATATTTCACTGAATCTGCTCCCCTGAAAATCAATAATCTCCTGATTCCTAAATCCAATGGCCTTTTGTGTGCTATTCTCCCCAACTTCTCTGTATCTCCTGACACTATAAATCACTATTCCTTGTTCTCCTCTACTTCTGCTTCAATGAAACTACCTTCTTTCCTTACCTTTCAGATTGCTTCTTTATAGCTCCTTTTCCTCTCTCTGCCTCCTAAATACTGTTCTCAACGCTCTTTTTTCTTCCCTCTACACCCTCTCCTCTATGGTAATTTAATCTACTCTTAAGGCCTCAACTAGCATTTTATATGAATAATCCCCAAATATACATCTCCAGGTGTAATCTCTCTCTCCTTCTAGTCCCAAAGGCCTTCTGGTATCTTCTCAGTTACTCAGACTAGAATCTTTAGTCATCTTTCCTTTCTCTTGTTTGTGTCCCACATTTAATCACCTATGGCTTCTGTTTTTGCACCCTCTCTCCAATCTGCATGCCCATTATCCTAAATCTCAGACCTGATTACCTTCTCCATAATCTATTGTGGTGGCCTCCACATTGTCCTCTCTGCCTTTCTCTCTCCTTTCCGGGTCATACTATACATTACCACTAAATGTAGTTCTTCCTAAATGATAGCTTTGGTATATCATGGCCTTGTCAAAATTCTTCAATATTCTGCATTGTCAACAAAATAAAATCCAAACTCAGAAACAAAGACTTTAAAGGGCCTTTCAATATTTTGCCCCAACCGATCTTTATAATATTGATTTTGATTACTAAATGTCTTTAACCAAACTAAACAACTTCTAAGTATTCTTGATGTTATTATTTCCACTGCCTAAAAGGTCTTTCCCCACATTGCCACAGATCTAAATCCTACACATCTTTTAAGGCCAAACTAATATGTCATTTCCCCCCACTATGCCTTCCCTCAGCTGTAAAAAAATCTATTCCTTCTTTCTCTGAGTTAGTAATAAACTCGCCTCATCTCTTGAATGGACATGGAAATTATCTGAGATTAGAAGATACACAGGTTTTTGTTTGCTTGTTTTTTTAACTTAGTATCCCCTAGAACATTGCTTAACCTATATATGTGAGACCAGAGGTTATGTAGTTTTAAAATAGAAATTTTGGGGTCTCACCATAGATCTACTAGTTGGGAATTTACACTTAAAACATGCTCTCTAGGTAAATCTTATGCACAATGGCATTTTAGACTGCTCTAGAGTTTGACATAGTGTTCTGCATAAAGTACATACAAATAAACACTTAGTACATGAATATATCACAGCACTAACCTCCTAACTGGCCCACAGAGTATGTGACCTCTATTTATATGATATCCTATTGCCAGATTAACCATCCTGTTGCACCCAGTTCAGAAACTTGCAATGATTTCATTTTGCTTACAGAATAAGTTCCAAACCCCTTAGAGACATTCAAGGGCCTCTCCAGAACCTGCCCCAACCCTATCTAATCATCTCATTTCTCACTAGTCTCCTTGAATCATCCTTTTCCCAAGACTAGAACCTTGCTACTCAAAGTGAGGTCCTTGGATCAGCAGTTCCAGCATGCCATAGGAGCTCGTTAGAAATTCGGACCGTCAGGCCCCACCCCAAAACCCCTGGATCAGAATTAGCATTTTATCAAAGATCCTCAAGGATTCTTATGCACATTAAAGTTTGAGAAGCACAGTAGCAATGTGACTAATCAGTTTTCAAAGCCTCTTCTCCAGTCTTCCCCGCACATCAACATTCTATTCAAACTTCCAGATGCTGTTTAAATGCCTTTTCTTCCATGCAGTCTTCTTTGATACCCTAAACTAGAAAAAAAAAAATCTGGTTTCTGTGCTTTCTCATATGCCTACCTCATTCTACTTTATATTAAGCATGATGTTATTAACCTCTACAGATTCTCCTTGTATAGCTGATGTGTTCATAAAATGTTACATGTAAAACCAATAATATTGTTCCACTGATTTACATTATACATTCAGAGGTGTGTTTATCTTCATTTTTCATTGTTTTCAGTTGGCAGTGACTAGTAACACCTAAAAGCAGAAAATTTTTAAAATCTAGCAAGAAATACTTGTGTATACACGAGGAACTGCCCTACAGTATCCTGAAGTCTTTTGTAAAGTGAATATACCTTTTGTAATTTGAATAACTTTAATTTTGTAAATTCCAGTCTCTTGTAATGTCTCAAATTTCTTAGACATACAACTAAAATTGCCACTTGAAAGACTATCAAGAATCTTCATAGGCTCTAGCAATATTTTGCTTCTTAAGCCAGGTGGTGAGTCCATGGATGCTTATTTTGTTATTCTCTAAATTATACACATATTTATATTTGCCTTTTTGTATGTATGATACATACCATAATAAAAAATGTTAAAGGCTTCCTGAATAATTATTTTATAATTGAACTTATGGAGAAAAAGAAAAAGAAACTTATCAACAAACCACAAATTGCTGATAAAGGTAATTGCTAAACATTCCCAGAGGGGGGCAAAAGATGTCTAAATTGAATCTAACCCATTGAAAATTAGATTAAACTGAACTTCTTTCTAAAGGAGCTACTCTGGGGTACAATTGCTCCCATCTTTGTCTATGTTCTGGAGGCCTCTTAGGACGATGACACACACTAACACACACACACCCCAGAGACAATTTTGTAGGCTGAAGAGAACAAAGGCTTGGCTCACTGGGGCTGATGCACATGGTTTCATTTCCTGGGGTGATGGTTATCACATGAAAGGCTTGCACTCCAGAGTAGACATTTTTGGTTTCACCTGAGACACTGCAAAAACAATGGGTATTGGAAAGGATCCAACATCTAAATCCTTCAGGGGCAATAGCAGTCTCAGCCAACTGTGCCTCAGTTTGTTTTTACAGGCACATAAAATGCTCAGTTGAAAAGAGAAGAACCTATCAAAGATGGAAAACAGAGGCAACTTGGGTGTCTTGGAAAACATGTTGTTAGTAGGAATTTCCCAGTGTAAAAACGGGCTCTGAATTTCCACTCTGAACTATGAGATCTCAGAATCCAACTCAAAGAAGGACAAAGTTTGGAGTAACAGCCTCATGTTTGCCAGAGATATTGTGAGGGGACAAAACAAGAGAGGCTGTTAGGCAGGGAAGACACAAAAGGGCGATGTTGTTTAAGTGTTTTACAAGGATTGGGGGTCATAACCATGAAATCCTCAGCACATGCAAAAGTCAACTGGATAACAAAGAAGCTTAATCATCTTAATGTGGCATTTTAATGATGCCACTGATTTGCTATGCCAATTCAGAGATAATGAGGCCCTAATGCTACAGATGTTCAGCCAGGCTAAAAGAAAGGGGGGTGGGCTTTTCTAGCATGCCATTTTCTAACTATCCAATTAAACAAATTGTGAAAGCATCTAAATAGTTTACCAGGTTTTGACAGCTGTTAATAGGATTTAGAAGCTCGAAGCACTAAAGAGCAAAATGGGAGATACATGGATTGTAGGCATTTAGTCTACAGAGTTTGTTGCTGTGACCCAACATAGCATAAACAGACGAACTAGAACAGTTTTCCTTATAAAATTCATGTCCGTACTCCTTTCCCACAATAGCCTCTTTGTATTATGAACAAGAACACTGAAATTATGGGTCATTTTCATTTTCTAATTTACATTTTTATGTGTAAAGTGAGGAGGAAAAAAAAACCAGTGATATTTTGAGAACTAAAGAATAAGAAGTTTTAATATTTGTTAACCAGTAAAATTATAAAGCTTCAATGAAAATAAAACTTTTGGTTATTGGCTTATATTATCCACTATGTTTTCATTTTTCTCTTCTTTATCACTTAAAATGACATCTAGTAATTTTTAAAACACCTATTTTAAAGTTAGGAAAAAACTGTAAAAGGTGAATCAGAGCAATAAGAGATAAAATATTAATATCTCAGTCATGGTGAAATAAGAGATAGCAGTATAAATTTAGTTTGGTTTAAGTTCTCATTAAAACATATTCTTAAGTTCTCATTAAAACATTGACTTTTAAATTTGCCCTTAAAGAATTTAAACTGGTAATTAGTAAAGCATGTCACTGCAAATTCAAGAACCCTAATGTGAGAACATGAAGAAAGTTTCAGTTGCAAAGGAACCACCTGCAATTTTACTAAAGACATTAATCTTTGTCTTCTTTAAAAAATACTCACCTGAGGACATGCTTAGAGAGAGAGAGAGAGAGAGGGAAACATCAATGTGAGAAACATCGGTTGGTTGCCTTCCGTACCACCCACAACCCTGACTGGGAATCAACAGGCAACCTTTTGGTGCATAGGACAACGTTCCAACCGAGTCACTCCAGCCAGGCTCATCTTCGTTTTATTATCCAACTATCAAATAGCTCATTCATTGCCATAATAATAAAAATAATTTTGTTTAATAATTTCAATGCAATTCTTTGACTTCTCATTTGGACAAGAGAAGATTTATTACTTTTAACAACAGGAATACATTACACATGAGCAGTAGGTAAGGTTTGAGCTCAGTTGGGCTAAGCTCTTCAGATATCATGGGACCAAGTGAATTCTTTATCTTGAATTGTGTGGCTTGAAAAACATGGTGTGAAAGTTCCTTCTAAACTATAAAAAAGTACACAGATATAAAGTATTTTTCATTTCTGTCCATTATAACTATAAACTTTTTCTATTGATCATTTAACCTATGTATTATATTATTCTGAAAACTGTTATCCATTGAAAATTAATGAATGAAAAAACATGTAATAAGATTAAGATTTTAGTTGTTGCCTAACATAGTGGAGGAAAGACTAAAGTACGCACCTAGTACATATTTCATTTATAAATCTAGAGGAAAAAATTTTCTTTTCCTTCATAATAACCTTGTAGAGAATATTCACTCTTTCTTTGAACAGAATTCAATTTAAAAATTTAAAGCATATTAAAATATAATTCTTAAAAAACTTCAAAAAATTGTCATCCGAATATAATTAAATTGGCTAAAAACATTGTCACGACACCAAACTCAGGATCATGAGTAAGGGGAGGAATGAAAATATCTTCTATATCCAGAGCATTAAGAAGTTCTTGATATACATAGTATGTGTTGTGTTATATGGCAGTTAACATGTTTATTTCCCATATAGACGAGGAGGATCTTCAAGGCAGGGGCCAGGTTTTAATATCTGTGACCCCAGAATCTTTCAGAGGGCCCAGCTACTATAGATATTGAATGAATAAATGAATGAATGAACTCTTTGGACAACTTGAACCAATTTAATGATAAAAAGACCAGGCAGGGAAGAAGTAGTAAGTCAATTTGGTGTACCACTCCCTAACTTGTCTATACAACAGTTTAAAAGTGAGCTGTAGTATGTAGAGTTTCCCCTCATCACAGAAAGGCCCAAGCCCCACAGTGACAGCCAGTTCTCCAGTTGACTCCCGTGCCAGAAGTGGTCTGGCGTCTGCCTCTCCTACTCCACCACTTTGGAACAGGATGCCCCTGACCAGCCCCTGCCTCTGGAACCTCTTCCCTGAGCTCTATCCATGCCTAGTTCTATTCCTGCCTCATCTATTTATTTCCTTTGTTTACTCCTCTTTCTCCATCTCAGGTATGAATGATTTCCAGTGGACTGTTTCTTGAACCTTCTGTCTTTTCACTCTACATATTCTCCTGATTCAACTTTTTGTTGCTGATGACTCTCAAATCTGTATTTCCAGCCTAGTCTTTCTTGCTGAGCCCAATAGATATCTCCAATCATTTCTTGGATTTCTTACACTTGTTTCACACTCAAAAAATTGCAACCTAGTTCATTATTTCTCTCCTTTTTACTTCCTTTCTAAATCTGCTTGTCCTATAGTATTCCCCATTTTCCCTCTACATAGTGGCTGCTTGATGTCAATATTATTCCACTTGCACCTTAACCTTTAGTACTGTGGTTGGCATACAGTTCAGTGACTACTTATCAAATGAACAGAAGGTAGGAAAGAAGGCAAGAAGGAAGGCAGAATAAATAATTATTCTGTTTTTTACTTCAAGTACAAAATTAAGGTTAGAGGTGTTTTTAAAAAATTTCAAGGATTGTAATTTTGCCTAAGGCTACCATATTAGGCCACAGCAGAGGAAAACAAATAGCATTTCTAAATTAAGGTATGTCAACCAAATCCAAAGGGTATAAAGGATTTTTGGAAGAGATGGAAATGAGTATAAGAATTAAGAATTAAAAGATTGTTGCTCTTTTTTGCCCTGGTCAGTGTGGCTCAGTTGGAGCGTCATCCCGTACACCAAAAGGTTGCGGGTTCAATTCCTGATCAGGGCACCTACCTAGGTTGCAGGTTCAATCTCCAGTTGGGGCACATGCAGAAGACAACCGATTGATGTTTCTCTCTCACATCAATGTTTCTATTTCTCTTTCTCTCCCTTCCTCTCTCTCTAGAATCAATTTAAAAACAAACAAACAACAGCAGCAGCCGTACATCCCATTGGTTGCTCTTTAGTGACAGATGACATTGACAACTGGTGTGCTCAGGTTGCAACCACGCTCAGTACTTAGACAAATCTAAGATTCTTCAGTGGTCACACTGGATGAAGTCAATGGATGCCCAAGGACTTCAACTATCACTTATAACAAGTCTTTTTTATTGGGAGCATGGCTTAACATCTTTTCTAATAAGGAGAGTGTTTTAGGTTCTGGGGTAAAAGCCAAAATATTTACAAATAATATAAAATTTATACCATCTGCTACATATTATTTGGACTTTTCTTCCTCTCTGCTTCCTCCATTTCTCTCTCTCTGGTTTTCAAATAATTGAATAGAGCACTAAGAAACATGAAAGAAACTCAGTACTGACTTGTCTTAGGTGAATGTACAATGTTAAAAGCACATAAAGGAATAAGCTATCTTGTCACTGGAACATGCTCATCCCTGAAGGTAAAGTATAACAACTGTTTAACAGCTGCCCAGTAACAATTCGAGACTGCAAGCAGAAATGCATCCTAGCTCCACCAGAAACTGTGGAGGAAACATTGGCAGAATAAAATTAGAATGAAATCTAACTAACAAACTAGAGTACACATCCCTTTTCATTTCAAAAGGCAACTTTTAAGATCACAGATAGAGAGGTTTCTCCTAACAGTATTCAAATAGCATCAGAATAGGTATTGGTATTATAAGGAAGGGACAATATGGTATTTCCCTCTCCCTTTGCCCACTAAAAATAGATTTGAATGTCTTTCTTTTTTTTAAAGTTCTGATGAAAGAACATGGGCTTTGGAATAAGACAAAATGTAAGTTCAAGTTGTACTAACTAGCTGTGTGATCTCGGCAAGTCTCTTGACTTCTGTGAATTTTCTCATTTCTTCAATGATGATAATATCTACACTTAATAAGGTTGTTACAGTAATTAAATTAGGCAAAGTAATGTATGTAAAGGCCTAGGATAGTGGCTGACACATAATATCTTTGTGACTTTGGGCTAGGCAAAGATTTCTTAGATTTGATACCAAAAGCATGATTCATAAATGAAAATATCTTACAACTCAGTAAGACAAATACTCAAACTAAAACTTGTGAAAATAATTTGAATTGACATTTCACCAAAGAAATTATACATATGAACAACAGGCAAATGAAAAGATGTTCAACATCAATAGTTATTAAAGGAATGTAAATTAAAACCACAATGAGACATCACTTCACACCCACTAGAATGGCTACCATCAAAAAGACAGACAACAATTATTGTTGGTGAGGATGTGAAGAAAATGGAACCTTAATGTGTTGCTAGTGGGAATGTAAAACGGTGCAGCCATTTAGAAAAAGTTTGGCAGTAGAGTAGGCAGCCTTCTAAAATGGTTCCCAATGATCCCTGAATTCTAGAATTCATATCCTTGTATAATCTTCTCACTTGAATGTGGGCTGGACTTAGTGATTTGCTTCCAATTAACAGGACATGGCAAAAGTGATGGGAAATAATTTCTGTTATTAGGTTATAAAAGATGTGACTTCCACTTGTTCTTATTTTCTCTCTCTGGTGCTTCTCTGACAAAGATAGAGAGCCCACATGGCAAGAACAGAAGGCAGTTACTAGCCAGCCTCCAGTGAGGAAATGAGGCCCTCAGTTCAACACCCTCAAGGAACTGAATCTCAACAACCACATGAGTGAGTCTGGAAGTTGATCCTTCCCCCTTCAAGCCTTCAAGTGAGACCACAGTCAGGTTAATACTTTGATGTCAGCCTTGTGAGAGACTGTGAAGCAGAGGACCCAGATAAACTGTGACTGTTTTTCTGAGATAATAAATTTGTATTGTTTTAGGCTCCTAAGGTTTGGGGTAATTTGTTATATAGCAATTGATAACCAATATAGACAGTTTCTTTAAAAAATTTTTTTATTAATATTTTAGAGAGAGAGAGAGAGACATCATTCTGTTGTTCCACTCATTCATGCATTCATTGGTTGCTCCTTGTATATGTCTTGACCAGGGATAGAGCCCGCAACCTTAGCGTATCGGGATGACGCTCTAACCAACTGAACTACCTGGCAGAGGGCACTAATATAGACAGTTTCTTATAAAATTAAACATAAATTAACTCTACAACCCAGTAATTCCACTCCTAGGTATCCACTCAAAAGAAATGAAAACATATGTCCACACAAAGACCTGTACACAAATATTCACAGCAGGATTATTCATAAGAGCCAAAAAATGGAAACAATCAGAATGTTGGTGAATTGATAAACAAAATGTACTATATCAATGCAATGGAATACTAATAAGAAATAAAGAGAGCTCTAGCCAGTTTTGCTCAGTGGTTAGAGCATTGGCCCTGGGACTGGAGGGTCCTGGGTTCAATTTTGGCCAAGGACATGTACCGTGGTTGCAGGCTCGATCCCCTGCCACGGTCAGGGCATGTGTGGGAGACAACCAATCCATGTATCTCTTCCACATCAATGTCTCTCTCTCTCTCTCTCTCTCCCCTCCCTCCTCTCTCTCCCTCCCACTCTCTCTGAAAAGCAATAGGAAAAAAAAATGCTCTGGTGAGGATTTAAAAAAAAAAAGAAAGAAGAGAAACAAAATGCTGATACATGCAACAACTTAGATAAACTTAAATAAAACATTATGCTAAATGAAAAAAAGCCAGAAGAAAAAGACTACACATTGTTATTATTCCTTTTATAAGAGATGGCCAGAAATGGTAAATCTATAGAGACATAAATCAGATGAGTGGTTGCCTGGGGCAGAAGGGTAAAAATAGGGATTGACTACAAACTGGTGAAAGAAATGTTTTAAAACACAGTGCTAGTTGCACAATCCTATAAATTTACTAAAAAATCAGTGAATCGAACACTTAAAAGTATGTAAGTTATAACCACACTAAACCTGTTAAAAAAAAAAAAGAAGAAGACCCCTAAAAGGATTTAGAAAACCAAACTGATAGATAATACTGTGTCTCAAAAGAGTCTAGCTACTCATTCACCAACTATTATAAGAAACATCATACCAAGTGTAGCCTTTTGAGCTATCCCATATTACAAATCCTCATAAGACTATCTGTAACTCCTTTTATTCCTATACAACTGATTTCATGCCCTTTTCAAAGGAATTAGTTAAGTGTTACATTAAAAAACACAAGCTGCAGAAGGTGCAGGCTGAAATAATCAACTGTAAGAGAGTTGTCTTCGGTACATCTCCCATACTTAATTACTTTATTATCAACTTCAGAGAATATCTAAGTAATTACTGATTTTTGCTCTTTTTAAATTTTGCTAAAATCCACAAACATCCATATTTTTCTAATTATATTACTTCTTTGTAATATTTTGTGCTTTTTATGTCTTTTTGTGTGCTTTTATGCCTCACTTTCTACTCTTAATAACTTAGTATGCTTCACTATGCTTTGATTATTATTTAATTAATGAGCACTACCTTTGACCTACAAGTCAGCAGTAGTGTAAAGCCCATGGTGAAGCTCTCTGAGGGTTCACTCAGGCTCCCATAAGAAAAGAAGAAAATAAAAAATTATCTTCTCTATACAGTCTCAGAGAACTAGTACAACCTGAAAAACTAGAACCAGAAAATCAAGATGATGATGAGTACGGAACAGTTCATATACAAATGCCAGAAATAGTTCTGGGCTCCAAGCAATGAAGAGAGGTAACAAAGGTACATTAAGTTGTGTCCAAATTTTGGTGACTGAGAATCATAGCCACAAGCCTAGACTGACTTAAGAGAATCTAATTAAGGGCCTTTCCTATTTTCTCTAGGGCTGCTATGAACTTCCTTGAGGTTAACAAAGGATAACAAAAGCATGACTGGGATTTCTGCTTCTGTAGACGCAGGTGCAGAAAAAGCTGATTCTAACAAATCTTGTCAATGTCTTTAATGCCACCAGACTGACTAATATAGTGAAATATCTACTACGATCCCATACTCAGTTGACATAATTAACAAATATTTTAATGGTCATAAATTACTTTTAATTATTAAATCATGGGTTTCCATATATTACTGTTTAGATAGCATCACCCACTGCAGAATCAAATTTTTAATACTGTCATTCCTGCAACCTCAAATCTAGATCCAATTGTAATTGTCGGTTAAAAAGCAGATTTCAACCAGGCAACTGAATGAGAAAACATCTGGACCTACCAGTCAGAATGAGAAAGGTCACATGTTAATCCAGATAATCTTGTTTATTGGTATTTGAAGGTTATACACCAAGGGGTGGATTACCAGGGTCCTCCTTTAGGCCTGGCTCTGACATCTTCATTCATCTGCTATGTGTGTGACACTTTAAAATCCAAAGCTTTAATACTACCGTGTTGTCACTAACTTCCAAATGTAATTTTCCTAATTCTAAGCCTGAACATTATGCCAACCTATTACTAGACTGCTGAGTATTAGATGCTGGAAGAAACCACATAACAGAATTGTCAGAGGCAGGTGATGTCTATTCTTTTCAAAACTGTTCCAAATTTCCATCTAGCCTTTTACTATTTTTTAAATCATATCTTTATTGATTTCAGAGAGAGGAAGGGAAAGAGAGAGAGAGAGGAAGAGAGAGAGATCAGTGATGAGGGAGTCATCATTGATCGGCTGCTTCCCGCACGCCCCCAATGGGATTGAGCCCACAACCTGGGCATGTGCCCTGACAGGTAATTGAACCGCGATCTCCTGGATCCTAGGTCAATGCTCAGCCGCTGAGCCAAGCCCAGTCACGCTAGCCTTTTACTAATGATGAAGCATCTGCAACTTTCCCCATCAAAATTAAGAAAAAGAAAAGACTTTTGAATCAGCAAGGAACAAAATCAAAAGACTGCTCTAAGACAGGTTTCAGGTCGGTGATGAAGAAAGGGGGATTGTGCCTATCACAAGATTTTTTCATAATTAGTATATATTATTTTATGCCCACACAAAACTGAGCCAAAATTATTTATGCTGGAAGCAGTTCTATAGTCCATTACATATTACATATGAAACTATTACAAAAACAGCAAAGTCAAAAAGCCTTAAGACCTTGCACACTTTGGTCAGAGCTTTTTAATCTTTTCTGGGTTTTGGACCTCTCTGAGAACTGTACTCTTTGCCCAGAAAAGTATACACATGTCCATAAACACAAAATTTCACAGTTTTAATAGGTTTCTCAAACCTTGAGATCTCAGGTTGAGAATCTTTGTGTTAGGCATCTAAATAGGCAGAGGTTTAAATTGAAGGCTTTCTGTGCTATACTTTATATACTTTATATGACAATGGTTAGCCTTTAAATTTTTTGTTCAAGTACCTCAAAAGAATTTTGAAAAATTATGTTTCTCCCTTATATAGAGTGAACATTAAATGGATATTAAGTTGCCATCTAAATTCATAATTTGAAAAAATTATAAAACAAAAGTTTTTATTGTAAATAATGATGGTTTAAACTGTTACTGCACTCTTTCAAATGTATCTAATGGAACATAAATTTTACTGATTTGATCTACTCAATCATAAATTTTAAAACACATAAATAAGTTGTTTAAAAAATCAGAAATTTTCTCCTTGAATTTTTATTTTCATTTCACTTTCCTCACAGAATTTTATCCTTATACTATTCTTTTAGGCTTGAGTCTTCTATTGCTCATCCTATCACATGTCTCTACAACAATAATTATATATATATATATATATATATATATATATATATATATATATATATTTGCTACATGAAGAACTGTGTGTTAAAAAATTCTTCTGGATTTATTATTATAATTATTAGCATATAATTGATAAAACAATATAGGTACATTACAAATCTTGATCAATAATTATTAAATATAAAAAGTAAAATTTGGGGAATGTATCTCTTAATGAGATGGATGAAGGGAAATGCACTTATGAAAGATTTTTGATTCAAGGAATTACCCAATTGACCCATTTTTTGGCATCCTGGAAGTATGTACACTTCATGGCAAAGAAGTAAGATTTGGGATGGGTGAGAGAGATGCCTTTCTTTATAGAATGAAGAAGGATCATTGTGAAAGGGGAGGAGGGAAAGGAGAACCTCAACTATAGCATCCTTATAAGGCAGAGTGTTTTAGGAAAGAAAACACACTGAAATAAAAATCCTGGCAATTGATTCTCTTAAAATTATCCACACTCACATAATTCTTGGAAAGTCTTCCATTTATTGCAGTTTGAAGAACACTGGAAAAAAGATCCCATTGCCAAGTTGTATGCAGATACTCTTCTTCACTTTACGTAATCAACAATGATTTAGTGAGCACTTGGAACAATGCAGGGGATGAATGAACAGATGGATGGATGGATGGATGGATGGATGGATGAATGAATGGGTGGAAAGGCAGAAAGAAAAATGGGTAAATACTGAGCATTTACTGTATACTCCAATTTCTAGCATAAAAGAAGAATAAAACTAAAAAAACCTCTGTCCTTGTCATCTCAACACTTTGGGAGACAATGAAGTACAGTGAGGCCCTGACACAATGTGATATGTATGAATTTGGATCTAACAGGGTTGGTGATTGCCTCCAGTTATCCACTGCTCCTCCCTTTTCTGACAGGAGCAAGCTAAAATTCTTTATGGGATTCACTAGGAAGTAACTGCCTCATGATCACTTGGGACTTTTTAAATTTGATGTATGGTCAGTTGTCTAGTCTAAACTTCACTGTTGTTGCTTTATGCTTTTTCTAACAGTATCTAGCCAAAACTACATTTCATTAACTTTACAGTAATGTGATCCCCATGTTTTAAAGATAAAATTTCTAAATCCTATCTACCATTTTGTGGAGAGATCTCATATAATCATCTCATCTCAAAAACTATTCTCTTTCGTGAAAATTAAAAAAAAAAAAAAAAAAAAAAAAAAAGCCCCTCTGACAAATTGTGAAAACCAATGACCTAGTGAGCCAGAACAGGATTTCATTCCTCAGCCCAGCAGTGTGCTGGTAAATGCTTAACTATCAAAGATTGGAGGAAGAGCTTTTTTTCTGTAGCATCTGCTGATGTCAGTGGTATAAATACCATGGCCCATTTCAAGCTACTAATGTGAAGTCAGCCAGCTCACAAAATTCCTGAAAATTTAATAACTGATTATGAGCTGACTCTGGCACACCACCAGGACTCCTCACTTATCTCTTAGCAGAGTGCCTTCATGTGGTTACCAAACTGTACCAGGGTACACAATGGCCCAGGACACCATGCTTGGTGTCAAACTTTGAGCACTTAGCAAGAGCTGATGCTGTGAAATTTAGCAGGAACATATGGGTGTTTCACAAACCACTAACCAACTGGACTGGAATCCATTTTATTTCACACTCATCTTGCTTCTACTGCAAGGAGGCACCAGTACTACTGCTCCACAGCTAAAGTAAAGTAAAAGGAGAGGAAGAGTCTTGGAGGACCCACTAAGGACAGTGGAAAGACCCATTTTTCTGTCAACCATTACAGCAGTCCATTTCTCTTTGGCAGATGCCAAATATCTTCTTGTAAGTTCCTTTTAGTTCACACAACTTGGTTAAGAAAAATTCAGAAATGATGTTTTTTGTTAAAAAAAATTTAAGGAGCAGTGTCTGGGTTTTATCGCCAACAGAATTTACCCATCTGACACAGTAGAAGCCATAAAGCCTCTCTGCCCATTGTGAGTACTTACAGAAATCCCCTGTGAGTGAACTTCTGCAGCAAAGTACTGCTGATTTTGTAAGATAACCCCTGCATCCCATGAGCGACAGGTCTTGATCTGGGCTTGAGAGATGTAATATTTTGATAAAAAACGGCACTTCCTTTAGAAGCATATATTTGCGTGTATGAGCGGTACCGCTGGAACCTCAGTGAGCGCCTAGGCGAGGCTGACTTGGTCTCTCCCAGCTTGCTCCAGCCATAGGCCCCTCCTTCACACATCTGAATGTAGCAGTAATTAGCATCCATAAACCACAAA
This sequence comes from Miniopterus schreibersii, assembly GCF_964146895.1. Taxonomy (NCBI): domain Eukaryota; kingdom Metazoa; phylum Chordata; class Mammalia; order Chiroptera; family Miniopteridae; genus Miniopterus; species Miniopterus schreibersii. Next base: position 21,320,730 of record NC_138116.1, read on the forward strand.
TGTGGCTTGGGGTTTTTTTCCCCTTTTCAGATGCATCAAAGTAGTTTGTATTTCTCATGAGTGCAAAAAAGTTGTACAGCTCAAAAGAGACTGAGACTGACATGGAAAGCTACTGAAGATGGGAGCTACATCTCCTAAGAGGAAAAAATTATTTTTTCAGCAAACTTTCTAATTACAGTTCTTATCTTTAAGCTTCATATAAGGTATCACAATAGAGAAAAGAAAAGGCCTTTCAAAATATCAAATTCAACTTTTCTCATGGAATTAGGTACGATCCTAACTCTTAGACAACAAAAGTACTTCAATAAATACACTCATTGATCACCACTGTATACAATTTTTAAAAGAAATCTATTTTATAATGAGTACCAAGTATGTTTTATATTCAGTTGTAGATTCAGGAGATGAAGGGTATAGTGCATTGAATGTCCCCCCAAAATTCATGTCTGTCAAGAATCTCAGAAAGTGACTTTATTTGGAAATAGGGTTACTATAGATGTAATTAATTAAGATGAGGTCACATTCGATTAGGATAGGCCCTTAATCCAATAACAGATGTTCTTACAAGAAGAGAAGACAGGGAAGAAGGTTATGTGATGACAGAAGCAGAGATTGGAGTTATGCTACCACAAGCCAAGGAACAACAAGGATTGTTGGGAGCCACCAGAAGCTAGAAAAAGACATAGAAGGATTCTTCCCTAGAGCCTTTAGAGAGAGAATGGCCATGCTGACACCTTGATTTGGGATTCCTAGTTTCCAGAGCTGTAAGAGAATAAATTTCTGTTGTTTTAAGCCACTGTGGTAATTTGTTGTAGAAGCCCTATGAAACTAAACAAAGGGTAAATGTGCAACTTAGGAAGGGTAAATAGCTGATGGTGATGGATATTGAGGTACACTGTGTACTTTTTGCCCCACAGTATCTCCAGAACAAACGGCTAGTATAAGTAGGAAGGGATGGTGGTTGGTAGGGGGCTGCTGAAAATGGGGCCACTCAAGTGTTCAACGCAGGGAGCTGGTAGCCAAATACATATTCCCTAATTATTCAAAGAGAGAAAAGTAATGCCACCAGCATATGCATGTAGAATCACAACCTCAATCATGTCCAGGACATAATCTTTCTTTCCATATTCTAAGTGGGAAATGGCAAAGATGAGGATCCAATTTCAGAGGAAGGATTACAACAAAAAGCTGAGGTTCTACCTTAGTTATGCAGCCCTTAACTGCATTTCTCTTTTACAGGGCCTTGCTGGGATGATGTTCCATCATCTTGTGTCTCATCTTTACCTAATTATACCCCTGTGTACACTACCATTAAACATATCTTATCCCTAGCCCTACTACCCAGAGGCTTTTATTTTATTGTGTTCCTCTGTGAACACAAGTCAGATACAATAGTAGGAATATTCTTTCTCGTGATTTGTTTTAAATATTGCTTTAACTTCTGCTTTTGACATTACGGTGCCTCAATGACATTTTAGATCCAATAGGAAGGTCCCAATATCCTTTGTATTCAGTGAAATGTCTATGATACCCCAGCGTTCATCCAACAATACAGAAAAACAAAGACTTGGAAATCCCTGGGTTATTTCTTACTGCTCAAGACCAGTCTGACAACAGTTACAGTAGGTCACAACTAACAAGAGAAATAATAATCGTTCATAGGGGTCAATGAACAGGCTGGAAAATGAACTCTGAACTTCTTCGTTTCTTGTGCTTTTCAATTCAGGTAGATTATATCACTTCATAGATGAGTATTTTAGAAAGATACAAATGTGGGCTATTAGGACTTTTTTTTTTTTTTTTTAAGTTTATAAGGGGTGAAAGTTTGTCATGCACAAACAATTCCAGACAGAATATAATTAGGTGCTTAAACAAGCACCAATCAAACACAGTCCAAAAACTCAGCTCTAACACTACACTTCGGGAAGCTGGGATAGTGCAAGAAGGCCTCATGGAGAAAATAAATTTGAGTTGATGTAAATATCTCCAGTGCATTAGTCTATGAGATTTAAATTTTCATAAAGAAAGGAGGAGCCATCTCAATGGTAAAACAATATTTAATCCACATATGGTTTTATTTGTGACCAATTAAGTTATGTAACCTGCAGTGACACAGAGCTATATACACTCTCAATGTGTGATAAACAGAGCTGTTAATAATACTTTTTTTTCCTAATTTTAAAAATAATGGTGTTAGACTCCCCACTGATATCTTTTCAAAATGTTTATATGAACATTGTTCCTTTCAAGGACCAAAAGCTTTCTGAGCTCATCACACAACAAATGTACACACTGGACCAGGAGTCAGCAACCTATGGCCTACAGATTAAGTCTGACCCATTGCCTGTTTTTGTAAATAAAGTTACTGGCACACAGCCACCTGCATTCATTTATGTATCTTCTACGGCTGCTTTATACTACAACAGCAGAGTTGAGACGCAGCAACAGAGGTCATATGAACCACAAAGCCTAAGATCTTGACTATTTGGACCTTTATGGAAGTTTGCTAACTCCTGCACTAGTATCCTAGGAATATATAAAAATATATCTATATCCGTAGGGTGGGAAATAAGTGAACTTATGTTAAATATTAATACTTTTAAAAAGTTTTTTCCAAATCTTTTATTTTGTTTCTCAAACAACAATTCTAGTTAGGTAGACTTTTTCCACCTAAAAATTTAACCTGTCTTTCCACAAGAGAAAAATAAAGTGACTGTAGCTATTGGAGCCTGAAATTTTCTATAAAACATTTTTCTAAGGGCTGGAAATTGGGAAAGATGCACATGACATTTCATTTATTTAACATATAAATTAAACATGATTACAATTATACTGAATTTAAAACATTCTAGTTTTAGTTTAGTCTTAGTTTCTAGAACTTTAGAGAGGACATTAAAAATGCTTCCATTAAACTTAAACAGAATAAAATACTCTAAAGCATGTTTAAAGTTATTTATAATCATTATTATATTATAGCTAAATTTCCCCAATTACCTTTAAAAGTATAATTCTAACTCTAGTCTTAATGTTTCCCTATGCTGCATGTTGCAGAAGTTACTTATGCAATAGTATACCAGGCAATGCTACTTTTCAATTCTATATTTTATAATTTAGCATGTATAATTTGATTATGCTGTTCACAAAAGGCAGGGGCCTGGTTACAACCCTTTCCAAAGGTATGTGATCCAGATTAAATGCCAACATTAATAGTACAATAATCAGTTTGGAATTTAATCATGAAATAATGGATTTGTTTTTCAACACTAAAGTTAACCTATTCATTTCTTTCTAAGTCAGGCTTAGAGAAAAGAAAAATTTTTTCTCTTTCCCAAATTATTTAGAATGATTGATTATATCTTCTAGTTTATACCAAGAACTGCATGACACTCCCAGGGCCCTAACAACTGAGGAAAAATTCACAGATATACCATCAATCCACTGACATGTATTAGAGGTCAGGTGATAGAAATGGCTTAGGCAGCTACAGCAGTTGAAGATGACTTCAAAACAAGTGAACCACAGGGGTTGAATCTCTCTCTTTTCTTCTTGGAAGCACTTCTAGAGCAGGGTCAAATTCAGAGGCCTGCAAACTATTGTATAGATTCCTAGGGAAGTGCTGAACCACATGAGTTTTTATATTTGTTTTAAATTCCTACTGTTGAATAGAAATTATTTGGTTTCTTTTTTACTTTGGGTATTTAACCTATTTTCCTGCCAACTATCTGAAAACATAAAACTCATAACTACTTCTGATCCCAGAGCAAATTCTAACATAAATTATAAATTCCCAGACCAAATGTTGTATAGGGACCATCATTTCAAACATACACTTAATGGCATTACCTACCAGAACTCAGAAACTATAAGTCAGAAAAATGCAAGCTGAAGGCACAGTTATCATTTGCCTCATTCTGAGTGTGACTCCATGGATGTCACCTTCAAGAAGTTGCATGAAGCTGGTAGAACACCATATGCCTTTCCTCAGCACAAATGACCACATCCTGTGCCAGGCAGCATTTTTCAGTCTCTGTGGTTAAGAACTGGTACAAATTAAAGTATAGCTAGGCAGAGCTGGAATGTTAGTTGAAGCTGTGATTTGAATCTCAGAAGTTTTAGACATAGAACTCTATTTCTTGATCCCTTAAGAATCTAACACAAAGGAAAAAGATCCCAAGAAACCACTTTTTTCTTTTATTCCTTTAATAAACACATATATAAATACATACAATTAAACTAAGGCATTCATTTAGGCATTTACTCAAATACTTATTGTGCACCAACTATGGGCCAAGTACTGTTCAAGAGGCTGCAAATACCTAGCAGTCAAAAAGAAAAAAGCCTAAGATCCTACTTCATAAAGGGTAGGATGAGAAAGACAATAAACAAATAAATAAAACTCCAAAATTATCTATGGGAAGTGCCATGCAGAAAATTAAAACAGAGTACTGTGTCAAAAGAGTGACTGGGGCCCTGTTGGGCGTGGCTCAGCGGTTGAGCGTCGACCTAGAATCCAGGCGATTGGGGTTCGATTCCTGGTCAGGGCACATGTCCGGGTTGCGGGATGCAGCCAATCAATGACTCTCTCATCATTGATGTTTCTATCTCTCTCTCTCCCTCTCCTTTCCTCTCTCTGAAATCAATAAAGATATTTAAAAAAAAAAAAAAGAGTGACTGGGTTGTCAAGGAACATCTCTCTGAAGAAATGAGATCTAAGATGAGATCTGAGTGACATTCATAAAGCAACAGTGAACAGATTTATCAACATAAATATTAACACGAAATGTGTGCAATGTTGATATGAATATTGTGCTTAAAATTCACAAAAAGAGCCTGGAAATAATCCATAATGCTAATAGAGACTATCTTTGAGTGGTAGGACAGAGGTGGGTTTTTCTTTTTTCTTTCCACTTCTATGAATTATCAAACTGTGGTATAGTACAAAAATATATTTAGTCTTTGTCCCCAGTTCTTGGCACAGTGTTTCTAAACTCTTGGAATTTCCTGAGTGATAGGAGTATATTTTGTTATTCATAACAACCTCCTTTCAGTCAGACCTGAGTTTACACTACGGAGGTGACTTAAGGTGGAGACACCAAATAGCCTCAAGATAGGTTGGTTACCAGAAAGACCAAGTGACTATAGGGTTGGAACTTTCAGCCCTATCCACCAACCTCCAAGAAGGGGAGAAGGGACTGTAGATTGAGCTCTATAAAAACTTTTGAACAATGAGATTCAGAGAACTTTTGGGTTGATAAACACATTGAGGTGTGCCCAGAGAGGTCATGGAAGCTCTCCCACACCATACTCTGCTCTATGCATCTCTTCCATTTGGCTGTTCCTGAGTTGTACCCTTTATAACAAACTGGCAATAGTAAGTCAAGTGAGTCACTTTTCTTAAGTTCTGTGAGTCATTCTAGCAAATTATCAAATCTGAGAGAGGTTTGTGGAAAACCCTGAATTTGTAGCCAAGCTGGAAGAAGTGCAGGTAAGCAGGGGACCTGGTACTTACAACTGGCATCTGAAGTGAGGGCAGTCATGTAAAACTGACCACTTAGCCTGTGGGTTCAGCATTAACTCCAGGAGTTAGTATGAAAATTGCATTGTTGGGTGCCCAGTTGGTGTCTGAAGGTTTGGAGAACTGGTTGTTGGTGTTGGAAAACACCGCAGACAAATCTTTTTACAATGATCATGTATAATTTTTATAATGAAAAAGAGTAAAAATAACATTTAAAAAATAAATGTATTATAACTTGAACACTGAATAAACACCTTAGGTTCTCAAGATTTGCTAATATCCTATATAGCAAATTATTAAATATAATTACTTGTAAAATTAATAAAAATGAATTACTCCCAACTCAACCCACAAATGCAAATTTTTCTTGGAGGGTTCCTGATTTCTTTTTCATATTTAGTCTTGACCATATCTATAACCATTAGTTATTAGTCTGTACACTATGGCTCACCTCCTATATCTTCATCTTCATTGGTTGGGCATTCGGCACTGTCCACATTTTCTGTTTCATGAGGTTTGGTTAAATTGTAGTCATTTAAAATCACTGGACCTTCTAGGAGATAAAAAGAATTTTAACTATGCAATCAACTTTAAAAAAATTTTATAAACATGTATTAAGTAGTTTCCCATCTCAGCTTCACATAAACCCTTAGTGATAGTATCCCTTTCACATATACCCCAAGTAGGATATATGTGAAAACTCTTGAGGTTTAGAAATATATCCAGGGATCATGCACCTTTCCATTAGACATGATTTTCTTGACTATTTCTTCCACCTGAGTTAAAATGAACTCAGGTTCCTTCTGTACAGAAATTCTCTCTCCTTTTGGATGTCTCACAATATTCAGTAGGATGTTATTGTTATTTATGACCAAGAAGTATTGATATGCAGTGATGAGAAATACTAACACAACCCAATTTGGGAAAGATGCTTTCCTTAGAGGAAGCCTGTAAGCTTCCTATTTTCCTTTTCTGTTCACATTATAAATGTGATTCTGTGGAAAACATATCGGTCCTCAAGTTCCTTGAGTTCTTCAAATATGTACTAAATGCTGACAAAGCCACAGATTTGAGTAAGTTATAATTCCTGTGCCCAAGAAGCTTATACTCTGCAAATATAGGTAAGACAAGCCCACAACTGTAATATAAGACTCAGACAAGAAATAATAGAAGTCTATAAGGTAGACTCTGACAAAAGATTAAGGGAAATACATAGTGTTATGGGAGTTCATAAGTGAGAAAGAGCAGACATAATAAAAGCATGCTTAATAAACAGCAAACTGCCCTGGCCAGTGTTGCTCCAGTGGTTAGGGCGTTGGCCCAGAAACCAGAGGATCTCAGGTTTACTGCAATCAAAATGTTCCTCTTTTTTTAGTATTTTCAGTAAAGTTATAGTTCTATATAGGAAAGAACGGATGTTACCTGTGGCCACAGACTGCTCCTGAGTGCTTTTCAGTTCTACATTTGGTTTTATATCTGAAAAGAAAAAATATGATAAATATTAGCTGCCTAGAGTAAATTTTTTACAGATCTGAGGATCCTAAAATTAATAAGGATACCATTTTGGAAGCTTTAGCGGCAGATTTTCCTCTTCAGAGCAGGACTATTCTTTCTCTATATCCTCCCCAAAAAAGTGCCTTGAGGAGAATAAAAGGTATTAGCAACACAGCAATTGTATTTTAAAGAGATTAAGAAGAGCCCTGGCTGGTGTGGATCAGTTGGTTGGAGTGTTGTCCTATGCATGAGGGAAGGTCGTGGGTTCAGTTCAATTCCTGGTCTGGGCATGTACCTAAGTTTCGGGTTCCATCCCTGGTAGAGGTGCATGCCGGAGGCAACCAATCTACATCTCTCTCTCATATTGATGTTTCCCTCTTTATCTCTCTCTCTCCCCACTCTAAAATTAACTTTAAAAAAAAGAAAAACTTGCTACATTGTCCTTTTAAAAAGAGAGAGATTAAGAAGAAAAATTAGTGCTTTGCATTTACCCACGTACTTAATATTTCTGGTGCTTCTGATTTTTTTCCATGAAGACCCGAGTTCCTATCAATCTAAAGAGCTTCCTTCAGCATTTTTAGTAGTGCCACAATGTGAGTGACAACTTAATTTTCATTTATTTGGAAATATCTTTATTTTGCCTTCAATTTTAATTTTTTTTAATCCTCACCTGAGGATATTTTTCCATTGTTTTTAGGATGAAAGGGACGGGGAGGGGGGGAGAGCGAACATCGATGTGAGAGAGACACATCGATTGGTTGCCTCCCACATGCACCCTGACCTGGGCCGAGGATTGAATCTGCAATCAAGGTGCGTGCCCTTGACTGGAATCCAACCCACAACCCTTTGGTGCGCTGGCCAATGCTCTAACCACTTAGACACACTGGCCAGGGTGTGCCTTCAATTTTAAAAAATATTTTTACTTGATATTGAATTCTGGGTTGACAGTTTTCTTCTAGCACTTTAAAAATGGCATTCCACTATCTTCTAGCCTCTACTGTTTCTGGTAAGTTAGTGATAATATTTATATATTATTCTTTTTCTCTGAATGCTTTCAATATTTTCTCTTTACCTTTGGTTTTCAGCAGTTTGATATGCCTAGTTGTGATTGTATGTGAATTTATCCTACTTGGGTTCATTGAACTTCTTATCTGTAAAATTATGTTTTTCACCAAACTTGAGAAATTTTCAAACATTATTTCTTCAAAAATTTTTCTCCTCCATTCTCTTGCTCCTTTCCTTTTAGGACTTCAACTGCATATGTATGTTAGGCTTTTTCATATTTCCCCACAGTTCCTTGATGCTCTGTTCTTTTTTCCCTCAATGTTTTTTTCTCTGTTGTTCAAATTGAATAGTTTCATTGATAGATCTTCAAATCCACTTATTTTTGTCTGTCATCTTAATTTGCTGGTAAGCCTGTCCAATGAACTTTTTGAAATTTCATACATTATAATTTTTAGTTCTAAAACTTTCTGCTTTGTTCCTTTTTTTATAGTTTCTTTGCTGAAATTTCCTATTTGTTAATTCATTACATACATATATCCCTTTACATCTTTGAGTATAATTGTTATAGCTGTTTAAGATCCTTGTCTTCCAATTCCAATATCTATGTCATCTTGAGGTCAGTCACCACTGATTTCCTTTTCTCTTGAGTACAGGTAACATTTTCCTTCTTTATTTGAACTAAAATTTTTGGCTAATACCCTGGACATTGTAAATGATGTTACAGAACTTATGGATTCTATTATATTCCTTTGAAGAGTATGAGAATTTTTCTTTATTTTACTTTTTAAAGCAAATACTTGTCTGGATTCAAGCTCAAATTCTGTCTCATTTGTGGTAGGCAACAGCTAGGGTAAACAGATGTCCCAGTATGCCTAGGATTGAGTGTTTCCCAGAACGTGTTCAGATGGGCTGCTCAGACTGTGACTCATCTAAGTGTAGTTCAAGGATCAGCTACAGACTTGCATCAGCCAGAGAATTTATACACAAAAAAAGCTCTCCCTGCCTTCTCATTCCAGGATTTCTCCTTATTTACTTCCCAGTTGCTGCGCTTCCTATGTTCTTTTTTGTTATTTTTTTTTAAATGTTTTTATTGATTTTAGAGGGAGAGGAAGGGGGGGAGAAACATCAATGAGAGGGAAACATGGATTAGCTGCCTCCAGTATGCCCCCTACTGGAGATTGAGCCTACATCCCAGGCATGTGCTCTGACCGGGAATTGAACCCTGACCTCTTGGTACATGGGATGACACTCAACCAATTGAGCCACACCAGCCAGGGCCTTGCTATTTTTTTTTTTGTTCTTTAAAAATATGTTTTTTATTGATTTCAGAGAGGAAGGAAGAAGGAGAGAGAGATAGAAACATCAATGATGAGAGAGTCATAGATCAGCTGCCTCCTGCATGCCCCACAAGGGGGATCGATCCTGAAATTTAGGCATGTTCCCTGACAGGGAATCCAACAGTGACCTCCACGTTCATAGGTTGATGCTCAACCACTGAGCCATGCTGGCCAGGCTTGCTATGGTTTTTTAAGCCAGTAAATCTGTGGATTATCTACCCAAGTTTTGGTCACCCTGAGGCTAAAACTGGGGCCTGCACTTAGACAAAAAAAAGCTATAAAAACAAGTTGGTTTTGTTATTTTCAATGCTTTCAGATAATAGATTTTTTTTTTCATATTTTGTCCAGAATCCATAATTGTTATCTGTTGGAAGTTTGGTTCAATAATAGGAGGTACTCCTCCATTACCAGAAATTGAAAATTTTCGGGGGAGGTAGAAGAGGAAGGACAAATGGTGATGGAAGGAGACCTGACTTAGGGTGGTAAACACACAATACAATATACAGATGATATATTAAAGAATTGTACACCTGAAACCTATATAATTTTATTAACCAATGTCACCCCAATAAATTCAATTTTAAAAAAGAAAAAAATTGATAATCTTTGTTCTTTATTTTAAGGGTAACCATATACCCAAAAATGTTCAGGATAATACTCATTTCAAATATTACATAGTATAATGCAGTCATATTCCAAATTTTTGAAATATATAGTCGCTGTACTTATATTTTCTAAATTTTAAAAATTAACACATCACCATTAGATGTTAGCAGCAAAACATAAAGGCAGGAAAAGTACACATACTTTAAAAATGAGCAAAATATAGCCTGGTATGGGTATCAAAACCCAAGATAGGTGAGAGGAATGTCCATGCAAGGAATGAGGGCAATCTAGGGCAGCCTGCTGGAGACAAACCAGCATGAAGAGTGTGCCTACGTGGGGTGGGCAGTCTGAATGAAGAGAGGAGGGATTCTACATGGAGGGAAGATAACATGGAAAGTCAGAGCCTGAGCAGGGTAAGAAGGGCATTCAGGCAGAACTGCCTGACTTGGAGTAATGGAGTTCGAAAGGGATAAAGGGGGTAACCAAGCTAAAGGACAAATTAGCTTGAGGAGTCAGAGCCTGAGTATAGTGAAGAAAACATCTATGCATGGAGGTGGTCTGGTGTAGAGTCTCAGAGCCTAAACAGGGTGAGCAAGACCCCCACACATGGGACAGTGGAGGCTGGCACCATAGAACCAAAATGGAGGAAAGCCTCTATGCATGGGAGTAGCCCAATGCAAAGTGTCAGAACTTGAGTTGGGTGAAGGAGCCATTGAAAGGGGCATCCACATATTAGAGTAAGCCTTGCACGTCAGAATCCAAGCAGTTGAGAAGTGTGTCCACACAGAACAGCGGCTATGGTACAGAATGTCAGAACCCAAATGAGGCAAGGAGAGCATCTACACTGAGAAGGATATGGTAGTGGCAATGGATGGTTATATAAAGGAGGGCTGATCAAATAAGTATCAATATTAGGGATAATGTGCCCCAGCCAGTGTTGCTCAATGGTTAGAGCATTGGCAGGAGCACCAAAGGGTCGTGGGTTTGATTCCAGTCAAGGGCACACACCTTGGTTGCAGACTTGATCCCCAGCCCAGGTCATGGTGTGTGCAGGAGGCAACCAATCGATGTGTCTTTCTCACAGTGATGTTTCTTTCTCCCCCTTCCACCCCACTACCCTGTCTTACTCCCACCTCCTCTTCCCCCTCTCTCCCTTCCACTCTATCTAAAAAGCAATGGAAAAATATCCTCAAGTGAGGATTAACAACAACAACAAATAATGATAATGAGAGCCAGGTTTTTCTCTGTCAGAGGAGTTACAAATATGAAAATGTGTGGTGCTGTACTGGAAATGGAGGTACTTGCATAAACGCATGACTTCTACTATATATAAAGATATAAAATATAGGTGTAAATGTAGGTATATGTGTATGTATGGGTACATATACATATAGTCCCTAGCCCTGTCCACTGAAAGCACCTGGGGAGCAGTGACACAAACAGCTTCTAGAATCCAGACACTAACTTCTAAATATCATTCTCCACTTAAAGGAACCAGGCTCATTGGAAAAATGACTGATTCCAGGGTTGGGGTAGGGAAAGCACAAGATGAGTGTGGAACATTTTGTGTCAGAAAGCAAGGAAGTGTTCAAAAATGAAGAGGAAATGTTAAAAGGACACAGAAATCATCTTGAATGCGTTTCCACTGGCCAAATCTGGGACAAGGGAGCATCAAAATAATAATGATAGTATTGGATTATAACTCATTAAAACAAACAGAAATTCATGAGTCCATACTGACATTAATAAGTAAATAAATGGAAAGTCTGAAGACAAATGGGAATATTTATATAGTTTCAAAGGGCTTCTTCCCAAAATACTTATTACAAAGATGAAAAGAGTAACCATAAAATGGAGAACTAGCAAACACCACTGTAATTGAGCAAAGTGATCATCAGTAATGGGACAAATGAAAATTATGTGCCACCTGATAACGAAGAGAATACAGCATCGCTTCTGTGATATTCCTGCCAAATATGCATAACATAAACCTAACCAGGAGAAAGCAAACTAAACTCAAATTGGGGGAAAGTTTACAAAATAACTGGCTTGTAGCTCTGGCCAGTTTGGCTCAGTGGTTAAAGCCTCAGCCCTCGGACTGAAGGGTCTCAGGTTCGATTCCAGCCAAGGGCATGTACCTAGGTTGCAGGCTCAATCCCCCAGGTAGGAGGCAACCAAATGATGTGTCTCTCTCACATCAATGTTTCTTTCTCTCTCCCTTCCACTCTCTCTGTAAAGCAATGAAAAAAATATCCTCAGGTGAGGATTAAAAAGTAAAAAAATTAAAGTTTTTAAAAAATAACTGACTTATAATTCTTAAAAGTATCAAGGTGATGAAAGACTGAGGAACTGTTCCAGGCTGAAAGAGAGTGAAGAGTTATGACAACTAAATACAATGTGTGATTCTGAGCTGAATCCTCTTGCAGTAAAGAACATTAGAGTAACAATTGGAGAAAACTGAACAAGGTCCAAGGATTAAATGGTAATAATGTATCGATGTTAATTTTCTGACTTGAAGTTGTTTAGTAGGAGAAGGAAGAACATACATACTAAAGTATTCAAGGGTGATAGGGTAACATGTCAGCAACTTGCTCTCAAAATTTCCGGAAAAAATCATTTTTTTGTACTGTATGGCAACTTTTCTGTAAGTTTGATAGTGTGTGTTTTTTTAAAGTTAAAAAAAAAAGGTACCTGTGAAACTTTTAATTGCATACTAAAGGGATTCTTAACAGAAAAAGAAAGAAAGAAAGAAACCTAGCTCAAAGGTTTCACATGAACAACCTTCATGTGAAAATGTCTTCTAGTTACTACAGAGCAAGATGGCTTTTGATTTGGTGACCTACAGGGAAAAGGTCCTGGTCTCCTGAACTTTTTAAATCCTCTGATAATGACATTTAAATAGCTCTCGATATTTTTTCAAGAGCCTTTGTGTGATGTAAATAACACCAGAAGTAACTGAGTATAGTTTATAAGAGAAGATTCTGACTACCTTAGTATTCAGAACTTAAAGGAGACATTAAAACCATGTATAATCAGGCTACATGATGTTCTTCTTAAGTACTAAAAAATACTTAAAACACAAGAACAAAATAGATTGAAGTACATTTTCTCCCCCTGAACTCAAGGTCTTTATAAAAAATATGAAGTCCAGTAGTGGATATATGGTAAAGAAATTCCCAACTGAAGACCAGAATCCTGTTAAATATTTTAAGTGCAGCAAAAACTTTTTAGTTTTTAACGGACCATTCTGTAGTTTCTTATACTTAAGTAAGAAAACAAAACAAACAACCCTCAAAAAGTTTCCATTTGATGGGATTTACTGGAGTCTTTTAATATGTTGGCAGTCAACATAGCTTTAAAATATTTTCCAAAAGAACGCTCTAAAAAACTAAGGAGGAAGAGTCCATATATTGCTTTTGATAGAAATATAGTTCCTGTACTGATGTTTATGCATATCTGGTACAGATGATGGGGAGAATTGCAAAGTAGGTTGATTTTGTTGAAAAATAAATCAATTGGGTATATATATATCCTGTTACCTGAATAGGTAAAGCATGCTCCTGGCTCAGGACCTTTTGCACTTACCTTCCCCTCTTAACAGAATGCTCTTCCCCCAGCTAGCTACCTGGCCCACTTCCTCTCTTCATTCAGGTGTGTGCTCAAAAGTCACCTTACCAAACAAGCTTTACCTAACTACCCTATATAAAATGTCATCTTCCATTGTCACTTTGTTTTCTTTTACCTTGCTTTATATTTCTTCATAAAATTTCTTAATTGTCACCTCCTGACATATTTTTGGTCATTTTTATTTTTATCTGTCTCCCCCAACCAGAATGTAAGATCTATGATAACAGGGATGTTGTCTGTATTTTTTATTGCTTTTCTGCTGTGTCTTTAGCTCCCAAAATAGTGCCCACTCATGATGGGCATGATTTTTTACATCTCTTGATCCTTATGAACACTCTAAATCAAGGTTCTGCAAACTACAGCTTACCATCTGTTTTTGTGTGGCCTGTGAACTAAGAACGGTTTTTATATTTTTAAGTGGTTAGAAAAAATCAGAAAATATTGTTTTGTGCCACTTGAAACCTATATAAACTTCAATTTCAGTGTCCATAAATGAAATTCTATTGTAAACACAACCAAACCCATTCACTGACATGTTGTCTATGGCTGCTTTCATACTCCAGCGGAAAAGTCGAGTAGCTGCAACAGAGACTATATGACTTGCAAAGCCTAAAACTTTCAGTATCTGGTCCTTTACAGAAAAAGTTTGCCAAGCTCTGCTTTAGATCTATTAGTAATACTATTCTAATACTAATACTGTACTGTCTAATAAAGCAGTTATTAGGCACTTGGGGTATTTAAGTTTAAATTTAATTGAAATTAAAAATGTAGTTTCTCAATCACACCAGCCACATTTTAAGTGCTCAAAGAACATGTAGCTAGTGGCTACTCTATTGGACAGCAAAAAGAACATTTTGATCATCTCAGAGAGTTCTACCCAACAGTGCGTTATAGATTTTAGAATATCTCACTGCTGCTTGGGATACTACTACTACAAAGCTATCACTATAAAAAAAACATGAAAACTATGGATTAAAAAAAAAGTAAATCAAACCATGTAAAAAATTAAATATCAACCAAGGAAACAGCTTCACAATGTCCATTTCCTATCAATATTCCTAAAATTCTTATAATTGGAATTTTAGGGAAAAGTTGTGATTTCCTAATGCAGTTACAAATCACCTAGACAGCACCTTTCATACAGAGTATTTTACAAATGTGACCAACTGAAAAATTAATGTGACTTTTCAGATGCTAAAAAAAAAAACACACATAAAATATTTTAAAATGCACTTATATGTGTGTGTACAAATATATATGTAGTATCATGTTTCCATTAGGATTTTTTGGTATCACTAGATAAAACAAATTTTCTTATCTCATTTAAAAGCCAAAATTATAAACTAGCAGAAAACCCTAGTTAACACTCATTCATATTAGGTGCCCTCCTGTCCTTCCCACAACTAAATACTCAATCTAATATTTTTTAAGGTTTAATTAGATCATAGTGTTTTCCACTGACACCTTACCTCTTAAATAACAAATCTTGGAAAAGGTGTAACTGTTCTATTACTAAGATAGTTGACACATATATTAGACTATAAAAGTTAAAGGCTATTTCTTTTGTAGCTTTCCAAAGCACTTCCCAGGTACAAAGCTTTACTAGCAATCTCAAGTTGTTTTCTACCAGTACGGAAAACAAGACTTCATCACATGCTTACTGAGAGAGGACAATTTCAAATTTGTTTTTATTCCTTCAGATTCTCTTTTCATTGACAAAGATGCCATTTTAAAATTTTTCACTAGTTAGAATTTTTGTTATGATACCGATATTTTTCTCAGAGATTCTAGCATTTTGTGATGCAAAATTAACGGGAGTAAATTACAACTAAAACTTAAATTTGGAAATGGAAAGATCCTGGTTAATTAAGATTTCATCAAAATTCACATGTGAATGTTTTAACTTCTTTGCTCTAATACAAACTATTAACAAAACCAAATATTTACATTAGCAACAAAATTTGTGACTATATTTTTAACTTGAATGGTTATGAATTTGCTTCATTTTTGATACTATTAAGTAATTATTATTCAATTGAGAATACCAGCTAACAAAATTATACTTTAAGTTTCAGAGATCAGATTTCCACTGGCTGCTCTGTTTTCCCAGTAGGAAGTGTAGGTAGTAAAGGAGAGCAAAATGTAAAATCTCAGAAAGACTCCTCCATTGACTTTGCCAGCTGCCAGCAGCACTGGTGCCTGATGGCTGCCAGAAATCTGTCTCTGAACGCTGACATCCCTTTTTATCTTCGTAAGAGTAAACTGACTCCCCAATCCCCATGCCTCTTGAAAAAAATAGTTTCTTTTATCTAAAATGTCCACTTTTACTTTTTAACCAAAAGCTTTGGACACTGAGCCACTCACTACAAAAATGTATTCACAATTGCAACATTAACACTCAGGACAGAAGTGTTAGTTACTATTTCTGAAAGGTCCTTCACCATTTCTTTTTATTACTAGCACATATAATCAATTTCTGGAATCTTGGCATCACAAGAACAATTCTGCATTCTGATAATGAAAAATGATCCCTAAAACTGATGAAATTAGAATATTAGAAATGGAGTGGGTATCTTAACTAGCGAAAGTGACCTTCCTCTGCCACCTGATCCTTGAATTTCCTCCCATATCTCCCTATTTGGGTTGTCAGCCTCTGGTTAAGACACTTCCAATAATATAGAAGTTACTCTTTTCCATTTCAGAAAAATTCTAATGGTTAAAAAAGTTCCTCCTTAAATGTAGCTGAACTCATATTTGCTGAAATGTCCATTTCAGGTCCTAGTTCAGCTTTCTGGGAACATACAAGATAAGTTATTACTCAGATGCTACCACTCAGTTCCCTAACCGTGGTGAGAGTTTTCTTCTCAACCTGGTTTTGTTTGCTTGTGGTCCTCCAAAAAGGTGGCATCAACCACTTAGCCCAGTAGTGCAAATGAAATTTCATATTATCTCATAGCATTTCTGGAAGATAAACAGGTATAATGCCATTTATTATTCTCCCCATTTTACAGACAAAATTCACAACACAAAGAATGTACCTAATTGTCCAAGGGTACAATGTCAGTGACATATTAAGGAGAGAAGCAGGATTAATTTCCTGAGTTTTACCTTTGTTTCAAAGAACTTAAATAATGTTTTAATTACAGTACCAGATTATAGATCTTAGAAGGTCGGAAATAAAAGAGAATCAGACACAATTAATTTCAAATACTTTAAATGACTACGATTGAAGGAAAAGGAAAATGTAAAAACAAGGAGCATGCCTTAAAATGAGAGAATCCCTCCAACCATGAAATTCTTTCTTCCTTGGATTAAGGTAAAGGTTAAGAAATATCAAGACTACTTTCTGAGGATACCAGATCAAATACAGCCCATGTTACCATTCCAATTCTTCCTACCTTACCCTTTTAAAAAATAAAGTATTCCATTTTCCTCCTAGGTTAAATGTCTAATGAAGAAATTATAGACTGTGGAGCACAGGTTTAAAACAGCAAATTTAACATCTAGTGTTATTTTCCCTTGAAAGGTCAGTTACTCTGAAGTTATAGATAAATATATTTCAATTTTACCATGGATATCACATGCCACTAAATGAACATGTGAGAGAAAAGGAAGAATTGCTACTTTTTAAAAAATGTTTGCTAATATGAATGAATCCAGCATACTCCTAGTAAAATTTTCATTTTATAACTGGAAAATGCCTAGTTTTTAAAAGGTAAAATAACTGGGGTAAAAAACAGAATCATTCATTTGAAGTGGGTAATATACCTAAATGAAAATTTTTAAAATCAAATTTCTACATAGGAGAATATTTTCATGGCCTTGGAGTAGGCAAAGATTTCTTAAACAGGACATAAGATGCACTTAATCCCCAAAGAAGACAATTTGATAAATTAGTCTTTATTAAAATTAAGAATTCTAATCATCAAATAGATTAAGAAAATAAACAAGCAAGTTGCAGACTGGGAGAAAATATTTACAATACACTTTTGACAAAGTACACATTTCCAAAATATTTTTTAAATACCTACAAAACCAATTAAAAATACAAAGAACCCAACTTTTAAAAAGTGCATAGAAAACTTATTCAGGCTCTTCAGGAAAGATGATATCCAAATGGCCAATAAACATGAAAAGGTAGTCAACATCATTATTCATCAGGAAAATGCAAATTAAAGCCACAATGAAATACCATTACACACCCACCAAAATGGCCAAAATTAAAAAGACTGACTGATAATAGCAAATGTTGGCAAGATGTGGAACTGGAACTCTCAGATATTGTTAGTGGGAGGGTAAACTGGCCCAACTACTTTGGAAACTGTTTGGCAGTATGTATTAAAGCTAAATATACACCTACCCTATGACCCAGAAATGCTAGTCTTATATCTATACCCAAGAGAAATGAGTAGTATATATCTACCAAAAGACATGCATAAGAATTTCCATAATATAGAAAAACACTGGAAACAATCAAGTGTCCATCAACAATAGAATGAATAAGCAAATAGTGGTATATTTATACTACTCAGCTCAACAATAGAATGAATAAGCAAATAGTGGTATATTTATACTACTCAACAGTAAATGAGAATGTACTACTAATAAATGTTATAATATGAATGAATCTCAAGAGTATACTGAGCAAAAAGAAGCCAGACACTAAAAAAGCACACACTGTATGATTCCATTTACATGTAATTCAAGAACAGGAAAATTGATATATGATGATGTAAGTCCAAATAGTGGTTAACTTGGGGCAAAGGGGACATATTAATTATAATGGGCACAAGGGAGCTTTCTGGGGTGATGCAAATGTTCCATATCTTGATCTGAAAGGTGTGTATATAGGTAAAAATGAATCAAGCTACATACGTAAGACGTGTACTTATTGTATAAGTTATTCCTTAATTTTAAAAAAATCTATTGAACATTCAAACATTCTCACATATCTAAAAGTCCAAACCTCAGAAATGCAATTAGAGCAGTATGTTCCAACTTTTGCAAAAAGTTTGAATTTTAAGGATTTTTTCATGATTCTTGTATAGTTTTTATAGATTATATCTACATAACCATCCACTGAAAAGGCACTATATATCTTAAAATTTCTCATGTTTTGAAAGTTTATTTACATGTCATGTGACAATTAAATATGAAGATAGTTTCAGTGATAGCTAATTCCCCAATCAAACTTCCCTGAGAATTGAGATTTCAAGATTTTTTATGTGATTTTTTGGGGTCTTTGATTTTTTTTTCAGTAAACTTAGCCTACCCGTAGTTTGCCATTCATCTTTGGAAATTAAAAACAATCAAATGAAATCTCTTGATTCACATTTCTCTCCAGCACCAGCCCCACTTACTTCTCTGCTTCTCACCTTCTAGCTAAACTTCTGGAAAAAAATGGTCTGTATCAATGTTTCCACTTCCTCTATTCCCATTCCTGCTCTAACCACTTCAATTTGGTTTCCATCCCCACCACTCCACAAAAACCAGTTTTGTTAAGGTCACTATCAGGTTTTATGTCGCCAAAACCAACCCACACTTTTGGTCCTCACCTTACTTGATTTTTCAGTAACATTCAACATTGCTGACCACCCACTCCTTCACGGAACACTCCTCTCTTGAATTCCGTTACACCACATTCTGCTGATTTTCCTCCTGTCTTGCCCTGCAGCTTTCTCTTTTGCTGTCCCCTTGTCTTCTACCTGACTACCTAAATAAGATGTTTCTCAGGCCTCAATTCTGAGCTCCCTTCTCACAATACATGCTCTCGTTAGGCGACACCATTCATTACCATGGCGTTAAGAATCATTTACATGTTGAGGATAACCAAATTTCTATCTCTAGCCCAGCCTCTTATTTAGAGGAGAGGTTCACCAACCCCTGTCCCCACTACTATTCTCCACATTAGCATTTTTTCAATTTCCTTCATAATACATAGCATAGTTTTATTTCTTTTGTTATTTACTTGTTTGGGGGCCTGTTTTTCTTACTTGTCTATAAATTCCATGAGGGCAAAAGCATTGTCTGTCTTGTTTACCACTGTATTGCTAATATTTTTGCATACATAGCACGTAACAGGCATTCAATAAATATTTTTTGAATAAAAATGTCTTGTGTTACGTTGTATTACATCAAAATTAAATGTTATAAAGCTTTTGTTGTTCAATTATCTTTTAAAGTCAGCATTTAAACAATAAAAATACATTCTAAATATGTATCTAAAGATGACCCACTACTAATCCATAATATGCTGTAAGAGTGATAAATTTCATGGGTACTTTTCAAACAGTGGGCAATACTTATCAGGCTACAATGTGCATAAGAATTCCTTAGGAACCTTGTTAAAATGCAGATTCTTATTCAGCAAGTCTGGCCTAAGAGTCTGCATTTGTAACAATTCCCAGATGTAGCCTGCTGCTGGTCTAGAGACCATACTTAGATTAACAAGGGTCCAAAGAATCCTTGTACATAATTTGTGAACCAAACTTTACATTTGCTGGACCCTAATTTTGTGTCTAGTATAATGCAAGGTGATTTTCATAAATGTTATGTTATTTAAGCTGTGGCTGGTCTCTTGCAGTAAACTTAAAGTGGTTTTCAACCTTACCAAGTGCACCCTTTTAGAAAAAATATTTTATAATATCTCTTTTACCATCATGAATTGAACATAACTCATCCACACATAGTTTTTAAAAATAAAGCCCTAACTATAATATAAAGGTGAAATTGATAAAGTAATTTGTATTTCAATATGTAAATGTACCAGAACAATTATTCTAGAAGACATAATAATAAGTCAGACATATTTGTAGAATCATCATGAATGCAAGAGCTAAAAATGCAGGATACAGGTTGCATCAATAAGGGCCGAAGTCTTGGCTCTGATATAAACAAGAATCATCTCGTAATTTATATAGTAGTTGCTTCTTAGACAATTTGGATTGTATTAAAACCATGCAAAAATATTTCATGTTTATCACATAAAATGGAGTTAGATTCTAGCAGTCATTAGACATACATGTTACTGAGTATCAAAACAAGGAGAGATTCCAACTTAGAATGAAGGACGGCTTCCTGTAAGAGATGTCATTTGGGATAGACCATAAGGGATGAGTGAGGATTTCAATTGGCATGATGGTGATAATATTAACAGTGTAGAAAACGGAAGTTGGTTTGGGTTGGAGAGACGAGTTCATTTTTGGATTGTTGAGTTTGAACAGCATTAGAAAAATGAGGAGTTAGGCAAAGTAATGCATGTTCAGGAAAAACTAAGCAGTCCAGAATAACATGAGGGGACAAAGGATACCACTGGCAAGGAATACTGAAGCTACATTGTGAATGATCATCCGAAATGCCCAATTAAGAAATACTTAAAATGGTTTTTGAGTAGGGGAGTAACTTGGTATTTTAGGAAGATCATTTTGGCAGCAATACTCAAAATGGATGAAAAGAGGCAAGTCTAGATACAGGGTTACCAGTAGGAAAAACATCAGCAGTCTGAATCAGCAGTTTTCAAAATGTGTTCTATGGAAGTCCAGGGAACACAGGATGCTGCCACGGGTGCTGATCTGTTGCAGAGGATGGAAAGAGCCAACAGGCTAGGTAGGCCTAGCAATGGTCTCTTGCTCTCTTCCTCCATCTCAAATGTAATATCACACTTGGATCTGTCCCACATAAGATTTGAATATAAAAGGGCATTCTGTTGATAAAAAATTTTGTCTTGTTTTTATGTCTCATCTAACTCTTGAGAGACTGACCATGGAATATCTCAAGGGGCCATCATACAATCATTAAGTATCACTGTATAGAATAATAGGTATAAAATTTATAAGCATTATATTAATTTTTAGTATCAGTTTGTTTAATTATTATTTGTCCTATTATCTGGGGTGGGCAAAAGTAGGTTAATAATAATAATGACTAATACAATAAATAATACGAGAATAAACTGTGCTCAAAAGTAGGTTTACAGCTGTGAGTATGCAAAACACAGAGTTTATATTTGTATCACTATTTATTAATTATTGTATTATTTATTATTAATCTATTTTTGTCCACCCCTGAATAGAATGTGCCTCCATCCCCAAATTAGATTATCTGTAAAAAATTTCTAGTTGTTTAGGTTTAGGGCAAATAGGGTTACATTTGGTCATTGATGTTTACAACAGATAATTGTAGGGTCCTTTGAGAATCTCCAAATTCCTCTTATTAAGATGTGCATGGATGCTATTGGCTTGGCTAACTTAGAAACTATATATTTGTGTATTCCAGTCTCTCAGTCCTACTAATTCAAATTTGAGCTATGATTTTTATACCAATTGTCTTATTTAAATCTTTACAAAAGCCATGGTAACATTTACAAATTACCATGTATTGTATTCTTTCAGTCACTCACAAAGAGTCAAAATAGATTATACTCATAAATGCCAAGGGTCTATTTTATTGTTTACCAAACAAGTGCACAATTTTATTTCTAGACTGCATGAAAAACATTACAATGATCTCCTAATTATTTTGTCCACTTACAAAAATATTCCTATTAATTATGGGAAATTTTGTTTTTATGGTGGCAAGCAAAATGTGTTGGTTAGGATGGTCCATACACTATTTTGTCCTGCTGAAATGATTCACAAACCAAGAGAGGTAGAGAATCAATGGTTTATACAAGTTATAATTAATCTCTCAGCTGGCCTCCTTGAATCCATGGCACATAACTGCTTTAGACAAATATTTCTTGTAGTCCAATGGGGCATCTATTTCTCAAACTCTGAGTGGTACAGCATAACATCCATAGTACCAAAATAAAATTAGGAAGCTCTGGCATACAAGAAAGTTATATAGCCAAAGGGATCTGGGTTTAATTTCTGACAGTCATAATTTCCACAGAACTTGCTGAATCTTAGAGAATACTGGCTTCCAGAGACTACTTAGCAGGAAAGTATCTTTCCCTATACTAGTTTTCTGTTTTTGTTTGTGTGTTTTGGTGGGGGTTTTTTTGAGGCAAAATTGGTATATATTATAGAAATTTCAGGTGTACATTATAATTTGGCATCTATATACCCTAGAAAGCTATCACCACCAAAAGTCTAGTACCATCACCATACAGTTGATCCCCTTCACCCATTTCGGCCACATCCCCTCTGGTAGCCACCAATCTGTTCTCTGTATCTATGAGTTTGTGTTTGTGTTTGTTTGTGTGTGTGTGTGTGTGTGTGTGTGTAATTTATCCACTCATCCATAGATGAACACTTAGGTTGTTTTCCATATCTTGTCTATTGTAAATAATGCTGCAATGAACATAGAGGAGCATATGTCTTTTCAAATAAGTGTTTTTGTATTCTTCAGATAAATACCCAGAAGTGGAATAGCTGGGTAATTTGGTAATTCTATTACTTTTCTGAGAAATCTCCATATTGTTTTCCATAGTGACTACAATATACCAGTAGTTTCTAAACTTTTTTGAAAGAGGCATTTCATTTTTTTCAAATGAAATCTTACATAAAGTACCATACACAGAACAGATAAAGGGGTATCTTTATATAATTATAACAAGTTCAGATATATAATTACTAAAAAATATGGCAAAAATGATTTGTTGCTAATATTATAAAAATTAGTTACCTCAGTTTTCAAACTGGAACTATTATACATCACTATGATGTAACTACATATCTTTAGAAATGTTTATAGGTTGCTAAGCATTATATTTTTTTCATATCCAGTGTCTATATAACTACTATTACAGGAAATTGCACTGATATGCCAAATATTCTGATAAATTAATAGTCTCCCAAATAGACATCACATTGCAAATGAACTGATAGTGATAGAGAATTCAAGTGAAATATATTATTCTTAACTTTAAGAATGAAAATATTAGTTGTGAAGAAATGGTTTACTGTGGAAATTGCAGTGCTTCACTGAAATAATGTAGCAAATTTTAAAAGCAAATTCAAAAGTTAGAAGGCGTTATATTATTTTGCACAGAGCAGAGTCAATGTTGGATTAGAAAGATGGTAGCAATCATTCTATTGGATTTAGCCAACATTCCAAAATCCACCAAATCTTTAACAGTATCTCTGATAAATTAACGAGCAAAATGAATTCTTTTCAAAGCCACTATTTTCCTTACTCTTTTTACCATAAAAACCAAACAAATGGTCAAATGACCGAACATACAGGCAACTCATCTATTAATTCATTCAATAAATATGACTGCACTCCTACTATGTGCTGGAGACTGGGCTGTTTACTAATTATCATTGGTGGTAAAAAAGATCCCAACACTTTGGAACGTGACAGTCTAGGAGAGGTTACAGGTATATTAATGTCCAAAATAAGCAAGAAATCTCGTTAAATAATCTTTAGATAATTAAGAGTTAAGAGTAGAAAATATAGCTTTGAATTGTGGTATTATTGAAATGTTTTCTATTTCTCTTATTTTAAAAAAAGTTTCCTTTAAAAACACACAAATAACCTGATGTGCCAAAAATGTCATTTCTAAAAACACTTAATAAATACAATTTGTGATATGTATATGTGTGTTGCCAATTTCATTGATATAAAATGTCAGGAGGTGAGCTGATTTTGAATTTATTGGCAATGAGTAAAGAATACTGGTCTATAAATGCATTTTATTCTATTTCATATCCATTAGTAAACACTTTTTTACCTCTCCTATATGGGACAGATATTCAATATAATATAGTATCAACTCCATATTATTTTGACTTACTCCATGCCACTTTGGACTCTAAAAACTGGATGCAAAAAGCAGATTTCAGTTAAAGCTGCATAAATTATCTCATTCATAATCACTGGGGTTTAAAGTATTTTGAGAGATTACATTGTAATAATGAATAGAATTATACACAGATCATATTTCAAATAATATATGTATAATAGAAATGTATTATAATCATTTTTATATTATTTCACCTTTTTGTAGTGATTTAAAAGGCCTTAGGGTCACCCTTATGATTTTTAATTATTATGAATGTACCACCTAATGGAAAGTTGTATTTTTATTTATTTTATTTAAAAATATATATATCTTTATTGATTTCAGAGAGAGGAAGGGAGAAGGAGAGAGATAGAAACATCAGTGATGAGAAAGTTATCATTGATCAGCTGCCTCCTGCATGCCCCGGAATGGGGATTGAGCCTACAACCCTGACTGGGAATTAAACCGTGATCTCCTGGATCCTAGGTTGATGCTCAACCGCTGAGCCACACTTGGCCGGGTGAGAGTTGTATTTTTAAAAGCCTAGATAGCAGAGTGCACTATACATCCTTGTGATGTTTAGGGTCTCTTTTCACAATAATTAATGAATTCTTAGCACACAAAAATATTTATTGAGCACTTACTATATGCAGGTTCCTGTGTTGATCACTCTGTACTAATACATGGTCTAAGAACTACAGCCTGAGTCAGGAGCCAATTAACATTGTATGTCTGATAAAAGATCTACCAATAATATTTTAGTCATAAATAAGTATAAGTATACATACATTTATATATTAATAACAAGTCTATAATAAGGTATTTAAAAGATATCACTGGAAATTTTTATGCTAATTTTATGATACCATCTATATCTTAGCGACTGAAAAAACAAATTTCTGCTCATATTTGATCTGTATTTCAATGGACTAATATGTGATCCTGAAATCTGGTGATGTAAAGTTAATAGATAAGATTTGGCTTTAAGTGATAGTCTAGCCAAAAAAAACACAACAGTAACATTTTTGTTTTCTAAGCTTTCTTTTTCTATTATACCATTTTATTAAATATTTTGAGAATTTTCTGAGTTCTATCAAAGAATTACTAGCACCAATCCCCTACTTGCAAAAATTAATTAAAAAGCATCATAATAAATATAATGAAGATTACTTCTCAACACTGTTTTCTTAACTGGATGCAATAAACTCCGAGGGTCTTTTATGAACCAGGAACTGTTCCTGGCACTGAGTGCACAAAAATAAGAAGCTTAACAACCAATGGGGAAATAAACACTTAAATCAATAAATAATTTCAGTACAATTGGCAGAAGTATGCACAGAAAGGAAAAGGCCTCTAGCCTAGCTAAGGGAGGTGAGGAACTGGGTAGGATAACTACCAGAAGGCACCAGGGAAGGTCATCAAAAGAAGATCATGGTGATGATGCCCGAGCAGAATTTTGAAAGATGAGTTGGCACAACCAGGTAAAGAAAGGGGTGAAAATTTTAGCAGACATAGAAGTGTGAAATAGTATGTTTTATTGGGTTATAGGAAATTTTCTAAAATTATGTTCTGCCAGGACCCTATGGCTTTTCTGTGGCTTTTGTTCCTTTGAACTTTATCATTTCATCCTTCATCTGCTCATAATGGAGGGCTAGTACACTCCACCATTCAAAGGCTATAACTCTGTAAATCTCAACCATGAAAAATGGCTTCCACAAAAGCAACGTGGTAAGGAGATGACATCAAGGAGACAAAAGCCCGGCTGGGAGTAGCTCAGTGGTTGAGCATGAACCTATGATCCAGGAGATCGCGGTTCGACTCCCAGTCAGGGCACATGCCTGGGTTGTGGGCTCGATCCCCAGTGGGGGACATGCAGGAGGCAGCTGATCAATGACTCTCTCATCACTGATGTTTCTATTTCTCTCTCTCCCTCTCCCTTCCTCTCTCTAAAATCAATAAAGTTTTTTTTTTTAAAGGGAGACAAAAATTACACAATAACCTGGGACTATTTAGTGTAGGGCCATTCACCTCTGCATAGTTCAAAACCCCCATGAGAATATACTATAGTACAATACATTACTTCATGGACAGAATAGTGACCCAGGGTCACCAAGATAAAGTTATCTCTTATATACCTGTTTATAAAGCAGGGGGCTGTTTAATAAATACATTTAGAAAGATCTCTATTACTGTTTAAATAGAAAGGTTTTATACTAAATGAGAAACATGCCAATACCTGTGAAATTCATATTTGTGAAACACCTCATTTCTCAACCGTACCAGGTAGATGGGATATTACAACACAAATAACAAAATTTAGCAACATAAAGAGTCTTTGATAGAAAATATTTAGGATTGTCAGGACATATAACCAGCATATAATGCTGTATAATTGGAATTTAAACCATTATTTGTGCTCACCTTGCACTATTCTATATAAATAAAATATGTACTTTGAAAAACAAACAAAAGGATATATTTAGGAGCACAGATTGTGAGGAAAAAAATTATAGCTTCTGATTTATTTTGTGCATTGACTATTTTATATAACAAGATTTCTATTTCAAAAGCTTATTTTATCTGACATTTTCACACAAAGAAAGTCTCAATAAATGTCTGTTGAATAAAAAGATGAATTAAAAAAAGATTTTGTATGCTAAAGAAATGACTGACTATATAACTTCACATTTCACAATACACTGTAGCATATTAATTTGGCTAACAAATTGGGCACACAAAAAAAGATATTCCATAAAGTATTCCACTTTCTTACAATGTCAAGAAATGAGAGGTATACAATATAGATCAAACCTCTATGCTAGATTGAGACCAAAATATCAAAATAATATAAAAATACTTTATCACACACATGAGCCATATTAGTCAATTTTTGTGGCTACGAATGAACAAGATATTTTACTACATTAAATACGCTGTCCTCATGGACTTGATGTTAGAACAGCCTAATTTACATCATTAACCATTTTTAAATTTTTACTTTTTAAGTATTGAAGTTTTTGCATTAAGCTTACTATATGCCATCTATCTCCATGAACTTATGAATTTAGTTGTCTAACCTCACAATTGATCACTGATCTATAGTCTACATTGTATCTCTTTCCACATATAGTCTGTATGTTCTGAATTAAATTCTACATAAGTTTTCATTCCTTCCTTATTCAGATAGTCTTCATCCAGGCTTACCTAAACGTATTTATCGCATTAATTTCCTAAATTATGTTATTTAGTTAATAATTTCTTCACATTAAGTAAATGAACTTGGTAGTATCATTTATAGAGAATCACTCCAGTTTCCACGGATTTATACTATTCTGTATGTTATTCTTGAGAAGTGAAATGGTTAAGACTAGGAAAAAATAGTGTTGGAGTACTGATTTATAATTTCACAAAAACAAATTCAGCAATTCATTTATAATAAAGCATGAGAGTTCTTAAAATTCTTTTTTCATAGTGTACAGCAACTTAATTTTTTCCTGTCCTTGGCCAGTGAAACCTTTACATGTTAAAAATTACACTTCAAAAACCATTTAAAAATATTCAAAGTGCCAATTTTTAAGTTATTTTTTAAACCCTAATAATTAAAAAATTTAAAAGCATAAAGAATTTTTTGTAAGAGAAAACACTTGAAGCATTATTCAATAATGGCCATTTTAAAGTTTCTATGAACACACTAAATACTTATTTACTTATTGTTCATTGACTTATTATTTAGCATTCTACTTAGAGAATAAAAAAGTATATACGGACCAAGGCAGTTAAAAAAACTGTCAGCAAACCCATGTACAAACTGAAGATTTAGGACCATACTGTTCTACTCAATTATATTGTGAAACAAAAGCTTTATTATATTTATTTTCATGTCCTGAAGTATTTAATCTAACTTCAATAACTTCAGATACTCTAAACCTAAGGCTCCCAAAGATCAAGGTTCATTGGCAATAAGAGATCCTTTGATTTTTACGAAGAAAATATCCATGCTATTAATATTATTTATGAAATTAACATTTTAATTAGGTGCCACTATCTCATTTATTAATTGAATGAATACATTTCTCATAAATTCTGATTTTCTAAATATTACCACCTCCCCCAACTTGAGATGCATCTGCCATTTTCAAGATTTTAGAAACACTTGTTGAAAGACTATTGAAAAGTTTACAATAGTAGAGTGAAACTTTAGTTATCCCAAGGAAGTACATACTAAAATTTCTTTTTGAGAAGCAAAGATAATTTTATGATTTTCAAAATTAATTCAAATTAAAATCAATGTGAGCCTGATTTTTGCTTTGGGTAAAGAAGGATCATTAGAAGATCAAGTTCCAAGGGACCAGCAAGTGCCAACCACTTTAAAATTTACCTTTCCCATGTGACATCATTTATTCTTAGAAAAAAAGTCACCTTTCTTTCTAAACAAGCCACTCAGATTAGCCTAATTCCAACAGACATTGAGGCCATAGATGAAAAAAACATCCAAAGGGATTATTTATTCCAACCCAGGTTTGCTGCCATTTCAGGGACGCCCCGTGTAAGTACTCTTCCTCTGCAGACTTATAGTTAACCTCTCATATTTGACACCCCCTAAAGAAATAAAATTGCGGAGAAGTTACCACTTTCCAAAGTTGGGAAGGGGTCGAGGGGAGGCAAGTGAGAGATGCAGGAGAACCCACACGTTTTTCCCTCTGAAATGCCTCATATTTTGACAAAAGAAAGAAGCAAAACCGAGATTCAGAAGGAAATCTCTCTGCTGCGTGCCCTGGTCGAGCTTTACAACGACCCCTTACAAAACAAGCGGGCTGGAGGCTCACCTTCCATCTTTTCCCGGGGCTGGGCTGGAGCAGCAGCTCTTGCTACCCGGCCACTCCACGTGCTTCTGCCGTCGCCAGGATGCAGCGTGCAGCTGGCGGGAGATTCCTGGCGCGGGGAGTCCCCAGGATCCGCAGCTGCGTCGGCGCAGATCGAAAGGGGCAGGAGCCCGCGACCCGCCGGTGCGCAGGGTTACAGCGGCGCTGGCTGGCGGCGGCTTTAAAAGACGCTCACCAAAGAGCGCAGGAGGTTCCGCGCCTCCATCCCCTTTTTGAATGTCAAAACGGAGAACCCTCATAGGATGGAAATGGTGCATCAGTAAATTGTCTCAAATTGTCTATTTTAGAAGGATATGGCCAGGAGAGTACTAGCACATTGGGTGGGGGAGTCTGCATGGCTTTCTTGCAAGTTTGAGTTAAAAGAGGTTTGTCTTAAATTGAGCAAGATCTGGAACTTTTGGTCTAGATTCGGGGATAATAGCCATGAATAATGAGGAGAACTAACTTCATGTTAAGTATTATGTTTTCCTTCCTCAGTTTTTTATTTCCCATGATAAAAGTTCTTGGTCCAAATTTGCAGAAAGTTCTAACACAACTCAAAATGGATTTTGGCACTTTTATCAACTTTTTCATCTTGGGAGAGCAATTCTCTCACTTTGGTTTTCCTTTCTTGGAACTGCTTAGTCTATTTGCTATCATTCACAAAATACTACACACTCCATGCCTGTGAATATTCTATTACCCTACTTTCCTCCAAACAGGACCTGAGACAGCTTACTAAAATACATATATAATGTATCAGAAAAGTAATTTTAACAAGTAGAGTTAAGGGTGTGTGTGTGGGGGGGGGGGGTGATAAGATAGTAAAATTAACTCCAAGATGTTAGTACACAAAAATGTACTGTAAGCATCTTTTCCCAACATCCTTCCCACTTTATAGAAGTAAAGCACTGTAGGGAAAGGAAAGGGGAAGTGACCACATAACAGTTTTTCACAAGCAGAGCTTTTCTCCACACTGATGTCTAAGGGACATGTTCAGGTTAGCCCTTATAAAGATACCCAGTGTGTTGAACTGGACATGTGAGTAATTCTCAAAAAGGTCACTTCCACCCTTGGTATAAATTTATATTGTTAGTGTTTATAAATAGATCTGAAACTTAAGGTTGGGAGTTTGCATCAGCAGACCTTATCAGAAGAAACCCACTCATACAAGTTAAAGTATGCTTGCAATTTTATGAATTTTAGTTTATTTTAAATATGCCTTGGAATAGGTCAACATATATGTACATATATGTGTACATGTATGTATATATATGCACATATCTGTGTATGTGTGTGATTTTTTTGAATGAGTGAATACCTTAGATTGGCTTTGTTTTAAGATCATGGTACTCTGGCAGCATCTCTATAACTTGTACAGGTTGGAGTTTTACAGGATAATATCAATTTCAGAGAAATACTCTAAACACCAGGTCTAATTTTAGTATTGAAAGGGGAAATTTGTTGTTTGTTAGTTTCTAAAAGCAAAAATAGCACATCAAAAGTAGCAGAAGAGGAACTGTAAAATTTCACAGGGATGGTGTAAGGATGAATAGTTATTTGGTTATTAAAAAGTTATAGAAAAACTTTTATCTCCCATGACAATGTTCTTTATACTAACATTGGAATGTGTTACTACTCTTTAAATAATTCAGAATTGAGTACTTCAGATTCCAGAAAGTGATATCTAAGGCAATAGATAAAAAGTAAATGGGTAAAATAATTTATGTAGCTACTCCACACATGTTAAGTGTGGGCTTCACATAGTGACTTCCTTCTAAAAAGTACCATATGAAGGGAGGGTTAACTTTATAGTAGAGAAACCTGATAAACACTACCTCAGCCAGGTTATCAAGGTAACATTAACAGTGATAAGGTATGTTGACAGAATGTACACTTGACACGATGTGATGAGAATGGCATTTTACCTCTGTAGTCTTCCACACCAAAACCCCACAACCACAGTCTAACAATGAGAAAAACATCAGACACATTCCAAGAGAGACATTCTGCAAAGTGCCTGACCAGTTATGGTCAGCTCAGTGTCATCAAAACTGTTATTGTCAAAAGTCATCAAAAACAAGAATGTCTGAGAAGCTGTTACAGCCAAGAGGAACCTAGGGACACATGATGACTAAATGTAATGTGGGATCCTGGAGCAGAAAAAGGACATTAGCTAAAAACTAAGGAAATCTGAATAAAGGATGGGCTTTTAAAAATAGTATCATATCAACATTGGTTCATTAATTGTGAGAAATGTACCATACTAATGTAAGATGTTGATAGTAGGGAAAACTCTGTGGGTGTACATGAGAACTCTGTACTATCTTTGCAATTTTTTTTCTGTAAATTTAAAACTGCTCTAAAATTAAAAGTTTATTTTAAAAGTTGACAGGTACTTTCAACAAACAACTACTATTAATTTGGTTAAGTCTCTTCTGATAGTATTCAAATTTTTCATACAGGATTTACAAGGATCAATTACTTATAACTGGAAGCTAATAAAGCACTGGATTTATAACGTACTTTGACTAAAACTGGAACGATAAACTTCTAGGGAATCAAAGATAATTTGTCTTCATTATCATCACCTTAAGAAGGAACAGTTGAGGCTAAACTGAATCTAGACACGGTAACTGACAGGGGTGGATCTGACTCACTGAATCACATTTCATGGCTTATGCTATGTAGGTAAAATTAACAGTGACTAAAAACGAAATCACTGACAAAGGTTGCTCCCGGACCATCTGAGATAGTCCAAGTACTGACTCGGCTGGAAGGAAATAAAACTGAAAAAAAAGAAGAAAAAAAAACCCTCTTGATCTCACCCAAAATAATCATTCTGCACCCTGTCTGAACCTTGGGCTCTCTACCCACCAGCCTACTCAAAACCACGACTGAGGGTGTCCCGCTGCTAAGAAACAGACAACACACAGAGGTTTTCAGGCCACCAAATTAATAGCCAGAAAGGAAGCATGAGAGACGCGGGCATGGTCTCTTTCGGAGCTCTCTGGTCTTGCCTTATCGATTCCCACAGGAAAAGCAGATTTGGGGATCTTGCCTTTCAACAGGGCCCATTTCTAAGAGCATGTTTACTACACAACCCTACACAAATTTGCATGCAAGGTCTCTCATGTCGTCTGATTAAGCTGACAATGAAGATGAAATGTTCCTCTAGAGTGGGAAGGCCTGGAGGCGCCATGATGGTGCACTAGTGGGGTTCTTCGGGTTCCTCGTTTTGTGCGTAGAAGAATGCAGTTGGGTGAAAATTGGATGTAAGGGTTTGAAAAGGGTTGTGACACAGTTTCGGACTCTGTTCACAAGAAAAAAAGGCATAAGAAATGCTCTCTGCTCCCTCCGAGGAGGAAGTTCTCATAAGGTTCTCCCATCGCCGGGCCCTAACATCATCGAATCCTCAACCCGCCCTATCCCACCACCGTACTTGGGACCCGCAGCGTTCTTCTCATCTTACTGTTCAGCCCCTGGACTAAGGAAGTGACCGAAACGCCAAGCCTCGGGTTCTTCTCCTTTCCTCTTTTCTTCCCTCAAGGGCTGTTCAGAGAACTAAGACGCCCGCTGATCCCGCGGGAAAATGGCGCCAGACGGGAGGCGCGAGGCAACCACACGACTGCGGCTGCGTGCGCACGAGAGGGGCGGGGCGCTGGCCTCCCGCGCTCGCGCCCTGAGCCCGCTCGCCCCGCCCCTGGGCGTGACCGCGGCCGTTTGCTCAGCTCTGAGCTGGAGAGATCGGGAGGCGTTGGGCGGGGCCAAGGTAGGAAGGAGCCGGCTCCTCGACGCCTCCCGCGACGCCAGCCCCTGAGCGGCAATGCGAGCGTGGGTCTTAGTCTGCGCGGTGCTCTGGCACCTCGTCGGAGGTGGGTATCCTCCCGTCGGGCCTCCAGGACTCTCCCGTCTCGCAGGTCCTACCTCCGGCGCTTCGCCCCGCCCTGCCCCACTCTGAGGCCCTGGCTCCTCTTTTACCTAAAATGTCAGTGGTTTCTTTCCTCTGCAGTTGGATGGCAGCGTTTTTCTGAATTCACCGAGAAAGGCTTCGTGTATGGCAAGCCAGGACACACAGGTAATAAGGACCTCGTGGCCTGCACCGCCCATCAGAAGAACCGGGGTGCCGTGGACCTGCTCAAGTTGTTCCCGTAGAGGGAAAGGCAGCGAATGCTTGTTGACCGTCCGCCATCGACCCTGCAGCGCCTTAGTTGTATCACCTTGCCTAAAGCCCCACAGCTCATAAGGATAAGGAACTAGGATTCCATCCAGATCTCTCTCTCTGACGCCGCCTCACTTCCAGGTGTCTCTGCTGCTTTGCATCGTACCAGGCCCACTCAGAGGAGTAATTTCCAGGACTGGAAGTTAATCTCTTTGGAGCGCCCTTGTCTCTCCTCTTATTATCTAGAAGAACTGCTACACATCTTTTAAGGTTCTTTATGCCCTTTGTCACTGTGATGAAACTTTCCCACACAGCCCATGGAAAATTAGTCACATGGCTAACTTTAGACACTTTGGGCCGGTTCATAGCTTTGGTCATGTTTGGAATCTCTCAAGGTTTGGAGCCCTGCCCCTCCCCGCCACCAAGAAATTGTAGGACGGTGTCGTCTTTCTATGTTCGGAACCTGGCATTCAATAGGCTTTGAAATTAGTATCTTGGGCCACATTGGTTCCAAGCAGATTGTTGCTGCTGCCACCGAATCTGAAACAGAATTGGTAATTGCAGAAAATCGACTTAGTATGCTCCATATAAGCTTAATTATTGTTCCCAACAGACGACATTTATACTTAAATATTAAGTTTACCTTAGAGGTGACAATGATCATCTTTAAAATAGTTTCGAAACCAAACCCAAGCCCTTTTCTGACCTTTAAATGGATTCCATTAACCCTTCAAAAAATTATGATTGCAGCGAGTTCTGAATTTGTACATTGCACATTGTATCGTGTACATTTTTATAAGCCAAACTATGCCACAGAAAGAGAAAATTATTGACTAGTAATCTAGAGTTTTAAAGACTATGAGAAACAAAAAGGGCTTTAGCATTCTAAATGTTATAATGAATGATATGCTGATTTTTAAAATATAGGTAGTGAAATCTGAAAAGAACTAATCAGAGTATCTTTGGGACAAAACGGTAGGTAGTGCATTTATTAATTTTGCTATATAATGTTATATGTTATTTTATCTTGTCACAGTGAAGATATATGTAGAATTACACCACAATAGCCCATTCCTTGTCTGTATGGATATACAACTTGCTAATAAAGAAACAGTGGACCCCACCTACTTTTGGATTGGGCCTGATGAAAAGATATTAACAGGTAAATTACTTGATTTTAATACCTTCTTTTTTAATGATGTGAACATTTTTTAGAGAAGCACTGTCACTTATTGGGATGAACAAATTGACGTTTAATTTTAATTTCAGTTTCACTTGTTCCTTACTTAGACAAATCATATACCTTGGTCTGTGCCTTATTTTCTCCTTATAAAAAAACTGAAGCAGTAATTTTGCATCCCACTCCCCAGAGCTGTATTGGTTCAAAAAATTTTATAAAACCTAAAATTTATCCTTATAGCACCTGTAAAAGGAGATGAAGTATCTAATATGTAATTTTCATGATATTAGAAGAGTACTTTGGATTATAAACATTAATTTCTGTCTTATGTGAAGAAATTGTATAGTATTACAGGGCCGTGTAATTTTATTTACTGAGTTACTGGCATAAACCAATTGAAATTAGATGCCAAGAAATGAATTAAAACCCTGGCTGGTTTGGCTGAGTGGTTAGAGCATTGGCGGCAGACCAAAGGGTCTCAGGTTCAATTTCTGGTCAAGGGCACATACCTCTGTTGCAGGTTTGACCCCCACTCTGGTTGGGGAGGGAGTGGAAGGCAACCAATTGATATGTCTCTCTGACCTTGATGTTTCTCTCCGTCTCTACCCCCTCCCTCCCTTCCACCCTCTCTAAAAAATAAAAATCAATGGAAAAAATATCCTTGGGTGAGGATCAAAAAAAAAAAAAAAAAAAAGAAATGAATGAAAGAAAACCAAAACCTATTTCAAAGGTGTACTTATCTCATGTGGTTCTCCATAGAATAATATGACAGAATTAAGATTTTGTTGAATTCTTAAAATAGTCCATTAATTTTTAAATTTTTGTATTTATTGGTAACCCTAAGTTTACTAAATAATGTTTGAATTGTTATATATTAAATAACCAAGTAATTTACTATTTCTGTTTAGGAAATTATCGAATAAATATAACAGAAACAGGAAAGCTGCTGGTGAAAGATTTTCTGGAGTCTTCATCTGGACTTTATACATGTACTCTTTCTTATAAGATTGTCAACGCACAAACCCAAAAAGAAAAGATGGTAAAGCTTAGCTATGACTTTATGATGTTTGGTAAGAATATAGGCACATTTTAATATACTTGGTTTGGATCAGAATTTAGTGTATGGTTTCTTTAGTGAAAATGAGTTATATACAGGACGTTTCCAAAATATGTATATACACCTTAATAGCTGACAGCTCGATTTTGAAAATGAAATGTATTTTCATAAACACTGCCTTTATAATTATTCAAAGTGTGTGTATACATCTTTGGGACACCCTATATAATCATTATAACTTACAAAGTATTTTGGATGTATTTGACCAGGCAAACTCTTAAATTAATGTTAAGATAGTATATCCTAAATAATCCCCCTTCAATCTCCCACTTCCCACTGTTTAGGTATGCAATCTACTTTATCATAATTTTGACAGGTATTTTAAAAACTGATGTTTAATTCTATAAAAGCAAATTAATGATCCCTTTCATTGAAATGTTCTGACAACGACACTCTTCCAATGAAGACCCTTCCCCCAAACTTATTTTTTCCTTGCTACTGTTAAATATATATATAAGCCACCCCACAGAAGCCATTTCTTTACTTGTACTGAGTAAATAATATATCAGATGAAAATAACTTTTTTCCTTAAAGTTATTAGCTTTGTATAGTTTTATGAGACCAAACTGATAAAACTTTTTATTGGATAAGTTTCTATGCTGATTTGCAAGACTGATGAATTTACTGTTACATGTTATTTGAAAATTGTTACAGAAAATTAATGCTAGGCACAATTGTTTTTATTCTTATCTTTTTTAAAGCCTATCGGGAACCTGATTATTCCTATCAGATAGCTGTACGTTTTACCACAAAATCTTGTGTAGGAAAATATAATGAACTGCTTTTTACAGTGCTGAAGAAAATCTTGGATAATTTAATCTCTGACTTGTCATGCCGTATCATAGAACCATCGTATAAATGCCATTTTGTCAAACTTCCAAATCATGGCCTCATACCTGAGCTATTTATAGCCTTTCAAGGTAAAAAAAAAAAAATTTAACTTTTCTTTAATTTTATGAATTTAATTTTGAAGCATGACAGAGTTACAAAAGTAATTACCATATTAATGTGAGCTGTCTTACAAATAGTAGGCCTTAAGTGTTTGTTAAGCACTAAAGTATATTGTTGGTCTTAGCCTGGTTATAGCTTTAAAAATTAACGTATTGTTTACCTTCAACTGTGATATACTGTTGCTTGTTTTTTAGAAGTCAATATTATTTTATAAATATGGCCTTTAACTATGCAGCTAACATTTACTATAGCTTTTAATAGAATTTTAAATTATATTTGGAGAACTTAATAAAAGGGAGGAACCAAACCAAATTTATTTTTGTTTTATTTCTATTAAAGTCTTGTAGTTACTTCCATTAGCCCCCAGATGGAGTAAAATCATAATGTATAAATTATTCAAATTATGCAACTTTCTTACTAGGATTAGATAGATTAAACATGTGCACCCATTCATACTGAATTCAGTATTTAGAGCTTTCTTGGAATGTTTGGAACTTTTTAGAATCCTTTAGTGAAGATACAATTTTTTTCCTCTCCAGTTACTCCTTTTGCACCAAAAGCATGCAATGATTCTGTTGGCTGTGAAGATATCACTAATCATAATGTCCTCCAGGTGAGAATTTCATTATAAGGGAAAAGTATTTGAATAGTCAATAAAGCTATTTAAAATTTTGTAACTACTTAAAAAATCTGTTTCTCCATGTTGTATTTATCAATAATAAAGACATTTTAAGCAAGTAGATTTAAATTATTCTTTTATTTAAAAACTTAAATATAAAGTATTATTGACTTTTGATTTTGGTTGTTTATACTGAGATTGTGAGAGTCTTGGCTATTTCAAGATGCTTTGTTTTGGAATAGTACATGTGGAATATTTTATAGCTCCCCAGGTTAATATTATATATTTTTCTATGACAGAGGATGGATCCCTGGTTTTTGTTTCCCAAATGTTAACTAAGCAATAGCTTGAAGAACAACCTCACAATCAGGTCATCCTAGGTTAAACCAGTGATTTTTTTCAAAACTGTATCTATGATTATAATAATAGTTGCTGCTTCCTCTGATTATCATCACTAATTATCATCAGTGGCTAAGGACATAGTCTAAAAAAATCCCTTCACTCCCCTGGTCTAGTTTCTGAGCCCATAACCTTTATATTGTACATGGATTATGCGAAGCACTGAGTTTATATGAGGACTTATTAAACTCTATGCTAAAAAATAAAAGAAAATTTATATCATTAGTTTGTAGTGCTGATTAAACTTTTACTTTCCATTTTACTTGGCTCTTTGGAATTAGAAATAATAACTGTCATCTACAAATGGAATACATGCTGCAAATAATTCAAAACAAGAGTTCATTAACCTCAATTTAATTTTTCTTAACCATTGTACATATGAATTGATAGTAACTGATAAGGTCAAGGCTAGACTAATTTTAGTATTAACAAACAGCTTTTCAGGAATTCATCTAATTGTGTAAAAACATGGATGGCATGAGTGTGCTTATGTTTCATTATCTCTGATGCAGAAGGAGAAATTGCTTCACAATTTAGTCATTGTACTTCTTACTGGTATTTTAAAATCTAGGCAAGAGATCGAACAGCAGAATTTTTCCGGAGCCAAGCATATATTTTCTACCATGACTATAATAAATCTCTACCAGCTATGCATTTTATAGACCACAGTTTTCAAATGGCACGTATGGATAGCTGTCGTCCAGGCTTTGGGAAAAATGAAGGTCTACATGATAATTGTGCTACCTGTTGCGGTAATTATAAAATATAAATACCTACAGATGATGTATTATAGAATTGTACACCCGAAACCTATATACTTTTATTAACCAATGTCACCCCAATAAATTCAATAAAATTTTTTAAAAATATGTAAATATTTAAATATTTAGGGTATGTAGTCAGAAGAATAAATGAATAATTCACTTAGGATAATTGAACTGAATCTTTATAGTGATCTTCTTACAAAAGTTATATTTAGCCAAAGGGAAGTAAAAATTCAAAGACAAAATTTCTAAATATAATTATCTTCACGTATATTAATTCTTCCTAATGTACTCTTATATTTCTATAGTGTTCAGACTTAAGCTACTATACTGTGAAGGAAAACAGAATGGCCCTGCCCTGACTGGTTTGACTCAGTGGTTGGAGCGTCAGCCCTTGGACTGAAGGGTCCTGGGTTCGATTGTGGCCAAGGGCAGGTACCTCAGTTGCAGGCTCTGCCCCTGTCGGGGCGTGTGCAGGAGGCAGCCAGTCAATGTGTCTCTCTCACATCAGTGTTTCTCTCTCTCTTTCCTATCCACTTTCTCTGAAAAGCAATGGAAGAAATACCCTCTGGTGAGGATTAAAAAAAACACACCAAAGAACCAGAATGGTCCTACCTAGAAAACAGAATTGGGAATAGGAACTAGAAAACTAGAAATAGGAACTCATAAATGGGGCACTGCAGAAGATATTGTAAAATGCTGATACTAATGTAAAAAATAGGATTCTGACTTTCTCCTACCTTTAAAATCATTAAATTACAATGTTTGAAACTCATAAATATTCTCTACAACTTAATTATTTGAACACTACTTAGTATATCGTAGGTATAGAAATATTGTGATATTAAAGGCAGATTTATATTATTGGTATAAAATACCTCTAACTGAAATTATAATAATCTACTCCATGTGTTTCCTCTGCAGTGGTTTGTAGTCCTGGAACTTTTAATCCTGATGCTGGTGTTACTTGTCAGATCTGCACTTCCATCCTTACCTATGGAGCAAAAGCTTGCCCTTAAACTTCAAACAAAAATTGCAGTATGAAGACTAGAGGCGAAAGCATTATTACTTGCTTGTGGAAGTGGGGGACATAAGATTTGTACACATCCCAGAGCATCATAGTTTCACTAAGATCAACGAGACCAAAATATTGGAAAACATACATTTTAGAAACTGAAAAAAATACAAAAGGATAGTTGACATGGCATTTCTAAGAAGGCATTTAATCTAGTATCTCCAGTGTACAAAAGAAAGTGTATTAGTGGATGATTTTTAATGAAATATGTTTTGTTTACAACCTGAATCTGTTGCTCTGTACCTAAGACTATATTAAGGTCAAGAAGAGTAGCAAAGTATAATACAATAAAAAACTTTGTACTTTCCATATATTAATTTGCTTGAAATCGCTCTTACATGATATAAAGGCATATATATCACTTTCATATTTAGAAGCAAAAAGTTCTTTTTCTGACTTTGCTTTTAGTTTTTTACATAATTAATAGACTTTGTTTTTTAGTACAGTTTTATATTTATAGAATAATTGAACAGATATTACAGAGTTCCATATACTCAATCTAGCCCATACCCTCATTTCTCCTGTTTCCCCTATTATTAACATCTTGCATTAATATGATACATTTGGTACAATTAATGAACTAACCTTGATACAGTATTAACTGTAGTTCATAGTTTACATTAAGGTTCATTCTTTGTGTCATACAGTTCTATGTGTTTTGACAAATGTGTAATGCCATGCGTCCACCATTATTACAGTTTCATACAAAATAGCTTCACCACTCTAAAAATGCCCTGTGCTTCACCTGTTCATCTCTCCCCCTTGCCCTAGAATCCTTGAAAACCACTATCTTCTTACTGTCTCTATAATTTTGCCTTTTCCAAAATGTCATATACTTGGAATCATACAGTATGTAAATTTTTCAGACTGGCTTCTTTCACTTACCAATATGTATTTAAGGTTCCTCCATGTCTTTTTGTCATGTCTTTTTGTGACTTGATAATTTTTTATTGCTGAATAATATCTCATTGTGCCCTGGATGGCGTGGCTTAGTGGTTAGAGTGTCGACCCGTGCACCAAAGGGTCACAGGTTTGATTCCCAGTCAAGGGCACGTACCTGGGTTGCAGGCTCAATCCCCAACCCCAGTCGGGGCATGTGGGGAGGCAACCAATTAATGTGTCTCTCTCACATCAATGTTTCTCTCTCCCTCTCTCTCCCCCTATTCCTCCCTCCCTTCCAGAATCAGTGGGAAAAATATCCTCCAGTGAGGATTAACAACAACAACAATAATAATATTTCATTGTATGGATGTATGAAGGACATCTTGGTTGCTTCCAGTTTTTGGTAATTATGAATAAAGCTGTTGTAAACATTTGCATGAAGGTTTTTTGTTTTTTTGTTTTTGCTAATCCTCACCCAAGGATATTTTTTCCATTGATTTTTTTTTTTTTTTTTTAAGAGAGAGTGGAAGGGAGAGGGGGAGAGAGAGAGAGAGAGAGAAGCATTAGTGTGACACCTCCCACAAGTGCCACTCTCCCCATCCAGGGCCTGGGATCAACTTGCAACCCAGGTACATGCCCTTGACTGAGAATCGAACCCAAGACCCTTTGTTGCTCAGGCCGACGCTATACCACTGAGCCACACCGGCCAGGGCTGTATGAAGGTTTTTGTGTAGACATAAGTTTTCAACTTAATTGCATAAATACCTAGGAACATGATTGCTAGATTATGATAAGATTACGTTTAGTTTTGTAAGAAACTGACAGTCTCCCCAGTTGGTTTACCATTTTGCATTCCCATCAGCAGTGAATGTGTTCTTGTTGCTCCTCATCCTCACCAGCTTTTGGTATTTTCAGTTTGGGGATTTTAGCCATTTTAATAAGTATATAGTGGTATTTCATTGTTGTTTTCATTTTAAATTCCCTAACGACATCCAACACCAAGCATCTTTTCACATGCTTGTCATCTGTGTATCTTCTTCAGTGAGGTGTTCAGCCTTTTGTCCATTTCTTTTATTGGATTGTTTTTTCTCTTACTGTTGAACTCTAAGAAGTCTTTGTATATTTTAGACATGTTCTTTATCAGATACGTGTTTTGCAGATATTTTTCCCATTTGGTGGCTTGTCTCTTCATTCTTTTAGCAGTGCTGACTACCACAAGATTGCCACCTGTTGCTTTCTGTTGATGCCAGCTGTGAGTTGACTTTTCTTCCTCTCTCCTTAGAAAATTTTGCAGAATGTAGGCACTGCTGAGCCATGCCCAGCTGGGCTGGGTCATTTTTTTTATTTTATTGATTCATACAAGCTCCCTATACTGGGTACTATTGCTTTGTAAGTTATGTGTGTTTTAAATACTTTCTCCCACTCTGTGGTTTGTCTTTTCACTTCTTTATATCTTTTGATGAACAGAAGTCTTTAATGTTAATATAGTTATAATTTTGCCTTTCACACTTAGATCTAAAATCAACCTGGAATTTTTATATATGCTGTGTAGTAAGAATCAAATTTTGTTTTTTATCCATGTGGTTATCCAATTGTCCTGGACCATTTATTGAAAAGTCTAGCCTTTCCCCACTAATCTATAATGATACTTCTCCCAAATATTGTGCCCATTTATGCATGAGAATCTACATCTGAGCTGTTTGTAGTTTCTGCTGCTTCTTGTTCATGGTGTCATTTCGTTGTATGCTTTGTTGTTTTTTTACTGGGAAGCACTCTTGTCCTTTAAAAGTTTTTTGGAAATGAAAATAACTTTCTCCAGAGAAGATTTGTGTTTGGCTCTGACAGGTATCTAGATACACAGCCACTCCTGTTCCCTCACAAACTAAGTTTGCAATTTGAGATGCTCTGAAACTCAAATTTAAGTTCTGTGAAAGGACTAGCCTATGGCCACAATATTTCAGAACTTTTGTCCTTTCCTTTTTATAAACCTCTTCTTTACTCAATACCAAAAGTCTTCCCTATAGTTGCCCGCAGGCGAGGCAAGAGCTGTGGATTTACTGATGATTCACGCTTACCTTAATGAGATTCCATTTTAATATGGAGAAAGTCACCTTTTATTAGACTCCCCAGCTTGGGTGGGTCCTTGGCCTTGACTTCTGGACTCATCAATCCACAAGACTGGCCAGCTTGCTTGGATTTGCAAATCTCAACCCCCTTTACCTGTGGTAAAGTTTTATTAGTGTTCTGATACTTCACTTATCTCCTGGGTCTCCTTATACTTACATTTTG
Organism: Miniopterus schreibersii; assembly: GCF_964146895.1. NCBI lineage: Eukaryota > Metazoa > Chordata > Mammalia > Chiroptera > Miniopteridae > Miniopterus > Miniopterus schreibersii. Next base: position 21,363,340 of record NC_138116.1, read on the forward strand.
GCTTGAGCTCTTTTATTTTGTCAGCAGGTAGATAGATGCTTTTTTGAATGTTTTGCCCTGGCCGGGTAGCTCAGTTGGTTAGAGTGTCATCCTGATATGTCAGGGTTGCAGGTTCAATCCTCAGTCAGGGCATATACAAGAAGCAACCAATGATGTGTAAATAAGTGGAACAACAAATCTATGTTTCTCTCTCTCCCTTCCTCTCTCTATAAAATCAATAAATTTTTTTTTAAAAGTTCTTTCATTTGCTCAGCATATGTCTGTGAGAGTCATCCATGTTGTTATGTATAGCAGTAATTTGTTCTCTTTTATTGTATAAATGTACAATATATGTATCCATCCTAATGTTACTGGACATGTGAAGAGTTTTCAGCTTGGGGCTCTTATGTTAACATTTTTGTGTGTGCATGTCTTTTGGTAAATACATGCACTCATTTCTCTTGGATACATGCCTTAGAAGTGGAATTGCTGGGTCACAGGCATGTTTAGCTTTAGTAGATACCGTCAGTCTTCCAAAGTGGCTGACCAATATACACTCCCAGCAGCATGTATGAGAATTCCCGTCTCATATAATATTTTTATAATCTTAAAAGGAAAAATAACTCTAGTTCAAAAGATACAAAACAAATTTATGTTACATCATCCTAGCTTCATGTTTAAATTACCATTTTAAAAACTGTTGCACAGGAAAAATGTTAACATACCCCAAAATGTTAATAGTGGTTATATATTAGAGGGGAAAGAGGCTCACCTTTGACTTTGAGAAATATTTGAAATACTTTATAACAAGCATATGTCTTTTACTTTTAATTGCATTGTCTTAAAAGATATAAATAGAACTAAAAGACTTATGATGGAAAAGCAGCCATCTCTGCTGCACCCCGCAGTCCCACACCTCCTGGCTTGCACTCCTTTAATGTTTCTCTAGCTTCCAAAGATGTGTTGAAATCCCTTACCTACTACCTCACTCTCTTTATTCTTGTGGGTTTATGTCTTTTCTATTGCTTTACTGTCATTTAGTGAAGCTTCGAGGAGAGGAAATAAATATGCTCAATCTTCCACTTTTAATCAGAAGTCTATGCATACAGTGCAGGCTGGTTTTGTACATGATCATATGGGGAATGGGATGAATTGAAGAAGAGCCAGCTGCTTGCTTTAAAGACCTCATTCTAGCAACTCGGGGGATGGGGTGCGGGGTGAGGATGGACGGGGAGGGGAGCACCCAGAGGTTTGTGGGGATGATGGTTAAAGAGCTAACAGGAAGACACAGAGGCAGGCTTCTCACTCAGCTGCAGCAGGATGGAGACAGCAACGTAAAGGGCACAGAAGATCTGTGCCTCAGGGTCACAATCCACATCAAGGTCCTCACCCCAGTTCTGCACCAGGACAGACTCCACCTGGAAGGAAACTCACCAGACTGTAAAAGCTAGAAACATAGAAATATACCAGCAATGGATAATACTTGGCCACACTCCTTAACCCTGAGCCCAAGGCAGACACAGTCATCCAGTGTGGCCCTCTCCTGCGGAGCCTGGAGAGCCTGATACTCTCCCAGCACAGTGACAGACACTGCTAACCAACCCTTTTGGCACTTGAGATGGTGCCAACTGCCATCCTGGGACTAACAGTTTTATATCCCCCTCTCCTGCCCATTCCTAATTGTCCTGGAAACTATATGCCCAGGGAATTGCCACAAACCAGCTGGATAGACATGAGCAGACAAAGAACTATGAAGTCAGAAGGGGGAGAATCCTGAGACTTCTGGGTCCCTTGAGAGCATGGGCATTCGCTTCTACTAAGACCCTGGCCCTCAGCCTGGGCTCTCTTACCTGGTCCTTCAACAGGGGTAGGGTCCCCTTCCTTAGGGTCTCAGCTATAAGCTCCTTCTCCTCAGACAGCTCTGAGGGTAAAAAAAGAGGGCAGTTGGCAGAGAGGAGAGGCACATAGTGGGACAGGGCTTCAGTGTCTGATCAGACCCAAGACAAATATGAGAGGAAGTTCCAGAGAACTCCTGGCAGCACGAGATGGAGATGGGAGTATTTCCAAGTGGGCTCCTGCTGTGGCTCCTGCTTCCCTGTTGGCCTACGGCAGGTCACAGACTGTGCCAAGGGGGAAGAGGAGGCAGTCCCTCAATCTCTGCCCTGGGGAAGGTGGCTAGTTTCTGAAATGTGATGGTTTATTCCTCACCAAAGGTAAAGGCAAGGTGTACCACCTTCCTCCCAAGATTTGGTTCCCCATAGGCCCCTGGGCTCAGCATGTCTTCCACACCAGCGTCCATCCAGACTCCTCCTCACCCTTCAAGGCATCCAGGAAGTCCAGAATGGCTTGTCCACGTTCCTTGACCAAGATCCCAGCAGCATTAAAAAGGCTACTCATGAGATGACCTCCTGGGCCCTCCATCTGCAGCTCACCAGAGGTCAGGACCTCAGACACCTAGGACCAGGGGACAGGGAGATGAGCACTAGTCCTGCTAGAGCAGGTTGCCTGCAGTGTATCCACGGCCCTCCACTCTGGATTCTCCCTCTCTCTGTCCCAGTTCTTTCTTGGGCCTCTTACCCTTCCTTCTAGATCCTGCAGCAGCTGCTTATCTTCAGTGAGGCACTTAGTGAGGCAGCTTAGCATGTCTTCTCGCTCCTTTTCAGTCAGATCCTGGAGGCCTCTCACTGTGTCCTGCATCATCTCCTTCATGTTTCTGAAACCCACCAAGCTCAAGGACTTCCCTGCAGAGGCAGCAATTAAGAACCCAACCTACCCAGCCCAACAGGCTCCCATACCAAGGCCCTGTTCTTCGTCTATTTTTCTTCTGGAGACCACTCCTGCATCTTCCCCTCTTCTAATCTCTTCCTGCTAAAATGAAGCATCCTTCTTCCCAGACATCCACCATCACTGCTTCGCACTGGCCCCACTTCCATCTCCCTAGCTCATCCCCAGTCTAGTACCAACCCCAAATTCTTCTCCACCTCCAGGAAATCAAAACTTATTGAGTCCTTGCCATTCAAAGTACAGTCTTTAGATCACACTAAGAGTAGTGAGGATTTAGAGGAAGTTAGAGCAGTGGTTCTTAGCCCTGACTACGTGAGCATCACCTGGGGAGTGATTTTAAAAATCCTGATGCCCAGACCATACCCCAGATCAATTAAATCAGAATTTCTGGAGGTGGGACTCAGGTATCACTACTTTTAATGTTCCCCCAGGTGATGTCTATGTACAACCAATGGAACCACTGTGTTTAGAGGAGACAGATGCAACCTCCAGACTAAAGCCGAAACATGCTTTGGGCCCTCCCCACACACACACACACATACACATACACACACACATACATACTCAGCTACCTCACCTGAACAGCAGTCCTTGAGGCCAGAGGGCTCAAGGGTGAAGGGGTGCAGCCACCCTGAACATAGCTGGCTCCCATCCTTACCTAAACAAGATGAACCATCACCTTCCTCTGCAAAGTAAGGAAAAGTCGTCTCAGTCTTTAGGTCACTTCCAGCCCCCTGTGGACATTCTCCCCCGGTGATGAAAGTTTTCATTCCTGGACTCTGAGCCCTCACTGCCCATGTCAGGGAGCCTGTGTCCTCATCATTGTGTATAAATGACAAAGCACTATATTTGCAGACCCATTTCCACATCCTCAGAGATAGGCAGCCAGAGGATTATGCCTAGATGACTGAAAAAGCAGCCCAGGAGGGTGCGGCATGCCTTCAGTACTCAGCAACTATGCGTCAGAGCAGGAACTGGAGTCCACCTCCTGACTCCTCTGTTACAGCACTTAAGAATGACAGAGATTCACCCTTTTGAGCTAGCAAGGCCTTGCGAGGACTGAACCTGTAACTTCTACAACTCCTGGGAGTTTCTTGAATTTTCAACCACACCTAGACCTCACTACCCCTTCCCAAGGCCTATTAGGCAGTACAGTTCTCCTGGGATCCAGGGAAAGACTCTGAAATTCCAAAGGAAGCCACATTCAGAATCACAGGGATCTTCTAGTCTAACCCATTCATTTTAAAGTCAGGATAACCATGGCTCCGGAGGCTATAGAGCTAATGAGTGAGAGAGACAGGACTAGACCCTAAGGCCATCTGACTCCCTAATCCAGTGCTCCTTTTACAACCAGTGCTATCATACGGGCACTGACCGTGTAATTCAAATATGCTTCGTAGGCCAATAAGGCTTCAGTAAGGGCTGTGACCCGGGGATCCAGCACACTGACCCCCACAAAGCAAGTCAAAGTTGTCAGAGCCTGGAAACGCTGGGCCAACATGCAATCCAATCTGCTTCTCCAACAGACACGTTTTTCTCCTGCCTTCCCCACAGTCTCCACCCCTGGTGCATCCTATTACATTCTTAGTCTTAATAACTCTATATTTCTAGGCCATTTGTTATTTGTTATCCTCTTTTTAAAAATAGCATCCTTGCCCATTCTGGAATGATGAACAGGCCCAGAAGCTCACTCACCTTCTGGAAAGGATTTTGTTTTCCCGGAGAAACAAATATCTAAACCAACACGAAAAGAGAGAGAAAGAGAGAACAGTTATCAGAAAGACCAATTTTCTTTAAGTTCCTCTTTCTAGTCTCTCCCCAGTCCTCACGCCCTCCCCCTCACCAAAAAAAAATAAAGAAATACTGGGAGAGAGATGGGAGTTAAAGCCTCTAAAGAAGAATTAGTGTCATGATGGAGCAGATCCTTGGTTCAGTGGTGCCTGAGCAAGGAGCCTTAGTCCTTCTTCCCAGCTCTGAACCCGCCCTCTTCCTTCCTGGTGAGCACCTTCAAGCCCAAGGCCCCTGCAGGCTGACACAGAGCCTGGCTGAATCAACCCCCACCCCACTTGTGTGTCAGGCTCCCCCTACCCTGCCCCCACCAGGCCTTGCTTACTCATTCCTTCCATGTTGGGGAAGAAGAGCTGCTTTATTCGATAGCCCAGGACTGTCTTTCGGGGGATAGTCACTGTCCTGTGGTGCTAGGAAAAAGGAACTCCCATTAATTGATTACTAGGTGCTTTACATAGTTATCTTGCCTGACCTCCCAAACAATCCTGGGAGGTAGAGATTTTATGCCCATTTTACAGATGAGAGAACTGAGGCTCAGAGAGGGTCAGTAGGTCAGCCAGTTTCACAGCTAAAAACTGTAGCAAAGCTGAAATTTGAACCCACATCTGACCTTTTTTTTCCCCAATCCTCACCTGAGGATATTTTTTTCCATTGCTTTTCAGAGTGGAAGGGGGAGAGAGAGGAGAACAGAAAGAAACATCAATGTGAGAGAGACACATTGACTGGCTGCCTCCCGCACACACCTGGACCTGGGGCCGGGGATCGAGCCTGCAACCAAGGTACATGCCCTTGGCCAGAATCAAATCTGGACCCTTCAGTCCGAGGGCCAACGCTCTAACCACTGAGCAAAACTGGCCAGGGCTGAACACACATCTGACCTTAAAAATGCATGCTGTTTCCACTGTCCATTCAACAAATGTTCATTGAGGACCTGTTTTGTTCCAGGTGCTGTGACTCCTGCCCGCCTACCTCTTAGAACAGGGGGCGAACAATGAATAAGAGAAACCCCCATGTAATGATGAACCGCGGGAAGCCCTATGGAGCAGATGAGCACAGGGTATCACTGGAGAGTACCAGGGGAAGAACTTAGCGATGCACACACATCTTCTTGGGCAAGGAAGGAAGTCCTAAGAAGGCCTGAGCAAGCCTGCTCAGGGAGGCCTGGAGGAAGAGCTGAAGAGCCTGGAGTCTGGGCTGGGATTCCTCCACCGGCAGTGGGTGGGCCCAGGCTGGCTCTCCCCCCAGGCCCTGTTCCCCAAGATCCCAACCTTGCGTTCATATTTGAGGCTGAGAAAGTTCAGCTGGTTCCAAAATGTAAACTGTCGTTTATTTTTCAGGGTTTCCTCCTTTGTTGTCTCCAGAGTTTCTGTCACCAGATACAGGTCTTCTCCCCTTCTCTGCATTGATAGAAACAAAGGAGGTAGTTGACTCTTCAGCTTCCTGGAGGGAGTGTAGGGGGTGAAAGTTCAGAATCTCAGGGGCCTCACCTCTCAGTGACATTTGTCGCTCTCAATCAGCCAGTTCCTATTTGTGATTAAGTGCACTTTACCCACCATGGGGGCAAGAGGAGGCAAGTCGGAAGGGAGCTCACTAGCATTTATGGGAGAATGTGCCAGCACTGCAAGCTCCTTCACATGCCATTTCATTTCACCCTCACCACAACCCTATGATGCAGGCAGAATTGCACCCATTTTCACATGAGGAAATTGAGGCTCGGAGGCAGGTTATGAATGGTCCAAGGTCACACACCTAATAAGTACAGAGCTGGGATTCAAACCCTGCTCTGTATGAGTCCAAAGTGTGCACCTTTCCCATGACACCGAGATAGGCATCTACCCAGCACACAACATCCCCTTCTCTGAGAAAGGGCTCCACCTCCTCAAACTGGTTTCTGGGGCCTGGACACACTGTCCACCCTTGGGCTCCAGGAGGCATCTCCAATTCCATAAGGAAATTCATTTTGTGACTAAATGCCTAATGGAACTTCTGGTATTTGCAATCAAAGACCCTTACAGAAGACCTACATCCTTCCCTCTGCCGACATTCCTCTACCTGTCTAGTACCCTGCCCCCCAACTCTATATGCACAAACCACTTAACCTCACCCAAGAAACAACAGGCCTTCTAGAAAAAAATTGAGCTCCCTTAGAAAAATTCCAAAGACTCCTTCCCAACAATACTGTGGTGGGGAGAGGTAGTTCAAAGGACTGGTCAAAGGACCAGTAAAATTTCACTATAAGCCTTTCATTTTCTAATTAAAAAGGAAAAACAAATCCACCCATTCAGGGAGGGCTAACCCTGAGGCCCCCTTTCCTGAGCTGCTCCACAGTTTCCAACAATTCCAGTTATGGAAGAAAACATCAACACTAGCGACAAAAACAATTGCTGAGGGGAAGGCTGGTGATGTCCTTTAAGTCCCTTGGAAGCACCTTAGCTATCAGAGGGACTTCAAGGACATCACCAAGGTACTTCCACAGAGGAAGAACCTCTGTGGCACTGGGGTGGGGTGGTGGCACTTTCTGTGCAGGAAATGTTCTACAGAGGTGCTTTAATTTCACTGTGCTCGCTTCTCTTCAGCTCTCTTACTGAGAACCTGCTGGATGCTGGGGATAAACCCAGAGAGGTTAGTAAAGTCAGTCCCTGATCACAAGTTGTTCCTAGTCCAGTGAAAGAGAGGGGCATGAAAACCTCTGGCTTGCCACAAAGCAGAGTGAAAAAAGCACAAAATACAGATTTGGGCACTCAGTATAAGAAAACAGGAGAGTGATCTCTTGGAACCAGTAGGTTAGGGTTCAAGCCAGAGAAATCAGTCACCCTGGAGGGCAGCAGGGATGTGAGTGAATTGAGGGCTTCAGAAGAAGGTTTCCTGGAGGCTGATCCTGGGAGAATGAGACAACTTCCTGGAGGTGGAGGCAGCACGCTTGAGGAAAGGAGTGGGTTGGAGGAGTGCTGGGCACGGGGAGTGAGGCTGCCCCGCCCCCCAGGTGCTCTTGGTGCCCAAAATGGGCTTCTCTTCATTCTCCCCACTGCTGCCTACCTCCAACCTCACCTGTTCTGGAGGGAATTCAGATATTTCTGGGGTATCCTGGACACCAAAATCATGATGTTATGCTCGTGGGACTCCTGAAAGCTCCCTTCAATTGTAATGTCTTTGGGCAATTTCACTTCTGACATCACCGTTGAGTCTACCTGATCCACAGCTTCGAACTCAGCCCTTTGACCTGGAAAGAGAAGGGTAAAGGTCACACTGATCTCTGAATTTCCAGAGAAAATGCATTTTGGAACTGGCGAGACATGGCAGAAGTGGAAATAGTGCCTGGAATCAGTCTTGTATGTGCGACACTAACATCTCAGGACCCATTTGTCTCTTGAGCAGTGTAAAAGTTTGTATGTACTTTATCAGAGAGAAAAGGAAAATCAAACCTTATGCACACGGAGTATAGCATGGCACCCTGGCCAGTGTGGCTCAGTTGGTTGGGCATCATCCCATATACCAAAGGGTTGCCAGTTGTATTCCTGGTCAGGGCACATGCCCAGGTTTCAGGCTTGATCTCCAATGGGAGATCTCCGATGGGAGCATGCAGGAGGCAGCCAATTGCTGTTTCACTCTCACATCCATGTTTCTGTCTCTCTCCCTCTCCCTTTTTCTCCCTCTAAAAATCAATAAAAATGTTAGAGAGGGGGGGAAAAAAAAGAGTACAGCATGGAGAGGGGAATAAAAGACTAACTTTATAGTGGAGAAACTTGATGAACACTTCCTCGGCCTATGGCAGGTCACAGGTGACCAAGATAAACATCAACAGTGAGAATCATGTTGATAGTATGTACCCTTGATATTGTGTAATGAGAATAGCACTTTACCTCTATGGTCCTCCTTCCCAAAACCCATTATTACTTCAGTCTAACCATGAGAAAAAGACAAGAGAGAAATTTCAGTAGAGAGGCATCCTACAAAACTGTCAAAAACAAGGAAAGTCTAAGAAATTGTCACAGCCAAAAGGAGCCTAAGGAGATATGATGACTAAATGTAATGTGATATCTTGGATGGGGCCCTGGAACAGGAAAGGGACTTTAGATAAATTAAGATAATCTCAGTGAAGTATGGACTTTAGATAGTAAGGACAAGCAAACACCAAAAAAACCTAGGCACACTTTAACAACACCATCAGCACCATGTAGTTAAAAAAAAATAACCCATTTGAAAAGGGAGCAGGTCAAGTTGCTAAAAATTCAAATTACCAATTCACTTCATTCTTATGGATTTTTTTTAAAGTTTGGTTTCACCTCTGCCTCTGAATGTTTTATGCAAACAGAGAGACTTTCCCTTAAAGGAAGTTAAACTGACTTAGTCAAATTTCTATGATCGTGGCAAAACATCCTAAGTCCTGGTTTCAGGGCACAGGTCATTTGGCAAACTGATTGAGAACTAGCTTTTAGTAAGCTGGCTCTTGGCAATTTGCTTTTCAGAGAATTGACTCAGAGTCTTAGAAAAATGCTAATCTGAAATTTTCCTAAGTAAACTCCAATATGAAAACACCCGCCACCTCTGAGTAATCTGGACACCGTTCTTAGTCACATAACAGCAGTGCCTAGCACATGGCAGGTGCTCTGAAACTGTACAGTGGTACTGTTAGAATTCTCTCCCATCTCATGGTGAGGCCCAAATGGGTGGGAGCCGAGATGTCTGAACTGTAAAACTCCTCTCCATGAGGTGTGAGACATTGATATAAGTCTCCAAATGAGGGTTCAACAACACTTACCCTGGGGCTTCCCAAATCCAAAAAACCCCAAGAATAGCTATGTGTGAGGCAGGGGATGGAACATACTCCTCTATGAATCCCCTCAAGCCCTTGGGGAGTTCTGCTCACCAGCCACTTAGTCATGATCTCCAGGGAACACGAAGGGATGAAATAATAACCGCCACAGCAGGACGCTTGGGGCGAACTTTGAGTTTTCCCTCTGTGCAGGCACCGTGATAAATGATTTACGTAATTTATCTTATTTGATTCTTACAACAGTCTGCTCGAGTTGACAGATGAAGAAACAAACTTGTTCAGAGGTCACCCAGCTGGGAGGTGGCAGAACCAGGCTGAGAAACCAGATGCCCCCAGCTCTAAAGCCTTTCTTAACTGCTAAGCAAACAACCTCTATTTATTTATCCACTTAAATGATAAACATATAAACACATGGGAAGACATCAGCTAATTTTAAAAGAAATTATTTATACCCGGGTTGAGCATTGACCCATGAATCAGGAGTCCATGGTTTGATTCCCGGTCAGGGCACATGCCCAGGTTCTCGCCTCAATCCGCAATAGGGGGTGTGCAGGAGGCAGCCGATCAATGACTCTCATCACTGATGTTTCTATCTCTCTCCCTCTCCCTTCTTCTCTCTGAAATCAATAAAAACATATTTTTAAAAAATTATTTACAGCCTGGCCGGGCGTGGCTCAGCGGTTGAGCGTCGACCTAGGATCCAGGCGATCGGGGTTCAATTCCTGGTCAGGGCACATGCCCGGGGTTGTGGGCTCGATCAATGACTCTCTCATCATTGATGTTCCTATCTCTCTCTCTCCCTTTCCTTTTCTCTCTCTGAAATCAATAAAGATATATTTAATTAATTAATTAATTAATTAATTATTTTACAAAGCTTTAAAAAAATTATTTTACACCCATGCCCACCAGGCGTAAAAAATGGGGGCGAAAAAGACTAGTTAGGAATAGTTTCCAAGAAAAACAAATTTCCACTTCCCCCATTCCCATCTCCCCTGCAGCTCTTCTGTGTATTTCTTAAACTGAGGTGTGTGGACATGTTCATACAAATTCCACAGTTTCTTTGTTGACTGGTTGACTTGGTTGTTGGCAATGGGGAGTTGAGGGTGGGGCAGAGTAGGCGGGGGCAAAGTCTCCTGGCTGGTTATCTCTCATGTACCTCATACTGACCTTGGGGTCCAGAATCCAATTTTTCAAACTGCTCTTTATCCTCCTCTCTCTCCAGTATGTCCTCTAGGGTGAGGCCTGTACTGTAGTAATGGCGGCGTCCCAACAAACTTCTCTTCCCCGTCACCAGACAGAAGCAACGAAACCTGTCAGCATCAATGATGCTTCTGGCTGCAATCGTCTCGCCTCCAGCATCCAACTCATGGACCACAGCTCCTGTGATGGTCTCAAATATACTGGGCATTGTGCCTGGACCAACTGGGAAAAGAAAGCCAATTTCAGTTTGGGAGATATTCAGGTTTTTAAATCTACCTTTGGCAGCTTGGGGTCAAGGAAGATCCAAAGGTTCTAGGACAACCAGGACTTGGGATTATTTGCCTTCCCTGTTTCTAGAAGGTAAGGTGGTCACTACACACTAAAGAGGAGTGATCACCACAAATGCTGATTCTCCTCTGCCCCTCATGGAACCGTTCTGGAGGAGGGATGGAATAGTGATTGTCCCAAATGGAAAGTGAGACCTGTTTTCTGTATCTCCCAGAGCAGAGTTGTCCCCTTGCCCAGAGGGACCTTGAGAGATGGGAAGGCAGGCCCACCATCCCCTAGCCAGACTCTCACCGGTGTTGATAAACAGAGGACCCAGGAAGGGATGAGGGGCATAGCTGCCAGGCCTCACATTACCAACCCCAAATGATTACTTCTTCCTTTGGTTCTGACTCCTGGGCCTCCCTCCCTTGCTGTCTTCTGCAAAGCAGTTGCATGGGTACCCCTACCAACCATTTCCCAAGTAAACTTCAAAAGGAAACAAAAGAGAAAGGCTCCCAGCCCATGTTGCTCAGTAGTTAGAGCGTCGGCCCACACACCGAAGGATCACGGGTTCGACTGAAGTCAGAAGCATCGTTGATGCTGACAGGTTTCAAGGGCACGTACCTGGGTTGCAGGTTTGATCCCCGGCCCCTGGTCAGGGCACATGCAGGAGGCAACCAATCAATGTCTCTGTCTCACCTTTTCTCCCTCCCTCCCTCCCTCCCTCTTTTTCTCCCCCCCCCCTTCCACTCTCTCTAAAAATCAATGGAAAAAATATCCTCGGGTGGGGATTAACGAGGGGGTTAAGAGGATGGAGTGCAAGAGTGGCTTGGAGCTGGGTAGCCTGGCCAGCCCCCCTCCAGGTCTCTCTCCTCAGTTTCTGGTCACCTTCTGAAGAGTCTCCTTACACTTGGTAAAATAAAATGAATTCCAAAATGCCACCTGGGCATCTCCCCCACCCACTTTCCCCTTCACCCTCTCCTGGTCTACAGGTAGCCCCTGTAACCATTCTATGTCCCCCACTCTGTGGGACCCTCCACAGGCTCATCCCCAGTCCAGTTTGACACAGCTGCTCCCTCCCCGTTTCTGTTCAGCAGTAGCTCTTTGTCCCCACCACATTAGGCCTTTCAGGCTCTCTTACCTCCAGATCCTTCTTACCCTCTCCCCTTCTATCAATCACTCGGCAACTCCTCTTTTTGAGATTTCTTTCCCTTCCCTCAGGCTCCTTTGCTTCCCTCCTGAGGCCAGGATTCTACTTCCCCATCCTTCCTCTGACCACATTCCCTTAAGTGCTTCCTTTTCTGTCCCTGCCCCTATCATGGTGTCCAACTCTCAACTCACTCCCAACCTAGGAATTCTTCTGGGTGTCTGGAAAGGCAGTGCCCAAGGGCCCACAGACCTATTTCAGGTGCTACCCACCTCTCCTGTGTCTTCAGCTGCTCACCAGAAATGGTTATGAGAATCCCTTCTGTAAGATCTCTGCACAGTTCCTTGCCACAGCATCTGAGGAAGCTATAACAAGGGAATCGAAAGGAACTGGAAAGCTGTGTAGGGCTAGGTGCCCCACCTCTCAGACCTTTAGATAAGCCACTTTAGGGCTGGGCTGGAGGCAAATAAGGCAAGAGGTAAGAAACTTCCCCCTCCTTTTGAACCCAGGGAGCAAGTGGTATACCTCTATCTATATCTGATAAATATTCTAGGTGAGCAGGCAAGCTTGGGCCAGGGAATGCTGCAGAAAAAGGCACACTAGGCCATGCAACTCAGTGAGTTTGAAATAAATAGAATACAGGTGGGTACCAACCAAGTGCCAGCAGACAATGGCTATGGCTGTGTTAGGGATATGAGTGATGTAGCTAGAACAATTACCCAAATGCCATGCTATGGTGGGAAACACTGAAGATTCAGAGGCTGGGTCAAAGGGGAGAACTACGCCTCGCTCCCACCACATGCTCCCATGTGGCCCTCTCAGGCACCTGTCTTCTTTACCCACCTCCTTTTCCAGGGAGGGACCTCAGGGACCACCCCTTGGTCGGAGATAATCCTGTCTTCTGGCCCCTGCCTCCCTCAGTTCAAAAAAGAACATTTCAGGAGATGATGATGGTAGTAATAGTAATCATACTAATATGCCTATCATGTATTAAGTGTTTACTACATGCCAGGCATTGTGCTAATCCTCACAATAGCCCTAAGAGGTATTATCTTTATACAACAGAGGAAGAAACTGAAGCTCAGAGAAGTAATTTGACAAGGCCACAAAACCAGTAAGTGGCAGAGCTGGGATTTGAACCAATTATTGCCGATGTGTCCCAGGCCCTCGCCGGACTATACTTTTTTTTTTAATACTTTTTTATTGATTTTTTGAGAGAGAGAAGGGAGAGGGAGAGATTAAAACATCTGTGTGAGAAACACCATTTGGCTGCCTCCTGCACACCCCCCACTGGGGATTAAGCCTGCAACACGGGCATGTGCTCTGACCGGGAACTGAACCAGCGATCTCTTGGTGCATAGGTCGATGTTCAACCATTGAGCCACACCAGCTGGGCGCTGACTGCACTATTGTAGGTCTACAGAAGCTCCCAGACACCCCACCTCTAGGACTGAGCCCAGGTGGCTGCATTTCTCCTCCCAGTGCTGTGTGGGCCTCACTCAGGGGCAGTAGGGGTAGCAGCGGTAGGTGGGCCTGGGAAAAGATCCTGTACTCTTCCCGACACCCACTCCAAGGACACTGTGATGCTGGGCCAGGGCCAGAGAGGAGCCGCTTCCTTATACCCAGGACTTTGTACCTGTCCTAGGAATAGCAGATGATTACTGCTCAGAACAAACTAAAATACTAAGAAGCTTGGAGATAAGAGTTCAGAGAGCTAAGTTCCTTCGCTAAAGCACTCCTCCCTCCCTGGCCATGTGAGCCTAAGTAAGTCCTGAGGGTTACCTTCTCCCCTCCCACTCATCCTTACGGCAGGGAAAAGCGGCATGAGGATTCCTCTAAGACACATAGGCCAGGAGGAGATGCAGTCCTCCCGGGGAGGGAGGACTGACGGGAGAGAAGTCAGAACGGGGGAAGGCATTCAGCGGAAAGGATTGGGCACCTCCAGCTTCATTTATGAAGCAATTGCTGGACTTACCTCCTCCCTGGCCATGGCATAAGCCATCTTCCTGCCAGCGCCACCAGTGGAGCCCAGAGGTGGAAGTTCTGTCCTGAGGTTAGAACAGCCAGGTAAAGTCACAGAACAGAGTTCTGCTCTCCGCCTGTGGCTGCTTTGTTCCCTCACAGCTCCTTGCTCTGCTGGGACAGTAGGAAGAGCAGCAGTCACAGGGTCCCTTCTACTATCCAGGCAGACGGTCCAACTGATGCTTCCACACTGCCCTCAGCAGGAGCTGCTGCCCACGCCCCTGCCCCCCGCCCCCGCCCCAGGGCCCTCCAGGAAGCAGAAGCCAGACTCAAGGGGAAACAGGAACACACTGTCCTTTATTTGCACTTCTCAGAATACTGTACAAAGGGAGTAAAAATCCTATTCACACTTTGCTTAGAAAGATTTTGAGGTGAAAGTTCCCTATGATACATGGGGTGGGCGCCAGGGGACCAAGAGGCAGAAAACAGAGCCAATGGCGTCCCCTTGTCCCTCGGGGCCCTGGGAAGGGGCACGGGCACCCACACCTTTTCAAAAGTAACACAGGCCCTAGTCAGATTGGGGAGGGAGAAGGCAGCTCCTCTCCAGCCCTGCTGGGGCTCCTGCCCAACCTCTCCTCCTCTCAGGGTGAGGAGACTGCCTACAGGCCACTCCTTGCTCCTTCCATTGCCCTGCACCAGCAGGAACCAGGCAGGACTCTGCAGCCCACTGACCCACTTGGGGGTGGCCTCAAAGCCCCATGTGTGCATGCCGCACAAGAGGCCCTGCCCCAGTGCCAGCTACACAGGGAGGCTGTGAGGTGAAGGGCCCCACCGTTCATCATTTCTGTCCCAGTTTCCCCATGCCCCTCACAATACTGCAGAAGGCAGTGTCAAACTGGACCTGTGCTTATAACAACTCACAGGCCTCTTACACCCATCTCCACCCCCTCACACCAACCTGGGAGCCTCAAACTCACAGCAGTCTCCCTATTACAACCCCCATGCTGTAGGTAAATTAACTCTCCAAGCATGCCCCCCTCCCTGACCACTTCCCAAAGGGTGAGGTTGGGTCTAGCTTCTTTCCCCACCCTCCTTCCCTCACACCAATGTCTGCTGCTATGTGATCCCCTTTTTCTGAGTCTCAACTCACCATCCCCACCCCCTCTTATACCCTCCCGGCCTCCAACAAGGCAGCATGGCAGCAATCCTGGCCCCCTCACCTCTGGGACCAGGCCATCCACACCCAGCTCTACCATCCCTCTCCTTACCCTCCCCACTCCCACCCACTACCCAGGGTGGGTTATAGGAGAGCCACCAAAAGCATGAGGCTTTGATTAGACGTGCTCTACCCAGAGGAATGAGGCACCATCACCCACTGGCTTTCATAAATACAAGCACACACTGAGAGTCGTCCTAAGAGCTTCAGAACTAAAGTGAAACAATCTAGAAGCTGTACCGTCCCCTCACAGGGGTTAAAGTGCTTTAGCGATCTGAGAAGGAGAAAGTGAGCAGGGGGTTTCCCTTGCCTCTTGTCCCAAGCTCACGGGCCTGTGTTCAGCCTGGAAGCCCAGCCAATTCCATGACCACCCCCCAGGAGTCTCTATCCAAAAGGCAAAAGAAAAAGATAAAAAAAATCAGAAGGGTTAGAGGCCAGGGGGCGGGGGTGGGGAGAAACCCCAACTCCATTACAAGCTACTTCAAGTTGGCTACTGGGGGAAGTAAGGGGGGAAACTAGGGCCCAGAGGCTCAACCCCCATCTCTGGCAGTATCCAGAGGCTCCTTCTGTCTTCAGCAACACAACACAGGCTTCTACCCCTCTCCTGCCATCTGGGCAGGGAAAGGGGCTACACTCTCAGTACTTATTGATTCCAAAAATCCGGACTCCATGGAGCTGCGGCAACTTGGGGATGAGCACACTCATCAAAGACACAGTGTTGAGGATGAAATGGATCTGGTCATACTTGGTATAGAAGCTGGTGAGAAAGTACCTGGTGGAAAATTAAGGAGAGGTATAAGACTCTGTTTGGAGGACCCCTCCCTCCCTCACTCCCTGGGTGGGGAGAGGCAAATTCCTGACAGCTGAGAAGTTATGGGAAAGGCCCCCAGGACAGAAATAGGATGGCAAGATCTCCCAGATAGAGAGATCCCTCCCAACCCAGTCCCACTGCTTTACCCCAGGCCTGAGGGCCTACCTCACTGGCAGGAAGGATGCCCCAACTAAAGAAAGAGGGCCAGGGAGGTGCAAGGCCTGAGCCAACATATGACCAGAGATGCTCCAACTTCCCTTCCTTTCCTCATTCCTATACTAAGAGCCAAACTAACGAGGGGTTTAAGCCTGGTGGGCCCCAGGGTCTCCCAGGCCTTGGCCTGACTACTAGAGTCCTCCTCTACCCAGGGCACTCACAGCACAATGGGTGTGATGGTCAAGAACTTCCGAGACGCTGTGAACTGAACCCCGTAGTCCATCTGCTCCCAGTGGGTTAGCAACCTTGCCTTGCCCTGGTCCGGGGTCTCGAAGGGTGTCCCCTTCACCGTGTGTAGGAAGATGTACATGCCCTGGAGGGAGGGGCTTTCATTAGAGGACACAAAAGGCAAAAGGCCCTCCAGCTTAGCTTCTCCACCCTAGTCACAGAAGTGGGTTCTGGGTGATCTGGAGCCTCCCTCTGGTGGGCAGGGGCATGTGGGCTGGAGGTCAGGATGAAGCAGCTGGGAGCCTGGCAAGAGAATAAGGGTGAGAGGGCAGGCCTGACATGAGGAGACACATGGAAGGAGGTAGCGTAGAACTGCCCTCCAGTCCCACAGTAGCCTCCCTGTGCCAGCCTGGAGGGGACAAGCTGGTAGGAAGGAACTAGGCCCCTGCCTGTCCACCAAAAGAGTACAAGGTAGCAAGCAGATGGTGAGGGAGCAGAGAGAGGCAAGAGTCAAAGATGGTTTGAGATCCTAATTTGGGGAAGGGGAATTTCTGCACCAGGCTAGGCGCCTGAGTCCTGGGGACTCTGGGACCCTTAGTTCAGCTCTCAATGGCCCATCTTTCAGGTACACAAGCTATCTCATCCTGGAGATATGGAGAAATCTGCAGATTTTAGTCCTTTCATTGAGTGCACAGGGCTGGAACCCAGAAGGGGAAGTGGGGCAGAGATGAGAGAGCTTGGTCTGGACTCTGGTGACAGATGTTGTCAGCATGTCACCCTGACTTCTGGCCCATGTCTGGGGGCTCCTTCTACTCCTCAGCCCACACAATCGGAGTGGGCAGCAGGCAGGCCCTCACCATATTGTGGATGAGGTTGGTGAGGGTCCAGACGACAGGGACGCTCACGAAGGGGATGCTGAGCAGCACGACATGGAGAAGCCCGATGGCCAGCACATAGGAGAGCCAGATGCCGCGGCTGTTCATCACCCGTGTGTTAGGGTTCACTTCACTGTGTGCCGTGCCCACGTTCATCCTGCTGCCCCCTCCTGCCGCTGTTCTGCAAACAAGCAGCACAGGTGAGACAGGTCACACCACTTTCTCTGCCCCCTCACACCCTCCAAATCCTGTTCTCCCCAAGAATTCCAGACAGTTCTACTGTTTTGATTCACAAACAAGGAGGCCAAAGAAAGTCCATGTGGACTGAACTTTCTTCATTTCCCAATACTGGGATAAACACCATACATCATCCAACTGGGACAGTCCCCTTCCAGGCAGATTGCCTGGGAGGATAGGTCATCAAGAAGCATTCAGCCCCAGAGCAAAGAAACCACTACCCCTCCCTCAGTCTCATCGTCCAGAGCATTCCCGCAAGGGCCCTCTTCTCACAAAGCCTGTACCCTAAAAAATCAATCAGCATAACCCCTGCTGGACTGTCTCACCGAGGGTTGATATGGAACATCTACCCTTTCCCCACCTTCTCCATCAGAAGAAATAAAAGGATGTGGGCCCTGCAAGGAGACCACTGGATAAAATATTGGGGGGAGGCAGGTGTCATTGCTTCTACCCATCTCTCCTAATTTTCCAGTACTGGGTCTACCAATCCAGACCCAGGAGGGCTGACAGGATAGAAAGAGGGAGGGAGAAAAGAAAAGAGAAAACAGCAGACTAGGGACAACCTTTGCCCAGACCTGGAAGTCTCCTTCTTGGTGACACAAAACCACCCAACCAGATGTTTTATCCACTTGGCAGCAACTCAGGCTAACACTCGTGATGTGACCCACTCTGCTGCCAAACCACCAGGGCCCTTTTCCCCACCAGAGAGGTGAGGAGAGAGAACATGGCCAACATCTACAGCTCCCACAATAGCTGGAACCCACATCAACATACCCCTCCCAATGTCACCAAACCACACCTGCAGCCTCTCTCCTGCCCCCTTTCCATTAGGCTGGATAATTGGGCCCAATAGAAACTCAGGGAACTAGAAAACCGGGACTGACTGGGTTTTCACCTTCCCAGGGGCTTGGGGCTTCAGTTACCCTAACACAGCTCCTGGGAACCTACTATGCAAAAGCCCCCACCTTGGGAGGTGGGGAGGGGTGGGGCTGGTTAGGAACTGAGGGCTCTGAAGGACTTACTACTGACTAAGGAGAGAGGAACAGTTCCCCAAGTCTACCAAAAGAGGCTCACTTTAGCCTCTTTTCTCAGCACCAGCACCTGTTTCCAGGTGTTCGTAGCACCTTGCCTTCCCTTGCCCAGCTTTGATGGCAGAAGCATGCAGTAGGAGAAACCAGGATTGCCCTTGGTGCCCAGGAAACAATGCAACTCAGCTGCACTCCTGGATGCAGGTAAGGAAGGAAATGAGCAGTCTCTTGTCCAGAGCTCTGCTGTCGCCAGGTCCCTGAGGGCCCTGTGACCAGCAGGAGGTGGGAACAGATGGTGCCTTTGTATTGGTTCACCTCCTGAGCTGAGGGAAGGTCCTGTCTGATAAAGACCCTAAGGTCATTTCCATGGTAACAGCCCCATCTTTCCTGGAGACACAGAAAGGGGTCCCAGATGGAAGTATATCCTAGAAGTGCCCAGAAGGCCACCTCCCTCACCCTGCTGCAGTGAAGCCCCCCAGACTCCGTTGCTATCTATCTCTGACTAAGATCACAGCCGAGCATGTGTAGGCACCAGGTTTCTCAAGCATTAGTTCCTTAGCTCCAGGATAATGGAAACGAGTTTCCTCTTCTCAGACAGCTCAAAGCTTAGAGACCTCACGGGAAATGTGACACACAACACACTTCTCCAATAGGCAAACATATGTGAGATGACCCAGGGTGCATCTCCGAAGAAGTGATGTTCCTGGGGCACATCAGCTCAGCCCATTAGGCTGGATAATTGGGCCCAACAGAAACTCAGGGAACTAGAAAACCAGGACTGGCTGGGTTTTCACCTTCCCAGGGGCTTGGGGCTTCAGTTACCCCAACACAGCTCCTGGGAACCTACTATGCAAAAGCTTCCACCTTGGGAGGTGGGGAGAGATGGGGCTGGTTAGGAACTGAGGGCTCTGAAGGACTTACTACTGACTAAGGAGAAACAGCTCCCCAGTCTACCAGAAGCTGCTGCCTCTCCCCACTTCTAACCTAGACGTACAGGGTGTAGAAGTAGAGACCCCTAGCCCTCTCTGGTATTTTGTCCAGGAATGCCAAGGACCTTGCTGAATCCCAGGTCACTCTACACTCCTTTCTGGCTGAAAGAGGGCATCCAATGAAGCCAGATGAGTCTATGAGGGGGCTACACTTAGGAGCTGGCACCCTGGGAAGCTTCTTCGTGAGCCTGGACACTAACTGCCCTGAGAGCAGAAATCCCCGGAGACCTCTTCCCCCAAAAAAGGATAGACCAGATCAATAAACTAAGAAAACAGACTGGCAGCCAGGAAGTACTCCAAGCCTTTTGTGTAACTAAGGGTACATACATTTCATTTCCGTTAGTAAAATAACCAAAATTGTCCCTAGCCCAGAAGGAGAGATGTGGGGAGAAGCTGGCAGAAGTAAAGAAAATCTACAACATCTGAGACTGAAAAGTTCAGAGGCCATAGCTGGCAGGTGGCTGCCTGTACCAGTCCCTGATGTGGTTTCATAACCTGCCTCAACCAGAGCCTGCAGCAACTCTGTTCTGTTAACTACTTTCTTGCTGGTAGCTGTTTCCCACTACTCCCTTTCCTTCCCCCTGCCTCCAAACACAAATATTCCTGCCCAGCGTGTCTGTCAAACACCTAAGCCAAGGCCACAGGTAGTCCCAGGGCAGCTGCCAGGTGAGAGATTCCCATTCTCTCCCTCAAGCAGAGCAGCCTTTTAAGTAACAAACCTTTTCCCTTCTGGGTAAAGGAGCACAAAACACCCAAGCCTGCAACTGGACCCCGACGGGGAGTCCCTGGCAGCACGCCACAATGCCATTTTCATTCTGCCCACCCCTCAACCCGCAGGGCCACAGTAGCTCCCCTCTTAGCTCTGGACTCCGGAGGGCGGTAGAAATAGAAAGAAGGCGAGTACTAGAGCGAACCCCCACTAGCCCGCGAGAAGGTGAAGCGAAGAGAAGAGGCAGAGTCCTCACTATTGTTTGGGTTTTCTAAGTGGGACCTCAAACCAAAGGGGGGCCACCCGCTCCGCTCCCCAGCCTAGGACCTCGCGCTCGGAGCCTGGCCAGGTCCGGAGCCTCACCCCCGCCTCCACGCGTTCACCCAGCCCTGGAAGCGGCCAAACCTTCACCCCCGAAGCTCAGCCGCCCCGGGCCCCTCACCCCAAGCGCGAGCTCTAGCGCTCCTCCCCACGCTCCACCCCCGGCCTCGGCCCCCACTTTCGCCTTTGGGCATCCCTCGGGCCGATGCACACCCCCACCTCCGCTCACCCGGCCTCTCTCCCCTCCAGCCCCGGGCGACCCCCCTGCAGCTCCCACCTCCATTCCCGCCCCACCTCTATCCCCAGGCGCGTCCCGGTTCGGCCACCCCGAGGCCGCCCATTCGGACTCACCTTGCGGGGCCGGAGGTGTAGGGCCCTCGAGGGCCCGCGAGAGGTGCCCGGGGGCGGGGGCCACTGCTGCTTAAGCAGCTGCAACAACCCGCGGCCGTAGCCACCCCGCTGGCAGCTTCGACCGAATCAGCGCCCCGCGCCAGCCCCCGCAACGTCACCGCCCAGCGCCGGCCGGCCCGGTGCCTCCTGGGAGTTGTAGTCCCCTCGCGGCCCAGCCCCGCCCACTCTAGGCCTGGTCTCTCTGGGCCCCTCGGGCGTCTCAATAGGACCTGATACTAAGATCAAATGGTATTATTTTGGTGCGTAATAACTGCCTTTGCGTCCGCGGTGCTTCAAGTGCAGTTGACACATGCCCCGTTTTGCAGATGAGCAAACTCAGTTTTAAGTAACTCGCCATAGGTCCCTGCTGGGTCCCAACCTGAACCAGAACTCAGAATTTGATCTCAGGTCAGAGTATTTCAATTACACCTCGCCACCTCCACCCTGGCCCCAGAATGGCTCCTCCAGAATCAGACTAGCCCAACACTTTGTCCTGCCTGGCCCTTCTAGAAGCGGGCTTTTCATGACATTGGTTAGAATGAGAGTTTGGAGAGCAGAGAAAGTGGCCTGTGGGAAGAATTTGTCCAGAGCCTGTCTACTCAGTTAGGTGACTAAGGCTGGCCTGAGCCGGGCCACATCCTTGGCCTCCCACATTAAATGTCAGAAGAGGACGTGTGTCTTGGGAAGATTCCTTGAAAAATAGTTAGGACACAGAATTCCAGTCCCAGGTTGGTATGTTTGGCTTTGGGTGGAAGGCTCCACTTCTCTGTAGTTTTCACATCTGCGTGCTCTAAAGGAAAGAGCACAGATTTTACTGCCATGCAGACTTAGCAGGCACTCTTTCACTGGCAAATAACTTGTCTCAGTCTCTAACTCCACACTTGTGAAACCCTACCTCCAAGGTTGTGCAAATTCAAAAGAATGTATGTAAAGCACCTGTTGCATTATAGGAAGCTATTTCTGTAGGAGGTTTAACTAAATGGCTCTTGAGGTCTCCTGAGTCACCAAGAAGGCCTTTTTGAGTAGTTTCCACTAGCCCCGCCCAACTTCTTTCTAAGTCCATTTGTGCATGACAGGGCTGGAATAGCAGGATCAGATGATGTCATGACATGCCAAACTGACTGGGTGTAAACACACACTGAAGTGAATGTGAGGGGACAGAAAGGAGAAGACTGGCCCAGGGAGTCTGGGGAGTACACCTTTCAGACCTCTCCCACCCTTCCCCAGAGGGCTACCAAGTAACAGATGTCACAAACCTGGTGTGGGGGCCCAGGAGGCACCTAGTGGGCACTGAGCAGGTGGATATCTGAACCACTCAGAGCAGGAGAACAGACAGCTTCTCTAATAGTTCCAGGGTCGGTGGCACAAGAGCACCCATTCCAAGACTAAATAATCACCCCAGAAACTGAAAACGTTCTTCCTTGTGTCCTACAGAAGTTTCTCCTTGCTTGTGGAGGCCCCTATCCTTATAGTCTGCCTTCTGAAGACATAAGCAAATAATTGAGTGTTGTCCTTCCCACAGAAACCTCCATGGCATTGAGGCCAAAAAAAAAAAAAAAAAAAAGGTCTGTTTTTTCCAAAGTGAACCTACTTCAGTCCTTTGACTTCTCTCTGGGATTCTTCCAACCTTCATCGAGTTGATAGAGCTGTCTGGATCTTTCCCAGCTTCCTCACATCTCTATGAAGTCCACTGACCCAGACTGGATTCACATCTCAAATAAGGTTCTGACTAATGCATAGTATAACGGAAAGATTACTGGACATGCCATGCCCTATTAATAACTCCTGTTATCAAGGGTTTTTTTTCACAATGGGATTGAACAGAGTTCTGACTCACTCTAGGTTTGTGATAAATTGTGGATCACTTTCTGCTCAACATAGCCTGAGTCCCTGTTATCATATTTCTCCTTCTCTATCTCTCTACCCTCATAATTACCATGTCTTCACCAATCATCCCTGAGCCATGAGTAGGCAGGCCTAAGTACTGTTCAGAACGAGTCACAGCACTCTTATGTGGTGCTGGGGAATGCACAAACCCTTGGACAAACAATTGGTAACAGTGCCAAGAGGCTGAAAAATCACTGAAGCCTCATAGCTGTGATTGCATTCCTGGTAGCATCCCATGTACTTAGTATATGTGAGGATGTTCATTCCAGCATTATTTATTTTATTTTATTGATTGATTTTAGAAAGAGAGAGGAAGGAAGAGAAAGAGGGAGACAGAAACATCAATTTGTTGTTCCACTTATTTATGCATTCATGGGTTGATTCTTGTATGTGCCCTGACTGGGGATAGAACCCACAATCTTGGCCTATCCACACAATGCTCTAATAAACTGAGCTACCCCCTCCGGCATTATTTATAATAGTAGAAAACCAAAAGTAACCTAAATGCCCAAGAAAAATATTATGGTATATCGGTTGGATGGAATAGTTTGAAGCCATATAGTTAATGGCTGTAAAAACTATGTGGCAGTGTGGGAAAATGCTAGGTTCTATGAAAAGATCAGGGGGGAAAATAGCATGAGCATTCCCCAGGGCTGCAGTCAGCAAAATGTAGAAAAAGGAAGACTTGGAAAAACACCCAATTCCCTCACCAAATAAGTTGGAAGAAAAAAGGAAAGGGAGAGATTTATAGATTAAAACAAATTAAGCAATATATTTGGATCCTGATTTAAGCAAACCAACTTTTTTTTTTTTTATTCTCACCCAAGAATATTTTTTCCATTGCTTTTCAGAGAGAGTGGAAGGGAGAGAGAGAGAGAGAGACATCGATGTGAGAGAGACACATCGATTGGTTGCCTCCCACACGTGCCCTGACCTTGGCCCGGTCGTGCCCTTGGCCACAATTGAACCTGGGACCCTTCAGTCCACTAATGGACTAACTACTAATGCTAGTAGTTAGCTGATGCTCTAACCACTAAGCAAAAGTGCCTAGGGCCAAACCAACATTTTTTTAAAAAACATTGTATTAAATTATCAGGGAGCCCGGCCGGGCGTGGCTCAGCGGTTGAGCGTCAACCTAGGATCCAGGCGATCAGGGTTTGAGTCCCGGTCAGGGCACATGCCTGGGTTGCGGACTCAATCAATGACTCTCTCATCATTGATGTTTCTGTCTCTCTCTCTCCCTCTCCTTTCCTCTCTCTGAAATCAATAAAGATATATTTTTTTAAAAAATAAAAAATAAATTATCAGGGAAATGTGAACACTGACTAGTCAAATTGCTATTAAGGAATTATAATTTTTTATTTATTGTTGACAGTATTACAGGTGTCCCTCATTTCCCCCCACCTTTGCCCTTCCCCACCCAGCCCCTTCCCCACCCCGGGCTTTCACCACACTATTGTCTGTGTCCGTGGACATGATATGGTATTGTGGTAATTTTTTAAATAAAAAACTCTCCTTTTCTTCTGGAGATATATACTAAAAAAAATGTGGATGAAATGATATGATGACTGGATTTGCTTCAAAATAATCTGGGCTAGGGACGTGCAGGAATCAAAGAAGATGGGCCATGAGGTGATGATTATTAAAACTGGGTGATGGGGACATGAGATTGCTTATATCATTTTCCCCATGTTTTTATGTTTGAAATTGCCCATAATAACTTATTGTAAGCCTTCACATGCATTAGCAATTATGATTTTAAAAAGTAGTGCCCTGCCAGTGTGGCGCAATGGTTAGAGCGCCAGTCCACACACCAAAGAGTCTCGGGTTCGATTCCCAGTCAAGGAAGGACACATACCTGGGTTTCAGGTTTGCTCCCCATCCCCAGTTGGTGTACGTGCGGGAGGCAACCAATGTGTCTCTCTCACATTGATGTTTCTCTCCCTCTCTCTGTCTCTCTCTCTCTCTCCCCCCTTCTTCCCATCCACTCTCTCTGAAAAGCAATGGAAAAAATATCCTCATGTGAGGATTAAAAAAAAAAAAAAGTAGTGTGCTTGGTGAGATCCTGGCACCAGTGTGGCAGAGTTCAACTCCCAGCTCCTGTAGTTACCAGCTGTGTGCCCTTAGGCAAGTCGCTGAACCTCTCTGTGCTTCAATTACCTCATTTCCAAATGGAGGTGGTAACAGTCATGATACTGCCCACCTCACGTTGTTGTAAAGATGAAATGGGCCAACAAATATGAAGCACTTAAAACAATTCCTGGCATATAGTAATTGCTTGTATGTATTGCCTTTTATTAACCCATTCCACATTTAAATGATATTGGAGCATCTACTTTACTGGGCTGTGGAAATTCAACAAAATAAAAACAGATCTCGTGTTAGGAAGGAGGGATTTTGGGGTGATCTTTCTCATTCTCTAGTTTCAAACTTTGTGTAATGTGAGATTATCAGCTTTAAATTTTTTATGAAATGTATTTGGGTTTTGAAAACAGAGTGAGCAGCCTTCACAGCCTCTCCTTGCCCTCTGCAAGTGCCTTAGTCGACTGAGATAGCTGCATTCCCCAGCCTTGGGGTGTTCCCATCTGGCGGGGTGGCAAGGCCTCTGCTTGCCATAGATACACCCGCGTGGGCAGAGATAGCAAACATGGGCGGGAGATAAACTGGGAACACATTCCAGGGTGATGGCAGTGGTGAGAAGTGAGGAGGTGGGGTGTAGCAAACAAAGCCCTCTCCCCCCTCCTCTGGGGGAAAGAATGGCACCCCGCCACTCTTACTACCCCTCCTCCCCTTCAGTTCCTTTCTGCTCCCCCTCTGCCCCTTGCCCCTTGCTGAGGGGAGGTGTTGAGGTCACTCCCAGAGCAAATGCAAGGAAGAAAACAACTTTATTTTGCTGGCAGTTGTGTTTTTGTTTGGGTGGGGGCACCCTAGGTACGTGGTGGCAGAGGCGAAGAGGGGGGCGGTGATGCTAAGCAGACAAGCGCTGAGTGAGAGCTACTGAGCTCTTGGGAAACGGGGGAGGTGCAGGGATGGCAGGATTGCCAGTGCGCACTCCATCTCCTCCCTCTGCCCAGCCCTGTGGTTGGCTATTTTGGGCTGCAGAGGAAAAGGGCTGAGCCCGCCAGGGCCTCCGGGGCCAGAGCCAAGGCCTGGGAACCAGAACCGCTCTCTGGGAACCAAGAGCAGGGCTGTTCTTTAGGATCCCTTCAATCTGCATTTTCTTAGATATGGATAATTGATATTTTCTCCTGTGGCAGGTAAAAAACAGTTTAGAAAACTTAATATTACAGATCAAAAAACAGTAGCTTTCAGAAAAGATCCTCTGGTGCCCTTCTAATTGCATCACTACCCCAAGTAGAACCTGCCTCTCTAGAAATTCTGGGTGGCCCTACTAGGCAGTCTTCCCCTGGCTTCAACCAACTTCCTTCAGTGACAATCACAGCTAACGTTATTTAGCGTTTGCTGTGTTCCAGGCACTGGGCAAAGGCTGTACATGTATAACCTGTATTAATCTTTAAACAACCCTGGGAAGTAGGCATTATCCTTACAAATGAGAAAACTGCAGTCCAGAGAGTTTAAAGATTTTACCCAAGGCCACACAGCTGGGAAGTAGCATTTCTCCCAAAAAACCATTCCTGGCTACCCCAGCCCTGGGTGTCCCTTATGTTTCCATAGGTGCCTTGTAAAGACTTTTTCCTGCCCTGAGGGCGCTATATTTAAGTTATCGATTACACACCCACTCCCCCTGATAGGGTGCTTGCTCCGTGTCTTACTCAGCTGCATTTCCTGCACATGGTGGATTCTCAGTAAATGTTAGCCGGAGGGGGTAACTCACCCACACATCCCAGACTAGAGCTGCACTGAGCTCCACTCTCAGAACACACCTTGCTCTTTCTTGCTCTTACCTCACCTATGATGCTTCTCCTCCGATTCTTTTCCATCTGGTAGACTCCTAGTCGTTCCTCCAGGCCTAGCTCACCTGTCACCTTCTTTGTGAAGCCTTCCCCAACCGTCCCGGCAGAGTCCACTCCTTCATCCTTTGGGCTTCTCTGACCCCTGCTGACACCTCAGCTAGAGCCCTCCCCTAGGCTATCAGGTGGCTGTATTTGTGCCCACGTCCATCTTCCCGCATTTTCTGGGGGATGTTTCACTTCTCTCTGCATCCCCAATACCTAAGAAGCCCAGGAGATGTGCATTGAACAATTGAGAGAGTACATCCAAGGCTGGAAGCAGGAGGTGTGTACACGCTTTGCCATTTTCCACAAGGAACAAGAATAGCAGAGCCCTTTGCTGCCCCTCTTGCCTAAACTGCCCAGGACACTGGCACTAGATGGGTCCCTGGCTGACATGACAGATAAAGTAGCTAGCCCTCCTCCTTTCCTTTCAACTATCCGCCTCTACCTAGGCTGAACATGGGGGCTTCCAACATCAAGCGGGCAGGGGCCTGAAGGCCTGCTGAATTTCTTCCCTTCAAGGTCACACCTTTGGGCATAGAGTTATTGCCCTTGAAGGGAGAAACTGTGATTCAGCCCACCCAGGGCGGAGACCTGAGAGGCCCACTTTCCTGGGCCCTGAACTTGGGAGCCAGGTCCTGCCATGCCTCAGCCTCTTCCCTGCCCCACCATCATAGATACATTGAACATCAGGCATTAAGGGATCTCAGAGACGATGAGGTCCAGAGAACCAAAGGCCTAAGGTATTTGGGGAAGGATGTACCCAATGGCACAAATCTCGGATGGTCTTGAGCCTGGCCTGTGAGTTTTCCTATGCACCCCGCAGGCCGTTGCAAAGGATGGAACACCCAGCTCATGGCTCCTTCAGTCCCACACCATGGCTTCCACTCAGGCCCTGCATCTCCCACCTGGACTGTCGTAGTAACTGGTCTTTCTTCCACCAATACATTCTCCACACAGCCAGCAAAGTGACCCAAATATCAAAGCTAATTTTAAAACCCTTCTATCCATCAGCTACTAAACCAAGTCCCAGTTCTTACAGGGTATACAAGGCCACAAGGATCTGGTCCCTTTCCAGTTTAACCATAGCCTTTGCCACCACTCCTCCACTCTACAATCTAGGAGAGGCCAGGCCTTCTCATGCTCCCTTGCTCCTGCACTTACTCTGCTGTTCCAGCCGAGAAACTCAGCCTTAACCACCCAGCTCAAATGTCACTCCTTCCCTGTTATCCTGGAAAAGTTAGTCGTACCAGATAAGAATGATCTCATCTGAAAGCAACAGAAAACACAAGCAAAGGAATAATTCTGCCCCCAGAGTGCTATTAGAATTGCCTAAGGAAGTTTTAAAAGTCCATTCCCAGAAACATGCCGGGTTCATTTAATCGGAATCTCTATGGTGGACCCAGATATCAGTAGTTTTCAAAACCTCCCACATTCTAATGTGCAGCCAAGTTTAGAAGCACTGAAGCAGGGATTTATTTTTAATGAGTCCAGAGGTAGACGGTTGCTGGTGTTGGTTGAGTGATTCAGTGATATCCAGGCCAATGTCTCCATGATGCTCTTGACCTTTCCTTCCTGCTTTATTGCCCCAAGGTCACAGATGGCCATAGTTGACCCTTCGTGTCCAAAGCCAGGAGAAAGCAGTAGGGAAAAGGAATCAAAGACTGTCCCAAAAACCTCTTGAGTAGACTTCCACTTATATATTATTGATCAGAATTGGGCCACCACAACTGCAATGGTGACTGGGAAAAGTGGGCAACAGGATTTCTTTTTTTAAATTTTAATTTATTTACTTATTTTTATCTTCACTCGATGATATTTTTGAGAGAGAGAGAGAAACATCAATGTGAGAGAGACACATCAATTGGTTTCCTCTCACACTCGCCCTGACCCAGCTAAGGATCGAGCCTGCAACTGAGGCACGTGCCCGTGGCCGAAATTGAACCTGGGACCCTAGGGTCTGCAGGCTGAGGCTCTAACCACTGAGCAAACCAGCTAAAGCCAGGATTTCTAATAAACTGAAAGGACCAATCAGACTCTGTCATGACAGACTGAGTACATTGCTACTCCCAAATCAGTATGTGTCATCAAGGAAGGAGATAAGGAATGGATACTGAAGGGTGACAGAATAGGCCACCCCAAAATATGCCACTTAGGCATAAGGATTATTTTGAGCTAAAGGAACATAAAAAACAACAGACACCAGAAGGGCATTCCAATCTCCCATTTTATTCCAGAAAAGAGAAGACAGAAACTGCCATGTGAAAGGTGCTCGCCCTGTACTGGGAGAAAAGACACATTCTTCAATGAGGAGTCAAAGCCGAGAGAACTCTGCACAAACAGACCTTGTTAAAACAATTCTAATCTTCCTCTGGCCTCCTCCTGTATTTTGGTTACTTTTCCCTTGTATATTTTGGTTACAATTGCCTCTCTTTATTCAACCTAGGACAAAAGTATTTATGTTTTTCCACTTCTTTGGGTCTTCATTTTCTTATGAGGGCTCCCATGTCATGGAAAACTTATGTAAATATGTATGCTTTTCGCCCGTTAATCTGTTTTATGTCAGTTTAATTCTCAGGCCTGGCTGGAAAGCTCTAGGAGGGTGGAGGTAAAATGTTGCCTCCCCTACAATACCAACAGATTCTGCCACAATGACATTATCTCTAAGCTTCAAAGCTCCTGTACGCACATCAGTTATGGCAGACATCGCATTAAGGCATCATGGAGACATGTATCGACATGTCCATGTCTCCCCTAGACCGGCAGTTCTCAACTCAGCCTGCACATTAAAGATACCTGGGGAGGGTTTGAAAAATACCAATGCCTAGACCCCATCCACAGAAATTTTAATTTAATTGGTCCAGGTGAAGCCCAGGCGTAACTAATTTTTGAAAGCTCCCCCAGTGATTCTAATGTGCAGACTGGGTTAACCACAGCTACAGAGCTAGGCTCTTAAGAACAGTTGTCTGGCCCCGCAAGGCCTGGCTCAGCAGTTGAGCATTGGCCTAGGATCCAGGAGACCGTGGTTCGATTCCCGGTCAGGGCACATTCCCAGGGTCATGAAGGAGGCAGCTTAGCTGATCAATGGCCACTCTCTCATCATTGATGTTTCTATCTCTCTCTCCGTCTCTCTTCTTCTCTCTGAAATCAACAAAGATATATTTTTAAATTAAAAAACACACAAAAAAAACAGTTGTCTGTATACCCTTCGACAAGCCCAGTGTTTGAAACATGGGGCTCCCCGGAAATCCTCACTGAATGAATGAATGAATGAATGAATGAATGAATGAATGAATGGCAGAGAAGAATTTCTGCTCCAACCTTGTCAACCTTCAGCCTGTCCTGGGCACCATCCTAAGTGTGGCTCTTCCTTCCTCTCGGGTCTCCCTTTTCTACCGAGCACCACACTTAGCCTCCCTCAGTTAACCACATCCATGCTCCGGATGGCCTCTCCTATGTGCACAGACCTCTGCCTCTCCTTCAGGTGCTGTGCTGGGCACCCCAGTCCCACAATTTTTGGCAACCACCTTAATCTGAAAAGGAGGCAGCTCTCTCCATCAAGAGCCAGGCTCAGCTCTTATGCCTTAGCTAACCACCCGGCCCTGTGTGAGAGAAGAGCAGTGGGAGGGGTTGTATTCCACATGCTTTCTTTTCCATGTGCAGCTACAATCCCAAAACGGACACTGAAGTATTTACTCACTGGCACAGTGCCTGGTCTAACAAACAAGCACCCCACAGACAAATGTTTCGCTTCTCCTGCCCAAGTGCAGAAAATGTATCTTAACTGATTCCTTGGACAAACGTGAGTGTGAGGAATGCCCTGTAGATGTCACAAGAATGAGTCAGTGGTCAGTACATCCCCAGAGATGATATCCAGTATCCTACCAAGTGATTCTGGCCCCTGTTACGCTTCTGACACTGCTTGTTCAAAGGTCACCTGCACAGGGCCAGCTTCGTAGGCATGTGACCTGTGCCGTTGCCCAGGGCGCCACACCTTGTGCTCAGAAGAGCCCTGTCCCTGGTTTTGCCATCCACTGCTCTATCTTGACATTCAAAACAGTCTTTGAACAAGGGGCCCCACATTTTCATTTTGCACTGGGTCCTGCAATTGTGTCTGAGCCTGGTCACCCACAGTCTCTTACAAAATCCAGCAAGGTTTTCCTTCTCAGAGAGGCCTCCACAGCATATGACCTCAGCCTCCTCTGTGCACGTCTTTGCGAAACCCCTCTCTTTCACTACCCAGTGAACATTAGGAGGGGGCGGTGTAACATGGTGGCTTGGGCTGCAAATGATGGGTGGGATCAAGAGGCCCTGGGGAATATTGTCCCAGCCTTCCTTGGTTCTTGAGCATGAAACAGAGTTAAAAGTACCAACTTTGGAACCTAATGCCCCAGCAAACTGAGGGGACCTGAGTCAGTGCCAATCCAGAACATAAAATCAACAGGAAAACTTGTAGGCAACCGTATCAGACATTAGGCACCTTGAAGAACCCCTTCCAAATCCTAGAGGGGCCATCTACCAACAGTGCAGAGAACAAACTAAAATTGAACCATAGTAGTCCCTACCAGGCAAGAGGGCTGGGCACCCTGTGAGGAGCCAGGAGATGAAGTCCTCCAGAGAGAGACAAGCTTTCTAAGGAAAAGGCAGAGCCAAGTTTGCACACCAGGGAAGAAGGTGCTACAGGGTGCAGTAGGAAGGCAGAGAAGGAGAGTGGGGGAAGGGATAGAGTTGGGGGGAGCTGGAAGCAATGGATGTGAGATCAAGCTCACCTGGTTCTGCCCCACAGGCCTGTCAAGCCAGGCTCTGGGCAAGGGAAAGAAGTGCTGCAAGAGTCTCCTCCCCAGCTGAGAGAGGAGGAATGGAAGATGACAGCGGCAGGACTTGGGAGGGGAACTTGAGGCAGGGAATGGAATTGGCGCCTGGTCTCCCCAGGCAGAGTTCATCAGGGTCCAGGATCTGCCCTCCCTTGACATCGTCTGGCCAGGCCATGGCTCAGGTATCTGATACCTGGGGCCTCGAGTCACATGCCAGGAAACCCAATACTCTTGGGTCCCAGCCTCCACCTTCTAGCAGCTATGAGCAAGCAGGGCTTCTAGAGAAGGAAGTGGGTCTCCAGAGCAAAGCAGCAGGGAGGCTACTTCCGGGGAGAGGGCAGCCCAGGAGAAGGCTCTCCCACCAACAGAGGTGAGAGGCCTGGAGGAGGGAGAGGACAGGGCAGGAAGGGGTGGGGTGGAGAAGACAAAGCTGGGGCAGGCAGAGAGGTGGATGCTCCAGGAAAAGGGGTGGATGGGCATAGAGGTGGGACCTTAGTCACCTAGCCTAGTTGGATGCCCTGAAGTCCTATTACTGATCTGTCCTCTTTGTATTCTTCACACTAGTGCCAACTGGCCCTCTGGTGCCCACCTGGCCCACCTGGCAGCCACCCAGGTAAGTTGGTGGAAAAAGACTTTATTCCAGTGAGGAAGATCAATACATGGGCAGAAGCAGAAACTTAGAAGCCCCCAGGCTCAACATGACAACAGGGCCTTGGCCCAAGAGACTTCATAGATTAGCCCTCCAGAATCAGAGAGACCCTAGAAGAGTCTCAGGCCCAGGGGATCTTTTACCCAAAGGGCCTGAATGAGGAGCCCTAAACCCCAAAGATGAAGCAAAAAGTCACCCAGGCCTGAGAGATCCCCCAAAGGAGGGTCCCCAGTCCAAAGAGACTCCCCAGGGAGCCCTCAGGAAGAGGGAGCTGGCAGTGGGGAATGGAATTCTCTTGGCTCACTATTTCTTTATGGAACTTTCTCTTCCCCAGATCCTACTCCATTCCAGGACTATGCCAATCTGTGGCCATGCTCCCACCAGCCAGTCACCTCCTGTCACTGTTGCTGGTGATGGGCACAGGGGTTACCATGCCCAGCCCCCCGGTACCTCCCCAGGGCTGCTACATAGCAGAGGAAGCTGGTGAGCGGACCTTCCGCTGCAGCCAGGCAGGTCTGAGTGCCGTGCCCACTGGCATCCCCAACGACACCCGCAAGCTCTACCTGGATGCCAACCGACTGGCATCGGTGCCAGCTGGTGCCTTCCAGCACCTGCTTGTTCTGGAGGAGCTGGATCTGTCCCATAATGTCCTTGCCCACCTCTCAGGGGCTGCTTTCCAAGGCCTGGCGGGCACACTGCGGCACCTCGACCTCTCTGCCAACCAGCTGGCTTCAGTGCCTGTGGAGGCCTTCATGGGGCTGCAGATCCAAGTGAACCTGTCTGCCAACCCATGGCGCTGTGACTGTGCCCTCCAGGAGGTTCTCAGACAGGTGAGGCTGGCACCGGGCACTGGGACAGGCATCGTGTGTGGCCCAGGAGCCCCACCAGACCTCGTGGGGCAGGAGTTTCTGTCGCTGGCAGGGGAGGAAGAGCTGTGTGGGACTGGGCGGGGTGGTGCCCGGCGGAGCACAGACGTGGCCCTGCTGGTCACCATGGGGGGCTGGCTGGCACTGGTGGTGGCTTATCTGGTCCACTATGTGTGGCAGAATCGGGATGAGACCCGACGCCCCGTCAAGAAGGCCCCTGAGCTGCCTGTGCGTTCGGAAGACTCCTCCACCGTCAGCACAATGGTCTGAGGACCAGGCCCCTCCTCTTTTCCTCCCACCCCCTCTGCCTCCTCTGCAGCCCCATCCCGTCCCCCAGATTCCACCCCCTTCCTCCTCTGTCTCCCCTACCAACACCATTATTGGTGCCTGGAGTTTTTGGTGCCTACTTGGGGCCCAGACTGTGCAAGATTCAAAGCTCCCGAGCCCGCAGTGGCGGGGGGACGACGGAACAGGAATGTAGGCGGCGTGTGCACCAGCTCGGAGGTCGGAGCCCACAGCCGCGGGCGCAGGAAGGAGGAGCCTCTGCCTGGCCAAGCTGACCTCAGAGGCTTCCCTGCATGGGTGTTTGAACTGACTCCGAGAATGAGAAGGGCCTTGGGCAGAAGAGGGAGGACCCTGGCTGAAAGGCAGTGCTCAAAGGCAAGGAAGGTGTAAAACAACGCGGAGGGCCTGGGCAGCAGCAAGACCTACCTTGGGGTTGAAACAGGGAGCAAAGGGGGCGAAGGGTTGGAGGCACCAAGCTGGAGGTGAGGTCGGGAAGTTAGTTAGGGTGTGGTCACACTGAGAAGGACCCTGTGGGCGCCTCCTCTCTCCCGCCTCTACTGAGAGGCTCCCCCCTCACTTCTGCCTCTCTCTCGGCCCCAGGCTCTTCTCCCTTGATCTTTTTGGGGGAACCCCTGGCTTAGGGCCCCCTTCTTCCTTTTCCAGAGACTCCCCCTCTTTCTGCTCCCTCCTTTATATACTGAAGGGTTCCTGAACTCTTTCTCTTGGGGAGCTGGGGATGGGTCACTCATTGGAGAGCTGGGCGCAGGGGTGGGGAGAATCAGAAGGTTCCCCACCCCCAGAACATCACCCCGGAACAACTCAGTAAAGTCACTTTTATTAATGCTTTTGATTCTTTTTTTATTGTTCAAATTCTTGAACACATGTGGCCTAGCAATGAGGAGGGGGAGGGTGCTGAGACCTTCACCCTTTGTTGGTGGGTGCTCCTGATGGGGTGGGTACCAGCTCCTCTCTCCCTTCCTACCTGGCACTAGACACTCAGCTCCTGACACTAGAGTCTAACTGCTGGAAATGCCAGGACCTATGAATTAATGATGACAAGCTGGAAGGATGGGGAATGGAGGGGGCCTGGAGAAAGGAGAGGAGGGGAGGAGGGCAGAGTCTGGGCATCAGTCATCAGCTGGCAGTCTCCAGCTTGCTGGGGGGACATAAGAAGCAAAGGGAGAGGAAGCTATTACCCTCTGGCAATCTTCTTTTCTCTCAGCAGGAATCTGAGCAGGGGGTAGGAGAAACTACTAGTGCTCAAAGTTAATGAAAGAATTCCTGGCAGGGGGTAAGAGGGTGGAGACCAAGTTGGCTGAAGCAGGGGGCTATATGAGATATCCCTATCACCAAACAGGCTTCTCAAGGGGCCCAGAGAGGTCAACACAGCCTGTCCTTTGCCCCCATGTAGAGTGATCCGCCCATGTGGACTCCAAGGAGGAAACAGCTGCTTTGGGAAAGCTTGTAGGAGCCCCAATAGAAACTGAAGATAAGAACCACTGAACCAGGGTTCCACCCAGGTTGGGGAAGAGCCTGGGGCAGACTGGGTGTCCACTCAAGGAGCAGCAAAGAAGAATCCATCACCTCCCCCGGTCCCTCTGACCCATCCTGATGTCCCTGTCTCCTTTCCAATCCCTCTCCCCCACTCCTTTCTCCATCCCTCAGGCTCTTCCCACCAATTTAAGACTGAGCTCTCATATCATCCAGGGAGCCTCAATTTGATTCATGTCAGAAAAACCTGGGACACCCCACTCATTCTCTTTTCTCAGGAGATATGAGCCTCCTCACTTCTAGGGATGCTCAGGGATAAGGGAAGGAACTAGGGTGTGGGAAAGTTCAGGCTGCAACTTTGACCGTCTACCCCAGCCACACCCTGGTCTGGGCCTTGGAACCCCGGCCCATTCCTATCAAACCCTCCATCAGTCCCTCCCCTGCCACTCTCTGAGTCTGCCCCACTCGGCTCACCCACCCCCTACTGGAATCAGGCTGGGCCACGTCCCTGTGGGTTCTGGGAAACAGACTGTGTGGATCTGTGGAGGTGGAAGGGTGGGGGAACAGGTGGGGCCCTGTGTCTCTACTATTGGTGCCCATTCCTGGAGTCTCATTCAAATCCCTGTCATCCTGAGCAGCAGAGACTGAACCTTTAAGGTCTGCAGAGAGTTAGCTCCCTTACCCTGACACTTATCCCCAAATCTCTGAGGTGCACTCAGGATGGGGCAGGATCCAAGGAGGGCAGCTTTGCCTGGAGCCCTGATCAGGAGGGTTCCTGGAGCACTGGCTAATAAACCTTCTACCAGTTATCCCCCTAGGTCCTCTCTGGCTCAAATTCCTTTCCCTCTCTGGAGCAAGGACAGGTAGAAAGGAAGAGAGAAGACAAACAGAGGCTTGGGGAAGGGGCAGGGGAGATGTTTCATTGGCTCCCATCTCCAGGGATACACCTCTTCACCCCAGCCAGTTGGGGTCCCTGAGTCAGAACTTGGTGGGATGAGAGCTTCAGGAGCCGTAACTCCGGCTCAGCCCATCACAGGAGACTGGACAAAGAGGGGCCTCCACAGGCTCAGAGACGCTCCCACCTGGAACAACAGTCACCGATCCCCTCCTTCCCTTAGCACCCTGACCTGTGGGTTGTACTTGTCCACTGGGCAGGCAGAAAAGGGTGGCATAACTGGTTTCACCCCCATCCTTATCTCTGCCAGGGACCAGGGATCAGAGGACCCAGGTTCCAAGATGCCTCTGGGGCCCTGGCAAGGCAGCCACACGGCCTCATTTTTGCTGCCTGCTTATGGCCCATCTGCCTGGTACATACAGAGGAAGAGTGGGCCGCACTCATCAAGACCAACCTCTCCTACCAAGATGTGTTGGAGCCAGGAACAAAGTTTCCAGGTGCCAGGAGAGTCCAGCCACACTCCTGGTCCAGCTCTGAGGCACGAACTGGGAGGCCAAAGGCAGGCCCCAGCTTGTCCTCCCCATGCAGCATCCTGGAGCCAGCAGGCTGTGAGTAAAGATGGGAAGAAAGAAGCCCCTTTCTCAGCCCTCCCACCACCAGCTTCTTCCTGCCCTGTGAAGTAGTGGAGAAAGCAGACACTGCCACAGGGAACCCCCAGTCAAAGGGGAAGCGATATGAACCTAAGTCTCAGGAAACTCCCAAACTAAAGAAAGAAAGAGGTTTCTTTCTCCTTGAGGGACTCTGAACCCAATGAGACCCAGACATATCCCAGACACAGAAACTAAAGCACCTACAAAGCCTCACCCTCTTTGAAAGGAAGTGAATAGAGGGCAGACGGAGCCCCAGGGAGCTGAGGGAGGCAGCTAAGGAGCAACAGGGTGGGGCACAGCCCCGCCCTTCCTGTCTTGGGTTCTTGTGCAGACAGTTAAGTGCAATGTTGTGCTTTCCTACCGAGCGAGGGATATCAGCATCAAAACCACAAGCAACCCAGGCAGCTTATCCCAAGGGGAGGGACGGTGCTTTCCCTTTAGACTAAGGGGAGTTCCAACTAGAAACAGGTTTACTTCTCTCTGGGGCTCTACCACCAGCAACCTCGCCTGCCTGGGAGGAATGTTTCCCCAAACCAGAAATGTGGCAAACAGAGCAGAGCAAGGCGTCCAACCTGCCCAAACAGATGCCGCCCCCAGGCTACTCATGCACTCGACAAGCATTTATTGAGTTACTACTATGTGACAGGCACTGCAGACACAAAGATGAGAAAGCCATGGTGCCCATCCTTGGGGACCTGACAGGTCAGTGTATCAGTGCTGACAGCCAGGGTGGCAAGGTGCACATAGGGCCCATGTGAGCCCAGAAGGGTTATCTAAAGCAAACACTGACTAAGGTTCATGTACTTTGTTCACAGGAACACTTACTCAGAACCCATTTATTTTACCCATTTTTAAAATCTTACCTTATATAGGGTTCTAATAATTTTGGAACTGTGGTTTCCTGCCTACAAGTTAGAAGCAGTATATCTGGAGTAGCAAAAAGTGTATTACAGACAGAATGACAGCAGAGAGAAATGACAGCAGGTAGGGACATCATTAAAAGTATTTACAAGAACTCAAAAAGCATTGCAGTAGGGCCTTCAGTGTTTTCTAAATTGCCCTGTGTGGACAAATGATTTCCTCTGCCTTAAAGGGGCCTCTTGGCTTGGCAAAATGCATAATATTAATCACATTGGTGAAATCTCGGTATCCACTCTCAGGGACAGGGAGGAAGAGATGTATTTGAGAAAGTTTCCCTTCTATCAGGGCAGAAGCAAATACGGTGGAACAACTGTTGGAAGATGCTCTTTCTACCTGGCCTACCTCCTTGTTCCTTCCTCCCCGGAGTCCAAGATCTGCCCCGGGGCCATGCAGAACAAGCCCAGTCTGTCTTGGGAGTGATCGCCTTTTGGTTAGGTGAAGATGGCTCTGGAGTTTCCAGCACTTGGTGTCAGCACATCGCAGTCCTCGGTGTTTGTCTCTCTGTCCCTGTGTAATGTTCTATCACCACCACCAACCCACACACCTGCCTCAGCTACCTGGAATCTAGTTTAATTTCTCTAAGTCACAATACTTACTTCTGCACTTATAACAATTAATAGCTTCTTTTAAAATGCTAAAAGAAGCCCAAACCTCAAGTCCTCCTAGTAAAACTAATGCCTGAAGCCAGCCCTCAATTCTCACTTGCTTTGGGGGTCAGGGCAAATTATCATGCAGAGTCAGTCAGGGAAGGTTTCCTGTGACAGATGTGTGGGAACAAGCAGAGGTGTGTGTCTGTCCCACAGAAGCAGCAGAGGACTCCAAGATCACCATGACTGCACCCCTGTCAGGGTTGGTGACAAGTGTCAAAACTCCCTGAATATCCAAAACCTCAGCATTGTTCCCCTCCCAAGGCAAGAGAAGCTGAAGGACTCTTCTCCCCTTCTCCACTCCATGATGTGTTGGGGGCTGGGAAAGGATGGACCAAGTTTTGCAAGGCAAGAGGGACACAAAGACCCTCATCTCCAGCAAAGGAAAGAAACAGGTAAAGGGAGGAAGTCAAGTCCAGAGCTCCTTCTCCCAAACTAAGGGAGATGGTGGGTGGGGTGCAGAGGGGTCCCTCAGACTTTGGCAGGACATGGCCATGACTGGGAGTTGGGGAGGCTGAGTGTTGACCATAGGAACTTCAGGATGAGAGGAGGGACAGCTGGGGGCTGGGTGGGGTCGCCTGGGGTGGAATTGGGGAGACTGAAGTGGTGAGGGACAGACTGTGAGTGCCAGAGGCAGGGCACTTGTGGTGGTGACAGGACTAAGGAAGCGAGAGACCGGGCTCCAGGCAGCTGGGGGCCGAGCTGGGTCGTCCTGGGGCTGAGTGTGGCCGGATGGGGCCTGACCGACCTCCTCGTGAATGAGATTTCAGCCCACGCGTCCACTGGAGGGAGTCTTCTTTAGGCTGAGGGAGAGACTTGGAACCCCCACTCTGAACTAGGAGACCTGCTCCCCCACCTTAGGGAGCTCTTTTTCTCTCTAACTGCAGGTGTAGGCTAGCCGATCACTCCCTGTCTCTCTGCCAAGCATCAGGCCCTAGATATTAAAGAGCCAGTGGTTCAGGGAGTCCGAGGGCTAAGGCCGGGGACTCAGTCCTCGAATGACTGCAAGAGACTTCTAGCAAACTCAACCTCGTCTTGGCTGGGTTCATCCTCTACCAGCTGGGGGCTCTCCCGGGGGTGAGGTCAGCAGTGAGGATGGGGTCAGTCCCTGATGCGACTGACTGACCTAGTGGGTTAGGCCCAATGGTAACAAGCAGGACCTGCAACATAATCAATGGGTTCCCGTGCAAGATGAAAACCCAAGGCTCCCTGTTTAAAAATTATTAAGAATTATTCACAACAGCATAGCATTCAACCAAGCGTGGAGCCATCTGCAGCTTGACCGGTTGCATGCCTGTGAAGCTGGCTCTGGTACTGAGCTACAGGCAGAGGGAGTCAGAGTCCAAGACCTGTTGTCCCCTCCTCCAAGGAAAAGACAAAAGGTGCAAGCCCACCTACTCCCCGTCTATTTTTCCTAAAAGAAAGAGGAAGATCTCTTTCCAGGAATCTTCTCTCATGTTCTCCTGGAGTGGGAAGAGTGAATCTGCTAACCCCCCTCCCCCGCCCCACACACACACACACGCATTAGCTCCAGCTCCCAGAGCTGCATTACAACCCTCTGCCCACCAGAGGGAGAGAGAGTATGCCCTTGTCCCTCCCGCTGTCACCTTTTCTTTACCCACTGCAGACCTGAATGGGGAGCAATAGCAGCTGCTTGCCAGGTCCATGGAGAAGGGGTTCCTTCCCCAGCAGGCAGAGGGGGTGAGGTGTCTGAGGGTGGCAGGATAGGTGCAAGGAATGACAGCTAAGGTAATGTTGAGTTTGACCACTAGAGGGGGCGCGGGAGCTCACCCAGCTCCACTTCCTCACTCACGGATGAGCCCTTTGGTCCAGAGAGCAGGAGGCGCTTCTCTAGGGCCACCCTGCAGGCTCCTAGCAGAGCCTCTACAGAACTCAGGTCTCCACATTCTTAATCCATGCTCATTTCTGCCCGACTCTAGAACTAATGGGCAGAGAGGTCAAGGATGGGGGGAAAGGGCTGAAATTCACATTTTCATTGCAGACCACCACCTCTGAAGTTGGTGGCTCCCAAAATGCGAAGCACCCTGTGATGTTTAGTCTCTACTGTGCAGATGGAGACCATCCTGGACCAGAATTTCCTCCAGGGGGAGGCAGTTCCCTTCTGTGTTTACTTCAAACTGGTCAGAGGCTTCTGGGACGAGAAGCTGAAGGTGATCCAGGCCCTGGTGGGACTCTGCGACCTTGACATACATGGGAATGGACTCCTCTATATGTGGGTGCCTAATGCCCTGTGATCACTCTGAGCCTTCTATGCCACCCTCTCCTTCCTTCAGGCACCAGGCAACGACACCTGGCTATCCCCAACCAGGGCTAGGGAAAGCACAGTGGGGCTTGGCAGGGGTCTGGGGGAGGCACCCTTGGCAGGGTGAAATGGAGAGGCACTTAAGCCCCAAGTGCTCTTGGAACTTAAAAACCTCCATCTGAAACCCTGTCTCTTTAACGAGGATATGGGGGCTGTTTTTGTTCTCTCAGGAGGGCCTAGCAATCGCAGCTGAGAAGCAAAGCCATGAAGTGGACAGGAGCTCCAGCACCAACTGCAGCTGCATCTTCAACCTGATGGGTAAGGGGACTGTCAGTGGAGAGCTGAGGACAGACATCTTGAAGTTTGATGCTGTGTTTGACATGCTTCGTGCTGAACAAGTACGTTTATCCCTTCAGTTCTTCAGCACAACTTCAAGTTGAATAAGTGTCACAAGACAATGAATAGTGTCGGCTCAGCAAGGGGTTTGGCAATATCATGGGTTTCAAAGATAATTTGGGTATTTAGGAAGATAAGAAAGGAACCCTGGGGTTTTACTCTGTTCACAAAATAAGTATAGCCCAGCCAGGTGTGGCTCAGCAGTTAAGCATCGACCTAAGATCCAGGTGATCAGGGTTCGATTCCCGGTCAGGGCACATGCCCGGGTTGTGGGCTGCAGCCAATCAGTGACTCTCTCATCATTGATGTTTCTGTCTCTCTCTCCCTCTCCTTTCCTCTCTCTAAAATCAATAAAGATATATTTTTAAAAAAAGAAAAAGAAAAGAAGTATAGTTCATTTATGGAAGTAGAGATCACAATATGCAGTCTGTACCCCAAAACTTTCAACCTCCCACGGGAGATATAAAATTCAACGACCTTGGAGTATTCTTCCTGCCTGTCCACCAGACAGTCAAGCCTCCTTTCCAGGCTTTTTTCCTCCCTCACTATTCCATCTCCTTTTACTCAGAGAAGATCTAGAAGTATGTCTGTGTGAAGAGTAACTTCCCCCAAATGCTCCAGCCATCCCACATCCTACACGTGGGCTCAATATCCTATAGCCACGTTCCTGAACCTGCTCTCTCATAACTGCCAGCTTCTTCCTGTTCTTGCCAGGATCAGTGCCTTCCATCCTCCTGAACTCCAGTAGACTACCCCTCTCTCTTTCCTCTTTGGCCCCCTGTTGAATAGAAAATCAACAATAATAAAAACGAAAATGGGTAAGGAAATAACGTCCCGTCCCAGTATCTGTGTCCGTCTGCGGTGTCTGCAAAGCATTCTGTGGGTCAGAGAGACATTCAGGTTCCCAGCGACAGGTGGCTGAGGCCTCCTCTCCTGAGTCAATTCCCTTCCTGGATCTTGGTCGCCTAGCAAGACACACAAACCACAAGCTTGAAGCACACCTCCCGGGTGTTATCGTCCATTACCTCCCTTGATTGACCACTAGAGGGAGATGGAGAGCAAAGCCTGTCACTGCATCAGCTGCGTGCACCATTCAGCCTCCTGTTTCAGCTAAGTCACTTTTAATGGACCTAAAGAATTCTTACATATTAGTCAAACTTAAATATCTTCCAGCGCAACTTAAAACATGTCCCAGATTCCCCAGAACATAAACCAGGACTCTAAGGAGAAAGAGCCTCTGGACCCTAAAGGGATTCTGTGGACTTTCCCTAAGAATAAAAAACAAAGTAACCTGTGTGGGTGGGAGAAGCAGCACAGGGGCAAGCCTGACATGGATACTTTTATTCCAAAGCACAAGACCTTTAACCTGGCTGACCCCACAAGCCCATATTTTTTCTCTCTGCTTTGAACCCTCAAAGCCTCCTGCTAGGAACGCCATTAGGCAATTTGAGGGATGGTTCAATGTGTCAAGGGCGGGGTGGGGATGGGACCAGGAAAATGAAGACAGGCCTGGTAGAGGTCAGAGTGAATGAGGGCAAGAGAAATAAAAGGAGCAAGATTCCTGGGCCAGAGGAGGGAGAGCTGGCTAGATGGACTTTGGGGGTCCATCTCAGAGAAAGCAGGTACATGTATCACTTCCTGAAACCACTGTTCTCTAGATCTTTAGAGGACGAATTAGACTGGAAATGTTGGCCTGCAGCCAGCGGGAGGAGAGTGGACACCAGAAAAACACTCCCAAACGTCTGACTGAGGCAATGGTGGGCTGGAACGAGGGTTGGGAGTGGGGCTGCCTCCTATGGAGCTGACTAAGGGATGGGAGATTGCACAGCCCGGGACTATATATATCAATGTACTGATTAAGAGATACAGCCCTGGCTCAGTTGGTTGGGTGTTGTTCCATGTACCAAAATGTTGCCAGTTTGATTCCCCGTCAGGGCACATGCCCAGGTTGTGGGCTCAATTCCAGATGGGGATGGGGGGGCAGGTGTAGGAGGCAGCTGATCAATGTTTTGCTCTCACATCTCTCACTGTCTCTCCCTCTCGCTCGCTCTCACCAATTTTTAAATCTTAAAAAAAGAGACAGAGAGACAGAGAGCCCTGGCCAGTGTGACTCAGGTGGTTGAGTGTTGCCTCATTGCCCAAGAGGTTGCTGGTTCAATTCCTGGTCAGAGCAAATACCTGGGATGCAGGCTTGATCCCCAGTAGGGAGTGTGCAGGAGGCAGCCAATCAATGTTTATCTCTCTCTCTCTCTCTTCCTCTCTTCCTTTCTCTCTAAAATCAATAAAAACACATTTAAATTAAAAAAAAAAAAGAGAGAGAGATACAGAGAGGAAGAGGCAGAAATCCAGGAAAACATAGAGATGGAAAGGATATTACACAAAAGACACATTTCTGCATACATGTGCACATGTGAAAGGAATCAAATGACAAATGACAATCTTCCCACTTGTTCAAAATCCCACCTCTGCCTCTCCTAAGGAGGAGGGATGTTTGGTTAAGGTAATGATTAGGGTTATGGAAGGAGAAAGTATTAGAGAGCTGCACAAGAAGGGCCTGGGGTGGATGGGAAGGGAGGTGAGCAAAAAGATAGGGGGCAGGGACCAGAGACCCAGCAGGGGTAAGGTCTTGTTTTGTTTTAAGATATAGAGAAGGGAGATTTAGGAGGAGCTGCCACATTGAATGAGGCTTTGCTACAGAGGTAGAGTAAGTTTTTAGAGAGTTTTATTGAGTGTGATGTGGCCTAATCTCCCCATTTACCACCATCCTCTCAAGAAAACCTCCAGTAAAGACCTCACTTACTGTTCATGGCTTTCAGGGTTTCATTTCATTTTTGATGCATGATACT
Organism: Miniopterus schreibersii; assembly: GCF_964146895.1. NCBI lineage: Eukaryota > Metazoa > Chordata > Mammalia > Chiroptera > Miniopteridae > Miniopterus > Miniopterus schreibersii. Next base: position 21,406,764 of record NC_138116.1, read on the forward strand.
GAGAAGGACCTCCAGGTGAGAGCGTGAATGCTCAGTTGTATTCAGGTTATACATGCTCACATACATGGAAACATAGCCACCACTATAGGAGCCTGGCCTGTAAATGTCTTGAATTGTCATCTGGAGACCTCACATGTGTGCAAATTCCCCTTTAAAATTCCTTCCCAGCAGGGACTTAAGGTAAGAGCAGGGCCTGAGTGACCTATAGTGAGATGTCTACATTCCCACAGCAGACATGCGTTTGGGGTTTTCCACTAACTCCATATGCCTCTGCCTATATATGTGTATATGTGTACATACAGTGCTCCGTGAGGAACAGAGATGCTGAACGCAGAACAACAGAAAACCATCTCTGCCTACACAGACATATGCTTCTAGCAGTGCCGTGGATATGTGTATGGAGCTAAAACAAATGGAGTCAGGTAGTGACATGCTGGCTCACTGGGGCCGCTCTTCAGCTGCTCCCCTTTAAGCTGGAATCTGCAAACACACAGGGTTTCTTATCCACTTATCACACCCCCAAAGTCTCATCATAAATACTAGATGCTTCCTGATGACCATGACAATAGCAGAACAAAGATGCCTTTCCTCATCTCTACACACACACACACACACACACACACACACACACACACACACCAACTTCCACTGCTTCTCTCCCAAAGGCTCCTTCCTTCCTTTCCTCTCCTCTCAGCCCATCAAATTAACCTTCAGTTGCCACCTGTCTCTTGCCCTTGGTCCCCCAACCCACGCTGGCACTTGCCTGGCAGCTCCCCACCCCCTCAGCCCTCAGAAGGCCAGGGCCCAGGGCCTGGGGCAGGGCCCATGCGGAACAGGTTGATGCTGTTCTCCCGGAAGTGGAGGGGCAGGGGGTGGGGTCAGTGGGGCAGGCCTACCTCCTTACGTCCACAGAGGCATAAAGCAGCAGCCTGACCTGGTCAGAGACAGTCACTATCTCAACCTACAGACCAAGTCCTGAGCCCTCACCCCAGCTCCAGCTGCCGGACAGGACCTAGCACCACTCCCTGGTAAGAGCGCGATGACAGTGGAGAAGGCAGGGGGTGTTCTAGGGATGAACAAGAACATGGGTGGGTCAAGAAGGGCCTTGGAGTCCCCGAGAGCCCAATAGGGTAGGTACCCAATTGGCCTTGGAGAGCGAAGGGAGAGGTGGCCCTGTGAGAACCTCTCTGGTAAGGAGACTGCAGTGGTCTGAGCCCCTCCCAGGTGAGTCTGGCTGGCCCCAGGAGTTTGTCCTGTCCCATCTTGGCCCTCCTAGGAATGAGGAAAGCTCATGTGACTGGCAGGAGAGCCCCATACATGCGTGCACTGCCTAGTGCTTCCCTGATTCTCTGAGGAGCCTACAGGGGAGAGGAGGCAGTTCCAGACCAGCTGGTATATCCCCTTCCACCCACGGAGATGATGTGGCTCTGCCACCTGGCCACCCAGCCAGAGCACCTGGACTTGAACCTCAAGACAGAGACCCAAGAGTGTGACCCTCAGGCTCTTGCAGGCCCCATGTTCTTCAGGGCCCTCACACCGCAGCGTATGTCTCCCAGGGCCACATGCATTCGTCTGTTCATTCATTCTTTCCACACACTTGCCAAGCTCCAAGTCTGTTCCAGGCACTGTGCCTGGTGCTGATGCTACAGGGATGACTAAGAGCCATTTCCTTCCCTCTGGGAGGTCACAGCCTAGTAGCTGAGAGAGTCAGGTGAACCGATGACAACAGCATGAAGTTGCAGGTGTTTCAGAAAGACACCTGACTTGGGCATATGAGGTGGAGTCACTAGCTGTCTGAAAGGGTGAGGGAAGTGATCACAGAGGAGGTGACCTGAATTGAGCTTTAAAAGGTAACTAAGGATTCTTTGGATTGGAGGGGAGGTATCGTTAGCAGGGAGGGAGCAAAGGCAAAGAGCAGTGAAAAGCCTGGATCTGCTGGGAAAGACCTGGAGGGCAGTCGGTCCACCCACACCCAGGAGCCAGGAGGAGGGCACAAGGGAAGTACGGGTGCAGGGAAGCGACCTCAACCCCCCAAACAGGGCAACTACCATCTCAGGCTCTTGGCACCAGTGGTGGCTGCCTCCCTCCCCTGGCGTCCCTGGGTCCTGGTTGTCACAGTTCTCTAGGAAGATGCGGTAGCCCTGTGAGAGAAGCTTTCCTTCCATCACTAACGAAACGCTCCAGCCAGGCTCCAAGTCTGTGAAGAAAATGCATGTGGAGTGAGAAAAGAGCCCTTGACAAAGAAAGGGCAGGGCTGGCTGGCTTCTCTAGCCAGCCTTGTGGCTTTGGGCAAGTTGTCTCAGCTCTGGAGGCCTCATTTCCACATCATAAAATGAAGAATCCTTGGGTTCCTTTCAACTTAGACATTCTGAGAATCTAAGCATCCTAAGGATGATCTCTCTCTGCAAGGGCCTTGCCATGTCCGGGTCTCGCAACTTGTCACTCTCCTGTCTCCCTCCCCCCACAGAGACAATGACCATGTTTGAAAATGTCACCCGGGCCCTGACCCGACAGCTAAACCCTCGAGGGGACCTTACGCCCCTTGACAGCCTCATAGACTTCAAGCGCTTCCACCCCTTCTGCCTGGTGCTGAGGAAGAGAAAGAGCACGCTCTTCTGGGGCGCCCGGTACGTGCACACCGACTACAGCCTCCTGGATGTGCTGGAACCTGGCAGCTCACCCTCAGGTCAGCCTCGGCGTGGGGTTGGTTACTGAGGGATGGGCGCAGGCATCGGCCTATGAGGAGGACCCTGAAGCTCCTCTGCCCAGATGTGGTGTCATCTAATCCAAAGTTCTCACAGGAGGTGGGGGAAGACAGAGGGATGCCTCTCAGCCCAGCCCCTTTTGTCTTCTCCTTCCTGCAGATCCAACAGACTCTGGGAACTTTGCCTTTAAGAATATGCTGGATGCCCGAGTGGAGGGACAGGTGGATGTGCCAAAGACGGTCAAAGTGAGCGGGGCCGCAGGGCTGTCTCGGAGCAGCACCCTGGAGGTCCAGACACTCAGTGTGGCTCCCAAGGCCCTGGAGACCTTGCATCAGGAGAGGTGAGAGTTGGCAGCGCTGGGGGGCTACCAGGATGGGGGAGGGTGTTGCATGGAAAGGGTGTCTTGGTCACAGAGTTAGAGGTCACCACAGGGGAGCTCTTCAAGATGACGCTTCTTGCCTACGGGTGCCTCCAGGCCATTTTCTAACCACTCCCCTGTGTCCTTCCACTACCTCTGATACCACCTCCCCACCTGCACACACATATGAGGATGAATGTGTTCACATGAACTTGCCTTGTGACCTTGGAAAAGTCACTTCTCCTCTTGGGACCTCAGTTTTGTTTCCTGAAAAATGATAGGGTTGGATGAAAATCTCAAGGGTTCCTTCCTACCTTAAGACTCCATGAAATACACTATAAAGGAAAAGAGTCTAAACTGCTCCCCACTGCAGCTTGAGCACAGCATTCTGCTTCCATAAATGAAGCCTCAAGCCTGGCCCCATACACACATGAGGCAGCCCTTGGGATTGCTACCCCAAGAGCACAAGGGGTGTGGCAGATGCCATGCCAATATTGGGGACCTCAGATGTTTGGTTTGACAGAGGAACTGACTTTTAAGTAGTTAAGTAGTGGTTGAAAGAAGCAGGTGGGGGCTGGAGAGGCAGGAAGGATGGACTGGGGTGCTTGGAAAGTCATCCAGTAAAATTTATATAGCTTTACTGAGTGCAAAGCACGCTGCTAGGTGCTAGAGTGCACTAGAACATCTTGATCCAAGAACCTTGAGATCTAGGAATGTATGAAAAGTGTGCGACAGTAACTAGAATCCAAGGCAAAAATGGATGAGTGCTATAGGAGGGGTTTGTCTGAGTTTTATGGCAGGTCAGGGAGACTTTTGGCTGAGGAAATGAGGACAGACTTCACAGAGGACATAGCCCATGATCTAGACCTTGAAAGATAAGCAGAAATTGGGCATCCAGGGCCAGAAGAAGGGCATTACTAAGGCACACTGGTAAGAAATCTCAAAACCTTTAGGGACCATGACTAGCCAGTTTGGCAGGAGCAGAAGAGGTATGAGTGGAGCAGTGGGAGACGTAAGGTGGGCCCAGATCATGCGGGACCCAGGTGCCTGGTCAAAGAGATGCAGCTAGGCTATAGGCACCAGAGGGACCCTGACAATGCTCTGATGTATGTCATGATCAGTCTGGCCAGATGGAGGAAGTGTGTCAGGGGACAGGGGTTTGAAGCAGACAGAGAGGGCAAGACTGTTCCACTGCCCATCAGAGATGTAAAATGAGGAACTGAGCTGGGAGACGCAGTCAGAACAATGAGGGAAGAATGGATGCAAGGCCCCTGGTGCAGCAGAATGGACTGGACCTGGCAGCTGACTACAGGGTAAGGGAATGGGTCTTGTCAAAGATCTCTCACAGAGATCTAATGTACAGCATGAGGACTATAGTTAATAATTCTATATTGTATCCTGGAAATTTGCTAAGAGTAGATTGCAGGTGCTCTTACTACACACACAAAAATGGTAACTGTGAGATGGATAGCTTGACTATAGTAATCATTTTTCTATGTATATCTAACCAAAATAGGTTGTACATCTTAAATATATATAATTTTTATTAAAATAAATTAATTAAATATAGAAGAATAAAAAAACCAAGATGACTTTGATATTTGACCCAAGTGATGACAAAATAGAAAGACCAAGTTTAGTAGAATATTTGGCAAGAAAGATTGTGAGTTCCTTTTGGATGTTTTGAGTTTGTCTCTCCACTGAGACAACAGGTGAGAGTGTTCAATAGGTACTTGGAGGGACTATAGATAACCACGCTGTACTCTATATTTGAAAATTGCTAAGAGACTGGATCTTAAAAATTCTCATCACAAGAAAAAAAAGATATTTGTAATTATGTGTGGTGACGGATGTTAACTAAACTCATTGTGGTAATCACTTCTCAATATATACATATATCAAATCATTATATCATACACCTAAAACTAATACAATGTTATGTGTCAATGAGTTCTCAATTTTTAAAAATTTTAAAGGTATTTGGAAATGAGAGTCTGGAATTCAGGAGAGAAGTCAAGGGACAGACACATATGTGGTGGTCAGCCACATAAAAATTGAAATTATAGGAATAGGGAAAAGCTGTTGGAGGGAGTTCAGACAGCAGAGGACTGAGAACAGAATCTTGAAGAGCATAAAATTTTAGGGAAACCAATTAAACAAGAGAATGAGACGCAGGCAGAATTGACAGGATTGAGAGGCCAGAAAGGCAGGAGCAGAACCAAGTGGCACAGGGTGATCAGAAGCCAGAAGACAGCATCCCACAGAGGGTTTGGACAGCAGCGTCCAATGTTGAGCAGAGTTAGAGAGGGTCTTTGAGTTTGGTGAGTGGGGGGTCATTCTGACTCCAGTTGAGGAGTGGAAATAGAAGCCAAAGTATAAAGAGTTTTGGAGGAAGCAGTGAGGAAGTAAAGACAGTGGGTATCTTTGGATATATTTGCCAATGAAGTGAAGGAAAGAAACAATGACAATTCGAGGGAGTAGCAAGGTCAAAGGACATGTTTATATGTAAGTAGATGGAGAGGGAAACTGGTGTTAATAGTAAGAGAGCAGATAAGAGATGGAGACAAAGGACCCCAGAAGAGATGAACAGAGCAAAGAACAGGGAGGAAAGGGAAGGGAATCCACTCCAGGGTCGAGGCAAAAATGAGAAAGAAGCTACCACGAGGTTCTGTTCTGGGCCAGGTGCTGTGCAGATGGCGGCACAGTTTCTCCCTCTCCCAACACGCTGGAAGTAGGTGTCACTATCCTCAGTTTATAAAGGAGGCCACTGAGACTCAGAGGAGCTGCCCTGCTAGTAAGCAGAGGTCTGGGTTTCAACTTCGACCTTCCCCCAGAGTCCTCACTCTTTCCCTGTCACCCCAGTGTCTAGCTCCTGGGAATGACAAAAAGGGAAGGCCAGGGCCCAGGAAGGGAGAAGTTCTGGGTGATTCCCTCATGTTTCTCCTGCACAGGAAGCTGGCAGCAGAGCACCCATTCCTGAAGGAGATGCGAGAGCGAGGGGAGAACCTGTATGTGGTGATGGAGGTGGTGGAGACTGTGCAGGAGGTCACTCTGGAGAGAGCCGGCAAGGCAGAGGGTGTCTTCTCTCTCCCATTCTTCGCCCCTTTGGGGCTACAGGTTTGGTTCAAACACACACACACACACACACACACACACACACTCACATTCAGCCTCTCCACAGAGGCTACATTGACTTTGTCCCATCAGCGCCCACCCAGGATACTATAAAGGATCCACTCTTCCTCCCTGCTCTTCAAGATCCAGTCCCCTGCTGGCCAGACACAAACCCTGTCTGCGGTCAATGGCACCCAGTGTGGCAGATCCCTGTGCCATGTGCCACAGGGAACTGTCAGAGAAAGGGAAACTCACAGTCATGGGTATTCCCTCATGGTGCTCCCAATCTACAGGAGAGCCATCCTTACTCTCAGAGAGTTCTCAGTCTCATGGAGGAGACATATAGGTTAAAGCCCAGAGAACACAAGCTTGGAAAATCCCATGTAAATAAATAATGCTCTACATACTTCTACCTGTTTTGTATAAATATTCAAGGGATGAGTTGGAACTAGGAGTAGGAGTTAGTCATGGAAGTTTTCTTGAAGGAGGTGAGCAAGGGACAGATGGCAAAGAGGAAGAAGAAACCAGGGCCTGGATGGAAGCACTAAGGTGGGACAGGGATGCCCAGGCAGGTGATGGAGCAGGTCTGCCCAGTTCCTTCATGTGTCTGAACCAGGAAGAGAGATACAGATCATTAGAGGGACCATCAATGGAAATGAGCAGAAGAGCTTTGGAGCTCACTCCATAGAGTCTGGACCAGGTGGAAAGGCAACCAGGCCTGGCCCTTCACTTGCACCCTCACCCCCCATTTCCAACGTCTCATACTTAGGATCTCTGCAGATTCACAAATCTTCACTGTTTAATCCTAGGGATCCATAAACCACAAGGAGGCTGTAACCATCCCCAAAGGCTGCATCCTGGCCTTTCGAGTGAGACAGCTGATGGTCAAAGGCGAAGATGAGTGGGGTGAGCAGACACCAGCATGTTCTCCCCTCAAGATAAGAATTACCTGCACCAATAATAAGGTCCCCTCTTGTGGCAATGTCAGGGAATTAGTGAAGGAGTGTGCTGTATTGTGGTCCAACTGCAGGGAACAGAATAGCAGGGGTTGCTCTGGAGAGAGAGTGAAGGGACTCCTGGTTCTGAGCGTCTCCTGTGTGCTAGGCACTGTGTTAGCTGGGGGAAGGGGGCACAGAGAACAATCAGCCTCTGCTTCAAGAAGTCTGTGGGCAATGGAGGAAACAGACACAGACACCAGTACTCGAATGCGAGAGAGAAAATACTGTTATCACAGGAAAGGATTTACAGAGGAAGAAAGGACTACTTCTAGGAATAGAGAGGGAGGCATTTGAGGGCAGGGTCCCAGCCCTTAGCAGAGCCCATAGACTTGAGACTAGAGAAAGAAAGGTGGGGGAGCTATATTAAGGTCCTGCTCTTTCCTCTCTTGCTCCCTTACAGAAATCCCACATATCTGCAATGATAACATGCAAACCTTCCCGCCCGGAGGTAAGTGACATTGCTTCCTGGCTCCCATCTTCTGCCCTACCCCTGACGTTATCTGCTACAGTCCTGCGCCCTCTAATAGCACATACATACCTAATGCCCACCAGGAGCCCCTGGTTTTGTTTTCTAAGTCTCTAAAAATACCTGTCCTCAACTTTAGGAAAGACAGACAAAGGCATATGAATACCACCCAAGAGAGACAGAGAAACCGAAAGGCACAATTGGAAGCAGAAATAAGACATGGAGGCAGTGTGTGTTCCCAGATTGTGGGGGCAGATGAGCTAACATAGTCTCCATGTGTTTTTATAATGATCACTGATAAAGCTGCCTTGACTACTGCTCTAGATAAAAAGGCATGAATAGGTTTCATGCTGACATATGTGCATTGTTTCTGTCTTCAGGAAAGCCAGAAGAGAAGTTCCTCCGTAAGTGTTTCCTGTCCTTTCACTGTAACTTTAAAACTCCAGTTTTTTATTTTTTATTTTTTAATCCTCACCTGAGGATATTTTTTCCATTGCTTTTCAGAGAGAGTGGAAGGGAGAGAGAGAGAGGAAAAAAAAATCTGTGTGAGAGAGACACAGTGATTGGTTGCCTCCCGCTCACACCCCAACCAGGGCCCTGCAACCGAGGTACGTGCCTTGGGCTGGAATCAAACCCCATACCGTTCACTCAATGGGCCGATGCTCTAATCACTGAGCCAAACCGGCTAGGGAAAAATTTCAGGTCTTTTTTCTTCCCTTCTGCCATGTTCCCAAAGGGTCTCAGCAAACAATTGTCCCTGAAACGTGGCAGAGATTCCAATAGCTTAGGGAAAAGCAGTGGAAAGGGAAAGTCTCTGGACAAGATGCCCAGGTGGCCTGATGCCTCAGACCTCTGTCCTCGAGGGCCTTAGTAGCTATAACCTGTGACACGCACATCTGCAACTCCACTGCCCAGCACCAGGGGTGGGAACAGCTGACTCACAGTGTTGACAGCTCAATCCAGGGGCCCTTTTCCCATTGCATTAGCTTTTCTCCTGACCCATTCCTGCCTCTCATGAATGGGGCAAGAGTATCCTTAAGCTGGCTCGGTATTAATGTCTCATCACCTGGGTATGGCTACTGTTTGGGAGGATTACATTCTTATCATTGTTTTTTTCTCCCCTCAGTCATCCAGGAAGCTGATGCTGGTAAGGAACTTTGTGAGTTTCTCCCAAGACTTTGCCATGGAAGCAGTGGAAAAGCATTGGGGTGGAGGAGGGGGAGACAAATGCTGAGTTCCAGGTCCTAGGCACTGGTGCGCTGCCAGGAAGCCACTCTCTCCAAAGCAGGCTGGACATATTTCTAAGATGCCAGGTCCCTAGAGGGTCAGGCCAGGATTCAAGCAGCCTCTGATCCACCCACATCCCTGGGTATAGACCCACGGATCTCCGAAGCAGTCCCATCCAGGCCTTCACTCTGGCACCAGAGTCATTCGTCTTTGTCAGCTAATTCATGAGAAGGGGAAATAGACCTCCCTTCTCAGCTCTTAGCCAGTCTTAGAAAAGGGGAAGTCACCTGTCTGCTGACCCATGATGGGGCTGGGAGCTCAGAGAGGATGCAGTGCTGGCTTCGATGGTAACGTGGGTCCTGGCCCTCTTCTCGCCCCTAACTGCCCCCCCACACACACCTCAAGTCAGAGCTGACGGATCACTTCATAATTGCATTCCTTGGTCAAGAGAAAAGAAAGGCCATGCTCAAGCTGGGAGCAGAGCATGGGGACCTTAGAAGGGCTGTGTGAAGGAGCCTGCAGGGAGAATGCTGGCTGAATGGAGAGGGTGCCAGGTAGAGAGCCATTTGTTTGCCACATTTACTGTCCCCATAGGGGAGATGCACGAGGACTTTGAGACACTAAAAGAAGAGATCCAACGAGAGACCCGAGCATTGGAGACACTGAGCCGTGTGGGACAAAGCTCCCTGCTCACCTCCCTCAGCAAACTTCTGGGAAAGAAAGGGGAGCTACAAGACCTGGAGCTCACGGTGAGGTCCCCGTGGAAGCGGGGCGGGTGTGGGAGAAGGGAGGTTTTGGGTGCAGGTGCAGCTGGTGGGGGATCTGACATGGCAGAAGGTGGTCAATGGCCAGGGGACTCGACAGCAGATGCCTTCCCCAAGGCTGGCCAAGTGCCCCCCAGGCTGCCAGACCACAGCTACTCCCTTGTCCCTCTGGAGAAGGGCAAACAGTGCAGATTCCCCCAAGGCCCATGCTCCTTCCCGATGGACAGAGGGAGGTAGCAGGCCAGCAGGGCCCTCTCTTGGAGGGGAGCTGGAACTTTCCTTTCCAGAATGCGAGGCTCAGGAACCCAGGAGTCCGATATTTTCAGTACTTGATACCTTAAAAAAGAAATTAGGAAATGGGAGAAAGTTTACACATTTCAAGGGGTTATGTGCCAGACACCATGCTGGGCCCCTTACTCGTGTTATCTTAAATAGTCACCCACCTCTCCCCACAGCTTGAAGGGGCCCTGGACAAAGGACATGAAGTGACACTGGAGGCACTCCCCAAAGATGTCCTCATATCAAAGGAGGTTATGGGCGCCGTCCTCTATTTCCTTGGAGCCCTAACAGGTAAGTAAGGAGTGAGGTCTTTGTTTATATGCCCTTTCGGTGATAGGAATGAATCACTGAGTGAATTCTCAAATGTTCGAATGAATGAATAAGTCAGTGAATGAATGCGGGCAAATTATAGCACAATTAGGTACAGTGGTGCCTCGGTTTCCGAATGTGATCTGTTCTGGAAGACCGTTCAGGTTCTGAACCGTTCAAAAACTGAGGGATCCACAGCCAGGCCTCGGGATCTCGCCCTCGGCGGAAGCCGCCTGGCATGTTCCACTTCCGAGGCGTGTTCGAGAACCGAAGCATTTACTCCCAGGTTTACAGCGTTCATAAACCAAAATGTTCCTCAACGGAGCTGTTCAAAAACCAAGGCATCACTGCAGTTTATATCTACATTTTATTTTATTATTTTTTTTATTTTAATTTTTTTTAAATATGTCTTTATTGATTTCAGAGAGAGGAAGAGAGAAAGATAGAAACAACCACTGAGCCATGCCAATGGGCCTATATCTACATTTAAAAATATTGGTTTCACCCGGCCAGCATGGCTCAGTGGTTGAGCATTAACCTAGGATCCAGGAGATCGAGGTTTGATTCCTGGTCAGGGCACATGCCCAGGTTGCAGGCTTGGTCCCCAGCAGGGGGAGTGCAGGAGGCAGCTGATCAATGACGACTCTCTCATCATTGATGTTTCTATCTCTCTCTCCCTCTCCCATCCTCTCTCTGAAATCAATAAAGATATAGTAAAAAAAAAAAAAAAAATTGGTTTCATTCCTAAAGATTCACTTGGTCACCCTGGATAGTCTGAGAAGATAGCCTAGTCTTGCTAATAGAGGTTGAGATAACCCTGGTTTTATTGACCTTTTACTTAAAACTTCTACATATAGCTAAACTCATCACTTTTTTATCGATATTTGTTAGCTTTAATTCCAGAGGGCAACATCTTCTGATCTTGCCCCTGAATCCTCTTTGCTCTGCATGAAACATTCCCCTACTTATAAGACCTCTCTGGTCCTTCAGGCATAAGCTGAGATGTTTGTTCTCTTAAGAAGTCCTCTGTCAAATGGCAAGACCAAGTAGACCCCTCAGCTATGGCTCCCTTAACACTGCGTACTGTGTTTCACGTTCCTTTGTTTTCTCCTCTAGACTGCAAGTTCCTTGGGTGAGGGGAGTACATTTTTACCTAACATACCCAACAAAAGTGCCTGCCTCAGAGCAGGCATTCAGTCATGAGTGAATGGATGAATTCATTAATGCTGGAAGGCTGGAAGTGTACCCATTTGGAGTCTGTAGTCCCCTTTGCACCAACAAAGCACATCTCTTTCTCTGCTTTTTTCTCCAGAATTAAGTGAAGCCCAACAGAAGCTGCTGATAAAATCCATGGAGAAAAAGATTCTACCTGTGCAACTAAAGCTTGTAAGAATAAACAGCAGATACCTGGGGGAGTCTGGGAGGGAGTCAGCTATGAACCGGTGACAAGATACAAAGTTAGCCTGATGCTGTCACCCTAGAGGGCCTCTGTTTTTTCCCAGGAGCTCATGCTCACGTCTTATTTCTCTCCATGTTTCTTCCTTTTTGCTATTTCACGACTAGAGATAGAAGAGTACATTTCTGGGTTTTTCAACCTGATTTTGGGAGAAAAGACAGAAAACTCTGGTTTTGCTCAGTCCTAGCCAAGTGCTGTGAGAAAATCTTCTAATATCTCTGAGTCTCAATTCACTCCTCTGTAAAATGGGGCTAAAAAAGAAATGCGCTGCCCACTGTACAGACTTGTTAAAAGGCCCAGATGGGCCCTGGACGGTGCGGTTCTGTTGGTTGGAGCATCATTCCGTACACCAAAAGGTGGTGGGTTTGATCCCTGGTCAGGGCACACTGATTGATGTTTTTCTCTCACATCTATGTTTCTCTCTCTCTCTCTCTCTCTACTTTCCTTTCTAAAATCAGTGTAAAAAAAACAAAACCCAGATGGAGTTGTAATATAATGATAATGTAATGCAAGGAGTAATAATAAGAAAAAGGTAGGCAACTTTGTAGTTTTTATGAGTTAGGAGAAAGGAAAAGAGGTTTCCAGTTCTTTTTTTTTCACTCTATTTTGGTTCCTTCCAGGTGGAGAGCACAATGGAAAAGAATTTTCTACAGGATAAAGAGGGTGTTTTCCATCTGCAACCTGACCTGCTCTCCTCCCTTGGGGAAGAGGAACTGACCCTCACAGAGGCCCTAGTGGGGCTGAGCGGCCTGGAGGTGCAGAGATCAGGCCCCCAGTACACGTGGGATCCAGACACCCTCCCCCACCTCTGTGCCCTTTACGCTGGCCTCTCCTTCCTGCAGCTGCTGACCAAGGCCTCCTAACTTGCCTTTTCCATCTGCTTCCTGCTTCCCTAATGCCTTGCCTACCTCATTGTGCTGTGTCCTTAACATCCAAGGGCATTTCAGAGCCACCGAGCTGAGGATGATGGAAACCCTAGCTGATCCCCCAAGATAACCAATTTCCACTTGTCCAACTCTATATCTCCCCCTGCCCCTGCAGCTCTGCAACCCGCTAAGCCCATCTGCTGATGCTTAAGTTCTCTGAAAGTAGAAACACTCAAATTTTTAAAATTATGTACCATTTCAGCAAAACCAAAATTAATTAATTTCCTATCCCAATCCCTCCCTCTTGTGCTTTTAAAAATCAAGCTTTACTGGAATTAATGGGAAATATTTCACTTGGACGAAATGTCTTTTGGTGTTTTTCTTTAAAGAATCTGTCATAAGGAAATCCTTAACTTGTGACAGAAAAAAAAATAGACATTATCATACCACATACAGCTCATATATACATGAATACTATTATACTGTCCCCAGGCCAGCTGCAAAATACTCAGAGAAGAACTATGAAGGTACAGAATATGGAATCTAGATTCTAAAGTGAGAATATCGTCAACGCAGCTTGTCTTCGAAGGGGAGCCTTTGGAGTCCTCTGGACTTGGGTTGAGGGATTGGGAAAGGCAAAGACCTAGAGATACAGTGTACAAACCCCAAACAAGAGTAAGACAACTTACAATTTTATTAAATAAAAAAATGCAGATAGGTTCTGGCCAGGTAGCTCAGTTGGTTAGAGAATCGTCACAATATGCCAAGGTTTCAAGTTTGATCCCCAGTCAGGGCACACACAAAAATCAACCAATGAATGAATAAATAAATGGAACAACAAATCGATGTTTTTCTCTCTCTCTCTCTCTAAAAATAAATAAATAAATAAATAAATATTTTTAAAATACAGATAAGTCTTTTGGGGGGAAATAAGATACTCAAGAATAAGACTGACTCAAAACTTTTTAAAAGAAATTGTGCTATTACCTTCTGATTTCACCTTTTCCTCTTCTGCTCTCAGTTCAGGGTGGTTGTGGGAGGAAGTGGTATGGGTAGGCTTGGCACATGGACCTGCTAATACGGATATTGCAATCTCATAAAACTGCTAGGTTTATACCATCCTCCTCTGCCTAAAGCTTTAATATCTTTTACCAATCTCTTTTAAAATAGCTTTATGGGTGGAATAATTTCTCCAAGGTTTTTGGCCGCAGGAGTCAGACTCTTCCCCTTCTTAGCCACCCCCTCACTCACCAAGAATTCATGACCAACTGCCAAAGACTTGGTGTTAAGCCATCCTCCGCCATTCTGGGGCATCTTCTAAGGTCTCATCATATTGCTCAAGGACATACTGAGTAGTTATCTGCTGACGTGATTGTTTTTCTCTTGTGATGTAAACATAATAAAGAGATGAGCTAACACCTTAACTATCCAGAAGGGTAACTTCATAAAGATGAACAACAAAGCTCATCTGTTTTCTCCTTTTACCATTCTCGCCCACCTTCGGTTACAGATATGGTGTTATGAAGCGGCTTTAATGTGTTTATCCCAGGGATGATTCAAAAGCCCTGTTATCCATTCCCCAACCGGAAGGGGAAGGGGGATAGTTAGGGAAGAATTGGTCAAGGCACATTCCCTGAAACTGGAGCATACATTTTTCCATTTAGGAAGCGGCTGTTTGGTGCAAGGAGCTACTTGGTGCAATAGTATGAAAAGGGCAATATAAGCCCTGGCCAGGTAGCTCAGTTTGTTAGTGCATTGTCTTGATACACCAAGGTTGCCGGTTCAGTCCCCAGTCAGGGCACATACAAGAATCAACCAATGAATGCATAAATAAGTGGAACAACAAATTAATGTTTCTCTCTCTCCTTTCCTCTCTAAAATCAATCAATAAATTTTTTAAAGAATTTTTTATATACATAAATATAAAAAATATAGTCAAAATATATTCTCTGCCCTCTAGGACCTTACAACAGAGCTAGATTGTCTTGTGGGGTCTGAGCTGGTCTAAAACTCAGGACTTCTATTTATGGAAGAGATAAAAGTTCCAAGAGGGGAGGGGGTTTTGGTTTTGTCTTAGGAAGTTGGAACATGTGTCCTCCTGCAGAATCACTGGAGGATTCCTTTGTAAAATACGTGGACAGGATTTATGGTCCAATTTCCTTCCCCTGGGGGATTCTCAGGCTCCCCTTAGGTACACTATTATTCTGGTCCCTATCTCACTACAGTGTCTGTCTGGATGCATACAGCCCCAAAAAGGACTCCCTGAAGCCTCTGCCAATAAGGGCTCCTACCTTCTTTCCTAAGGCCTCACAATACCCGGCAGTCCGGAGCACAGCTTCCAGCAGGCTGCATTCTGCAGCTGTACTCGGCCACGGCGCCCCCCAATGCGCCAGCCCTGGGCCATACGTAGACCCCTAAACTTTATTAAACTGCAGCGATTGTACCCAAATGCACTCTGCCCCTATCCACACTCTCAGGCTGCAGAGATTTTTATGCCTTTTTTTCAGCACTAGCTAAAATCTGACAAGGAAAGCTGAATCCCACAGTTCGGTTTTATTTTAAGCCCAACAGCCTAGTTCCACATCCCTCTTTCGCAGCTTCTTTTCTTCCCCCGCGTGGGATGCACCGGGCAGCCGTTGAGGGTGAACCGCGCGTATCCCGCAGGCGACTCAGCGGAGACAAATAGAGTCTGGGCAGCAACCCGCCCGGCAACTCGTGATGTCATCACGCCCTGCGCTCCCCTAGGCCCCGCCTACTCCACGCTGGTTGAAGCGCTGAGTCTGCGGAAACCCAGACTGGAGCCTGTGGGGACCTCTCGTGGACATGCACAGAAATGCACGCCGGAGGAACCTACCATCAACCCCAATACGGCAAAGAACGCCCCGCAAACCCGTACAGGCTCCTCCCCTCTCCTTCCTCGAAGATCCTCCCCCATCCTGCACCTCGGCTGTTGATTCCTTTCGCCTTTCTGGACTCGGCCTTCGGCCCACTCGGCCTGGCGCTTCCCAGCAGGCCCAGCGGTGGGAAGGGGTTTGCTGCTGCTCCGTCATCGTGCGGCCCGTCGCTACACCGCGCTCGTGTGCAGGCCCGGCTCGGTTCCTGCTCTCTGTTGCGAGAATTCACGCGAGGCGCCGGCCTCGGTCCCCGGACTAGGCCGCGACCCCGTGTGCCATGAAGCAGGAGGGCTCGGCGCGGCGCCGCGGCGCGGATAAGGCGAAGCCGCCGCCGGGCGGAGGGGAACAGGAACCGCCGGCGCCCCCGGCCCCCCAGGATGTGGAGATGAAAGAGGAGGCGGCGGCGGGTGGCGGGTCAACCGGGGAGGCTGACGGGAAGACGGCGACGCCGGCCGAGCATTCGCAGCGAGAGCTGGACACCGTCACCTTGGAGGGTACGAGAGCCTGGGCCGGGGACGTGCCACGATCACGGGTGACAGCGCCCCGGGTGATCCAGCTTCTTCTTGGGACCCCAGCGTAGCCTCCACCGTCCCCGGTTCCTAGGGATCCCCCCCCCCCAATTTCCCGGCCCCACTACCCTGACGCTGCTAACCCCAGCCCCAGTTAGGCCAGGCTCGGACTCCCCTTGCCGCACACCTCCTCCCAACCCCCGGGATTGCATCTAGAACTAGTCTCTCCCTGTCGGTGACTCCCTCTTGGTCCTCCCCGCTGACCAACTCCCATTTACGTCCTGCCGGGCTGATTCTATCGCGCCCGATATTCACTGGTCCCCCTAGAAGCCGGTGTTTGTGTTTATGTGTGTAAAGGGGGTCAGGAAGGCGCAGAATACTGACCCCTGAGTTGTAAGTGTGTACAAAGGTTTCTGTTGTTTTAGCTGCCTTTAGCAAACTCCCCTGAAAGAGCCCTTTCTACCTAGTATCTTGCTTCCTTGTTTCTGTAATTAAGTTACCCAAACGGTCCCATCTTTTTTTTCCCTCCTTTCCCTTCAAGCCCTTATTCCTACTCTTGTTTCTAAAGGGTTTAAACACATTACACGCTTTCAACTTTTTAGGGATCATCTTTGTTTGAGTTCCTAACACTCTCCCTCAATCTAAACTATACCCCAATCCCCGCATTTCTTTTCTCCTAGATGCCTGTTCCCAGTTTCCTACCTTCCTCTTGTTCCTCCAGGTTCACATTTCACCTTTCCTACTTAGAGCATCCTGTCCTTGTTTGGAGTGGGTAGAGTAAGAGCTTCCCACTCTGAGCCTGTTGCTATTTGCCTAGTTCTGGATCAAGTGGGACTGGACTACTTCTTGGGTTTTCTCCCTGCTTACGTGCATGAGAAGCTAGCTCAAAAACATTGAGATAAGCCAAGGTATGCTTCTGGGTGCTGTTTTTGAGGATACGATAGGGCTGACTGCATCAGCTCCTACTGTAAATAGGTTGGGTAACAGGATCAGCATCTAATAAAGATCTTTTTACCCAAAATAATGATAGCCGGTGGCAAGGGTGCCGCTCAGTATTACCTACGGGGTGTGTACATGTCTCTTAGGAATACTTCATTTTCTTATTATAAAGTAATTCATGTTCATTGTAGAAATTTTGGAAAATGTGAGATGTCTAAAGTATAGCAGGGTGAAAAAATCAACCATGGTTAACATTTGTTCCTATGAATTTTTAAGCTGCTCTCCTGTAATTGAGATCGAGTTATGTGTCCAGTTTGGAACAGGCATAACTTAATACAGATGATCTGGTGTGTTTTTATTTGACATATCCACAAACATGGCATTCGATTTATTCCAGAAACATTTATTGAATACCTGATATAGTGGCTAAGAATGCAAGCTCTAGAATTAGTTTCATCTCTGTCACGAGAGTAATAGCATCTATTTCATTGGGTTGTTGTGAAGATGAGGATGCTTACAACTGTGCCTAGCACACGAGGAACACATAGTAAACCCTCCATAAATATTATAATTCTATCATTAATGTGACCCAGGCAGCCTGTGCTGAATATACAAAGGTAACGAAGAAACTACTAATTGGTTGCATTCCCTTATCGGACAGTTAAGTTGTTTCCAGTTTCTTATTCTTATAAATAGCTATGCAGCAATCATCTTTGTGCCCAAGTGTTTAATCTACCCCTATAATTTTTTTCTTCAGTATAGAATCTCTGTGTGCCTGAGTCGAAAGGGTAAATGTTTTTATTTGGATAGGTATTGTCCAGGAAAACTGTACTGTTTAAAGTATACCAGCAGAAATGTCCTGTTCACCTCATATTTATCTTAAATCATTTATACAAGGTCTTTGTAGAATAAGAATATGAATCTTTGGTCACATTTGTTGCAGGTATTTTTCCTTTGTTGATTTCATCACTCTTATGTATGCGTGATTTCTCCCATTGTTTACATTTAGAAAGTCTTTTCCTATTTAGAGATCTGATAAATATCCATGTGTTTGTTTTGTTTCTCATCATTTCTTTGCTTCCTGTTTCTGTCACCCTCTACCCTTTCCCCCACCCCAGCTTTGTTTATTTTATTTATTTTTTTTATTTTTTGGCTCTTGGTGATGTCTTAAAATTACTGTATGGCATCCATAAGTATTGCTTAACCCTGTTAGGGCAAAAGAGGTAACTGGCCACATCCTACCCTGTTGTAAGAGGCTCCCTAGAACTACTTGTCTGCGGTGGGGCGGGGGTAGGGGAGAATGGAAGGAGTTGGAAGTAACATTTTTTCCTCCTCTGGTCCTCCGCAGACATCAAGGAGCATGTGAGACAGCTGGAGAAGGCAGTTTCCGGCAAGGAGCCTCGCTACGTACTGAGGGCCCTGCGGATGCTGCCTTCCACGTCGCGCCGCCTCAACCACTATGTTCTATATAAGGCTGTGCATGGATTCTTCACCTCAAATAATGCCACTCGAGACTTCTTGCTATCCTTTCTGGAAGAGGTGAGTGGGTCAGGTGCATCCTGAAGGTCTGTCTTGTGACCTGCAGCCCATTTTAATGATCATTGCCCGTGGACAAGGGAACCATCCGTCTGCCCTGTAGTGTCATTCTTCTGAGTCGGGGAAAGGAACTGGGAATCAGGAACCTTCCAACCAAACTCATTTCCTACTACCCCCAACACAGACCCTCTCCTCCAATTGGATGACATCTCCACTGTCCTAGGAGAAGTTGCCACCACCTCTTTGCCTCTGAGGTTCACTATGGGGGACATATAAAACAGTGGTTAAGAGCACAGGGTTTGGAAGTAGAGTTGAATTTGGATCCGGACTCTACCACTTGGTACCTGTGGGACTTGAGCAAGTGACCTAACCTTCTGCGTTATTTTCTTCATTTGTTAAATGTGATGAACAGATTTTGGGGGCAATGGCAGGGGAGGAATATGTATAAAGCTCTTAGAATGAAGGTAGTTTGATAGAGTGGTGTCTGTGCCAGGAGAGACCTCTCCTTTTCCTTTTCTGCTGTAAAGTCCTCCTTATCATTCAGCACATGCCAGGTCCTGCCCCCTCAGACCTCATTGACCCTTCAGCCACCTCCATCCCCCTAAAATCCTATATACTTACAGTCTGTTCCGTAGCTGTGGAAGCTCAGGAAATTGCCTGATGAAGAGTTGGAATGATGAAGAGTTTATTGTCAGGGAAAGGGGAAAAGCCCCCTCCCCCAATGGGTTTTAACCTTTATACCCCTAAATTCACCCAACATGATCACTTTTTCAGCTGTTCACCTTATTCCAGTTCTGGTGATAGATCTGAAAATAAGTACTATGTATAAGTCCATTTCCCCCAAATTTCTTTTGTTCCCACGAAAAAGTTTTTTGTCCCATTATTCTTGATCTCATCTCTAAAATTGTATCACTATATTAAACCCTGTCTGATAGAATTTGTAGTAGTTCCAGGTGCAGTGGTTTAATCTCTCCCCTTAGATTCTAGGCTCTATGAGGGGTCCTACATCATCCTTTCTGTCCCCACTACATTCTGTAAAATTGTCCATTACACTCCTGTAACCCTCTTTTCTGTTGTATGGTATGGTATTGCCAACCTCCTTGACTCACTCTAGAAAGAGACTGTCTTCTTTAATTTTTTATTCTCAGCACCTAGAAAAATCTTGGCACATATTAGGCATTCAGTATTTGTTGAAATACATAGCGAATGCTTAATAAATTTGTGATCTGACTGAGCTTTTCCACGGTAACTCATGTCCTCTCCTAGCCCATGGACACAGAAGCTGATTTACAGTTCCGTCCCCGAACAGGAAAAGCTGCCTCGGCACCCCTCCTGCCTGAAGTGGAAGCCTATCTACAACTTCTTGTGGTCATCTTCCTGATGAACAGCAAGCGCTACAAAGAGGTATCTAGAACCAGTGAGACTGATTCACATGTCCCAAGCAGTGGGGGGTTTTTCAGGATAGATTGCCTGTGGTAAAAAAGTGGAGATAATCCCTGGGTTATTAGCCATCCCCTAGACCCTTTCCTCAGTGGGAATGCACCGAACCCCACAGCCAGGGAAGACCCCTCAACTCCTGCTCAGGCACCAAGGGAAAGGGCTCGCAATGGTCATTCTACATGCCTGGCTGCGGCACAATACCAAATAGTGGGTCTTTTGGGAAAAGTAGGAGATTTGGAGACAGAAAGACCTGGGTTCAAATCCTAGCTGTACCTTAGGTAAATTAACTTTTCCTAGTTGTATGTAAAGTGGGGGAAACGATACCCAATTTACAAGATTATTGTTGGTATTAAATAAAATAATGTGTTCAAAAGTAATTAGCACAAAGATCTGTATGTAGTAAAGTTTTCACAATATTTTAATAAATATAGCAGCTCTTTTTTTTTTTTAATTCTCACCCGAGGATATGTTTTACTGATTTTAGAAAGCGGGGAGGGAGAGAGAGAGAGAAACATTGCTCGGTTGCCTCCCGTACACACCGCAGCCAACTGGGGATTGAACCTGTGACCTAGGTATGTGCCCTGATCTGGAATCAAACCAGCAACCTTTCTGTGCACAGGACAGCACTCCACCAGCTGAGCCACACTGGCCAGGGCAAATAGCAGCTCTTATTATGGAACTGAACAACTCCATTTTGGATATTATATTACAGTTCACTACTTCCTCCACTTGGGGCCTGCTTATTTGTCAGTCATAGCCACTGTCGCAAGAGCACACTCAAGAAATGACAGGTCCCACTCCTGAATTCCCTGGGATTTTTTTCCTTTTCTTAAAACTGGTTGTTTCTTGGATACAATTCACTCCCTTTAAAGTATACAATTCTGTGGGTTTTGGTATATTCACAACAATGTGCAATTATCACTATCCAATTCCAGAGCAGTTTAATCACCCCAAAAAGAAACACTACACCTATTAGTAGTCACTCCCTATATTTCCCTCTCCCCAGCCCCTGGCAAGCACTAATCAGTCTCATGGATTTTCCTATTCTGAGCATTTTCATATAAATGCAATTGTATAAATGGCCTTTTGTGTCTGGCTTCTTTCACTTAGCATAATGTTTCCTAGGTTTATCCATGTTGTAGCATGTATCTCTACTCCATTTTTAAGGCTGAATGATGTTCCATTGTATGGATATAGCACATTTTGTTTATCTGTTCATCAGGTGGTGGACACTTGGGTTGTTTCCACTTTTTGGTTATTAATAATGCTGCTATGAACATTGTGTACAAGTATTTATCCAAACAGATGTTTCCAGTTCTCTTGGATATGTGCCTAGGAGGGAAATTGCTCAGTGGCTCTTACGATGGCTCTGTGTTTAACTTTTTGAAAAACTACCACTTAATTCTCTTTTGGTTGCCCCTCCAGGCACAGAAGATCTCTGACGATCTGATGCAGAAGATCAGCACTCAGAACCGCCGGGCCCTGGACCTTTTGGCTGCAAAGTGTTACTATTACCACGCCCGGGTCTATGAGTTCCTAGACAAGCTGGATGTGGTGCGCAGGTACAGGTTGCCAAGGGTCTCCCTCTCGGCCTTTTGGGTCGGAGATGTAGTCAGTCACTACCACAGCTGTGGACTTGCAGAGAGGGATAAGCTGGTAGATGTAAAGTGCCAGGCAGGAAATGGGGCAGTGGTTAGCATGCCCCCCCAGGTGAGGGGTTGAGAGAGAGATTGATATTAGATGAAGAAATGGAGGTGACCACAGGGCTGTTAAGAACTGTCCCACCCCCCAGTTTCTTCCCTTCACCCCACATCAAGGGAAGACTGATTGGTAGATCAAGAGTGGAATGACAGGCTGGAAAACATTTCCTCTACTTAAAACCTGTAGTGTCTCCCCGTTTCCCTTGAGGAAAAGCCAAAGTCCTCATGACCCAACATGTTCTGACACACTTTTCCTCAGAGTCTTTTTTTTCTTTTTAAAATATATTTCTATTGATTTTTCAGGGAGAGGAAAGGAGAGGGAGAAATAGAAACATCAGTGATGAGAGAGTCATTGATTGGCTGCCTCCTGCATGCCCCCTGCTGGGGATCAAGCCCACATCCCGGGCATGTCCCTCACTGGGAATTGAACCGTGACCTCCTGGTTCATAGGTCGATGTTGAACCACTGAGCCATGCCGGCCGGGCCTCTTCAGAGTCTTTACACTTACTGGTTCTAGTCTGCCAAGAAAGCTCCTCCCCCTACCTCTTTCAAGTCTTTGTTTAATTATCTTAAACAAAGAATTTCTGTCTCCCCCACTAGAATGCAGACTCCCTGAGAGCAGAGTTCTGTCCTTTTTGTGGACCTAGAATAGTTCATTAAATACTCTGAATAATCAGAAAAGCAGTTTGTATCACATTTTTAGGAATTGAGAGAGAATGGAGAGGTCAAAAGCAGTTTGAAGAGTTGTTATTTGAGACCTTTGACTTTTTTTTTTCCTTTCCCTCTTGAAGCTTCTTGCATGCTCGGCTCCGGACAGCCACCCTTCGGCACGACCCAGATGGGCAGGCCACCTTGCTGAACCTCCTGCTGCGGAACTACCTACACTACAGCTTGTACGACCAGGCTGAGAAGCTGGTGTCCAAGTCCGTGTTCCCTGAGCAGGCCAACAACAATGAGTGGGCAAGGTACCTCTACTACACAGGTGAGCAGAGGGCCCACCCCCCGAGTCAGAAGGTGCCTCAGGCTTACTTCACGCAAATGTTCTAAAAATGGGGTGCCCTTGGTGCACAGAGACACATTTGGCACTCTGGTTTGCGAGGAGGTTTGGATGGGGCCATTCTCTTGATCCACGCTTCCCTCCTCTACACCCAGGGCGGATCAAAGCCATCCAGTTGGAATACTCGGAGGCCCGGAGAACAATGACCAATGCCCTTCGCAAGGCCCCTCAGCACACAGCTGTCGGCTTCAAACAGACTGTGAGCAACAACTCTCCTCCCTCTGCCACTTACTCCTCTGATAACACTTTAGTTCTCCCTATGTAGGGGCCAGGGAAGGCCTCCTTCATCTTCACCGTCTAAAAGGTTGCATCAGGTGTCTGTGCACAGCATTGCTCAGGGCACATGAAGTAGATGCCACCTGCACCTCTGGCAGTTTATGTTCAGAGTGTCCCCAGTTCCCCAGCACTCCTTATGGTCATTCCAGGCATGGGCATAGGTTGTTGATAAATCTCAGACTCTTACCTGGTCCCTTCTGTGCCCATGTGGGAGCTGTGTTGTCTCCAGAAGGCTGGCTGATTCAGGTGGAGATAAACCTTGCTCCCCGCCCCTTGAACTGTCAGTCACCAAGGGTTGTTTGTGTTTTGTTTTATTTGAGTGCTGGCCTTGGTGTTAAGACACTGTAAGGAATAAAAAAGAGGGATAAGAAATTGTATTTGCCCTCAAAGAGATACATAAAGAACTTTGACTCAGAAGGCTTGAGGGCCTAATAGCCAGATTTGGCCCCAGCTTTCCCAACTACAGGTCTTTGTTCCCACCTTAACACAAAATCAACAATATCCACATCCTAGTGTCCTTGAAAGAGAAGAGATTAAAAGTACACAATGATTAGGTCAGTGTAGCAGGAGATGTGGTTTGTTTGTGCTCAGAAAGGAAAGTTTGGTTTTGGTCAAATAATTAAAGAGATCTTAAAGAAAAATGTTAAATTGTATTTGGTTTCTGAAAGATGGGAAGAATTTCACAGAAAGGAATGGCTTTTCAGAGACATGCAGTACATGTGCAGCATGTTAGATTGCTTACAATATTGGGCATACACTAAAGGTCTTTCTAAAAACAACTAAAAATACAAGTGATTAACACATAGGCTGTTTCCACATACTGGGGATAGGTGTCGAAGGGTAAAGCAGTGTTTTCAAACCAGATTTCATTATGGATGAACAAGGTTTCCAAGTTCTCTTTGGTGAAGCCAGGTGGCAGGAAGGAGCAGAGAGAGCTGGAGTGGGGTCTTTGGCCGGTGAACTGTTGGTGAGGAAGCAGGAAAGAGGTGGGACAGTTGCTTGAGACAGAAAGAAGCAGAGTTGGGGGAACTTCCCACCCAGAGAGACTTGAGCAAATAGGTGATGGGTGAAGGCCTTGGAAGAGACAGGAAGAAAGAGGGTGAAGAGCACAGGCAGAGAAGCCGGGTTTAAGTAACAATGGGGAGGGTGAGAACAGGTGAAGGGAGACGTCAGCTGTAAAGTGGAGTTCATAGACGAACACTCTGGAAGCTTATTCATCCATAGTAAAACCCACATACTCTCCTTGGGTGGTCTTACTGCTTTCATAGCTCAACTCTGACCTTCATGGTGCATCACCAGAGTCCGTTGCTGTCTTAGTCTGCTCAGGCTGCTCTAACCAGGAAACCAGCCTGGGGCCTGAACAGAAATGCATTTCATCACAGTTCTGGAGGCCAGAAGTCCAAAATCAGGGTGTCAGTATGGTTAGATTTCTCGGAGGGCCTTTCTTTTGCTTGTAGATGGTCATCTTCTAACATCTTCAGATGGTCTTCCCTCTGCATTTGCCTGTATTTTAATCTCTTTTTATAAGGACACCAATCATTGGGTTAGGGCCCCCTCATATGACCTCATTTTACCTTAATTACCTCTTCAGATTTGGGGGCTTACAGATCAGTCCATAATATTAATTCTGGCTCCTCTTATGAACATCAGACCTACAAATCCAACTCCCACCACATATCCTATACAGATACTCACTGACGCTTCACTCAGCTTGTCCAAAATAAACCCCTCTGGTTGCCCATTGACCAGTTTTCCTTCTGTTCTCCCGATCCATCGGTCAAGACAGGATCCGGAGTATCATCTCAGACTCCTCCCCACCCCATCTTCCCCATCACTAAGTCTTCTGTATTTGTCTCCTCTCTGATACTGTCAGTGCCCTTGTTTGAGCCATTGACATTTCTGGCCATCACTCTCCCCTCCACTAATCCAGCTTCCACACAACCGCCTGGCTAAGCAGAGCTCCGTGCCCGTCTTTGCCCTGCCCAGGAAGTTTGCATTGCTCCCCATTGCCTGCCCAGCAGAATATCCTGTCTCGTGAGGTAGGCAGCCAGGTATTACTGTTGTTATTATCGTGCCCATTTTAGGGATAAGAAAGCCAAGGACTCAGTTGCTCAGCATTTCCTAGCTAGTGAATAAAGACTAGCATTCTGTCTGTCAACTCAGAACTCAGCCTGGTATTCAAACAGCGCATCCCAAGACTGGCCCAGTCGTCTCTCCTGAGAGCCCCCGAACTCCCCCGAGGTGTGCCATCACACCTGCCTGCCTCTTTTCCAACCCATTCCCTTGACTGAGACATCCTCCCTCCTTTTTTTTGCTTCATCAGAATCTTACAGGCGTATATTAACTGCTACAATTTCCATGGGTTTCCCCGCACTCATAGGTTACTCCCAGGGACAGGGCAGCCTCATGGGCTATGTGGAGGGTGAAGAGTCCTTGCCCAGGTGTGCGCATGTCACCCACCACCCATTTTAACCCCTTACCTTCCTCGTGACACTTGCTATCACATGATTTAGCTGTCTGTGTTCCTGTCCCTCCTGCTTGATAGAAAGCTCCTTTCTTACTGGGCGTCATCGCCTCCACTGTGGTTTTCCTTGCACGGTGCTAAATCCATAATAGGCACTATTCAGAAATACCTCGTGGTTTTATGAAGGAGGAAGGGCCCGATTTTCCAGCCAGCTTTCTATGTCCATACATGGCTCATTCACTGAGGTTGTGCCAGGCCCCTTTCCTGTGCTTCTGCCTCTACCCAGACTCTAGTTCTACACGTTGTTCAACTCTTCTCTACAGTAACATCCACCTCCCTAACCAGCATCTTCAGTTGACTCAAATTCCACCCCCTGGGTCTGGACCCTATTTCCTCACTGTTTCTGAGCCATTGCACCTGCCCATCTGGCCTGGCCTATTCTTTAGAGCACTGCCACTTCAGAGCAGTGTGTGCTGACTGGCCAGGTGAAGTGACATGTGGGGCTAAGTGCAGTCAAAGGGTCAGATATTCCCAGTACCTGGCTCCACAGGTAGAGCTTTGATTCCCTGCCCAGCATAGGTTCAGGGACTTTTCCTCTCTCCATGAGCCTAATCACAGTGCCACTGTCCCCATTTCCCAGGATATCTGACTGAATTGAAGCCCCATTTCATTCTCTTCCACCTGGTGGGACTCCCTGCCCACTGTGTTCCTGTGTCACACTCTGCCAGGTGCACAAGCTTCTTATTGTGGTGGAGCTGTTGCTGGGGGAGATCCCGGACCGGCTGCAGTTCCGTCAGCCATCTCTCAAGCGCTCACTCATGCCCTACTTCCTTCTGACCCAAGGTAAGGCCAGTCCCCCTCCCAGTGCTTGCCAGACCCCCTGGCACTGTGGCCTCTGATGTATATGCCCATGTGCATCATTTGATCCAATCCTCTCCCCCTGAAGCTGTCAGGACAGGAAACCTAGCCAAGTTCAACCAGGTCCTGGATCAGTTTGGGGAGAAGTTTCAAGCAGATGGGACCTACACCCTAATCATCCGACTACGGCACAACGTCATTAAGACAGGTATGGTCCTGCCGGGCGTGGCTCAGCGGTTAAGCATCAACCTAGGATCCAGGAGACTGGGGTTCGATTCCCAGTCAGGGTACATGCCCGGGTTGCAGGCTAGGCAGCCGATCAATGACACTCTCATCATTGATGTTTCTATCTCTCTCCCCCTTCCTTTCCTCTCTCTGAAATCAGTAAATATGTGTTTAAAAAAAAAAAAAGTATGAATCAGAGTCTGAGGGGCTGCTGGAAGAGCAGGACCCAGATTGGGCTTCTCCAAGGGACAGGGACAACCCTGTGGGTGGGTCGTCATGGGCAGTGAAGGGTCTGTGCTCTGCCTACCCCACCACTCCTTTCTCTCCCAGGTGTGCGCATGATCAGCCTCTCCTACTCCCGGATCTCCCTGGCTGACATCGCCCAGAAGCTGCAGTTGGATAGTCCAGAAGATGCAGAGTTCATTGTTGCCAAGGTGGGGCTGGTTCAGGGACTGCAGTTGTCACCTTCCTGCCTTATTTCAGAGGATGGGAGTGGGAGGAATTTGGCCAAGGAGGGGAATAGATAAAGCAGTAGCACTGTCTTTTCAGGGCTACCAGTCTTGCAGTGAATCCAGGAAGCTACCAGAGAGTACGTGTGTTTGTGGGAGAATGTATGAGAGTGTAAGGAAGTCAGAGATGGAATAAGATGTTCTAGGACTTAGAGGATGGGCTCTTTGGTGACTTTTCCTCCCTTTGGGTGTCTGCAGGCCATCCGGGACGGCGTCATTGAGGCCAGCATCAACCATGAGAAGGGCTACGTGCAGTCCAAGGAGATGATTGATATCTATTCCACCCGAGAGCCCCAGCTCGCCTTCCACCAGCGCATCTCCTTCTGCCTCGACATCCACAACATGTCTGTCAAGGTGAGAAGTGCTTGGCTGCAGGCTCCGGCTGGGCAGCAACATGTCTGTCCACCCTACACACGTGGGTTCCTCAGAGAAGATTGGCATGATTTGGGGCCCAGTTCCCAAATCTGTAAAATCACTGTCAGGGCAGGGAGCCCCAGGGGGCAAAGAACTTTGCTTGTGGGACTGTAGCACCTTCTATTGCCTTTTTTTTTTTTTAATATATCTTTATTGATTTCAGAGAGAGGAAGGGAGAGAGAGAGATAGAAACATCAGTGATGAGAGAGTCATCAATCGGCTGCCTCCTGCACACCCCTGACTGGGGATCAAGCCCGCAACCCGGGCATGTGCCTCAGCTGGGAATCGAACTGCGATCTCCTAGATCCTAGGTCAGTGCTCAACTGCTGAGCCTGGCCAGGCTCTATTGCTTTTAAGGAGTCTAGTAGGCAAGGAGGACAGAGATTTGGAGTCTGAGGTTCTAGATTTGGTTCCAAATTGGAGTTATTTGCCTTCTCTGAGGCTCTGTCCATCTATGAAAGTGGTAGTGAGATATTACCTGCCCTGCCTGCTTCGCAGGATTGACCCGATTAAATAAAATCACTGTCTTAAGGCACTTAGTGAAGTCTGAGTTGTGTAAAAGGCAGGGCTGGTATCTAGTTCTACAAAGGCTACTGAGCACTTGTCCTGTGTCAGGCACCGAGTTGGGTGCAGGGACTGTTTGGCTTCCATATTTTTTCCTGGTCTCCTCCTTCCCTGTGGAAGCCAGGGATATCGCTGCCTTGCTTACAATTGGGTAAACGCCATGCTCCAAGACACACAAGGCCTTGTGATCTGTCCCCTGTGTCTCCAGCCTCACTCCCCACTGTTACCTCCCCTTCATTCCCTATCCCCCTTTCCTTCTTCCCACCCCCACCCCTGCTGCACCCCCACTGAACTCAGAATTCAGGCCAGACCACTTCACACCTTGAATCCTCTGCCCGGACTGCTTTTCCTCCATTCCCACGGCCCAGCCATTCCTCCTCGCTGCCGTTCCCCTGCCTGCCCAGTCCAGGGATCAGTCATTCATACCTCCAGAGGCTCCTAATTCTCTTTCCAGCATTTACCGCACAGTATTGCAATAATTCATTTCCATTCCTGGCTCCCCCACCACACTCAACTGGAGACTGAATAGCCTGTCTTACTCGTATCTTGGTGCCTGGTAGACAGAAGGAGCACAATAAATGTGTTAAGTTAATGGCTCCACTTCATCTTGTTCCTCTCTATTCTGCTTCAGGCCATGAGGTTTCCTCCCAAATCATACAACAAGGACTTGGAGTCCGCAGAGGTAAGCTGCCTTCTGCTGTGGGTATGACCGAAGATAGAACTTGCTACAGAAAGGGAAGAGGGAGGTTTCTGGAAGGTGGGGCAGCTGTGAAGCTTTGGCAGTTCCTGGCCTGGGGGGTGTCCGGCTGGGCAGAGCACTGAGTGGGAGCCCGACTCATCCTCGGCAGCACAGCTCTCACCCTGTCTCTCTCCCCAGGAACGGCGTGAGCGAGAGCAGCAAGATTTGGAGTTTGCCAAGGAGATGGCAGAAGATGATGATGACAGCTTCCCTTGAGCTGGGGGGCTGGGGAGGGGTGGGGTGAGTGGGGACTGGCTCTTTCTCTTTCCCCCTTTGGGGTCCCCTGCCCAGGGAACTGGCCCCTTTTCCCACGCACAGCTCACAGACTGCGTATTGTGGGGGTGGAGGTGGGGGATGTAGAGAGCCAGCCACCCCCACCTCACCCCAGGGCCCCTCCCCAGCCCGTGACTTAGCACACAGTGGGCCAGAGAGTGGGCAGGTAGCCTCCCAGGGCAGGGTCCTGGCTAGTGGTGTGGGCCGCAAGGTGGGAGGGAAAAGACCTGTGCTCTCCTCCAGGGAGTAGGGGGCTTGAATTGGGACATGGGTCGGATTGTATGTTTTTGAAGCTTCAATTATGATTTTTAAACAATAAAAAATTCTCCAAAGCTCTTTGTGCATCAGTTAATTACTGTAATTGGCTCTCACACCTGCAGTATTAGAGTCCGGGGTCTTATTCCTGGTCTTGGAGTACTCCGCAGGGGTAGTTAGGACCATGCAGCTGGAGATGAAGCAAAGGGCAGGGCGAAGAGACAGCTGGGGTCAGAAGGGCCTGAGTTTACTCTGCTTCAAATCTAACTGGCTCTCAAATATTGGGCACATCACTAAACCTCTCAGGCTCCTTTCCCACGTCTATCAGGATTCAATTCAGTGACCTGGCTCTAAAATTAGGAATCTAGACTTCGAGAGCATCAAAGAAAAGCAAGAGTGTGGCCCTCAGGTGAGGTCTGCAGAGGAGAGGAGGGTCTCCCTCTGGGCTACAGCCGGTTGAGAGCAGGGTTTTCTCATTTGGCCTTTATGGGATGGGGGATGGGCTCCTCACTGAGCACAGTTGAGGGGAGGCTAGAGGGGGC
The DNA here is from genome assembly GCF_964146895.1 of Miniopterus schreibersii. Classification (NCBI taxonomy): domain Eukaryota; kingdom Metazoa; phylum Chordata; class Mammalia; order Chiroptera; family Miniopteridae; genus Miniopterus; species Miniopterus schreibersii. The sequence continues at coordinate 21,436,500 of NC_138116.1, forward strand.
TTCCTGGGCTCCTAGCCCTTGGCCACTTTACCTGACCTCTAAAAGTGACTTTCTGAGTATCTGATAAGGGGACAGGTACAGCTGCCTGAGGCTCTTTCTTACATGCATTTCGTGTCTCATTGTAATTAAAATTATTCCTGATGATGCCCAACCTTATAATTGTTTATAAATCTTAAAGTCTGCACCAGGCCCAAAGTGCCTCAGACCCTTTCTTGCTTGGTAACGGATTGGAGAGGGTATCACCCTGTTACAGAGACTTGGAGTCATTTGTCATAATTTCCTGGTCCTTGCTCACCTTGACCATGTTCTGTACTCAACTGTCTGGGACTTTCTTGTAACTCATCCCCATCGGCTTGGCTTTCTTTTCCAGGAGAAGCATAGTGTCATTTTTATGCTTGGAGAGCTTGGTGTGTTCTCCATCTTCCAGTTTTGTTTTTTTAATAGGAAAACTACAGAGAAATACAAAGAACAACATAACCAATACCCATGTGCTTTCCATGCAAGTTTAATAAATGTTAACATTTTGTTATTGTGTCCTGTTTTTAATCCAAGAAAAAACACTGCAGATGAACTGGAAGGCCACCTGGTTCATTTCCTAGGCCCTTAGCTTCCTCCCCCAGAGGCAGCCATGATGAATTCAGTGTGTAGCCTTCCAGCTTATGTTTTTATACCTTTACTACAAAATATAGCATTGTTTTGAGTCTTTAAGTCTTTGTAAATGATGTATCACATGAAAGTAACTTGCTCTTTTCACTCAATCTTGGTTTTGAGGTCTAATCCAGGCATTGAGAATTCAGTGGGATAAACCAAACTCCTTTCCTCGTGGAGTTTCAGTCGGTGGGCTGCAGGGAGGCATATGTGGCGTGAATGGAACACAATTTGTTTAGCCATTCCCATCGGCGAGCATCTGTTTATTATTATAAGCCATGCTGCAGAGGACATCTCTGCCGGTCTCCTTGCACACATCACTGTGTACATAGTTTGCAAACTTTCTTAAAGGGCCAGATAATACATTTTTAGGCTTGTGAGCCATATGGCCTGTCACAATCACTCACTTCCGCCCTTCTTGAAAGTGGCTGTAAATAACATGTAAACACATCATCTATGAGCACTGGGGTTTGAATTTATATGATTGTACATGTTATGAAATATACTTTTGATTCCCCCCCAACCATTTAAAAATGGAAAACCCAGTCTTAACTCAGGGTGTACGTATCTTGGCCCACTGGCTAAATCTGCAACAAATGAGTTACCCCGGAGCCCGCATGAAGATGCTCCAAGCCCAGGGCCAGACTGAAACAGCAAGTGTGAGGGGAAGTTGCTGACCAGTTCTGGACATTGAGAAATGCCTGGGAAAGCCTTTGGAAAGCTGGAGGGTGGGTAACTGGGGGTCTCTGGAGCCAGACCCTTTCCCAGGAGATCCCTTTGGTCTAGCTCAGCCTGTGTGCGCCGTGGCCAGTAACAAGCTCTTGCTCTCTCTCCTCTGCCTGCTCTTTATTCTCTCCTGAGTTGGGCAGAAGTCTGGATTGAGCCATTGCCCAAGAACAGGCAGGGAATGTAATGGGAGCCACAGAGGCTTGGGAAGCAAATCCTGCCCGGCTCTGCCACTCACTGTGATCTTGGGCAAGGCCCTTCGTTTCTCTGAGGCCAGCCCTTGTCTATAAGGAGAAAAAGCACAGCTTGGTTGAGAAGATGAAATGACAGAAGGATAATGGAAGGTGCCTGACATATCATTAGCAGCCAACATTCAGATTTCCTCCCTACGGGATGGATGCTATGGCACTTCCCGGGAAGGCTCTTCCTCTGGAAGCAGCCCACTCCAGCATCTCAGACCATTAGAAAGCTCTAGCCACCCTCGCTGGTTTGGTTCAGTGGTTAGAGCATTGGCCTGTGGACTGAAGGGTCCCGGGTCTAATTCTGAACAAGGGCATGTGCCTCAGGTACAGGCTCGATCCCAGGCCCCGGCCAGGGCGCCATGCGGGAGGCAACCAATTGATGTGTCTCTCTCACATCGATGTTTCTTTCTCTGTCTCTCCCTGTCTCTCTCTCCCTCCCACTCTCTCTGAAAAGCAATGAAAAACTATCCTCAAGTGAGGATTAAAAAAAAGAAGAAAAGAAAGCTCTTTCTTTCTGGTGAGCTGAAAACACTGGCTGTGGCCCCCTCTCCCTGTCCCCCTCCTAGCTCTGAGACCACACACAAGCCCTTCTGTTCCTGTTTTCTTTAGTCATGATTGTGAAGCCTTTCACACTCTGGCCACCCTTGTTAGAATTCACATATTTTTCTGAACCAAATATTTGACACACTTGGACTGTAGGTGAAGATAAAAGTCTGGGTCTAGAGTTGGCCTGAGGAAGGCCAAACATTGGTTAAGGGAGTCGATGGTTAAGAGTTTAAGACTTTGGCCCAGCCGGGCATGGCTCAGAGGTTGAGCATCAACCTAGGATCCAGGAGGTCACGGTTCGATTCCCTGTCGGGGCACATGCAGGGTTATGGGCTGGATCCCCAGTGGGGGGCGTGCAGGAGGCAGCCGATCAATGACTCTCTCATCATTGATGTTTTTCTCTCTCTCTCCCTCTCCCTTCCTCTCTCTGAAATGAATAAAGATATATTAAAAAAAAAAAAGTTTAAGACTTTGACCCAGGGCAGACCTGGGTTCTGTGTTCTGCTCCTTAGCATGTTACTTAAGCTCTCTGAGGTCAGATTTGTCTCCTGTAAAAGGGAAAATGGTTCTAGTTCCCTCCTTATAGGCTTATTGAAAGGAATGCATTGATAATATATGGAGAGTGCTCTGCTCACCCACACAATGTCTAAGGCAGGTTGAGTTCTCCGGAGGTTTTAGGGGTCGTTTGTTGATGTGAATTTCCTGCCCTCCACAGTTGTTAAATCCAGCCCTCTGCTCCACAGAAGTGAGCCAAAGCTGCATTCAGGCAGCGCAAGGTGGCAAAATGCCTACTTGAAAGTGGAGTAGGGGGCCAATGTCCTCCGCCAAGGACAGGGGACCGGAGGCAGGATGTGCACAGAACACAGGTGAAGACCCTGCCAGCTATGACCACCAGGGGGCACCCCTGCCCCAGAAATGGCCTCATCCAAAGAGACACACCCACTCCTCAGGTGAAAATAGATGCCTCTGTTCCCAGGCATATCCCAGAGTAAACTGGAAAACTGACAGCCTCGGGTGCAGTTAGTGAGACTGCCCTGCGCAGGCCCCGCGGCCTGAGGAAAGCTCCCCAGCCAGAGGCAGAGACCTGGGGTATAACTCTCACTCTGCTCCCCGTGACCTTGGACGAGGCACTTCCCTCTCTGGCCCAGTTCACAGGGTTGGAATAGACTCCAAGGTTCCTTCCAGTACCAACATTGCACCGTTTGAGGATTCAAAGCGGGGCAGTTTCTTCTTTTTCACCCCCAGCCTTTCTCCACCCCAGGACAGCACAAACACTCCGGCTGGCAGTGAACCTGGCCTGGGAAGCCACCTGTCCCAGACCCCCAACTCCAAAGCCCTGGGGCGCTGTCCTGGGAGGGGGAGTGTAGGAGGAGGAAGGGCAGGGTTAGGTGAACCAAGAGCCTCCAAGGGTCTTGCTTCATTCGGGACAGACATCCGGTTTCCTCTGGTCTCTGCCAGGATTCCAGGGGCTTAAAGGAATGAGTCATGGGGGGGATTGGGGAGTTCCCAGCTAACCAATTCAGGACAGGAATCTGGGATGATGGCCATCAAATTGTGTGGTGGGACAGGAGGCAAGACCCTAATGTCCCGATCCCAGGCCTCTGGCCCCTCAGGAGAGCACTCAGGAAGGCAGCCTCGTGGGAGTTTGGGGGTAGGAATGGGGGCAACTAGCTTCTTTCCTCTCAGAATTTGGGGGCAGGGAGTAGGGGGCTTGATTATCCCAAGGGAAAGTGGCAAAGGGAGCTGCCCCACAGATCTGCCAGGGGAGAGAGGGCGGGGCCGCCTGGAGGTCTGCCTATCCCCGCTCCGTCTGACCCCACTCCAGCCTCCAAGGCTTTTATCTGGAGGCTCGGCCTTTGTTCAATGGTTCTGTTCAAACACCCTGGGGCAATTCAGGCCTGGGTGGGGCTGAGGGGGAGGGAGAGAGTTTGAGGGGGGGCACTACGTCAAAGAAGAATCAGAGATTCCACAATTTCACAAAACTTTCGCAAACAGCTTTTTGTCTCAACCCCCCTGCATTGTCCTGGACACTAAATTTGCATAAATCCTGGGAAGTTATTACTAAGCCTTAGTCTCAGGTAATTTCCTCCCAGGCCTTCATGGGCTTCCGTATAAAGGCCCTCTGGAGCTGGTCCCTGACAGAGCCCTGAGCCTGCAGACCCACCCAGACCCTCTTGAGCCTGCAGTCCAGAGCCCCATGAAGCTGATGGGTGAGTGTCCCTGCCCAGGATCCGGGAGCTGCCTGCCTGGGACATGCAAGGGAGGTCGGAGTGGTCCTGGGGCTGGCGGTCCCTAGTCTCAAGAAAGGGACCCTGGTGGGGGTGGAGAGCATGTCTTCTGAGCGCCCCTCCCATCTGCTCCCAGCCCTTCAGCTGCTACTCTGGCACAGTGCACTTTGGACAGTGCAAGAAGCCACTCCCCTGCGCCCTGCCAGCAACCTGCCCCAGACCTTCCTGCTCAAGTGCTTAGAGCAAGTTAGAAAAATCCAGGCTGATGTCGTGGTCGTGCAGGAGAGGCTGGTGAGTGAGAGAGGCTGGTGGAAAGACAGGGAGGGGACCCAGATGCTGCCCAGCGGGTGTAGAGGAAAGAGGACCCAGAGTGGAGAGCTGAGGGAGGGGAAGGGAAGCATGGGGGAGACATCAGGAAGGAGCAGGAGAGAGGAGAGGAACAGGGAAATGGAAGAAAGGTTAGGAGAAGAGGAGCCGCGAAAGGCTGGGAAGAAACTGGGGGAAGAGGACCTCTTGGGGACTGTGCTGGGAGGGGCTGGCTGGGATGGAAGTGGAGGGCAGAATGGGGCTGAGGAGCCTGGCAGGACATGGAGGGAGAGGAAGACCTCAGAGAGATGGGAAGGAACAGCTTGGTCCTATCAATTCCCCTGCACTCAACATTTTTCTCATCCCCAGTGTGCTACCCACAAGCTGTGCCACCCCGAGGAGCTGGTGCTGCTCAGTCACTCTCTGGGCATCCCCCAGGTTCCCCTGGGCAGTTGTTCCAGCCAGGCCCTGCAGCTGGTAAGTATCTAGAGGAGAGGAGGGAGGGGAGAGGGAGGGAAGGATGATCTGGAAGCTCCGCACCCACCTCCAGGCTCCAAGCTGGGGCCCTAAGGGGAACATCCCAGGCAGCACCCCCTAACTCTCCTACTCCATCTCCCCTAGACGGGCTGCCTGAGACAACTCCACAGTGGCCTCTTCCTCTACCAGGGCCTCCTGCAGGCCCTGGCAGGAATCTCCCCCGAGTTAGCCCCCACTTTGGACATGCTTCAGCTGGACATCACCGACTTTGCCACCAACATCTGGCAGCAGGTGAGCCTCAGTTGGGAGAGGCATGTGTTAGGGGCGCAGACCCAGCAGGTCCCTAAAGGTCATGCTGGAAGCCTGGGGGTCCTGGAAGTTCTTTAGGGGTTGGTGGGAGCATTCTGGGGGGTGAGGGGCTGAATGTAGGGAGCTGCCACCCCAACCCAGGACCCTCTTGCTGCTGGCCCTCCCACACACACTCTAGTTGAGGGCAGTATTGGGATCACATCACGGGCCCTCAGAACAGACCTGGGTTCAGATCCTGGCCCTGTCTTAGCCATGGGATCTGCCTCATCTGCGATAACCACACCCACTCATGGGGGCCTGATTGCTGATCTTGTCTTCTCCCCCACAGATGGAAGACCTGGGGATGGCCCCTGCTGTGCAGGCGACCCAGAGCACTGTGCCAATGTTCACCTCGGCCTTCCAGCGCAGGGCAGGTGGTGTACTGGTTGCCTCCAACCTGCAGAACTTCCTGGAGCTGGCCTATCGTGTCCTGCGCTACGTTGCTGAGCCCTGAGCAAAACCCTACCCACCCAATGTATTTATCTCTATTTAATATTTATGTTTATTTAAACCTAATATTTAAAGACAGGGAACAGGAAAGGAGCCTCAGATTCCTGGGCCCCTGCCTCCACCTCCATGTTTTACTCTCCTGTCTGTAGCAGAGAGAAAAAGCTCCTGTCTTCCTGTCCCCTGGACTGGGAGGTAGGTAGGTAAATACCAAGTATTAACTCCTGTGACTATAGTGGGCACTGTGAAGACCTGCAGTGAACTCCCGACCTGAGGGTACCCAACTTGGGACCCTTGGAAGCATCAGGAAATCTCCCATGTGGGAGACAAGACAGCCCTGTTTAATATTTAAACAGCAGTGTTCCCCAGCTGGGTCCTCGTATCCCTCCCTCACTCTGGCCTCAGCTTGGCTTGTGAATGCCAGGCCTTGCTTCCTCCCATGTCCCTTCCCCACAGGCATGAAGCCCAGCAGAGGCAGCCAGAGCTGGGAGGCTTGACCCTGGGGTCCCACAAATTTGTTGGGAAATCTAATTTTTAAGATTTTTTGGGTATGTTTTGATAGCCATGGGGTGTCTCTCATTTTTTCTGGATGCCCTATAGAGACACCCATAGGCTTTTGACACCACCCCACCAGGGTCAGTATTCTGACTCCTTTTAGGGTTGGGCAGATGGTCACGTATCTGCCTTGCTGGGTGGGGACTGGAAATGCGGGTGGGAAAAGATGACAGGGATTATGTGATGGGTGAGAGGGAAGCTCAATTGTTCATTCTCTGCCTCTACTTTCTAATTGTAGCCAAACTTCATTTTAATAAAATGTTTGTTTCTAGTAAATGTCTTTCCTCCTTCTTGGTGCCTGGCCATGGGCTGGGGGGCAGGGAGTTGAATGGTGATCAAGGGCAGAGGGAGGGGAAGAGGTGGTGCAGGGAGGAAGGGGGCAGTCCTCTGGGTCCTCAACATTCATTCCTTTAGCATGTATGTATCTTACACCTCCTCCGTGCAGACGCTGGGCTAAGTGCTAGGGACACAACAGGGCACGAGGCAGGCATGGTCCTACCCTCATGTAGCCACAGCCTAGTGGGGAAGACAGGAGGCAGATGGGCCACTGCTACCACGAGAGGAGAGTGTGGAGTTGGGGGAGAACCTCAGCAGTCCAGACGCATTGAACATTTGCACAGGGCCGGTCAGTTTACCATCTTCTCTAGCCCATCTACGATCACAGGTAATCACAGGTGATCATAGAATGAGACGTGCCTTGTACAGATCAGGAAGCTGAGTCAAGGGGACAACTTGGGTCAGAACTGAAATTCCAGGCTCTGCACGTCTCTCCCTTGCCCAGCTCTGCCTCTGCTCTCATGCCAGCAGGCTGCTCTCCTGCTAGTCTCAGCACATGGGCTGAAAAGGCTGAGCTCACAGCTCAGGAGGGGGTGACACGTGGAGATGCAGGGGCTGCTTCACACCAGGCACACCTCTCTGTGCCCTCACTCAAGGTGCATGTGTGGTGCCCAGGTAACTCCACCAGACCCAGGGAGGTCCAGCTGACCAACCAGTCCCCAGTTCCCCTCCCAAGGCTTCCCCACCCTTATCCCCCATCACTTCCCTTCTGCATGTGGCTACTTGGAAAGCAGGGTCTGGCTGAGCCAGGCTGGGCTTCCCAGCTGTGTGGCTCAGGGTCCTTCCTCTTGTCTTGGAGGTGCATGGCACAGGCAAGGCAGGGTTAAACAGAGCTCCTGCCCCTCACTCCCCTCTTCCCCCCCCCCCCGCCCCGCCCCCGTGCTCTTCTGGGGGACAGATCAAACTCAAGGCTAGTCAGACTCTGGGAGGGGCTGGTCTGGTTGGGGAGCATCAGAACAGGACACTCTACCCAATGCCAGTGGGGCCTTTACCCAAAACCTCACCCTTTCAGAGTCTGACTTTTGAGGGTGGGGGTAGGCAGCAGGCCAGTGTTGACTCACTATCACCCCACAGGAGTCTGAGGAAGGGAGGCCTCTCCCACTGCCCTCCCTGCCCTGATGAGTGGACAAACACGGACCCCAAGGCCAGCCCTCCTCTGTTCCCCTTTCCCTCCCTCCCTCCCTCCCTCCCTCCCTCCCTCCCTTCCTCCCTCCCTCCCTCAGCTCCAAGATGAGCCTCTCCTGGGGCCATGGCAAACCAGATTCCAAGGAAAAGACATGGTTCTGACAAAGGCATCAACAGCACTTACAAAAGGATCCACAGGATCTTTATTTACAAGTGAGCTGACGTGAACGTCCTTCATGTGTTACCAAATGGTTTTTAAATACACATATACATACATATACACTCTGCCCTATAAAGTCCCTCAGGTAAATCTAGTGGAAGGAGGCAGGGTGCACAGGAGGGACGTGGTGGTGAGACCGTCCTGAGGTAGGGAGTCAGGCTGCTCACACTCATAAGGTACTGGCAGTGGGAAGAGGAAATTATGAAAGAAAACAACGGGGATACATCTTAATGGTCAGAAGTCAGGGACAGGGGAAAGATCTGGAAATCAGCAAAGGGCTCTTACATCATGTGGATATGAGCAATGATGCCTCATCTTTCCTCACTGTTCCCTTCAGAGGAGCCTGGGGCTGGGACCCTCCCAACGGGGTCCCTGCAGCCACTCCTAAGCTCCTCAGAGGGCAGCAATGGCTTTGGCAGCCACCTGGCGGCCCAGGGGCAGGCTGAGGTCCGTGATGGCCAGAACCACCTTGGGGCTGGACATGGCTGACACTTTCACCAGTTCTGATACCTGCCACAGACAGACAGACAGCTGCTCACTGGGGCCTCCTCATTGTGGGTGTGATGTCTTGGGAGGAAGGAGGCCCCCTCCCTACTCTGAGGGCTCACCACTGAACCCCAATCTCTGCTAAGACTTGCCGACCCCATCTGATCTAGCGGGTGGGGCCAGCCCCCGCCCCAGGCGTGAAGTACTCACTGTGGTAAAGGGCATGAACTGCAAGATGCTGCCTCGGCTGCCCTGTTCCAGGCAGTCCACACACTCCTCCATGAACCACTGCACAAACTGCGTGTGGGGGCCGGCAGTCCGAGACCCCAGGATGGAGGCAATGAGCAGGAACAGGTTGGCTGTGTGGGATGTGGGGAGAATGGAAAGAATTCCATGAGGTGGGCCTGAGGAGAGGTTAGACTCTGGGAGAAGAGGGGCTGGAAAGGGAAAAGGAAGCAGTGGAGTGCCTCCCAAGATGGGGATGGCAAAGGGGAAATGTGGGGTGTGGGGTGGATGTGGGGTAGAGGAGATCAATGGGAGAAAATGGGATATCTGTAATACTTTCAACAATAAAGATACATTTTTCTAAGAAAGAGAAAATGTAAAAAGAAAATTGGGGGTGAGTCGGAAGAGGCACTAAATGGGAGCCTGGGGGAGACAGGAGACCTAGCAGGTAGGGGAGATGGAGGACAGAGGTGGGGAGATGTGGTGGGGGGGCACCAGGAGGCTCCCTTCCAGCTGATGAGGCCTAAACCCCCATTTCAGGAACAGGGGTGGGAGGACTCACCTAGGACTCGGTTCAGCGGGTCTCTCATGTTAACTGTGTGGAGCTGGGAGGCTGACAAGGAGCTGCTCATGGACCGGTCAGCTGTGGGGCCAAGTAGAGGGAACACTAAAGAAAAGGCCTCCAGCATTCACACTTCCTTTCCCAGGGAAGCCCTCACCCATCAGGCGTGGAGGGCCCACCCAGAGAAGGTCTTTCCATCCAGAATCACAGAGGGGCCCCGAATACAGAGATCCCCCTAAGGAAAGGAGACAGAAGAACTAATATTGGTAAGCACCACTGGGTGCCAGGTGCCTCTGCGGGCTGTACATGGACTAGGACACTAAGCTGCTTAATCCTCACATCTCTGTAGTACAAACAAGGAAATGAAGAAACTGAGATTCAGAGACGCTAAGTAAGCCAAAGGTCATAGGGTTTGTAGGTGGCAGACTGAGCATCTATCCTCTGATCCTCTGCTCAAGTGCAGAATTGGTTCCCTAGTCCCTAAAAGGCCTCAGAGAAATGTCCAGGCTCAGGAGAAATCTCTGGAAACAGGAAAATTTAAGTGCCACAGAAGGAGCCCTGGGCAGGGAGAGGTAACAATATCTAGGGAAGTCAGGTGGGGGAGGGGTACTCTTCAGGCAGGAAGAGTGGGGAGCAGCCCCAAGTCCCAGCCCAGGCCTGCTCCAGGCCTCAGGGTCTGTTTCAGGGGAAGGAAGGTCAGAGCTGGTGAGTCAATGGCACAGACTGTGCTCAAGGCAGTGAACTCACTTGGGTAGCTTGTCCTTCCCTCCACCTTGTGGTAAGGGGTGGGGAAGAGACAACAGTGTGCCCCTGGGACTGGAAGAGCTTCAACCCTTAGGGAGAGCGCCACAGCAATCTTTGGTCTCTGGGGTGGGAAACAGCAGCACCCATAGGAGACAAAATGGGGAAGGCTCTTGCCAGGCCCTCTCTGACCAGCCAGCAAAGATGCCTGCAATGGGGACTAGCGTAGAACAGTTTAGGCAAGACTGGGTTCCCAGGAAAGGAAGTAGGCTGCCCAGCCCTGTCCACATACTCACCAGGACTGGAAAGGATGTTGGCATCTTCCTCATTGGAGCTCAAGAGTCGCATCAGCTTTGAGGGCTGCATGTCATCCAAAGGGAAGAGGCTGATATAATCCTGGGGGTGAGAAACTCACTGTCATCAGGGAAGAGGTCTGGAGTTCAGATCAGAGTGGGGAAGAGCCAAGTCCCCACAGGCCTTAGCATCTCCAGTGGGGCCCTCTTCCCTCTGCATCCCAGCCCCCTCCTCACCGCTCCAACCTCTGGGGACACCTGCAGAGGTGTGAGCACCAGGCCTCCTAGGGGCAAGGATCATGCCTGATGGCCTTTGCCTGGGAGGGAGCCTCTTACCAGAAAAGGCTAAGGAAATGTCTGCTGAACAAACATATGAGCAAGTGAACTGAGGGGTCCCTTACCTCGATGTCTTCACGGTGTCTCTTCTTTTGGCGGGAAGATGCCTGTCCCTTGTGGGAAGAATAGGAACTGAGGGCACACCAGACAGCCAGCCTGGCAGAGGGTTCCAGGAAAAGAAGTAAAATTAGAGGGACTCAAAGGGGGGCTTCTGTGCCCATGGTGATCAGGCCCCATCTGACAGGTCCTCCCCACAGCCCAGATTCCTGGGTGACCCCAGGTAAGGGTGACTGACTCAGGGTTATGGGGACTTGAGGCTTTGAAGACTCCTACTTGGCGAGTGCAGTGCCAGGGGGGTCCATGAGGCTGTGCCACTTGGAGGAGTCGGTGAGCAGGCCAGGCAGGATGTGGCCCAGCAGGACCAGTGTCACCTGCTGCATGTCTAGACAGAAGATGGAGTACAGCAGCTCCACCGCCCGCAGCGTGTGCTCCTTCCGGGTCTCCTTCAACAGCTCCTAAGGGGGCAAGTGAGGGGAGATTTAGGAGCTGAGGGCCGTGGGGCTCTCTGAGAGGGCACGCAGAGAGCCCCAGCTGCTGCTCCATCCCTTCCTCTGCTTCAGAGCCTCTGGCAAGAGCTACCTGAGGAGGCAGCTCCCCTCAGAGTCCAGGAGCTCCTGAAGTGAGGACCAACCTCTATTCCAAGGAATCTTCTCGCAGCATTTAAGAGGCCCCTCAGATAGGCCCAGCTGAGGCAGTTGAGTGCTGGGAAGTCAGAGGATGGGACCAAGTTTGGTCCCATCAGGTAGTTCCTCAGATGTCTCCTGGAGTCTGAGGATACCTGCTCCCCCAGCTGGCCGTGTGTCTGGCCTACACCCAACACCCCACCCCACCCCACCCCAAGTACCTTAATCAGGTTGTTGCAGAACCAGTAGACGCCTCCCATGTGCAGCAAGGTGTCAAAGATGTGGATGGAGCGACTGTCCACCCATCCCTTCTCCAGCACCCTGGCAAATATGTTTGTCAGCACCTCCTTGATGGGTCGCTTAGGGGGCAGCAGGTTCCAGTAGGGCATTGTGTCCATGCCCGTGGACGGGAACTTGATCTGTGTGGCTGTCTGCTGCAACACATCAGCACACATGTGCTCCAGGATGGAGCTCATGATCACCACCCTGGGGGAGGAGGAGAGAACCTGAGGCTCAGACAACACTGGGTTCAAGAGCTGGGGTGGGGAGGGAAGGAAACACCCAGGCCAGACATTTCTAAGGAGTTGGTTTACGGAAACATTCCTGGGGTATTAACCCCATTCTATGTTAAGGGAGGAGACAAGAGGAAGTTGCAGCCCCCTAGCAGGCCTGACCCTACCAGTCCTGCTCCCGGCAGGAATCTCACCTGCTGGGCACAAAGCCTATTGGGGGGGGGGGGGGGATTGCTTTCTTTCCCAGGCTATCTAGCAATATATTCATATTTTCTCTCTCTCCAACTTCCCCCATCCCCCAGGCCTGGCCCTGCCAACCCTCTGGCATAAGTAAGAACAATCACTTCCCTCTGGGCTGAGTGCTTGGGGGGGAAGGGGGGCGTGCCCAGCCTTGGCCTCCTACCAATGTAAACTGTTACTTCCAGGACAGGGGCCCAAGGGCTGCCCCACAGGACTCTTCCCGGCCCTTGGTAGCTAGGCAAATATAAGTGTATCCAGGAATTTTCTCATGAAGAGTCTTCAACTGTGAATACAGACCTGGGTCTGAGAGCTAACTGTTCCTGGAATGCTGGGTGGCTCTGGGAAAGTCCCTCTGACTTTCAGAGACACTTCTATCTGCATGATGAAGCCACAGATTTCCCACCATTCCTCACCCAGACAGGAGTCAGGGTGCTTAGAATGAATTACATGAGAGCAAACACTCCATTACTTGTGAAGGGATGATGAGGGGAGAAAAGAAGGAAAAGAGACAAGGGAAAAACAGGTAAGATTTCGTAGGCCCTTCCCTACCTCATTTCAACTCAGTTTCCCACTTCCCCTTATCAGGCATGCTGATGGCTACCTGATGTGTCACCACTCAGAACTTATCGATTGGTTCATGCCTGTGTTCATACCACTGTTCACAATAGCTAAAAGGCGATAAACACCAAGTGTCCATTGACTAGTAAATGGATACACAAATATGGTACATACGTATAATGGAATATTATTCAGCCTTAAAAAGGAAGGAAATCTGACATGTTCTACAACGTGCATAAACCTTGGGGATATTATGCTAAGTAAGATATGCCAGTCACAAAAAGACAAATACTGCATGACTCCACTTACATGGGTTATCAAAGTAGTCAAACTCATAGAAACAAAGCAGAATGGTGGTTACAAAAAGTTGGAGGTGAGTTGTCACTTAATGGGTACAGTTTCAGATTTACAAGACAGAGATCTGCTTCACAACAATGTGAATATGTTAACACTACTGAACTGTACACTTAAATATGGTTAAAAATGGGCCCTGGCCAGGTAGATCAGCTGAGTAGTGTCATCCTGATACACCAATGTTGTGGATTCAGTTCCTAGAAGCCACCAATGAATGCATGAAAAAGTGAAACTACAAATTGATGCTTTGCTCTCTTTCTCTCCCTTTCTCTCTCTCCAAAATAAATCAATAAAAAATGGTTAAGATAGTAGACTTCATGTTATGTATTTTTATCATAATTTTTTTTAAAAAAAGCTTATTGGATGGGTAAATGAACCACCACCACTGAACTCAACATGGCCAAAGTCACCAGGGAGGTTCTGTAAGCCCATGAAAAGTCCAGGCAGAAAAATGTCACAAAAGATAGCCAGGTGGGGGGTCAGGCAGTGGGCAGGACCAAGGCCTATAAAATCTACAGATGGGCTCACAGTTTCTAGACAGTGACACAGCTAAGAGAATCACTTTGTTCTTCTGGCAAGCTTGTTCTACAGAACTTGACATTTGAGGGCAGGAGTGATAGTTCTTTGGGGTCTATATTTCTGGGACATGGCAGGTGCCGGATAAGACACACACGAAAATGTTGCTGAGTCAGTGAGTGAATACGTGAATAAGAATGTGAGCGAGGGAGGAAGTGAGTGAGTGAGCAGCATGTTTGGGAAGGTAAGAGAAGAGGGGTTAGATATCGGTTACTGGAGGTGGAGACTTCTCACGACAGACCTGCAGAGTTCCAGAGGGAAGGGCCAGGTTACTGACCTCTCATTGTAGAATTGCAGGGTGTTCTCACTATACAGTGGCCCTGCCAGCTGGCGGATCATTTGCAGCGACTTCTCACGCTCATCCAGCCCCAGCATCCGCACGTGGGCCACAAGCCAAGCCACAGCACACACTGCCAGACTGCATACTTTTCCCTTGATATTATCTGTGATTTTCTGAGAGAGGGGAAAAGCGTGACTAGGGCCATTATCTCCCCCTCCCTGGCTATCACTTTCCCCAGCCTCTACAGGCAGCTAAACGCAGCAGTTGGAGCCCTGGGCCACATTCCACACCTCTTTTCACCACAAGTTTGACTTTCCCAGTTACCTGGGTGGGAGGGAGTGGCTAAGACTAGGATTACAAGGAAGATCAACATCCAAACATGAGTTTCTGGATTAAGGGTGTTCTTGTTCTCAGGAATTATAACAATCTATCAAAAACTGGCTCTGCGTCCCAGGGAAGAGAGAAGGCTACTGGAAAGGTGGGGCTACCTGTATAGACTCGAAGGCTAGTACCCCATTCTCCCAGGCATTGAGGATTTCCAAGATGGCGGCTGAAATGCTGAGACAGGCTTCGTGCCAATTCATCTGCCTGGGGGGGGGGGGGGAGAGAAATCACCACAGGGGAATGAGGGATGGGCTGAGAGAGAGGGACTTGGCACTGCCCCCACCACCACCCTTGGAGTGGGCACCCATGCACTGACACCAGCTTCATCTCTGAGGAGTTGTTGAGCAGGGCCACCAGAGACTCCACTTTGGTGGAGTCCGGCCGGAAGCAGGGGTGGTCAGGATTCAAGATTTTGCCCTCTTCAGGCATGCAGGTCTGTATCCAGGTCTCAAAGAAGGGCACCTCTGCTCCTGTGCTTGACTCAGACAGAATCACCTGGGAAAGGAGGAGAGAGTCACTAGCCGAGTGGGGAGGGCACAGCGCCCTGCATCTGTTTCCTGCCCCACTTTGTTTCTCCCTTCCCCACCTGAAAAATTGGGGACAAATTAGCTAAAGGAGAAAGATGAGGGCTATGCTGCCACCTAGTGGTCAGGAATATGACACTGAAGGACTTAGGATGTGACCAGGAGGGAGGGCATCTATTAACTTCTCTGGGTGGGAACCTGATTTCTTCACTCAGAACTAATGGGCTTGGGTGCCTAACAGGGCTGCGAGGGTGGCAGGGGAGTAAGGGATGACACTGGGGAGAGATACTGGTTGTTCCCTTCCCCTTTGCCTCACGCATTTAGTGCCCCTAATCCTGCCTGCTCTCCTTTTACTCACCTCCGAGCCATAGGTCTGGGCCACGTGGCACAGCATGAGGAAGGAGATGTCAAAGAGCAGGGCTCGAACGGAGGCAGATTTGGCTGTGAAGGATAAGAAGGCTGACCCTGCAGCCCAGGGCAGGGGCCCAAAGCCCTTGTCTGGGTCACGAGGGAATCAGAATTCATCTCAAGGAAGGTCAGAGACCAGGTGTCTCCTTCAAAGCTCTGAGGCTCAGAATCCTTTTCTTGAGTCTCAATTGGAACATCATTCCTTCCTTGGAATCAAAGACTCCTGATACCCTCCCTCCCCCCAATATCGAACCAAATCCTAAGGGGGAGGGAGAGACAAAGGGGTGGTTGCAGAAGAACCCTTTTCCCAGCATTACCCTCTTTCAAGCCTCCCCAAAGGCTTCATCAGTTATCACTCAGGGGGAAAAGAGCCTCCCAGGGTGCACAAAGGCATCCTCTTGCCTCTCGAGCTCTCCCTCCACACCCATCTTTCAGTGCCAACCGGGCCTGGGGGTGCACAGAGTTGACTTACTGCTTTCTTCACTGCCATGTGTCGTGAATTCATTCAAGCTGTGGAGGGAATGGAGATAGGCCCCATCAACCAGGGTAAGGGTGGAGCAATAGCTGGGGTTGGCGGACTACACCCACTCAGAGAGGCAGGCACTAGAGTCCGAGTTACAGGTTAAACTTAAATTGAACACTACTGCTACAGAAAAAAGAACTCTATTTTTAAAGATTTCCAAGGCCTAGAGAATGGCTTGCTGAACAGAACAATGTGCTATATATCAAATTCCAGGTTAACAAAACAAAAAAAAGTCAACAGAATTTGCGAGCCCCTGATTAATGACTAGGCACACACGGAATCCCTCCACACTAACTGTTCAATGCCTTGTCCCCTCCTCAAACTCCTCTACTTCATTCTCAGCTGAAGAGCAAAAAGGTTCCATGTCCAAAGAGACAGCCCTTCTCCCAGGTCTCCAGCTGGGATGCTCTGCCTTGGACTGAGCATCCTGGGAGACCCAGACCCCAGGGCCCCAGGGCCTGCTACTTCCTCCTTCAGATATACCTCCCCGGCCCTGGTCAGGAGCTCGGCCTTCCTTACTTGATGAATTTCCGGGCGAAGGACTTAAGCTTCCCAGTGGCAGCAGCTGCAGCCAGCAACAAGTCCAGACTCTTCCCAGACAGCATGTGGCCCAGGACCCCCAGCAGCCCCTCCGGGGACTTGGAGTGGTCTGCATCCATCGTCTGGGGACACGACAGGAAATCAAGTCCTGAAGAACACTGAAGACCCCCCCAGATACCGCCTAGCCACAGTCTCTCTCTCTGTACGTCTCCATTAAATGGTACACCATGACCTGCAACTTAATCTACGTCTTTCTGATTCCAACCTGGAAAACTGTTTCTAAAATCTTATCCTTGCTCTCTAAACCATCCCTCTCAACTAAACGAACAATGGTGGTAGGGCTGGGACAGGCAAGGTCACTGCTGTGAAATTCTCCATTGTTTCTGCACCAGACGAGCTAAATGAAAGCACCTACCACAGTGCCTGGCTTACAAGTGATGCTCAATAAGTGTTAGTTTTCAATGGCGGCTTCCCTTGCCTTCCCCCTTCCTCTACTTCCAAAGTAACTATGTATAAAAGCGAGAAGAGAGAGAGGTCTATAGCCTCTGCTTATTTATCTGGAAGTAGAGGGAAAACTGGAAGGAGGGAAGAGGTGACCTTGGAGGCACACTCACCTTGAGGATGTTGGTAACAGTGGGCTCCGCTCGGAGGATCAGCCCAGGATTGGGCTGGATGTTGGCATTTTCTCCCGATTTCTGCTGGGGTGCATGCTCTCGGTCTGCTGCACTGTGGCCATAACCAGTTGGCCAAGGGAAGAGAAGAGAAATAGAGATAAATTCCTGACATGCTCCTAGTCCAGTCCCAGAAGCAGAGGCACAGAGAAGGTGGGAAGCAAAGGAGAACCTTTGGTGTCACAGCGACATTTATGGAAGTGTATCCAATACTGCAATAGCTTTAATTTGCCATTGGTCATTATATCTATTTTGAAAGTTCATTTAAGATTGGAGGAGGAAAAAAATAAAATTAAATTAAAAATAAAAAAAAGATTGGAGGAAATTTTAAGATTTTAACCTTGATCACAAAGGAGGCTGAGAGTTAAAGTACAGTACTTAATTGGGCAAAACCCTAGTCTGCAGGGATCAGTGTCTCCTGTTCCTGGGAAACATAGGCCTGGTCTCAGTCACCCGCAACCCAAACTCTAGTCAGGAGGGAAAAAGGCACCCGGTAGCCTGAGGGAGCTTACACTTACCGCTTGGCCATAAGGTTGTTCACACTGGCTTCAGACAGAAGCCCCTGCTTCCTACACTCTTGAAGAAGGAAGTCTGTAAAGTCACAGCTGTGAGGGAAAGAGATGATGAGGGGACTGGGCATAGAGCAGGGATTCCTGAGGGGCAGGATCAATGGGTCCCAGCCCAGGATCCTCCCCCCTTCAGGATGAAGAACGTTCGGAGTGCCAGAGGAAAGGTGGAGGGTGGATGGTGGAGGGGCTCGGGCACTCAGCAATTAAGGGGCTGTTGCCTCCTGCTCCTGCCAAGGGGAGCGGACAATTAGACCATCCTTTGAGGCTTATCTGTTAAGGAAGAGCTGTGGAAGAGCGCAGGACACTTCCCAGTAGAGTGAAGCAGGGAGTCCGTACTTGCAGCGCTGGTCAGCTTTGTCCAGCAAGGGTGTGAGCTTCAGCAGGAACTCAAAAGCACAGTTGACATCTTCAGTAAAGTCCTACAAAGAGCCAGAAACTGCCATCTGGCTTCTAGGTCCCCTTCCCCACCCACAGCCTGCAATGCAGGCTCCTAAGTACACCGTTGGATATAAAAGCCTACAGTTGGCCATGCCCACTACTGGCTTTCGGTGACTAGATGGGGAGAAGTATGGGTCACTGTCCCACATGGCCACCCAGGCCCTGATCAATCTAGGCAACCTTGCCTCCTGAAAGCCCTGGCTATCTTCTGTCTGGAGATGTGGTGCACACGTGTGGTGCACACAGATGCTCAGGTACACACACACTTTCCTTCCCCCAGGCACAAGGACACACTACTGCTAGGTTAAGTGACCCTTCCCTTGCTATTGCTTCTCCAGGGCGGAAACAAGGATCTACCTGCTCCCATGCCCCCCTCCGTCTCATTTCTTCTACTCACCTTGTCGCCATGAGAGTATTTCTTCAACTTCACCAAAACCTGTGGGATCTAGAGGATGAGGCGGGGGACAGGAAGCACAAGTTCTTCTCATTCACCCAGAATTAAAGGCACCCCCTCCGGCCCCCTGCTCTAGGCAGAAAGATGGAATACTCTTGCCCTGAAAGTGAAAGCATTCTAGGAGCCAAATCAGAAAGCTGACAGGTACCCAAGGCCTGGTGCCCTAAGCCTACAGGACAAAGGGACCCCTCACTTCTCCTGGCTTGATGAAGAAATGCCATGAACAAAAGTGGAACTCCCACTTCAAAGACAGCAGCCCACTTCCCCGGCTCCCGTAACTGCCCTACACCAATCTGGCTGAAGACTGAGCTAAAGAGCATCTGTGTGCTAAGAACCAGCAGAGCCTGCCAACTGGGCTAAATATGGCCCTGGGACTCTGAGAGAAAATAATCAATGTGAACTAGTGCTGGGGGACCTGGCAGGATGGGCATGAAGCCAGCGACACCAGCAGGGAGAAACACGGAGCAAAGGTCCAGAGTGTCGCTGCTTTTCCCAAGGACCATTCCTACACTGGCCCTCCTGCTGCTCCAAGGTACCTTGAGGAAGGTGAAAGCTGTCCACTTGAGCTCCTCTGTACCCTCAGGAGACTCGATGAGCCCCACGAGGCAAGCTTTCCAGATCTCCAGAACAAAAAGTGGGGTGGGGATATGCTGCAGGAAGATCCAAGGGCGAGGCATTAGAGGGGGCCCCAAATCCCCCTTCACCATCTGCAGGCCCCAGGGGATCAGGCTGGGTCAGAGACTGTGAAACACAGGACCATGAGAACCAGGGAAGTCAGATGAGATGGCAGAACCATACAGGACTGGGATTCACTTTCCACCGTGAATAGGAGAAACCCTGTATTTCTCCCAGAAGAATCCTCCCTCCTGCCCCCAAATGGCCAGCCGCCTTGGGGATAGAGAAGCAGCTCTGGCCCTCCCACCTGCATGCGTTTCACCATCATCAGCTGTTCCACCAGAGGCTGTGTCTCGCCTGTCAGGTTCATGGTGCCCTCGAGCAGGACCAGCGCATGGACTGTGGGGAAGCCAGTTTTGTTCAGCTGCTCGGAGTGCACAGACAGCATCATGGGGATGCTGAGGGGACAGATACACAGGGGATGGTGTTGGTGAGCTAGGAAGAGTTGGAGAGCAGGTGAGAGCAGAAGGGTTGGGGTCAGGTGCCACATGATCCCACCCCCAGCCAGGGCTTTTCACCTCTCCCTTCACCACAATCACTCTGGGAGCTGGGTACCTCCTAATGAGTGTGCCACACTGCTCAGCTTGGCTCCGGAGTTGGGGGTTGCTGAGATTGGCCAGGATCTCCCCAAGCTTCAAGAGAGAATGTTCAATAGCTGTCCAGGAGGCTGGCGGAGAAAAGGAAATGCAGAAATATGATGGGAAACAGAGGAGAGGGAAAAAGTGGCCCAAACTCCTCGACTTTGGCACCCCTTGGGCCCACAAAACCACGCAGGGAGACTTCCCTGAGGGTGACATGGAGGCTGGGGGCCTGGGGGCAGCATGCGCTGTTTCTACATAGAGGGTGCAAACAAACAGTGAAGCCTCTAGAAAGTATTCCCAGAAGCCTGACTTCTAGGGTATGCGTGCAGCTGACTTTAGAAACTGGCTCAGTCCTAACAAAGGCAGTGGTAGAGAGGTAGGGGAGGGGGAATAAGAGGGGAGGGGAGGGAAGTCCAGTGGTGGAACAAGGAGGCAGCCATAGATCACTTCAGGAGTGTGCCAGCAAGTAGCCAACATTCTCCAACTCAGTCAAGCTGGACTCCTACATGGCCTTCTGTGTTCTTCCACTCCCATCTGGCCTTTGCTCTAGCTGCCCTCTCTTCCAAAATCCCTCCTACTCATCTTCACCTCTCCAACTCTTCACTATCCTTCAAGCCTCTGTTCAAGCCCCAGCTCCTCTAACAACTTACCCAACTGGTCCAATCCACTGATCTCTCCTCCTAAATGCCTGAACTCAGTCTATACCGCATGATTTAGCACATAATTATAAGTCACTTATGCTAGTTACAATTCCAGAGGGTCAAATGATGAAATGGCACCAACTAGCCCATTAGCATAGGGGAAAACACAAAACAAAATGACCTGAGACCCACTGAAATTAAGTTAAATAATCATTCATTTTCAGTCAATAAACATTTGTAAAGTGTTCAAGATAGGTAAGAAACTGTCAAGATAGCCCATTTTTACATAGTGGTCACTTTTCTGTACTTTTCACAGACAATAAAACATATTTTGAGAAATAATAAATATACTAATCCTATAACAAGTTCTTCAGCCAGGTCTTGAAGACCTGGAGATAACCTATTCTGACAATCTCAATATTGGAGAACAAGAGATCCTTAGGTGGTCCCAAGCAACTGCAAGACTGTGGCCTTCGGGCCCATGTCCAGAATATCAGAATCTTCCCTCCCACAGGTGATCTGTCTGACCTCAGGCTCTAAAGAATTCCAATGTTTAACATGTACACTTGAGTCAAGAGGTGTATGGCACAGTAGGCCTGACAGCAGACAGGTATTCATGTTTAAAGGACATTTTAGGCAATGCTCAAACACAAGAGTCATTTGTTTTTCAGGTGATCAGTAACATGGAGACAAACACAAGGATGGATCATGTGCTTGCCTTGTCCTCTAATTGTTTCCATGTATATTACACACTAGTCTTGCTCCCCACTAGCATGTATACTGGTTGAGGGCACGGACCCTGCCACATGCTCCTTCGGTAGCCCCCCACCCCCCACCCCCAGCACCTGGCACAGTGCTGGGCATACAATAATGCTCAGTAAATACCTGTTGGTTGATTGGCTCGGGTGCCACCCTGCCCAAGTCCCTGGGATGTATGCAATGCTTATGGGGAGAAAAAAAAGGAAGTGGGATGATTTCAGATCCTCCTGGAAAGAAGTGGGATGCCATCCTGCCTCTCCCCTCTCAAAGAACCGGATATGGGAGCAGTGGCAGGTGGGGCTCAGGGGAACGAGGGGACATACAGGCCTCCTCTAGTTTGGCGATGTGGAGCAGGGCTCTGTTCTTGGTGCTGCTGAGGGTCTTCTCCAGGCGCTGCAGGCACATGGCAAGCTGCTTCTCCCCAGCAGCTGGAGTGCCAGCCTCCAGCCCCTCCTGGAGCCGCTCTGCAGAGGCTGCAGTGCAGCGCAGCAGCCAGTGGAGGGTGCTGAGAAGGGCCCGGCACAGCCCGATGCACTCCTCCGCTTTGCCATGACAGCTACAGGAAAGGATGCAAAATCTGTATCTGCTCCAAAGGCTGAAATCTGACCCACACCAATGTTCCCCAGAGTGCCTGGCACTCCCCTACTAGGGAAGAGAGTTGGGAAGCTAGCAAAGTCCTGGGGAAGACAGCCCTGTTAGCTTCCACTGGACATGATTTCAAATGAGCTACTCCAAATCGAGAAGGGGCATTTTTGTCCTAAGGAATAAGTAAAAAAGACGGGAATGGGCAGGATGGGTGGGTGTGGGTGAGCAGGAGGGAAGAAGTGTAGGAAGCCAGAGTTGGGCTCAGTCTATATACTTGGAGCTTCACCTTTATACTAAGCTAATGCTGGAGGTTGTGAGCCCCTCACCCCTGCCATTACCTCAGTCGGTCACAAAACATGTCCATGATATCTAGCAAAGCCTGGACACACAAGTCCCGGGAAAAGTCATCAAACTGTGGAAAGAACAGTGGTGATGCTACAGAATGTCGCAGTGGACCCTTGGTCTCACACATGGGGCAGATGGGACACTCAGGATTCCTGCTCATCTTTCCTCCCACCTCAGGTTTCAGAGTGGGCATCGTTTCAACACTGGAAACTGGCTCCTAATTGCCAGTTCCTGCTTCCCAGGATACTCCTCCCTTCAGTGAAAGGCAGCAATGCCAGCCAGAGGCATCATGTGCTGCCTGTCTAGCTTCAGTGGTCACATGATTAGAGTAGTCAAGGAGGTAGGACCCCCTCCATCACTACCATATCTCTATTCCCCTGCCTCCACCTAGCTTGTGAGTGGCTATGGTCATACCTTACTGATAGCTGTGAGGACAGAGGAGTAGGACACCATCTGGAGGGAAAGAAGAAAGAAAAAGTTTAGACAGCTAGTGTCCCACAGTTGAGAGGAACAAACGCTGATACTTAAAGTTGCTGCAGCTCTCCTAAAACCTCAACCCCTTCAAGAGGCCTTCCTCAACCCATTGAAAGAGAGGCAGTAACACTAGGCACTGTCTCCATTCCTCCTTCTATCAGACTCACTGCAAATGACACCATAAGCATAAACCCATTCAGAAGATGATTTGGGGGGATTCAAGGGTGCCTGTTTCACTGTCCACTATATATAAGGTTTAACTGACTGACAGTGGATACAATAGTGGGCAAGAGTAGGTTATGTTCCTTTACTCCTACAACTTCTATCAAGAGTAATTTTATTTGGACAAGAACTGGAGACAAGCATACATTTCCTGCAGTGACTAGGTAGTAACTGCACCTTGAAATAGGTAGTAAATTTGATTAAGCACACTCTTACTCATTTTTCGAGTAAGTTCTCTAGGACTCCTCCAAGACGCCTTCTCTGATCAACTCCAACCTCCCACTCAAACCTGAAATCCTTCCTCTGTGCTCCAAGTAATCCCCTTATACCCATCATGCACAGCTGGTGCCTGCTGCCCCCGCTCAACTAGGAGCTCCTTGAGGACAAGGACACTTTTACTTGGTGACCCATCAACTTGTTGATAATGTTTGTAGAATGAATACGTAAAAACACACCCTTAGATCAGCATTTCCCAAAGTAGCTTCTAAAGCTACACTGTCCAATAGGGATGCCACTAGTCACGTGTGACTTTTTAAAGTTAAACAAAATTTAAAATTCAGTTCCTTAGTCACACTTGCCATTTCAAGCACTCAATAGCCACATGTGGCTAAAGGCTACTATATTAGACAATGCAGATACAGAACATTTCTATCACTGTAGAAAGTTCTACTGGATGATGTTGTTAATAGGTTCCTGAAGATGTTAAGAAAGTTTATACACACACACACACACACACACAAACACAGAGCTTCTCTGTGACATGAATTTGAGAAACCCTGGATTAAATATATATAAAGAGCTTTCTTTAGCCTAGCTGGTTTTCTCAGTGGTTAGAGCATCACCCCAAGGCCTGAAGGGTCCTGGGTTCGATTCCAGTCAAGGGCATGTACCTCGGTTGCAGGATTGAACCCTAGCTCAGTTCAGGGCACGTGCAGAAGGCAACCAATTGATGTGTCTCTTTCTCTCTTTCTCTCCTCCCTCCCTCTCTCTCTCTCTACCCCTCCCACTCTCTCTGAAAAGCAATGGAAAAAATATCCTCGGGTGAGGATTAAAAAACAATCATAAAAAATAAAAAAAGCTTTCTCTGAAGTAAGGGTTCTTTCAGTACAGAGCTTTTTTACTGTAGGACTTCTCTGAACCACAATATACTTGTATAAAATGAGAATCTCTCAGATGACTGGAGATGAAACAAGCAATTTTTCAAATTCATTTGACCAAGGATTACATTTAACTAGTATTTCCAAAATATGTTTTGGAAAATTCCACCTGAAGAGTGAACTTCCTGAGAACAGAAATAGTGATAAATGTATATCTGTTTCTCTAGCCTGGGGCCAGCAGGTGGTAGGTCCTCCGTAACTTTTTATTGCTTTGGATTGATGAATTCTAGTAACTAACATTCTGGGGAAAAATTTACCTTAAAACAAATTTCTATTAGTAAAACCTATTTATCACCATAAGATTAGAGATACAGTTCAAGAGAAATAATTTGTCCTGAATGAAATTAAACCCTACAGAAAGTCTTTTAAGTTGTCATATTCTAAAAAAATCGTAATATAGCATGCTGATAAAATATGAGTAACACTATAGGAAATAGTCATAATCGTTTAGTTAAAATCAGTGGCAAAATACACCAAATGAAAAAGAAGAATCCGACAGAAACTGTCGAGATAATTAATTACCTGCCTCGTGGGTTGTCTTCACTAGAAAAATAGAACTTTCCAAAGATTTAAGAAGAAAGCTAAGTTAGCCTCGATGACCTCAGTATGGTGAATTTTACATGCATGGCGATGCCTTCCATGTCTAATCTCCCCCTCATGTGAACAGACTGCTCTCAGACATCTTTAACTAATATTCTTGGATAAACAGGTGCAAAATACACAGAAGACTTAAATACACAATTAGTGCTTAGTGCCACTCTCAGCAGGACATACTGTGAAGCCAATGCTAGTGTCTGACAGTGATCAGAGAGTTGGGTGCCTGCCTGGGCAGGATGACCATAACGTTCCAGGCAAGTGTTTGTTTATTTATAACTGATGTCCCCATAGCAAGAGCTTGGCAGAAAACTGAATCTTGTTGGATACCAACCTGAAGGGGGAGCTGGATGTTCCCACTAGAAACGGACTCTAAACTACCAGAAGAGACATCCCCAATTCTGTATGTTCTGAGGGGTGTCATTAGTTATGTTTATATAGTCTCCAAATTCAGAATTCTGTTCACTAAGTTTTTGCTAACAGTATTAATAAAGCGCTTCTACTCTAGAGACCTAAAAATACTTTCCACATGGTGTTTCACACAGCAGGATTTAACCTATTCCAGTCTTAATCTATCTATCAATATAGGAGCTCTAAACTACCACCAGCCCAAGGCTGGAGACTGTCTATGCGGCCCACTGCACACCTAGCCAGCCAAAACTGACCCACAGCTGCTCTCTAGTCTCTTCTGCTCTTCATATTCAACACCCCAACTGCTCCTAAGTGCCCTCTACAAACACAGCACTGGACCAAAGAGCCTCTTGACTCTGAAGGGAAAATAAATGACTAATTTTGCATAGCACTTTGTAAGTCACGAAGGTCTTTCATGTATATTTATTTCTCTCGCACTGTTACTTCAGCCTCTTTATCCCTCTTGCTTTTCCCATCTGTGTTTACAGATCTCAAGATTATTCTGTTTTTAAAGGAACTTCCCACAGATCCTACAACTCCAATTAACCATCACCCTCTCTTCTGCTTTTCACAGGCATAAGAGTTCTCTATACTCACTGTGTCTACCTCCCCATCTCCCACTGGCAATTCAGCTCACTCCAATCACTTCTGTTCTTCCCGCTGCATGAATCCTCTCATTAAGCTCATCAGCAACCTCTTGTTGTTAAACCCCATGGACAGTTTTCAGTTCTGATCTCAATGACTTCCCAGCAGCATCTAACACCAGGAAACACCTCCTCATTCCTCAGTCCTCTCCTTCCTCCCAGGGCTTTTCTTAATACCACCCTCTCTTGCTTTTCTTCTCTTCTCGCTGGCCTGTTCTTTTCAGACTCCTATAAGGAATTCTTTTTGTGTGTGTGTTCCTTAAATGTGACTGGTTCCTCAGGAATTTGACTTGGGTCACTCCCTTCCTTGCTTACTCTCCACACTCTCTGGGCAATCTCACCCATGCCCATAGTTTCAATTACCATCTGCAGATGATGACTCCTAAATCAATAGCTCTCGTCTAGGCCTCTCCTTCTGAGTTCCAGACATGTTCAACTGCCTATTGAGTATCTTCTCTTTGATAGCTCACAGAGGCATCTTAAATGTAACAAGGCCAAAATCAAGCATGCCATCTCCAGCCCTCATCTGCATCCCAACCCTAACAACACTACTCTATTCCTATTGTCTTCTTACCATCCCATCATTCATCCAGTCCTCCAAACCAGAAACCTAGACACTAGCTTGGATTCCTTCCTCTCTTTCATGCTTCTCCTCCAGTAAATCACCAAATCCTCTCAATGCCACTTCCTAAATTGTTCGTGAATTCACCTTTTTTTTTAAAAAATATTTTTATTGCCCTGGCTGATGCAAGATGCAGGTCAGTTGGGTGTCATCCTGTGCACTTAAAGGTTGACGGTTTGATTCCCGGTTGGGTCACCAGGTTGTGGTTGGATCTTCCGCCCCAGTGGGGGCACATGCTGGAGGCAACCAATCGATGTTCGCCCTCCCTCCCTCCCTCCCTCCCTCCCTCCCTCTCTCTCCCCCCCTTCCACTCTCTCTAAAAATCAATGAAAAAAATGTTGTCAGGTGAGGATTAATAAAAAAAAATAGTCTTTCCTTTTCAAAGTATCTGATGTGTGCGGCCAGATTTTCTTCATATACTTGAATCAAAATAGCCTACTGCAACAACTGAATGCAGAAGCAGATGAGAGAATGCAGCTGTCTTCTATTGAGCCAGACATTAAAGAAACTTGCAAAAATGTAAAACAATGCCCTTTTCCTCACTAAATTTCTTTTGTTATTTCTTATTAAACTGTTATGTATATTAACATGTAATGGATTTATTTTTTGTTCATTTTAAATACATATTTTTAAACTTCTCAGTTTTATCATTCAAAAATGGTAAATATGAATAGACATCACATATAAACAAAAGTTCTGTGGGAGTCTCAATAATTTTTAAAAGCATAAAAGGTCCTGAAATGAAGACTGCTGCTCTAGCCATGCAAAATTATTTTCAGCTCCTAAATATCATGTAATTCTTGTCTCCCAGACTTTGCATATGCTTTTCTCTCTGTTTGTACAGTTTCATCATCTGCCTGGCTAACTCCTACTCAACATTCATGTCTTGGTTTAAATATCACATCCCCTCTGATTGCTCATAATAGATTAGGTGCCCCTTCCATGTACTCCCATAGTACTCTGTCCTAGCCGATATCATAAGCCTATTCTGTGACTGACTGCTTATTTAATCTGTTATTACCCACTAAATTCTTTGGGTGCTGGGATCAGATCTTGTTTACAGCCATATCCCCGGGGCCTAGAGCACTGTCTGGCACATAACAAACATTCGTGAATACTTATTGTAGAATAAGTTGATGTAATATTCATTACAACCAATGAAGTATTATTCTTTTCATGAGAAAACTGAGGCTCAGAGAAGTGATATATTCAAACAAATTCACCTAGACAGTACATGAGCTGACAACTATACTCCAAGTCTTTTACCTGCAAACCCTCACTCTTCGGAATAGGTGCGGCAGTTTACCTGAGAACTAATGGCATACTTCAGGTAGGACAGGATGAGAGGATTGGGGGAAGGTCCAATCATGGCCTGCTCCAGTAGCGCTTCTGCAAGGTGGGTAACAAAGGAAAACTGTGTGGTTACAACGTTTCCGGGTTTAGCCCTACCATCCTTCCTTCCTACTTCACTTGAGACCTGCTAGGTTGAGAATGTCCCAGGTGGCTCCTTTGGGAAAGAATTTCTTCATGTTGATTGCCCACTGGTAGTCACTCCATCGCTCCTTCCAGGCTTGCAAAATGGCTTGCTTCAGGTTCACCACCTTCATGATTTCACTCTGAGGAAGCCGGGCCGGTGGAGGTCAGCTGTGAGGTGGGAATCGAGCTAGAGAAGGGGAGAGGAGATTCTAAGGGAAAGAACCGGTGAGGGCAGAGTTCAATGAAGTGGAGACGCTACAGGAAGATTTAAGGGAGACAGAGGAACTGAAAAGGGAAAAAAGGGGTGGGGGGGTTGGTAACGATCCTGTCAGGTTTTTCCCTCCTGAACTACCCTTTCTTAAACTGGAGCACTAAAGAGGGTGTCAGAGAGGCTTAATACAAAGAGTCAAGAGGCCATCAAAGGGTTAAGCCAGTTCTGGTTGCCTCATTTTCCCCTTAGCTCTGGCTCCGTCCCTCAACAGGCACTACCACCCCAAATCTAGACACACCCCCATTTCCTCCACCTTCCCCAACCCTGAAACTATAATTCCCTATATCCTTTTCATCCACCACCTCCCCAAATTAAGCCTACCGGACAACTTCGTTCTAAGTCCTAGGTACCGCCATTTTGGCACTTTTCAAAGAGCTAGTTTTCTATTGGCTAGGAGCAACATACACGAACCAATGCAGCACGAGACAGGTCACGCCGTGATGTCTTCTGGGAACTGTAGTTCCTCGGACTGAGCTGCCGCAGAAGACGAGCAGTCAGCCCGCATCGTTTCTCTCCTTTAAGATAGGACTTGCAGGAGCTGAGGCAGCACAGGGAGTCTTAGGTGGGAGGGGGGAGGGCTCTCGAAAGGCCGTTCGCAATCGGGCGTCGCCCAGTGACGTCACTACGGCCCTCATTTAAATATTCTGCCACGCCTTCATTATCCGCTAGTTTGTAGGCACAGCAAGAGGATGGTGTTCGTTTAGCAATATGTTTCATCTTTCCTGGCTTTTTTTTTTTTTTTTTTTTAATTATTATTTCCTAAACCTCTGGGTTTACCAAAGTTCTTCTCATTTCCACACTTGTGTTCCAGAGGCCACATTGAGGCTTCGGCCGTTACACACATCACCACTTCACCCCCATATCTGGCAGTCCTCCCAGAACCTCGTGGCTTTGCAGGCTGCTTGAATATAGGGAGCAGTAGGAGGAAAGTAAGGAGAGAACTGAGGTTAAGGTTATCAAAAATAAGGAAAGTCTGAGAAACTGTCCTAGCCAAGAGGGCCTTAGGGGACATGATAACTAAATGTAACTCGGTAGCCTGGATGTGATCCTGAGACAGAAAAGGCACATTAGGAGAAACAGAAATCTGAATGAGACATGGACTTTGGTAAATAATAATGTATCAATTGTATCAATAATGTTACAATTGTAACAATTGTAATAAGATGTTAACAGAAAGGGGAAAATTGGGCTTGGAGTGTAAAGGGACCCTCTACTTATCTTCAAATTTTTTCCTATATATCTAAAACTATTCTTTAAAAAAAGCTTATTAACAACAATGTGATGTCTCGCTTATCCTATGGAACCATATTGTAGATAATTATGTCCATGGCTTCAGGCATTGGCCCTTCTTTCCCCCTCAGTGAGAAGCCCAAAAGCAAATGCTATCCACTACTGGTTCCAATGTCTGAGTCTCCCTACACACAGCCGTCATCCTTGCCATCCTGTGAACAGGTTGTCCCTAACGTTTACAACCAAGGACAAGACTAAACATGGAAGCCCCAGCCAGTGTCCTGCCACTCATTTTCAGCTCCCCATCTCATACCCTGAGGAGCTTGATATCCTAATCCATGAGTCCAAGCTTCATCCATATTCTCCAACAAGCACTCTTCGATCACCCTTTCAGTGGCAAATCAGTCCTCAGAGAAATGAATCTGGGAGAGCAGCCCACTCAGTCTCTGGAAGCAAACTTGTGGCCCTTAGGACAAGAAATAACAGTATCCTGAGTATCTGGAACATAGTCTAAACTGGGAGACAGGGACTCCTGTTCCGAAGGGGAGAGTGCAGCTGGAGGAGGGCCAGATCACATCCCCCTAAGGTCATTACTGCTTCAGGCCTTTCTACCCCCCAATACGCCCACCCACACCCCCTCCATTCTGCTCCCTTTTGTGCCTGCCCAAGTGATACCATTGAGGAACAGTGTTTATACAGAACAACTGCCAAATATGTTTAGCCAAAGCTTCCAAAGCAGGAAGGAGGGAGAACACAGACTCCTCACACTTAACCTCCAGAACACCCCCAGCCATACACACACACACACTTGAGATGGCCACAAACCCAGTTCCTCTGCAGTCTTTCCTGTACCTGGAATCCCTTCCTCTCCCAGGCCCCTCACTCTACCTCTGCCTGCTCCCCTCCTCTCATTCCTTTCCTGTTACTACAGCCAAGCCCCCCCCCCCCCCGCCCCCCAGCCATTCCTGGATACTGTAGCTCCTTTCCCATCCCTCAGAACCCAAACTGCCCCTCTGGGAGAGAAACTGTCAACTTTGTGACTGCTCCTGACTGAGTTAGTGGGTGTTGGGCCCAGTCCACATGGAAGTGGGGAATACTTGGGCCCTGAGGATAGTAATACTCTGAACTCAAACCACTTCACTCTGGCAGGAAGCCTGGCAGATCTGAAGGGGGGGGAGGGGCTCCTTCCTACTTCACAGTCGCAAGGTGGCTTTTGTAGTCAGGCCATCTGCCTTCCCTGTCCCCTCGCCCCTCATCAACAGCCCTTCCTCTAGGCTTGGCAGGGTGTCCCCAAGGGTTGGGCTCCTAAGGGAGCATAGGACCCCTTTAGTTCTGGGCAAGGGCTATCTTCAGCATCTCTACTTGTTGCTCCTGACTCCTCCTCTGTAAATATCAGAGACAGCTTTCCCATACATCACCTCTTTTCTCCACATCACAGGACCCACAAGCTTTCTGGGTTCCCCATCACAGGACAGGACTCCATGATAATCCTCCAACATGTGAGAGAAGAAATGCTGACATCCCCTTGGGGTATACAAGGAAACCCTCCCCTCACACAGCCCCTCTCAAAAACCCTTATTGCTCCACTTTCTTTTGCTGTCTGTTTCTTCTCCCTCAGCACTGATGAAGGCTAAGCTCTCACCTCTGCTCTCTTAGCCCTGAGCCCCAACCTCTGCATCATACTGGCTCATTTGGTTGGGGAAGGGTCTGGCTGGAGAGAGGAGGGGCAGGTGGAGGCCAGCCAGGCAGAGTGACATGGCAACACTGGAGCAATGACAGAAAAGGAGCTAGGCCAGAATGGGGGCTTGGGGTGGGGTAGGAGGCTGTGAGGAGCAGGGTTTTGGGTGCCCAAGGGGACAAGGACATTCCTTATCTAGGCTAGAAAGAAGTATAAGGAAAAGGGATGAGTCTAGACCCCAAAACACTGAAATACTTGGTGAGCATATAAGGCACAGAGGGAAACAGACATTCCCCTCCCTTAATGGAATATTTCCTTTCAGAAATTTGCCTGGGTCCTCGCACTCTGGGGAGTTAATTGGCAGCAGGTGGATGGGAGAAAAAAGAGAGCCCTTCCCACATATCCATACACAGCTGGCTCCAAACCAGTTCCCTGTCCTCACCAGTCCCTGCATCAAAATGCCTGCTTTCTACCTATCTGGGGGATGGAGGATGGGGGGAGAGACCTACATGGTGGGCCCACCCCAGGACAGCTCCTGGATCCCCCGCAGTTCTCTGTCTCTGTCTTCCCAATTGACCTCACAGGACATCCAGAAAGAGACCAACCAGAACAGAATTTGAAAGGCAGAATCTGAACCATCCTCCCAGTGTTTCCTCTCTCACACCCTGAAGGAGGCCTTCCCTCTCCACACTCTCAGTGTAGAGGAGAGAGGTGCTATGATCCCGAGGCCTGGACAGTGGCAGGGAATGGAGGCCAGCCTGCCATTCCTTCGCACTGCCCCTCCAGCCAGGTCCAGGGAGCCGCTCTAGACTCTTGGCCTCCACACCAGCCTTTAACTGAAGGGAGAGGGTTGCAGCATGGTAAGACCAAACTCCTTGACAAAGGAGACTGCCCCCGACCCCTCCTCTCTCCTCCTGGCAAAGGCAGGATGAGGGGGTTCTGTATGGAAGTAAAACCAGAAGCCCAGAACTTTAGGGGATCCAATACCTGGCACAATAAAAAAAAGTGTTGTCTTGGTCGGTATGGCTCAGTTGGTTGGAGCATCATTCTGTACACCAAAAGGTGGTGGGTTCGATTCCTGGTCAGGGCACAGACCCAGGTTGCAGGTTCAGTTCCCGGTCAGGGTGTGTATGGGAGGCAGGCGATCAATGCTTTTCACATCTCTCTCTCTCTCCCCACCCTTCCTCTTAAAAAAAGAAGTAAAAAAATAAAAGTGTCAAATGAATAAAAAGCAGGAGAAACTCTCAAAGACAACCTGGAGAAGGCATAAGCTGCTTTTTTCACTTCTTGTCTCAGCTATCAAAAGCAAGGCTCAGCCTGGCCAGAATCCCTTCTCTGCCTCCCTTGTTTGTGACCCATAAGCAGGGCACCTGATGGAAAAAAGGTGATTGATGCCCCACTTTACTTCTAGCAAGATGATTGTTTGCTAATTTCCCAGTCTCTCATCTCTGCCCCATGATTTCCAGCTCCCAGAAACTGTCGCCTCTTTCTTTCCTTTCTTTTCTTGATTTGAAAGATTACTCAGGGTCAAGAAACACCTGGGTTTCAGGTTCTTTTAGTTAGTGGTCTTTCAACTCCCCCAAAGTTGGGCTGTGTCTGCAGAGTCAAGGGGTCTCTGCTGGACGCCTCATCATTTGCTGCCGTCACCCAGAGTCCAGAAGGTCAGGATGAGGTGGGGGAGGGGAACTGCTGAGGCCCAAGACACAGAGCTCATCCCAGGGCAGGCTGGTAGAGGGCCTATCTCCTGTTCCCCCAAACAGCCTGCAGCTTCTTAGCAGGGGTGGAGGATGCCTTGTGGGGTCTTGGCTTCAAGGCTTTTGGTGGAAGCTCTTCATAAAGATATCTGGATCCTTAGTTTATATCGGTGAGAGGCTCAAGAAATCTTGGGGTGCTTCCTAGCAACAGTCTGTGAGGGAGGGAAGAAAGAAAAGAGGGAGGAGCCTGGGTATAGCTGCCGCCTCTGTAGCGCAGGGAACAGGCTGTTCCTGCTGCCTCCATGGCAACCAAAATCTAAGAGGGAAGGGACTGCCAGGCAAATCCCCTTGGAGGGTCTCTATCCTTCATCACTTGTGCCCCACCCTCCTTCTCTCCCCCTTGACTCAGTCCTGAAGCAAAGGTGGGGGATGGGAAGAGACAGGCGGGTAGGGGTTTCATGATAAGGAGAGAACGGGAGCCCGGAGATGAAATGACTCGGAGAAGAGCAAGCTTCAGGAATTGAGGGTAGGCAGGGTGAGTGGGGTGGAAAGGGCGATGACACAACACAGGGGCAGGGGCTATAAGCCCAGCCCTGGGCTGGATCCTGGCATCTGAGAAGATGCCTGCCTTGGAGGCAGTGTGCCCTTCATTTTGCCCTTGCCCTGGTCGGTTAGCAGGCCATATTGGGAGCCAAAGGAAGGGAGAGAGGTAAGGAGAAAGTAGGAATGGTGAACTCTTGTCTTTGAGTTCAAGGTGCCCCACTCTGCCCCTGAGGGGGGGGAAAGGTGGATCAGGAAGCACCTTGTTTTCTATGGCTCTGGGTCTACAATTTCAAAAAGTTTCCCTCGCCCAATATCTTTAAGGCCTTTCATCATAGAGAGATGTGGTGGGGGAAGCCAGAGTGGAGGGGAGACAAAACCACAGCAATTGCATCTTCCCTCTCTTGATTCTGCAACCCTTCCCTAATCCAGGTCTCTGCTAAACCTCTCCATTGCCTCCGGTTTCTGCCCGATAGATGCAGAGTATAAATGTAGCTTATCTCATAAATGTAACCCATGCTTTAGGACTCTCTCCCAACTCCTTGGGCAGCCCTATCCCAAGAGACTATTTCCACACAGGGTAGAGCATGCACCCTGAACACTGCACACAGAAGCCTTGCTCCAAAGGGTTTCAGCCAGACCTGATCACCAAGGAGATGGTGTCGACGTCAGACAGCTCTGCTCAGTTCACCTCACGCTGCACACTGCTCTGACTGCTCAATGCGGCCTCCTGCTCCACACTGCAGCTGTTGCATGTCCACTGCAAGCCCATGCTGAACCCCCAGGTTCACTGACTGCATGCTGATTCTGCACACTGCAGCCTTGATTCCCCACTGCAGCTGCCACGACTGCACACTGCAGGCTACCTTCACCCACTGCACACCCCTCATCACCACCTCTCCACTCTGCAGCCCAAGGGTTTCATCCCCAGGATTCCAGGGTGGTCCCAAGAGAGGTACCCTCCCCTCTCTTATATATTGCAAACTCCAATGCCCCCGTAAGAGAGGTGGCTGCAACAAAGCCTAGGATGCAGGTGGCCGAGACTAAGATGAGCCAGGGCAGCCCAACTCCTATAGGCTGTTGGTCAGAACCCCACACTTAGCAAGTGATTTTTTTTTTCCAGCGTAAACTGGGTGATTAGTAGAAGAGCCATCCTTAACACACACACCCCTCCAAGAGCAGACTCTGGAGACAGTGCCCCACCCTGAAAGCCGTGGGAAGGCTATGGCCCCCGCTGGTAAAACTGGGCTAATGACAGCAGGGGAACCGGCGGGGCCAGGGGGGTGCTGGAGTAATTAGAGCTCTGCCTGGTGCAGGGAGATCCCAAGATGAAAGGGGCTCTGGCGTCACTGGGCTGGTTTTATGTCCATGAATGCAGGTGTGTGTGTGTGTGTGTGTGTGTGTGTGTGTGTGTGTGTGTGAATGGGTGGTGGGGCTAAATGGTGGAGACCGCTGGGGTGGGGAAGGGAATCCATTTTTATGCAGCCTGCCCTCCTCCTTCGATTGGCCCTTGGACCATTTGGGTTTTGGTGGGGGCATACACGATAGGAAACACCACCTCTGTGAGCTGAGAGTTGAGGGAGTAGGGCAAGTCTTGCCCCCTCCTCAGCTCAGCAAGGGAGCCAGAGAGTTGAGGAAATGGCTGGTGACACTGAATAGAAAGAGCCAGTGTTGGAAGAGGGCGACATGTGAAAGGGGAGGCAGTGGATCTTAGAAATGAGAGGGGAAGGGAGGTAATGGCAAATAAACCTCCAAAAGGATTAAACACATAAGATGAAGTTAAAAGGGCCTAAGGGGCCACCTGCTCAACCCTGGCATTTTCAGGTTGAGGGAGCTCTGCCCCAAGAGCGGGGGTGATTGCTCAAGGTCACACAGTGAGTTACTGGCAGGGGACCCGAACGCCGAGACAAGCTCTGCACCTCCAAGGGTCTGGTACTCAACCTTTATCCCTGCTTGTAAGGTGCAGGCGGCTCGCCAATAGCTATTCCCTTCTCCATCCCCACGGTGCAAACCCCAAAACCTCCCATTTTTTCAGCAAGCAAAGACTATTTTTTAAATGACATGTTTTTCAAAATATGTCACCAAGTAGCACTGCTGCCGTGGAGTGGGGAGGGCGAGTCCGAGCGGGATGGGGGCGGGGGCGGGGGCGGGGGCGGGCGAGGGGCGGCCGGTCGGCTGGCTGGCCCGGGTCCCGGGGCGCGGCAGGGAGCGGGGGGCGAGGCGGGCGGCGGCGAGGCGGCCTGCAGGGAGCAGCCGCGAGCTGGCCGGCGCGCGAGCGAGAGCCCCAGCCGGAGCGGGGCGGGGAAGGGCGGAGCCAGAGCGGCCGCCGCCTCTGCCGGAGGAGCCGCGGGGCCGCCACACTCGCCCCCCGCCCCCCCGCGCTCACTCGCACTCACACCCGGGCGCAGGAGGCGGGCGGCCCGGGCCCTACCGGCCCCCCATGGACGCCCCCCGCACGGGGCGCTGAGACCCCGCGTCGCTGCCCAGCTAGGTCCAGCGCGCCACGCCGAGGTAAGGGGGAGGGAGCGAGGGGGCATTAATATGCAAATACATCGCGATTGATTATGCAAAGCCGCGGGGCTCTGTGGCCAGCTCCCCGGCGGTCTGGGGGCGCCCGGGGGGTTCCCACTGCCAGCCTCAGCCTGCCCCGACGCCCCGGTGACCCTGTCACAGCCCGGGAGCTTGCAACTTACGCCCTTGAGAAGGGAGGTGTTGCTGGGAGGTCGGTGGGCCCCGGGGTTTGCCAACGGAGATGGCGTCCAGGCCTCCCCCTCGAGGGCCCGCCGGGCCTCTGTCCGGCCAGTCTGCTGCGCATTCCCGGGCCCGGGCCCGGCACCGCTGCCGGCCGCCCGAGCGCCCCCGCCCGCCGCGCCGCGGTTTGTTTACGGTGCGCCGGAGGCCTGCCCCCCCCAGCCCCCACCTCTAGCCTGTGAGGCCGAGGCGGAGTGGCCTTTGCAAAGCTGCCTCCAGCTGCGGAGGGCAGTAATAGTGGGGTGGGGGGGGTGGGCTTGCACGAGCCCCGGGAGGGGAAGTTCCCCCCCCCAACTTAACCCGCCTCCCCGATTGAGCATGGCTCTCTGGTTGCAACACTCCTAATTGCAAAAAACGTGGCTGGGGGTGGGAGGAGTGTATTCGAGGGTCCCAAGATGATTAGGAGAGTTGCAAGCTAGGGTGGTTGGAGAAAAGAGGGAGGAGTGGACCTGTGTTGTGCATGCCCCCCCCTTTTTTCCTCCCCTTGCAACGTGTCTCCTCGGGTGCCCCTTCTCTGCCTGGGGCCCTCCCTTGTCCAGTGTGAAAGAAAGGCCCGGGGCCGGGAAGCAATGGAGAGAGCTACCGCTTCCAGGGTGGAGGTCCCAGTAGGAAACCCAGTGGGATGGGAACCCACCTCTCAATGATGGCTCTGGCCCCAGGAGGGGGAAGGAATGAACAGGGCTGTTGTCCAAGATGAGGGTGGGAGCAAATGTGACATGCAGACACTGAGATATGCTCACACAGACAGCCACATGCACACCCAGGGACACCCAGGCAGACTCAAGGACAGGAGCTGCTGGACACACCCACATGGGGACAAGGGAAGAGGCAGGCTGCTGCTGCCCTGGGGAGCTCAGAGGGGTGGGACACACCCACGGGAAACCTACCCATGCACATACCCACACACAGGGTCACACGGAGATGCTGTCACACATAGGGGCAAAGAGGAGTCGCTGTAACCCACACAAAAAGTCACTATTGCATGCATGCATGAACACAAGGCAATTGCACACAGCCGCACATTACAAAAGACCCTGTCACTCACAGGCACACACATGCACACAGGCATCATCCCCTGCCGTGACAGTGGCTGTCACTCAAACTCAAACGCGGTTACACATCAACACATGTATACACAATTTAGCAACAAGTATTTTCTTGGACTCCCTACTGTGGATTGCTGAGGTTCTGCATACAGCAAAACCCCTGCTCCCAAGAAAATTAAATTTGTTTGTGTGAAAAGACTTTCCTGCACAATGGTGCAAGACATACATTCGAGATAACATTCTAAGTCTCTATTGCTTGCCATCCCACCCTGCTAGGTGGTGAGCATGAGACCTGGCAGAAACACTCCCAAGAGCTCAGGATCCCACCCAGAGCCTAGCACAGGAAGTGCTCTGTAAATACTTGTTAATTGATTGACTGTGGGAACTCCAGACACAGGTGCACTCATTTGCACACAGTCCCAGGGACTCAGGTGCAGAAAGCATTCACAAGGCTCATGTCCACACCAACAGTTGTGTCTAGACAACCTCAGACACACATACACTGTTAACTGTGCAGTCAGGCATACCACTAGATGCACACATAGTCATGGACTTTTTCCCTTAAGCTTTTTTCTGTTGTCTTCCTCAAGGCTCAGCTTTTTTTTTTTTTTCCTTTTCTTGCCTTTTTTTTTTTTTTTTGAGGGACAGAGAAACTAGAGCAAAGAGAGTAGGGGCAGGGGGGTTCCAGAGGGCCGAGTCATGGGCCTGAAGCAGTGTCCAGTGACTTCCAGCAGCTGGGATTATCCTGGCTGCTGGGGGAAGGAGATTCTAGGGTCTGTCTCCCCACCCTAAAAGCAAATGGGGAGGGGATCTAGCTGTCCCTGCCGGGATCCTTTGTCTGAGCCTTTGCTGGGGTGGTTCAGTCTCCCCCAGCTGAGTTCCTGCCTCTCACTCTGAGTCTGGCCCCTTTTTCCACCTCTGCCCTCCTGTCTAAACTTGGAAGCCTTCCTTAGGAGGCTGTATGCTGGTGAGTGTCTGGGTGAGTGATGTGTATTTTTGACTTGGAATTTCTCTCTAACGCCCTCTCTCTGTTGCTCTGTCTTGCTGTGTCTGATTCCCTCTCCTTGTTTCTCTGCCAGACTGTAACTCTCACCCTGTCACTACTCCCGTCTACCCCTGTTCTTGTCTGTTTTTGCCACAACCTCCTTTCTCAGAGCTGGGAACTGGCATTGATGTTCTTCATAGTTTTCCGGTTGTTAATACTGAAACCCCGCCCCTCAGTCCCTGCCTGCCCTGCCTCTGGGGTCATGGAGAGGTTGGGGTGGGGGGGCAGGGGGCTCAGCTGGCTGCTCAGGACATCCTGCGCTTCCTTAATGCTGCAGCTGCAGGCCAGCAAGTTTTGGGGGCTGGGAATGGGGCGTAGGGAAGGGGGTCACCTACTGCCCATGCTGACCTCTTGGGCTGGCAGGCTCAGCCAGGAGACACCAGATGAGTGGAAACCCTGGGTGTGCACGCCATAGCAGGTTAGCTCCAACCAAGCCAATGAGGAGCTCCCCACCACACTCACCCACTGGAAGAGACTCACCCCATGGGCAGTGGCAGGAGTTGGCAGGACCTGCAATGGCCTTTCTCCACACCCCTGGCAGCTGAGACCCACCTCAGAGATGCCCAACAGCTGTGTCCTCTTTGCCCAGCTTCAGAGTGTGTTTCTCAGGGTACAGCTGCCCAGACTATGTGCAGGGCTGAGTAAGGCCCTGTCCCATGAGTGCAGGCTCCAGCCCAGGGCTGCAGAATGGGCAACTTCCAGAGAGTGAATCTGAACATGGGACATGAAGCATTTCTGCTTTGCTCCCCTCTAGCTGTGGCCTGTTTGGGTGAGGAAGCACTGGTAGTGATTCTACCATAGAGAATCCATGGGCTGCTACAGAAGGGGAAACTGAGACTTGATCACAGGGACTTGATAGCTGGGTGAAAGACCAAGCTATCATTCCTCTAGCAGGTAATATCCTATAATTGTTAAGAGCATGGACTTTTGGAGAGCTAGATTACCTGGGTTTGAATCCCAGCTATGCCACTTGCTGGTTGTATAACCTTGGGCAAGTGGTTTAACCTATCCCTTGCATTATCTATAAATTGGAGATGATAATACTTCATTCAGTTTTTTGAGGATCAGAGGATTTAGAATATATAAAATGCTTTAAAAAGGGCCTGATGCATAACAGCACTGTATGTGTTAGTTGTTGTAAGGAGGAAGCCTGTGGGTCTGGGGTCCCCTGGATGTCTTAGAGAAGCTTGGTGGAGAACTGGAGCTCCTAGACATCGCAGGAGCAGGAATGAGATGGGGGTGGGGTGGGGAGCATAGTGGATCCCTAATCTCTAGACTCCTTAGCCTTTATGTCACCATTTTCTCCTCCACAAGTTTTTGCAACCTGGAGCTCCTCTGAACCTCACCTTTTAGCTGCTTCTTAAAAGGAGCCCTTGGCATCTTAGCCTGGGACACACCTCCCCAGTTAGGGGCACATGCATGAATGTTTGGGTATCACTGCATCTCTGTTGGGACAAGTCTGAGCACTGGGAGTGAGGGGGATGGGGAATAACAAGGAAAGCAGGCTCCGGTCCCTAACCCTTCATACTTGTAGAGTATAGCACCCTTCCTCTCTCCTGGGGACCCAGCAACCCAGCTACCTATCATTGACTAATGAACCAGGACCCAACCCTGGCTGACAGACACCAGATTCCCCAACCCTGCATAGAGGGGGCATTAGTGTGAACAGTGGTGGCACTGAGTAAGGATCGGTGTGGTAGCCATGGTGCCGTGAGATCCAGGGTCTGTCCTAGGTTACCTTATCCCTCTGTGAAGCTGGTGGTAAGCCTCTTATCACCTCCAAATCCCCTTTTTAAAAAAATTTATTGATATTTGATAGAGAGTGAGAGAGAGATTTGTTGTTCCATTTATTTATGCATTCATTGGTTGATTCTTATATGTGCCTTGACCAGGGATCGAACCTGCAATCTTGGCATAATAGAACCATGCTCTAACCACCTGAGCTACTGGGCCAGGGCTCCAAATCCCTTTTATTCAGCCCTTCCCCTTCAAGATGCAGCAAGGACAATGGGGGGTTGCTCTATGGTGGGGCACTGAGGAGCCAGTCTCAAATCTAGTTCTCATGCTGGCAAAGGTGCTTGGGGGACTTTTGTAGATCTTGGTGGGGGGAGGCAAGCATGACCACAGAAGAAAGAGCACTGCCTGGGAGTTGGCAACTGCGTTTTGCCATCCACCAGTTGCTGATTTTGGGCCCGGGTTTTCATCATCTTGAAACAATGATGCCTACCTCACTCGGAGTGAGGGTAAATAACATACCATGAGATGACACCTGCGTTCAATCCCTGTTGCACCGTGGCATGGTAAACAATGCCTGTGGATTCTCCTGTCCTCCCAGGGCCTGGCATACTCCAGGGTGGTGGGGATACACTTGCCACTGGAGCCAGAGACAGTTCTCGTCTCTCACAGAGGCATCTGGGGCTGGCGTGTGGTGGAGGGCATATGGTTTTCAGGCATATGGTGCTGTCCTCTTCCCTGGCAGGCTAAGGCCAGGCTACCGAAGGGGAACTCACTTTTGTTTGCCTTTTGTGTGCAGTGGTCCAGAGGGAGGGGTCAGTAGTTCTCCGGGTAGACAAGGGGAGCAAGATGGTACTTATTGGTGCCCAGAAAATGCTACCACTGCTCTCTGGCCTTGGGGGTAAGCATTCAGTCTGGGGACTAGTGACTGGAGTTAAAGATTAGGGCCAAAGGCACAGCAACACCCTCCAGAAGTAGCAAAGTTCAGCAAGACTGGACCAAGCCCCCAGCCCACCTCTTCTTCCTCTTGCAAGGAAAAGATGAGCTCTTGGCTCAAAGAGCTTTTGCTGCCTGTTTCATTTTCTCTTTTACCCAGGCACGTGGGCGGGGAAAGGGAAACTGGATGAGTTTTGGTGGCTATTGGCATTTTTGTACACATCAGCGAGTGGGTGTGTTGTGCACATCCATGTGTGTGTGTTTTGTGCATGTGTGGGCTGGGCAGGGCTCTGAATATCTGTGGAACAGTACCGGAGCCGCCGCTCTGCGCATGCGGGGTGAGTGTGTGTGTCTGCACGTGTCCGTGTGTGTGCCTGAGACTCAACTGCATGCTCCTGTGCCCGGGTGTAGGCGCACGCGCGCGCATGCACACACACATTTTTTAATCTCTCTCTCTCCCCATTTCTACCCTCCCTCTTCTCCTCCCTCTCCGCCTTCTCTTTCCCCCTCTCCCTCCCTCCTCTCTCTCTTCCTCTGTCTCTCTCTCCCTCCCTCCCTCAGTGGGGGCTAGCTTCCACCTCCCTGGGGTGCCTGGGAGAAGAACATCCCTGCCTTTCCCTTCGTCCATTTCCTTCCTTCCCGGGCTGTGTTCCTCAGGGCTTGGGGACAGTTCCTCTCTATGGCCTCTTCCTCTCTCCTTGGAAAAGGGGAGTGGGGAAGGGAGGACCCCAAGCCCTTTGCCCATGATACCATCTGCAGTGAGCGCTTTGGCCCTGTGACATTCATGCCTCCAGCCTTCAGCTGCCCCAGCGCCCAGCTCCAATTACCCCTGCCTGCTGGGGGGAGGGTGGGGAGAATGTGCCATGCCCAGCTAGGGGTGCTCCTAGCTCTGCTCTCTT
This sequence comes from Miniopterus schreibersii, assembly GCF_964146895.1. Lineage (NCBI taxonomy): Eukaryota > Metazoa > Chordata > Mammalia > Chiroptera > Miniopteridae > Miniopterus > Miniopterus schreibersii. The sequence continues at coordinate 21,478,071 of NC_138116.1, forward strand.
GGCTACTTGCATTTCCCACCTCCATTCCTGAGGGAAATTGGGTCAGGGGACACAAAGTTCTATGGATTGGCAGGGAAGGAGCTGGGCATGGGGGATGGGGGTGACCTCTAGACCTGGGCACCCACCTTGATGCCTGACTGGAGCTGGGCTGAGTTAGGAGGAGGGAGAGGAGAGCAGCAGGTGGGTGAGGTTATGTTGGGGGGAAGCACAGTCTTTGATGTTAATACTGGGCATCTGGCCCAAGTCAAGGCTGCTGTTTATGTCCTTCTGTCTCTGACCTACAGGGGGGAGTTTCCTGTTCTATTCTTTTGGGGGAGAGGATCCTTTGTTGATCCAACCCCCCCCCCCCCCCATCTCCCATTCTCTAGCCTCCAGGGTCTCACAGTGGCTACGAGCTCAGACTTAAGGGTCACTGCCCTTAAGCTCCAGAATCCCATCTCATGGGTGCCTAGAGACAGCCTACCAAGGAGTATTGCCTCCTTGGCCTGCCTCCCTCCCTCCTTCCCTCCCTCCCTTCCTCCCTCCTTCCCTCTCTTCCTCCCCTCCTCCCTCCCACTTGCCAAGCTGGTGCCTGTGTCTGTGTATTCCTCTGCCATCTCACACCTGCCAAATAGTACCTTCCTTCCCGCCTTCACTCCTCTCTTTCCTGGCACTAGGATAATAGTGAGTTGGGTGGGGCAGTCCTGCTCAGTCCATACCTGAGAATAGAACAGGGGGGATCTGGGAAAGGAAAAAGAGGTCCCAGCCCTGAGGGGCATCTACCCTCATTGTGGGGGCTTGGGTTGCTACTCCAGCTTCCACCATCGCCAGACTCCCAGGGACTGCTGGTGCTTGTGGCTGCCCATGGGAGCCCACGCTGGCATGGGCGGCAGTGTCTGCACACAGATGCCTGTGTTTGCCTGTGCATGCCTGTGTGTATGTTTGGGCTTCAGTAGCCACCTGGGCCCCTTAGCATCACCCTTCTTGACTCCCATGGTGTAGGGTCAGGGCATCAATGCCAGATCATTAGGAGACGGGGGTGGGGTGGGGGGGATAGTATCTCCCCCAACCCTAGCAGCAGGCAAAGGGGAAGGGGAGAGGGAGGTGTGAACCTACCCACAGCACTATTAATAGCCCACATGCCAGGCCACCAAGAACCAGCTGTCACCGTGGAAACCATTTCTACTCCCCCTCCCCCAGCCTCCGTGGGGTGGGACTTAGGCAGGGCCTGAATCAACCCCCCCCCACCCATCTTTCTTTGTTACCTTTCTGTCTTTGTCTCCCCCTCCATTTGTCTCTCCTCCCCGTATCTGTCCTCTCTACCTCACCCCTCTCCCCCCCATCCCTTTCTCCCCCACCCTAAGCCCATCTCATTGCCGCCTTTCTTCCTTTCCCTATACTTCATAAGCACACCCCCCGCCCAGCTCTTTGTTCTTACCCCTCCTCATCTTTCTTCCCCTCTCCCCCCATCCTCTCTTCTACCCCTGTCTTCCTCCTCTTTCTCCCCTTTTCGGGGCCCCATCTCTATGAGTGTGTCTTTCCCTCTGTGGTTGGCAAGGAGGAGGGCTGGGCTTCCTTTAGAGCATTAAGGACAAAGTTTAGGGGCTCCAGACAGGTGGGGCCAAAGCCAAGAACAGACACCCAGGAGAGTATTGAGTATAGAATTAGGGGCTAGATTGTGGGGGCAGACTCCCCTCTGGCAGCCCCAGGAGTCCTTTGGGAAAATCTCTTGGGTCCTCAGGATTGTGGAGTGGGACAGTCTGGCAGTGGGAACCTGGCATGGTGCCTGTGGATGCCGCATTGGGCGCTTGTCTTTGTCCCCCCATTGCAGAAGCACTTAAGCTTAATGAAATGCTTCCCCCTCCACGGGCACCTTGCCCACACTGCTACCCCGCAGCTCTTATCTGACAAACAGGGAGTGGGTGGCCAGGCCAGCTGACAGGTGGGTCTTGCTGTCCGACTGTCCAGCCTAGTCTCAGAACCAAATAGCTCCACCCCCTCTGCCTCCTTGGGGCTGAGCCTCACCTCTGCAGGGCATGTGCAAGGAAGGAGCTGGGGGAATTAAGCAGGACTCAGGAAGAGGGGAGAGAGGCTGCCCTTCAGGGTGGGTATCCCTGCCTCACCCACCTTTCCCCCCTGACCTTTCTCTGCCCACAGCTAACACAGGCTCATGTGGTATGTGCTTCCCTGAATGCTGGGCCCTCTGCTTGCTCTGTGCCCCAGGTGTGTCCCTTGAGGGATGACAAAGAATCCCCAGGGCTTCTAGCTTCTTGCTAGGTGCCAGGTGAAAGTGCCCTAAGCAGTGAGGACAGTGCCTTTCTCCTCTGCCCACTGCCAGGGGCTCAGTGTAGCCTGGGTTGCACTGATAGGCACTAGGGAACCGTTCAGCTCAGCACAGAGATGGGGCAAAGGGGGATCCTTCCCCTCCCACAGTGAGCACGTGCAAGCCCTTGGCAGTGCCCAGACACATTTGGAGTTAAGACTGGGCAGGGGAGGGGGATGGGAAAATAAACATGGTCGCTTAGGTTGGCTCTGCCCCAGGTGTGCCCTGTAGCAACTGGCATAGGCAGGGGTGAGGGAGGAGGGGGTCCTCCAGAGCTATGGCCTGGGGCATGTGGCTGCTGCTGGTGTTCTCTGCCTGGCCTGGCCCACAGCTGCTAACACCCATTTGCACACACCCTAGCCTCTTCGTCTGCCCCCAGGGCCTGCTCCCCAGGGCTGCCCCTCTCTCAGCATGCCCACTCCTGTGCCTGCCTCCTCCCCTCCCCAGGGGCACTTGGGCCTCCTGCTGGCGAGTGGATTTTTCCAGCCTCTGTAAACAAGTGGTGGCAGCATGCCAGGTGGGCAGGAGACAGGCGGGGGCAGCACCGCAGCCAGGGTGTGCCAAGCACCGAGGCACAGCCTGGGGGGGAGATGGGGAGACACCCAGAGAGAGAGAGACATTCAGATGCAGGCAGACAGACCCAAGGAAGCCTTGTTGGAAACGGGCGACAGAAAATAGCCCTCTATTGTCCAGCCTAACCCCACAACTGCCCTGGCCCCCTACTCCTCACTGCTCTGGCTGAGAGCAGCAGGCCCCAGTGCCCAGTCTCTGGGCATCCCCACCCACTCCTACTTCTCCCCCCACCTCCACCCCTTAGGGCTGGCTACGCCATTATAAATTTATAACAGGAATTTCTCCACAAGCCAAGAAAAACTTGACCTACTTTCTTGACGGCTCTCTGGGCTAAGGCTCCCCGCTCTCAACCCCCCAGTCTCCTGTCCAGCCCCCAGTGCCCAGTCCTGGTCTGTGGGGGTATCAGAGGCAGAATGAGCCACCCTTCTGTCCTCCTGCCACACTCCCTACACTGAAGGCTCACCTGAGTGCAGAGGCCCTGTCCCACTGTCCTGCCCTGCCCAATGGCCTGACTTATCTCACATTCCCCTCCTATTCTGGCTCCTTATCAGTTCCTGGGGGTGAGGCGGAGGGCCCAGGGGCGAGGTCTCTGGTGCCGCAGCTACTTGATGAAGGTTGTGTGTTGGGAGCTGCACCCTTTGGCCCCCTTGAGCATGCCCACACCTGCCTGTGTGTGCAGATAGTAAGCCTCAGGTCTGGAGCCTGGGGTCAGAGGTGCAGTGTGGAGGGAATGGTGGGCCCAGGTTGGTGCTGTCCTGGACCCCAGATATTGAAACAAGGCTAGCATTCAAGCCAGGCTTCAAGGTTTTAATCCCTGAGCCACCTGCTCACTAGCTTTGTGAACTTGAGTGAATTACCAAGCTTTCTGAGACTCAGTTTTCTCATCTGTGAAGTTCTGCTGCCCGCTTTGGAGGACACATATTATCTATTTAGTTAGCACGTGCTTGTTTCCTTCCCCCTTCCCGTGGTTGGTGACAACTCAGCTAAACCAGTTGGAATGTCTGGTCCTCAGACTGAGAAGTGTGATTTGGGGCCTTCTGTGGACAGCTGTGGAGTCCTTGGGAGGCCAGGGTTGAAGAGTCATAACTTGGCCAGCAGTGGGGGAGGTCAGCTCCCCACGGTTTTCAGTATCTCTCTCCATTAAGGCACTCAGGTGGGCATTCATGATCCCTGCCCCCATGCCTATACCCTTCCCTTCCTTCACAAGTACCCCCCATGCCTGGGCTGAAAATTGCTCATCTTTGGTCCCCTCTTGCCCAATAGTATGGTGAGTTTTATAAAAACTTGGCTAGATGGGTGGTGACAATAGCTAGTGTTTAATAGACACTTGTTAGAGGGCCAGGTACTTGATTGAATGTGAGGACTGAGACATGGCACATGGATGATCTCATTCTTTCCCTCCATCCCTTTCAGTGTCTGGGGCTTAGGATATGGATCTCCAGATTTGCCTGCTAAAACCTGTTGATCTGAGGGGTTATCCTAGTTCTCTCCCTGTGCCTGCCCTCCATGCCCACCACCATCTTGTTATGAGCCCCAAGAGCCCAAAATGTTGCCACCAAAGGACTCCTATACACCATGGTGCCACCTTATCCCTTCCTCTCTCCTCTCTTTGCAGGGACCTCTGGACAGGACAAGACTCCGAAGCTACTCCCCCAGCCCAGGACTCTTCCACAGACCCAGCTTTCCCCCCAACACTACCACCTGCCACTCCCTGGCCCATCTCACCGCCCACCCCCATTGGGGTGCAGGGCATGGTGTGAAAGGCCACGTGCTGAGGCGGGCACCATGGGTGCTGTGCCCTAGGCCTGGGTGGCGGGGGGTGGGTGGTCTGTGGGCGTGCCGGGGGGGCCAGTGTGCCCACCCGAGTCTCTTGGCGTGCTGGAAGGCATCCTGGATGGAATTGAAGTGAATGGAACAGAAGCCAAGCAAGGTGGAGTGTGGGTCAGACCCAGAGGAGAACAGGTAATGGGTCTGGCAACTAGATTGTGCCAACTCCTAGGTGGCAGGCATGGTCACCTGGCTGGGCAAAACAGAGCTGAGCTTGGGCCTTTGGGGGAATGGACTCAAGGCCAGCAAGCCTGCTGCCTACCTTTGCCCAGGAGATGAGGTCATGTTCACATGTGACAGGGAATTAGGCACCTGGAGGAGAGATGCCCATTTTGGAGTGGGGAAGTGATACAGAGCAGAGAAATTACACGAAACAGGCATGTGTCCCCTCCCTTGACAGTACTGGGTAGGCTCAAATGCTCCCAGTGTCCTCTCAGCTGTCTTCACCTGAGCATGTGGAATGCAAACAGTCTTGCCGTTTACCTCCTCTCCCTGCCAGCCTGTTCACATCTCTGCCAGTGTGTAGTCCACAGCCATAGTGCATGTGACATTACAGTTCAGGGCACATGCACCAGTAACTGTTGGTCATAGCCCACGCTTATATTTGGAAACTTTTGGGAGCCCCACAAGCTCTTCCTTGTTCATGGGCAAGGGCGGGCACTGCCATGGGGCTCCTCCCAGGAAGTGGAAGTGAATGCCAAATGTGAAGGTTTTGCTCACACGTGGAGGAGGCATCAGCCCCACACACACTGCTGGGAATGGGCTACCTGTGATCTACATTACCCTTGAGGAGCCCAAAGGGTCTCTACCTCTCCCATTAACTCCAAGTGGCACAGAACTTTGTGCCAGTTGGCATGGTGCCCCTGGAGCTGGGTACAGCCTGTGTCTAGGGCCAGGGAGAGGGTGGGGGATGGGTTGTTCTGGGGAGCACAGTGGCTGTTGCCTAGGAGACCGGATCCTGAGCCAGGAGGCCAGAGGCCTGGCCAGGCAAAGCCCTGGGGCCCAAGACTGGGTCTCCGGAGGGGTGGGGGAAGCCAGTGGGGCTGTCAGTTGGGTAGGGCATCTGGAGTTTCCCCTCCCCAAAGCCTCACCCCAGGGGGGGCTCTGAAAAAGATCTGGCATATCACTGCATAGCTTTCACTGGCAACCTTCGTACCTCCCTGCCCAGACTTCGTGAATCTGGAAGAGTCTGCTCCTAACCTGAGTAAGGCTGGAATCCTGGTTCCCGGTCCCCCAGAGCTGTATCACCCCCCGCCCCGTCACCCTCCCCTCCCCAAGTCCTTGCGCCACCTTGTGGCTGTCCCTGGGACTGCACCCAGAGTCTGTAAAGCTAATAATTGCTGAAGACTGGCAGCTCAACTGGGGCCTTGGTGGCTCAGAGTTCCCCCACACCCTTCCCTTATGGAGGGGGGAGGGAGATCTGACCTTACCAACATTGTAGAACTCAGACAGGGTTAGCTCCCAGGGAGAGTGGAGCACAGAGCTGTCTTTGACTATGACCCTGGCCAAGGTCAGTGTGTCAGTATGTTGGGAACTGCATCAGGGGAGGGCCCTGCAACATGCCACACACAGGGTGGGTGTGGGAGGTTATACAATCTGTGCATGCATGTGGAAGGCTTATGCAACCTGTGTGTGCTGAGGTTATGTAACATGTGTGTGGAGAGGCTGGTGACATATATGTGCAGTGGCTGTGGCTTGCTAATACCTTGCATGAAGGGGCTCGGGTTCCTTGTCCTGGCTGATTTCAGTGCACAGTGTCACCAAGCACGAATGGGGTCTCTGCTGCTCTGTTAAATGGATAACATGGACAGGGTGACTCTGGAATTCCTTTCCTCTTCTCATATTCTTGGTTCTGTGTTCTAGTTGCTAGGCACTATATGTTTTCAGTCACTGTGGTTATTTAGCATGTGTGTGTGACCTGGAAATCATGTTTACTGGGCGGAAGGAGGGTGGTATTATTAGGTGTCTGTCCAGAGGGTTGTGTAACATATGGGCATATCCTAGAGGTCATATAACACATTTGAGAATACTCTGAAAGTTGCATAGATATGTAAATTCTGGTGCTTATTTACCATGCTTGGGTGTATCCTGAAGGCTGCATAGTTATTCACATTTAGTGGTCTTACGTTGCACGTGTGTGTGTGTGTGTGTGTGTGTGTGTGTGTGTTTTAAAGATTATATAACTCAAAGCATGTCCTGAAGATTCTGCATGTGTCATATACTGAATGCTTAAATATGTGGATATCTTGTAGATTATGGGTGTTTAAGGTTCTATAATGCTTGTGTGTGTGCATGTGTGTTTGAGCCCTAGAACATGCTTGTGCCCCAGCCAAGCCCCTTATCTCTCTCCCTAAAGCTTCTAGATAGCTGGACCCTTCTTACTTTTGTCAGCTGACTTGGGGGTGGGAGGTAGAGTGAGGACATGAGACGCAGAGAGTCGGGCCTGGGGGCTTACATAAGCCTATTGGATGAGAAGGGGCTGCCCAAAGACTGCTCTGTGATTCTGCCCACTTTGCCTCCCTCCAGTGCCAGGTCACCAGATGGAAAGCGAAAAAGAAAGAACGGCCAATGTTCCCTGAAAACCAGCATGTCAGGTGAGCCTGGCTGCGTGCGCCCTTCCTCCCTGCCCTGAATCCCACCAAACCAGACCAGGGCTCTTCTGGAGCCTGGGCATGTACCAGCAGCTCCTGTGTTCCATGGGGCGAGCCTCCTGGAGGGCTTGGGATGGACTTGTGTGGAGGTGAGATGGGTGATGTGGGCATGCTCTAGTTTTGAAGATGGATTAGGTCAGAAAGGGCTTCTTCCCTTCTCCCATAACCCCCTTGCCTGACACCCCCACCCCACCCCAGAATCAGGGCCTGGGCTGAAGGGCTGAGGGGTTCTATTCCCCTGAGATGAGTGCTGACATTTGCTTCTCCTCCTGCATCCCCTGCCCCTTGGGGGCAGCAAGAGAAAAACCCTGAATGGGCAAGCAGAAGAACTCTGGGATTCGCCATATTAGGGAAGGGGGATGGACAAATAACCTCTGATGTGTCTCTAGGATTCTACCCTTCAGGGAGGCTGGGCTAGCGGATGGGATGGGCCAGGAAGGAAAAGTTGGGGGATGCAGAAAGTGTTAGAGCCTCTCTGCTAGGGACCCAAGCCATGCCTGCCTGCCTGCCTCCCTTCCTCCCTCCCAGGGTATATCCCTAGTTACCTGGACAAAGACGAGCAGTGTGTCGTGTGTGGGGACAAGGCAACCGGTTATCACTACCGCTGCATCACTTGTGAGGGCTGCAAGGTATGGACCAGCCGGCTCCTGCCCCTCCCCCACCACCTGAGCCCCCATCTCACTCCTTGTAAGGCCCTCAGCACCCAGCACAACAAATGGCTCTATAAACATGTAACCTAAAGCCCACCTGTCACATCATCTTTTCTCTTATTCATTCATTCATTTGTTCATTCATAACCCCTGCTCTGCCTCTCATAGATAAGACGCCTAATATATCTGAGCCTCGGTTTCTTCACTATAAAATGGGGTTAATCGTCCTCCCTAATTCATAGAGTTGTTGGGAGAATTAAATGAGATCATTCACATAGAGTATTTAAAACAGTGACAGACACAAAAGAAGCACTTAGTAAATGTCAACCATCATTCATCCACTCGGTGTATTAGGTGTGAGGAGTATAGTATATGCTCTGTCCTCAAGCTGCTCACAGCCTACCAGAGAGAGACAGACATAAGTTGAAACCAACATCAGTGTTTTTCAAAATGTGGTCTATGGGCCACCTGCAATACTAGTTAAATGCAGATCCCCAGGCCTCATCCCAACCCTACCCAAGCAGAACCTTTTATGGTGGAGCCCAGGAATCTGCCTTGAAACAAGTCCCCCAGTTGCTTCCATTGCACCTGAAAGAGTGAGAACCAGTGCTGGGAGTATGGTGAGGTCCAGAGGAAAAGAGGATGGCAGGGTCACCCTGAGCAAAGGGGACAAGGTCATAAACTTGGGGAGGCTTAATTAGATTTCACTTTGGACATTTCAACCTGCATGGTTTTTCTGGGATCATCACCTCCTGAAAATGTAAACCTTCCAAGAGACAGAAATATTTAAAAATATATTAAGGCTTCGAGTTCCTTTCTTTCTTGGTGCCAACCAAACCAAGACCACCAGGGACTTAAACTCCCATAGCAGTGTCTTGGAAGCAATACAAGCAGTGTGACCTAGACCAAGGATCCTCACCCTTAAGGACACCTGAGTTCCAGAAGAGTACCTCAAAAGGACAGATGCCTGACTGCACCCTTAGGGAGTCTGATGTTGTAGGCCTAGAGTGAGGCCCAGGAATCTGTATTTTTGGTAAGCACCCTACATGACTTTAATGCACTCCAGAATCTGAGAGCTCAGACCTTGGGTGTCCCATACCTCAGACCAGTTCTGGCTGTGATGCCCATTTAGCCATTTGGGCAATTTAAGCAAATTAAGCGACTTTGGACAAATTGCTAAATCTCTTCAAGCTTCCGTTTTCTAGTCAGCAAAATGGAGATGGGGCAGCTCCTACTCCGTGGGGTTGGCATGAGTGTTAAATGTGATGCCTCAAAGAAAAGGCTTATTAAGTAGTGAGCATTCAATGTGATATATAAAACTGAAAATCTTGTTTTAAAGCTACTAGAATTCATATACATGCCTTATTTTGACACCCCCTCGCCCTGTTTCATGAATTCCACCTGCATGGGCAACAGGCAGCATGTATGAGAATAGTTTTGGGGTCAGTGTTTTTAGCAAGGTGGAAATCAGGTATCCACTGGACTGCTGATGCTGCTATTACTCAGACCCAGATCTCTGTACTTCAGTCATCATCCCTACCTCTGCCTCCCTCCCTACCCATGTACCCCCACCCTTAAGCTGCCAGGGGATCTGAGGGCATATGTTGTTCCTAAGGTCCTTCTAAGTCCTTGCAGAGCCCAGTGATCCTGGGCCTGCTGTGTCAGGAGTATTCCAGGTTCCCTCGCTAATCCCCCACCTCCCAGCAAACTGCATGGTTAGTTCAGGAAGGGAAGGTGACCATCACAACATGCTCCATCTCCCTCCCACCCCAGGGCTTCTTTCGCCGCACAATCCAGAAGAACCTTCATCCCACCTACTCCTGCAAATATGACAGCTGCTGCGTCATTGATAAGATCACCCGCAACCAGTGCCAGCTGTGCCGCTTTAAGAAGTGCATCGCCGTGGGCATGGCCATGGACTGTAAGGGGATGGGTGGGGGAGTCAGGCCTGGTGGCTGGGGGTGGGGTGAATTCAGATATGGTAGCTCCTTTCCAGGGTACCCTTAGGGCCCAGAGGGCAGAGTCACAATGCAGGTCAGGCTGATGGAGGAATGAATGTTGAGAATATTTTTTAAAAATATACCTTTATTGAGGTCAGAGAGAGGAAGGGAGAGGGAGAGAGAGATAGAAACATCAATGATGAGAGAGAGTCATTCATTGGCTGCCTCCTCCACACCCCCAATTGGGGATCGAGCCCACAACCCGGGCATGTGCCCTGACCGGGAATCAAACCGTGATCTCCTGGATCCTAGGTCGATGCTCAACTGCTGAGCCACACCTGGCCGGGCTGAATGTTCAGAATCTTGGTCCCTGGTGCCCTTATCCCTGGGGAACAGGAAACAAAGCATTCCTCTCTGGGTCCTGCGCATGAGCCCCAGTGCTTACCTGCCTTTCACCACTCCAGGCCTTAGAGGGAGTTGTTGGGTAGAAAGAAGTCCTGAGCACTCCACCCTAGCACAGTGTTCCTGACTGCCAGAGAGGACACGCTACTTCTGGGTGAGAGAGGATATCTTTCATTGCCTAGGGATTGGGTGGCAGGGTCTTCTGGTAACTGCTGTCACCATAACCCTTTAGACCAGAACCTGCTATGCCTCTGGATCAACCCCAATTGGAGTTGATGTCCCAGTGATCATCATGATCCAGGTTGTGCCACCCAGCTGCTAGGTGATTTGGAAGTCTGCTCAACCTCTCTGGCCCTCAGTTTCCCTAACTTGTACACTGGGAAGAGTACGTTCTGAGAGAGTTGTAGAGAGTGCCATGCAATGGGCACATGTCTTCCTGTTGTTGACAGTGGTTCTAGATGACTCGAAGCGAGTGGCCAAGCGCAAGCTGATTGAGCAGAACCGGGAGCGGCGGCGGAAGGAAGAGATGATCCGATCACTGCAGCAGCGACCAGAGCCCACTCCCGAGGAGTGGGATCTGATCCATGTTGCCACGGAGGCCCATCGGAGCACAAATGCCCAGGGCAGCCATTGGAAGCAGAGGCGGAAGTTCCTGGTAAGCAGAGGGAGATGGGGGTGAGTGGCAGCCAGGTGCCAGGGAGAGGAGAGCTAGCTCAGTGTCTTGCCTCCTCCAGGAAGCCCTCTTAGTTTATTCTAACACAAAGCTGATACTCCCCACACCTTGGTGGTTTTGATTTGTACACCTGTATATGTGTGACTGTTGTCTGGGTCCTGCCTATTCCACCCAATTAGGAGCTACGTGAGGATAGGGCCTTGCCTTCCTCATTGAATTTCCAGCAGGGCTGACCTCTCCTCTTTTCTTTGCCCACAGTGACTAGGAGGAGAGGGTGAGGACATAGTCATGTAACAGTATTTGGGGGCACCTTCTGGGGTGCCAGGCATTGTGTTAGGCCCTGGCAAAACTGAGTCCAAGTGAATAGTCAGCTTGAGAGATGGATAGTTGGTTGTATATGGTGGGGGGAGGCAGGAAACGGGCAGTCTGGTTCCTAGTGGAGTGTGCCAGTGGGTGGAATAGTGTGCTGTTAAGCACACAGGCTCTGATACCAAGCAGTTGTGTGTGTAATGGTCAGGAATCAGACTGCCTGGTTCTACCACTTATTAGTCATGTGACCTTGGGCTTATTAGTTAGCTGCCCTGTGCCTCAGTTTCTTCATCTGTGAAATGGAGATAATTATAACATCTTTATAGGGTTGAGGTGAGGATTAAATGAGATAATATATGTAAAACATGTGGCCTAATGCCTGGCCACATATTAAATACTCAGTAAACATAGCTTCTATTATGACATTACTTCTGTTACTGTTATGATCACTGTTATTATTAGCAGACTTGGAGCTCTGGCTCTGGTCTGTTCTCTGCTCCAAGGTGAAGGAGAAGCCTTAGGCCTGGGACATAGCAGTCCTAGGTATGGTGGCCCCTCTTCCCCAAGCTGCCTTGGAGCTCCCCCTGGTGGGCAGGGAGCCTCCGGTTGAAAGGGGTCTGCAACCCCTACTGACCCCCATCTCTCCCTCTAGCCGGATGACATTGGCCAGTCACCCATCGTCTCCATGCCGGACGGAGACAAGGTAGACCTAGAGGCCTTCAGTGAGTTTACCAAGATCATCACCCCGGCCATCACCCGTGTGGTGGACTTTGCCAAAAAACTGCCCATGTTCTCCGAGGTGAGTGGCAGATGGGAGGGGAGACATGGTGACAAACTGGAGGGAAACCTACACCTGCTCCCCAGGTCACTCAGTCCCAGCACATGCTCATGTGAGTTTCTTCTCTTGACAGGGAACGATTCCTTTAGGTCAATAAACACCCAGCGCGCGCGCACACGCACACACACGCTCACTCCGGGCTACCTGATCCCTAAGGAACCAGTAGGCTCCAAGTGCCCAGTTTCCGCAGCACCCCCCAGCCCCTCTCCCCCACAAGTCTCCATAGCCATCCCAACTCTAGGCAGCCGGGAAGTTCTCACCTTAAAGAACACTAACGGGACAGGCTGCCATTCCAGCTGTGTGACCTTGGCTGTGTTTCCTAAGTCCCTTGTATCTCGGTTTCCTCATCTGTAGTGGGGATGGAGACAGGATAGGACAATTGTGAGGTTTCACGGAATAGGGCATGTCTGTGGCCCAACTCAAGGTTAGCCGTTCACAGTACACGTTACTGGCTGAGGCCAGGGGTGGCCTCCAAGTTCCCAGGGGGCATCCACAGGGGCCGCTCTTGGGGCGGGGCGTGCTGAGTGTTCCTGTGGCCCTGCCGCTTCACAGCTGCCTTGCGAAGACCAGATCATCCTCCTGAAGGGGTGCTGCATGGAGATCATGTCCCTGCGGGCTGCTGTCCGCTATGACCCCGAGAGCGACACCCTGACGCTCAGCGGGGAGATGGCTGTCAAGCGGGAGCAGCTCAAGAACGGCGGCCTGGGCGTAGTCTCCGACGCCATCTTTGAATTGGGCAAGTCACTCTCTGCCTTTAACCTGGACGACACGGAAGTGGCTCTATTGCAGGCCGTGCTGCTGATGTCAACAGGTACCTGCTGGTTGGCTGGGAGGGCTGTTCTCTTCCTTCCTTAATCCTGGTCTCTCTCTGTGCTCCAGCTTCTCTGCCGCCCCCAAGCCCACTTCTGTGTCCCACCAGCTTACCTCTGTCATCCAGGCCACCTCTGGCCCCCGGGCCCATCCTCTGTCCCCTGGCCCCTGCTCTGTCACCCATCCTTCCTCTGTTCTGTTCCCCAGGCCCATCTCTTGCCTCCGGATGCCTCTTCCGCTCCTTTCCCATCTTTGCCCCATGTCCTCTCTCTGTCCCCTCGTCCCCTCCCTACCCTTATTCCCACCCCACCTCTCTGACCACCAGCCCTTCTGCGCCCCCAGTCCTGTCCTGTCTCTGAGTCCTTTCTTCTCACCTCTCTGTCCCTCTGTCCTCTTTGCTTATCCCTTCACTCATGGTCCCTTCAGTCTCCCTCCCATGCCCTGGCGTCCTTCCTCCTACACACGCGCCCCCCACAGTGTGTTTTTCTCCACTCACTGCCCCTCTCCTCTCCCCTGTGTCTCCCTTCACCCACTCACCCTCATGCCTCTCCTTTCCCACAGACCGCTCGGGCCTGCTGTGTGTGGACAAGATCGAGAAGAGTCAGGAGGCGTACCTGCTGGCGTTCGAGCACTACGTCAACCACCGCAAACACAACATTCCGCACTTCTGGCCCAAGCTGCTGATGAAGGTGACTGACCTCCGCATGATCGGGGCCTGCCACGCCAGCCGCTTCCTCCACATGAAAGTCGAGTGCCCCACCGAACTCTTCCCCCCACTCTTCCTCGAGGTCTTTGAGGATCAGGAAGTCTAAAGCCTCAGGCGGCCAGAGGGTGTGCGGAGCTGGTGGGGAGGAGCCTGGAGAGAAGGGGCAGAGCTGGGGGCTGAGGGAGACCCCCACACCTCTTCTCTCCTTCCTCTCATCCTCGGATAGATTCAGCTCCCCCACACACCCGCACTACCCCGTCCCTCCTCCTCAGAACCTCCAGCCCTGGGACAGGGCAAACAAATGAACTTGCTATGAAAAGGACAGTGTGGGAGGCTGGGAGGGACCGTGTCCTGCAGTTCCCAGGACCCCGTCCTCTAAGAAGGTAGGGGAAGGGCGGGAGAACTAAGAGGGGACAAGCCATCTTGACTGTAGGGGACAGGAATGTGGGGTGGGGGAAGATGCCCTCAACTCACCCCCTACACACACATACACACATGAGAGAGAGTCCCCCATCTAGTTCCTTGGCCTAGATTTCCCCTCCAGGCTAAGGGCCTCTCTGCTTCCCCGGATGCCTGGGTGCAAAGAAGGGCTTGGCTTGGCTCCTCCCAGGAGGTTAAAAATTATAGTCATTCTAACTGCACTTTGGAAACCAGGCAAGGGGAGAAGATAAATGAAGAAAAACTAGACAGAGAGAAAAAGAAAAAAAGAGAGAGCGAGCGATTGATAGAGAGAGAGAGATAATATTAAGTTATTAACTGAGGCTGGCCAGAGGGGAGGACCCCCCTACCACCCCCATGCACTTTGAGAGCTACCCCTCCTCCCCCCCAAATCAGAGAGAACTGCCCCCCACACAAGGTCCCTAAAGGTAGGGCTGCCGATCAGAGCTGTGAGTTAACACAACAGGGTCCTGGCCACCCACCCCTTGCCTTGCCCCTTCCTCTGTGCCCCTTTGGCACCCCCACCCAAGTACTTCCTCTGCTCTCTGCCACTCGTGCCCGCTGAGTTCCATCTACCTCTCACGCTGGATGCCAGCTGGCCCCTCACCAGCCTGCCCTGCTGCCCGCACAGCTCCCCTTTCAAGTGCCCAGCCCCAGGGGCCTCTCCTTGTCCCCACCCCCCACTCCTTCTGCACCTTGGCACCCACACAGGAAAAACTGTGGCTCAAGCTCCCGCCCTCCTCACATCCTGCAGTATTAGCTCCAATCCAGATGCTCTGCACTAGGGGCGAGGAGGGTGTGCACTCGAGCTTCTCCCAGAGCCTCCACCCCCTTAGGACTCTGTTTCCCATATGTCTTCTGGGCTCTCTCTAACCTCTGCCCTCCTCCTTCCCTGCTCCCACTTCAGCGCTCTAACCCAGACTCTGGGCGGGCAGGCACCAAGGAATGGGATGCTCATATTAATAGCACTTAGTTGGGGCCCAGGGGAAGGGGGCGGTTGGTGCTCCTCTTTTTTTCTTTGAAGCTCTTTAGGCCAGCCGCCCCTCTGCCTCTAGGACCCATTTCCCCTCTTTTCTCTAATTCAGGGACTTTGGCTTGAGCCACCTCCCACCTTCCTGGTGAGGAGTGCTCTATTGGTCTGCATTTGGGTGAGCTGCCCTCCTCTTCCTCCCTTTGCCTATAGCCCACTTTGCAGGGGAGAGGGACAGAGGAGGTAGCTCTCCCATGGGTGGGGCAAGGGGAGGATGGGGAGGGACAGAGCAGACCAGAGGGCCCTGGGCTCAGGGCTGCATGTCGGCAGGGATGGATGGGTGGACATAGATGCCCCCGGAAGCCATGGGGAATGGGGCAGGGGGGCAGGGGTGCCAGGGCTTCCTGCGCTTTGCACTATGGGGGCAAAAATGTCTTAAGCAGTGGGGAACCTGCCACCCCACCCTGACCCTCAGCCTGCCACAGCCCCCTACACACACACACACACACACACACACACACACACACACACAAGGCAATGCTATGCTGCCCATTAGGGCATGTCCTTCCCCTGCTGTTCAGGTGTTCTGACAGAGGGGAGGGCCTGGAAGAGCATCACCTGTCACCTGTGTGTGTGCCTGCCCCGCCCCCTTGGGCACGTGGACTGCACGTGCTGTCTTTGTCTCTCCCTCTTTCTCTCCTGGGGCTCTGATTCCTGTATTCCTCCTGTCCTATAGGCAAGCCCTCTTGTACCCTCTTCCTACCCCTGGGGGCCCAGTGGAATTCCTGACCTGTCTGCTGTCTCCCCCATCCCTCTAGCCCCATCTCTACCCCTCAGTCCCCATTCTCAACCATGGACATGGTGGAGAAAAGGCCTTAAAGAGGCTTGGCCTCTTACAGGCACTTGGGAATCCCCGTAGCCTTCCCAGTCATATGAGCTGTGATCCCCCACTCCTCCCCGACCCTTCCCCCCCACTCTCAGTGATGTGGGGTGTATGTGTGCATTTCTCTACATGAATGTGTGTGTGAGTACACGTGGTGGGGGAGGAGTTGAGGGGGACTCAGGAGTGCCACAAACCTGCTCTAGAGAGGTAGCTGTCCCAGTCCCTGCTTTGGAAGTGGGGGACAGGGCCCTCTCCTGGGGGCCATTGGTGCTAATGAGGGGGATGGCCTTGATGTGGGTGCTTAGCATGCCTCCCCCAGTATTGGCCCGGGGCACTAGGGCAGGCAGGGTGGGGCAGCAGGTGCAGTATTGGTGGGAGGAGGGGCTGCTGAGAATAGAATGAGGGGTCCAGGCCAGGACAAGGGGGTGCCAGAGCCATGACCACTACCCCACCCCCACCACCCGCCTCTCCATCTCAGTATTCCCCATCCTATCACTCATAACACACATACCTCATCCAGCCTCCTCCCTGCTCAGACTTGGGGAGGGTGGGGGTGGAAGAGCCCCTACGCCTTCTCCTAGTGGCGGGTCTACAGGGCTGGGAGAGGGCAGGGCGTGTGACATTGACACCGTCCGTAAGGGGGACAGTAATTCCTGCCCTGGGAACTCCTGGGTGGGGGGAGGGGGACACTTCCCTGGAGGCGCTACTGAATGTATGAGAAGCTGGTGCTGGGGGTGGGGGGAGGGGGGTTGTGGCCAGAAACAGGGAAGGAGGTAGTTCCCTTCCCCAGGGGTGGGGCCAGTAGGAGTGACTTGGGGGGCTCCTACTCCTGCCCCACATTGACAATCAGTATGTCTGTTATGTGCGATTTTTCACCCCGTTGTGTTTTGGGTCAGGATTTTAAAGAAAGATATTTTTATGGTAATTGTTGCTCGTCTATTTTACTATATATTTATGTAATAAATATATGATGAAAATAACCCCCTTGGGCGCCCCCCCTTAGACTTGCGTGCTGTTTCCCTGTATCCTCCCATCTGCTGGCAGAGTACCCACCCCACAAACTGACCAGATGGAGAGGTGTGCCCCCAGCCTTGGCATTATTTCCACCCCACCCCACCCCCCAACGAGCACACACCACAGAAGCCAGCTCAGCTGTGAACTATTGGATTTGAGACAGGAATAGAACAAATTGGGGGGCTAGAGAATTAGAGGGGAGAGAGTGGTTTAAATAGGGGAGGATGGGAGGTTCAGTGATGGGGGAGGGAGGCAGGTATTTACAAGAAGGCTCAGGGGGGCCAGAGGCTCATCTTGGAATATTTTATAACAATATAAATAAGATTCTGGTTTGCTTTTCCTTTTCGTCTCGTAAAGGAGAGAGAAGTGCAGAGTTCGATTCTGTACAAGGGGGCAGCGGCAGAAGGCCGGCCGGGCGGGTCACTGGGCGTCCACCCGGAAGGACAGCAGCTTCTCGGAATGCATGTTGTTCAGGGTCCGCAGGTCCGGCAGCTTGAGCAGCAGCTTGGTGAAGCGGGAAGTCTCCAAGGGCCGGTTCTTCAGCACCAGAGCCCGAAGAGCCCGCAGCAGCGTCTCCTGGAGCTGCTCCACCGAAGCGGAATTCTCCATTCCCGAGCGGTCTGTGGAGAAGACGACAGCAGTGAGACAAGCTCCCTGAGCTCCTCTGACGAGGAACCGGAGGCCTGCCAGGAGGAACCCGAGGTGTGCCAGGAGGAACCCGAGGTGTGCCAGGAGGAGGTCTGCCAGGAGGACGTGGCGGGCAATGCAGCCTCTCCCTGAAGCCCCTCAGAGGGCCCAGGGGAAGGAGGAGGGAAGCATAACTCCTCCTCCCAGGCCTCTGCCCCAGAGCAGGAGGTACCTGAGAGCTGGGAGCATGGGCTCAGCAGGGCTGGGCACCTCCTATCTCACAAGGCCACTCTCCTTCCCTAAACAGGCCGAACATATCCAGGCCCCTTTGCTTTTTGCTCTATAGTTCCCTCCGCTTGAATGCCCTTGCCCTCCCTGCCCTCCACTCCCCCCCACCTCTGCCTGGCAATATCTTGTCCTTTGAGGCCCCACTCAAATGTCACCTCCTTCCCCAGCTCCCCAGGCAGAAATAGTTGTGTGTGCTCCCTAAGCCCTTGGTTCATGCTTCTACTGTGACACTTATTCACTGTTTTATAATTAGTCGGGCATGAGTCTGTCTCCTAAGCTAGACTGTGTTTGAATCATGTCTGTATCGCCAGTGCCCAGTGCAGGGCCTGGCATAGAGTAGGTACTCCATAAAAGGTGTGTTCAATTGAACTGCGTCCGCCTCCTCCCCCAGGTCAGGCTCAGGCGAAAGCTTGACCTACCTGCAGAGACAAGCACCACCGCAGTGAAGAGGCCCAGCTCCTCCTCGGTAAGCGCTAAGGAGTTGAGCTTCTCACTGAAGTCAAACATGGCATTGAGCAGGTCTCCCATGCCCATGGCACTGAGCTCCTGCAGGCTGTAGGTGGTGCGACTCAGGAACATCACTGTCTGGTCCTTCACGTTGAACAGCGATGCAAAGCGCACCATCAGCACCTAAAGCAGGGACAGTCGTCCTGGGTGAGGTGGCAGGAGCACTTGCCAAATCACCCCTAAAATTTTCTGAAGGGTTTAACTAGATTTCTCAGTAAAGAGTAGGGATAGTTTCTGAGTGGGTAAAGGGAAGTGGGGGACCAGGTGGGAGGATGGGGAACATCCCACTAGCTTTGGAATCCAACAGGCCTAAATCGGAGTCACAACTTAGTCACTACCTATGACCTTGGGCAAGTCACTTTACCAAAATCAATTTGCTCAGGCCTAGAATGGGGGTAGCAATGTGCCCTAAAGTGTTATTTTAAGGCACTGGGATGTGATTAGACTCCAGCTGAGAAGACATAAGTCCCAGCCATCCTGAGGAAGGAGAGGCATTCTGCCCCCTCCTCGTCAGTCATAGTCTATAAGGACAAAGGTACTGGGGTTCCAAAGCCTTTCAGAGCTGCTGTCTGGCCCAGTCACCAAGCCTTTCTGCTGGATGCTTCCCAAGGTCAAGAGCAGGGAGCACAAAGGGTCACTCACCTCAAAGGTGCCAGCCTTAAGCAGAGTGACCTGGTCATGCTGAGAAAGATCACGGAAGCCTGGGATGTGCTTAGCAAACTCCACCACCTCCCGCACAGCGGGTGTGAAACTCATGGAGAAATCCTCCCAGATCTCTTGCACGGTTCGCCCACTGCATCCATGCGGGTACATATTCATCGGACACGCCTGGAGGAGGAAGGGATTTGGGGAGGGGAGTATCAGCCAGGCTAGCTCAGATGAGCTCCCCCCGCAGGCGTGGGCCCTAGATTCTGGGTGAGAGGCTGTGGCCCTGAAGGATGGGTCTTTCAGGTAAAGTAGCGATCAGTGTGCCAGGTAGAGATCAGGGATTCCTAGGCAGAGGCCTTGCTACAGGGCTAAGCATCCTCCCCTGGGAAGAGGATATCCTTGTGTTAGCCTCCAGGCACACCCAGCTGCCCTATGCTAAATCCATTCTAGGCCCCCTGCCCACCTTACCCCCGGTGCCCTCACCAGCAGAACGTTCTTGGAGTTGCCCTGCCACAGACTGTTGGCAGGTGCTTCGCCTTCTGGGGCTGGGTACACGTGGGTGGGGCATAGACGGTGCCCATTGCTATTGGGTTGGTGGCAGCTGTGGTGGGCAGGGCCAGGGGGCCAGGTGGGAGGGTAGGAGGAGGGAGCCTGGTGTAAACCATTCAGGGCCTCGTTATGACGTTGGGCAGCCATGATGTTATTGTCATTGGGAACAGGCGGGCAGCCTTGACTTTCCCAGCAATGTGGGGTGGTGGCCGGAGGGCTGGCCGATGCATGGTTGTCATTGAAGTTGCCAGGTGAGGTGCCCAGCTTATCATGGGCATAGGTGAAGATCTCTCGGTGGGCCCGCGCCACCTGGGATATCACATCTTCCACTTTGGGCTCAGGACTTGGAGATCGGGGAGGTGTCAGCTGTTGTGGGAACTGGGAGAAGCCCACCAGGGGTGAGGGGGCTGGAGCTGGGGGTGGTGAGGGGCCCATGGGGCCTGGGGTCGGGTGCTGAGCGGGCGAGGTCTCCATTGAGCACTGGCTGCTCAACTGGTTGTTGGCCAGGTTCATGGCGCTCTGCATCTCAGCCAGCATCCGCTGCTTCTCTCGTTTGGGGATGCGCCCAAAACGCACAGCTGTGACAGGATGAGAGCAGTGTCAGGAAGTTCTCATACACACTCACATCCTTCTCTTCCTTCCTCCTGAAAGGGCAAGACCCTAAGGGCTTGGGGTTCCACATCAAAACTAAAACCAGCAAGACCACACCTATGGAAGGGGTTTTCCCAGTAGGGATTTTGGGGGGGAGGTGACCAGAGGGACTAATGGGAAAGAACTGTTTACCCAAGAGGATGAAGTATGGGTATCCCCTATGCAAATGAGACTCATGGTATGAGGTATCTCAGTTTGGGACTTTTTAAAGGGAGGGATTAATTCAGAAACTTTGGATGGAAGGAAGGAATGTGGGGATGCTCAAGGGGCAACAGTGTTGCCTTACCATCTCGGGACATGCCCACGGAGAGACACTTCTTGAAGCGACACTGCTGGCAGCGGTTGCGATTGATGCGGACGATGGAGCAGTTCTCATTTTTCAGACACCTTTTGTACTGGATGTTCTGCTGGATGCTCCGACGGAAAAAGCCCTGGAAGGCAGGGGGAACTAGTGAGCATCTCCATCGAGGCCACACCTATGTGTTCTGGGGGAGCGGATCACCTGCCCCTGCCCTTACCCCCAACCTGGCTCACCTTACAGCCCTCACAAGCATGTACACCATAGTGGAAGCCTGAGGCAACGTCTCCACACACTTTACACAGTAGCACCATGCCATTGAGCTCTGCAGGAAGAGAGGGGCAGCAAGTGAGCAGGAGGGCTGTCTGAGTGGCAAGAGATGGAAGTTTTCTGGGCTGGAGATTCTGGGGGGGAAACTAAGGAGGAGCCCCAGTATCTAGGGGGCACTCAAATGATCAGACAGCTGATGCAACTCTAGGAGAAATTTCCAAGGCCAGGGTAGGCCCTGGGAATAACTGTTTCACATGGACACCAACTTCCACCCTAGGTCTGGCTGCCTTCCTTTCCCCCAGATCATCTGGAAATGTACTCACTGGTGATGTTGCTGGTGCTCTTGCTGGGGGACACTCGGCTGCTGTCTTCCAGGGCCACTTGTAGACCCCCTGGGGGGCTCCCATTATAAAAGGAGGAGGAAGAAGAGGAGGAGGAAGATGAAGGAGAACCACCATCACTCAAGCTGGGTGGAATACTCCCAAAGGAGCGAGCTGGGTCCTGGGTGAGGGAGCCAGTGGGTGATGGTGGGAAGTAGGTGGGGCAGCCTTGGGTCAGGGACTGGAAGCTTCCATTCGAGCTGTCACTGTAGAGGGACTCAGGGCTGGTGCGGCTCGGGGAAGAGCCACTGGAGCCAATGTAGGTGATGACGCCACCTGGCAGTAGAACACAAGGAAAGGGGATGTCAGCTGCCATATATGTATGGTCTTAGGGCACCACCCTGCTCATCACCCACTGTCTCCTCCACACACTGCTGGATACTCAGAAGTTAACCATGTGGAACCTCAGAAGAGCCACAATAAGTAACTCCCCAACACATACTTGATATGGCATAGCCACCAACAATCATGACCTTTCGCAGGGTACAATCTGCTTCTGCCTTGGGTGTGAGGTACCTCCCTATAGGCATGACCCCTGTGGGCATATCATGTATGTGCCCCCCTGCCCTGGATGCCTTCCTTGGGAATACCGACTTAGTTGTCAGAGCAGACCTAAGGATGGGATGAGCAGCTGAGACCCATTCATAAGGCCCAGTCTTCCAAAATAAACAGCTGCTGATTTTACTAGCAAGACCATTCCAGGGATGAGGCCATGGAGGGGCAGCTAGCCAACAGTGAGTGAGGAGAGTGTGGGAATGTGAGGAATAAAAGTCACATTCCCCGCAAACTGGAAGATGTATTCTACGAAAGTACTGAAGGTACCAAACCTGCCCAGTCTGGTTCCCCTGGCCTCCAAACGTGAGAGTCTGAGTGGACTCTCCCTCTGAGCCCAGGAAAGACTTAGCAGTACAAATTGCAGGAGGTGAATGTGAAGGACAAATTGTCCTGCCTAGGGCTTTGGAATTCCCCCTTTCAGATCTCAGCCCGGTGACAACGACCTTGGCTCTCTGGCCACTCCAGGACTTTGGCCCTCTGATTACATTGCTAACCAGGTGGCCATGTTCCCGTGGTATCAGCAGGAGAAAAAGGTGACCTGCCTGCCACACCTTTGCCAAGCACCTAGTTTGGCCTGCCGTAGGCGGGGTGAGAGAAGGGAGGATACCAGGACACGTGTGAGCCAACACAGGCCGAACTACTGTGTCTCCAGAGGCACATGTCTTGCTCACCCACTGACACACACTAAGCTGGGCAGGGCAACCCTAAAATAGCTCAAGGTTGGTCAGGGTGAACCCAGCTCCCTGTAAAATAGTTGCACAACAGATCAGCTCCTACAGTTTCAAGGCTTATGAGGGGGGATGGGGTATTTATTTGGTGGTAAATGAACCTGACCTAGTTCACCCATCCCCCAAGAGAAGACTCATCAAAGAGGCTTCCTTCTAACCTGGAAGTGAGGGGCATGCTCAAACGAGTCTAGTTCTAGATCTATCACCACCAAATTGATTTGTAACCTAGAGAAAATCAAGTCCCTTCTCTGGGTCTCAGTTTTCCTATCCGTAAAACAAAAGGATGAGAGAGGCTAATATCCTTTCAGCTATTATTCTGGAATGTAGTTGTTTTGGGGAAGTCCTTAGGAAGCAAACTGCTGCTTGTTTGGTGGGGTGGGGAGTTAGATAATGTTTGCAGGACTAAAGAAAGAGATGCTTGGGGTACAGAAAGAACTAAATGTGGAGCTGAGTCTAAAGGCAATACAGTGAATAGGTGCAAACAGAATAAAGAGAAAAGGAGTGAGAAGGGTGGCTAAACGTGAGGTTCCTTTGAGAAGTGTAAACATGAGGCCAATCGAGGTCAGGGATGGCTCCATCTTATTCTGCTTTGGTGAAGGGGAGGAGGGGGGACCCGGGCAGGCGGACAGGAAAAGGAGGCAGGCGGGGGCGGTGAGTCAGCCCAACTTCACCCAGATCTCGGCAGGGCGGGGCGGGGCGGGAGCCCAGCCCTCAGCCGGCCTCACGTCCCAGCTCCACGTGTGCTTCTCGCACGTGGCTACCCAACGAGGAACCCCGGAACTGGAGGGCCCGCCCACTCCGCTTCCCGTCAATCCGGAGCAGCAGCCCCACCTCCGTCCCGTCCCGCCCCTCCCCGGGTCCAGGTCCTGGGCTGGGCAGCAAACGCGAGATGGGCGGGGATTACTGAGGGGAGGAGAAAAGGGAACACGCGTTGCCTAGGCGACCAGGGGGCGGAGCTCATTATGTAACAGGGCTGGGAGGCAACGACCAATGAAGTGGCGGCCACGGCTTCTGCTGAATGAAAACAAACGCAGCACGTGGGCCCGGCTCCGCAGCCATGTGAGCCCTCTGGGCTACCCGGACACTGTGGGTGTCCTCCCTGGGGCCCAGCGCCACTCTCCTAGCTCCTCAAGTGCCGCTCCCTACTGTCACTGAGGATTTCCCAGTGAGACCTGACCTATTCCCCCAGCCCCTCCTGTCTTGGAGTCCCCATCACCCCACTGCTTCTCAGGTTCCTTCCAGCCTGCGGAAACTAGGAGAAGAGGAAGAGAGGAAGGAGGGGGCCTTCTTTCTGAGAAGGCCAGGCATGCCACAGCCGCAGGGGGCGGACAAATGGGGGTGTTTAGGAGCTGTGCTCCAAAGCTCCCACTCCCTCTAAACAATTCATCTCACCACACATACCCGCTCTCCATTTCCACCGGCACGGGATCCCAGTCCTTTAAACAGAGCTTTAGGACTGAGGGGTGGTGGTAGAGCGTCTCCGGGCACAATCCCAGGTCAAAAAGGTCCCTCTCTTGAAATTCCAGCTTATAGTCCCCATTACGCTAGCAAATCCCCGGGCAGAGGGAGTCCCCAGTCCCTTACAAAGTTCCTCTTGTTATCAGACATAGATGGAAGTGAGCAGACAGTGACAAAGAAAGGATGATGATAGTAATCTCAGTACCTGTGTTGTTGTTGGAGTCCAGGGTCGTCATGTCTTCACCGGCTGAGAGAGGTCATTCAAACCGGACCTTGACACAAACTGGAGGTTGCAATTGCCGCTGTCTCCCCCTGGGCACTGGCTGAGGGTGGGGAGTGGAGGCACCCTGCAGCAAGGTCTTGGGGTGGCCGGACTGCAGCCCTGCAGAGGGGGAGGACGCTGAGGCAACGGAGGTCTGCTTTGCATGGGAAGAGCAGAGAGAGTGTGGGGGAAAGGGGCCGGAGGGAATTAGCCTGCAGTAGTTCTGGCTAGAAGGTAGGTAGCAAGGAGGGTCGGGTCTCCGCAGTGCACCCGGTGCCACTGCTCCAAGGCTCCGCAGCGCTGCAGGATAGCGAATCTGGAACTCCCGGTGCAAAAGTCCCAGAGAGAGAGGTTGCAGTCAGGAAGTAGATGATGGGGAGAAACGGGGCACCCAGGCGCAAAGAAGCGAGACGTGTGCCCTGCTACGTTCCCTCAGCAGCAATATTTCACTCTGCCAATCTCAGGCGCCTTTTGCCCCAGCCTTTTTTCCCTGGGACAGAGGGCTCTGCGCAGGCGCCAGCAACCCAGGGTTCCCGGCCGCACGCGGCACTGGAGCAGGTACCATGTGATCCCAGGGAGCGCCTCGTGCCCCAGTGACACACTTTTCCAGCAGCAGGCACGTTGAGCTCCGTGCGCCTGCGTAACGCTCAGGCTGCCGGGATTTGTAGTCCACTGGTAAAGTAGGCGGTCGGCGTATATTTACCCCTTTCTGCCTTGCAAAAGCTCTTGCTGGGACGGGGGAGGAGCTGAGAGCGGGGTGGGTGGGGTGTGCTGAAGAGTCTGGGTGGCGTGTTTGGAAAGCCTGTATGGCAGAGGCATGTGAATTCTTGGGGAGGGACTGGCAAGCTTCGCTGCTCCCTGGGAGATCAAAGCTAATAGGCCTTTTCTGCAAACCTTGCAAACGTGAGGGCTTCACGTGATTGCAGAACTGACCTCCCCTTGAGGTTACTGGTGACACGGGGAGAAGGGAGATATCCCCGGAATCAGTAGCCTAAGCTGAACTTCTGCTGCAGGGCTAAGTCCTAAGACCAAAAGGAAATGTGTCTTCTACTTCTCTTAGGGAAAGCACCCCCAGGGAAAGGAATTGCTATGGGGGTGAGGATGTCCCTAGGGACTCCCCATCCCACCCATTTGAGGTGACTTTGGGATGAGTCATTTCCCTTTGTGGAATAAAAAGGACAAGGGAGGGAAACTTTATGGTGAAAGTGCTTTCAGGTCCTAAAGTAATGAGGCCAGAGGTAAGGCAGGGGCCTGGAAGCACAGTGACACCCCCACTCCCACCACCCCCAGTGCTTGATGGTAACTTGTGGATTCCACAGAAGGTAACTCAGAAGGGAACACCCAGGGTTAAGAGTATCTTACCCTTCCTCCTTTACTAATGAGGAAAGTGAGGCTCAGAAGTGACTGGCCCAAGATCAGACATCCATTGCTAGTTTCATCTCCCCACCCTAAAACATTGGGAGATCAGCAGATGTGCAAGTGCAACACTGAACGGGGGTTAGGAACAACCAGCATCTCCCTTCAAAGCAGCATTGTCCCATTGATAAAAACAAGTCTCACGTAGAGGTCTATCCTGTTTGAGGACTTGGGTTGTGGGGAGAGATTAAGAGCCCCTTGAAGCAGCGAAGTGAACCTGGGCCACCTGCTGCTTCCTGCTAATTCCTCCTCAGTCCCAGTGATTCTACGGAGATTTTTTCCCCCCTTCTCCACTTGTTCACAGGCAGCTCCTGGGGCAGCATTGATGGGTGCCTAGAAGCATGACAGCCGCCAAAGAGGTAGAGAAAAAGAGTGTGGGCACCAAGGAAGAAAATAGCTGGGCAGTAAGGAAGTGAGTAAGCTGAGAGGACTGTGAGGTTGCCTGAAGGGGTGGCAGCTGGGCCGCTGGCTTGACCACTGATCCCAGTAGACTTTGACTCCCAGTAGATGGGCTCCCTAGAATGGGCACCCTAGAATGGCTGGGGCTTTAGCTTTGTTCTGCAGCCCCCAAGGAAAGTGGGAGAGAGAAGGCAGTGGGCTCTTCCTTGTCCTGCCCTGGCCCTTTGGCCCAGGGCTGGGAAGCTCCAGCAGAGCGTGGGAGGGACTGGGAGGGGCTAGGACAAACAAGGAAAGAAGCTTTTCAGGAAAACTTGGTTCAGAACTCGGCCTCCACCTCCTCTCCCTCCTCCCCCTGGGCTCTGGAGGGAAAGCTGGGAGGTGAGCTGCCATGTCTGGCTCTGCATGCTCTCTGTGCCCACTTTCTGACTCTCCATCAGAGCCAGGGCCACAGCCCAAGGATCTAACAGGGCTGGACTCGAAGTTAGGGCCCTTGGCATGACCTCTAGCTCTCCACGAGCCCCAGCACCACCCCTGGCACACTCCCTTTAGTTGCCTTAGATCCTCCCTAAGGCCTATAGCTCTGTTTGCTGCTTTGGTGATCCGACCCACCCTCTGTTCTACTTGCTGGTGTTTATCCCTGTAGGGGGGGAGGTCCAGGGGTCAAGGCTCCCTCCCTGAGTTTGCAACAAGTGAGAGGGAGGAGGAAGCAGAGGCAGCTAGAGCTGAAATTCAGTCAGCCTAAACTTGGCAAGAAGCTGGGTTGTTTTGCAATCCCTGTGAGGTATGAAGGTGGAGGCTGGGAAGGAGGAGGCAAAGGATGGGGATTACCTCTGCTCCCTCCTTCCTCTGCACTTGTTAGAGGGCTCTCCTTTTCTCCCTGACAAAGAAGTAACTTTGGGATCTTCCTTCTACAATTGGAGAGGCTACAGAATAATGAGAGGCAGGACTCTCCCTTGGCTCCAGAAGCTTCTAGTCTATCCACCCTGTTCCTCTCTCTGCGAACAGCTGCTGGAATAAGGAAAGAGACTATGGGACCCAGAGCCACCAAAGGGAGGGAGAAAAGGCTGGGTTGTCTGGCCTTTGGGGACCTGGGGTAGAACCTAGCTTTAGCCTCTCTTTGACCTCAACCTTGACCTTCAGACAACAGGTGCATCTCAACACAGCCTCCCATCTCTCCTGCCAGCTGGACATTCCACTTCACTTCTATACACACACACACACACACACACACACACACACACACACACGCACATACCATTCCTCCCATAACCAAGTTCAGCCCAAGAAAGAACTGGACCCTTAATAAACAGTATTCAGATTGGAACTGTGTGGAATGGATACACATCCAAGACTTGGCACAGCAAGGCACAGCTCTGGCTCCATGTTGCACACACTTCTACTCAGATTCCTCAGAGTCTGGGATTCTGGGGACTGACCTTACCATTTAGGGGCAGGGTTGTATCCTGTGCCTGTGTGTGCATTTCCAAATATGTCTTTAATTCTCCTGTATTTCTTTGGACTGGGAAGGACAGCAGAGATAGAGTAAAAAAGGCAAGAGATTGAGAGCTCTTAAGCCCTGGCCAGAGAGTGTGTGTGTGATCGTATGATTGTGAGTGAGAGACCATATATGTGGGTGTGTAAGTGTGAATGGCGTGAGTGTGTGTGGATGTATGTGTTTGATCCAATTTCTATTCTTCTTGTCAGTAGGTTGTTCTAGGTAACAGGGCAACGCCCTGTGCAAATCCTGGGTGTCCTAAATCTTGGGGCAACACTGACTGACTGACTGAGGGTGGGTCCTTGCTAGAAACCAGGTCAAGCTTCAGTAGGTACCTTCCCTTCCCCCTCCTTTCTCACCAAGCAAACCATTGCCCCGGGGAAAACCTGCCTGCCCAGGTGATGCAAACCTGGGACAACCTGGGACAGAAACCCTGGGGATGTCCTAGAATCAGGGAACCAGCCTTCCTAGACCCTTTGCTGGTTCTCTGAAAGGCCAGCTAGTTTGCCCTAACCCTCCCAGAACCTTGATGTCTTGGGAAGGGTCAAAGTCTGAGCTAATTTGTTATTTGGGGGAGAAGGAGACAGAGTGAGGCATGATTCAGAGCTGGGTTCCATAGAAATGTTTTGTCTCAAATTCTTTCTCTACCTCACTACTCCCTTTTCCTAGGAAAGGAAATAATTATGTATTAAGTGCCAACTGTATGTCAGATACTGTGCTAAGTGCATTACATACATTACCTCAGTTAATATCCACAACAACCCTATGCTGTAGGTCTCATTCTTATTTTAGAGATGGGGAATCAGAGACTTAGAGACTTTGATTAACTTGCCCTGAATGCTCCAGAGACTAGGCAATTTGTCTGGAAGTGTATTTGCATAACATTTTACTTAGGATTAAGAAGATGTGCCCTAGCCGGCTTTGGCTCAGTGGTTAGAGCGTTGACCTGCGGACTGAAGGGTCCCAGGTTCAGTTTTCACGAAGGGCACATACCTCTGTTGCAGGCTCAATCCTCGGCCCTGGTCGGGGTGTGTGCGGGAGGCAACTAATCGATGTGTCCCTCTCACATGGATGTTTCTCTCTCTCTCTCTCCCTCCTCTTCCCTCCCTCCTTCCCACTCTCTCTGAAAAATAGTGGAAAAAATATCCTCAGGTGAGGATTTAAAAAAAAGAAAAAGATTAAGAAGATGTCACATCGCATGGCTGGGTAGCTCAGATGCTTAGAGTGTCATCCTGATACACCAAGGTTGTGGGTTCGATCTCTGGTCAGGGTACATACAAGAAGCAACCAATGAATGCACAACTAAATAGAACAACAAATTGACATTTCTGTCTCTCTCTCTCTCCCTCCCTGTCTAAAATCAATTTTTTAAAGGGTTATAAAAAAAAAGATGTCACATCAAAGGATGGCATAGATGATGAAGATTATTGGAGAGGCTAACACTTTCCCAGCTATCTCTTGGAACTATCACTATGAACGGCACAAAGAAAATGGCAAATGGGAATTCAACCCCAGGTCTGAGGATAAAACTCTTTCCACCAGCAAGACTGCCCTTCCTGAAGAGAATGATTACTTCCCATGGAATGTCTGAGCAGCAGGCTCATCCTGGTTTCCTAAGCAATGATGGTGCTTGGAAGTGAGGTGTGTCCCCAAGAAGAGAAGCCTGAAGCACTCCTTGCTCCTGCCCCCACAATACCTCAGCTTCCCAGAATCTCTCTTTTAATTCCAACCACATTTTCCCTTCCCTAAACTCCTTCCTCTCGCCCTCCCACCTTTCCCTGGTCTGATTGTAAAGGTAGAAGGGGGCCAGCATAGGATGTGACAAACAAACTTCCATATAGACTGCTACAGAGGTGGCTGAAGCCGGGATCTGAACTCTCTTCTCTCCCAGACTTTGGGATCTGCAGCTGGTGGTGAGGGCAGAGGGGCAGGTAGGTCCCGGACGTTTAAAGATCTATAGTCTCTCCTTCCAACGGATGTATTAAGAATGGATTGGTTCAGTGAGTGTTGAAGGCCACCAAGGACAGACAGAAGTTGCGTAAAAAGCCCTAAGGAAACAACACCCCACTTCCCCAGTCACCTGCCTAAGAGATGTGTACCTCTAAAAACAGCCCTTCAAAAGCCCCCTACCATCCTGAGCTAATGCTTCTTCAGCAGATCTTTTGGTGAACCTGAAGAAGGGTCTGCTTCTCAGAGCCTAGGATCCCACCTACATCACAGGGTCCAGGAGGTGGCATGGACTGTCCTTGGCAGTGGCAGACTGACACCCAGATTGCCCTCTTTCTGGCATGGGCTTCCTCCTCCTGGGTTGGGGGGCAGCGGCATCCAGCACATGCTATGCCAAGGCCATTGTGTCCAACCTTGCTACGTTGCTGCTGCTGGAGCCTACTGGTGGTGTCATCTTCTAGGTCCCTGCACCTGCCCATTGGCTGTCCTTGAGTCTTTGTAGGACTGAGGTGCAGGAGAATGTGTGTGGGGAGTGTGTATGGTGGGGAGGACCTGTGTGCCTGCCTCCTTTTCCATTCCTTACCCCAAGATCTGTCTCAAACCCTCTCCCCAATTCCTGGGCCTCTGCAGATCTCCATGCAGCTGCTTGGGGAGGCCAGAGGCTCATGACAGGCCTCGTGAGCAGGATGGACCTAGGAGGAGTCATGGCCTGGGCAGGCGTAAGGGGCCTTGTGTAGCTTCTGGGAGGCTTACATAAACACTGGCTGGGATGGAGAGGGAAGGGGGGTGCGATGGGCTGCCCAGGAAAAAAAGAACCCCAGCCCCGCCAGCTCAGCCTGCATGGAAAGAAAGAACAAGGCTAATTTTCCCTCCTCTCATCCCTCTCCCCTGGTCTGCAGCTGTTAGTTGGGTTGGAAAGACTGCAGTATCTTGGGGGAGGAGGGAGGGGGAAGGAGAGAGAGACAAATTTGGGATCCCTCCCCTTCTTCTAAATTGGGGGGGAGGGGGAGAAGCAATTTGCCAAAGAGATTTTCAATGCCACAGGAAGGAGCTTTGTCTCATTAGAATGCACATTTGCACCCTGAAGAAAAAAAAAAAAAATTGTGCTGGTTGCAAAAATGCAGACGTGTGTAGGGGCCCAGCGGAGATTTAAAAAAAAAAAAAAAGCGCTAGCTCCGCAATGCAGGATCTGTGAAGTTTTGATGCCATGAGGAAATGTGGGTCGTGCTCATTTCATTTGTTGTTCCTGCTAACCTACTGTCCGCCTGACTCCAGCACAGTCTCACATCTCAGTAAGAGGCACTGCTGCTTAGAAATAGGGTCATGGGCAGGGGGCTGAAACAGAGGGCTGGAAGTGGGGGTCTGAGGTTAGAGTGCTGAGAGAAGGATTCCATGGGGCTGGGAGGGCCAGATGAGTGGGAGGGGACACTTGCATGAGGGATGGAGGCTGAACTTGCCTTTTGCACCCATGTTTGTTCTCCAGCTGGACTGGGGTTAGTGTGAAGTTCTTCCAGATCTCCTCCCCCCTCCCCCCACCCTACCCTCAGCTCCTCCCTATCCCCAGTTGGCAGAAGGACTTTCTCCTTCCTGTCCACTAACTCCACAGACCACTGCTGCAGAAAGAACCCTTGCTTCGTGTCCCTGACCCCACAGATCCCTGAACTCTCCTTGTTCTAATCCTGGAGTGGCACTTGCTGCATCTCTGTATGGTGTCCTCCTTCCTACAAAGAAGGGACAAGGCAGCCTTATTTGGGGAGCCCAGGATGCAGGGAAACCAAGTCTTGGCTCCGTGCTGACATTAGCACAGTATTTCTCGAGGGCTGGCCTGGACCATTCTGTGCTCTTGGCTTGGGAAGGCCCTTTGTTCATTTGGGACCTAGGGCTCTGGGTTGTATAAATGCCAAGGGGCTGCCTGGGAAGAGACTGCTTGGAGAAATCATGTTTCTTTCCTGGGTGTTTGCTCCCCTGGTGGCTCAGGAGAGACAAAAGGAGACAGTGGCAGGATAAAGCGCCAGGAAAGGAGGAGAAGGGCACCCAGTGCCCTTCACTCCTTCCCCATCTTTCCTCCTGTTTCTCTGGCCAGCAGAGGCCAGGGCCCAGTGTGTTTGTGCTGGCTGGAGGCTCACGCGGGCTGCCGGGGTCACATGGGCTGGGCATGTGCAGCCTGCTCCATTTCTACCACAACAACTCGCTCATAAACAGCCCGGCTGCTGCTGGCGGTGGCGGCGGAGACATGTGCAAGCGAGGGGGTGGGGCACGTGGCCCTGCCCGAGCCAAGGGAAGGCGCTCGCTCAGCACTGCCTCTCCCTCCCCACTCTGGGGCTGCCTCGCCACAGGAAATTCCTAGTGCTCCCTTGCTGCTGCAAAACATGTTTTTGGGAAGTGACTTTCAATAAGGATGGAGTCAATGGACTATTTAAAAAGAACGGGTAATTAGCGGGAGACTGACTTCTGCTCGTCCTTGCCCTACCTTTCTTAGATCCCTGTACTTGTTGGGGTGGACGGCTGAGCAGGAGTCACATGTTTCCAAGTCTCACCTGTTTCTTCCTCCTAAACTGTTTAAAATTGGAACCAGCTAGGCCTCCGTGGTGAGCGTTGGGGTGAGAAGCTGAGGTTCCCTAAAATGGTGGTCCCAGAATTAGTAGTAGGGTCAGCCTCAAATGATAACCTATTAGAAATGTAAATTCTCAGGCCCCAATGAGTCAGAAACTCAGCAGTAGAGCCTAGCAGTCTGTTTTAAGGAGCCCTCCAGGTGATTCTGATGCCTGTTGAAGTCTGAGAACCATTTGTTCCCTGGCAGTCAGTCCCCTAGGAGAATTAACCCAGGATCTGGAGAGTCCACCTTCCCCTTTTGTGCTGCTTCCTCTTAGAGTCTGGCCAGAGAGCGCTGGCCGGTGTGGCTCAGTTGGTTGGAGGGTCATCGAGTACAGGTTCGATCCCCGGTGAGGGCACATACCCAGGTTTTGGATTCCAGGTTGCGAGTTTGGGTTCGATCCCTGGGTGGGGACTCGTGAGAGGCAACTGTTCAATGTTTCTCTCTCAAAAAATTTTTTTCTCTCTCTCTCTCTCAAATCAATTAAAAAAATTTAAAAAGTTCGACCAGCGTGCATAACCAGATACAGTTAGACTCAGTGTAAAAAGCATTTATTGAGTGCCTACCTACCATGTGCAAGGAGTCTGGAAATGAGGGCGAATGAGCAGTGGGAAGAGGAATAGGGATCTGGAAGAGGAAGGGAAGGTATTGGGGGGAGAATAAGGGGAAAGAAGGCTCGGATTGTAATTGTTTATCCTTTCTCCATCTTACCTACTTTTCTTTCTGCCCCAAGGCCTCTATTAGAGCAATTGATTGGGGTTTAAATGGTTTTGAGACTGGAGATAGAAATTGGTCCCTTCTCTATTGTTGCTGGCTACAGGGATCCCAAGCTAGTTGCAGCCGTAGGTCCTTGACTCCCCGTGCACAACTAAAAGAATTATGAGCAACACACACAGTCCCTGGGATCTCCGAGGCAGGGGTAGGGAGAGCCAAGAATAGGAATGAGGTCCCAGAGGGTTGGAAGTACCCCACAAAATGAGTTTAACAGACAACAAGCAGGAAAAACTCAATTGGGGAGGGTGGGGACAATCCCGGCCTGTTCCAGCTTCCTGAGACCCAGAAACTGTGACCAGAAGAAGCAGAGGGTCTCTAAGGCAAATCACAAAGGCTCCTGAGAATGAAACCTGAGCCTAGAGAACTAAGTGATTGGAGAACTGGGGATCAGAAGGGTTCCCCGACACAAGCAAACAGAACAAGGGTGGGCATGGATGGAATGGGGTGTTGGTGGGTTTAGGGAGGGGCAGAGGAAGCCAGGGAGGGAGACTTTCTCAACCCCTCTCCTCTGGCCTTCCCTCCTCCATCACATGCAGCCTCTCAGGAGCTCAGTGTGACCAGTTGACTCCTGGCATCTCCCTGCTTCATTTTTTGAGGAACATGCTTTCCTCTGAGTCTCAAAATGCCCTTTCTTTTGCTTCTCTGCAAGGTTTCCTCTCTGCCTGAAAGGCTCTGGGCTCAAGGAGCAGACATCCCTGCAGGCTCAGCTGCAGTGACCTACATCAGCTCTCCCCAGGTCCAGGGTGTGGGGGCTGAGGTCTCACGATAGGAACTTGGGAATCTGGCACAGATCTACAGATGATGTCAGGAAGGCAGCCTGCAAAAGTGTTATAGACAAGAAAGAGTTCGCCCACCTGGCGCCAGCAGAGCTGAACACTAAACATCGAGAATTGCAGTGGAGAAATGTTGGCTATTTTATTGATGAATGGTACCATCCAGAAGAATGGGGAGCTAAAGCTCAAAAAATGGCATGTAGGTTACAGATTACATAGGGCAAAATCACAAGACAGGTGGGTTAGGGGTTGTGCTGGGAACTGATTGGTCGGAGGTAGAGTAAGGGTAATAAATAATTTCTTCAGGTCTTAAGGACAGTTTTGAGGTCTTTTCCAGCATCGCTCTGTCCAATTCCATGGGAAAGTAGCCAGAGAATAGCTCCACCTTAGGGCTCAGGAACTGAAACATAACAACTTAGGTCAAGATGTTATCTTTAGCCTGCTAGAGGTCCAGACTGTGTGATCATTGGTCAGATCTGGACTACTGTTCTGCTGCCTCGAGGGCTGCTGATTATTCAGGGGAAAGGCTAGGTCTGGGGCGGGGTTGGGGGAGAGAGAGAGAGAGAGAGAGAGGATTTTTAGGATTTAAAACTAATTTAATGAGAGTCATAAGGGGCTTCAGTTTCAAAAGGGGCAGGAAGAAATGGCAAGGCAGAGGGCAGGCGCCACAGGACTGAGTTCTCACTTGGTCGTTTGTGGATGATATCAGGAGACTCTCTAACCCCCGAATGCAAAAACATTTCTGAGCACAACCCCTGGCATAGGTGCCAGAGGTCTCTGACAGGCCTGGTGTCTATTCATTAGATTTGGGAGTGGTTTCTGCTGCTCCCTATTCTTGCTGAATCCACCCCTGCTGCAGCTGAATCCAGTCTGCTGAAGCTGGCTGAAAAGGTTTCCTTGGGCTTGATATGGACCAATGAGTTCAGATTTCAGCTTATTTATTTCTTGGAGGATGAGTAGAGGTGGTCAGATATGCACAAATCCATTCCCAGGCTTTACTATATAGAGTCGCATGTACTTCCTTAAACCCACGGGTTCTGGAAAAGGATCTACAAGGAACTCCAGAACCAAATTACCATTTATAAACCCCTTACCTCTGGACCCTGGCAGCTGAACCTCTCCTAACTACGGGCATTCTGGAACAGGGAAGGCAGGTTCTGAAATAGGTGCCTTTTCTCTATGAACCACAGTGTTTAGGATGCCCACTGCCTCCAGATTGTGGATGTTTTGCCCTGGCAAGGAAATCCTATTGTGGGGGTAGGAAATTAGGTGGTGGTGACAGAGAATAATAGATGAGCCTTTTGTGTGTGTGTGTGTGTGTGTGTGTGTGTGTGTGTGAGAGAGAGAGAGAGAGAGAGAGAGAGAGAGAGAGAGAGAGAGAGAGAGAGGGAGAGAGAAATGAGCTTGAGCTGGTGAGCAAGCTGTGCAAAGGGTGGCTCTCCCGTTCAAAGGGCTTCCCCTCAGCCAAACCCCACCCCAAAGCCCAGGAAGTCCACAGCTTGGCACCCAGCCAGGGTGAGAGCATTCCTCAGGACTCTTGACAGGCTGGGGGGGATGGTGGTGGTGTTCCCACCGAGAGGATGGGGGAGGGGAAGGAAACGCGCAGAGGAGGAAATGACCGAAGAGAAGAGGGTGAGGGTAAGAGGTGGGGAGCTCGTTCTCTGTCTCGAGTCTCTTTTAGAAAGAAAGTGGAGGCTGGGTACTTCCCAACGGCCACAAGAAGGGCCTGCAGTTTCAGAGCAGATGACCCCTAGGTCACCTCTCTGCTCAGGGTCATTACTGACGTCCCACACTGTCCTCTAGAGATTCCCTCGCTCTCTCCCTCCCTCACTCTGGAGCTGTGGTTGAGCTCGGGAGCCCCCGAGTGGTGAATATGTGGAACTGCAGCTGGGCTGAGAGAGGAGCCCTTCGGGTCTCCCTGTCTCTCCACCAGGGGCCCTCCCTTTCTTCCCCTAGGCCCAGGGCTCTGGAAATAGCACCTGATAATGGGAGCGCTGACAGATGCTGAGTTATAGGAAAGCAAATGTCTTCCCTAGTCCTTAACGTTCTAGTTTGATCCCTTTTGGGCTATTTCCCTGGAAAATAGAACACGGTTTTCCTATTTGCCCTAGGACCCCTCCCATTTCCTTCCACAAATGTGGAACATGCCCAGAGGTAGCATGCTTCTTGGCTACAGTGAGGTTCCCTTCTTGCACCCCAAGATTTGTAACTCTTGGGTTACCTATTATTCATGACTTCTATGACTCTGGAGGGATAAATGGCCCAAGGATCATTCTGATTTTAAATCCCTTCCTTACCCTTCCTTTTCTGAGCATTGACTGGTATAGAACTCTTTCTCCCAGTCAGCCTCCAACCACATACCTTCCATCACCCCAGTTCTCTACCCAATCTCTCAACCCCACATCTCATGTGGGCAAAAGGAATGGAGAGGAAAATGGACAAAGCCTAGGTCCAAATTTTTCCCAAGGAAACCAGTTTCCTCTGTTTGGCTTCACTTGACCTATTTTTTAGCTTTTCCTCGTTAGTCCCCTTGTTCTGTACATCAAGCCTTCCCACTGGACTAATTTTTGCTGCCCTGCCCACTCCCCCTTCCTCCAACAAGATCTCCTGGGGTTCTTCCCATCCAGGGCAAATGTTCCCAATGCTGAAAGAGGAGGAGACTCCGTTTTGGAAATAATTTATGTCAGCTTCAGGAGTGTGATCCCACAGAGGGAGAACTACTTCGTGCTGCTGGGGGAAGGGGAAGTAGTGAAGGAGGCAAAAAACAGAATACTCACTCTAGGAGAGGCCATGTTCCCAATATTCAGCTCCTAATTAAAGAACTCTTGGTTTTTGTCTGGTATCTGAGGATCTCAAAGTGCTCGCTCTGCCAACATCCTGAAGAACTCTATGGGAAATGGAGGTGGAGTAGGGGTAACCAACTTTGTAACTAGGGATTAACACTTTATCCAGCTCTACCCCAAAGTAGTTTTCTTTCTTTTCTTTTTATTTTTTTATTGATTTGAGAGAAACATTGATTTTCTTGTTCCACTTATTTATGCATTCATTTGATTCTTGTATGTCCCCCGACTGGGGATCAAACCTGCAACCTTGGTTTATCAGGAGGATGCTCTAACCAACTGAGCTTCCACTGCCAGGGCCAAAGTAGTTTTTTATGATATCCCTTCTTTTGAATTTGCCTCATCTTTTGTGTGATCCTTAATGTTATTAACCCGGGGGCTATGTGGATATGAAATCATTTTTAAACAGAAGCACCCATGTTCCCCTACTGTACTCCAGCCCTCAATCAAATTTCCTCTCCCCCCAGGCTGCTGCTCCACATTCACCCTGAAGGGGGCACTTTTGTTCAGTTGTTAGTTGGTGCCAGCGACAGGGGAGCCCCAGGAAGGAAACATAACAATTGGTCACGTGCTGGGGGTGGGGGGTTCTCGCAGGGTTTGCTGGGACGGGGAAGGGAGGGCCACGTGGACTGGGCGGAGCTCACTGAAAGTTTTGGCGGGGCTGGCAAAGGAAGAAAAATACCCAAATTTGAGTTGTGATTAAAAAAAAAAAAAAAATCAGCAGGGAGGGTGTGTCCTGCCCTCAGAGAGGCCTAGCAGAAGGGAGAAGGGGAACGGCACATGAGCATCCTGCTTGTGGATGCCTGGAATGCAGGGCAGGATGTCTGCAAGAAAGAGTTCTGCAGCGGGGGCCGAGCTTCGGAGCCGGAAACCTCTGTGGCTCCATGTTGGTTCCCCCTCCCCCAGTCTCCCGAAGAAGGGAAAAGTGGCCTCTCCAGCCGTGGTCTCATTTTGGTGCCATGTAGGGCTGGGCTAATGCCAGCCACGCAATCCCAGTCTTTATTTACCTTTCCAAAAGCCTCAGGAAGCCGCCCAGATGAATCCTCTCTCCCTGGGAAAAAGCCAAAATAAGCCTCCTCTTTTTACTACCTAGTTCTGCCTCACTGTTAGTAGGAAAACACAGCTTCATAGTCTTTGAGCTGGAAGGAGACTTGTGGATAATATGTTTCAATTTTCTTTTGGGGCTGGGGAAACGAAGACCAGACAGATAAAAGGGCTTGCTACATACTGTTTTCATACCATAGGGATTCCCTTCAAAGAATGTAGGTCGGAGAAAGGGAATTCCACCATTCCAAAAGCCCTAGGGGAATGGTAAATGTGTCGTTGCTTTAACTCCATCTGCACCCTTAGCCAGAGGGCAAAAGGGAATGACCATTATCCCATTAGAAATGAAATAGGCAGAGAATTGTTTAGGAACTTGATTTATGGGTCCTACCAGTTTCCTAGGTTCTCTCAACAGCTAGCAGCTCCTCTTTCTCCTCCTTGGACTTGACTCTTGGCTGCCTAGTGCTCTTGTATGTTTTAGTTCAGGGATTACCACAGCTTAAAACCTAATGGTTTGGAAGCAAGAATTCTCTTCCCTTCCTAGAAGAGCTTCTCTTCCCAGGTTTCATTTTTCGGGTGGATTATCCACCTCATCCTGTGAATCGAGATCAAGATCAGACTTCCAATCCCAAAATTCCAGCCTTTTGGCTTTGGGGAGGAAGCATGTTTACTTTGTCTGGAGCAGTGAAATCCTAGACTTTGTATTTCAGAGCTGTAAAAGTCTCCAGAAAAGAAATTAAAAGTGGGGGACTGATGTAAGATTGCCAGCTTTTTATTTTGCCAAGTAAGGACATTAAAAAACTATCTCCACTAGTTGCTATTTACTATTACCATCATTTCACAAAAGAAAGTACATTTTAATGCACACAAAATAGGAAGCATATAATCTCAGAATAAATAACAGTCCCAGGCCACCTTGCATTGATTTACATGGGTACTATATAGTGCCAGCCTCCTCCTATTTTGTTGAAGATTGGCTCCAGTTTGGTCTATTGGTCTCTAGACCAGTGGAAGGCAAACTATAGCTTGTGTGCCAAATCCGGCCCGATGTCCCTTTTTGTATGTGCCACAAGGCTAAGAATAAGCTCAGAATTTTTAAATAGTTGAAAAAAATATAGAATAGTATTTCATGACACATGAAAATTACATGAAATCCAAATTTCAGTATTCCTAAATACAATTTTATGAAATGGTGGGACTGTGATTGCTGCTTGGTCTCACACCAGAGCCTTTGCTTTTAACCACTGAGTCTCCCACCTGTCACTCCCTCTATTGCCATACCACTAGTACCTTAATTACTTATCATCAGCCACACTCATTCATTCACATTTCTTTTTGCTACAATGGCAAAGTTGAATAGTGCAGGAGACCCCAGGGCTGTCAAAGCCCAAAGTATTTACTACCTGGGTTTTTAAGAATAGGGTGGCCAACCCCTGGTATAGATTCCAAAGCAATGGTTTTCAAACTTGAGGTGCATCAGAATCACCTGGAGAGCTTGTTAAAACAGACGACTGAGTCCCACCCTAGAGTTTCTGATTCATTAGGTCTAGAGTGGGGCCTGAGAATTTGCATTTCTAACAAGTTCCCAGGCAATGGTGATGATGCCAGTCTAAGCCCACACTTGGTCTAGTGAGGAAGAAAACATATGCAAATCGTTCATGGAATTGCCATCTCTGTCTGGCCTTAGAAATTTTGACCACAAAGTCCTTCTTCTCCCCCTCCCCACTCTATTGATCAACAAATTTGACAAATTAATAATAATGTGATAACTACATTCTTAGCATTACCTGGCGTCACACACTACGATAAACACTTTACATGGATTA
The DNA here is from genome assembly GCF_964146895.1 of Miniopterus schreibersii. Lineage (NCBI taxonomy): Eukaryota > Metazoa > Chordata > Mammalia > Chiroptera > Miniopteridae > Miniopterus > Miniopterus schreibersii. The sequence goes on from NC_138116.1 coordinate 21,517,385, forward strand.
TCCCTTTAATCCCCGTAATAATCCTGTGTGCTAAAGTACTACTATCATTTTGCGGATGAGGAAACTGAGGTAGAGGTTAAATAACACATAGCCAATAATGGTAGAACTATGTTGCTTGCAGTTCGTTTCACACCAGAGCCTTTGCTCTTAACCTGCCATTCCCCATACCACTAGTACCTTCGATTAACTGTTCTTCATCATCATCACACCTGCACTAACAGCCCTTAAGGTGGCTCCTGCATTCAGTGCATAGATACAAATATTGAAGTTAGCTTTCAGAAACACAAATCTGAACATCCCACACTGTGCTGGATATCCTTTGATGGTACACCTTGGCTGATAAATTATCCATTCCTTTTTTTTTTTTTTTTTTATGTTTTTATGGATTTCAGAGAGGAAGGGAGAAGGAAAGTTAGAAACATCAATGAGGAGAGTCATTGATTGGCTGCCTCCAGCACGCCCCCTACTGGGGATCCAGCCAGCAACCCAGGCATGTGCTCTGACCAGGAATCAAATCTCTGTCTCCTGGATCATAGTTTGATGCTCAACCTTTGAGCCATGCTGGCTGGGCAAATTATCCATTCCTTAACTGGGCCTTCTGACCTTACTAATTTGGTCTCAACCCACTTGACTGTATTATCCTCTCTACTCCCCACTATCCAAGCTAAACGCCAGCCAACGTCTCCCATTTACTCCAATACATTTTTATCCCATGCCTTCACAATGTTCTCATCTGTCTGAAATGTCCTCCTATTGTCTCAATCTTTAAGACCCACCTCGGTTTTCATTTCCTCAATTCCTTCCAAGATAGTATGTTCGTTCTTCTCTGTGCTCCTAGACAACTTTATTCTCCCATAGGTTTCACTATTTCTTATACTATATTGTTATGATTGTCACTCTCAACCAAGGTAAAGGTCAAGGGTAGATGCTTTCTCTTTAATATAACTAAACAGCTCACTTACTCATTTACTGAATATTCATTAAGTTCCTACTTTGTGCCAGGTATGGTTCTAGGTGCTGAGGATACAGCATTGAACAAAACATGAAGTTTACATTCTAGTGGGACAAGATGATAAACAAGGTAAATTACATGTTAGATGGTAGTAAGTACTATGAATTAAAATAAAGCAGAAAAGGGGAGAGGGATTTTGGAGGAGGGTTGTGAAATTATATAGGGTGGCCAGAGAAGATCTGATGAAAAGATATTTAGAGTGAGAGAGGATATCTGAAGGAGTGATCCAGGTGGAGGAAACAAGTGAAAAGACCTAAGCAGACATATGCCAGGTGTGTTTGAAAAACAGCTAAGAGGTGAGTGTGGCAGGGGAGGAGTAAAGAAGGGGGAAGCAGTAGGAGTGCAAGTTAGAAAGCAGTACCAGGGAGCCAGATCCTATATAGGCCATACTAATGATGATTTTATTTTTACTCCAAGTAAGATGGGAAGCCATGAGTTTTGAGCAGAGGAAAAATCTCCTTCAGGATCACTATGGCTGCTGTGTTGAGAACAGATTTAAGTAGGGGGAGGCAAAGGTTGAAACTGAGAGACTAATTACAAGGGTACTGCAATAAAAAAGTAAGATATGGTTATGGCCTAGACCAAGGTTGTGGAGGTGTTTTGAAGGTATGTGATTCTGGATACATAGTTTGAAGGCCAATGGGACTGAAGACTGATTGGAAAGAAAGAGAAGAAGGCTGAAGAAAAAGCAGGATTTGGGTGGGGGAAATTCAGGAGTGTAAGTTTGAAATGCCTGTTAGACATCTAAGTGGATATGTCTCTTAGGTAGTTGGATATATGATTTTGAAGTTAGGGGATGAGTCCAGGAAGAAGATATAAATTTGGGAGTTGTTAGTGTAGAGATGGTATTGAAAGTTTTGAAATGGGAGAGATCACCATGAGATCACCTACTGCCACATCCCCCTTCATTGATATCCCTAATCCCAATACTTCCCTTGCAGACCTCAGGCCACAGAGTCTGGTGGAAGAGGGCTGGGGCTCTCTTGGCTTCTTAACACATTCACACCCATTTGTTTAAATTTCCAGTGTTCCAGTGCTTCATGCTTTGGGCAAACGAGGCAGAGACATAGTTTTAATTAGAGGTTTTCACATTAGGCCAAGAATGTTAGTCATCTTTATCTCCATATGGATTGAAAAAATATATATATGTCATCAGAAAAGAAAAACAATCAACTAAAACTGTAAGTTTTGCCACGAGGAATTCTGTAAAGACTTACTGGCTAAAGGTGCCTGGAAATTAACACACACACACACACACACACACACACACACACACAATGTACAATGAGATATAGGAAGAACTGCTCAGTATAGCTGAATACCCTTAAGTATTCCTATTCCCAGTAAAAGTAAAAATCCCTTCTGAGATTTCCTTTGCTTGAGCCCTTCATGAACCTCCAGAAGAGGCTAGAAGTGACAAGAAGGCTGGGGAGTTGGCCGTTGGGAAAGAACTGTTGGTAGCTGGCAATACTCATTCCAGGGAGGTTGTGGCAAACTCCCTCGGGGGCAGACATCATGGATTTTACCCCCTCTGGGAACTAGAGGTTCGTCGGTTTCTGGTCTTGATCCCTCAGAGACAAAGGACTTCATTTTCTCCCATACCAGTGTGGGGCTAACGGGGAGTGGAGGGGGCGGCGGGTTAGAATTCTACCCCAGGAAACACCCAGAGGCTCCAAGAGGAGGCTGAAGCCTGATTTTGGTCCAGAAGGCTTGCAGGGCTGCAGGGGCCGCCAGCCCGGGGAAAGGGCCGCCGAGCGCAGGCCCGGTACGCGGGGCGATGGGTCTACGTCCACGAAGGGCACCTCTACCTCCCGCAGCCCCCTTCCTTCCTCTCAGCCCCATTCTCTTGCGCTCCTTTTTCCCTGGGAGCCTCTGCATTCCCCATCCACCGTCGCCGCCCTCGCCCTTTCTTCCCTCCTCCGGCAGCCCACCTTCACCCCGCTCCTCCGCGGGCTCCTTGGTCCTCGCCCCTGATCCCCAGCCTCCCCTGGCCGGCCTCCTGCGCCCCGCTCCCCGCCCCCCTCGCGGCGGCGGCGGCGGCAGCGGCGGCGGCGGCAGCAGCCCCTTTCACAATAGCGCGGCCCGCCTCCCTCCTCTCTGCTCCCGGTTAGCTCCCGCCCGCTGCTCTCCCAGCGCATGCGCCCTCCGGTCGACAGCGGCTGCGGCGGTGGCGGCTACGAGCGGCTCCGTTTTTTTAAAGGGAAACGCTGAGGCGCCCGGGGTGACTGTGGGGGGAGGGGACCCCGAGCCGCGGAGACCCCCGAGGGAGGCGACAGATCCCCTCCCGGAGTAGGAGGGCTTTGGGCGGACCCATCCCTCCCACCCCCTCCTGAGGAGGAGCGGGGGGGAAATGGAGGCTCGGGGCGGCTGAGGCGAGCTCCGGGGCGGGGGGCCGGGGCGGGGAAGGGGGGGTGTGGGGTGGGGAGACGAGGCGGGCCCGGCCGGGCCAGGGGGGGCCGAAGCGAGCTCCGGGGATGAGCTCGGGGGCGGCTCGGTGCGAGCTCCTGCCTCTGAGGCGAAGGCGGCGGCGGCGGCAGCAGAGGCGGCGGCGAGGCCCCCATGGGCCGGCGGCGGGCCTCAGCCGCGGCCTCCACTTCTCCGCACGCCGGCGGGATGGCGCCCGGGCCCCGGAGGAGCCGCGCTAGCCGAGGCCTGCTGCCGCGCTGCTGAGGCGAGCCCGCCAAACTCCCCTCCCCCTCCTCCGTCCTCGACCCCCCGCACCTCGCCCCTTCCCCACCCCCTCCTCAGTCTCGGTCCCCGGCGCTGCTCCGGACCACTATGACCATGAGATCCGCAGTGTTCAAGACGGCCGCGGCCCCTGCCGGCGGCAACCCAGAGCAGCGACTGGACTACGAGAGGGCTGCGGCGCTGGGCGGGCCCGAGGACGAACCCGGGGCGGCCGAAGCCCACTTCCTCCCCCGGCACCGTAAGCTCAAGGAGCCGGGGCCTCCGCTGCCCTCCTCCCAGGGCGGGAGTCCCGCGCCCTCTCCGGCCGGCTGCGGCGGCAAGGGCCGGGGCTTGTTACTCCCGGCCGGGGCGGCCCCCGGGCAGCAGGAAGAGAGCTGGGGCGGCTCGGTGCCCTTGCCCTGTCCGCCCCCGGCCACCAAACAAGCCGGCATTGGGGGGGAGCCAGCAGCAGCCGGAGCCGGCTGCAGTCCCCGACCCAAGTATCAGGCGGTGCTGCCCATTCAGACCGGCTCTCTCGTGGCGGCGGCCAAAGAGCCTACGCCCTGGGCTGGGGACAAGGGTGGGGCGGCTCCCCCAGCTGCCACAGCCTCGGACCCGGCGGGACCCCCACCACTACCTCTGCCCGGGCCGCCACCCCTCGCGCCCACCGCCACTGCCGGGACCCTGGCGGCCAGCGAGGGCAGATGGAAGAGTATGAGGAAGAGCCCTCTCGGGGGTGGCGGCGGCTCGGGAGCCTCCAGTCAGGCCGCCTGCCTCAAACAGATACTTCTGCTGCAATTGGACCTCATCGAGCAGCAGCAACAGCAGCTGCAGGCCAAGGAAAAGGAGATCGAGGAGCTGAAGTCAGAGAGAGACACGGTACGCGAGGGGTTAATCTGTCGCGCCGAGGAGCGAGTTGTGCGCATGCTCAGGGCAAGGGGGCTGTAAGAGGTTAAGGTATTCCTTGGTTAGGGGTAAGGAGGTTGACCACCAGCAAAGGAACACCTTAGGTGCCAGGTGCTTGGGAGCTAGGCTCACTGACACGTTGGGTTGGAAGGAAGGGTTAAAGGGCACCCTCCCAGAGGGGTGGGGAGGGAAGGTTGCAGATGCCAAAGGGTTAATTTAAAATGACAGCCCCAGACTTGTGGGAAAGACGTTTAGAGTGGGAAAAGACCTGATTTGTGAAGGGTTGAAAATGAAAAGGTGGGATGCATATGTGATGGCTTTATGGAACGGGTTAAATTAAGAGCTTTTGCGTTAGAAATACATTCTGGAGGAGAGGGACATAGCAGCTGTTGCTCTAACCACTGCTGTAGCATCTTTGGATAGGAGAGTGGTAGGCCTTTTAATTGGTAGAGGTGATTCACAGTGGAATTCTATTTTAGTTTTCTTAAATGACATTAAGAGAATTACTGCTTTTGATTTCAGACAGTTTTTAATAGGAAGCAGTTCTAAAATCTGACCCACTGACCAGCTGCCTTGTATAAGAATAGTGTTTAAGGCCGGAAGATTTTAAGGCATCAGGGGAAAGGAAGCTTATTAAATGTGTTAAGCAGAGCCCCCACCCCCCAAAATCTCTATATTTTAGAATCTTAAAGTAGTAGGGAAGGCATTTATTATTTCTTTGAACTTCTGAGCAGCATGACTATATAGGCTTAAGGGCACATTATGTGTTGAAACATATTCCTTCAGATATCAGGAAAGCTGTGGTGATGGGGGTATTACTGTGCTAGCATACCTTACAGCTGCCTAAAAATAAACATGGTTTCTACAATTGTGTTAAGGTTGCAGCAGCCACTCTCTCTCTCTCTCTTTCTTTCTTTCTTTCTCTTTCTTGGTTTGTGCCATGGGGTGAGCAAGGGAGCAGAGGGCTATTCATTTTGTTTGCTTCCAAAGGAATTGCATTAGGCAGCGGCTGTATTATTGGAGAATGCATTCTGCAAGGTGGAATGGGAGCTGGGACAGATCTCATTAAAATATCTCATGGTGTTGATTTGTGGAAGTTACTCAACATGGAGGTGGCACTGCTCAGCTACTGTACTGCAGTCTAGGGGTGTGATGGTACTGTAATTACAACACATCATATCCTTACATGGGAGGGGGGAGCAGAAGAAGAAATCAAGGAAATGTCACCCACAGACCATGGTTAAGGCTGTGAATCAAAACAGAAGGAGATGAAATGAGAGTATGGTGACAGGGAGGCTCTCTGCTGATTGTGGAGGTTTCTGCTCGGTTCCTGAGGTAATGGCCTCTTTGCAGATTTTCCTAGGCAGGAAAAGTGAGGTGAGTTAAGGATAGAGTGTCAGTCTGAACTTGGCATTCACTGCTTCTGTTGTGTATTGCAGTCTTAGTGTTGCTTAAGCTTGTTTCTCTTATTCCAGTTGTTTGGCCTCTACTGAAATCTGGGCAGCTAAGTAGATGTAACAGAGGCAACATTAATATCACTGTCTAACCCAAATAAAATTCTTATTATAGGGTATAAGTAGCACAGTTGGCACCATTTCTCAGAACATTTTAATGTGACGTTTTTAGTGATAATAGGCTTCCATTTTCTGTTTGATTATGTAGTCTTCCCTTTAGAGTTAAAAGACTGTTTTTAGTCAATATTTAGATATATAGGTATAATTTTCTTCTGTTATCTTAAGTGCAAAGCAGCAAAGCAATGTGCATATTTCACCATTGATGGGATTTATGGGTAATGGTTTCTATTATAATTCTTCCAAATTGAATGTTCATTGTTTAGGTGACAACCCCCACCCCACCCCCCAGACCCCTTTCAAATAACACTGCAATCCTTATTGGCACTGTGACTGTATGAGCTTTTAATTCCTTCTCAATGTACTCTTTGGACTTTGCCTTTGAGTATAGTGTTTTAGAGTGGAAGTAGAGAGGATAGGATTTGGAGAACCCTAGGGCCTCTTAAAAGAACCTAAGGTTAATTCTGGAAACTACCAAACTGACTTGGAGCCACATGGTTAGCAATAGCAGAGACCATGCCATTTAAAAGGCATGTTGTGGCCCCTCCCAATGAAGAGGATCTTCTTTCACAAGAATGAACTACAAATTTCCCCATGTCCCTACCCATTTAGGTTAGCCCCTAAAATTAAGCAATGTACCTTGTCTTCTCTGTTGTGTTTAAGGAAAACTAGATTAATGTCTGCCTATTAAAAAGAAGTTGAATTGCTATGGTCCATGGAAAGAGGTAGAAGACCATACAGATTCCTGAATGGGGCTAAGTACCTGCATTTAATTTTTTGTGCTTTAAGTCTGCATTTTGCCACTCTCTTTTAGCTCCTTGCTCGGATTGAACGTATGGAAAGGCGGATGCAGCTGGTAAAGAAGGATAACGAGAAAGAAAGGCATAAGCTGTTTCAGGGCTATGAAACTGAAGAGAGAGAGGAAACCGAGCTATCTGAGAAAATTAAACTGGAGTGCCAGCCAGAGCTTTCTGAGACATCCCAGACTCTGCCTCCCAAGCCTTTTTCATGTGGGCGGAGTGGAAAGGGACACAAAAGGTGTGCTGATAACTTTGTTACGCTGTCTGAACATGTTGAGGACACTTGTTCTCAGTGACTGACTGTAGGGGACGGGGACTCGTGAATTAGTTTTAATACAACCATGTTCTGAATTATGAGGTCTTCTGTGTTGAGAAAGTATCTTGAAACATTCTTGTGCAGGCTATAAAAGTTTGTTAGGAACATTTTGGTCACAGTAGTAATTACTGAATGCAGAGTACATCATAAAGAGAATGGGCAACAAATGTGACAGCTGAGTTTCTTAAAGAAAACGATAGCAGGTCACTTCAAGTTAGGAAGTGTTAAATTCCTTCATTGTGTTAAGTATTGGTGAATATAAAAAAGTAAGATCTAACTGTCCTTGGACTCAGAGAGATTAGTCTAGCTGTGAGGATGGAATAAATTTTAAAACTAAGAATTCAACTGCAATAACATATGCTAGATAGACAACAGTAAGACTACTATTGTAAGATTCAAGGGTATTAAAGATTATTTTGAGTTAGAATAGTGAAACTTTAAGAAGGAGATGGATCTTGAAAAAGTATAGAATTTAGGTTGGTAAAAAGAAAAGGAGATGGCATTCTAGGAATGTGAGGTAGTAGGAAGGGGGTAGTGGTGGGAGAAAGAGAGCCAGCAGATAGCAAGAAAAAAGAAATAGAGATTGTTACTAACATGGTATAGGATTGGAGGGGGGAATAAGAAACTGGTCTCTGGTTGACAGGAATGAAATAAACCACAGGGTAAGTGGCACCTAATATTAGCTAAAGGATCCTGAATAAAGTAGGGACCTTTTTAGATTTAGTAGGCAATAGGATACTATAGAGGTTTTTAAGCATGAAAACTCACTTGTTCAGTAAACATTTACTAAGAGCCTATTATATGTACTGTTAAGCATGAGGCTGTTCCTGCTCATGAATGCCAAATGAACCTAGACATTTAGATACCTGAATAAAAGCTAGTTCTCTTACCCCAAAATGAAATCAAATCAGATTTTATTCAAGAGTCAATGAATTGTATTATATTTTCTCCCCTATCTAATAGGAAATCCCCATTTGGAAGTACAGAAAGAAAGATTCCTGTTAAAAAGCTGGCTCCTGAATTTTCAAAAGTCAAAACAAAAACTCCTAAGCACTCTCCCATTAAAGAGGAACCTTGTGGTTCCTTATCTGAAACTGTTTGTAAACGTGAATTGAGGAGCCAAGAAACTCCAGAAAAGACCCGGTCTTCAGTGGACACCCCACCAAGACTCTCCACTCCCCAGAAGGGACCCAGCATCCATCCCAAGGAGAAAGCCTTCTCAAGTGAGATAGAAGATTTGCCGTACCTTTCCACCACAGAAATGTATTTGTGTCGTTGGCACCAGCCTCCCCCATCACCGTTACCATTACGGGAATCCTCTCCAAAGAAGGAGGAGACTGTAGCAAGTAAGGCATAGAGAACACTTGCTCTTATACCCTAGTGGTGGCGGTCAAGCTAACAAGTGTGAAAATGCCTTTGGCATTTTTAAAAAAGTGCAATCAATAAAGCAGAGTTCTGTCAAGAATGAGTAAGTTAACAGCCAGAGACAGACACTGTGCAGGCATTGCAAATAGATGGAATTACAGCAAAATGTGCTCAATGTATTTGCCTGCTTACAACACTGGGAGATGTGTTTGCCAGTAAGTTGCTCATCACAAGAGCACCAGACTTGGGGGTGTAATCTCCAGCAACTTGCATGCCCTCTGAAAAAAGGGTTTTCTGTGCTTTGAAATGCATAGAACTTATACTTTGCCATGCACGACTGTTCCTGCAATTGATATTGTGTGAAACCTGGGCGGGTGGTCTTTGGGTGTTCTCAGGGGCCAATGATAATTTTTGGGTTGGGGAGCCAGCTTGGGGTGGGGAATTTCACCTGGGCCTCCGCTCTTTAACTATATAAACATTTATCTGTATCTCTTTGTCCCGGTCTTGGGGGGCAGGAGGAATCTGCCAAAGACCAAGAGTCTTACTTTATCTTATTATACTTCACAAAGGTTCTAAATGTGAAGAGTTTACTTGGATTGCAGTAGCCCATTGGTTGTTCATATATTTAAATAAAATGGTCTACAAACTATTTTTCAAACAATAAGGACTATCTTGGGATATCTGAGCTGCTTGGGGAGGGTGTGGGGTGTGGGACCTTGGTCTTCATTCCCTTTTTTTCTTTATGGCTTCCACACAGATATGCCCCCCTATCTCCTACATTAATCAGTTACCAATGTGCCTTCAATTGTGTAATGTTAGTCTATGACAGTCACTATGGATGCTCTGGGTGATGGTGGGGGAATCCTTCTTGGATAGAGCTGCAGCCCTGAGTTTCTACCACTGTCTTGCCCCAGCAGGGATGGGGATGGGAATCCATTCAATAAGATACAAGCATTCTCCAGGCTTTGTCAGGCTGTTCTGGTGACAAAATTAAGTGGGAAGATAGATTACTCTTCTTAATTATCTAAAATTCATTAGGCCTCACATTTGTGTACATGAAATAGACCAGGATCCTGATCTAGGTTCAGGTTTTTTGTTGGTTCAGTCAGTTGAACAGGTTCATCCTTAAGTTAACCTTGCAGCCATGGCAATGCTGTGTAACAAGAGAAACCATGAAGCAACTTCCCATCCGGAATTGGGAAATAGCTTGGTCCAGAGCTGTTCTGTGTGACTGGCTGTTTTTGAAAACCCTATCTGCCCTAGTACAGAAAATTCGAAGCACCTCTGAGGTTGTGGGCATAGCAGTACAGAAGGAGTCTGATTGGCGGGGAATCCCAGCCCTTTGAGGAGCCTGAGTTGTGAATAACATGTGAATCCTTCTTCTTGATGCCCTATCTCAAGAGGAAGTCTCAATGGCTTATCCTAAGGAAGCCAAAGTCTTTGTGCATGTTGTTCAGGCTGGACCAGCAAGGTAGTTTGTTTGGAGGGAGGAGGGAGCTGTTTAAGAAGACTATATATGTAAGTTTTGAGAACACTGATCTTTTATTTGAAAAATAGGGTCAACTTTTACTCACCTGCCATGTTCTGAGTTTAAGGTTTGATATCCTTGGCCATCAACTGTTGCAGGGAAACCACCCTAAATAATGAAGAAAAGAAGTCGTCTCAGTGTAAAAAAAAAAGTGGTGGGCTTATTTTCTTTTCTTTTGTCTGTTGTTCCCTCTTCCCCTCCCCCAGAGAGAAACTCTCAAAAGAACAACTCAAAAAAACCAAATGGCTTCCTAGTGAGAGCTTCAGTGACGATCCTTTCCTCCATTTTGGGTATGGGCTTTTTTTCTTTTTACACTGAGATGATTCTTCTTTCCTGCATTATTTAGGGTGTCTGATGCCATCAAGTGTTGCAGGAGAAACTTCAGTCTTGGCTGGTGAGTAGAATAGGAATTGTGCTGGATGGGCCTGGGGTGGGGGCTGGTGGGATGGTGGATGGTCGGGAGCTGCATTCCCCGTCAGTTGGATGTGGGAGAGTGAGACTCCTTGGTGTATGATTACACTGTAGACTTCAAAATGACTACAAATTTCAGTTGTTTTTCAGGAACTACAATAGCATCCATTATATGAATTGTCAGGTATTGGCTTAGGGTTTTTTGGTGATCCTGTGTTTGGCAGACTGCAATGGCATTTTAGGTTCTTTTATACCATAGCGAGGACACTGAATATGGCTTCAGGTGAGGCCATAGAATGGATTCCTATCACTTGGTAACTTTGTCTTACTGGGGAGAGACCTCTTGTCCTAGTGAATAGTAGGAGGGTTATGTGACCTTGGATTTAAGAGTGGTTCCACCCCTCCTCCCTTCCTTTTTCTTTTTCTTTTTTTTTTCTAGTTCCTTCTTGGAGGGACCACTCAGTAGAGCCTCTAAGGGACCCAAATCCTTCAGACCTTTTGGAGGTAGGTACCCAAGACCTCTCAATGGGAAGGAGTGAGAGACAGAGTAGAAATGGGAGTATAACTTGAATATATCACAATAACTGTTTGGGTTAAATAAAACTTTAAAGCTAGAAGGTTACTTGAGGATTATCCACTTCAGCTCTGTTGTATAGATGAGAAAACTGAGGTCCAGGGTGGTTAAGTAATTTATTCAAAAATGAATAGCTAGGGAGTGTTCAAAGCTGGAGTTCATGTTAAGTGGAAAAGTTAGCATGTACCACCACTCAGCAACAAAATTATATATTCCAAACTCATTTGACTTAAAAATTTGATATCTATTTTGAACTCGGATTCTTACAAAGTATGGGGGGTTTATGACAGTCTCACGTGTTGTTTCAGTTTGACATGACTTTCACTTTAGAAAGTTATGGAAATGATTTTGAAATTTGGAGATTCTACAAGGGTGAGGGTAGGGGAAGGAGTATGTTTGTTTTGTTGATTCTGTTACCACAAGGTTCCCATAATATGCATAGAACTCACAGACTCAGGTGGGACCTGAAGATGAAAGATGTTACCTTCCTGGAAGCTGGAAATGAATTAGTGTGTCACATGGTGATAAATAGCTTATCAGCTGCTGTTCTTTACACAGAACCTAGATGACAGTGTGTTTTCGAAGAGGCATGCAAAACTGGAGCTGGATGAAAAGAGAAGGAAAAGGTGAGGCTAGAGATGTTTATCCTGGGAACAACTGAGCTCTAGGACCCTGACTCCTCTTTCATCCATACTGTGGAGAGTCCTGGAGCTCTTAACACTCTTAAATTCCTAGCTTCCCAGTTGGTTGAGTATCTTTGTTTAAAGTGGTAGTTGTTGTAGGTAAAATGTTTGGCCTCTTTTTCTTCGGATATGCCCTCTCAGTTCCACTCTCTTTGATCACCAACACATGATTTGGACTCCTAGCCCTAAACAGTCTTCTGTAACCAGGCAGGCAGTTCTCTTTAACATCCTCCACCCCAACCCCTCTACCCCCAATCAAGAACAGTCAGCAAAGATCTCCCTAGCATCTGGATTGTGTAAATTGCTTTTATATAGAAGGTTTTCAGTAATGTTGGGTTTGTTTGTTTTGTTTGTCTGGTTTGTTTTTCCCAGATGGGATATTCAGAGGATCAGGGAACAAAGAATTTTACAGCGACTGCAGCTCAGAATGTATAAAAAGAAAGGAATTCAGGAATCTGAGCCTGAGGTTACCTCATTTTTCCCTGAGCCAGATGATGGTAAGTTTTGTCTATCTAAAAGAGTAGATTTCTTTTAAAGAAGAAAAAGGGCACAAGGCTCCAGGTTACAACTTGTTCTGAATGAATGAACAGTATGTTGGAGCAGGTATAGTTGACAGCCATTTCTCATCCGTGTCACTAACTAGATTGCATTTAACTTTCTTCCATAGTTGAAAGTTTGATGATTACTCCCTTCTTGCCTGTTGTAGCATTTGGACGACCATTACCAAAATTAACTCCACAGTAAGTATAAAGTGTTCTTTTTCCTGTCCCCTCTAGATAGCCAGCACTTCATCGCCCTTCAGACTGCATGAAAGCCTAGATATAAGTGGAACAGGCAGCTTAGGGATAGCCATGGTTCTTTGACAGAAGTAAGACTACCTGGGCAACTAGCTTTTGCAGTGGTAAGATTCCCAAGCCCAGAGTTAAGAGGATTGCTTTTTAAGTTAGAAATAAATTATTCAATCACTTTAATAGCGTAATATTGCTCTGGCTTTGAGGCAGGAAAAACATTCCAAACTTGGGACTTTTTTGAGTGAAGGCTAGGAGTGGTGAGGGACATGGTATCTTTTTTGGAATTACTCTCATGTCCACACTGAATCCCTCTAGTCTTGGAAGTTGATTTCCTTATCCTTTTTTGCCAGGAATTTTGAACTGCCCTGGTTGGATGAGCGTAGCCGATGCAGGTTGGAGATCCAGAAGAAGCAAACACCTCACCGGACGTGTAGGAAATGACTGTGCTGGCAAGAACCTTCTGTCTTCAGATAGTTGTAGCATGCCATTCCCAGAGAGTGGCAGAGACCTGTATATGTGACCTGTGTCCTCATGTATGTTATTCACTAATAATGCCCTTCCATACTCCCTTGATCTTGGTTTTGTTTTCCTCACTCTGATTTCACAAAAACTCTTTCATTGGGCTAATTGTGAATTATAGAGAGTGATTGGGATATCTTTTCCTCTTTTGGGGAAATGAGCTCTCAAGCTAAATCTCTAGGGTGGCAGATTTGGAAGCTCCCAGGGTCTGCTTCTATACATTTGCCTATGTTAAAGGGGTAAAGGGCTCTTTCATTACACTTGTGGAAGATAAAGCATCCCCTGCCTTTAGATCTGTGCTGCATGGCACTCTTCTTGCCCTGTTATACCCTTCCATATAGTTTGAGTATAGTGGTTTTTACCCTAAAACAAAACAAAACAAAAACCTCACCACGAGCTTAAAGACCAGATGAGGAATAACAAGTGAAGTGATGAAACAAGTCATCTTCACAGGGTAGAAGAGATTGGAGAGTTGTAGATAAATGTCTGAAAAGACAGTTCTCTTAAAACTATTCTGTGATATAGAGATGTGGGAAGGGATGTTTGGCTGTGATTTTTTTTAACTTTTTTTTTTTTTTTACTTAATGGGTAACTGAATTTCTTCCCCCACCCCTCAAAAAATAAAATATTTGGAAAAGAGAATGGGGATGGTTACTTTTGGACAAGTTATGGCTCTAAACGAAAGCAGTTGACATTTGGGGATGGCATGCCAGAACCTGTATAGATGTCCTTGTGTCACATCACTTCTCAAGTATTCCTTTGTTGGGCTTTATCCTTTTAGCTGAGCTCTTGGTGGTGGGATAGAGATTTAGGGAGGGTGGGGGGTATATGTGGAAATATGTGCTTCCTTTGGCTGGCAAATGTCTATATCTTGAAACAAACAGATATACCTAATGAGCTTCTCTATTTACGTTGTAAAATCAGATTTGTATGTGTACCATCTTGGTTCCCCACCACCAGTACCACACACACCTCTTTTGTTAAAAAATGTCAGGCCAGCACTCCAGGCCACTTTGGTCTCAGTGTAAGATCCCTGTAACTATCTGGAAGGAAAACAGAGTCAAGACTTCTGGTCTTAAATATATAGGAATTGCCTTTCTTTAGTCTTCAGGACTATTGTGTGAAAACAAGTAGGGACCTAATCTCCTAGAAGATAGGGACTTTTATCCTTGAAGAGAATATGTCCCTAGCTTATTAGCACTTTTAGAGGAGAAGCCAAGGTATGTAGGGTGTGTGGCCGGCCCATCAGTGGAGCATGAGAGAATGGGATACCATTGTGGGAAGAAAAGTTAAGTTCCTCAGGGGCCTCCCACTGCTAAAGCTTTTTGTGAGATGTTGATCTGTGCTCCCTGGGTTTGACTTTTAAAAGAATTATTCCGGCAGCACATGTAGTATTCTTGGATGATCTTGCTGCTCTTATTTCTCCTTTTGTGTGTGTGTGTGGCTTTGGGTTTTCATTTGTAACTCCATCTGTTTAGGAGAGTGGGCTCTCCACAGGGAACCTGCTGTGAACTCCATTGCAAGAATGTAGAGAGAAATAGGACTTATTCCACTAGGGGCTCTCATCTCACACCTTAAGAAGAGGAAGGGGATTTCTAGAAAAATGGCCAGATTTTCTGTTTTCCATCGTTTTAACATGGCAAGCTTTCTGGTTTTCTTACTCTGACCTATGTTATGTTTCTTTATAATGTACCCAAGAAGAAAAAAGACCAATTAGTGTCTCTTTACTTTGTTCCTTGATTCCTCTGAGTTTCTTCTTGATTTTCAGTATTTTTGTTGGATTCCCAAATTTGGATATGGGTTAGCAAATTAATCTTTTGTTTGTGCCCTACCCAAGGGACTCTCCAGATTCTGAACTTGAGCTAGATGAAGAGGAATCCGTGAGGTGCTATCTGGCCAGACTTAAGTGGATTCTATTTCCTTGGTTCTCCCTCTACCTAGAACCTCTTACTTTATTGACCCCTCTTCTAGATCAATTCTTCTTTCATTTGGATATGCTGAGGTTTGTTTAGGAGTTTGGAGAATAGATTAGCAAAGTTCCAAGAGTGAAATTACAGTGTGTTAAGAGTGTGGGGGGAAAATTCATCTTATTTTTTCCCTACATGGGGTACAACACTGTGAAATTCAGTCTTCAACTGAAGGCCCTGCAGTTCTCCTAAAACATAGTTCTTTGTTTTGTTCTTTAACAAAGTTTAAGCTAGTGTTAATAAATTAAAAAGAGAAATTGCTTGTCTGTCCACTTCAGCTTTGTTTTAAGCCCATTTCATATTGTTGTCCGTGTTGTAATTCATACTTTTGATACCATTTCTGATGTGTAAAATTGGTTGTCTTGTAAATATCTTATAAAGAGTTCAATTGTAAATAAACTATTGTGGCTGTTAATTTTTGAACTTCTGTTTCAATTTATTTTATTGGGAAGCATTAAACAATTCTGCTTGTAGATTTTAAATCTATTTCACAAAATAGAAAAACATACCATTTTCCCTTTTATTAAGGTATTCACTTACATTTGTGTATAAGCACAATGTATGTTTCATCCCTCTTTTTCCTGTATTCTTCCTTACACATATTTGGCAACTTTAAAAACAAGAGATTATAGAATATTTGGTGCCTGGTGTCTAAATTAATAAAACCTCTAAGTTGAAAAGCCCTTAGAGGTCATCTAGTCTGACCTCTAATACACGATTTCCCCTTGACAACATTCCAGATAAATGAAGTCCAGATTCTGCTCAATACTTTGTTTTTTTCCATACATTTTCCCCCCTAAATGTTAGAAAATTCTTTCTCGTTGACAAAACCTAACTTCTTATAACTCAAACCCATGAGTTCTTGCTTTGCCTTCCAGGGTGATGAAAAAGATCAATTCCTGAAAGAAAAAGAAGGATCAATTCCTTTTCCTCATAGTTCCCTGATGAAAGATTCCTGTGACTATCCCAACTCTCCTCTTCACGGGAAACATTCAGAAATTACACTTGTTCCTCAAAAGAAGATTCTTTGTTTTTTTAAATCCTCACCAAGGATATGTTTTTATTATTTTTAGAGACAGAAAGGGAGAAAGAAACATCAATGTGAGAAACTTCCATAGGTTGCCTCCCATATGTGCCCCGATTGGGGATAAAGACCAGGAACTGAATCTGCAAACTTCTGGTGTATGAGACGACACTCCAACCAACTGAGCCACCCCACCAGGGCAAGAAAGGATTCTTGAGGGCCCAGGCTGGGTAGCTCAGTTGGTTAGAGCATCATCCTGATACACCAAGGTTGCAGGTTCGATCCCCAGTCAGAGCCCATACAAGAAGCAACCAATGAATGCATAAATAAGTACAACAAGAAATTGAAGACTCTGTCCAAAATAAACCAATACATAAAATTTTTTAAAGAAAGAATTTTTAATTTTTCAGTTCCTTCTGTATGAGTGAACAATTTGCTCATGTCCATTTGAAAATCGAGTCCTCCAGCCTGGCTGGGGTGGCTCAGTGGTTGAGTGTCAACCTATGAACCAGGAGGTGGTTGTTGATTCCAGTCAGGGCACATGCCCCTGAGATCCATCCCCAGTAGGGGGCATGCAGGAGGCTGCCGATCAATGACTCTCATCATTGATGTTTCCATCTCTTCCTTCCTCTCTCTGACGTCAATAAAAACTTTTTTTTTTTTTTTTAAATTGAAGCCAGACCAAACAACTGAAAGGCAAAGTGGTAGACTATCATTTTTCTTATTTAGACAGTAAACTTGGCAGCCTTATTTGCATCAATTTATCTTGTGATCAATAAGACCCTCAAGTCTTTTTTTATTTTATTTTAACAAATCATACATCCTCCATTTTGGACTGGGGCAGTTGGTTTTTGGAGCAGGATTTACAAGTTGTCATATTTGGCCACTTGTTTAACCAGTTAAGATCTGTTTGGATCCTGGTTCTCTCTCTCAGAAGGCATTCAAAATGCCTTCTAGTTTCATGTTGCCTATACATTTGATAAGTATCAGGAACTCTAACCATATATAATTTGTAAATATATTACAACAATCCTGTGCTGTGCCACAGGGACCTTTACTATATGTATATTAAGGTGTACTCTTGTAGGTGCACTAATAATTTAGCTCACACGTCTTGTATGTCCAAAGAAAATAGAGGGTGGGGGAAAAGGTTTACAGTTGTTTGTATGAAAAATAATACAATAATTAATAAAGAATAATACAAGACTAAACTGTTTCGCATACTCAAAACTATAAACCTACTTTTGCCCCACCTGGCATACTGATTTTTTTTTCCATTTCTGACAAATGCCTTGCCAAAATCAAAGCATTCCCCTCATCTGGTTAACAGGGGAATCATATCAGTATAGGGAACCAACGACGGTTCCTAATCATCTCTTCTTTTTAAATCAGTTCTAAAATCTTGGCAAGACTAGCATCATGCCAGCCTGCACTTTGGGAGAGGTGATGGCTGGGGTGGAGAGGACACATGAAGAAGGAAGAGGAAATGAGAACACAGGGAAAATGCAGCAACAGTAAGTCCTCGGGCTTCACTGCAGACAACACGGTTTTTCCTTCGCCTTTTAGCTTAAAATGGGATGGTGTGGCAAACCTGATGATGCAGCACAACTACTTTACAGGTTTACTTTGATTCGTGAGTTTACCAAACAAATGCAGTAAAATGATTTGCTTCAAACGTAGGCAGAAACGAGAAATTGAAAAAGAAAACCATGAAACAGCTCCAATGCCGCAGTGAAGCTGTGACAGGTCCACGCCTACCACTCGGAAAGCCCAAGATGGCCGGGCCAGGAGCCTAAGGAGGCTGCCCAAACCTAGATCCCCTCGCCCGGAGCCCACCCTGGGGAAGTCTGGGGACGTGCCACGCCCCCTCACGTAACCGATTACGTAATCCCGCTCGCCAGCAAACGTGCCGCAGCGCGCCAGACCCGCCCCCAGTCCCGGGCTCCCGAGAAGCCGGACTGTCAGTGCCGCACGTGAAGCATGCTGGGACTAGCTTTCTGGACTCCCGGCAGCCCCTGCGACGGGCGTACGTAAGGAACTGGCTGGCCGCGGCCGTTCTCCGTAAGATGGCGGACCGGCGGCGGCAGCGCGCTTCGCAGGACACGGAGGACGAAGAATCTGGTGCTTCTGGCTCAGACAGCGGCGGTTCCCCGGCGCGGGGCGGCGGGGGCTGCAGCGGTAGCACGGGAGGCGGCGGTAGCGGTTCTCTGCCTTCCCAGCGCGGAGGCCGAGCCGGGGCCCTTCATCTGCGGCGGGTGGAGAGCGGGGGGGCCAAGAGCGCTGAAGAGTCTGAATGTGTGAGTGCGCGCGGGCGGGGTGGGGCGGAGTGGGCTGGGGCGGGTGGCCTGCGGGCCCCAGGGCGGTAGGTTTAGGTGATGATGGGAGGCTGGGAGTTGGTGGTAGATGCTGAGGCTTATTGTGTTGAAGTATCGAACTGCTGTCTCTGCGGTTTGCATCCGGAGCCCCAAGGGAAGAGGAGGGGTTGGGGGTCTCTGGGAGGAGTGCGGAGTCTGTGCGAATTGACCGAAACTGGGGCTGGAGGTGAAGAGACCTGACCTCCCTCAGATTCTACTTGTTAAAGATGTGCCATTCCTTATCTCCCTTTTTAACCGTTTTGTATTGAGTCTTTAGCTCTCCACCCACTGGAAATCACAGAACTAACAACCTATGTCTTCTCTTTCCCTTCAGGAGAGTGAAGATGGCATTGAGGGCGATGGTGAGTAGCATCATGATGAAATTTTTGCCCCAAAACTCCGGTCACCTATTTTCAGCAGCTGACAGCCTCTCATATATTAGGGCTTTGGGGGAGGGTGGTACAGAGTGGCTCTTTATAGCATAGTACTAAAGGAGCATAACGTTTTAGCAGTATGCTTTTAGGCAAGTCACTCTTTGAGCCTGTTTCCCACCTATAAGTGGAGGCTATAATTTTATTTACTTCATAGGTTGTTATCAGATTTAAAGGATCTTTAGCCTGACCCACAGCAAGCAGTAGTCAGGAAGTATAATTACAATAATTTCTGTTACTTTCTTTTTTCTTTATATATTTCTGTTTTCTTTTCAGCTGTTCTCTCGGATTATGAAAGTGCAGAAGACTCAGAAGTGAGTGTGATAGGTTTTTTCCTTTGGTGTAGGTTGGCAAATATATTTTATTACATATGTATCTATACATGTATATATATTTTTAAAACATGTATATGCCTGTGGTTCAAAAGTACCATGACCTACTTGTTACTCTTGTGCATTCTTCATTTATGCTTTTGAAAAACTGTTACAAAAGGTCTTTTAAATTTTTTTTAATTGATTTTATATATGGAGAGAAACATCAGTTTGTTGTTTCATTTGTTTGTTCATTCATTGGCTGATTCCCATTTGTTCCCTGACTGGGGATCAAACCCACAACCTTGGCTTATTGGGGTGATGTTCTAACCAACTGAACTACCTAGCCAGGTACCAAAAGGTCTTGTTCATTTAGAGCAGGGATGGGGAACCTTTTTTCTGCTGAGGGCCATTTGAATATAACATCGTTCTCAGGCCATACAAAATTATCAGCTTAAAAATTAGCTATGAAAAAAGCTCATAGATTTACTGAATTTCGAGTCCCTCCTGCAGTTGCCTTGGCAGAGCCACACCAAATGATTTCCTGAGCTGGACATTCCCCACCCTTGATTTAGAGTGAGGAAAACTTGGTTCAGGCCTCTTCAGGCCACATGTGTTATATTGTTAGTAGTTAGCTTCCAACTATCTGAAGAAAATAAAGTTCTAAATCAGCGAATGAGAACATTCTGAAGCCCTTCACAGAGCATATGGCAGTTCATTTTATGCTGCCTGGGTAGTGAAGCCAGCTAGTTGGGTGTTTTTTTCCGGTGTATCTGAAGACCTTAAAAGGGTAGGATTCTGAGTGCTTTGTGTCAAAAACATCCCTGCTTATAGATGGGGCTTTTTCTCTCTTATCTTTAGGAGTTTTCCTAAGCCAAGCTTTCTCGAGCTTACTTGTTTTGATTGGATAAACTACTAGTGATGGCATCAGAATGGCTTTCCTGTAGTTGGTGAATGGAGTCCTGAGTTCTCAATTTGGGTTATGGGGTTATATATAGGAGGAATTGGATTGTGGATCAAAGGTTCATTCTATAAATCTTATAGGCTCGTCACTATTTATTAGACTTTCCATTAAGCCCTGAAGATGCAATAGTGAACACTAACAAAATTCCTAAATTTAGGAGTCTTATAAGTAAGGAAGTCAAACATTCAGGTAGTCACAGGAATTGAATAGGAATATCCTGCTGGAGGATAGGGTTAAGTAAGGTGTTAATCGCTGGGTACCAAATGCGTGCTTCCTCTGTCCTTTGTATTTCCCAGCTAATGGGTATTTTCAGATTCATGGAAACAGCGTGAGCCAAAGATTTTATCTTGAGCAAAATTGATGATCACTTAATTTTCTTTCCCTTACAAGTCAATTGCTGTTTTTGTCTAGAAGTCCAGTAATTCTGTTAGAATTTTCTTGGTATTGGTCATTCTGGGTCAGTGTTCACAGTTACGAGATGTGCTACTCTACAATATGTCATGGATCTCCTAAGTATTCTTTGTCTCTCTCCAATATTTAGCCTTTCTAATCGTTTTTATCTTCTTATTTTTTATTTTTTTAAAATTGATTTTAAAAAGAGAGAGGAAGGGAAAGAGAGAAACATCGATTTTTTTTGTTGTTGTTCCACTTATTCATGCATTCTTTAGTTGATTCTTGTAGGTACCCTGATGGGATCAAACCCACAACCTTGGCATAGTGATATGATGTTAAAACCGGCTGACCTACCCGGCCAGGGCTTTTTTTTTTTTTTTTTTTTAATCCTCACCCTAGGATAGTCTTTCCATTGACTTTTAGAGAGAATGGAAGGGGTGGGGGGACATTGATTGGTTGCCTCCCGCACTCGACCCGACTGGGGGCTGGGGATTGAACTTGCAATCCAGGTACATGCCCTTGATCCAGAATCAAACACAAGACCCTTTGGTGCATGGGCCAATGCTCTTAACTGCTGAGCTCGTCAGGGCTCTTTATGATTTTTAAAATATTTTCTTTTCACCTATTATTTCTCTTATGGCATTATTGTGTTTATTCACTTTTGTATTCCTTCTCATTTAGACTGTATTTGAAATTATTTTCTTCAGTTTCTAATGCCTTCCTGAGTCGTTTCATTTCACTTTTTATTTTTTCTAATTCTGATCTTTCATGCCTTATATAATTTTCTTAATGTCTTTTAGCTCATTTTGAAGTAGAAGTTACAATTTTGATAAATGTGCATGTCTTTCTGGCATACTTTTATTGTCTGTAGGAATGCTATTCTTTTTTTCTCATAATAATTATATATGGGATTTAACCTTTATATTTTTATGTTGATTTTTATGTAAAATTAGTATTTTTGATCTCTTAGAAGTGCCTCAGGGTAGCTTTTTCTAACTTCACGGAGCTCCCTTTTCTGTTGTTCTCTGTAGTGTTAAGAAATATATAGTGGCTTGCTTTTTGAGATTTTCTGCTTTTATTCCTCTTACTAACTTGTTTTGGACCTTCTCTTTCCTTCATTTTTTTTAATCCCTCTTCTGCTCAATATGATTCTCTTCTCAACAGTTTCTCTTCAGTGTGGGACCCTATCCTAGAAAGGAGCCCTGGTAGCTAGGTCAATTTCAAGATTTCAGAGGGTTAGACTGTTCTAGCACCATTCAGACCTCCTTTATCACAGGATCCTTATGCTTATATGCTACCAGAGACAATAAAATCCCTCCTAATTTCAACTGTTCTGTTTTGCTTTCCATTGGATACCTGTTGATTATTTCAGAATTTTCCTATTCTCAGATCCATTTACTTCTCTCTGCTTTCTCTGGCACTGACACCTATCTGTGGCTGTTGGTGCTTTTTTATGTGCATATATTTTGGGGTCTTGGGGATATCTTGTAACCTAGTTTTTTTGTAAATGTTGTTAGAAGGGTTTTGAGTTTGCTGTCTAGAAGCTCTCATTTCATATGGAGATTTCAAGAGAGCAAAAACTATGCTACTGCCATTTTCCCAGAATCCTAAAGAAACTTGACTGTGAAGGGGAGGCTAGAGAGATGTAGCTAGAAAGAAGCCTATGAGGTTAAAAGAGGGTTTGGTTTTTATTTTTAAATATATCTTTATTGATTTCAGAGAGAGGAAGGGAGAAGGAGAGGGAGAGGTGAAACATCAATGATGAGAGAGTCATCATTGATTGGCTGCCTCCTGCACACCCACTACTGAGGATCCAGCCCACAACCTGGGCATGGGCCCTGACTGGGAATCGAACTGCGATCTGCTGAATTTTAGGGTTGATGCTCAACCACTGAGCCTGGCCGGGCTGGTGGTTATTTTTTAAAGTTGGAGAATCAAGTATGGTTAAAGATTGAAAGAATTAGTAAAAGGGGAAGAAAGGGGAGCGAGTAGGTAATAAGTGTACTGGTGTTCTTGACTGAATATGTGAGAAGAAATAGGAACGTGACAAGGAAAATGTCTTTAATTGTAATTATGGAGAGGTGGGAAGGAAAGGTATGTGGGGAGGAAGCTGGTGGTCCCTTCTTTGTTTTGTTTTCTCTGAGAAATAGAAGGAAAGACATGAAGAAAGAGGTTGGTGGAAAGTCGAGGTAAGAGTTGTGAGACTAAGAGGTTTTGGGTAGCTGAGGTTGGAGGTGACATTGATGCATGAAGTTTTTTTAAATTCCTTTCAGTGATGGTCTGTAGTCTGATTATAGGCCTAGAGAAAGGAGATGTTTGAGTTGGCCCAGTCCCGAGCACATGGAAATGGCAAGGGAATTGAGAGTTATTAGTAGTGATTGAAGTGAATGGGCCATGGAATCTAGAGAGATGAAAGTGAATGTGGGAAAGGACCAGTTGATAGGGAGAAAATGGGAAGGTCAGGGGAGTGGATATCTCAAGTTGTAGGTGCGAGGGTAAGGGAAAAACTGGGTAAAAACAGGAATAATAGAGTTTTGTAAAACCACTTTATTGACATGCCGTGCAATTTATCCATTTAAAAGGTACAATTCTAGCCCTAACCGATTTGGCTCAGTGGTTAGAGCGTTGGACTGAAGGGTCCCTGGTTTGAATCCAGCCAAAGGCATGTATACCTTGGTTACAGGCTTGATTGCCCCGGCCCTGATTGGGGTTAGTGTGGGAGGCAACCAATGGATGTTTCTTTCTCTCCCTTCCACTCTCTCTAAAAAGAAATGGAAAAAAGTATCCTCAGGTGAGGATTAAAAAAAAAAGTACAATTAATATGGTTTTCCGTGTATTCACAGATATATGTGGACATTACTACAGTTTCAGAACATTTTCATCACCTCAGAAAGAAACCCTGTATTTAATTATCACCCCTGCCCCTAGTTCCTAAGCAGGGGTAATAAGCAACCACAAGTCTACTTTCTGTGTCTAGAGATTTCCCTATTCTGGCCTTTCGTATGAATGGAATCATATCAGATGTGGACTGTTATGACTGGCTTATTTCACTTAGCATGTTTTCAAATTATAGCATGTATTAGTACTTCATTCCTTTTTCTGGTTGAATAATATTTCCATTGTATGGATATGCCACATTTTGTTTACCCATTCATCCATTGATAGACATTTGGGTTGTTTCTAATTTTTTGTTATGAATAATGCTGCTATAAACATTAGTGTACAAATTTTTTGTATATATATGGTTTAATTTCTCTTGGGTATGTACCTAGGAATGGAATTGCTGAGTCATATGGTAACTCTGTTTAATTGTTTGAGAAACTGCCAAACTGTTTTCCAAAGCAGCTGCACCAGTTTACATTCCCAAAAACAATGTATGGGAATTCCAATTTCTCCACATGCTAGACAGCACTTGTTACTGTCTTGATTTTTTTATTCCAAGTCGTAAGTGTGAAATGGTATCTCATTTCAGTTTGCTTTATCCTTATGACTAATTTTGTTGAGCATTTTTTCTTGTGCTTATCAGCCAATTTGCGTACTTTCTTGGAGAAATGGCTCTTCAGATACTTTGTCCTTTTTTTTTAATCCTCACCTGAGGATATGTTTTTCATTGATTTTAGAGAGAGGGAGAGGGAAATATTGATGTGAAAGAAACATCAATCAGTTGCCTCCTGTACGTGCAGTGCCTGGGAATTGAATCTGCAACCTTTTGGTGTATGGGACGACGCTTGAACAAACTGAACCACCCTGCTAGGGCACTTTGTCCATTTTAAATGGAATCTTTTTACTGTTGAGTTACAAATTCTTTATATAGTCTAGATACAAATTCCTTATCAGATATATGATTTGCAAACATCTTCCCATCCTCTTGGTTGTCTTTTTCATTTTTTTGATGGCTTAAAGTTTTATTTATTTTTGTTGTTAATCCTCACCGGAGAATATTTTTTCCATTGATTTTTTAGAGCGAGTGGAAAGGGGGAGGAAAGGAAGGGTGAAGAGGAAGAGAGAGGAGAGAGAGAAACATTGATGTGAGAGCATCGATTGGTTGCCTCCCACATGCTCCCCGACTGGGTTGGGGATTGAATTTGCAACCCAGGTATGTGCCCTTGACCTGAATACTCTTGACTCTTCAGTGTGCTGCCAACACTCTAACCACTGAGCACACAGGCTAGGGCTGTAAGGTTTTAATTTTGATGAAGTAAAGTATGTTTTTTTCTTTTGTTATTTATGCTTTTGGTGTCATATCTAAGAAGCCTTTGCCGAATCCATAACAAAACCAAGGTCATGAAGATTAACCCCTATGTTTGTTTAATTTTTATTTATTGATTTTAGAGAGAGAGAGGAAAGGAGGGGAGAGAGAAAGAAACATCAATTTGTTGTTCCACTTATTTATACATTCATTGGTTGATTCTTGTATGTGCCCTGACTGGTAATCTAACCTGCAACCTTGGTATATCAGGTTGATGCTCTAACCAACTGAGCTATCCAGCCAGGGCTTAACCCCTATATTTTCTTCTAAGGGTTTTATAGTTTTAGCTCTTACATTTAGGTCTTTAATCCATTTTGAGTTAACTTTTGTGTATGGGTTGAGGTAAGGGTCTAACTCCATTCTTTTAAGTGTGGCAGTTTTGATAAAAACCTAAGGTATTTAAATTTAGGATTTAAAAAGGTGGAGCAGGTTTTACTTTAAAACCTGCATAGCAGTTCCAGGTGTCGACATAAGAAACATTGAAACCTATAGAGAATTTTTGGGAGTATTTGAGCCAAACTGGTGGCATTATGCCTGGGAGCAAGATCTCAAATGTTCTGGAGAATAAGTTTTGTAGCTTCTCTTATGCGTTCGAAATGAAGGAGGGACTGTAAGGAAGATTACAAGGAGGTGGGAAAAAGCAAGGCAGGGGTTGGATTACAGGATAGTTAACAAGATTTTGTGCTTTCTTGAGGGTGTTTGCTTATTCAAAGGTGTGCTAACCTAGATGTACAGAAACAATGGACAGGGCTTTTACTTAAGGAAAAGATAAGCCTTTTACCAAAGAAGTTATAGGGCTGAGGCATGACTACCCACCATGACCTGCTCAGTTAGAAATTTATAATCAGATCACCCTGTGAGGGTACTTTCCATAGAACCCCTTTTTTCGTCCACACAGGTAAAACTGGTCTGGAGTGTGGCCATGGAAATGGATACCTGAAGTGGAGGTGAAGACTGTGAACTCATTGCTAAAGTCTTAAAGTGAATGACAGGGTGGGCCCAGGCAGAGGCATAGCCAGGTGATAGGAGCCCCCAGAGGAGCAGGAGTTTAAAACGAGGTTGGAAGAGTTGGATCTGGAAGAGACATTGAAAACAAGGAAGACACCAACTCCACCTCTTAATCTGAGATATGTGGAGAGTGGAAGAATGAGCTAAAACCTCTACAGTGAGAATTCTGCTAGGGAAGCAGTTGATTCAGGGGAGAGTTAGGCTTTAGAGCTGGGAAGAGTGTTCACTGAAGTAGTGGAAACAAAAGTAGGGGAGTTTGTCTCTGGAAAAGGGTTTTGATGTCATCCCTCAGCCAAAACATTGTGATCCTAAGTGTAGCCTTTGGCTTCAGTTAGACTAGACTGACTAATTTGGAGTCTCCTCAGCACTATGCCATTTGTATCTTTCTACCCTGCCCTGGAAACAAAATTAGTTTCTCATTTGGAATAAAAGAGTTGCCTCATTTGACAAATTCCACCACAGACTAGAGGAGGTGGAGCATAAAACAAAGTTTACTGATCGTGCTGAAACTATTTTAAAATATTTGAATTCAGTGTGTGTGTAAGGTCACATATACACACCAAGCAAGATTCTTGCAATTTTTGCTTTAGAACCTGCAGGAAACATAGGAGCAAAGAAAGAACTGACTACCACCCACCTATCCCCATCTCAAGAAGAGGAAGAACTTCTTATGATTGAGGGAAAATGGGAAGAATCAAGGGTATTTAGTTGTTAAAAAGCTCTGGGTAAATGCTTGAGTTTCATAGTGTGGGTGGGGTCAAGCAGTCTTCCTCAATTCTTTGGGTTTCATACCAGTATCACCTTTCTGAGAATATAACCCAAAAACGCTTAGAGGCCAAAATATCTAGATGCTGAACAGGGAAGAATGGGGAAGAGGAATTAATTGGCTTGTTTGGACCAATCAGGCTGACTTTAGCTCTATTTGAAGAAAGGGCAGGAACTTAGAGCTTCTTGCTTCATCAGAAATCTCATAGTGAGTCTCTGATCCGATTCCTAAGGCCAGCCTGGGTCTAGTTACAAAAGGGTCTGGTTCAGATCAGGTGTCAGACCCAGTTGGAGAATAAGAACAGTTCTGCACATATTTACCAGGTGGCAGAGGTGTATTAGTACCCTGACATGTTATCCTAGCATTGGGGACTAGACCACCTTCCCTCGAACCCATTTCTTTGTGGCCTCACAGGTCTCTAAACCTACCTCCCCAGCCTATATAGCTCTGCCTCCTTAGGCCCAAATCCTGGGAGGACAAGAAAAGAGAGTAACTCTTCTAAATCCCATTCCCTTAGCACGAGCCTTAGCTGCCCTTTTTCCCTGTCTAGAATTAGCCACACCCCTATTACCTAACCCTTCCTAGTGGCCCCTTTTTAGAGGGTAGCCTAAGGACCCTCCTTTGTGTGGACAGACCCACCACTCTGTCACAAGCAGGATTATCTAATCTTGATGTGGTAAGAGGGAGAGAGAGAGAAACATTGATGTGAGAGTGAAACCTCAATTGGCTGCCTCCTGCACACCCCATACTGCGGTTTGAGCCTGCAACCCGGGCATGTGCCCTGACCAGGAATGGAACTGGCAACCATTTGGTGTACAGGACGACCCTTAACCAATTCAGCCACACCGGCAAGGGCAAAGCCACTATTTTTCAACTTGAGGATAATATGCCTTGGGAAATCATGGAGTTATGAGGAGTTTGCAGATCTACTAGCTCAGCTAAATTTAAAGTATTATTGAATGTATAGTAGTTGTTTGTCATTATATGTTTTATTAGTGGATACTGTACTGAGCTGCTGTCTCAAGGTCTGTGAAAAATTTAGATCCTAAAAGGGGGTTCACATAATCTAAAATATTGGGAATCTTTGTTCTAAGCCATTTTGAGATGAGAAAATTCACAACTTGAGTTACAGTATAGTTATTAGGCACTGCATGTTTAAGAGACAATTCATGGAGAGGGAAAGAAATCAACACAGATTAAGCTGCTTCTGTATGCTAGGCACTTTACTGCCTCCCATTCATATTCCCTGGACTCCTTCCCCAGAGGCTGCCACTGTTAACAGTTGGTTGCATATCTTCCCAGAAAGCTTATGTGGATTTACATAAGCATATGTATATGTGGATGTATTTTGTGTGATTTTATTTTTACGGTGCTCTTATCCTCTAGAAATTTTAGAAGAATATTGATTGCTTTTAATTGTAAAGTTTGTTAGAAAATGTTTTCCTAATGAATGGAAATTTTAAAAATGCACCTTTCAGCCATGGCTGAGTGCCTCAGTTGGTTGAGTGTTGTCCTGTACACCAAAAAAAGGTTTCAGGTTCAATTCCTGGTTAGGGCATATACCTAGGTTGTGGATTTGATCCCTAAGTTGGTTGGAGCGTGTACAGGAGACAACCATTTGATGTTTCTCTCACATGGATGTTTCTCTTTCTCTCTCCCTCACTCCCTCCTTCCCTCCTTTCCTCCCTTTCCCTCTCCCTCCTTCCTCTCTCTCTGGAATCAATGAAAAACATATTCTCCGATGAGAATTTAAAATAATATAAGTAAGTAAAATAAAATAAAATGCACCTTTCAGATCTTGTCTCCACAGCTGACAGGGAAACTTTTTTCAGGGTGAAGAAGGAGAGTACAGTGAAGAGGAAAATTCCAAAGTGGAGTTGAAATCTGAAGCTAATGATGCTGCTAATTCAGCAAAAGAAGAGAAGGGAGAAGAAAAGCCTGACTCCAAAGGCACTGTGACAGGAGAGAGGCAAAGTGGGGATGGACAGGTCAGTACCCACCAAAGACCTCCCTTTTGGGACTGGAAGAGGGGCTTTCAACTTTGGAGGGAGTAAGGAGCCCTTTATCTGTCCTCCAGGAGAGCACAGAGCCTGTGGAGAACAAACTACCCAAGCATTTGGATGATGATGAAGATCGGAAGAACCCAGCATACATACCCCGGAAAGGGCTCTTCTTTGAGCATGATCTTCGAGGACAAACTCAGGAGGAGGAAGTCAGGTAACAGCCACTTGCTGCTATTTAGTGTTTATTGTATGTTAGGTACTTTGCTGAATGCTTTACCTGTATTATTTCACTTACCACTCATAACATTTTTAAAGTAAGTATTACCTCTTGTACACAAGAGGAAAGTAAAGCTTAGAATATTTGGCAACTCCTGGTGCAGCAGCTAGGATCCACACCTACCCTTCCACTGCCTTCCTTAATCTGAGGCTCAAGGCCTCTGGGATATGAAGTACTTGCAGAGGCTGCCGTATAGTAGAGAGATGTTTCCAAGGTATTAAGTAGTTTGAAGTGAAATCTTTCCTTATGTCTATTCCTGTTGAGCCCAGCAAGCCCTGAGGTGCTATGATTCACTCTTGCTTTTGGGAGGTCTGGAAAGATGGAAAGACTACATGAAGTTTCTTCTGTTTCCCTGCCCAACGCTGTTTGTTTCATGAACATCTTTACTTGACAGATTCTTCCAACCTAAGACACTTTTTCCTGGTTTTATCCAGACCCAAGGGGCGTCAGCGAAAGCTGTGGAAGGATGAGGGTCGTTGGGAGCATGACAAGTTCCGGGAAGATGAACAGGCTCCAAAGTCCCGACAGGAGCTTATTGCTCTTTATGGATATGACATCCGTTCAGCTCACAATCCTGATGACATCAAACCCCGAAGAATGAGGAAACCTAGGTGAGCAAATTTTGGAGCCTAAACTATTGGTATTGTAGAAAGAACTCTGCTTTTTTATTTTTGTTTTTTTATTATCATTTTTTAAAATATATCTTTATTGATTTCAGAGAGAGGATAGGAGAGGTAGAGAGAGATAGAAACATCAATGATGAGAGAGTCATTGGTCGACTGCCTCCTGCACGCCCCCGACTGGGGATCAAGCCGGCATCCTGGGCATGTGCCCTGACCAGGAACTGAACCCCGATCACCTGGATCCTAGGTTGACGCTCAACCACTGAGCCATACCTGGCCGGGCTCTGCTTTTTTAAATACCATTCCAGAAAGTAATTGAATGAATGAGGAATATGGGACGTCTTCCTGACCTTCAGTTTAGACTTTTTCTGTTCCATTTTTTTCAGGTTTGGGAGTCCTCCACAAAGAGATCCAAGCTGGATTGGTGAGCGGCCAAACAAGCCCCATCGCCACCAGGGTCCTGGGGGTACCCTACCACCAAGGACATTTATCAACAGGAAAGCTGCAGGTACTGGCCGCATGTCTGCTCCCAGGAACTACTCTCGATCTGGGAGCTTCAAGGAAGGTCGTGCTGGATTTAGGCCTATGGAGGCTGGTGGACAGCATGGTGGCCGGTCTGGTGAGACTGTTAAACATGAGAGTAGTTACAGGTCACGGCGCCTGGAGCAGACTCCTGTTCGGGATCCATCTCCAGAAGCAGATGCTCAAGTGCTTGGCAGTCCTGAGAAGGAAGAGGCACCCTCAGAGATACCAGCTCCTGCTCCTGACACTGCACCACCGCCCCCTGACAGGCCTATTGAAAAGAAATCCTATTCCCGTGCAAGAAGAACCAGAATCAAAGCTGGAGATGCAGTCAAGGTTGCAGAGGAGATGCCCCCTCCACCTGAGGGGCTGACCCCTGCACCTCAAGTTCCAGAAACTACTCCTCCTCCACCTCCTAAGACTGGGAACTGGGAGGCTCCAGTGGATTCTACTACAGGTGGACTTGAGCAAGACGTGGCACAACTAAATATAACAGAACAGAATTGGAATCCAGGACAACCTTCATTCCTGCAACCACGTGAACTTCGGGGTAGGTGCCTTAGGGTTAATAACTAGATTTTCTCTCTTTGCATCATTGGGTTTAGGGGCATTGGATTTAATCTCTCTCAGAGGTGTGGTGTCTAACAAATAATCTATGTTTTCATTAACTGCAAAAAACGTGGATTCCTAGGTATATTCATCCAAGGACCTCATAGCAGTTTTATCTATTGTCTGAGACTACCCTACTACTTTGCCTACTATTAACTGATCAGTCACCAATAATGAGCTCCTGGCCGTGGCAGTGTGGCTCAGTTGGAGTGTTGTCCTGTACACTGAAAGGTTGTGGATTCAGTCCCCAGTGGGGGTGCATATGGGAGGCAACCAGTTGATGTTTCTCTCACATTGATGTTTCTCTTTCTTCCTCCCTCCCTCCCTCCCTCCCTTCCTTCTCTTTCTGCCCCTCCCCCCCCCCCCCCAACATTCTGGGTGAGGATTGGGAAGCAAAACAGAAAAGCTCCTGGATACAAATTCCTTTACCACACTGTGGAAAACTGGAAGAAGAAAGCAGTGCTTTTATTATTTGAGCTAATGATTAAAGTTTGAAGGCAGAAACTTACTCATTTGAATTTGGATGAGAATCTCCTAATCTCTTTGAAAGGAAAGCTTCTATAATTTCCTTAATCTTCTAGAGCCAGGCTACCCAAAAGTACTTTCTGTAATGATGGTGTTTTTGAATACTTGTAATTTGGTCAGGTGTCTTGAGTAACTGAACTTTTAATTTTAAATAGTTGAAATTTAAATAGCCTCGTGTGGCTAGTGAATATCACATTGGACAGCACAGTTCTAGATACTAGGACCTATCTACCACCCATTTTGCCCATCCTTTATCTTCCTCCAACTAGATAGGACAAAGAATCTTTTCCATGATTTCTGAAATCTAATTTTAACTTAATGGTTGGAGATCCTCATGTAAACTGGGAGTTTCGGCATCCTTCTCTGGTGTGCGTGGTTTTTGAACAGCAAAAATCAGTGTGGTCTCAACTGAACTTGGAATTGATCTTTGGATCAAGTATACCCTTCTACTGATATCTTATTATCACTGGAAGACAGTCTCGAGAATGTAATCCTGTTGTTTTTTTCTGAGCCATTTTCACCCAGAGGGGAATCTCTTCCCAAATTTCTAGGCGAGACCTTGGTGGCCAGAGTAGGTTTACAGAACATCCCTCACTGTCCAGTTGTTGCTTAGAAACTTTGGGACTGAGATTTTTTTACTGTGTTTGATAATGTGCTAATTGTAACCTCCCAGAGATTCTGTGCAGGGAAATATTTGGTGGGGAAAATTTGAACTTTTATTTTCTCACTGAAGTAAATGTTTTTCATTTTCTAAGGCTTTATTGCTGAATTAAGGTGGCAGGCAATGGGAGCAAATTTCCAAATGCTGGCGTTGACAGGAAGCAGAGATAGTTTAAAAGGGATCTTGTTAGTTTATAAGCAAAAAGCCATTTACCAGTTGGATTCTTCATTTTCTTGATGGTATCTTTGAGTCTCACATCTGTCTTCTCTGCAGCAGTGACTTTTTTGGTATATTACAGGTATGCACAACCACATACACATGGGAGCAGGACCTCCACCTCAGTTTAACCGGATGGAAGAAATGGTACAGAACGGGAAAGGAGTAAATGGAGGGAGGGGGCTGCATGTAATAGCTTTTGAAATAACTTTTCTCATCAATTACCTATGTCTCTTTTAATTTGAGTCTCCAAAAACGTAGAGGGTTTAGGTTAAAATCTTGATGTTTTTCATTCCTTTTTAAACACTTGCCATGTACAAAGTCCCACCTAAAGGACGGTGGGACTTGAATGAGAGTCATTCTTCTGGAAGTCTTCTTGCTCAGCCCTGTTTTTTTATTTCAGGGTGTCCAGGGTGGGCGAGCCAAACGCTATTCATCTCAGCGGCAGAGACCTGTTCCAGAGCCCCCTGCCCCTCCTGTGCATATCAGTATCATGGAGGGACATTACTATGATCCACGTGAGCTTTTTTCTTATTGTTGGGGTATCTTTTTTGGCACAGTGAAGCGAACTAATAGACCAGGCTCCTGCCTTCTGAATTTTTTTTGACTGCTTACAGTGGTTATTCGTTATGATTGGTTGCTGTTTTCTTCACATAGAAAATTGAGAATATCCCTTAAAGGGTTTGGGGGATGGGGAAACTTGTCCATGTAATACAAATAATGAAAGTTTATGAGAGTCCCAATGTGATATCTTACAGTGCAGTTCCAGGGACCAATCTATACCCATGGTGACAGCCCTGCCCCACTGCCTCCTCAGGGCATGATTGTGCAGCCAGAAATGCACCTTCCCCACCCAGGTAAGTATTGTACCTCTCCTTGTATGCTTCCAGTACATGAGGATGTATGTTGGGGACTTTACAAACCCTCTTCTCCTGAGCTCTGTGCTGCTTGCCTATGAGGCTGGCCACTCTGCTGCTTGGGCAACAAATCTCGTGGGTCCATCCGGAGGACTTCCGCCCTGAGCCTGTTTATGCTGGAACTGATGTTATTTTCTATTTCAGTTTTTTTTTCTCTCCTTGTTCAGGTTTACATCCCCATCAGACACCAGCGCCTCTGCCCAATCCGGGCCTCTATCCCCCACCAGTGTCCATGTCTCCAGGACAGCCACCACCTCAGCAGTTGCTTGCTCCTACTTACTTTTCTGCTCCAGGCGTCATGAACTTTGGTAATCCCAGTTACCCTTATGCTCCAGGGGCACTGCCTCCCCCACCACCTCCTCATCTATATCCTAATACACAGGTGAGATGGCTAATGAACAGATTTTTATAGGTATACATCCTTTAAATCAGACAGGAATGTGGTATGGGGCAATGCTCAAGATATTTGAGAGAACATTTCAATACCACTGATTTGCATGTAGTGCCAGTATGCCTCTTGGTGGTCAGCAGTTGGAAATGCAGCTTATGTAATGCCCATCATCTGTTTATTCTCTTCCATTTCTTTCCTTTTTTTTTTTTTTAAATATATCTTTATTGATTTCAGAGAGAGGACAGGAGATGGCAAGAGAGAGATAGAAACATCAATGATGAGAGAGTCATTGATCGAGCCCACAACCTGGGCATGTGCCCTGACCGGGAATCGAACCCCTATCGCCTGGATCCTAGGTTGACGCTCAACTGCTGAGCCACGCCCGGCCTGACTCTTCCATTTCTTTAATGGTGTTTCATTTAAGCATTTTAGTATGTCTTAGGTGGCCATTTATTCAACTGCATAAAGAAACTGTATTCTTTTTACCAGCCCTACCTCTCCCTGTACTGCTTAACTCCCCCCCCCCCGTAAGTTGAAACCACCTGGTATCTGGAGTGTTACCACTGAGCTCAGCCTCTTTCATTTGTCAACTGGTGATAGGAATTAGAGAAAGCGGGGCAGTACTTTGAAGAAGTAGGAACTGGAGCATAATTAGCACATAATAAGACTGAAATGAATAATAATTTTATTTCTGGGGGATGCAGCTTAGAGATTTAAAACATTATAAATTCCTTAATATTTTTATTTTTGTTCCTGAATAAGGTTTTCTCTTCATCATAATTTGGATTAATTTCTAACTTTCTTTTCTGGCTTTTTGGGGTGTCCAGGCCCCATCACAGGTATATGGAGGAGTGACTTACTATAACCCTGCCCAGCAGCAGGTACAGCCAAAGCCCTCCCCACCCCGGAGGACTCCTCAGCCAGTCACCATCAAGCCCCCACCACCTGAGGTATGACAGCTGCTTCCCATGCTTTAGGGCACATCCTATATCAGTGGGCTTTCCTTGTCTTCAGAAGATTTTCCTTCTGTTCTGGGTGTGTTTCTATGGAAACAGTTGCCTTTTTTTTTTTTTTAATGACCTGATAACACATTTTAACTTCATCATTTCAGGTTGTAAGCAGGGGTTCCAGTTAATGTGAATTTCTGAATATTTTAAATCTAACATGATATAAAAGTAAGTACATGATTTACTATAACTTTTATAAAACATTCTTAAAACTAATGCTCATGTTTACTTGCTCAACAATCACCTAATTAATGGTTTAAGTTGTAAACATGGGTTATCTTGGGAGGAGGCTTAAAGAAGTCCCAAAATTTGCCAGTTTCTTTGTTTTGTGATTGCATTGAGCAAGGTTGAAGTAGAAACCATTGTTAACTTGGCAGAATTTCATTTGGGAAGCTGCAAG
The DNA here is from genome assembly GCF_964146895.1 of Miniopterus schreibersii. Taxonomy (NCBI): domain Eukaryota; kingdom Metazoa; phylum Chordata; class Mammalia; order Chiroptera; family Miniopteridae; genus Miniopterus; species Miniopterus schreibersii. The sequence goes on from NC_138116.1 coordinate 21,552,146, forward strand.
GAAAAAATGCATGAGGGCATTTTTTATTAAGGAAAAAGGAAATCTAAATTTGAGGTGTTACCTCAGCCATAAAAAAAATAATAAAATCATCTTACCATTTGATACAGCATGGATAGACCTGGAGGGTATTATGCTGAGTGAAATAAGTTAGAGAACGACAGATACCATATGATTTCACTTTTATGTGGAATCTAGAGAACAAAATAAACGAACAAACAAAGTTGAAACTGACTCATAGATACAGAGAACAGACTGATGGTTGCCAGAGAGGTGGGGGGCTTGGGGAACTGGGTAGAAAAGGTGAAGGGACTAACAAGTACAAATTGGTAGTTACAAAATAGTCATGGGGGTGTAAAGTACAGCATAGGGAATATAGTCACTAATATTGTAACAATTATGTATGGTCCCAGTTGGGTACTGGAAATACCAGGGGGAACATTATGTAGTTTATGATTGTCTAACCACTATGCTGAACACCTGAAACTAACACAAAATAATACTGAATGTAAGCTGTAATTGGAAAATAAATACATATATATTAAAAAATAAATAAATTTGAGGTGTTAGAGTTAGAGCCAATGCTAAAGGTCATGGAAGAGAAAGACCATGGGGGTTTTGTTTTGTTAGTGACATTACTTTAAAACACATTATTTAGAATGTGGCTCTTTGAAAACAACTTGTAAATACCCAGAAGGTCCACTAACACTTTGGTGGTTTTTCCCTTTTCCCCACCCCGTCAGAACAACAGAGATGGGAACCCAGGAAAGAAGAGAAATACAACTGGCTGTCTGCTACCAGCAAGGCTTGAAAGAGAAAGGGTGGCTCCTACCAGCAAGCAGCTGAATGAGGAGGACCCCTGCCTTCCTCTGAGGATGGGCTCTGTTAGAGAAAGGGAGAAGCAAGTGGACTTACTCCTGTTTCTACACACTGCTTGAGTTAGCTGTGCTCAGAGGAGCAGAGATCTAGACAGCCCAGACTTCTGAGTCTACATCTAGAAACCCAGGTTTTTGGCTCTTCTTCACTTTGTCCTGAGAAATTCAAGTGTCTTCTGCTCCCAGGGAAGCTCCTTCCTGTTTGTTTTGTTTTCTAAGATGTTTGTTTTTAAAGCCTGGCTTGCTGTTCTTAAATTAATATTTTATTTTTCTCTCTGTCTCTCTTATTCTCTGCGTTTAAATGAGACAAGTTCATTTTTCTGGTTTGCTAGCTGCTCTGGTTCCCTTTGGTTCTTCCCTACAACCCAGATAATTGAGAATTTACCAGCTGGTCTTTTCCCACCAAATCTCAAAGAGCTGGCCTTTCACTTTTGGGTGGCCTTTCTTATTATATACTTGGATTTTCTTAACTCCTCTAAGCTCGAAGTTTGTGGTAGGAGCCCTTCTTCTTGACTTCAGTTTTTAGGCGTCTGAGTCTCCATCAGTCCCTCTACCCTGGTAGACTTCATGCCTCTACTGAGGGCAGAGTCTCTACAGTGAGGAGAGAAAGTGTTTTTTGTTTTTTTGAGAAAGGGAGGGTGGAGTGAGAGCCTTTTGCACCTTAGGGATATGTATTCACACAGTCCTCAGTGCTCAGTCTTTGAGGTAAGTGGAATTAGAGGACCTGCTTTTCTTATTTCTATCCCTCCTATCACACCCCTTTTCCAGTTGCTGTGGACCAATGCATCTCTAGAGACAAATATTATCCAGCTAGCAGTCTACCCTGTCCTTTATAATGGCTCTTCATGTATTTTCTGCTACAAGTGTTTTAGATGTTACTACCTTATTTTCCTCAAGTTCTCCTATCCTTGCAAGCAGAAGAAGATACTGCACCTGGGCTTAAGGCCTTAGGAAGCCAGTGACTTCTGCGGCAAGGGCTTCTTTCCTCCCTGTCCATGGCGCTAAACCACTGTCCTGCTGCCTCTGCGGAAGAGATTCCCATTATTGCAGCACTTGTGTCTGCCAGGGGTAACTTGGCCACTGTCTCTGTCCTTCTACAGAACCTGAGGGAGAAGGTGGCAGCTGTGTCTCTCCCCAGGTAATGTCACTATTTCTCTTCCTTCTCTTAAGCAGCTGGCCTGACCACTCTTGAGTCACAGGTGTGTGGGGAGGGAGGAGAGGCACTCAAGATGTAACCCTAAAGGAGGAAATAACTAAGAGACTCTTCCAGGGGTAGTTGGTGGTTGTGCCTTTGGTAGGCTATTCCCTTTGCCTTAAACCTAACGATGTCTTCTCAAGCCTGTGGGCAGCATGCCCAGATTCCCAGACCTTAAGACACTGTGACAGTTGTCTCCGTTGGTCCGCTGTGTTTCATTGCAAGAATTTCTCCATGTGTGTTGTTGTTGTTACTGTTTTAAAGCGTACACATTTGTGATTGGTATTGTGACTTGAAGATAATAAAATTTAGACTGTAAACTTGGCTTTTTTGCATGAGTTTTGATTTGGGAGGGAGGGAAATTGACTCCTTGATTCCCCAGAGTCAGTCACAACTCAAGCCTGCTAAGAGTTGTGAAATGGAAGTCCACAGAGATAAGGAGCCCCTGTGAAGCCACAAGTGTGTCTGTACTCCCCATCAGCTATCTTTCCTAACCACATTGTCACATGGACTCGAGGATATCCTGCAGTCCCTTAGTTTCGAAGTGTCAGACAAAATCTAGTGAGATGCTGCTTACCCACCTGAACATCAGTCACATCCCTTATGCCTTCATTTGTGTTTGGCAAATAAGTTTCCCAGGGTAATGTGCCAAATGTCAGTACAACTATACCAGGTCCCAGAAGAGGGCGAGGTGTAGGTAGCTTTCTTCTTGAAAGTAAGTAAAGACCCACGCTGGCCCTTAAATATCAAGGACCGCAGTCTAAGACAGAGGCTCCTGTCAATCTTAGTACAGGCAGGAGGGACAACTGAAAGACCTCCAGCTGTGGCTCATGCCGCTGGTTACTTCTGCCACTTGGCCTCTGATGAGCACAGGGCAGTTCCTATCTTTGAGCTGACTGTTTCTTCCAGATCCTGGGTGGTGTGGAAGTTCACTACAGAAGCTATCCACAGTGTGGGGGAGCAATTGAATTTCATGTGGAGCTGGCAGCATCTGTTCCTGAGTTGCACAAATCCTTGTGCACTGGGGGCATGGACATCATGGCACATCTTAAAGCTTGGGATTCTCCCTTCCACCCTTTTAGTGGTGTTGCTACAGCCAGAGGACCATAACTTGCCTTACCCCCAGCCCCAGTTCCTCTTCATATCATGCCGGTTTGCTTCCCTTCCCCACAAGGTGATGGGCTTTTATGGCCCTGATCTGGGGTCATGTAAAGAATGCCAGCCAGCCTTAGGGGAGTGGGTTACTGACAGGAGGAAGGAGCAGTTTAAGATGCTTCTCCCTTACCCCTGCCTCTTGCTTCCTCAGATCCCATTGCTCTGTTGCCCTGGTAACAGGCTCAGCAAGAAGAAACTCAAACTCAGCAAAGCCCCCAGGTTCTCTGCCCTCCCAGCCTGCCTCTGGGCAGAAGAGTGTAAGGGACAGACAAAATGGGCCTTAGGTAGCCTTGCCCCATCCCCTTCTGGAATTCCATGGGCTTCTTGCCTGCATCTCCTCACAGCTGTTAATTATACCACCCTCTTTTGCTCATTGTCTTCCATGACAGAGTAGAGGTACCCTGCCAGCCCTCCTCCCCCGGGGTCAGCACACACGTCAGCTACCTTGTGGGCCACTCAGAACAGCAAAAAGAATTCCAGTCTCCTAGTATCTGCAGCCCCCTTGGGTTGAGGTGTCCCTCTGTGGCAGTGATTTCAATCCTGGCTATTTTAATTACTTGGGGATCTTTTAAAAAATACGACAAACCTCAGCACCATTTCAGTATTTTTGAAAAGTTCCCCTGGATTCCAGTGTGCAGCTGGGGCAAGTACCACTGCTGTTCAAGGAGGACCATGACTCGATGCTGGCTTTCCTCTCTGATTTAAGGTCTTGAACTGAGTCTCTACCTAATATCCTTGAGTAGTTGGAGGGATCCTGGGGTCTTGTTCCCAAAGCTTCCAGTTTCTAAAAGTCTTTCTGCCCTTTTATTTTCAGCCCCCACACTCTCCACACTCCCCAATTCTTCCCCATTCCTAACCGACAATCCCAAATCCTGCCCAGAGAGGAGGTTACCAAGGCAACCAGCTTAATCTGGTAACTGTGGCATGTGCTGGGAATGGAGCCCTCCCCTTTTCTTATTTGGTTCATAAAATGCCTGGGGACCTCCAAGCCACTCACTCCAGCCAGTTTCCCCTCAACCCCAGGGATATTGGGGTACTAATAAAGGGAGCCCATGAAGCTGATACTTGGATCTCTATTTCAGCTTCTTAGCCAAAATTGTGCTCTCTCCTATTTACTGATCCCTGTCTAAATCCACAAACAGATGGGTGTGCAAGCTCATTTCTGTGAACACATGCTCTAGCATACATGGGACCAGATCTGCACACACACCGACGTGTGTAGTGCACACCCTATTCAGTTCTACCACCACTCCCAGCCTTTAGCATTCCTGTGTCTGCCTAGTTGGTACACAGTAAATGGGTGCGGCATTGTCCAAGGCGCCTCAACCCATCTGGAACGTGGTGCCACTCCCCAATCTTGTTACCTTAATCTCCATGTGCTTACACTGAGAGTGTCTCTTTACCCACCTCCTCCTTAGGAACAGAATGCTCCTGGCATAGGCATCAAGAATAAGGATTATTTGGGGTGCAAATTTGGCACCACTTTCCCCACTCCATGGTTGTGTCAACACTGGGGGGCTCTCTATGCTTGATGGTGTCAGATGGTACCTCTGGAGCTTGTTACCCATCTCCACAGCCCTGCTTTCTGTTGCCAGCTAGGCTTAGGTGCCCTTGCGTTCCTGTTCTCCTCTTCCTGCCTACTGTCTCTTTTCACCCCAACTAGACCTGCCACAACCTGCTGCTCCCCGCCTGGCTCCTACCTGCCTGCCAGTACCTGCCTTTCACAGGCCAGGCCCTCACCGTCTATTGTGCCCTACCAGAAAGGTTAGATGGATGCCGCCTCCCAGGCCAGTGCCAAGCCACCCAAGCCCTTTCCAGCCCTTCTTGCAAGAAGGGAGATAAAACCCACATATTCCTGTAAGTATGTCAACAGAGTACACTATCTGGGTTGAGAGTGATGGACACCCAATCAGCAATCTTTGTAGGTTTCACCTGAATATAGGTAGGTGAGTCACCGCAAGCAGGCCACAGACCTGCCCTGGTTCTTTGAAATACTAGGGTCCCTGTAAATCCTCCAGCCAGAAATCCCTCTCCATTGGTATATCACTCTCTTACTTTTGCCCTTAATTTCTGCATCTTCTCTGCACTCTCCACCCACTGCCATTCAGCCCCTTGCAATTCAATGTGGCCTCCGGACTATCAGCCCCAAACCCAAGTTCAAGCCTCGCGCGGCCCAGGGGGCGGGCCCAGGAAGGGCAGGGGCGGGGACTGGGCGGGGACTGGAAGAGGGGGCGCGGTCTCAGCTCTGCCACCTTCCCCGCGGTCAGGAGCGCCGCCGCCGCCGCCGCCGCGTCCTCTCAGCCTTGCGCTCGGCCCGCTGCCTCTGCCGCCGCAGCCCGGCCCACGAGCGCAGAGCTGGGGCACTGGCCCCGCATCCTACCCACCCTTCGGGCCGCAGGCCGGCTGCAGCCGGCATGGGAGGCCACTAACGACGGGCACCCCGTCCCTCTGGCACCTCCCCGGGCCATTGGCCACTGGGCTCTGGCCAGCGAGCCTCGGGCACCTCTGGCCCCCAGTCCTGCGCCTGGCACGGCCCTCCGCTCAGTCCCTCCGGCTCTGAGCATCGTGTCCCCGCCCCCCCGCCCGCGCCTGGGACACCTGGGTCCCCCGGCGGCCCCGAGAAGAGGGGCGGGTGGGGGGGCATGAAGCCACTGGAGAAATTTCTGAAGAAGCAGACGTCGCAGCTGGCGGGGCGAACGGTGGCGGGAGGTCCCGGCGGGGGTCCTGGGAGCTGCGGCGGGCCTGGAGGGGGTGGGGGACCTGGCGGGGGCGGCGGTTCAGCCGGGGGACCGCGGCCACTGCAGCGGCGTCAGAGCGTGTCTCGCCTGCTGCTCCCAGCTTTCCTTCGGGAGCCCCCCGCTGAGCCGGGGCTGGAGCCGGCCCCGGAGGAGGAAGGTGGAGAGCCGGCGGGGGTCACGGAGGAGCTCGGCAGCGGGGGACCCTGTTGGCTGCAGTTAGAAGAGGTGCCGGGGCCTGGGCCGCTCGTGGGAGGGGGGCCCCTGCGCTCCCCTTCCTCGTACTCCTCCGACGAGCTGTCCCCGGGCGAGCCCCTGACTTCCCCCCCCTGGGCCCCCCTGGGCGCCCCCGAGCGGCCGGAGCATCTTCTGAACCGGGTTCTGCAGCGGCTGGCCGGAGTGGCCACCAGGGACAGCGCCGCCTCAGGTAAGGAGTCGGCTGGTTCATCCATCCCCGGGTAGGGGGTTGTCACCTGGTTCCTCTTCCTTGCCCTTGGAGCTTGGGGGTGGCGCTGTGTTGGAGCCTCGGTGTGGGGGTTGAGTGGTCGGCTGAAGTGGGGTAGGGGCTCATCGGAGGAAAAGACCCTTCTGGGGAACAGAAGTGGCAGTGCCACCTTGCTCCCTGTAGCAGCCTCACCCACAGCTGGAAAAGAAGCTGCACCTCTGTCTCTCCTTAAGCCACCCTTCCTTTCCCCTGGACATTTTATCCATAGACTCTTGGGTCCCTGATGTTGATTAGCTCCTTCTGGGCCCAAAATTAGGGCCTGACACACTAAGATGGAAGCTGCTCAGAGCAGCCCGTGTCCCCCTCCCCCCACGGAGGTGCCCAAGCCTGAAAGACCTTCCAGGAGTCCCCCATTCGATTTAGAAACCCAGAGCAGAGGGCTGGCCCAATCAGCGGGGCAGTGCCAGACAGGCACAGGGCCCGAGCTGGGTTCTGAGCTCGGGCAAAGGGATGCATTGTCCTTAGCAGCTTGGGGGGGAGGGGGGGGGAGGTGTTCTAGTTGGGGGCTGACTCAGAGGTGGTGTTGGGGGATAGATGGCTGGGCAGACATCAGGGCCCTGTGGTGTGTTAGGGGGGTTTCCAACTTCCACCCTTCCCTGGCAGGCCTCAGCATACAGCCTCTTTCAAAAATAATAACCACACCCTGAGAGGCTTATTCCCTAAATGATGATGCTATTTCACCACTCCCCACCAGCATCCCTACTGAGGAGACTTTGAGGAAACTGAGGCCCCAAATTGCTGGTTAGTTGCTGAGATAGAAGACCTGTGGGTCTTTAGGTTTAGCTCTTGGCATTTCACTAAGCCCAGCAGGGTCTGGGGATTGGGAGCCCTGGTTGAGAATTTCAAGATGGGAATTTCCCACTGTGCTCTCAGACTCCTTCAGGGAGCCCTAGCCTAGGTGTGTGGAAGAGGGCTCCCTCCACTCCCCTAAATTTTTCTCAAGACCTGGGCCCTCTTTGGTTCAGGCTGTAGCTGCCCTGGGGAGCTGACACCTTTTGGATTTAATTAGAAAAATATCAAACACATACAGCTCTCCTAACCATAACTTCCCGCCTACACTACACACCCTGTGTCTCTATGACACATTCCCTGGGGAGGCTGTGCATTGGACCAGAGCCTGCCTTGGAAGAGACAGACGCCAAAATGTAGCCCCCACAGCAGCATCTCCCTCATTCTGCCCTGTGCTCTTCTTCCTTTGCTCTGATTTAATTCTCCAGTGGAATAAAGAGTATAGGAAGGAGAAAAAAAAAGGGCTGCCTTTTTGGACCCCTCTCGCTGTGGCAGGAGCTTTCATCTCCTTAAATAAACTCTTGCTTTCGCTTAAAAAAAAAAAAAAGTATAGGAAGGGTGTTGGGCGTCTCTATTCCTAGTCCCCCATTCCTGGAGCTGGACATTGGGATGCGGGTGCTCTCAGACTCATGCTGGGCAGAGAGGTAAAGGCAGAAACTGTTTTTCTGGTGCCTGGTGCCACAGACTCTGCTCAGTCTTCCTTGGGGAAGGACTCCTGAATTGATTGCCACCTGTATTACCTGGCCTGGCAGGCTCCATTCCCAGAGTAACTGGTTTGGGGAACCCCAAACCAGTCCCAGAGTCTCTGAGAATCAGCTTAACCTGCCACTCTGATATTCTCCTATACACCCAGTGTTCTTAAGCCATCTTGGTTCCCTCCCAGGATGTGTGGGAGGAGGGGACTTACAGAAGGCACCCCAAACTATCCAGTCTCTCAAAAGTTAAGCAGCCCCATTCGACCACTGGTTCTACTCAGATACTCTGCCTCAGGCATATTGAGAAAGGAAAAAAGATTCAGAAGTGTGAGTTCTTAGCCCAGCTCCAGGCAAGTCCGTCCCAGCTCTGGGCCTCGGTTTCTTCTCATTTGTGAAATGAGAGTTGAAGTAGAGGGTCTCCTCCTCCACCTTCATGGCTAGAATTGGAGGCCAGGGGATGGTGAGCCAAGAAGCCTTGGTTTTGTCCTGGAGCAGTGCCTGGGGACCTGGCCCTAACCTGTCCTGGTGAGGACACCTGGCTCCCTCCCTGTGCCCAGCCTGTCTGTGTGTGCCAGGCTGCCCTGCCCCACCCTAGGGCTGGATGCAAGTCAGGGCGACCTGTACCTGGCTGACTGGCTGAGCCAGGCCCAGATGGGGGTATGGAGGGGTAAGGGGTGGTGGGAGGAGCCACTCCCCTCCACCCTTCCACTATTAACCCTACCATCTCTAGGCATCTAAAGGACACAGGGCTTTTCTCTTTAAAGGCTTTAGGATCAAAGAGATGGCAGTTGCTCCATCTCCCTTTAAATGGGGCTGGTTCTCACCTGCCTTGTTGGAACTCAAAGCTGTTAGGTAGGGAGTGGGGAGGGGAGGAGGGATATACACACATACACCCTGCTGACCCTGACCTCTGTGTTTAGAAGTTGTCTCTGTCTAGAGACTCTTCTGTGGGCTACCTCTTTTCAGGGGGCAGATCTCAAGCTTGGTGTATTATCTGACCAGCTTCCCACACACGCTGAAGAGAAGTGGGTGTGGCCATTGAAGGGTGCCCCCCTCCTTCCCTCCAGCTGCCTTGTCAGCTGCCAACCCCACTGCGGCAGCGGCTGTCCAGAACCTTCACACACACACACACACACACACACGTGTGTATAGAGCATGATGGGGCAGGTCTGGCTAAGGAGAACTCACCCTTGGAGGCAAGAGAGTGGGGTGGGAAATGTCCTAGAAGTTGAGTCCTAGAAGTGCCCTCCTGATATCAGTGGTGCCAATTGATCTCCACAGATATCCTGCTGGATGACATCGTCCTCACCCATTCTCTCTTCCTCCCCACGGAGAAGTTTCTGCAGGAGCTACACCAGTAATATCCTTTTGTGGAGCCTGCAAAAGGGGAGGTCAGGAGGGAGCCACTCCCACCATCCCACATGTGATGTCAGGGCCTAAACTCTCCCTTATGAAACACACTTGGATTTCAGCCCCAGTTTTTCTACTCACCAGCTGTGTGACCTTGAGCAGATCACCTAACCTCCTGGGGCCTCAGTTTCCTCTTCTATAAAATGGGGGTAAATAGCACTTGCTCTGCCTACCTACAGAGCTGCTGTGGAGATAGATCTGATCGCAGATGTGGGAGTGCTTTGGAGATTGCAAGGCCCTGTACAAATGTAAGGTGTTATTATTCTATTAAGAGTGCCTCTCTCCCCACTGAATTGTTGTTCTAAACATCTGGTTGCCCAGTGCCTTATTACAGGGCCTGATGTAAACATCAGGTCATGGCTGTGCTTCTGTAGGGTCTACTAGAGACGAGCCACTGGCTGGGCTATTCATAGGGTCTCATGTAAGCATAGGGCCTCTCACTGAGTTATTTTAGGACCTAACTGCAAATGTCAGACTACTGAGTAGAATATCATAGGTCTCTTAGAAACACTAGGCCTTACTTACACCGAGGTATGGTCAGGTTTGTGGTGAGCACCATTGACCTTTATCAGCCTGCTGTGAACTCAGGTGTTTCCTGGTGGGGATTGGGTGTGTCCAGACAGGGTATCCTCAAGTGAAATTCAGAGGTGGGTGCTGGATGTGGTCAAGTGGGTGCCATCCCTACCTACTCTGGGCTGGGGCATGAGGGGGTTCTGGTTCCAGGGACCCCTGGATCTCTTTTCTCCCTGGCCCCAAACCTAGAGAATATGGGGGGGGGGTGTTAGCCTCCCATCTCCCTTCTCAGTTTCCTCAGGTCTCCCTGGCCAGGGTTTTTTCTTAACTTAGGGGTCAGCTTTGTTTTGGCAGGAGGCAAGGAGGGCCCCGAGGGCCTGGGCCAGAAGCAGGCCTGCCTAGCCATGCTCCTTCATTTCTTGGACACCTACCAGGGGCTGCTGCAGGAGGAGGAGGGGGCCGGCCGCATCATCAAGGTGGGCCTGGGAAGAAAAGGCGGGTTAGAGGGTTCTTAGCTCTGGAAGGGGCCCTTTTCAAGGAGCCATACTCGTCAAGCTGGGGACCAGAAGGAAAAGATGCCGGGGGGCCTTAGCTTATATGGTTCTGCTATGCTCGAAGGCATGGAGGCCTTACAAAGAGTGATGTCCTCACCTCTTTCCTCCTCTTCCCAGGATCTGTACCTGCTGATTATGAAGGATGAGTCCCTTTACCAGGACCTCCGAGAAGACACATTGAGGCTGCACCAGCTTGTGGAAACAGTGGAGCTAAAGTGAGGGGAATGGGTTTGGGAAAGGGACAGGAGAGAAGTGTTCCTCTCTTAGAGGGGCTGCCTCTGGCCTTTTGGCTCCAGTATTTCAGTCCCTCTCTCTTACTGGACAGTAGCACAAAGACTGTCTCCAGTCACTTTTTTTCCCCAGTCCTCACCCGAGGATATGTTCTTATTGATTTCAGAGAGGGGGAAGGGAAATGGGGAGAGAGTGAGAGAGAAACATTGACCAGTTGCCTTCTGTATGACCGAGGCTTGAACCCACAACCTGGGTATGTGCTCTGACTGGAAATTGAACCCTTGACCTTTTGGTGTATGGGATGACCCTCCAACCAACTGAGCCACACCAGCCATGGCTTCAGTCACTTTTTTCATCCATTCCAGTGGTGTACTGGTAAATATTTTACAACCAGCACTTCAGGGGAAAAACCCTGATTTGTAGCTTTTGCTGATTTCCATGGTATAAATTCTCTCACCATGGCTGATTTCAAGCTACCAACATGACATCACTGAATGTGAAGCTGGGAAGAGACATGCAGTAGAGATCATTATGTAGTATTTCCACCACACATTATGTAGTATTTACACAAATACCATAGATGAAATAACCATAAGAGCATAGATAATAGTGAAATGTAGTAAAACAACTAGGAGACTACTTTTTTAGTGAGAATTTGGCTGTAAGATTAGAAACACATAAACACACACTTTAATTTTTTATAATTGATTTTTCTAGAGAGAAATACTGATTTGTTGTTCCACTTATTCATGCACTTGTTGGTTGCTTCTTATATGTGCCCTGACCGGGGATCAAACCCTCAACCTTGGTGTGTTGGGACAATGCTCTAACCAGCCGAGCTACCCGGCCAGGGCTTGCATACTTTTTAAATAGCTTTATTTAAACACCAGTTGGCGAAATTTAGCAATCTGCTATCATGAGCCAATGTGACAGGCTTTAAAACACCACTACATCCATCCATCCTTCCATCCATCCATCTGTCCATCTGTCCATCTATCCACCCATACCTCTGGCCCTTTCAGTTTCTCTCCTTTCAGTCCCTACCACCACAAGCCTCGTTTAGGCCTCATTATGTCTCACCTGGATTACTGCCACAGCCTCCAATCCAGGGCTTCAGCTCATGGTCTTATGTCTGTCTCTTCCTTCTTATGCTGACACCAGAGAGATCTTTGCACCTTGACATCACACTCCCGTTCCAAAAACATCATGGCTCCCCATTGCCTATATGACAAAGTTGCAACATCTTGGCACGGAATTCAACACCCTTCCCTTTCTGTCTTCTGTTAATCCCTCTCATCTTAATTCCTACAAAGCCCTATGCCCACGACACTCCTTATACACCCCATTCCCTAAACTTTTGTGCTTTCCCAACTTCCTGCTGTCATTTACATGGTCTATTCCAGAAGGACCTCCTCCCACCCCTTTCTCTTCCTGTTGTCCATCAAGGGCCAGGTCAAATGCCAGCTTCTCAATGAAAGTTCCCCAGGTTTTCCCTTTTGGGAATAGCTTTCCCCCTCCCCCATACCAACATAACTCTCCATGCACCTTTGTTATATCACCTAACGCCTGCCTTGTGTTAGAAGCAGCTGTATGCACGTCTGTCTCCCTCCCAGACTGTGAAGTTCTTGTTGGCAAAATTCAGCAAACAGCTGATGACCTACAGCTTCCATGTGCCGAGCAATGTGCTAGGCCTGGAGGACGAAAACAGAATTCAGTAAGAACAAATCCCAGCCCTCAAAAGCTCGCAACCTTGTAGAAGAGAAAAGACTCAAACATAAACAAATATTAGCCCACTGTCCTATAGCAAAAAAAAATAAAAATTAAAAGTGATCTTTCCTGGTGGGTGGGTGGATCAGACAAGAATTCATGGAAGAGGTGGCATTTGATTTGGGTCACTTGGACAGTTGTCCCCTGCTGGCCATTGTCCTCACTTCTGAACCTGATGCCAGTGCATCCTTGCCCCAGTTCTGATATCCCTGCTTGGTGTTGCCTACCTGGTGCTCCATATGCCTGGTAGGGCTTCCTGATGCCCAGCTGTGTCCATGCCAGGATCCCAGAGGAGAGCCAGCCGCCCAACAAGCAGGTGAAGCCACTCTTCCGCCACTTCCGTCGGATAGACTCCTGTCTGCAGACCCGAGTGGCCTTCCGGGGCTCTGATGAGAGTGAGTGTGGGCATTAGGAGGGGAAGGGCTTTCTGAGTGGCTCAGGGGGCCCAGTGGGGTCTTGGGCCTTGGGCACCTTCCATGGAGTCTCCCTGTGTAGTAGACCCAGTCCTTTTTTCAGAGGCCAACCATTTTAGGGCTAGGGGTGGGATGGAGTGGGGAGCACAGGTGTCCTGGAGGGGCCTGTGCCAGTGCTGTCATTCTGCCCTCTGATGAAAGCCACCTTCCTGTCTCTGTCCAGTCTTCTGCCGGGTCTACATGCCTGACCACTCTTACGTGACCATACGCAGCCGCCTCTCAGCGTCTGTGCAAGACATTCTGGGCTCTGTGACGGAGAAACTGCAGTACTCAGAGGAGCCTGCGGGGCGTGAGGATTCCCTTATCCTGGTAGCTGTGGCCTCTTCAGGAGGTGAGGGTCAGGAAGAGCTTGGCTGGGACCCTAGAAGAAAAACTCACAAGCCCAGTGCCCTGGGACAGTGTAAAAACTGACTTCTAGGCACTGGTTACTTGAACTGTGGTGCTGGGACCAGCTCCATGAGCATCTCCTGGGAGCTTATTAAAAATGCAATATTTCAGACCCCACTCCAGACCTGCTGAATCAGAATGTGCATTTTAACAAGATCCCCAGGCTATTATTCTATGCACACTGAAATTTGGGAAGCGCTGGTTGAGGACACTTGGATGCTGATCTGGGTGCCTGACTTACTCGCCTTGGGATCTAGTCCTTTAATCTAGTTGAGTACCTAAGGATGCTATGTTTTTGAGGCTAAAGACAGGGTGGGCTTCCAATCCCTGTGGGAAGGCAGAAAGCTTGCAATATCATCATAGCCTTATTTCCCTCTAAGACAGGAAAAAATTCCTGCTTTTCCAGTGTCACAGGGATGAAAGAATGAGAGAAGAGCTGTGAAAGAACATTGGGAGCAAAAAAGAGGTTATAAATGCAAAAGAAGTCATTATTTGAAAAATATCAGAAAAATATGGCATAAACTGATGATAATACAAGTCCCATTAGTCTAGAATGTGTCTGTGCAGGGTGAGGAGTTTCGGGATGGGATGGCGACAGTGGCCGGGATGTGTGAGGGTGCAGGTGGCTGGGGCTGAGGCAGAGCAGCTCGTTTTTCTGCAGAGAAAGTCCTTCTCCAGCCAACTGAAGACTGTGTCTTCACCACGCTGGGCATCAACAGCCACCTGTTTGCCTGCACCCGGGACAGCTATGAGGCCCTGGTAAGAATGCGTTCACAAGGCCTTGGCTGGGAGTGAGGGCTGTGAGGGGCTATGAACAGAAACTCACAAACCCAGAGTGGAGCCCAGACCGGTACCCCTGCCTGCCACCAGGTGCCCCTCCCCGAGGAAATCCAGGTCTCCCCTGGAGACACAGAGATCCACCGAGTGGAGCCTGAGGACGTTGCCAACCACCTTACTGCCTTCCACTGGGAGCTGTTCCGATGTGTGCATGAGGTGGGGACTGAGGCTGGTGCTGGGCTAGGGGTCAGGAGGGAGAAATGTGCCAAATGTGGGCGCCTGGAGTGAGGCAGTTTCTGCAGCTGAACTCCCTGGTTAGACACTCACTTGCCGCAGGCCCTCGGCAATGCACCACCAAAACCCGGAGCCTTTGCCCCCCTCATCTGAGAAAAAAGCAAAGAGAGAGACCCCCTAAGCAGGGTGGTTCAGGTCCCAAGGGCTGCTTACACAGAACCTGAACCGTGATTAGTATTTTTTAAATATTCACTATTAAAGAAAATAAGGCAGCGACAGTGATGTCTATTAGATGGGTGGAGTGCCTGGCACCTGGCTCAGCAGAGGATTATTCATATCGGTTGTTTTTCCTCCCATCTCTGTGGCATCCTGTCCTGTCCCCCGTCTTCTCTATTTTCTACCCCTCCCGCCCCCACCCTCCTGCCTTTCCCCCCTCACCGCCTTGCTCTGCCATCTTCCCACCCACACCCCCCGCCCTGCCCCCCTGCCCCCTGCCCCCCCCGCTCCCCCCCCCCCCCCCCCCCCGCCGCCGGTGCAGCTGGAGTTCGTGGACTACGTGTTCCACGGGGAGCGCGGCCGCCGGGAGACGGCCAACCTGGAGCTGCTCCTGCAGCGCTGCAGCGAGGTCACCCACTGGGTGGCCACGGAGGTGCTGCTCTGCGAGGCCCCGGGCAAGCGCGTGCAGCTGCTCAAGAAGTTCATCAAGATCGCGGCCATGTGAGTGCGGCGGGCGGAGGGGCGGGGGACCCGGGCACTGAGGCCGGGTGTGGAAGGGGGCGCGGGCCGCGGCCCCCTGACCGCCGCCGACCCCGCCTCCCAACCCCGCAGCTGCAAGCAGAACCAGGACCTGCTGTCCTTCTACGCCGTGGTCATGGGGCTGGACAACGCGGCGGTCAGCCGCCTGCGGCTCACCTGGGAGGTAAGGCAGCCGCTTCCCGTGACTCTGCTCCGCCCTTGCCGGCCCACCTGGGGACCTTGGCCTCCAGCCTCAGGCTTGACGTCCTGGGTTCACCTCAGTTGGAAGGAGGCTCTCATACAGCCCCAGGGCACACAGCTCTGACCCCTGTCCTTGCGCAGATTAGTAACAAGGCCCGCCTGAGTGGGAGGGCAGGCCACCCAGGCCAGGTCGCAGAGGTGGCTGTCCCATTTCAGCCAGCGCTCAGTGAGCTTCCTTGGTGCATAGCAGAGGCCTCAATTTCCCCAGAATAATTCATTTCTCTGGGAGGCTTCCAGCTCCCCAGATCCAGCCAAGGGTGACTCCACTTCCCCACCTACCAGCTTCCCAGCCCCTGCAAGACACTCAGGCCCTTTCCCCCTCTAACGCCTGGGGATTTCAGAAGCTCCCACGAAACAAGGAGCTCCGCTCTGACATTCCTTCTTCCTTCACACTCTCTGCAGAAGCTGCCAGGGAAATTCAAGAACTTGTTCCGCAAATTTGAGAACCTGACGGTGAGTGGGTTTGGCTTTTTTATCTGCCCCTGGACTTGTATCCCAGAGACTCTCTGTTCCCATAAACCTTCCTCCTCAGCCTTCCCTTTCAAGGTTTTTAGTGCCTGGGATGCCCCCTCCTCTTCCCACTATGCTGGAGAGCAATCCAGACCTTCCCCAGCACACCCTCAGCTAGACATGGCTTCACACTCCTATCTGCTAAGGCAGGGGATGAGGGAGGGAATGGGGGATGTCTTTGGGGTACCCTGGGCCCATCTGTCCCTTTATCCCTCTTCTGTGGGATGCCAGGACCCCTGCAGGAACCACAAAAGCTACCGAGAAGTCATCTCCAAGATGAAACCTCCTGTGATTCCTTTTGTGCCTCTGATCCTCAAAGGTGAGAGTTGCTCCCAAACTATGCTCCTCTGTCCACATTCTTCATGCCCCAGTTCTGACTCTCAGTTTCCCCCCAACTGAGCTCTGAGTGTCCAGAGGTGAAGAGCCTCCCAAGACTGAGTGGATTCCAGGGCAGGGAAAGGGCGCTTTGGACCTCCTTTCTTACTTGCTTCTCTCTCCATCCCCTAGACCTGACTTTCCTGCATGAGGGGAGTAAGACCCTTGTGGATGGTTTGGTGAATATCGAGAAATTGGTAAATGGCACTGCCAACCCCAGTCCCATGAGTGGGGGGATGGCATCCTCCCCCTCTCCTGGCACCCCCTAAAGACAGCAGCAGCCTTTCTCCATGGTGCCCAGCTTGCCTGACAGATTCCCAACTATCTCCCTGGTGGCATCACTGTGGCAACCCGCCCGCGGGTGGCAAAGCTGACAGGCAGCTCCGAGGGGTGGGGGGTAGCAAATCTACCTCCCCCTCATCTGGCACCCTGTTACACCCACTTCTTTGGTGCTTTAGAGACCCTCCAGAATTGGGGACTGTAGGGAGTAAAACCAACAGAGTTGGAGATTAGAGGAAGGGGAGGAGCTTAAGTGGGGAGCATCTTCCTGTGCCCTTTTCAGGGCTCATTCCTTGTCATCCCCCAGCATTCAGTGGCTGAAAAAGTGAGGACAGTCCGCAAATACCGGAGCCGGCCCCTTTGTGAGTACTCCGGGTTCTGAGAGCACTACAGGTAGTTTTTACTGAGTGGGAGGGTTCTGGGGAGAAATCCCTGCTCAGTGTTTATTTCCTTAAACTTGGCAGTTCTCCATGCTCTCCTTGGCTTCCCCAGGGGCCCTCCTGCTCCACACCTGTCCCAGTCTGCACCCTTATCCTCGGGCCAGTGTGTGTAGAGTAAGAGAGCCTGGCAGCCTAATTGCCTCTCTCTCCTTACACCCCAGGCCTGGATATGGAGGCGTCCCCCCACCACCTACAGACCAAGGCCTACGTGCGCCAGTTCCAGGTCATCGACAACCAGAACCTCCTCTTTGAACTTTCCTACAAGCTGGAGGCCAATAATCAGTGAGGACAGGGGTTTTAGTCGGCCCCCACCGGGCTCCTCGGGCACCTGACACTCAAGCACTTTGTGCGTGCGATGTCCCAAACCACCTCCAACATCTTTCCCCAGGAACAACTTCTCAGTCCATGGGAAAGAGTTGGATGGACTTTCTCGGGGACTCATAAGCCTGTTTATCCTGCTGAATTCTCTCCCCCTTGCTCCTTCAAGCCAAAACCACACTCAGCTGGTTCCTGCCCTTGCAGGGAAAGGGGGCACAGAGCTCTTTCCTCTGTCCCCTCCCATCGAGGGAGTTCCCAACCTCCTCTTTCCAAGCAGGACGGAAAGCGGAGCATCCTCCGGGTCCTGGCAGAGCTGAGGTGGGGGAGGGACTGGCAGCCTTCCTCTCCACCACCTGTTCCTGTTCCCCCTGGTCGGGGCTGGGACCCCTGGATGTACCCCTCTGAATATCATATTGCCCTGTGTCTGTGTGTCTGTGGGCATGCGTGTGCGTGGGCCCCCCTTTGAGGAGCGGAAGTGCATCTGATAATCGAGGGAGGGGGCTGGTTGTGCGGTGGGGGGTGGTCCTGTTTGGTGCTGCCCTTGTCTGCTCTGCCCCTGGGTCAGTGCGCTGTGGGTGCGCCCCCACACCCGCCCTCCCTGCTCAGTTACTCCTGCTGCCCTGCTTCCCCAGGCTTGTGGGCGAAGCTGCTCTGAGGACGGGGAGCAGCAGGTGGCAGGGGTTACCCACCAGCCCTTGAGAACCCCCGTCAGGCCCCCGAAGGTCCCTGGGTGGGCTCCAGTGAGAAGATAAACGATGCTCAGGGAAACACGGGCCTCAGCTGCCTGCAGGGGAACGGGCCCTGGTGGTATCAGGAGGCAGGGGTACCCGCTGCCCACACTCCTGCTTCTGGGCTGGCTCACTGCTACGAAGGGAGTTGTCATCCCCCTTCTGGCTCTGTGTCTGACACTAAGAACATGATCTTTTCCTGTCTTGGCTTCCCCTGGGTCCTCCCCATCAGGCTGGGGTGGGGCAGACCCCTGTACCTGGGGGCAGGCGGACGCCCAAAGTAGGGGGAGGGAACGGCGGAGACTGTAAAGGCAGATTGGACGCTAACGATGCCTTTATTACCTCTGTCTCCCCTCCCTCTCCCATCATGGGCCTCCCGGGCTGAGGGGCGCAGGGGCCCCTGGCAGCTACTGGGTGAGGTTCCCGGCGCAGCCTCACTCTCCTTTCTGGCACCTCTTTCCCTTCTGAAGAGGCAGCAGCAGCAGCAAAACCTGCAGAGCTGTTCCTGCTCTGAGGGTGTATATATTTTTTACCAAAAGCTCTGGAATTGTAATTTTATTTTTTAAAACTCAAAGAGGGAAAGAGCCTTGTATGATATGTAAACAATGTATTATAGGTTATGTTGTACAGTCCCTTTTATACAGCGGCCTGTCTTGTTCCTGCCGCCAAAAAATGTCTATGGACTCCCCTCCCCCACCCCCACTGATGCAGTCGCTGTGTCCCATCCCTTCCATCCCTTAAAGACAGTGACCAAGGCCCTCATCCTGCTCCCTGCCTCCTCCCTGCACCTGCTGATGCCCTCTTCTTGCAGCTGCCCTTCCTCGTGACCCCTCAGCAGCCTGCTCACTCCAGCTCCCCCAACCCTCCTCCGGCACCGGGGCCCACCCGTCCAGTCCTGGCCGCTCCCCCCCCAGCCTTCACTTCTGCCCTGCTGCTTCCCTGGGGCCTCCAGACCTCTCCCCGTGCCCACAGCTTTAACAGAGTGAACCGTGTGTACTGTACAGGCTCAGTTGGCTTCGCAGAAACTGCTGGGTGGGAAAAAAGCCGATAAAAGTCTATGAATCAACACTCCTGCTGTTCTCCATTCTGTTTCTTTGAGGCTGGGGAAGGGCTGAGGGAGGGAAGAGGGGACCAGCTTTCAGTGTGCCAGGCCCCACAGCAAGAAGGTTCTGGAGTGACTTTGAAAACATGGATGAGAGGAAAGGGCTCCAAACTCATGAGACGTGTCCCATCGTGCCCGGAGCTTGGAAAAGTGAATGTTTTAGTTCTTCCATGTTCCGGCTGCCATAGACACGTGATCTTGTTTAATTCTAACAATGTAAGGAGGAAGGTGGAGGCTGGGCAGTCCTAACCTAAGGTCCAAGTTACAGGGCAAGCGAGAGGGCAGACTTTGGCCTCTAACCTAGAACTGTCCCTTGCAGACAGCATGCACTGTTCACACAACCAGGAGTTACCAGTTCTGTTAAGGCATGGGGCATCTAGAACCTACGCTCCAAGAGGTATCATACATGCAAACAGCTGCACAGGAACCCGTGACCTTCCTTCATCCTACATCTGTTATTTTCTTGATCTTCTGTATGTCAGAAAATGGTCCTCTCATCCACCTGGGTTTTCCAGGCAAGAAAGAATATAGGACTCCCCCTTAATGGCTCTTTCTCTCACCCCTCGCTCATCTCATCAGCCAGTCCCATTGGCTAAAATTCCAGAATATATCCTGGATTGGGCCACTATTACCATGACTATAACTTCTCTATTACCACCTAGTCCAAACCACTTTCATGGCTTCCCTGGACAACTACACTAGCCTCCTACTTGGGCTCTCAGCTTCCTCTCTCCAACCCACCCCTGACCCCACCAGTTAGTTCTCCCCACTGCAGCCAGGGTGCTCTTTTAAAAACCTAAGTCAGCCCAGCTGGGTGTGGCTCAGCAGTTGAGCATTGGCCTACGATTCAGGAGATCCCAGTTCGATTCCCGGCCAGGGCACATGCCCGGTTGCAGGCTCGATCCCCAGTTGGGGGCGTGCAGGAGGCAGCTGATCAATGACTCTCTCTCATCATTGATGTTTCTGTCTCTCTCTCTCTCCCTTCCTCTCTCTAAAATCAATAAAGATATAATTTTTAAAAAATTGTGAGAAAGCTGATAAATTTTAAAAAATAAAAAATAAAAATCTAAGTCAGATCATATGTGGCTAAAATGAAAAAGAGAGGCAATGTCAAGTATCGGTGAGGATGTGGGGCAGCTGGAACTTTCATACACTGCTGGTGGGAGTGCAAAGTGGTACAACCACTTTAGAAAACTGTCTGGCAGTATCTACCAAAACTAAATGTGCACCTCAGCTCTGACCTAGCATTTCCACTCCTAGGTGTATATCCAAGAGAAACTGGTGCTTCTATCTACCAATGATCATAGCAGTTTTATTCATGACAAAGAAATTGGGAAAAACCCAAGGGTCCTTCACCGGGTGAATGGACAAATCAGTTGTGGTATATTTTCATAATGGAATATTACATTGCAATAAAAAGGAACCAATGACTACTAGCTGCATGAATGAATCCCATAGACATAATATTGAGTAAAAGAAGCCAGACACATAAGACTACATAGTGTATTACTCCATTCAAGAGAGATTCAAGATCAGGCAAAATTAATCTGTGGGGAGAGAAGTAAAAATAGTGGTTACTCAGTGGGGTGGGAGAGAGTACTGGCTGGGGAGGGGCGTGGAGAAGCCCTCTGTGATGATAGAAATGTTCTGTATTTTGACCTGGGGTGGTACACGTGCGTGTGCGTGTTCACTGAGTTGTTCATGTGAGGCTTATGCATTTCACTGTAGTTATTTTATACCTCAACTAAAACAGTTCAGATCGTAGCACCTGTTTCCAATAATGCTTAGGTTAAAAATCAAAATCCTCCTTCTTCGACTCCATCTCCTACCCCTCCCCTCACTCACTCCACTCCAGCCGCACTGATGATTTCCTGACCCTAAAGCACTTGGCACTCATTCTTGTCTTAGGGATTTTACCTTTGCTCTTCTCTAAGCCTTTCCTGACCCCTCTGACCCCACCCCACCTCAGCCCTCACTCTCTATCCACTTATCCGCCGATATTTTCTTCAAGGCTCTTATCACTACCTAACACCGTACGTACTTCTTTGTGTATTTGCTTCGTGGTTACTCTTCCACCAGAACATCAGCTCCATGAGTCTCTCAGTATCTAGAACAGTGCCTGGCACAGAGAAGACATTCAATACATATTTGCTGAATGAATAAATTAGGTTGGTTGAAATAGGAGCTGTAAGAATGGGACAAGACACCAGATGATAAGAGCTCTGGGAGTTAAGCCAAGGAGATTCACTACTGGTCTGGGAATGGTGGTGAGGCACAATAACAGAAATTTTTTTGGAAGAGATGACCCAGGTCTTGAAGCAGCATAGGGTTTGATGGCCAAAGTGTGGAAGTGGGAAATCAGGAGGGCAGGAAAAGTGGTGGGTTATCGCCCTCACCCCCATCTCAGCTATCATCAGACCCATCACACCTTTCAAGGGTGATGATAAAAGTTGACATCTGAAAGAATGTCCTTTGCCACTCCCTATGCTGGGCATTATGTGCATTCTCTCTCTTAATCTTCTCAACAAACCCAGGAGGTTGGCTCTGTCAGCTCTATTTTCCAGATGACAATTGAGGTCTTGAGAGATTTCTCATCAGAGGCACAGAGAGGCCGAGTTCCCAGCCCCGAGTCTCACAGCTAGCAGGGATCTGAACCCAGTTATTCTGACTCTAGAGCCACATTTTAAGCTCTGCAACATACTGGGATCTTGAGTTGCTGAGAAACACACACCTTGTGCTCACCAAGCTGCAGTGGCCACCTGGCTATAGCTGGGGGGACTATCCTTTCTGGTCCCTTCCCTCCACCCCACCTGTGTTCTGCTTCCTTGTGGGGAGAGTGGCTGGGAGATTCGACAGGTGGTCCAAGGATTCTGTGGGCTGCGTGGGGAGAGAGCGAGCTTTCTAAGTGGCGTTGCACCTCCTAGGCTGGTCTAGCAAAGGGTGTGTGTGTGTGATTGGGGGCCGTCAGAAGACCAGTGTAACAGGATGCCTGCCCTCTTGGTCACGTGTTAAGGTAAAGAGGAGAGTGGATAATTTAAGCAATGCCCTTTGAATCCACTAGGTGTCGCCACCAAGATTACTTTCTCACCAGGCTTGGAAATAGGGAGAAGGCGTTGGACTGGGAGAGTGGGTAAGAGCATTCCTTGAATCTGTCTGAGAGGGTATATCCCCAAATATGAGTAAGAAATTTGACCAAAATAACTTGTAGCTTTTGTTCTGTCTCTACTTGGCTCTTTCCCAGAGAGCATTTAAACCTTCTCAAGTCTCTACTTTTAAAAACATGTTCCTTGACCCTACATGCCCCTCTCTCACCTTAGTTCATGGCCAAACTTCTTCAAAGGGTTGACTCCACTTACTGTCTCCACTTCCTCATCTCCTGTCATTTCTTTTTTATTTTGTCTTGTTTCCCCAACTATTCATCATAAAAAATTTCAAGCATAGAAATGTTGAAAGATTAGGACAATGAATACTCAAACCTTTCTAGATTCTGTAATTAACATATTGGGAATTTGCTTTTGTTCTGTGTGTGTGTGTCTCTCTCTACGACACACACATTCTCTTTTCTTTTGCCAAGCTCTTTGAAAGTAAGTTGCCTCAGCGGGAATCCCCTAAGAATGACATTCTCCTACGCATCCACCACACAATTTTCATATCTTAAAAAAATCAATTTATTTCTATGATATCATCGAATTTCTAGTCATATTTATTTTCCCCAGGTTGTCTCAAAAGATATCTTTTAAAAAAACTTAAAAAACCCCTCCTGATCCAACCTAGTTCCGTGCATTGCATTTGGTTGTTATATTGCTTTACTCTTTTTAAATCTAGAATAGCTCATTTTCTTTCTTTTTTATATTTTTATTTATTGAATTGAGGGGGAGAGAGAGAGAGGGAAATATCGACCTGCCATTCTACCCATCTGTGCATCCACTGGTTGACTCCTGCATGTGATCCAACAGGGGACCGAATCTGAAACCCTGGTCAACCAGGACTGTGCTCCAACCAACCAAGCTACCTGGCCAGAGCTCATTTTCTTTTCTTTTCTTCTTTTTCAATGACATTTAATTTTCAAAGTCTAGGACAGATGTCTTGTAAAATGTCCCAAATTCTTTACTTGTCTGATTATTTCCCCATGCCCTTGTTTGCTTGCACTTCCATCCCCTCTGTAGAGTATAAGATATAAGTCCTGTCTAGAGCAGTGCTGTCCAAATCAAGTATTATGTGAGGCATATATGTCACTTAAAATTTTCTAGTGGTCCCATTAAAAAAGAAGAAACAGGTGAAATTAATTTTGACAATATACAGGGTGTCCCAAAAAATGTATACACACTTTGAATATAACCCACTTTAATTCCAGTGGGTTAAATCTGAAAAGAAAGGAACATCACTTGAGCTATCATATATACTGAGTGTACACATTTTTGGGGGGACACCCTGTATTTTATATAACTCAATATATGCAAAATAGTATCATTTCAACATATAATCAACATAAAAATATTGAGGCATTTTGCGTTCTTTTATTGTATTATGTCTTTAAAATCTGGTGTGTGTTTTATACTTACAGCATATCTCAATTTGGACTAGTCTGGTATTCTCATAATATGGAGTATTATTTGGCCATAATAAAGTACTAATACATACTACAACATGGATACACCTTGAAAACATTATGCTAAGTGGAAGCTGGATACAAAAGGAAATATATTGTATGATTCCATTTATATGAAATGTCCAGAATAGGAAATCTATAGAGATGGAGAGTGGATTAGTGGTTGCTAGGGGATGGAAGGAGGGCAGAATTGGGAGAGTGCTAATGGGTACAGGATTTCTTTTTGGGGTGGTGGAAATGTCCTGGAATTAGTGGTAATGGGGTTGCATAACATTGTGAATTTACTAAAAACCACTCAACTATACACTTTAAAGTGATTAAAATGATTTCATGTTATGGGAATTTTATATACTTGACTTGTAGACATATCACTCCAATCTGTGTCTCCACCTTCACAGTGTTCTCTTATGTGTGTGAGAATTTAGGGCTCACCCTAATCTAATGTGACCTAATCTCAATCTAGCATGGCCTCAATTTAACTAATTACATCTGCAAAGAACTCAGTTCCAAATAAGGTCAAATTCTGAGGTCCTGAATGAATGTGAATATTTGGAGGACACTATTCAACCCACTGCAAGATCCTTTGCCCATTTTTTAATTGGGTTGTTTTTTATTTTTAACATTAAAAATATTGCTTTACTTATTGATTTTGGAGAGAGAGGAAAGAGAGGGCAGGGGGAGGGCATGGATTCGTTGTTTTACTTATTTATGCATCATTGGTTGCTTCTTGTATGTGCCCTGGCTGGGGATCAAACCTGCAACCTCGGTGTATTAGTATGACACCGAGGGTATCAGTAGGACATCAGGGCAGCTGTAACCAACTGAGCTACCCTGCCAGGGCTGGGTTGTCTTTTTATTAGTGAGTTTTAAGAGTTTTAATATTTGCCCATTTTAAAACTTTATATAAATACTACTGGACATAGTGTTCAGCAACTTTCCCCCTAAACATTATACATTTGAGATTCATCCAGGTCAATATGTGTAACTCTAAAAAAAAGTGTAACTTTAGTTTGTTTGGTTTTGTTGCTTTATGTTTCCCTTTCATTGTTCAGCCCCGTGCATTTGGCTTCGGCCTTCATTACTCACTGAAGCTGTTCTTACGGAGGGCACTGACTCCCACGTTACCAAATCCAAGGAACACTTATCCTACTGTTCCTCTCTGTGGCATTTCATATTTTTGACGATTCTTCCTTCTTGGACACTCACCCCTGCTTCCAGGACGCTGCACTCTCAGGGTAGCCCTTTGTCCTCGGTCTCCCGTGCTGGCCTTTCCTGGAGTTCCTTGGGTCTGTCCTAAGCCCTCATCTCTTCCCTCTGTACACCTGGGCTTAGATTGATTTCATCCATATATTTTTGCTGGGGACCTACTGCCTCATCACAAACTATTCTGAACTTAGTGGCTTAAAACCGTAACCATTTTATAATTTCTCATGATCCTCTGGGTTGATGGGGGCTCAGCTGAACAGTTCTGCTGTCTCACTTGGGGTGTCTCATGTGACTGCAGTCAGAAGGTGACTGGAACTGGAATGTCCAAGATCGCTGGCTCACACATCTGGAACCCAGGCGGGAACAACTGGAATACTGGGTCAGCTGGACCTCTCTTTCTCTATGTCAAGGCCTCTTCCTCCAGGTGGTGTACAGAAGAGGAGCTGCTTTCTCACGTGGGAGCTTAGGGGTCCCAAAAGTACAAGAGTGGAAGCTGCCAGGTCTTCTCAAGGCTTTCTTCTTGACCTGGCACAGCATCACTTCTACTGCATTAAGGGGAGTCACAGGCCAGCCCAGACTCAATGAATAGTAGGAGTCCTGGGTCGCTGGGGGTTGTCCTTGGAGACTAGCTACCACAGTTGATGAATCCCAAATTGATAGGATCGCTCTTCTAGGTTCCAGATCCAAACATCCAGTGGCCTACTGGACCTCTTTTCCCACCCTCTCCCACCAGGCTTTTGCCCTTCCCCAGCTCTTCTCTTCCTTCCTAACTTTCTCCAGCGAAGTGTTGGCATCACCTGCACACAGGAGTTCAAACCAGAAACCTGGGAATTATCTTTGGCTCCTCCCTCTCTTATCAAGTATGTACACAGTTCGGATGCATTCCGTTTAGTCTTGTCTCCACTTTGTAGATGAGGAGCCTTAGGCTGGCGGAGGCTGAAGAACCTGCCCAAAGTTCATCCTGTTCAGTAGTGGGGACAACTAAGGCTTGAGGCCTTGGGCTCTGCAGCCAGGAAGCCCTCCTTCCAAAACCTTTGTGTCCAGCCGATGCCCAGCTCCCGCTCAGTGCAGGCAACCGTCATTTCTCATTTAGATGTCCACAGCAGCCTCCCAACTGGAGTTCCTGCTTCCAACCTGGCCCCATCTAATCCATCCTCCATGCTTCGATCAGAGGGATCTTTCTCAAAGGCAAAGTGGGTTATGGCACCACTCAGCTTAAACCTTTCAATGGTTTTCCTCTTGCCCTCGAGACAAAATTCAACTTTTTACAATAGATAATACAGTCCTTCATAAATTGGCCCCTGTTAACTAGACAGTGTAGCATGAGTTTTCCATGAGGGCGTTTTGGAAATTTATAGAGGCCTTTTGTTTATTGCATGCCCCAAGAGGTCGCCAGTTTGATTCCCAGTCAGGGCACTAGCCCAGGTTTCAGGCTCAATCCCCAGTAGGGGGCACGCAGGAGGCAGCCAATTGATGTTTCTCTCTCCCTTCCTCTCTCTCTAACAAAAAAACCTCCACGAAAATGAAAGTACAAATATGAAATATTTTGCACATAGTTAACATAATGTCTTTTCTAGGAATACAACTACCGTTTTGTTTTGTGTTCTTCAGAACTTTAACAAGAGTTGTCCACCACTTTGGAAAATCACATCACAAATGACAATGCTGCCCAATAAAACACCCTTAGGTCAGTCTGCACTCCTTTTTAGTGATTCTAGGTGTGAGTGCACTCAGCCGGCTACTTTAATATATATCTTTCAGCATAGTGGTGCCTGAACACTGACATATTGAAATACCTTCTTCTTATTTGTCTTCTTTATAGTCAAGGCATTATATTGATTTATTTTGTGAAGTCAGATAGGTTATATTATCCGTTAATTTCACTTTGGGATAGTAAAGTTGAGTTACAACATAGTTATTATAATAAAGGGACATTGGGTCTGGTAGGGTGCCTGGTCATTTGGTAGCAAGGACAGTTCTGCTACTCTGTAGGTATGTGATTTGGGGGCAAGATGGTTAACCTTGCTGTCTCAGTTTCTTCACGTAAAATGGGGGTAATAATACCTCCTTCAGAAAGTTATCATGAGAATTAAATGAGTTATGATATGTGAAGTTATGACAGTGGCTGGCACATAGTGCCAACAAATGTCAGATGTTATGATTACGTCTTTGACCTAATTTCTTGCCTTTCCCATAGTTCTAGCTCTAGCCACATCAAACTGTTTGCTTTTATTTTTATTAAAAAACGTTTAAAATCCTCACCGAGGATATGTTTTTATTCATTTTAGAGAGAGGAAAGGAGAGAGAGAGAAACATCGATGTGATTGTTTGCCTCCCATACGTGCCCCGACAGGATTGAACTCTCAACCTTTTGGTGTATGAGATGATGCTCCAACCAAATGAGCCACCCAACCAGGGCAAAATGCTTTGTTTTTAGAACATGCCATGATTCTTCTTGTTTTGCACATACTCTCCCTCTGTCTTGAAATGCTTTCCTTCCCCTCTGCCCCTGGCCAGTTCCTACTTATCCATCAGGTACGAAGTTTCTTTATGAAGCCCACACCTATTGCCCTAAATCTGGGTGAGATGTCCCTGTATTCCACCCCAGTGGCTGCTGTTATCATAGAGTGATGTTATAGAGAATGGGGGCTTACATTAGCTGTGGTGGGCAGGGAAGGATCTCTAAAGAGGGGGCATTTGAGCTAAGGCCTGAAAAATGAGGAAGAGGAAGACTAAAGCCAATACAAAGGCCTTGAGGGACCACTTGGTGCATTGCTGCAATAGGAAGCAGTTCTGCACAGTGTATAGTGAGCAAAGACAGAACAGAATAAAAGTGAGGCTGAAGAGCTAGGAGATTAGATCACCATCTCCCTGGCCCCATCACCCTGATTTCAGGCATGCAGGACTACATACCTGAAAATCTTTATCTTTGCACCCACTGATCCCTATGTCCGGAATGTGTTCCTTGCCTTCTCTGATTAATAACAAAATTTGACTCATCCTTCAAAGCTGAGTTTAAAACTGTTTACGAAACCTTCTTCCATTCTTTAGCAGGAATTAATCACTCCCTTGCCTCATGTCCCAGAGCCCATATGTCCCCATGGTACTAATCACATGCTGACTTGTATTTCAGCTAGCTGTTTATAATGCCAATCTGCCCCACCACACAGTGCGTTCCCTGAGGCAGAGGCTCTGTCTTAGTCACCTCTGCAGCCATCTCCTAGTGCCTAACCCAGTGCCTAGCCCACAGCGGGTGCTCAGTGGATGCTGTGACATTTACTTGACTAGTGGGTGGTGCTCAGCACTACTCATGGCGGAACAGAAGGAAAACAAAAATAATAACAACTTCTGGTTTATCACATGCTTTCCCATTCATTACCTGATTTGAGCCTGAAACAGTGGAGACAGGCACTATTAGCTCCATTGTCCAGATATTAGCTGAGGCCCAAGGGCACACAGGTAGCAAACAGTGGGAACGAAGTCCCAATCCTGCCCCCTTACTTCGGATTTGGGGGAGGGGGGGATGATGATGGAGAGCATTTTTAAGATATAAAGCATAAGGCAATGGGTGTGCCGGCAGCAGAAAGGTACTTCTGTGGGTGGATTAGTGAGGGGTCCTGTCTGCTGGGATGGAGACAGCAGCCCCATCAGGGAGGACACAGGATTCCTCTCCCTGACCCAAGCAGCTGGAACAGACTGCAGCCCTGGAAGCTGGGGAACCTCCGACCCCGGAAAGAGGAGCCGGGTGTTCAGGGGTGCTCGGGTCAGGTGGCTAAGATGACGTTAATGATGACTTGTTGGCGGGGGTGAGGGGGGTGGGGGTGGGGGGGAGGCTGCCTCTCAGTTGCTATGGCAACCGAAGCTTGACTATTGGGACCTTGCAGCGTTGACCTAGGCGGGGTCTTCGTTACCTCGAAATTAAGGAAGGACCTTTGTGGTGTGTACGTGTACAGTGCGCGGTGGGATAAAGACGGAAAGGAGGACTATTCAAGACCCTGTTTAGCTGAGTCTCCACCTCGGCAATATTAGAACGATCTGCGCAGATTTAAAATTCCCGATGCCTACACCGTTCCCCCAGACCAATTAAGTCAACCTCTGGAAGTACAACTTGGGCATCACTACTTCTTTAAGCGTTCCCGAAGTTGCAAACCCTGCTCTCAGGTAGAAGGTGAAATTCTTGCGACCTTCCCAAGATGGTGGCTGCCGGGCCGCTTCCGCTTTGACGTGCGCCGGCCGGAGGCGGGCTTTCCAGGGGCGCACGCGCGCAGCGTCTCTCCGCTCCCGGCTCCCAGCCCCTTTTTTTCCCCCGCCTCCATTTTGTTCGCGGACGCTGGGGACAGTGGGAGCAGATCTATTTCCGGGTTGGCAAAAGGGGCGGCGGCGGCGAGAAAGGGAGCTTGCCTGGCGGGGGTCGAGCAGAACGGGACGAAGCCGGAGCGGAGGTGGTGGAAGATTTGCTCCCGGAGCCGCTGCGGCCAGGTCGGAAGGGGGCCGGGGAGGCTGGGTCTGTCGCTGAGATGACCTGCGGACCTGAGTGGGAGAGAGCGAGCCAGGGGAGGGGGGGATTGGGGCGGGGCTTCAGGAGAGAGGGGCATTGGAGGAGGGGCCGGGAGGAGGGGGGTCCTAGGGGCGGGGCCTGAGGGGAGGGAGTCCTGGGGCGGGTCCGAAGAACCTGGAGGACCGGGGGCGTGGGGAATCCTAGTGGGGGGAGTGGTCGGGAATTGGTGTGGGGCGAGCGCTGACTGGGAAAATGGGGAGGGAGGTTATTAAGAGGCAGGAAATGAGGGATCCGGAGTGTTGGGCAAGGTGAGTAAGACGCAACTCAGGGTGAGCAGCGAGGTAACCGTGCGCAAAAGGGGAGATGGGGAGCGAGGACCTGTTGGGAACAGGTAATTAACAGGATGCTCCGGGTGAGGAGGCCAGTGTGACATTTTGGGGGTTGAGTTGAGTGAAAATCAGTGTTTGAGGGGTTGCCTCGGGAAACTGCTTACTCTAGATTGAGAGCGTTAGTTGACTAGGAATCTCAGCTGAGTAAAGGTTGGATTGAGAAATGCTGAGATGTACGTGGCCACAACCTAGAGTTGAGGGTTCAGCTTGGAGTGGTGTAAAATGAGGGAAGGTAGTGTTAAACGTGGGCAGTGTGTGTTGTTGAGTTATACTGATCAGGAAGGAAAATTCTTAAAAGATAACACTGGGGAGACAAACTGGAAGAACTGGTGTGTACTGAAATTCATAATTTTAAAGGGGTTGGAATAATCTGTTACTGCTTTGGGCTCTCCCAAGATCCACCTCCCTTTTCATGCAGTTTCTGTTTCTGAATGACTTACTGAATGCTTTTGGTGACTTTTCTCCTTTTACAAACCGCAAACGAAACCCAGGGAATAAGGACTGTTCTACGCAGCCTATGGATTTACTAAGTAATTTTGAGGCAAATTGTTACAGTCTCATTTTTTTCCCCTTTGAAATATAGGTTTGGTCATTGTCAGCCTCTAAAAGATTGTGTTAACCAAATGGGGTCTTTTTTAAGTTTTACTTATTGAGAGAGAGACAGAGAGAGAGAGGAAGGAGAGAGAGAAACATCAATTTATTGTTCCACTTATTTATGATTCTTGTATGTGCCCTCACCTGGGATCGAGCCTATAACCTTGGACACGTTGGTAGGACGCTCTAACACATCCAGCCAGCAGGGCTGGACTCCCAAATGGGATCTTTAAAGTGGTTGTAAAGAAGTGCTCTCTGAAAACAAGGTTGAGATACTGATGTTTAGAAGACATGTCTTTCTTGTCAGCCTTGCTGCATTTCTTTGCTAAGGAAGAGTTGGTGATTTGATACATGCCCACTTTTTAAACTTTTCTCAGCCTCAATTTTTAGTTGCCATAAATTTCATGTGATTGTATTACATTGTGTTGGCTACCACCAAGGTAGAGATAAGGAAGTTAGAGTTGGGGCGAATGAGATCTGTTGATGGAGAATAGGGGAGAATGCAGTCTAGCCACCCAGAATACTTTTCTCTTTAAAAAAAAATTATTTTTTCATTTTTCAATTATTTTACTCTTGACAAACACTGACTTTCCTCATGATCTCTTTGAAAATTCACCGAAGTGTAATATTTTAGATAGTTGAACCTTTTTATTTTGGTCCATTCACTTTGGTCCTGTTGCCAGTTGGAGACCAGTGTGCTTGTGAACAATTTTAACTTTATTGTTAATCCTTTGAAATCTGGACTGTTTTAGCTTTTCCTTTGGCCATAATACCCTAAGTACTTTGCCCATAGGTGAACTTGTTTAGCTTAGAAGTGTTCCTGAAAGTCTTGGCATTTCTGAAGTCTGACGTGGATTTGCTTAAGAGGGGGCAGTTTCCAATTCTATCTCACACTTGATATCAGAGTAGTGTTTACCTTAGTTGATACTGATTAGTTATGTGATGTCAGCACAAAGGTGAAATGCAGGGGAAGGGAAGTGTTGAGAACAGTGGTGTTTTCAGGTTTTAGTTTTAAAAAGGCAAGAGAGGAATCCTGTTCCTATTAAAGAGAAAATTGTTGGGTGTTTTTTCTTGACTTCTTGGGCTCTTTGATTGGGAGAGTAACCAGTTGTACTTGCATCTGTTTTCCTATTGCTGTTGAAGTAATTCTGAAAAGCATGGCCTGCAGGCTGTTTCAGCAAACCATAGTCTTCATACTAACTCCAGGAAGAGCTGTGTGCTGTGAAGTATGTAGACTGACTTGAGAGTAAAAACCTGCTTAATATTTTGTTATCATTTCAATCTACAGTGTGTCTTTTTGGTTTGTTTTAAAGAAGGGTTTGAATCAGTTATGGGGGCTCAGAGCTTTGGGAAGTCTGGTATAGCCTGCTTGTTTAACATAATGATTTTCCATTTTTTCCTGTCCTTTTAGGTTTTTCCATTGCTCTGCTTGAGTCAGTCCTAAGTGGAAACGGCAAATTACATATTTTTTTCCTCCTTTTTAGTGTCTGGTGGACATCTTGTCTGTGTCACAGTGTGATACCACCAAATTGAAAGGATTCTTGACTGCTTCACATGGGGTGGGTGACAGAAGCTGAGCTGGGTTTCCTGGGCCAGAGAATGGACTCTGTCAAAGCAAAGAATAGTTGCAGAAACACAAACCGGGATCTTGAAGCTGTGACTAACATTTTGGCAACATACTTCCGTTTGCCAAATAACTTCTTTTCTTCTTGAGTGTGATTGTTGATCTCCTTCTCAAAGTAGGCTCTTGTTGCTACTGTTCTTCACACAACTGCCGAGCAGAAGTTGGCAGAGTTCTGGTTGACTGTCTCTTGAGGGACATGCCCCGGATTAGAGTAGATGGGGTGTTCCATGTCAAAATGAGGTTCATTGGCAGATCCTGAGAGCTGCTCTGCAAGGAAATAGAGGCAGTACTCTTCACTGAATGTCTTATACTAATATCTGTTTTTTCTAAATTCAGATCTGTTTCTTATTCATCTAGTGATTAAATGCAGAATCATTGCCTTTGTCTAGCTTTGAAAGTCCAGGGTATTGAGGAAGAGAGAGAGATTCCCGCCATTTCCCCCCCCTCCACACTTACTACCAAGCCTTTGAGCTTGGGGAACCACAGGCCAAATTCATGGGCACTGCTTGGTATGTTATAGAAGGGTATTTAAAATGCTGCGTAGAACTTTATGGAGAAAAACGATGTCAGTAGGGAAAAAGGTGATAAGTTTGCTAATGCCTGTGTCAGTTTAGATTTTGGCTTAACATGTGGAAAGAGCCTGTGGAAGCAAATAAGTTATCAAATGGAGCCAGGAATTGGCTTTAACTTGCCACTTAGGCTTGGCAAAGTTATAACAATTTAGAATGACTATACTGAATACTTTGTTCTACTTAGTAAATGCTCTTTTCAGTATGTTCTACTTAGTAAATACCCTTTTGTTTTTCAGGGGATAATTACTTGAACATAATAGTGTTTCCGATAGGTCTTGGGATGGATTATGAAGAGCATTTCTTGCGATATATGACAGTGGTTCTTGTAAGTGGAGAGCCCAAGACAAATCCTCTCTTTGGTGGCCCTGGATTCAACTTTCTCATACCGTCATTAGTCCAGCATATTCTGTTCCTGATATGCAGGTTTGCAAAACTTAACAGGTTCAGATCAAAAGGGTTTGTTTGTGTGTGTGTGTGTGTGTTTAATCTGCACCCAAGGATATTTTTTCCATTGCTTTTCAGAGAGAGTGGAAGGGGGAGAGAGAGACATCAATTGGCTGCCCCTGCAGGCACCCCGACTGGGGCTGGGGATTGATCCTGCAACCGAGGCACATGCCCTGGCCAGAACTAAACCCGGGACCCTTCAGTTTGAGGGCTGACGCTCTAACCACTGACCAAACCAGCTAGGGCTGTGTGTGTGTTTTTAATCAGCATCTAAGGATATGTTTATTGATTTTTGGGGAGAGAGGAAGGGGGAGAAAGAGAGAGAAACATAGATGTGGGAAAGAAACGTCGATCGGTTGCCTCCCTGTGCACCCCAACTCGTGACTGAACCTACTACCTAGGTATGTGCCCTGACCGGGAATCAAACCTACAGCCTTCTTGGTGTGTGGGATGATGCTCCAACCAACTGAGCTACCCAGCCGGGGCCAAATCCAAATGTTTTAACTCTGGTCCAGCGCTTTGATTGTGATAACAAGTATGATTATTGGAGTTGTGTTTAAACAAGTCTCAGATCCTTCTTTCCTTATCTTGAAGTTTGGCAAATCTGTATTATAAGGAATGTGTATAGCTTTCCTCCCCATTCTTATAATTGATTTTCAAAAAAATTTTAGTTTCTTGCCCGGCTGGCATGGCTCAGTGGTTGAGCACCGGCCTATGAACCAGGAGGTCACTATTCGATTCCCAGTCAGGGAACATGCCAGGGTTGCGGGCTTGATCCCCAGTAGGGGTCGTGCAGGAGGTAGCAGATCAGTGATTCTCGTCATTGATGTTTCTATCCCTCTCCCTTCCTCTCTCTGGAAAAAAAAAAATTTTTTTTAATTTCTTAAACTTTATGGATTTAAATTAAGCTCCATTTAGATTTTGAGGCCCCTCAGAGAAAATAATTTATTTTTAGTTAATATTTATGATCTTTCTTTAGTACAAATTCATTAACCTACTTCCTATGCTTGTAGAAACACTGAATCCAGTAATCCCTTTTTTTTCCTCCTAATAATCCCTTCTGACTTTGAAAACATTCTCGGAAGTCCAGATTGGGACATTTGGTTGCAAAAAAGGTGGAATTTTCTTCTAAAGTGATACAATTTCATATGCGATATGCTGTCTGAGATTTGTGGGTGAGTTCCTTCTTTCCATTTCCACCCTCCCAGTGCTCAAGTTGGTAGGCAGGATGTCTGTCATCAAAGATCCAAGTATGAAATATTTAGACTCTTTCCATCACTGTCTTAGAAATAAGAACAGGACTGTCTTTAGCAAATTTTACTTTTTTAATAGATAATACATTAACATGGCTCAAAATTCAAAAGGTGAAAAAGGGCACACAGTGAATAGTCTACCTTCTATCCGTAATCTATTGTCTACTCATTCCCAGAGACAACTAATATTACCAATTTTTAAGGTCCTTTTCAGAGATGCCATGTACATATAAAGCAAATACATATATTTCTTGCTTTTGAAAAAACAAGTATGGCACACACTATTAATATGCTCTGCTTTTTCTTTTTCATTTATTTTGGCAGTCATTCCATATAAGCAATAAAGAGATTTGGCACCAGCCCTGTACTGGTAGACATTTTATTTATTTATTTATTTATTTATTTATTTATTTATTTATTTATTTATATTGATTCTAGAGAGAGAAAGGGCAAGGGAGAGAGAGAGAAACATTGATGGAGAGAGAAACGTTGATTGGCTGCTTATTTGCCTCCTGTACATGCCCCAACAGGTTCAAACCTGCAACCCGGGTATGTGCCCTGACTGAGAATCAAACCCACAACCCTCCAGTACACAGGGTGACGCTTCAACCAACTGAGCCACACCAG
This sequence comes from Miniopterus schreibersii, assembly GCF_964146895.1. Classification (NCBI taxonomy): domain Eukaryota; kingdom Metazoa; phylum Chordata; class Mammalia; order Chiroptera; family Miniopteridae; genus Miniopterus; species Miniopterus schreibersii. The sequence goes on from NC_138116.1 coordinate 21,587,002, forward strand.
CCAGGGCACTGGTGGACATTTAAAATGTTTCCAGTCTTCTGCTATTACAAACTATGCTCCATTGGATAATCGTATATATTTGGCCTTTTGCGTGTGTGACTGTATCTGTAGGGTAAATTACAGCGGTGGGTAAAAGTCGGTTTACAGTTGTTTGTATGGAAAATAATACAGTAATAAATAATAATACAAGAATAGCCCTGGCCAGTGTGGCTCAGTTGATTGGGCATCATGCCATGTGCTGAAAGGTTGCTGGTTCCATTCCCAGTCAGCGCACATGCCCGGGTTGTGGGTTTAATCCCTGGTAGGGGGGGTGCAGGAGGCAGCCAGTCAGTGTTTCACTCTCACATTGATGTTTCTCTCTCCCTCTCCCTTCCTCTCTCTCTAAAAATGAATAAGAAAAAAATAATAATACAGGAATAAACTCCATGTTTTGCATATTCACACTGTAAACCTACTTTTGCCCACCCCTTATAAGTAGAGTTGCTGAAGCTGATTGGTTTTTTCGGGAGGGGGGCTGTTATTCACTTATTTGACAAGAATTTTTGAGCTCCTTCTGTGTGCCAAGCACTGGGCTAGGTGCAGGAGCTATAGCAGTGAACAAAACGGACTCAGTTCCTGTACTCATGCAGTAATGGTCTAGTGTGGAAGAGCCATTAAACAAATAATTACTTTTGCTATAAATGCTTTGGAGACAGCTGGTTGGGAGCCTAACCCAGGTTGGTTGGGAAGGAGGTCATCAGGGAAGGCCTGTGAGGAATTGACTTTTAAGGCTGAAACCTAAAGGATGAGGGGACGTCAAAGACTGTTCTAACCTGGCCGGGCGTGGCTCAGCGGTTGAGCATCGACCTAAGATCCAGGCGATCAGGATTCGATTCCTGGTCAGGACACATGCCCGAGTTGCGGGCTGCAGCCGATCAATGACTCTCTCATCATTGATGTTTCTATTTCTCTCTCTCCCTCTCCTTTCCTCTCTCTGAAATCAATAAAGATATATATATTTTTAAAAAAAAGACTGTTCTAGGTAGACATGCATAGGTGAAGGTCCTGAGGAGGGAAAGAACGCGGCTATGTTGAAGAATTGAAAGAAGTTCCAGTGTCTGGAGCTTCTGGAGTGAAAAGCAGAGAGGTAGGAGGCAAAGCTTCAAAGAGAGTGAGCTCTCCAAAAATGAATAAATAGCATAGTGAATTTTGAGCTCAACCTTTATAGTAGAGATTTTTTTCTGTCATTTCTTTCCACAGATACTAGTTTACTGGTGTTAATGCTAAAACCATCAATATCATAAAGAAATCTGATGCTTATACAGTGGAACATGTTTTCTATAAGAATTTCCCTGGGTAAAGCCTATTTTGGTCTTGGTTTCTTTTAGGTCTTGCAAATTAAACTTGTGTGGCTGGATTAGGTCTTAAGATTTTAGGATCTTAGAAATTGGTATAGATACTAGTGATTATTGGGGAGCAATTCTTTTTTTTTTTAATTGATTTTTAGAGAGAGAGAGAGAGACATTGATTTGTTGTTCTACTTACTTATGCATTCGTTGGTTGATTTTTGTATGTGCCTTGGCTGGGGATCGAACCTGCAACCTTGGTTTATGGGGACAGCACTCTAACCAACGGAGCTACTAGGCCAGAGTCTGGAGAGCAATCTTAGTTTATGGGGATGATGGAGTGTTAGTTTGCCAGACCTGCTATTTAGTAAATAGAAAACCTACTTCTAGGGAATATTGACTATTTTTTGTAAGCCTTATGGGGCTAGAGAAAGAGCACAGACAGATGTTCTTATTATGAACTGGTGAATATAATATTCTGTCACCCTTCATCTAGACCATATGTCTTAATGTGTGACACATGACTCTTGTTGGACATACAAATGAATCAGTAGCCCAAGGGCCATTATAAAAAAGCATGAAGATATTTTTATCTGCAATTACATTGACTTTTTTTCAGAAATCACAGTACTCTTCCTTAAAGCCCAGATGGACCTGCTTGATTTAGTACCTTTATTGTGTAATTGGATCAGCTTGCCCTGTTTTCATAACTTAAAGTAGACTCTTGGTTTAGCTGCCCATCACTAGTGATCAGGAATGAAAATGTGCAAATTTTTCTAGCATGTCAGCAAGGAACATCTGTGTATCTGAGGGCTTAAGGGTATTAGAGTGAGAGAGAAAGAGACTCCTAAACAATGAAAGTCGCAGCTTAATACATTATGTTTGAAGTGAGGCATGACACTTCTCTCCATGTGAAGTCTGGATCAACATTTCATGGAGCATCTGTTGAAGTTTTCTTCCAGGCTTTTTCATTACTGGAGACTGTCATCATTGTGTTTTCCTTACTTCTGACTGTTTTTGGTATATGCTTTCCTACCTTTATACAGTGTTTGGGGTGTGGTAATGAAGGATGGTACATGGAAGTTGAGGACTAGTAATATGAGATGTGGCTAGATTAGAGTGAGAGAGTCTTTTTTGTGATCAATAACTAGGTTTCAGCTCATCTTGTAATCATCTTTTAAATCTAATTAATAGTTTCTTAGAACTTCTAAAGAAGTTTTGTTAACAGGTATTGGTGGTTTTGTTTTTCAGTTAGTGCATTAAATTGAAAACAAGCCCTAAAAAGGATCTAAGGTAACTGATTTTAAGATTTACCCATTTTCCTGCTTACCTTTACAATTAATTTTGGTCATGATTTCTTATAGTGACCTGGAAGTTCCTCACGTATTTGACCTGTGGTGTAAACTGTGGGGTGGTGAACATTGTTTGGTTACACCCAGACTGTCGCAGAGATTCAGGTCACATTAGATAGACTGCTTCCATTAGTGCTGAATTGAAGACACTGTTTCTAGAATCAAGCATAATAGCCTAATTATTTTGTTGTTGTGGTGGTGGTGGGGTGGCGATATTCTACTGTCCTTAACTATATCAGTGACAGACCCAGTATTGATTGACATTAGTTTTAAAAATCTTGATCAATCTGAAGCTTGGTTTTCCTTATACAGTGTTAGAATTTTTGGAGTTTAAGTAATTAAATTAAATTAAATGTTTTTTTAAAAAAATCGAAGTAGTAAGAATATATAGTTTAAAGAGTCAGATTGTACCACAAGTCTTATAATTTAAAAAATAACTGCGCCATTTCTCCTTGTTTGTCCTCAGTTAACTTTTAATACTTTTAGTGTTCTTTTTTTCCTGATGTGTATTATCTTCATGTTTTTACATAGTGTGATTATACTGTTATTTCTTGATTTTTTTCATTCTTAGATATTATCTGTTGAGTTTCTACTGTGGAAGATGATTTTGCATTCTGATACTTCTACCCACTCTGAACCCCATGAGTACAGAAGGGAGTAGTGGTGAATGTTACCAAAAGATGAAAAAATTAGCATCTAGTATAATGACTGTGTATACTATGATTATACTTCCTTATACATTTTCCCCTAAATGTAATAATTGCCATTCTTTTTTTTCCTTTTCTTTTCTACTCCCTCCTTCCCTTTCTCCCTTCTTTCCTCCCTTCCTCCTCCTCCTTTTTTTTTTTTTTTTTTTTGCTTGATTTACTGAATGTTAATCACTAGTTCATCCCTAAACTCAGGCAGAAGTATAAATCTCTTTTCTGTATATTCAAACATTAGTAGAGCCTCTTCCAGAGGCTTTATGAAAAAGGGTCCATTGGAGGGGATGCCTTTTTTGCAGTCTTGCATGTCTAAATTCCCTCTTTTCTACCCTCATGCCAGTTGGTAGTTTGATTAGATATAACGTTATGTTGGAGATCATGTCTCTTTGGAAATTTTAAGCCTTGCTTGTAACTTTCAGTAATGGTATTGTGAAGTTTAATGGTATTCTTATTCTGGATTCTTTGTATGGGATCTGTTTTTTTCTCTGAAAGATTTTAGGATCTTGTCTCTACCCCTAATATTCTGAAATACAATGATGTTGTTCCTTGGTGTGGATATTTTAAAATTCATCAGGTTTGGTATTTAGTGGGCCTTTTCAGTCTAAAGCTTATTTCTGTCCTGTGTCCTGTGAAATTTCCTTGTTTTATATCTTTGATAATGTATTCCCTTCTTCATAATTATATCCTCTCTCTGGGAACCCCTGTTATCCAGATGCTAAAACTCCTTAGACTAGTCCTCTAATTTTTTTTGCTTGCAAAATTTTTTCTCTCTCTCATTCAATAGTCAGATTTCCTTAGTTTTTTCTTCCATCATTTCTATTGTATTTTTAACTTCTAGTATCAATTTCTTTTTTTTTTTTTTTTAAATATGTCTTTATTGATTTCCGAGAGAGGAAAGGAGAGAGAGATAGAAACATCGATGATGACAGTCATTGATCAGCTGCCTCCTGCATGCCTCTGCTGGGGATCGAGTCCACAACCTGGGCATGTGCCCTTACCAGGAATCGAAGCACAATCTCCTGGATCCTAGGTTGATGCTCAACTGCTGAGCCACGCCCAGCTGGGCTAGTATCAATTTCTTAAATTTCTAAGAGCTCTTTTATTTCTTAGAATTTTATTTTATTTTAATTAGTTAATTAGGTTGTCAAATGTTCTTTAATTGAAATATTTTCCTTTGTACTTTTTTAAAAAAAAAAATTTCTATTGATTTTTAAAAAGAGAGGAAGGGAGGGAAAAGGAGAGAGAGGAAAAAAAAGATTGATGTGAGAGAAACATCCATTGATTCCATCTCGCACACACTCCAACTGGGAATCAAACTGGTGACCTTTCAGTGCACAGAACAATGTCCAACCAATTGAGCCATCCTTGCCAGGGCTCCTTTGTAGTTCTTAACTAGCCAGGCATTCCACCATACCACTTTGATGTCATTTACGATGTCATGAGGGTAGGGGCCATCAACATTGCAGCCCACAGACTGGGCGGTCCCCAGTATCTCATTAATGGTTCCAGGAGTTTCCTAGCTAAATATTGGTGGCACATCTGTCATGCAGTGTTGACAATCTAATCAAAAGTGATATTTCCACTGTGCTTAATGTTTTTTTGCTTCTTTCTGTCTTATGGTAGTTCTTTGAGGGCTTTGATAATCAGGGCAGAGACAGAAGGCACTACCTCAATCTGGGCCTGTCTGTTCTGAATGTCAGTTTCACTGTAATCCTTAGACCCTTTCAATCACCGGTTGCTTTGGCAATGTCATCACCAATCTGTTTTGGAGATAGGCCCAGGGGTCCGATCTTAGGGGCCAGGGCAGACGTGACACCAACTTCCCCACCAGTGCACCTCAGGATATGACTTTGATCTCATTGGGGTCAAACTTCAGCGGCATAGTGAAGGTGGCTTGTGTCAGATGAACCTGGACTCAGGACGACCGAAGAAAGCTGCACCTAAGCCCCCTCCGAGCCAAAAGCTGAAAAGCTCAGAATTTTATATGTAAATGATTTTGCATGTTGTTTGGAATTCTGTTTTGTTTGTTTACTTTAATTCCCACTTCCACATCAGAGGTTTTCTTCAAATGTCTAATAATTCTTGTTAAGCTGTTCATTTTTAAGAATGAGGCACTAGCCCTGGCCAGTTTGGCTCAGTGGTTAGAGCGTCGGCCCATGCACCAAAGTGTCTCAGGTTCAATTCCTGGTCAAGAGCGCGTACCTTGGTTGCCCGCTTGATCCCCGCCCCAGTCTGGGCTCATGCGGGAGGCAGCCACTTGATGTGTCTCTCTCACAGTGATGTTTCTCTCTCTCTCCCCTCCCTTCCCTCCCTTCCACTCTCTCTGGAAAGCAATGGAAAAAATATTCTCGAGTGAGGATTAAAAAAAAAAACACATTAAAAAAAAGAACGAGCCCAGCCGGGCATGGCTCAGCGGTTGAGCGTCGACCTCGGATCCAGGCGATCAGGGTTTGATTCCTGATCATGGCACATGCCCGGGTTGCGGGCTGCAGCCGATCAGTGACTCTCTCATCATTGATGTTTCTACCTCTCTCTCTCCCTCTCCCTTCCTCTCTCTGAAATCAATAAAGATATATTAAAAAATAAAAATAATAAAATAAAAAATAAAAAAAGAACGAGGCACTAATAAGCTCTGAGTATAGAGCTCTAGCTCATCAAGTGGTGGGCACCACTTCAGGGTGAATTGGTAGCTGGTCAGTTTCCTCAGAGAGAATCCTCCAGTCTCTTGCCTAGAGAGTATAAGCCCAGCAGCGGGTGTTTTTGGAGCCAACTCGGAGAAGAGAGATGGGGAGAGGAGAGTAAAAATGACTTTTATTTGTTCCCCCTATTTTCAGCTTGACACTCCTTCCCTTAGCTGTGACTGGTCCCTAGGTTCAGAGGCACTCTAATTCGACTTCCGTCTTCTGCCTGGCAGTATGGGGAAGGGAAAGGGAATGGAGGAATCTGTTTCTTATACAGAGTTTCAGCTAATTCTCCTGTTTCAGCCCCTCCTATTTTCCTTCATTCAGAGGTACTAGGTGCCTCCAATTTCTGAGCCTTTTCTGAGATTCTGTGGTAGGAATCTGCTTCTTTCCACTGCAAGTGTTTAGCATTTTCCATTCTGTGAAGTTATTTATCACTAGCGCACCTGCTTTCCAGCTTCCAAAATTTTGTTGACATCTCTTTCTGCTGTTGTCTCCTTTCCTATTTTCTTTGTTGTTGTTTTTAAGTTTATGCCTTTAAGAAAAAGATCCCTCTACGTAATTTTAATACTACCTTATGGTAGAATACATGCAGCATATTCATGTTTAACCAACATACTCATCAGCTTTTTCTTGCTGATAGCTATTCAGGTAGTGTCTGTGTAGTTGATTACTAATACTCTTTTAGTGTTTTCCAGACTTCCCTAACTCCAGGAATTGTTGAATATTCAGATTCTCAGATCTCTCTTCTGAAAAATTTATGATTTTAGAAGGTCAAGGATTAGGGTCCAGGAATCTTTTTATGTTTGTTTTTTAACAAGTGCCCTAGGATGTGTCTTGACTTCAGGCAAGTTTGGAAACTGTTTTAGAAGGTCTTCTAAACCATTTATTGCTATTGTAAATCTCCAAGGAAAACTCCTTAGGATTTCCCTAATTTTGCTTTTGTATCCAGACTGTGTTTTAGTCTGTCTAGCTTTGGTCTGGATTTCTAAACTAGAATGTGTATTCTTCATCTGATTAATTCCTCTCTTCTCTAGTTAAATGCTGGCTGATGGTAATAACTTCGGCCTTGTGTGACTCCATTTTTCAGCCAACATTTCTAAACCCACTGTTTTCCGGGATGTGTGGGTGGGGAGGAAATATTAGTTATGAACATTGAGCTACTTTGTGCATCATTTTGCAGTCCAAATCCAGTAATCCTTTTAAAGATTTTTTTATTAATTATTAGAGAGAGAGGAAGGGAGAGGGAGAGAGAAACATCGATGTGAGAGGGGAACATTGATCGTATGGCTCCTGCATGCCCCCTACCTGGGATGGAGCTGGCAACCAGGGCATGTGCCCTGACTGGAATCGAACCAGCAACCTTTTGGTGCATGGGAGGACACCCAAATCAACTAAGCCACACTGACCAGGGCCAAATCCAGGAATCTTAATTTTTTTCGCTAAAATGAAAAGTTAATTCAGGCTTTGAAAACAGATGTACTAATAATGATCTGCCTTGGATGTATGCAGCATCATTTTGGGAGGTGTTCAAACACTGTGATTTGAAGTTTGTTTTTAACTTTGACAGTATGAAAGGGCATGCTCTCTTCTTTTGTGTATTTATAGATCCCTAGGCCTAAAAGGAAAAATGGCTGTGTCTTTTACTGCCAGTCTGTAAAGCATCTGGAAATGAGATGGTTGCAACTGTGCCTAGGTTGCTCTGACTTGCTTGGGGGTCAGGAGCCAAATAGTACCTGTCTTATTAATGTTGTAGAAGCCAAGTGTAGTATTCTAGTTCTCAGTTCTTGGAAGTCTTGTGGAAATTATTAACTATTGATTGTTAAAAGTTGACTACTTTCTATACATGTTCTCCTACCTTCCCAGTACTTGAGTGCTTTCAGGATAACAGGATATTCTCTTTGCTTTGGGGTGTGGTAGGGGGTGGGAATGTTTGTTGAGGTCATTCCATGTTATCTGTTTAGGGTCATTTTCAGACATTTAATTTGCAGTTGCTCTTGCATTAGTTATCTTTTTATGAAGCCATTCTTTGAAGCTGTGGTTATGTAATTGAACACAAGAGGAGACTTCTCATTGATTTGCCATCATTTTAGATGAGAGGACTTAGCTCCTGGGTTACCCTGTATCTGGGAATAACCTGTGGTACCTAATTCTTACCACATCGGGTAGTATGTGATTAAATAGACTCCTGACTTTACATTTTTAGGGCTTTAAAAAGTAATCTGGGACAAGAGGAAAGAGTCATATTATGGGGAAAAGCTACATTATTGGGATGTATATTTATGTTTTTATTAGAGAAATTATATTTGAAAGAATTTCATCATGTAGTTATATATCATTCTTGTCTCCTTTTCTCTTCCAGGATTATGTGCTGTTTATATCTGTGAAAAATCATTGATCTAAAGAGTAAAACATCCAGGTTTAGTTGTGGAAGTCTTAGGACTTTCAGTTTAAATATTTATAGTGGGTATGTGGTTTTTTATTACTTGTTGGATCAATCAGATTTGCTGCATAGTTGAATTGTCCATGATTGAAAAATGCCTGCAGTTAGTAAAATTATTTTTTCCCCTTCATGGAGTAACCTTGAAATTTTAATTAATTCCATCATGATGGAAATCTGTTTCACCAGAGGTTTGTCTGAATTGAATTTCAAGGGGGATGTAGCACCTTCTCCATTGAGAGAAGTGTTGTGGATTATTTTGACACTATACAAAGCCTTTGGGGGTGGGAACGGTGGTAAACATTATATAACACAAAAGTTATTCTAGTCTGTTTTCTTGTATTTTAAACCATAAGTGCTTTAGTGGAGACCCTCTACTGTATTCTGCCCTAGGACATATGGAGGTGTGCCCATACTTCTGTGTTAACATCGGTTCCCATGTAATTATAGGAACCTGTTTGGCTTCTGCTGGTCGTTAGTCTTCTGGAGTGGCATGTGAATACTCTTAGGTAGCTTTTGGCTCTTCTCCCATGTTGGGGTTCTTTTGCCTAGAAGCTGGATGGCATTATGCTACTATGGTAATGAGCTCCTAGCTCCCCATGAGGTACTACTTTTTAGGAGCAAAGTCGAAGGGCAGGTGTACAGGCAGGCAGATTACCATCAGGCGACTTTTAACTCTGGAAAGCTTCCAGTTAGTACGTAGGTCCCTCACTGTGCTTAAGCCAAGAGATAAGTGCAGTCTGGGATTAATGAAATAACTGATTGAACTTGTGGTTTCCTTTAGGTATGAAGCTGTTTGTTCATTTAGACTTCTTTGGTATTACATGCATATTAACTGGAGAAGGATACTACTTTTGGATTTGGAGGATGACCTATATAAGCCCTCAGATTTCATTTCCTGCCACTCTTCTCACTGTATTCTAGCTACCCTGGCCTTCTACCTAGTTCTCTAACACATCACGCTCATTCCCATCTTGGTTGCTTTTCACTTGCTGCTTGTTAATTCTTTTTGGAGTGCTCTTCTCCCAAATGGTTGTAGGGCTTGCTCTGCTCATGGAGACACTTCTTTGATGAGCCAGCACCTCACCCCTGGCCTCCTCTCCCTGCAATTCTATCTAAAAGAACACTACACTTCACCCTACCACTATACTCTTCCATTGTGATTCTCTGTTTTTTCTTAATTTTACTTTTTGGTAACTGAGATTATGTTTGTTTCTTGTTTCTCTCTTCCACTAGAATTATAGAAACTTGTCTTGTTCAGCTTCTGGAACAGGGCTTATTAACCCCAGCATTATTGACATTTTAGCCTGGATAATTCTTTGTTTTGGGGGGCCGTCCTATGTGGTATAGAATGTTTAGCAGCATCCTTGTTTTCTATCTACTAGATGCCAGTAGCATCCCCCATTGGTGACAATCAAAAATGTCTGTGGACATTGCTAAATGTCTCCTGGGGGACAGAGTCACCCCAGCTGAGAACTATTGTTATAGAACAACGCTTTGGCATCTGATGGGTGCTCAATAAATATTTATTGCATGATAGGTGAATTCATGAATGAATGAATTCAGCAAATTAACAAATTTTAGAACACTGAACTATGTGCATAGCCTCATGTTTCTCTAGATTCCCATTCGTCTGTCTTTTCTGTTTCTGGCACATTGATCCATCCTTTGCTGCTTTTTTCTTCCACTCAGACTTGCTTGTTCTTTTAGACGGTGCTACTCTTTTTCTAAAAAATATATTTTTATTGATTTCAGAGAGAGGAAGGGACTAGGGGGAGAGAGAGAGAAACATCAATGATGAGAGAGTCATTGATGAGCTGCCTCCTGCACACCCCTTGCTGGGATCGACCCAAAAACCCGGGTATGTGCCCTGACTGGGAATTGAACCTGAATCATAGGTTGATGCTCAACCGCTGAGCCATGCTGGCCAAGACAGTGCTACTCTTAAATTTACTTTTGTTCAGTTCAACAAGTGACTATTGAGCATCTACCCTGTGCTGTAAAATAATAGAACTATAGAAAGATATGGTGCTGTCTGTGCTTAAGAGCTCATTGGGTAAAATGGACAAAGATACAGGAAATCTTCCTCTAAAGTTTGACACTTAGTTAGGGATAATGTCTGACTGGTACTAATGGACCACTATAGTGTTATTTGAGTCAGTAGTTGTTAAGTGCTCATCAGAATGGGGTAAAATTGTTGCTGAATTTGGAATCCAGTTTTAATAAAAACCTACCCATTCACTTTTTACTTATTTTCATTTGTTACAATTACCCTTGGTTTCTTGCTATTAAATGTTTGTCTGAAACCTGGTTGAGAAATACACAAAGTGGGCTTGCTCATTTTGAAGCTGATGTGTCTGTTTCTTCAGTTGGTTATTTTATTGAATGGTTATAAAGAGCTGATTCATCAATGGGCTTTTAATGTCCATGGTTGGAAACGTCTTGCCACACCACCACCTGCCTGGGTTACTGAAGCCACATTAGGCAAGGCTGTAGTTCCTTCTGGCTGGGATTAAAATACATCAAACAAAACCCCCATTCTCTATTATGTGACTTTCTTTGTCCTAGAGCAACTGATTTTCTGTCAAACATTTATGTTCCATCTCTGATACCATTAGAAAGATTTCTTCTGATTTGAACTGCGGGATCAGAAGAATTCCACTGGAGGGAATGTCTGGAATCTTTTCCTGAAGACACAACTGTCTTCTAGAGACAGTAGGAGAGCTATTGGTTCAAAGAGTATCTTGAAATGTCTCTTATTTATTTCTCTGTTTCTTTATATTGGGAAGAGGTTTACTAGGATATTAAAGAATTGAACATGTATTTTAAAAAGGAGAGAATTTTCTTGTTGACATCTGAAATTTCTATTCATATAACTTATTCTTGTAAGGTGGAACTGAGGCTCTTAATACTTTGCTGAAGGGAGGCAGCCTACTTTTTAAGGTCAGTTTTTCCCCCCTGTAGGATTTTGTTGAGTACTTTGATACAAAAACTGTAATTTACTCTGTAGTCAAAGCCAAGATTTAAGGAAAGTGCTGTTACCTGAGATCTGTTAGTACTAAAGTAGATGACATTAAGATTTAGATATTTTTGGAATTTTTTTTTTCTTTTTAAAAAACTTGCAATTGAAACCTGAGTTTTTTAACAGCAGAATGTCATTTGAATAAAGGCCCCAAATTGTTGTGGTAACCAGGATACATCTTAGATTATTTTAAACATATCAAAAAAGAAACAGCTAAATTGGATTCTTTATTTCTCAAATGCAAAAGGCAATAGTCAGTGTCTTTGTACTCAAAAGTCTCCTGCTCTTAAAATATAGGAATATTTGTATGAACTATTAGGAAACTGAACAGAAAAATAGTTTTGGTCTTTTGAAGAATAGAAGAAAGTACTTTTTAAAAGTGCATTGCTTGGTTTTATGAAGACACCTCTGAATTCTGTGATAAATTTGACATGAGGAATATTTGAAATAATGCTCTCTGATCTTTATTTAAAAGAAATTGACTCCTGAGGATATGAAAAGCTTATTATATCATGGTTTTTAAGATGGAAGGGCTTAAAAGAAGGGAATGAGAATTGCTGTGTTGCTGAACTAGAGGCAGTCTCAAAATATTTTTGAAAATCAAGGACTCTGAAGAGCACAGATGATGAGGTTTGTTGTTCTAATTTAATAGATCAGAAAGGAAAGACTTAAAATTCTGTAGAGAACTCTCCTTAAGTTTAATTTCGATTTAAGCTCAGGAAAAGGCAAATCTGTGGAGAGAATAGAAAGATCAGTGGTTGCCAGGGGTTGGGGGAAGGTGGGGTGAGTAGACAGCACAGATTATTTTTAGGGCAGTGAAACTACTCTGTATGATACAGCAGTGGTAGGTAGCTGTCATTATACATTTGTCCAACCCATAGAATGTGAAACACCAAGAGTGAACCCTAATGTAAACTATGTACTTTGGGTAATAATGAGGTGTCAGTGTAGATTCCATTGTAACAAATGTACCACTGCAGGGTGTAGATAGTTGGGGAGGCTGTGTGTGTGTGTTTGGGGCAGTGGGGGAAATGGGTATATGAGTGCCGTCTGTACTTTCTGTTCAGTTTTGCTCTGCACCTAAAAGAAAAGTAAAGTTTATTAAAAAAAATATCAAAACAAAAATAGTAATATGCAACAGAGACTATATGTGACTTACAAAGCCTAAAATACTTATTATCTGGCCTTTTATAGAAAACGTTTACTAAACCCTGGACTTCATCACAGTGGAACTAGGAAGTGAGGTGCTTAGTTTCTCTGGTGTCCTGCCCAGTTCCCTAGTACTTCTGGTACTCAGTGTTTCTAATGGCAAAGTTCTCATGAATTTCTATTTCATTTGCAGGTATATGAGTGACCTAAAGCTGCAAATTAAGACGGAGAGAGAGCAGTGCCAACTGCGAGCAGGGCAAGGATGCCAATTCCTCCTCCCCCTCCACCCCTTCCTGGTCCTCCTCCACCTCCCACTTTTAATCAGGTGGGTAATCCTTCCACTCGGCTATCTCAAAACTTACTGGATACTTAAGGCTTCCCAGTATATTGTTCTCAGAGAATTGTGTGCAGGAAGATAGAGAATAAACAAGTGAAATCGGCCCTTATCAGCCAGTTCTGATTCCTGAGAGGTCCTCTTAGGACCATAATCACTTCCTGTTTTCTTGTCCTGGTTCAGTCTGAGTGGAGATTTGGACAGGTCGCATCAGAGTAGGAACTGGTGTTTCCCCCTAAAACTGTTTGTGCTATAAAGTTCAGTGCATCATTTCTCTGGCACCTTTGAGAAAAGGGATGGCAATTTCTGGTGGTTGTGTCTTGCTACCACTTCATCTTCTCATCTTCTTCAAATCAGTTCATTTTAAAACCAAGTTCATCAAGTCTACCACACCACCAAGAAAGAAAGGAGTTTATGGAATGTATTAGTAAGAAGACTTAAAGGTTCGATAATGGAATTTTAAAAAACTGTGTGGCTTCTGAACCAAGGAGGCAGCCACTTTTACTATATCTGGATGGTGTTACACGAGAAAAAAAGCAACCTGGGTGCTTTATCTCATTTCTGTAAAATTTAGAAGCAAAGTAAGTTTAGAGAATGAATATCCCAGAGGTATGTTGTGTGTGTGTTAGGTGTTTAACAGATGAGAAATTGTGCTATAAAGTGGAAAAGTGACTTGCCTAGCTAATTTATTTCTGAACTAGAACTAGAGTTCAGGTCTACCAACTTGTTTTTCCCCCATAACTTCTGGTTTTCAGACATTTTGTTTGAGGATATGTTTGAGGATGAAATTTTATGTAGAACCCCAATAAATAAAGATAAAAACAGTGTTGCTCTGGTTATAGTGGGGTTCAAGGACTCAAAGTATATCCTTGGATCTCTGTAACCTCTCGGATTACTGCCCTGCATCATGCTATTTTAGTCATTCACTCAATAGTCTTTTGTTGAGACTTACTCTGTATCAGGGACTTGGCTAGGCATACAGTTTAGAAAATCCAGATAATTTTACTCTGTACTTACATATTGCTTTACTCTTTTCCAATAAGAATTTATATATATAATTGAAAGAGAAGGGGGAAATATGCAGATGAGCAAAAAAAGGGCAAATAAAAATCATCTGTAATGCCATCACCCAATAATGAGATAGTTTCTGCCTTCAGTAATGGCTCTCAGCGTAATGGGGGAGACAGACAAGTTAACAGGCAAAGTCCATGCTAGGTGCAGATAAATGGGGCCACAAAGAAGAGTTCCTCACGTAGTGGTTGGAGGCAGAGGAGGCAGTCAAGAGTAGGCTTCTGGTGGGGAGGTGATACTTAAGCTGAGTCTTACAGGATGAGTAGGGTTTAGCCAGAAAGAGAAAAGGTAGGGAGGACACTTGAATTGAGGAAGCAGAACGTAGAAGGGTGCTGACTTGTGAGAAAGCACACAGAGGGTTAGATTATTGTTTGAGAGAGGATTTGGTAGGAGGTGAAGCTGGAGGTATAGGCTGAGGGTTTAGATTTTTCTTCTGATGATGATGGGTAGGTGTTGAAGTATTTTCAGGAACAGGAGTAACCTGATTGGGTTTGTATTAGAAAGATCACTCTTAATAGTTTGGACATTGGGTTAGGAGTTGAGACTGGCAACAAAGAGGTCAAGACTGGAGACTGAAGCCTGTAGGAATTGAAAATTGAGGGCCTGGATTAAAGCAATAAGGATGGAGAGTGGAGATGAGAGACACTGAGAAAGTAAAATCTTGCCCCTGGCTGGTGTGGCTCAGTGGTTACAGTGTCAGCCCACAAACCAAGGGGTCAAGGGTTTGATAATTCCAGAAAAAGGACACGTACCTGGGTTGCAGGTTCGATCCCCGGCCCTGGTCGGGGTGCATGCGGGAGGCAACCAATCGATGAGGCACGTTGATGTTTTTCTCTCTCCCCCTCTCTCCCTCCTTACTCATTAATACATCGTGAATGGCTTGTCATGCCATTAAATGGTTAGTGATATTAGAAATTTTTTTACTGTACTAAAAATGTGGAAAAGAATTAGAAAATACCAATAAATGTAGAAAATGTTAAAGCATCTGTAATTAACTTTTGTTAACATTTTGTTTTATATATTTATTGTAGGAAAACTAGAAAATATGGATAAACATAAATAATTATTACCGAAAGTTAACTTTTGCTAGTATCAGTGTGTATCCTTCCAGAAATTTACTGTGTGTGTGCATTTTTCTTCCAAATGTAATTTAGCTACTGTTTATTGAGCTTTTATTATACATCAGACACTGCTAAGCTCTTAAAAAATGTTATCATTTGATTCTCAAAACTACCCTGTGAGATAGGTTCTTAGGTTATTCCTATAGAAGAGAAAACTGGGATCATGCTGTATGTATTGTTTTATAATATTTTTTACTTGATTGTGGCAAACATTTACTACTATGAAAAGATATTTACTTATACTTCATTAAGAGCTTAACTTGCATCCCACTGTATGGTTATCATTGTTCTTTTTGGTTGAACGTCTAGATTATTTTCAGCTTTGTGCTATTATTAACTATTTTTTGCTATATTGTTAACATCTTTATGCACTTACTCAATTATTTTCTTAATGTCAGTTCCGAGAAGTAGAATTCTTGTGCTAGACTTTTAAAAGCTGTTTTAACACATAAATTACTTTCTAGAAAGATCATCCCAATTTGTCTTACTGCAGGTAGTACAAAAGAATACCTGTTTTCCTGAATCCTTATGACCACCATATGGCGGTTATTTATTCTTCACATTTTTGAACATCTGCATGTGCCAGGCACTGTACATCATGGCTCACTGTGGTTCCTGCCTTCATGAAGCTAGCATTCTCTTTAGTTATAATTTTAACCTTCACCAATGTCATAGGTAAATAATACTGTATTTTACCATGTATTTCTTTTATTATAGTTGATTTTTCCCCCCATATTTGCTGGCTCTTTGATTTCTTTTACATAGTGTTGTTCATATTCTTTGTTTATTATCCTGTTGATTCCTAGGTCATCTTTATATGTTAATGCTCTATAGATTTAGGACACTGCCTTTGCGTCTTATATGTTACATTTGTCGCAGATGATTTTTCCTTCCAGTATATCATCTGTTTATTTACTTATAGTCCTAATAAGTAATTGGTACTAAGCAAATCTGTTGATCTTTTCTTGTATTTCTTAACAATTTTTCTAATGTACTTATGTAGCTTTTTACACTTAAATATTATAATTCAGCTAGAAAATGTTTGAGAGTAAGTTGTGAGGTAGGTATGTATTTAACTTTATTTTTTCTCCCCAAAATTACCAGTTGTTATTAACACTTTATATTTAATAACCTACTCTTTCTGATGAAATACACTTTTATTATTTCTTATATAGATCTGGGCCTGCTTATGGACTTCGTTTTGTTCCGTTTATCTAGCTGTCTATCCCTGTGCTCCTATTGTAGTTGGTCTTGGCATATTTCAGGATTTAAATAAGATAATGAAAGTAATGTGCTTAGCACAATACCTAAGGCATAGTAGCAGGGGCTCAATAGATGTTTGCCTTGATGATGCTGATATATGTAAAGCATCTAACACAAGCCTCGTGCATAGATACTCGGTAAGTCTTAGTTCAGGCCTCAAGCAGAAGCATCTGAATAGGATGCACAGCAGGAGAAAAGGACTGGGAAGAAGGGTGATGCTCATTACCATTATGTTATATGTGGCACAGACATCTGATTGGGTTAGACAGGCGGCTCATGGAACCGGGTTTGGCTTAAGGCATTTATCCCAAACTTTTGATGAAGGGAACTATTTAGGGTGAACTTATGTATTCCTCTTCCTCTAGGGAAACACAGAGCAGCCCAAGCTGAGTAGAGATGAGCAGCGGGGTCGAGGCGCCCTCTTACAGGACATCTGCAAAGGGACCAAGCTGAAGAAGGTGACCAACATTAATGATCGGAGTGCTCCCGTTCTCGAGAGTGAGTGTAAGCCTAGGATTGATTTGGAGACTTGGCTGAGCTGTCATTTTTATTGTTGGGTCTTGAGTGGGTGAGTTTTGTCCTGGGATGTTCTTTGGCTGTCTTCCTATCTATTTATTTGAATACCTAGAAACTTCTTTTTGACCTTTGGGAAGCATTCTCAGGGTTAAGACTTCCATCTCCTGTCACTAGTGCTTGTTATGCTTGTTAGGGCATATCGTTGCCTGTTCTCTGAGGAGACAATCACAGTCCTAAAAACCACTCAGCTGAAGCCAATGATGATTTTATAATTGCTGCAAATGTCCATTCTGAAAGGCCTCTGGAGAGTTTGTTCACACCTGGGTCCCTGGTCATTAGCCCTCTTACCATCCTGAACTATGAGAGTAGAGCCCAGAGAACTCTTGAATATGTCTTTACCCAGGTTATCCCTCTGGCCCAAATAAGGGAAGACTCGCTCCTTGTTCCTTTTGGTGCTTTTCTTTCATAACAGTGCAGAGTTTCATCCCTACATGAAACTGTGGAGCAGAGAGGCTTCACTTTTTTTTTTTTTTTAATGGAAAGGCAAAAACAAGATTGGTTTGTTTGCAAATTAGAACCCAAATAGAGGAGTTGTTTCTCCTCAGGATTAACTTGGTCATTAGCTTGGAGCATATGAAATGAAAGCTCTAATGGTATGCTTTGCAGAACCCAAAGGAAGCAGTGGTGGTTATGGCTCTGGAGCAGGTGCCATGCAGCCCAAGGGAGGTCTCTTCCAAGGAGGAGTGCCGAAGCTTCGACCTGTGGGAGCCAAGGATGTTTCAGGTATCTGATAAGTACTTTCTTAGAATATTTCCCAAGTGTATTAATTCTGACTGGTCCTAAGTGGTCCATCTGGGGTTGAAGAGGGTGGTAGAGGTGGGAGGAAGGAGTGGGAGCAGGGGTGGAGTTATAGAGCAGATTAAAGCCAAGGCATTACATAAAAATGTATTCAACTTATATCAGCAGTATTTGTTAATGGGCAATGAGCCAGATTAAAACCCAGTACTGTACAAATACTTTCCCTGCTGCTGTGCAGGGAAATGAGGCTGAGTACATTAGAGATACTGACCAACATATCTCTAGCTCTGTTAACCCAGTGCTTTCTGGTCTGTTTGTAGAGAACGTAGCTGGTAAGCCAGCCCTGCATGTTCCCAGTTCTCGAGCTGCTGCCCCAAGGCCTCCAGTGTCTACAGCCTGTGGGCGCCCTCAAGATGATACAGACAGCGGCCGAGCCTCACTCCCAGAACTGCCTCGGATGCAGAGACCTTCATTACCGGACCTCTCTCGGCCTAATACCACCAGCAGTACAGGCATGAAGCACAGTTCCTCTGCCCCTCCTCCACCACCTCCAGGGCGTCGTGCTAATGCACCCCCTGCACCTCTGCCTGTGCACAGCAACAAAGCCCCAGCCTACAACAGAGAGAAACCCTTGCCGCCCACACCTGGACAAAGGCTTCACCCTGGTCGAGAGGGACCTCCTGCTCCACCCCCAGTCAAACCACCTCCTTCCCCTGTGAATATCAGAACGGGACCAAGTGGCCAGTCTCTGGCTCCTCCTCCTCCGCCTTACCGCCAGCCTCCAGGAGTCCCCAATGGACCCTCCAGTCCCACTAATGAGTCAGCCCCTGAGCTGCCACAGAGACACAATTCTTTGCATAGGAAGACACCAGGGCCTGTCAGAGGCCTAGCACCTCCTCCACCCACTTCAGCCTCTCCTTCTTTACAGAGTAATAGGCCACCTCCCCCAGCCCGAGATCCTCCCAGTCGGGGAGCAGGTAAGTAAGTGCCTGCAAGCACCTTTTCCTATCACACTGAGAGCTGAGCTTATCTTTTCACTCTTTTCCTCAAAGCTCTCCTTTAGTGATTGAAGATAAGAACTCACTCATTCAACAAGTTTAGTGAATGCCTTTTTGTATGTCAGACTCTATTGTTAGGGAAACAGCAATAAATAGAAAATGTAAGAGCCTGACCTTTTGTCCATTAACCATCACCAACTCTGAGGTCTGGTAGAGGCCTCAGCCAGCTTTCTCAGAGCAGCAGTTCTTAAGAGTGATACACTAAAAAAGAAAAATTGAGATATTTAGTCAGAGATCTTTTGAGTATTGGCTCTATTTGTTGTGTGACATTGGGCAGATCACTCTGATTCTCTGACTTTGTTTCCTCATCTGTTAAGTGGTGTTCACAGTACTTTCCTAAGTGGTTGTAAACAAAAAGTTATGTATAAAGTGCTTTATAAACTGTTGTATGCTGATGAGTGTTAGAGGTTTTATGCAAAGGACTTCCAGCTAGTTTATGGATTTATCTCTTAACTTATATGATAATGTATTTTGTTTCTATATGAATTACTTACATTTGAAGGAGTATGGAGTGTTTTGCCTTCCCAGGATGCTCGAAAGTCTCACATTATTGGTCCATAGAGTTTGTGTCCCGAATTTTTTCCTTTGCAGAGTAAAACACTATTTTTAAGGGAATTTTTTTCTTTTTAAAAGAATTGGTCCCACTGTGCTTTCCTCAAAATTAGGTTTATCTTGGATTACAAAAGGCAGTCTCCCACCCAAAGCTTTCTTTTACAAACTGCTTGTTTCTTAGGGTCCTTGGGTGTTGCAACTCTGTCACTTGAAAGAGTCTTAAAACTAGATGTGACAAAGAGCTCAGAAACTTACTGGAGATGGCAGAACCTGGTTAGGATGACTGTTCCTGAGGGAGGGAGCTGAAGGGAGCCAGACGGGTTGCTCTTGGTCCTGCTCTATTTTGTCAGTCCAGGTTGGTTCTAATCACTGCCGTTTGCTCAGTGCCAGCTGGTGTCCTTTTGAGCCTAGCTCATTCTGTCTACCTTACTCTCTCTGGCTGAGCCCTAGGACTAGATACAAATTCTCAGGACTTTGAGAAATCTGGGTTTTAAGGAAATATTTTGAAGATGATCTGAAAGAGCTTCATTTGGGGCAGATTTGGAATGAAAGCAAGGTACAGAGACCTGCTGGGAGGTATTAAGATTTCCCTTTAATTATTGCTTCCAATGGCCCATGTCCATACTTAGATCTTGAAAAGAATGAGGGAGAGTTGACATTTTGAGTATCCTCTTTTTTTTTTTTTTTTAATATTTTAAAAAATTGAGAGGAAGGGAGAGAGGGAGAGAAGAACTTGGATGTAAGAGTGAAACACCCATCTAATGCATATAATACAACCAGGACATGCTTGGAACACAGTGGATACCAAATAAATAGTAACTGCTATTAGTTAATGCAGGGCAAAGAAGTAATATAACTTAAACACATTAGAACCTATTCCAGTGGTGTTACCATTTCTTCAGACATGCTTTTGATGTTACTTTGTACTTAGTGGCAAATTTTTGTCCTTTAAGGGTGAACTTGATTTTTGAAAATCACCAAAAAGCAGAGTCAGATGTAGGTACGAATATTTTTGTTATTGTCGGTGCGACCTCAGAAATGAGATGTGACCATCATATAATAATATTTATGGATCTGTCTGATAAACTGGGTTTGGAGCCAGTTCCAATAGAGACATTCCCAGTTTTTTTGAGCAATGAGACTATTGTTGGAGATATGTTACTTACACAGATGTACCTACTATACATATTTTTAAAATCACTCATTTTAGTCTGTACTACTAATTGCTAGAATAAGTGACATAACCTATAAATGCTTTGGTAGACCAAAGAAAGAGAGGATCAGAATAGAGTGGATTGCTTTGGGAAAGCCTTGAGAAGATGGAACTTGAGTCAAACCTTAAAGAATAGGTAGGATTTGGTAGTAAGGGAAGAGGGATGGCAATTCTGAGTATTGTGGGGGAGTCACAAGAGCAAAGCATATATAATTCAGTTTATTCAGCAAGAGTTGATTGAATACCTACCATATTCTGTACATTTGGCTGTGGTTGGGAACTTAGGTGAATGGACACTGCCTTAACTTTAATGAATATACAGTATACTGGGGAAGGGGCACATCTAATGAATAATTATAATAAAATATAGTAGAGTGGTTGAGAGATACAGAGATAACAGTGGAAGTGCAGAAGAGGGATACCTAACCCAGCCTAGGAATCAAGAAAGGAAGAAGAGAATGTGAGATCAGGCTGACTGATGTGGTGGGTTACTGTGTAGGAAAGGAAGATAATGGCGGGAAACCCAGTTGGGGTGGAAGCTAAGGATTTGAAACTGTATGATGTAGGAAATGCAAAGCCCTTGAAAAAGTTTGAGCAAGTAATTTGGGGAGATTAGTCAGTTGATGGTGCACAGAATGGATTGGCAGGTTAAGAGATTAGAAGCAAGAAGAACATTTGGGAGGCTTTTTGCAGTAGAACAGGCTAAGTATGAGAAAGCCCTGAATTAGAATTGTCAAGGAAGACTTGGAAAAGCAGGAAAAAAAAATCATTAAGAATAGGTAGAATTCTTGACTGACTTGTCGTGGGAAATGAAAGTCACATTTATTCTGAACTTTGGTATCTGGAAGAAGGGTGATACTGTTAAAGCAATAGGGATGAGAGAAGGGTAAATATGAAATTTAACATGGTGCTCAGAGGCTCACAGGGCCTCTACATCTAAACCTAACTGCTTTGGATTTTAATTGCAGCTCCTCCACCCCCACCACCCATGATCCGAAATGGTGCCAGGGATGCTCCCCCTCCCCCACCACCGTACCGACATGGGTCAGAACCTCTGAGCAGGGGAAAGCCCCCACCTCCGCCTTCAAGGACGCCAGCTGGGCCACCACCTCCTCCTCCGCCACCCTTGAGGAATGGCCACAGAGATTCTATTGCCACTGTTCGATCTTTCTTGGGTGAGTAGCTAGCTGTTCTGGTCTCATAGTTCCTGTGGTAATTTAGTAATTCCAGTGACCATTGTAGAATGGGAATGGTCACTTGATATCTGTTGCTCACAGCAGTTCTCGGCCCTAGCTGTTGACATCCCTTTCCTTATGCAAATTCTAAGCATGGTTGCTTTGGGATAGATTGAAGTAAAATCAGCAGGTGTCATGCTAATTCTAAAGCCATTCTCTTGCTCCCTGAGGATCATTAGCTGTGGTTACCTTTAAGTCAGAGACTTGATCCTCTTCAGGATTATTCAGACAGCAAGTATGTACTCTCCTAGGAAGGAGAACTCCTTTCTGGCCCTTTAAAAACAAAACAAACTTTCTTTCCAACTTGGGGCTGGCATAATGGCTCCCACAAGGAAGGGTGGCAAGAAGAAGAAGGGCCTTTCTGCTGTCAATGAGGTAGTGACCAGAGAATGCACCATCAACGTTACAAGCACATCTATGGAGTGGGTTTCAAGAAGCATGCCCCTCAGGCACTCAAAGAGATACAAAAATTTGCCATGAAGGAGATGGGAACTCCGGATATACACAGTGACACCAGGCTCAACAAAACTGTCTGGGCCAAAGGAATAAGGAATATCCCATACCATAGTGAGGATGAAAATTCACCGGATGAGCTCTATACGTTGGTTACCTACATACCTGTCACCACTTTAAAAAATCCACAGTTAATGTAGTTGAGAACTAACTGCTGATTGTTGAAGAAAGTTATAAAACTTCCACACAAAAAAACACCCAACTATGTAGATAACATTTATCTAGTAATCCAAAGCCACTAACTAGCTGTGTTACTTTGAGGAAGTTGCTTTACTGCTCTAGGCTTCATTTCTCTTATCTGTGAAATGAGGAGGTTGACTAGATCAGCAGTGTGTCAGATTAATTTTTCCAAAGTTATCAATGAATCTTAGGCCCAACCTAAGAGATTTTTTTTAACAAGTAAAAGTTTATTTAGAAAGTCACAGAGATAGAAAAGGTGAGCCAGTTGGGCTGCATGGGCTCAGGAAACATGTGACAGAGGTCAAAGAAGGGCCCTTGGAGCTTAGAAAAAAGAAAGGCAGAGAGACCACGCCTGGGGGAAGGAGAAGGGGAAATGTGAGGGCGAGAGAGGGCCAGAGAAAGAGGGAGAGAGAGAGAAAGGGGGAGAGAAAGAGAGAGGGAGAGAAAGTATGAGAGAGAACATGCCCTGGGGAAAGAAGGGGGTGGGGAAAGGCGAGGGTGTACTTTAGAGAGAAAGAGCACACTCTAAGAGATTCTACTTCATTAGGTCTGGGATGGAGTCCCAAGCAAAGATTATTGAGAAGGTATCATTAGAACCTCTGTTGAGAACTCCTGGGAAGATCTATACAATCCCTTTCAGACCTAACACTCTGGATTCTTTAATGGTTGACTCTTCTCTGCTCTTGCTCTAGTGTATTCTGATTAGGTGGACCAGGGTTTTTGCTTTGAAAATAAAGTCCTTTGGAATGCCATCAAGCCACACCCAAAGAGCATTTGAGCCTTCTTATAGAAGGGCCATGGAAAGTGGGAGCGGGGGCCATGAGATGGCTATCCCAACTGTGTTGCAGAGCTAAATGAGGGTAACTGGGGCCAAAAGGGAATTATCTGGTCACAGCTCTCACTAGTTGGTGACAAATATTCCCATTTTAGGTTACTTTCTACCAATTTGTGGATTTAGTTCAGTTGGTTTCCCATGGTGATAGTCTCTAAGATGACTATGTTAAAGAACTGTATTTCTTTCTCCTCCCATGCAAACAGCTGGGCTCCTTTCCTGTTACATGCCTGATTTTTGGTGGAGATATTTTTAAACCAATTCAAAGACTGATTCCTTAATGTGAAGAGCCTTTGAGCACATCTTCTGTGCATACGAGGCACCTAGTGATGCTATTGCTGTCCTCAGGAGCCTTAATTTGGTGGGCGAGGCAGGCCTGCATGTACATCAGAATTCACGGAGGCTAGTAAGGGGAGGACAGAAGAGGTGCAGAGGTGTGTGGGAACACAAGGAGGGGTCAGAAGGGTGATATGAATTAACATTCTTTCTTTTTTTGGTAGATGATTTTGAGTCAAAGTATTCTTTCCACCCAGTAGAAGACTTTCCTGCTCCAGAAGAATATAAACACTTTCAAAGAGTATATCCCAGCAAAACAAACCGAGGTGAGAATAGTCATGAAAGTTTTTTCATAATTTCATAGAAGATAGAATTGGCCTACATTTCTTAGGTTAAAATTTATTTCTCTTCATCTCCATTTTCTTTAAAAAACAAAAACAAAACCTAGTCCCCAAATTTTAAAGGTTAGCTTACAGAGCCGGTTTCTCACTTTAGGAATGTTTGGGTTATTCAGGGTCTGTGGGTGATCTTGTGTATGTGGTTTTTATTGTTAATTTTTTTCAGCTGCCCGTGGAGCCCCACCTCTGCCACCCATTCTCAGGTGAAGCCTGGCTTGGTCCTGTTTCTCAGGAAAAGGATGGACCCTCTCCTCTTCTCAGATGGTCCCTTCCACTCCCCTGAAGCCTGCATGAGAACTCCTATGTGTTTCTCCCGTGCACCCAACCTCTAGACTCCAAGCGTCCTCCCAGCTCACCTCCATCTATGCATCTTGTCTTCTGGACTTGGTGATTGGACTCTTTATATTGACAGTAGGGTCTCACACCCTGCATCCATCCCTCCTCTAGCAATCCCTGCTAGCCAGATGAGGGAGACGCTCCCATGTTGCCTGCTTTCCTCGTGGTGAAAGGTGCCTTGTTGTGATGAATTAACTCATTGTTAGGGCAGGGCGGAGAATGGTACTCCTACCTCCTCCTTCCCACTTTGGGGGAAGCTTGGCGGGTATATTATATTTCATCATTTAGGAGGCTGACATGGCCAGGACTGGGGAGGGGTGGGGACATTTTTAGTGAAACAGGAAAGGAATTTGCAGAGAAGTGATCTGTTTTAAAGGTCAAGTTTGGAGAAAGGGCAAAGGAATGGGTCTGCTTTATTTTTAGGGGTATTTTGGTTTTGCTCCTACCCCACCCCATACCCTCACTCCAGGGATAAGTTGAGTATAAACACTAAATACTAATCAGTTGAACTAAATATCTAATAAAAATAGAGGGTACGATAAACTGGGGAGACTTTTAGTGCTAGTCACTTCCTCTGCAGCAAAGGGACCAGGAGCCATCTGGGACTCCCCGCCCCATTTCCTTAGGGTGCTGAGGCTGAGGGATGTTTTTCCTCCCCCTCCACCTAGACCCTCAAGAGAAAAGTCACTTTTGTTCATTCCGTATTCACAAACCCCAAAAACTTCCAGTGGGAGATAAGAAGATAGGGCCAGGGTCTTGGCCTTAACCTTGACCTTGAGTCCACCTCAGTCTTTTCTGACTGGCCCTGAAGGACACTGGCCCTTTCAGTCCTGTCCAGAAACTACACCCCCTGATGGGTGCTCCATGATGACAAAGAAGGGAAGGGCGAAGCTTGTTGTAGAGATCACAGCCCACTAACTGAAAAACTCTTCCTATTCTTTTCTCCACCACCCTTGCCTTTCCATGACTGCAGGGGTGAACAGCGGAGTAGAGAAGGGTGAGGAAGCTTATCGATGTTGTCAGAGATTCCTCTGTGCCAAGAAGCACAAAGACTTTGGTGAGACGTGTCTCACCCCAGTTATCATCTTTGGCAGCCAGCAATATGTTGTTTCTTTGTCTTCCAGGTCCTAGTTAAAGAACACAGGAAAAATGGAGGTTCCCAATCTAGACAGGAGCTAAGCTTGGATGATGGGACAGGGACTTTCCCTTTGACAGCAGAATAGAGCCCCTGGGCTCCACACACAGGTGGTTTGACCTGTTATTGCCAAGTGCAGAGGCTACTCAAAGCTTGGAGTAAGAGCAGGGAGGCCATGGTGATTCCTCAAAATGGTTAGGGAATGTCAAAAAATTTTACCAGATACATCACAGGCTTGAACTACCTTAGGGACCTTTCCAGTCTGTTGGATCATAGACTAAGGATCTGTGCAAGGTGCTGGATGAGACCCAAGTCTTCCCAATGATAGAAGAGAGAGGAGAGGGTTCAACTTGGGTTATTTGTATGAGATCTGCTATGCTTTGTCATCTCCTGGACCACATTGACTCTTGGGACAAACTGATTAGGTCTGTCATCAAACTTTTTCTAATCATTATCACTCTTATTTTCAAACCTATTAGTAGTTATCTCCCAGCAGTATTCCTGGCATCCTGAAGTGAATAGAGCCAAGAGAGGGCACGCTTGTGGAGGGAAAAGGAGAGAGTACAAGAGTAGATCCTGCAGGAGAGTTCCAGGGTAGATGCTGACCAGTTACTTAACTTGGACTGTGAAGTCTTCCCATTTATTTTTGAAATGGGAGTTGATGCCTTTTGTACAATGTTATCAAAATGTATTTTTTTCCCTTTCCTCAAACATAGAGCATCAAAATAAGTATCACAAGTAAAAGCCAAACCCCAGCTTTTCATTGGGGCTGATATCTTCCTCCCCTATGACTAGCTACCCCTCATATTCCCCAGCATTTGGACTGTGTCACATGGGTATTGATGTATATTCATTTTCTTGGCCTCATGAAAAAAGGCCTGGGCCTAGATCTAGTCAGATTCATTTTCTTTAGCGCATGTTGGTGACACAGTACTTATTTAAATGTCTTTGCCTTATACATTATTTGGTCCTTCTGTTAATAACAGATTTATTATCATGTATATTTACTATTGAAGAATGGGAATGTGATCTATTTTGTATGTTGTAAAAAGCTTGTAATATAGATTGAAGGTGGGCTGGCTGCAAGAGCACTAAAACTTCTCACCTTTTAAACTGTTCTTTTTATCTGCTTATGGGAATGTCGTCTCTTCAGTGAAAGATTGGGTGGTCTCATGTTGAGGCTATTGCCCAATCCCGTTAGCCCCCTTATCCCCTCCCAGAAGAAGAAGACATTGCCCAACTATAAGCATCAGGAAGCTGTGTTAAAAGCCCTTGTGTGGGTTTGGTTTTATGATGTTTTTCTCTAGTGGGGAAAACTTAATACTGTAGTTGTTTCTTACCGTCCTTTCTGGGAAGCAGGGCAGTGGCCTCCAGGTTTTCAAATGAGCTAGATGCCCCTCTTCCCCCCCTTCTCTGGTTACCAAACCTGGATCAAAGAACTTTGATATTTCAGGTGTGGTTTTCTCTATTGTGGGGATTTCCTCCAACAACAGAGCCCTATCATTTTCACAGCCTGGGTCCACAGAGAGAGCGTCTAGGGCTACCCCACCCAGTGGATGTGAAGCTGCTGTCTCCAGAAATTCATCCCAGCCCTCCCAGCTGGCTATTGCACTGGGGGCACTCCTCACCCCACAGCTTCCCAACTTGAAACCCAGATTTACCTCCAGGGAGAGGTGAGAAAAAATTGTAAATAGACTTGCTACAGAGCAACTCAGGTTGGGGTGTGTTTTAATTCTCCTGATCACTTGAAATAATCTGTAGGCTGAATGCTTATGGGAGTGGGGAGAAGTGTGACTCCAGGGTCTTTCTGAAGCTCGGGGGGTGGAGTATAGGGCATCTGAGGCCCTTTGATGGCACTACACTGAGCTGTCTGTCCTTCTGGAAACCCAACCTACAATCAACTGCAAATCAAATTCTTCACATTCCAGTTGTAGTTTCTTTCCCTATTAAATCTCAGTTCCTGACTATGTAGTTAGGGTAGCTTTATTTAAGCCACCCTAACTTAGGGAATAGAAGGCATTACAACTCTGCCTTCAAGATTCATCAAAATGAAACAAAACTACAACCACCTTCAAAATGTATACAAAAAGAAGAATAACTGTTTAACCGAAGGAAGGGTTTGGTTCCATTCAACTCCACGTTCATTGTGCCTTTACTTGTGTTAGATTTCTGTGCTTTCTTCCTCTCTCCCTCTTTGAAGCAATTAAAATCTTCCTTGATAACTTCTGTTTCCTTTTTCTACTCTTGTTTCTAATATCTTAGTGGGTTCCCTAATTGTCTTAAATCTCATTTTACTGATGCTGCGCAGAGGGGCCAAGCCTACTTTTCTCATATCTGTCTTATTTCCCAAGATGACGAGCATGGAAGTCATAGTCAACACTGAATAAAAGACTAGAATGACATGTATGAAGAGTGTGTGTATGTATGTGTCCATCTTTGTCTGCATGTGGATCAGTTCCTTTTCTTTAAAAAAATAAATTATGATTTATTTTGGAGTTATACTCTGATTACAGTGCTCCCTCTCCCAGTTAGCATTGATTTTTTTCCATCCCCCTCTGAGATGTATAATCTGGTCTCAGGTTGGATTCTTTGGTACATTTGTTTCTCCTAGATGCCATGCGGTTTAATTAAATCTTGCTTAAAAACAAAACAAAAAATTGAAAACTGTACTCTTGTCTGTATACCGCCTCCTGTGGTAGCGTAGAGAGAGGAGAAAACCTGTTTCCTCGTGTCCCAGGTTGTGTAGTGTTTTGACTCCAGGTCCTCTGAGGAAGTAGATACACTGACTTGGGCAGAAGCATCTGCAGCTTGTTAAGGGGTTTTCTCTCCTCCCCTCCTGCTATATTTTGAAAATCACAGTTCTAGGTAGCCATGCTGACTGGATGATTCTGATAGAGTTGGTCATTATTTATGTTTGCCGCCAACTCCCCTTTGCTTATGATTTCAGGAAACCCAGAACACCTTCTGGCCTTGTGTCCTTTCTTTATATCCTTTATGATTCTTTCTGCCTGTGTTACACAGCAGATTCTCACACTGAACTTGGAAGAAAAGGTGGGGGCAGAGCATGTAGACTGTGTGTGTCTGTTTTTATGTGGGTGTTGGCTGTTTTTCTTCACTGCTTTTTAAGTTGAAATCTTAGCTGGCTTTCTTGAACTTTGACTTTAGGTGTAAAAATTAAACCAGACAGTCTCTGCTTACTGTGGTCAGCTGACATCACACTAAGACTTATTGAGCTTAACTTGTACTTTCACCACTAGCAAAGGTCTTGAAATTGTTTCCCATACTGATTCCATAATGGGTGTGTGAATGAATCACTCTCACATAATTTAAATATCAAAACCTATGAGGGTGAGGGCGGGGGAGGGCTCCTTTTATTTTCATCCATACTTGCCAAATTGGCCTCATTCCTGATTATTTGACCCATCATTGTTGTTAATATGATTAATAAACTACCTATTTATTGATTTAATTGTTCCTCCTGTGACTTTCAATAGCCCTCAGATGGAGCTTGCCTAAATGATCCTCAATTCCTAATGCTATATGCTTTCTCCATCCTATTGGGATGGTATTGCTAATTGTGTGTGTGTGTGTGTGTGTGTGTGTGTGTGTGTGTGTACTTGTACAACAGGATGCCAGACAGGTCGTTCCAGTGTGATTTGATTCCTTCCCTCATGATACTGTGTATGAATTAGCAATTGATAAGGACAGTAGTTTGCCCAATCTAATTATTACTGGGACACTGCTGCTCACTGTGAATGTGCCTCTTAAGTATTTCCTGGCCCAACCCAGCCACAAACCGTGCAACTCACTGCAAAGACAGCTGCTTGTTTCTGATTTCCAATACTCTGCAGAGGTAAGAGAACTAAAATGTCAATGCTGGGATCCTAACCACCCCAGAAGATAACTGGGGGGGAAAATGCTTCGCCTCTTGTCATCGCTGGAGCCCACTCTGGATTGTTTTTACATGTAATTGAATTTATTCTCCACTTCTAGGTTTAGGTGTGTGAGATTTAAAGGACTGTATGGTATGTGTCCACAAAAAGTGTTCATGAAAGCTTGGTCGGGCGTGGCTCAGCAGTTCTGCATCAACCTGGGATCCAGGAGATTGTTCATGAAAAAGGTCGATACCCACTTGGCAGGAATGTCCTTTCCATTCAGCAAGCATTTATTGCATTCTTTACTCTGTGTCAGGCATCTGCAATATGAAGATAAATAGGACATGTCCTTTGCCTCCAAGGAGCTCAGGGTCTAGTAAAGACTTCAGGACAGCCACCAGGAGAAACCTGGGCAGTGTGTTAAAAGGCTTTATGGTAATTAGCCAGGGAAGGAGGATAGTGAGTATTCCAGACAGAGGAAATAGCAAGGACAGAGGCACAGAAGCAAGAAACAGTCTGGTGGTATGTGCATCATATTATAATATTGGAAAGGGAAAGCTTCAATAGGTAATCTTTTAGAGACCTTTCAATCCTGACATTCTGTGATTCTCTGCCTGCTTCCACAGTGGTCATTCACTCCTATAGGCCTTTTTTGGACCAGTGCTGTACTTCCTGGTGAGTGTTTTTATAGGCTCCAATATGCACCTTAAATACTCATAGCTTCCTCTGCTCCCTCTCTCTCACTGTAACTGAGGGAGGTTGTTCACCACCATACCTTAAGGAATGGCTGGGCACATGTTATCATTTCAGGTTACAAAGGACAATTGTTAGGTGCCCAGTTATAAAGATAAATATGAACAGTGAAGTTTGCTTCCTAGGTTCTATTACCCTATTAAGATACCATCTAGTCAAAAGCCACCATTGGGGGGGGGCGGGGGGGTCAAGGGGGGGAAGGGAGGACATCTGTAATACTTTCAACAATAAAGATACTTCTTTTTTTTTTAAAGCTTCCATTCTAGGATAACACTTTTTACATTCATGGCTGCCTAATCTCTTCAGTCATAGTTTTCAGCTCCTAGAAAACCTTCCCAAAATGTGCTCCTTAACCATCTTTCCTATTTAGAAGGCCACTTTATAACCTGTACTTGTCTAATCCTCCCCCATGTTCAAATTCCTTCCTGAGTTCAAATTCCAGCTCTTCCACTTACTAGTTGTGTGACCTTGGGAAAATGTACTCAACTCCCTTTGTTTCCATTTCCTCATTTGTAAAATGGAAATAATACCAACTTCATGGGGTGCTTATGAGAATTAATACGGTGATATAGGTAAAGTGCCTGAGCTCAGTCCTTGGCATACACTTAACTACTCAGTATTTGCTTTTGTCTCTTGTATGAACTAGCTACAATTAACTGACAATTGTAATACTATTTTCCTATTTCTCAGCTTTATTGCTCTATTTTATTTGATATTGAAGGATGAAAGATAAATGCTTACCATCACCTAGAATTGGGTTTTGGCCTTCAACAGAAACCGAGGCTTATCTAGGTTATTAGCTTTAGAAGCTGGCCTATAAATTACTGCTCTAATTTATATTTTTCATTAAAAGCTCAGCTTGCCCCTTCTTCTATAGCAGTCTTCTCTGCCCCTAAAACCCTAGTGTTTTGCCATTAAAAATATATATATATACACACATATATATATTGTAAATTAAGGGGTCATAATTCTCTCCACTTCCCACAAAGTGTTGATTAATGGGATTAATGATAAGGCGGTACACAAAATATATTCTTTAACAAAATAAAAGCAAAGGCCTGGCTTTGCTTCTCACCTTTGAAATACAAATCAGGGGAATACTGTAATGAGGTGTAGTGTATTTGTTTATGCATGTGTAGAACTTTACAAAAAATAAACAAACATTGGTTTGGGTATCAGGAAATCTGGGTCTTAGTCCCTTCAAAACGATGCTGTGACTCTTAACCCTCTGGACATTTGCTTTATGCCTTGCAGTGTTGAGCTTTAGATAAGTAAAGCACCTAGCATCATACCTGGCATCCAGAACCGTCCCCCAAACGGTAGGTAGGTATATATAGCTCTCTAAACACGTAGCCCATTAGGATAATGAAAATGGGAAAGTGCCGCAGTGAGACGGGGCAAGCACATCTTTACACCTCCCATCGAGAGAAAGGCGTAGAAATACTCGCCTGCGGCAAAGACTACATCTCCCGCCGGGCTTTGCGGCTTGGTCGGTTCGCCTTACCCAGAGTCGCTCCATCCTCTGCGGCGCGTCTTTCCGCTGACGTCCCGGATGTAGATGGGACTCCTCAGCTCTATGGGCTTGGCCTCCCGGGGGCGCTAAGACTTGGGGCTCTCTTATTGGTTGTGGATTGGATGCGGACGGGAGGGGGGCGTTGACCAAGGCGCACGGCAGTCAGGCTACAGCCAATCAGAAGTTTAACTGGACTTTGGCGGGAGGCCGGAACGCTACCGCTGTGCACATTTGGCGCGAGTGCGTTCTGGGGTTTGCTGCTGCCGGTTTGTTCAGGAACTTGTGAAGAATCCCTGAAGCTTTGTGCGACAGAGGTGAGAAAGATCCGGCATTGAAGTGACGCAGCCCTGTGGGGTGGAGAGGGGAGGATTGCTCCGGGAGGTCTGGGGTCAGAGAAGTAGCGGGTTTGGGTGACAAAACCCGTGGGGTTTGATGACGCCCGAGATGAAGTGAGGGGAGAAGAGTTCAGATCGCGGGAGATCAGGTCGGGTAAGGGAAGGTAGATGTGCGCTCTCGGAGTAGTCTGGCAGTTGTGCGTAGGTCAAGGTGCTGAATGTTGTAGGAGGGAGGTATTCCGAGGTGGGGTTGAGAGTTGTGTCGAGTGGGGACTGAGTGCCGAGTAGACCGGGGGGTGGGGAGTGGGGGGAGACGGTAAATGTGGAAGGTTGCTGGGCGAAGCTGGTGATAAAGATATACTCCGTACCCGGGGTGAGGGATTAGACGTGCTCTAGAAATCATTAAAGATAAACTGATTGCATCGCTCAAGCAGGTAAGAACTTGGAGCCACAGTGCCTGGTTTGCTGTGACTTTGGGCCTCTGTGCCTCTCAGTTTTCTCATTTTCAAGATCATTTTAATAATAGTACTTATCTCCAAGGTACTTGTACAACCTAGATGAGGCATTAACTAAAACAGCTTCTTACACATAGTTGGTAGACAAGTGTTCGCTATTATTGCATAGATTTGGATGGGAAGCAGAACTGAACGCTAAAACATTGTTATAACATAATTTACTTATGAAACGAGTGTTGATCATCGGCATAAATTGCATGTTAGTTATTTCTCCTTCAGTTTTACATTTTAACTGGCTTTCCTTTTCTCTTTTTTGTGCCCAGCTGTGTTGCCATCATGCCTCAAACCCGATCCCAGTCGCAGGCTACAATCAGTTTTCCGAAAAAGAAGCTGTCTCAGACATTAGACAAAGCTAAAAACTCTAGTGACACCAAATTAGAACTGACAAATGTCAAGGCCGTATCCCGTACTCCTTGTGTAAAAAGTCTGCCTCTCAGCCCCAGGAAACGTCTGGGTAAGCTATCCATTATATAAGTACTTTTTTAAC
This sequence comes from Miniopterus schreibersii, assembly GCF_964146895.1. Classification (NCBI taxonomy): domain Eukaryota; kingdom Metazoa; phylum Chordata; class Mammalia; order Chiroptera; family Miniopteridae; genus Miniopterus; species Miniopterus schreibersii. Next base: position 21,619,984 of record NC_138116.1, read on the forward strand.
TGGTAGCTCCTGACCTCTCTTTATTCAGTAATACAGATGCCTAGTCCTTTGAAGCAGGTAAGTTTTGTGAAGACCACTCTATTATTTTGGGGATGGTTGCTAACTTCTCACTGAATTTCAGTTAAGATCACTTTCTGAAGTATTTAATATGTCTGATCTTTATTTTCTTAACTGAACTTAGTTCTATCGGTATTTTAAATGACCTTGCATGCATAGCCCACAGACACAGACAATAGTGTGGTGAAGGCCTGGGGTGGGGCAGGGACTGGGTGGAGGAGGGAGGGGGGATATAGCGGACATCTGTACTACTGCCAACAATAAAAAGTAAACTTCAAAAAACATGACCTTGCAGTTAGTTGTACTGTATAATATTTTGAAACTTGCCTTAATAGTGGTGAAATTAAGAGACACAGGTGACATTCTCGTTTTAGAACAGTCGCTGGTAATCCTTTCTTGTTTTAGATAATTTGTTTTTAATGAGGGATGATTGGGCAGTATCTGGAGACATTTTTGGTTGTTGAAACTGACAGGCATATGCTACTGGCATAGTGGATAAAAACCAGGGATGCTGCTAAACATTCTACAACAAACAGAGGACCCCCCTCCCCCAAATGAAGAATTACTTGGTCCAAACAAAATATCAGTGCCAAGGTTGAGAAACCCTATTAGAACCATCTTAGAGTTTCATCCCACTAATACCCATTTGGTTTCTACCCAACAATAGTAAGATTCAGTGATGCCATCTGGTGGCCAGTATTTGCTTCTAAAACGAGAGGCATTTTATTTTGGTTGCTTTGACTGAGGTAGAAATTCACCTCTTTCTGGGGGAGGCAGAGATCTTTGCAAGTCCTTTTACTAACCACTGCTATGAATAACCATGTTTTGATTTTAATATGTTTCAGGTGATGACAACCAATGCAACACTCCCCATTTATCAACCTGTTCTCCACCAAAGCTGGGCAAGAAAGAGAATGGTCCCCCTCGCTCACATACACCTAGAGGGCGCAGATTGGTATTTGACAATCATCTGACAGTTAAGTCTCCTAGCAAAAGAGAACAAACCGGAGCTCACCAAAACAAAATATGTTCCTCAGTTCGAAAAGTTCAAGAGGTCACAACAAATTCTGAGCAGAGATGTTCACTGGAGAGAGAATCTGCATGTATGAGACTGTTCAAGCAAGAAGGTTTGTTCTTTACAGCTATTAGTGTGCTGGTAAATCCAAGTTAAACCCATTGGGTCTTCTCAGTCACCTCTCTTGTATGTAATTGTCCTTTCATGTCTGGCACAGGCACTTGCTACCAGCAAGCAAAGCTGGTCCTGAATACAGCTGTTCCAGATCGGCTGCCTGCCAGGGAAAAGGAGATGGATATCATCAGGAATTTCCTGAGGGAACACATCTGTGGGAAAAAAGCTGGAAGTCTTTATCTTTCTGGTGCTCCTGGAACTGGAAAAACTGCCTGCTTAAGCCGAATTCTGCAAGACCTCAAGGTACTTAAATAGTCTGACTTATGATGCTCTTGCTAAAATGACACTTAGTTGTTAAGGGTTAAGAAAAAGTAGAAGTCTTAGGTGAAGTTTTCCCCAAAAAAGACCTTTTTAGTGTCATTGTCTAAATCTTTTCAAATGAAAGTAGAGCTTATTCTCTTGCATGCTGTTAACTCCTCAAAGACACTTCAGGTTCCATCGAATCTTTATCTGAGGCTAAAATAACTCCTATATTTGCATTTTTCTAGAAGGAACTGAAAGGTTTTAAAACTATCATGCTGAATTGCATGTCCTTGAGGAGTGCCCAGGCTGTATTCCCAGCTATTGCTCAGGAGATTTGTCAGGAAGGAGTATCCAGGCCAGCTGGGAAGGATATGATGAGGAAACTGGAAAACCATTTGACTGCAGAGAAGGGCCCCATGATGTGAGTACTGCACTGCTGAATGTTGCTTTCTAAAAATTTGCAAGGTCTCTTACCCACAAACTCACATTCTAATCTCTTGAATTTATCAGTTTGCTCATTAAAAGAAATTTCCCTATATTTGCTCTATGAGAGGTAGTTACATAAGCTTAAAGGGAAAGAAGAAAGGAAAATTACACCTTCTAATTTTAAATTGGAAAAATGTTTTTAAACTAATAGCTAAGTGTTACTTTTTCATGATGGTGGAGGGGGGATCATTTGTAACAGTGACTGGAGACAGGACAAATTATGGTCTTCAAACTGGTCTCAGCTGTAGGAATGTGACCTAGAGTCAGCCCATATCAAACAGATTGGAGAGTTAAGAAGGTGAACATGGATGCTAATTGTTTTTCTTTCTGTGTAGTGTATTGGTGTTGGACGAGATGGATCAGCTGGACAGCAAAGGGCAGGATGTATTGTACACACTGTTTGAGTGGCCATGGCTAAGCAATTCTCGATTGGTGCTGATTGGTTAGTATTCAATCGTTCATGTTACATGGTGATTCTAAAGAATTCTTTTTTAATCTCTTTAGCTTATTTATCACCTATTATTTTATTTAAAACCAGCTTTCTTATCAAAATAAGAAAGTTACCCTAAAATAATAGAAATTTTAATGTAAGGAAAATCAGTTTTGTTAAGCCTGAATGGACATGACATTGCATTTCAGAGACCATTGATTTTTGGAATATCTGATTCTGCTTATCAGTGAACAATTCTGACTTGAAAAGAGCATTCTGTGCTGACCAGATACATCTTATCTAATGAGTATTGGGTGAGGGCAAGGGGGTGGCAAGTGGGAATCAAGTACTGGAATACTGGATTATAACTGGAAATTTTATTCAGTATTCAGATGGTTTATTTTACCTTTTATGATGATTTGACCAGTGATGGTTAGTGTTACTTATCTCTTCCTCAGGAATTGCTAATACCTTGGATCTCACGGACAGAATTCTGCCGAGGCTTCAAGCGAGAGACAAATGTAAGCCGCAGCTGTTGAACTTCCCACCTTATACCAAAAATCAGATAGCCACTATCTTGCAGGATCGACTTAATCAGGTGAGTGACAACCATTGTACGAAACTGTGTGTTCCTTGGATCACCTGTGTTGGGGAAATCTAACAATAGCTCTAAAATATTTTGTTTTGATGGCATTACTAAGCATGGAGTTCCTATGGGCTGTAGTGAGAACATTTTGTAAGGCTTTTCACCCACGGCTCCATTTATTGGGTGCCTCAGTGTTGAAATAAAAATAAGAGGGGAATTGCTCAAATGCTTCTTTAATTAGCCTTTCAAAGTAGGGCCTATGAAAAACTTTCTCTTTTGAAAATACCCAAATAGGTTTTACTTTAGTTTAGTTTTGCTAATTTAAGTTCTGATTGCTTTTATTTCCCCCATTTATGAATGTGGTAGAGACCACATTCCTACAAAATGCTTAAATGTATAAATCTCCATTTACTTATGAGCAGAAAAGGCATCTCTTAGACCCTAAAGGGTGGCTCATCGAGTTTAGACTTAAGTGTGAAAATATTTGTGTCTGGAATCTAAATTACAGAGAGGGGGAATCCTATAGTTCAAACCGTCACCTTCTGTGTCTTGTCCAAAGGTATCTAGAGATCAGATTCTAGACAATGCTGCAATTCAGTTCTGTGCCCGAAAAGTCTCTGCTGTTTCAGGAGACGTTCGCAAAGCACTGGATGTTTGCAGGTGAGTTATGGTACTGTTGGCTGCTTTTATTAAAAAAAGAAATGCTGTTTAATTGTCTCATGTAACTCAAGTGAATGTGGCTTAAGAGGCTCCGTTCTGCCACTTTTTATGCTCAGAAAAGAGGACTTGTTTCTCAGTGGGGAGTTCTGCATTTCCACCGTGTTAATGTCTGAAACATTATCAGTCCATTACCTACGGAGGGAGGAACAAATGAGATGTTGCTGGCACTCCCTGTGGTGATTATAGATTGGTTAATTACATTTGTATTAAAAAAGACTCCAGTTTACTTTTCCATTAGCTGATCTCAAGCAGGTTTATTTATGGACCTGAACCATCTTTGCCTTTAGACATTTTTTTCCTTCCTTTGCTTTTTGTGAGCACCCCTTCCTTCAGCTGGTGGTCCCCCCAGTTGTACTCCTGACTTCTCTCCCTTCCCATCCCCCTGACCCTCCTGCTGGGGAAAGCCTCTGTGCTGACTGATGAAATTTCTTCCTTCTCAGTAGGGACACTGGGTCCATTAAAATGATACTTGCTGTGCTGGCCCGCTGGTCCTACCTCCCCCTACTGCCATACAGAAGATCCAGGTCTGGCTTATGGCTTCCTGTGGGCAAAGTAGTTTGGAGAGAGCAGTGGGAGAGTAAGCTCTTCCTATTGCTAGATGGCATGATCCTGGATTTGAAAGTTTCCCCTAGTCAGCAAACTACTTGGGCAAAGACTGCGACTCTGAGCAATAGTCATGTAGGCTCATGTGGTTAGCCTATACACATGCCAGTGTCTATAACGGAGGACTCCCCTTTTCGGTCCAGTGTGGATGAGTAGTGCCGGCTGTCTTTAGTCAACTGCCCATACTATGCATTCTCCTATCCATGATGGTTTCTCGTCACCCAAGATGTTATTATTGGCTCAGTGTATGATGGCCTACTTGGCACCTCTAAGAGGAAACCATGTAGGGTTGAAGTTCTCAAATTCTCTGGTCTATGAATTATTTCAAGGCAACTAAGTCTCCGTTAGCTGAGACATAGCCTAGTTTTGTTTGGGGGCTTTAAAATTATAAAACATGTTTTTTGTTAATATGTCTGTTTTCGAGCTTAGTGGTTTGGTGTGGTGTTTGGCTTGGCTCAGCCTAAATTAATTTTAGAAATATTTTTATAGGAGAGCTATTGAAATTGTGGAGTCGGATGTCAGAAGCCAGACTATCCTCAAACCACTGTCTGAATGTAAGTAGTTTATCTCCTTCCCATCTTCCTTTGTAATAGAAGCTTAACTTTTCTGAGGAAAGAGCTAGAAAGATGTAATGAACATGGTTAAATCCACACTCACCCATTTTTGTGTGTGTGTCTGTCCGTTTTTGGTCTATTTCAACAGTTTTATTTCAATCTTGCCTGCAATGCTATAGTCCGTGCATTACTGGAAATGAGTTCCCCAGAGTATTACATAAATGGTTGGGACAGAGTAAGTTTTCTTTCCAAGTTCTAGGAATGAAAACTATAAACAATAAGGTTGGATCAGCTTCTATCTGGGTGCTTAGGTTGTGTGTAGTTTAGGTCTCAGTATAGGTGCAAACAAAGCCTAGTAAATAGTCAGACAGTGAAAGAATTGAGTTCAACTTGGGATATCTCAAGCCTTTAAACAAGTCTAGGAGAATGGAGGTATAAAGATGGTACTGCTGTGGTAAATGGCAAGCTATTACAAAAATGGAAAAATTAGTTTTCCTTTCCCTTAGCTATGGCAGATATAAAATGGCTGTGAACTACATATCTCGTTGGTGTTTAATATCCAGTGTTAATCTTTAGAAACAGGACAGCCTGACTCAATTGTTTCTTCCTTCATTCCTGCACTGGTTGAAGGTTATTGAAATTGTTTCTAGCACTGTTGTTCCACAGAGAACACTTTCTAATTTTCATCATCTTGTTGGAAGAAAATTAATAAAAATACTTCAGAAGTAGCCAAACGTAGTGCTTAGGGTGATGGTAGGTAATATATTCCAATGCATAGACTAGATATTGGTTTCTGTTCAGCTTTTCAGGTTATTCCCTTTTTTTCCACTACCAAGTAACATTTAGGTGTGTCAGTGACGCTGGTGAGCACCACCGACACATACACACAGAGCTAAAAGACCTTATAAGTTCCTGGTGTAAATTATTAGACTAATCAAAGTCCTGTCTTTTGACCTCTGCTGTATGTGATTAGCTTTAATGGCTCTAGAAAGCTGTAGGGAGGCTGACTTATATGTATGGAGACACTTTCTAATAAATAGCACCAACTGAGCTCTTTGACACATGGTGGGTTCCCCTGCATTGAAGATACTCAAACAAAAGCTGGATAGATGACCACTTGTTGGGTTTGTTTTAGAGGGGACTCAGCCATGGGGTATGGAGCAAGACTAGGCCTCTAAATTCCTTTCAACCTTAAGATTCTGCTACTTGATCGGTGATCTCCAGTTTCTCTTTTACTATTAGTCCTCTGCAGCATCCTGTTTGTTGTAATAAAATAGAAGCAAATGGTTGTGGGGCAACTGTACATGATCCCAGGAAGTAACTTTAGGCAAAGGTTGTTACAGAGCAAATCCCTCCTGTCTTGCAATTCATGCATCTCCAAACAATGAGGCCATAGTCCCATGCAGCTTGTTGGCTATTTCCCAACCTCCGGCCTCTGAGATGGTGCTATCTGCTAAGATATCCAATGACATTTTCTCAAGTGTTGCTCTACTGGATCAGCTTGGGCAAGTGAACCAAACCTCAAAGGTCATTTGTGGAGGCTGGCTCGAGGACTTACACAGGACTGACTTTACTGTTCACATTTAGCTACTGGTTTGATTTAACACATTAGGTAATTTTTCCAACTTTTTTCTTCCTTTGTTAATTACCGGGCATAGTCATCTTTGCCCAAGGTTCTGTTCTTTACCTTTGAGATATTAGGAACTTCCAGGGCAGGATACAGTAGTTCTCTGCCTGGTCCTTAGTCTTTCATGAGGTGGAGTTTTATCTCTCTGAGATGAAATTGTGCTCTACAGGGCAAAATAGCTCACCATTCTGCCCAGAAAAAGGATGACCCTCCTTTCCAAGTCATCCCACATTATTTAGACTTATTTATTTTATAGGTAAATCATCCTCTGAGTCACTGGTTCCGAAGCGGGTTGGTCTTAGTCACATATCCCAAGTCATTTCAGAAGTTGATGGAAACAGAATGACTTTGATCCAAGAAGGAGCACAGGATTCCTTCCCTCTTCAGCAGAAGATCTTGGTCTGCTCTTTGCTGCTCTTGATCAGGCAGTTGAAAACCAAAGAGGTCACTCTGGGGAAGGTTAGTTGGGAATGTCAGCAGATGGAGCTGGGGTAGAAGTGAGAATCTGCTTTTCAGAGCAGATATTTTCCAAAAGGCCTATCATGGTCCAACTGATATGAATTAAAAATGGATTTTAGCAGTAAGAATAAATACTGATACCATATAAAGGGCAGCTGACTTTATTTCCCTTGGGTTGTGGTTGAGAATTTACTATTAATCTTCTCCCCTTCCATTTCTGCCTCTCAATGAAATATATAAAATCCCTTTCTTGCATGACGGTATAGGTTTTTGGCAACATCTACAGAATGCCTGTTCAAGGATTTTATTGAAAAGAGGGAGAATTGGGAATCTAGATAACTCTTTATGCAAAGAGACTCACATTTTAAAAAAGATTATAGAGTTACAAGAGATATGACTTATAAGCAACATTTGTTCTCCCTTGTTTCCCCCCAGTTATATGAAGCCTACACTAACGTCTGTCGCAAACAGCAGGTGGCAGCTGTGGACCAGTCAGAGTGTTTGTCACTTTCAGGGCTCTTGGAGGCCAGGGGCATTTTAGAATTAAAGAAAAACAAGGAAACCCGCTTCACAAAGGTACAACCAACTGCTTCTTTGTGGCATTGCTTTTAATTGTCCTGTTTTGGAGAGCCTGTTTTTTGCTAAAGAATTTAAAGCGACCGCAATTAGATAAACAATTTGTCTTATTAGGTAGAGTTTAAGATCTGTGAAGATTCTACTGGGGCATGAATGAGATTTTTTTTTGTATGTCATTGAAAAAGCAGTGCTTAACTTGCTTGCCTCTTAAGAGGAAAATTTAATATGGTAGACCTTTATGTAATACAAACTTTGCTTTTGAAAAGCTTTTTTCTCTTCTTTCCAGGTGTCTTTGAAGATTGAAGAGAAGGAAATAGAGCATGCTCTGAAAGACAGAACTTTAATTGGAAATATCTTAGCTACTGGATTGCCTTAAATTCTTTTATTTTATACTAATACCCCACCTGAAAGTATCCAGCCGGTATTTAGAGAGCTATAAAGTCTTCATTTTAGTACTTTATATATTCAGGTCTGGAAACAAATATGACTTTTTTTACTTGAAAATGGTCAATTTTAATCTAGATTCAAGAATGTTTACACAGAATATAACATCTTTGGGCCTTATTATTTTTATGCATTAAAAATTACCAAGTAGACCCTTGTAAATTATATTTACTACCTTAATATGCTTGCAAGGATACAGATTTATATTGTGAAATGTGCATATATTTACCTCTTTGTTTCCTCAAACCTTGGTGTATATGAAAGAACTTTGGCGCTAGAATCAGAAGAATGAAAAAGGGTGACCCAGGAAAATAAGCAAGTCCGTGTGGAGATTTGGAAGACACTTTGTGATCAAAGCAGTTCTTTCTTTTTTGGAGTTTCCTGTGTTCATGTTGCAGATCCTTCTACATTGTGACATTTTAAAGATTTACTGAGTTTCTTAGGCACTCCCAAGGGTGTGGGGGTAGGAAGGAGAATGTAACTCTACAGATTGTGAATATATTTATTTTCAAGTTGCAGTCTTTGTCTTTTTAAGCAATAACGTTTCCAGAGAGCTCAAACTTTCAGAAGGCAATGTGAAAATTCCCCCCAAACTGTCCCCAGTCTTGTTGCCCTTAGATGAAGCCACTTTTCTCAAGATGCCTTCGTTTGTGGTTGGATTTTTATCTAAATCTCATGTTTTTCTAGTCTTGTTAGATAAATTAATTCACATGGTTACTCAAGTCTCCCCTTTCTGGGTTTGGTTTCTAGTGGCATAAAATGGCAATTTGTGATGGGGACACCAGAGGGCACCATCACAACACTGCCTTGAAAGTGCAGGCATCGAGTGGGGGCAAGTTTTGAGCGAAGGGGGAGACATAAGTTTGATTCATTTGGGAGATTGCTGTACTTTTATAACTCAAGCAAATTCTTGGAATGCAAACCATATGTGATATGAATGGTCTGAGAACCAGTGACCAAGTCTGTTCCCTGAGCTCTTCTGCTTCCTCCTACCTTTCTGACATGGACTTGAATTTGGGAACTTGATATGTGTACAAATGATCTGTTGGCCACTGTTTCATTCATGCTGCCCACTGTATCCTTGCAATGTGATCTGGGCTACAGCAGGTGGTATGGGATAGAAGAAGGGCATACAGAGAGCCCTCTGAAATGAACACTACCCACGGGTGTATAGCAGAGCATGGTCTATAGACAGGAGTCTGAATGTTCTCACACATTCTCATCAGAGAAGTCATTCCCTCTGAGAGTAATTTGCAAGTGGAGAGCACAGTTCTATACCTAGAAGCTTGGAAAGTGTCTGGGGCTATAAGGGTTAACAAGCATAATTGCAAAGATTGTCCGAAGGCTGATGGAAAGCAGAGACTGAATGGGATTGAGAACAGATGCGAGGCTTGATTTAAATTACATTTTATTGGATGCTGCAGCCTTAAGAGACGTGACTGCTTTACAGTTTGTTTCCACACTGTGGGCAGCTGCTGTCTGTTCTGTGTCCACAGTAGGATCCTGCCCAAAAAGGAGTGGCCTCCCCACCTCATTGTATTTGAGGCTTGGCGCCTTCCTCTTAACTGTAGGGCTTGAGTCAGGAACATGGCTTGACTCGCAGTGGGGCTGCTGTGTATCCTCCGTGGCTCTGAGCCAAGATTGTATTTGCAGATTCAAAGGGGCCAAATTTCTTTCCCCTCTACCTTTCTCTCCCTTTCCCCTGGAATTTGGAAATAGGGTTTTCTGTGTACTGTTTTAGTTTCTTTTCCTTCAGTTCTCCCCCCACTGTCAATTTCTAGGTCATTGCTGCTCTTAAGACTTCAGCAATTGGAACAGGGTTGGTTCTGTCAATGATGCGTGAAGCAGACTTAGAGTCCCTGCTTGGCTTCCGCTGCCCTTGTGGGAGCAAAAGCTGATGTATGTTTGTCAGTGAAGTCTTAAGTGTAATTCAGACAGCCAGGGAGCAGATTGAGAGGAGGAAGAGAGTCCTTTTCTTGCTGGCTTTTCTCACCGAGGCTGAGAGCTATGGGAAGGAGTGGGATTTTTAGTGGAATGGGATGGGCCTGTGGTTACTAGTGTTTGCCAGGATCATAGGCTGTTTCATGTAGAGTAGTGGCAAAGATGCTGACCTACATTCTTCCTGTTGAAGGTGGTGGGGTGTGTGTCTATTTCCTGGTTTACTTATTTATTTTCCTTCAGAGAAGCAGATTAAGCTTCCATAGAGTGTTGTTGGGTATTGCCATGGAAAGAACATAGACACAGTAAAGTTGGTGTTTCAGCCCCAGAGCTGCCACTGATATTTCTGGCTCAATGAAGACTTGCCTGTGGCTAGATAACTGGCAAGAGTGTGTGAGGTCCAAGCTACCCAGAGATCAAAAAAGTTGGCAGAGCTCTCTTCTCTCCCCCACCACCTGCTGTTACACCCTGCCTTTATTAAGTGTTCTTTTAAGATATACCAATAAGAACTGGGAAGCAGGAATGAGACAGCCTTGGAGATTTTTTTTTTAAATCCTCACCCGAGGATATGTTTTTATTGATTTTTAGAGAGAAACATTGATTGGTTGCCTCCTGTATGCGCCCTGACCGGGATCAAACTGCAACCTAGGTATGTGCCCTGACCGGGAATTGAACCTGCAATCTTTTTTGTGTGTACCGGATCATGCTCCAACCAACTGAGCCACCTGGCCAGGGCCAGACTTGGAGATTTAAAAAAATACCTGTAGAGAGATGTCACCTTGATTACTGAGGGAGACCAAAAGAGGTTTTATTTACATCTGTACCTGTCCCCAGCACTTAATGCCTGGTAGGTGTTCAATGGACAGGTGTTCAATGGGCAGATAAATAAACCAAGTAAGATTCTGCCTTTGCCTCCATCTTGACAGTCCTAATCTGGAGGCAAACATTGCTAATGCTTTTGCACAGAGGTGGAGCAGGCCCCCGTAAAAGAAGGGTGCTTCATCTTAAAAAATACACCTTGGCACAGTTGTGAAGGTTTATTGGCCTCACAGATGCTTTCCAATCACTCCCTCTGATGTAGTGGTATTTTGCTTGAGGCAATTTCCACGTTGCTCCCAGGAAGCCTTAGCTATGGAGAGAGTCCTCCCTATAGGCTGGGAAGAGGGGTGCCTGTCTGGTTGTTATCTAGTGTCCCTAGAGATTGGCCAGAAGCTGTGCCTCTAGCTGGCAAGAGACTAAGGAAGAACCCACCTTCAATGTCCCACTTTTTAACTTTTGGGGAAAGTTGTAATCTTAGGTTCCTCCTGAAAAGTGTCCTCTAAGACATTCTCTTTTAAGCTACACTTGGCAGGTCTCCCTCTTCTCAGAAAAGGTGCATTCTGTAGGGGGAGAAGGTGTGCCCTCTGGCCTCCCCTTGATTTTCAACCCCAGCCCCAAGGCACTGGCAGTAGAAACTAATTGGGTGCAAGAGGCCTGGGTAAAGGCTGTCTGAAGACTGGCAAAAGGAGAGACCTAGCTCCTTTTTTAAGAAGCTCTAATTGAGTTCTGAATCAGCCTCACTCCCTTTGATCCCACCTCTTTTTCCCACACTGCCTGAAAGCGCTAGATCAGCACTTTATAACAAGGGTGCGCCTGCTCCCCACACCCGCCCCCTTCTCCTGACGCTCTCTGCTGCCGCCATCCACTGCTTGTCTCCTTCAGTTAAGATAATGAAGATGCTGAGAGATAAAATGTGTATTTAATAAGGGTGGGGGTGGGGAGGCAGAAGGGGGCAGCCAGGGCCTTCCCTAGTTTGGGGCCTAGCCAAGACTCAAGCTGAAAGCAAAGCTAGAGTAAGACTTGGCCCCAGGGTGTAGGGGTTTCTGGGCCTCAATCCAGCTGACTTCACTGCCTGCTGTTTGCCCTAAATTCCCCCACCTCCAGCCTCTCACCCCCACACTCCTTTCCTCTCTTCTTGCTCCCAATGGGAAAAAGGAGTCTTGCTTCAATTTTATTTTCAGCTGGTAACTTGGCCTTTGGTGTGGTGTCCCCCACCCCAGAGTCAGCTGCAAGGTCGGGCTAGGGCAGCCCCCTCTAGCCTAAGCCTGTAGAAGCTATGGGTTCACAGTGTGGGGTGAAAAAAAGCTGGAGTTAATGAAGACCAGCTGCTAGTCTGGGTTCTGCCTATAGTTAGCTGGAGGCCAGCCTTTGGTGGTGGTTAGAGGTATGGGGGTGCATGACCTCCATCCCTGGGCACAAGGATATCCTGTGGCAGCTGAGGCTTGTGCTCTCTGAGCTTGGTTTTATCCTTAGTTTGTAAGAGAGTAGTCTGTTTCCCTCTTCCCCTACTCCTCCCCTCCCCAAATAACACTCAGCCCTTATTGAGCTTTATAACTGTAGTGGTGGCCCAGCTGAGATCTGAGGATCTCCAAGCCCTTTTGTAAACACTCATTAACTCCCTGGGAAGAACCAAGAGCCCTGTTTAACAGCTGGGAGAGAACTGAGGCACATCAGGGTGAAAGGCTTGACCTGAACTCACCCGATGGGCTCCACCCTGGGGCCCTCCATCCTTACTGTCTAGTTCCCTAGTTCTTCCTGCAAGACAGAAAGAAGTAGAGGCAATGCTGCTGCCCTCTCCCCTTCTAGGAAGAGGCCATGCTTCCCCCCTTCCCTCATTTCTGTCTCTGACTTTTGCTGGCCCTTCACCCCATGACATTTCCCCAGCTCTGCTGCTGGAGATGTATGCAACTCTCCTTGCAAAACATTCTCCATCCAGTCCTCTAAATACTTCCCATCCATCTTTTCCTGGTCCACCTGCCCCCACCCCCCCAACCGAGTTCTCTCTTTTGAGCTACTGAGATCAGCTATCCTAAGCTGGGTCTGTAAACTTGAAATTGATATAATTGGGGTAAGAGGTCCTTCTGCCCCCTATGTTTATCTCAAATGGTACCTGGGAAAATATAACATTTTCTGGAAAAGTTTCAGGATCCTATTAAGGACTGGGGAGGAGTACTAGTTGACTGCTAGGATCTGCATCCTGTTCTTCCACTGACAATTGTCAGGGATGTAGCACAAGTCCTTCAGCCCCACCTGCTCACAATCTCACCTATATATGTATATCCACACACCTCAACATATTCCCATATACCCCTCAGTCTAAGGATATAAAACTCTACCAGTTTCCAATTACCATCAAGTCATACGGTCCTTTGTACTTGCTGGAAATCAGTGTTTCCCCCCTGGTTGGCCTCTGAGGAATTTAGGAATAGTGGGGAGGGATGGGGAGACTGCTATGTCTACGGGAGGGAAGGTAGAAGTGAGGACCTCCCCAAATGAATATCCCCTTCCCCAAATTCTCAATAACAGAGCATCTTAGAAGGAGTGGTAAGGAAAGTAATCTTAATCCCATTTCAGCATCAAAGCCCAAATTCATTTTCTCAGGTCAGGCAGGAAGAAATGTCTATTTTCTCCTGTCTCATCCTCAGCTGAAGTCATCCATGTGCTGTGTATTTGAGACGGGACTGTTCCTGTCCCCAGCCCATGACTCAGACCTCTGTCTTTCCCCCTGTGAGTTCTTCCTCCCCCATCAGTCCTCGGCGCTGCACCCGCTGACCCAGTGAGGGCTCGTGGGAGAGGGCGGGATTGCCAGTGGGTGTAGAGTGGGCTTTAGGACCCAACGGAAACCCGTGCCTCTTGCAGCAGTCTAACCCAGAAGCAGGGGGAATCCTGAATCGAGCTGAGAGGGCTTCCCCGGTTCTCCTGGGAACCCCATTGCCCCCTGCCAGCACACACCTGAGCAGGTAGGACCACGCGCACCCCTTCCCAATTCCCCCTTGGTCGCCTTCCGCCGGGCCTCTCCTCTTCTGATCTGGCGGTTTCCCTCTCGCCTGTTCAGGCATTCCCCATCCCTCCTCCCCCACTGCTCACTGTAGTCCTGGGAGGTGGGAGCCTGGGGACATTGGGGTGTCCGAACACTCGGAGCCCCTGAACCCTCCCGCGCCCTTCCTGCACTTCCTCGAGGCAGTCCCATTCTCTAGCTAAGAATGGAAAGTGGGGGGAAGGACTGCCCAGGCCCCACGCCCTTGCACCCTCCTTTGCAGTATTGCCTAATACCCCTTCCCCCACCTCACCTCGACGGGAGAATTGGCGGTGCTGGGGTAACAGAGAGCAGAGGGAACAAGAGCTGGACGGGAGCCTCCCTGGGGGGGTTTCTATCTCACTTGCTCTCTGCCTCCCAGCCGCAAGAGCTCAGGACTTTGCCCCCCACTCCCTACTCACCTTGAAGGAGAAGTAGTGTCTCCTTCCAGGCACATCTCACACTTGGGTGGCCAGAGGCTTTGCTGGAGGGTAGTAGAGGCAGGGGTGGGGTGACCTTTCCTCTAGGGAAAGTTCTTTCAGCTTAGAGCCCTATCCCTGCCATCACCTATTGCAAAGACCCCCAACCCAACCCCTCTGTGTATGTGTGTGTGTGTAGACCATGTGGTTTGGTTGTAAAATCTATAAGCTTTGGCTAGAGGTGGTTGAGTGCATTGAAGGGGACAGATCCCAGAGTATGGCCCAGGCCAGAACAGGCTCAGCCCAGATGGCTGGGGAAGGGGGTGTGGACCAGATCAGGGAGGCCACCCAGCCTTGCCAGCTCCCTGGGTTCCTTGGCTTTCAGAGCCTCTGCTCCTGGTGTTACCACCCGCCCCCCTCCCCCCAAGCTTCTTCCCTCCTGCAGGCTCTGTGGGAGAGAGCCGCATGGCACCTACTGATTATAGTGGCTTGTTTTTCCCTCCAGCATGGGCTCTGCTCTCTGAAGATCTAGGGCATCTCATTCTGGTTTGGTGGGTTTGCAGGAGGGGTATATGAGTTGTCTGAGTAACCATGTGTGAGTATGTACATGGCTCCTGGGCATAGAAGACTGGGGAGGGGAGTGGCGGAAGAGACTGGTCACACTTTGGGGGGACTCCTCTGGATGGTGGGAGTGGGTGGCATGTCCTCCAGATGTCCAGGTGTGGGGGTGTGCTCTAGATTCCTCCACAGCTCCCTGGATTCCCTGCAGGTTGGTTTCGTTGGAAACAGTGGATACAGACTTAGTTCTGTTCTTGACTCAGAAAGAAAAGTAGAGATTCCGAGTGTGAGCAGTGAACTGAGAATCAGAGGCCTGAATCTGAGACTTAGCCAGGTCGTTGCACTATGAGCATTTACAGTTTCTTCATTTGTAAAATTGGCTATCAGTAGCAAGCCCACTTGCTTGATAGGATATGACTATAAAGACAATTCATCATAAAGCTCAGTGCAAATAGTAGTTCTGGCCGGGGGAGGGCTCTAGGATGGGGTTCTCTTCTAAATCTAGGTCATTCTCTCTGCCTTCAGTATCCTTGCCCATCTGGGGGATGGAGGAGCCAGGCAGGGCTGTTGCCCCAGAGGCTGCAGAATCCCCCTAATACAGGTGGTCGCTGTCACCAGAGAGCCTGTGGTCAGAGAGGATAGATTCTCCACCAGGCTTTTCTTCCTCTGGGCTCCACACCTCCTCCCCTGAGCCCTGTCTCCGCCATCCTTGTGCCATTCCTGCTCAGCGTCCTTGTCCCCGTCTCTCCCCTGCCCAGTGGCCTCCTTGTCCGGCTCACTGGGCAGGAGACCTAATCGGATTCGACAGCTGAGATATGTGTGGCGGCTGAGAGCAGGCGGGAGGGAAGCCAGTGGGAGGATGGTATGAGGGCTGCCCCTGGCACTGCCCAGGCCTCCCAGGCACCACCTTGTGCCTGCTGACTCCTGGCCTGGCGTGGCTCCGGGGAAGGTGTGCCAGGGGAAGCTCAGGAATGAAGGGGCTGGGGGCTGGAGACGATGCGAGGAGGAAGCACGCATTTGATATTTGGTGGCCTTAATGTCAGGATCTCTGACTCTGACAGGGAAGAGAGCCAGGTGGTCCCATCCCCTCCCCATCCTCATCACCCCACTTTCTTCTCTCTTGTTCAGAAATGTGTTCACTTTCCCATCCAGCCCCTTTGGTCCCTTCCTCCTGATGGGTCACATTTGGGAGCTGCTGGGGGCCCCATGTGTCTGCCTTACTCTGGGCTGCCTCCTCCTCTCCAAGGTATTTCTCTCACTCACTCTCTGGGCTGGGAGCCAGGACTCCTGGGTTTCCCGCCTGCCTCATGGTGCAGGGCTGCCCTGCAGGCTACCAGAGAGTCGCTAAGCTGGTTTCCTTCCTCGTGTGTGGGGAGGGACTTCTCCCAGGGCTGGGAGGTATCAGGAATCCCAGGTGGGATGGGGGTGGGGGCACTGTAGCCCCTGGCCCCATAGCACCCTGACTCCTCCCTCCCAACCTCTGACTTAGCTTGGGGGCAGCACATGCCCAGCCTGTTTGGCATGGTCCTATTCTAGTCTCCAGGCTTCCATCTTGACATGTGGGTAGCCAAGATCTTCTGCTATCCTTTTTAGCGTTTTTCCCATGGTATCTGGGGGTGGCTGTTGAAACCCCCTATATCTGCACCCACACATTTTGGGATTAGCATAATTGAGGCTGGGGCACTATTTCGTCTTCCCTCCATCTGGGCCAGGATGAAGGAAACCAGTACAAACTTCCCCACACCAATTCCCTCTGCCCTCAAAAGACCAGTCAGTGGAGCCAGACCCTGCCCTCTTGGTGCCCACAATGTGGTTGGCACTGATTTGTCAGAAATTGGGAAGGTTTCCCTGTAGACCGCTTGCCTCCTCTCTCTTCCTCTCGTGGGGTTGGGACAGCTCTGTGATTGTAGGCACTTATGGGCAGGCCTCCCCCTAGGGAAGGGGTGTGGGATGCCCCCGAGATGGCCAAGTTGGCACTAGTCCCAGGCTGGAGTGCTGGACATGGTTCCGAGTTGGAAGTTTGTGGAGGAGAGCAGGACATGGGCCTCCCTGCCCCCCTCATTTCCTGCTCTTTGGGCAGCTGTGGGCGAGAAAGGCTGCAGGGACTATTTTTAGTTGGTCTGTCCCCTGGCAGGAGGGACGTGCAGAAAAGCACGGGGCAGGGAGAGGGGCTGGCCAAGGTGAGGGTAAGGAGGCAGGCTGAGGCCCAAGGAACGGCCAGAGGGGCAGCAGATAGAGCAAGGAGGCACTTTGGGCAGGGTAGGACCTTGTGGAGAAGGTATAACCCAGATAAATGGGCTGGGCTGGGTGGAGGAGTCCTGGGGACCCCTCAGGGCTGTCTCTGTCCAACTAGAACTGGACTTAGAACCAGAAGGGGCTTTAGAGGCCATCTAGACAATCCCTCACAGAGGGGGAAACTGAAGCCTAGAGAGGGGATATGACTTGCCCAAGGACATTCAACTAGTCATTGGCTGCCCAGGCCCTTTGCACTGTTTTTCTCTCGTCATGGGCCCTGTTTGTGCCTAACTCCCTTACTGCAGCAAGGAGGACCCTAGGCCAGGTATCTGGTCTCTCTTCCTCTCTGCTAGTTTGTGCAGAGATCTCTGGTAAACCCAGGTTGGTTTGTTTATAAGTCTCCACCATGTGGAGAGAGTCTACATCCAGGTTGGAAGGAGGGCAGGGTTGGGGTTTGTTTAGGTGGCCTGTGGCCACTGGTGTGAATCGCGGTGCTGGGCAGGTTCCAACAGGCTCACAGGCTGGCAAGCCGTGGGGCTTGGAGACAGTTTAGAGGAGCATCCTCTCTAACTCCATTTAGAGACCCAGAGAGGGCCAGGGATTTGCCCACAGTGGCAGGATGGGTAGGGGGCAGACAGAGTACTAGGATCTCCAGTTTTGGTTTGCAGGCTCTCTAGCCCCCTTTGTGAGCCCCCATCATGCCACGCCTGGGTCATGGTGGTTGTTTGCCAGTCCCCTCAACAAAGGAAGGGAGCAGGCTGAAGAGCAGGGAGATTATCACAGGCTTCAAATCTCAAGTCAAAAGAGAGCCCTCTTCTGAGGCCTGGAGGCAGGGCAGCTGGTTGAGGTGCTGGGGAGAGAAAGAACAGTGAAAACTGTGGTCCCTCAAATTCAATCTCCTGCCTCAGTCTCGTTCCCAGGGCCAATATGTTGCACAGCTTCAGGAGGCGCCATTTCATAGACTGTGATGTCAGTGGCGCCCCCTGGAGTTGTTTAGGGCCCTGCCTGTATAGCCAACTGTGGTGCTTTGGCCCCCCACCTTCTTTCTTCTAATCAGCTTCAGATCCAGCTGGAAGGAGATGTTTGGATGGGCCTTTATCCAACACCCACTCCCCCACCCTGCCTCCTGCCACTCAACATCTCCTATTCCTCTGCCGCCCACCCCCTGCCCCCCAAGTCCATCTCAGTGGGCCACAAATTGTGGTGAAGCGGCCCCTCCCCCTCTCTCCCTCAGTTTCTGTCTCTGGGGGGCTGATTTATCATGCCCCCCCCTCCATCATGCCTGCTGCAGTGTGTGAGAAATCAATAGTGCAAATGGATTGAGGTTGTTCAGCCTGTCGACTCCCCTTGGGCCCCATCCACTCTCCTGGGACTTGGGGAGTTACTCTGTCCCCTTCCGGCTCAACACGGAGATATACACACCTCGTGGTTGCAGCCAGAGCTCTGAGCACAGGAATTACTCTTTCTGTCCATCTCTGTCTCTGTCTCTCTCTTTTTCTCATATACTGGGCTGGCCTTAGCATGACAAATACTCTTGAACATTTCTTTTCTAGCTTGGGTGGAGTGGGGGTGGAGGGGCTTAAAGGGCAGTAGGCTGCCAGCCAGAGGTGGGAGGGAAGCAGGTGGGTGAGGGAGACTGTGCCCAGGGAGGAGGACTGGCTGGGGAAGGGATTGGGTGACAGCCCACCCCATCAGCCTCTGGTAACTCAATCCCTGCACCCCACCCTCCGATTCCCCTCCTGCTCAACAACTTCAGCAGCTGCTGGCTGAAGCAGGGCTGGCAGAAGTGTGTATGAGTGCATGTGTGTATGTGGGGGGGGGAGGGGCTGTGGGGGCAGGAGGTGCTGCCAGGACATGTTAAAGGAGACTTATAGCCTGGGTACAACTTGGGTGGCAGGAGGCGGTAGGGCTGGTGGGAGAGTGGGTGGTGAGTGATGGGCAGGGGGCAGGCTGGGGGGAGGCATGGCAGCCCAGGGGTCTCACAAAACTTGTCTCCACTGGAGCAGGGCCTGGTGTGGTGGGGGTGGGCATGGTGAGGGGGCAGGGACAGGTACAACCTTAGCTCACCCCAGGATTCCTGTTCTTCGCCAGGGGGCGCATGTAACCATGAAGGACACAGCCTGTCTCTGTCCCCAATCTCTGGGCTGTGCCTGCTGAGCATCACAGTCTCGGTGACTAAGTCACTTCTGTCCCGGGGCTGGCAAGGTGCCAGTCTCAGCTCTTCTCGGTAGGTGAGTCACTGCCCTGGCATCTCCCCCGGATGCAGCTGAGTCATCCGGCTGTGCCTGCTGGGCAGGTGGGCACCAAGCTTGGGGTGGGGTTGGGGGGCCATATTCATAGTCCCAGTGTCTTCTCTGATCTCTCTCTGGCATGCCCTGGCCCCACACTTAGACCTGCAGAGCCAGGAAAGGATGGTGCTTCTCCTATGCACTCTGTTGGGCGTAAAGGAAGAGGTGGCAGGATACTGCGTGAAAATGTTTGATTTGGAGTAAAGGGGGGGGGCGGGTTAAGGAGGTGACTGTGGATTTGAATCTTAGCTCTGCCATTGGCAAGCTGTATGACCTTGGGCAAGACAATTTCCTTTTCGAGCCTCAGGTCCCTCATCTGTACAATGGAAACAGGAGCCCTGCCCCAGATTACCCTTCTAGACTCTGCGAATCAAATGGGGTGGGGCCATGAGGGTGTTTGTGGGAGGAGCTCCTTTGGGGATGAGCTGGGACGCTGGGGAGGGGAAGAAGAGGCAACTAAAACTGGTTCCAGTCCCAGCAGACATCTCCCATCCCACCTGCCTCCAGGTGGTCTTGGCAGAGCAGTGCTGCCCAGCCTATGTTCACATGACCAATGATGTGATTCTCTCTAGGAGTTCCCCAGAGACTGTGAGGGAGGCCTTGTTTTGCTAGAAGTGTAGGCCTTCCTGGGGTGTCTCAGAGCTCTTTTGTATCTCCTTGGACTGCTGGAGGCTGTCACTCAGGACTCTTGGGTTTCCTCTAGTTTGCAGAAGGCTCCCTGTCTTGGGAAACGAGCAGTTCAGTCTCCTCCCTGAGCCCTTCTTCTGTGTGCTGGAGGGGAAGTGTAGGCCCCCAGGAGTGTCTTTCTTAAAGAGTGAGGAGTCCCTAGGCCTGTGGCTTTTCCCCCTCTGCGTCTCCTGCTGCCTCCTGCACTCTTCTTCCCTCCTGTGTTTGGGGCCTTAGAGGATGAGGTGTAGGAGCCCTGTTGTGGCCCCAGCACAGCTGGAGTGCAGCTGCTGCTGCAGATTGGACTCCTGGCTTTCCTCCCACCTGGGACTTCTCCTGCTTCCTGGAGTCAAGCCTAGGGAAGGCTAGATATTGGACAGGAAGTACTGGGTGCCTGGGCAGGGAGGGAGTGCTAAAGGTGTGTAGGTTGTGTGCTTGTTCACATGGGTGCCAGTCTTATGTGCATATGTGTCTGACCCCCTATGGGGAGCAGGTTTGTGGATGCATGAATTTCTTCCCTTGTCTGCACATGGGTCTACTGCTATGTCTGTCCAGGAGTATGCCCCACCCTCTGCTTCATGTCCTTGTATGTGCACAAATGACTGTCTTTTTTTTTTTTAAGGGAGAGAGAGAAATATCGATTTGTTGTTCCACTTATCTATGTATTCATTGATTGACTCTTGAATGAGCCCTGACCCAGGATCAAACCTGCAACCTTGGCATGTCCGATGACTCCAACCAACCGAGCTACCCAGCCAGGGCACAAATGCCTGTCTTGTATGTGCATGTTCTCTGTGCTCATGGATGTGCATACATGGGTGCCCTGGGCATGCATGTGGAGGTGTACACATGTGTGCTCTGAGCATGCATGTGGGTGTCCTGAGTTTGCATTTGCACACCTGAGTCTCAGTGTGCACACCTGACCCCATGTGCTTGCAGGTGTATGTGAAGGACACAAGCGATGGGAGGCAGTATACCTGTGTTTATGCACATTTGCATTTTTGTGCCCATGATCCTTCCCTTCTGGCCTCAGTTGGAAGGAAGATTGGTAGAATCTAGGCCGGGGGAGCCTGTGCTGGCTGGGGGTGGCTGACGCTGAGTCCCCTCCCAAGCTGGTTCCTCACCAGGGCGGCGCCCCCTGCTGCTGTCTGGGCTCAGGCTGAAGGCCTTGGAGGGGACTGGGGGAGAAGGGGTTAAGCGTTGGCGTCCACATCTGGGAGCCATTGGCGCATTCCTGCAGGCTGAGCGCATGTTTGCGGATGGATCTGGACGGGACAGGGCGAGAGGGCTGGGCGGGCGGTTCGCACTGGTGGACGGATGGAAATCCAGACGGGAGCCGGAGACAGCCCGACCCAGCGGGTGGGAAGGGGCCTGGGGAAGCGCTGCCAGGCGCTGTTCTGGCACCTTTCTCCTGCGCAGGACCTCAGGGCAGAGCGTCCCGCAGACCCGGCTTGTCTTTTACCAAGGCTAGAGGCTAAAGCTGGAGAGGACAATCAGATATCTCAAACCTAGACCTGGCTGTGCAACCTGTGCGACAGTGGACGAAAAGTCCGTGTCCGCTCCCAGCCTTAGGGTTCCTCATCTGTAAAGCGGGGGCGTCAGACCGGTGGGTTTGGGAGCTCTGCCAGTCGGGTCAGGCTGAGTCTCCTCCCCCGGCTGGAGGCTTGGGAGTGTGGCACTTCCCCTTCCAGTGGGAAGTCCTTTGGGGGCACTTGTGGCCACTTCCCTGACTGGGGAGGGGAGGTTGTTCCCTAGTGATTCCGCTTTTTGCCCCCCCTCCCCCGACTGCTAGAGGTGGGGATGTGACCCTCCCAAATGGAGCAGCAGGCTGGGAGGGGGCACGAAGCTGTGTTGGGGACTATGGTCCTGCAGATGGAGAGTGATTTAGATCCTGCCCAACTGGAGCAAGA
The DNA here is from genome assembly GCF_964146895.1 of Miniopterus schreibersii. Taxonomy (NCBI): domain Eukaryota; kingdom Metazoa; phylum Chordata; class Mammalia; order Chiroptera; family Miniopteridae; genus Miniopterus; species Miniopterus schreibersii. The sequence goes on from NC_138116.1 coordinate 21,641,807, forward strand.
ATGCGAGCTTCTCAGGCTCCTCTAGCCTGGGCCAAGAGAGAGAAGCTTGAGTCCTAGAGAGTTCTCTAGCTTGGAGGGGTGCTCCTTGGCGCCCCCTACTTAGCTCTTGGAAGATCCAAGAGCGGCTGCCCTTTGTGCAGAAGGCTGCTGAGGGGTTGGGGTACGCCAGAGTTCCTCTGACTGACAACTCACTAGAGCTGGAGAGCTTTTTGGGGGGAAGCCGAGAGGAGTATATTTGAGAGAGGTCTATCTACTCTTGCACTCCTTTTTTGCAGATGAGAAAATTAAGGTTCAGAGAAAGGAAACGACTAAAGGTCACACAGCTCTCAGCTCCAACTGGTTCTTGGAGGAGGATTATAATTATGGGAGTCAGGGGCTTGACAGCTAGGGCCGTAGACACCGTATTTACTTCCATATTATGCTGGCTGCGTCTCTTCCCAGGTTTAAGTGTCTGTGTGTGTGGGAGGGGAGGAAATGTGATACCACACACTGCAGTCCTTTCTTTGCCTAGCCTTTTTGCCATTCTTTCCGCAGAACTTCAGCTCCTCGCTTTGAAGCTCTCCTTTTGGGGCAGAGGGAGGGATTCTCGCAGATTCCCACGGTCCAGCCTTCAGCTAGGCGCGGCTCCTTTAAGACTCGCCCAGCCTCGGGTCTATTAAGGAGAGTGGGGTGGGGCGTGATCCTGTGGGCCCGCCTCTGACTGGTGATTGGTCAGTGGGCGGGCGGGGGCGGGCGGGGGCGGGCCTGAAGGAGGGGGCCTCCCCCAGCTCCGTACCCTCCGCCCCCCAAGTCTGTGGCTCGGGGTAAAGTTTCAGCCTCCGCACGTGACTCGCCATGGCCGCTGCCTTCGGCCCGCGCTGCTGAGCTGTGGTCCCCCAGACGGCTCCTCTCCGGGGATCCCGCTCCTCTGACGCCGAGCAATACCGAGGCGCAGGGTCAGGGCAGACGCGGTGCACCCGGACGGATTGCGTCCACCCGCTGAGAGGTAACCTCTATCCCGGGAATTTTGGAGAGCCTCGGGCTCCCGCAGGCATCGGGGCCCCTTGCTCTGCTCTTACTAGGAGCTGCGGATGGGACCGGGTGCCGGGCAGGTTCTGACGGGAACCCGGGGTTTCCTGGGCTTCCCAACCTGCTGCCGCCGTGCCCAGGGTGGGGGAGCCCCGTCTGTGCGTCTGTCTGCGCCCGTGTCTTTGCGCGCAGCAGTGAGACGTCTGAGGCCGTCTGCCGCGCGTGTCCCCGGCGCCTGAGCCGTGGCACAACCGCCCTGGGAACTCCTGCCCTCTCTTCTCTTAAGAAACAAGCAAAACAAAAAGACTTTCAAACCTGTTTGGGGAGAGATCGGATGCCCAACGGACTAACCCCCTCCTTCTTTCCCTCTTGTTATCTGAGCTGCTCTGTGGTTTGGGGAGAATCAGCCCGGGGGCCCACCCCCACCAGAGGCAGCCGGCTTGGGGGGCGGGGCCCGCTCAGCTGGTGTCCCCCGTGGAGTGAGGGGAGCCGTCAGAATTGGGTGCGGGAACCAGGGCAGTCGGAAGAGGGATGGCTCTAGGTCTGGTGCTACCATGGGATTGTGGAAGCTTTTTGGGTGAGAGGAGTATGGAATAGACTGGTTGTCTGTGCTCTGCTGAGGGTGTCTGGGACATGGTGCCACCCACGAGGCAGAGAAGCTGCTAGCCAGATGTGTATGTGAGAGGGGGGCACTGGAAAACATCTTGGCCATGCCCTCTCTCTGGGCACTGCCCTATTGTCAGGCTGCTCCGTGGAAAGAGTGCTAGGCTGGAGATGTGCACCAACTCATATGGGAATCAGACCAAAGAATAGCCAGCAACCCCCAGCCTTGGAGACATTTCTTTACCATTTACTCTATCTTGGATACGATGCCCACCTAGTGTGGGCTTCCTCTTCTGTAACTAGCTTGCCTCCTGCCTGCGGGCTGTGTGCACATGTGTGTATGTATATGTTCTCCAAGGCACTTGTTCCTGAGAATACTTTCCCACTCCCCCACCCCTGCTGCATACCCCCCAACCCTCACTTCTACTGCTGACCACCATCTCCTACTACAGTTTCCTGGTTAGGAGATTCAGGGATGTCTCTTGTCCCCTTCCCTGGCTGCAGTGGTCATAGGGCAGGGTTGTTCTGGGGAAGTGCTTCAGTAAGAACACCAGGTTTTACTAGGAACAGGGCTTAAGCCTTAAACTCCTCTAGGGCCTTGTGCTTGATGGGGAGGCTGGGCTGGGGAAGCCCCAGGTTGGAGTGGGGATGGCTTGGAGCCTTGGGGCTTCCCCTGTAGGGGGGTGGAGATGAGTCTGGGGGGAAGGAACAAGAGAAAGAGTATTTGAAGCTGGAGAAAGAAGGCGGAGGTGGTTGTGGAGTCAGGGAGTTTGTGGCTGTGAAAGATGTTGATGCACTGGGAGGGGCTGGGACATCAGTTCTTCCTGGGAATCTGGGCCATGTGGGTCCTGAGACAGAGCAGTCACTAAGGTCAGACTCGAGTAGGCTCTTGGCAGCTGAGGATCTTGGATTTGGAGGGATTTTGCGGATGTGAATGAGCATGCACGAGGTGGTCACTGCAGGAGTTTTCCCACCAGACTGGCGAGGGCAGTGCAGAGGGGTTGGCAGTTCTGTGAAGACCCTGGGCTTGGAATGGCTTAATCCTGGCCACCTCCTCCTACAGCCCCTAAATCTCTGTCATTCAATTTTACCCCAAGTGCCCCTGTTACTACTCTGGGACACCTCTCTGGTCCCCCTCCTACTCCCAACCATGTGGCAGCCTGGCAGGAAGCTAGCTGTGGGCAGCGCCATCCTGATCACCCCCATGCATTCCCCGCTGGGCACAGTCACCCACTTGTGCCATGACGTGGTTCCTGCCACCCCGTTTAGTGTGGGGGGAGAGGACATTATCTCAGTGGCCCTTCAGGTCTGTTTTGGGGGTATTGACCCATGCCCCAATTAATTAATTTTCCTTCCCCTAAATCATTTGGTCTTGGAAGTTGGCTATGCCCTCTGGCACCTTTTCCCCAACCCACTCCTTACTCAGACTTTAGGGTCTTAGATGGGGTGCTCCTCAGAATATGTGACATGAGGGTGGGACCTGGCCCAAAACATAAACCTCAGTGCCCAGTTCCCTGTCCTCTGGGTGGCATGGGCAAGGCAGGACCTAGGCTGGGCTGGAGGGGTGGGTGTGTTTGGGTGTCTGTGGGCCCTGTTTGTGAGCACTGTCTGAGGTCTGGGGTGAGGGGCATCTGGGGAATGTAATCCTATCCATGTGATAAGTAAACATAGTTATCTCTGCTTGCCTAGCACCCCACACCCCCTTTCTAGTGGTGGTGGTTTTGAGAGTGTGGGAAGCTGGCAGGGCCCCTGGCAAGATGACCAGGGTTGTCTTGACTTACTGGGTTTTGGGAAAGGAGTGTGGCAATGATACCCTAGCTCCCAGGGCTTTGGCTGCACATCCTTTCTGCCGCCTGCTGTCTTTCCTCCCTCCGTTCTCCTCTCCACCCTCTAGCTGCTGTCTGGAGCCCACACGGTGTGTGTGGGGGATAGGGGGGGTGAAGGCCTGGATCTCCGTGTGTGTCCAGGGAGTGTTCTGGGGATTGGCAGAATTGGCCGAGGGTGTCTTGGTGTCCCCGCAGGGTGGGCGGTGTGCAGGGACCAGGCCCAGAGTGTGAGAATGTGTCAGGGTTGGTGCGTCTGTCCCCAGTCTGGCTCGGGTGTGGGTGTCTCTTGCTCCGTCTGGATCTTGCCTCCCGCTCCAGTCACCGCCCCCCCTCCTTCCCCAGCTGGGACCGCCTGCTTGCTCTCCCTCTCTCCGCAACTGGAGCCTCCCTTGCTTGTTCCTGGAATTTGGAGAGGAGGAGGAGGAAGAGGCAGGCAGACAGACCTCCCACACTCTAGCCCGCCCGCCTGGCATCATGGGGAAATGAAATAGGCGCTTTGGAACTAAGGTTTCCTTGGCTTCCCCAGACTCTACAACACTCATCACAGAGTGTGTGTGGGGGGGCAGGTCTTATAGAAGGGGCATGGGCTGCCCCCCACCCGCCACCTGGCAGCGATGCCTCTTTCTTCCACCCTGCATCCTGCCAGCCAGGGCCCCTGCTGGGACCTCCAGGCACCACTGTCAGCCTGGGAGGGGAGTGGGTGGGGGGATTAGACTGCTGCCAGCCTGGCCAGCACCTGTTGCCAACCCCCAGCCCTGTAACTGGAGCTGGCCTGGGAGGGGGCTACAAAATGACAGGTGGAATTTCTGCAACCAGGCAACCCCCCCCCTCAACCCACTGGATATTCCTTTCCCTTCCCAGAACCAGGAAAGCCTGCCCCCTCCCAAATGTCAACCTGATCTCATGGATAATGTCCCTGTCCTGTCTATGGGGGCATGCCTGGGAGATGGCGAAGGGTATGAGTTTACTGCTATTTGTCCAGTGACCCCTGGCTGCAGAGCTGGGCTGCCCTTATTCAAGTTTTCTGAGCTCTGCTGCTCTGGCAGGGTTGGGGGTGTGGGGTTGTGTGGATGGGGGTGATTTTCTGTTAATGTTTTAATTGCATAAAAACTGGGAGCTCAGCTCCGGGCCAGTGGGGAGTCTGGGTCTGGCTGGCCTCCCGGTTTGGGCTAAATATAGTCTGGGACATCTGCAGAGAAGGGGAGGGGGGTAGAGGGAGGTTCCATTCCCCCTACCTCTGGCCAAGGTGCCCTCTGTAGGCGGGCACCTTGGAGCAGGGAGGGGGATTCTTCAGCACAAAAGGCAGGCGCGAGGTGGGTGGGGGCTGGGCACAGTTGAGACCTCACCAGCCTGGAGGCCAATAGAAGGCTGGGACGAACCCAGACGCTCAGGACAGCACTAGAGTGGAGCACGTAGGGCTGGATCCAATAGCTTCGCTCTCCCCTCAGAGCTGCCTGAGGTCAGACATTCTCTGTGTGTCACTGTGTCCCGGTGTGTGTCACCGTGACCTACTCGCTGTGTGCTTGTGTGTACACACCTACCTTGGAGTGGCTCCCTCCCAGTCCCTCCTCCAGAGCCTCTGTCCCCTGGGTCCTACTGCAGGTCCCCAGCCCTTCTTCCTCCTGTCCCTTGCCCCACAGTGAAACCTTCAGCCCAGGAATCGAGACTTGAGAAGGGGAAGCTGCGGTGGGGAGTTCTCTGATCTCCAGTCACGGCAGGAAGTGAAGGGGAGGGGGACCAAGGGGGGACCGTGAGTGGCAGGCATGGAGGGAGGTCCCTTAGTACTGTAACCAACCTCGAACACTGCGGTAGGGAAGGGCCAGCCTCCCAGCCACCCCTCTCCCCTCCGGCTCCAAGTGGAGCAAACTTAGGGTACAGCTGATTTCCCAGGGGCTGCTAACAATCTTCATCACCCTCCCTACACTGAAAAAAAAAAAATCTTCCTGTCATGTGACTGTCACTTCCTGTCTCAGTGTGGTTCCTGGGATGTTTGTTGTTGGTTACCATGGAGATGGCCACTGTAGGCACTACCCTGGTTCTTGTGGGGAGGAAAATGCCCCTCCCCCTAGACCCACAGTTAGGGGGGACTTTGGGGGCCTGCCTTGGGGGCCATTTCAGGCTGAGTGTGTGTGGTCCCCCAGGACCCCCCAGACTTCTATCTGTGGGAAGGAGTCGCAGTTACCTACTCAGAGTGTTGGGGAGACTGTGAACACATCTGGCTGTGCTTGACTGTGGCTGACTATGTGAGTCTAGCTGTGCAGACCCTGTCCCCTCCAGCTTGGGTCCCCCTGCGTAACAGAGATGCCAGTTCATGTCTCCTTTTGCTTTTGGAGGCTTCTCCCTTCCTGTGCTCTCATGGAAACTACCTTTCCCAGGGAGTTTCTGTGGCTTCTTGGGGTCGAGGCTGGAGTGGGGTGGGGCTCTAGGCAGGATCCCTGGTTGTGTGTGTTTTTTTTGAGGGAGGAGGTGGTGCCCCTCACAGCCTGTACCAGCTTCTTCCTGATTCCACAGGCCTTGTGCTTTAAGAGGCAAGCCATAGGACTTTGTGACCCATTTTCTCCACCCCCTCCTGGGCTTCTCTGTTTGCTTGGGATGGAGAGGGGAAGAGATTCCCCCAACTTCTAGCCCCAACTGAATAGGCTGGAGTAGGAAGTTCCTGGGGGGTCGATGAAAGGCGGGGTATGGGGCAGGGCAGAGTCTGACTCAGGCCTGGTCTGGGGTCAGAGCCAAAAGGATATCCTGAGGGGGGTGGTGGTGCGTTCCTGGCTTCCCTGCAGCCTGGGTCCCCAAGGAGGGATGCTGGCCGGGAGGGGGCTGGTAGCACTGAGTCCTGCTGGCAGCCTGTCTCTGGATTGGGGCAGAGTTGAGGGGATTGGGGCATTGCTGTAACCTTACACACACACACACACACACACACGCGTGCATGCTTCCTGTGTGCTCTGTCCATCCAACACCCCCGTTGTGAGAGGGTTGTGCTTCCTACACTGGAGGTTGGGAGACAGTGGTGAGGGGCAGCTGCCAAGGTGAGGGTGGGGAAAGCCCCATGCCAGGATGGGTGTGGGGACGGTGGTTTCCAAGCTGGGGGGGTCCCCTTTTGTCTATGCCCCTTTGGTCCCCTACCCGGACAGAGCTGCCTTTGTTTGGTCCACACACTCCTGTGGTCTGGCTGTGGCCTGGGCTGGCTCATCTCTTCCTCTTCCTGTTTCTTCCTTCCCCAGGGTTGCTCCCTCTTCTTGAGGCCTGAGTTGCCCCCTGCCCTTTCACCTACTCTGCTCTGAGAGTAGGAGACGTCAGCTCTGGTTCCAGAGGAGATCCTCAGCCACCCTGGGCTTTGGAGGTCCTGCCCACAGCTCCCACCGGGCTCTGGGATGTGGTCCCTGGGAGTGCAGGAGTTGCCGGCATTGCCTTGCCCGTCAGAGATCCCCATTTCCCCCTCCTAGAACTTGCCCTGTCCTGGGCTTGGGCTTGTCCAGTTGCCCTTTCTGCCTGTAATTCAGTCACTGCTGAGACTGTGGCATGTGGAGGTCAGATACCCCTGCATAGCTGGGGCAGAAGCTTAGGCCGGGTGGTGCAGAAGTTGGGTAGACATCAGACCCACTCTTCTTGAACCAGGTATGGGTCTTGAAGCAGTGGGGCAGTGGCAGCATCCAGATGAAGACACTGAACTTCAGCTGTCTCCCAGCTCCTCCAAGGATGTGTGCAAGGCCTGCACATGCTTGGGGCAGGTTTTCAAACAAGTCCTAGCCCCAGCGAGGCAGGCCTGGGGTTCTGAGGGGCTGATGGGGAAGAAGTGCCCTCCACCTGTCCCAGCCTAGCCCGTGTGCTCCTCACACACTCCTGGGGTGGTCTCCTTCCTGCAGCCCTGACCCTGGTAAGCAGAAGGTAAACAAAGGACCAGAGTGGTCAGATTGTGGGCTTGCTGGGGAGGAGAGAGATGAAAAAGCCTCAGCCAGAGGGACCCCTGGAAAAAGGGAGTAGTGGTCATCACTGCTCCCCACACCCCCTGCCCGTAGATTTGAGGAGCATGGCAGGAGGGGGAGGTTGTGGCTTTGTGTGTGTGCGCATGTGTGTTTTCCTGGAAAGTTTATAAATAGTTCCAGCCCACTGCTCTGGTTTGAAATCTGCCCTGTCCAGCCCTGCCGTGCTCCTGGCAGGGTAGGGGGTCCAAAGGGGCCAGGTGTTTATTTCTGCCAGGGCTGGAGTTCCCATCACCACCCCCTACAAGTTGGGCTTGAGCTTTGGGTGTCATTTGCATATGATTCATTGACTGTCTAGAATTGTTAGGAAACCCCCTGTGCCCCCTTCTTTTAAGCTCCCCAATCCTGATTTCCTTCTCTCAGCCCCTCTGGGACTGCCTGACTTCTATTCATTGGGAGCCATTGTTTCAGGAGAGCCTGGGCAACAGAGAGGAGAGAGTGAATGAAGAGGGTGGGCTGGGCCAGCTGGGTGTGGGGACCCCTGGCTCCTCTCCCCTGAAGTTAGGGGAGGAAATGGTCAATTTCTCTTCCCCTCTTCCCCTCCCCAAATCCAAAGGTTTCCCTTTTTTGGTTTGTGAAATGAAAGAAGAGAATTTGGGAAAGGGTTGTGGTCAGGCTTCCACCCACACCCCGAATATCCCTCTCCCCACATCCCTCTCCTCTGTCTGGAGGAAGCAGACCCAGGAAAATGGGTAATTCTCTTGCCCAGCTCTGTCAACAGATGCTAACCGTGGTTGGGGAGAGGGAAGGGAGAGCAGACACCACCCAGGGAGGCACTGGGTTGTGCTGAGAGGCTGGGGGGGGGGGGGTGCGACCCAGTTGCCCAGCACCTCCTGTGTGCCAGGCGCTGTGCTGGGTGCTTTCCAGGACTTTTATCTCTTAAATCACACAACCAGTTGTTGAAGTGGGCAGTCCATAGGCAAGCAAACAGATGCTTGGAGAGGTTAAGTGACTTACCTAAGGTCACCCAGAGTGGCAGAGCTGAGATTTAACCCTTCAAACCTCTGTTTTTTTCTACTGTCTTCAAGGCTCAGCCAGCAACTGCCTTTTCCTCTAGGCATGTGACTCGGGAATACAAGTGTCTGGGGGACACCTGACCCTGGAGAGGGATTCTGGCACCCTGGTTAGGGAGGCCCCAGCTGGCAGGGGTGTGTGGCTGGTCGCAGGCACTCTAGCCCCCGCCCCTTTTTCTGCTGTGCTGAGTCTAGGCTCCGTGTATCGGAGGTGTGGGCCTGTGGTTTTCTCTCCCTTGAGGGAGGGTGCTCGTGGGCAGTGGAGGTGGCTGGCATAGGGTGGAGGTTGGATGTGGGTAGTTTGTTTTCCCTTTCTTTGGTGCTGGTTTCGATTCTGTGAGGGTGTCTTCTCCACTCCTGGGTGCAGGGGGCTGGGGCCCAGGTGTCTCCAGAGGGACCTCCTCAGGCAGAGCCTGTGCTCTTTGGCTCTGTCCCCATCATCCATGCCCTTGCCCATCCCTGTTTCCTCACCAGCCTGGCCCTTGGCCCATTTCTGTGATCTTTACCCCCTCCTGCTGCTAAAGGCCCTCCCCAAGGGGCTGAGTAACTTTGCACCGAAGTTTGCAGGCGGGTTAGGCGGAGTGAGGCTCAGATGGGGGTGGGGAGATCTTTCAGTCTCTCCCTGGGGTGTGTATCTGTGGGGGGGGTTGAAGTTTGGTTCAATTTCAAACTCCCCAAGGGCAGAGTTGAGGCATTAAGGCGACTATAGTTACCTCTCTTCTGGGGGCAACGGTGGGCTCCAGAGGGTCCTACTGGACTGACTGACCCATCCCCCAACCCCCCAAAAGCTGGGTCAGGATGCCTGGAGTCTGGAGTGAACAGCTTTCTGGGCCTCAGCCCCCTGGGCCTCACCTCAGGGAGGCAGGCCTCAGTATGGATGTGAATCCTCCAGAGTGTTTCTCAAAGGGTGCTCCTATGGAACCCGGTGTGCCTTGGGGCCCTGGACCCCAGGGAGGCAGGTAGAGAGTCCAGCCTGGCTGTAAGAGGGCCAGGGGATATATAGCCTGGCAAACTGTGAGGCTGTGGTTGCGTCTGCGGGGAGCTGTGTCCTGGGGCTGGGCACGCAAGCCCGGAACCATGTTCATTGTGTGGTGGAGCCCAGGTGTGGAGAGATGGTATCTCCACGTTCCCTCTTCTCCCGTGCGTGCCCACACACACACAAGCTGGGTGTGCAAGCGTGCTCTTGCCCACCCGTACGCTTTCCATAGACCTGTGTGCATGAGTTTCTGCAAGTGGTGTGTGTGTGTGTGTGAGTGTGAGAGAATCTATCAATGCTGATGAGGCTCAGCCAACCCCTCCTTCCCTTGCCTGAGTTCCGTTGTGTGGGGCCCCACAGGGGTGTGGGGGGCCCAGGGCGGCAGCTGGCCCAATGGGTGGGGCCCCTGTTTCTCTTACATTAGCCCTCTCAACCTGGGAGGGAATCCCCAGGGGCCTAGGGAGGGAAGGGTGCACCTCATTCAGGAGCAAGTACAGAGGTCTGATGGTTGTCTTAATTAGCAACAGTAAAAATCATGGTCATTAACAAGGTCCAGATTTCACCCCTGGGAGAGCTGCCCCCTCCCTAGCAAGTACCTGTTCCCACTTCTCCCTCCCTGGCACAGGCTGGCTGCCTGGTCCAGCTGGGTCCAGAAGCCCTGGCTTCATCCACAGTGGCCTTGGCAGGAACTCCCCCTTCCCAGGCATGGTGCTTGGCCAAATGCTGGCTGTGTGCTTGTCCACTGGACTCCAGGTTTGAGCCTGCGGAGTCTGGAGCCTGGAACTCAGTATGGTCTGAGCTTGGGGGCAAGGGGTTGGGAAAGGAGGCAGTCCTTATTTTGGGTCCCTGTGGCCCTGTTTTTTTTCTTTTCCCTTCCTCCCTTCTCTTTCTTCTTTCTAACAGCTTTATTGAGATATAATTCATATACCATAAAATTCACCCATTAAAGTGTACAATTGAATGGTTTTAGTATATTCAGAGTTGTTCGACTACCACCACAATCAGTTTTAGAAAATTTTCATCACTGCAAAAAGAGGCCCCATACTCTTAGCAGTCACTTCCCATTTCCCTCAAACCCACACCCCAGCCCCTGGTAAACCACAATCTACTTTCTGTCTTTATAGATTGCCTATTCTGGACATTTCATATAAATGGTATCATACACTATGTGGTCTTTTAGAACTAGTATAATGTTTTCAGGGTGTATCCATATTGTAGTGTGTATCAGTACTTTGTTCCTTTTTATGCCAGTGTAATATTCCATTGTATGGATATACAACATTTTATTTATTCATTCATCAGTTGATGGACATTTGGGTCTGCTTTTTTTTTTTTAATATATCTTTATTGATTTCAGAGAGGAAAGGAGAGGGAGAGAGAGAGAAACATCAATGATGAGAGTGTCACTGATCGGCTGCCTCCTGCATGCCCCTGACTGAGGATCGAACCCACAACCCGGGCATGTGCCCTGACCGGGAATCGAACCCTGATCACCTGGATCCTAAGTTGACGCTCAACCACTGAGCCACGCCCAGCCGAGCCGGTCTACTTTTTTGGCTATTATGAATAATGCTCTTATGAACACCCATGTGTAAGTTTTTGTGTGGACTGATATTTTCATCTCTCTTGGGTAGATACCTAGGAGTGAAATTACTGGGTCATTATATGACAATTGTTTTACATTTTGAGGAACTGCCACACTGTTTTCCAAAGCAGCTGTTCTAATTTACATTCCCACCAGCAATATATGAGGGTTCCAATTTTCCCACATCCTTGCCAACACTTGTTATTATCAGTCTTTTTGATTATAGCCATCTTAGTGGATGTGAAGTGGTATCTCATTGCATTTTTGATTGGCTGTGTTTCTCTTTGTCTTCTCTTTTGTCTCTCATGTATGTACTACATACATGTGCATATATACATGCATTTATATGTATTTATGGCTATATGTTGTCCTGTATAGCTGAAGTGGATTGGAAGCATTGCTTGTGGATCTGCTTCTCTTTTTCTCCCTCTTTGCTGTCTGTCTTACTCTGTCATGGAGTCTCTGGGTTCATCTCTGTCTCTCTCCCCCCCATGGTGTTATCTGTGCGTGTCCTATGGTCGCAGCTGTTCAAACAAACAGGGTGTGGATCTGTATACACACTGGTGGGGGGCATCTAGCCTTTCATCTCCTGCCCACCTCGACCCCTCTAAGGATGTTGCTTCTGCAGACAGAGTGTGTGGGTGAACTCTGAGATCAGTCTCCCTCACCCCTTCAATGTATTCCCTGCCCATCATGCTGTTAAGCACTGGGGGTGATACCCAGGAGTCCTCAGTTCGCATTTCCCTATTTTCAGATATGTAAACAGGTCTCCTCCCCTGGCCTGTGGGACAAACCCATCTGGGGTGCTGGGGCTTGGATTTGGGGGGGAAGTGGTGTAAGAGGGGCCCCTGGCTTAGGAGTCATTTTTCTGAGAAGTGCCAATGCTTTAGGGAAGCGGCTTTTCCTCCCCCTCCCTACCACCCTCCAGCTCTCATTCTTTGCATCTTGACCTCAGGTAACCCACACTGGGGGAAGGAGCTCAGCTGCCTGACTCTGCCACAGGGAACCTCTGGGGTGGCACTGTGGACCCTTTACCCTCAGGATTGTGGGTGAGAGGCCTTCCGTGGCTCTGAGTTCAGTCCCCGTCTCCCCAGCCTGGCTGTGCTGTCCTGCCACCCCCAGCAGTGTCTGGGCCCTGCTCCCAGGCTGTCTCTGCCAGCCAGGCATGGTGCCAGCTGTCTGCTCAGCCGGGTGCCACGGGAAAATCTCCGGCCGCCCAGGTTGGGGAGCTCCACGGGGAATGCCCGTGTGCCCGAGTCTCAGTGCCCACTCACCTGTCTTTCCTCTTTCTGCAGTGTCACAGGACATGGCCCCCCCAGCCGCCTAGCCGGGGCCCATCTAGGAGAGGCATCCTTTTCGGCGTCCTGAAGGCCAGCTCTGGACCTTCCCAGAAAAGTGCCAGCTCACAGAACTGCTTGACCAACGGACCGGCTCTTGGGACATCCCCCCATCCCTGGCCCCCAGCGAGAGTGGGGGCTCCAGGAGACTGAGATTAGCCTGCTAGCCTTGGACAGCGGCTCCAGGACAGAAGGGGGGGTGGGCTGACCACCCAAACCCCCTCTGGGCCCAGGCCCCATGCCCCGAGGAGGGGCAGCCTGAAGCCCGCCAGAGCCTTCCGCCAGACTGTCTGCCTGCCTTCTGACTGTGGCTGCTTGGCATGGCCAGCAACAGCAGCTCCTGCCCAACACCTGGGGGAGGGCACCTCAATGGGTACCCGGTGCCTCCCTATGCCTTCTTCTTTCCCCCTATGCTGGGTGGACTCTCCCCGCCAGGCGCTCTGACCACTCTCCAGCACCAGCTTCCAGTTAGCGGCTACAGCACACCCTCCCCAGCCAGTAAGTGGGGTGGCGGGAGGCTCTGTGGGGGAGCTCTTGGAGGGCAGCAGGCCTCGGGGCTTGGCCTCTGGGTACATCTGTTCTGCTGCAGTGGTGAGGTCTTCTCCAGACCATCGTTTGGGGGGCTTGAGGATGAAAGGCTTGTAGTCTGATCATGTGATTGTTTGATGTTGGGGGCGGATGGAGAGATGAAACAGTGCTGTTCCGTGGTGCCCCTCGAGCCCTCTCCTGTGCTGTGCCATTGAGGGCCTTATAAATAGCTCCAAGGACTGGACACAGAGGCTGGAGGCGGGTAAACAAACCTCTCGACATTTGGTGGAAATGGCAGCTCTACTGAGAGTGGCACCCACCTACTCCCTACCCAATCCAGTGTCTCTGAGGGAAAGGGCTTGAAGGAGTAGAGAGGGGTAGGCTGCTAGAACCCCCTCCCACTGCCAGCTCCACCTCATGGGAAGGGTGAGAGGGAGGGACTCATGAGCAGCCTGATGGATAGGGCAAGTGTCCCAGGAGGGGCACTGGGCCTGGATTCTGACTGTGGACACATGCATGGTCTTGGCAGGGCCTGTGTTTTCTCTCTGCCTCCTCCCTCTGCCATGGGGGTTGCCTGTTAGCTGGACAGGGGTCTCAGTACCCTTCCCTGGCTGACCGAGCCAGGTAGTGGGAGGTGGCGGTGGCTATGGCCAGCTGGCAGAGTCCAGGCCTCAGGCCTGCCAGGCCGCTTACAGTAACTCTGGCCCCCAGGGCCCAGCTGGGCGCCAGGCCAGGGCTGGGGGGAGGAGGGAGCCAGGGCCTGGCCTGGGGCTGGAGGAGGGGTGGAAGAAGCAGAATAGGCCACAGCCGGCTGGTCAGCTGCTGACCTGGGAAACGTGTCCCACCTCTCCTGGTGGGCAGGGACTGAACACTCTGCCCCCAGCACCCACTGCCTCTCCCACAGCCACTGGCAAGCTGCCTGGCACCGCTGCCCTGTGCGCCTGGCTGGGCTGGGTCAGTGCCCCCTTCTCAGTGCGGGGGCAGCACATTCTCCCCAGAGCTAGGGAGTCTCTTTGTCCCTGGGGCAGGCCCTGGCTGGGCGCCTCACTGCCCACACTGGCCCAGTGCCCACCACCACCGCTGCTTCCTGGTTGCCTCCTTTGACTCCGCCAAGGCCCCCTTCCTCCCAGGCCCCACCAGCTGCTGGGAGTAGGAGCTCCATGTCTATGCTCTTTTGGGCCCCCACCCTTTAAGCCCTGGGCAAGGGGACAGACAGATACTGCCTCAGCTTCCACCACCACCCCTTCTTACACCTCCGTCTTCTGTTTCCTTCCTCTCTTCTGTCCTCTCATAGGATGTGAGGCGTGTGGCATAGTGACCTGGGAGTCGGGAACCGATTCTGGCCTGGTCTTCCAGTCTGTGCTAGGTGATGGAGAGGCCAGTCTCTGGGTTCAGGGTTGCTGGGGAGTGGATAGGTGTGGTTGTGGGTCCTAGTATCCCAATGGGGTAGTTGCTGTGTCTACAGGGACTGGGGTTCATATTTCCACCTCCGATAACTGGAGTGTCTACTTCCTGCCAAGGTGGGATTTTTAAGGGTGGGATTTTTTAGGGAGGAGAAGTTGGGAGCTGTAACCTGGTGCCTATGGATAACTTGTCCTTCCCCAGGTGATGGGAACAGAGTCCCAGACACTGCTCCCCTGGGGCTGGACTCCCAGAGGGTGGGAGGGGGCCTGGCCCCTGTCCTTGCCCTATTCTGTGCCAGGAGAGTAAATGCTTTACCCTCCTCTGAATGTTGCTGCAAGCTTCTTCCTCTTTCTTAGAGGTGGGTGGGGAGGGCTTCCGGGTTCCCCACTTCCCACCCTGGTAACCTTTCCCCCCAGGGTGGGGTGCCCACGTTTCAGGCAAGTAGAGGCTTCTCTGGCTTTCTCCACCCAGGTTAGGCAATGCCTCTTCCTGCCCCCTCCCTATGTGAGCCTGTGAGTTTCCCTGCTCCTCTCCCCTTCTTTCTAGTAAACAACAGCAGCTTCTCTTCCTACCCAGACCCCCAGCTTCTGAGCTTCTCCCTATCCCCCTTTTCTGGGACCAGGGGCATCTCCCTCCTCGTGCAGGGCTGGGGGGCCCTCATCTCTGGGTATGGAAGCCCGACAGACCAAAATTCACATGCATGGGAGATGGAGGCAGCCTCGCCTTCCCTGCTCTCCCTGCTCGGGGATGATGCTGCGCTCAGGCAGTTCCTAGGAGAGGTGGACATCCATGCCCCCATTCCCACAGGGAACAATGATAGGCTCTGGTCCTCTGCCAACCTTTTGTAGGAAACTTCGATGATAAGGCTCCCTCCTCCCACTTTCTACCAACAAAGGTGTTGGGACATTCCCTCTCCCCCTCCCATCCCTCTCCCCAGATTGGGAGGAAGCTGGACCTTGGGTGTCTTAGGTGTACCCTTCAGAGACCTGGTGGCCTGTGGAGTGACATATTCTCCAGGTCACTATGGGGAGGGATGGGTATTTGTCCTGCTATAGTCTCTCAGGGAGCCAGAGTGGGAGGTCCCAGAGTGGTGGCACAGGATCCCCCACCCCAAACCAGCCCCTGGGGCTCGGTCTCATCCAAGGACTGGTATTTACTGTGGAGGGCTGTGCATTGTAGTGAGGGTCAGGGTTGTGTATGTTTTAGGGGTGGATGGGGTCAAGGTTGGGTGTGTGTGTTGGGAAAGGAGTTAATGGTTTGTGTGTATTGGGTGACAGGGTCAGAGAGTTGAGTGTGTTTTGGGGGAATGCAATCTGAGGAGCTGGGGAAGGGGTATCACAGCTTGTGTGCTGGAGGGGAAGTGATTTAGGGCATAGAGTGTTTAAGGGGGAGTGGTCAGTGGATTATGGTATGTATTTGGGGAGGGGAAGGTCTTTAATGCTTATCATCTAGGCTGGAGGGGAAACTAACCTGCCTTTTTTGTGTGCTTGCCCCAGGAATTCCACGGTGGAGTAGGCAGTGTAGTTTGAGTTCAGGCTTTGTCACTTGCTAATCTGATAACCTCTCTGAGCATGTTTCCTTGTCTATAAAGCAGGGATATTACCAGAACCTTCCTAAGAGGGCTGAGATTAGGCAAGGTCATCTATGTAAGATCATCCACATAAGCTGTGTGCCGTGCTTGTGGTCATTGCTATCCCAGTGCTGTGGTACAGCTACTGTGACAGTGAAAAGGGACCCAGGCCCTTCTAGGGGGGAGTTGGAAAGACCGGTTGCTAACATCTGTGGAGCACCTACTGTGTGTGGGACTTTATCTCTGTTTTACAAATCTTAATCCCCACAATCCTGGGAGAGGGACATTATCGCCATTTCCACAAGAGGAAACAGCTCTGGTGGAGGTTGTGACTGGGTTCAGTGACCAGGAAAGCTGGGCTGTTTTCCACCATCCAAATTGGCAGCTGCGGGAGGGTATTTGGGGGGGCACTCCTGGGTGTGGGAAGGCCTGAGGGGGCAGTGCCAATGTTGAAACCCTGCTTCTGCCTTAGGAACTCCTCCCGCCTTTCCCCAATAGGGGGCGCAGGAAGCCCCCCCCCCCCCCCCCCCAAGCCTCCCCCTCTCTTCTCTGTTTTGGATCCTGAAAGCTGGAGGGAAAGAGCGATAAGAGGCCTGGGCCAGATCTCCATCCTGTCCTGGAAGCTGCGGATACAATCTGTTCACACCCATCCCCACCCCCGAATCTGCCCACTGCAGCCCGCAGGAGTTTGCAGAGCTCAGCAGGCAACCTTCCCCCATCTCCAGACAGACACTGTAGGAACAGAGTGTAAAAGCCACAGTTCATATTCTTATTTTGTTTCAATCTGTGGGGTAGGCGGAGGGAAGTTGGAAGCAATCAGTAGAGGAGCTGGGAATGGGAGCCCCGAAAGACTGGCTCAGACTTTTCCTTTCTGTCCACATATTCGCTGTGTGCGCCTAGAGACTGGGGAATGGCCCTAGGGTCTGGGACCCTGGGGAGACAGAGGGAGGGGTGTGCCCTTCTCCTCTTTGTCTTCTCTGCCACTCTCTCTCCTTTGCAGTTTGTGTCCTCCCTTCCTCCCTCCTGCCTACTCTTTCCCTGGACAATAGGAGGCACAGCCTGGGGGTGGGGGGCTGTACTGCTAGCAACGCCTTTCCTGGGGTCCAAAATGTAGAGTCAGCCAAAAGATAGTTGGATGGGGTTTTGAATGAAAATGGGGCCCCTCACCTTTTATCTGGCAGCATTAATAATGCACAGGGCCCCTCTGGGCAGGATCCCAGCATGGTCTGGGGGAGGGGACTCAGGGAAGGAAGCCTGTCCTCTTCTCAGACTGTCCAAGACCTGAGACATTAGGTCTACCCCATGCTAAGGGCCATGTGCCATGGGGATGTGCCAGTGCAGGCCCTGACTACCCTTCAGGGGCAGCGTCTATAGAAAGAGGAAGTTTCCCTTCTTCAAATTACTTTGGGGTGGTGCCTACACCACCTTCCTCCTCCTGCTCCTGCTCTTTCTCCTTCATGGAGTCTGCACAGCCAGTGGAGCTGGGTCTCCCAGGGTGGACTGGAGGCCCTCAGCCCTGCCTAGATCAGAAATAGAAGCCGTCCCCTCACCATTTTGACTACTGGGTTGCTGGGAACCTCAACCAGCCCACAGAGCAAAGCCCCTGTGGGCAGCAGTCTTAAAGGACAGCTCTTCCTGTTTGGCCTTGGGCAGGTCACCCAAATTCTGAGTCTGTTTCCTCCTCTTTAAAGCAAGGCTTCTAACCCATCCCTGTGAGGCCATGGTGACCTGCTTGCTGGTGAGGGCTTGGGTGAGCTTCAAGTACCCTTGAAGTGATGAGCAGTGATGATGGGGGGTGGAGCTAAGAATTGTCTTGGGGGATGGCCACCCTGTACCAGGACCCGCTGTCTGTCTGGCTCAGAGCCTTATGATTTCCTGTTTATTAGCCTCTCCAGATGGGGTTGGGGACAGGAGGGAGCCCTGCTTGGCACAAGTGGGGGCCAGGTCATTTGAGCCCACAACTGCTGAGGCCTGCTAAGCACACAGCCCTAGAGGAGCTGTGGGGGATGCAGCAGAGGACAGACCCCAGGCCTGCAGACAGCTGCCATCGAGTCCCCCACCACCACCCAGTGGGCTGGCCTTCCTTTTTCCCTCTTTTCCCACTGCCCCAGGACACTGTGTTCTGCTCTGACCTGTCCCATGACCTTGCTGTTGCCCAGAACAGGCATCTCACCCCCAACTTCTCCCCTTCTCCAGCTCCAGAAATCCTATCCAGCCTTCAAGGAACATCTTGAATCCAGCCTCTTTCCAGACACCTTCAGAGGTGTCCCCCATAACTTGCTGCTCCTTCTCCCTCCTTTGAATGTCTGTGGGTCCTGTTTTTTTCTCTTTCAACACTCATCTCTACCATGAAGTGACTTCTCCCCATCTAGTTCCTGCTATGAGCTGTAATCATTTAGGAGATGTTTCCCCTATCCCCAGGTTTTTGACAGCAGGGGCAGCCTCAGACCCCTTAGTACCTCACAGCTGTGAACAGAGCCTAGCACATAACTGGTGCTCAGGAGCTACATCATTTGGGAAGAAAGATATCAAGGGCTGTGGAAGCATCTGCCTTCTTCCCCAGCAGTCTCATCCAGTGCCAAGGCTTGCATTCATGCCCCAGACCCCAGCATTCCATCTGCAGCTCCACACCCACCTGCCCCCCAGCCCAGTAGACTTCTCTACTTTTTAGCCTCAGGAACTTTGCTGTTGCACAAGCCACACAGGAGTCCTCTTTGCTATCTCCTTTCCTAGCCCCACCCCTTGATTCTACTCTCAAAAAGTTTCAAGAATCTACCTTCCTCTGTCAGCACTTCCAGTTTCCTAGACTGCACTACCCTCGTGCTGCAGTAGCTTCTGGTTTCTCTTGCCCTCCTACAATCCATTCTTCACACACCTGTGAGAAAGATCTTATAATGCTGTAACTCAGAACTTGCCTCTCCTCTGCCTGGAATTTTCCTGTGGGTTCTCCTTGCATTTAGGATAAAATCCAAGTCTAATTGAAGCCAACAAGCTCACCTGGTCTGGCCTCAGCCCACCTCTCCAGCCTGGTCTTGTGCTCCTTTTCCTCTTGAATTTTATGCTCTATCTACCCTAGTCCTCTGTCAGTTCCTTGAATGAACTCACCAACTTCTGTAACCCCAGGACCTTTGCACAGGCTCTTTTTCTTACGGGATTGCACTCCTTCCTACTCTTTGCCTGACTAATTAGGTCTCTGCTTTGAGGTCCTTCCTCAGTCAATATCTACATTAATTCTTCAAAGCACACTATACTTGTATCATAATACCAGTTATCACAGTTTGCTATACACACACATATAATCACAAATATTTGCTTAATGGCTGTCGCTCCATAAGATCTGCAAGGGCAGGCTGACCAGAGTATCCACATGGAGGTGCTCAAAAAATACATTTTTCTTTCTTTCTTTTTAAAATCCTCACCTAAGCATATTTTTTCCGTTGTTCTTCAGAGGGGGGCTGGTGGTGGAGAGAGAAACATCGATGTAAAAGAGACACATCAATTGGTTGCCTCCCTCACGCAACCTGACCCAGCCGGGGATTGAGCCTGCAACCAGAATCAAACCCAGGACCCTTCAGTCCTCCAGGCCCACGCTCTAGCCACTGAACTAGCCAGCGAGGGCCATTTTTATTTCTTGAATTGGCCTGGCATGGCAGAGTATGGTTCAAATACTCTGCCCTTTATTAGCAGTGTGATCTTGGACAACCCACCTAGCCTTGCTGTAAAATAGGAATAAATGCCCACTTGCCTCTCGGAGTGGCTGTGAGGATTAAATGACAATATACGTACGTTAAGAACCTAGTTTCTAGAAGACTATCCTTGGGAAGCATGTAAATTCCTATCCCCTTTTGGGATGAGGGAGCTCTGCCACAGGGTCAGAGGGAGTCATGGGATACCCTCTCCTCCAGGAGCAGCCCCTTTCACGGACCTACCCAACCTAGGCCTTTCTCCCAATGAACAGGCATCCGGAGGGCTTCCAGGAGGAAATGGTCAGCTGTAAGGCACCAGCCCATCCTTTGATCTCTCCAGGGCTGGACTGTGCGGTGGGGTAGACAGATCCTGGCTCAGCGGCTGGGAGGCACACTGGGCGGTGCTTTGCTCACCGGAAGCACGCAGAGCGTCGGGAGCAGAGCCTCGGCTGCTTGCATTTGTGTCCAAGCACCCACACTGCCGGGTAGGGTTCCGGCGGCGGGCGGGCGGCCAGTCACACATGATGTCACAGACAATGACACAAGCCGGGTGTCTCAATCCTACACAGCGCCTGAGCTGCACAGTGTCACGCCCGGGGTACCCGGCACGCCGCGTCTGTGGCGCTAACACTTGACCACACGCACCCCAGCCCTTCGCTTCCCGCCGCCACTCTCCGCGCGTCGTGGGGAGCTGGCCCAGCCCGGCGGGCAGGGGGCCGGGCAGGCGAGCCCCACGGGCGGGCTGGCGAGCGGGTGATGTCACGGGCAGCGGTGGGTGGGTCACCCGGAGGTGAGGCGCCGCCAGGCGAGTTCAGCGAGAGTTCAGCCGCATTGCATTAGGCAAATGAGGCCCAGACTGGGTGGTGGGGGGGGTGTTAGGGGAGGACACCGGGACCACCCCCCTCCACCCCGCACCAACACCTCCCCCGCCGTGGCTGCGCTGGTTCGGGGACTGACCGAGCCTCGGGGGAGGCTGGGAGCCGGAACTGGGATGGGGGAGACGCCCGCCCCTCTTCCGTCCTCACCTCTGCGCGGAGCCCCCTCCTCTCCCCGCGCCCGGCCTCCGTCTGCACTCGGCGTACTCCTCCTCTAGGCGTTTTCCTTTCTGTCCCTTCTCTCCTCCCCCTTCCCAGGCTCCCCCTACTCTCCCATCCACGTCCCGCCTCTCGGTTTCAGTCCCGGCGTGGCTCCCGCAGCAGCCCGACCCTCCGGGAAAGGGTTAAGCCGAGGGGCGGTGCCTGGACGGGACGGGGCGGAGGAAAGGGGGTGGGGCCGCAGGGGAAGGGGCGCTCGGGCTGGGGGTAGGGGGCTGCGGCGCGCCCCTCCGGAGCCCCAGCGACTGGCCCGGCGGAGGCGGGGCCGCGCGGGGTCCCCACCCCCACCCGGTGTCCTCGCGGGGGAGAAGCCCGGGAGCCCCGGCGGGGAGGAGGAAGTGCTCGGCGAGCCCCCGCCTCCCGTGCCGATCCCGCCCCCGCCCGGCGCACTTGGGGAGCCGCGGGACTCTGCCGCGAACACCATGAGGCTCGAGACGGGAGCCCCCTCGAGGTGAAGCCGCTGAGTTCCCAGGCTCGGCCTGGCGTTCCCGGGGCCAGTCGAGGGACACCCCCCCAGCGTCCTCCAGCACACTCAACTTCCCCGCTTTTCACCTGGAACTGGCGGAGCGGCGGGCCGACTTGAACGCGGGACTTCGGCTACGGGCGGCCCCCGCGCCCGGGCCGCCAGTCGGGGCGGGGGACGTGCCCCGCGCCCCCAGCTGCTCTCCTGGGATGGCGCCGTCAGCTGAGTGAGGGAGACCACTCTCAGGACTTCCCCGCCTGGACTTCTTGTCTTTGCGGAGATGTACGAGAGTGTGGAAGTGGGGGGGCTTACCCCCACCCCCAACCCCTTCCTGGTGGTGGATTTTTATAACCAGAACCGGGCCTGTTTGCTCCCGGAGAAGGGACTCCCCGCCCCCGGTCCCTACTCCACCCCGCTCCGGACCTCGCTTTGGAAAGGCTCAAACCACTGTAGGTACCTGCCGCCCTCTCCCATTGTAAGGGGTGCGGGTGGGCAGTGGGTCTCCCGCTCCTCGGGAGGGGGGAGCCTGGGCGCGTGGTGGGGGCTTGTCTCTCCCCTTTACTTTCCCTTGTCTCTTGCTGAAATCCTGGTGCCTTTGCTGGACAATTCAATGCCCATAGTAACCCCAGGCACTGTTTCTGTTATATCAGGGCTAAGGAACTTTGGGGGTTCCTCCCTTCAGGAAACATTTGTTCATTTATCATTCCACTCCGTGGAGGGGAAATGAAGCCCCTTGTCTCACTTTATATCTTCTTGCTTGGAATCCAATAGCTTCTCAGCAGAGTGGTCCTTTCTCCCACCCTGGAGGGTGAGGTAAAGGTCCCATTTGTGGGCTTGTCTGCCCTGAAGGGGAGAGGAGGGGCCTCCTCCCCAGATCCCACCCAGCCCTTGTGTCCTTAGAGTGGGTGTCAGGGAAGCACTGAATGTCTTTGGTGTTGGCAGTGCGGTGTGGCAGGAGGGGGCAACTTCATCAGACACCCCTCTGCCATCCTAAGTGACCCATCTTGGGGAGGGGTGCCTGTCCATCTGAGTGTAGTCCTGGCTCTGGACACTTGGCTGGCATCTTTGAGGCTTCTGTCCCAGGAATGAAGGGGAGAGCTGCTCTGGTGGGAAGAATCTTCCTCCCCTAATCCTAACCCGGTTTGTTCTCTGGGGAATGAGTGTGTGTTTTGTGGGTCTGGGGCTACTCTGGAAACGAATACATCCCTTCCCAACCCAGCCATGTCCTTTTGTTACCCTGTGTTCACTTGGGGATAGGGACAGGTACTGGACTATCCCTTCTTAAGAGGGGTGCTGATGAGAACCCTGGAGTCCTGGCAGCCTGCTCACCTCCTCCTCACTGTCTCCTGTCTGGGTTCAGGCTCCTCCAGTAGGGAGGGGCTCTGTGCACTGAGGGAGCTGTGAGTGCCTGGGGTGCACTTCTGGGTGTGTTCATACCCAGCTGTGTGATGTAGTGTACCTGGGTGGGAGAGAGCTGGCACTTTGCTGCGGGGTTATTGTTAAAAGGTTCAGGGTTTCTTCCCCACTCCCTTCAGGGCTCAACTCTCCCAGGAGCTTCTCCCATCCTCCTGAACCTGCTGTCTCCCTCCTGCCTGCAAGAGAGGAGGCGTGGAGTGGGTCTCTGGGGGCCTGGCAGATTAGAGAGGGTTGAAGGGCAACCCCCAGCCCCTTTGCTCTAGGAGAGAGACTGAGAGACACCCCACCTCTGCCCCTCCCAGAGCCACCTTAACCCCAGCCTTTGCTTTTGTCTGGTCCCCTGACCTTTTTTTGGGAGGGAGGCGGGGTGCAGATTGGCTGGGGGAGGCTGCAGACTGCAGACTGTGGGAGGGACAGAGGTGTGAGCATGGATTGACTTTGGCAAAAAACAGAGAGGTGAGAGGTATGACACCAGAACCCTTCTTCCCATCCTCCCAGCGCTGGAGGAAGGTGTGTCGTTCCCCCCCCCCCCCCAGTTGGATAATTGGGGCAGAGCTGCCAGGGTTACCTCCTCTACCACCTTGGCTGCCTTTTCCAGAGGACTGTGGGTAAAGCAGGGATGGAAGACCTTGGGCTCTAGCCACTCTCTTCCTTTGCCTGCGGGGGCAGCTCAGCTCTTCCTGGTCCCAACCGAAGGGAGAAGAGCAGGATTGTGGAGTCCAGCAGTCTGAGGGTTTGCTGAAGCGGGCGATGGGGAAGTGGAGGCCTGTCTCCCACACCCTGTCTGGGGTGGGGTAGAGCTCCAGGCCTGGGCCCTTGGTCTGTAGTCCCTGTAGGTATATGTATGTTGGTGGGTTGTCGGTGGGCTCAGCCCCAAAGCTGTGAGCTGGGGGAGGGATGTTCTGAGGCACTGGAAATACTTGGAGGCTGGAAGTGGCGACCAGACCCTGTCTAGAGTACAGGAGGTCACTACCACTACCTTGATGTGTGTGGAGGTCCTCTGGTGACAGGAGCCTTCCAGCCCCTTCACACTGAGTTCTCCACTCCCTCCTGCCTCCTCCACCAAAGGTGGGAAGAGACAGCGGGCCCGCTTTGAGAGGAGACCTTCTCAGTCCTGCAGGGTCCTGGGGATGTTGCCACCCTCCCCAGAGCTCCAGTTTGGGGGCACTAGAGGACAAGGGGTACACAGGATGTGGTTCCGCATCTGTCCCCAC
The DNA here is from genome assembly GCF_964146895.1 of Miniopterus schreibersii. Lineage (NCBI taxonomy): Eukaryota > Metazoa > Chordata > Mammalia > Chiroptera > Miniopteridae > Miniopterus > Miniopterus schreibersii. The sequence goes on from NC_138116.1 coordinate 21,665,507, forward strand.
CAATCTCTGCTGCTCACGCCTCCGCCCGCTCCCAGACGTCCAAGAATGTGAAGCACGTGGCCCCGTACTGGGGGGTGGGGGATAGATGCTTATCGGTGGCCACTGGGCTAGGGGCCTTCTTATGTGGAGCTGCACCCGAGCCCCCTCCCCCAAGGAGGAAGGGCAGTACCGAGGGCCCTGCGCCCCCTTCCCATCCCTCCGCAGGGGCTGCAAGGGGAGCTGCAGAGGAGCGGGCGCCAGCTGGATTGGGAGGGGAGCCGCTGGCTGGGGGCCCGGCTGATTTCCTCCTGATCTCCTCCAGGAAACCGGCCCCTTGAGCGAGCCTGCGAACGGCTCTGGGGCGTGGGGAATCCGGAGCGCTCCGCGCCTCCTGTCCGCCCGGAGGGGAGAGGGGGAGGGGCCCCCTGGCAGCGCTGGCGGAGGGGACACGGGCTTTCTGGGCCCGTGCCAGCCCTGCGCTGGGCGCTGGAACTTTGAGCTGAGAAGGTGTGGTGCTTCTCCAGCCTAGTCTTTCTACAGGAAGAGGAGAGATTTGTGGGCTGGGGCCTCTGGGGAGGGAGGTGAGCGGGGAAGGGCCAGGCCAGGCCAGCTCTAACCCCACGGGTTGTTTGGGCAGACTTAGAGCTGTGTCCTTAACTCTTGCAGAGGCTGTGAGGGTCCCAGAGTGCCCCATGCCTTCCCAGGCTACTGGCTGGAGGCCTGAGGAGGTGGGCACTGGGCCCACACTCTGGGTTCAAAGGGCACTCTTGGAAACTGCAGCTCACCTGGGTGACAGGTGGGATGTGCTGGAGGTGAGAATATAGACCATGTTATAGCCTCAGAGGTGGCCAGCTTGCTGCCTGGTGGGTGGAAAGGCCTCCTCACCCAGCCCAAACTGTAACCCCCCACAGTGGGTCATTTTCCCTATCCTACCAAAAAACAATTTTAAAAAGCACACTCTTTCAGTTCCATAAACGCCCTTCGGACTTTGCCTGAGCTCCAAATTTCTACAGACCTTTGTCCCACTAGTTTGACTCTGACCTTACAGCTGTCTGTTCCTCATCCTGGTATCCTGTGTGTCTCCCCATGCCCCACCTCCCTTCCTCCACCCACTTTGTACCCAGAAGCTCCCCCTGTCCTTTCTTCCCCTCCAGTCTGGTCCATTTTAGAGGTGGGGCCTTGGGGAGGCTGGCCCAGGGCAAGGAGCTGCTGGGGAGGGGAGGCAGGTCATCCTCTGCTTGTTGGAACACTGACTGGGATTCTAGGCCACAGCCCCCCCACACCCCTGTGCCCTTGACACCCCCCCACACCAGTCTGGATTGTCTATTGTTACTCCTTTTACGTCTTGGAAAAAGTTAGCACAACAAAGGGCTCCTTTGTAGCTTACCCCTCTGCCTCCTGGCCTCACCCAGGCCCCCCAACCCTGCCCCCCACCCCAGCAGCTGTTCTCAGGCCTCTTGCCTGTCTGATTTGCTTGTCTGGCCTCTGGGAGACAGAGGTGGGGGAAAACCAGGCCAGGGCAGTTTGGTGTTGGGGTGAGGGCTGGGAGGCAAGGTCAGTGAAGAGTCTGTGGACTGGTGGAGGTATGGGCATCCACTATTCCTTTGCTGTGGGCTGGTCTCTGGGCAGGCATGGGATGTGGGACCACAGCAGTGCTGGTCAGCCAGGCTGACAAGGGAAGTGGTGCCCAGGCCCTACTAAGAGCCAGGAAAGCTCTGCCACGGTTGTTGGCCTGGTTCCCTGTCATCAACTGCCTGGCAGTCTGTGGTGTGTCTGCAGGTAAGGGGGGAGAGTGGTAGCATGCAGCCAGCCCCCAGTGTCCAGGTGCTGCTTTTCTCTGTGTCTGGACCTTGGGACCATGTGACTCATGCTATAAGGTGCTTGGACCAGGAGCTCTGAGCCCTTTCGAATGCCCAAACCCAGTGTGCTGGAGTTTGGAGTGTGGGAGGAGTTAGGGATCTATCTACTGGCGAGGCATCCTTGGCGCCCCTCATCTTTGGACCAGTGGACTTGGCGAGGGCCTCAGGAGAATGCTGGGTGGTCCCTTGGGAATCTGGGATGGCCTTGGTCACAGTTCTCCATCTAGCACAATTTACCTCCAGCTGCCCAGGCTTTAGGCACAGACAGCCCCCACCCAGCTCAGCCCTGTTCTGCCTGGGGTGATGGGCATGGGGCCAGGCACTGGGGAGGGTTTGGCTAGTGAGGGTTGCCCTGGTGGCTGGGTCAGCCCTCCTGGCTGCCCTATTGGAGCTCAATAACAGGAGGGGAGGGGGTAGTAACCCGGACATAGTATTGAGGCCAGACAGACAGAGCATTGATGGGAACAGACCCCCATTGTCATGCTGCTCCCCCCAGACTGGGCACCCAGAGCAAGGGGCTTCCGGGGCCCATAGGGACTCCTCTCCCTGTTTCCAGTAGGGGGTTCCCTGCTTATCAGGGAGTCTCCGCCTGCTTTGCCCTAACATTTGCAACTTTTCTTTGCTAGCTGTGCCTTGAGTCCCTGGCCAGGGGATTGTTTGGGTGGAGGAGGGGCTGTGGCTGCTGTCAGAGAGGAGAGGGGGGAGCGGAAGCCAGCTGAGGGGGTGGGGGAGTGGCCGGCTTCGAATATCCTGTTGACCCCAGTTTCCTCTGCTCCTAGCTTATGCCCTCTTCCCTCCCTCCTCATAGGCCTTAACTCCTTCCTCACTGGGGAGATGCCGACCCCCACCCCCACTGCCCAGGTATAGCCATATCCACATACAAATGTGATGGTTTATCATCTGATCTTTCTGGGTTTGAAGGTGGAGTCCTAGGGAAGTAGATAGGAGTGTTGGGGTGCTGATGGCTTCATTGGCAGCCTCATTCCCCCCCAAGTCTGGCTGGGGAGTCCCAGCATTCCTGAGACTGTGGTCCTGCCCCTGAGTTTGAATCCTGGCAGCAGTGGTGAGGCTGGGAAGGGCTCCTGGGAGAGATCAGGAGGCAGGATGGGTGGGCACGGTATTAAGGATGGCAACCTGGGTCTTTAACCGCCCCTCCCTCTTCTCTCTCTAGCCATTGAGACCCAGAGCAGCAGTTCCGAAGAGATAGTGCCCAGCCCTCCCTCGCCGCCCCCCCTCCCCCGCATCTACAAGCCTTGCTTTGTCTGCCAAGACAAATCCTCAGGCTACCACTATGGAGTCAGCGCCTGTGAGGGCTGCAAGGTGAGTTGAGTCACTGGGAAAGACAGTCCTGATTAGATACATGGAATGTCCCCACTGCTATGTCCTGGGAGTGTGCTGTTGGGGGTACGGGGTGTCCTTGAAGCTGCTGCACTTGTTCCTGTGTGGAAGGTGGCAGCAGCCTTGGAGGAGAGGAAGCCTGCAATAGAACCCCCCATAGATGAGCAGGGGTCTCCCAAACCAAAGAGGTCCCTTCCTGCCTGAGCTCCTTTCCTGTCTCCATCCTCCAGCTGGCAGGGCGTACTCCTGCTCTGCCACGGCTGCCCAGGTTGCCATGGTGAGCTGGCTGCTGACTGGCTCTTGGCTGGGTACCCAGGAGGCCTGCCCCCAGTGGCCCTGCCTGAACCTCCCCATGGCAGCCTGGCAGGAGGCAGTTAGGAGCAGGCGCCTTGCCTTGGCCTCTCCTTCACATGCTCAAGCTGTGGGCTCCTCAGTGTCTGGCTGGGTTTCCCTGTGCCCACATTAGGCTCCAGGGTACAAATGTGGTTGCCACCTTCCCAGTGGCTGTGGGCATGGCTTCTCCTCATCTCCAAGGGCCTGAGCCTCTATACCTGTGTCTTCTCGAGATTGGGGCTCGGAAGCTGTACAGTTTTGGGGCTCAGGGCTCCAGACTGCCTCTCAGCCTGGAGTTGCTGTTTCAGGTGTGGGGCCAAGATCAAGGGCAAAGCAGAAGGCCCAAGGGTGTGTGTGCCTGCCTGTCCTGTCTGGTTGTTCCCTGTCTGTCCGGGATCTTGTCAGTCTGTCTCTGGTTAGCCTGTGTGTGGAGCCCCTAACCAGCCATGGTTCACCTGTGATCAGTCTTTGCACACCTCCCTGGTTGGCGAACATGTGTCTTGCTGCTCGTTCCTGAGAGTGTGTGAGTCTCCATCCCTCCTGCCCGCCCGCCTGTGTGTGTCCCTCCAAGGCCTCTTCCTGCTGGGCTTCTCCTCCTGTGCTCTGAGCCCGGGGCTGTGGGTTCCAGAGCTCTGCCCCTCTCCTATGTAGCCCCATCTTTCCCTTTTCCTGACTCACTAGCAGTCCTGACGTCCTTTCCCCAAGGAAAGAGGCAGCAAGGGCCTGTGGGTGTGGGTTGTGGGAAGATCTCTGCCTACCCACAGTGTAGAGGCAGGTACTGGAGTTCTTTTAGGGGTATCCTTGTAGGTGAGCCATTCTCCCACCTTATCTGTCCTGTTCAGGTAGGTGATGGCCAAAGGCTTAGGGGCAGCAGCGACCTGGCCTTCTGTACCCCTGGCTGAGGCCACAGGCTGGTATGGCTCTCACTGTGGGTGTGGCTGATCTGACTCCCTCCCCTCCATACTCAGGGCTTCTTCCGCCGCAGCATCCAGAAGAACATGGTGTATACATGTCACAGGGACAAGAACTGCATCATCAACAAGGTGACCCGCAACCGCTGCCAGTACTGTCGGCTGCAGAAGTGCTTCGAAGTGGGCATGTCCAAAGAGTGTGAGTGCCAGGGGCCTGGGGCAGGGCCATACTCTAGGCGGGGCCTGTGCTGCTCCTAAAGGCCAGGGGAATGGGGGGTGGGGGGTGGGAGTGGTGGATGTGTATGTAGGGATGTGAACTTGCATAACCGTGGTATGGTGTGTGAGCTCATGCTTAAGGCTGGTTTGTGTATAGCTGCAAGGACCTATCTGTGCATCTAGCTGACTGTGTGTCCATGTGCAGACAGCCGTTCTTGTTTGCACGTTGCTAGCTGTGTGTGCTTGTGTATCTGCTACAGGCCAGTTGGCTTCCAGGCCCTGCTTGGCTTTGGGGCAGGGTTCAGAAACATCCCCAAGTCCCTTTGGATTGTGTATCTTAGGGAAGTACCCACACTGAGGGGTGCCGTTTGGGGGGGGGTGTGTGTGTGTGTACGTGTGTGTGTCTTGGGGATGTGTGGCTGGCACAGGGATCTAAAAGCCATTGTCCTGTGGTGGAGCCTGCGCCCTGGAGTCAGAAGAGAGAATTGGGACTTATCAGATCCTAGGGAGACGGGGGTTTCCAGTTTGGGCTCAGCTGAGGCTGGATGGAGGGAGGAGGGAGGGCTGGACAGGGAGACCCTCTTGTGTTGAATCATGGGTGTTGCTGTGGTGACCAGTGATTGATGATGTCAGAGATAAATGACGCTGACAGACGCCTCCTTGTCTGCGTGGCCGTTGCCATGGAGCCTGAGCCTTGAGGGATGGGGTGGGGGAGGGGGCTGCAGGACCCTCGAGCCCTTTGTAGGTTGGGCAGTGTAAGAAGAAAGTGGGGTAGGGGTGCGGGGAGACCAAAGAGCCCCAGACAGGAGAGGAGGGGTCCTGCATCATCCTGCCACCTCCTGCCACAGGAGGCAGGGGCTGCCTTGTTAGGAACCCAGGAAGTGGCGGCTCCATGCTGCATAATGGGTGACAACTTGGGACCCTCAGGGCCCAGCACTTCCTCCTCTCTCTGCTTCTGCCACCTTCCACTCCCAGAGCTTTTCATCGCAGAAGGACCAGGGTGGGGACCCCCTCTACCTCCCACCGCCATCTCCCCTTTTCCCTCCCTCCTCGCTGGCTGCTCTGTGCCCTGGAGCTGAGCAGCTGCCATTTCAATAGAATTAAAGCTTCCGAATGATAAACGTCTTGTCACAGCTGCAATTTTCTCTTCCCAAATTATCCCCCCACTCTCCCTCTCCCTTCTCTCCCTTGCACTTTATTGAATTTGCAGAATCGACATGAGTGATCTCCAAATTATGCCAGCTCCCCCCCCAACCTACTGCCCCCTCCTGGGGCCCCAGCCCCCACCCTCTCTTCCTCCAGCGTCAGCAGCCGCCACCACTGGCCCTGTGAGTGATTGTGTGTCTGGGATAATCGGCTGGTAACGACCCCATCGCTTCTTTAAAGCCGAGTGGTGTGTGCGGCTCAGCGCCCCTGGTGATTTGTCAGCTCCCCCAGCTAATGGGCCGAGAGATTCTCCCATCCGGCCCCCCACTCTCAGGCTGGGGAGCCCTACACCTCCCCTGCCCGAGGAGAGGAGCTGCTTCCTCCCCGAGCCAGTCCCAGGGACCCCCAGGGAGACTGCTGCCAGGAGGGCTGGGGGCCAGTGGAGGCTGCTTGCTCTTCCTGGAAGCAGAGGGAGTGGGGGGCAGGGAGGCAGAACATGAAGGTGGGACAGTCTCTCACTTGCTTTCAGACTAGGACCCCACGTTCCAGAGTGTGTGCTGGAGTAGGGGCGAGGGAGTATGGGCACCGTGGGCTGGTGCTATGGCCCTAGCGTCCTGACATAGGACGTGGTGTGTGGGTCACGTGGGCACGGAGGGGTGGACCGTGAGTTGATACCTTGTCTGCCTGCGTACTCGTATGTACGTGCAATTGTGTGTGTGCACATGGTTGTGTGCATCCCCGCGTGTGTGCCCGCTGGTGGCGACTTCCTCAGCCAGTGGCTCTGGTGGGGGAGCTCGGGCTGGGGATGGATGGGCCCGGGGTGGACGCTCCTGCGCCTGCTCTCTGACCGCTGGCCTCTGTCCCCACAGCTGTGAGGAACGATCGCAACAAGAAGAAGAAGGAGGCGCCCAAGCCCGAGTGCTCCGAGGGCCACACGCTGACGCCAGAGGTGGGGGAGCTCATCGAGAAGGTGCGCAAAGCGCACCAGGAGACCTTCCCTGCCCTCTGCCAGCTGGGCAAGTACACTACGGTACGGCTTCCCCTGGCCTGATGGGCGGTGGGGTGCGCCCCGTGCCCCGGGCCCAGGATGGCCCCTCGCAGGGTTCTCCGGCCAGGCCGGCTCCTCCTCACCCTGGCCAGGCTTCCACGCCCTCCCTTCCCCTCTTCTCCTTCCTCCTGCTTCCTCCTCTCAAGGAGCTCTCAGGAAGTGAAGGCCAGGTTTGGGGCAGGCCTGTGGGGGCTGGTGGAGCCAGGCCAAGAAGGGCTGCCATGAGGAGAAGGCCCTCACTCTCCCCCGTCCTCTCAGAACAACAGCTCAGAACAACGTGTCTCTCTGGACATCGACCTCTGGGACAAGTTCAGTGAACTCTCCACCAAGTGCATCATTAAGACTGTGGAGTTCGCCAAGCAACTGCCTGGCTTCACCACTCTCACCATTGCTGACCAGATCACCCTTCTCAAGGCTGCCTGCCTGGACATCCTGGTGAGGGTCTGCACCCTGCCCTCCTGGGCACTGCCCCATGTCCTTGGAGGATGTCCTGCCACTCAAATAACCACCTTGCTAAACATCCATCTCAAATGGACCTGTCCAAATGCCCCACCCACCCAAATATCTACCCTTCCTCTCCCCCATGTGTCCATTTGTCTACTTGTCTACCTGTCTCCCTGGCCACTTAGCTACTCTGCACCTGGATGTACACTAGTTCATCTGCTCACCTGCTCACACATTCATCCACCCTCACCCCATCTTTCTATTAAGCCTTCCATCCAACCAGCCATCTTCCGATCTGTTTAGTCGGTAATAAAGATTCACCTGGGACCCTGTGTGGCCAGGCCTTGAGCTGAGTGTCAGTAACAGAGATATGAACACAACCCTATCCCCTGTCTTGAAAGCCTTCTGGTTTTGGAGGTGACAGATCTATAAACAGAGGTTGCAAACTGTGATAAGTGCTGGGGAGGTGAGGAAGGGCTGTCCTCCCTCCATGCAGATGAGAGGGCCACAACTGCCAGGGAAGTTGGTCAGAGGAGATGGCATCTAGGGGTATAGAAAGGGCATGAGAGAGGGCATCCCTAACTTAGGACAGGATGCGAAAGGTCTGCTACTGGGAGTCCAGCTGGAGTCAGAGGGGTGAGCTGGGCTGGAGGCAGGATTGGGGGTAGGGGGGACTGCCAAAGCCTCCATTGACAAAGACTCTCCTCCCTGTCATTCATCCTGACTGGCTCAGCCCTCTCGGCCACCTCTAGGGTGGGGAGCCTGGGGTGTGACTTCCTGGTAGGAGTGGGCAGGTGCAGAGTATGCCATCTCTAAGGCTGCCTGTTGCCCACCCCATGCCCTGTATATGAGGCAGGATTAGGGTTTGACACAGTTGAGGCTGATGTACATTTATTGAGCTCCTGTCCTGGCAGCTGTGAACATAAATTCACTATGATTCTTGCCTAGAAATTCTAGTTTCTAGAGAATTCTAAACTCTGCATGGAGACAGGAGGCTGACCTTGGACCAGACCAGTGCAGAAGCCACTTGCCATGTGTGGCTATTTAAATTGAAATTGAAATTAAACTCAATTCAGTTCCTCAGTTGCACTCCCTGTGGTTTAAGTGTTCGATGGCCGCACTCTGGCTGGTGGCTACTGCACTGGATGGTGCAGACTTAGACCGTTTTCATTATTGTAGAAGATTCTATCAGGCTACACTGGTCTGGCTGCCTGCCAGGTGGTTCTGTGGGGATGGATACTGGTGCTGGAAGTGCTGGGGGGATGGGCTGAGTCCCTAAACTTGTGCCTCCTCTGCACCCAGATCTTGAGGATCTGCACGAGGTACACACCCGAGCAGGACACAATGACCTTCTCGGACGGGCTGACCCTGAACCGAACCCAGATGCACAACGCCGGCTTTGGCCCCCTCACAGACCTGGTCTTCGCTTTTGCCAACCAGCTGCTGCCCCTGGAGATGGATGATGCTGAGACTGGGCTGCTCAGCGCCATCTGCCTCATCTGTGGAGGTGGGCAGGGGGCTTGGGTCCAGGCCCAGGGTGGTGGTGAAGCCTTTCACTAGGATGTCCAGAGACCATCAGATCAGAAAGGAACCTTGGCCCCTGTCAGATCCTGTTCAGAGGGAGAAACTGAGTCCCATAGGGGTAGGGTCTGATCTGTGGCCCCACAGCAAAGGTGTGGAGTGGAGACCTGAACTCTGGTTCCCCACCTGGTCAGACCACCCAGGTTCAAATCCTGGCCAGCTTTGACCTTCTCTGAGCCTCATTTCTGTAAAATGAGGCAATAATGGTCACTACCTCATAAAGTTGATGGGCCGATAAAGGTGGTCATTAATAAATAGGGCACAGTGTGCCCAGAGTGTGCAACACAGTAAGCATTGGCTGCTGTTACTATTATTGTTGAGTTCTACAATATTGTGCTGGTGTCTACAATGGGTGGGAGCGAGAGACCTGCCTGGGCATCTTCCCTCTGCTTGAGGCTGGCACTGCTCGTGTTTAGGAGTCCCATGCCCATGAACTGGGCTGTCAGGGCTGGCTTTGGGCAACCCGGTCCTCGGCTCCTCTGCTTGCATTTAAGAGCCTGTATCAAAGCTCACAGACTCCCTCCACTGCCCTGTGTGGAGAGGCCCCAGGAATTTGTGGCCTGGGCAGGCGCACCCCCCAGTGGCCAAGGGTGGGAGCGCAGCGGTGGTCCTAGCTTGGCCTGGGCGGCTGCTCAGGGGGCACCTCTGCTTCCTCAGATCGGCAGGACCTGGAGCAACCAGACAGGGTGGACATGCTGCAGGAGCCGCTGCTTGAGGCGCTGAAGGTCTATGTGCGGAAACGGAGGCCCAGCCGGCCCCACATGTTCCCCAAGATGCTCATGAAGATCACAGACCTTCGAAGCATCAGTGCTAAGGGTGAGGCTCCCACACCTGGAGGGAGGCCCCTGTGCCTGCCAAGGCTGGGCCCCAACAGCTGGCCCAGGATCCAGGCCAGGGCCCCACATCTCAGCCAATACACAGTGTCTCTGTGCCCAGGGCGATACCCCATTCATCAGGACCCAAATTGTCCCTATCTGTGTCTAGGCCACATCCCCCAGGGACTATACCATGCCCAGGTGACCTCCTGCCTGAGCTCTAAGGTGGCAGTGTCACCTTTGTTTCATGGTTAAGGGCCTGGCTCTGGAGACAGATGGTATGGGTGTGTGTCCTTGAACAGGTCACTGAACAGCTCTGAAGCCATCTGAGGAGTGAGGACAATGATGGTGTTGACAGAGTTGTTTGAGGTGTCAGCAGGAGAAGCCATAGTACACAGCATATAGGAAGGGCCCAGTGTCAAACAAGGTGGTCTGACCCCAGAGCCTGAGTTCAGAACCACTTTCCCCGCCACACCTTGGACTTGGGAACTGAAGAGAGCTGCGTGTGTCAAAGAGCAGGGCCCTGAGTTCAGTGCGTGGTGGGTGCTGAGATTGGAAGTATTGATCGCCCACCCACTGAACCCTTCCTCCTGGAGCTGTGCTTGCTCGCAGTGCTTGCAGGGCTGTGGGAGTGGGGGTGTGTGTTCACCTCTTCCTCTCCTTTCCTGCAGGGGCTGAGCGGGTGATCACGCTGAAGATGGAGATCCCAGGCTCCATGCCACCTCTCATCCAGGAAATGCTGGAGAACTCAGAGGGCCTGGACACTCTGAGCGGACAGGCGGGGAGTGGGGGACGGGATGGGAGTGGCCTGGCTCCCCCACCTCGAAGCTGTAGCCCCAGCCTCAGCCCCAGCTCAAACAGAAGTAGCCCGGCCACCCACTCCCCGTGACCGCCTGCACCCCATGGACACAGTCCTTGCCCCTCGCCTGGCTTCTCTCTGCCTTTCTACCAACCATGCAACCCCAGCCAGCCCTGCCCCCTACCTGTCTTCCTTCCTGGAACAGGAGGGAGGAGGCAGCGACTCTTTGGACAGAGGCCCGGGTGCTGTGGACTGTTACTCTGGGACCTGGGTTGACATCAGGGGCAAGGTCATGAACTGAGTGAGGACCCCTGGTCCTGGGTCTCCGGATGGGGCCTGGGGGCCTCGTGTTCATCAAGACACCCCTCCGCCCACCTCGCCACATCTTCATCACCAGCAAATGCCAGGACCTGGCCCTTCCATCCTCAGAACTTGCAAGCCATTGCCCCCCGGTTGGGGAACCCCCCTTGGTGATAGAGGGGGTGGGCCAGGGGTGGGGGGTTCCTCCTGTACATACTCTGCCATACCAACCCCCAGGTATTATCGCTGGTTTTGTTTTTATTTTAATTTTTTTTGGTTTTGATTTTTTTAATAAGAATTTTCATTTTAAGCACATTTATACTGAAGGAATCTGTGCTGTGTATTGGGGGGAGCTGGATCCAGAACTGGAGAGGGGTGGGTCCTGGGGGTGGGCAGTGGCTCAAAGGGAATCCCACTCTCTCTCCATGTCCCTGTGTCCCCATGGCCCTCTCCCCAGCCTTTTTCTCCTCAGTTTTCTCTTTAAAACTGTGAAATACTAACTTTCTGAGGCCTGCCCTCCCCTCCTCTGTGTTGGGGAAGCAGCCAGCCCCCTTCTCCCTCTGCCTAACCACTGGGTGTGGACAGTTTGCAGCAGCCCCTAGAAGGAGGGCGCCCACCACCAGAGATGGGTCAGGGCCAAACAAGGGGGCCCTCAGAACATACACTTGTGTGTTTCTCAGCCCTGTGTCCTTGGCTGAGCTGCTCCCCCAGTCAGGGCCCCCATGATCTAAGCCCTCCCACCCCCACTGTGAAGGGGCTGGCCAAGGGGTCTGAGCTGTCCCTGCCCCCCAGCCTCACAGCCACCAGCACCACCCACAGGGCCCCCAGACACACACACACATACACACACACAGGCTGACAGACACTTGGCCTGAGTTCCTCCATTTCCCTGGCCTGGCCCCCAACCTCCACCTCACACCCGTGCTCCCTCCTTACCCCGCAGGACGGGCTTAAGGGGGTACCCTTCCCTCATCCCCTGTACCCCTGGGCTGGGGGAGCTGGCTCTGCCCTGCCCCCCTTGCCCCAGGGTTGGGTCTCATCCTCCAGAGCCCGCTGGTGCACCTGTTACTGTTGGACTTTCCACTGAAATCTGGATAAAGAATAAAGTTATATTTATTCTACACATGCCTCAGCCTTGCTGCCTGACCCGCCTTCTCTCAGCATCTGGGCAGGGGGCTGGGGCCGGGGTGTCAGATATGAGCACTGGGGCCTCTTATTGTGCTGCTGTCTTTGAGACCCTGTGGCAGGAGACAGGCCTGCTCTTGGGAAGCCCTTGGTCGGTGTCAGGGAGCCCCAGTCTGGAGATGGGGAAGGGAGAGGGGGAGAAACTGCCCCCAATCTGAGGGAGGAAGCCTTCATAGTTCCTAGCCCTTGGGAAGTCAGAGGTTGGATCTGGAGGTCATTTAATAGAGTTCTATTTTTATTATTCTTTTTTAATCCTCACCTGAGGATATTTTTTCCATTGGTTTTTAGAAAGGGCAGAAGGGAGGGAGAGAGAGAGAGAGAAACATCAATGTAAGACATCAATTGGTTGCATCCTGCATGAGCCCCAACTGGGCCCTTGACTGGAATCGAACCCCAGACCCTTGGGTGCAGGGGCCAATGCTTTAACCACTGAGACACACCAGCCAGGGCAAGGAGTTCTGTTTTTAGAGTGAACACAGACTTGACCTTCACAGCAGGGTGGTAGTTGGCATGGGGGCCTGGATCAAGGGCTCATGGCAATCTTAACACAGGAGTGGGAGAGAAGCTTAGGAGGCCAGCCTGCCATCCCTCTGCCTCCAAGAGGACTGTCCTGCCCTCTGCCAACCCCTAAGGTTGCTCCGTGAGCAGGAAGCATAGACGGCAGGTTGCAGGAGAACCTGGATGCTCCTGGCTGAGAGGACTGAGTGTGGCAGTTCTCAAGGGTCCTCAGAGACTAATTCTTCCCACCCCTCACCCTATACGTCAAGGCTCAGAGAGGGCAGTGCCCTTGTCCAGGCTCACACAGCAAGTCGCAGATGCGGGACCAGTACTCAGGGCTCCCACCTCTCAGCCAGGGCTCTTTCCTGGAGCTCTGATGTCCTGAAAGAAGCGCCACACACCGAGGTCTGGGGGGTCTGGGGAGGTGGCAGTAGAAGCTATGTTTGGGAAGAGCTGGCATGGCGCTGGGCGGGAAGGGGTTTCTTCCACTGGGGTCTGCCTGCCATTTCACCATCAGCCACAAGGTGGCGGCAGCTCCTCGCTTATCTCATCACCTGGCCCTGGCTGGAGCCGGGGCGCAGACAGAGGCTCTGTTCCTCTCATTTTTCTCGCGCTCTGTGAATCTGAAATGAAATTTAACACAACATACCTACACAGTATGCTATCACACTGCATTGTAAAGGAGAAATGAAGGAAAAGTACTATGAATTTCAATATGTAAATGCTTGGGAACAACCACATGGCAGAAATGACAATAGTCCCGTTTGCTTCTGTTTTTAATGAACACATTTGGATTGAAAAGGTCAGAAGCTATTGTGTACATGAAGCGCAGGGAAGTTAACGAGTATGGTCGGGTGTTGAAATAAAAACTGACAGTGTATAACAAACCCATGAAAAAAAATCCCCAAACGAAACCCTTAATGGCCTATATGTAAAACAGTGAGGTTTTCACTATGTAAATGTTCAGTGGAACATTCTAAAGTCAAGTGTGACAATTCTTTAGCGTGTGAGAACCTCTTGGCATTCTCATCCCTGCCCACTAAGGGCCAACAGGGTCCCCCTCATGTGATGACTAGAGCTGTGGCACCTACATTTACAAAGTGCCCCCTTCGGGGTAGTACCTTTGCTGCTGGGACCCCCCAGAGCCTGAGGTTGCCCGCAATGGCTCACAGTTCATGGCTGCTGAGCAGTTTCTCAGCCATGGCCCAGGTGACATTTTGTGCCTGGGAATTCTTTATTGAGGGGACTTCTAAGCATTGTAGGACGTTTAGCAGCATCTCTGGCCTTTGCCCATGAGAAGCTAGTTGCACCTTCCCCCCAGCTGTGACTACTAAATATGTCTGCAGACTTTGTCAAGTGTCCCCCTGTTGAGAAGCACTGCTGCGGAGTCTGGTCCTTGAGGGCTGACATGTGCTCTGTGTGGTGCCACGCTCTGTCATTCCTGAGGGAGAATTGACCCAAGGATGGTGACTGGGATACAACTTGGGAAGGACAGCGACAGGGTCTTGCTTGGGCATATAGGAGCCCAGGGAAGAGAAATTTAACCGGGCCTGGAACAGGACTAGGAAGGCTTCCTGGAAGAGGTGCCCCCCTCCCAGCTAAAGCTCTAAAGGGAAGAGTTAGTCAGGTGGGTTGCAGAAGTAATAAATAGCTTCATGTGATTAAAAACTATCTCCAGCTCTGTGTTTTTAACAATTTTCAGTTTTTGGTTGGAATGGTGGAACAGATGAGGCTGTAGAGGTTGGAACAGATCAGGTCAAAGCCAGTTGAGGAGCTGGACTTGATCCTGAGGTGATGGGAGTGAAGGATCTTAAGCCAGCAAGGGAGGTGTTCAGATTGGAATTGCAGGGGGCAGGAGTAGAGGCTGTGGGAGTACTTTGGGCTGACCCTGGGGAGCTTCTGAAGGGGTGGAGAAGAGTGGAAGAGGGGAGAAAATGCTCAGATGGTAATAAGGGTGGACCAGGTTATTGATGGGATGGGGAAGGTGGGCAGTGGACAGGCTACAGCAACAGTGGGTGCAGGTGGCTTGGGTGCGTGAAGACACCAGCAACTGAGAGAACTAAGGATGCTGAGGTTGCATTTGAGGTGCTGGTTACCCCTGCCTTCCCTGTCCCTTGCTCCACTCCAGCCACACTGGCCTCCTTACTGGCCTCCAACACCCCCAGCATATTCCTGAGCCTCGGGGCCTTTGCACGTGCCACTCCCTCCAACTGGAATGCTCTTCCTGGAGACAGCTTCATGGTTAGGCCCTAGCTACACTCTGCTACAGTGTCACTCCTCAAGGATGTCTCTTTCTCTCCCCTTACTCTTACTTCGACCTGCTGTATATTCTATACTTATTACCTGCTTTCCCCACCAGAATGTAAGCTCCATGAGGGTGGGTTTTGTCCACCACTGTAGCCCAACATCTGGATCTGCTCTGTTCAATATAGCAGCCACTAGCCACATGTGGCAACTGAGTCTTGACATGTGGCTGGTCCAAACTGAGATGGGCTCCAAGTGCAAAATACACACAAGATTACAAAGGCAGTGCAAAGCAAAGAATATAAAATATCTCCTTAATATATTTTTTATATTGATGATGTGCTGAAATATTTTGGATATATTGTGTTCAAGAAAATATATTGCTAATTTCACCTTTTTCCTTTTTAATGTGGCAAGTGGAAAATTTGAAATTACACATCCTATTTCTATAGGGCAGTGCTGATCTCGAACACTGCCTAGCCTATAGTTAAGTGCTCAACAAAAATTTGTTGAAGGGGTACATCTGGAAAACAACTGGGCATTTAGGTTTGAGTTTGTGTGGAGGGGTCCAGGCTGCAGACAGAGAGATAGTGTCTATTATCAGAGAGATAGCGACACACGTGGTGAGTGTGGATTAGCACTCGGGCCTTGGGGACACCTTCAGTTCCTCATCCAACACAAATTTACTAAGCACCTCCTATGGGCAGAGAGGAGAGCACGATGCCATCCAGCAGAAGTGCTCTGCCTGGGGAAGCACAGGTACCCCGGAGCATCTAGCTCTGACTGGGGGGGGGGGCAGCAGGGAAAGCATCTATTTTCTTCCCAAGTGAGACCAAAAGGCTGGTAGGCATTAGCTAGAGATGGGAAAGGGTGGCTGCAGAGAGGGAGGCTGCTTCAGGCAGAGGTATGGCACGTTCAAACAGTTGGAAGCAAAACTGGTCACTGTGCTTGGTAGGAAGAGAAACTTCCATATGGACTGGAGCATGGAAACCAGGGGAAGCCAGAGCGATGGGGCCTGAGAAGCAGGGCCAGTGGGGGGGGGGGCAGAGCAGGGCTTCAGGAGCTTTCTTCAGGTGCTGGACTTACTCTGAGAGCAGGGGAGCCTGCAGGGCAGTAATAGGGGGCTATTTAGGGAGGCCCCTCCGACTGCTGTGTGGAGTTCAGGCAGGAGAGCCGAGGAGGAGGCATTAAGGACAGAGAGGGGAGGGGAGGGCCAGGGATGTAGGAGAAAATCAGCCAGAGTGGGTCATAGCAGCCTGCTCAGCACGGTCTGACGGAGCCCGGGGCGCAGTCAGATGGTGGCCCCTTGATGTCACTTAGGTCCTGGGTGATCTTATGGAGAGCAGCCCCACTGGGGCAGTAAAGGAGAAAGACAGGTGGAGGACAGGAGGCAGCCTGTCCACAGCTCTTTGTATTTCTCCAGGAGAGAAGAGCATGGTGGCTGCAGGGCCAGGACGTTTTGCGGCAGATTCCTTCCGAGTATGGAAGGGACTGAACCATGCATATGAACTGGGGGAAAGAGCAGCAGGGTGAGGACAGTGCAGCTAGAAGCAGAGTCTTGTCCTCTGACCCACTGCTCAACCCCTGGCAGGGCCCACCTGTGGACGGTGCTCACAAGCCCTACCCGCCAGAGGGAGGCCTGCTCAGGGTGCAGGGCGCCTCCCTCCCCTCCCTTCCTGTGTGGGCTCCATCAGGAGGGGAGACCTTCCTGTGGTGCCCTTGCAGGTAGGGAGGGAGCCACTGTGGCTGCTGCTGGCACTGATCCTGGCCACCCACACAGTGCCTATCAGAGATCCCCCCCCCACAGAGCTCACACAGGGCACACACATGTCCACACAGGCTGTATATGTGCGTACACACGTGCACACAGAGCTCACACAGGATGACATACATGCACACACAAAAGGATTCACAGAGATTTCACATGCGCACACGCACACGCCTCCCCTGTATATATGTGTACATGTGTGCACATACACAGAGAGCCCACCCAGTCTGCACAAGGCCTCGGGATGCTGGTGTCTCAGTTGATTTTGTCCCCAGTAAAGCAACCAGGTGACCACCTGAACCTCCACTTTCCCCTCGGCTCTGCTCCCGCCGCCCGCTTTCTCTCAGCCCCCGCCCTCCCCGACTGCCTTCCTTTCCGCCGGGCTCAAGGCATCTGGACCTGCCTCAGTCCACTCTGCGTCCCCGCGGGCTGGGCGCACGAAGCACGTGCGACGGAAGGCTGGCCCGCGGGCCACTCCCCCGCGTGTCTCCTGCAGAAGCCACTTCTTGCCCCTGCGGTAAGGGCTGCGGCGGCGGGGACCGGCCTCTGACTCCAACCTCCGCCTGAGGACTCCTAGATGGCCAGGTCCTGGCGCACGGTGGCCAGAGACACCTTGCTGCGGCCGCTGCCGCCCTCGCTGCCGCCGGCGGGCGCCCGGTGCGCGTAGGCGGGCGGGGCGTAGGGGTCGGGGTCGGGGTCGGGCCCGGCCCGCCGGGGGGGCAGGGCTGGCGGCGGCGGCAGGAGCAGCTTCTGGGCCTCCTCGTGCGCTCCGTTGCAGCGGTTGTCGCGCTCGGCCGCTTGGCGCGGGCGGCCCTTCCAGAGCAGGTGGCCCAGCTCGGCCACGCTGAGCAGCGCCGAGAGCAGCCCCACGGCGAAGTAGAAGACCACGAAGACGGTCTTCTCGGTGGGCCGGCTCACGAAGCAGTCCACCGTGTGCGGGCAGGGCGGGCCGCTGCACGCGAAGTGCGGGGCCACGCGGAAGCCGTAGAGCAGCGTCTGCCCGGCCAGGAAGGCCAGCTCGGCCAGCAGGCGCAGCGCCACGCTCAGCAGGTAGCAGCGGCGCGCGCGGCGGGCGCGCAGGGCGCAGGGCGGGCACGCGCCCTCGGGGAGCCCCCGCGCGCACGGCCGCCCCTTCTCCGCGGCCGCGCCGCCCGGCTCCTTGCTCGCCTGGTGCATGGAGTAGATGACGAACAGCACGGGCGGCGCGGAGAGGAGCAGGATGTGGAAGAGCCAGAAGCGGTAGTGGGACACCGGGAAGGCGCGGTCGTAGCAGGTCTGGCGACAGCCGGGCTGCAGCGTGTTGCACACGAACTCCTCCTGCTCGTCCTCGAACACCGCGCCGCCCACCGTGGCCAGCACCAGGATGCGGAAGATCAGCATGACCACCAGCCACAGGCGGCCCACCAGCGGCGACTGCAGCTGCACGGCGTCCAGGAGCGAGCTGAGGAAGGCCCACTCCCCCATGGCGCTGGGGGCGAAGGGCGGGGGTCAGAGGCCCGCGGTCAGGGCCCCCACCCAGCCACCGCGCCCCCCGGGGTGGGGTCAGTTAGATCTCTAACTTCAGAGTGAGTCTGGGGTCAGCTAGGTCTTCGTTTGGCAGGATTTTGCGGGAACAAAGGAGTTAGCAAGGGGGCAGGGGCGGGGGCGGGTTCTGTGATTCTCAGCTATGGGCGTCCATGTCCCTGGGCCGATGGGTGCTGGGGAGAAGCCGCACCCTTCAACCTGACACCCGTGGGCCTGCTTGGTTGGACCTTATGCTCCTCCAGAGCCTGGATTCGTAGGAGGGGAACTTGGAGATCATCAGGGCCGCCCCGACTGCATTTGTTAGAAGCAGCAACCAGTTGTGCCCTATGCGCTCCAGGCTGCTTTCCATGGGTGAGAGTGGTGCCTCGAACCCAGGACTCTAGACCCAACTTGGTACCCCTGGGAGAGGCCAGAGGGACCCCACCTCTTTCTTTCTTTGCCCTTTTTACTGCAGTGAATTTCTCTTTGAACTGTGGGGTGACACAAAAGTAGCCCCACTTCCATGACTCTATCAGAATGCTTTGTCCTGGGTGTCCCCTGCCATCCGACCCCAATGAGGCAGGAGTGCGGCCCAGGCCTCTCCCATCTCCTCTCTGGTACCACTCCACTTCCAGTCTCCCACGTCCCCTGAGAGCCTCCTCAACACACACACAGGCCCCTGATGCCCCCAGACCCTCAGTCAGCCCCACTCACCCTGTCGCTGGAGCTGAGGTGTTAGCGCTGAGCGAGAGATCTTGGGAGATGGCTGGGACCTGCTCTTCCTGGTCCCTCTTTCATTTTCCCTTTCAGATTTGGCCGGGATGGATGACAGGACAGGATGACCGAGAGGGGCTAGCTCTCCCCCCTCTCTTAAAGGGACAGGGTGACCCTATTGGCTGGGTCCACCCTTGGGAACAGACGTAGGTCTACGTCCCTTACTGGACTCTGCCAGCACTCCCTCACCCACCCCTATCCGGAAGCCTGTCTCCATCTGGAAATGAAAGGGCGGGGTTAACTAGAGCTGCATCCCTTACTGAGGAAACTTCATGGAAGCCAGTCCCCAAAAGACTCACCCAAACTGGAAGGCCTAGACCCGCTATCAACTGACTATCCTCTTTGAAGGAAGTCTTCAGGGCTGGAGGGAGGTTTGGTGCTGGTGTTGGGGGCACTGGTATTTTAAGAGGCAGTAAACATCTGCTAGCTCTGGTTCCAGCTCCGCCACTGACCTTGGACAAGTCAATGAGCTCTTCTGGGCCAGAGTCTCCTGGCTTGTCAATTGAGGCAACTGGGACAGCCGATACCCCAGTTTCCTTCTACATCCGAATGCTAAGGTCCCAACCATGTTACAGAGAACAGAAAAACACGTCCCCAGAAAAATTTCACACGGAAAACATTTAGGTATCAAGAATGGCTGGCTTTGGTAGTTAGATAAAAGCTTTTACTTCCTTCCTGCTTTCTGTAATGTCCAGACTTACTATCATAAGCATGTTATTTTATAATGTGGAAAAGAGAGAAAGGCTCCCCTCTCCCCAAGGCTCTGAATTGAATCACCTCCTATTGCTCTAGGTGGCAAGAGAAGCTATCCCATAGGGTGACCCTTGGTGACCTGAGCTGCCAGGGAGGGGACACTGCCTTTCTAGTTTGCCCAACCTGCACACCATTCCCCTCCTGCACGGGTGCTCTGGGCCAAACCCTGTGCAGAGCTCACCACACGAATAAGAGGACTTGACAACCTTGGTAGGAGAGAAGCTGAGACTCAAAGGATCTAAGCCACTTGCCCACAGTCACACAGCAAGTAAATAGCAGGTCCCAGCCTCATGCCTGACCCTACTAGTTCTGAGTTCACATTCTCTCTTTTTTTTAAAAAAATGTGTTTTTTTAAAATTGATTTTTAGGGAGAGAGGAAGGGAGAGGGAGAGACAGACAAATCGATCGGCTGTGTCCTGCATGCCCCCTACTGGGGATTGAGCCATGCAATCCCTGCATGTGCCCTGACCGGGAATTGAACCAGAGACCTCTTGGTGCATGGGTTGAAGCTCAACCAGCTAAGCCACACCAGCCATGCCTGAGTTTATACTTTTAAGCCCATCAAGGAACTCCATCCAGCCTGGGTGATTTTCCCAGGGCACAGACACTGGAGATGGGCCATGCCTACCCCTCCCTGAGCAGGAAGGGTGCCAGGACTCACCTGCTCAATGACATTTCCTTTCCCCTTCACCTATGGGGGCCTGTATGGTTTTCCATGTTGACAGGGACCCCCTGGCCTGATTTCAGGAAGGAGTGGGAAGTGTGCCCTTCATCCACTCTGGCTCAGGGGCCCAGCCCAGCCTGGAAAAACCCCAGGTCAACTCTTTTCACCCTTGTGCAGAGTTCCCTTGGGAGTAGGCCAGGGTGGGGAGACACTGCCCTGGATGAGATCCAACGGAAAGCACATGCTGGGGCCCCACACCCCTGAAACAGGAAGTGAGGTGGAGGCACTGCAGACCTCCCCAGCCCCAACCTCCTCCCGCTTCTGGCAAAACTGCTTTCCAACCCCCGACCTCTGTCTGTCCACAGCCATGGGGGCTCAGGGCTCAGGGACACACTTCATCTCCCTTATCCCTGACCTGTCCCCATGTTCCCTGCTGGGTCAGCCCACTGGCCCAACCTGGAAAAATCCCATCAGACCTGACTGCGGGGAGTGGAAAGTGGTAGAAGTGGTGGGCTAGGGTGGAGCAGGAGGTGGAGAGCCCATGGTCACCCTTCGATGTCCCCAGCCCCTGATGCCACAGGGCCAGACACAGGAGACTCTACAATCTCCGGGCCCATCCTCCTTCCCAGATAGTGCTGTCCAGCCTGGGAGGAGGTGTCGCTGATGCTAACCAGGGCTGGCAGCACGTGGCTCCATTTTTGGCCAAACTTGAGGTCCGGGGATGGGCTGAGAGGTCTGTCCTGCCCTGGTGCACATTCGATCCTTTCCCAGACACTTGCCTTACCTTCTCTGGCTGTGGAGCCACTTCCCATGTCTGCCACACACAGACATACATAAGCAGGCACATAATTGCTTGTACCCAGTAAGTGACAGCATGAGGAAACGACTGTATTTTCTCTTCCCTGTGCCCCTCTACCATTTTAAAAAGTCTTTAAGGAAATGTTGCCTTTTAGTGATGTCTTCACTAGCCACCCTAACTGGAATTCAACCTCCTACTTCCTGTCTTTTTTCTCAGCTTTATTTTCTTTGCACTGATCACTACATAACATACTTTTTCTTATTTATCCTGTGTAGATCCATCTCTTCCATTATCACATAAGCTCCAGCACCTAGTGCAATTCCTGGCGTGTAGTAGATGCTCAATAAACACTTGCCAGGTGGATGAATGAATGAAGTGGGATGGGAGGTTACAGAGGGTGCAGATCTTCTTTGCCTCAAGATGATGAGAACTCTGGCGGGTCCCATGCCTCAGCTGCTTATTCTGGTGTCCTTTAGAGCTTGTGGTCACTGAAGTGGCCCAGCCTGGTCTGAGATCAGTAATCAGAATGTCTAGTCCTGGGTAGAAATGGAAACTCCAAAATAGATTAACGGTAGAATTCTCCTGCCCGCCGCCCCGCCCCCAGCCTGAGTGTGAAAGGCGAGAGGTGAGAGGCTGTGGGCAGCCCCTCTGCAGCCCCTCCCCCAGCGGCCGCACAGCTTCTGACCCTTCAAGCTCTTCCCCAGGCCTGACCACCTTCTGCTCGCTGGTCTCCGCTGCTCCTCTCGCCTCTCCCCTGGCCCTTAGCCTTAACTGGGTCTGGGGCTTGGCAGTCAGGCCTTACTTTCTCCCTTGGCTCTATTTAAGATTATGTTCGGCTGTAATAACAGCAAAAATACTAAACAAAAGACACAGGGACATCTCTCGCTTCTAGCAGTCCCAGGGAGCTACCACGTGACCCACCTGCTTGCATACCATTGGCCAGGATGACCTTCCGCAAGGAAGGCTGGGAAATGTAGTCTTTATCCTTGCGCCTAAGGCGGGAGAATTTAGCCTTGACTGTCACAGATCTGTTTGCTGTATTGGCCCTCCGCACCGACCTGGGGGGTCAGGGGGACTCAGTTCCCTCCCAGGGCTGCCCCCACCAGCTACCCCTATGCAGCTCCTCCCCGAGGGAGAGGGAGACTTTCCCCGTCTTGCTCATCTTGTCCGTAGGCCCTTCCAGACCACTGCCTCTCTGGGACTTCCTTTCTGTGTCTGTCTCATCCCCTCTTTCCTATTCTTGAGCAGAGAAGTCATTACCGCCACCTGGAGGCCCCACCTGGTCTCTTTTTTTGTTTTTTTAAAATACATCTTTATTGATTTCAGAGAGAGGAAGGGAGAGGGAGAGAGAGAGAGACAGAAACATCAATGATGAGAGAGTCTTTGATCGAGCCCGCAACCCGGGCATGTACCCTGACCGGGAATCGAACCCCAATCGCCTGGATCCCAGGTTGATGCTCAGCCTCTGAGCCACGCCCGGCCTGGCCCCACCTGGTCTCTTTTCCCCATTTCGCCCATTTCTAGGTTGTACTTTGCTTAGAAAGGACCATAACTGAGCCTGACGGTGGCTGGGACCTGCAGGCAGCCTCCATCCGAGTGACCAAGGGACCTGGGAATCCCGCTCTTCCTTTCCTTGAAGGCCCAGAGTGAACTGGCAGATGAGAGAAACTGCTTTGGGATTGGGTTGGGGGAAGGCTAAGGATCTGAGTTATCAAGAGGCATTTTCTCAAAGCCCATTTCCCCGCCATGCAGCTCTGAATGGCCCGGTTTGTAAGTGCCAGGTTGTGTAAGCCACCACAGTCACTTCCTGTAGCCCTGGTCCTGGACCTTCTCTCCATCACCCGCAGGATCTGATAACTGAAGATCAGCAGGTGGGCACACCAAAGTAACTCCCTCCCTAAAAAGCAGTACTCCTGGGTCCTAGGAACTGCCCTTGGCCAGGCTCTGGAAAGTCAAGGGAAGTTACTAGAGGCAGAAGACAAAGTCACCTTTGGATGGGGCTTCCTTTCCTCCTGCTAAAATAACATGTACTGGTATATCTTTTTGCACTCATCAGGATGGATTGGGCCACTTTGAGGCCAATGAAGATACTGTCTTACTGAAAAGAAACAAATCTTGACACCAGAAAGTACTGAGGACAAGCGTAAGGGGGAATGTAAAATGATACAACTGTTTTGAAAAAGTTTGGCAGTTTCTTGTAAAGGTAAACATATACTTAATGAATGACTCAGCAATTCCACGTTGAGGTATTTACCCAAGAGCAGTGAGAAAATATGTCCATAAAAGAATACACTAATGTTCCTAACAGCTTTATTTATAATAGGGCCAAACTGGAAACAACAACAGATGAAAAGATAAACAATCCATATAATGGAATAATATTCAGCAATTTAAAAAAGAAGGAACTAGTCCTGGCCGATGTGGCTCAGTTGACTGGAGCATTGCCATGGACTAGGAGGCTGCCCATCAATGATGACTCTCTGACACTGATGTTTCTCTCTCTCTCTCTCTCTCCTTCCCCCTTCCTCTCTCTCAAGTCAATAAAGATATAGTTAAAAAAAAAAAAAGACACATAAGAACTCTTTGGGGTGATGGAAATATTTTGTCTTGATTGTGATGGTGGTTATGTAGGAATATACATTTGTCAAAAGTCATCAATCCATACACTTACAATGGGTATTTTATGTATGTAAATAAAGTTGCTTTAAAAAGAAAAAAAAAAAAAAGCCCAGCTGGTGTGGCTCAGTTGGTTGAGTGTCCGCCTATGCACCAGGAAGGAGGTCTCAGGTTCCATTCAGGGTCAGGGGACATGCCTGGGTTGTGGGCTCAGTCTCTAGTAGGGGACGTGCAGGAGGCAGCCAATCAATGTTTCTCTCTCATCGATGTTTCTATCTCTCCCTCTTCCTTTCCCTTCCTCTCTCTGAAATCAATAAAAACATTTTAAAAAGAAAAAGAAAAAAAGTAATGTCGGTCTGTACTGCAATTCTTTTGAGGAGGTGATGAGAGAGTAAGACTTTTTCTAAGTCATCGTTACACATTTCTATCTCTCTCCGCCCCTCTGGGCAAGCTTCTTTCCTCTTCTTCCTTCACTGTGTTTGTTAGATAGGACAAGGGTCTCAAAGTCTGGGCCATTCTTACTAAATGTTATTCTTGTTAAACGTTAAACTGTAGCCCGGCCTGATGTGGCTCAGCAGTTGAGCATCAACCTAGGATCCAGGAGATAGGGGCTCGATTCCCCGTCAGGGTACATGCCTGGGTTGCGGGCTAGGCAACCGATCGATGACTCTCTCATCATTGATGTTTCTATTTCTCTCTCTCCCTCTTCTTTCCTCTCTCTGAAATCAATAAAGATATGTTAAAAAAAAAAAAGTATTCTGCAGACCAGCTGTGAACAGGATGAACTTGACAAGAATTCAATAAGTGTAGGCAACTGCAAAGAAGTCAACATGTAATTGTCTACATAAATAGTGTATAGTTTTCAAAAGCAACTTGACCACCTGCTCTAGAGATGTCATTATCAGGAGTTGCAACTGTCCGACCTTAAGCAAATCAGCTGCCGGGCTGCACTTTAAATCAGCTGTGACTGTTTTTGTATCTGGCGCTTGTATAAACAGAAAAATTAAGGCTACAAGGCTCTTCAGATGTTTTGGTGGAAATTATCATCTCTTTAGTCATCCCAACAACATCCACTTTAATGTGGTTGACAAATAAGGTGATTCTGGGTAGATAATTAGCCACAGCTCAGCAGCTTTGCAAACTGTCTCCACAGGTGGAATTGTCACTACTGAGAACATCTATCAGTAGGTCAGGTGGAAGCTGCATAAAAGCTTTCTGGTGGTACCAGAAGTGAAATTGTGCCCACCAATCTTTCAGCATTTAAAATCCTCACAACTAAAGGAATAGGCAAAACAACAATTCTCTGCATTTATTATTTTTTATTAAATATTCCTGACATTGTTGTAACATACTTACTTATAGGAAGCACATCGTTTCATAGCTGTTCTACAGTGCTGCCATTTATTGCCAAGTTACTGTGTATGCATGTTACTCTTATCTGTAAGGCAGTGTAGTGCCACCAACATTCCCTGGGTGTGAATGTGTCTACTATCACTAGTTCACTATGAACATGGCCTGAAATAAGAACTACACGTTGCAAAAACCACCTTATGACAAGGGAGGGAGTTCAATGCCTTCAACAGGAAACACTATGCCAGTGAGGAACTGCTGTTAGTTTTAACTGGTCCAGCAAAGGCACAAGCATATTAATATGACTGTATTCCATTAATATCTTTAGGACCAGATTGGAAAAGTTCTTCTTTCTAATGATAGAGGATCAAGCGAGTGATTCCTAAGAAAAAAGAAACTCCAAGTGAACTTATTTGCAGCGTTCAGGACCGAGGCTGGCATATCCACTGTCCCAGGTCATCCTGGGTTCTTTAGGTACGAAAATGGACTTTGGCGTCTGTATGAGTCAGGGATCTCCAGAAAAATAGAACCAGTAGGATATAAAGTCCTCACTTCATGTTGATGATAGGTGGAGTAATTCAGCCCCAGTCCGAAGGCCTGAAAACCAGGTTGGCGATGTAAATCTGCAGGAGAACCAGGTGGATTAGAAGTCTCAGCTTAGAGATAGCAAGTTCGCCCTTCCTCCACCTTTCTCTCTGCAGATCCTCAACTGATTGGATGATGCCCACCTGCGTTGGTGAGGGTAATTTTCTTTGCTCCGTTTATTGATTGGAATGCTAATTTCTTCTGGAGACACTGTCACAAACACACTCAGAAATACTTTACTAGTTATCTGGGCATCCCTTGGCCCAGTCAAGTTGACCCATACAAGTAACCATCAGTTTTTCAACAGAGCCTGCAGACATCCTGCTCAGATTTGCAACAGTGCAGCGCCTGAGTCAACGAGAAAAGCACCTGAGATTGATTCAGGGCGTGGTACCAGTTCAGCATCACATTAGAACTAGAACCTACGCATTACTTTTAACCAGAAAAAAGTTATGACGTTATTTTCATTTTGAAAGAAAACATGTAACATTTATTACTTTTGTAAACTACAGGAAGATATAAAGAAAACAAAAAACACTCAAATCTCATTATCCAGACAAAAGCAGCTGACGTTTCACTGCAGTAGGGCTTTCAGTGCACATAGCATTGGTCCTCAAATTTTAGCGTGCACCAGAATTAACGGTGGTGCTTGTTAAAATAAGTGCTCTTAAGAAACAGTTCTGGCGGAGTGTGTGTGGGGGGTCAGCAATAATTTGAATTTCTAACAAGCTGTCAGGTCGTGCTGATACTGCTGGTCCAGGGACCACACAGAGGGGCAATGGTAAGTTTACACCTTTGCTCTTCTGGGGGTCTCCAACCAGCAGCGTTAACATCACTTAAGAATTTGTTAGTAACGCAATCTCCAACCCCCACCCCAGAATTACTGAATCTGAAGTTTTAACACGATCCCTAAGGGATTTGTAAACACGTTTGAGAAGCACTGGTTTTTATTTGAGCCTCATACTGCCTAAAAGAGCTTTTCCTCCCTACTTTATCGCAGTATCACTTACAATGAAATGCATCATTTTATAATTCGATGAACTTTGACAAATTATACAGGATAATTTTGATTTCCTGACCCTCCCCACCCAGCATGACTTTCCTGTGCTATTAAATGTTCTGGGAAAACATGACTTTTAATGGCTGTATAATACACAGTAAGAATGTACCAGTTTAAACCAGTTCTAATGAAGGACATCTGTGCTGGTCCCAGTTTCTCACCAGTGTAAATGATGCTTTGGTGAATGCTTCTGGACTCAAACTTTTCACTTTTCAGAATAATTTTCCAAAAGTGGAATTACTGAGGAAAGGGTATTTGGCAGGCAACAACAGATACCCATTACAGTTGAAAAAAAGTTGAGTTTTTTTTCCTATGTTTGGGTTTCAGGAAAAATGTCCAAAAATCACTTAAAAAGTTCCATTGCAGCAGACCAAATGTATTAATATAATTTTAAAGCCCATTTGCTCAATAACTATTCTTTTGTAACGTGTAATACCTATTTAACTAAGCAATGTTTCATATGTGCAGGAAATACACCCATTCTATAAAGGGTCTAAATGTGTACAATCACTACGTTTATTGGCACTAGAACTTTCATCTCCTAGAATGTGAGTGGCTTAAGGAAATGAAGAGTTGAGGAATGCATTCACTTGGAGTCTTTTTAGTTAGCAAGCACTTGGTTGATCAGGAGCAAACTTCTAATTTCAAAAGGGAAATGTTTCTGATTATTTTTCTTTCTAAAGAGGGTGCATATACTTTTCTTACACTATTTTGTAAAAATGTCTACTTACCAGACGGATTTTTTTTTTTTTAAACATATCTTTATTGATTTCAGAGAGAGGAAAGGAAGGGGGAGACAGAGATAGAAACATCAATAACGAGAGTCATTGATCAGCTGCCTAGCCCGCAACCCGGGCATATGCCCTGACCGGGAATCGAACCCCCATCTCCTGGATCCTAGGTCGACGCTTAACTGCTGAGCCACGCCCGGCCGGGCCAGACAGGGATTTCACCTTTGATTTGTAACCTGCTTTCTTCACTCAACAATGTCTTGAATATCTTTTCATGCCAATAAATATACATAATCATCCTTTTAAAAAAAATGTTATTGATTTCAGAGAGAGGAAAGGGAGATAGAAACATCCATCAGCTGCCTCCTGCACGCCCCCTACTGGGATCGAGCCCTCAGCCTGGGCACGTGCCCTGATGGGAATGGAACCAGTGGCCTCCTGGTACAGTGTACAGCTAACTGAGCCACACAAGCCTGGCTACATAATCATTCTTCATGGGTACCTGGTATTCCTCATTGTACCATAATTTAAACTGTTTTATTAAATGTCTCCTGTTTTGAACATTTAGGTTACTTTCAATTTTATTATTACAGAAATTTCAATATCTTTGTAAATGGCTTTTTGGGCGATAATTATAGATTTACAAGTAGTTGTGAGAAATAATACAGAGATCCCTTATGCACTATGCCACTTTCCCCAATGGTAATATTTTGCAAAATTATATCTTAACTACAATATTGATATTTCCATGTTGCTAGAACTTGCATTTGTGTTTTTACTTAGCTTTTTGAACATATCTGACTCCAATTCTTTTCTTGAACTAAATTTCTTAAAGTAAGAACTGCTGGGAAAAAGAGCTTGGCCTTTTTGTCCAGATTCTGATGAAAGGGCTCATTTTTCCACATTTTTGTCAACAGTACCATTGGAGATATGTTTAGGTTATCCCTCTGTAACTTAAGATTACTTTTCTTCTAGTACCTTTAAAAAATAGTTTTATTTTTGACATTTAAATATTTAGTCTATTTGAACTTAACTTTGGTGTAAGATGTGAGGAGGGGCTGGATTTATCTAACATTTCTTTGTTTTCAATTAGTCAGTTGTCCCAATATAATTTATTGATATCAAGCAGTTGACTAGGCTTATCAAAATAGTTGTTTGTTGGGAGCCGGTGACGTGTCTGGACATGGTCCACGCCACCTGAGGGCCTGGAGTCAGGGACTCGACCCTCCCCACAATGACCCTTGATATTGAGAGCCTGCTACGTGCCTGGACATGGCCCACGTAGCCTGAGGCTCTGGGGCCAAGGACTCAACCCTCCCCGCAGGTTCCTGTGGGGAGCCGAAATTAAGATAGTTGCAAAGGTCTGAGCTCATGCAGGAGGCAGGATGTTTACGCTGAAAGTGTATTTGTGCAGCCTGGGAAGAACTACTTTGTATCACCCTCATTTCCTTGCCAATTGTTTGTTACTCACTATATAATAAAGGCGTTGAGGCCATCTGAGGCTGCACCTCATCAGACGGCAGCTCTTCTGATGCCATAACTGTGTTTGTCTCTAATTCCCACCGCTCGAACTCAGGTTTGTTCGTCTTTCAGGCTGGTTCCTGACAGTTGTTGAAATAGGAATAATTTGTAAAAAGACATACATATTTAAAACTATTTACTGATGTGGGCCAAGGCCTTTTGAGTGTGGAGAAAAACTTAGTACTCATGTATAACATCCCTGGAAAAAGCCTGATTGGCTTCGATTAGGTCATGGTGCCTGTCTCTTAGACCCTCACTGGCCAGGGGCAGCAGGAACATCAGAATATGATCGAAATAGTTTTCAAAAGGAAGTGAAGAGATATTTTACAGTAAGAAAAAGGTGTAGTGCAGGGAGAAAAAAAAGGCAATCAATGGGTTGCAATGTTTAGAATGTTTTATTTAAGTACAAAAATTGTTGGAATTAAGCTAAATAGAAAAACATAGTAAATATTTACATAAACATTGATAACACCACTGAAATCACACACATGTAAAATGCAGAAAGGTTTTTTAAAGTTCACAAGTTGATAATCATGGAGATTTCCCAAACTGGATGTAACAGCTCACTGCTGAGTATGGCATCAATAAAATATGTAAGTTCTTTGAGTGAACGTTGACCCCACTCTTCTGCAACCCACTACTCCCTAGAAATTTGTTTTTTGGGAAATTCAGACTCAGAGGCAGCAAGAGGAGAAAAGTTAAGAGTTGAGATGGTCACATAACTTACAGTATAATTTCCTTCATCCTATTGACTGTGTTGAGGTTAAATGGCCAGAGTGTTTTTCTTTAGCCTCTGCTAATATTCTAAAGAATATAAAGTGTATGAGCAACTTCTCCTTGCTTGAACAAAAATTCAAAAAAGGCTGAGTGGGGAGTATATTGTACTAGAACTATAAAATTATCCAGAGAAAAATTACCTATACAACTAAGAGAAAACAGAGTTAATCGTGCTCTATCTCATATTTATGAAAATAGAAAAGGAGGCATAGTAGGTAAATAAAATCAGATTTTGAAGACAAAAGAAAACAGACTGAAAACATAGACAAAGCGGAGAAAAAAACAATGCCCACGAGATGGATCGCCACTTAGGCGGTGTTATAAAGATAGGGACACTGCGGTCTACACACTTCACTTTGATGGTTCTAGATTAAAACTGTCTTCCCCCAACTAAATTCAAGGGGGAGGAAATGAAGAGATTGAGGTAACTTTAAAACCAGGCTTTGGCACAATAAGATCATTACTTAAAATAGTCACCTCACATTTTAAAATAGATCATCTTCATCTGATTCTTCAAGATATTTTATAGGCTTCTTTGCCCGTCCAGATTTTACCCGAGGAGCCACAGCAGAGTCTAAGTCCAGATGGAAGTCATCACTCTCTCCCTTGGATTTCTAAGAGAAAAGTCCAAGTAATTTGCACACGTCAACCAGACAGCAGAATTTCAATGTAAAAAACATATCAGCAGACTCTAATTCAGGGTTTCCACCTTCTAATATGGAATAAGAAATAGATCTTTAGCAACTCTCTCATGGACTAAGTGGCATATGTAACTTTGTTTCAACTAAACTAAACACAGTAAAAGCTAACAAATTATGGGATTTCAATTTATTTTCTTAAAAATGTGCCAAATTATTAAGAGCAAAGCTTGGTTATATTTTAAAACACCTACAGCAAAAGACTAGTTAGGATAAATGCTCACCTTGCTTGTGACTGCTTTAGAAATCGCTTTTTCAAAATTAGAGTCAGAATCATCAGAAGTAGATGGCTTCCTTTTGCGGCGATTCTTGGTTTTGGGGGGATCAGGCTTTTGAGGGACATCAGAAGTCAAGCCTGGATCCTTTTTGGTTCCCTTTGGTGCAGCCCTTTTTTTGGCACCTGTAGTGGAGGTGGAAGACTGACCTGCAAGTCAACACAGGCATTCATCATGGCCACTCTAAGATGAATTGTTCTCACTGTGAACTTTCTTTAGCAACCTGTTGACTGCTTATATTTAACATAGGAAAAGACAATCTAATAGAACCGAAAATGCATTTGAGAATCAGCGTTCTTAAGCATCCATTTAAAAAATAAGTATATGTTTTATCTTAAACATTTGCAATTATGTATAAATCCTGTCCTGGTCATAGAAATGAGCTAGATAATGCCTGGCATTTTGAGAAACATACTAATTTTAAACCTTCTGACCACCAATTTTGATGATAAAGATCTAAAGATTAGATTTGCTTCCATTTGGAAAAGATTTAATTTCAGTATCAATAGTACATTTTGGGAATAAAGTATTAAAATTGACTTGTGGCAACCAGTTAGTTAATCCCAATATTATTAACCCATCTCTAAGACTTAGGTTCACCTTTTGCCACCGTCTTCTTCACTGTCACATTCTTTTTAGAAACAGGGTTTATGATTTCAGTTTCAGCTGGGAAATCAGCAGCAGGTGAATTCGGAGAAAGTACATTGTCCCTGGCATCATCACCATCAAGGTCTATGACTTCAAATGAAAAGGAAAATAGTACATAAAAGGAACACAGGAAAATCCACTTATTGCTTTGTCCCTCCTATGAATTCCTATTTAAACACCAAGTCTGTGACTTTTTGGGAATATTTCCAACACACTGTAATAACTTTGTCCTAATTTCTGGGCTCTTCATTAGCAAAAACAGTTATTTTTTGTATCTCTAGCACCTAGGATGGTACCTGGCAAGCACATTATACTTTTAGCACATTAAACGTAGAACCTATTTATTTGCAAAACTAAACCTAATGAACAACATCAATGCAATGCTAACAAGAACCCACATTTATTTTCGAAGGCAGGGCTTGGCTAATGTCTGGATTATAACCCAGGTGGATCTGAGCACCCCAGTAAAGCAGACATCTCACTGTTTTTATTTAAATACATACCTGAGGTGGTGCTCTTCTGTGGCTTCAATTCTTTGTTCATACGTCTAGAATAAAAAATTATATCCTGACAACATATTCTAAATGTGTCAAACAACAAAGAATATATCGTCAGCTATTAAAAACAATCATGATAAAATCCATAATAGAGAAGATACTTACTTTGGGGAAGTTTTGATCTTAACTGGACTAGCATCTGATGGGACAAAATCTTCATCTTCACTTTTTTTATCAATATCTGAGAAATCTTCATCTGAATCCAAATCCACTGTGAATTTAGTTTTTGCTATAAAAAACATACATATACAAAGAATCAAAGAGGGTAATAGACTGTTTAATCCACAGATTGATATAACATTTCATGAACATTTAGGCTTCAGTTTAATTTCCTAAAAGATGCTTTAGTTTTTTAAAAAATTAATATAATTACTGCTCTAAGATAAAACAATTTCTGGGATTAAGTGTCCTGAAATACATTGGCCTTTCAAATCTCTTAGCATATCTACATGTTTGTCAGTTTTTCTTACTTGCTGCTCTTCGTGGCTCTATTTCTCGTGGAGGGACATCAAAATCACTTTCGTTACTGCTCATATCTGATTCCGAATCAGACCAGGGGTTTCTCTTCTTTCCTTTTTTGATTGGTTTAAATGGCAATGTAGTTTGTTTCTTTGACTTGGTACCTAGAAGGGAGATAGGAATTAACCACC
This sequence comes from Miniopterus schreibersii, assembly GCF_964146895.1. Taxonomy (NCBI): domain Eukaryota; kingdom Metazoa; phylum Chordata; class Mammalia; order Chiroptera; family Miniopteridae; genus Miniopterus; species Miniopterus schreibersii. The sequence continues at coordinate 21,697,932 of NC_138116.1, forward strand.
CTTTACATATTCTTAGACTCACTTTTCTCCATCTATCAGGCATCCATCCTTCAAATATTTCTTGAGCTCTGTGTTAGTACTGGGAATAAATACAATGATGAACAGAAACAGATGTAGTTCCTCTTCTCATGGAGGTTATAGCTTGGTCAACTAATCCCACAAATAAACACAATGTGTTTATGTAGGGTATGTGGTATATATGCTTATGTGTATAAGTATGAGGTTTCTCCAAGAAAGATACACTTAAGCTGAGATCTGAAGGTTAAATAAGAGTTAACTAGTTGAAGGAAGGTGGATGATGAAGCACTCCAGTTCAGGAACTAGTTTGTTTTGCACAGATGCTACACAAAATATACTTCTATTACTTCTTTTTAATACTTAAGATGTTTCCATTTGTTTTATTTATCTTTTTATTCCCCACAGAACTGAGCACACATTATCTATCAAAAGTAGATATCAAGGATAGACAGAGATCAATCAATGGAATGGAGTTAAGAACCCATAAATAAACCTTAATATTTATGGTTAATTGATTTTAGACAAGGGCAAAGACAGTTGAGTGGGGAAAAAAGTTTTTTCAATATATGGTGCAGGGACAACTGGATATATAAATACAAAAGAATAAAGTTGGACTCCTTCCTTATGCCATATACAAGAATTAATTCAAAATGGATCAGAGACCTAAATGTAAGAGCTCAAATTAAAACTCTTGGGAAAAAAGGGTAAATCTTCATGACCTTGGATTTGGCAAAGGATTAGATATGACACCAAAAGCTCGAGCAACAAAAGAAAAAATAGAAAAATTAGACTTTCATCAAAATTAAAAACTTGTACCTCAAAAGGCATCAAAAGGAAATGAAGTCAACCCACAGAATGGTAGAAAATACTTGAGAATCATATATCTGATAAGGGACAGGCAACCAGAATCTATAAAGAACATTTGCAACTAACTCAACAACAAAGACAACTCAATTAAAAAATGGGCAGAGGATCTGGATATTTCTCCAAAGAAATATAAATGGCCAATAAGCACATGAAAAAGATGCTCAACATCTTTAGCCAATTGGAAAATGCAAACCCAAACCACAATGAAATACCACTTCATACCTACTAGGATGGCTAGAATGAAAAAGACAATTAACAAGTGTTGGTGAGGGTGCAGAAAAACTGCAAACCTCACAAATTGCTGGTGGGAATGTAAAATGGTGCAGCTGCTTTGGAAAACAGTGTAGCAGATCCTCAAAAGGATATCATAGAAAAATCATATGACCCAGCAATTCCAGTCCTAGGTATCTACCTAAGAGAAATTAAAACAAGTTCACACAAAAACTTAAACACAAATGTTCACAGCAGCATTACTCACAATAGCTAACAAGTTGAAACAACCCAAATACCTATCAACTGATGAACAAATAACAAAATATGATATCTCTACAATGAAATATTATTTGGCAATAAAAAAGAATGAAGTACTGAGACATGTTACTACATGGATGACCCTGGAAAACATTATGCTAGGTGAAAAAAGCCAGACACAAAAGACCACATATTATATGGTATCTATTTATATGAAACGTCTAGAATAGGCAACTCTGGAGACAGAAATAGATTAGTGGTTGTCTAGGGGGAGAAGGAGTTGGGAGGAAATGGGGAGTGGCCATTAATGTGTACAGTGTTTCTTTTAGGGGGCAAGAAATTGTTCTAAAACTTTGGGGAATACTAAAACCATTAATTGGTCCACTTTAAGTGGGTGAATTTGGTATGTGAATATCTCAATGAGGAAGTTAAACATGACTAAGATGTGGTCACTGTCCTCAAGCTTTTAACTGGCTAGAAAGAGAAACCTAATGAATGGAGTTTGTTTTCTTTGGATCCCAACTGAGGAATTCAAGTTGCCAAATTAACAAAATATTTCATTACAAAATGGTATCTACTCAAATCAAATCCCAAAGACAATATTAGGGAGGTTCAAGTATACTTCAGACAGCTCTCCTTCATGTTACTTAAGAATTTATTGAATATCTACATGGAGCGTACTAGGTAACAAACATAATTTTATCTCAACTCTATACCATTTTCCTTAAAATGTTTTAATACCTGGTTCTCTTTTCTGTTTCTTCTCTAATCTTTGTTTTAGGCTTTCTGGTTCCACACTATCCTCTTGAGGACTCCCTTCAGCATTTTCATTCTAAAAGATAGCAAGATGAAAATTGTCAAGTTCTGCCAGCTTTTATTACAGTAAAACCTCGACATAACTGATTAATTTGGGCGAGGGGGTGTTTGTTAAAGCTGAAAGTCTGTTAGAGAATAAAGTAGGTTTTCCAGCATATGTTAAAAAATTGACAAATTAGTTTACCTGTTTTTACTTACGTAGACAAGATTGTGTAATTAAAATTAAGTATGCATGAAAAGTTTAATTTTGCAGAAAAGTTTTCCATATGTATTACAGTAATTTTAAATTTATACTGAATAGGTCTAGTAAATGTGTGTATTCGCCACTCACGAAGAGTAAACAAATGCACATGGCTGGGGTGTGGCTTAGCACACATCAAGGAGCACTGGCCAGCACCTTTACTTTTGATTTTTTTTTTTTAAATATATCTTTATTGATTTCAGAGAGAGGAAAGGAGAGGGAGAGAGAGAGACAGAAACATCAATGATGAGAGAGTCACTGATCAAGCCCGCAACTGGGCATGTGCCCTGACTGGGAATCGAACCCCGATCGCCTGGATCCTAGGTCAACGCTCAACCTCTGAGCCACGCCCAGCCAGGTGGCCAGCACCTTTAAACTGCTATAGAAAGTCACGCAGTGGGATAACAGAACCAATTACTGTGCACAGTGTGGTGTGATCATGTGCTAACCATTCACCAAACATTGTTTACGAGTAGTGACACTTGGATTTAAATATGTAGACTATAGTTGTAGGTATGTAACATATATCAGTGAAGTCACTAAAGTATTTTTTCCAACATATGGCCTATTTGCTAAAATTTGTTAATAGTGAATTAATAACAAAAAACATAACCTGCTAATTTAATCATAAGCAAATCTTGGTTAATAGCATTTTAAAATTAACAGGGTGTTAATTTTCATATATGACATATAGACCAGAAATTTTGTCTGTTAAATCCAAAGCCCATTAAATTGAGGTCCACAAAATCGAGGGTTTACTGTTCTTGGAATAAAATAAGGTCAAATATAAAAATCTGTATCTGGTCAAACAGTGATTTTTTTCTTTGGGTTCTGGTTAAGAGCTCTGAATAAAGGTAAAGGTATGATTTTCTCAAGATATTTAAACATTAAAAAAAATCAAGCTCATAAGAAAGGAATTAATGCCCTGCCCAGGTAGCTCAGTTGGTTAGTGTTATTCCTACATGCCAAGGTTGTGGGTTCAATCCCCGGTCAGGGCACATACAAGAATAAACCAATGAATGCATAAATAAGTGGAACAACAAATCAATGTTTCTCTCTCTCTCTCGCTCCCTTCCCCTCTCTAAAATCAATCAATAATTGTTTTTAAAGAGAAAGGAATGTTATAATTAGATATAGGATAAATTCCAAACTAATTTGGATAAATTTCCAGGAGTAGAAACTTTATAACATAATTTGTTCAATTTTATGTGGAAATAAACATATTTTATGTATAATGTTTTCAAGAGTATTACCTTAATTTTCCTTTTAATTTTCTTTTCTGCCTCTGCTTTCATCTCTGTGGTCACTCGGGGGATGACTCTTTTTCCACTTGGAGAAGGCAAAACTTCAGTCATTTGTGTTTTTTTCCCCTTTCCTTTCCCTCCTTTCCCAGGAAGTCCTACTTGTTCATCTTGTTTTTCCTTGGCTTCAACAGCCTAAAAAAAGGATAGAAGCAAGTTTATAAGCTAACAAAGATATTACAACATCTTTATTACTTTATAGGGATAGCATAAAAGGCAACAGTTAAACTGATTTCAATTTATTATATCTTATGATTAATCTGTGATAACTTGTTCCATGACTAAGTATACCCCCATAACAGTGGAGATATAATTAAGACACACTTTGAACAGTGTGAAGACAGAAGATTAGGTTCTACTCTTGATTTTACCACTGAATCTTTCTGAGGATAAAAATGGGAAACCAGGTTAGGGATAAAATACATATATATGTTTATATGTATACATATTTGTAAATTCAAATAAAAACTAAGGATGTAATTCCAGTAATGTACAGTTATCCAATCAACTGATGGTAAGTTGGACATCATAATGAAGTGCAATAATATAAATTTGCATGTTAATCCTTTTAGCTTAATTTATGAAATGCTTTTTCTTATGTTAAAATAATGTTGGATAACTGAATTAAATTAACAGGATCTTCGGAAACTACTGATTATCTGGCCCTGAAGATAAACTGTCTTTGTACTTTTAAGTTGATTTGGGGGACTGGGTTGGGTTGGTCTTCTTTCACATTTAAATACTCTCATTTTTCTAGCACCCAATGGGTCAAAAAATCAACTCCTGCCCTCCTTTCCTCTCTTTGTTCAATAACTTCTAGGTTAATATGTTTCCTGGCATCATTTACTTTATTCTAACTAGTTTTAAACAATTTGTTCTTTTATGTGTTATCTTGGAATATTTCCTTATGCCTCCAATATTCTATTGCCAATTATGAAATTTCTCGATAGAGATATACTGCTAGAATCTATTATTTTACTAATAAAAATTCTAACATGGGCATTATAAACTACACACCTCTAGCTCTTCAACAAAAGCAGCCAAGTCTTCTTTCCACAAATCTGATGGACTCTTTCTCTTTAATGTTTCCAGCTCTTGCTCCTTCATAAGATAGTCAATAAATTAAGTTAATTTATGTGCATAAACAGCATTTTCATGGAGCACACAATTAAGTTTTTACTTTCATGGTTAGAACATAACTAAGCAACATGTACCACTCATCAACAACTCACTTTTTCATTTCTTAGTTTGCACAGTTCATCTTTCTTTTCTTTAGTTAGATACCAAAGAGGCATATCAAGAAGGTAGTTGAAAGTTGGTCCAGTTGCAGAGTCACTCTTTTCAGTTTCCTTTTCATTGTCACTCTCTTCATTTTCTTCTTCTTCTGGAACCTGTGGGAAGAATTAAAATGTAGTTTTAATAGAAAGTGTGAAACAAAGACATTAGATTATACAGTCTTTAATAATATAGAAAAATGCTAACCAAGAAATTACCTTTTGCTGGGCTTCTTTCCAAGCCTTCACAGGATCTGAATCATATCCCCTCTGAACCAAAACTTTAATTAATTCTTTCTTAGGCTTGTTTTCTATTAAAAAAATATAAACAGGGATAATGGTTGGTTTTAAGTGATATTTTAGGAAAGTGATAAAGTTTTAGCATATTAATTCAAAAGATTAAAACTGGAAATTAGTAAACTTTTTGTCTTGCATAAATTTGTACATCCTGGCATACACAGTTGATCCTTGCACAATGGGGAGGTTAGGGTCACTGATCTCCTGAATAGTTGAATATCTCCATATAATTTGACTCTCCCAAAACTTAACTACTAATAGCCTACTGTTGACTGGCAGCCTTACCAATAACATAAACAGTAGGTTAACACATATTTTGTATATATATTACATACTCTACTCTTACAATAAAGTAAGCTAGAGAAAAGAAAACATTAAGAAAATCACAAGGTTCATCTGCAAGTTTTTGCAAATTGCCACAAACCTCCAAAAAATTTCCAATGTTTAGTGAAAAACCCCCATGCATGAGTGGACCCACAGTTCAAATCTGTGTTGTTCACCCTGGCCAGGTGGCTTAGCTGGTTGGAGCATTGCCCTGTACACCAAAAAGCTTGCAGGTTCGATCCCTGGTTGGGGCGTGTACGGGAGGCAACTGATCGATGATGTTTCTCTCTCTTCCTCTCTCTCTAAAAATCAATAAAAATATATCTTCGGGTGAGGATTAAAAAAAGAACAAAAAGGAAAAAAAATCCCATATCCGTGTTGTTCAAGGGTCAGCTGTGGTTAAGTGTTCTCCCTAAACTAGCGATTTTCAACCTTTTTCATCTCATAAACTAATACTAAACTAATTACTAAAATTCTGTGGCACATCAAAAAACTTATTTTTTGCTGATCTAACAAACAAACAAACAAACAAACAAAAGATATAATTTTGATTCATTCGCACCAAACCGCTATTGTCTTGTAGGCTGTTGTCATTTTTAAATTTGACAGTCTAAGGGAAAAGAGGTCAGTGCATCTGACTAGTCAGGTCTTGCATGTTTAAAAATTCTTGCAGCACATGGGTTGAAAACTGCTGCCCTAAACCATTGACAAATGTAAATTACCACAAGAGGGCAGTCAAATCATATGAGGTTATGATAGAATCATAGCAAAAGACAATCCAAACCTTTATTTCTGGTCTCTACCTCAATTACACTCCCTGGTTTTAAAAAATTTCAATATTCGCCCAGCTGGCATAGCTCAGCAGATGAGCCTCAACCTATGATCCAGGAGATCAAGGTTCAATTCCCAGTCAGGGCACATGACTGGGTTGCAGGCTCAGTCCACTGTGGGGGGTGTGCAGGAGGCACCAATCAATGACTCTTATCATTGATTTTTCTATCTCTCTCCTCCCTTCCTTTCTCTAAAATCAATAAAGATATATTTAAAAAAAATTCAATACTTGGAAAAGTTTTTAGTACCACCACCCAAACACTGATTTTTCCATGTTGCATTCGTTCCCTTTTTCTTAAAAAATATATATATTTTAAATTTATTGATTTTAGAGAGAGAGAGAGACAGAGACCAGGAAAGAAAGAGAGAAAGAATAACATCAATCTGTTGCTCCACCTACCCATGCATTCAGGTTGATTCTTATGTGTCCCGACCAGAGTAATCCCAAAATCTTAGCATACCGGGAAGATGCTCTAACCAACTAAGCTACCCAGCCAGGGCTCACTCCCTTTTTCTATAGAACCTCTCCTTCTAATGTTTATAGTAGTCAATACAACCTTTACTTTTTGTTTTTCTTTGAGTCATGTTCCAATGTTACACATTTTAGCCTTGCCTTAAGCATTAATAGCTGTGAAATTAAGGGATTGATATACTAGTGTTATATATTTTAAAATATTCATGAAATTAAACATGTAACAATTCAACATTTTTGTGTACCACCGGAAAATTTTCCTGTGATCACTAGGAACTCATGTTGTCATGTTTCTGGGACTTGCTACTATACACTAGTAGCATGGTTTAGTTGTCCAGCTTTCCTAGCTAGCCCTGGCCAGAACTGAGCTATCTCTTTTAACCTTCCTTTTACCCCAAGCTTCTTGGTCACTTAAACCCTGACTTGGTTGCTTCTAGAATGTCTTTTTTTTTTTAAATTGAGAGAGGAAGGGGGAGAGGGAGGGGAAGGGGGGGGAGGGAGAGAGAGGGAGACAGAGGGGGAGAGAGAGAGAGAGAGAGAGAGAGAAACATCAATGCCTCAGACTGGGATCAATCCTGTACAGCCTGGGTATGTGCCCTAATGGGGAACTGAACTTGCCACCTTTTGGTGTACAGGGTAACGCTCTAACCAACTGAGCCACACTGGTCAGGGCTAGAATGTCTTCAAAAAAGTCCCTAAGACAGGACTCTTTCAGGCTTTGGCATACAATTTACTTATAATAGAAGCCATTTATAATCTTACTTTCAGCCCTTTATTTCCTATCAGACTTTTCTCTTAATCAGTTTACACAGGAACCTCTTCTAGCTCTCTATTCTGTCTAAATGTCAACTAAATTTTGATTTCTCAAGATGCTCAATCTAGGAAAAGACCTGTCTTTCAAACTATACAACCACCTAATTATGTATTTCAAAGAAATGCTCATTTAAGTAGCCAGCTGAACTAAATGGATTTTTCCTACCCTCCCCACCATTACTCTCACCAAAAAATATTTAAAGGAAGTTTGGTACAATTGTAGTTTAGTAGGCGGTTATTTTAAAAACATACCAATTATTATTTTGCCATCTATTTTCTCTAAGATAAAGCGTGCCTGATTGTTCAGTTTAGCAGATTCAGCGCCAAGCATTCCTAGAAGCCATTCTTTTCTTAATCCATAATATTTAAGCCTGAGTTCAAAGAAGTCTCTTAGAATATCAAGCACTGTGTCATATTTCTTTAAACAGCCTACGTGGTCAAATAGCACCTGGAAAAGAAAAACAAGAGTAGAGCCAAGAATAGATAAATTGGTTAAACTTTAATGGTTTTAGAGAAATGAGTTTATTCTTTCAAAATATAGGGTGTCCCAAAAAAATGTATACACACACTGAATAATTATAAAGGCAGTATTTATTAAAATACATTTCATTTTCAAAGTTGAGCTATCAGCTGTTAAAGTGAATATACATTGTTTTTGGGACACCTTGTATAAAAGTAGCCGAGGATTTCCTTTTAAGATTGATATTAATTAATCTTCTTAAAAAAATTGAAACATGTATCTCATAACAGAAGACATACCATAGAGTTGCATGTGAGACTAGTTTGGAGTTTGAAGACTTTGTGTAGTCCAGCTTTCTCAGCCTCAGCCAGTTTTTCTTCAGTCATCTTCACAACAAACTTCACAGTAGTATCTGTATGATATTCCCTATAATCTGTTATGAGAGGAGGCGTCTTCTCAGTGCCATTCAACATGGGTTCTAGAACCTGTTCTTTGTATGTCTAAAGAAATAAATAATCCTTTTGTAAATATCTAAAACATTGGCTCCTGAATATTCATCAAGTGTTATTACAAAAAGTGTTTCTGCTGATCACACCCACCCATCCCCCCCCCCCCCCCCCCAGATCCACAATTACTTACCTGGGTCCATGTTCTGACGGGAAGCTCTGAGATTTCAATGGTTGTGGAATTAAGAATAGCCACTTCACCGCTAATCACATATTGATTTGGAACCAGCTCTTCAATAGTACCCTTGAAGTTCTTGTAACTTGGAAGCTAAATTGGTGTTTTAAAAAAGAATGTTTTCTAAATGTGACACTAAAAACAGGAATCACAATAGCATTAAACAGTAAATCTAACATTTAAGTATGAAATAAATTGTATATTTATATCCTCTTTAACCATATAGTCTACTGAATTGAAACCAGAGGAAAATTAATGTTTCTAACACAAAACAGTTACCATTGGCAAAGGTTCTTCTCCGTCCATCAAACGCCTGATGTTATTCACAACTTCACGAATATCAAAGTTGGGGATTTTGCAGGACCACCCAGTACCAATTCCTTCAGCACCATTTATGAGCACCATAGGTATAATAGGAATGTACCATTCAGGCTCCACACGTTGGTTGTCATCATACAAGAACTTTAATGTGTGATCATCTTTTGGTGGAAATAACAACCGAGCCAAAGGACTAAAGAAAACAATCAAAGAATGTTATTTTACAAAAATACTGGCTTTGATATTTATCTTTCATGAAACGGACATGTGTTATATCTATACATGAAATTACCTCGGCTTTACTTGCTGACTAATGTTTGCTTAACAATATTTACTGAGTACTTTCTATGTGACAGGCATTGCAGACATAAGTTTCAGCTTTCAAGGAGCTCACACTCCAGTACAGGGAGCTTGACAACGAACTTAAATTTTGTCAGGTGGTGCAGTAAATGCTAAGAAGAAAAATAAAGTAGGTAAGAGTGATTGAAGGGGTACTAAGAAATGGTAGGTGTTTTCTGACAGGATAACATTTGAGCAGAAAAGAAGTTGAGAGAATGAGCCCTGAGATTATCTGCAGAAAGAGTATTGCAAGCAAGAGGGACCAGTAAGTAAAAGGCCTGAAGAAGGTGCGTGCACTTGACATGTATAGACAAAGAGGCCAAGTGTGTTTTGAGCAGAGATAACATGAGATGGAATCAAAAGATATGGGGAGTGCATACATAGATCATGTAAGGTCTGGTTGGCTAGATTAGGGCTCTAGATTTTACTCTAAATGAAGCAGTTGGAAGGTTCTGAACCAGTGACCTATTGATGGTAGAATATAATTGTTTAGATGAATGGTATGACTTAGTATTTTTCCAATGCAGAGCGCATAGGATTTGAAGATGGATTGGACAGAAGCGTGGAGAAAAGGAGTCAGCAGTGACTTCAAGGTTTTTAGCCTGAGAATTAGAAGGATGGCATTCCATTTACTGAGACAGGATTTTGTTTTGGACTTATGTTTGAGATACTTACTAGATGTCCAAGTGGTAAATGGTAAGAGGACAGTCAGATATAAAAGTTTAGAGATTCAGGGCTGGAGTTATGAGACTGAGTGGATGAAGTATCATCATGGATGGCAACTGAGAGTAGGGGCTAGTGAAGAGAGATCTCATGGAGCTTTGAGGTAGGCCAGTATTTAGAGATTGGGAAGATGAGAAGAACCCAGCAAAAAGACTAATAAGGAGGAGAAACAAAAGTCTGGTGTTTTGGAGGCCAAATAGAGTTTCAAGGAGGATGGAGTGATTAACTGCACCCAGCGCTGCTGAAAGGTTGAGTAAGACGACAGCTCAAAATTGAGCATGCATAATGTACTTTCCATAGAATCATAAGGAAGTATGATTTCAACTATGGTATTTAGGAAGAATCAAACTCTTCTTTACTCTGTAAAAGCGTTTCTCACACTTGGCACAACTGACATTTTGGGTCAGATAATTCTTTGTTGTGGGGGGTTGTCCTGTGCATTGCGGGGTGTTTAGTAGTATCCCTGGCTGCTACCTACTAGATGCCAGTTGCATGGCTCCCCTAGTTATGACAACCAAAATGTCTCCAGACATTGCTACATGTTACCTGGGGGGCAAAATCTATCCTGGTTGAGAACCACTCTCTATATAAAGAAAGAAAACAAATTATAAGAAATGGAAGAAAAATCATTTATAGTTTGGCAAGGAAACAATACTTCTAAGGGATACAAAGGCTATGGCTATCAAATTGAAATAGAATTTTGTCTTTCTGCTCATTGAAGATTAGGACAATTAAGCTTTAATGAACTAGTTTTTTAAAATTAATATTCTAAGCATCTGCATCAAAAGTACATTTTCTGATTAATTGAATTTTTATATTTTGTCAACTAAATCTCACATTATTTCAAAATTGGAAATGGCAATTCACTGGAAACTGAAAGGATTACCCACCTGAGCATTGTGAAGATGTATCGAGGACTAGCAGAATCCTTGCCACCATGCAGCCTGGTACCAAACTGACCAATGGGTTGTAAGAGGTTCAAATTATTGCTACCCACAAAATTCTGAGCCAAATTGATAATGGTCATCATTAGTGACATCTGGGGAAAGAAAAGATTTATTAATCTGATCTGTAGGCTTTTAATACATAACCATTATTATGACTAAACCTTACTATAATCCTGTAAGGGTTTATGAGGTGTATCAAGGTTTACTGAGTTTTCCCAGATAAGTACACAGCAGATGTAGTGCTTTATAAAGCCCAAGACTTAGGGCTCCAAGTTCAGGATCTTGCCTTCTAATAATTTCAATTGAGTCCTTGAAGGCATAGCTCCTTTTTTCACCCAGAGCAGAAGAAAAAATCTACTTCTTTAAGTTACAACACTTTGCTCATTTCTACTCTAGCATGCATAACTTTATTCTAGAGTTGTGTGCGTGTGTATTGTCCCTCTTGGTTAGACTATGATTACACCTTGAAGGTAAGAAACATATTTGAATTACCTTTGTGTACCTGGTACATGGTAAGTATTCAACAAATCATGAACATTTACTGGGTACCCACTATATTTTATATATATATAAATATAAAATAGTTTTTATTGATTTTTAGAGAGAGAGGAAGGGAGAAGAAAGAAACATCAGTGTGAGAGCATAACATCGATTGGCTGCCTCCTGTACAAAACAGCAACCTCTCAGTACACAGGACAACACCTAACCAAGTGAGCCACACTGGCCAGGGCTACCCACTATATTTTAATTGAAAGCAACAAGCAAGATAATCATTACATTTAAAGTTCTAGAAACTTATAGGCAATCTAGTTCTTTAAAACATAATGAATGCAAAAAAGCAATTCAATCCCAAAATAAAAAAGGAATGTATGTTTGTGTAAAGTCAAACAATTCAGGCATATATAAAAATTGGAAAGTTGCCCTTTCCAATTCTCAGGGATAACAAAAGTCAGTAATTTGGAACTCATTGTTCTAGACGTTTTGCTTTAAGTACTGTTCCGCCTCTTTTTCCCGAGCTGACAACAGGACATGGACATTCTTCAATGTTAGTACACACAGATTTACTTTAGTTATATCACTGATTCCATGCATAGATGTGTCACAATTTATAACAATTTTCCAATCAATGAACATTTTTGATGTCTAAATTTACCATCAAAGTTATAATAAACATCTTTGAATATAGCTCCTTGCAGACTTATGAGTATCCTTATAGAAATATTTTTAGAAATAGATTTGTTAGGTCAAAGTGTAAGCACATATCTAGTCTGATAGATTTCACCAAATTATTCTCTACTACGAATGTACCAGCTTATATATTCTAAGTGTTTGGAGAATGATTCTGCAGGTATTTCTGCTATAATGCTTTCTGGAAATATTATAGGTTATGTGTTTACCTCACCATGATGGTAAGAGGACATCTCAGCCACTGACCCAGCTAACTGGGCAACCTTCACCTCTCGCTTGTCATTCCGCTTGAAACATGTAAACAAAACCTTTCTCTGACCTGGTTTCAAACCTTCAAAATGAAAGAGGTGCAAATATTAGTAACCTCAATTTAACTGTTTCTGGGCATTGATTTCTATGTTATGATAAAAACAGACTAAAAAATTGGAACTCACCATCCACCATAGATGGGATAGATCTCTCATTATCAGAATTTGAGAACAGGATAAGTTCCTTGTTTATGAAGTCATTGTACGTCAGATATGTGGTAGTTTGCCCATATAAGTAATCCTGAGGGATCAAAGAGAGTATTACATAATGTGGTTTAAAATAACGAAACAAAGAAACCTCTTAGTATTTTTAGGATAGTTATTAAGTCCCTAAAAAATTCAGAAGTATTTTGCTTTTTAAATATATTTTTATTGATTTTAGAGAGGAAGGGAAAGGGAAAAACATTGATGTGAGACACATCAATTGGTTGCCTCCCATACGCACCCTGACTGGGGATTGAACCCACAACCTGGGTATATGACCTGACTAGAAATCAAACTGGGGACCTTTTGGTGCACAGGATTCAACCCACTGAGCCACACCAACCAGGGCAGAAGTATTTTGTTTTAAAGATAAAGCAAATTTAATTGTTGCATTAGGAAAAAAGTGCACTGTCTTTATAATTTCTTTTATGCCCAATACATTTATGTAGCAGTCTAAATAAGAATAAGAATACTTATACAGCTACCAATTATTACACTTTTTACTGAAATAGCTAGTCAGTAACTTAAATTTATCATATCAATCCTAAAAGGTCAGAAAATAGTACATTTTGTAGGATATATTTAAAATTTTTACCTCAGGGAGGCCAAGTAACTTCCGTTGTCTTCTATCCTCCATGAAATGAGTTAACCATTCCTTTCGATCATCTATCTGTTTTTTGCTAAAGGCCTACAAATTAGTAGATGAAAAAGATGTCACTGGTACTAATAGGTTCCAAAATATCTCTTGTATAAAAACAAACAACAAAAACTCAGTTTTCTAAAATATCTTGTCCCTTTCTCTGGGAATATGCTTATTAAAAATGTTATAGTCTATAAAACATCCTATTACATGTTTCAGTTGACTAGCTAAAGTAGTGATTTATAAAAACTAGAATATATGTATGAAATACAATTCAAACTCACCAGGCTGATTGCAGCATCATCTTCGGGACCAGAATATTTGAACTGGATACGATGTCTTTTCATATCTGCAAAGTATTCTTTAGCTTCTTTTGATGTACTGGTGCCCAAACCTACACAACCAAGAATACCAAGTTACTCCATGTAATCTTGTATAATGGTATATTACAAAACGAGAAGTTCTACATGAGTTTCACTACAAACCTTTGTAATACTTGACTTTCCATTTTTTATGATTTGCTGTAGAATTCTTCCATTCTTCAAATTCAGGAAGGCTATAGAAAGACATTTCTTGCTTGTTTTTAGACACCTGTGGTAAAGAACACATTGCTGTGGCTTTGCACAGTGCTGGTTCTTCTACATACCACCATACTTCACTGGGGTTATGTGGTGTATGTAGGTTTGAGAAGTAGGGACTTAAAATATCCATTATGGTATCTTAGAAGTTAATATACCTTTACAATGGGAGTAATAAATTCCTCCAGAAAACGATGTCGCAGAAGGGAGGGCCAGTTGTGATGGATAAAATTAATCAGCAAGCCTTTGATATGGGAACCATCTTGGTCCTAGAAATATTTGGAAGGCCAAACATAGAAGTGTTTAGAAACTAAAAAAATTATGATTGACATAGTGGGTAATTTCTCAATTTTTTTCCTATGGGGATCAATAAAAAAAGGCTATTCAAATATTCAAAGACTATTCAAATCCAGACTCTTAACCTGTATATGTTGTGTGCATATGATATAAATGTAATACCATATCTCTTCAGATATTGATTAGAGAAAATGACTAAATCTCCAAGTTAAGTAATTTCCTTTCATGGCAGGAAAGCAATGCAACAATAAGACATGTTTAATTTATTGTAACAATCTAAAGTATCTTTTGAAAAGCAAATCTGACCTGATCCGTCATAATCATTATCCTCCCATAACGAAGAGTCTTCAGTGAATCTTCATCTTCATAGTTTTTCTTGTACTGAAGACCCACAATCTTTATGATATTGTTAATTTCGGCATTTTCCATTATCTGAAATGAACATATATTGTTTATAAATTTTAAAAGAACAAAGAAATACAATGGTATATGTTGCTTGGATTCTTTTGAGCTCCGGTATTTTGAGCTATTATTAGCTATACTGCAGTAAGTCAAAAAGATCTGTTAAGACATGCTATAGCCCTGGCCGGGTGGCTCAGTGGGTTGGAGCATTGTCCCGTACACCAAAAGTTGCTGGTTCGATTCCCAGTCAGGGCATGTACATAGGTTGTGGGTTCTATGCACATATCCAATTTCTTAAAATAACAACAAAGTATCTAAAACATGTTTTAAAATGCCCAATGAGGGAATGAAACACAAGCACAAAGTCCTGCTTTAAAAAAATAGAGATTCTTAAGATAGTTTTATATTCTACCTGTTTATGAGAAGCTTCCCGAACATTGAGTATTTTTCCTCTAAGAGGGAAAACCCCGTACTTGTCTCTCCCAACCACACCAAGGCCTGAAACAGCCAAGGTTTTAGCTGAGTCTCCTTCAGTCAGAATAAGCGTACAGTCAGTAGAGTTTCGGCCTCCTAAAACAAAAATACACAAATTATTGGCACATTTAGCTCAACCTCAAATATTAACTCAGACATGCTGTTAATAGCTTTGTGATAAAACCTAAGTAATTTATAATTCATAACAAGTTGGCTTAGGAGTTAAATGGAGCTAATTAGATATATTTTAGGTAAAGTTTATAGTAAATAAAAGTCTTAGTTCCTTAGGCTAATTTCTCATTTTATACTACTTCTGAACATTCATTTGATAATATTATGTGAAAAATATTTGTTAATAATAGGGTTCATTACCTGCTACTCTAAAATATGGCATCTTGGCATACTGAATTTTAGAAAATGGTAGAAGTAGGAAGATCTCTCTGACCTCACCCCTCAGACTTCTTCCCTGAAGCAGGTCATAAGACTCTCATTGTGAGAGGTGTCCTCCATATACCCAGAGGAAAGGAACATTCTTAACTTCAAAACTGAGGGACAATGAGAAGAATCTGAGTGATCAGGCCTCATCGAGCTTCTCTAAGTTTTCTACACTTAGCTAATACTCTTTGCTTATCATATCTTTCCATGACTTTAGATTCTTCATCAAACCTAGGATAACAATACTCAGGTTTAACTATTTCATTGAGGCTTCATTTCCTCCTGTGTCATATAAAATTTACATTAAATTAATCTGTATGCTTTTCTCTTGTTAATTTGTCTTCATTAGTTTAATTTTCAGACCCAGCCAGGAATGTAAGGGGGTAGAGGAAAACTATTTCCTCTCCTATAGATCAATATGTAAACATTTTTGTTCTATACCACCAAACAATCATCGACATTATTTATAACAGCCAAAAGCTGGAAATGACAAATATTTAATAACAGGGAATCCACTGATTTTTAGCAGAGTAAAAATATTCTCTTAATATTATCTGTCAAGGAAAAAATACACATAAAAAATCTGGAAGCATTAAATGTGTACCTGCATCATTGGCATCATCAAGTTTGGGAATTCCCTTGATTCTGTTATGTTTTACAGCTGAACACTTCTTGTTTAACTGGACTTGAGCCTTAAACTTCACCCAGTTTAGTATGCTTTCTACAATACCACAGCCAATTGCCTGAAAATGAGAAGATTCATGTTAGGGAAGAAGAGTTCTTTCAGAAATGTATAATATAAATGAGCTCCCATAAAAATAATTCGAAGATTGAAAAAAGAAATACGATTTCTGGATAGAGGGTGGCATATCTTCCTGTCTCAGGTTATCACTACTGAGGAAGCTGGTTCCTTTGGATTCATTCATTCAATAAATATTTACTGACTACGCACTTATATTGTCTCAGACATTGAGCTACATGTTTAAAATCTAGCAGTTAAAACAAATTAGACATGGTCCTCATCCTCATGGAGTTTAACGTATAACAAAGACAGAAATAAAATGAGAAATCACAAGTGTAATGAGTGCTATGAATAAGTGAAAAATGTGCTACATATAATAGTGTATGTCCAGTGTTATACTGAAATAAACTTAGTGGGGGAGAAGGGTAGAAATAAAGGCTTTCCTGAAGAAATGACACTGAAGACCTAAAGCAGTTAACCAGATTTAAAGCATTTCAAGGAGAGATAAGCATGTGAAAAAGTTATGAGAAGAGTACTGTTTTTCAGTAATTTAAAGCCAGCAGGACTGAAGATTAGATAACACAGGAAAAGATGGCCCTGAGATGAGGTTGGAGATGGCAGGGTGTTATAGACCAAATTAAGGAATTTAGACTTTTTCTAAGAGTGGAAGTCATTGAAAGACTTCCAAGAGTGAAGACAAAACATGTGCTTTAACACAAAAAGATTACTCAAGAGTATTACAAAGAAAGGACTGAAATTGTGTGAATGTTAAGAACCTATTAAGAGATGATAATGGAAGGTATGGAGATATCCAAAAGCTGATTATTGGACTAGAGAGGAGAAGGGAAAGGAAAAGGCTCCCAGCTTTCTTGTTTATGCAACCTAGTGGTTGGTTGGGCCTTTTTACTAAGATAGGAAATAGTTTTGTTTTTTGGGGGTGGGCGACTGCCTTGTATGAAGGTCAGTGAGTATGCAGAGAACTGAGTTTTGGATGTGTGATTTAGAGCAACTTTAAATATTCAATGTTTGGTAAGCTGTTAGATGGGCCTAATTCAGAAGTAATTTAAACTGAATGGTGCCCTGGCTGGTTTGGTTCAGTGGTTAGAGCGTCGGCCTGTGGACTGAAGGGTTCTGGGTTTGATTCCGGCCAAGGGCATGTATCTTGTTGCAGGCTCGATCTCTGGTCCTGGTTGGGGCACATGAGGGAGGCAACCAATCAATGTGTCTCTCTTTCACTTCGATGTTTCTCTCTCTCACTCTCTCTCCTTTCCACTCTCTCTGATAAGCAATGGAAGAAATATCCTCGGATAAGGATTTAAAAAAAAATTAAAAATTAAACTGAATGGTGATATGAAATGGGGGAATACAGGCATATAGGTGGCAATTAAGGCTTCAGTAAGTGAGGTAAAAGCTGTTTTTTAAATTTCTTTTTTTAGAGTGAAAAAATACGTGGGAGGGATCTTTTTTTTTTTTTTTTTTTGAGATAAAGTGGGAGAGAGAGAGAGATAGAAATAGCAATGAGAGAGAAACATCCTTTGGCTGCCTCCTGCAGGCCCTACTGGGGATGAGCCGGAAACACTAGCATGTGCTCTGACAGGGAATTGAACTGATAACCTCCTGGTGCATGGGACAATGCTCAACCAACTGAGCAACACCGGCTGGGCTATGGGAGGAATCTTTGTTCTGCAGAGCTGAGAAGGGCAATGGAAAATAAAGCGAGGTGTTTCTACTTTTTTATTTCCAAGTACTCACAGCTTTGATGAACTTTTCACTTAATTGGCATGTTGATCCAAAACTCTTGACTTGTAAAGTCATGTTTTCTTTTGTCTGAGAGTCAAAGGTTGGATTTTCAATTAAGGCATTCACAAAAATCCACATGTGATTTTTCACCTGCAGTAAAAGTTGATATTAAATCATTAAAAATGTACTCATGCTTTATTTATAGCCTTTCTCTTCTTCCTTGACTTTGGAAAAAGAAAACTGTGCTAAAATACAATACCTGATGTGCTTTTACTGCAACACCACCCTTGTTCTTCTTCTTCACAACATCAACAAGTTTAGCCACAATCTGATCAGCTACATAATCAACATGTCTGCCACCCTGATGAGAAAAAATACTCAACTGTAAAGCTCAGTATCCTCAAAATTTTAATAATCAAACATAAAAAAGTCTAATTTAGCTTACTTTATACCAGCGTAGCCAAATATCCAAGTTCATTTTATATGTTAAAAACAATAATACATATGAAAATATAAATCATGATTAATAACTCAAGAATAAAATTACCTTGGAAGTAGCAATGCTGTTGACAAAGCTAATTTGTTGAAAGCCTTTTTCACTCATTGTTAAACATACTTCCCACCTGTGGTTTACTTGTTCATGGATAATCTTCAATGGATTGCCAGTTTCATCTACCTTATCCTTCAAATACATATCCACATAGCTACGGAATCCTTTCACCTGTACAGGAATTAAAATGGTACAAAAAAAAGATTTAAAAAGTAGACTGAATAATAGACTAAGAAGATTTTTCAAAACAAATGAAATGGTTGTTCAATGATGGGTTTAAAAAGCATGGTTATTAAAGGACACAAAAGGATTCATTTAGGTGTTTCTTTGAGAAAGAAATTTCCTTTTGTAAGTTTAAAATGAACTGATTAAAAAGTGTAGTATATAGTTTTCTTTGCAGATAATATCTGAAAAGTGTTAAGAAAAACATGAGAGGAAAGAAAATCAATTTTGCCTTTGACAATGATCACCAATTCCCTCATTGCCAGAAAATACTTACTGGCAGCTTATTTCCATTGAGAAAGACTTTGACATCTTTAGTGGATCCAGCAATATCATACGCTCTTCTAACCATTAGTGCAACAATATCTTTGTCTAGGCTTTGCATTTTAAACTTAGACAAATCAGGTTGGAAGGTAATACATGTATAATCTTCTCCATTAAAGGGCTTGAGTTCCATCTCACTGGCTCTCCCCATGTTATCCATCCATGTCTATGAAAGTAAAAAATAGGAGAGATGAAAAATTTGAATCATCTTTCAAATAAACTAGAACTAAATATCACAAACTTGTAAGTCCTAAAAAAAATAACCAAATATATGTTCATGAATAATTTTTCATGTTTTAATAGATTATAAATAATGTTAAATTAAGTCAACAATTAATGCCATTATAAATTGCTATAGTACAATTTGTAATCAAGGCACAAAATACAACTATTTACTTGCCTGTTTGAACATTTTCTTGTATTCTCTACTGGCTGTTTCCACAGTAAATTTGGTACTGAATATGTTACACAATTTGGCTCCATAGCCATTACGACCACCTGGGCAAATAAATATAAAATACCATATGTTATCTCATGAACAGTTTTATTTCTTAATCACTGTCAAAGCGATGCAGTTAAAAAAGATTTTAAAACTTTATGCCCGGCAGGGCGTGACTCAGCGGTTGAGCATCAACCTTGGATCCAAGAGATCGCAGTTCAATCCCGGTCAGGGCACATGCCTGGGTTGTGGGCTCCACCCTAGTGGGGGGCATGTGGGAGGCAGCCAATCAATGACTCTCTCTTATCATTGATGTTTCTCTCTCTCTCTCTCCCTCTCTCTGAAATCAATAAAGATATTTAAAAAACAAAAGTGTGTGTGTTTGTTTTTTTTAGCAACAATGTTTGCTATTTTCCTCAATACCCTACCTGTTACTTTCTTTTCATCATCATCATAGTTACTTGAGGTTAAGAGCTGTCCAAAGATGAGAGCTGGGACATACATCTTCTCAACTTTGTGTTCAACAACAGGAATACCTTTTCCATTATTCCATATACTAATTAAATTGTTTTCCCTAAGAAAAGAAAGTTGAAATTTGTTTGTTAAGCTAGTGTTTAAGTATATTTTATATTTAAATACCATTATTTCTAAAATATATAAATTCATAGTCTTAATTTCTTTATGGCTCTTATACACATATTTCTTCTGAAATTCAGCATGAACTGTCTTTCCCACCATGTTTAGTTCCTGATACTCCTGAAATAGGAGCCAAGAGAAAAAAAAAAAAAATTAAACCTTTCCAACACCTGGGTAGACACTGATAATACCAAAAAATAATGGAAATTTTAAAATGTTAGGATAAACAAAGGGAAATGGTTTATGTTCAATGGAAAGATAAAAACAAAATTTGGAAACAGTATTATTATACTGCTTTTAGGAGGATCATCTATATACTGTCCTAGCTCTCTTAGCTTTCCCATGGAACAAAACTCATTGCAAAACAAATATGAAAGGGAAAAACATTATCAATTGTAAACTTTCCTGCTTGCCAATAAAATACTAAGAATTGATTTGGACTTTGATTAGGCTAACAAAAAGGTGAAACAAGCATCCTGACCACCCACAAAGGGACACCCAGCATTTATAATCAGAAATGTTAGATCTCTATCACCACCTGCTGGTTTACTGTTTGAATAGCATTATGTGGGGAAAAACTTTAAAAAAAAAAAAAAAAAAAAAGCTCAGCCGCTCTAGACTCCAGAATAATTCAAGCAATTATTGGAGATGCTTATTGAAGTATTTAGGGATGAAGTGTCATAAAGCCTGTAATTTATTTTAATATGTTTCAGAAAAATATAGATGAAGCAAATATGGCAAAGTGTTAATAACTGTTGGATCTAGATAGTAGGGATAGATTGTTCATTTTAGCATTCTGTCTTTCTGTGTTTTTGTAAACTTATTTTAAAAAGTCAACTTTTAAAATAAGGTCGGGTGTCTCAGTTGGGTGAGCATCCTGTATACCAAAAAAGTTTTGGTTTAATTCCTGGTCAGGGCATAATGTGCAGGAGGCAGCCAATCCATGTTTCTCTCATGCATCGATGTTTTTCTCTCTCTATCCCCTTTCTCTCTAAAATTAATAAAAACATATCCTCAGGTGAGCATTAAAAAATAAATAAGTCAACTTCACTATAAATCCAATAAAATGCAACTAACAGTAACAGTGAACTATAACAAAACACTAAGAAAGAGACTTACGGGTCAATTGTGACTCTAATACAAGACATTTTTGGGTCCCTTTGTTTGTTGTCTGCAGCATTGACTGAAAGAAAATAAAATACACATTTGTAAAAAGTAAAGTATTAAAAAAAAATTCCTTAACTGAAAGATATAGAAAGAAAAGTCTCGAGCACAGGAGTAGCATCAACAAAGTGTTAATTCAGCAATTTTTATTCATAGTACTGTTTCTAGGAAAGAATTCAACTTCACTGCCTCACCTCTGCCAACTGTTTGAAATGACAGCCCTGGCTACGGAGGATTTGCTAGGAATGATACTTCTTGTGAAGAATTTGACCAGTAGATCTTTATAAAAAATAATTTACTCACCTAGAATCTCATCAAATATTTTGTACAAACCAGGAACAAAAGTGACTTCCCTGTAGTTGATGCCAATATCTTCATCATAAACCCACATTTGCTAGAAATAAGGGAAAGAGATATAATTATTTTTACCCTATATTCATTGTTTTATCATCATGATTACTGTAAGGTCTTCTGGATAAAACATGTATATACATATTATATATATGATAGCTTAGGCTAATTCCAGTGACACTACACAAAGTATAGAAAATTAACCAGGAAAAGTACACATTCTAACTACTTAGTAACTGCATTTAATTAGCTTGGTTTTTACCTGAGTCACTAATTCCACAGAGCCAATGTAGGTGTCTGGACGCAGCAAAATATGTTCCAATTGTGTTTTCTTTTGATAGATTCTTTCAATAGACAGTCTTTTCTTAGCATCTTCATTTTTCTTTGTTCTGTTGATTTGCATATTTTCATTTACAGGCTAGCAATTTAAAAAAATTTGAAGAAAGGGGAAGTTTAATCTTAGGTTCATCAGAAACTATGAGCAAAATGTCTACCGCAATGTGCTTAAACATACTGTAACAAATCAGTCTTTCAGTGGGTACTGGTGGAGTTTACATCTTTTTGTATAAACATCGCAGTTTAAGTTAACCGCAGCCAGGTTCTTCGGTGTCAATTTTAATAGATTACCTCGCTAAGTGTACCTGACACGGAAGTATTTCCCATGTTTTAGATGTCATCAGTGAAACACACCCACTTCTTCCATCTGCCCCACAAATATTTACTGAGCGCCTACTATGTCCCAGGCACATAATAGGTGCTAGTTCTGCAGCATCAGTTTGGAAGGCTATCGATTGGCCGCGCTAACGTGGTGAACACAGGACCGACATATTTTGAGCCGCTAGGGTCTGCCGGCTCCTCAAAGGGAACACCGGTGCCCTGCTCTGCACCTTTCAAGGTCAGGGACATTCAATTCCATTTTCAACCGGAAGGTAGGGGAGAAAAGCATCAGTAGTGCTGTTTATAGTCACAAGCGGGCCATTATAATACAGATCTACTATAGGACCAATTGCGTCCTGTCCCTAGAAACAGTAAAACAAAACACAATACGCTAGAAGCCAGCTTAGCCGATAACACTTCAATATTAGCACCATAAAGGGTTTCTCCTTCTGTACGATCACGCGGAGCCCAGGAGACCGGGGTCCACACGAAACACAGGCTCCCAGGCCGCCGCAGCGCGCCCACAGCCCAGGAGCCGCATCCCTCACCCGCAGCCAGGGAGATACCAGGCCGCGCTCAGGCTCCACAACCCGCCTCTTCCGCGAGCTGTACCTGCAGTGGTGACACCTCCATGGTGACGGTCGTGAAAGGGCTCGAGAACCCTGCAATAGACTAAACCGGCAGGACCCACGAGACAATCCTGGGGAAGCGGCTTCTCCTCAGACGCTCGTCGGTTAGGAGCGCAGCTCCAGCTCGATTTGAACTTTCCTCTAGCCCGCCCAAACCAGATCAGCCAATCCCTGGCCTGCTCTCGGTGGTTCCGTCCCGGAGAACCAATCGTAGCTGGCCTTTTTATGTCCACCAATGAAGGGCTGAATTGGCCGGGGCCTGTTTGAACGAACTAATTAGGCGAGGGAGGCGGGACTAGAGGGTTTTCCAGAGGTACCACTTTGAGGCGTAACGGGGAGACAGACAGGGAATCTAGCCAACGAGGAGGGCTCATTTGTTCTCTCTGCAGAAAACTCTGAGGAGTCGGGAGGTAGAAGCGTGAAGGGATTCTCTGAGGTGCGGACCCGGATAAAAAGAGATGGGAGTATACTCATTTATTTCAGGTCCCTAAAATCTAAAAGCCATCCTCCGTCCCGAAGTTTGTTTGTTTGTTTGTTAGCGAAAGGAAGAGAATCCGAGCTCCATTTTCCTGAGGAAACTTCCCTCGTTTTCCTGAGGAAGACTGAGTGCCGGCTTTCTGGACGGGCAGCCTGGCGATTTTGATTAAGCAACACAGGTTCTGGAGTCTGCCTCAACCTCCCCTACAATAATTTATTTTCAAAGAAACAAAAGTACCACAGTTGTGGTTTTTTGGTTTTCATATAATAAAAGGGTGTAGCGGGTGGAGAGCAGCATAGGGCTGCGACTGGTCAGTCAAAAGGAATCATTTGTCGTCACCGTCACAGGAGCTGAGGGTGGTTTAGGGGCCACTCTAGGGCTGAGTATTTTTTTCCTCTAGGGCTGAGTATTTTTTTTCCTTAGCCTGCCAGCAGGATGGCCTTGCTGCTTGTGACTTAGACCAAAGTTTTTTATTACTTGGATGTAAACATGTTTGAGTGGATTTCTTTTTCCTTGTCAATCTGCAATGTTAACATGACAGGAAAAAAAGTTGCTGCCCTTACAAGATGCTAGGAAAGGTAACGGCACAATTTGGGTGACTACTAATTCCATCTGAGCCACTCACCTCCTTCCAATCAGCATTCTCTGAGTTTCAGTCCTAAACTGGACAATTGGCCAGTAGTGTAACCTTGATGGAGGTGACTTCTTGATGCTTTTGTTTCCTCTGCTAAAAAAGAAAAAGAAAATAGTAGTATTACCTCAGAGTTCTGTGAGGATTACACGAGTTTATGTAATCCATAATGTAAGGCATATAGAATAGCAGGCTAACAGTATCAGAATCAAGAAGAAGGAATTTCCCTCAGGCTGGCAAGACAATTTGGGTTTAATGCTTTTTTTTTCCCTTCTTCCTTCTAAAAGAACCAGCCCTGGCCACTGTGGCCCAGTGGTTAGAGCATAGGCCCTGGTTGGATGCCCAGTCAATGGCAAATACCTGGTTGCAGGTTTATCCCTAGCAGGGTTGAGGTGTGTGCTGGAGCCAAAAATGGATGTGTCTCTCTCACATCAGTCTTTCTCTTTCTCTTTCTCTCTCCCCATCCCCACTCCCTTCCACTCTCTCTAAAAAATAAATGGAAAAAAATCCTTGGGTAAGGATTAACAAAACAAAAAAAACAAAAGAGAGAGAGAGAAGAACCAGAAAATCTACCAACTGTTGTCACCCCAGCATATCCAATGTCCACTCTGCTGACAAAGTTCCAGGGAGGACCAGTGAGAAGGGGTTGTGATGTGACAGGAAGTCAAGGATGGAAGTAGCCCATAGCTAGGATGATTGGGAAAGCCAAAGGAATGGAGCTTTGGCATTGCTCTGGTCCCTGTCCTTTGGTCTCCTGGGCTCCAATAGTTTCCTAATGTTTTTAGCTTCACTCTGCTCACCACATGTGTTGATTAGGACAAAAACCTCAATGCACAGGACCACTAGTTGCAGGGAAGCCCATCCAGTAGCTTCTGCCCATCCAGAAGGCTGACCAGGCCCTGGGCTCCAGGGCCAGTGTGTCACTCTCTGCAACTTCTCCAGGACAGAGGATGACAGTCAGAAACCAGTCATGTTGCCTTCTACCTCTTGGAACAGAGCCCCCGAAGTGGGGGTGGGGGGGTGGGCATGCTTCCCCAAGGACAGCAGTCCAGCCTTTGCCTCTTTCGCCTGCACCCTCATTCCAGCCTGCAGTATCCTGTAAGACCCATCTGGGGATGAGGCAACAGGAACTTAATGGAATGGACCAAAGTTGATCTAGGTGTACTGATACGTAAATATCACTAAGATGTATTAAGTTTAAAAACAGCAAGGGGAAGAATAGTGTGTAGAGCACAATCCCACCTGGATAAATGTTTATGTATGCATTGAAAACATATGGAAGCAATTCTAAATTGTTGGAGGAGGAGGAAAACGTTTCATATTTTCCTCTATCTTATTTTTTAAAATAAAAAATTATAGATGTATTATTTTTATAATGTAAAAAGTTAGCTTAAATTAACAAAATTTAAGAGTTCCTGCAGTAATTGCGGGTATTGATAATTCTCTGTGTTCATTACCATTTACCAAAGTGACTTTCTAAGTGTTGGTTTTCATCCATGCCCTATATACCCTTACACCCCATCCCTTTCCCCCACCTCACTAAAGGCATACCTGTCTATATAAATTTTTGTGAGAATGTAAATTTTGTAGATAGAGATAGATTTTTCAATATTCTGAGGGTACCTGCAGTTTATGTGAACCCAGTGGTGAGAACTCTCTAGAAAAACTCAGTCTTTGGATGAAATTGAGGAACAGTGTGTTGTGGTGGGAAGTCTACTTCTAGCTCTGCTGTCACTAGTTGCATGATCGTGGGTATAAATCCCCTCCTCTCTCTAAGTCTCAGTTTCTCCACATGTACACTGAAGTCTAGGTAGCCCACTAGAGAAGTGGGTTGCAAAATGCCTTCCGCAGAGTCAGTTAAGTGGGCAGTCAGAGGAGTTGAGTCCCAGGTTCTCCAACCCAGAGCAGGTCTACTGTCATCTTTTTTGGTCCTATGTAAGAATTCTATTCTGTGCAAGATTTCATTTGAAAACCGCAATCTCCTAGTTACATATTTTTTAAAACCCCCGTGCATTGAGTAGGTTTAAATCAGTGTATGCCTAAATTTTTGTCTTCCCTTCCCCTTTCCCAGCCCAGAGCTGCATAGGAGTGAGCAGAAACCCACTGGGGCTGGGCCATGGTGTCTGCAGAGGCAGAGAATGGTTTCTGATTCTTTCCACTCCTTATGTGACACCTCTTCTCCCCCTTGCCTTCTGGCATTGTGGCTTGGCTGATGTGACCTTAAATCTCTGCTAGGGCCCCAAGCCTCCCTGGCTGCCCATCTCAAGTATCAGTGGCTGCTGATGGTAATTACTGCAGGAACTCTTAAATTTTGTTAACTTAAGCTAACTTTTTTACGTTATAAAAATAATACATATATAATTTTTTATTTAAAAAAATAGGATAGAGGAAAATATGAAAAGTTTTCCTCCCCCTGCTGGAACTGGAGCTTGGGCTTGGCATCTGTGCCTACTGGAGGCTTGGTCAGCAATACCTGGGAAACAGCCATGAACTCCTCCCTGCTCCCTCACCCCAGACTCTCCAGCTCCCCACATCCTTCCTCTATACCCCACAGAGTGGAAGTGGTAAAGGGAGTGGAACAGGGAGGCCTTCCCATCTGACAACAGAAGCCAGGGTTGGGCCTCTCTGCTCTCTCAGCTTCTTACAGTAAGAAGGAGATTGAGTATCTTTTTAAAAAAATGTTTTTATTGATTTTTAGAGAGAGAGGAAGGGAGCGGGATAGAGAGAGACATCGATGAGAGAGAAATATTCTCATTCGTCTGCTTCCTGCACGCCCCCTACTGGGGGTCAAGCCTGCAAACCCAGCATATGCCCTGACAAGGAATTGAACCAGTGACCTCTTGGTTGACACTCAACCACTGTACCACACCAGCTGGGCAGGGATTATCTTGATGGCCAGGATACCTGAGATGGCCAGGATACCTGAATGCTCACCCCTGGTATGTTTTACCTGGTCACTCTAGAACATGCTCTCTCCCCCTCTCCCTCTCTCTGAAGTTTTTCTCTCTCTCTTTCTCTCTCCATAGAGCGGGGTTGGATTGCCATGGAAGAGAGATTAAAACTAGGCCCAGAGAGAGATGTGTAATTGCAGGTGACTACAATGGGGAATAGAGCTGGCCTGGGAGATGGAGTGAGAAAACCGGTAATGTTTCCTAATGTGGTGTGAGGAATGGGGTCACGTGGACCTGTCACTTTCTCCCCAGCACTGAAATGGGTGGAAATCCCAGATAAGGTCCTTGGGGGTTGATATATTGTGATTTGTAATAAGAAACATATTTGGTATTCTTCCACTTTCCTGGCATAGTGCTCCTAAAACCCTTGGAATTTCCTAAGTGGTGAAAGCAATGAAGGTGTCTTTTGTTATGTTAACCAGGCGAGTTTTGGAAAACCCTTAGGTAATTAAGGATGGGGGCTGGTTGCCAGGGGAACCAGTCAAGAGATTAGAGGGTTGGAATTTTGGCTTTACCCACCGATTTCCGATTTCCGATCTCCCGGAAGGGAGAGGGCCTGAAGATTGAGCGCAGTCACCAATGTCCATTATTTAATCAGTCGTGCTTATGTTCTGAAGCCCCATAAATCTGCAAAAGGACACTTTCAGAGAGCTTCTGGGTTGGTGAATTTGTGGAGCTGCAGGGAGAGTGGCTCACTAGGAGAGGCCAGGGAAGCTCTGCGCCCTTTCCCCATACCTAGTCCTATGGCAGTCTTCCACTTGGCTGTGCCTGAGTTGTATCCTTTTATAATAAACCAGTAATCTAGTAAATAAAATATTTCTCTAACTCCTGTGAGCCACTCTAGCAAATTAATAGAACCCAAGGAAGGGGTTGTTAGAACCTCCCATCTATAGAAGCTCAGGTGACAACCTGTACTTTCGACTGGCATCTGAAGGTGGGGGCAGTCTTGTAGGACTGAGCACTTAACCTGTGGGATCTGATGGTAACTTCAGGTAGATAGTGTCAGAATTGGGTTAAACTGTAGAACTGGTGTCAGAATCAAAGGAAGCATTAGAGTGGGTCCCAAAAAGAAAGGAATGGAGTGGGATGCTGTGTGCCTCTACCTGCATCTGTCTGTTTCCCTGGTGATCTCATCTCTTTGGGCTCTAGCCCCTTCCCTTCCTCACTCTACATTTGCTTACTTGTTTGCTGGCAGAGAGAGCCTGAGTAGAGGCTGCATGTCTGTGTGATGTGACAGAGCCTGGGGGAGAGCTCCCATTCCTTAATGAGAGTCCTGGTGGGAGTAAGGGAGGGGACTGGCATTCCTGGTGGCTAGCTGCCTCCCCAGCTCTGACTTTGGCCTGTGAACCCAGGGGTCTGATCTGAGGAAGAGGATACCTGGAGCCGCAGAGACCCATCCTCCAGTCCATTGCCTTCAGAGGGCCCTTGGATGCTGCTGGGATGCAGGCTCTGAGGCCCAGTCCAGTTTGGCAGTTGCTGCCTCATTTCCTCCTCTAAAGAATGAATGAATACAGGGAGTCTGGGCCTGGAGCTCTGGTTTCATATCTGTCTGTAAATCTCTCCCATCTTCCCAAGTTCTTTATTTCATCATATCTATCCATCTTCTCTTCCTTTCCATCTCTGTCCTGTTCCACATTTCAGTCTCTCCCTCTCTTGGCCTTCCCCTTGCTAGTACCCTCTCCCCTTCTCTCTATCCTTCCACCTCAAAGTATTGTAGAACTTTAGAGTCAAAAAAGGTCATAATAATGATGCCACTAATTTGTAACCTGCTTTCTGGGACATATGTCCTTTCGCTTATATGGCCTCACTTGATCCTCCTTAATGGCCTTACAGAGTGAAGTAGGGACTGGCATCCCCATTTTACAGATGAGGAAACTGAGGCCCATCCTGGTGAAGGCACTAGCCCACAGTGCACGATTAATCAGGGCAGAACTGGGATTTGAATTCTTGACTCTGACTGCAAGAGCACTCTGCCCCACAGCCTGTGTACCCCAACCTGAGGGCAAAGCTCTTCTCAATTGTGGGCTGTCTGGCTTTCCCTTGGCTTGGGGCTAGCTTCTGCTGCTCTTTAGAATATCATGACTGGGTGGGGGTGAGGAACAGACTGCACACAGATCTTGAGCATTACTGGCTCCAAGCATCAAGCCTTTGGAAACCTCAAGGGCTGAGGGGATGAAGATGGGAGGAATCCAGGCTTCAGGAGACAAGGGGATGGGGGCTATGTGGATTAGGGGCTCTAGGTAGTGTGGGCCTTGTTTCTGGGCCCACTCAGCCCTGTTCCTTTGACCTCAAATTCTCTCCAGCCCTCACCAGCCATCTTTAGGACTGCCCCTACTTCTTAGGACAAGGACAGCAGCACGAGAGGTCCCTGGCATGGAAAGCCTAGTGGGCACTGTGTCTTCCCTCTGAGACCCTCTCTTCCCACAGCTAGAGCTGGGCAGGCAGGGCATGCACAAGAGCGTCTTGGTATACAGAGTCCTGACAAGGGCAGCGTGACAGGAGAAAGAGGTGCTGTCTGGGTGTGGGTAAAAGTCTCCCAGAATGTGACACTTCTGGGTTGCAGTGGGTGTGCCAGTTGAGGCCCAGGCACAGGCTCTGTGTCATCCCACAAATGGATTTAAATCACAGTTGCTTGTGACCTGAAGCCAGTCTTTTTAATACCTGGAGCCCCATCTAAAAGTGGATTTATAGGGTTACCATGGTGATCAGTAATCATAATGACTAATATGTTTTGAGACTTACTCTGTGCCAGGCACTGTGCTGAGTGCTTTACGCACATTTTCTCTGTAGTTTCTCGCACAACCCTATCAGGCTTAGCTGACATTATCCCTCTTTTACAACCGAGGGCATTTAAGGGTAAGAAGGAGGATGTCACTTGGCCAAAGTCACAGAGCTAGTAAATGGCAAATCCAGAATTCAGTGCAGGCATTTTGGCTTCAGGCTTTTAATCTCACTTGGCTGATCATGGCTAATAACTAACTCACGGGGCACTTAATAATGTAGCAGGCATCACTGTAAGCATTTTATACAGATTCAGTCATTTAATCATTACAAACATCCTATATAATAGTCACTTAAATGAAAGATGAGGACACTCAGGCACAGAGAGTGTGCTAACTTGTACTAAATCTCCTGCCAGAAATCCAGTCCAGGCAGGCTGACTTGAGAGCCAGCACTCTTTAAAAAAACAAACAAAAAGTTTTTTTCTTAAAAAAATTAAAGTATAATGTACATACAGAACTAAGTGCAGAAATCAGAAATATTTAGCTCAGTGAATATTCATATAGTGAATAGGCTATGTAACTAAATACTAAACATTACCTATACCCCATAAGACCCCTTTCAGTAATGACTCCTACCCTTTTCCCCAAAAGTAACTTCTATCCTGACTTCTAAAATCATAAATCAGTTTTGCCTATTTTTGAATTTTATATAAATAGAATCATTCAACAGTAATCTTTTGTTCAATATGTGATTCATTTATGTTGCTTGATGTAGCAATAGTTTATTCAACTATAGATTTACCTATTCCACTATTGATCCCAATGTTTGGCTGAATAATTCCATTATAAACACTCTTATACATGTGTTTTGGAACACACACACACACACACACATACACACACACACCTTTCTATTGGGTGTATATACCTGGGGGTGGAACTGTTGGTTGCTTCCAAGTGGTTGTACAAATTTGTTTTCTGTATGACAGTCCTCTTGTTATTGTCAGTATTTAAAATTTTTACCAATCTGGTGGATATATAGTGGTATACCATTATGTTTTCCATATGTTTTTATTAAGTGAGGTATAGCCAGAAGCAAGCACTCTTAACACCCACTCTGTACAGCTGTTCATAGCAATCCTACGTGGTAGGTATGGCTATCACCCCCATTTTGCAGATGAGGAAATGGAGGCCATACTCCCTTTCCCCTTTCTCTCTTGCAATCCACTCACCTTTCCTGGGGACCCCTCCCCACTTTTCCCCAGTGGGACTGGGATTTCTGATTACCACCAAGCTTGGGAGGCCCCTCAGACCAGGATGTTATCCTGGGTAGGGAGAAGAGGAAGACTAGGGTAAAGTGGGCAGGAGTGGGGAGGAGAGAATGGATGAAGCATAAAGGCTGGTGTAAGGAACCAGAGATCCTTGCTCTGGGCATGGGCTGATGAGACCAGAAGAGAGGTCTTGCACTAAACAGGAGGCATAACTGAGTCTATTTGTGAACTCCTAGTGCTGATGGAGAAGGGGGAGACATATAGCCAGGGAATAAGGACCCCTGTGTATGTGAGTGTTGGGGTCTCTTAGAATCTCAGGCCCTCTGGGGTTTTCCTGAATCTGAGAACTCTGTAGGGTCTGTAATCCTAGAGTCTTGTTTTTTTGGGGGGGTGTCCCTCAGGGTTCAGACATCCCTTGGTAGAGTCTCTTTGGAGTAGGTAGCACTCTGTTCTCCAGGGCCAGGGAAGTAGGCACTCCAGGGAATGTGAGGGAAGGACATGGGGTCTGCTCTGATCTTGGGCTTCTGATCTGTCAGGCCAGGAGGCACCTGTCAAGGAGGCACCTTGCTCTTTGACCTAACAGGTGTCAGGAGAGGCAGGGCAAATGATTTTCCCACCGTAATATGTCTCTCTCTGCCCAGAGCCCTCTCTGTGTCTCTACCTTTGCAAGCGTCCTCTGCATAGATCCTTCCCTGCTCCCACCTTTCTTGAGCCCTGAGCCCATGGCTCAGACATGATGCTCTGACAACACAGGCAGCATGGCACAGGGGGTTAAATCCATAGCAGCCTGTAAATATATTCAGCTTACATTACCTTGAGTAAGCCCCATCACCTCTCTGGGTGGTGACAGAGCTCTCACAAGGCCCAACATCATTCATTTGGCTCATCTCCTGCACAGGCTCTGGGCAATGAGAAAGAGATTCCATTGGTGCTAATTAGCCTGGAAACAGTGACAACTCTGGAGGGTTGGGAGCCATGCCAGCACTGGGCCTGGGACCATGCAAAAGGACTCCAGAAGACCTAGGTTTCTAAACTGCCCGAGCTGGAAGGATCTTCACAATTCAATGAGTTCCCCTTCCCCATTTTACAGATGGTAAAACTGAAGCTCAGGAAGGGGAAGTGGCCACAAAGCTGGCAAGGAGCAGAGTGTGCTGGACTGGAGATATGAAACTGGATCCTGGCCAGCCCAACTGCAGATGGACTCTTCTCTCCCCACCCTTTCCCCTGCCTGGGTGTTCAGTTCTTGAGCTGAATGACCTAAGGGAAGGACTCAGGCTCCTCAGGACTCGACCTCCTCTATGGGTGCCTTTGGAGATCCTCACTCGTGATCTGGTCTCTCCAAGAGTGGGGCCCTGCTGACCAAGGAGGCAGCCGTACTAATGTCCCATTGTTCAGTCCACATACCTGGGGCGACTGTGGAGGATGCCATACCTGGGGCCTGGACATCAGCTAACATGGAGGGAAACTGAGTTCCCTACTCAGTGTGGGCACAGTGGGCAGTCCAGAGAAGCCGGGGAGGGGCTGGGAAGCCAAAGTTATGGGGACGTCTGGGGCCCAGTCCCACACCAATGCTACCTCTGCTCTGATCCCCTTCAGCCAGCTTGCACTCTGTACCATAGTCTTTCATCCTTGGCATTTGTTTGGAATGCTTATGATAGCTACTTTGGAAGGCAGTAAAACATAGAGGTTAATCATACAGACTCTGCCTGGGTTCACGTCCCTACTCTTCCACTTACTTGCTGTGTGATCTTGAGTAACTTACATACCTCTCTGTGTCTCAGTTTATCTTAAAAGGAAGGCAATGATAGCACTTCATGAGGTTGTTGTGAAGTGCACATGAGTGAAGTACTTAGAACCATGTAACTTGAACCCAGGTCCTGCTGTTCCAAATCCCATGCTCTTTGTATACAGCCTCTCCCAGAGGCCAGCAGGCCTGGGGAGACACTAAGCCAATCCTCCAGGAGCTTTCAGTCCAGTAGGGGAGACGGAAGTCCTGCCACCAGGGGATCTCCAGCCATGTGGAGAAGTTAGAGTTTCCAGGAGGAAGGGGTAGGAGGGAGCAAACACTCATTGCCTACTGTGTGCTGGCACTTTGTACAGGCCACTATTTCTCTCCCCTCCCCACCCTTTTTTCTTTCTTACTGCAAAGTCCCATCTTCCAAGTAAGGCCTGTGAAGCTCAGAGGGCTTAAGTAACTTGTTTCAGGTTCCCCAGTAAGTACAGTGGCAAAGCTGGGATTAGAATCCAGGCCAGCCTGATGCTAACATGGAAGATCATATAATTTTGGCTCAAGGTTTACCTCCTCTAGGAAGTCTTCCATGTCCTGGCTGTAGAACTGACCACTTGTGCCTCTGGGTCCCCATTGTGCCCCATATAAATACCCCCCAGGTCACCTGCACACTTCTTAGGCTTATTTTATTTATATGCCTGTCTCTCCTCACTAGTAAGTGAGCTCCTTGAGGGCAGAGAGTGATCTCGGCCATCTCTGTATCCCTTGTATTTCCTGTACATAGCACAAAGGCCATGCACAATAGGTGTTTTGTAAATGTGTGTTGCATGAATGATGGGAGGTGATTGGAAGGTGTCATGTCCATTTTCCTGCCTCCTTGGAATTATCCCAGACAGTAATGGGGAGGGGGGCATCAGAGGATGGATTGAAGGGTGGTGCTGCGGTAGAGATATGAACATCTGTCTCACCTGGAAACCTTTCCAGTTTTCCCACACCCACCTACACTCATGCTTTAACCCTAGGCATTTCTCTTGGCTTTAGTCTCTCCTGCACTCTTTCTTCCATGTCCACAACTTTGTGCCTCCCAGCACCTTTGCTGTCTAGGGGACAAATCTGGCATTGAGGTCAGAACCATCTTTTCTGGTCCCACTTTATTCTCACAAGAGCTTCAGAGTTAGGATAAATGGAGATGGCCTATCTTCTTTTTGCAGTTTAAGAGATTCAAGCTCCAAGAGGTGGTGTCCATGTTCATACAATAAGTTGGTGGCAGAACTGGTTCCAGCATGATGGAGGGGAACAGGGCTTGGGAAAGTTTTCTGAATCAGGGGAGGGCTGGGCTCCCCCCCAGGGACTTGAGGAACCTGGCTCTGGGACAGAAGAGACCCCAGTTCGTCTATGAGATGGCATGGAGAGAATCCTAGAATCTTTTTTTTTTTTTAATTTTATTTTTCAATTACAATTGAGAATCCTAGAATCTTGTCCCTGCAGTCTTGATGGTTGCCAGTAGGTGCCGTCAGTTTGCAACTTTTGGTTCTGTCCCTACAGGTCCAGCTTCCAGCCCCTCTTCCTCCAACCACCTGGACAGTCTGCACTTGCAGAAAGTAGGAGAGGGCCCAATCCCTGTGAGATTGAAAAAACCCTGTTCTGGGAGAGGAAGCAGGAAGAGGGTCTCTGATCTGCATTTCAGCTTGGCTTCCCTGCAGCTTTCTAGGCAAAGCCAAAAAAATCCACAGTGGGTCACCGATTATGCCTGGACAGATGCCCTTACCCCGAAGCCAGCTTCAGGAGAGCAGAAGCATTTATGGGGGAGGATGGGGGAGTACTAGGGGACCTGAGAGGGAACCTAGGAGATGGGTCCCTGCTCCAAATGTTAACCTAGGGACCCTCCCAATCAGCAGGATTGAGGCAAGGGTGAGGGATATAGGCATCAATAGGATCTCACAAAGGACCTAGCCAACCCCAAATAGCAGCATTGGGTGAATTAGAAAAAGGCACCCTTTTTTCAGAACCCTTGTCTGCCATCTGCTGGAAGACTGTCACAACTGCTACAATGGCTACAAGAGAACTGGTGCCCTCTGGAGTTGTGCAATGCACAATCTGCACACTGAGAGTGGCAATCTCCCAAGCCAATAGGCCCCCAGGAGTGGGTCTGGGCAGTAAAAGCAAATATCCAGGAAGGAGGAAGAGGCTAGGCACCTTGCTCCCCAGAAGTTCAGTGATTCCGTTCAGGGAAGGCAGAGTGGACCAGGACCCACAAGAACCTTGGGGAGACTGGAGGCAGAAGATTGGAAAGGGCAAGTGCAAAGACAGCCTACTAACGTCTTAAGGCCAAGAGGCCCTTCTAGGCCCCTTGTTGGGTGCCCGTACCCCTTCCCCCACCTCACCCGACTGGTTGAGATTGGAAGCACTGGGGTAGGATAGAAAGGACTGGCCAGGGAGACTGAATCCTTGGAGACCGGAGTCCGGGCTTGGAGGCTGCGCTCTCAGTGGGGGCCTGGGGCCGCCTTTGTGAGTCGGGGATGAATCCTCCAAGGTCGGAGGAGGGGGCCAAGGAGTAGCCTTTTCTCTTCGCCATCTCCCTTCCCTCCCCTCCCGGGCTCTGTCTGGTTCAGTAGCGCTCCCGGCGCCTATCAGGGCTTCCAAACTGCGCCGCTTCCTTCTTGGGCAAAAAAGGACTTTCAGACGTTGCAGCCGAGGCGGCGGCAACTCAGGACAGCGCCCCCTCCCCCTAACGGCCGCCTCTCCCTCTCCCTCTCCCCCTCGCCCTGCCCCCTCTACTCCGCTCCCCCACCTCTGGGAAGGCGCTGGGGGTGTGGCCAGGGGCCGGTATAAAGTCCTGGGTAGCCGGACTCGGGCAGCCGCTCAGCCCCCTTACCCCCGCCGCCTGGACCCAGCCGAGGATGCGGCGCAGCGCCTCGGTGGCCAGGATTGCTCCTATCTAGCCCGCCTGCTAACTTCCCTGGCTCCGTCTCTGTTCGCCAGCGGGGCTACCCCGTCTCCCTGCGTTCTCGCGGTCCGGTCCTTCAGGAGCGCGGGGCGCTGCTTCCGTGCGTCCCCTGCTGCCAACCCGCGCGCCCACGCTCCCTTCCCGCACCTTGCGCCCGCGCCCAGTCCTCGCCCGATCATGCTGCCCCTCTGCCTCGTGGCCGCGCTGCTGCTGGCCGCCGGGCCCGGGCCAAGCCTGGGAGACGAAGCCATCCACTGCCCGCCCTGCTCCGAGGAGAAGCTGGCGCGCTGCCGCCCCCCGGTGGGCTGCGAGGAGCTGGTGCGGGAGCCCGGCTGCGGCTGTTGCGCCACTTGCGCCCTGGGCAAGGGGATGCCCTGCGGGGTGTATACCCCTCGCTGCGGCTCCGGCCTGCGCTGCTACCCGCCCCGGGGGGTGGAGAAGCCCCTGCACACGCTGATGCACGGGCAAGGCTTGTGCATGGAACTGGCGGAGATCGAGGCCATCCAGGAAAGCCTGCAGCCCTCTGGTAAGGTGCCTCTGCCCTTGCATGCCCTCCCTGGTGTGCTCCCCTCCCAGAAACCCCTTCTCCAACCGGGCTGGCCTGGAAGGTCCTTGAAAATCCCCTGTGAGTTAAGGAGAAGGCAGGTAAGTGGCAGGCTCAGCCAAGGAAACTGCTATCCAGTCTCTAATAGCCTGTTGCCACTGTCGAGGAGGACTCTGTCCCATCCCTCCACCTCAAACCTCCCAAGGATGCCTACTTGGGAAGACTAGTCTTGGCTGCTGGTGCAAGAGTGGAAAATTAAGTGACCTGGCCCAGCCCACAGCCTCCAAGTGAGCGAGATAACTGGAAGATGGGGATGGGGCGGGAGGTGGTGGTGGAAGGGGGGCTTTGTGTTCCTGATCCGGGGACCTCCCCTCACCCTGGCCGCAGGTGAAACCCCAGGGGTCTGAAAAGCCAGGGCTTGAAGGACTTTTGACATTGAGGTGAGTGGACTGGGACTTGAAGATTAGAGGGGCTTTGGTGGTGAGGGGCATCAGAGTTGCCTTTCCCCAAAGCCCCAGGCCAGCTCACCTAGCTGTTTGAGGGGTCCTGGGACACAGGACTTTCTCTCTCCACTGGGCCTGGGCACCTCTTCCTGCCCTAGTACACAGGCATCCCGCTTTTTTTCTCTTGGCAGGTGCCATTTGAGGTGGCAGAAAGAAGCACATCTGGGTTCCCAGCCCAGAGCTGCAGAAGCCTAATGGGTGTGGGATAGGGAGTTGAGAAGAGAGAGGGAGACAGGCTTAGAAGGCCCTCTGCCTTAAACCCCTTCTTACACTTCCTCTGTTTCTCAGTGAGCTCTCAGTTGCTCTTAACCTTTCTTAGTCTCTTTCTTTCTTCCTCATATTCCTTGGTCTTTCCCGCTGTGTCTTTTAGCCTCTAGTTTCACTAACAGCATGCTCGAGTTCTCCTTTCCCCAGTATCTTCTGCCCACTATCACTTTCTTTCTCTTTCTCTCATTCCCTTTTTCTGTTTCTGTTGCCCTGCTTCTCTCGCTTTCATCTCAGTCTCTTTCTGTTGCCCTTTCTCTCGGTGCCACTGTTTCTCTTTGTCTTTGTTCCTGTCTTTCTGTTACTTGGAATCTCTCTCTCTGCCTGACTTTCTGTATGTCTGCGTCTGTTTCTTGTTCCCTCTCTGACTCTGTTTTGCTTTCCCTGTGCCTCTCTGTCTGCCTGTCTCTTTTCCTGGTACTTGAAGCTTCCATTGTTGCAGTCCGGATGCTGGGACTCTGGCCCCAAGCTTCCTGCCCTGGGTCCCAGACCGCTCCACTTCCTCAATCCTCTGCAGCTTGTTAGCTGGAGGAGAGCAGGATGCAGGGAAAACAGGAAGGAGGTGGACCCCAGGGGTCTGGGCTTCAGGCCTCTCTGCCCTTCCTGCCCCTGGGCAACAAGAGACGGGTCAGCAGAAAACATTCTAGGAGAAATGCCAGCCTGGCACCCAGCACATCTGGGAAGGGGGGGCAGTCCTCGGGGATTAAGTTGCTGATCATGGGGGCAGAGATGCTGGTGCCAGTTGAAGAGGGAGGGGTACTGGTACCAAACCAGACTGGGAGTGAGGGCTGAGCCCTTGGGCTCGCTGGGTAAAACAGGACCACATTCTCTTTGTATCTCCCTCCTCTACCCGCCAGTGGGTATCAGGCAACAGGTTAGGATGGTTGATAGCCCCCTCCTCTCTCACCAACTTGAACATGGGGCAGAAGAGCCCTCAGAGGGTCTTGGGCCCCTATTTTTCCTAAAAATCTGTTTCCCTGGGAGCTTTGGAAGTGGGGGGGGAGGCATGAACAATATGTGATTGTCCTATGGATATCATGCAAACCAGCCTCCGAAGGTGGCTTTAGGTCCCAGATCCCCTTTGGATTACAGGGCCCTGTCTCTAACGCCTCTCACCCCTCCTACCTTGCCTTATTTTCCACTCATGCAGTGAATGCACTATCTGGAGAGGGAAAGGCTAAGTCTGAAGGACCCTGGGGAAATCAGGAACCTTCTTGGCAAGTTGTGTCCCTACCCTCTTACCTCCCAGTCATCACAGAAGTACCCCCGGCTACAGCCTGGGCCACATTGCACCAGGTGAAAGGTGTCCCCCTAGAGTTGTGCAGCAGCCCTGCAAGGTCTCTGGTGAGACAAAGTGACCGGGGTTTGCCCCTATTCCTACTATTCTCTTTAGCCTCCCACTGTCAATAGGCCACTGTCCATCCTAGGTCCCAAGGTTGGGGACCTAAGCCTCTTCTTTTTGCCTTTTCCTCTTGAGGCTGAGCTTCAGCAAGTGACTGAGGGAGGATAGCCACTTGGCATGCCCCCTCCTCTGAACTGCTGTGGTCCCGCTGCCTATTATTTGCCCCAGGGGCAGGCCCCCCTTCCATCTCCAGATTCCCCCACCTTCTGGCTTTCTGAGCCAGAACAGGTTGTGGATTAACACCGCTCAGGCCACCAGAAGTGGATATGGCGTGGGACACGTGCGTCAGAAATCCACAATTCTGCATAAATGTATTGACCCTGGATTCATGGAACCTGGGGGAGTGGACAGTGGCATCAGCTTTTGGACTGGGGAGTTCCTAAATTGTGCTCTGGGTCCCTCTGGGACAGGGTTAGGGAACATGCAGGCCAGGTTAATTTTTAGTCAACCCAGCAAATACTGTCCTCCCTGTTTCAGTACTGGGAATCCAGTCATGTCATGGGAACAAGGGCATTCCCGGAAATTCTGTGCTTGGGGAAGGGAGGAAGGAGGAGCATAGCTGCTCAATGTTATTTTTTTTTTTTTAAGTATTGGGAAAGCCAGAATTATTGGTGCCTTGGGTATCAGGAGTCTTTCCATTTAAAGACACAGGAGCTACAGAGATAAGTCTGTCCTTCCCTTCCATCCAGTCTACATACAACAGGACTTACCTCACGGAGTCAGGGTGTCTGGCATGGAGTAAAAGCTCAATAAATTGGAGCAATGATGAAGATGGTGATGAAGAGAAGGTGGAATGGATTTAACTTGGAGCTTAAATCCTCCTCTGATGTTGGGACTTTGGGGGACATTCAGAGGAGTTGAGAGGGGTAGGGCAGACTTTGGTGCTTTTGCTGCTGTAAACATGGGAAGAACATGCCAGCTGTCTTCTCTCTGACTCTTGAGCCCACAGTATGTCACAACAGTGAGGGGGACACTCCTTGAGCCAAAACTCAAAAGAAAGGGTCCTGTACCCAACATGGTGGTCTTGACTTCTACAACCAGAGTCCAGGGGAAGAAAGAAAAGGACTTTCAGGGCTGGTGTGTGAC
Organism: Miniopterus schreibersii; assembly: GCF_964146895.1. Lineage (NCBI taxonomy): Eukaryota > Metazoa > Chordata > Mammalia > Chiroptera > Miniopteridae > Miniopterus > Miniopterus schreibersii. The sequence goes on from NC_138116.1 coordinate 21,737,634, forward strand.
CCTCTAGGTCATGCCTGAAAACCGCCTACCTCACAGCCTCACCCTGGGTATCTTGAGTGGGGCAGGGGCTAGAGTTGAGGAAGAACCATGAGAATGAAATCAGGCAGCCAAGAAAGAGAAATCTTCTAGTTTTGACCGTGAACTTTGTAGCCAGTAGTGACAAAGCTGTGAAGCTTCATTTTTCTCTGGGTGCTTTCCCTTCTGTTGCTGGAACAAAGACCAAGGTTTACCCTGTGGCTGCGTGTCATTGGCCTAGCTCCAAGCAGGGTCTGGAGGAGGTGACCTAGCCTACCTTAGAAGCCCCGCCTCCCGAACAAGCCTTTTGGAATTCAGGAGATTAGACCTTTTGGGGGGGGGGGCTAGGTCTGACTCCAGCTCCTACTTAGAGGGGAACCCCCCAGGATTGAGGTTTCCCAGAGGGTACCACTTGGGTGAGCAGCACTTGGTGGCTGGAATTCCTGCGTGAGCAGGGAAGTAGCAAGTATTTAGCCAGTTTTGGAGATGAGAATGTTAACATTTTTCAGAGACTCAAGTCTGCGACCCTCACCCTCCCAAATCCAGTACCTTGGGGTGGACCCTGGGGTGGGTCCTTAGTGTGCTGGACAAGGAAAAGTTACAGATTAAATGGAAAGTCAACAAGCTAGGGTATAGCCAGTGAGCCCTGCCCCAGGTCTGTGTTTCTGCCCAGGCCGGGTCAGAGTGCTTGAGTGTATGTGCATGTGCACGCGTGGACAGGTGTGTGGACACGTGATTGTTTGCGTATGTTTGTGATTCTTGAGTCCTAGCCTTTCTGTGTCTGAGTGGGCAGATCTGGATATATTCTGTGTACCCATGTCCCCAGGAGAGTAAGCAAGGAGCTGTTCTCTCTGTCTTGGTGTGTTCTCTAAGCTTACACACAAGCTAGCCATAAAGTGTGCTGGGCGGTGGGGAAAACCAAGAAGGGGAGGGGGACCAGGCATGCTGCCTGCTCACCTTCTCTGGGTAACATCCTCCATGTGATGTAGGGCCCTACCAACACAAAACCATAAGTTATGCTTCCAGGCTCCATGCAGCCCCAGGTTTCCATGAGCAGACAGTTTGTTCTCCTTAATGGTATCTCCTAAATTAAGGTATAAACATTTTCAAATACCCATTAATAATTCCTCAAACATTAGTCATTTGTGGACTTCAACTCATAGAAATTCAACATCAGAAAGCCTGGTTGCAGTTGAACTTCTACTCCAGAACTCTAGACTCTCGAGGCCTCAACCCCTTGGGCGATCCTCACTTCCAGGCTGTGGGGCTCTTTACCTCCCGAGGCAGCCCCATTCATTAGAAAACTCTTCCTTACTCCTCCAACCTAAGGACATTCTGCCCACTTACCAATAGGAGCAAGTGTCACTGCAAAGTAGCACTTTCCTTTATGGTCGTGAAAAGAAAGCACACTCCAAGGAAAGACAACAAAACCTTTCCTGGTTTAAAGGATGCTCCCTGAGTTGGTGTTACAAAGGAGTCCCTGTGATCCCTTCCTCCTTTCCCAGGTAAAGAGGTGGTGCCTTTGATTGCATCTCAGCTCAGCCTCTGTTGTTCTAAGATTTGGCTTTAATTCCTTTTGGTCTTTCATGTCCTCTTTCTCTTCATTCCCCAGCTCCAGCCTACACCCCTGAAACACTTTGACCCCACCCACAAGTCTCATGGCTTTGTGCAGGGGGCGCGTGGAGGGGTGGTCATTGGCCAGCCTGGGCCCTTTTGGCCAGAAGGGCTCCTTGGGATGGTCTTCAGGGAAGAGCCTGCATCTGAGTTCTTTTCTCTGGTTCCTGATTGAGGGCTCAGGTTTATCTTCCTGTGGCCCCCTTGGCACAATCCTGGTCTTTTGAAATATATCTTTCCTTTCTTTTGCTGCCCCCATTGGCTGGGAGGTCTTGCTATAGTGTCTTCTCCTTGGTTGACCTTCAGGAACTTGATGCCATTCCTGAGCCAGGAGTACCCTCTCGACTGTCCTTGGGATGTTAAATATGCCGAAGGACTGGGTATATCTCTCTGCTCTATTTATTTCTTCCCTTTGATTCCTCTTTCTAAGCTAGTCTTCCACTCGTGACAAAGCCTTCTTTTCATCCTTGGTGACTCAATTTTATAAATAACCTTTGGTGTGGAATCTTGACAAAGACTCTCTGAGGGTCTTGATTTTTTTTCTTGTCTGGTTTTCCTTTATCCATATGCCACCCTTCCCCCCTGGACTAGGAGAATAAAAGCAGAACTCCCCCCGCCCCAACTCACTTTGGCTAGGCAGAAATGTACCATTTGACCCAGAGGCAGCTCTGGGATCACTGCCATGCTTGGAGGAACCTGCTAACTCCTCAGGAAAAAAATCCTGACACAAACCAGATGTAACCTTCTGTCTGGCTGCCAACATCTGGAATGCTGGCAGGGACTTTGCACTCAGGCCGCAGCGAGCTGCCAAGCCCGAGCATTTTAGAGGTGGCTCTGATCTGCAGAGAGGTCTTGCAACCTCTTTTTCCAGCTCAGCCCTGTATTCTGGATTTGGCTGCCTGGAGGGAGAGGCAGCAGTTACAATTGGGTTTTTCTTGAGTTCAGATAGAGGCTTGAGATCCCAGGGAGGGGGCGCAGGCCCAGTCTTACCACCCCTGTCTCCAGATCCCCAGTGCCCTGGCTCTGGACAACAGGCATGGACTTTGGATGGGGTCTGAAATCTAAGAGTAGGGGAATGAAGGGATGTGGAAAGTATTCTCTTGGTCCTGGGCCACACAGAGCATTACTCAAGTGTACACACACACACTCTTTCACATGCAGGCATGCACACTCACTCCCACTTGTCTCCTGTCTAGCCAATGGGGAGAGTCTGTTGGGTCAGATTTCTCATCACTCACGGAAACTTTGATTCTGGCCGTTTGGAAGAGGGTCAGGGGAGCCGACAGCCCTAGGGATCCCCTGGCTGGCTCAGCCAGATGCTGAAGAGCAGGAAAAGAGACAGGAAGAGAGCGGACTGAAAGGGGGATGGGGGAGCTGAGTGGAGGGCCCAGGGGACCCTCCTGCTGTCTGGGCAGCTGTAGCTGGTGACTCATCTGAGGGCCGGACTGGGTAGGGTGAGGGACAAGTCAAGGACTTCAAGAGGAACATTCTCCTGAGGAGATCCAGGAGAGTGGAAAGGAGATGGGGTGCTGCCTTTACTTTTTCCTGCTCCTAACCCCCCGCTTTTCCTCTGTCAGGCTAGAGAATCCCCAAGAAGAAGAAAGCAGGTGGGAGGCTGGGCTGGTGTGCTGCCCTGTTCTTTGCTGGTGCTGACCTTTCCCCATCTTGGCCTGATTGCAGACAAGGATGAGGGTGATCACCCCAACAACAGCTTCGGCCCCTGTAGTACCCATGACCACAAGTGCCTGCAGAAGCACTTAGCCAAAATGCGAGACCGGAACATCAATGGGGGCAAGATGAAGGTCATCGGGGTGCCCCGGGAGGAAGCCCGGCCTATGGTGAGGACCTCTGACCTCAAATGCACATGTTCACAGCACACACACCACTACCATTCTTTGGATGCCTACAGTGTACAGGATGCACCGAGTATACATCATCAGGACCCAGAGAGTCCTCATTCTTTTCTTAGAATTCCATTTCTGCTCAGTTCTCTGTTGGTACAGCTGAAGTGATTGTTAAATACAGAAATACTTCCATACTGGTTAGTAACCATGGTTGCCCCAAGCCTCCTGATGTTCTGTGGCCCTTCTCTTAGATTCCCCACCCCAGACTTTCTCAGTCTCTAAAGGATTAATGCCGGCCATAACAGGGGGCCTTGGGACCCTGCTCCAGGGTCCGGCAAAGGTCCTTTCTGATGGGTGGTTCTGATGGCTCTGTGCCTGGATCTTATAAGTTGTTGATTGCATGATTTCACTCATCCCTCCTGCTTAGAAACCACCCCCTTCCAGTCCTGCACCATAGGTTTCCACAGCTTCTTTCCCACAGGACCCCTTCACTTCACACCTCTCCTTTTGAAAAGCTCTTTGGCCCAAGACCCTGTCTTCAATGTCCCTCTGCTCTCCCTACCAGTGTCCCCAGAACTCAAGCCATGCCCTTCACCTCATTGGGGCCTGCCCAGCCTCCGGGCCTTGACCCTCCTTTTAAGGCCTTCAGCCCTGAGATGATGACCCCCACAGCCCTGGTTCTCTTGCCTCTTTTCCCTTCTGCTGAGCAGTTTCATCCTTCCGCTCTCTTCCAGCCCCAGGGCTCCTGCCAGAGTGAGCTGCACCGGGCCCTGGAGCGGCTGGCTGCCTCACAGAGCCGCACCCATGAGGACCTCTACACCATCCCCATTCCCAACTGCGACCGCAACGGCAACTTCCACCCTAAGCAGGTGGGTCTCCATCTCTCTCCTGCTTAGCCTTGGCCTCAGCTCCAGGATCCCTTGATAGGGTCATCCAGGATAGATGGGAAGGGGGAAGGGGGAGGCTCCCCAACCCACCCCCAACCCCTAGGACCGTCCCCAAACCTTCCCCTCAGCCTTAGGACCTCAGCTCATTTTGGAGATGAGGCAACTGAGGCCAGAGTCACAGAACAAGTTAATGGCAGACCAACTATCCTGCCTCCCCATCCAGGACTATTTTCATCACCTCTTGATTCAACATTGGTGACGTTCCCCTAGTATTCCTGCCTCCCAATACTTTCTCACTCACCCTACTCCCTTCCTATAAGTAGTTCTCCTTTGTCATGGAATGTCTGTCTCACCCTCGAAATGGAGGGACTAAGTCATGAGGGGTTAAGGAGGGAACAGCCTATCCCTTACCCCAAGGTGAGCAGCCAAACCACCTGGGGTACAGCCAGGATAGAGATGATGGCAGATCTAACAGCTGGAGATAGGGATTTTGGGTGGGAGCGGAGGAAGGAGGTGGGCAAGAGAGGAGACATGAATGTAGAAACTTCTGTGCCCTCTCACATCCTTAGAACATGGATTCCTCTGACAAGCACCCAGGAAGCTGGAATGTTTAAGAAGGCTGGCCTGCCACAGCCCCAAACTCTGGCCTGTCAGAGTTGGGCCCAGATGGAAGGGTGGCATATCTGGGCAGGGCACTGGGGTGCCTTGTGTTGGGTGTTCCTTGGGGAGCCTTGGCCTAGATCTCCTTCTCCAGCTCCTTGTGGACATAGGCACACATTCTTACACTTCATGCTCTATAGAAAGATCCACAAAGTGGGTTGCCGCTCAGCCAGCAGAGGCCTAGCCAGGAGAAGAAAGGCTGCCCTTGAGTCTGTACATCCCAGGATGGCATGAGGATGTTATAAGTGGTGTGCAATGAGTTGGGGATCAGCGAGGGCCCCACTAAACCAATGCCAAACCTGTCTCCAACCTTTACCCCAACACCAATTTTATTTTTGTCTCAATTTTTTTTTAAACCTCCACCGGAGGATATTTTTTTCATTGCTTTTCACAGAGAGTGGAAGGAGGAGAGAGAGAGAAACATCGATGTGAGAGACACACATTGATTGGTTGCCTCCTACATGTGCTCCAACTGGTGTGGGGGATCAAGCCTGTAACCGAGGCATGTGCCCTTGACCAGAATGGAACTGAGACCTACTTTAGTATGCAGGCCATTGTTCTAACCACTGAGCCAAGCCAGAGAGGGCTGTCCCAATTTTTAAAACCTTTTTTCCCTAACTAAAAAAATTAATAGACTTTGCTAGAGAAGTTAGGTTGACAGAAAATTGAGCAGGAAGTACAGAGTTCTCATTTACTCCCCCACCCAGTTTTTCCTATTAACATCTTGCATTAGTGTGGTACATTTGTTACAACTGAGGAACTAATACTGGTACATTTAAAAAAATTTTTTTAAAAAAATATGTTTTTATTGATTTCAGAAAGAGGAAGGAAGTGGGAGAGAGAGTAGAAACATCAGTGATGGGAGAGAGTCATCGATTGGCTGCCTCATGCACACCCTCTCTTGGGGAATCCAGCCCTCAACCAAGGGCATGTGCCCTGACCAGGAATCGAACGTGACCTCCTGGTTCATAGGTCGACGCTCAACCACTGAGCCACGCCGGCCGGGCTTGACACATTATTATTAACTAAAGTCTATAGTTTACAGTAGGGTTCACTCTTTGTGTTGACAGTTCTATGGGTTTTCTTCCCTCAATTTTTTTTCCTACGGAAATTTCTGACCCTTGATGCCCAGACCAGTTCTGACCCTTGAGACACCCTTCACTCCAACTCTAATCCAGACTCTGAAATACACCTTTGCCCCCTGCCCTCCCTCCTCCCCCTGTCTAATTCTGACCCAAACTTGAGCCCAGCTGCTTCCGTTGTTTTGACTTTGACCTCTTTATCCCAATTCTATTTCAGACCTGGGCTCTAAGCCTCACCCAACTCAAGTTTTAGTCGTAATTCCCAATTCCACTGCAGTCCTTACCCTGATTGATGCTACCTTAACTTCAACTTGGACCCAGCTATGACCCATAATCCCATTCTTAAAGTTCCAACCCAATGAGAATGCATTCAAAACATCTCCAACCTGCACCTTAGCCTTTCAAATCCAGCTTCACCTCTAAATCCTATGGATCCAGCCATCCCTCCAGGAAGGCTATAAAACGTCCTCAGGGCCCTGCCTTTTAAAACTCTCTGGGCTTTTCCTTCTTGACCAAGTTCTCTGTCTACTCCAGTGGTCTCAGAAGATTTGTGCTCATGAAAGAGCCTCTGCCCTCAGAGACCATCTTGGAGCAATTTGACTGACTTGGGGTCTGGGCTGGGATTGGGGCCAGCTGCTTGGTAACTGACCTCTCCTGCCCTTGTCTCGACAGTGCCACCCGGCCCTGGATGGGCAGCGCGGCAAGTGCTGGTGTGTGGACCGGAAGACAGGAGTGAAGCTTCCAGGGGGCCTGGAGCCGAAGGAGGAGCTGGACTGCCACCAGTTGGCTGACAGCTTCCGCAAGTGATCCCTACCAGCAGGCAGGGGGCTCAGTGTCCCCTGCCCCCCCTTCCCCTGGAGGCTGCAGAGCTGACCTGGAGCCCAGGTCTGAGTCCTGGCTCTGCCTCTGGCCTAGAAGTTTTCCTCCGGGTGTGTGCTGTGTGTGTGTGTTTATAAGCATGGGTGTGGCCTTGGGGTGAGCCAGAGCCTAGGGATGTCCTCTTTGGGCTTAGATAGCCTGAGAGGCCTGAGAGTGGCAATGGGGAGCCCTGGTGTGTTTCCAAATTGATCCTGGATTCATTCATTCATTCATTCATTCAGCCATTTAAAAACATTTATTGGCTACATATTACATGCCAGCTCTAGTTTTTAGCCCTGGGGTTCTTATTCTAACTTCCTCCAATTTGGACATGTGGGGCCACCTCCTACAAGGTGAGCACAAGTCTGTGGGAGACGAGAAGTCTCAGTCCCATAATCAGAGGAGGGAAGTAGACATGTCCCTTGACCAATGTCCCTCCCCGCATAGAGTGGAGGCCATAGGGAAGGTGTGGGGTAGCAGATGGCTCAATGATCAGGAGACCAGACCCACTCCCAAAGCTAAGGGCTGCCAGGCTCCTCTTCTCTTCCTCACTAGGTCCTTCCAGGGGGAAGGACCTGCAGAGACAGGCCTACTTTGGGGTTGGGCATAGTGCCATCTGTTTGCCTGGCAACTGAACCCCTGATATGGAGTAGGGAAGAGGGTCAGAGGAAGGCCTTCAAGACAGAGGGCTGGGCAGTGGGGCCCATGTCTGAGCAGTCAGGGTGGGAGGAAAGAATGCGTGATCGGACTGCATGTGCCTGATGGAGAAAAGGACAGCATACTGGGGATGTAGTGCTGAGAGTGAGGGATTTGCCTGGGGTCCTGCTTCCTTCCATTTGTGGCCAGAGCCATGAAATCACCAGGATGACTCCATCCTTCAGTGGCTCACAGCCTGTAGCTCTGCCTCCAGCTCCACACCTCCTTCCCCTATGGCTCCCTACCTACCCCCTGGGCATTTTCTGGCTTGACTGGATGGAAGGAGACATAGGGACCTACCAGTTGGCCATGATGTCTTATCTTTTTTTTTTTCTAACAAAACAAAACAAAAAAACTATACAATTGTGTTTTGCTTATTTATTTACAGTTAGAGACAGGGATGTACCAGGGGTGGGGAGGCCTATGCTGTGTGGTAAAAGAACTACTAAGAGTCACCCAATTCACCAACCTCTCCCTGCAGCCTCTTCCTGAGGGGCCTCCCTGTCCCCAAAGTCTGTGCTGTTTGTGTTCAGACTCCTGGTGGGGAAATAATGGCTTCCGAAGGGTGGGAGCCAAGACAGCCCTGCTGGGCCAGAGCTATTTCTGGGATCAGCTGGTGTGTGGAGCTGGGGCACTTCCTAGGGCATCAAGCAGATTGGGTTTGCATCTGGATTAGATTTATTCCGGGGGGTGAGGGGGTGCTGCCCTGAAGCTGGGGGGCGGAGGGTAAACTTTCTACCACATTCCACATCTCTGCCTGCCTGGATTCCTGATTGGGGGTTGTGCTGATTTGATTCTGAGGGGTTGAGAAGGGGGCATCTTTGATCTTGCTGTCCTGGGCACACCAGGCTGTAGGCTTTTGGTGGCAGCCCCAGCATTTGTACCCACATGGTATGATTGGATTCCTGGTCATTTCCGAATATCCCTCCCCTTCTTGTACCTCTGTGCCGGGTACTGATTTCTTGGGTGGGGGTCCCTTTCTGGGAGTTCATGGGCAGCCTGTAAACCCTGCGCACCGAGCTGCTGTACTCTGAGGGAGTGACCTCCTGTCTGGCAGTCTCCTGGATTCCTAGCCCCTCCCCAGTTCCAGAGGTGCTCCCAGGCCTCTTGATTTCACTGGCACCTGTGCTGTCTGCATTCTGAGTCTGGGGCTGCAATCCTCACTCCTCTCCAGCTCAGCCATCTAGTCTCCCTGAGGCACCATGGGCCCGCTGCCAGCAGCAGGAAATAAAAAACAAAGTGACGCTGAGGGTTGCTTTCTCGGGCCCCTGACCACTCTTCAGAGAGCCCCCGATTTCTGGGGCCAAGGCCAAGCCATGTCGGGGCAGGAGGTGGGTGTAGGCTGCTGATTAAGTTTTAGGTCCCTAAGCCAAATGTAGGAAAAGTATCTCTTTAGATCCCTGAAGCATCTCTTTAAATGCTCTAGCCTTGCACCCTTGGCAGTGGGTGGTAGGAGGTCCTTTTCCTTTCATGGGCCTCCAGAAAAAGCAGGGTCTGCTTGGGAAGTGGCTGCACACAGCCTGGGATGTGCCTTTGATACATGTATATTTATGATGCATGGGTGTGCACACATGTGTGTAAATATAGCAAAGTGATACCTGAAATGCAAGTGGGAGTGTGGGCTCTTACAGGGCACGTATACCTGGTCTGGGTGTGTGTAGATGGTGCATTTGTGTCATGTGTCCATGTGCGGGCTGCATGAATCTGACTGAATGTGTGTGTGGTGAGGAGAGAGGGAGTAAGAAATTCAGAGTATGTGCTTCCCTCCTGGCTGTGAATGAGTGACCTTCACTTAATAGGTGTCCTCTGCAGGATTTGTTGGGGAGCTGTCTAGTGTCAGAGAATAGAGGATATGCATTTGTGGGAGGGTTACATACCCCACAGAAACACTGTTCCCCCACACCTGGCACTTGTCCCCACGTCCTATGTCAAAAAAAGAAGGACAGGCAGCTCAGTGTCCATGTGGACACTCTCCTGGGCAAAGTGAACTGTCTTGAGCAGTGTCCCCGTGGGGAGAACTGGGCTCCAGAGAGGACTTGCTGGCCTAGTTTGCACCTAGGCCTGCCCACCCTCGAGTCCAAATACCCTTGAAATGGTTACTCTAGTTGCCACAGGGGCACCAGCATCTCCGGCAGAGGTAGAAAGGAAGGGGTGTCAAGGACCAAACTCATGTCTTGGTGGGGCCACCATACCTGGATGAACTTAAACCACAGCCCTGAGTGCTCTGCCTTGCCTTCCCCCAAAATGTTATTCCCCCATACTGTGGCTTGGAGTGGAGGATGGGGAGCACCCTGCCAGGATCTCTGAGCCCATTGGTGCCGATCCACATCAGGCATTTGGTTTCCATTTCCCAGCTCATTAGTGGAGATAAGCCCTGATGTTGGCTGAAGGTTGGGGGCTGGGTTTTCCATTGGCAAGAAGACAGGGTGGGAATAGGGAGAAAAAAACGGAGACTTGGACTGACTCTGGTATTGGATTCAGGTGGGGGAATCTCTGGAGACGTGGCCAAGGCTCCCCGCCCCTCCTCCTATCAGGGTCCTGAGGTTCCAGCCACTGCCATTGCTTCGACTCCTTCCAGGAAAAGCCTGCTCCGTCCAACCTCTCTGCCCTCTGGGCCAGATTCCCCCAAGTCGCTCCAGGAATGTTATGAAGCACGCAGGAGTTGGGGCGCCTGCTTGCCCCACCCCGTCGGCGGGGGGGGAGGGGGGGGAGAATATGGTTGTGTGCTAAATGACCCTGGAACATTCCCAGCTAGAGAAACGCCCCCTGCATTCTAGACCCCTGTGGCAATGTCACCTCTGACCTAAGAAAGTCAAGATGTTGCAGTTGGATGGAGCTGGGAGGCAAGCTGGCAGCCCGAATGTTGGGTGGTCCCAGGAAAGAGGGGAGGAAAGGGCCAGGGTTATGCGTCAGGGGAGAGGGTCAAGGGGGAGGGGGAGTTAATGGAAACAGTAAGCAGAGGAGAGACAATGGGGCACTTTTGGGCACACCCACGGGGGAGCAGACACCACTCCAGCCAGCCAAGGGTCTAATTAGATCCTCACTGTCAGAATGACCTATCCCTTCTACGCCTGAGGCCCCAGGGGTTGGGGAGGGTTGGGGTCAGGGAGTAGTAGATAATTAGAAACATGCTCTATTGAGTGAGCAGGCACCACCAGGACTGCCTCTCTCCCTATCTCCCCCAGATCTCTAATCCCCTTCCCCAAGACCTAGACAATTCCAGCCAGACTAGGGGAGGGGCTGGTGGAGCCTGGGAGTAGAAACCGGGTGGGATTGGCTTCTTGGGCCTTTACACACTCTCTAAAGTGCAAACAACATATTTTCGCCATGTGATGGTATTTAATTACACATAAAAACAGAGCCATTAAACTGAAATTAAACCCTTTTTGGAATCACTTAATTCAGGGCATGACAAATTGCTTTCAGTGGAGGCGGCTCTGAAGTCCCCCCAGGCAGAAATGGAGATTAGCAGCTTCCAGGGCTGGCTGGGTCCCCTGTTCTCTTTGCCCCCTTGCCAGCTCTAAATTCTGAAATTGGGGTCAGAATTCTGAAATTGGTGGCCTTCTTCCTGAAGACCACCCAAGCCAAGGGGGAGTCTCTAGGTTTGTTTGAGATAAGAATGGGGGCTGGGTAAACACAGATTCACTGTCAAATCCACTCTTATGTCCTGGTGGGGCCACCATACTTGGATGAACTTAAAACCATTTTATGGATGGGGAAGCTGAGGCCCAAATGCCAAGGATTGAACTCTGCTACTAAGCCATGACCAAGGAGGCTTTTATTTTCAGGTTTGTATCCTTTTACTCTGGGCCTGGAGACAGAGGTTGGGGCTGGGAGGGTGAAGGCTGGGGAACCAGAGCAGGACCTGGTAGGGAGGGTAGATTTCTCCAGAACTGGGCTCCCACCTGGTCCACGACTGGAGACAGCAGGGAAGGCGTAGCACTGCCAAGGCAGCCTTGACATCCTAGAAGGCAGTCCGGAGCCCAGACTCGAATCACACAGACCTGGTCACTTACCCGCTGGATGAGGATGGGCAGGTGGCACCTTCACTCCTGGGAGCCTCAGTTTTTCCCTGCTGTCAAATGGGGATGACGATTCTTATCTATAGAGTGAAGACCAGTGGGCAGAATGCTTGAACAGGGCAGAGTTCAGTAAGTGGTGCTGTGAGACCTCCTTCTCAGGACCCCATTTATAACAAGGTCCAGTTAGGATCTGGTGTTTCTAGGACCTTCGCTTGCTCTGACTCTGTTTGCAGCCCTTTGTTCTCCCTCCACATTCCGTCTTTCCTTCAGTTTCCCTTCTTTCCTCTGTCGTCTGGAGTCTGTGCTTAGACTTGTGGATGAAAAAGGGGCCACATACGAAACCTGACAAGCGAAACCTGACAGGCGCAGAGGACGCCTGCGTGGTGGCCTACAAACTCAGAGACCGAAAGTAACCACATAGGACGGTCTGAAATTAAAAATTTCTAACTAAAAGCAGTTCATGGCAGGTAGTCATGTGCTAGGCCAGTATTTTTCCCTAACAAAGGTTAATCTTTATCTTAACTGAGCCTGTTGACTTTTTTTTATTTACACCTAGGATAACATATCTGATAATATACCTTTAGAAAATCAAAGTAATTTCCTTTTTTCTGGACCCCTCAAAGCACAACTACTGCACCAAAGCAGAGACCATAAATCCCCTCATTGTTATTATTATCATATTAATTGTTAACTATCCTACACCCACCTAAGTAAATGAAGTATTCGTTGCCCTAGCTGGTTTAGCTCAGTGGTGAGGGCGTTGGTCTGGGGACTGACGGGTCCAGGGTTCGATTCAACCAATCGATGTGTCACATTGGTATTCTTTCTCTGTCCCTTCCACTCTCTCTGAAAAACAGTGGAAAAAATATCCTCGGGTGAGAATTAAAAAAAAAGTAAAAAAAGTATGTGTATTTGTTTTATTTTTTATCCAATCCCAGAGATTCTACCCCCGCACCCCCACCCCCCATGCTTTGCTTTTTTTCTTCCCAGCAATTGTCATCAGTTTGGCCCAAATAAACTAAAAAATCTTGAAAATCCTTACAGGTTTGGACATTTCTTACACTGACAGACTATTGGGTAAGAAAAGGCAGGCCCATGCCCTCTGTGGTTTCCCTGCCTCACCTAGCCTTTGGTGGCTGTGTGTGAGACCCACCTGGGAGGTGTAAGGCGACCAAATGGGGCAAGGGCTGCCCTCTGGGGAGGGCTGTTGGGGGTGCCAATGAGGCTGTGGCCTCCCTCCCCCATATGCCCTCCACGGTCTGGGAACTTGCTCTTCTGATTAGAACCAGATGGGCCTGCTGTGGTTGGAGGTCTGTATCAGCAGTCAACTCACCCAGTGTCCTTCCCCGGGAGGGTACAGAGGCATAGGCTAAGGGGAAGTGGAGGTGGGTAGGGGGTGCTCTTAACTGGGGCTGGAAGAGAGAATCTTTTCTCTTCACTCTACTCTCCAGGCCATTGGCCTGGGAACTTTTCTATTAACCACGGAGGGCGATGGTGGTGTGGTGATCAGCTGAGGATAAGTCTTGCGCGGAGGTTTGGGTGGGCAGTCCTGGACCCTAGGACAACCTCCCCACCCCCACAGGGAAGCTCAGATGCAGGTTGCCAAGTAGGGGCTGATTGCCCCTGTCCCCTGGCTCCTGGAGTGGCCTCAAGGTCTTTCCTCTCACCCCTGGCCTCCCTGGCCTTGGTAGACAGAGGTTCTTGCGCTGGGGGTTGGGGTGGAAGGGCTGGGGCCCGGCTAGAGCCGGGCTGAGGCCCAAGGTTCCCGTCATTTCAGGCTTGGCAGCTACCCGACTGCAGATGGCTCCCCCGCCAGCCTGGCGGCCAGCACAAATGCTTTACAGCTGTACCTCTCTCTATCGGCTTGTCTTGGAGCCCTGGAGAGGCTAGAGGCAGAGATGGGGGGCCCGGGGGACTCAGAGGGGCACGAACGGAAAGCTGGGGTGGGTGGGAGACAGGCCAAGACAGCTGGTTGCTGAGGGCGGACAAGGAAACTTGAAACTCCTGAAAAAGTTTCCCCCATATATGCAAGGGTTGGAGTGGGGGCTTCCTGAGGGAGGATCGTGTTGGGGGTAGGGTGCTGCTGGCAGGGCCAGGACTCAGGGTACAGTCTCTGAGTCGAGCCAGAAGCTTCTAAGTTGGAGCGGCAGGGAGGGGAGTCCAGCCTTGTCCCCACCCAGGGGAAATTGGATCAGACTGTTCAGGAAATAAATTCAATTTTCCAGCATCATGGAAGGTTAGTCGGACAATAGAGGTCCCCCCCCCAAAAAAAAAACATAAGGAAAAAAAAAAGTCTGATTGCCTTTGGCTGAGCTGTTTCCCAACTTCATTTCTCAGCCTCAGTTCAAGACTTCTCATTCAGAGTGACATGTGACTCCTCAGTGACCCCAGGCCTGATGGCAGCCTGAGGGTCAGGCCAGGCCAGCTTGAACTGTGCTCCCAGGATCTGTGACCACCCCCACTTCCAAAAGCCCCTGGCAGGCCCAGCCTCAGGAGATGAGGGAGGGGCTGTGGTAAAAACAAAACCTTCCCCAAAAGAGATTTCTTCGAATTTAGGGGTGGGTGAGTCCTAAATCCCAGGCAACAAGCCCAGAAGGGTTTATATGTAACTGGACCTTAAAAGTTTTAAAATTTTTCTTTTGGGTGGGGGAGGTTGCTTTTAAAATGCAAATAGCCTTGTAAACCCCTGCAGGGGCTCTACAGAGGGGAGATGACCCTGCAGACTGGGGAAGGGTCAGCCTCCAGTTGTGCTATTTGCAGATGGTGGCCTTGTGGGGGACTCTGGTGGCTAGTGGGGGACTCTGGACACTGGTGGAGGAAGAGAGGGTCAGCATAATCCAAACTAGAGGGAAGACTCAGAGTGGGGGAGGAGCAGATGCTGCCAAGAGGAGTGGGAGGTGGGAGGGAGGAAAGACCACACAGGAAGCTTTGGGGAGAGCAGAACAATCTTGGCTGGAGAGGGTGTGTGGGGGTGGGAGGTGGGGAGTGGGGGAGGTGGGAGGGGAGTAAAGAGAGAGGGGATGGCTCTAGCCTGAAAGCTGGGAAAGATCACTCTCAAGATCAGGGCTGAGAGTAGCCTCCCAAATCTTCTCCAGCTCACCCATTTCACAGATGGGAAACTGAGGCCCAGATGAGTCTGTGACTTGCTTGCCTGAAGGCATAAAGAAGCTGATGGTAGAAGCAGATTAGAACTCAGGGCAATGTTCTTTTTGTACCATCTCCTAGTGGGCCCAAGGGGGAGGTCTTTGGGCACCCAAATGGAATGGGACTCTTCAGGCACCAGAAAGTAGAAACTAAGAAATAAGGGCTATCATTCGGGAGGGAAGAAGGAGGACCTGATGGAAGATTCCGGGTGAAAGATGAGGAAGGAAAATGGGCCACCTTCCAGGCAAGAAGGGAGAGGGGTGATTTTGTTAGCACCCTGAGCAGCCTGAGGTAGGGGACCAGGGTGGGGTGCGAGACCTAATCCCTGATGGGAGAAGAGGGGTTTGGCAGAGACACCAGAAGGAGGGTCAGAGAACCCTATCCTTGTGTACATGGAGGAGGCGGGGGATTGGATTTGATGACCTCTGGTTTAATAAGCTTCAGATGTCATCATTATTATCATCACCACAGGTTTGGGTCCAGATTGCTTGGGTTCAAATCTCACTCTACCACTTATTATGGTTGGAACCTGGGAAACTGACTTATTCACCAAATCCACAGTTCCACATTCATCAAATGAGGATAAATAACGGTACTTACATAGCGTTATCAAGATTAAATGAAGTAATATATGGCAAAGCTTCTAACAAATGCTTACTGCAGGCCTGATGTGTGCCAGGCACTGTTTTAGGTGCTGGGGGTTCAGTGGTGAATAAGATGAGCTGTTTTCCTCACGGAGCTCCTGTTCCAGCCTCATGGTACTTGGCATCTGCCTTAGGTGTTCAGTGAAAGATTGACAGGAGTGCTATCTTTTGCGTAACAAGCATTTGTGCATGTAGGCCACAAAGTGAATTCGTGTCCAGTGTGTCTTTAGGCTTCCCATAACCTTATTTTATTTTTTATTTACTGATTTGAGAGAGAGAGAAACATTGATTTGCTGTCCCACTTATTTTTGCACTCATTGGTTGATTATTTTATGTGCCCTGACCAGGGGTCAAACCCGCAACCTTGGCGTATCAGGAGCAATGCTCTAACCGACTGAGCTATCAGGCCAGAGCCTATAACCTTAATTTTATGGGGTGGGTATTGCAACTGGGAAAATCAAGGCTCAATGTTCAGGAGAGTGATTTGCCCTTAAATCATGCAGCTAGTCAATGGCACAAGGACCTGCTACCCAGATCTGCCTGACTACCTAGGCTTCTCATTCCTGATGCAGAAGACAGAAGTTGTGTGTGTGTGTGTGTGTGTGTGTGTGTTCATGCGTGCACATGTGCACAGGTGGGAGTGAGGTGAACTAGATATATGTTCCATCTCAGTGTTCACTGGGTGTCAAATCTGATGCTGTGGAAGAGAGAACATCTTTCTGGGGCACATGCAGGCCTCTCCCCAACCTCTTGGCCAACCTGAGTTTACCTTATTCACTGTTCACATAGCTGGTGAATGAATGAATGAGCAAGTGAGTGACACTCTCGCTTCTCCTCCCCCTCCTCATTCTCTCTCTCTGTTTCCTTCCCCCTGGCTTGTCTCCTTTCTCCAGAGGCCTGCTGCAAGCCAAGCTCCACTTGCCCTCCTTGGCAAGATTCAGCTGGAGAGAGGTAAAGGCTGAGCCGCCTTCCAGAAAACAGCCAGTCCCTGGCTGGCTCCAAGGGCCCAGAGTCAGGAAGAAAGTCTGCTTGCTGGGGCAGAGGGCCCAGCCTGGCCAGCACTGGGGGACTGTCAGGGTGAGAGCATGCCTGGAGCAGGAGGAAGGGTGCTATGGATTGAACTGTGCCCTCCCAAATTCACATGTTGAAGCCCTAACCCCCAGTGGGACTGTGCTTGGAGATAGGACTTTTAAGAGGTAATTAGGATAACCTAGGTCCTAAGGTGGGTTCCTAATCTGATAGGATTGGTAGGTTTATAAGAAGAAGAGAAAAATCTCTCTCTCCAGGAAACACACTGAGGAAATGCCATGTGAACAGTGAGAAGGTGGCTGTCTGCAAGCCAAGAAGAGAGCTCTCACCAACACCCAACGATGCTGGCTTCTCAGGCTCCAGAACTGTGAGAAAATAAGTATTTGTGGTTTAAGCCACCTAGTTTATGGTATTTTGTTATGGTGGCCTGAGTAGATTAATAATATAAGAGGGAATGGGGGTTCCTGGTCCTGCTCTTTCCCACATGGTCCTTCCAAATTCAGACCCAGGCCAGATCAAGTAGGCTCCTGCCCCAGCCTGTCTTGGGATAAGAGCCCCTCTTCTTAGGCTCTTTTCCCTTTCTTGGCCTGAACTACAAGTGCTCACAGCTTTCTCTTCCCATCACACTTCTCCCCAACCCTGTGTCCTGCCCCCACAGTCATATTTCTAAAGCACAAGTCTATTTGCTTACTCCTTGGCTGAAAAGCCTCTGATGTCTCCTCATTACCTTCCTACAGGATGAAGTCCAAGCAGGTTACCATGACTGTGCACTGTGCGACCTGCACAACTGTACACAGTGGTGCGAAGTCCAGCATCATTCATTCACTGAACTAGTATTCATTCCCTAGACATTCTCAGTTTAGCACCCAAGGCTCTCGATGAGGCAGCTCCTGCCTCTATCCTCTGCTTCCTTTCTCACCTACTCCTTTGGGTGCCATGTACTTTAGCCACAATAAGCATCATACCTTTTCATACCTGTGTGCTTCACACACAAGTTCATCTACCTGCTTATCTGAGAAGGCTGAGACAGTAGAGTGGGCACAGATTTGGAATTCTCTTTCTCTGTCATTTCCTAGCTAGGTGAATGTGGGCAAGTTAACCATGTGAATCTCAGTTTTCTAATGTGTAAAATGGGATTAAGCAAATATGATGTGTCTCACATTGTACTTAGTATATAGGACCCCCTAATAAAAGTTGATTTCTTCCCTTCTTTGCGTGCTGAACTCCTATTCATCTTTGAAGACTCAACTGAGATGTTGTCTACTTGGTAACATTACCCTCATTCCTTCCAAATGGGTAAAGTCTGTTTTCCCTGTTTCTCCCCCTCCTGCCCTGGGACACAGGGGAAATGTCAACTCTCTGTCTTCCTGGCGGAGTGGTAGGAAAGAGATGTGGGAGACACAACACGGTCTGGGCGATGGCTTATGAAGTGGAAGCCAGTGGAGACTGTACTGCTGTGGCCAGGGATGTGGGAGTGTGGCATATGTGGTCTCCTCTAAGACACAGCCACCACCTGCCAGCTCAGGTCCCCTTCTCTGTTCAGGTCTCCATCTCTGAGGGTACAGTACCGAATGCCTCAGAATCAACTGTTTTGCAAAAACAGACATTTTATTTTCTGTGATGGGAGATACACAGGCACCCATGGGTATATGGAGGGCTCTCTGCCAGACCCCAAGTTGTGACCTTGAGAACTTGGGCACTGTGACCTTGAGGAACTTTTCTAGCATTCTGCAGTCTCTGGGGGTAGGGCAGTGCCTGACCACAGGCTGGGTAGGCTGGTCTCAGGTGGTCCTGCCAACCCAGGGCAACTTCAGTCTGGTTTGGTTTCCTGGGTTGAAATCATAACCTGTCAGGCCCAACTCTGGCCAAAGATAATGATGCTTTGGCAAGGCCCTCAGCTGGGAGGGGGCAGGTACTCGTTCCTCATAGAACAAAAGTGGGCTTCTTCTCTGGGTTTCCCTTTCCACCCTCATGGTATGGTTTCCTTAGGCCCCCAGGCCTGCTAGAAAAACTATCCCAGCTTCTGGAGGATTGGGTGGGGGTGGGGGTGGGGGCAGTAAAGAACGTGAAGCTTCTCCAAGACTCTTGGAGTGGCTGCTTGGTTTGCGTTCTTGACTCTCTGCTGCCCCTGTGTGGCTGTAGGGCTAGTTGATGTCACACCACTGTACAGGGCTGTGTGTGTGTGTGTGTGTGTGTGTTGGGAGGCAGGAGGACTCAGAACGACTGGAGCTGAGGCAGAACTAGAGAGAGCTGACCCTTGCGTCTGCTTTGGAGAGCAGGGAACTCATTGTCCCCATGACAGGTGTGGGTTACATGAGCAACACTAGAGCAGCTGTGACACCAGCAGGGGGACACTTGCTTACCAAAAAATTAAAAGAAAAGATGGGACTTTGACATTCATTTGCAATGGAGGGGATTAGACATCAAGAACGTGGGGACAGCTGGGTTGGCTCTGACCCTGGGAGCAAGTTCCCCCTTGCTAAGCTGCTCCAACATTGGCCACTTGGCCTGAAGAATCCAGGGCAAGGGATTCAGCCTTGTCCTGGGATAGCTGCCCGAGAAGCCTTTAGGGAAGTGGGGAAAGGAACAGATATGGAGGGAAAGAGAGTCAGTCCATCCCTCCCTTGATCCTGACTCTGGCCAGGGCCGCTCAGTCCGACCCAGCACCGGCTGTTTGCTGTGAAACAGGGTCACAGGTCTCTAGTTCAGGTTGCTGTGTCAGTAGTGTCCAGGCTGATGGAGTCAGGTGTCCTCAGAGGCTGTTTTCATGTGGGGTCCTCAGATGTGAGTGTGCTTCAGAATCACAGGGAGCTTGTTCAGATGCCCACCAAAGTCTGAGAAGAACAGCTGATCCTGTCTTTGGGCCTCCTTTCATGGATGAGGAAACTGAGGCCCGGGGGTGGTGGTTGTGTCTGGATGAAGGGCACTGATGAAAGTCATAGTGGGTTCAAGAGTTTCAACTTAGTACCATTCTCCTTCAGTTCAATACGTTGGTCCAGCAGTGTGGCTACAGCTGCTTGTTCAGGAGGCAGAGGGGATTTCTGAGCAAGTCCCTTGGGATATCTGGGAACATATGCAGGGAGATCCTCCCTACATCCGTTCTGCATCCTGCAGCAGAGCACCCACCAGGTTGATGACCTGCGAAGCTGGCTGGACTGTGTCATACTCCGCAAAGAGGTGGCACACATTCTCCTGTGAGTTGGTCTGGCTCTTGGCCACAAACCCAAAGATCCTGGTGGGAGAAGGCAGCCTAAGTGAGGAGGGGGGGACCCAGGGAGGCACCAGGCCGGGAGGGGGGAACTCATCCCACAGTGTTCCTCCCTGCTCCTTCCCTAGCCAAGTGGCCCAGGTACCTCATTACTGTGGGAGCTATCTGGGAGGGGGTGTATGTGTCTCCCCTGTCAGCCTGGGAGACCCTTGAGTTCAAGACCTGGGTTTTTCTCATTTTGAAATTGAGCTCCTTGGGGACAGGACCTGTGTATTCCCCATCAGAGTGGAGAGGGCAAGGATATGTCTTGGTCATCAGATGGGAACCTTCCTACAGATTAAGGCTCCCTGAGGTTAGAGCCTGTGCCTCCTCTATCAGACTGGAGGTTCCTGAGGGCCAGGGCCTGTGCTGCCCCCATCAAAACCATGGGCTCCTGCCTGGCCGGTGTGGCTCAGTGGTTGAGCATCGACCTATGATCCAGGAGATTGTGGTTCGATTCCCAGTCAGGGCTCAGTCCCCAGCAGGGGGCATGCAAGAGGCAGACAACCAATGATTCTCTCATCATTGATGCTTCTATCTCTCTCTCCCTCTCGTTTCCTCTCTCTGAAATAAATGAAGATATATTAGAAAAAAATTTTTAAAAATTAAAAACCCCACAAAAACTATGGGCTCCCTCTTTCTCTAATTCCCTCCCCATGTTGGGTTGGGGGCTCTGCCTCGGGGAGATCTGTTATGGGGACTGACTGAGCAGACAGACAGGAAGGCCTTACCAGGAGGGCTTGCAGTACTTCTGCCACCTGTGGGAAGGAACACGGTAGTAGTGAGTACTGAGGCTTTGCTTCATGCCACGGACTCCAGCTGAGCAGGGAGAAGGGTCAGCTGTGTCCCCACCCCCACCATACCCCACCTTCCCCTCCTTCTGTTGCTCTTGGCCCCTGAGGTTCACGGGATCTTTCTGGGATCTCAATCCCAGAGCCAGAAGGAAACTTCAGGGGGCAGCCAGGCCCTGAATGGCCTTCTTCAGTTGGCCCAACCTTGAACTTACTTCCGTTGCTCGGGGTCCATGCCACAGAAACGGAGGGTGGTGAGGGGATAATGGCGCCGGAAAAATACCCTGGGAAGAGGCCGGAGAGAAGGGGAACTGGTAAGAGCCTATCCCAGGGTCATGTCTGCCTCCATCATCTCTAGCTCACTGTCCTCCAAGAAGCCTCCCAGTTGGACCCCTTATAGCCTGCGGTCACCTTTCCCACCGCTGGGCCCTGGGACACATGTCTGTACTTCTCTCCTTTTGTGGAGTGCTTCTGCCACGTGTCTGCCCTACATATTGGGGTTCTCTAGCCCCTTCCTGCTCCCTGCCCACCATGTTATTTAACTCTTTGAGGATAGAAATTACATCTTGGTGGTCATCTTTGTTTCCCCAGCCCAGGACCAGGTCCTGCTAGGCTGTAAATCTCTAAGCCCAGGGAAGGAGGGACCACACCCCACTGAGTCTCAGTGGTCAGTCAGAGTCTGGCTGGTGGATGTTCTATCGGTGGATGCAGACTTAGTCAATGACCAACGAATGCTGGCTGGCTCCATCTCCATCAGTCACAGCGAAAGGGGACTTTGGTGACAGGGGGTCATTGGAGTGAGGTTCAATGAAGGCAGATAACTTGCCCAGAGTCACTCAGCATGTCACTGACCCCACTGGGTCCAGGACACTGAATTCTGCCTTCATCATTGATCTAAAACCACCTTGGCCATCCCCTCCAGCTCATCCTGCCCAGCCCTGCAGCCCCAGGGTAAGGGAAGTCCCTTACTTCCTCTGGACGTCAGTTAGGGTGATGCCCTGCTCGGTGACTTTAAAGTGGACCACGGTGGGTGTGGGGAGGATGTCCCTCTCCAAGATAGTTGAGATGGCCTTCTGCACAGCCAGGACTCCGGTCAGGGTCTCCACACTCACAGAACTCAGGTACAGGACGTGGCAGCCTGTGGGATGCAGATACTGCATTGGGGCCCTGTCAGGATCCATGGGATGGGTAGAGGTCACCCAGGCCCTGGTCCTTCCTCTGCCCAGAGCCAGGGGACAGGGTGGCCTTTTTTTTTTTCAGAAATCCAGTAGGGCTCCTCTTTGAGCCACCAGGCAAACAGACAGAGACTTTGTGGGTGACTTTAATTTGAGGCCAACCCCAGAGGACTTTGGGATCATCTGTTGCTTTGCATTGCCCTAGCCCCTGGCCCTCCAGGTGGGGGCAGTGGAGGGGGAAGGGAGGGGAACGTTGTCCTGTGTGTTGGGGCATCCAGGCAGACCTTCCTTCTGTCCAGACCCATGTCTGGTGCTGCCTCCGCCCCCACCTGCCCTTGGAACCCTGGTTTATTGTTGAGAGAAGGGAGAGAAGACAGGAATGGGGAGGGGACCATTGTGCTCAGGGGCACAGAATAGGAGTTGTCACTCAGACAAGTGCTGACCTGTGAATGGCCTCTGGATGTGAGGAGGAGGGACCTTTCCCCTGTGGAAACCCCCAGGACCTCACAGAGGATTGCAGACCCAGAGACCACCTCCAGAACAGATACTGTAGATCCAAAGAGACCCCAGAATGTCCACATGCGCCTATGTGTGTGGAGGATGGGGTGTGAGCCTGCCAACCCCCTTCTTCGGCTGCCCCTCTTTCCCTTGGCCCACTCCCTGCAGCCTCTCATCTCCTGGTTTACAGGGAGGGGGAGGAATGTGGCACCTTGTTAAAGGTGAAGAAATAAAGCTGTGATGGGAAACACGTGTGGACATGCGTATGTGCGTGCGTGCAGGGCTGGGAAGTGCCCTCGGGGGGTACAGCCAAGTCTGGAGCCTCCCACGCACCACTCACCCGCAGATTTCTTCTGGCAGGAGGCCCGGCTGTCTGTAGAGGGGTCTGAGGCTCCGTCTCCGCCTCCCAGTTCTGAGCCAAAGTAAAGAAACAGGCCCGGAGGGGCGGAGGGTGGAGTGAATGGACCCCTCTCATAAGAACAGGCCTCATTAATCCCTTTGAACATCTCCACCTCCGCCCATGCCTTCAGGAAGTGACTGGGCTGAGAAACCAGGTGTGATTACCGTAATCAGGGAAACCGAGCCACTTTGAGCTCCCCAGCGCCCAGCTTGCAAGCCTTTGATCCCTCCTCCCCCCTCTCACTCCTCCAGCCCCTGGACAGCTGCAGTGACCTGGTCCTCAGAGGCCCCTGACTCCCTCACTTCTTCCGATCCACACCAACCCCAGGCCTTTCTTTGCTGAAAGTAGGGAGAGTGTTGCCATCATTCCACCAGAGGCTCCCCTGTCCTTGCTTCCTCTCCCAGAAGGCCCCTCACTGCTCCCCCTGCACACCCCAGATGACTGGCTCCATCAGGGGTGGGGCTGGGCTGTAAACTCTGGAGGGCACTTCCTGATCTGGGCTTGAGGCCTGCCTCTGTGTGCCTTTGGGTGAGTAACCTAATGCCTCCAACCCTACTTTTCTTATCTATTAAATGGGGTAAAGGCAACATCACTTCACAGGGTTGTAGTGAGGTATAAATGAATGAGGGAGTGCCCAATAAATGTTAGACCAGGAAGAAATAAACCAAACCTCCCCAAATCAGCTAATTTATGCTCCCCCTCTCAAAGAAGGTTACTATTTATCAAACATCCACTCTGTGGCAGGCATTGCACTAAGAGCCTTGCCTGAGTTGTCTCATTTTATCCCCACACCAGTTCGATAGGTAGGTATGATAACGGTTGTCCCCATTTCACAGATGATGAAACTGAGGCTCAGAGGGATAAACATTCTCAAATTCTCATAGCTAGGAAGCGGAGATGTTGACGGACCATAGGGCATGCACCTTTAACCATGACACTAAAATAATCCATAAATAAGGTGAGCCTAAGAGCCTTTCCAGTGAGAACAAATAGACCCGGTACCCAGATGTTGCCTCCTTGGGGCCCAGACCCACCTTTCTGCGGGATGGTGAGTTTGCAGGGCAGGGCCAGGGCCATGATGGAATGCTGGCACACAAAGGCAGAGAGGCTCCCTGCAAGGAAACAGGCGGCCCTGCGTGAGAAGGCCTTCTCCGGACCGCCATCCCCGCCCAGGATGGCTGGGCTCACCCAGGGCCTGTGGGCTCACCAAAGTAGGGCTCCTCATCTGCTCCTTTGAGATGCACCCCTTTGGCAGAAGACTCAATGAGGAAGTGGCGGATGAAGTCACTGCTGTCCTCTCCTGGACAAAGAAAGAAGAAAGCATGTAGGTGGATGGGAGTTCCAGAGCCCCGTGTTAGCCACTCCTGACCCGCCTCCTCAGGGTCCATCCAGAGGTCAGTTATCCATCCTTTTGCCTCTGGGATGCTGGTAGGAATCCTATCTCTGAGGCCTCCCACAAAGGAGGTGCCAACAGTCCCTTCAGCAGACCGTTCTGTTGGTCTTAAGATCCCTTGGGGATGCTTTCCTATGACAGTTTAGATCAAATCTCAACACTTTAGCCTGGTTGCTCTCTCCCCCTCCCAACCTCCTCCCACGCACTATTACTGTCCTCCAGGTGGTCCCTGCGGGAGTCAAGCTGGCCCTGGAGGGTGAACAATGCTCTCTGCTCTTTCTCCACCAGCCCACAGCTTCCCCCTCTCTTTGGGCCCATTGGCAAGGCTTCTTTGATAACCAATGCACCCCAGGGGGCACCTTCTTATTTAGATCTAGAGGCACAGGGTAGAGACATCCCATTGGATTTTCACCCTTGGGTTTTCACTCTATCACTTACTTGCTCTGGGGGTCATCTGCTAACTCTCAGTGCCTTGGTTACCTCATCTGTTTGTTGTACGAGAGCCACAATCATGGGTTTAGGGAGGGGCTGTGACCCAGGTACCTCATACTGTAGTGACCTGTTTTTAATCTCTTTCCCCAGTGAGGTCTCCTGGTGCCTCCACAGTGCCTGGGGCAGGGTGGATGCCCCATCGATGTGTGCTGCGTGTGCAAAACCATGGGAAAGCGTGTGATAAGCTGTCACACCCATGTTTTTACAGTAGGTCCCCTCGAGATAAATCCGGTCTGGAGGGAGGTGGGCACCCATAAGAGAGCAGCCTGGAGAGGGGCTGGACTTGCCTCCCCCTCTTGCCACCATGAGATTAAGCGGGGAATCTGGGGACTCGGGGAGGTGGAGGCAGCTCAGACTTGCTGTGAAAGGAGCTTCTCACAGAGCCTCGATGCTGGAGGGCAGCTGGGACGATGCTGAGGTGGACCCTCCTCCAGGAGTCATTGTGGGCCTGGCCCACGGTCACCCTGCAAGCTAGCAGAGCTGGGACTAGAACCCACCACACCCCATTGCCTCCGAAAGGCCTTGAGTGAGGACAGAGAGAGGGGCGCCTACCTGGTCGGTTCTCGGCCGACGCGGGGGCCTCCTGCACCCTCAAGGCAAGGCCGAAGGAGCCTCGGTATGAAGAGCTGTCCCTCACGACGAAAGCCCCCGGCTCCTCCTTCCTCAGCAGCTCAATTGCTGGAACGATCCTTGGGTCAGAGACTGTTACTGCCCCACCTGGACAGCCTCTGTCCCCATAGGGTCATCATAGAGCAGATGTTACAGAATCACCTTTTGTTCCCAGGAAGTCCTTTCTATTGTCTAACCTCCCCCATCGCTGCTGCAGGCCCTATTTCCTTGGGCCA
Organism: Miniopterus schreibersii; assembly: GCF_964146895.1. Taxonomy (NCBI): domain Eukaryota; kingdom Metazoa; phylum Chordata; class Mammalia; order Chiroptera; family Miniopteridae; genus Miniopterus; species Miniopterus schreibersii. The sequence goes on from NC_138116.1 coordinate 21,762,970, forward strand.
TGAGGTCTGCAGGACACCACCCTTCCCTGGACCTGCCACTTGCCATTCCCTCCTCTGCCATGACCCAGGGCTCCGACCACAGGACCCAGACCTGATTCCTGAGTCACTTGTCCCCTGAAACACTGTGTTTTCTTTTACCTTGTTCTCGGGTGATGCTTGGCTTAAACCAGTACTTAGAGGTGTCCATCACAAATTTCATGGTGGGCTGCATGTCCCTGGTGGGACCTGGAGACAACAGAGAAGGGGAACCCTGTAGGCTGGACAAGGAGGAGCTGGGAGACCCTCCCCCATCCCCTGCCCAGTGGTCCCATTCAACCCACCCTCTCCTATCCCAATCCCATTGCATCTCCAACTGCCTAAAGAGGCAAAATCCAACAGAAGAATTTTGGGGCTTGGTGCATTTATGATTTAGGAGTCTTCCCTTGTATCCTTGGAAAAATCAAAAACAGATAAAAACCTCAGTTTAATGAGAAACAGTTTCTCAAATCTAGTGTTGCCTTCTGGCGACTGAAGTAAGGGATAAATAAGGGATTCTGAGATGCATCATTTGTTTTATTTCACACTCTCCTCCCCCTTAATAATCCTACACGTTCTTTAGGGATATATTCAGGGGAGAGAAAATGAAAGAAGAGGTAAAAGAAAGGAAAACAGCAGATCTGGGCAGACAAACATGTGCTCAGAGGTCAGGAGATGGGATTCCTGACTGACTTGGGACAACTGTTTTGCTCCTAAAGCCCAGAGGGGACTGAGGGAACCAAAAAACTTCTGACAGTATATTATGCTCCAATAGCTTGTGAAGTTACAATGAATTTTGCTGTGAGAATATTTTGCAGAATCTGATAAGATCCCAGGGTATAATTAGTGATATCCTCGGGCATCACCAAACCAGGATGGGACTATCACCACACTAAGTAAATGCACTCTTTGAGATGCCAAAATACCCGTTGTCAGGGTCCCTAAGGCAGAGAGCAATGGTTCTTAATTTCAGCATTTTGAAAAGGTGTGTTGTGGCTGGTTGAGAGTAACTCACAAAAACTGTATTAAAATCTGCAAATGATTTGTCCTAGGAAAAGGGTCAGAGCAGATTCAGGGGCACATGTGTCGTGTCATTTCTTTTGCTGGCATTGACATGGCTTCGTGAGTGTGACAGAGCAGCCCATGAGTTAGCATTTCATCCCCCCTCCACCCCCGTGGATCTTGATAGTCATCCTATGGCTGAGGGAGGGCTGAGAAACAAGCCCTGGGAAGGAGATGGCAGAGCGAGGAGGGACAGTGTCCTTGGGGCTTGGCAGGGGGCTCTGCTTGTGGGAGAGGAGCACCTGGGGGTGCTAAGGCTTAGCCTTTGTTTGCTGCTTTGGGTTGTGGTTGGTTTGGCTCTTTTGGACGCCTGCAGTCACGGACTCCGGGAAGGAGGGTGTTCGCTGGTTTGTGGTTTTAGCTGTCTGAACTGAAATGCATTGTCTCTGTTGTCCTGTTCTCCCCCTCTGTCTGCGCGTCATACACCAACGTCAGAGTTACGACTGACTGACTCTCCCTCTCCCTCTCACCAGTTAGTCATCAAGTCTGCTGCTTCCATATCCTGAGGGTCTCCTGGCTCTGCCCCCTCTCCTCCACCCCCTGCCCTGCCCTGGTTCAGGCTCCGTTTAGGCTTGCCTGGACCACTTCATGATAAAAACTCACACAGAACCAAGTAGAAACTGCTCTCCCTGCCCAGCCAGGCCTTGTAGATCACCTGCCTCACAGCTGCCAGAGTGACCTATTGACGTGAGCCTCTGACCCAATCACTGTGCTGTTTGAGACACTCTGATATCAGGTCTCCTGTTGCCTAAGAGTAAAATCTACTCTTTAGCTTGGTGTTCAAGGCCTTTTACAATCTGGCCCCAAATTACTCTCCATGACCTCAGCCTGACAATCCAGTCATTTCCTAAACATGCCATGTGCTCCACACCTTCATGACTGTGGACTCTGTTCCCTCTGCTGGGGATGCCCTTCCTCCCCCCCGCTCTGGCCACGGAACTTCTGATCTACATTCCAGTTCCAGCGAAGATTTCACTTCCTCTGAGGGGCCTTCCCAGTTCTCCAGACTAAAGGGATCACTCTTCCCCTCTGTGGCCCATAAAACTTAGAACATTTCTTTACCCTGTGTTTACCCTACTGTATAGTTATCCTTGGTCTTGGCCTCTCTTTCTAGACTGTTTTCACCTCTATGTCCCCACCACCTGGCACAGTACTTGGCACACAGTAGGTAATCAATGTGTTGACTGGCCATTGAAGAAACCACTGGTACTTTGTCTGTTCTCCTACCAGGGGTGGGGAACTTTTTTTCTGTCAAGGGCCATTTGGATATTTCTAATATCATTAGAGGGCCATACAAAATTATCAACTTAAAAATTAGCCTGTTTTATTTGGTCAAACATTTAATTAACTCACCCCTAATGTGATGGCTGGAACTGCTTCTCTTTGGTGAGGCCTTGGCAGGGCCAGACCAAATGATTTCGCGGGCAGGATACGGCCTAGACCAACCTTACAGTGCTTGAGGTATTGGCTTACAACATACCCTCTGGGGATGCGGTGGGAGAGGCATCTGGCAGGGTCTGGCTGTGACTCCTGGTGGCTGGACAAGGGTTGCTGGCAGAAGCAGCTCCAGGTCGAACAAAATCCTGGTGTCCTGGTGTTCGCTGGGGTGAGGGAGACCCTGGTTCTGGGCAGCCATTGATCAGCACGATGGGTATGTCTACCATGGAGTTGGCGATGGATGGGGGACAGCTGCTGGCATGCTCCTTGGCCAGTGGTGGAGAACAGGTTGCTCTGGGCTGGCCCATGCTTGGGGTGATATTGCTGGGGACCTGGTTGTCACTGGCTCTCGTACACAGGGACGCTGGGCCAAGGCTGTGGAGGCTGGAGGAAGAGCTGGCAGGGCTTTCCAAGGACCTAGAAGAAGACTGATGGCTGGAGATGCTGGAGCGGAGGAGGGATTGGCTGCTACAAGGGGAGAGAGCACCAGATGGGCAAAGTGTTAAGGTGTTGAGGTGGACACTCAGGGGCCAGAGCCAGGCTCTGTCATTTAGTGACCTGGGTGTCTATGGCTTTGGTCAAATAAAATACTGCAGAATCCATTCCCTATTGCCCAGAGCAAAGGCATGCCTACCTGATCCCCAAGAGGCACTGACGGATATAGAAATGTCCCTCCACTGTAGAGTCTTTGGTCAATTAAAGTAGCTGAATGGGCTGACCCGCCACAGGTCATATTTAGGCTGGATGGATTCCCTCTGCTTTCCCACCAAGGCAGGTCTGACTGAGCTGTCACACTAGCCTCTCCATCACCCCATCACCCCCAGGAGCCCTGCACACAGGCTGCACCTGGGCTGGACCACAGCCACTCTAAAGCAGAGGGAATTCCCTGGCAGGAGTAGGAGGAGGCCAGCTCTGCAGGCAGCCAGGCCTCTCCCTGATCAGAGGCCCATGCCAGTGGGCATGGCTGTGGGATCCCAGTCTCCTTGCCAGGGGCTGCCTTGGCACAGTGGCTTTGGATTGGTGCGGGGTCCAGAGGTCCAGTGGCTTGGTCTTCGTGGGCAGGATGGGTGTGTGTGCAGCTCTACTGTGAGGCCTGCAGAGAACTGCCCTGGGCGAGTGTAAATAACGCCAGGCAGGTTTTGCCAGCAACACAGAGGAAGGAGGTTCTTCTTTCCTGAGTGGTTCATCCCAGGGCTCCCAAGTCTATTTACATCTCTTTTTTAAGGTTTAAAAAAACAACCCTTCCTCAAGATGGGTTGTATGAGGGCTGGAAAGGATTAAAGTGGGCCTAATTAATACAACGGTTCTGTTCCCAAAAGGTAGCTACAAGTCAAGATTTTTGTATATTGCATCATACTCTAAATGGAAGGCTTGAGATCCAAATGGCTGTGATGGCATAGAAGAGAGCATCTTTTCTTTTATTTTTGGTGCACGCCCAGATTTTGCTCAGACAGAGCAGGCTGCCTTTCTACGATTTTAGTGTGTGTGTGTGTGTGTGTGTGTGTGTGTGTGTGTGTGAGGTGTGGAGGTGATGTCAGAAGCTATGGTGGGAGTGACCTACCTTCCAAACACGTAGCTGACATCAGTCGCTGGGCTGGCTGACACCACGGAGACCTGGCTTCCCCGCTGTGTGGCTGGGCCTCCCAGCCCCTTTTCCAAGCCTGGAGAAGCCACCAGTGGGGAACCAAAGCCATGGGGGCCCGAGGTCTTGCTCCTTGTGCAAGGGATGAAGATGCTGGGTGAGGGCGGGGGATGAGAGGATGGAGCCCCGGCTGGGGGAGGAGGGCGCTGGTGCCCAACGCCTTGGCTCCCAGAGAAGATGAGGCTTTCGCTGCTGCTCCGAGTCTCTCGGGGGACGTCTCTGGAAAGGAGGAGGCCGCCATTGCGTGGGGAGCCAAAAGGCGGGGTGACTGATGGGCTGGAGCAGTGCTGGGGGCCATCGTGACACCTTGATGTGGTGGAGGTCACCTCGATGTACTTTATATCTTTGGAGATAGAAGCAGAGCATTGGTGAAACCCGGGAGCCTGGACTCATAGGACAGGAATGCTGAAAGGGTCCTGAAGACCACTGGTCCCCCTCTTTTATACAGACAAGAAAACTGAGGCTCAGAGAGGAGAAACTCACTGGAATCAGAATTAGCACCTAGCTCTACCTTCAGGGCCCAGGGCCAAAGTCCCTGTCTATGTGACATCTTCCCTTGGGTAAGGAGATGCAGCAGAATGAACGCAGGCCTTGGAGTCAGACAAACCTGGGTTTCAGATCTGGCTCTGCCACTTACTATCTGAGTGGCTTGACCAGATGACTTCATCACCTAGAGGCTCAGTTTCCACACCTGGAAAATGGGGTGACTATGCCAAGCCTCTTGATGCTATAGTAAGGATGAATGAAATGAAATGAATGTAAGGGGCTCAGCACCACACCTGGCAGATAGTAAGCCCTTAAAAATTGGGCACATAGTAAGCCCTTTGTGTATTCCCCACTCTCTAGGCTGAAAAGATTGCTTAACAGAGTGTGCCAGTCATCTCTTCTGATGCCTCTATTACTCAGGGTGTGTGAAGGCTGTTTCTATGTCTGTACCTATAGCGAAGGCTTGGCTGCACCCTGGAATCACCTAGGGAGCATTTAAAAGTCCTAACGCCCAAATTCCACCCTGCGCCAATTAAACCAGCATTTCTGGGGTGGGCTCAGGCCTCAGGTTGTTTGTTTAGTTCCCCAGGAGATTCCAGTGTGAATCAAACATCATCACTGTGGTCCCGGCCGGCAGCACACTACCGCTGGAGCTGGTCTGACTTGCAGAATCTCAGGCTCCCCCCAGGTCTGTTGGGTCAGAATCTGCAATTTTAGCAAGAACCTGGGGATCTGGGTCCACCTTAGAGTGTGAGAACTCTGCTTTAGAGCAGGAGCCCGCTGAGGACAGGGCTTGAGGCATTGCTGAGCTGTGGAGCTCCCTGGCCTGGCCGTGCTGGTAGCTTGTGTACAGTGACTGGTTATCAAACTTGGCCCAGGCTGCTGACTCACTGCAAAGCTCTTTCCTTGCCCCAGTGGGGGCACCCAGGACTCTTGTCCCCAGACCATGTTCCTCCCTGGAGTGGGGTGCCCTGTTGTTCTCCCCATGGTAAAGATGGACACCCCTCTTCCTGGCCTAGGGGAGGGGAGCTGACCCCCGTGCTGTTCCAGCAAAGGTGGAAGGTGGAGGTTACTGAGCTACTCGTTTCTGCAGGGCTGTGCGTCCTGCATCTGGCTTCCCGGGATGGAAACTGGGGCAGAGTCAGCAGGAAACTGCACCCTCAGCTCCTGTCTTCAGGCCTCCCACCCATTAGGGCTCTGGCACATGCACCTCGCCTGCTGTGACTATGGAGTCCCTGCCTGCCCCAGCCCGCTCTGGGGTAGGGCTTCTGGCTCTGCTCACCATTACTGCCTCTGTCTGAGCCTGCTTGGGCCAGGGTTGGGGTGTAGGATTGCATCAGATGAGGGGGGCTGGCAGGCTGACCTGGGCTTGCTGCTCCAAGGGTGGAGGCACAGGCCTGGCTTTGTCATCAGACAAACCTGGGTGTGAGTCCTGGCTTTGCCACTTTCCCGCCAAGAGGCATCAAGTAACTTTCCTAACCCCTCTGAACCAGTTTCCTCATTTGCAAAGTGGGGATCTAAAACCAACCTCCCACGGTTGTGGTGAGGGTAAAATACACGGATGAATGGAGCCTGGAGTCTGGCCCATGGTGGGCTTCTAGGAGCATCTTCTACCTGTCTGCTTTTGGGGGCAGTGTTCGCCAGATAGCTAATACTCTGGCTAAGGTGTGGGTCCCACTGCTGAGGGCAAGAGGAGAATATTTGGCACAATGTACTGTGGGCTCTGAAAGAAATGAGGTCCTGGAATGGGGTGGATTCTTCTGGAAGGTTGGCAAACACAACTTGTATTTTTATAGGACTTTATAGCGTTTACACCCATAATCCTTTCAAGCTTCCCAACGGCCCTTACGCCCATTGCCAGCAGACACTGCTTTTATAGAGGAGGAAACTGAGGCTCAGAGAAATGTGGGAGTGGAGCTAACATTTATTGCGCAAGTTTTAATAAGAGCTGGTATTTATTAAGTGCTGAGTGCCAGCACTGTTACAAAACGTGTTACCTGTATTAGTTTATTCAGCCCTCATGATAACTCTATTGAAGTAGGAAATATTAATTCCATATAACAGATGAGAAATCAAGGCTCAGAAAGGTTAAGTGAGTTATCCAATGCCACATAGCCAGGGAGGAGAGGAACCTGCCTCTTGCTCCTGTGCTCTGATTGGGGGCCTCTTCCTGGAGGAGGGGTTCCTTGGGACCCTTTCCCAAGGCCTTACCTTTTGACAAGGTGCCTGGCTGCTTTGGGGAGGGTCTGTTGGTCTGAAGAAACTCTGGGCTGCTTCCTTACTGGGTCACCCAAATGCTTAGCAAAAGCCTCGCTGAGGGGTGAAGGAAGCAGCGGGGAGAGTGCTGGAGGAGTCATGGAGCTGTGAGTCACCTCCTGCTCTTGCCCTGAGGTGGATGTGGCTGGGGGAGGTGGAGGCCCCCACCCCATCACCTGGTGCAGTCACTGTTTACGGGCCCATGGGGCAAGTCCGAGCAGAGCTCAGTGGATGCAGGCACCAGCACCAGGCCGGGTGGGTGGGTGGGGTCACGTGGGTGGGGGGAGCAGAGACAATATTAGACACTTTTCATTTGGGATTGGCAAACAGCCTTGCCTGGCAGAAACGGCTGGAAAATGAAATGTGGGGGCCTGTTCCAAAGAGGGGGAGGGGTGGCAGAGAGGGTAAAGAAAGGATTATGGTGTTTGCTTCTAGGAGTCACATTCCCTGTGGAATGGGGACCCTCCCCCCCAGGGTAAGCCTGAAGGAAGGTAAGCAAGAGGCAGGGACAGGGAAGCTGGGGAGAGGTTTGGAGCACTGGGGAGGTGGGGCCTCTGAACAGATTTATTCTGGGAAGCTCTGGAGGGTGGGAAACTACTCCAAGGAAGGGAGAAAGACAAGGACTTGGACGCTGGAGCCCAGAAGCCTGGGCTTCGAGGCCTGACCTGGACCACTCGCTAGCTGTGTGACTGGGGCCATCCCTTCCCTCAGTGCTCTCCTCTGCGAAATGAAGTTATCACCGGTTCCTTCACAGGGTGGATGCTGGAATCATGCATTACCAAAATCTTTCTGTATACACAGGGTGGGACAAAAGGAGGTTTATAGTTGCTCCTACTTTTGCCCCAGCCTGTATTTAGGGGAGGGATCAACATAGGATTGCCGAAGTTTAATTTTTAATTTTGCCAAGTTAGGAAAGAGGAACAGTGAACATTGTCTAGCACCACAATTATAGAATGTCTTCCCTCCAACACCCCAAAGGTTGGAAAGATGAGAGTGCAAATGAAGGGGGGATCCTCTGCCTGGAATGCATGTGGCCTGACAAAAACTCACCACTGCCCTGGGCCAGGGAGAGCTTGCTTTGTCACCAGTAGTGGTGGTCTGAGGGGAAGGATTTGGGAGGACAAGATGCATGAGCAAAGTGCAGCTCAGCACAGTGATCGCACAGAAGAACTTTCTAACAGGGAGCTGAGGGGCCTGGGCCAAATCAGGAGGTGGTGAGCTCCCAGACATTGCAGGTATCCAAGTGCAGGTTGGAGGAGAGAATTTTTTTAAAAAATTTCATCAGAAGGGACTGGGACAAAGCTAAGCGGCTTCTTTAGGACTCTGACCACTGCTGCCTTCCTAACACCTGAGTCAGGTGGGCACATCCTCATAATGGCAGGTCGTGCCCAGGGCATCTGAGAATATAGACTATTACTGCCCATTGCCCCCTCAGAGGAAGGGCCCAGTTGTCAACATCCCAACCCCATACATGGGGATGCTCCCCAGAGACTGGTCTCACCCCCACTGGCCTTGAGTGTGTGGAACCCCTGCCTCGGGGCATGAACATTAAAGCCCAGGGCTTGCTCCTGCCAATGGTAATTAGGCCCAAACCACCTTCCCTGCAGAGGCATGCCCAGAACTGGCCTCAAGAAGCAGGAAGACTCTTGAGGGCTCGATGCAGTTCTTTTAACAGGCCTGGCAGGCAATCCTCGGTGGGAGGAATAGAAAGCAGGTCAGGAGCCCAGGCGCCGGAGGACCTGGGTGCTGGGCTCACTTTCACCCTAGAGCCTGAACCTGTCCTGGGGCTGGTTCTAAACACAACCCTGGTGTTTAATAAAGCAGCTACCACTTATAATGACTCATAAGGTGCCAGGATTTGTGATAAACACCCAACAAATGTTACTTCTTTTAAACCTTGCAACACCCTTTGAGGTAAGAACTCATTTATATTTTACAGATGAGGAATTAGAGACACAAAGAAGTGAAGTAAACAGCTTGTGTAAGGTTTGCCTGACTCTAGTGACTAGGCTAGATTGTCTCCTTACTCAAGTCTATCAACCTCAGTTTTCTCATCTGTAGAATGAACATGAAACAGTCATGTCCTGGGGGTGAGTTGGGAGCATTAAAGGTTCTACTATAAAGTGCTCAGCACAGTGCCTGGATGTAGTAAATGGATGAATTCTATCTCTAGTCCTAAGCACACCCCTTGACCCATGCTGATTGTTTAAATCCCTGGAAGCCTCAGTCTTCCAGCCTGTCCAATGGGGCTGCTGCTCCTTGACCTTCCTTTTCAAAGTATTCTTAAAACTCTTTGTTTGGGAAACTGAAGCCAGACATAGGGATTTCTAGATCGTCTAGGATTCAGTGGTGTACTGGAGGTGGCTTGTCCCAGCTCAGGAGAGCCGATTGTTACACTGTCAGGATTTTGTCCAGCTGTTTGCTAAACTCAGCCATTATTAAAAATTAAAGAATATAAAATTACAATGAAATAACTTGTGGAGAGCGGCTGAACCTGGAAGCTGGCTGGGGCTCGGACAGGAGCAAGGCTGTGCCCTGAAGACCCTGAGGGACCTTGTCCAGGGCAGAGGCAAAGCAGTGCCTGGATACGGGTCCCCCTGTCCATGGTGTAGGCTGACACGCTGGCTTGAGCAGAGCTCTGCTTGCGTGCAACGTGTCCTGCCAAAGGCTAGGAGATGCGATCAGCCAAACAACAGTCAGGTGCCAGCTTCCGTGTGCAGTGGGAGCAGCGTAAAACAATAGAAAACCCCCAAGATGTTGTTCTGGGTGCAGCAAACCAGTATGTTCTGAGCAAGCTTGCCAAGGGATTGTTTTTGTCCCTCTCAGCTACCTGCAGTTTCCTTGAAGAATTGTTACCTTGACATATATAATAAAGACGCTGAGCTTGCTTGGGGTCACTGTCTCTCCATCTGAGGGCAGTGTCCCACCTGGCCCCAGCTTTGACTGTCTTATATATCTCTGTGTATTTCTTAATCTCCTGTTGCTCCCTCTCAGGATCCCCCACTTCCCCGTGCAGGTTGCGGCAATAACTTATATTAAAAACAGAGGTAATAAATACTCAAAATTCATTACATCCCATTGATTTTGCTATGATCCGTACTCAAGATTATTTATCTCTGTTGTATTGGTCCAGTGTAAATACTACAGAATGGCCTGCTCCCGGGTATCTCTTTCTAATGCCTCATTCAGGGACATCACATCGGTAGCTTGACATTGGCCATGGTGGGAGAATGTACACTGTGGAAACTGCTAAATGCTTCTTACCAGGGCTCTCCCTCACCCCACCAGGGAGCCAGTTGTTAAACATTTACTAGCACACTACTGCTTAAACACAACAGGGTTACCACCCTGAACAGGCTGAAATCTGTGCCTCTCCCACCCCACTGCTTCCAGCTTGGGCCTCCCTAGAGTAATTCTCCCCTAAACAGTGACAGGGGGTGCAGATAGAAATCCTACAAAAATTTTAAGGGGCCAGGTTAGAACTCATGGAGAGACACCATAGAATAGGTTCAGGGACCCCACATTTATCGAGCTCTTTTGTAATGCGTGGAGTTATAGGAAATTATATATATATATATATCTTATTTAAATTCTCTGAAAAACCACATAAAACAAGTTTCCATCACTTTCCAAACTCAGGAGCCAAATAGAGTGGATAGTGAGGGAAACTTGTATTTAGCCTTTTAATATGGCAGAGGAAACAGGAAAATTGTTGAAGGCTGAATGTCATCTCCCCATGAGACATCGCCTCCTGCTCTGATTCTACAGAAATTCCTTCTTCATGAGGTCTGGCCCCTAAGCCCCGCTCCTGGCACTGTGCCCCTGGTCCTTACCCAAGGCTTCAGGCTCTTCTTTCTTTTTCCTCGAAATAGTGCTCTGGGTAGGCTCAGCCCACGGGTCACCAGTCCCTCGGGGGAGCAGCTGGAAGGTGGGATCCAGTTCCAGAATCATCTGGTTGAGGCTCTCCAGTGATAAGTCAATGTAGGCATCAAGTTCCTCCAGGGCCCCTGAGGTTTGCTCACCACGGGACCGTAGGAGGCAGTTGGCTTTGGCTCCAGCCTGTGGGGCCTGCTGGAGCCTGTTGGGGGGCTCCTTGCAGGGCATGGAGGCCATCAGGGCCTGGGTTCCCCAGCCCTCTGTAGTGTAGTAAGGACACTGGGGTGGCAGGTTAGGGTTGGGTGCTGGGTGCAGGACCCTCCTGGGCTCCTCACAGGAAGCCAAGCGGACTGCGTGGCCTCCTGCCAGCAGGGGGCTGGACATCACCTGTGACATGGTGGGGACAGTGACCCAGCGGTGTACCTCTGGCTTCCCACCAGCCTCACTTACGTCCCAGAGGTGTCACTTGCCAACCAGTAGCTCCCAGGATCTGAAAGAGGGCAAGGGTGGCAGCTGAGTAACTTTTGTAGATGAACCCCTGCCTCCTCCTCCCCGCCCCCCCAAAAACAAAGGCATTTATTTATTCATTCATTTAAAAGCATGGATGCTGGAGCCAGACTGCCTGGGTTTGCATCCTGGCTCCACCACTTACTAGCCGTATAACATTGGGCAGGCTAATTAACTTCTCTGTACCTCAGTTTCCTTATCTATAAAATGAGTTAATATTTGTAACATGCTGAGAATAGTGCCTGATGCATACTAAGCATTATGCAAGTTATTGTTAAATAAAATAACTTCAATAGAAGTGTATTAAATATCTACTATGTCCCAGCCTCATTTACTAAATAAATACTAGCTAATATTTACTGAGTAATTACTGTGTGCATAGGCACTGGTGTTTACACACAAAGTCTATTAAAATCCTCATAACAGCCCTCTGAGGTAAAACTATAATTACACCATATTACAATGTGAGAATGGAGACACAGAGAGGTAAGTGACTTGCCCAAGGGTGAGTGGCTGACCAGTGTCAGAGCAGGACTGGACCCCAGGCTGCCTGAGGTCAGAGCCCCTGCATTTAGCTGCTACTTCAAGTGGGCCAATGTGTAGAACAGACAAGTAAGCGGGTGAACAATCCTAAACAGTGTCACCAGGGAGGAGGGGAAGCAGAGGGGACTCTGTAGGCACTGGTGGGGAGGTCAGGGAGGGCTTCCTAGAAGAAGAAACATGTAAAGGGAGTTAAGAAGGAAAAGCAGGAGCTAGCTGGCCAGGCAGGTGGGGGTGAGGAGGCAGGTTCAGAAAGCTGACAGACAGGGGAGATGAGGAGACATCACCCGGGAAACAGGGAGAACTAGGACAGATGGAGGGAAAGATGGGGTGGGGGAGGCAGGCTGGGTTTGGTAGTGCTGTCTCAACCCTGAGGGCAAGGGGGAAGCTACAGAACAGTTTTGAGCTGGGGAGTGACATCATCAATGATATTCATTCCCTGGGGGCTCATCCAGGAAAGAGCTGTCTCAACTTCCTTGTTTTCCTTACTGTGGAAAGTTCTTCCTGTTGTCTAGCCTTAATATCACCTTAGTAATTTCTTACAGGTGGGGCTGGGCAGGAGGTAAACGGTTCTAGGACTGAGGCTGCCAAGAAAACTGTAAGAAGCTGGGACATGCTGGCCATGCTGTCACTGCACGCCCCGAGTCTCACTGCTTGACCAGCAATGCCCCAACTCTGCTTCACCCTTTTTCCAAGATGCTTTCATCACATCCTGCTTCAGAGTCAGACCCCCAGTGCTGGACAAGGTACTGAGACCAGCCTGGGGCAAATGAAATGAAGGCTCCTCAGGAGCCTGAGGATTCAGATTCAATTCCCAGCTCAGACAGTTCCTTAAGGTGAAATCTGACCCATAGTTTCCTTATCTGTGAGATGGGCGTAAGACTTCCTGCCCTGCACCCTCCTAGAGAGTGACGTGGAGCCAATGAGGTGCTGCTTGTGAAAGCAGTTGGACAAACACTACTCAGAAATACTACTCAGAAAGAAATACTACTCAGAAAGAAGTGCTACTCAGAAATAAGGGCTTGTCTAGAGTACAACAGCTTCATAAGAATAAATAATAACAGATCCCATTCATCAGGCATTCACCACGTGCCAGGAGTTGATCTGTGTGTGTCAATCCAAGGAAGTTCTGCACCCCTAGTACCAGCCCATTTTACAGGTGAAAATACTGAGACTCAGAGAGGTTAAGAAATCTGCATGGGCTGTACACCCAGAAAAGTGGTATAGCTGGGATTCAAACCCAGGCTGTGGGACTTTGGACTCTTAACTCCTTGTATCACATTATGTTCAAATGCAGAAGAACAGCTGAGGTCCAGAGAGGGGATGTGATTTGCCCAAGTCACACAGTAAGTTAATAAGAAAAGCCCAGCTCCTCTTCTCCACTACTCCTGTAGGCCCCTGCCAGACTTCTCTTTGGCCGGGTTCTGGAGGGGGTGGTGCATCCCAGGCTCCTGAAGCGTGTCTATAAATGGCAGTGGAAGGGAATTGCCTCTGAGCTCCTTTCTGGGGGCAGCTGAGGACAAGGAGCTGCGGCTTTTTCCTCACATGCTCCAAGAGGCCTGGGTTTGCTGGGGCAGGATCTCGGCTGCGGCAGCGTGCCCTGCAGGGTTTTTGTCTGGGCCCTGCAGAGGAGGCTGAGCTTATTGACTTTATGGAGTGGGAGTTCATAGGGGGCCTGGGTCTCCCCCCAGGATTAAGATGCAGAATGCCTGCAAACTGATTTGGAAACTGCTTTTGTGCCACCCTGGACAATGTCCTTTCCTCTTTAGACTTCAGTTGTCCCATCTATATAATAGGGCTATTATAATAACAGATATGTACTCAAACTTACTCATTTCATTTTCTCAGTGGTTCTGTGAGGAGGGTACTCTTACTGGGGGGCTAGAGAGGTTAAGGTATTTGCTTGCCCAATGTTATACAGCCCACAGAACCTGGTGGTGGGATTGGAGCTTGAATCTGGGTGGCGGAGGCTCCCACACCCTATGCCTCTTTATAGATTTAGGACCCCTTTCACCCCTTCTCCTGGGATTCTGGAGCCCAAGGGACAGGCCTGGGGGGATCTTCTTCAAACTCTTCTCACTTGTAACAGTCCCCGAGTCACCCTGGACCTCCCGAGCAGGGGCTGGGCTCACTCCTTTATTCCTGCACATTCTGCCCCAACCAGCGCACTTTGCTAGCTCTTTCTTTCCTGCTCTGAGGGGCAGAGGAGGGTCCCTGGGGCGCAGGACTGTGTGTGTGTAGGGGGTAGGGTGGAGGTGTATAGTGGGCAGGGAGGGCTCCAGCCAGCTCAGCCCTAAAGTTCCTCCCACCCATTCCCCCTTCAGATTTGGACTCAAATCTCTTTCTTTGTTCCCAAGGGCTCTGGAGGGGGGAGATCCTGCTACTTTGGCATATCTCCTCTTCTGCTTCATTGCCAACCTCTCCTCTCTCCTACAAACCCAGGTCAGCGAAGGGAGAGGGTGAAAGAGAGTGAAGTCTGAGTCTCCCCAAAAGCCCCTTGCCTCAATACCCCAACCCCCCTACTCAGCCCCCATCCTGGAAGAGTGGCTTCTAATTGTCCCATCTCCTCCACCCAGATCCAGGGACCACAGGGACCACAGGGACGACGAAGGCCATGGTCCCCACATCTGGAATTCTAGAAGCCTGGGGGGCCTAGCACCAGGGCTCAGGGCCAGGCCGGGAGGCAGGAGGCCTGGCTCTGTGCCCACTCCCTTCCCAAGTCTCTGTGACCTCGGGTAAACCTCTTCCCCTCCTTGCACCTTGGTTGCCATCTGTTCACTGAGGGTGCAGATTTGCTCCCTCAAAGCGCTAACCTCTGAGGTCCGTGGTCCTGAGACATCTCTGTCTCATCCACAGCCTCTTCCCCAGTTCTCTCCACCTTCACTCGGAGCCCGGGACCCCCAAGTGGAGAAGCAGAGGGCAAAGCGTTAACCAAGTCAGGGCTGGGAAGGTGCTGAGGCTCCCTCTCCCTAAAGAATAAAGGCACCTACCTGGTGTCCAGGGCAGACGGGCAGCTGCCTTCACTCCTGGCTCCTGGGATCAAGACAGCTCAGAGGCCAGGTGGGGAGTAAAGGGAGGCGCAATTCACCTCAGACTTAAGAGCACCCACTATCCTGCCCTCCCTCCTCCCCTCGGGGCCCTACACGTGGCCAACGGTTGGCAGGCTCCACCCTTCCCGCGCCTGGACGGCTCAGGTGGGGTTGGCCCCAGCACAGGGAAGGGAAGCACTGGGTGGCGGCCTGGCCTGGCCGGGCCTGAGGAGGGCTGCGGCTGGGTGTGTGAGAGGGGCTCCCAAACTCCCTGCTTGCCCTGCCCTCCCGCCCCTGCCTTGCCCCCACGTGCAGCACATGCCCAGGGGAGCCCTGCTTGGTTGGGCAGGGACTTGTTTAAGACCAAGGTGTGCTGGCTGTGGGCATTCCTTTCACCACGTGCCAGCCAGGGGAGGGACTTGGGTTGGCAGAGCTTGCAGAGAGCGAGGTCCTTGACCTTGGGAAAGCAGAATGCCCCGTGGGCAGGTAACCCTTCCCATAGCTCTGTCCCGTGTTATCTGGGTGGGTCACCCTGTGCAGCATGGGGTAGGGGTTCACTGGAATTAAGGCTGGGCAAAGGTCTTCTTTTCTTTTTTTTCTTCTTAATCTGGGAACAGGGCTTTTAACTCAAAGTGGGGAAGCTCTGAGTGTCTGGAGGGCTTTAAGGAGGGGCTTGGAGCTATGCTTCGCTTCATTCATTCACTCACGGCTGTCCCTTGGCATAGTTTGGTCTGGCCCCCGGGGTGAAAGTTCACATGGCAGGAAGTCTAAAAGTCTGGGCATTCCCTCTCCCTGGCTCCAACTCCCTCCCTGTCCTGTGCCAGGGTCCCAGAGTGCTGTGAGGGGCACCCAACTGGACAAGTTGGTCTGAATGAAGTGAGGGAGCCGGGAGTCTCCGGCTCAGGGACTCATGCTGATCCCAGCAGTGGCTAATCCCAGTACCCTGATTATGTGCAGTGGAAAGACTTCTGGCCTTAAAGTTTTTGATACCCTGTGGCTTCTAGGAGGCAGGGTGAAGCAGTGTCACCAGAGGCCAGTAAGCAAAGATGTGTAAAGTTGTGAACAGGTGCTCCTTCCTGATGGTGGCATTAGAACGTGGCTCTGTTTGTCCATGCAGCCCAGATGGAACATGGCTTGTTGAGCAGTTGTGTCTTTGAATAAAGAAAATGGTGTCCCTCCCTTGGGGTGGGTGCAGGTGCCAGGTGCGGTGCACTGCATGTAGTGGGGTTTGGAGAGACAGCTGCTGAGTTTCTTGGGTGGAAGGGGTAGGTTCCAGGGAGGCAAAGTGTGGGGCCAGGATTGTGGTGGTTTTGGTGTTAGCCCTGGCTGCCTCCCTGGGGCCTGGCACCCAGAACGATCTTGGCAGTAATTCTTTAGGGCGGGAGGAGGTTGGTGGTCCTTGGGCTTATGATCCTGTGTCTGAGGATTACAGTCTCTCTTGGCAGGTTTAGCTTTTTTGACTCACATTTGACCACTTCTTTTGCCCTAAGCTCATTCTAGGAACATTGATTCCAGCCTCAGCCACCTCACAGACTCTGCCTGCCTACCCCCTCCCTCCCTCCCTCCCCACCTCCCTCCCCACCTCCCTCCCCACCTCCCTCCCCACCTCCCTCCCCACCTCCCTCCCTTCCTCCCCACCTCCCTCCCTCCCTCCCTCCCTCCCTCCCTCCCTCCCTCCCTCCCTTCCTTCCTTCCTTCCTTCCTTCCTTCCTTCCTTCCTTCCTTCCTTCCTTCCTTCCTTCCTTCCCCCCCCCCCCCCCCCAGGATTCAGGTAATACTGGCCTCACAGAATGAGTTAGGGAGTATTCTCTGCTCCTGTCTTCTGAAGGAGATGAGAGTGTGTATACTTTCATCCTTATAAATGTTCGGTAGAACCCATCTGGGCCTCGTGCTTTCTGCTTTGGAAGGTTATTATTGATTCAATGTCTTAAATAGATACAGGCTTATTCGCAGCATTTCTTTCCAACCTCAGAATACAGCAAGTCCTTGGCTGACAGAGGCACCTTGACCTTCATTTGCCCTCCCAAGAGAAGAGATTCTGAGGGGACTTCTTTTTTATCCTAGCCTATATATTGATGATGTATCCCACACTTCTCTCAGTAAAGAAGAGGTAAAATCAATCATCCATCAAACAAACAAATGTAGTTTCTAACAGGGCCTTTTCCTTGGAGAGAACCCCAGTACTTATTTATTCAAAATACATTTATTGAGCGTCTCTATGTTCAGGTACTAGGATTCAGAGGTGACTGGGACAAAGTTCCTGCCCCCGAGGAGCACACTGTCTGTGGGAGAGGACGACCTATAGGCAAACAAGGCCTCCAAATCCCAGGCTGGTGCTAGGCTGGAGGCCTACGGAGTGTTGGGACTGTGCCGCCCCATATGGTAGTCATCAGTTATGTGTGGTTTGTCTGAAGTGAGATGAGTTATAGGTGTAAAATGCAATTCAGATTTCAAAAACTTAGCGCGAAAAAAAGAGTGTAAGCTATCTCGTTAATCATTTTATGTTAATTACATGTTGAAATGATAATATTGTATTATATTGGGTTAAAGAAAATATATTCTCAAATCAATTTTACTTGCTTTCTTTTCACTTTTTGAAACGTGTCGTATTAGGTTCCTCAGGCTGCTGAAACAAATGACCACAAGCCTGGTGGCTTCAATCAACAAACATTTCTCTCTCACAGTCGGGAGCCTGGCAGCCTGAAATTGAGTTGTAGGGGAGTCTGTTCCCTGCTTCCTCCACCTTCTGGTGGCTGCCCTGGAGTTGCTGGGCTTGTGGCCCCCTCACTCCACTCTCTGCCTCCTCTTTGCTTTGCCTTCTCCTCTGTCATCTCCTTTGTTTCTCTCTTGTAAAGACACTTGTGATGGCATTTTGGACCCACCTGGATAATCCAGGGTAACCTCATCTGGAAATCCTTAACTTAATTACACTTGCAAATCAGGTAAAAGTTATAGGGGCTAGGATTTGATATTTTTGGGTGGCCACTGTTCAACCTACTGCATGTTGCTACCAGAAAATTTAGAATTACATAGGTGGCTTGCATTATATTTCTTTGGACAGCTTTGGGTGGCTCCAGACTCCTTATCTTCTTGATGATGTCAGAGGGGGCGGTTCTAAGGTGGGTCCTGTGTGTCCCTGGGAGACATTCCTGCAGGTGCAGCCCGTTCAACCCTCCCAGTGATTTAGTAAGGACTGAATTAACTGCATGAAATTCCTTTCCGCTTAAATGAGCCCGTGTGGTTTCTGCTTCCTGCCGGTGACTGATGCAGGTGGGCTGGGCCGGGGGGAGCAGGGCCTGCTGGTTGGCCTGAGCAGCCTGGCTTTTCTGTTAGGAGCAATGGAGATACAGAGGAAGCTTAAACAATTTAAAAAAATATTTTCATTTATTTATTTTTAAAAATAATTTTAAATTTTTTCAATTACAGTTGACATGCAGTAATATATCAGTTTCAGGTGTACAGCATAGTTATTAGATATTTATATAACTTACGGAGTAAGCATCCGATAAATCTAGTACCATCTGACCCCATGCATAGTTATTACACTGTTATTGACTATATTTCCTGTCCTGTACTTTACATTCCCATGACTGTTTTTATAACTTGTAATTCGCACACATTAATCCCTTTCTCTTTTCCATCCATCCTCCCAACCCCCCCGCCATCTGGCAACCATCAAAATGTTCTCTGTGTCTATGAGTTTGTTTCTGTTTTGTTTGTTCATTTATTTTGTTTTTTAGGTTCCACATATAAGTGAAATAATACGGTTATTGGCCTTTCTCTATCTGACTTATTTCACTTAGCGTATACCCTCCAGAGGAAGTTTTCAAGCAGAGCAGAGCGGGGAGGGAACGACGTGAACATATTTGTGCCATAGAAAAATTATTTTGCTTCAGGAGGGTGATGAGGGTAGCAGAGGTGCCGGATTTACTTTTTTCTGGGACTCTCTCTTCTTTGGGGTTAGGACAGATGCAAACGTTTGGGAAGGGATGTTCTTTGCTACAATGGGCAGAGAACTGACCTGGGTGACTAGCTTCCTGAACATTCTAGGCTCCATTTGTAGCATGTGAGGTAGGGATTCCCAACAGAGATGATAGTGAGAATTTTGGTAACTAAGAACCAGGCTCTGCATCAAGGTGCAGAGAGAGCAGAGCAGGTAAAAGGCCAGACTGCACTCTGGATGCCTGAATTTACACGTTTTCTCCATGGCCAAATTGCATTTTCCAAGAAAGACCCCCTCAGGGCCTCTGAGTTCCCTCTGAGCAGGAGGGAATCCTTGTTTTCCTTCTCCTGTTGCAGTGGGAGGGGCGAGGAGGAGAGGAGTGAGGTCCTCTTATCCCGGGGAGGGGATTCTAGTTTATGATGGGGTGCCTTCAGGAGGTGGAGCAGGTCTCAGGTCTTACTCTTTTGCACTTCTGATGCCTTAGCTATAAAATCTGCATGCCTGGCCCTGGCCAGTGGGGCTCAGTTGGTTGGGCTTTGTCCTGTGCACCAAAAGGTTCCCAGTTCAATTCCCAGTCAGGGCACACGCCAGGGTGCAGGCTCAAGCCCCAGTAGGGGGGTGCAGGAGGCAGTCAATTGTTTCTCTCTCACATCAGTGTTTCTCTCTTTTTCTCCCTCTCCCTTCCTCTCTCTAAAAAAATCAATAAAAAATATTAAAAAAAAAAAAAGTGCATGCCTGGAACTCCACCTGCATGTCAGGTGAGGCCCAATCCAGGAATATCTTTCTTATGAATGCCCCTTCCTGGGCAGGGTGGGTCTCCTGCAGTCTCCAATGCCAGAGTTGGAGGTGCTCAGTCATCCCTGAACTCAAATTTTATTGTTCATACATCATCAGCAAAGAATTTAAGCAGGTACCCCTGATATCTATTTACTTATAAATTATATACAGAGAGCTTTATAAATGATGTACATGAACTAAATACAAGAATATACATTAGTATGTTTATTTTAAATAAATATACATTAAAAATACATTATGTACATTATACATATGTGAATAAATTGTACATTATGTATATTATATTATGTACATTATACAACTATATAAATAAAAATGAAAAATGTAATAAATACAGTTTTAAAGTAATTTTTATGGCATTTCACTTAAAAATGGTATAAAATGCCTTTTTGTTCTTACAATGAGAGTAATGCCACTAAATATGCTTCTTTATTTCTGAACATCCTGGTTTAACACTTTGCGGAAGAGTGACGTGAAGGTCTGCTACTAAATTTGGTTTATCTCAATATTCAGCTTTAAAGGGCGTGACAGCTGAAAAGGAGGCCTCGTGAAGATACCTAGATCCAGACGGATGGGCCGCATTGTGTGCTTGGCTCATTAAATCATGACATTCAGATTTCAATTTTCAATGCCATTCACCAATTATGCAAAAGTTTTGTTCAAAATTGACTTTCAAATTTCCATCTTCTCTCATGTCAATCAGATGTTCTTGCAAAGAAACTGGAATATGTTGCATTTTAATGCTTTTAGCAAATGATTTAAAACCCACTCAAACGCTTTATTTGGAAGAGTTTTAAGCAAGTGAAAAAATGTCTTTTTGTTTTCTGTGGTTTGTTTTTTGAAGGGTAGATATAAAAGATCTTGGGAACACACAAGATTTTTCACAACAAAATCCTATAACAATGTGAACTCTTTGAAACCTTATTTCTAAATCATACTATTTTCCTTCCAAAAAAGGTGCTTTCTCAACAACTGTTTAAACTTCACCTTTACCCTGATGAAAAGAGATGTCATTTTTGGAGCGACATCTGCTATAGTCCTCAATAGACAACCTTGTCTTTCCTTTATGGAACATCAGGTGAAATCAAGTCCTAGGATTAAGGGGAAGCACCGCTATTTTCTTGCTGTTTTTTTGCAGAAATCTTTTTAGGCCACCTGTCTTTTTAAAAAGTGGATTAATTTAGTATGAATCAGACATTACAATCTGCAAATTCCACTGAACTGGACATACATAAGTGGCAATATGTCACGATATGTTGAAAATTGAGCAATGGAGGGAGGAGGCTGCCCCCAAGTTCTCTGCCTGATGGAGTACTCCCTCCTCTCTCCAGATGTTGACTAATGTGGGGGACACAATTGGCCAAAAACAGACCAAGTGCCCAGGTCAGTCTGGATGTTAAATATCGGTAGTGCTGAACTCCTTCCTTCCTTTTAGACAGAAATACACATAACTGTGTACATTGAATTCTAAAATTTTCTTTCCACATGCCAGTGGGTCATTCTGCATTACCTTGGGGTACAAGCACTTCACTTTGGAGGTCAGATCTCACTGGACGAATGGGTCAGCTGAGGCTCAGAGAGCAAGCAGGTGTGGCTTATGGGCCCATTGCAAGTGGTGACAGAGCCAGACGGAAACTCAGGTGTTTGCCTTCCAGGGCCCTTCCCTGACCATGACAGAGGGATGTGGAGGCAGCGCAGGCTGGTCAGTGAAGCACCCCCACCCCACTGCACACTGTTCTTTGGTCCCAGGAACACCTGTCCTCTTGGGGCACAGGGTGGGAACCTCAGCATCTTATCTACTCTGCTCTCTGGGGAAGCAGGTCCACACCTAAAACAGGTGTGAACATGTTTCTTATTAGAGTGTCTTTTTCCTTTCCCACCCCTTACTCCCTCTCAACGGCCTGGATCACTATGATCAGGGGTATGTCATGTGTCTTCTCTGGTCAAAATAATTTGTCTTTGGCTTTGGGACATAGTTTGTTGATTCGTACACCTCACTCAGCGTTAAATCTGAAATGAAAACCAGCCACCTGTATCCCAAAACAGACTGGCTGGGGCCCAGCACTGCCACCCTCAGACTGATCTGTTTGGGCCTCTCACTTTCCCTGAGGGAGGGAAGGTATAGGGACAAACCTGGGGACATCAGTGCCTGTGCCCTGCTCCTGACTAGGAGCAGCAGTGGCTCAAACTGCTGGGCCATCTGTGCAGGGCCTGGCTTGGAGAAGGGGGTCCCTGGCTAGCTTGGGGGGGGGGGAGGAGGGTACTGTGTGTGATCCTGCATAGCCCTAGGCTCAAGGTGAGCTCAGCACATGCACCAGGCCTCCTGCCGAGCCTAGCAGGTGAGTAAGAGCACATTCTGTGCTCTCACACCTTCCTGGTCCCCTGCCTGCATGCACACCCTTGTTTTCATGTCTTGAGCTTAGCTCTGATGTCACTGATAGCACCTGCAGCCCTTCACACAGCCGGCCTGGAGCCACGTGGTCAAAGGGTGTGACATCTGTGGCAGTGCACGTGCTGTCTTTTCCTCAGATTCAAATCTCTTTTTCTTCTGGGCACATAGTAAGACTACATTTCCCAGCCTCCCCTGTAGTTAGACCTTGCCATGGGCTTAGTACTGGAGAGTGCAATGTGGCCAAAGAGATGTAAACCATGCCACGTCCTTGCCTGACCCCTGAAAAACCCATCTGGGCTCACTCCCTTCTCTGTCCAGTGGCTTGATGTGAAGGAGGCAGGTGAGGATGTCAAGGCCCTCTCTACAGTGGGGGGGAAGGAGCCTAGGTCCCCGCCCAGGGCCATTGCACCTGTGTAAGAAAGAGGTCTTTATATGCAAAGCCACCAAAATGTTGGAGTGGGTACAGCAGTGGCAGGCTGATTAACAAAGTATCTGGCCCCTAGATGAGAAGTCAGGGGCTTGACTTCTTTTATGAGGCAACACAGTGTTGGAGTTAAAAGTTTAGACTCTGGCCCTGGCCAGTGTGGCTCAGTTGGTTGGAGTTTCATCTCATGCACCGAAGAGTCATGGGTTCGAATCCTGATCAGGGCACATACCCAGGTTTCAGGTTCAATCCCTGGTCAGGGCACATATGGGAGGCAACCCATCGATGCTTCTCTCTCACATCGATGTTTCTTTTTCTCGCTCCCTTCCTCTCTCTCTAGAATCAATGAAAAACATATCCTTGGGTAGGATTAAAAAAAAAAAAAAAGCTTAGACTCTGGAGCTGGACTCCTAGGAAACTGGTTAATGTATTTGCCTATCCTGGATATTTGATATAGATGGAATTATACAATATGTGGTCTTTGTGACTGGCCTCTTTCATTCAGCATAGTGATTTCAGGGTTCACTTGTGTTTGGCATGTATCAGTACTTCATGCTTTTTGGTGGTGAATAGTGTTCTATTGTATGAAGACACCACATGTGCAGGGCCCTTTCCTGACAGGCTCTAAGATGGTGTTGGGCTGTGAATTGGGGAAGTCAGCTGGTGGCTTTCTCTGTGCCTCTTGGGATCTGTCGCTCTAGAATATGCTCCTGGGGCCTGGGGGCCCAGGGAGACAGCCAGTCTCACCACATCCCTTAGTCTTTGCAACCCGATCCTGAAATCCCACCCAGTGGTGGTGGCAATATCACATACAGGATACTCCTGTTTTGAGGTTCCCAGCTGCCTCTGGTGAGGGTGCCCCCTCCGAGTCTGGAAAAAAATGGAGCCCTTCTCTGCTGACAATGCTGAGGTCACACAGGGTTGGGAGGCTGTTGGGGTGGGGGAAGGGGTGCATGGCCTCAGGACCTGGGATTGCTCAACCACTGAGCTGGAAGGCAGTGGGAGTCCAGCCTGGCACCAGCGAAGTCGGCCCCAAGCCCGAAGAGATGCTCAGATCTTCACTTGCGGAGCCTGTTTTCCAGAGGAATTTAATTCCACATTGTTTGTTCTCTGCTCCACAGACGCCTCAGCTGAGGAAACCACAGAATCTCATTTGAAGAAGAATTTGGTCCCTGGAGCCCCCTCCCCATTAGCTGGTGGGAGGGTGCCAAAGTTTCAGTTGCCGCCACCGCACCAGCAAACCCCAAGCCGCCGGAATGCAGCGGGGTCACCTGAGGACAGAAGGAGGGTGGCTGGGCAGCGAGTGGGCAGTGAGCCCACGGGCCTGTGTCACTCGAGGGTCTGCTATTTAGTGACAGGAGCACTGGACCTCAGTGTGAACCCAGACTCTGCCACCCTGGCCTGGGATCTTGGTGGTCACATCTGCGGCTAGCCATGCTCACCTGGCCACTCGGGCCCTCAGCCAGACTGGGGCCAGGAGCCGAGCTTGGCCGCAGGGGAAGCCACATATGGGGGTGGGAAGGGAGAAGGCCAGGACTGGAGGAGGTGAGTGAGGGTAGAATTTTCTAGTCTCCAGGCCCTGCAGGCTGAACTGGAGAGGCACCCAGCACTCACAGGTGCCTTCTAGCACCAGGGGGAGGGAACCAGATAATGACGGCATCAGTTACGGTAAAGCACTGCACCAGGCGCCTCACAGGGGTCGTTGCATTTCTTCCCACAGCATCTTATGGGGTGGCTGCCATCATTCTCTTTTACAGATGAGGAAACTGGGGAAGGTAAAGGGATTCAGCTAGCATAACAAGGTACCAAGGGCAGAGGGCAGCTGTCCCCAAATACTGTGTTCTTTCCACATCATGTCACTGGTCCCTGACCTGGCCCTCAGACTCGTTTTTTGGTGGGATCACAGTTGAAATCACACAGTTAAGTGTTTTTGAGCTGGAATGGACCTGGGTGCAAGTTGCCATTTTACAGATGGGGAAATTTAGGTCCAGAGAAAAGGAGCGACTTGTCCCAAGTCACCCAGGCAGATAGCAGATCTATCCCCTGGTGCTCACTGGCTATTTGGCTCACATGGGTAGAGCCAAGCGTCCCTGAAGCCAAGGTTCTCTGAAGTGTCCAGCAGGACAGACAATCCTTGCTCTGCCAGGTTCAAAACCTGTCTGTTGATCTGATCCTGCCTCTGATTCTGAGAGAGTGTGGATGGCTCAGTTCACCCTGTTCCCACGACTGTGACAACTCCAGGTCCTGTTGACAGGGTTCAGGAGCATTGAACTGGCAGATGAAGGGCTACTCCATGCTGTCTCTCATCTTCACAGGTCTGTGTCACCTGTGCTAACATGAGGGTGGGAAAGAGTCCGGGTTCCCATCTGAGCTCAGCCACTGTACAGCATGTCACCAACGAAGTCACCTGAGCCCAGTCATTTCATTGGTTGGCCATTATGTGAGGATTTTCTGGGAGCAGCCTGTCTTTGTGCTAGGTGCTGGGGAAACAAAGATGAAATCATGTCCCTGCCTTCAAGAAGTTCACGGACTAGTTGACGGGGCAGATCTTCCATTAAACAACGACTATTTCATGGAGTCCTTGCTCTAAAGGAAGGTCTGTGAGGCACAGAGGAAGTGTGGGGAAATCAAGGTGGGCTTTCTGGAGGAGGCAGGGCCAAGCTGAGACTAGAAGGTTATAGGCCAGGTGAACAAAGCAGAGGTTATTGAGTTTCGAAAGTGGGTTCAGCAAGTACAAAGGAATGAATATGTATAAGGGGAACTGGGAATAACTTGGAATAGTTGGAGCCTAGGAGGTGGGGCGGTGGTAATGATGGTGTGGGGAAATTAAGGGGGCTAGGGGGTGATACCAGATGTGAAAGCGTTTATATCATACTGAAGTGTTTGGACTTTATCCTCAGAGGCAGGGAGGAGGGAGGTATGAAGGATTTTGATCATGTGATGCAACCAGATCTATGTTTTGGAAGGTTCACCTGGGCTGCATCCGGGACGGCCTGATGGGGGTGGGGAGGGCAGCCAGGGAGCCAATGTAGTGACCTGGGTGGAAGGGGGTGAGGCACCCTCAGGCTGGGCAGTGATGGAGGAGTGACAGCACTGATGGACTGTGATTGATGGCTTGTGAGTGGTGGGGAGAGGGGAGGTGGTTTCTGGCTTGGGTGACCGGGCAATTGTGGTGCCATTTATCCCAAACATAAACTGGATTTGTATACTTGATGGTGGGGATAGGGATTCATATGAATTAAGCTAAGGGCCTAATGACTTGAGGTGCTCATGGGACATCTAAAAGGAGACATCTGGGTGATGATGGTTGGTTGATATAAGGATTTGAAGACCAGAAGAAAAGTTAGGACTGAAGTGAGAGATTTTGGGTTACCACCCTAAATTAAATGAGAATGAGTTAAGGGACTACAGAATGCTCTGGACACGGTGTAGGATGATTTTGGCAGAAAGGGTCAGTGCCCTGTCCATATTCCCTTGGCACTGCAACCTTGCAACTCTGCCAGAGGACTTTCTCTGCAGCAGGAGTGAGCCATAAAATGAGTCACATGAATTTAAGTTATGTTGACACTACACTGTAATCTATTAAGTGTGCAATAACATTATGTCTAAAAGACATACATACCTTAATTGAAAAATACTTCATTGCTAAAAAATGCTAACCGTCATCTGAGCCTTCAGCAAGTCATAATCTTTTTGCTGGTGGAGGGTTTTGCCTTCAAGTTGTAAAAAATACAATATCTGTGAATTGCAATAAAATGCCGTATGCCTGCATATAACTGAAACAATGCTTATCCTTATTATGTGGGACACGCTGGTATTTTCCATTCCATTCCATTCCATTCCATTCCATTCCATTCCATTCCATTCCATTCCATTCCATTCCATTCCATTCCATTCCATTCCATCTCACCTCATTTCATCTTTTGAAATGCTGGCTGCGATTCACTAAATGGATTGCGGGCTTGAAGTCTGAAAACCGGTCTGGACACTAAGCTGGATGCCTGTAACCTCAGGAGGGTTTTACTCACTACTGTATCCCCACGCATAGCACAGTGCTTGCCACACAGAAAGGTGCTCCATCTCTATTTGTTGAATGACCGTACACAAAAGTGAATGAATTGCTTACCCCACCCAGACAGGAAAGTGTGGCTTTAATCAGATTCTTCAGTTACTGAAAAACCAGCCCACTTCCTGTGGCTTTGATGGCAGCCTTCATTCTAAACTGCCCTACCTCAGCCAGCAGCTCCCCCTCTTCTCATTTCCTGCTCTTTGGTCACCTTATCTCACTCTCCAAATACTTCTCAGCTTTCCCTTTCAGAGTGAGTATGCACCCCCCCTAGTTCCTCTTCCCCATACCTTTTGGCAACAAGGTGGGGCTGACCCCTTGACTCGGACAAGTACTTTCCAAATCTCAGGGGTGCCTGGGGTGCAAGGCATTTCTGGGTCTGGTATGTCCCTCTGCTTGGGCTGGACATTGGTCCACATCCCACTGATGGTCTTTGGGGCAGGAAGGGGATCAGTTTGGGGGGTAAACATTGATGAAATAACCATGCAAAGTGTAATTATAAAGTGTAAAAGATGCTACAGAGGAAAAGTCGAGGTTGCCTTGAGAATGTGCAATGGGGAACCTATCCCTGGGGGATAAGGGAGGGCTTCCCCAAGAAAGAGACAAACTGAAACCTGAAGACAATGGGAGTTAGCGAGGCAAGGAGGCTGAAACTGAAAGAGCAGACAGGAGGTGAGAACTGCAAGTGCAAAGCTTCTGAGGCAGCAACAGTAGCCGTCCACTTGAGCCAGAGAAATCTAAGCCCATGTGGTGCCCAAAGAATGGGGGGCTTACAATGACCAAGGCTGGGAGGGAGCCAGTGGCCAGCCCTTGTGGGCCAGGTTAGAGATTTTAGATTTATACCAAGAGCAGTGGGAAGTAACAGTGTTTGGAGAATAGTGATGACACTGTTTAGAGTTCATTTGGTTGTAATATAGCTACGGATGGGGTGGTGGTCAAGGGAGGAAGCTGGGAGACCAGTCCCGAGGCTGTGGCAGCTCCAAGGGGCAGCTCCTTTGGGGTGGTTGTCAAGGTGCAAGCACGTGGTCAGCCTTAAGGACTACTGTACTCCATAGGTCATTTGTTCATTCAGTGCTTTTAAACACCTACTGGGAGTGTGCTCTGCACTGAATGCCCTGGGGAGT
The DNA here is from genome assembly GCF_964146895.1 of Miniopterus schreibersii. Taxonomy (NCBI): domain Eukaryota; kingdom Metazoa; phylum Chordata; class Mammalia; order Chiroptera; family Miniopteridae; genus Miniopterus; species Miniopterus schreibersii. Next base: position 21,790,567 of record NC_138116.1, read on the forward strand.
CAGTAGGGTTGGGCTCTGCCTTCAGGCAGTTCACCGTCTCTTTGAGAAGACAAACTAAGGGCAGGTTGGCCAGGTTGAAAGTGCAAAGTGCTCTGGGACGTTCAGATGGGACGTGTCCCAAGGCACATGTAGTGGGTGCTCTCCTGCAAACACTGTTTGAGCTCCGTGAGAAGTCCGGTTTGTCTTTGCACTCCCCCCGCCCCCCCATCATTTACAGGACTTCATGCCCCAGGAATTGTCCCTGTTCCCCTGAGGGCCTGTCTCCCTTTGCAAAGGCTCTTCTCCTGGGAGTAGTGGAGCCTTAGGGTGTGAGAGGGCAGCCAGGTCTTCCCAAGTGCCCTAGGCCAGGTAAGGGCGGTATCCAGCCCCAGGGGTGTCCCTTTCCTCTTCCTGCCTGAGTCACCTTCCTTGGAAGCACAGTCCTTTGTGACTCTGCTTACTCAGGGGGTTCCACCCTCACACTCAGCCCTTCCCTTCCCTGGGGAGGAAGTCTCAGAGGAGCCCTGGGATGTCTCAGTGAGCAAGCCTACCACTCCCCAGTAGGGCCTGGATCTCCCCCTTGGAGTGGGAGCTTCCTGAGGGCGGAGATGTTTCTTTGCCTTGAAACTGAGCCTCCTGCACAGCCTTGAGGAGTGCTCCTTCCCAGAGGCCTTGTTGACAGTAACCTCCCTGCCACCCCCATGGCCCTCAAAAGGCTCTAAGGGAGCGTCTGGATGTACGAGATGGTGCATGGTGGGGCAGGTCGGCGGGGCTGCAGCTGCTGCCTCCCGGTGCATCCTCAGGGCCCCGATTTGTGGGGAATATTCTCAGGCTTCAAAGTGCTTCTTCCCAAAGCCCCAGGGTCCAGTCCAGCTCTGCCTGGGAACATGAGCAGGATTTATGGGACTGCTGGAGACACATGGAGTCCAGGCTTCTGATCTCAGGGCTGTTTTTCCTGTCCGCCCTGGGTACTGACAGCACGTGCTCCCTCCTCGGCCTCCGGCCTGGCCTCATGGTCTGCTTCACAGACCAGGCAACTGACTCGCACAGGAGGAAAGAGCTGACTCTCGGAGGTCAGAGGGAGAAGAGACTCTGCTGGCCAGCACCAGGGGCTCTGGGGCAGCCCCACCATTGGTCCCTAGGGCTGAGAGCTTAAGGTCATGCAATCCAGCCCCCTGCTTTTCTGCCTGGGAAGGATTCTCTCCAATGTGAGCTGTGAACTGAAGCGGCTCCCAATCCTTGCTCTGGTCTTACTACCTTCGGGAGTTCCCCCCAGGCCCCTCAGATCATGGGGAGGGGTGCTCAGGAGAACAGGACACCTGCTTCCTCCAGTCCTGCACTCTTCGTCTTTGGATGGAGTATCATGGAATCGTAAGACTTTAAAGGGGGCAGCGGGGCCCTGGCTGGTGCAGCTCCGTTGATTCTGGGTCAGGGCAATGCCGGGGTTTTGGGTTCAGTCCCCTGTTGGAGCGTGTGTGGGAGGCAACTGATTGATGTTTCTCTCTCCCTCTCCCTTCCTCTCTCTCTAAATTCAATAAAAACATATTAAAAAAAAAAAAAAAAGAAGGCAGTGGGGTTTTGACAGCTATGCAGAGGTGGAAAATAGAAAAGGCAGTTAATTGCCAACAAGCCTTCTAAGTGGAATCTTCTACAACTGGTGGAACCTGGAGACAGCTCCACAGGCTCCAATGTGACGGTGAAGCAAAAAGACCATGTGGGAGCCAAGGGTGCATGAGGGGCTGAGAGAAGATCAGCGGGCACGGGCGGAGCCTATGTCTTCGAGGGCCTCAGAAGTATTTCTTACAAACTCCCTTCTAGAAGGACTGAACCAATTGGGCAGGACCAATGTGGGTAAGAGAGAGAGGAGGTCTAGACACTGAGGGGGAAGGTGTCCACTGAAGGTGGCCTCAAAGAGAAAGTTCTGGGACCCATGCCAGGGGAACCCAGGAGCAGTGAAGGTGAGAAAACTCCCTTGGCCCATCCCGTCCCCCACGTAGGAACCTCCTCCTCAATTCCAATTTAAACACGCACAGCTGAAAAGAATTGCAAACAAACCCTGTTAAGAAATTCCTAGGATGCCAGGCCCTTTCTTCAAACAGAAGTTTGCCAATAAGTGTAGATTAATAAAACAGGTAAATCAGCCCAGCTGGGTGTGGCTCAGCGGTTGAGCATCGACCTAGGATCCAGGAGATCGCGGTTCGATTCCCAGGCAGGGCACATGCCCGGGTTGAGGGCTCGATCTGCCCCACTTGGGGGTGTGCAGGAGGCAGCTGATCAATGACTCTCATCATTGATGTTTTTCTCTCTCTCTCCCTTCCTCTCTCTGAAATCAATAAAGATATTTACCAAAAAAACCAGGTAAGTCAAAGCTAATCCAATTGAAGAGTCTGGGCACTGAGGAAAGGGATAAGCACCCCAACTGTTCAGCCCTTCCATCTCCCTAACCCCCCAAAGGGTTCTATATTCTCACCTCCTCCTGGGCATGAGGGAAGGCCGCCTGGTGCTGGTTTGTGGCACAGCAGGAAGAGGTCCCCGATGGACTCCTGTCAGAATCCCTCCATTCACTGAATTCCCTTTCTTGACAAACCCTAAGGGAAGAGCCAGCAGAACAAGTTCCCCTGGGTCCATCCCAAGGAGCCCAGGTCCAGAGTCACTTGGTGGCCCCAGAAAGAAGACAGAGGTGTCAAAGGCCTGTCTGAGGTGTCATTTTTGGGTGGGGTGGGGGACATGGGAATGGGATATAGCACTGTCTCCTCCTCTCGGGCAGCCTGGGCTGGCTGCAGGGTGTGGTGGGAGGCAGAGGTCCAGGTGGAAGCCTGGCCCTGACTTCTCTAGAGCAGAAACACTTCTCTGGGCCTCAGTCTTCTCACTTGTAATATCGGGTCACACTTTCTGCCTTACTAGCCTCGAAGACAGAACCTTCATGTCCTGTGACAAGATGCCCTGAGTAAATAATACTCTGAGCCTGGCCCCCAAGAGTCACCTGGCCCACTCTGACCCTTGTGGGAGTCCCTGGGTGCCTTCCTCAGTTTTGGGGATATCTTCACAGTCCTTCCTGAGCCTCCTCTGAATGAGTGGCTACCCGTGGCATGTCCTCCCACACTGTGAGCTGTAGGAAGCAGACCAAGGCTGAGAGGAACTCCCTGTGGTCGCCTCACCTACATTTCAGACACATACAGACACAAACACAAAAATGTCCTGAGGTACTGAAGAACCCACCACACCCTGGAAAATGTTTTCCACAGAGCATTCCCTCAAAGCCCTGACTCATCCAGCTCCTTCATTCTGGGTACCCTGCTAACTGGTATTTCTTTTCAGTGATTGTATCTCCCTATGGACAGAAGTCAGAAGTCATGGGTTCAAGTCCCCTTTACATCACTAATGGTGTGCCCTTGTTCATGTGCTACTTGCTAAACTCTGTTTTTTCCGTCTGCGGAATAAGGAAAATAGCATCAGCTCTATCAAGAGGACCTGAGGCTTAAATGAGATAATGCGTGTGTGAAAGGATGGAAATTATCTGTGTGAATGTTCCTCTCCAGTTATTCCCTCCTCCCTGCGTTTTGGAGCAAATTCAGGCTTGGCTTACTCAGTTTCACTGCCTCCCTCAGCCTCTGAAATAATAATCCTTAGGCAAATGTGATGCAGAGCTGGGGGGAAAGAGAAGAGAAAGGATCAGGGACAAGACTAAAAGAGGAGGGAGGTCTGAGAGCCGCCACGATGTGTGATCGAGGAGAGTGGGTGAGAGAACGATTTAAGGAGCACCACTTGATCTACGAAACCTTTTGTTAGGGTTAAGGAACTCCAGTATACTGAGTTATTTTGAAATGACTATTTATTGGTTGCCATCTTGGTTGATAATACAGTTTTGAGACTGGACCACTGGGTGATGACCTTGTAAGTGACACCTATGTCGGATGCTTGGAACATAGGGACACACTAGACATCATGACTCGTGCTGTGTCTGCTCGATTATGGGTGATGCTGGTGTGCACTGTCTCCTACATCGGAGTGGGTATCTCGAGTGTGGGTGTGACCACATCAGCCTGTGCCTCCCCACCCCCACCCCCATTAGACTGGGGGCTCCTTAAGGACAGACACTTTGCATTCTTCACTAGACCAGTGACTCCTAGGGTGGGCGGTGTTCTTCCACCCCTAAGCCCCAGGACAAGGGCTCACAGAGTGTGTCATGTCTCTGTTTAGCCTGACTAATGACCTGACCCTGTCTGGGGGAAGGTGGAGCGAGGAAGAGGGGAAAGGTGAGTGCCTAAGATGTTTTCTTCTGCGATGTGCTGCCCAAGGAGATAAAGAGAAGAAAAACAGAGAAAGCATCCTGGCCCAGCCCAGCCCCAGAGCTAAACATTCATTCTTAAGAATGAAAAAACCTTTTCTCCACCCAGTGGTTCCCATAAATCCAGGTGAGCTCTGTCTGGTCCTCCTGACTGTCTCATGGGGCGGGGCAAAGGCTGAGCCAAACCAAGGCTCTGTCTCGTGGAGTTGAACGTGTTTACTTGTGTTTGGCAAAGTGGCAGGGTTGGGGGCGGAGGTCATTATGACAACATCTCAGGAGCTCCTGCAAGAAAAGAACAAGGTGTTTGCACTGTGGACAAGTTAGAGTCTGTCTGCCTGGGTCATGGTTTGGTATTTGTATCTCAGTCTGGCAGCTGGTTCAGGCTTTCCGTAATCCGGTTTGGTTTGTTGCAATTCAATTAGATTCCATCAATTATTGAGTGCCTACTACGTGCCAGCTACCGTACTGGGTGCCAGAGGGCCTCTGAGGGACAAGATCACGATGCTGTCTTTAAGGGATCCTTCTCTACCACAGGGACAGAGGTATGCACAGCTCTCTCAGCTGCAGAGACTGGAGCTACCACAGGAGTGTGAACAAGTGTCAGGGAGGCCCAGAAGATAAAACAATGAATCTTCTGGAGGTTTGGAGAAGCCTTTGTAAATGTGGGAATGTCTGATTTGAAACTTGAAGGCTGAGCAGGCACTCAAGAAGTGGCGAAGGGATGAGGTGGAAATAGCACGAACAAAGTGGGGTGTGGTGAGTAGCTCAGTATGAAGTGGGGAGGAGGAATAGTAATTAGCATTTATTGAGCACCTACTGATCACCAGGTTCTGTGCTAGGTGCTTTGCCTGTGTATTATCTCCTAGTGATCTAAGGAGGTAGGTACTGGTGAAGAAACTAACATTTGGAGAGAACAGATGGATCTGAACCAGGATTTGAATTAAGTCTGTCTGACTCCAAATACCATGTTCTTTTTACTAGGCCAGTGGTTTCCTGAGTATATTCTATGAAACTTTTAGGATTCTGAGAAGGTGCTTTAGGGACATGTCTTATTTTAGCTTCGTATTTAAAATATATTTTAATCAACACACACACTCAAATGAGTTATGTAATAAAAAATGTTTTCCTTCCACCTCTGTGCATATTTTTGAATTTCTTGTAAATGTGTCATTGATTAAAAAGATTGCACAGTCTGCCCAGGTTTATCCATGCAAAATTGTAAAATAGAGCACACTCCCATGACTACCACCCTCTGTTACAATGTAGGTAGGACTTCCAGTCCACCATGACCGACTAAATGTGCATGGCTTATCTCTTCTTTCTCCAGAAATGTCTTAAGAATAAATAATAAACATATAAATCCCCCACCCCCAAAAAAGAGTTGACAGAGGGGCATCTGTGCACAAGAGAAATTTTTTCAAGAAGTTTCTGGAGGAGTGGTTTGAAGGAGGAGTGGTGACTAAGGAAGCAGAATAGAGACAGTCCAGAATGTACATGGCAGGATCTGTAGCCAAGGAGGGAGCTGACTTGACCACAGAAGCTTGAGACTTGGATATGCTGGGTGCAATGGAAGGTGGGAAAGGGATATGTGACTGAAAATGGGGGCTTAGTTGAAAGTCTATAAATGGAATAATAAACTTCCCTGATCCTTGTATACAGCGTACTCAGATATGACCCTTTATTGCTCCTTCCCCCTAAAATAAAGGGTCTTTAAAGACATTAAACTGTCTAAACAAGACTAGGAGAGCTGGATTTTAAGGTGGCACCCTAGAATATAAAGCACATTGCAGGCTGACATTTATAAGGTTCAAAGCATAAAGATCAGCTCACTCTGAAACAAAGTCCGCCATTCATCTCCTCTTATCTGTGTACACAAAGCTTCCAGAAAATTCCTACTGCTTTATTCTTAAATATGAATGAGCAACCATAAGCCAGAAGTTATTTGAGGAAAGCTGAAATATGAAATAGAGAGTCAGAGATAAGCTGAAAGTAAGACCTCTAAGGAAACAGAAACAGTTCATAGTAAAAGAGAACTTAGAAAGAGACTTCAAGAAGGCACTGAATCTATAAAATATGAGTAGTGCTATGAAAAAGAAATAGAGAACAAAAAAATTCCTGGACATAAAAATATAACTAAAATTCAGTAGAAATGTTGAAAGTTAAAGTAATCTCTCCAAAAATAAAGCAAAAAAGGAAAGAAACAGAATTTTATTAGAAAAAAGATAGGAAACAAAATATAAAACTATGCAGGTGGTTCACATTTGATTAATACGCATTTCAGGGAAAACAGAAAGTAGGGGAGAGAATTTTCAAATAAACAATTGAGCAGAATTTCCCAAAAAGACTCAAGCTTTCAGACTAATAGGGCTCATGAAGCCCTCAACATAAAGAAAACACAAAATTTTGAAATTTCAGAATATCCAGGAAAATGAGAAGACATCTTTTAAAAGTTTCCAGAGAGAGAGAAAAAGTTACCTATAAAGGAATAAAAACCAGATTTCTTACCAGCAGTGTTGGATGCCAAAAGACAATGGAAAAATATCTTCAAAATTCTGACGGAAAAGGACTTTTAATTTAGAATTCAATACCCAGCTAAACTGTCCATTAGGTACCAGGCCAGATCAAAGACATTTGTAGATACATAAGGACTAAAAAAGTTTACTTCTTACATGTTCTTTTTTGGGAAGTTATTTGAAGATGTGCTGCATGAAACAAGGGAGAAACCAAGAAAGGGGTTTTTGCCAGCTTGCAACTTTGTTTGGTATGCAGTTTTATTAATTAATTTGTGTATTTAGCATGTGTTTTTTCTTTGTTAGGTTTGAGTATCAGGGTTCTGTTAGCTCTGTAAAATGAACTAAGTTTTCTATCTTTTTATTATCTGAAAGTGTTTGCACAGGGAATAATCTCTTTCCCCAATGTTCACCAAAAAGAGTAAAACAAAACAAAACAAACCAACCCATTTAGATCTTTTTTCAAAAATGCAATTCTTTGACAATATTTTCTGTGTTTTCTTTCATCATTGTTTTGTGGCCTTTATGGCAGGTCATTCTGCTACTCAACATTCATTCTTATTCTTCCTTTATTTGAAATAATTCAATTTGACAAATTAAAAATTAAATTTCATAGGCAGAGAGGTTGGGCAAGTGATACAGTTCTGGCCAATGAGAAAATACAAATGTACTGACTGGTGTTTCCAGAAAAAAGACTTAGCTGTCCCTTTGCCTTTCTCCCTTCCTTGTGCCCAGAATGTAAATAGGATTCCTAGAAGTGGAGAAAAAAATCCTGTGGGCATGAGGACAAAAACCACTTGGTGAAAGATGGTGCAGCAGAAAGACAGGGGAGCTTTGGTCCTGGGCGGCATCACGGAGCTTCGTATCAACGCAGGTCTGCTTCCCTCTGCATTTCCTGTTGCATAAGAAAAAGACATCCCTTATTAGTGTAATTTACCAATTGTTCAATTTTCTGCCTCCCCCCCCCCCCCCCCCCCCCCAGCAAATTCACTTTCAATTGACACAACCTGTAACCTCAGAGCTGTCTCTGGAGCACAGGAGGCTTTTAGATTCTGTGAAAAGGTATTGAGTAAATTGAAGGCTGTCATTAAGCCCTATTAGTTCTCTCCCCATTCTCCTATCTGCCCATAAAACAGGAACTTATAGCCTCTTGGAAGTATTGGGAAGAAACCTGTTGACTTCTTGGCACCCCCTTCCTGATTCCTCAGTATGAGAGGAGGAGTGACCTCTGGGTTGTTAGGAAAAAGTATCAAGTATGCACTGCTCAGCCTGTTCCTGGCTCTCTCTCTGGGACTGACCTAACCACAAACAGCATGTGCTCCCTCTGCTCCTGCCTGCTCTAGGCAATGAGCACCAGGGCAGGCCCAGCCTCTGCTTTGGAGAACTTCAATAGTCCAGCTGCTCTGCTGTGAGTGGGCGGGTAAGGTCGAATCAAGGGAGAAGCAAAAGGAAGCCCATTTGGGCCTTGGGTCTAAGCCACATCCTCCAGTCCATCTGGACCAGCAATAAAGCTGACATGTTAATCCCTCCTTGTCTCCTGCGACTATTTCTCAATTGGATCAGAACTTGGAAAAGCGAGGGGTATGATTAACCAACACCAGCAACCCCAACATCTGCTGAACACTTAGCTCCAGTGGGAAAAGCCACAGTTAGATGAAAACAGTGGTTTAAAATTGTGATAATTATTAAACAATACTTCTCTGTGCTTAACTAATCAGTTATGTCTTTTCATCTCACTATAAAATGCATATCTTGTTATTTTTTTTCCTAGATAAGAGCCTGAATTGAGAGCAATAAGGCTCTACTAGGCTTCATTACCACTATCTTGTTTTGTGGCTTGACTTTTCAGGACTTCAGTTTTATCAGTTATAAAATGAATGGGTTAGACTAGATGACTGATAGGGACCATCCCAAGCTTTGATAGCCTTTCAACCATTCAACACACTTTTACTGCATAGCTAGTGTGTGTTGAGTGCTGTGCCGGAGACTGGTTATATAATATTGTACAAAACAAATATGACCCCACCAACTTGGAGTTCAGAGTCCAGTGGGAGAGATAGACATCAAATAAACACATAAACAAATCTCTAATTACATTTTGCTCTTTTATTCAATAAAATTTTAATAAATGAGCGATAAGATTGTGTACAACATTCCTACCAGTCCTCACTTACCACACTGAGGAAAGAGCTTTGCTGGTTGGTCCAATAGCCACACGTGGTGGTGCCACTGTGTTAGAGCCACTGTACTCGGAGAGACACAGAAAAGAAACTTTCAAAGGGCTGGCCTTTTAGATTAAAAACAGGTTAAACATAATAACCTGCTTGCTATTAAAATTCAAGCAGTACAGAAAAAAAGAAAAAGAAAACATCTTTCCCTTTTCCTCTCCAAGCTGACTTGGAAATAGAAACAATGGTTAGATGTCCATCTTTTTAGCAAGCTGTATACTTAATTGTAGGCTCTAGGAGGGTAGGGATGGGACCTGTCTGATTCAATTCAGGTGGGAGTTCAGTAAATATTTGTTGACTTAATACATGAATATTAATACAAAAGACTCATATGTAAGTTTTTTTAAGATCAAAAAGTGGATCATGTATTTTTCTTGTGCCTTGCTTTTTTTTTTTTAAACTTAAAAATGCCTAATGGACCTCCTTCTATGTATCAGTGTCTAATTCTGCTTGTTATGGGTTGAATTGTGTCCCCCTAGAAAGATGTGTTGAAGTCCTAGTTCCTGGTACCTGTGAATGTGACCTTGCTTGGAGATAGGATCTTCGCAGATGTAATTGAGTTCAGATGAGGTCATACCTGATTTGGGTGGGCCCTCAGCCAATATGATTAGTGTCTTTATAAGAAGACAAGAGACAGAGACACAGGGATGAAAGAGGTGGAAACTGGCACCACAAGCCAAGGGACATCAATTGATGGGTTGATGGCCACCACCAGAAGCTAGGAAAAGGCAAGGAAGGATTCTACCCAGAGTTTCAGAGGGAGCTTGGTCCCAGTTGAACTTTTAGCTTCCAGAATTATGAGACAACGAATTTCTACTGCTTTAAGCTCCCCAGCTTACAGCCGCCCTAGAAAATGAATATACTCCTCTCGAAGGATATTCAGATTGCTTCCAATGTTGAGCTATTATAATAACGATGACTGAGCAGTGGGGCTGGGGCCTGGCTTGTTTAGAGAGGTGAGCCCTAGGATGTGTTCTTTTTCCCAGAAACCCCTTTGGAACAATCATGGACCCCAGCCTTGGTTCCTCAGCCTCAACTAGTGTCTTGGCAGCGTTGCCAGATAAAATACGAGACCCAGAGTCATATTTGAGACATATCTCTTCTAAAAAAACTCTTTGTTGCTTATTTGAAATTCAAATTTAACTGAGCACACGCATTTTTATTTGCTAAATCTGGCAACCCTAATTCTCTGGCTTTCCAACTGTAATCCCAAACAATGGGGTCGTGGGCAACCTGCACTGTACCTGAAGGAGACCAAAGAGCCCAGTTTTCTGCAGCAGGCCTGGAAGATCTCTCCTAGTCCTAGATCCCCGACTCTCCCCTAGCACCCTGATTGTTGTCAGTGCAGCCTAGATGTCCTGCAGTGCCTGCCCCCCCAGAACCAAGCCAAACCTCTCTCCTGCCCACATTAGAAACTACATGCTCATTCACTCCACCCCACCTTTACACTGGCCGTTCATGTCCATCTCCCTCCAGCCTGTCCCCTCCCTTCCCCTCTCACCCCCACTGGGCTTGGACAAGACAGATGTGGCCCTGGCCCTTAGGGAACTAACTAATCCGTTCCAGGTGTTCTGAGTGAGGCCGGAGAAGAAAGAGTGCTGGGGAGCCTGTGACAGCTGTGGGCAGGGTCTCCCAAACTTGCACTATTTAAAAAATTGCCGGGGGGGCTTGTTGAAAATACTATTTCTGGTCAGAATCAGGAATCTCCAGGGAGGGGACCTGACCTAGTCTGGGGGCCTAGTCTGCAAGGCCTCTGCAAACAGGTGACGTCCAAGCTGAGGCTGAAAGCTCAGTAGGCATTAGTCAGGTGAGGCGTTGGAGGCAGGGTTGGGGTCCAGGAGAGGAAATGAAGTGAGGAGGGAAAGGCTGGTGAGATTGGGTAGAAAGGTGAGTGAGCCTGGAGAGGGTAGGTGAGGATGCCTCTGGCCAGGCCTTGTTGGCTGATTAAGATAAAAAGCAATGAGATTGCCCTTGAAGCAGGGACCATCTGAGTATTTTTCAAAGGTGGAGCCCTGGGTTGCCTCCTTCCCCTGACATGTGGCTTCTGGAAGTGTCTACATTGCCTCCATCCTCACGTAGCCCCCCCCCCCCATATCTGGTGCTCGTTCACCCTACAAGGGCTTCCAGCTAAGTCTGGTGGGAGCAAGATGCCATGATGCCACGGGCATTAACACCATGGGGGAAGGAGACAAGGGCGCTGTGACTGTGAGAAACAGGTATGGGAGTTCACCAATAGATTTAAAAAGTCTCCGTATTAGACAAGCAATGCTCAAAAATATAGCTTTTGTTACTGAGAAGAGACTGTAAGTGTTCAAGTATGTGGTGGGCATACCACATGTCCTTGTGTGGTCTCCTCCTGAGTGGATGTGCTTCTAATGAATACAATATGGCAGAAGTGGGAGAATGTCACTCTTGAGACCAGGCTATGAAACACTGTGACTTCCATGCTGCTTGCACTCTGTGTGACTCCATCTCTTACTGGCTCTGTGAAGCCAGCTGCCATGGCGGGAGCTGCCCCGTGGAGGGGCCCATGCGCCAGTGAACCGAGGGCCGCCTCTGGCTAGTGGGCAGCGTGGAAATCAAGGCCTTCAGCCCAACAGCCCTCGAGGACTGAATTCTGCCAACAGCCAAGTGAGGGAGCTTGGAAGTGGGGTCTTGAGATGACTGCAGCCCTGGACAACACCTTGATATCAGCCTGAGAGACACTGAAATACAGGACTCAGCTAAGCTGCACCTGGATCCAAGACCTTCAGAAACTGGGAGACAATAAAAGTCGTTTTAAGACACTTAAGCTTTAGGATAATTTGCAGCAATAAGGAACCAATACAAAATATAATTTGGAAAAGGCCAGTCGTACTTGTGATCATCTTAACGTATATAGTCTCATAAGTTGAAATCGTGGAGAGCATACTAATTTTGTAGGCTTCTTTTCGTGACTTATCAATATGTGGAAGATATTATCTGTCAGGGCCCAGTCGGAAAACAGAAACCACACCAGTTATCTTTACAGAATTTAATTGGAAGAATTGATCTTTAATTGCAGCTCAGTGCAGTGTGAAAGGTGAAAATCACTGATAGGAAACTATCAAAATCACTCTCAGAAAATCCTATAGATAGGACCCGGGGCCTTAGAAACTCAAAAGCCAAGAATTATTTAGTTTGATATTGTTGTTGTTGCGTTTAAGGTTCTTGTCCATTCCTTTGGGGGCAGTGGAGGTTAAGAATCTATTTTGAGCATGAACAGAAAGATCTCTCTCGCTCTCTGATAAACACGATTAGTTGAATTAGCTCGTCAACAGGAGTGTGATGGCGACACGTTTATTAGTGAAAGCATTTCCCCGTTCCAGTCACAGTCCTGCAGCGGTGCACTTCCAGGCCTGATTGCCCATTGTGTTGATGTCCCCGTTTGCTAGACCACTTCCCTCGTCTGGTTCTTAGTTTTTGTTAAAGAAAGGCTTCAGTGCATGCATTTGTGCAGATAACAGTTGGTTTCCGTTAGAATTATTTCCTTGGAATAAGTTCCCAGGAATGAAATTATTGGATCAAAGGAAGAGGAACAGCTTTGTGGGTGTTGCTGGGAATTATACTTTATTGCTTTCAAAGGAGTGAAGCCAGCTCAACAGCAACAATTTAGAGCGTCTGAGGGGGTAGCTTAAGGGCACCAAGTTATTTACTCGTAGGAAATCAGCTTCTAGGCCCTTCAGAAACTGCAGGAAAGGGCTGGGAGATGAGGGAAGTGGGGTCCAGTGTGGACTGAGAAGTAGGAGATCTAGAGGTCTAATACCAAAGGAACAGAGTGAACCTTTAATAGCATCAATGTTGGACAACTGGCCCTGAGTTCCAATTCTGCCTTTGCTACCTAATCTTTCTGAGACATTTGTTCTGTCATCTATAAAACAGAAACTGTAGTAATATGGAACCTCACAGAGGTGAGACGAAGCTTGGACGAGTTATGACATGGTAAGTGGTTAGATCAGCACGTGGTAAACCCTGAATGAGTATTAAGAGTGAGCATTTACTACCATTTCTACTAGTTAGTGCCGGAGCCGTGGTCTCCACCTCTCAGTCCTGCTTCTCCAGCGGCCAACCGTCTCTTCCACTGCGTTTCTGCGCCACACCCGCCCAGGCGCCTGTTTCCCTGCGGGTCTCTTTGTCTCTCCGAGGCTTGGCTTTGAGACATTGAGTCGGATGGTGTGTGGATGCCCCCTTGTGGACAACCAGCTTTCTTTTGTTCTCCCCCAGCTAAAGGGGAAAGCCAGCCCTGCACTTGGGAGGGACCAGGTGCGTGTGGTGTGTGGTGTGTGGTGTGTGTGCATGTGTGTTGGGGTGGGGCGGGCCTTTGTTTCTGCAGATAAAACAGGAAATAGCGCAGCATCCCATCCTCCTCGCTGGCTGGCCAGGGGATGGGTCTATGCGCCTCTATACACTTGCACACGCACATGGATGGGAGCTGCAAGGGCTGGTTTGAGTTTGCGTGCATGTGTGCGTATGCTTGATGCCACTTTTCCTGTCACAGGGGTCTTATGGGGCCCATTGAGACTCTACGTTTTGAGAAATGAAAGCCCTGTGTGACTTGAGGCCATTACTATGAGTAGCATGTCTAATCATCATGGTAGACCCAATTTATCCATTCACTCATTTGAGTATTCGGTTCCACAAATATTTATTGAGTGCCTACTATGTGCCCTGTCTCCTGAGGTCTGGGGAGGCAAGAGTGACAAAGACAGAATCTGTTTCTGCCCTCTCTCAGTCTAATGGGTGAGAGAGACACGTGAGTAAACCATCGCAGTACAGGGGAATGGTAAAGATGCCAAGGGAGACTGCCTGGAGGAGGAGACACCTGAGCTGAGCCATGAAACTGTGGGTGCTCTAGCCTCTCCCAGCTTTGAGGCAGAGGGGTGCAAAGAACACCGGTAGGGTTTAGGATGATAATTTTTAACCCCAAATCACTGAGCAAGTCCAATTTCTTTGGGTATGTTTCCTCTTGGGGTAAGCCAGGGGGTTTGGCCATGATACTTACAGTTTCTATTGATGTTAATGTTTTCTGAACTTTTCTTACCTCAGCCTGAGGAATTCTCTTTCTTTCCACTCTTTGCCATACTCTACCCCCTTTCCTGAAGAAATGAAAACCAGACGGAGTGATGGAAAGCAGAGAAACATTCACATACTCATGTAGGACATGTGCGTGCACACAGGCACACACGCGTTCCTCCATCCCCAGCCCTGCCCTGCTGGAAACCCCCAGCTGCCTCCCAGGTCAGAACTGACCTGACAAGGGAGGGGTGAAGTGAAGGTGACGTCTCAACAGACCAAGGTCCTTCCACACTTGGCTACTTGGGCAGGCCGCTTAGCTTCCTAGAGCCTGCTTCCCTATCAGCAAGGTACCCACCTGGCAGGGCTTCTGTGATGACCAGAGTTGACATATGTGAAGTGCTCCCTACTCTCGGTAGCACTTACTGGGCTTTCAGAAAATGGGAGCTAAAAAGCAATTACATCTAAAAATACCTAATATATCTATATATATCTATATATGTATCTAGTGTGGGTCAGACACTTGTCTCTGCAGGGGGGAAAGTTTCAACTGGAACATCCCTCTGACCTTCCAGGTGACAATAGCTGAGGGGAGGATATCAGACATGTACCAAACTCACTCCAGCTGGCTATGTGCTCTGGTTCCAGTTAAAATGCAGCTTACTAACTGGGTAACTTTGGCCAAGTTCCTTAACCTTTCTAAGCCTCAGTTTCTCATCTATGAAATGGGGACTTGACAGTAACTCTCTCATACAAGTACTGTGAGGATGAACTGAGAGAATGAGTGTGAAAACACTTACTATAGTCCTGGCATGTACGAAGTGCTCAGTAAATTGATAGTTACTTGTACGGGTCAGGGTAGGCTAACTGGTGTAACAAATAGGCCCAAGAATGAGCAATGGCTTAGAGACTATAAAAGGTTGTTTCTTGTTCCTGTAATGGTCTCAGGAAATACCAGTGGGGCTCATTCAGAGACCAGGTTGCTGACAGCTGTGCCATCTTCAACACGTGGTTTCCAAGACCATTTTGGAATGTCAAGATTAGGGGATGGAAATTCTGAGTCATGCGTGGCCTTTCTGCAATGGGGTCCAGGGGAGTGGGTGGTCATGGAGATAAAGGAGTGAGAGATGGGGGAGGGGGAAGCTAGCAGAGAGAAAGAAGGGGGGGGAGTCTGGGGTTCACGGAGGAGAGAATAGAAGAAACAGAGAAGAAGGGAAAGGGAAGGAGTCTTTGACTGACCCCATCCCTATCCTTCCTCCAGGGGTCCCTGGGTCCCCCAGTTGTTCACCTGGCAGCTGAGTCTCCCGGAGGTCCGCCTTCCACACCCTTAGTGCAGGGAGAGGCTTAATCTCTTCTTTCTACTTTGTTTTCCTTCCAGGAAGGAAGTGGCTCCAGATGCTGTGGGTGGGACGTTCTTTGACTGTGCTCCCTGATCCCAGATTTCTCAAGATTCCTGGTGACAGAGCTGGCACCTCTCACCAGCCTCAGAGAGGGACAGAGCCTTAATTAAGAACACTACTCACCCCAGGAAATCTGAGTCTTGTTTTGAGCCACCCCAGCCCTCTAGGTGCAAGACCTGTCTTCAGAGAGATGCTGTGACAATTCAATTCCACCCAGGCCTGCTAGGTACCTGTTGTGCACCCTGGGGCTGGGCCAGGACTCCACTCAGGAGCTCACAGTACTCTGAGGGAATGAGATACGCTTTATAGAACCATAAACCCTCTGAAGTAGGCCCAGGGGAACGAAAGGAAGGAGAGTTCACATGGAAATGTTGCTTGGAAGGGGTGGCACTTATAAATGGATCACGAGGGACACATAGTAATCTGACAGGTGGTGATGCTTGGAAGGGGACTTTAGGGCATGTGCAAAGGTGAAGAGGAAGGGAAATCCAGGCCTCTTCGGAGGAACGCAGACCAGTCCAGTTTAGCTGAAACAAAGGGAGTGATGGGAAGTCATGGGGGCCCTGAAGCTGGGTAGGTAGCTGGGATCCGAGGGAGGAGGGCTTCTAAGGGAAGTTTGTGTTTCATTGGGCAGATGCTGGGGAGGCTTGCAAGGTTTCTGAGCAGTGGGCAATAATAAGGTGACTGGCGGTCTGCTGTTTATGTGGGACACACCCACCAGCTTCCTTTGCCTTGTGGTGAGACCCTCCAGCCTTTGGAAGTCAGGCCCCAAACGGAACCAACCACATTCAAGGGGCCAGAAGACTTGGGATCAGGAGACACTGCTTCTGGACTCAAAAATCAACTCGGGCTCACTTTTTAAAAAAAATACTTTTATTGATTTCAGAGAGGGGAAGGGAGAGGGAGAGAGATATAGGAATATCAATGATGAGAGAGTCATTGATCAGCTGCCTCCTGCAGGCCCCCGACTGGGGACTGAGCCCACAACCCAGGCATGTGCCCTGACCAGGAATCAAACCTCAGTGTCCTGGATCCTAGGTCGATGCTCAACTGCTGAGCCATGCGTGCCAGGCAAGCCAGGCTCACTCTTAAAGGACTGTAGTCCTGGAGGGAGAACCAGAGAGGCTGGGCTTGCCTCTGTCAATGTAAGAAACGTCCAAACCTGTAAGAATCTGTGTGAGTTTATTTGAGCCAAACAGATGACAATTGCCAGGAAGCAGAATCTTAACAGATTGAGAAAATGCTCCAGAGAATGGCAGTTTTGCCCCTTATTTTATATATTACAATGAAAGGAGGAGGCATAAGGGGGTTACGTGAAATCCATTGGTGATAGATTAGGGATGTGGGAGAAGGCAAAGCAGGGGAAGTCTCTGGGACTGGATAAAAGGTAGAGTGAACAGACACATACTTTTTTTACATAGGTGGGTACAGGATAGTTAACAGTCAACAATTAACATGACAAAAATAACAGTGAGGGGATTTGTGGTCTCTGTCTGGTGCAGTGGTTGTGCTTTGAGAGGTCCGGAAAAAAGGAAATTACTTTGATTTTCCAAAGATACGTTATCAGGTACAGTATGTTGCTGTAGGTGTAAAAGAAGACAACAGACAGGCTCAGCTGAAGTAAAGATTGACCTCTGTTAGAGAAAACTACCGGCCTAGGACAGGACCATCCCCTATGAACTCCTTTCAGTTAGGAAGTTTTAGCTTCAGACCATCCTATGTGGTTACTTTCAGTCTCTGAGTTTGTAAGGCTGCCACGCAGGCCTCCCCTGCGCTTGTCGGGTTTAGTATGTGGCCCCTTTTTCGTCCACAGCTCTTAGCTTCAGAACCCACCAGCTGTGGGACTTTGGGCCACCTTGGCAGACTCCTCTGGGCCTCAGTTTCCTCAAAGTGACATGGGATAACAGCACCTAGCACTCACGGTAAAATGAGATAACCACCCTGGCTGTCTTATCACTTTGTTCAATAAATATTAGTTTCCTAAATATTGGGATTGGAATGGGTTGGGGGACGGCCAGGGGATCCAATATTTGGTACTGCTGACGGCTCAGCCTGGAGAGGTCACCCCTGTCCTTTCCAGCCAGTGCCTGCACTGGTTAGGGGCTCCTTTACCTGCCTTCCTGCTTACCTGGTAGAAGAGAGAGCATGGGAAGCCTTCAGGGTGGAGGATCATTTCGTCAGTTTTTGTCCAAAATCCGTGATAAGCAACGTGTTTGAGCCGTCCACCTCCTTCCACTGGTCTCTAGTGAGAGCAAGCGGACCCATGGCGTCGCCTCTCTAGACCTGGCAGGGAGTGGGAGAAATGGTCAGATCTTGGTTCTAATCCTAGCTCTGCCACTTACCAGCTAGTGACCTTGTGCACATTAGTGACCTCTTCCAGCCTCAGTCTTCTTGACTGTAAAATGGGAATAATAATAATAGCACCAACTCACAGTGTTGTTGTGAGAACAGAATGAGCTAATGGTTACAGTTTGTGCAGTGACCCAAGCATAGTAAGAGCCCCTTAAATGTCAGTTTTCCCTGTTCCTTTCCTCCTTCCTTCCTTCTTTCCTTCTTACCTACCTACCTCTATGGAGAATATGATGGCTGCCTTAACAGCAGAGCTCTGAGTAAGAGACCCGTGGGTAGGTGGCGGCAGCCCCCCTCTTCATGGAACCCCTCTGAAATCCCAGGCCAGGAGATGAGAAAACAGGAAACTGGTTATTTCACCCCAGGAAAGTGGCGATTTCACCCCCAGGCACCGGCCTCTGGGGCGGAGGCTGCTCCTGCATCCCTTACCCTGGGACCGAGCGAGGCTGGGACAGCAGGAGTAGCCAGCCTCAGTAGGGAAGAGAGGAGGAAACTAGCTGGACCCGTGCTTCCTCCTTCCTGAGACCAGCTTCTCTGGTCAAAACATAACAGTCCAGATGTCTCATCCCACTCCCTGCCAGACAACTGAAAAAGGACCAGTAACTAATTCACACTAGGATGTTAATAGCAATAAATGAATCAATGATATTCACACCCTAGGAGTGTTGATAGATTTTAATGGCTTTCAGTTCAGCCAAACTGCCTCCTTAACCATCACAGTTCCCCTCCTTGAAGCCGGCTGGGGCTCAGCTGAAGTGCTGATTGCCCCGCAGGGAGGGGAGGCCCAGGTTTTGGCTGTAGTCTGGGGCTGGGGAGTTAACCGGGGGCTTCGGAACAGGGCTAACCGGGGGTCACAAGTCAAGGCTGAGGGGCAGGCAGAACTGGAGTGTTGGGTCACCTCTGTGACATCACCATCAGCTGTTAGAGAGTGGGTTGGAGAGAGTAGGTTGGACCAGATAAGACCTTGCACGTGGCCCACTGCCCCTTGCTTCAAGAAGAGCAAAGTCTGGAAGGTGGAGAGGAGGTGGGGTGAGAGGCAGGCTAGGGCAGGGAGCTTCTCCATGCCCAGGAGGGGGCTGTTGCATCCTGCCCATCTTCAACACAGGTAATGACCTCCAAACTCAACTGACTCTTTTGTCTGAGGCTGGAAGGTAGTGGTGATTGAGGTGATCTGGATGCAGCCTCTCTTGGGCATGACTGAGCAGCTCTTTGGGTAGAGCATAGATCCTAGGAGGCCTAGGCCTGGGCTGAGGAGTGAACTAGGGATCTAGTCAAAATACAGATTCTGATTCCGCAGATCTGGGCCTGAGTGTCTGCAATTCTTACACTCTCCCAGGTGCTGCTGGTGCAGTTGGTTCAGGACCACGCTTGAGTAGCGAGGATGGATGAGAGTGGTGTGCTAGGGACTTTCCAAGCCTCTGGCATGTCTTTAAGGAGCTGGCCTGTGACCTTCAGGCTCTGACCCTGAATGTTTCTAAGACCACACGTAGGTGGGTGGCCTGAGTGTTGAACTCATCCACTCAATCACTCCTCTGGGTGCAGTCCCCAGGGGGCAGAGGAAGGCAGCTGCCCTTTGACAGTGATCAATAAGAAGAACAGTTACCCACCAATGAGAACTTACCAGGAGACCTCATCACTTATAAGTGGCAGAATCAGTCTGCAAGATCTTTTTGAGGCCTGTGGGAACCTGGGTTTGGAGGAAGTGCAGGGAAAGGAGACCTTTGTTTACTTGGCAAACATTTCCACCCTGGACTCTCAGGCGATTTTGAGGATTGAGAGTCTTAATCCCATAGTCAGGGCTCCGCACAGTGCCAGAGCTGAGGGATCATGAGGGACATGGCCCCACCCTGCCTGAGCTTATTGCCCAGGTGGCAAAGCAGACAGCTCACAGAGACTCAGATCGGGTTAGAGGCGCTGTCCCCCAGCAGGCAAGCCGTGCCCACGCAGCAGGGTTCAGGGAGTTCGGCCCCCGCCACAGGTAAACACTGAGCCTTGTACCCCAGGAAGCTCCTGGCGCAGAATCTTCAGCCTCTCCCCCTCTCTCTTAGGGCTGGGTTCCTGTCAAGGAAACAGAGAAAGTTTCCACTGTACCTTTGCATGTGTGTGTGTTGTCTGCATGCACATACCATTCACGTAGAAGTGCCCTATTATCTCTTCCTTTTTGCAGAAAATCAGGTCAGTGGTTTGACTGTTGTTCCTAACCGCACAGTGCCCTGGGGAGGTGGCCCGAGAGCTCCGTGGCCTCCAACTGCTCTTCTGTCGAGGGCAGAAGGGTGAGGGCGGGCTCTGCGGCCACCAGACCTCCACGGTCTGCCTCCCAGGCCTCGGGGTCCCCGGAAAGCAGCGGCCATGCCTGCCAATCTGCGGAGAGCACGTCTCTGGCCACATCCTGTTTCCCTCCCAGCATTCCTGTCCCTTTCCTGAGGCCTTTCCCGGGGTCTGAAGGCTCCCTGGTGGGCGCTGTTGAGTAATCAGAACTGGGCCCGAGGAAAGGCAGCCGCCTGTTTTGTGGCTGGGGGCTCCAAGGTGTGGAGAGCTCTGGGGTTAAACCAGCGCCCAGTGAAAGTCTCAGCGCAGATAACAACAACAACAACAACAAGGGCTCCAGCTGCTGAGCACTTTCACACCAGTTTCCTCACCTCACCCACAACACTCTTGGAAGAGGAGAGAGTGGGAGTTCGTTATGGTTATGCCCCAAGCTGCTGACTCGGGTGCTCAGGTATTTGGAGAGACAGTGAGGTCAGGGACCTAGTTCAAAGGCATCCGAACTCCAACCCTAGCTTCACAGGTCCCTTCTGGGCCCTGTTACCCCAGGGGCTGAAGGGGGAACTTTCCCTGTTGCCCTGCAGGTGGTAGGAGGCAGAGGCCAGGAATCCGAGCGGCTTAGCTGGGTCCTTTGGCTCTGAGTCTTGCAGGCTCAGTCTCCTCTGGGCTGGGCTGGGGAAGACCCTCCTCCCCAGGCTCGGAGTTGGAGTGGGTTGGGGGACAGAGGGCAGAGCATCTCCTGGCAAGGGAGCCCTTCCATCTTCTCATCCTGACTTTTAAGTTCACCATTGCCTGGTCTAGCCTTCACCCCCCTCCCCCGCACTCCCAAGCCCTTCTCCACTCAGCTTTTGCTTCCCTGGCTGTTTCCTCAGAGGCTCAGACAATAGAGGCTGACGTTCCAACTGCCGAGAGCACAGCCTCCCCTCCCCCTGCAGCCAGAAATCATCTGTTACGGATCGCTGGGGCCCAGGCTGCCAGACTCAGACCTTTTTTTCTTCCTCCCACTTCTTACTGGAAATGAGCCCCTGTCAGGCCCCCCCTTCTCCCCCCTGCCTCAGTGAAGTTCAGACTCCACTCTGGCTCCACCCCTCTGTTGGGCACCCCATGCAGTGGGGAGGCAGGCGGGGGACTGGCCCCCACAGTCTCTGGAGGCCCGTTTGGAAGGGGAGCCTTGTGGTGGCCTCTCTGGGTCAGCTCAGCAGCCCTGAGCTGGATGCAGCGGCCTGGGCCTCTTAGGAGCAGCTAGCCCCAAGGTTACAATGCTGGATGCTGACGTTGCCCAGGCTGTGCTGGAAATTACAGAGGGCCTTGGAGGGGAAACAAACGGGTTTCATTTCCTATGGAAACAGCATCTATTTGTAGAAGAGTTCACGTCAAAGCCTGGACCCTGTGCCTGGGGAGAGGGGTGGACATTGGAGGGCAAGGTCATCTGCTTACTGCCTGGGACTCTTCCAGGATAGCACATCTGTGAGTCAAGGCTGAAGGCGCCCTTACCTTTAGACTTGACTCACATTTCTTCCCACAGAGGGGCCCATCTGCCTGGGCATGGCTTTGCTTTTGGGTAGATTTTAAACTATGAGTCAAGGGTGTGGGAAGACCCTCAAATTCACCATTCATACATTTATTCCACAAATTGTTTTTGGCCTATTCTGTGCCTGGCCAGCCAATCAGGAGTTGGTTGGTACCTACTAAGTTTGGTGGTTCAAGCTTCCCTTCCTGGAAGGAGCTGTACTCAGAAAAGGTGCAGTGAGGACCTGTGGGGAACCATGTGACCCAGGCGCAGCAACGCCACTCCCCTTGCTCTACAACTAAAGCAGGTGACTTCTGTTCTTGTGTGTCAGGGAGCTAATTCTTACATCTCCTGGGGAGAAACTACCCCTAACTGGTCAAGGCATGTCCCTATGTAAGGGGGGATTGCTCCAGTTATTGTCGTGGGGAGGGTGTCTATCTTACCCTCCCCAAAGATGTTGTCTAGGCTGGGAGCCTTTTGGTCTAGTAACCACCAAGATGAGGTCCTTGTTCTATGTTAATTTTCCACTTGGATATCATTAATCAAGCCAATAAAAAAAGAGTTTTTATTTTCACATCTCTTTGCTGTTACAAAGCACTCTCGTATCCATCATTTCAGTTACTGCAATTCCCCCACCAGCTCTAAGAAAGTCCACTTTCACAAGGGGAAACTGAGGCTGGGAAGGGAAGGGCACTTGTCAGGTTGCACAGATGGTAAACAGTGAAGTCAGGATGGGAATCGGGTGCCGGGTTCCTTGCTTCACCCATCCTCCCAGTCAAGGGGCACCTGGTGACCCGACCTCCCACCCCGGCTGACCTCCGACCCACCTGAGGAACGGGAACCAGCTGAGGCCTGAGGAGATGAGGCGGGTGAGGAAGGGCTGCTCTGTACCTGGTCTCATATCAGAAACGGAGGCTGCATGTCAGAGATACCACAGGCCCAGTGCTTCCCTAAGTCACTTCACCCTCCAGGGCCTCACTTTCCTTCTCAGTAAATCAAGTGTGTGTGGATCTGAGTGACCTATGGCCTTGTAAGAATTCCAATGATACCAAGGTTCTTGCTGGCGGCCACTCAGATGTCAGTTCCCCTCTCTGTATGGGTGACTGTAATGGGGACAGGGCATAGTGCACAGTAGACACCCCTTAGAGCTGATTTGTTTCCCGATTAACTCCTTAGTGTCTGATAGCTCCTAACAGATAATTGCCCCCCCCCCCCCCCCCCCACGGAAGGCGTAGAGTCTGGAACAGTTGTAAGATTAGGATCGGGGAGCAAAGTCTAGGAGGACAAGTTTCCAGGCCTTGAGGCCCTGCTTAGCCTGAGGGGGCTGCGGTGGGAACAAAAGCGGAGGCTGAAGGGGTGGTTGGCAAGAGACTGCATCCACTCTCATGTGCGCATCTGGCTGGGAAGGGAGGGGAGGAGAGAAATAAACACGTCTGAACATCTGCTGTTAATGAGGGGTCTGGAATTTCTGAACCAAGGATCAGATTGCAAGGCTTGACAAGGAGACAAGATGTCTAACAGAATCCAGAGGCCAGCTGCAGCATCCACGCACACTCCCAACCCTGCAACGTGAACATTGCTATCCCCATTCTGCAGGGGAGGAGGCTGAGGCTGCGAAGTTAAGTGGTTGCCTAAGGCCATGTAGCTAATATGAAGCAGAGGTGGATCTCTGGTGACTGCCCCGTGGGAGTGGAGGGGAGGGGCTGTGTGTGCAGAGGTGAGGGTGGGACAGGGCCATTGTTCTCACTTCTTTGGGTCCAAGACCGTCTCAACTCTTACGGGACCACTGCTCACCTGGAGACTCCATTCTGCCCTCTGGTTCCTTCTTGCTGTCATTTTCCCTCTGCACCGCATCCTGCCTCCTCCCCATCCATCCCTCCACTTCCCACACTCTCCTTTTCTTCTGGTCCCAGCTGCTGGTCGCAGGCCGATTGGAGATGTTGGGGGTAGAGGAAGAGAATCTGTTTTCCCACCTCGCCCCTTCCCCAGGGCTTTGTCCCGTTGCCCCCCAACATTAAGGCAGTTGAATGGTGCCAATGGGCTGCAGGTGAGCTGCAGGTGTCTGAGTGTTACTCGGGAGTGTCCACGGCCCTCTGGGTCACGTGTGTGCGCTACACTGAGAGTGCATGAAGGATGAGGGGGACTATTGCCATACATGGGGAGGTGTGTGCACATATGTGTACTTCTGTGTATGTGTGCAGTATATGTACTCTTGTCTATAAATGTTTGTGTGCACATCTTAAGCATATTGTGAATATATGTACTTTTGCATGTATACAGCAGGACTGACTGCAGAGCTTGCAAGGCCCAGCGTAAAATGAAAATGCTGGGCCTCTTGCTCGAGTTTCAAGGCAGAGACAGCCAAGCATTAAATCCAGTGTGGGCCCTTCTGAGTGCAGGACCCTGTGTGACTGCGTAGGTGGCAGGCCCGTGAAACCAGTCGTATATGTGAGCGTGTTATGTGTATGTGTGTGCTGCTGTGTGTGTGTGTGTGCGTGTGTGTGTGTGTGTGTGTGCACATGCTCTTAGGCATGAAATCTAAACTCTTTTCTCACAACCCTCAGGCCAGGCCCCTGAGCAGCTGCGGGTGCCTATCAAAGGAAAGGTGTGCCGTGTGCTTTATTTTTGGCGCCTTTGCTGCCTGCTCCCATAGTAACCTGGGAGACTTGTTTTACTGCCTTTGTTGGAAGGATGACAAACACTTGCCTCCCCCTGCTGCCACGGTGGCCCCACCAGAAACCACAGCTGGGGGTGGGGCAGCTTCCTCAGCCCCTCACCCACTCATCCTGCATCCCTTCCAGGCACCAACCCAGAGCCCTGCTCGGCTCACCCCACCCAGACAAGGTACTTGCAACACATCAAAGGTGGAAGGGATGACAGAAACCATCCAGCTTCCTCATTTCAGCTGAGGAGATGGAGGCCCAGAGAGAGAAAGTCACCCACCCGTGTTGTCCAGGGAGTCTGTGACAGAGCCAGGACCCCTGCTTCCCAGAGTGTACAGCCCTGCAGGGCTGGCCTGTGCGGGGGCCTGGGTGAGAGGCAGGGCCTGGAGGGGAGAAGGGGAGACTAAGCTCTCAGCAAAGTCTTGGTTGCTATGGGGTCTCATCCCTCTGGCAAGGGATGCTGTATCTTTGTTATTTGATTTTCCCTCCTCCCAGGTCAGAGCTCTGCAACCAGTAGGTTTTGAAAAATGGTGGCTGGAACATTTTGAGAATGTTGGCATAATGCCTGTCACAAAGTAAGGGCTCCACATACACATTTAGTAATGAATAAACAGCTATTTAGTTGGCCTGTGGAGTGGAGTGGTAAGAGCATTAGCTTTAGAGGCCAGCTAGCATTAGTGAAAACCACTTGGGAGCTTTATCATGTAGTAGCTGTGTGACTTTGGCAAAGTTACTTAACCTCTCTGAACCTCAACTTCCTCATTGGTAAAATGGGACTCTGGTAGGGTTGTTGTGCGGATTAAATAAGATACGATACTTTGTATAGTGTGAAGAACATGATAAAATCCTAATAAGGTTGTAGTTATTCTTGCTGGCAGTGTTACCTCAGGCAAGTTACATAAAGCTCAGTTTCCACACCTTTTGATCCTGGCACATCACAGGCACTCAGTAAATGTGAGCCCAACCCCGCTCCTAAGCTAGGCCCCCGTCCACTTCCTCAAGGTCTTCTACCCGAGGCTCTGTGATTTCTACAACCTGTGATACCCCCACCCCTGCTGTCCCCTGCACTGTCTGACCTCCCAGCATGAACACGCACAGGCTCTTGGCAGTCTATCGTGTCCCCAAGCTTGGCGGTTAGGGAGCATGGACAGGGGTGGGGTTACTGAAAGGAGGCTGGGGCAGAGCAGGGGTAATTCTTGGACAAAAATCCAAGTTCTGCCTTTGATCAAGGATGGAAGAATCCTAGGTGGGGCTAGGCCTGTGCCTTGTTCTGAAGATGAAGATGAAGGCAGAGGGGCGCCTCCATAAGCCACCCCGGGCCAGAGCTTCCCATCGTTCTCCTTGCTCTTCTTTCCCTGGACTCCCTAGACCAGAGAACCAGCAGCATCCCTTGGGCAGCTAAGTGTCCCTGAAATGGGGGTGTGAGGAGAGGGCAGGTGGTGCAGGCAAGATGACAGTGTCCAGGGAGTCAGCTGCGAGGGAGGAAGCCCAAGCTCCTGGGCAGGAGACAGAGTTGGTGCCACCTAGGTCACCTGACTGGACCACAGTCCTCTAGCCACGCCATAGAAACAAGCCCTCTGCCCTAGGCCTGGGAAAATGCACCACTGGGTCTTTGCACGTGATCATGTTCTTGCTTTAGTCACGCGAGTACAGTTTGTATAAACCATACAAGATAAATGTGCCTGCACTTCCAGGCCTCTTTTTAAACATTGGAAAAAGGTTTGGGGGCATTTCATCTGCAGCATCTGTTAAACTTCATGTCAGCTATTTACTTAGAACAAACAGAAACTGTCCTGGCCTAAGCGTGCTCCGACACAGGCAAGAGAAGACGCAAGTCATGTTTCCTCACCTGCCCTCCTGCCAGGACTGGGGCGTGGAGGTCTGACCTCGGGACCTATTGCACCATCAGGGAATGGAGCTGGTCAGAGCCCGGCAAAGCCTGGCCCACCCCTGCTCTTGCGGGAGATGTTTATTTACATAGAGATGGGAACATGGAGGCCAAACTTCATAGCGGTCACTGTGACATGTAGAACAACCCAGCAAATGAATTCCCTGGGGTTAATGAACAATAGACAAAAATAAGGTTATATTTGTCTTCAGAATAAATGTGAGGGGGGAAGGAACTGACAGCAGCTGAATCGGGCTGCGTGTTCACACACAGAGGAGCCTGTGGGAAAATTCATGTCCCTTCCTTTCTGATTTCGGATGGGATCAGTTGCTTTGGGTTAGTCTAGGGCTGCTCTGGCTGGTGAGCACCGGGCTGTGGAGCCTTTCTGCAGCGGATCCCTGGGCTGTGTCTCTTTCAGGGCCCAAGACAGACAATGCAGGGGGAGGGGGTGGGGGTTAAGGGTAATGAGGCTGCTGCTCCCTGCTGCACCTCTGGGACACCTATTCCCATGAGGCGGGGATTGGGAGGGCTGACAGGGTCGATCTTTTGAGTTGACGGAGAGGTCTCACCCAGTTTTTCCCCCTGGGTTTTTTCTTGGAGCTCAGACCACGGAAACTGGGCCATTTTTAGCCCCTTCTCAGCAAAGAAGGCCATGGGCCCCCTTGTCTCTGAGACTAATATAGCTCCTTCTCCCCACCTGGGACTGGGAGGCCCTGGAAGTTGTGTGTGTGTGTGTGTGAGTGTGTGTGTGTGTTTATGCATGGATGTAGGTGGGGGCATCTTTCTACCCACTGAGAATACTCTCTGAGTCCAGCCCCAGCCTTATAGTCCCCAGAAACCAGCCCTGCCTCACCTTCCCCTGCCTTCTGCTCCCCATTCAGAATTCTCCCCTCCCCTCTGCATCTCTTTGCCTTAACCCCCACCCCATCACCCCTATAGTTCTGTTTGTTCTCCCTTCAGCTCTTCACCCTCAACGCAGAAATGCAACTGAGAACCTAGCTCCCGGAGAGGACCCTTTCTTTAAAATATCAGTTGTCTGATTTCCTTTGGGACTGCTGCCGTGTCTCTATTGAACCTCACCCTCCCACACCCAATGGCAAGGATGGGACTATGTAAGAGGGAGAGGGGACATTCTCCTTAGGGACCTGGCCGTGGGACAGGAGGGCCGGTGCCTGTCGGAGGAGAGGTGAAAGGTCTGGGATGAGGGTGATGTGTGCCAGGGTGGCTGTGTAGGGGTGTGCAAATGAATGTAGGAGATCTGGGGGAAGAGCTCTGAATATGGGCGCTTGGAGCCTGGGTTCAAGTTCCAGCGTTGCCAAGAGCTCCCGAGAGACCTCAGGTGAGTAATTTCCCTCCCTGAGTCTCATTGACTCACCTGTACAGTTGGTAGGAAGGACAGACTAATCTCAAAGTTGCTCTCCAGCTTGACTTATAAAGTGTATAGGGATGGAAATGGGGCTAAGGAGTTGAGTTTGGTTTCCTGTGGTTAGCAACTTTTTTGTTTTAAGCGTTTGTTTGAGATGTTACTATACACCTCAATGATTATCAACAACCCTTTCATAAGAATTCTTAAGCATTTTACATATGTGATTTCTTTTACTTCTCACCACAACCCTAGGAGGTAGGTACTGTGATTATCCCCATCACACAGACAAGGAAACTGAGGCACAGAGAGACTAAGTAACCAGCCTAAGAAGTGTAGCTGTGATTCAAACCAGGCAGAGTCGGTGCTCCTCATCACCACACTCAACATTTCAGACACTGTGCCAAATGTTTGCCAAATCCTTTCCATTTTGCAGTTGAGAAATCTGAGACTCAGAGCAGTTGAGCAACAGCTGAAGTCCACACAGCTGGGAAGCAGAAGAGATGAGATAGAAACCTGGCCGGACTCCAGAGCCTCTGTTCTCCCCTGTCCACCTCCTGCAGTCCTGCCAGGTCCTCAGGTCGACAAAGCAAGTTTATCCAATATCCCTACATGGCAATGTCTCTTTAGCAAGTCAGTTCCTCCCTCTGGCCCTCAGTTTCCCAATCTAGAGAATGACTGGGTTTTGGATCAATAGATCCGTGAGATCTCTTGCAGCTCTTGGAGTCCATGCTTCGTGAAATGTGGTGCTTCTGGCTGAAATGACTGATTTGTGGCCTGGGGTTGTGGCCAGGGAGGGTGAGTGGAAAGGGTTTCTGGCGATGGAAAGAAGACACGGAGGAGCTGTGTGGGGGGTGAACCTGGGGTGATGGGGCAGTATATGAAGCAGAGAGAGAAAGACAAACACACACACACACACACACACACCCTGGCGGAGGGGCCTCCCCAGTGAATCTGTTCCTTCTTCCCAGGTGTCCCCCAAAGCTCAGGGTAGGCATATGAGAGCCCTGGGCAAGGGAGCAGGGCCAGGCCAGCAACGAGCCAAGGTGAGAGCTCCTGAGATTCAGCAGTTCGGGGAGTTAACATTGCTGGGGGTTTGTTGTCTTTGTAAATACTTGGAGACGTCCAGTTATTTTAGCAAAAAGTATTTGGAGCTGAGGCGGCGTGTTCGTGCGGCTGGCCTGGCTTCCTGTTCATGACCGCTCTGTAGCATTCCTCCCCTTCAGGAACCCGGGTCTTTCTCCCACCCGTAACCTCACTAGGACGCGCACACAAGTGGGCACCGGCCGGCCCCTTGGGCCCTGAAGGCACCCTGGGGTCACCCCTCGCCCCGTGCTCGCTCGCAGGCACACAGCTGCAGCTGCATCTTTAATGCCTAATGCAGCCGCTGCCCCAGACCGCCGCTCCGCGCCTGCGTCTGAGCCAGGCTCATTCTTCCAGGGCGCCGGTTCCCGGCCTGGAGGCTGGCTGACAAAGCGTGCCCAGTGCATCCCTCGGAGGAGGGTAATGTAATGTGTTTAGGAGATTAGCCAATGGGCTTCATTACCAGGCAGGCTCCATTTTCCATAAGGCTCTTTTCACTCCGGAAAATTGATGGAATCACCTTTTGCATGAGTGTCTCAGAACCCCTGCCAACCCCTCCCAGCTATTACAGTGCTGGGCCCTTCCGATACCTCCTCATATATCACAGTTGGACTAACTTCTCTGGCTTGAAGAAGTCAGAGTTTGGGGTAGACATCAGGGCATTCAGTGACATGGGTCCTGGGCCTGTGTGGGGCAGTGGCTGCTCCTGATCCCTGCCCCTCCATGATGAGTGTCCACACCATGAAGGCCATTGCTACAACAGTAGCCAGGAGGGATGGTTATGGGCAGACCTGGCTCTCAGGCATCCAGTAAAGGGTGCAGCCTCTCCTATGGGTCCCATCCCAAGCTCCCTTAATCCAGCATGCAGTGGGCTCTGAGCCCATGGAGAGGCCCTCCTTCTAAACACCAGTTTTGGGGGTCTGAGGGGACTGACAAAGGGTCAGGGGCTATAGTTCCAGACTGATCTGGGACAGATGAGCAGACCAGTTTACATATGCTGCTAAGGGCCAGTGAGAGTTCCCAGCCATAGAGGTTATAGGGACAACTTTGTTCTTTCCAAAGCTCTGTTCAAACCAGTGTCCCTGGGTCACTGCTGACCACAAAAGACTTCATTCTTGTTCCAGGAGCTCTGGAAGACTGTTTGCAAGGTGAACACACTGCATGGACTTCCCATCCTCCTACCTTTCAGCCTCCTAGGCCTGTGTCATTGCATGGGCTTAGAGATTACACAGCTCAAACCTCCTGGCTCTGAGCATCTCTGAGAAATGAAGGCTGGGAGGGGAAAAGGGAAGTGGGGGTGGTCAGGTGGGGTTTTGAAGACAAGAACACACGCATTTGCCATTTACCAAAAAATTTTCCCCCTTCTTTTAAAACTGTCGTTTCCTCAAGGGAAAAGTTTTATTCGTGTATGAGTAAAATGCGCTCTCTTAATGAATTGAAAGCAGAACAGGATGACAGTACTTTGTCTCTGTGACAAAGAACAAAGAAGCAGCACATTGGCCTTGGGCAGCCAGCATTGTCACCCATGCCCTGGCCCCTAACCTCGCTCTTGGCCCTCTCTTCCATCCTAGCAAAATTGAGACAAGAGAAGGTCTGGCCACACGTCATCCCCGCCCCAGAGCCTTGGCTGGGAACATGGTTTTGGCTGGCTGGAGGCAGCTGGCCTGGCCTGCAGGATACACCACACCTCTCCCATGGAGAGCTTGGGAGGGCAGCAGCCCTGGGAGAAGCAGCAGGCGAGAGGCAAGTGTGCTTTTAGGGAGGCTTGGAGGCTGCCATTTCTTGCTGGCGACGATGACAGTGGAAAAAAAGTTGGAGGGAGAGATATAGAGAGTTAGTTGACCCATTGGCGTCTCCCTTTCCTTGCCAAGCCAAGAAGTCTCCCCACCACCTCTGGTCTTGGAGACACAGCCTTGTTTTCTGGAAGACCTTGCCTCAGTCCTTGAAGGTTCATTCTGAGGGCTCCCCAGGCCCTGGTACCACTCTAGCTCTCACCAACTACTATCCCTGCCCTCCAGGAAGCGTGAACTTTCTCAGCTTTCACTTTTGGTTTGGGGGAGAACAGCTTTGGTGTTAGAGTGTTGCTGGATCTGGCAGCTTACTAGCCACGTCTCTGCCAACTTGGTTGAGGTAGCTAGGGTTGGGCCTCATCTCTCTTCCATGGCATGGGTATTCACCATGAGATAAACCTTAAGGGTCAGAACTGCCTTTCCTTCAGCAGCTTTTGGGTCCTAAGTCATGTATGTCATCGGCTCGCTGTCCCCGACCTGGGGGCCCTGGGAGAGGTCCCTCGAGTCCAGGCAGAGAAGCCTCTATGGAGAGAAGGTGGTGGTGGTCTCGGCCTCCATACTCATCGAGGAACGTCGGGTGTGCCGGCAGGAAGACCACTGCCGGAGCCGCTCCTGGCTGAGGCAGCCCAAATCCTTGAAGAGCTTGAAGAGGTCATTGCGAAACTTGACGCCGATGAAGGCGTACAGGAAAGGGTTGATGCAGCAGCGGACACTGGCCAGGCTGTAGGTGATATCGTAGGCAATGTTGAGTTGCTTGCTGAGCTCACAGCTGGTGGTGGCATTGGCGTTTACCACTGTCTTGGCCAGGACCACCCCATTGTAGGGCAGCTGGAAGGCTATGAAGACCACCACCACGGCGATGATCACCTTGATGGCCTTGTTGCGTTCGAAGTTGCGCGCCTGCAGCAGGGTGCGGATGATGACAAGGTAGCAGAAGCTCATGGCCACGAGAGGGATCAGAAAGCCCACCACGATCTGGGCCACCTGGATGCTGACCAAGGCCTCCACTTGTTCGGTGATGAGCGAGCACCGCAAGGCCTGCTCACTGTTGCTCCTCAGGATGTTGCTGTACAGCATCTCCGGGATGGAGAGCACCGTGGCCAGCAGCCAGATGCACACACAGGAGAGCTTGCTGATGAAAAGGACTCGGGCCCGGTGGCGGTGGGCCGAGACGGCCTGGACAATGGCCACATAGCGGTCGATGCTGATGCAAAGAAGCAGGAGCATGCCGCTGAAGAAGCTTATCTTGTAGACCGCAAAGATGAGCTTGCAAACGTGGACGCCAAAGATCCAGGACTTGGCTGCGCTGTAGGCCCAGAAGGGCAGGGTCAGCAGGAAGAGAATGTCGGCCAGCGCCAGGTTGAGCAGGTAGGTGTCGGTCATGGTCTTGAGCCTTTTGAAGTAGATGTACGTCAGGATGACCAGTGCGTTGCCCACCAGGCCCAGGAAGCAGATGATGGAGTACATGGTGGGGAGGAACCACGCCTTGAAGTCCCGCACTTCCTTCATGACGCACACAGACTCGAACAGCGTGTAGTCCACCGTGGTGTTTTCTCCGATGTAATCATCTGTGACCTCATCTTGGCACAGGCACACCTGCGGGGAAGGAAACAGGGAAACACGGTCCAGCTTAGCTAAGTGGGTCAAAATCTCCCTGCCCTGGGATTGCCCAGAGCAGTGGTTTCCAAGTGTGGTTCCCATCGTCAGCATCAGCATCAGCATCACCTGCACGTTCTTGGACCCCATCTGATAACCTACTGCACCAGAATCTCAGGGAGTGGGGCCCAGGAATCTGTTTTTTTCTAAACTTCCAGGTGATTCTTTGGTTTGAAATCAGTTCTTCTGAAGTTTTAACACGTATATGTGCTGATAGAGGACTGGAAATAGTCTGGGCTTTGGGGTCAAATGAACCTTGAGATGGTTAAACACACATGTCTCTGAGCCAATGTTTTCTCCTCTGTGAAATGGACATGAATGCCATCACCTTCACATGGTTGTTGTGAGGTTCCTAACCCAGGTTCAGGCACCAAATTTGTCCCTACGGAGGTTTTATTTTGTGGGGGCCCATGTTTTTCTTCTTGAGCCTCCTTCAGAACCTGGTAGAAAGAGCTTTCCAGAAGGGAGCCTACAAAATACTTCAGCTTTTGAGGGAAAATCCACGTTGGAGTTAAGGTTGAGGAGGTCCTGGAGTGAGAAGAGAGGAAGGCAAAAGCTCTCTGTTAAGAGACTGCATTGGGCCTGGCCAGCATGGCTCAGCGGTTGAGCATTGACCTAGGATCCAGGAGATCTTGGTTCGATTCCTGGTCAGGGCACATGCCCCGGTTGCGGGCTCGATCCCCAGTCGGGGGCGTGCAGGAGGCAGCCGATCAATGACTCTCTCATCATTGATGTTTCTCTCTCTCTCTCCCTCTCTCCTTTCTTCTCTCTGAAATCAATAAAGATATATTAAAAAAAGAGAGAGAGAGATTGTATTGACCTGGTTTGGGACAAGCTGCAGTGATCATGGGTGGCGGGCAACTTGAAGACTTTTATGGACCCCTGGAGCCCGGGGCACAGTGCCCTGGACACAGTGGGACTCAGGCAACTGGTGTCCAGTGCACTGAACTCCACAGCAGGGCCACCGCCTCCTCAGCTGTGACCCGGTCCTCTTGGAGTCCCTGGAAGGAAGCACGGCTCTGTCTCCCACCATCTCCTCCCACCTCTGCCTCTGTCTTCCTTGCAGTCTCTTCAGGCAGATCCCAAACAGCTGGGCTCAGCTGCTCAGGACTTTTTTTAAGCCAGTCTGCAGAGTAGGGTGAAGGTTTAAGCGGCCTGCTGAGATTTTATCAATGAAGGAGGGTTGATGCGTCGGCTCAGGCCTCTGCACAGCGGCACAGTGACAGCTGAGCCTGCAGGGCTGGCAGCTGGGCTGGAAGCTGGTGGTCCCTTCTCTGGGAACTGGGCTCTGGGCAGCTCAACATGATGAGTTCTCATACAGTTGGGAAGCTGGAGGGACTTTAAAGATGGGGCAAGGGAGGCAGGCACTGGGAGAAGCCATGTGGCTCGCTCAGGGTTATGTGGCCAGAAGCGGAGCCCAGTCTCTCGACTTCCCTGTATCCTGTCTCCGTCCTCTGACTTTCAGTTCTGGATTCATCACTGTCCTGCTTGGGGACAGGTTGAGGAAAAAAATAACACCCAGGAGCCTTCCCTTTGGGTATTGTTGTCTCGAAAAGAAAAGTCAGTGGTAACTTCTTTCCCCTCACCTGGGCATGACTGCAGCCCAGTCACAGGAAGGGTCAGGCCTTAGGTCTGGGCCCCTGGACATAGGGGGCTCTGGACCTTCCACTCGTTCTCTATGATGTGTGCTCCCCACCACTCCTGCCTTCTCTTTCCCCCTTTACTTCCCCCCACCAAAGAGCCACCAGACTTGACGCCTGTGCAGCCCACAGCCCCACCACATCCTGCCCCATCTGAACCACCTCCATCCACCCCAGTAAAGAGAATGAGTCCCAGCTGTCCCTCGTCCCCTCCCCCACCTTCCAGCCTCTGCTGGTAGTAATACAGCCCCTCCAGAGTCCTGGGAACAGGGGAGAGAGAGGGGAGGGAGTGGTGATGGGGAAGGGGCCGGGCTGCGGGCTGCAGCCCAAGCTTTAGGGGTCCTCTGGGATGGGGTTCTGGGAACCATGCCCAGCTTGGGGCCTGCCTCTGGCCCGAGCTCCTGGAAAGCTGCCCCTCTGGCCTCCAGACCTGGGGGATTGCCAAATCTGAATTATTGCTTCTCCAGCTCTGGTCTCAGCTGCCTCTCCTCCTCCAAGACAGCTCTCATCCCCAACAAATGGGGGAGAGTCAACTCCATGAGTTATAGTTTCTTCTAACTCTGGCACTTGATGGGGGCAGATTTTCTGTCTCCACTTTTGGGATTGAGAAACAAAGCCTTATGAACTGGAGGCCTTTCTTCCTGCCGAGTTCAGGCCCCTGTAAAGTATGTGCACCCCTCCACCCCCTCCCACCCCCAGGGTCCTGGGCTCCATCTTCCCCCCTCCAGTGGGGTGCAGATGAGTTTCTATTTTACAGAAGGAAACTGGGCTTCTAGGGGAGCCTTTGGATGGAGGTTGGAGAGGGAGGCAGCCTTGGGATGATAGGACAGTAACCAGGCCACCATACCAAAGGTTCTTTTCTCAGCTCACTAAAACATGAACTTTTACATGCATGGGTGTGCACACATATGTGCAAAACTCAGCAACCAGACAGCTTTTGGTTCTTGCAGCTCCTCTCTCTGAGAGCTCAGCCAGGGTCCACATTTCTGTCTTTTGGATGGGGATATTGGGAATGGGTGGGGAAGGTGGTGGTAACTTATTTCCCTCATGTTTTAAGTGGAGTAAAGGCTCTCTAGGGTCACTCAGCAGATGGAGAGGGGCGAACATCAGCTTAACGAATGGTGAGTGGGTTAGTGTCTGGGTCTGTTTCCTTCCAGCAAATGCCCAGTTGCTCCACCAGAGCCTCGGACTTGGAAGGGGTGGGCTTGGGGACAGGAGTGTGGAGGAGGGAACCTCACCTGGAAAACAACGAGGAGAGCCACCACCAGCACACTTTTCATTGGCTTCCCTGTGGGAGACAAAGTGAGAAAGTTATTGCTTGGCAGGGGCAGTTCTTTGTTACTAAAGAAAGCCACTGAGATAGAGATGCTGATGGAGCTTTCATCACATGCTACAGGCGCTGCATTTGCCCAAAGAGAACATCAGAACCAGATTGTGCTTCGGAGCACCTGGCCAGCTGCCTGGCCTCGCTGCCCTCCCCTCCTCCCCCTCCTGCGCTGCGAGGTCCCCGAAAGGAGCAGATCAGAATGCAGGGCAGTCTCCCCCTTCTGCTCTTCAGGGCCTCTTTTAGAGTTGGAGGGTCTACCCTGGCCCAGACCAGCCCTCAAAGTTGGGCTTCAACTGACCTTGACTACTGGGTCTGAATGGCCTCCTCCCACTCTAGGAAGCAATTCCCTGGTAGAGGGGTGTGTGTGTGTGTGTGTCCCCTACACTGCTCCGGTGCCAGCAGCCACTGGGGAGCATTTCTCCTGTGCCTAGCTGTCTTCTGAGGGAGGCCGGCTGATTTCACAGGGCTGGGTAGAGGAGTGTTACCCACTGGCCTCTCAGGAATGGATGAGAGAGTGTTCTGTGGTGCCCCCCAACACCCCTTCATTCAGCTGACATTCATCCAGCGCTTACTCTTGGTTCACCTGGCCCAGCCCTCAGCCTGCCTTTGGGGCAGGGACCTCTTCCCTCTTACCCAGGCAGGCCCAGGCCAGAGGAGGTGCCCAGGGATTGTGTGCTGACAAATAAATACAAGAATGAATTCCTTCCTTGCCCTTCAAGGAAGGAGGCACCAAGGTAGCCTGAGAGGGCACTGTCTTGTGAGAGTGTGGCAGGATGGAGACTATTTCTTGTGGTAACTACATTGTTGTGTTTTTTTGCTTGACTGAAGTGTGCACATTTGCTTTCTCTTCTTTAAGTTTTTTTCTAATTCAGACCTGTGGGCTGCGAGTGGAAGGGGAACATGAGGTCAGCTATGGGAAGAGGCCCTGCCCAGAGCAGGCTTCAGAGCCTGGGTATATTCTGGAAATCAGGAGGCTCTCCTTGGGTCTGAACAGCTGGTTGAGCCCCAGGTTAGCAGAAGGCCTGATGTGTTGCAGATGGAGGGCAGGCACCTGGCCTCTTACTTTTGGTCTGTGGCTGAGCTGAGGGCTGGACCTGGAGCTCATTTCCTCCGAGGGCCGAGCAGGGAGGACAGCTCACAGGGTAACTTATGTAGAAGTCCTATCTCACCTGACAGCCTTGGAGCACCCCAAGGAAAGGAGCTGTGTCTCCTTCACCTTCGTAGCCCCTTCTCCATTACTTGACTCTCAAATCTGGCCCACAGGAAACAGTCTGTGATGCCATCAACGAATGCCAAGACAGGACTTGCAGGCTCCCCTCCCCCCGCACCTCTAGTCTCAGTACCAACAGGGAAGTGGCTGGGACCCTGCTTTAAACACCTTCTGGAGGCTGGGGCCCCCTCCAGCAAGCAGAGGCCCCTGCTTCCCGAGGAGGCAGCACATTCCCAGCGAGCCTGTGTACTTGGCCACAGCACCACCTGCTGGAAGTCGGCTTCATGACCCAAGTGGCAGTGAATGTTTTCAGAGGGACTGCCTAAGGCAGAGATTCTGGGCTTGGGGGTCCCCGGGGGAGGGAGGCCCAGGCATCAAGTCACATAAATAGATAGGCACTTCTCTCACCTCAAGCAAGTTGTACTGCATGTTACTGCTAGACACGTCTTCCTAAAGCAAAACTTGGATGCCACCCCCTCCACACTGTGCCCTCCTAAATCCTTAGGACCTCTCTACCCAACCCTAGGGAAGAGGGTCCAGATGCTTAGTTAGCACTGCAGTCAAGCCCTCTGCTGTCTCCTTGGGCCTGCCTTCCTAGCTGTGTCTTCCATCCCTTGGGACAGGCACCCACTGCCCCATTGTCCCTAGCTTGCGTTTGAGTATTTGTAGCCCTCGGAGGAAATGGATCCTCATGCGACATCATAGCTCCTCTCTCTCATTCCCCTTTCTTGCTGAATTACCCCAGAGCCTCTGAGCTCCTGTCCAGATCTCTCCCCTAACCACACTCTCTTCAGGGTCCAACGAACAAACCACCCATCCACCACTGACTCATCTTGATGTGAAGCGCTCGAGGTTTCTCTAAACACGAGTCTTTCGGTTACTCTAGAGAATGCCCACTCTGACTGTCAGTGAGAACTGAGAAACCTCAAAGTTTTGATAAGTCACAACGGGTGAAACACAAGGAGCGAGAACTGTTTCTGTTTTACTCCGTTAGCTCCTTCTCCTGGGCCCTGTCCCATTCTTTTTTGCCACTATCTAGAGTAGGGGGTAGGGTAAGGAGCTGGGGTGTGTGTGTGTGTATGAGTGTGTGTATGTGTGTAGGTGATTTCTCATTCCAGCTATGTTGGAGATGACAAATGAGCAGGTATCCTATAAGACCAGAATAGGCCATTTTCAAGAATGGTGACCAAATGGGAACTTAGGGGAACTCTGGTGTGTGGCAGAGGGGGCCTGGTTGGCCGCCATGAGTCAGATCGTTTCTGTCTGTTACAAAGTCATAAAGCAACTGGCTTTGGGCAGCAACTTGGGTGAGACCAGTGAAGCCGAAAATCTGAGGGGTTGAGGAGTGGTTTACTTATGTGCTGGGTATTTTATGAGTTTTTGAGTTTCTAGTAATGATCACAATGAACAGAAAATTCCCTGGGACTCCAACCTGAGCCCCAGCAAGAGAAACTCCCTTCTTGTCTGGGAGGAGGGGATTGTTGGCTGGCTGCTCCCCCAAGCCCTGAACTTTCATCCCCACATTTTCCAGGACTTTCAGGAGACTCAGGGAATCATGGCTGCCCAGCAACTGGTCCCCAAAGTCACCCCAAACCTTTTCTTCTTTGTAATTCCTCACCTGCCAACATAACTTTTCTCTTTTGGGGGCAAGGGAGGGGAGTGGAAGAGGCAGGGAAGTGGTAGGAATCTGGAGAGAAGGTGAGAGGCCTGGGGACTCTCTTCCAGACAATAGGCAGGGATGGATGACAGCTGGTTGAATCTTGCAGTTGCTATGATATCCACTGCTTTATCTAGTGATATAATTCGTATTTACTGAGCTCTCACTATGCACCAAACTGTTTCCATGTACTATCATTTCATCCTCACAAAAGCCCTATGAGATAGGTACTGGGAAACAAGCACAGCGAGATTAGTAACTTTCCCAGAGTCAACTGGCTAGCAGTGGAGATGGGCTTTGAACCTGTCTGACTCCAGAAATGGCACCCTTAACCGCTCTTCTGTGCCTCTTCTTTGTCTTTATGCATCTCTCTCTCATAACATCTTGTGAGTTATCCCTTGTTATTCTCATTCTATATTTCAGAAAATAGAGGCCCAGAGTGGTTAAGCCACTTGCCTAGGGTCACACAGCTGCTAAGAGATTTGAATGGAATTCTCACTACTGAGCAAGTCTACATTTCCGATGAGCCTGCGGTGTGTGGGGACCTCCATGGAGCCTGAAGGGAATCCTCACTCCCCCACATCCCACTGGTCACCCAGTTCTGTTGCTTCTCTCCCCCCAACATCTCAGAGCTAGCCCCCCACCTCTGCCCTGACATAAGGCTTTGCTGCCCCCTGGCTGTCAGAGAACTCCTTCTGAAATACAAATCTCATCCTTTAACTCAGCTAATTGAAAAAGAAAAATCTTCACTGGCTTCCCATCACTTTCAGGATAAAGCCCAAACTCCTTAGCAACGCCACACAAAATCTTAAGGATCAGCCCTGCCTGACCCTCCTGCCTTCCTTCCTACCTTCCTTCTTGGCATGGCCAGAGCTGGCTGGCCATACAGGAGCCTGAAAACTGAGCCCCCAGGACATTCTGATTGGATGCATGGAGTTTACAAAAAATTAGGTTTGGCTGCTTTAAGTGGGGCTTGCACCCTCTGGTTCACTCTGCTCCCTCCCCTTAGTCCATCTTATGCCCATTTCCACATTTACCCTGCTGGGTAACTGAGTCTGCTTTCACTGTCCCATACCGGACCTCTTGTTCCTTCCCTGGTTTGCTCCTATGCACCCTTTAAAACCCAACTTAAATGTTTCCTGGCTCATGTTCGCTATTCCTTTCTTTGAGCTTTATAAGCATCTTGCCCGGTACCCCATCAGCACCATGTCTCGCTCTGTTGCCTTGGCTAGTGACATCTGTATTCTCCTCCTTACCAGACTGGTCATGCCTGAATCAATGATAGCTGACTGAAAGAAAGTACCAAACAAAGAGGAGAGATTTTCCAACAGCTCCCCCAAGCTACAGCAGACCCCTCTTCCCCAGCCAAGCTCCCAGAAGGCCAGGAGGGATTGGCCCTGAATTCCTTCAGCAGTCCCCTCTGCTGCCATATCTGGCCAAGATGTGAGAGAGGAGTCTCTGGCAGGTTTAATTATTTTTTTCTCTGCTTTGGAAAATTCTAACTGAGATCTCAGGCCACATTTCTTGAAGGTGGGGAGAGCACCTCCGGACTGCTCATTCAAATTGTGAAAAAGACCAGCTCAGCCGGGTTTGGCATTTTCATTTTGTGTAACAGAAACTCAGCCCCCTCACCTACCCCTTGCTCCCTTCTGGGCAGATGAAGAACGAAAAACAGACCTGCTTTACCAACGGTCCACAGTCTGTTCTGAGCGAAAGCTGCCCCCACCCCACCGGTATTTCGGGTTTCGCCACTGGGGCTCTCTCCAATTAAGCAAAGCAACCAGAACATCCCTTTCTCCTGGGCCAGAGGTTGCCCTCCCTCCCTGCATCAAAGCCTGTGGGTCTAGCACCCCCAAACCTAGGTCTGGAGGAAAACCCTCGGTGGTGTGCTGGAGCTGGCTTTCATAGGCTTGTTAGCCAGGGTTGTAATCTCGCTCCAAGTCTGTGTTCAGTCACCTCGTGGCTTGATATTGGCTGGAAGCTTGAAATCAGCTATGGTGGGAGAATTTACACTATGGAAATTGGCAAGCACTACACATCAGGGCCATCATCCACCCTGGGGAGCTGGTTTTCAAGCATTTACCAGCCCACCACTGTGACACTGCTTGGTTCCCTTGACAGAGGTCAAACAGAGAGTCAGGAGCAAGGTGTGCAGTGGATGACTGCATCCGGGGACTGTGGTCAGTGGGGGCAGATGGCTGGGGAGTGGGATTAGAAGGAAGGCTGCTGGGAGGAGAGAAAGTTGGAAGAGATTTTAGAACACTAAAACCCAGAGTTCTTGACACCATTCGTTAATTCTGTAAATGTGTTCTGATCACACCCTGAAAGTACCTTGCAGAGATGCAAGGATTAGACCCTGCCTTCCAGGAGTTCAGCTGGTGCACTGAGTGGCCACTTTAACCCTGTCACAGTGGTTTGCTGGGTCCACCCAGGTCTCTGGGCGGATGAGAAAGGCAGAGATGAAGGCAAAAGGCTGTGGTATGGTGGGGAGGGTTGTGAGGACAGCAGAGGGTGCACTGAGGAACCTTCACTTTTTAAAGCCAACCCCTTGTGGCTTTGAGGCCACCGTGGTGCTTGCTTGCTGGTGAGAACGAGCCATCCAGGAACATGGCCTTCGTAACCTCGGCAGGGTCTGACTCCTCAGCTGAGATTTATAAATGGGGTCTCTGGAGTTGGACACACCCTGCCCCCCCAAACCTCTCAGGGCTTCCCTTGTACTCTCTCTAGTTAGGAGCAAGGTTAGATGGGAGGATGGGTTTTTTAAAGAGAAGAGTCATCTGCCTGGGTAGAAAAAGTGAAGAATTGAGGCAGGGTCTGTGCTGGAGGCCCGGCCTGTGACTTCTCTAAGCTGAATGCCCCTTGCTGTGCCATTTTATATTCTCACCCAGCCTTCGACCTGCAAGAGGCAGGAGCGAGGCTGGTGGGATGTGCAGCAGAGAGACAATAACCCAGCCCGCGTGTGCATGCAGAGCACCGCTTGCGCAGTGCAGTCACCTTGAACTTGCTCCCCTCCCTAAGCCCCAGAGAACGGAGAGTCTATCAGCAGTGGGGGGAAGGTGGGAACTGGGGGGGAGTGAAGGGCCCAGAGTCCCCTGAGAGTTTCCCCCTGATGAAACGGGTCTGAAGAGCCTCACCCATCATCCCAAGCTGAGGCGAGAACAGGTGCTGTCCAGATCACCACCAACCCCAGCCCTGCCACCCCCTTCAGTCCCACTGATCTGGAAAGGCACAGCCTCGACCCCTCTGTCTGTCCTGGACCAGTGGTTAGCCCTCCCCTAGGTCTGAAAGGTGCACCTTTGTGCCTGGCGTTCTGACTTCCATCAAGCAGACGGGCCTCCTCGGGAGGCTTTGTCACGCATTCCGCCCCCAGCCTCCACCCCCATTCCACAGAGTCAGTCTGGGTGTCAGCGCGCCCGGTGCTGCTCCCTCGCACGGGGAGGCTCACTCACCCAAGTCCATGACACTCTCAGGGCAGCTGAAACCACGCAGGAAGGCTGGGCGCGGGCTTGTGCTCCCCTGTCTGGGGAGGAAGTGGTATGAGCCCCTTTTAAGTTGTAGAAGAGCCATCCCCTCCCCTGCCCCTCCCACACCGCCCCTCCCTCTAGTCCAGCCTCACAGGCACATCTGGGCACCCAGAGGTGGGAAGCATGACAGAGTGCCAGCCCACTGGCTTGTCACAGGGTCATGAATCATCTGGTCATTTATATTTCAAAAGCCCCCAGGGGCCCTTCAGGAAAAAGAAAGTACCAGCCCAAGGCAGGGCAATAGGTACCATTTCTTGATTCAACAAATATTTAGAGCCCAAATACCATGTGCGGGGGAGTCAGAGACCCAGTGAGAGCTGTATCCCCACCCTTCCCTTGCTCTGCTCTCTGTCACAGGGGACTACATTTCCCAAACCACTTTGCCCTCTGCCTTCTGGGTAGGTTTGGCCAAAGGGAGGCACTGAAAGATGATGGACGGAAGAGAAGGGATCTGCTCAAGTATATCTCCCCTTCCCTTCCCTTCCCTTCCCTTCCCTTCCCTTCCCTTCCCTTCCCTTCCCTTCCCTTCCCTTCCCTTCCCTTCCCTTCCCTTCCCTTCCCTTCCCTTCCCTTCCCGCCCCTCCCCGCCCCTCCCCGCCCCTCCCCTCCCCCTCTCCTCCCCTTACCCTCCCCTCCCCTCCCCTCCCCTCCCCTCCCCTCCCCTCCCCTCCCCTCCCCTCCCCTCCCCTCCCCTCCCCTCCCCTCCCCTCCCCTCCCCTCCCCTCCCTTTCTTTTCTAATAGCTTTCTGAGATATAATTCACATGTAAAATTTGCCCTTTTCAAGTGTACCAGTCAGTGGTTTTTGTATATTCTCAGAGTTGTGCAACCATCACCACCATCAATTTTAGAGCATGTTTTATCACCCCCCCCATAAAATCTCTCGTAGTCATTAGCAATGACCCCTCATCTCCCCTCTACCCTTGCCCCCAGCCCCTGGTAACCACAAATCTACTTTCTGTCCCTATATTCCAGACATTTCACAAATAAAATTACACAACACGTGTCCTTTGTGTCTGGCTTCTTTTACTTAGCGTAATGTTTTCAGAGTTCATCTGTGTAATAGCAGGTGTCATTCGCCATTCTCTTTGATGGCCCAGTAATAGTCCATAGTATGGATGCACCGCATTTTGTTTCTCCATGATTTGAATATTTGGGTTGCATTATCTGATGACTAAAGGCAAGGGGAATGCATGGACAAAAGGCTTTAGTTGGGATTTTAAGAAACAGAATGGGCGAGGCAGGGGGAACGAGCTGAGCAGATTTGGGGTTGGCTAGTTTGAACAGCTTTAGCAGGCTCTAGGGTGTAGGGCTGCCCCTAGTTGTCTGATGCCTGGCCCTGGGATAATCAGGGCAGGGAGATATGGTCTCCTGGAGTGTAAAAGCCAGATAGAGGAGGTGGTTCAGAGTATAGGCTCTGGGTTGGTTGGTTTGCATATCAAAGGCATGTATGAAGGCAAACCATTTACCATCTCTAAGAATTAGGCCAACTGAATGTTCTTCATAGCTCTGGGGAGAAGAAAAGCAATTCTGTCTACTTGTCCATCTCTCTTCCAGCCCTACGCAATCTTGGATTTTCTTCCCTTGTTTTAGGTATAGCCTCATGTCATGCTTGGTCTTCGTTGTAACTGTAGACAACAGGGGTGTAATCTAACTTTAACTTCTTCTCTATCTTAAACTCCTTGGGGACAGCAGGTCCCTTGATCTGGGACCTTCTAGGACTTTCTCATGACATCCTGGCCATTGCTTAACCACTCTCTGTAATTCTAAATTTCCCACTAGGGGCATGAGAAGGCCTCACTGAACTTTCCCTCCAGCCCAAAGGTTTTGGCTGCCCTTATCATTGGCATGTGGAGTCTACTGGCTTTTAGGAATATCAGCAATCTCTTGAACTAGGTGGGAAGGGCTTTCAGGGGTTACTTCTGGGTAGAGTGTTGGTAAGGAAGGGCAGAGCAATTTCATTTGAGAACTATTCCAGAAGCTTCCTCCTGGAGCCCTTTTTCATGTGCCAGATGCTTCTAAGAAAAAATGATCTTAGAGGCAGAAGACCTATGTGTCAGTCTTGCCTCTGCTATTTTCTTAGTTCTCCAGCTGGTATAGGCCCCTGTAGAAGGTCGCAGATCAAGAGTGTCCACAGTATTCAGAACAAGACTGGAGAGATTTGTGGTAGATGCACCATGTTGTCAAGGGGATAAAGGGCTGGTCCTGATTCTAATCTCAGCAGCCTCAGCTTGATGCTAAGTGGTGGTGCCCAACCCAGACCCTTTCGCTTCTCACTGTCCCTCTCAACCCCTCCAACTCTGGTTGCATGGACATCGCACACTTTGGCCTGAGAGGTTTTAGTTTTGGTTTCTTAGCTGGTCTCTGAGCTAGGCAATGGGGATTCCCTAGTATTTCTCACCCTCTGTGTGTTAGCAGGCAATTCAGTGACTGTGAATCCACTCTCTATGAGAGGGATAGTGTAAGAGGAACCCAGTGTGACTTTTCAAATTCCATCCCATCCTTCAAGGCCCAGGCAGGCCTACCTTCCCTGTCCTCCCTCCTCTGAACCCCCACACACTTAAATTGACATGTAGAGCAATGGGCACGTGAATTTCTTTCTATTCTAGAATACACTTTGTGCTTCTTTTTTTTTTTTAAATCCTCACCCAAGGATATTTTTTTCCATTGTTTTTCAGAGAGAATGGGAAGGGGGGGAGAGAGAGAGGAAACATCGATGTGAAAGAGACACATCTATTGGCTGCCTCCTGCATGCGCCCCAACCGGGTTGGGGATCGAGCCTGCAACCGAGGTACATGCCCTTGGCTGGAATCAAACCCGGGACCCTTCAGTCCGCAGGACAGCTCTCTAACCACAAAGCCAAACCAGGAAGGGATACACTCTGTGCTTCTTTAAAAGGAGACTGTGCTATGTACTTTTATGGTAGTCTTTTCATTGCCTCAAAGTGTGCTGTGATTTTAAAAAGAGATTTAAAAAATGTAGTTTGGCATAGTTCAATAATGGGTGATTTCCTCTATCACAGAAGGTTCTATCTCATCCATCTTGTTAAGAGCATGTACTGTGCCCAGCTGGGCGTGGCTCAGCGGTTGAGCATCGACCTAGGATCCAGGAGATCGTACTTCGATTCCCAGTCAGGGCACATGCCCGGGTTGTGGGCTTGATCCCCAGTTGGGGGCGTGCAGGAGGCAGCCGATCAATGACTCTCTCATCAGTGATGTTTCTATCTCTTCCTCTCCCTCTCCCTTCCTCTCTCTGAAATCAATAAAGATATATTAAAAATAAAAAAAAAAAGAGCATGTGTTGCATGCCTAGCAAAGAACTAGGAGCCAGCTCCTTGAGACTGCTGCCTCTTTCCCCCTGTAGGATCTTAAAAGTCAAAGCAGGGACTTGAGAAGTGAAACCCCTTCTGGATGCTCAAGGGTTT
Organism: Miniopterus schreibersii; assembly: GCF_964146895.1. Classification (NCBI taxonomy): domain Eukaryota; kingdom Metazoa; phylum Chordata; class Mammalia; order Chiroptera; family Miniopteridae; genus Miniopterus; species Miniopterus schreibersii. Next base: position 21,835,350 of record NC_138116.1, read on the forward strand.
ATGAGAGTGGGCGCTGTAGCGGCCAAGCTGAGCCTAGGACGGGCTTTGTTTTACAAGCAAAGGCGAGCCCTTTGATTTCACACTCCCCAGTTGGAGGGCCACAGATACTCCCAAGGCCTGAGCGAAGGACAGGCCCACAGGGAGGCAAAATGCATTGTGCCCATTTATTTCTGGGGCACCTTGGGGCCACCTGGCCTTTGTTCTTTCGAAGACTGACTGCCTTATGGAAATGGGTTATTCAGCACTGAATAACCACTGAGAAGATGCTTAATAAACATGTGACTGGTTGATGAAGTGACTTCAACTTTTTCCTAAGATGCCACCATTCTCTCCACCTCTTTCCTGGGAACTCCTTTCTTTTCCTTTTAAATTTACTTTCTTTGGAGCTGACTGCAGATTCTGGTCTCCGCAGCAGCTTGACTAGGACCTGTCAATGTTGTGGCACACAGCAGAGAACACCGTGCTCTCAGGAATGGACCCCAGGGTGTCTGTTTGGCTTCTGCAGTGACTTCATTCAACAAATACTTGGTGAGCACTTATGTGCCAGGCATGGTGCTGGACTCCTCAGATCCAGAGATGAGCACCCATGCTCCCTGGTCTCACCAAGCTCACATAGAGCATGGTGGGTGTATTAGTCAGCTCCAGCTGCCATAGCAAAGTGGCTTAAGCAACAGAAATTTATTTTCTCGCAGTTCTGAAACTTGGAAGTCCCGGAGTAAGGTCCAGCCTTTTTTCCTGGCTTGCAGATGGCTGCCTTCTCACTGTCCTTACATGGCCTTTTTGCATGTGTGCAAGGGTTGAGAGAGAGAGAGAAAAAGCGATCTCTCTAGTGTCCCTTCTTCTAAGAACATTAATCCTACTGAATCAGGGCCCCACTCTAATTTAATCACTTCCTTGGAGCTCTCATCTCTAAATGTAATCACTCTGGGTATTAGGGCTTCCACATATGATTTTGAGGGGACACAAACATTCATTTCATAACAGCGGGGAAGATGGAAAAATAAAGAGGCAATTACTCATAAGCACTAAAAGTGTGAAAAAATGCATGAGAAGAAGGTGTACATTAAATTCAGGATGGGAAAGGGAGAGGATGCAGGTGGAGAAGGTCCAGGAGCTTAAACTGTGCTGCTAGCACTTTGCTTGTGGTGGACACAGGTCTCCCTGTATTATTCTTTGTACATTTATGTATTAAATATTTCATAATATTTAAAAAATAGTGGAAAGCAAAATTATAGAACAATGTAGTATGAGCTAATGTTGGGGGGCTGGCAAAGCCCAACATACCATAGGAGCACATAGGAGGGGAATTGGGAAGGCCCTGGAAAAAGTGGCATCTACAGAAGTAGGAGTGACCCAGGCCAAGAGAGGAGGGTAGTGGTGAGTGGTCAGTAGCAAGTGCCAAGGCAGACATTGAGCAGTTGCCTACTTTCTCAGGACTGCTCAGTTTGGGGGTTCAGAAGACAGGGCAAACCGCACTGTTAAACTCAGCCTCAGTGCAATAAGCCCCGGTCAACTACTGACCAAACAGTATGTCCGCTAATAGAAAATAGTGACTCCGCATTTATATGGGGCTTCCACATTTCTAAGCACATTCTTATATCTTATCTTGTTTAACCTCCAGAGTTTCTCTGTTTGGTAGGTTTCAATTTTCTGATTGAGGAAACCGAGACTTCGAAGAGAAGAAGTGGGTTGACCTTTGACTCCAAGCGAAGGGGCTTTTTCCACCCTGCCAGGCTGACTCTAGGCATGACCTGAAGGGCTCAGGTCATGGCTGATCTATACTTGCTTGGAAAAGATACCCTCAGACAAGGCTTCCTGCACTCTGCCCTGTTCTCTGAGAATGTGAGCACTATTTTTGGGGAAGTCCTGCTCATGAACAAAGGTTTCTGAGAAGGAGCAGGGATCAGAGCCTGGAAGAAATCTTCATCGTCATTCAGTCCAACCATGACAACTTGGCAACCAACGGGGAAAACCCACATAATTCAGCCTACCATAAACTCAGCCTCCTGTTATAATAAGACAGGACAGGGCAAGTCTTGACATGGCCAGAAAGAACGAAGACCTTCTAGAGAAGGTCTCTTATCTGGAGAGACCCAACAGAAGGAAGCAGACCCAGAGTACCCTGGAGAGAGCCAGATCTGCAGAAACTCAGTCCTGTCTCTCCTGCACATGAGCCCTGGTCAAAGTACCAATTTCTTGGCTCTACCCAGAGTGTCCTATGGCTGAATTACAAGTCCCTCTGGGCTTGTAATTCAATGGGCAAAGTTGAAAATCACACCTCTTAACCCCTGCTCCTACCTCTAACCCCTGTTTTATTTCACTTGGGTACAATCTATTCCCATGTGATGCCAAGGAGAGTGGCCTCCACTAGTGCTGGACAACCCAACAGGCAGATTTGGCATAGATTTAGGGCCCCAGCCAGATAGGGACACTCCAAATTTGAGAAAGGTTCTGCTTTGAACTTACCTAGAATTTTGTAAAGAGAAAAATCTAAAAAAGAAGCTCTTTGAATTTCAGCATATGTGTACATTTCATGCTGGCTCATAAGTATTGGGAATTATATCTAGAGAGAGACTATAATCTTTTTAGGGCTTACAATATTTTATATTTTAAATCTTAATCAGATCTCGGGCCACCAAGAGGGAAAAGGCCAATAGTTGTGAGATGGGGGTGTTGTCAGGCTGCAGGGCTAAAGGAGACAGCTCTCCAGGACCAAGAAAAGGGAAGGAGGTCTGGGCACAGGCTAACTGGAAGCCTCAGGTCACCCTCACACCTGTTGCCACGGCCCGGTGGCGGTTTCCTGCCACTAGTTGGATGCGTGTGCATAGAGAACACAATAGGTTTGTCTTGACAAGAAGATGCTTCCTGTTTTGCTCAGTGGGTTCATTTTTGGCATGAAGAGGAAGGGTTTATAGGTCTGTGTTTTTCATGTCGCCAGGCTCCCTGAGGGAAGGGGCGGGGGCGGCTGAGGATGGGAGTCTGAAGGCAGGTGAAATGGAAGGCAGGAGAGCGAGTTATTCTTCCAGGATTGCTCAGCAAAACCTCACACCATTCTAGTTCCTGCGGACTGGGGGGAGGGGGTTGACCACAATGTCCTTCGGTCCCCGTAGCTCCAAGCCAGAGAGCCTCTGTGTGGTTGAGGGTTGCACAGACACCCCCCCCTCCAGCTCTTTTTGTCCTTCAGAGAGACCTGGTGTTGACTTCTACGGCAAGGGCTGTGGAAAACTCGGACTGAGATAGCCTCTGTAGTGAAAGTGGGGGCAAGAAATGCTGCTGCTGGCCTCGTGGTGTGTGGTGAATGAGAAATCGAGCGCTCTTTCCCACCCCCACGCCCAGACCGAGCCCATCGCTGGGCCAACCTGCACATTTCGGGGTGCATCCTGTGCGTGTTGGTTATGAGAAAGCCAGGTGTCTCTGTGCTTGCTTAACTTGAGACCGCCGGTTGTGGGGTTCCAGTCTCAGCTCCGCCAGCCGAGTTTCCAGAAGTCCGTCCTCAGGAAGTCTGTCTCCTGGTCTGGGGATTGAACCCAATGACCTTGGATGTCCTCTCTGGTCACACATTTGGGGATTCCATTGACCATCTCCTGCAGGGGCTGTAGAGAAGTGGAAGTTGTGCACATTTAAAGAAATCCTAGCAGAGCTTTGGCCAGAAAGAAAAGCCCAGGGGAGTCCAGAGACCATCCTGTTCCCTCTCGCACAGTGGTTGAAGGTGCCCATGCTGCTTCTTCCTCCTCTGCGCCCTCTTCATGGCATTCAAAGCCCTTCTCAACCCAGCCCATTCACAAGCTCTGGCTTCAGTCTCTGACTTCCCACCTATATTCACTTTGTGCTCCAACCATTCTGGGCCAACTTTGGGTTCCCCTAAAAGCACTGAGCACTTTAATTCTTCTGGGCTTTTCCACATGCTCTTCTCTCAGGCTAAGATGTCTCTGGCTCCCAGATCTCCCCTTGTTAAATTCACACATCATTTAAGACCCAGCTCAAAGAGCCCCCACCTCCTGAAGAATTCCTGACATCTCATGCCCACAGCATGCTGTTCATAATGCTGTGATAGCATCTCTCAGTCTAAATTGTGTCAGAGGCATGGGTCCATCTTTCTCACTCCATCAGGCTACAATTAAGTGGCACCTTATTTATTTCTTAGATGTTTAACATAGCACTTGCATATTCTTGGCACTCAACCAGTGGGTATTAAACTGAAGCATTTTTTTGTTGTTGATTTGACCACAAATAGGCTCTACCTAGAGCTCATGAAATAGTCGTCACTCCTTGAGACAGCTGGGGAGGAGCTGGGCAGAGGAAGGAAGCTTAATGGGCATATCTCTAGCTATCTGCATGGCCATCTGCCCATACTCTTCAAAGGTTAGTTTCAACTTTGGCTTCTAAGTAGAGTTCATAGGGGTCCCTGTTCTGGGGAAGCTCCCAGGCTGATAAGACAGGTCACCAATGTCAAGGATCTTACCTATCGTTTGAGGAAGAACAGGAGCTAATACTTATTTAGCAGCTATTGTATGCTAGATCTTGAATCAGTTCATTTAATCCCACAACAATCTTGTGAGGTAAGCACTGTGGTGCCCATTTTACAGATGGAGAAATAGAGACTCAGAGAAGTTAAGAACTTTCCTAAAGGAGGCTCACAGCCAGCAGCAGAGAGCAAGGAATGGAACTCCCCTGTCGACGCTCTTTCCCTTCCACAGCACTAGCTGGTAACCAGGAACTCAATTTCACAGCCCTTGAGAGCCCGTAGCAGCAAAAATGGAAACCCCAATGCAGCCCTGGTATCTATAGTACTCACTCCTGAATCAAAGTCTTCATGAATGCTTCTGATTGGTGGAGAGCAGGTCACATGCTTGTGTCCTAGCTGCAAGGGAGGCTGGGAGTTTGAGTCCTTGATTTCTACCTGGGGAGGCAGGACCATAACAAGAGAGTTTCCTCCAGAAAGAAAGGCCATCCATAGACGACGGACAGCTCTGAAGGTGACAGATGTCCACTATACCGACTCACCCTGGACGCTTGAACACATGCCTCTTTCAAATCCTGCCCCTTCCTTAAAATGCAGTTTGAAGAAAGAATTTTTATTACGTAATTTTTGAGATATAATTTACATAGAGTAAAATTCACTTATTTCTAGGGTTTCTACAAATGCACACAGTTGTGTAACCACTACCACAAGCAAGATACAGTATGTAACAGTTTTATCCCCCATCCAAAATTCCCTCATACTCCTTTGTAGTCGACCCCTTCCTCCATCCCCAAGCCCCTGGAAACTACAGATCTGGTTTTTGTCTGTAGTTTCTGGAGCAAAGGACTTTTTAAGCAAAGAACAAAAATAGAGCCCAGGAGATTCTATGTGTAAATAGCAATGTGTGCAAGTCAGAGGCTCCTTCTCCTTGGCTCCCCTTCTAGGGATGGAGAAAGACACAGAGTATTGGAACTAGAATCAAATGGTCAGAAGTATAATCTCCTTTCAAATGTCAGGTTTAGGGCTTTGAGAAGGAAGAAGAATGAAGTAACTATTGTGGTTCCAGCTCACTGTAGGAATTGCCGCTCAGAATAGCAGGCAAACAGCACCTGCAACAAATGCAGTGCTGCCCATAGGGCCAGGTAGAGGGAGGCCTGTCTCCAGCCTTCTATGTGCATTCCTCTGTCTGGGGAAGAGCTGGCCCAGGGTGGATCTGTGTCTCTACTTCTGTGTCATGTTCTGGGTTCCAGGATCCAGAAACCCCTAGGCTCAAGAAGTGGCCAAAGGTGGCTGTTTGTAGGGGGTGGGGTTGTAGATAGAGCTTAGCTGGCAGGCCGGGGACTAAGGAGAGAAAGGGAGGGAGCTACAGGCCCAGGCTGGGGCCTAGAGGCTGGATGGAAGCTCTCCAAAGGAGTCTGAGAATTCTAAATTTCCACATGGCCTTCTAGGTCATCATGAAATACACTTTTCATTCTGGAAACATATATTTTCAAAATGGGAAAGAACCCATTTTATTGAATAGTTTATTATCTAGGTTTAAACATGAATATCTGGGCATGTGGTATATAGATCTCTATTGGTACTCTTGCCAGGGCCCTGCAAATGTTGGAGCAGGACTCAATGACTCTAGAGATAGGCACTAAAGCTCCCTGCAGGCCAGGCGCCCTGGTCGCAACCCTGTACCCTTCTCTTGAGGAGGTGAGAGAGGAAAGAAGGAAACATTTACCGGAGGACACCTATGTGCCTGAGTCTGACCTGGGCCCTTTCTCTCACATCATGTCATTGGGGTCTCTCAGCTACCCTGCCAAATGGGTATATCCCTGCCGATGTACAGATGAGGAAGGAGAGGCTTCGTGACATGTAAGTGCCATAAGGGTTCAGGCTGGGATTCCAACACGGATGTGTGTAGCTCCAAACACAGCAGTCTCCCATGCTGCTGTTTGAGAGTGAGTTCCAACTGGCTCCTGCTTTCCCCCCACCCAACCCCACCCCCCCCACCAGGATTCACAGGGGGCAAAGAGTTCATCATTTAAAGGGGTCAGAATGAGGCCCTGCACCACTGCTTTGGAGTATGTGGACCCTTAAGTTTCCAGAACCTTCTCTCTGGTTGATCCTATTTTTGTTCCAAAGCAGGAACAACGGTGCAGGTACCGAGGGCAGGAAGGGTACAAACACTCAGGAAAGAAGGTAAATCTGCTGTGGGAACAGGAGGAATACAGGAGGGTTTGATGCAAAGAAACTGGACTTTTGAGTAAGTTCTGGTTTCATATCCAGGTCCCACCCCTGGCTAATTGTTTAATTTTAATTGAGTCGCTTAACTACCCAGATCTCAGTTTCAATATCCCTGAAAATGCATTGGTAATAGGGTTTTTTCTGAGAGTCCCCTTGGGGATGCCATGAGGCAGACTCAGTGAGGCACCTGGCCCCGAGCACGTCCTCGGTGGCGCGCACGTCTCCCCTGCACCGTTCCCTTGTTGACTGTGTCACCAGAGCCCATTTTGTAGATTTCTACAGCTCAGAATCTAAACTTGAATCATGGTGGGTTTAGTGGCAAAGGTCCCGGGTAGGCACTTCTGTGTAAATAGCAGAAGTGAAAAGTTAAAAAAAGGCCATTTCATTTCGAAGTATTTTAAAGACTTAAAATACCCCCAATCACTGTGGGCGGCGGGGGTGGAAGGGGGAGGTTTGGTATTTTTTCTTTGTTGTTTTTGTTTTTGTTCTGTGATGATGTGGGGACTCTCCAGGGACATGTGTCACAGAGCTGGAAAGAGAAGAGGGAGGTGAAGGCACGGCAGGTGGGGAATTTGATTCTGTCCCCTAGTGTACGTAATACGGTAGAATTAGGGAAAGGGGGATGTCGGTCGACAGGTGGAAAGGGGGACCCAACACTCAAAGGTCCCATGATTCTCATGCCCTTCCTACCTCACTGCTCCGAGTCACAGGTGGGCAAGTTCCTTAACTTGTCCTTAGTGAGCTTCTGGAGAAAGGCCGCCTTTGGCCACTTGCCCTGTTCCTGAAATGCTAGTGCGTCAGGGACTTGCTTTCAAGGGCGTGTGTGTGTGTGTGTGTGTGTGTGTGTGTGTGTGTGTGCGGGGGGGCGGGGGGGAGGGTTACAGACACTCATGAAAAGGGAAAGCAAGAGGCTGGCTAACTTAAATCACAGATTATTATTCTTAGTGTTATTTTTAATGTTTTCCCATGTTTTATAGGATTCACTCAATGAGATGAAGTGAATTCCCCCACGGTCCTCGGTGGGAGAGCCAGGTCCTCGGTGGGCCAGCCAGGTCCTCAGTGGTAGAGTCAGGTCTTCCATGGGACAGCCAGGTCCTCGGTGGGAGAGCTGGCTGTCTCCTTCATGTAAGGCTGGCATTAGCGGCCCTGAGAATGGTGTGCAAGTTGAGTTCGGGGACTGAGGCCTGGGGAATCCAAGTCACCCCAACTTTTGCCCTGTCACCTGGACTTCTGCAACTCTATTTTTCAACCTGGTTCCATTATATGTCATGGCTGTTATCTTTAAAAAGGAGTCAATATTCCAATTAAAAACATGGCTCAGCGGTTGAGCACCGGCCTAGGATTCAGGAGATCACGGTTCGATTCCCAGTCAGGGCACGTGCCTGGGTTGCGGGCTAGATCCCCAGTGGGGGGAGTGCAGGAGGCAGCCGATCAGTGACTCTCATCATTGATGTTTCTCTCTCCCTCTCCCTTCTTTTCTCTGAAATCAATAAAGATAGATTTAAACAAACAAACAAAACCCATAGTACATCCTTCTTGGTATTTGTATGGTCTAGAAGTTTCTGAAGGTGACTTTATGGAGAATTAAACCAAGTTGTCTACTGTTCCCCCTGCAAATAGCCAGATGGAAGGGATTTAAGCTGCCCTAAGAGGCTGTGGGGGAAATCCAAGGAGAAGCTTCCTGATCGTAGGGGGCTAATAAATGTAGGAGTTGTAAGTAACACCTTTCCAGTCCCCTGAGCCTCCAGCACCTTGTGGTGTTTGACAAATACCTCAGCTCTTACCAGTCACCAGTGCCTGTATTCATCTTTCTGGAGCCAGCTCAAATGCCTCCCCTCGGACTTCCCAGCATTGCCATGAAGAGTCATGGACTTTCCTTCCCTGCTCCACAGTGTGACTCTGGTACCTCTAGTTACCACCCATATTGCCCTTCCTGACTTAAAGTCAAGCCCTTGAACTCCTCCATTCCCTGAGATCTCAGAGGGCTGGGATGTAGTCTCATCTCTATCACCAACACCTAAGGCAGCACTTGGTTTCTAGTGCTCACGAAAGATGTGCTGAACTTCACAACAGTGAGTTCTTGGTGGTTTTTAAAACTTGTTAAATTCGAAAGTCTAAGTCTCCAATGTCAGCATGCATAAAGTAGGTACTCTCACACTGTTGGTAGGAAGGTAAACAGGTTCAACTTTTCTGGAGAGTCATTTGAATTACTTAGAACTTGACATGCCTTTTTGACTCTATTATTTCTTTTGTTTTGCTTCTCCTCTGCACCCCTCTCCTTTCTTTTCTTCCTAAGGGGTTAATGAATGGCTTTGCATAAAGATACTGCTATTGTTATGTTCATAGGAATGTTTTTCTAAACAACAGCAAAATTGGGGCCAATATTAACATGGATTTAAGTTGTGGTTGATATATATGGTAGAATATCATGTAGCCATTACAGTTGACGATACATAAATACTTATTAACCAAAAATCAAAGTGACAAAAGCCAATGATAAAATAGAAAGCATGATCCCAACTTTGAAGAAAACATAAGGATATAACCACAGGAAAACTCCTGGAAGGATTTACACCTAAGTGTTTAACCTTTTATTTGGGTGGGGAGATTTTACGTGAATTCAACCTTATTTTTTTATTTTTTTGCTTTTCTGAATGTTCTACAATGAACACATATTCCGTTTAGAACAGGGAAAACCATTTTAAAGTTGAGTCTCGAAGTAAACTCCTTTGGTCCTCAAATTTTGAAACCAAATCAAAATGCAGGAAGCCAGAGTCTGAAGAGCTGTTGGAAGTCCTTCGGGCCAGAGGTTCTCAAACTTGGCTGCATAGTAGAGTCACCCGTGGAGCTTTCAAAACTCCACAGCTCAGTCCGCATCCGATGCCAGTAAATCCAATGGCCTGGGATGGATCGGGGTACATTCCATCTCCCCAGGTGACCCCACTTTGAGAGCCGCTGCCGTCCAACACAGCAGCACTCGCCACACGTAGCTATTTAAGTGTAATCAAAATTAAGTAAAAGAAAATGAAATGAAAAATTCAGTTGCTTAGTCACACTAGCCACAGTTTAAGTGCTCCGTGACCCTGTGTGGTTAGGGGCTACCATACTGGACAGTGTGGCTCTGGATCTACCCCTCAGTTTTCAGGACAGGAGACCGGAAAGGCGCCCGGCAGGCGTGTGCCCTCCTTCTTGGAGGCCTGATGCTCACGGGAGGAGAGGGTCGCTGTGCTTGCCTGCTCTAGGCCTGCACAACAGCCTGCCCAGGCCCTGGATAACTGTGTGCCTAGAAAGCTCCTTCTGCTTTCTCTAGCCTACCCCGTTCTCCTCCTCGAACCTGGGGAAGCTCTGTGCCGCAGAATCATTTTCAAGGGCTCAGTGGGGCCAGGCCGGCAGGCGGGCTGTTTACGTGGGACCCAGGCGCTCAGCGGACAGAACAGGGCTGTTTTCACGGCTGCCGAGAAAGGGGAGCGAGCCAAAGCGGCATAACAAAAAGCCACTTCAAAAACACATCAGAAAGAGTCATAAGGCAGAGACAACCAGAGGTTTGAGACACCCCCCAAAAACCCTGGCAGGAGAGCAAAAACAAGTCACGGGGCAGCCTCCAGCCTTGATGGTTTCGAGACTGTCTGTGGTGGTTGTTAAGTTGAGAACGGGCCTGTCCCAGTTCCGAGAGAAGGTGGGAGCTGAGGCTGTGGGGGCTCAGAAACCTCACCTGGGTTCTGAGAACCGTGCGACTTGGGCGGTGGGACAGTCCCCGAACACGCCGGGTCTCTGGGAAGATGGGTGTGTGGGGATGGCAGGGCCAGACTGGCTGGATGAGAGCGTGGGGAAGCAGGATCCTACCCGGCCGCGGGCCCGGAGGGCAAGGCCCCCGCGGGCATAGTGTACTAGGGAATTCAGAGGCACACGGGCCGCTCAAGTCCAGGAGGCGCCTCCTCAGGGCCCAGCCGTGAAGACACCCAGCCAAAAAGGGACGCCTGGAGCTCCCTCGCCTCAGCCCATTTCCCAAACTCTGCCAAAGGGCCGAGGAGCCCTGGAGTCGGAGGACTGGGCTCAGGTCCCAAGCACTGCCCCTTACTTGTTGTGTGACTTTGGGCAGGTCAGTTTACCCCTCTCGACCTTAGTTTCTTGACCTATAAATTATAGGGTTGGTCTAGACCATTGATTTTCAAATGATGTGTCCCAAGAATTTTTAAAACACGCGATACCTGACTACTCAGTCAGGGGCACTGACTTCTTTCCCCTTAGATTGTCAAATTAAAAAAATGGCAACAGCCAACACAACAATAACCGTCCGGTGCGAATGAGCCACAATTATACCTAATTTTTTGTCAGATTGGCAAAAAATACATTTTTTGGTGCGCTGCAGAATTTTAGTAATTAGTTCATGTGTCATGAGATGAAAAAGGTTGAAAATCACTGGTCTAGAAAGGGTGGTTCTCACTGGGCTGCATAACCCTAGTGAGCTGCAAAAGTAAACAAAATGCTAATTATTCTGGGATTCAACCTGGGCATCAGGATTTTTAAAAGCTCCTTAGATGATTCTAGTATGTGGGCAAAATTGAGAACCACTGGTCCATCCAGCACCTCTCGAGTTGAGGGTGCACAGGCGCCACCATGTTAAAACTCAGATTCTAATTCCTTAGTTCCAAAGTTGGGGCTCGGGGGATGCCGGGGACCACACCTGAGCAAGCCTGTCTTCCCTCTAACCAACAGGCTCAACTCCAAGCTCCAGCAACCCAATCTGGTTTTGTTTTTTGTGTTGGTAGTTGGTGGTAGTTGCGTGTTTCTGCCAACAGACATCATTGTTTCTAAGTTCTTTCTCTTCTTCCCTCTCTCACAGGAATCATTTAAATTCTCACTCATCATTTGAATTCTGACTGGATGCTATGGGTGTGAATGAAGCAGGGATATCTTCTCTCCAAGGGCAGAAAATGAAAAATAAAGCCAGACTGTGACATGAGTTCAAGGCAAAGGCCATTTTTATCGGGATGGTTGGAAGAGACTCCATATAGCTGATAATAATATTAACAAATATTGAGCCTCCATTCTGCTGGGCACTATTTAAGTGCTGTCCACAAGTTATTTATTTAATCCTCGCAACAACCCATGATGAGTGCTGATAATGTTTCCCAGTCCACACAGGAGGAAGCTGAAGGTTAGAGAGTCAGCGATTTTCCAAGCAAGGAGCAGTGCTGGGACTTGAACTCGGCTCTCTGTGCTGACTCCTAGTTCACATAAGAGCGTGGGCAGCATTTGAGCTGCGTGTCTGACCAGACCCGACCAGACTCAACCAGATCCGATCAGACCCAGCCTCTTGGCACTAGGCTGTCAGCGGGGGAAGGGGTGGGATGTGGTTTGCGTGAGTTTAATTTACTTAAGCAACCTCTCTGCTCGCCTCCCGTACCTCTCCAACCAGAAAAGGGCAGGTGGTGACAATTTCCCCCCCACTCCCGGGCCCAGGCCTCAGGCCCCTTGCACCAAGGCTGGCCCCTGGGTTCATACTTCCTCCGCTCGGCCGCCTGTCCCAGCCGAAAGCTCTGCTGCCTGCATCTTTTCCTACTTGCACCATTTCCTTTTATCCAGGGGCGCAGGCAGTATATCCAGCTTTGTTACTGTTTTAACTTCTTTTTATAAGCTTGGCCCTTACTGGGAACCTAGACTATAACCCCTCCTAAAATAGTGCTACATAGAAGGTCATCTGAAACTGTCACGATTGCTGCACATTCTAAACTCCTCAGATCCCACTGGGTTCTTAGCCAAAACTGGTAGCCAACAGCCCAGCCCAACAGTTTTTCCAACTTGACTCAGCCACATTGTCTCACCTCCTGATATCAGGGCTACAGGGCTGGGTGGGGGTGGCAGGTGAGAAAGAAGGGATGGAGGTGTCTTTGTTACCCCCCTAGATCTTCAGTTCCTGGAGACAGAAACCTTGTCTTTTCATTGTTGTATCCCCGTTATGGGATATGGTGCTGGGCAGAGAGATGCCCAGCATGATCGTGTTGATCAGATTAATGAAGGAAGGTGCCTTGAGTACGTTTCCTTACTGCATCGAATGATAGCAGCACTGATAGCTTGTCTTGCTTGGCCTCAGGTAGGAGAGTCACCTGGCACAGGCTTCAGCTTGTGAAAGCTCCACAACCCTTGGGGGCACCGTTACTGGGAAATCTTTCTCTTTTACCACATCTTCTCGGGTTTTGCAGCAGCTCAGGAAGGATGAGGTGTTCTGACAGAGCCTGACCCCTTGCTGTGCTGGGGGAGCTGCAGAACCAGCTCTGAGAGCAATCACGAGAGGCCGGGTATTACTCAGGCAGCCCTGAGGCTGTAGAACGGGGGACCCATGGCAAGAAGAGACCCCTCTCTTCTTTACCTTCCAGAGAAAGGATCATCTTATTGTAGTAAATGTTCTTAAAATTGTGTTTGGATATGTACCCTTGGAGACTGCGATGGGAAAAGTGAAGGGTTCAGTTTAAAAGTGAAGGAGTTCCTCTGCAGGTGGTTTTTGTCCTGGAGTTAAAAAAGAAAGAAAGAAAATGCAAAGAAAAGTAAATCAGATATGTGCAGAGGAGCTAAGTGTACTCAAGCATTCTAAGTGACTTTGCATTGGTCAAGTGGACCCAGTCAAGGAAATGTTCCCATTCATTCAACTTATGCACTTAATTAAGAAAATCAAACCAACTCCTTAAGACTCCCTCATGTCTTTTACAAGAAATAAGCCAATGAGAGGTGTGCCCCTTTGCTGAGGTGCCTGTTCCATTGGGAGAGGGTCCAGCAAGAGGGGCAGAAGTTAGGAGAGGCCACCACAGGTTCCAGCTCTGGATTTGGATGGGGGCTGTGTTGGTGCCACATTATTGCTATAGACCCAGCTCTCTTCCTCTGGCTTTTCTAGGGACCCGTGTGGTTAATTCATTCACATTGTATCTTCTGAACCATCCATCCCAGGGGGCTGTAAACTGGCAGTTGGTGCTATTTATATCCCCTCCTTCAATAAATAACAGCTTTTTAAAATTTTAATTGCCAGGGTTAGAGTTTTTGATTATGTGGTATCATGAGCTGGGCCTAGGAGAATGGATTAATTAATTTTCCAATTTAACAAACATTCCTACTAAAGTGCCCATCTGCTCCCACTAAACTCACGTTGCCAACATCAACAACAAAAAGTGAAATGGCAAGAAAGATAAGACCACAGACATGGAAGCATGAAACAGACTGACAGATCTCAGAGGGAATGTGGGAAGGAGGGAGGGGAAGAGATTAACCAAAGAATTTATAAGTATATATGCATAACCCATGGACACAGACAATAAACAGGTGAAGGCCTGGGAGCAGGGTGGAGGGAGCAGGGTGGAGGGAGTCAGGGTGGAGGGAGTCAGTGGGGGGAAAAGGGAGGCATCTGTAATACTCTCAACAATAAAATAAATTTAAAACAAAACAAGTGAAAGAGAATGGAAATTGCATGTCAACCATTGAAGTTAGCCTACGGAAGTCATTCAGCAATACATATTCAGTGACTCCATTTCCAGGGGCAAAAGTTGAAGCCACAAGATAGGCTGTGATTTGCCTAAAGTCTCATAGAAAATTAGTGGCAGCATTGAGACCAGGGCTTTGCCCTCAAAGCCCTGGATAGAGCCTTAAAGCCATGGCAATGTAATCTGCTCATGTCTTCTTGCATTGATATTACTGGGCACAAGCTGCCTTCTCAGAAGACTAAGCTCCTCATGGGCAGGGACTTCTGCTGTATCCCTGCACCTTCCGGACTGCTGGCTGGCACACACTGGGGACACAGATGGGTGTGGGAGTTTAATTGGGTGGTTAAATCTGGCTTTTGTGACTCTCAGCCGTAACCAGCATTGAGGCAGGCTAGCCCCACCCCATCCTCTCCACTCAACTATGGCCAAAAAGGGGTAGCTCAAACCTCATCTTATTTAAAATGGAAGACTTTTCAGACCAATTCAGTCTCTGAATTTTGGAACAATTCCTGTCTACTTAACTTTCACTTAGCACCCCTTATGTATTAATTTATGTGGGTTGGGGACACTATGGCATATTTGTTCTGAGTCTATGGGTATAAATTAAGTCCCTGCCCCACTATTTTCTAGATCTGTGATCTCAGGTAACTCCTCTGAACTTTAATTTTCTTACCTGCAAAATAGGTCTGATAATAATTCCTCCCTCAGAGGCTCGTTGTGAGGTGTAATTGAGACAAGTCATGCGGTGTTTAGTGTGGTGCCAGGCACTCGGTGCATTCTAGCTACTATTCTTGTAAGTTTCCCCAACTAAGTGTTTTGCCTCTGCACCTTCTCTAAGGATGGTTACCTCACCTGTGAGCTGGAGGAAATAATATGCAATCTTGGTAGGTTGTTATGACAACCAAATGACAGTACATATAAAAATTCTTTGTAAATTCTTAAGGTTTGGGTGTGAAGTGTGACTGTCCCCAAGATTACACAGCTGGTAAGAGGTGGTGCCCTCCTCCAACAACCACACCCATCGACAAACACACATGCACACAGCAGCAGCAGCACCACCAGGAACCATCTAGGTAGTCTGACACCTACTGGCATTGTAAGGAAGTTGATTTGGGGTTATTTCAATAACCACTCATTGAATCCTCCAGGCCATCTGAGCAAAAAGTGGTGGAGTGGAAAAAAATAAATGAGACATGGACTTCACCCTCAAGAAGTTTACAACGTAACAAGGAGAAGTGTGAGCAAATGTTATTCTAAATGAGGCTGAATGACACAAAAGAATTAGCAACAGAAAGACTAAAGGAGGGGAAGTTTGGGAGTGAGAGGGAGTTTCGTGGCGGGGCTGGCATTTGAGCTGGTTTTGAAAGATGAGTAGTGTATTATTTTGCTTGGGCTGCCATAACAAAATACCACAGACTGGGTGGTGTACGCAACAGAAATTTATTTTCTCACAGCTCTGGAGGCTAGAAGAGAGATCAAGGTGTTGGCAGAAGAGCTGGTTTCTTCTGAGGCCCCTGTCCTTGGCTTGCAGATGGCTGCCTTTCTCACTGTGTCTTCACGTGGTCATTTCTCTATCTGTGTTGTCTATGTCCTAGTATCATCTTCTCATAAGGACATTAGTCATATTCGATTAGGGCCTACCCATGTGACCTAATTTGACTTTAGTTATCTCTTTAAAGGCCCTAACTAAAATGCATTCTGAGGTACTGGAGGTTAGAACTTCAACATATTAATTTTGGGGGGGGGACACACACAATTCAGCCTATAATAAGTAGGTTTTAAAAAATTCTCATCCAGGATATGTTTATTGATTTTAGAGAGAGAGGAAGGGAGAGAAAAAGAGGGAGGGAGGGAGAGAAAGAAATATTGATGTGAGAGAGAAACATCAATTGGTTGCCTCCCATATGCACCCCTCCTGGGGATTGAACCCGCAACTTTTTTTGTTTTGGTGTACTCGATGATGCTCCAACCAGCTGAGCCCCTCAGCCAGGGGATTGTTTTACATTTGTTTATTTATTGATTTTTAAAAATATATATATCTTTATCGATTTCAGAGAGAGGAAGGGAGAGGGAGAGAGAGCTAGAAACATCAATGATGAGAGAGTCATTGATCGGCTGCCTCCTGCACGCCCCCGACTGGGGATGGAGCCTGCAACCCAGGCATGTGCCCTGACCCAGAATCGAACCACGATCTCCTGGATCCTAGGTCGATGCTCAACCTCTGAGCCATGCCTGGCCAGGCTATTTATTGATTTTTTTATGTGTATATAGAGACAGACAGACAGATAGAGACAGAGACATAGACAGAGACAGAGAGAGAGAAACATCAATTCGTTGTCCCACTTATTTATGCATTCATTGGTTGATTCTTGTATGTGCCCTGACTGGGGATCAAACCTGAAACCTTGGTGTATGTGATGCTCTAACCAACTGAGCTACCCGGCTGGGGCCTTTGTACTTGTTCGATTACAAAAGCACTCCTAAAATGTGAAATGTTGAAAAGCACACACACAAAAAAATAATAAAACCACTTAAGAGATAACCATATCTGTTCAATCTTTTAAAAAAATGAATATGTGCCTTTGAAATGACTTTACAGTACCTGTTGTTTTGTAACCTGCCATTTTCACTTGACAAATATATCATGAACTTTCCTCCTTGTCATCAACTATTCTTCCACAGCATCACTTTTAATGGCTGCATACCAGTTTATTATAAGGATACCCTCACTTGATGGATGGTGGGGTTTTGATTAGCCAAGACCGAGGGATATTTCGGAGGCAATTTTTTCAGTTGGCATAATAACGACAGAAGCAGACTTCCAGTTTGGAAGCCAGACTCCCAGTTTGGCTCACTCCAGGGCCTGGCACCCTGGCACAGATATGTGTTATTATTAATCCCCCGTAAATGGGAAAATTGTTCCCAGACCTTGGTGACATTATTGGTGCTGGTATGGCTAGGGGACTGTGACTCCCACTTAGTTGCTGTTCCTTGGTCTGGCTCCCTTGGGAACTTGCTGTGGGAGGGGGAGCCGGCTGGGCAGGATTTGGGCATTCCTGGGTTCTCTGTGCCACTGAGATACCACCCGCCCCCACTGAGGACCAGGAGGTAGTACACCCGTGTCACATCAGCATAACACAAAGTCACCATCTTCAACAGCCGGCATATGGCAGCAGAGGCGCTTTGACGGGGCATTTTGGTGGCGCATGGGACTGGAGGGTATTTCCATTCACACAATTTGTTGTGATCTAGTCATTCTTTCAGGCCTTGAGCTTGGAAACGTCACAACCCGATCACATGGTTCCCACCAGAAGATCATGTTAAAATGTAACTAGACGAATGTTGTTTTGATACTTTTAAAAACATCAGCTGCTAATCTTTGTAGGATTTTCCCCTTCCCAGGGTAAAGAGAGAGAAAGGGAAGTGAAAACAGGAGGGGAGAATTTTCTTTTAGCACCTCTCGCTGTGTAGACAACAACCAAAATCCCCCTTGGGTTTGAACAGCGCCTTGGACTTTTTGGTAGCGTGTCCCCTTCTGTGCTGCCAAGTTGCCTCATTTGGTTCTCAGAGCTCCCCCCGGTGGAGGGCGGAATTCTGAGCTGCCCCAATTTCGCTCTGATTTTAGACAGAAGGCAGTCCTGAGGCTGGAGGCAAGGGCTGGGTGCCGGCTGTTGCAGAAGGAAGTCATTCTGGAGAGGCGCTGGGGGTTTCTGAGTTTCTTCAGGAAAACTGACCAGAGGCTCATCCATACTTGGGGGAGGAAGGTCCCTGTGAACCGGAATCTGAGCTGACTGTCCTCTGGGCGGAGCCCGTCACGGATGACAAGATCTGGGTCCCCAGCCCTGAGTTTCCATCTGCTGATCTCTCCCAGCCGAGCCGTGGGACTCTCCTGGCCGCTGGGGAATCCCCTCCACCCCAAAGTTCAGGGCCTTCTAGCTCCTGACTGCAGGATCTGTTGCCAGCAGAGGGGCGTCTTCCTTAAAGCCTACTGCTTTCACAGAAATCACGACAACTTGGGGTACGCACCAGGCCAGGGACTGTGGAGAGAATGTGGAGGCGGTTGGTGATGCCCCTGTTGTCCGGAGGACTACAGTGCTTGGTGCAGACAGCCAGGGACACGGATACAATGCGAGGGCTGAAGGGGGGGGGGTAGGGAGGAGGGGGAGTGCTGCAGGAACCGAGGCAGCCTCAGGTTGGGACCCTGATGCCCTGGACAGAGTCTTTGGCCCAGTGCTCCTGCTCCACAGTGGGCGACCAGCAAGTGTGAAGGCTCCAGGGGGCCAGAGGGTTTCACAATGGGATGGCCCCAGGGAGCTCAGGTTGCCATTCCCGTTGCCCTTTGGAAAAGACTCTAGTGTGGCTTAGCTGAGCTGAGAATAAGGGGCTGGGACACAGAGGGCAGAAGGGGGGGGGCTTTCTAGGGAGGGGACCTCATCATGATGGCCCTCTCCTGCCTCCCATGGGTTTTGGTTTGGTTGGGGTTTAGGAGCTTGGACTCAAGGAGGAGCTGGGGATGGGGCTGCTGGAAGGGAAGGGTATTCCTCCCTTGTTTGACAGAGCTCGAATGCAGGACCACTGGGCATCCCGGCAGGACTGAAAATCAGTGTCGGGACAAGGAACCAGGCTATAGGATCCTCGCACACAGAGACCCCCTTCCCCACCCCCAACACATCCCAAGACTGGTTCCTATGCCTCCCAGTCAGGAGGAGTGGGTTGGGGCTGAGGTTCAGTCTGAGCTGGAACTCAGCACCCCGGGGACCAGGCCCTCGCGACAGCCCCCACCCCCTCTGGCCTATCACTGCTCCTTTCTACCTCTGCTCTGCACTTCCCACCGGGCCTCTGTCCCCTCTACAGCGCCCTTCTCTCCATCTCCCCACGGCCCTTCCAGAGCCAGCTCAAGGCAGCACCTCCATGAAGCCCTCCCTGGCGTCTTAACCCAGGAGTACGCGTCTCCCTCCTCTGAGCTCCCCTGGCTTGTGGGACAGCGGGTGTGACCCCTGCCTGAAGCCCTCAGTGCATTTCTCTCCTATCTCCGAGATGCTAACTCTTTGGGCCTGGGCCCTGGCCTCCCTCATCTCTGCGTGGGCCCCGTCTCCGACATTAAGCTGTCACTAATATTGAGTGAACGTGTGGAAAAGGTCCATCGCTGGCTCTCGGCCTCTGTCCACCACCTTCTCTTCTGGAGAAGAGGCAGCTTGTTTGTCTCTGTCTGAGGAAGAGGCTGAGGGGAGAGCTGGGAAGGGACATTCACAGCAAACTCCGCAGGGACCTGGGAGAGCTGCGATCTCCTCAGGGTCAGGATTGAGGCTCAGGGGCCGCTCAGCCAGGGCGACTGGGGTGGCAGAGCAGTTTTCTGGTCTGGGACAGGAGGAAGGGGGCAGAAATCTTTGTCAGTATGACCCTGGCATTGCAGCTGATAGGCTTGGCAGGGGGTTGGTTTTCAGGGAAGGCCAGGAGGGTTCTGCCCAGGTATATTCCAGCTTCCTCAGTCTCTCTAGAGTGGGGTGAATTACAAGGAACAGAGGTGCTGGGCAACCTCCAAAGGCGGCACCTTTGACCCCAGAGCCATGTTTCCAAATGGATAAAGCTCAGGTCCAGATTGGAATTAACAGCTGTTCACCTACTTCCTTCTCAGCAATGCAGGCTCCCCAGGGAGAGGCCTTGGGGCCTGGGGGAGGTGCTGGAGGGAAGACTTAACGTGTCCCTGGAGTCTTGAATCTGGGCGAACAGGAAGCATCCTGTTTAAAACTTGCATAAACCGTCTCCCACCCTCCTGAAGCCCCATGGAGTGGGGGCGGGCGGAGCGTACGAGGGGCTGCGAGGGAGGGAGCAGCCTCTGGGTGGCTGCCTGTCCTTGGCACTGGACCCACCTCTGATGCCCGGAGCTGGGCCCTCAGCAGCTGGGAACCTGTCCTGGTGGCCTCTGGTCCCTCCTTAGTCATACGCACACCCCCCGGGTGCCATAGGAAGCCGCCACTCAGCCAGCCCAGCCCACTGTCGAGTCAGTCTCCATCTCCTCATTCAGGGGCAGCCTAGGCTGGTTATCCTTCCACGATCACCTCTTGGAAGGACACCAGCCTCTTATTACGTCTGCCTGCCCGGGGCAGCTCAGCTAATCCGAGTTCCCTGGCTGCTGTGCTCACGCTGGCCTGGGTGTTCCGACGACACCTCTGGCACCAGCAGGGCGGGTAGATGGACAGAATAATTAAGCCCCACGAGATGAAATGACACTTAATATCCCTGTATAAAGGTTTGTTTCTTCTCTTCCTGGGTAACTTCAAATGTATTAATCCAGGATTATTCTTTTTTCCTTTTGTAACAGGTTTGATCTATAGCAGTAGTGTGAGTTGTGTGTGTGTGTTTTTTTTTTAAACTGTATGTTTCATTAGAGTGTAGGATATGTGAATTTCATAACATTAAATATATTTTTTTCTTGTTGATTATAGAATGATGAACTATATTAAACCCAGTCTCAAAAAGGGAAGAATGAAAGATCACCCATAACTTACCACAAACCGACTGGGCCCAGCTTCTGTGTTTTCCCTCCCAGTCTCTGTCCGGAGGCAGAGCAATTGTCCCCGGTCCCAATGCACATTTACCCTTCGGAAGAACCTAATTGGAAAGCGAGTACCTTGCACCACACACAAAATACATTTAGTATCATCATTTATTTAACCCATCTCCCGTGGTGGAAAATTTAATTGCTTCTTTCATGATTCAAACCAAGGTGTTCTTTTCTGGGGTCTGCCAGTCCCTGGGGGCCAGGCGGAGAAGGTGGGCTAGCGGGGGGGAGGGGGGAGTCCAGCAGGTTCAGATGACCAGGGCGTCCTCCTGTGCTCCCCTCGTCTGGCCCTGGACCTGACTCCTGCCACCCGTGTCTGCAGTGCTCAGGTGCCCATGAGAGGGGGCTCCCCTCCATACTTGGGCATTTGGGCAAAGTTTTTCATTCATGTGGGCACTCGCTCACAGTTTGTACAGACACCTCCCTTCATCAAATGAACAGCAGGGCCAAGTCATACTGAATCTTTATCACTGGTGTCTGGAAGGGCCCTTGGCATAGAATCAATGCTCAGTAGCTGTTTGTGGAGAGAATGAAAGTCAAAAGAAAGAGTCACAACTCACAGGGAAACGTGGAGTCACCAACCACAGCCCTTTCCCCAGCCTGAACAGCCATCTGACACATTGTTCTGCCCAGAGAGGGGGTGGGTTTGACTCAGGGCAAAGGGCCTCTTTATTCAATAGCTTGCTTCTCTCCCCAAGGTGGGCCCTACACCTTTTTCCTGGGAATCCTGGTCGGCGCTCTTCGCTCCCCCACTCCCATTTCAACCATAAAGTGACTAATAGGTCCCTATCCCATCTGCTACACACCACTTTAGGTTACCCTTTATTTAATGGGGTGGCCAGCTTGTCTCAGCTGCTTGGGACTTTCCGAGTTTGAGCACTGAAAGTCTCCACTCAGTCCCGGATTAATGGGACAGTTGTGTCCTAGTTCCCCTCATCCAATTCTTAGCAACGTCCTATAGAGGGCGCTGGAGACACACACAGGAGGGGGGGGGGCCTCCGGAGGCCAGAGCCTTTGCTGCTCTCCCAGGTAGGTGGTGAAAGTCACACTATCTAGACTAGGTTTCTGCCTCAGGCCAGAATGAGTCACAAAACAGCCCATCTCCTCCTGCTCCGGCAGGGAACGCCCCTGTCGGGGAACCGAAGCCTGTAGGAGACGAGGGAGTTACCTTGTCAGACAAGCAGGAACCCTCTCTGTTTCTTGATCCTCAGGAGGCATCTCTTACATAAGTAAACTGCGATTCGTCTCAGGCTATCAGGCTGCCCAGGGTGTTCTAGATCTAACCACCCGACAGCAGGACACTCCTGGGGCAATGACCTAGGACTCGGGCCACAGCAGGACGGATTGGCTTGCCTTTTTTCAAGTGTGTATCAACTATCCATCTTCTCCTGGCTTGTAGACCTACCCTGGGAAATCAAATGGGAAATCATCAAATTTACATTCCAAGTGGGTGGCGGTAATGAAAACACAATCTTGCTACAACAATTCTAGGAAGAGAGGAGACCCACACAGATCCCACTGTGGGCAGTAGCCTGGCCGCAGCCAACGGCAATTCAGTCCCTCTGATTGGCACAGGCTTCCTGGCGCTTCACACACATCGGCTCCCCGCTTTGGTGCATAGAGTATTCTTGTTATGTGTTTAACTGGGTTGCAAGGTGTCTGGAACAGATACTATCGTGGTGAGGGATCCTTTACCGATTCTCTGGCTTGCTCACCCTTTGTTGTTAAGCTACATACTTTGGGCGATAATTATGGTTCATTAAGTGTGCTGTGAGGACTGTTTTGTAAGGAGGGCCTGGCTGAAAACACCAAGAAAATGACTTAAAAACCCAGAGCTGCTATTTAGAACGTGGAATGTCATCAGTGTGGATGTTTCCACCTGCACAAATGTCTGGGAAATGACTATAGGATGCCGGTCTCATTGTAAAGAGAAGTTATTTGTTTCTAAGCTTTTCTCCCTCTTAAAAAAAATGATTTTAAAAACCGGAGGGGTTATGAGAAAAATCTTGGTGTTTTTAGATTTGTGGAAGAGAGAAGGCCAGCTGGCAGCGGGTTTGAGCTTGTATCTCACAGGTGGAGATGTCTGTCTCCCACAGCCTGGAGTGAGACACATCTGGGTGGTGATACCAATCTCCACCATAGGTTGACTGTGTGATCTTTGGCAAGTTATTTAACTTCTCTAAACCTTGGTTTCTCCATCTATAAAACAAGCATGACGTTCGTAGGAGCCCCTGATTAGGTTGTTGTAAGGGTTAAATACGGGTAAAGCCCTTAGCTCTGAGCCTGGCACCTGGTAGGGGTTCAACAACAATTTGTTGAAAGACGCAGTAGCTCCTTTTTTGTTAACTCCAAGCTGACTGCCTGAGATTCTGTTAACCCACCATGGCTTCATCTAGAATTACCTTGTGGTTGGTTATCGCTTCCTTTGTATTTAGTTGGATACTCTCATTGAATGCGTTTGGATGTTCCCCAACTTGTCACAGGCATCTGTCTTCAACTGTCATCATCATCATCAACAACACCACCACCAGCTAACATTGATTGAGTGTTTACTATGAACCAGGCGTTGGGCAAAGCTTTTTTTTCATGCAACTGTCACCAAACAGAGGTGATGAGTTCGTTGCCCGCCACTTACAGAGAAGCCAAAAGTCTGGGGCAGCAGGTTTTCCCAGAGAAATAGAGATGTATTCCCCTGGCGGCCGAACAAGCCCGGAGAGGAAGCTCAAATGAGTCTCTCCCAAGAAAAGCCTGGGTCAGTTTTAAGAGGTGAGGGTAAGGAGAGTAAGAATGTGTAATAAATATTATACGTATTTACTAGTTCTAATTCAGGGCCCGATTGGGTAGTCTTGGAACTAAGCCATGTAAGGTTAGGGCTGTGGGAGGGGCCTCGGAGAGCAGGGAAATGCCAGCCTAGCAGAGTTTATCAGTCCTGTGTGCGACCAGACTTGGTCTCTGCCCCAGACCCCTTACTGATGGACCCCTTGCTTCTTAATGAGCTCCAGGGAGTAAAAGTAACATCTCTTCTTTAGTTCTGCTGTGCACTTGGGGTCAGTTTAAGGCCAGTTAGCAGCTGACGGTGCCACTCCAGCCTCTGGGACCAGTCTGATGTGGCTGGTCTGGTGGCCTGTGAGGAGGCCAGTTGTTATCTCCTGAAAGACACTTAAGACTAGAAAAAAAAAATTATTAGGGTCTGGTTTCAGTGTTAGGACCCAGTTTCACAATCTCTTGTTTTCTTTTTATAAGCACCCTGGGAAGTGGAAACTGCAGTAGTTTTATCTCCTTTGGGCAGATGAGAAAACTGAAACGGCAAATCCGGACTTGAACCCAGACCCGCACTAAAGCCTTTGTTCTTAACCACCGCTCCGCAGCTCCTCCTTCTTCGTGTCTAACTCCATTCTTTCCAGGTTGGATTTTATCAGCTTTGCTTTTGGAAAGCATATCAAACTCTAGGTTCCTGGGTACTGGTTCCTGCCGCTTTTGGATATCTGGGGGTGCTGGCAATGAGGAGACAACTCATGGTGCTGTCACCTGCTGCTTCGGGGAGAGAAGTAAAAGGGTTTCATTGCAAGGAAAGTGTTCCTGGTCTAAAAAAACGGGCATAATGGGAATCATTAAAAAGTATCACAAGGTGAAGGATGTTTTGGCAAAGTTCAGTCTAACTAGGTCTGAACATGTTTTTGAATATCCCGAGGATCTGCTCTCTTTACCAGGAGAAGCTGTAAAGAACAATTCTACTCCAGGCTCTGAGACAGTTGGGTCTTAGATGAGTCACTTCATTTCTCTTCTCTGGGCCTCAGTTTCCCCTTTTGGAAGATGAGAGGATTAAGCCAAATTGGTGGTTCTCGAAACTTTGATGTGAGAGATTCCTAGGCTCCACCCTGGTGACCTCTAATTCCGTAGGCTTGGGTGGGGCCCAGGCAGCCTCCCCGGGGAAAGTCTGACGCCCATTAATGTGGGAACTGCCCACCTAGACTGTGACTGACGTTTGATTTGAAAGCTAATGTCCCAGGTCATGTGGAGTGTTTTTTTGAGGAGGTGGAAGATCTGTTGTAGGCAGCAGGGACGGCACCAGGTGTTAGGCCCGTGGGGCCAGACCAAACCTGGGTTCAGCAACCTTGGTACTTGGGTTCCAGCTAGGAAAGAATTCGCAGCCAAGATCCAAGCTGCAAGAGAACATTTATTTGGTAAAATTACAGAGGTGGAAGAAGTAATTTCTAGAAGAAATGGGCTTAGGAAACAAGTTATAGAGGCAAAGGAAGGGCCCTTGGAGCTTGGGAGTGAGGAAGCTAATGGTACTGTGCCTGACGGGGGGAGAGAGAGGGAGGGAGAGGCACAGGCATGCTGGAGGGGGGAGAGTGCTGGGTCCTCTATCCTAATGGTTTTATCTTAGGGGAGGTCCCAGGGAAAGATCTCATTATAATATTCAGCAGCTTTCCAGGTATGTCCTTTCAGGGTTGTGGCCTCTACTGATGGATTGGTAGGCACCAGGGTGGGGGGCCATCATTCAATGCAGCTGGCTCTGAGGTCAGCTGTGGCTGGTTTTGGTGCTTTTCTGGACCTGGAGATGGAATACAACTGAGGCCTAGATGTTATCTCTAGGGAGGAAAGGTCAGGGGGTCCAAACCGCATGACCAGTGATATGCTAGGGGAGGAAAGGCCACCCTGGGAGTGAGGGGCCACCCTACAATTGTCCTTTGTCAGGCATCCAGGGCTTTCCACCCTGATGACCTTCTCTACCCGGTGCAGCATCTTTGCTTTGCTCACGTCTGTCTACCTGCCTGTCACAGATGCATCCGAAGCACACACCCAGGAAGAGGTGGGTAAAGTTCAGAGGGTAAGTCTCTGTACCACAGCCCTCTGATGTTAGTACCTGAAATTTCTGAGACTCAACCAGGAAGGGCTTTGCAAAGGTTTCCCAATGCTCACAGATTGACAGGAAACCACAACAGGGGTAAAATGCAAATATAACACCCTCTTTGAGACACAAGGACAATTCTCTATGCGGCACAATAACTTATATCACGGAAAAGTTCATAGATCATGTATTTTAAATCTCTCTCTCTCTCTTCATTTTGGTGGCATGGAAAACTCTGGAGGAAAACAGGTGATTCAAAAGGGATCTCCCATTATAAGAACACTGATCTCTGAGTAGATTCTTTTGTCCTGAGTTCTTTATATTCTTGATCCACAGTGATGAAATCCTTAGGACAAATCTTCCATCTTCACATCTCTTAGTACCTTGTGCTGCAGCCTGAGGCTTTTTTTTCTTCTTGTAAGAAAAATGATTTGGAGGAATTGATTGATCAACTCCAGCCCAAGATTATATGTATAGATTTCACTGGTAAAGTTTCTACTCTAATACTAATTTCTGGAATTAGAAAATGTGACTCAAAAGGATGAAAAGCCCGTGGGCATATAGTAAGTGCTCAACAAATATTGGCTTTTATTATTATTAGGTGATCCTGGGATTAACTTTCGCTAATTTGTCCTTGACTTCTCAACTGCTGTTTACTCAGGGATAGTTTCTAAGAAGACGAAATTCCTGCCCTGGCTTGTGTGGCTCAGTTGGTTGGGCCTCTTTCCTTGTACTGAAAGGTGGGTGGTTCGATTCCAGGTCAGGACACATGCCCGTATTTCACTCTCATATTAATGTTTCTTTCTCTCTCTCTCTCCCCCTTCCTTTCTTTCTCTCTTTCAAGAAAAAAAAAAAAATCAATTAAAAATAATCTAAAAAAACCCCACAAGACAAGGTAGCCAGAAACACCTTCCCTTTAGTGCCCTTTACCCCCAAAAGCTTTATCCAGGCTACCGTATGGGAACCTTCAGATTATTTTGGATGGTGTGCAGACCTTTTAAAATAATGTTCTTTAAAATAGAGTGTATTAGGTATAAACATAACCAGTAAAAAATCTGTTTAAGAGTACTCTTTTTATGACAAAAGACAGTTGCTTTGCATTTATGCTGATACAAAGTTTCCTTTTAAAATAAGTTATTAAAGTGGAGTAAATAAGATGATTCAAAGGAAGCTGTTAAGTAACAATGGTACAGGTGGCACCTAGAAATGGTAAAAACTGTGGCGCTGGAATGGAAATGGCAGAGCTTGAAGAAGCACTGTGCTGAACTAAACCTGCTCGCTCCGTTTCCCTCCGTGTACCAAAGGTGATCAGCACTCATTTTATGGAGTTTGCATCGATCATAAATCGACAAGACCTCGAGATCATGGTAGAACAACCCTCCTTATTTTAGACGGGTGGTTTCTGAGGTCTAGAGATGTTGTGCCTTGATTAAGTGCAGTACATTTCGGAAGAGCTAGGTTTTACCCTGTTAGACAAACATTGGTGTTTTCTACTGGTCTAGACCTCAAACGTAGAAAAGGGATAGTCCCTCACCTCCAGCTCATGGAGAGAAATGCTGGAAGAGCTGCTCTATGGCAGGATGTCAAGGGGCACCTGACATCCTGATGTCTTGAAATAAGCCAAAGTCTTTTACTTGGGAGAGGATTCAATTTGTTCTATTTGACTTTAAAGGTGCAGAAGGAGGGCCAGGGAGGGTTGAAATGACAGGAAGACAGATTTTAGCCTAATGAGAGAAATATTTTAGTTATTTAGTCCTGAATGTCAAGGAGTCCAAGTTGACCTTTCCTGTCTTTCAAATGGCTTGCCGTAGGGGTCTGTTATCTGCAATTATTGTCGCAGTTTTATGTAAAAAGCAATTATATCACTTGGGAATTTCCCCTTCCCACATAGCACTTTTTACTCCTGAATACATGCAAAAGAATTGTAAGAACCTTTTTGGTGCTAAATGAGAAAACATGTGAACGTAAGCCAGCTAGTTTAACTCTCTGTTTACCACAGTATATTTTTTAATCGGGCTGTTAAATATTTAATAGTTTAGGATTTGCATATTAATCAGGGTTTTGCTGAACAATATGCAGTAATTATTAGGGAAGTATATAGGCCAGTCTGACAAATTGAAAGTTCTGTGGACGAAAAGGGGCTATATGCTAAACCCGACAAGCTCAGGGAAGGCCTGCACAGCGGCCTTGCAAACTCAGAGACCTGTAACAACCACTAATGATGCTCTGAAATTCAAGTTTTTAAACTATAAACAGCCTATGGTGGGTAGTCATGCACTAAGGCAGTATTTTTCTTTAACAAAGGTTAATTTTTACCTTAACTAAGCCTGTCGGTTATCTTTTGCATCTGAGATAACATACCTGATTAACAAGTGTCTTTGCAAAACAAAGCAGTTTCCCCTTTTACTGGGCCCTCCGTGTACCAAGGCAGAGACCATGAATCCTCTCATTGTCATTGTTGTCTTGTTAACTGTTGACCGTGAGCTATCCCGGACCCACCCACCTACGTAAAAGAATTATGTGCCTATCATTTACTTTTTACCCAGTCCCCGAGGTTTCCCTGGTTTGCTCTCTCCCACCTCCCTAATCTATCACCAGTGGATTTCATGTAACCCACTTGCGTCTCCCCCTTTGTGATCCACAAAACAAGGTGCAAAACTGCCATTTTCCGGAGCATTATTTCAATCCATTGAGGTTTTTTCTCCCAGGCAATTGTTGACAGTTTGGCTCAAATAAACTCACAAAAATTCTTCACAGGTTTGAATAATTTCTTAAATGAACAGTTCCATCATTTCACACTCAGAAAGCTGCTGTTAAGAGTTCATAATTTGGACTATAAAATGCAGAATTATTAGGTTAAAGCAGGTGAACTATCATTTTGTAGATAAAAACCTACCTTGGCAATTTCATATGGTCCCACCTGATATTAAGACATTTATTAACAGTTTTGTACTTACTAATACATTTACATTGTTTTCTACTAAACTCTGAGTTTTCCTTGCCATACTGATCAAAGAAACATTATCACCATAAGCCAAATTATATCCAGCATGATTTCTTCTAAGAAGGCTCTGAGTTTTTTTTAGCTGATTACACAGTGGATTTCTCATTTGTAAAGACGCTAAGCCCTCTAATGCGCAAATCATTGAGAAGTCAATTGTTGTTCCAGCCACGTTTGCCCGGCAGTGAAAACCACTCCTGAAACCAGGTGGGGAGAGCGTGTGTGGCAGTGCTTGGGGGTGGGGGGGAAGTGTTTCTGAAATGAGGATTTAACATATAATCCTGGCTTCACTGCCTGTTCACACGAGAAACCAAAGCTTCAATTTAACTGTGGGCAGCAGGAGTTTCACACTGTCAGCACCGACAGTCTTAAAACCCCAAACTAGTACCTAAACGCGAAGGACCAAAACTAAACATTTGGAGGGAATCAGTTGAACTGCAGATTCTCTTTTCAAATACAGTGAATCAAGTATTGTATCTTTTGCATGGGATGCTCACATTGTCATGTTAAAATGAGATAGCTCCTAGGAGCCTTTTCCGGCTCTTCTTTCTAGAATACACAATCTTCATGGATTGTGCGAGCCACTGAGACATGCGTGTTGACAGATGGAGAAAAATATGAAATTGAAACTCCTGTAAGAAAACTGGGGGACTATGGGGGATTCCCCTCTCTTCCATTTGTTGTTAAAAATTAATATAGCCCTGGCTGGTGTGGCTCAGGTGGTTAGAGCGCTGTCCCCATACACCAATAGGTGGTGGGTTTGATTCCAATCAGGGCACATACCCAGGGTTCGGGTTTGATCTCTGGTTGGGGTGTGTGCGGGAGGCAACCTATAGATGGATGTTTCTCTCACACCTGTTTCTCTCCCCCCCTTCCTCTTTCTAAAAATATCAATAAAATCTTTTTTTAAAAGGTGTATCTTTTAAAAAATTAATATAAATTTAAGCCCTCAAACTTTATGCGTTCATATTGAAAATAAGTGCACTAAAAATCATGGCTATTTGAAGCAGTAAGGGGACTGAGACAGAAGGCTCAATCCATTTTACAGCTGAAACAGGCTCAGAGATAAGTGACTTGCCCAAAGCCTATGGGGAAGGGAAAAAATAAATCAAAGATCTTGACTATATCCCACATTCTCAAAGAAACTAGGAAACAACTTAAACACTGGTGGTTTCTACATAAATTGCTCTGACAAGGGGGAATTTTAATCAACTCCCTCCCTCCCCCCAATGAAAAGCTGTCAAATCCCATCTGATTTAAATTTTCCTTCAGCCAGTAGCCACAGCAGTTAAAAGGCAGATATACCTGTTTTGAGCGCCAAGTCCAGCTTAGCATAGGAACCGCTTCCACCCTCTTAGACTTCAGTTCTGTAAGTGACCTGACAGCTTGCTGTTTTCCATCGTATTATTTAACAACTTCTCTGCCTGGTTTTGACTACTAGAGAATTTATCAAAGAGGACATCCAATTTGTTGGGAATGAGATGGCTGAAGTTCTTAGCCCTACGAAGCCTAATTTATCAAATATAAATTAGTTCTTTGATTCTCAAAGAAACAGGAGAAAGATTCCATGTATTGTTTAGAAAAACGGGTTGTTTCTCCTCATTTCCTTTCCTCCTCTCAGGCTGAACGTCCAGTGGAATCATACATGGTCAGTGAGTTCACTATCAGCTAAGTCTCGTGCCTAGAGAAGTTCTATGGGAGCAGAGGGCTTACACATGTATTTATCGAGCCACTTTTCCAGATTAACTGTCATAAGTTCTTTCATACTGCTCATATGTAAATGTAGAAATGTTTACTTTTAGAGTAAAAGACCAAGCTCCCTATGTGACATGACTATAATGTAAGGAAAGTAATTTTCACAAGTGTCTTGTACAAATGGACTTGCTAGTGCCACAGTCTGGGTGAGACAGGGCTTCGAGTAGGCAATTTTATAACGGCTGAGCGGCCCCTCTGTACTGTCACTGTGTTACATTAACAACATGTATTTGCTTGTTTTGCATATAAATATTTAGTGCATTAAAAACACTGAGACTTTTTTCTTTCTTTTTCTTTTATTTTATTACATTTGGACCTTTAAGAAACATATACCATCAGATATACCACTATTTAGTAAAAATCTATTCTAGTTTTTGGGAAGCATACGTGTCACAAACCATCTCGCTTCTAGTCTCTAAGACTTCACTAAGTTTATCAAAAAGGTAGGCTTGACCTATGGGATCCTGAGCCTTGAGGTTTTGAATGTTTTGATTATTGTAAAACAATTTCAAGTGGTTGAACCTAATTCCCAGCTGTTTTTCTTCTAGAATGGGCCAATCATTTTGAAGTTATATACTCTCTTGTAAGAATATTCAATTCCTTAAGCTTTGTGATCTACTCTGTCTTTGGAAAACTTGATAAAAAAGTAAATTTTTTTCTGTACAATAAGGATGAATTTACCAGAACATATCCAATATTAATTATAACAAAAAGCAGGACAGGGTTTATGTGCCATGTTCGCCTTAATGATACTTCATACGCTAGTAACTACTCCATGGCGACTACATCTCGATCACTACGATCCAAGAGTAGCTGTAGGTACACTCAACACTTTAACACAACTCTTGGTTATCTGACACTGATTACAAATAAAGAAGGGTAAGTGAACAAATGTATACTCATACATGATTACGTTTTCAAGAAGCTACTCTTTGTGGAAGTCAACAGGAAAGGGAACTTTCAGGAAGCTTTGATGGGACTGAGAAGATTTAAAGCTATGGCTTTGGTAAGCACCCCAGTGAGCTGTAGGAAGGCATTTGTAAGAGTAGATTCTGCAGCATCAAAGGATGATTTTCCAAAAGAGGTGGGCATTTTCTCAATTAATTTAAATTCTGAGGCTTTTAGCAGGTAAGGGCTAGAAACAAGATCTAAAGAGAACCATCATCACAACCACTTAAGAAAGGTGACTACGCCATTTGGCTCATGATGCTATATGGTCCAAAAGCTTTTG
Source organism: Miniopterus schreibersii (assembly GCF_964146895.1). Classification (NCBI taxonomy): domain Eukaryota; kingdom Metazoa; phylum Chordata; class Mammalia; order Chiroptera; family Miniopteridae; genus Miniopterus; species Miniopterus schreibersii. The sequence goes on from NC_138116.1 coordinate 21,866,917, forward strand.
GTGGTGTGATATGGACAAGAAAAATATTAGCACACAAACCACATAACACCATTAAAACTCAAAAACAATTTTTCATTTAAAAAAGGATTTAGAATACATAAAACAAGGCAACATTTATTCTTTTTTCTCATCTTCTGGTATGGGATCTGTTGGTGGCTCCTCCACTGTTGCACTGTTGCTCTCCGAGCCAGTGTTACTATCACTGGTCCCTTCCTCTGCCATACTGTCCACCCCCTCCTGTCCACTCTCCTTGTCCTCAGGAGTAGACGTGCCTTCTTCACCATTCTGTTGATTTTCCGTCGTTTCTTCAAGGTGTGTCTCCTCTGTAATCAAACATTTGTCACTGTTAGTGCTAAGACAAAAATTTACTCTTCTAAAGTCGAGAGCTCCACTGTCGAACACGGTAGCCGCTAACCACCCGTGGCTATTAAGCACATAAAATGAGCTAGCGTGACCAAGAAACTTTTAGCATGTTTGGAACAATTTGGGGTTTAAAAATCTACTTTTCAACTATAAACTTATGAAATCTAAATAAAGGCCAAGTATTTCTGATGAAAATTTAGCTTCCAAATTTAGATGTGCTGTAAGTATAAAATACACATCAGATTCTGAAGACTTTATGAAAAAAGAATGTAAGAAATACTTCAAAAAATGCTGATTACAGGTACACGGGATATAAAGTACAGCATGCAGAATACAGTCAATGCTATAACAATGTATGGTGTCAGGTGGGTATTAGACTTCTCAGGGGGGATCATTTCATAAATTATATAAATGTCTAAGCACTATGCTATATACTGGAAGTTAATATAAAATAATACTGAATGTCAACTGTAATTGAAAAAAGTTGATTACTTGTTGAAATGATATTATTTAGGATATGCCAGGTTAATTAAATATATTATTAAAGTTAATCTCACTTGTTTTGCTTTACTTTTAAAAATGTCCTTAGAAAATTTATAGTATTTGTTTCTATTGGACAGTGCTGTTGTGGAGTGCTTTGGGTTTAATGAAAAGTGCATGTGGAAATGATACAAGGTTGATATTTTAGGTACCTTGTTAATAGTCATGTTGGGCTATTTTCTGTAAGAAATTAAGAGCATGAGGCTTTTGCTTTAATAGGTTCAATTTTCTTCAGTTTTTTTCCCTTAGGCTAGAAGGATAAAAACCCAAGTAAAGACCTAAAGGCATGTTCTATTCATAGATGATAAAACAGAGCAAAGGACAGAGTGTTCTGTTTAGTTGCAAAATGAGCAAAGAACCATACCACACTCTGGCTCTCAAATTCTTGCATTAACCACAAAAATGTGCTCATGCTCAAATTTTGTTAAAAAACATGTTCACACAAAACAGAAAAAAGCTCAAATAATGAAACTTAAAATCTGACTATCTGAAATGTTAATCTGCTGAATTATATTTTGTAGAAATATCTGGTAACAATATCTATATTCCATTAAATGTTTTCCAGATGTCAATCAGAAGTTGTCAGTTGAGTACTAAGTATGATTACTACCTTCCTGCTTCTTGTGATGGTGTCAGTTGAGTACTAGTATGATTAGTACCTTCCCACTTCTTGCAGTGGTCCAGGAAACTTTTGCTTGGGTTTCCCATAATACTTTTGCTTAGTCCTGCTTACATAGTGCACTGGTCAGGGACAAAACTGTAAGGTAATTTTAAAATTCCAAATAATAATCAATTTACTCAGTATTTTATGTAAGTTTTGCATGTTATTTTTTTGCCTTGAGAAATGCTTTTAATCAGAAAATTGAGTATACTCAGAAGTAAGAATTTTTCTAGGATGGGTCAACAAAGTTTTCTGTAAAGACTAGGGAGGAAATATTTTAGGTTTTGTGGGCCAGGCAGTCTCTGTTGCAACCACTCAACTATACTATTGTGGCCCTAAAGCAGCCATAGACAGTATGTAAACAAATGGGTATGGCTGTGTTCCAATAAAACTTTATTTAAAAATCAGGTGGCAGGCAAGATTTGGCCCTGTCCTAGGACACCAAAAATGATTCACCTTAAGAGCAATGACCACATCTTATTTAAACAATTTTAGCAACAAAGGTTAAAATACAGAGTGCCAATAATATGTCAAGTCCACTACTGAATGATTTCATGTACTTTTTTATTTATCCTTTGGAACTCACTCTCTGTGGCAGGTGCTGGAATACTTAGAAATGAGGGAACTGAGATTAAATAACTACCCAAAGTCATAGTGTAGCAAGTGAGGAAGCAGCGTTAGGCCCAGATCTGACTCCAGGGCCTCTGTCCTTAACCATTACACCATCACACTTTCTATTCCCAAACCGGGAATGACACGGCTCAATCTGGTGAAATGACCGAGATCTCAAAGAGCAAGACTAGAGATAACACACCACTGCTGTTTTGCACCGACAACACATTCAGTGAATCTACTAGAAGAGATTAAGATGTGGAAAGAAATGGGTAGGTCACACCAAGAATAACTGGAGGCACAAGTCAGAGTAGCCTTTGAAAAGCACTGAGGCAGAGGCAGGGAAATTACAGTGCTGTAAACCGGCGGGCGGGATGCTACCTGTCTCCACGGGCGCGCTCTCCTCCGCCTTCTTCTCCTCGGCTCTGCCGGCTGCCTGCTCCTCCTCAGGGACGGTGCTGCTCTGGCTGCGCTCAGCCTGCTCTGCTGCCTCCTTCTCCCTTTCCTCCTGCCTTTTGCGAGCCTGTTCCTCTGCCTGTGCAATTTCAGCGGCAATTTTTTCCATGTCCACTTCTATTTTTAAACTGCATAACTAGTGAGAAAAAAAATAACTCTCTTAGTGATATTCTTTTCTTACAAACTCTGAACCAGAAAAATTACTTCAAAACTGAGTTTTCTTGGCTATAAATGATATGAATATGGGATAAAAACATGGTTCTAGGTCTTCTCTGAGATCTGGTGTCTACAGGAGAAGAAAGCTGCTCTGGAAAAACTACCCAAAGTCATAGTGTAGCAAGTGAGGAAGCAGCGTTAGGCCCAGATCTGACTCCAGGGCCTCTGTCCTTAACCATTACACCATCACACTTTCTATTCCCAAACCGGGAATAGAAACAGTTGGCAAGGCAATGCTGAAAGTAGTGGATTATATGCAAAGCGTCCATTTTACATTTCAGGCTACCAGACACTAGATTTACCTGTTTTAATACAAAATGCAAACTGAACTACATCTAATAAAGACATTTGATGAATAAATCTCAATAAAATGAAAACAACTCATGATTGCATGAGAGTTTAAATTAAAACATCAGAGGATTCTAGAGGCTACAGTCCTAGAAATGTGTGCATATTATATATTTTAAACCTATTACAATTGTGCCAGAAAACGGGAATAATTTTAAAAGCAAAGATCTACTGGTTATAGTGACACTAACCCTGTTTGAAAGTGAACACTATTCAACAAAAGCAGTATTTTGGAAAAAAAGAATGAGAAATAAAAGTAACAGACTCAGTGATAAAAGTATAGTTAACACAGTAAATTGATACCCTTTTAAGTTCATTGTTAAATGAATCTGTGCTTTCCAGGAATTTCCTCTTCTTTTCCTGGTGTCGCTCCTCTATTTGAAGAAGTTCAGCTTCTAGTTTTCGCTGTAAGACACATGATCAGGCAATATAGTTGCTTTATAAAGCAAATATATTACTGTATTACTTTCTCTAAAGCAAAGGTCAAATAGAAAAGTCTCATTTTTTAATAGTTCACACTTTCTTATACTGTAACAGATGTTTTGAATTTTTAATTTAAACCACTTATTACACAAATGTGTCTAGCTAAGATTAAAAAAAGTAAAATGTAGCATAGAGGAATCACTACGACTAATAAGTATGTGATATTAAATACTGTTTCAGGCCTGAGCAATTTTGGAAAAAATATTGAATAAAGCAGTAAAAGGTAGATAGGATGTCTCAAAATTCTTAATGGATATACTTTCCATTACAAGGCTCTACGCTACAGTTTTAATGATAAACATATTAAATCTCTGGGAAAAGTCCACTCCCTCAAGCCTCTTTCCTGAATCAGGAACAGGTTAGGTTGAACACGGACCTATTCAATAGGCACAGTGATGCATTATAGAGAACCAGGTCACCTGGGATCTGTGGCATAGACCCACGTTATTATAACAAATGTTTTATGACTTTACCTGATGAACCATTAAGGACTGGACCTGTCGTTTGAGGACCTGCATTCTAGCTGTTGTGACAACTGACCGAACGTCTGGCACCACACTCTCACTAAGGATTTCACTGATGAGGCGGTGGTTTCTCTGGAAACGGGCGGTGGCTGTATGCTTCATTGAAAAGCCATCATCATAATCTGGAATAAACGAGATGTTGTGGAAATTAGGTCACCAGTAACCATAAACAGGAGAGTGTAACAATGTACACACTTAATTACCAAGGAGCCATGGCTCTCCCAAGTGCGTCTAAAGGGCATCATGGGAACACTGGGGCAGTCATTTACTAAAAACCACACAGGACATGCTGTGTTCATTGGCCAAGGTACTGGATTTCTCATAAAATCTTTAAGAGATGATATGTGTCTGAGGAGGATCTGGATGAAACACAAGTGGGATATAACCACGTGTCTTTTAGCCTGGGAATATGAAGGTTGCATATGATGGCAAAATGAAAATTCTGCCCAATGTTTCACTCTCTTGATAGTAATTTAAGGCATTTACAACTGATGACAACATATGAACCAGGTGGTGTCTCTGTCACCAGAGAACTTTAATATTAAAGTAATGAAAATGCTCACTGCAGAGAAAACATTATCTCTAGCAATATTCAGTTTCCCAGACCAGCACATACATTTTATTTTATTTATTTATAATATATCTTTATCGCCCAGCTGGGCACAACATACATTTTAGTAGATTAAAATACCACTAAGGCCCTAAAGCAATTTTACAGGAAAAAAACAAATTTTACTTCTAATTTTTATCAATTTACAGTTACAGTTGTCAGTGTGTAAAGGTACTATGTTGTTTGCATCCACTCAAATTCATATACAGTATGGATCTGGTATATATGTTTATTTTTAGTAGCTATGCAAGAGTGTTTCCTTAATCTTAACCTTTGCTTTATCGCCTCCAGTTTTTGACATATCTACTGACAACCTGTACTATTATTTACTTACTATTATTTAAATTAACTCACTAAAAAAAAAGAACTTCTCTTAAATAGTATGCATTAAAAGAAAAGTTCCTCTCTCAACCACTAAACACCTTAGTGTCCCATCAGAGGTGGAAGGACCACACTGCAGAAAACTCTGCTAGAGGCCAGAACTGAGCTGCTCGGTCATAGTTCAACACCTTCCTTATCATGTGGTGCTTAAGTAGTTCCTAAAACTCTTATTATCATAAACAGCACCACTATAAACTGTTGTGCAAATCACTTTTTGGTTTTTTTTTTTTTTGAGTAACTTCTTTAGGATATATACTTCTGAAATTAAATTTGCTGGAATAAAAGATGCCATTTAAAAAAAGTCCTGTGACTTTACTGTTTAAAGAGGTTTTCACATTCACATTTATGATTACAGATGGTACATTAATGCTACCTCTATCTAAGTTATCTTTTTTTGTTTCTTTCATTTACATGGCTCCAGTACTGCCCAATGGTAGGGGCTTGTCTTACTTTACACTTTGGTTGTCTGGCTTTTTTTTTTTGGGTGGAGGGGAAGGGTGGGCTTCTATTTTCTATTTCACCAGTTATTCACTTTATCTCATGAATATTCTCTCTAAAATGTCATTTAAAAAAGCCTTCACTGCCCAGCCGGCCTGGCTCAGCGGCTGAGCATCGACCTGGGATTCAGGAGATCGGGGTTCCATTCCCAGTCAGGGCACATGCCCGGGTTGCGGGCTGCAGCCAATCAATGACTCTCATCATTGATGTTTCTATCTCTCTCTCTCCCTCTCCTTTCCTCTCTCTGAAATCAATAAAGATATATTTAAAAAAAAAAAAAAAAAGCCTTCACTGTCTTGTGAGAATAACTGAGTATGTCTTGTAGGAGTTTTAATAGTCTTCTTTGTTAAAGAAGTTAGCAGCTGTTGCACTCATGGACATGTTGCCTTTCTCTTGGTTTTATGTACATTTCCACCTCTCAAGTCTTTTTTCTACTCAGTTATGAGGGATAAAGTCCAAGGTCTAAAGTCATTCTTATCCTGGCATCTTAATTACTACCTGTTCTTTCTTACTAGCAGCTTTAAGATCCTATCTTAAACTTAAGACACATAATGAGAAGAAGTTTGAGAAGCAGAGAAAAGGAACCCCTTTTAAAAATTGTTCCTGCCTGGCCGGTGTGGCTCAGCAGTTGAGCATCGACCTATTATCCAGGAGATCGAGGTTCAATTCCGGTCAGGGCACATACCCAAGTTGTCGACTTGATCCCCAGTAGGGGGAGTGCAGGGGGCAAATGATCAATGACTCTCATCATTGATGTTTCTCTCTCTCTCCCCTTCTCCCTTCCTCTCTCTGAAATAAAACATAAAAAAAAAAAAAAATTGTTCCTGAGTAATCCCTTCAATCAATCTCAATGTACACCCTGTTAACTTTCACCTACTGAAAACGATTTTCTACTTATGGCTTCTACATTGCTTGTGTCATCTTATACTGAGCCCCATCCTTCCAATTACCTGTAGACTGGACATTCTACTTTTTTCAATTCTGCAAGCTTTTCTTGCATTAATTGTTAAATTTGGGTAATTAAGGTCTGTGTATGCTAGTGTGTCTTTAGCACTGCTGATTCTGCTTAACACTTGATAGTTTCTACTCCACAAGCTATTCATTATACTTATTCTATTCTGTATTTATGAGAATATTTGCCATTCTTTTAAAGTAGCATTTTTGTTTTTCTTTCCTTTTCAGTGTATCAGTTTATTAATATCTTTAGGTGGTATTACTGCTCCCTCTCTCAAGGGTGCACCTTCTTTAAAGTTCTTACAAGCTTTTCCTTTGTTACCATTACTTTAAAATTATTCTGATGTTTTTGTTGCTTGTAGCTAGAGCTTCCAACCTTTTCCATATCACAGCAGCATGCAGAGAAAACATTAGTTGTACAGCATGCTTATATGTGGATGAATATGCTCACAGCTGCAGGTAGATAGCTCTGGGGCTCCTTGCAGACCCTAACTGGCTGCACACGACCAGGGATGCACTCTGTAGACCTGCAGACTATTCATTAAATGTCAATGAGGAAGCTGTTATTTGTGTGTGAGTATAAAATTTGTATACCCTCATGAGTGTTATTATGAACTATATTTATAAATTCTAGTTGGATTTCTCAATTAACTGGAAAGAAATTTCATAGTGCTGATTTCCACTCATTAACTTGCTCTCTTAAGAGTCCTTAATTCAGAATTTAGGTAACCAATAAGAAAACAAAATATATAACTAGAAGGCATTTAACTTTTTAAAAGCAGTTGAGGCAAAACTGATTATGGCTCAAAAACCTTTCAGGCATTTTGAGGACAAAGATTTGGATAAACAATAATCAGTTTATGCTATTTTCTGCACTAAAAAGGATATTTCTTTCTCTTGTGGAAAATTCACATACAAATCTTACTAAAAATAATCAAAATAATGAAATGGCACTTAAATTATGCTTTGTTTTCCATTTAGGGCAGGAAGTAAAAACTTAAAAAGACTTGTCATAGTCTACTTCTCAGAGAAAGCATGCCCCCCGCCCCCCCGCCGTTTTTACCATCCGGATCTTCTGCAGGCTGAATACTCATGTAAGGCTCGCCTTTCTCCATGCGAGACTGCCTCTGTCGACTTTCTTCCTCTAAAGCAGCTTCTGCACGACTTTTTGCATTTATGTAAGCAAGGTATGCGGGGGAATTATGGTAGGCCTTCATAGATTCATTGTACTCTATCTGAAATTCAAATGTTTTCAGTTTTATAGTTAACATTTTGCAGGTTATAATGATACCTCTATAATCTCATAGGAATATCAAAAGACACCATCATTATCTCCTTCTTACAGATAAGGATTCTGAAGCCTAGAGAAATTCTGCGACTTGACTCAGGCAGACAAAGCCGCAGGCAGCCTCTGCTGTCTGGCTAGATCTTCCGCTTCTCCTCGAGACAGTAAGCAAACACTACGCCTTTCCCATATGCCCATCCGCTGCACCCCACTCTACCTTTTCTGCTTCGTATTCGTTTAAATACTCTTGTTTTTCTTCATCAGTGAGATCTCGCCACATGCCACCAATGATCTTGCCAATCTCCCACAACTTTAGGTCAGGGTTGGAAGCCTTTACCTGGTCCCAGACCTTAGAAAGGAAACATGAAATTTCAGTATTAATGCCCCAAACTACAGACTTTTAAAAATACTTTTTAAGAAGAACATTTTAAAACATAAACAAAAGCAGAGGGAACAGAATTAAGTCTATATGTTCTCATTAGCCTGCTTAACAATTATCAACGGCTGGCCAGTCTCATTTCACCTACAGTCTGATGCATTGCTTTAAGGCAGACCTCAGACATCTCCAATCGTTACAGATACTTAAAATAAGCTAACTCATAACATAGTCTATGTCTAAGGGTTCACAGAATTTAGAAGTGGTTAATCTACATAACACAATACAATGTATCATCAAATACACATACAATTATGACCCAAAATTAAAAAATTTCTAACTAGTGATGGAAATAGCTAAATGCTCTGGTCTTTAATAAAGATACTGGCTGTATGTTATTTTAAGAGTAATGTAGGTTCATTATACACACAAAAAGAGAGAAAATTCAAGGTAGTCTAAAGAAAATAAAAATGATCATAAGCTTACTACTTAGACATAAGCACGTCTTTTGGCTTTTTTCTTCGTTCAAACTAACATGTAGTTGCTATTATTTTTATAAAAATAAGGTACTAATACATGCAGTCTTATATTCCTTTTTTCACTTAACATTCTCCTCATGTCATTAAATATTCTCCAAAAGACTAACCAACATTGGCTATATAACAATGTCTTAAGGATTTTAAGAGTTTATTTAATTATGTTCTTGTTGGATTTTACCCCTGGAATTTTAAAATCCGAACTAATTTCTTTAAAAACTGCAATTCTTTATCCTTTCCTCTGACTACACACAGAAAAGCTGGCTAAGCCGATCTGAAATCTGATGGAAAGCAAAGCAGCAAAGGTGGGTAGTCCCCACTCCTTCCTGGCTCCTTGGCACCTACCTTTCTGCTGTACCTCATGTAGGGCATCAGCGGCTTATCTGGTGGCTTTGGGGGTTTTGGAATCGTAATACCAGAGGATGCCTACAAAAGAGTTAAATGCATTCATTACTCAGCTGTAAGAAGTTCACCAGCAAAATGAAAGAGAGTGGCTTAAAAAAATTCTAATGCGCCTTTCTTCTACTCGTCCATGGATACAAGAGTCTTATATTTTCTCCACTGAAAATAGCTATCACTGCAAATTCAGAAATGTTCACATCAAAAGAAAATGAAGAAAACAACTTTAAGCACATAATTTAAAAATATTTTACATAGTAGTTTATTGCTACTGCTTTGACAACCTGGCTGTAAGAACAAATAAATTATTACATAACAATCCACATGTCGAAATACATGGTTATATATCAAATGTCCCACATTTAGGACATTACCTGGCACTCTTTTATTTTGCTTAATTTACCATTACACATACAGTCAACACTTGATTATCTGCATCAGAATCTGAACTCTTTCAGCACTCAGCCATACTCACACTGTCTATAGGGCACTTTGTATCTATTTGTACCATTTCAGAATGCACCCTTACATAAATAACATCACCGTCACAAAAACTACTTCCTAGGTTCAAAAACAGGTAACAAGAAACCTTATCTCATTTACCACAACTAGAGATTTAATTTTTCTTCAGGTTCTATGCCTATATCTAATGGTTTTCTATAAAGGAGGTCAAGAAGTGTGAACTAAAGTCATGCCTTTTTTATCCTTAGTCCTAGTAACAGTGGAGGGGCAAACAAGCTTAACAGGAACAGAGAAATGGCAGACATGGGCCATTATAGTGTATCAAGAAACTCCATTTGATTAAAATACTTCGGTTTTGTAGGGAAAACACAGAAAGAAAAACAGAAGAAAAAGGGGAGGAGGGGAGACTGAAAACGTTTTTTATTAAAAAAAGAACAAAAACAGGTAAAGAAAAAAGTGGGTTAAAGAAAAAAAAGAAAAAGAAAGATAAGAGATCGGTTCTTTCTATGGGCTAGTATCTAGGAAAGAGATACCAGATTACTTCTAGTGGGCACTCCACAGAATTCCAACACAAGAATGCCCACTGCTGAACTTAGTCTCACCTTAATGTATGTGACTGCATTTGCTCAAGGACCCAGAATAAAACCATGGCTGAATTACTTTTATTTTCCGCTAACTTCTGGAAGACCCCCAATACAGATTCTCCCATGTCAGGCAGGGGTGAATTAGAGTGCTGACTTCGCTCTAATTATCAAGACAGAGACTGGCAAATCCTTGTAAGAAAACTAAAGTGACATTTTGTTCCCTTGCTCTTCTGTTGTTACTGTGATAAAAACCTCAGGGAAAACTCCTCCATTCTGGGCTGGGACCCCAATCATAACCTTATTTTTCATGCACAGGCTCAGAGATTAGCATGTCTGCACCCCATTCCACTGCTCCCACACAATGCCTGCTTCCACTGTGCAGGTCTCCCTTCATCCCTATATACTTCTCAATAACTCTGCTTCTTCATACACAACATCATTAGAAAGCACTTCACCTCTGAAGCAGTATTTCTTCTCTCCTCACTCCTCACATGCATCCTTACACACCTCATGCTGGTGTCAATGCAGACAGACCCTGCTTTTAGCCAGTAGTGGACAATGCAGGGAGGTGAGCCACAGGGGCTGGAAACTGTCAACAGTTGCGGTATGAAGAGGAAGGGAAGCTGTCTCAGGGCCTGGAGTTCTTTCAAGGAGCAGGTGGGTAGGGAGGAATTCCTACAAGGCTAGCCTTACGTCATGAAATCAGAGCAAGACACACAGAAGTCTGATTACTCATACATGAATTAGGAAGCATTTCCAACTCATATCCAACACAAATCTCGAGAATTTCATGAAGTAGGTTACAAATAAAATTGGAATTGTGCCAATAACTGAAGTTGGTAGGTCACTGTTAACCACTTTTGAAAAAAGAGGTAAAAAATTCTAAAATGTCTATGCTTGAATATGTTGAATTAAAACACTTAAAAGACAAATTATAGTAATATTTGCTCTTGGCTATTTTTCAAATTGCATTTTATAACATTAATAGATTTGCCTATTATTTCTCTTCCTTCCTCTCCAATAAAGGTACCCAAATCACCCACATATTGAGGTTCTATTTTCATTACATTGACTAGTCAATTTACAAATGCAAACAAAACAAAACCCAAAATAACAACAAAGTTAGATTCTAGCTGATTTTGAGGATACTAAAGATTTGTATCATTAAACAACTCTATCATCTACTATCTTAGACATCTTTCTAAACTGTCTAAATGCTTTTGGAGGGCACAGTTCCTTTTTTTTAGCTACTTCTTTCCTTGCTGTTATCAGGAAACCTATCTCTAGCAGCAACTCTCCCTCTTTCCAATTTTCTGCTTCTAACTGGCAGTGAGTTGGGGGGAAAGCAAGTAATTATGCTTGTTAAAACTGTGCTTACATAAGAGTAAGGTCCTGGGAACCTCACACAAATAAAGTCCATGATTTTGTGAAATTTATTTTGGTTACTCAAGCGTGTTGTTGTTTCTTCCCAATTCTCAGCTGTTTCTCTGGTAGGATCTCATTTAAGGGTTTTTTTCTGGGATAGAAATTCCACTAAAGTACAGAAATAAGCTGTTTTAAACATTTATCTCAGTCTGTTTTCACATTGTACTTAAGAGAATGAAGACCTGACCAGGAGTGATTTCCATCTCACAGCTATCACAAGCACTCCAAAAGGTTTCAACATGCTAGATAAGTTATTGTCTGACAACTACTCAAGTGTACTGGGATCAACAGGAAAACCAGACTTTCTGTAGAGCCTACAGGGAGCTACTTCATAGGGTTTCACAGAATCATTCCATCAAATCAGACTTAAGGTGATTTGCAGACAATAATACCAAGCAGGAGCCCTCCACCCCCCAAACCAGCCAAAGTAATACGTAATTACGGTCACCTTAAAATAGAACACTTTCATAATGGTCAAAATCAGATCTACTGAGTCCTAACATGGCTTAAATTAGATATATAAAAATGGTAGTGTAAAACTTTAGGCATAATTAATTTTCTTAGAGAATGATTCAATGACCTAAGACAGAGGTCACTAAAAGTTGAAGGGGCTGGAATTAACACAGGCTAAAAGCCTCCATATTTCCTAGGCCTTTCAGGTTAAGTCTAAACAGCAGTTTAATACTTTAATCTGATATTGAGAGGACAGTAATACAAAGAAAACCACCACAAGGAACCCAAACACCAAGTTTTCCACACCCTACAACCCTCTTATCCAAATCTACCCTGAAGCTAGTGCCCACTCGAAATGCTGGCTCCAACATTCCCAAGAAGGAATGGGGAGAAACAGATAACTGACCGAGGCTCCAAGACAGAGTGCACTTTCTTTTTCCTAATAAGTCTCCATTAAATGATTTCACTTAGTTCACATAACAGAGAATTCTCAGAGATACATCCAAATTAAGAACAAAATGCTTACACAAACCGAAATACAAATGATTCTAATATTACAGTTACCACCATTTCTATTCCATCGACATAGATAATCAAGAGCTGACTGTATAGAGCAATTAAAATGTAATCATTTTTGTTTACTGCTCATGAGTAATTTTCTGCATTAACATGAATGGTCCAAAATTGATTCTGTTCCTTGTTTAAATTAAAATGTTCTTTATCATTTGATAACTTTGCAACCCATTACATTCCTGAAACAACACATTTAGGCCAGGGAAAAACACGTACCGATGCACATAAAAATTGTATGCATTGTGAAATGCATACACACACACTTTGTCAGAATTCTTTTCAGATACCGTGAAAAAAGCATGGCACATAAAACTTGACATGCTTATGAAGTACAAATTATGCAGAAACAATGAAAATTTTAGACACAAACAAAACCTATCAAGCTAAGTAATATGCTTACCAAGAGAGTTCGGTAGTCACATGCTTTCGGCTCTAGCCTGACTACAGGGTGAGAGGGCTTTCCGAGGTCACATTAATTGAATTGCTTATGAACATAGCAAATGAAAACCAGGTATTGGGAGTTTACAGTCATCCGGGTTGTAGAGATTCTCACCAATACCATATCCCAATGTACGCAGGTATTTGGCTTTTGGATTAATTTTATTTATTTTTTGTAAATCACTTGTATAGTTATTTGTTTCTTTGGTACCTAAACTTCCTTGGAATTTAAGATGATTCTAAAATAAAAAGTATATCACCCAATTTTGATTATCTTAGTTTATCATTTATTTTACTTTTATATTTATTTTTTCTTAGATTGCTCAGTTAAATGAAACATCTTCAGAAGTCATATCCCTTACACTAAGGATTATAAGCATACTTCTAGTTGTAAATACCTAGTTGGGTACTTCAAATTAATTTCATTCCACTTTCATTCTGTAATTCTTTGATGTGACACTTAAGTCTTTTTCTCTTTTTAACTGAAGACAAGTGAATCTCAGTTAGAAGGTCAACTATTAAATCCAAAAGACAAATAATTATGTGTAGCAATTCAAACTGATAGGCCAGCCAAAAAGCAGGTCTGTAAGCCCAGTCTTTACTAAGAAACTGAGTTATTGAATCTAATGCCAATTACCTTAAATGAAAGATAATGCTCATCGCAACGAGGGTATTTTAACCAGAAGAAATTCTAGGTTTGTCTACACATTGTATAAGCATTAAGTGCCCAAGGTTTTATCTCTACCAACCACCAAAAAGAATGAAGTTTTTTTCTTCTATATACATATCCAGATCTCACTATATATAGTTCAGTGTAAGATCGTACAACAAATGTTTAAGATAGTCCAAAAGCCAGGTTAAAAATTTTTTTTAATGGCTGTGCTGGTGATTCACAAGGACCTAACTCTGAAGGCATTTCTGGTCAATTCCAGTTGTTTGCCGGATGCTGTAATAGTTGATTCTCCTACCGTGACCCGGCTGTTGGTGCCGGGGTTCCCTCCCAGCCTGTAGTTGTTGTAGGCGAGATGACTGTATGGATTGTATCCCACAAACCCTGGTGTGCTGGGCATTTGCTGATGGAAACAAATGAGACAAAAACACGAATGAGAAATGAGCTCAAACGAGGAAAACACAGAAATGAAAAATGATCTGCATATGGCATGCAAAAGCAACCTGAATTTAAACAAGCAATGATGTGTTGGAGTTGCTCTTTTTCCTTCACTGAGAAACCAGTCTGCAAGTGGGTTTTTTCTCTCTTTTTCCCTTTCTCTCTCTGCAAGGGCCAGTGGTGTTTGTGTGAGTTTGAATGTGTGTGCTTGCATTTTTGGGATAAGCAATACAGTGAAGTGTCTCAAACATTCAGGATTACTTTATGGTCAATAGTATGACATAACAACTTAGCAATATATGCTTGAGAGGAAAGCTTGAAATGTGATAAACTAGAAGTCTGAAAACACTTTACATGCAAAACAAAACATGATTTATTTGACAGTTATGTGGATGCTGCCGATGTATTTATCTACTAAAAACAAAAACAAGAAATGGACTTCTTTCAAAGACAGTTTTAAATCATTTTATATAATGTGAGAAATGAGGAGACTCAAATCAGGAAGTCAGAAGTTGTCAATAGAAAAGAACATATGTGGGATTCAATGGATGTCACATACATGATTTCAAAACAAAGACTTGTAAGAAATGCATGGATTTCATTCTGGGGTACTGTCTGATCTTTTTAACCCAGTCATCCTTTTATAGGCTTTCTCTTCCGCCTCTTCTTTGATCCATCTTCCATAGGTCAATCATGAACAATTTCTGCATTTGGTTAAGGGGAACTACTTTTCCAGTTGACAGGCTTGAACTCTCTTTTTTAAAAAAATCTAGTTTCCTGATAGCTCTAGCCCTTTCAAAACACAACTACTCGTTGCAACAACAGAATTCTTGGCTTTTGTGAATTATGTGTTGATGTGATTACAAATGGGCTCTTATAATAGCACTGCCCTTATGGTTAATACAATGACATCCAATGTTCATGAGAATCAAAGTATAATGCATAAAAAGAATGTAGCAAAGGGAGAATAAAAGTAGAGTATTTTCCCTAATGAAATTCAATCAAAACAAGTGATAGTAATTTCATTTTAACATGCAATTAATAACATCAGTCCTGAATTGTATGATGCAAAATACACTTAACACATTCCAACTAAACTATAACCATTATAAAATAAACACAATTTTCTAAAACATGCCGCTGCACATATGTTGCACATATCCTTAGTCCCCGAAAGATATTCAAGCATTTGATACTGTTTAGGAGAAGAGAACTGATCAATTTCTAGTCTATATAGTTATAGAAGACGCAAATTGAGCTTATTTCAGTAGGCAAAGCACAGATGAAGTACCAAAGGCACGAAAGGAGTGTATATTACTTAGAGTGGTACACCTGGGGGCTGGAGGTGGTAGTGGTGGTGGTGATGATTGTGATGGTGGTGGTAGAAATAATGGAAAGAAAGGAAGGAGATAACTCATTGAATAGCCACTCTGTTGGATGTCCTAATCCTTAGTCTTCTGTATTTTATGTGTCAATGTGAAACTATAATGGTACAGAAATAGGACTAAAGAAAGGCAAAAAAAGTCCCTTTCAACATTTGAGAAGTCATAGGCGGACACTTGGTTCTGGAGCTATTTCTATTTCAAAAAATCAAGTGTGTCTTCCAGATACTATACACTACCTGAGGCAGTACTTTTATCAAAATGACGCCTTCAAAGGTTGCATAAACAATGAGAATCACTGTTCAACACTGAGGCAATAATGTATGAAAATTAAGTAGGGGAGCTAAAAAAAATTCAAACTAAAACATGACAATTATACCATTTCCAAAAATGAAGTACATGGTTAGCTCTCTGAAGTCAGGAATCTCAACTGTTCAACTCCACCCGTATAGCCACTAGCAGAGGGCCAAGGAGATGGTCATAAGAAATGTTCTTTGATTTAAGAAAGAAAACAAAGCAAACACAGGACTTTAAGATCTACTGGAAGTAGCTTTAGAGACTATATGTTCTATAAATTGAACTGAGGACATGTGATACAATATCTCTTTTTAAAAACATCTTACTGAAGAAAACCAAATTGTTGATAAACATAACTAAAACATTTATCTAAGGGTTAGTAATTAGGAATAGTTATCTAGTGGAGAAAACAAAATTACACAAGGACCTAATTAGTAAACTAGCTTCAAATTTAGGGGGTAGGGAGTCTGGAAGGAGGGCTAACAGCTGTTAAAGAAATGCTTTTGTAGGATATGGTCAATGTTAACAGTGTTTTGTTTTGTTTTAAATAAAAAACAACAAGGAATCTATTTCAGCAAGGCCTGAAAAGTTATTGTTAAATTTGTTATATAGATTGGACAATTATTTGACATGCTGACCAAGCTGGGTCAGAACTTGCTGGGTGAAAAAAACAGTTCACAACTATTATTTAGACACCTTGAAACATATCAAATTCCAAATCAATAAAATATGGAGTGGAATAAAATTCAATAGCAGGATCTGACCCACAGATAACAAAATCCTTACTTGAACAGCTTGAAAATAAAGATTTACGATGAGTGTTATTATAGAACTGGAAGTTTTATTGTTTAATATGAAAATTATATATAGACAAGGAGAGAAAAATGTAACCAGTTTAAGGTTAGGTTTGAAAATGATAAATGCCAGAATGAGCATTCATTCAATATCAACTTGAAAGACTCTTAATAAGAGATTAATAAGAGAGAAGTGTTAGAAGTTGTCAGCTATTTCCCATTAAAAAAAAACAAAACTGAGCACAGGAGGTTGGCCTTTCAGCAGTATGTTTCTTTAAATGTTGGGGATGGTTCAAGGTAAGATACAAAGAGTTATTTTATTTAGTAGGAAGTGCTTTTTTTTTAAGCTGAATTTTTCATCCTGTTGCTGTGATGATTGAGTGACCCTTCCTGGAAGACATCTGGGTTTTTGTATCAAGGCCAGACTTGGCTATTACATTAACAAGAAAATTAAAACTTACTGTTGCAGGAGCTGGGGTGGGAGGTGGGGCATAAGATGGTCTTTCTGTTTGAAAGAAAATAAATAACTTCTTGTAAACAACTGAGATATAATACTATGCAACAAAACTACCAATGGTCCTGTTTTGAAGAAAAAAAAAAGAGAGTATTTTGGAATTCCCATTTGCTAGGGCATTAGTCTCTTATTTATATAGATTGATAAATATAAAAAAATGAAACTTACTTGACATTTTGGAAGATTAAGTTCTCAGTTCCTTAAGAATGAATCTGAGACACTAAAATAAAAAAAAAGGAAAAAAAGAAAAAAAAAGAGAATCAAAACTCAGCAAGCATGAGAGAATGTTTTCCTAAAGAATAGGGTAGTTTAATTGGTATTTCTTAGTAAAATTACATTATCTTCTAGTAACCAAGCCTTCTGCATATAACTAGTTCTTTAGGTCATTCGGTTGATCAGAATTAAATGACTAAATCAAATTACTGGGGATATTAGAATATTAGACATGTACTTTGAAGTTTTTTATGGTACTGAGCCACCTCTTGTATGTAAAACATTTTGCTGATGCCATGTACCCATTTAATCAGACCAATAAAAATATGTGATGTATTATCAGGGCCCACACTAAGGAGGCCTACAGATACTGACAGCTCCCAGATCAGCAGCAGCTCTCCCTTCCTTTCCACAAAACAACCTCTATTAAAATGGAGCAGCATTTTATTCCTGGAGGCAGTGCAAAAGGTAATTGGCATGCGAATGAGCTTTATATTCTCTCCTAGTGGTAAATAGTTCTATAATTGTTGGGAATAAATTTTGAGACCCTACCTAAAAAACTCTCATTAACCCTTCATAGCCCATTGCAAAATATACCTCCTTAGTGGAGTTTTCTTGATAAATTATGTGGGCATAATTGCTTGCTCACCTGTATTCCTACTCAATTTACACAGACCTATGATATTGTGTATTATATCACATACCCGTTAATATGGCTAGATTGTGTATTGCCTGGAAACAGGACCACTTAATTCATTATCGTAATCCCAGTACCTAGCTCAATCCTTAATAAGTTTTGCCCTAATATTACCAGCTCGTGACACAATCATACACACGAGCTTGTTCCTGACATCAATATACATCACACACAGTGCAAACAAAGAGACATTCGTTTTTCAGAAAAAAGGCAACTAACGTCCATGACTACTGGAGTACTTCCATACGATGTTATATGAAACAACCATGATTTTTCTTTGCTCCTATTCTGCATGTTAGTGGAATTCCCCGGAGCATGAGGAGTTAGAGGCCTGGTGTGGAAAGAAATACTGTAGTTTATTTTCTCAATGGCCTAAACTGGGTCTCTCTCTCTTTAAGGAACAGGCAGAAACCACTGCCTCTGGTGCCAATTTCCTTCCTGCTCACTTTCAGGGAGCTGTCAACATTCAGTAGGCCTTGCTGTGGGGACCCAGACAATAACTGCCACAAGGCCCCGGTATACATCACTCATTGTTAATTCTTTTAAATGATTGCTCTCCTTGGCTATACCATAAATTCCAACAGCCGGCTTGTATATTTGTCCACCGTTGGATCCATCCCCACTGCCTGACATAAAACACCAGCCAAGTATTTGCTGAATAACTTATACAGGACAGACTGATTGTTTACAGTATTTCGTCTTTCTACTCACAACTACCAGCAAGATATGTACCGCTACTTCCATTTTACAGAGGAAAAAAGGGAGTCTCCGTGGGTTTAAGTAACTTGTCTAAAAACACACAGCCAGGAAATGCCAGGGATGGGTTTCAAACCCAGGCCAAACTGTTCCAGAGCTTTCGCTCTTCACTGTAAGCCGCACCGTGAGCCCTCTGGGCGCTGCCTGAACCAAAGGGAAACCACCTTCCTGCCGGGGTGATGACCACGGGCCAGGTTCGCCCCAAGGGCTTCCCCTGAGGTCGTTTCCTTTGGGTTTGTTGTGGAGGATGCACGTTACCAGCAACCCCACGACAGCGGGGCATGCACAGCTGCTCTGAGCAATTCCGCGGGGTCAGTGCAAGGGGCGAGGGTAGCCGCCGAGGACGGAAACCAGCTGGGACTCCCTCCCAACCCTCGCTCCGCTAGGCCTCAGGGAGGCCGCCAGCAGCGCCCAGCTCTGGCCCCGCGGCCAGGCCTGGCCCCCCGCAAACCCCGGGGCCTCGGAGTCCAGCCGAGCCGGGACACCACGACTCGCCATCCTCCCGCCCCGGCACAGCCCCGTCGGAAACACTCACCCGCGGGCAGAAAAGGCGCCCGCAGCTCCGGCCTCGCTTCCCTTTGTCCCGCGCACGCCCCGCCCCTCGCGCTCGGAGCTTCCGCACTCGCACTTTCAACACTCTTCTTAAATTCTGTCCGGGCGCCACCCGACCGGCTTTGGGGAAATAAACCTCCCGCTGAGAACGCGTGACGCTCCGTGCAGTCAAGGATTTTTTTCAGGCCCTATACGTTCCTCAGAACTGCCCGAATCGGGGTACTGTTCCCGCCGGGCGCCGATTCGTCACGGCGGAGGGGGCGGAGGGGGCCGAGCAGCCGGAGAGGCCCGGGTTCCGCGACCGAAAGGGGCCGGGCGGCGGCGGGCGGCGGCAGGCGAAGCGGCGGCAGGTGCGAGGCTGCGCCGAGGAAGGTGGGAGCCGCGGCCTCGGCTCCACACGCGCGCGGCCGGAAGACGGCGGGAGTCACCCGGGCGCGAGGCCCCGGAACCACTGTGGCCGCGGGGGCCGCGCGCCGCTCGGACCAGGCTCCGGTCGCGCGCGCCCCACGCTTTTCTTTTCCGGGCTTTTTCTTTCCTCTTCCTCCGTGAGGGCGAGTGAGTGCGTGAGCCGGCGGAGGGCGGAGGCGCGGGGCTTCGGCCCCCGCGGGCGCCGCTCAGGGCTTCCTGCCCGAACGACACAGGCGGGCTTTTTCAGGTTTTCCAAGGTCGAGTCTGGGGCAGCTGCCACTGGTTTCCGAGCCAAGGCCGGGCGGTGTTACCCAGCCCTGGCCTTGGTTGGGTGCCCCTGGCCTCTGCCCAGCCTTAGCGTGGCTCACTGGCTTCCCACCGCCGGGCACGCCTGGCCCCCACTTTCGGGTTAAACTCATCTGTCCTTTTGGATCCAACGTCTCTGTGATGCGCCCCGCCCGCCCCCCGCAATAATCCTTCCTCTCGACGCCATGGTTCTTTGACATCTTTGCTGTAGTCTGTACCTGATCCATTGTATCCGAGTGTGTCTGTCGCCTGCTGTGCACTGCGAGGGTCTTGAAAGCAAATGTGCGGTCATCTGCATTGGTCATCTTCGCATTGCCATTGTCTACTAAGGGCCTGACCCATTGTTAGAGGCTCAGTAACTGTGTATGGAGAGGGCCTTCTGGTCCAGGGCTCTTTCCACTAAGTCAGGAGTATGTCGCTTTGCCAGTTAGTAGCCCCTGACCTGAATGTGTAAACATCTGGCGGATGCTGTGGGCCACTGCGGAGGGAGAAGCAAGGGATGGGCTCAATGGCCTGTAATTACTTCAAAACAGTGTTGACATTTAGAGAGACTGATTGAATTATTGGGCTGCTCTTAGCCACCATCTGGGGTGTGCCAGCAGAGGCGAGGGCATCTCTAGACGTCGGTAAAGCTTGGGACAAGTGACACTCTGTCCAAGTCTTCCACCTCCTATATTTTTGGAGGCATGAATAGAGATTAGTGAAACTGAAGATCATATTGAAGGGAAAGACGAGGTCATCAGATGATAACAAGCAATCTTTTTTTTTTTTTTTTTTAAATATCTTTATTGATTTCAGAGAGAGGAAAGGAGAGGGAGAAGAGATAGAAACATCAATGACGAGAGAGTCAATGACCGAGCTCACAACCTGCGCATGTACCCTGACGGGGAATCAAACCCCAATCGCCTGGATCCTAGGTCGAGCTCAACCGGTGAGCCATGCCCATCCAGGTGATAACAAGCAATCTTGAATGGTGCTTGAAATAATGTACATGAAACTGCTTTTTTTTTTTAAAAAAAAACCACACACACCAACAATATAAAAACATCAGAGACATAAAGGATGGATATAAGATACACGCAGGCTTTGGCAGAGACCCCAGTATGTACCTTCTTTCTCTAGCCTCATCCAGAACAAGGAAAAACCTGAGTCCCTGGACACCTGGTAGTCCATGAATAGGCTCTAGGAAGTTTATGAACCTTTAAACTGTAAACATTTATGTGACTTTTCCCCCCGGGATAAAGGGTTAGTAGTTTAACAGATTTTCAAAGAAGTCTGTGACTCAAGAAAGATTTTGAACCAACCCCTGAGCCATAAAGTTTGTCGCATGTTCTAATGAAGCTTTTTAAAATGATTTTTTTCTTTTCTTAAAATAGGGAAAGGGAGAACAGAACTCGCCTGAGTTGGCAAGTTGTAACTGTAGGCCAGCTCCGCCCGGGATGCCTCCTGGTTTGGGGTTTATCAGAACATAGCCAAGTCCATTTATTTACATGTTATTTATAGCTTCTTTCAGCTACAAAGGCAGAGTCGTATAGTTGCTACAGGGATGGTACGACCCATGGTCTAGGCTCTTAAGTGTGTGAGGGGAAACGAAAAGGCTGTATTGATTTGTACATATACCTCATTTCAAAATGTTTATTTGTAGTATGTCCATGAATATCGGTAATCTGTGTATATATGCCATAACTTGTCAACACAGAACTAAATTCTGCCCTGTGTACAAACGTTTTAATTTTTTTTTATTTCATATGTTGATAATTTGAGTAATGTGTCTACCCATATTACTTAACTAAAGTTTAATTTTGGCCCATGTACCATAATGTTTCTGTTTGAAACTTTTAAATTAATTTAGGCATTTTTGACTCTAGAGAACATTAATGTGCTTTAAAAACGATCGTGGTGGAACTGCTCAAATTGGGTAACTTACTGGGAAAGAAGAACTCTTCTGGGAACAAATAAAGAATTTAAAAATTCTCATTCCCTGTTGTGTTTTAAACTATTGCTTAATCATTGTCAGCTATAATTATTCTCACAAATTCTTCTCTCCCAATGACAATTTCATCCAAATAGTACTGTGTTTGAGTAGTGCTTTGCCAAATATTTTTACATTTATATTATTTGAAGCAACTCTATGAGGTAGGCATTATTACCAAGTATTACTTTTCCCTTCATTTTCTTTTTTTTACTTTTTAAATTTATCTTTATTGTTGAGAGTATTACAGGTATACCATTCCCCCCCCCAACTGACCCCCTCTACTTCCCTCCCACCCCCTTCCCATGCCTTCAGCCCGTTATTAACTGTGTCCATGGGTTATACATATAACTTCTTTGGTTAATCTCTTCCCACCCTCTACTCCCCTGCCCTCTTTCCTCTGAAATATGATCATCTGTTGCATGCGTCAATGTCTGTGGATCTATTTAGTTCGTCAGATTCTTTTGTTCATTAGCTTCTTCTTAAAGAAGACCCTTCAACATTTTCTGTAGTGCTCGTTTGGTGGTGATGAACTCCTTTAGCTTTTCCTTGTCTGAGAAGCTCTTTATTTGACCTTCAATTCTAAATGATAGCTTTGCTTGGTAGAGCAATCTTGGTTGTAGTTCCATGTCTTTCATCACTTTGAATATTTCTTGCCACTCCCTTCTGGCCTGCAAAGTTTCTGTTGAGAAATCAGCTGACAGTTGTATGGGTGCTCCCTTATAGGTAACTAACTGCTTCTCCCTTGCTGCTTTTAAGATTCTCTGTCTTTAACCTTTGGCATTTTAATTATGATGTGTCTTGCTGTGGGCCTCTTTGGGTTCCTCTTCTTTGGGACCCTCTGTGCTTCCTGGACTTGTAAATCGGTTTTTCTTCCCCAGGTAGGGGAAGTTTTCTGTCATTATTTTTTCAAATAGGTTTTCAATTTCTTGGTCTCGTTCTTCCCCTTCTGGTACCCCAATAATATGAATGTTGGGCCTCTTGAAGTTGTCCCAGGGGCTCCTTATACTATTTTCATATTTCTGGATTCTTTTTTCTTTTTGCTCTTCTGGTTGGGTGGTTTTTGTTTCCTCATGTTCCAAATTGCTGATTTGATTCTCAGCGTCCTCTACTCCGCTGTTGATTCCCTGTAAATTATTCATTTCAGTTCCTGTAGCCTTCATTACAAATTGGTACTTTATTATGTTATCGATTTTCTCAGTTATTTCCCTAATAGTCTGCTTAAACATCCTTATAACCAAAATTCTGAACTCTCTATCTGTTAGCTTGCTTGGATCTATTTCATTTAGTTCCTCTTCTAGAGATTTCTTCTGTTCTTTCCTTTGTGACATCTTTCTTTGCCTCCGCATTTTGACTGCTTTCAGGTGTTTGTTTCTATGTAGTAGGTAGAGCTGCTATGTCTCCTGGAATTGGTAGAGTGGCTTTGTGTAGTAGGTGTCCTGTAAGGACCAGTGGCTCAGCCTCCCCAGTCACCTGAGCTGGGCCTTCTAGGTGCTCCCCTGTGTGGGCTGTGTGCTCTGTTCTGTTGTAGTTGAGCCTTGGTTGCTGTTGGTGTCTCTGGGAGGAACTGACCCCCAGGCCAATCAGCTGTGAGGACCAGCTGCAACTACAGAGAGCTTCTGTGCTGGAGACACCCTTATGGATCAGGATTTACTTCAGTGGAGCTTTGGTGTTCACCAAGTGCACCCCTTGAGTCACTTGTGGATGTGGTAGGGTTGTAGTCCAGCGTGGTAGAGTCTGATCACCAGGTGCACTGTCTCTGGGGCCTCCCGGGAGGTGCAAAGTCAGCCTGTGCCAGTGCCTTGCCCAGGGCACCCAGCATGAGCTACACAGCAAACCGTAGTCGGCTGCTACTTGTGCTGGGCTTGGAGGTGCCCAGGGGAGGCCAAGCTATGAGCCAGTGCAGGGTGCCGCTAGTGCCAGGCCTGGGGCCACTTATCAAGCCGTATGGGGCAGCTGCTGCTTGTTTGAGAGATTTTAGTAATCATGAGGCTTGAGATGCCACTTGCACAGAAAAGCCCCTGGAAATGGCCTGGATGACCTGCAGGTGGGGAGGGGCGGGGCCTCCAGGATCATGGGCGGGGCCAAAGGTGTGATGCGCTGGCAATTCAAACATGGCGCCTGCCTGCTGGCTGTGTGTGGGGAGGACTCGCCAAAGGGGCAACGGCCTCTGCCAGCCCTTCTGCCTGGGAGGAAGCCGCCCCTCCAGCTCTCGCCCGGATCCAGGCAGGTTAGTTCCTCCCCGAGTGTCCCAGGTCCTTTCAGGCTGCTGCCCGGCGCTGGGCTCAGAGGGGGCGCGTCTGAGTGAGTCCGTGCCAGGCCCTTTGAGAGGAGCTCCCGCAGCCTCCGCGACCCTCAGGGACAGTGCCCGCTGGTTTCACAGCCCGGAGTTGTGGGGACGTCCCTTCCCGGCCCTGGAGCCCTGGGCTGGGGGCCTGCTGTGGGGCTGGGACCCCTCGCTCCTCCGGGAAACCTCTGCCGCCGAGATTCCCTTCTAGTTTCAACCGTGGCACCGCGTGTGGGCCCGCAGCACGTCTTTGTGATTCAGCCCCGATCCGCCCGCGTCTCCGCCCCTCCTACCGTCTTGGTGCTGCTTCAGTTCCCTGGTTGTGGGGCTTCTGTTCAGCCAGATTTCAGGAGGCTCTGAGTGATGGTGGTTCTGTATTTTAGTTGTAATTTTGATGTGGCTGCGGGAGGCAGCGGGCGCAGCTGCTACCTACGCCGCCATCTTGTTCCTCTCTCCCTTCATTTTCAAGTGTGAAAATTGAGTCACGGGAAATTTAAGTGATTCCCTCCTGGTTACATGGGTAATTAGTGACAGTGCCAGGGACTCTACAGTTGTTAGTAATTGGAATGAACCTTTATTTTTGTATTTTGTTATAGAAGCATGCATTTTAATTATTCCAGAAAGATGGAAGAATGTTAATTTCTATTTGTGTATAAAATGATAACATTATATACATCTCATAGGATTGTTGTAAGGATTAGTGACTATGTACAAGTAGGCTGAGTGCATGGTGAGGAGCAGAGGAAGCATTTTGCAAATGATGGCTACTGTTATATTTATGGGATTATGGGGTTACTTTGATTTTTTATTAGAATATACCACTTAAGATTTTTCTTTGTTAAAAAAGTATAAAAGAAATTTTCTCTCTGCCGTGGTTACAGCTTTCTTCATTCCCTAAGTGAGCTAATGATATTAGAACAATTAAACTCAACACAATGTCTCAAACTCAAACACAGTGCAGCTTTAGAGTTTATGTTTAAATTTTTTTTTATTGTGGTATCATTTACTTTGGTAAATTCATATTTGAATTTAAAGTGCCCCAAAGCAAATAAAACTTTGTTATAAATTCAATTACTGTATTTTAATGTACATGTTACACACAATAGCTGCATAGTAGAATTACCATTACAAGCAGTTACATTCATGAGGCCCAGTACTAAGTTTTTACACTGCATACGGACTACACTAGGATAGATTGCATTATGATTACTGTTGCTTAGTACAGTAACTTTAGTACAATAGCTTATATGACTGCATTTTCAAAGCTTTAATGAAGTTAGCAGCATTTAACTGATAGTGAATTAAAACACTGTTATGTATACGATGTATTTTAGGTTAGATGCTTATGCAAGAATAAGCACTTAACATGCTGTTGTATCCTTGACAACAAAGTTATCCCTTTCACTAAGTAGAATAAGCAACGCTAAAAGAAATCTGAAGTAACTGAAAGAAAAATTTCAACTTTATACCCCTGTATTATGTTAAAGATTATTTAACATAATTTTCTTCTGGTTAAAAAATTCCTTTTTTTGGTTTTTGGTTGAAGAGAGAGAGAGAGAATGAGACAGAGAGAGAGATTTCCATTGAAAAGGCTGTACTAAAATGCTAACATAGCTATAGCCCTTGGATGATACTTTAGCTGGGAAAAAATGTATGGTGAGTGGTACTCAACATTTTTTCTGTTTAGAAAAAAATTAATAGTCTATAAATTTCTAATGTTTAAAACAGGTATTTTTTATTTAAGGTCTTAAAATAAACATACCTGTATTAAACAAATTAGGTTGTTTAAAAAACTTGGCAACAATACCTGACTTATTCACAAATATATTTTCTATCCATATTTATTACAGTTTGAACAATTTAAAAACGTAAATCCTGCAAATACTCTTAACTTAGATAACAACAGTGTTATCTTAATTCACATAAATGATTGCAGGAAATATTTTTAAGACTTTATATAGTATTTTACCTAATGCTCACATCGAATACTCCAATTAATCACACTTAACTTTACAGATGGAAAAGCTGGGATGGTGAGAGGTTGGATAACTGTTCTAGAAACTGTAGTAATCAGCTTTTCATATTTTGTTTGAGCAGCTGGCCTCTTTTTTTTTTTTTTTTTTTGGTGGTAGGGGACACAATCTTTTAAAGCTCTTTGAATAAAGTAACTTCTGGAAATCACATAATGACTACAAAACACTTTCAGATGAAGATTAATTTTATTTAATCAAATCAGCACTGGGCTATGTTTTATAGTTTGCTCAAAACTACTCATGGAAAGTAATTTATTTTTCTAAGTGTGCAAATGATTGTCTCAAAAGGAAAAATTTTGGTTAAGTGAACAGGGAGTCCTCTTTAAAAGATTGTTTGTGTTTTCTTTTTCAATTAGAAAAATCCTTTTAGATATAACCAGTGATGAATAACTCAGTGTAATTCTTAACATACTACAATCACATTTAGATAAACTGTTCCCTTTTCCTTAGAGCATTCAGCCATTTGAGTGAAATTTCAGACTTAACTAAGCTGCTAATGCTTACAGTCTCTGATAAAATTTCAAGGGAACAAAAACTATTATTTGGAGAATAAATAAAATAGAAACTATACTGAATTTCTGATTTTATTTTAAGCTTCCCCTTTCCAAAAAAATACATCCATAGTTAGATTCAGAGAAGTTTTGTCCCTGCTGTTTTTTTCCCCCCTGAGGAGAATCACACATCAATCATAACATACATACTTAATAACTTACATTTGGGACAGAAGGGGGTCAGCATGGCCCACCTTGGCCCATCCTAATGTCATTTTCAAATCAAGTCAAATACTGGCTTTGGATTAATTAGCTGCTGATGGAGGTTTGATAGAGGGAATACTGCACGACCTCCTCATGATAAGCCTGACTTCTATATCTGGTAGATTATCGTGTTTAGTCTGTAAACACCCTTCATCAGTGGCTGCTAAATGAAGGTCAAATCGAAGAGAAACAGATTTTTTCCTTAGTCGAGGGTTATCTTTGAAGAAGGAACCTTCCCATTCTTTAATAACTTCGTCCACTTTCTCTGTCCTGAAATGATAAAATAAACCTTTCCACATGAAGAAGTATGGATATATTTTTAAATGTGTAACGTGTTCCATACAATAAAGAAGTCAAGAAGTTTGAATAATTTACATTTTTAGTTTAATTTACCATGTACATCGTGGAATTTATAATTTACATACTTTAAAAAATCATATGACTAATTTCAAGGAATGCTGTGGAACTCTCATGTTTTGGTATATTTTTAGAAAAATAGTGAATTAAGGATTGAGCATTCCTTCATCTGAGTTTTTGTTTATGTATATTTACTCATGTCAGATTAAAAATCATAGCGTATTAAAATTATGTTTGGAAACATTCAAGCAAAGATTACTGAGATGATTCAATCGAAGTTAATTTCTTTGCATGTTTATTATTATTTCTTAGTCAGAATTGTTTTACTTACTGAATAGTGCCATGAGCTTCAGTGCTCTCCTTCACGATATTTCCATTTAGTATTGCCTGTTTGGTCACTGTTTCCACCTTTTCATTCTCACACCTTTGTGGGACTTTCGTTGAAAAAGATATTTCATTTATAATGGCTGTGAAAATTTTATTTATGAAATATTAAATTATTGAAGTGCTAATCACAGTCACTTTATGTGTCAAAATTTATTTGAATATTGCTTATTTTTGCTGTTAGAGTGTTTATTTCTAATCCCTACAAATGGCACTTTACTTTTCAAGTTAGTTTACTTATATCAGAAACTCACCTGAAGGTAAAACAAAACCAACTCTACTTGTAGTTTTTTTTTCTTTTTTCCCTCCTTGGATACAACCGTAATATCTGAAATCATAGGAGCAGATAATTAGCAGATAATTGAAAACAATGCTCACCAATAAGAGAATGTTCATACAATGGAAATACTATTTAGCAGTGAAAATACATGAACTAAGGGTACACTGGATCTTTATGGATGAATCTCCCAAGTATAACATTGAATGCAGCTAATTTTATAAAGGTTAAAATAATATGCAAAACAATTCCATATTTTGTTTAGGGATACACACATATTAGTATAAAGGAATATAGAGGCTAGTAAGCATCAAATTCAGGAGCCAGGTTAGATGGAAGGAGGAGAATGAGATTGGGGGGAATGTGGTTTAGGTGGGGGGAGAAACAGTGGGGCATGTTGACAGACCAACAACATTGTATGTTTCATTGCCTGGGCTGGGGGAAGTGCATACATGGGAGATCATCACATCCTTCATGATAATTTCTTGTATATATTAAATATAGCATAATAAAAATTATAAGAATATTGAAGACCAAGTTACCAATATCTTGAAGGATTAGAAATTAAATAAAATTCACAACCTTTTACTTTATTTAATAATAAATTATATGTATATTTACATAATACTATTCTAAGCACTTTACAAACATTGATTCATTTAATCCTCACAGCAATCCTTTGAGGTAGGTAATACTGTTCTCATTTTATAGATGAGGAAACTGATGCACAGAGAAGCTTAGTAACTTGCCTGGCATCACTCAGCTAGTAAGTGGTATATTTTGAATTTATGTTTTTCAAAGATTTAGAAAATGTCAAGCCGTTATAGAGTAAAGCAGTTTCATCTATTTTTATAGAAGACTCAGAATTCTGAAGCAAGCAAGAGTAAAAGTTTCTTTTTAAAAGAAGAAGTGATAGATATATACAATGAAATATGACTCAGCCATAAAAGAGAAAGAATGAAATCTTGCCGTCTGCAGCAACATGGATGGACTTAGAGGGTATTGTGCTAAGTGAAGTAAGTCAGACAGAGAAAGATAAGTGTCATATGATTTCACTTTTATGTGGAATCTAAAAAACAAATAAATGAACAAGCAGACCGGAAACAGACTCAGATACAGAGAACATTTTGATGGTTGCCAGATGGGAAGGGATTTGGGGGGATAGGATTAAGAAGTACAGACTGGTAGTTACAAAATAGTCTTGGGATGTAAAGTACATCATAGGGAATACGGTTAATATTGTATTAACTATGTATGGTGTCAGATGGGTACTAGATTTATTGGGATGATCACTTCCTAAGTTATATAAATGTTTAGTCATTGGGTTGCGTGCCTGAAACTGATATAATATTGTATTTTGATTGTACTTGCAAATTTAAAAATTATTTACAAAAAAGAAAGTTTTCTTTTTATGGGAACATGGAAAATTGGAGGTTGTGCTGTGTTCAAAGCCATATGACGTCATAAGTGATTGCAGATTATGAAATTGTGTGAATTAATAAGAATTCCTCTTTGGTACCTTTTGTTATCAGGACATCTGGAAGTCTTCTAAATCATGTACTCCAGACACCGTTGCTTTCCATGGTTGTAATATTTTGGTGTTTGATGTGTGGTGGGGGTGGGCCTTTGTGCGGAGGGATGTGGTAGTAATAGTTTTCCAAACTTTCCTTGCAATAAGGCAATGACTAATTCTAAAAGGTTTGCATGGTAGGGAAAGTGAGAAAGTTTAGAAAGGTCATTTTTGTATCGATTGGGAATTATTTACATTTTGTTCTAGGCTTGATGTGCTCCGTGTTGTAGCTTATGCCCCTGACTTTGGCTATTTTGTTCAGAATTTATGGAAGCTAGAGATGGTTCTTCATATTCTTTGCAGTGCATACCAATCCTATTTAATTGTAGAAACTCGGTGAGCTCGCTATGGCCATGATGGTTTTTTTAGATTCAATTTCTCTGATTACCTCAACGATGACGTAAGTGGCTCTGTGTTTCTGGCCACTTGTCATGAGCTATATGGAATTAAGTACCTGATCTCTTCCTTTTCTAGGAGGCGGCGGTAGGTTGCTATTTCTTGTTCTAGCCTCATCTTTGTGTTGAGGAGCATCTCATGCTCTTGAAGCTGCTTTTCGATGCCGCGCCTCACTTCCTGTAGCTCTTTTTCTAGTCCTTCGATCACGGCCTCCAGGTCTTGTAGCTGCATCTGGTAATGCTGCTCACTGGCCTGTAGGGAGTTTTCAAGGCCCCTTTCCTGTTTTAGATAGATCTTCATCAGTGAATGAGTGAAACAAAATGTGTTTCTGAAATCTCATTTGCAGTGTCTTCATTCTATTGTGTTCTCTTCTTTCTTAAAAAGGTCGCAATACCATATCACTTAAGCGAGAGGTGTTTTCTTACAACTTTATGTATGACCCAAATATTTAAAAAAGTATTTATATATATATGTATGTGTGTGTGTATATATATACATATATATATATATACACACACACATATATTTAGAGAGCCTACTATGTCAAAGAAATTCTGTGATAATTCATATGGCCAAATCATCATCATCATCATCATCATCAGTGTGATTATCACTCATTTTTAAGTATTGAAAATATAGAATATTAAATAACAAAGTCAAAGCAGACTGCTTATAAAAGGCATTTTAGGAAAGTGTTTGAATATTTTTCTATAGGCAATAGTATGGACTCCCCACGGTGGTGACTTTGGATAATGACAAAAGCTCTATTCCCCCACCCCAACAATGAAAGGGCCCCAGGGCAATAGGCAAGGATCACTTCGTGTCTGTAGGCATGAGCTAAGCCCTGAGCAACTGAGACAGCCTCGGGGAAGGCGGGAGGGCGGTAGCTGACCTAGGCCCGGGGTGGAATTCAGGCCTTGATTTCCTGCTTACAGGGAGGTGCTCGCTGTGAGGTATTGGGGTATCTCCCCCCTTGATGGAGTAACATGCGGGGACTCAGTGGGCCAGTGGCTCTGGAGATCAGGCTCACCACGGCATGGAGAGACTCAATTTCCACTTGCAGGTGGTGCCACTGGCGTCGGGCTTCCTTGAGTTCCGCTTGAGCTGCTTTCAAAGCCTCTTCATCTTTGTCCATTTTTTTGCTTATATCTTCTTCCAGCTAGAAAAGATCCAGCAAGAACAATAACAAAGAAAGAAAGAGCACCCTTGAAATCGAGGCATTTAAAAGCAATTATAGAAAAATAGCATAGGAATCGAATCATTATTTTCCTTAAGTTGTCAGATTATAATTTAGTGCTTAGTGACTAAATTAACTGTGTGAGCAAGTCAGTTGCACTCTCAGCCTCAGATGTAAATTGAACCTCAAAAGCCTCTTCCTACTATGGCAATTCTATGAAATGCAAAAAAATACACCTATTTTAATAAAAAGTAGCAGTTTATAGGACCTAAGCTTGAGACCTCTGATTCTTAACTTTCCATTATTTATGACATTAATAAGGAAGAAGGATTGAAATTAGCTACTACTTCCCCCTATATTTTCTTGTAGGTTGCTTTATAAAAGCAGATAAACAGCTACATACCCTACATTAATCAATTATTGGACTGGGTACCTAGACAGGAAGTAAATATTGCTGGAAAGTATGTTATGAATAATTTAGAGAATTAAGTTATCATGGGTATTAGAAATTCTAAAATAGATTTCTTTGTTAGGCTAACCCACTGTTGATTTATCTTATGCAATATGATCTTTTTAGAAGGCATGCTAATTTTGGGTTTCTAGGGTAGTAGCAAAAACGACCTCTTTAAAAAAATATTTTCTGAATGTCTTCATATTAAATGACAAATGGACTGTTTTGTAGTTAGCTTTAAATATTCTTATGCTGATGTTGAAATTAAATGAAAGTACCTTTTGATAGAATTCTCAATATTTGGCCCCAAGAGCAGTAGGAGCAATGTATGAAATTAGTTGTAATATTTTGAAGCAAAAGTTACCATCTTTTTATGTTCTTATAAAAAATGCATTTAAAAATTAAAAAAAAATCTTAATATGATGTTCAACACATTTTTTAAAAAGGAAACACTGCAGTAAATGAAAGTCTATAAATGGAGTTTAGGGCAAGGTATTAGAGAACAACATTCATACGTTTCTTTTGATTTGTTGTTTTTAGCATTGTTGGCAAAAGCAAGCAGCAACACATATCAGAGCAACTACTAAAGAAAGTGCTGAGAATTTAGGAAATAGGAGTGCATAAAAATGATGTTATTTACTGGTCTTTTGGATTTTGGAATTGGCAGTGAGGCTTGTGTGGTGGCTAGATTCTGAAGATGGCCTCCAGTGAACCACACATCCCAAAATTCATGTCTCCGTGTGGTGGCCGTCCACACAGAATCTGGGCTGACCTATGTCTTGCTTTAGCCCGTAGAATTTGGCAGAAGTGCCAGTTTTAGGCCTAAACCGTAAGAAGTCCTGACAACTTCCATTTCTATGCTTTTGGGAGCCCTGGACCAACATGAAAGAAGTCTGAATACTCTGTTGGAGAGATTGTGTAGAGAGGCCAGATGGAGGGAAACCTTTAGGCTACACGGAGAGAGGGAAACAGGCTCAGTTGTCTCCAATGAGCCAGCCTTTCAAAATCCCGTCAAGATGCCAGACACACGAATGAGCCACCTTGGATGACCCAGTCCAGTTGTGCCCCAAGATGATTGCAGTCCCAGCCAATGTCATGTACAGCTGAAGAGTCACCCCCAATGAACCTAGTCAACCCACAGGATCCTGAGAGGAAATACAATGTCTTCTTTAATCTAAGTTTTGGGGTGGTTTGTTATATTGCAATAAGTAACTAAAATAGCTCATGTTTCCTTATTTTGTAAAAATTAAACAAGCTTTCTTGAATTTATTTCAGCTTTCTGAATTCTTTGAAAACAAACCTCTAAAGTGGATATGTTAAAAAGACTCTAAACAAAACTTACTGTAGTCTTGCATTTGGCTTAAGTTGATGCATTTCAGCATTGTGACTTGTAAACTAAATAACATGTCTTTTTACTATTGCAAAAATACAATGTTTATTAGGTTATAATTTTCAGAAATTGTCATTAAAAATTAGTTGTCACTATTTCCCCCCCTCTCTTTGTAAAAGGGTAGTGAACTATTCCAATAGTTAAATATCCCAGTGACTTTGCTTAGTCCAGGATACTGATCATTCTTTATGAAGACTGACAGTGTTATCAGGAGGTAAAACTTATAATGTTACTGAAAATGAATTGCTAATGCAGTAAAGTCCTATGCTTCCCCAGCAATATTTTTTTCCCTTTTGGTGATGTTCTTAAGTAAACTCTGCTGTATTGGGGTGCTCGGACTAGAACTTGAACTCAGATATGGTAGGTAAACTAAAAAAAAAAAAAAAATCCATGCATTTCTGAATCTTCATTTCTGAAATATTTATTTAAAGATTAGAGATCATAATTAATTGCTAAAGGTGATTGTCACTTTAAAACAAAGTCAGTCTATAAAATTAGGATTTAACCCTTATTTAACTTGGCTCTCTCTTGTTTTTAAAACTTAAATATTGCATGCCTAAGTATTGGAAATAAACATTCTCATAGCACAAAAGCAAAAATCTGTTATCTAAGTGGAGAATCTATCAATGTGGGGGATTTTGATTGTCCCAGTTTATATCAGAATTGTTCTAAAAGCCCTATTCTCATGCACAGATGATTTCTATTTATAACGATCTGGTAAAAAACACACACAACTGAACTCATTAAAAGATTTAGAAATATTTTAGTTAGTTTTTCTCTACAAAGTGTGCAAGCTATTAAATCTTACTATAAAGCTTGTCATTTTTAAGATGTCATTTCAGTGATCTCTGTAAATAACTCCTTAATATCTTCGAAGGGTATTTGAAATGCCTCCTCCTTGGAGGAAGTCTAAAAGGGGTTCAAGTGCACCATTTTACTGTATGTTAGACCCCATGTTTAATTAACGATCGTTATCTTTTAATTCATATAAAAATTAAATGCATCAATCGACATCTATTTCACGGTCATTTAACAGTACCGGCACAGCACTTCCCTGTGGTCCCCGTCACACCGCAGCAGACCTACATTCCTTCCCCAGTATATGCTGCATTGAAAAGGAAATACTGTACCTCAGAGAGGCCGGGGCAGGGACGGGGTGACATGGGCTGTCTCCTTATCCTGGAGGTGCCTGTCTGAATGGGTCATTACCTGGATCCTTGCTGGGAGCACCGTCTCTATCTGATTTCTGGTGAGGAGCTGCTCATAGTTTGCCCTGATCTCATTGAGGAGCTGGGACAGCTCCATTCTTTTCCCAGCCTCCACCTTGGCTCACTGAACCTCATCGATAGGGTAGGAGAGGGGAGGAGAAGGGAGGAGAGGAAAGGAGAGGAGAGGGGAGGAGAGGGGAGGAGAAGAGAGGGCCAGTCCTGCTGCAGCTGCAGCCACCGTCTGCCTCCCAGCCCCAGCCCAGCCTGCCGAGCCTTAAAGACGCAGAGCTCCCTTTTCAGAAGCCACGGGAATGCCCGGGTTTCTAGTCAATGATGCAAATATTTGGTAAGCCCTTTCCTGCTGCTGTTGTTGGTATAGTAGAAGTGTCAGACTCTCCATAATGGAACAACAAAAACAAAAACAAAACCCCACGAAAACATCCTCAGTTTCCTGAATTGGTTCTCTGTAAAACTGAGCACTTTGGGGGAGAGGGGCTGGAAGGTAATTGATTTTGTGGAAAGGAACTGGGGCATAATATAAAGAAAACTGTATTTTGTTTTCCCAAGATATTGCATGGAAATAAATCTGGGCCCCAAACACGACAGCCGCACTCTTCTTTTATGGTTCTTCCCACCATTCGAATTCTTTAAACAGATGCAGTGGGAGGGCATTAGGATTTGTTGTAAGTTTTGGATACTCCGACAGTTGTTGGAGAAAGCTACCATCAGATTCAGCTGACAGTTGTCATTAGCCACAGGACTGACTGATTGTATTTCTCTCAGATACATGCTGTGCGGCTCATGTCAGGCTGCTGGCCTGCCAGCAGGTTTGATGCACTGAGGTGAATCCCTGAAGGCATATTACAGATGAAACCACAGCTAGAGATAAGTGCTAACAGAGTACGAGAGCTGAGAGTTAACATGTCCCATGTTTTAACAGGGTTGAAAAAAATGCGACCAGATGGTCCCTGGACAGGGTAATTATTCACTGAAGTAAGATTTGGCATGTGTGCAGTTGCTCCTCAACAGTCAACATAGAGTTAATGACGACTCATAGTTGTAAATATGACATTTGAGCAGCTCTTCCAACTTTAAAAATCACCTTTGCATCTGTCACTGCATCCAGTCTTCACATCCCTGTCATTTTGTAACCAAGGATGACAAGCCTGAGGCAGGAGGGGTTAAAGTGTCTTGCCCAAGGTCATATGGTGATGTAATGGCATTGTTGGGGCTGGAACTCTGGTTGGTTGTGTTCCATATATTGTTTCTTCTATCTCTGTATTGTTTCTCTCCCCACCTGAATTTCTTGTTTAATTTGGCCAGCTAGTTGCTGAAATATTTTTGAGAATAGATCTACCATTATTGTTATTTGTAGAATGGCTTGGCTGAAATTGTATCCGGAGCATAGTTCAGGAAATAGTCCTCGGCTCTAGCGCTCACAGGACCTTTGAATGTGTCTTACCCTCTCTTAATTTTTGAATTAACTCACTGCTGGCCAGCCCAGCTGGTGCCTGGCATCCCCACAGTCTCCTCCGAACAAAGCTGGTCACTCCTGCCGAGAGGAGGGTCCAGATCATTCCTGTAGTCTGTTTAACCTGACCCAAGCCTCCTCTAACCCCGCCACCAGTCACAAGGATTGGTCTAGGGATGGACACTTGACCGAAGGACAGCTGATCCATAGGTCAGACACCTGTGATGTAGCCTGATACCAAAGCTGACTTGAGAGGGCCATTTACGATTATCTAGGCCTTTCTTGGTAATTGCAAAGGAGAAATATAGAGAATTAGGCACTTGGTAATGGGAGGAGAAGGCACTTGGTAATGGGAGGAAAAGGAAGGAGTATAGATGCATAATTAGTCAGCAAATAAAGATGTATTTTTTTGGTACTTTAAAAAAATTGTTTTGAGTGACAGGCCTTTACTGTACTGGTTTTTCCCCTCTTATATTGTTGGTTTTTCTACTCCTTGGAGCATGCCTGTACATGGTATAGTTTCATGTATCACTTAAGAACATAATTAGACAAAGAGATTTGTATTGGAACGTGTTTGTCAGCATTTTCCAGCATGTTTTGAGGGGCATGAGCAATGCTTACATGCACTTCTGTATGTCCTGCACACACATTTCACGTGGAGTGATTAAGAAGAGAATAGCACACACGCAGGCGTGCTCTTGACAGATACCGGATTCATTCTTTGCTGCTGTAACTCAAGAGTAAAAAGCAGGGCTGTTTCTCTGATCAAGGACTTTGCCTTGGGTCCTGTTTTCTTTGGCATCTTTCCTGGTGCTTTCTGTTCCTACCTTGTTCTCTGCAGCCCAACACACACACAGAATGTTTCATGCTTGAAAATGAATGTTATTAGAGGGTGAGGCTAGGTTAGGATCAATTCCATAGAGTTTCTGTGTAGTTTCACAAATTCAATTCAGGGTTACATTGTTAGCTTTGCAGACTCTTAAGCAGTAAACAAAACTTCTCAGGAATCCAGCTTCCTTTTCTCCACACCCATTTTCATCCCGAAGCGCCTTAATTACCCACCTTTGAGGTCACAGGCCTTAGGCTAAAACTGTGCATCCACCCACTGGTCCCACTTGCCCTACACATTTTGCTTTTCTGTTCCAATCCCTGGAAGGGAGGTCTTTGTGGGGGTCCGCAGTCCATCTCCCTCACCCATTTGACAGGTATTCCTTTAGCTTCCCTTTCTAGCTTTAAAATCCTGACTTTTCTAAACCTCTTTTTTCTAGCTGATGACATTGGCCCTACTGTCTTCTGCTGAGTGTATTGAGGGAACATTTTAGCACATATGGGAGGACCTTATATGTTAGGTTTTGAGCCTGCATCAGAGATGGTGTGGTGGTCATGCGGAGCGTTTTCTGGTAAAGAGTAGTAGTAAAGTGAAGATGGGCAGCGAGCAGAAAAATCAGAGGGCCGCTGATGACAGAGGAAGCAAGAGTTTGCAGACATTCCTCCGCGTGGCCTTTGACATCCACCCGACCTGAGCAAGCCTGTGTCTCGGTATGAACCTTCTCTGGTCCTGGGTACGTGTCCTGCACAACTACTGTAGCAGCGACAGTCTAGGCAGTCCTCAGAATCGAGCATTTACGTGTTTCAAATGCCTTGCATGCAGGACCCAGCTTCGGTTTCCCTCTTTTCTCCTCTCCAGTAGCTTCCCTGTGGACAGATTGTGTGGGGAGCATGAGTTTTTATCTGTAACCAAAGTTCATGTATCTTTAGATATTATTTTTGCTCTTTGGTATACACATAATGGCTTGAATTATTGACTTCTATTTTCAGGCTTAAAATGCAATCCCGTCGCCCACCCTGGCTAGATGGACGTGCCTCTTCCAGAAGCAAACTGTCCTAATCCCGTGGCCCTTTCTGCCTTCTTGCCTCTGCACCAGGCCCATTGCCTCCTTAGTTTTCTGCTGCCAGGGGAGAGCCCTCCAGCTTTCTGTGGGCTGGACTCTGCT
Source organism: Miniopterus schreibersii (assembly GCF_964146895.1). NCBI lineage: Eukaryota > Metazoa > Chordata > Mammalia > Chiroptera > Miniopteridae > Miniopterus > Miniopterus schreibersii. The sequence goes on from NC_138116.1 coordinate 21,904,843, forward strand.
CCCCGACAGCTTCTCCAGACGCAGCTGGGCCTGTCCCCCCCTCCTCCTCTCTTCTTGCTTTCAACTTCTCGGCCTGTCTCTAAGCGCCTGACACCTCCCAGACACTCAGCACTGTTGTACTATAGCGTTGGGTGACACCATGTGCAGAGCTTATAGCATGCTTGCACTTGTATGTACACATGGATCCCTTTCTAAGCAAGCTTGATGTATAATAATTGGAGTCCCAGAAGTGGTACATTTAGGCTCTTTACAAAGACACATTTTACAAAAGAACTTTTAGCTGTGCAAGAAATTTTTTTTGTTTTTAATTTGTATTTCCTCACAAGCTTGGAAGAGGTGGTAACCTGACCCTGGCTGTTAAATGGATGACATTTAAAATATATAGATTAACAAAAGTTTGATTTCTCCACAACCTTTAAGTCAGGTTTAAAATGCTTGGTAATAGTTTTTCCTTAACTAGACTGTGAATACCTCAGGGGCAAAGAAAGCATGACTTACATTTCTTTGGAACCTGCTCCAACTCCCATTGATTTAGTGGGTTTTCCCCACTAGTCCTTTAGATTTAGTCCTTATTTAATGTTTTTGAGCAAGTGAATAAATATCAGAGTAGACGATCTTTCATCGACTTTATATGTCTTATCTTGAAAATGAAATGAGTATTGTTAAACTTTTAAAAATATGGTTTGAGTTCTGGAAATGTTTGCTGCAAGGTTTGTTTAGACTTTCTCATTGTATAACCAGGAGAGGACTTGCTGTCTTAGGGATTACTGCTGTATATTTAGGAAAGCATGATAATCTTGTCCTCTTGGGGGTGGGGCTGTGTTCGTAGTAGAGACACTAATACAGAATACCAGCAATTATTCAGTTTAATACAACTTAATTACGTAGGTCAGTGGTTTTCAACCTTTTTCATCTCATGGCACATAAACTAATTACTAAAAATCTGCGGCACAGCAAAAAATGTATTTTTTGCCAATCTGACAAATAAAAAGGTGTAATTTTGATTCATGCACACCGGATGGCTATTGTGTTGGCTATTGTTATATTTTTATTTGACAATCTAAGGGAAAAGAGGTCAGTGCCCCTGACTAAATAGTCTGGTATTGCATGTTTTAAAAATTCTTGCTGCGCACTGGTTAAAAATCGCTGACATAGATCATACCACTTTGCATGAATATAATACTTCTACTAAAGTGAATAATTTGGAGCATTTAGAGAAAGCTGGGGTCTGCAGTTTTTGCTCTCAAAAATCATTATTGTGTGCTTGCTTCGGCAGCACATATACTAAAGTTGGAGCTATTCAGAGGAGATTAGCACGGCTCCCTCACAAGAAAGATACGCAAATTCGTGAAAACTTCCATGACAGAAAAAAATCATCACCTTGGAGCCCGCCCTAAGCAGCCACAAGACTAGCTACTCGTGCCTTAAAAGAGACCTTCATCGAAGTCAGCACTGTTTGAGAATTAAGAAAACATTTTCTACTCTGATAAATTCTCTATGTTAATATTAAAGATGGAGTAAAACAACACCCCTCTTTCTTTCAACGGTGCGACAGCTTTGGGAGCTTGTTTGGAGGGTCAGGCAGGGGAGCGCAGCTACTCACATACCCTTGCCTGAAGAATGGTGCTCTCCTCGGTCCGGGAAGGTCCCCAGCCCGCAGTTCCGGAGGGGAGCACATGGGGCAGCGCGGGAGGGAGAGGACACTGGCCTAGCCAGCCCCATTAGCCGGTTCAACCCTGGTGATCAATGGGGTGACAGATGTCGCAGGCACATCACCCTCACATCCTATATGATAACTTTGATAGTTTAGCTACATCACCTTTTTCCTTTTAACTAAAACTTCAGATAGTTAGCAATCAATTAGTTTTGAGCTATGTATGAAAAATAATCTGGCATTAAGATAAAACCATGCACCTGGCCGGCGTGGCTCAGTGGTTGAGCGTCGACCTATGAACTAGGAGATCAGGGTTCCATTCCTGGTGGGGGCACATGCCAGCGTCAGGGCTCATCCCCCGTGGGGGCGTGCAGGAGGCAGCTGATCAATGACTCTCTCATCATTGATGTTTCTAGCTCTCTCCCTCTCTTTTCCTCTCTCTGAAATCAATAAAATGCATATTAAAAGATAAAACCATGCAAAAATTCATTTTTTGATTTAGTGTTAACACAGTTGCTGATTTCTTGAAGACTGTAGTCTTCAGTACTATGCTCATTTTGTGGTACAAAGTGTTCTGAAATTTGTGAACATTTGAAATTTCCTTTTAATTTTTTTGGACCCCTCAATTTGACTTTTGTTTCTCTTTGGCTTCTTACGCCACTGGTACACTCAGTAAAATTTTTTTAAAAGTCCAATACATTTAAAGTTGTCTTCTGGCTTAAATTATAAACAATTACATTGGGAAATTAATACATTTTCTGAAATTTAGTCCAGTCTATATGAAAAAAAACACCCAATTAGCAGGGCAAGCATACCTGCCCTTCCCTGATTCCACATTCTGTCACACCTCTTACAAGTTATTTTCACACTTTTGCCTTCAGAAAAATTCATTATACTAATCCTTTAATATTCAACTCCTCCTTAACCACCTTTTCGAATGTCTCCTCTCATCAGTTGCTCAGTCCATCGCTCATTGCTGACTCCAGAAATGAAATTTGGTGATATGTTGACATACAGGTACCACAAGTTCAGTTACTCTCAAAAATCATTATCTTGGAAGCTTCTCTAAGTAGCCAGAAAACAGTGACTCATACGTTGAAAGAAATGGTCATTGAAGTCAGCACTATTTGAGAATTAGGGAAACATTGTCAGTTCTCCTTGAGAAATCTTAAGTGTTAATCTTTTAGGATTAACTCTGATCTTTTTTCAGCTGTATGATTCTATAGTCCACCTTTGAGAGTTTAGCTGTAGTACCTTACCCACTGTACCTGCACATTTTAAGCAATCAATAATTGTTTTTGTGAGTTGAGTCAAGTACCTATAAGGCAGACTTTGCTTGATTTCTTTCTGCATGTGGCATGTGTGATTTTGTGACTCACTTCTGGAAGGGATTTCTTTGTCGTTAGTATCAGATAGTGTTCTATTCACTCTGCAGGAAAGAAGACGCAATGTACAGACATTTTCTCTCTTTTTAAAAAAATATATTTTTATTGATTTCAGAGAGAAGAAGGGAAAGGGAGAGAGAGAGAGAAGCATCAGTGATGAGAGCATCATTGATTGTCCACCTCCTGCACACCCCTGCTGGGGATCGAGCCCTGCCCGGGATTCGAACCGAGATCTCCTGGATCATAGGTTGATGCTCAATTGCTGAGCCACGCGGGCTGGACACATTTTCTCTCTTCTAACTTCTCTTTCAAGTAAAACAGATAATCTATTCCACTTTAAAAAGGGGGTAAAGTTTTGAGATTTCATGGTGGGAGGGTACCTCACCCCTCATCTGATGGGCCAAGCTGAGCATTTTGTACTATGTTGACATTTGCAGTATCTCAGCTAATTTGGGGGCTGTAGTATTTGCAAGATAGGGGCTGATATCTGCAGTTAATAATTTTGCTTCCAGATATTTTTCATACATTAAATGGAAACTTTTCTGTCTGAGTTATTAATTGAAGAAGCCCAAGATCTTGGATTTTTTTTTTCCTTAAGAGCTTTTAAAAATAAACTTCATTAGAGAATATAGTATTTTGGAAACATATTGCTGAGGTGAAATCATGAAATTATCTCTGTGCACAAATTGGTTCTTGGTGGATTCACCCAGGAGGAGCTTTTTACATTCCCGGGCTCCTGAAAACTATAGTTCTAGCTCCAGGGCCTGAAAAGTCCACGCCAGTTCCTTCATCTCAGTCGTAGCCGAATGGGATGCATCGGCGGCGGCGGCGATCTGAGGTTGAAGCAGTCCACTCTGAAATACCATCACAGAGCAGAGTCAGCCACTGAGAGAATTCCTCTCCCCAGCATTGCAATGGATATTTATTAGCTTCCAAAAATGACCTTGTTCTTTTAATTTCTTAGAATGCTCCGTATTATAACTCTGTATCATAACATAATTTATGATATTTGGCTGTTGCAGTTTCTTGAAAACAGTTCCCAGAACTTAGAACAAGTCTCGTGATGGGTAGGTTGAAAGATAGTACCTGTCTGAAATATCAGTTGTCCTTCCCAGCTGACAGCCAACCAGAGTTTCCAGACTGAACTTGATTGAGGTCTTCCCAGCTCTCCCACCTCTGGGCAGCTCCTGCATCCATCTGGAGAAAGATGATGAAATTCTCCTTAAAGTTGTAAATCATTTCTGGGAAGTTTATGCAGAAGTCAATGTAATTTATATATCTATAATTGTACAATATTACAACAATACCTTTTAGGGTGATCTTTTCTTTGTTCTTTTAAAAAGTAGCTATGGAAATGTGACTTTCACACTTGTAATTTGTTTTGCTACTTGCTAGATCTTTTGAACACTACCCAAGCCTATGGTGTCCTTAAGAAGCGAGCTGGAGCCAAGCGACGCCCTCCCTATTGCAGTTTCGTAGTGAGCTCTCATATGCTCTCGTATTTCTTACGGTTCTGGCAGCAAAATAAACACTTCATCTCTCCCTCGCTCAGTTTATGTATTTTACATACGATCCATCTGTGATACACTCTGGGCTTGTCCTTTATGTGCCACTTAAATAGTAACAAAATAGTGTTTGCTTCTTTCCACTTTATCATTTCATACTGACATTGATATTGCAAATGAGTAAATTATTTTTTAACAGAGCTTGAAAAATATTTCCTGGTTGTCAAGTGTCATATTTGAGCCACTGGGAATTTTTAAAGTGATTTATTACTTGCAGCATTTTATTATTTAAGGAGATTGTTTGGGAAACATTACTTGGGCTCCATCATGGGTGATTTATAGTAATTGCTTTGTCTCCACTTGTAGATCTTTGAACAATGTCTAATTCCATGATGTCATTAAGCAAGTTTGGGCTACTTTCTGTAAAGTCTCAAATCCTTTGGCTGTTTCTGCTTCTCTGCCTACTGTAAACTTTGTTTCATGTTTCTAATCTCTGTGAAGATGGATGCCACTTCCACCATTCTCACCATTCTTGTCAGTTGGTTGTCCCCTGAGGTCAGAAAGACAAGTACAACCTTATGATGTGGATCAAAATCAACAGATAAAAATTCACGTGCAAGTAGGCACTGGCTCTTCCTCCTTATAGAGAAGTCTGACTCCTAGAAGAAAGAAACACATTTCTCAAATTTAAAAGTTGACCGGAGAGCTTGAAACTTTAGTTTCAAGGCAAAACATATGCTTGTGTGGGTTTAAAATAATGTCAGGGCAGGTAATAACGTGTGAACATCCTGTTCTTAACATTTTATTCAGCACTCTAAGTGTATTTCAAGATCCAAAATGGTTCACCAGTTTCAGTTTTAAAAACTGAAGTGCTTTTAACACATTATATTGCATCTCAGTATGTTCTAGCCTTCTCTAAAACTGTAAACAACTATTTCGTACAAATGTAGCATCTTAACTCAAGGCAGGGAAACAAAGATGAGGGTTTCCACCTCAACATGGTTTTTGGAATAGCTGCATATTGTTGCCTCCACATGAGGATAATACTGGCTGGAAACATAGGTCCCAGGTGGTACAGGACTAGAAGACTAGAGCTGGGGCGATGCACAGAGAGAGGCTTCCTGATGTGGCTGTGATGGCCCAAGAGACTGGAGGCTGCACTCAACTTGTTTCCATTTCTGTCCTTCTGCCATTAATCCAGGCTCGATCAGTTGGTTCACATTTCTTAATTTTTTGGTACTGGAGAAACATCCAAGATTTAATTTTTTAATTATTATTTTATTTTTTGATTAGAGTTTGCATTCAACATTATTTTGTATTAGTTTCATATGTAGAGCACAGTGGATAGACATTCATATACTTTACAACGTGCTCCCTCTGATAATTTAAGTGCCCACCTGCAAGATTTAATTTACTGTAGTGGTTTGATGGGAAACATGTTGGATTTAAGACAACTTAACATTGTTCTTTTTCTTTGAGTAGTGGTTTCATGCTTGGCTATTTATTTTATTCTGTGGTTAGCTATTTAAGCAGAAGTCTTGTTGTGCCTGAGTTAATTTTTATATTTTATTCCATGTGCCTAGAAAATGAAAAACTACATTTTTAGGTTGTCTTGATTATTAAGATTTGATACTCCATACAGCGTTGTTGGTTTTATATTTGAAGGTACAATTTACATGAACTATATTCAGGTTTATCCTTTTGTAATTTTAAATTAGAATTTTCCTGCCAAGTCCCATGTTCTTTTCTTGAGGATTGGTTTATGGGGTTGATGTTCTAATTTGTGATCTGCTCCTATGAAATTCCTCGAGTGGTGATGTTCTCACCCAGCCTATGTCCTATGTCTGTTTTTTCCTGGGACTGACCTTAAACCACCTCCTGTCCTGCTTTAACAGGCTTCATTATCCCAAGCAAGGCAAGACAGCCACATTGACCACCCATAGGGTAAAAGACCTCAGCAATGAAGAGTGAGAAAAGGAAACACCACCTTGGTTAACAGACAATTTTTGACTAGAGATGTGGCTAGATTTGGCACAGGAACAGGTATCTCAGCATTTGTTCTCTTTGGGGCTTTCAAGGTTTTCAGAAATCTGGCACCATATCACATATTGCACCTTACTTCCCAAGACTATAATTCTGACCAGTCTCCTACATGTCCTGCAACTACACCATGTCTGGTTCCTGTGGCGCTTCTGGTGAGTATTGTGAAATCAAGCCCTTCACTTTGAGCACCGTTTAATGTTTGCTGCCCTCTTTGTGTTTAGCTCTCCTGTCCATCTAAAATGTAGCCTGCTTGAAGTAGGAGGCTTAGCTCCTATTTCTTTTTATCAGTGATGGACATTATGAAACCAGGCATTAATTAATTATAGATTGATAATTCTAACAATGGCATCCTTCTTTGTGGGCTCAGCCGTTGGCCATAGTTTTAGGGACACTGAGGTTTAATTTTAGCTATCACTGAGGTCTAATGTGATGTTAAAAATGCCCACATACGAAATGGCTGTAATCTTGAGTTTTATGAAGAAGGTACTGGTAAATAGTGAATTAATATCAGTAGTATAACATAGCAGCTAGATCATAACCTACAGATTCATTTCTAGGTAAAATATTACATTTCTTAAAAAACACACAACCCAGTAGTAATGTAATTACCATGCGAAAGTTAAGTTTATTGAAGCATAGAAACAATGAGAGCAAAGTTGTCATTTCGACTTTTTCAAGAAAGTTGTCATTTTGGCTTTTTCAAGAGCTTTCTAACAAGAAAAGAAGAGGCTGCAGGAAGGTTGGTTAGTTAGCGGTTTCTGTACAGAAACTTTTCCCGGGAGCTGTTCAGAAGGATGGCTAGATTGATGCGATGTCTTCATTTGTGTCCTTTACATTGTTTTTCTCTGAAAGACACTCTGGATGATCTGGAAGTTTCTCATTTGACTTTCACCTCAGAAACATTGCTGACATGAGATGAGACCACCTTGCCGTCCACCACCTCCTCTACGATGGTCTTAGTCACTCTTGTCTTGGTTGGATCTGAAAAATCACAGAATCACAATGTCAGTCTGGAAATGATCTGGAGAAATACAAGTGCATTCATTAAGTATGTTCTCTCTGGGTAGGGTATGTAAACAACAGTATATACTTTTAATATGACAAGCAAAACATGTTTCTACTTTTCAATTATGAACATTAAAAAATGCCTACCTCTTCCTTGGTTAGAGCCAGATCTTGAGTCACCAGATACGGAATCCCTGGATCCTGTGTTTCTGGATCCGGAGTTTCTAAAATCAGATCCTCCAAAACCAGAACCGCTGGAGAGAAAAAAGAAAAGGAAAAGAATTGTTTGCCTTTGCATTTTGCGAAGGCAGGAGAAACCCTCCCTGCAGAGGGCTCTCCGTGATGAAGGTAGATGTCATTTGATTGGACTGTTACTGTGACTTTCTAAATACAAGTGCAGCCCCAAGCCCCTTTTTGGGTTCATGGCATAAATACAGCAAGGCGTATGCCTTTTAGCGTGTTCGTAACTTTGGTTTACCCTCCCTCTCCGTCGAGCAGGCGGCGGTAGGTCTCAATCTCCATCTCCAGGCGGGTTTTGATGTCCAGCAGTTGCTCATACTCTGCGTTCTGGCACTCGGTCTCCGCCCGGATCTGGCAGAGCTGCTCCTCCAGGCTGCTGATCCGCATCTGAATTTCTGACAGCTGGGCCATGTAGTTAGCCTCTGTGTCGGCCAGGGTCCCTTCCAGGGAGCTTTTCTAAGAGAAAAAGAAATAAACAAAAGAAAACAATTCATGATGAAAAGAAGTCATTGATAATTCTTAAAAATTATAAAATGTTATAAGTTACCGGGAGACGTACACCTTCACCAAATTACAAGCTATACTGTTATAACGTTGCTTTCTTAAGTTTAGTTAGCATTACTTTTCAAAATGAAATCTTTTATGGAAATAGCGTACATTATCTTTCCTTGGAATGTTTTCTGCTTTCTGTGACCACGATGCAGCCCTCCTTAATACTGCTTCCATTAGGTGCCAGGCGGAGCACCTTGGCAAAGGGGGAAAGCTGACTGCCTTAGCTCCCTGTTGGAGACTTTGGAAAGCGCTTCTCACTTACCATGGCCAGTTGGGACTGGAGCTCAATTTCCAGGGCCTGCAGAGTCCGTTTCAGCTCCGTTATCTCATTCTTGGCGGAACTGGCTGCCCCAGCGTCAGTGGAGATCTGGGCCTGCAGTGATGCGCTCTAAATAAAAATAAAAAGCAGTCACCTGGGCTGGTGGGATGAGTGGCAGTGGCGCAGGCTTAGCTGCCCAGCGGTGATCATCTACCTGCTTGTTGAACTGCTCCTCCGCCTCCCTGCGGTTCTGCTCGGCCAGCTGTTCATACTGCGCCCGCATGTCATTGAGTAACTTGGTCAGGTCGGTTCCCGGGGCGGCATTCATTTCTACTGTCACTTCCCCTCCGGAGCTTCCTTGCATAGCCTTCATTTCCTAGCAGAAAGAAAAAAAAAAAAAAAAAGACCGAAGTGATGAAAACAGAAAAGCTACGAACTTCCTAAAATGTATAGTTGAAACTAGGACACTGAAGAGGAAAACCCCCCCCAATCCCACCAAATTCAGATGTAATTCCCTCATTATTACTATTTTTCCTGGTCCTGGTCCATTCAGATAGGTTTTATTTTATTTTTAAAGAATGGCTATGGAGGAAAATAGGTAGGCCGGAGTCTTTTAATAACGCGGGAGGTGTCGCTACCTCCTCGTGGCTCTTCTTCAGGTAGGCCAGCTCCTCGGTGAGGCTCTCGATCTGCATCTCCAGGTCGGAGCGGGTCATGGTCAGCTCGTCCAGAACTTTCCGAAGGCCGTTGATGTCGGCCTCCACCGTCTGCCGGAGGTGCAGCTCGTTCTCATATCTGGAAGGGGCAGCAGTGAGCCAGGAGAATACCCTTCAAAGGGCACATCCCACCTCATATATTCAAGGAGTTTTCTCCTCTGAGCTACTGGATAAACGAAGGCTACTAAGCTTTCTCTTAGGAATTTTTCCCCTGTAAAGAAAAATATGAGCCTAATGTTAATTCTATTGGTGGCTAATAATTTTTATGACACAAATTTCATTCTTAATTTGTCTCTTTTTCTTGTTGGTGAAATGATGTCTTTTCAAGTTTACATTTGGGGTGTTTGTGAATTTAGGTCTTGATCCCCTAAAAGATGTCAAAAAAATTTAGAATAAATTAAGCAGATTGAATTTTACTTTTCCTACAACACTTGTTTTCAAGTCTTCACTTTTCTTACTTCAGCCTGAAGTCATCAGCAGCCAATCTGGCATTGTCAACCTGCAACATGATCCCAGCATTTTCAATAGTGGCAGTAATGATCTAAAAAAGACGAAAATAGTGAATGAATCAGGGATGTTTTTTACCTTGTGTCTGCATGCCCACCTGTGATGGTAGATGCTCCTGAGTTAGCTTTTAAAGGTGAATTGCTTTGAAAACTTGCTTAGTAATGCCACCTACATTGATGACCCTGGTGTATTTGGACTACATCTTTCCGCAAAAAGGTAACCGTTTGCCCAGTTACTGGGAAAGGCATAGAACACAGCTCTCTGCATGCTTTTGCTGCTTTGGAAGATCAGTTATTCTATGAGCTCTTTCAGAAAATAGTGTGAAAAGTGAGCTTCACTTCCTAAAAAGTGGCAAAACACTTTAGGCTCCACCACATTCTTATATAATATTTGCACCAGATTTTCTAAAAAGAAAAATGGTTGTAAAGACTATTCAAATCTAGCAAGACTCTAGAGTATGTCAACCTGCCGGAATCAATCATGAAATAGATTAAGCTAGTTCTGACTCATTGCCATCACTCACATATACATATTAGTTGCCTGTTATTGTATAAATTTTACTCTTATATATAAATATTCAAATTTGAAATGTAAACAGAAAATTAATGTGGTTGGGTGTCATATGTAGTACTGTCATAGTTAAAATACACCAAGTCCCATTTTTCCATATTCGACAGACAAATATGTTTTCAAATAATGCCTTGACTTAAAATCTTCATTACAGTACATGTTCTAAATAAAAGCAAGAGACCGTAGAAACTTAGCAGTGGATAGCGTCTTACCTGATTCTTAAGATCTTCAATTATTGGGTAGTATTTGCTGTAATCTCTTCCAGAGCCACCATCTCCAGACCTGGGCCCATGTTTCTCATACCACTCCTTGATTTTCCTCTCCAGATCAGTGTTGGCCTCCTCCAGGGCTCTGACCTTGTCTAGGTAGTTGGCCAGGCGGTCATTGAGGTTCTGCATGGTTTGCTTTTCACCTCCAGAGAAAAGCCCCCCGTCGCCGATACCACCCCCCACACCACCACCATAGCCGCAGAAGCCTCCACTGGCACCGCCACCAAATCCAGAACCCCTGCCGAACCCAGAACCCCCCCCAAAGCCAACTCCAGAGCCTGAAGCTCCTCCAAAACCACTCCCTACTGAGCAGCTACCAAAACCCCCTGCAAAGCCGCCTCCAAAGCCACCGCTCAGGCCACAGCCGGTGGCCCCTCCTCGGAAGCCCCGGGTGGCGGCGCCCCCCAGACCACATCTGCTCCCGCTGCTGAAGCTGCTGCCACCAGCAGACACCCTGACCGAGCTGCTGCCTGCAGCCCGGGAGGAGATTCGAGACGAGCAAGACATGGTGCTCCTGCAAAGGTTTAGCTTGTCCAGGCGAACAGGGGAGGTGACAGTGCAGAGCGTGTTTGCAGGCTGCCTGTTTGGCTCTTATATACACACTTTTAGGGTGTTCCTTTTCCGTGGCCCTTCTTAATCCCTGTTACAGTTTTGCTAATCCGCAATTGGATCATTTCTTTTTCCTGGACCCACTCTACTGGCTCTTTTCCTGAAGCTGGGTCAGAGCCTCGGGGCATTTACTACAACAAGAAAAACCCCACACAAAACGCCAAGGTGGAGCAAAGCAACAAACATTGTTTTATTCAGAATTACAGTTTTACTTTCAGAGGTTTTGGTGACTGATAATTCTTTTCTGAAGGAGTAAGTCTATTAAGTTTACTTCACGATTTCCCACTTGCACGCCCATCCCCAGATTAACAAATGTCATTACAGTGCTTGCTATGATAAGGGACATTTCCCATCGAACCTGTAGCTTTCTGTTTGTAGTCTCTTGAAGTTGAAATTAGCTTCGGCATCAGCATTACGCTTAGATTTACTTGTCTTTCTCTCTGATTATTTCAATCAGCATATTTCTGAGGTTGAAGTTTGTGATAATTAGATATTTTTACTGTTAAAAAGAAAAACTTAAATAATAATAGTCTCCCGTGTATGTGTTATTAGATCTCAGCAACACCTTTATTTGAACAGAGAATATCTAAGAAAGACTGGAAAGTTTTTCAGCAGATTGTTTTATATTCAGATCAGAGTGAACTGTGACTGGTGTGTTGCTACAAAGATTGTGATCTTTCTGATTGCCTTTGAGTCTGCTGTCTTAAGAAACTAAGAAATGATACTGATTTCATCTTTCTTTTAAAGATATCTCAAGAAGGGGATCTGAATCCCTTCTGATAACCAATGTGGTGGAGTTATTTGCAGATACTGAAATCTGGAGTTTCCCCAGCCTACCCTCGGCTCGAGCTTTTCTTTTTTTTTTCCTTTGTTTTGTTTAAAAGACATTTAGAAAAGAGAACCTATATCCACTTCTGATAACTAATGTTATGACGGGGGTCATTATACAGATACTGAGATCTAAAATCCTCCCCAGTTCATTTTTGCTTCCTGTTTTTCTGTCTCTTTGTACTTTAGATTTTTCCATCCGCCTCTGCTAGTAGTTTAAAATTGTGTGTGTGTGTTTAAGACAAATACTGTATGATTCTGCTTACATGAGGTACCCAGTGTAGTCAGATTCAGAGACAGGAAACAGAATGGTGGTTGCCAGGGGCTGGGGAACAGGCATGCGGAGTTGTTTAGTGGGTATAATGTTTTAGTTTTGCAAGATAAAAAGAATCCTGGAGACTGGTTGCACAGCAGTGTGAATGTATTTAACACTACTGAACTGCACACTTAAAAATGGTTAAGATGGTATATTTTATGTTATGTGTATTTTACTACAATTATAAAAAAGTATCTTTTTATAAAAGTATAGATGCTTTCAAAAATATTTCTTGACTGTCTTAGCTTTATGCTCACGTAACTCGCTGACTTTTGTTTATTTAAAACTCTTTATCTTGGCTGTGTCTGGTAAACCACGTGCATGCTTTAATCCTTATATTTGATCATTTGTATCCAATGTTCTGCCTTCTTTTAATTTTTCCTTAGACTGCCTTTGATTGGGACACATTATTAAGTCGGTGGTAATTCCCTTTGCTGTGCAGCTCTCTAGGTTACTAGCTTTTATGTTCTACCTGTCCTGTTTTCACAGGAGTGCTGTGTTAACCTGTCTTATACTCGGGGTGCCACCTCTCCAAGGAGTACAGGGTGTTCTATAAACTTTAAATCATTAAGCTGGGTGTAATTCTCATTACACCCTTCTCAGGTAGGTACAAAAATGCACCAACCAGCACAGTCTGTTGGTCATCTTGCCTCACCCCTCCCCAAAGCCATGGGACCAAAGAAGCCTAAACGCTAATGATTTAATGAAACGTGAATGCCGGAGATGGGAGGAACCATCATTGGGCTTTTCCTTCCTCTTAAAATTATGAAATAGAATCTCTCTATTTTCATAAAGGATGCATTGGGTTCCAAGAAGGTTTAAAGAAAGGAACAGCAGCTAAGCGAAAGACATCTGATAAAACAGAAATTTCTGAGCCGAGGCAGAAAGAGCTTCACGTGGAAAAAATGAGAAAAGACATGAGGCAGCATAGCTGGGTTCTGAATTTTGCTCGGGGTTTTTTTCAGCGGCATCTACGGGGCAGCCTTTCCATTCCGGCAGCTTTAGTGGCCTTATGGTCTGGGCCGTGTGGGCATTTGGGTCTCCATTGAGGAAGCTTGTGATGACCAAGATATTCTATCTTGTGTCTTACTTTTTAGCCTTCTTGTTGATATAATTTTATTATATATAATAAAAACTGATGTAATTTTTAAATTCTCACCCAAGGATATGTTTATTGATGAGAGAGAGAAACATCAGTGTGAGAGAGGAACATTAATCGGTTGCCTTGCATGCTCACCCCCACTGGAGACTGAACCCCAAACCTAGGTGTGGGCCCTGACTGGGAATCGAGCCAGCGAGTTTTTGGTGCAGTGGACGGTGCTCCAACCAACTGAGCCACCCAGCCAGGGCAAAACTGATAAAATTTTAATGCTGACATATGTCTGTTCTTTGTTTTTTTAAAAATTCAACTTCAAAATCAAGTTCTTTTGAGATGCTTCTCTGATACTCCATACTTCAGAAATCACTTCTGGGAAGGGTATTTATTTAATAAATAAAACAGTCATCGCCGCCTCAGATTCTTTGCCTAATGAGGCAGCGTATAAACAAATGGAGAGGTAAACCCACAGGATTTTCTTGTTGGTTAGTATTTCCTTAAATGCAGCTTCATACGTTCTCTCTGTGTATCTGCGTTCCTTTTCTTCTCAGTGGTGAATCTATCAGACTAATCTCGATTCTGTGACTTGCAAACTGTCTAGAACATTGATGTTTAGTGGATTAAAGGATTTCCATCACACATATAAATACAATTCTGTTCTTGCCTGAAGTGTTAGAATTCTTTAGTGAGCACTGGTCTCCATTGTTTTGAGCCATCCCCAAATTGAATACTCTCTTTTATTTGAAATATTGAGTTGCCAGAGTTCACAAGTTAGTTATTGGGATTTCTTTCATCTGTGAAATGAGAGCTTCAAGAATCTGGTTAGATTCCAGTAGAGGAAAAAATGTTCAGAAATGCCAGCTCTGGTGCCTGGCATCCACTCAGTTATATGAAGGTTTAAAAGAAATGGACTAAACCTTATGTATCTGGGCTCCCAGTTCAATGCTGCCCTCAGTGACACGTTGTTTTGAATAGTTTGTTATTAGCAGTTTATTTTTACCTGTAAAGAATCATATAAACTACACATCACTGTAATAATTGCAGAATGATTTGCAAACAGTAACCATCAACATTTTCATGAGATAGATTATTAGCATTCTTAAATTTTCAGATTAATATACTGCATGTTTTTAGATTAGCAGGAAAATCAAATCCTGAAAAGCGTGGCGTTTTGCCCCTGATGCATCTTTAGCATTGAGAATAGACTGAAGTCGGGAAATTCTATCTTCTATTCACTCTAGAGAATATTCTGTTATGTTTTCTAGATAATGGCATAAGATCAGAATAGTTAAGGGAAGTAACTGGACATAGAGTACTTGTTGAGTGTTGGCAGAAGTTTTTGTGGTAGATGGTATGGAAAAAGGAAAACCTTCAATCTAATATGCGTACAGCCTCTTTATAACACCTAACATGTTATAGGTAGATAATAAATAGTCCTTGAATGAACAAAAAACAACATGGCTTGACTTGCTTCGTGAACAGCTTGGGTCACTGACTGCTTCTGTCCTTTATTATGTGTTCTGTGTTTTAAATCTTTATTCTCCACCTTCTGGGTTTGTGATTGTGTGTGTGTGTGCGCGTCTTGGAGGGGTTGTTGGTGAAAGGAGGTGTTGTTTGGGGGGGGGCTGGGAAGGCCGTGCCAGAATCACCTGGGGACTTCCCTGCGGAGAATCACTGTTTCAACCAGTGTCCTGATGGTGGCCACTGTGAGCCTCACCAGGCTCACCTTCCTGGAAGGAAAAAAGACTTTGTAGGAATAAGTGTCCTGAGAAGCAACTCGCAGTGGGTGTGGCACCATCCATAAATCGATTTCAGTCCAGCTATTATTGCCAGACCCCAAAGGAGCTGCAAGCTCCCTACAAAAACAGAGCTGCAATGCACCAGTTCTGCGCCCGTTTCCCTTCCTTCACTCTTTCCTTTTTCTGCATTCTTCCCCCAGCATCCTTTCCCAGTCTTTGTCTTTATAGTTTCAATCAAGGGTACCTGTTCAAAGGTTTCCTTTTCTCCGCCAGCATCTGCTCGGTCATGCCATTTTGCCAAATTATGTTCTGGGAGGAAATGAACTAGTCTGGTCCTTGTGGAGTTTGAACGCTCTATAGTCTCTTTAAACAGCTCAGTTCTTTGCTTTTCCTGAAGATCGTTTAGTTGGTTCATGGAGCATGAAGAGAATGGGTGTGTGACTTTGTAGGGGTTTAGGTGCTTCTGTCCTTCCAGGACCAGAGTCAATATAGATTGAAGCAAGCACAGAGTTTATTGATTATTTTGGCATTCTTCACACCAAATAGACAATAGCTTCCTATTCAGAGAACCCCCGGACATATATAATCCAGATTGTAATGTGAGCTGTCGGCTCCCATTCCGTGTCTGGTCCCAAAGAAGGCGGCTAAAGTTCCCATCTGCTGGGGTGAACAGGGGAGATATGGCAGGCAGACAGGCAGGGCTGGGAGGGGTGGTTAGGGAAGGAAAGTTTGGGAAATGGGAAGCTGAGGATGAGTCAGGCCAACTAAACAGGCTGCAGATTCCTGCAACTGTGGCTTTCTTGGAAGTCAGCTCTTCCCAGAAGCCTCCCTTGGTTTTATACAGAGAAGGCAGAGGCCAGCAGGTGGCGCCAAACCGCACCCAGGACAGGTTGGAACTGTGCAGCGTGAAACTGGAGTAGTTGCCTGGCTAGCTGCACAGGCTTACCCACGGGTTTGGAATAGATTTTAAGTCTATTTTATTACGGTTTAAGAGGTTTTAATTTTGTTTTGCTTCTTACTGTTTTATTATTTTTTTGATATAGATGCGTCTTTACCTTCATGCTTTCAGCTTTTGTTTTTTTGATTTAAAAAGACCTTTATTATTCCTAAATATAAGAACTTCTTTTCTCCCTCTTCTTTTTAATTTGAAGTCTTCAAAAGTTTATTTTCTTATATATATAGCTGCTGTGAGTAAATGCTCCAGTGAGACAAGAATGAAGTGGCGACAGCAGCCACAGTGGCAGAAGGGAGATGAGCATTTCATTAGGGAACAGTGTCGACACACTGGCTACAGTGTAAGAACCAAAGCTCTGAAAATGTCCCCCAGAAGGTGTCTTCTTTCTACAACACAGTTATCATTAAATTTCAAAAATGCTTTCAGAGCTAAGTAGTAAAATTAAGTAAATAAAGAGTCTTATTACTGAGAACACTCTTCATTATTATTATTAAATGAATGAGAACAGTGGCACAGAACCCAAGTGACATAAAATCAAAAGCATTTTCTACCATTCTCGCACTTACTGAGAAAGCTGCATTTCTGAGAACTCACGAATGTTCTCTAAGATTGTAATGTTTTTGTTTCACATAATCTGATGGGAGACCTGATTAGACATTTGACTCTAGTGGCCTCTTGCTAAGATTGCCTTAGAAATAGACAATAAAAGTAATTCAAGGATAATTATAGTGCCCTTAAAGAACCCCAGTCATCTTTCCTGCTTAATATTTTCAGATGAAGCTTGAAGTCAAATTTTCATGGGTGGATTATAATATGGATAATCCATTCATAGAAGACGGAGGGATCAATTAAGTCTCTAGGGGTAATATTAGACCTGAGGAAATTATGTTTTCAGTTCATTTTATTTCCTCTCATTATTAGGGATGAATCCATTAGTCAAGAGAATTATAAACATCAGACGTACTTTGTAATACAAGTGAGTGACTCCATTAATAGAACTTGAATGCTAAGTCAGAATTT
The DNA here is from genome assembly GCF_964146895.1 of Miniopterus schreibersii. Taxonomy (NCBI): domain Eukaryota; kingdom Metazoa; phylum Chordata; class Mammalia; order Chiroptera; family Miniopteridae; genus Miniopterus; species Miniopterus schreibersii. The sequence goes on from NC_138116.1 coordinate 21,922,111, forward strand.
TTGCTTTAACCTTCCTTATATTTGGAATTTTGCTTAAGTATATATTCAAAAGGGAAATGATATTTGAAAATTAATCCTTACAAATATCAAGTATTAAAAAATAAGTTAGCATTTACTCAGTGCTTATTCAATAAATGCACTGTATAATAATTTGTTTAACCTTTATAATGACCACTTGAGAGAAGTATTATTATCTCCATTTTGCATATGAACTTGAAATGTATACATTTTAGCTATTATGAAAGGGCATAGACATTATTAAGGCAGAGTATAGCAGATTGGGGATTTAAGTGAAAGTATTTTCTATTCATTCTGAATTTGTCTCATTTGGAATTGTTGGGAAAGCCTCATGAAAATTTAGATGGAAATGTTAATTTTTAAACATGGACACAGACAATAGTGCAGTGAAGGCCTGGGGTGGGGAGTGGGTGCGGGGTAGAAGGGGGTCAATAGGGAAAAAAGGAGACCTCTGTAATTCTTTCAACAATAAAGATAAATTTAAAAAAAGTTTTTATATAAATTTAGAGCTGTTAGGTGTTCATATATCTGTACCACAGACACAGACATTTTACGTGCAAGACAAGAAATACCATCAGTGATAACTTGCTGAAGGAAGAGAGTTTATTGAACACAAAGAACTGACAACATTTTCTATAAGGTAATCAAATGAGTCATCGCATTTGCATGTGACATTCTTCCAGACGAGTGGGGAGATACCACTATTGATTGCTAGAGATTATGTTTCAGTAACAGAAAGACAAAGGGACAGACATTTTTTTTAGACTTGCTCATTTTTTCTGGACAGATATATATAATGCCTTCTCTTCTCGGAAAGTATTTGGCATATGCTAGCTCTTTTTTTTTTTTTTTTTAAATATATCTTTATTGATTTCAGAGAGAGGAAAGGAGAGAGAGAAAGATAGAAACATCAGTGATGAGAGAGTCATTGATCGAGCCCGCAACCCGGGCATGTGCCCTGCCCGGGAATCGAACCCCGATCGCCTGGATCCTAGGTCGACGTTCAACCGCTGAGCCACACGGGTTGGGCCATGTGCTAGCTCTTGTGTCTCAAGTCAATTGCTTTGAGATTTCTCTTCCAGGGAGTGGAGCCTGGTGCTCAGTATTTTGCTGCGTTGGTCTACCTCCTCAAGAACTTTCTTAACCACTATGGCTTTGGTCGGATCTGAAAATTAAAATTTAAAAGGAGATTTTAGAGAGTTGAGAAAAGACAAATAAGATCACAATAGCTAAAATGCGGAAACAACCCGAGAGTCCACCGATGGGTGAATGGATAAAAAACATGGTATAAACATATAAAGGGATATGATTTGGCTCTAAAAAAGGAAGGAACTTCTGATACATGCTACGGCATGGACGAAGCTTGAGGATATTATGCTGAGTGAAATAACTCAGTCACAAACGCTGTATGATTCCGCTTTTATGAAGTGCCTAGAGCAGTGAAATTCATACAGAAAGTAGAATGGTGATTTCCAAGGGCTGAGGAGGAGGGGATGGAGAGTTACTGTTAATGGCTATACAATTTCAGTTTTAGATGTAAAGAGTTCTAGAGATAGATGGTGGTGATGGTGACACAAGAATATGAATGTACATAATGCCACTGAACTGTCCACACAAAAATTGTTAAGATACTGCATTTTATGTTCTGTATATTTTACCACAATAAATTTTTTAAAAGGAATAATAAATTATATCAATGAAAGGAATAATAGGATTTTTATATAGGATGAACTATGCACAAATACTTAGACTCATTTTTTCGTGAATTTTGATTTCTTGATTAGCTAAAAACATGGTGACGTTACTTTGTTCAAAATTTAGAACACATCACTAAAGTTAGACATCTAGCACACACTGATATCTACTACAAATCTTTGTTATATTTATTCTTATATATAATATATAACGTGTATATTCTAATAAAAGCAATCAAGCTGTGCATTGAAAATGAAGTAGTATAGCATAAACGTAGAATTTACTTTTAATTACCTTTGACTTGACTGCCCATGTTTCCAGACCCATAGTCTTTAGACTTGTAACCTCCAGACTTGCAAGCCCTATAAACACATATTGTAGAAAACATCACAAAAGAATGAGCTGGAGAGAACCCCTTCAATTCTAGATTCGCTATTATGTCTTCTTCAGATGTTTGGTGAGCACATTTCAGTGGGTTACCTCTGCTTTAGCCCCGAGAGGTGAGTCTTACATTTTCATACCTTAAATACAGGGCTTGTTGCATTTTGGTTTTATAAGATATTGCTAATGTGTATCTTGGCAGTAGGGTATCACGTTTGATATTTAGAGTCTATGATAATAAATGTGGTCATTATCAGTTTATGTTCACTTCCCAGAGATCTAAGTGTCACGCCCATTTCAGTATATTACTTCTCTGTAAGTTATTTTACCTACCCATCCTCTCCTCCGATGAGGAGGCAGTAGGTCTCGATTTCTTTTTCCAGGAGGACCTTGATGTCCAGGAGCTGCTCGTATTCCAGCTTCTGGCCCTCGGTCTCGGTTCTGACCTGGTGCAGCTGCTCCTCCAGGGCCCCGATCTGAGCCTGGATCTGGGCGAGCTGCGCGCAGTAGTTGCCTTCGGTCTCGGTCAGGGAGCACTCCAGGGAGTGTTTCTGTAGGAAATGATGGAGACACTGAGACAGATTTGCAGATACACAAGCTTGCTTTGCTGTAGTATGACTTTCTCCTCTTGCTCACTTTGCCTATAACCGTTTTAGATTTCACATGGCCACGTGGTTACGAAGACTCTGTGACACTCTTAAAATGAGCAAGTCTTTTCGGTAGAATGAGCTTGAAGACATCGATGTTGCTGTTTTAGCTGTTCTACGTTAAACCCTATTATCTTTGTGTTTTCAGTTAATCGCATAAAATAGCGTATGCATAGCTTCTCAACATGGGTAAGAGCTTTCAAACCAGCTGGCACATATTTAAAATGAGAACCCAGGAGACGGTCAGGAGCTGCCCTTTCCTACCGTGGCTAAGAGAGACTGAAGCTCAATTTCCAGGGTTTGGAGGTTGCGCTTCATCTCGGTCAGCTCGTTGCGGGCGGAGGTCGTGGCTCCCACATCCTCGGAGATCTGCTGCTGCAGCGAGGCGCTCTGAAAGGCAGGAGCGAGGAGCGGGCCTCAGTCGTGTGACACCACCAGGATCCAGCAGGCTCGTGTTCCCAAGACTCACCTTCTCGTTGAACCAGGCCTCGGCGTCCCGGCGGTTCTGCTCGGCCAGCGCCTCGTACTCGGCCCGCATGTTGTTGAGCAGCAGCGTGAGGTCCACCCCGGGCGCCGCGTTCATCTCCACGTTCACGTTGCCCCCGGCCGTGCACTGCAGGACTTGCATTTCCTGCAGGCAGGCAAGTGTGCAGCTCAGCTGTGCAGGGATCTCATAGAAGGTCTGGAAAGCCTAGCTTGGGGAGGGCTCTTAGCATTCACCTGGCCCCGTCTCCCAGGCTGTGCAATGAGCTCCCTCTGCATTTTCTGTTTGCTGCCCAGTGGATGTCTAACTGCCAGTGGCAGGCAACTCTGCCTCAGGAAATAGCCTGTTTCATTCTTGGAGTTTTAATTGTCCCAGGGGCCTTTCTTAGGATGAACCCAATTCCAGCTCCTAAACTGCAGGTCATTGATCGGTTTTACTTCTGCTGCGCAGGAAAAGTCTTAATTCCTTTTCTCAATGAAAGCCCTTGAAATATTTAGAATGAGTGACCCATTAGCTCTGATTCTGCTCATTTATAGCACACATGTCTCCACCGTGATAGGCTGGTCATTATTCCGCTTTGAGACCAGCTTTGAGCTTGTTCTGTGCTCAGCTGTTTCCTGAACACAGCGTGAGCATGATGGTGATGGTGGTGGTGGTGGGGGGACCAAGCCTGAATAACTCTGAACAGTTGAAATAACTATGAATAAATATTTATGTTTATATATTATTTATAATCATACACTTATTTATTTATCATTAGTAAAGGAAGAACATCATCTTCTAAAGAATCCTAGCTGTCTATGGAGCTATTAAGCTTACACTGACATTATAGCGTCTTGATGGTCTTTGGTGTCAAACCAATCTCTACGTGCATTTTGGTTCTGCCCTGCAGTAGCAGGTGAACTTGGGAATGTTGCTTAACTTCAAGTTTCAATTTTCTTATCTGAAAACTGAGGGTAAAAAAAAAATATCCTTCTGTGTGTTGTTGAAAGGTGTGAACTAGTAGTAAGACCAGCAATACTACCTGGCGTGTAAATACGAAATAACTGCTAGTTATTATGATCATTATGGTCATCATAGAGGTTGGAATCAGTTTTGCATATTATTTCATGTTATTCCATCCAAGGCGTGTGCTGTTGGGATGCAATGAGTCAGTTCTAAGATTGTGGATGGCAGCCACCGCTGCTGAGACTGTGTACAACTGAAACAACGTGGGCCAGCTTACGACTTTGCTGCAGGAACCCTCCTCCCCACCCACGTCCCAGGTCCCAGATGGGTCCTGATGACAGTAACGAGGCTTTCTTTCCTCCTTGTACCAAGTCCCTCAGGTGATTCTAGCATTCGTTCCTCCCTGGTGGTCCCCATACCTTCTCCCTCTCTGGGTGGCTTTTTTACTCTGAGGATTTAGGGAAAGTTTCCCCAGTTCAAGCAGAAAAAGAAAACGATAAAAGAATGCATGGAGGTTTGTCTGTGAGTCATTAAAAAAACCAACTGCATTCAATTTGCCAAATGCCGTTCTTCAAATAGTTAGATTTATAAGACAGCTTCATGACTAAGCAAGCAGCATTTTTAGCTTGATCTTCTCCTTTACGCATTTGTCTTGACTATAGAAGTTTTTTAGTGGTTTAAAAACATCAAATTCTTTTTCAAAGAATAAAGATATTCTCAGAAAACAGTGGTTCTGATAGCAATCCCGAAGGTGAGACTGGAGTAGTGGCTGTATGATCCGATTTAGAATCTAGCTTCCCACGGTGACCACTTTGGATGTATACTATTTATTTAAAAGTATAAATTTTGATATAACAGTTTAATTTCAGTCTCATCATTTTTATAAGCCTTACCTATTAAGAATATGTATTAAGTATATATATACTTTTAATGTGTGTATGGAATAAATATTAAAGTGTTTTAAACCTGCCACTGTTATATAGAAATTTAGATCTAGTTTCCTTAGGCTGTCCTTTAAGTATACATCTTTTATCTAATTAGATGTCATCTTTTAAGTATGCCATTTGAACTTAGCTATAATTATCTAGCCAAACACTGCTCTTATAACCCTGATTGGTCTGGAAAACATGATTCTTTTTTTTTCTTCCCATGGGAGACAATGAGAGAGCAAGGGTGAATCTGCACAAACACTTCACCACTTCTAAAGACAGCTCAGGCCTCCTGTCTGTCTGACGGTTCGTTAGGACCAATTTCTGGTTTAAGAAGTCAAGTACATGACCTCCTGTCAAGAAGACAGTGTCTGCAGAGGGATGGCAAAATGTAGACATTCCTCCCTTACCTCCTTATGGTTCTTTTTGAGGTAGGTCATCTCCTCACTCAGGGTTTCGTACTGAATCTCCAGGTCTGTTCTGCACAGGGTTATTTCATCCAGGACCCTGCGCAGCCCATTGACGTCGCTCTCTACGCTCTGGTGAAGAGCCAGCTCATTTTCGTACCTTAAAGAGTGTTAATGATTTTCCAATTTGTCACATGGTTGGAGAAATAGTCACCAATCAATGATCAAATTCTAGAGGTCTGGAATTTTGAGGTGGCAGATTTGGCCACAAGAGACATTTTCAAAGTTTATTGTATGATAATTATCATTTTCTTTATGTCGAGGTATTTCTTTAACAGAGAAAGAAGTAGGGTTATTAAACACTACTTTTATAGCAGTTCATACTTTATGTTTTTATGGCAAAAATTTTAAAAAGGAATACTATTCGGTTTATTTTAAATCCAGGTGTTTTACAGTGCTGCAATACGAGTTGGTAACATTTAATGGAGGGATCAAAAAATAAATTCAATTTAATGCTTCGCATTAATCTCCATGGATTCTTTCACTGTGAGAGGCTACTTACTTGAGCCTGAAGTCATCAGCTGTCAGCCTGGCATTATCGATCTGCAGAACAGCATTAGCATTGCTGGTGGTGGAAGCGATGATCTAGAAACAGGGAGTTCGATTTTTTTAAAAGTAATTTATCACGATCAATTAGAAACACCCAAAAAGTGGTGTTTGTTTAGATTAGGAAATGGAAATAATCAAAATTAACATAGTTACTGGACAGTGACATTTGAAATCATGAGGTTAACCAACTGAATCTACTTAGTGCTTATTTCCAAAGCTAAATCGAAATTCCTTTTAAGAAATTACAGGTAGAGATGATAAACGTTTTTAGTATTCAGTGAGGAGAGAAAAAGGGCATTTAGAGATGGAAGCTCATAAAAATGATTGCGAAGTGTAACTTCTTACCTGACCTTTGAGATCATCGATGATAGGGAAATATCTACTGTAGTCGTGATCAAGACCACGGCAAGAACCAGGCCCAAATTTCTCGTACCAGCCCTTGATCTTCTGCTCTAGGTCCGCGTTGGCCTCCTCCAGAGCACGCACGTTGTCCAGGTAGGAGGCCAGGCGGTCGTTGAGGTTCTGCATGGTCACCTTCTCATTGCCGGAGAGGAGGCCCCCCTCATTCACAGTAAAGCCAGCACAGGAATTGCTGCCGCTGGCGTTTCCTCCCAATGCGCTGCCCCCGAAGGCACAGGAGAAGCCACTTCCAATTCCAGGCATGCTGCAAGCATTTCCAGCCCCAAAGCCGGCTCCCCCACCCGAGAGCCTGACAGATCCTGCGGTGGGACGGGGACAGGCCCTCCTGGAGCCACTGGGAAGTCGGAGAGACATGGTATCCGGGCAAGCGCGCTGCAGAGCTGCTCCTGGGAATGCCACGGTGGGATGCCTTCTCCTCTCAAGTGTTTTTGTTTGCCTTTTATAGACAGTTCTCAAGTGTGTTCTGGATGATATTCTGCCTACACAGAATAAAACATGGCTTGCCAGCCTCAGCAAGTTAGCATAATTGGATGATTTTTCCTAATTAGTAACTGACTTTGCTGGGCTCATTTCTGTAGGAGGGCAGTTGCCCTCAGGTTGGTGGTTATCTGAGAAATGGGTCTGGGTGGAGCAATTTCAGGTTCCTTATTACATTTTAAAATTGTGAGTGAGTCATTCTTTACTTCCCTCCTTAGAAGATAAAACTCATCAGTCCACCTCACCATAAAAATCTGGCGTCATGGTTTTGGGCTATTTATGCCCAGGCAGATTTTGATGATTTTGAAGCTTTTTCTTATTTTATTGTTACAATTCTTCCCACTTAAGTAGAGAACAGAACTGGAATCATGATTTCCCCAACCTGGTCCTTCAATTACCTGTCCTGCCTCCATACTCTCTTGCCCCTGTATCCGAGGGGATCTAACTTCCATTTTGGCTGACGTGTGTCATATTTTGTTGACACTTACTTATGTGTAGGGATAGCTACCTTCTCTTATCCATTTTGGTAATTAGGAACACACCCCTAATTGCAGTTATGAGTTGTGGGAGTTTGGAAGGACATTAACTTATTTCCTGACCCAGCAAAATTTGAAACAATCCCAGAAGCAAATATTTCATCTGTTTTTACTTCATTGTGGTTTAGCTTAGGTGAAAGTCATCAGAAAATTAACTACTTGCTGAGTGTGGAACACCATATATTTATTGAAAACACTAAATGTTATGGAAAATTTTGAAAAATCTGGAAATTGGCTTATGGACAAAATTTCCATGAACTTTTATGTGACACTGTTGTGAAATATGGGTTCATTCATTCAACACATATTTATAAAACACCTACTATGTGCCAACCACTGTTCTGGGCACTTGAGATAAGTAGAATAATGCATTATTTATCCTTTTGTGGCTGGCTTATTTCCTTTAGTATAACGTCTTCAAAGTTGTGTCACGCGTCAGGATTTTTTTAAAGGCTGAGTAATGATCCATTGCATGCATATACCGTATTTTGTTGATTCATTCAACAGTAGGTGAACACGTGGGTTGCATGAACCTTTGGCTATTGTTGATAATGCTGATATGAGCATGGCAACCACCATTTTATTCTCTGCATGAAAACGTTCTTGACGTAAACCCAGCAGCATCTAAGAGTTCAGAGTAAAATGCTAACGTCCTTTCTTACCTTCCTCTCTCTTCTATCTTCCTTTCTCAGGTAACTATAGTTTACCCTTCCAGAGGTTTGCACCCTTCCAGATGTTTTTCATGCATTTGTGTTCATACATAGCACGTAAACACACATGCCCAGGTGAGACACCTGTGTTATATGTGATGTTCTGTAACCTGCTTTGTTCACCTTATGTGCCTTAGAGCATGAATAGGTAGGTGCCTAATGTGATGGAAACTGCTGGTTGGTCCCCAATTTTCACCTGGGTAATAGCTGCCCAAAGAAAAGACTGGTTTCTCCACATTTTTTTGCAGTTAGCTGTGGTCATGTGATTAAGCTAGCCAATGTGATGTAAGCAGAAGTATATGTGGTATGTTCTAGAGACTTCATCTAAGACGAAGCTGACACCGGTCTGTCCCGTCTTCTCCCTGCTGAAATGGGTGTGATGGGTAGATAGGATGGCCGGAGCTTCATCTTGGACCATGAGCCAGGGCCACATCCTGGTATGGCAGAGTGGAAGCTGACAGGAACCCGAGTCCCTGAGGATTCTCTGGTGCAAAGCTACCATCCCAGCCCTGAATAGCCTACCTCTGGATTTGTGTGTGTGAAAGAAATAAACTTCTATTGTGTAAAGTCTTGTTATTTTGTTAGTTACTCAGGGCCAAACCAGTATTAAGTAATTGGTTTAACCACTATCTTATTAGGGGACTTTCAGATTGTTTCCAACTTTTTGCTATTACTAATAATGCTGAACATGCTCTCATTTTTCTTCAGGGTAGATGCCTTTTTTGTTGGATTTATTGAGGTTTAATATAGGTACAGTAAAATTAATCTTAAATATACAATTCTATGAGTTTTGGCAAACACAGTCATGTACCCCCCACCACAATCAAGATACAGAACAATTCGTTACCCCCACCCCTAAGTCCCCTCATAACGCTTTGTAGTCAACCTCTCCCATAGCCCCAGCTCCAGGAAAATGCTGATCAGTTTACTGTGTCTTTAATTTTGTCTGTTCCAGAACGTCACATAGATGGAATCATACAGTATGCACCCCTGGGAAGGATTACATGCAAAGAACTTGAGAAAACGAAGAGAAGAAAAACAAAGTCTAGCCTTTTTATTTTTTAATTTTTAAAAATATATCTTTATTGGTTTCAGAGAGAGGAAGGGAGAGGGAGAGAGAGAGATAGAAACATTGATGATGAGAGAGTCATTGACAGGCTGCCTCCTGCACACCCCCGACCACGGATGGAGCCCGCCACCCGGGCATGTGCCCGGTGGGGAATCGAACCCCGATCTCCGCTGAACCACGCCCGGCCAGGCTAGGCTTTTTATTGTTAAGAACAGAAGTGAATGATTTCCTTGGGTTATTTAGCCAATGGGATTTTGCAAAGGCAGGCTTTTAAAAATAACAACCCCTTTCCCCCCATTATGGTGTTTTAGAAGGCACTCGCTGCTCCATTGTAATATTGCTTATTTTAGAGGATTTTTCTTCAACCGAGTGGACCCTCAGGGAAAGGACATTGCCAAGTTGATCTAGCTCCTCGACCACTGTTTTAATAACAGTTTCTTCTTTTGAGTCTAAAATAAAATAAACGAAAATTTAGTGCTCATTCTCAACAGGTTGAAAGATATTTAGTTACGATGGGTAAGCATTTTAAAAACGGTGTCTGCAATTTGTAGTAAATGAAGATATTAATACTGTGTTTGAATTCTATGCTCAGCAAGGCCTGGGCTGTCTTTCTTTTTTGTATTTGCCACTGTTTTTAGAGCAATGTGTATTTGAAAGCATAAGTGAAACATGGATTAAACCATATAAGTGTCAAGCAAGGACAGGCCTGGAGCAACTAATGTCTTCTTTTAAACATCAACTTGCCCTAGTTTTGTGGTTTAAAATAAAGTAGCTCTACTATCAAAGCACTGAAACTTTGAAAACAACAGTCTCTAAGTGAAAAAGATATTGGGGGACTGGTTTCTCTTGTCAGTAATTTCATAATTTGACCACATTTGTTCTATAGGAATGTGAAATACAAATATTCAGAACTGTCTTAATGAATTACCCTTAGCCCTTTGTCCACTAGAACTCAATTTAGAAACAATCTTATTTAACTTACAAGTAAGTGACTGATTTAACACAACTGCTGGAGTTTAAAAGAGTTACAACAAGTGAAAATCCTCCTATACCTTTGACTCGATTTTCGGAATTTACGGGCTCACATCCTTTCGATTTGTAACACGCGGACTTGCTCTTTCTGCGAAGAGAAGAGTCAGTTATTGCATTTGTTCGTTAAGGAGCTCATAAATAACTATGAATCGGGAATAAAAGGTTTGGATTTCTAGTGTCAATAAGATCAAAATTCTTATGTTTTACAGACATCAGTAAATTTTTCATGACTTCACTATGGTGAAAGAAGAGATTAAACGAATGTTTGTGAGAAAAATTCCCTGGTGGTCAGATATTCTCTCCTTCATCTAGCGCCACAGGGACTCCGAGCTCTCATTCTGACTTTTCAGTCAATCCCCCTGCCGGCGAACATGTTTCACGTGCCCGCTGCGCAGAAGGCACTAGACTATGTGCTGCAGAAAATGCGGAGCCAAGATACAAGCAGTTCACACTGTTGACAATAAAATGAGGCATATGCAAGTAAAAAGTTACCTATAGCATGGCATGGAAGGTGCTGGAAGAGGAGTGAAAAGTGAGTGGCGTAATGAGCACTTTGCTCGAAGGAGGGAGCAATCACTGTTGGGTCCTTAGGAGAATAGCTGTAGACGGCTGGCACTAGCCTGGGGAGGTGCGTGAGGAGCTCCTCAGTCATGATGTGACCGTGGGCAAGCATTGAGTAACAGCTGTTGGTCACCGAGTTCCTTTTGTGTGCAACCACTGTCACGAGTGCTTTACCTACGCGGTGAGGCACTATTGTTTAAAGTATTTTGGAGTATGATGTTGGTGTTATCATAGATTTACCAATAAAGAAATGGGGTTTAAAGAGCTTAGGCAACGTGCTCAGATTCACCCAAAGGTGTCATTCAAGCCCAGGTTTTCAAGTTTAAGGCCGTTACTCTTGGCTGTCGAGCTACTGGCAACTTCTCCATTGAAGTCTTTCTGTAGCTTCATTGCTCACCTTTCAAGTGAAAATGTAATGACCCACTCGATACAGGGTGAATGTGTGGTAACTAATCAAGTAAAAATAAGTGTGTTGTTATGAGAAATGTGCTTCAACGCCAAATCACAGAAAGCAACTTTCCTTCTGGATTGGAGTAGAGGAAGCATTCACCATTCAATATTTAAATGTCCTATATATTACTATAGATACAAATATTTTACATACTTAGAAATTGGATTTCACTGCCTGTTTTCATTTCATTCAGTTGCAATAATAAATTTCTGAGGCCATGTACGGGCACAATCTTTAGGGTAGGACATTCCAGGATATAATATTAGTATCCATGTATACTGAGAAAACCTAGTTGATGTGAGATTAATTTTTAATTACTAGATTATTTTTTCACAAGTTAATATTTACCTTCCTTCTCCATTTATTAATGTGCAATAAGTTTCAATTTCTTTTTCTAAAAGTATTTTGATATCTAGGAGCTGTTCATTGTCCAGCTTCTGGCCTTCTGTTTCTGTTCGGATCTGTTGGAGCTGCTCTTCCATTGCCCCGATCTGATCCTGGATCTGCTGGAGCTGGAGGCAGTAATAGCCTTCGGTCTCTGCCAAGGAGCATTCGTAGGAATGTTTCTGAAAGAAGAGCAGAGCAAGGCTTGCCTGTAAATAGCACGTTCCAATTTTACACATTCTCAAGGTAGAAGGAAATATTCATATGGGGTCTAAACCTTTTCAATCAAAATCAGCATTAGCAGAGTAAAAAAAAAAATTCTTTCCTTTTCATTGAAAAAAATTTCTTTTTAAAAATTTTTGAGGTTGATGAGACAGAGCAATGTTTATGAACAAAATTCTTGGAATTTAATATATTTATACATATATTTAATATATTAATATATTTATATTTTCAGTTATATAGACTTTGTTATCTATTTTGTTATATAGTACATATATTTACTTATACACGCAGACACAGATATTCAAATCAGTGGTGATTCCTACAGACCGTGGCCACGAGGGACTGGAGTTCTATTTCCAAGGTTTGCAGACTGCGTTTCAGGTCCATCAGCTCATTCCTGGCCACTGAGGCTGCTCCTACATCGTCAAAAATCTGCTGTTGCAGCGAAGCGCTCTGAAGCATAACGGTCAGAAGAGTTAGTGATGAGCCCGGAGGTCTATTGAACAAGAAAGCCCTTGGCGTGTGATTTGCCACAGACGTACCTTCTCGCAAAACCAGGCCTCTGCCTCTTTGCGGTTCTGCTCAGCCAAGTCCTCATACTCGGCCCTCATGTTGTTCAGCAGAACAGTGAGGTCCACTCCCGGGGCTGCATTCATCTGCACATTCACATTCCCCCCTGCTGAGCACTGCAGCACCTCCATTTCCTGCGAAAGGGGTCAGTGTTGATGCTCAAGGTAGAATTTTGAGAATGGCCCTGCTGTGAAATGAACAGAGGACTCGAGGGAGGAAATCTGGTGCTGTACAAAGTCACCGTGCAGTGTCCTTACCTCCTCGTGATTTTTTTTGAGGTAGGCCAGTTCCTCGCTGAGCGTTTCCCACTGTATCTCCAGGTCGGTTGTACAAAGCGTCAGCTCATCCATCACTCTGTGCAGACCGTTGATGTCGGCCTCAACATTCTGGTGCAGAGCAAGCTCACTTTCATACCTGCAAAGGTTATTAAAGAGCTTGAGAACTATAATCGCAGGCAGGTGCAAAGGGTACCTTCTTCAGACATTTCAAGTACTGACAGATACAATGTCTGTACAGACTGCTGAAGCTGCTTACGATGGCAAAGTCATGAATCCCCTTGGAATCCCTACTATCTATGAATATTATTTTGGAGGAGTTGTTTTTCAGAGTTGAATAAAAAATGTTGTTTATAGTTTGTGATGGCTTTTAAAAAATAAGGACACATTTAATTTAATTTATTCAGTGATCTAGTCTGATTTTATAAAAACATGTTGGTTTTAAATGCAAAAGATATGTTCTTTATTCAAAATATAGTATTTTTACCTTTACTATAATCAATGACTTTATTTTTACCTACTTCAGCCTGAAGTCATCAGCAGTCAGTCTGGCATTGTCATTTTGTAGAACAATGCTGGCATTACAGGTGGTCACAGAAATAATCTAAATAGGGTAGATTGTGCAAAATGTTAAGTTCCAAAAGTCAAGGAAAACTCCAGATTTAAGAGTAATTCTTATCTTCTTAACCCATCAAACATCTATTTTAGTACATTTTTTCTACATTAAAGACATCTGGATTTTCCCCTGATAATAAATGTCTAGAACTTAAGAGCCAAAGTGTAAGTTTTATAATCACGAATACTTTTATTACTCTTGATTAAAAACGATGAGCTAAATATAAGATCAACAAAGCGACTATATTTACTTTAAAACTATTTCTCTTTCATCACTTAATTCTACAAATTTTCATTATCAGGCCCCAAGCACTAGGAATATAGAGTGAACAAATTCTACATTTGCTATTTTGTCTTTTTTAGGTTATGGACACCTCAAGTCTACAGTAAAAGGATGCATATCCATCTTTCTTACCTGCCTTTTGAGATCTTCTATGACTGAGGAATATCTACTATAGTCTTGATCAAGTCCCCGGCAAGAACCAGGCCCATATCTCTCATACCAGTCCTTGATTTTCTGCTCAAGGTCTGCGTTTGCTTGCTCCAGAGCTCCCACATGGTCCAGGTAGGACGCCAGGCGGTCATTGAGGTTCTGCATGGTCACCTTTTCATTCCCAGAGAGGAGACCATGCTCATTTCCAAGAAAACCAGCACAGACACCACTTCCCAGGCCTCCACCACCGCTATAGAAACTGCCTCCAGAAGAAACGCTCCCAAGACTACAAGGAAAGTTGCTTCCTGCTGCTGACCCACTGCACACACTCCCAGCCCCGAGGCCTGTTCCTCCACCAGGCAGCCGACCAGAGCCAGCTCGAGAGCAGACCCGCCTGGATCCACTAGAAAGCCGAAAGGACATGGTGACAGCACAGCTGAGCGACCCTTTCTCAGAGAGGAGCAAAGCCAAAGTACACCACCCGTAGTAGTTAGTCCCATTGGCCTTTTATAGGATTCAGTAAGTCATTTCAGTTTTAATTATGCCGATTTATAATCAAATGTTACTCACACTCTAATTGTTGTTTTTCATAACTGGGTGATTGACAATACTGTCCAGTCTGTAGGTGGAAAAGTGCCCAAGGATGTCTGTATACAAAAAGGTGCCAGGTGGAGTAATACTGAATCATAGTTTCAAAGGTCAAACTTAAATATGAGTAAAAAAGTAGCTTTTTGACCTCTGGAATAGATTCCAGTTTTTTCTCTCTATATAACAAAAATTTAGTAAGTCAGGTGAGAAATGTCTACTGCTTCTGTCCTGCAAATGTTTATGGAGTATGTCTATTATTCATGCTTTATTAAATGTTTTCTTTCTTATCAAAATCAGATACTTTCAATATATAGTGATCCTTTGGTGGTGGGAGTTTTTTAACTGATTTTTTAAAAATTGAAAACTGAAATAACAGAAGTTCTGTAGTACTTTGCTTATCAATTTAACTAAAAAGAATGAATATGTGGCCTTGACAGAAAGTTATTTGTATTGAGATTTCTTGGTTGAGTCCAGGAGGAGAATGTCCATTCAACTAACTTCTGAGTCTCCAAATAATTCATTTCTCTACCTCAAAAATATTGTTTACTGCCTTTTAGTTTAAATTTATGTATTTAAGGCATTATAAATTATGTTGAGAAGAGAGTAATCAATTTTCATATTGATGAGTGGGGAGTTAAATAGATGGAGAGGGGTGCTTTCGTTATTTCCTAGAAGGCCAGTAATTTGGTGCTCTAAGTAGAATATTAGTTGTCACAGATAAGCAGGCTTTTCATTCTCTTGCCTTGCTGTACATAGGAAGTTAACCTGTCTGGTTGGGCGTTATTTCCCTATTGGGCAAATGAAAATAATAATGTTGAACAGTCTCAAATGAATGTTGAGCTGTTCCAATAATGAATGACTATAAAACAGTCTGAAGGGCACAAACATTTTGTAAATGTTAATTACTTAAATTATTATAATAAAGTGGCCATGTCAGAAGGGTCAGGTCTCTATCACTTATAATGATACAAATTGATTGGTTGACTAATTATGGGGTTGGATAGTTTTGAAACAGTAATTTTTTCTGAATGAGATTTTTTTCAAGGTCGTGGACATTGACTAGCTTGAAAACCCTCCAAAGTTATTGTCCCTGAAAGATATGGGACATTGGGTGGCCCAGAATGCATGGGTTTTTTTGACCAACGTATTTTAAGATAATTAATGTAAAACTGTAACTCAGATCACTGGCACGTGTTTAGAACAACGTGTGATAAGTTAAGAGTTGCAGCTCATATTCAGAGACTTGTTACTGATTTTGTTGGGACCTGGTCAAAATTTTAATCTTTTGCTCCTATCTCCCATTAATAAAACAAGAAAAAGAGAGTATTTAGTTAGTATAATGGTTTATAACTCTTGAGTTTCTTGGATAAGAGGTATTATGAGACTGCAAAGTATTATTAACATAAACTGCTGGTCTCTAGATATTTTATAAATAATAATTAACTTGCAATCTTTTGTGAAATAAGTTAAACATGTATTATTAGAACCATTTTGGAGATGAGTTGACTCTGAAGCTAAGTGGCAACATAGATCACAAAACATTTTTATGTCCATGCAGGACTGGAATGTCCTGATGCTTAGCTCCTGGAAAGGCTGTCATCTGTTATTCATAAAGGCAACTGTCTTGAATTTTCTTAATCATAAACTTCCTCTAAACTAATAATTTAGCTTTAGCCCTTTCTGCAAGAGGGAGATAGACTTCACAAACCCTCTGGGCCATTTCTATCCATGTATTTCTTCCCTGAGAGGTTATTTTATTCATGATATATGGATTCAGCCACATATTATCATTTTTTTTCAGAATCTATTAGGTATTAGAACATTCATTATATAATGTGCATATCATACTTGAATTAAACTTTAGGTTATGCAGCGTTAATGTCTGCTTATCTCGGGATGAAGTTTTTCATTACATCCTCGTATTCCAATGATCACACACTGATTTTCCCCCTGATAAATTTAGTGTTTAGCTTCAAATATGCTTCAAAATCCCTTGCCATTATTTAAAATTCATATTCTACATTTGTTAGCTGGGTTTAGAAATGTATTTTTCTTGAACATGAACGCCGTTTGTTGGGTCCCTAAACTCCTAGTTATTTTCCCCCGAGAATCAGGCCCTGGTGTGCTAATCCCGCCCGCAGGATGGCTCCCCAGGTTGCCTGGGAAGGAGGCGCTGATGGCTTTGCTTAGCCTCGGACTCAGTGGAGCTAGAACATTCGTGTGTTTGTTTCTACCCCTGCCCTTGCTAGAGGGAAGGGGCAGTCATGAGTTCTCCCCGGCACGGTGCTGTGTTGTGGTTAAGCACACCGATTGGGAGCCACAGCTTTTTAATCCACAAATCTACTGATGGACACTTGGGCAGCTTCCAAATCCTGGTTATTGTGACACCATAAGAACATAAGAGTGCGTATTTTCTTTTGAATTAGTGTTGTGTCTTTTTTTTCAGATATATTCCCAGAAGTGGAATTGTGGGTCATAAGGCAGTTGTGTTTTTAATTTTTTGCCGAAAGTCCACACTGCTTTCCACAGTGGCCACACCAGTCTGCATGCCCACCAGCGGTCCCCGAAGGTTCCCACTGCTCCACACCCTCGCCAGCACTTGCTGTGTGTTGATTTATTGATGGGAGCCATTCTCGCAGGTGTGAGGTGATATCTCATTGTGGTTTTTATTGATATTTCTCTGATGATTAGTGATATTGAGCATCTTCTCATGTTTATTGGCCATCTGTCTGTTCTCTTTGGAGAAGTGTCTGTTCAGACCCTTTGCCCATTTTCTAATTGGGTTGTTCATTTTTTTGGTGTTGAGTAGTGTAAGTTCTTTATACATTTTGGATATTAACCCCTCATCGGATGTATCATGGGTGAATATGTTCTCCCATTCAGTGGGTTGTCTTTTCATTTTGTTGATGGTTTCCTTTGCTGTGAAAAACCTTTTTAGTTTGATGTGGTTCCATTTGTTTATTTTTTCTTTTGTGTTGCTTGCCTGAGGAACGATATCAGAAAAAAATATTGCTATGAGAAATGTCTGAGATTTTACTGCCTATGTTCTCTTCTAGGATTTTTATGGTTTCAAGTCTTACATTTAAGCCTTTAATCCATTTTGAGTTTATTCTTGTGCATGATGTAAGAAGGTGGTCTAGTTTCATTTTTTTTGGCATCTATTTGTCCAGTTTTCCCAACACCATTATTGAAGAGACTGTCTTTATCCCATTGTATGTTCTTGCCTCCTCTGTCAAATATTAATTGATCATAAAGGTGTGGGTTTATTTCTGGGCTCTCTGTTCTTCTGTTCCATTGATCTATATGCCTGTTTTTGTGCATATAAAAAAGAAATCTTCAGTTTCTTTCTTCAGTGTTTTATAATTTTCTGAGTACAGATCTTTTATATCCTTGGTTAAATTTATTCCTAGGTATTTTTTTTGATGTAATTGTAAATGGGATTGTTACCTTAGTTTCCCTTTCTGATGGTTCATTATCGGTGTATAAGAATGCAGCTGATTTCTGGATATTTATTTTGTACCCTCCTACTTTACTGAATTCTTTGATCAATTCCAGTACGTTTTTGGCGGAATCTTTAGGATTGTTTACATACAGCATCGTGTCACCTGCAAATAGTGACAGTTTTACTTCCTCCTTTCCAATTGGGTGCCTCTTATTTCTTTGTCTTGCTGACGGCTGTGGCTAGGACTTCCAGTACTGTGTTGAATCAGAGCGGTGGAAGCGGACATCCTTGTCGTGCTCCCGATCTTAAGGGAAATGCTTTCAGTTTTTGCCCATTAAGTATGATGTTGGCTGTGGGATTGTCATGTATGGGCTTTATAATGTCCCTGGCGGGCAGAATCCCCGATGATTTTCACAGTGAGATGTTATGTGGACGCCTCTCCCTGGCTCTGGTACTGTGAGCTGGGGAGCTGGCGAGGCCACACTCTCCTCGGGGGAACCTTTGCTGCTGAGATGGCCCTCTGGGATCTCAGCCGCCTCTTTGTCGCTGAGATAGGCCCCTGGGGTCTCAGCCTCCCCTTTGCCGCTGAGATAGGCCCCTGGGATCTCAGCTTCCTCTTTGCCACTGAGATAGGCCCCTGGGGTCTCAGCCTCCCCTTTGCCGCTGAGATAGGCCCCTGGGATCTCAGCTTCCTCTTTGCCGCTGAGATAGGCCCCTGGGGTCTCAGCCTCCCCTTTGCCGCTGAGATAGGCCCCTGGGATCTCAGCTTCCTCTTTGCCGCTGAGATAGGCCCCTGGGATCTCAGCCGCCGCCCGTGGCACCGGGGCCAGCCCTTTTCATGTCTCCACCCTTCCTACTAGTCTAGAGGTGGCTTCTTCTGAAAATTCTCAGTTATAAGACTTCTGTTCAGCTAGTCTTCTGTAGGTTATTCAGGTTGACTGTTCTATATTTTAGCTGTCATCCAGTTTGGTCCTAGGAGGGGGTGAGTGTAGCTTCCACCTACCCTGCCACCAGCTTGGATCTCCTAAGTTCATCTTTCTAAAGGTAGGCAGTTATCACGATAAAGTTCCTACTTAATACTGCTTTTGCGGCATCCCATACATTTGGGTATATTGAAATTTCATTTTCATTTGTCTCAATGTATTTTTCTATTTCCCTTTTGATTTCTTTGACCCGTTAGTTGCTCAGGAATGTGCTGGTAAATTTCTATGTATTTCTGAATTTTCCAATTTTCCTCCTATTATTGATTTCTAGTTTCATACTATTGTGGTCAAAAAAGATACTTGTTATGGTATCAGCCTTCTTAAATTTGTTAAGACTTGTTTTGTGGCCTAACATTGTGGAATTGACCACTTGCCTTATCTAGTCTTCACATCTCTCTCTTTCCCCTCCTACCTCACATCGTTTTCTTCATTTTTAGGATATTTCTGATTTGGCAGTTCCTTATTTCCACTTCTATAAGCATGTTGCACTGAGGGATTAGATTTTTGTTAACTGTTTCATTCTCATTACCAGCACTTAGTGTGTGCTTAATAAGTATTTAAAGAATTTAAAATTTTACAGAAATGTGAAAAAGGCTCCAACTTGTTTGCCTGTTAAATTCACTCCTAACTTGTGAAAGCCATTGAATTAAACAGAAGAAATTAAAAACAAAATTCAGTTCCAATTAGGGGTTATGTTTACAATGCAAAGATTGACCAGAACCAGTGAAAATGACTTGCAACAGGAAAAACTTTTATTGAAACACCACCATAGAGAAAGCCAAAGAAAGATTACTATTCTAAAAATAGTTTGTCTTAATTCACTAGAAGAAAAGCAGAAAAATAAGATGTAGCTTCAATTTGATATTTTACTTTAAGGCCATTCTTTTGGGGCTCAGGAAGGCACCCTCTGTTCACTCTTCACGTTGTTGACTTTGGTGGATTTCTCTTCCATGGTGTGAACTCTGGATGAGAGAACTTTGCCACGAGGATCTATTTCTTCAACAATTGTTTTAACCACGGTGCCTTTAGATGAATCTAAAATGACACATATGAATTGTCAGAATTTATCAAATTCATAAAGAGGAAATAATTAACCTGTCATTTGGAACATATACATGTAAACACTGAATGCTCAAAACCTCTTTTGTTTACCTTTTACTGGATTTCCTGATCCTTTGTAGCCCTTTGATTTCACACAAGAGCTGTAAAAATATAGAGAGCTTGTATTAATTATTTCACTCTGTGCTTTGCTGAGGAAACTGAAAAATATTGATTTAAGGTGGGAGAGCACTGGATTCTTAAATAACAGCAGAAGGGGTTTAGGTACACATGATGTAGGTCATAGATACTTTGTACTTGATTTAAAAAATCTTTAACAACCTTAAAAGGAATTGCTTTCTCAATGGAAGCAGTACTTACCCATCCTCTCCATCTATCAGGCGGCAGTAGGTCTCGATTTCTTTTTCCAGGTGGACCTTGATGTCCAGGAGCTGCTCGTATTCCAGCTTCTGGCCCTCGGTCTCGGTTCTGACCTGGTGCAGCTGCTCCTCCAGGGCCCCGATCTGAGCCTGGATCTGGGCAAGCTGCGCGCAGTAGTTGCCTTCGGTCTCGGACAGGGAGCACTCCAGGGAGTGTTTCTGTGGATCAGTAGACAGTTTAGTAGAAAATGTCACAGCATTGTTTTAAAATAAGACAAAACACAGATATTTAGGAGAGTTATCCTTATGTCATGCAAATAACAATATTTACCCCAAAGATCCCACTTGTTCAATACTAATTGTTGCCTTTGTTGTATGTCATACTATTTTATCTTTGAGAATAGCACACTTGATGATGAATGTTACTCATATGCCCAGGAGTGTAAGCAAAGATGAAGTTGTTTCCTCATAGGGCACAGTGTAAAGATCCCCGCCCCCCAATATGGCCTGTGCTTGTAGAATCTGACATAATTGGCCACTTTCCCCCAGAATAAAAGTCCCCCTAAACTTTGCTACCTCATTTCTAATCATGTAACAACCTTGCCTCTTGAGAACTGTAGCTCTTCTATTAAAAAATAATCCCATAGTGAATGGCATATGCTTTTTAGGAGTAGAATGACCCAAAGAAAAGAATGGCCTTTTTCGGCTCTAAATCCTTTAATTCACTGGCTTGTGAATCCACATGGGTTTATATAGGGTTTGTCCCACAGAGCGACACTTGCAGTAATTTTACATGGAATGAAGATGAGAATGTCTTACCCTTTCACCTGCAAGAATTTTTATATAAAGTCCTAATTTTACATCCATCCATAGCCTCTTGTGTGAATAAATCTGGAGGTTTGTTAGCCATATGGAAAAAGGTATAGACTTGGGAGTTAGAAAATTAGAAGAGAAGTTATATGGTTCCTTCGTATCCAACTGTGAGACTCTGGGAAAACTGCTTAACTTCTTTGAATCTCAGGTTCTTCTTTCAGAAATAATGACATGAATTATAAAGTCTGCCCTGCCAAAGCCTCAGGGTTATTGTGGACTCATGTGGGTGAAAGTGCTGGGTAAACCCTTAATAAATAAGGTTATTATTATCTCAAGCATGTTCAGCTTTGTAGGCAACCTTCATGCCCCTACTTTGCTTCCTGTTTATGCCACTTTAAAAGACCTTGTAAGTGCTCTTAATTAAGTGGCCAAAAGGAATGCTAGCTGAAGAAGCTAGAAGGGGTGCGATATTTAATATTTAATATTTCTACACTCCATGGACAGTGGTTTCTGATCTTTTTAACGTGGGAGAGAAGATTCAGGGTAAAAACGATTTTCTTCTCCGAGTACCTCAAAATAATTGTATTTGCTAATTTCTCCAAATGTTTCATAATAATTAGCACCTCGGTATACTTTTCAGGCAAAGAGGATTCTACTGTGCAAAATGCAACTGTGTCTTATTTCAAGCATAGTAATTAATGGATAAAAACGAAAATACGTACTATCATGTGCAAGAAAACGGTCTGAATTTTTTCTCAACTTCTAAAGCAAATCTTTTTTAAAAATTTTAATTTGTGCTTACCATTGCTAAGAGGGACTGAAGCTCAATCTCCAGGGTTTGTAGAGTGCGTTTCATCTCAGTCAGTTCATTCCGAGCCGAGGTGGTGGCGCCAGCATCGTCAGAGATCTGCTGCTGCAGCGAGGCGCTCTAAAGTGAGGAGCCGTGTTAGGGTGATGCTGGATCGGCACCCAAGGGCCAAGGAAGGGCACCCTAGGGTGGCCTCACCTTCTCGTTGAACCAGGCCTCGGCGTCCCGGCGGTTCTGCTCGGCCAGGTCCTCGTACTCGGCCCGCATGTTGTTGAGCAGCACCGTGAGGTCCACCCCGGGCGCCGCGTTCATCTCCACGCTCACGTTGCCGCCGGCCGCGCACTGCAGGGCCTTCATCTCCTGCAAGAAATTTGTTGACATTTTTAAAAGAGCCAGACAGACGTGATCCATATAGTTAGACACTTTTTTTTTTTTTTTGAGGGTTCAGTTTCTTTAGAGGGGTATGAATAGAAACATTTTAAACAATCTAAGCCGCATGGAGAAATGGACAAGTTCCTTCTTGAAACTGATTTAAGACATGACATTTGGCATCTGCAATTCATGTTTAAAATTTGGGCGGATTGTGGAATAGGGGGAGGGAGAATGTCTACCTCCTCATGATTCTTTTTGAGGTACGCCAGCTCCTCGCTCAGGTTCTCCAGCTGGATCTCTAGGTCGGTTCTGCACAGGGTCAGCTCATCCAGGACCCTGCGCAGGCTGCTGACGTCTGCGTCCACGCTCTGGTGAAGGGCCTGCTCATTTTCAAACCTTAGAAAATATTGGAAGGTTTTATCACAGTAGACACATCACTTTTTAGGTCATCATAAAGCTCAAACTAAGCTTTGAGGTCAAACTATTACAATATACTCAAAACTTCAGCGAGATCGCCTGTAATGCAACAAATTAATTTCTCTGAAGCCAGAGAATGGAAATAGTCAAATTTCTCTTTCATATGATCCTGACATTCATGCGTCAGTTTCCAAATTTCCCAAGTAAAATATATAATGCAGCTAGTTATTTAAATACACATTTAGTTTAAAACAAACTAATAGAAACAAAGAATTAAGCCAACCTCAAGTAGTGTAAATAAAAGAATGACATGCTTAGATAACCTTTTTTTTTTTTTTTTGGTTTCTCTTCAGCTCTACTTACTTTAGCTTAAAGTCATCAGCTGTTAGTCTTGCGTTATCATTTTGCAGGACAACACTGGCATTACTTGTAGTTGCAGAAATTATCTGACAAATGGAGAATTAGTGAACAGTGAGGAAATACTTTTTAAAACTTCAAGTTTCCTTGAAAAAGTCACCTATGAAATAATAGTAATATTCCTGGCATTCTGTCTCCAATAATAAGACGATTCTTTTGAAAGTGGGAAATTTAAGTAGGGCCTCTTTTACTCTCCACCCCACCCATAAAAACAAAGCAAAACTCTTCCTATGGAAAAGCCTATAAATATATAGCTGGAGACATTGGGTAGTTTTTGATATTATTAAAAGCATAAACATGCATACCTCATACCAGGTGCTAGATGAGACATGTTCAAAGATTAGGATTTTAATATAAATTATTTTTACATTAATAATGAAGTACCTAGAATTAGAA
Source organism: Miniopterus schreibersii (assembly GCF_964146895.1). Lineage (NCBI taxonomy): Eukaryota > Metazoa > Chordata > Mammalia > Chiroptera > Miniopteridae > Miniopterus > Miniopterus schreibersii. Next base: position 21,945,641 of record NC_138116.1, read on the forward strand.
GCTGAGAGCAAAGCCCTGCTTCCTGCGTGTGGCTGCTTATGTATTTGTGAGTGTGTGCATGTGGCTAAATACTCTTATGGGCCTTAACCCTCCTGACATTGTGTTTCTTACCTGGTTCTTAAGGTCATCAATTATTGGGAAGTACCTGCTGTAATCATGATCAAGGCCACGGCAAGAGCCAGGCCCAAATTTCTCATACCACCCTTTGATCTTCTGCTCCAAGTCCGCATTGGCCTCCTCTAGGGCTCGCACATTCTCCAGGTAGGAGGCCAGGCGGTCGTTGAGGTTCTGCATGGTCACTTTCTCATTGCCCGAGAGGAGGCCGTGTTCATTCCCAATGAAGGCAGCACAGGAAGCATTGCCCCCGCCCAGCCCTGCGCCATAGCCTCCTGCAGATGAGTTGCCCCCAAAGGTGCAAGAGAAGCCGCTTCCAATGCCAGGCACACCGCATGCGTTTGCAGCCCCGAAGCCAGCTCCCGCGCTAGACAGCCGCACAGAGCCCACGCCCGCGCAGGAGCCCAGGCGCCTGGATGCCGAAGAAAAGCGCACAGACATGCTGTCCAGACTGGAGCGCTTGTGCCCCGAAAGAAGCTCTGACGGTGAATGCCCTGCTCAAAGGGTTCAGTTTGTCTTTATATACACGTTATCGGGGTGTTTCTTGATGAACCTTGCTACCCAGAGCAAAACGGTGCTTGCCAGCTCATCATGAATTATTCATAATTGGGTGTTTTTTGTTTTTTTTAATGAATGTCTTTACCCTACTGTGTCCATTTCTGTAGGTGGATAGTTACCTTGGGGTTATATGTTATCTCCAAAATGAGACAGGGAGGAGTATTATCAAGGTTATTATAGTGATGCATTTCAAATTTAGCATGAGTAAGTCTTCCTGTCTCCAAGCTTCAGAAGTATAAAATTCCTATAAGAATAAAAAAGTACGATAGACAAATTTCTCTTTCTCTTGATTAACCAACAACACTGCATCTTCCCTCCCAGCAAGTGAGGTATCATATATATGGTTTTCTATGGATAATATAACCTTTCTTTCAGATATACTGAAAATACTTTCAAGACCCTGGGCTCAGGGCACCAGAGAGGAAGGTAGCCAGGTCTTAAATGAAAATTGAAGAATTAAATGGACTCTTCTCTGATCCCCATCCCTCCTGAGTTAACGTTCTATTTTTACTGGTTTTCTGTCTGAGCTCTGTTGCTAACCAGGTTGAATAAAGGTATTGGTTAACCTGTCTGGACCTCAATCTCCTCCTCTGTAAAATGAAGGGACTAGACGATGGCCTGTATGTTCTCTTGTAGTTTGAGAGTTCTTATATTTTTATAGTTTTCTTTCTTTCATTATTTCTAGAAAAAATTTCTGGATTCACTTCCTCCACTCTTCACTTCCTGCTCACTCCTGAATTTTGGCCCCACCACTTTATGAAAGTAACCTCTCAAAGATTGCTAATGGCCCCACATCGCTCATCCACACATCACTTCTCGTATTTAGTCTCCCAGGCCCTCGTAGACACATTTGATACTGAACATCCAGTTTTACTGAGTTTTCTACTATTGCTTCCTGAGAACACGTCTGCACCTCCGCTTGCCCTTCTCCTTTCTTCCATTCATAGGCTCTCTATCTCAAATTTGCCGTTCCTTACAGTTTTGCGCTCGGTGATTCTGTTTTGTACCCACTCTCCCTGGGCAATCTCATCCCTCCTTGGCTCCTGATGCATGTTCTAAATATACATCTTTACCGCTGGCCTTTCCCCTTTCTAGACCCACACCTCGCTACGCCCTCCAGACATTTCCACTTGGATATTCTGTCTTGACTTCTAACTCACCTCACAATTACCTTGGCATCAAAATTTGATCTTTTGTACCTTTCCTCATTAGTTGCTGGTGGAACTGCTGTGAGTCATGCTCAGGATTGCTCAGAAACCTCTCACGGCTGTAATTTCCTACCAGCCTGCATCCAAGCAGTCGGTAGGTCCTATTGGATCTACTTCTGCAGTGTCTCCTCAAGCATTTTCCTCTTTTCTGTTTTCCTTGTCACTATCATTTTCTTTCAGCTCAGTAGGACCTCAGTTGGATTTCTGGCTTCAAGTCTTTTTTGTTTCCATCATGGTCGTTAAGCAGGTGGGTTCTAAGGTGTTATTCCTGAAGCACATGGTCATTCATGAAAGAACTTGGGCTCTTGAACCAGATAGATCAGCGCTCCTATCCCAGTTCTGCCATTTTCTAGTCGTGGAACCAAAGCAAAGCCCACTCACTCTGAGCTTTGGTTTTCCATTTCTGAGATGGAGACATCAGTACTTGTATGTCGGGAGGCCTTTCAACGGTAGTTTAACTATGTGAAGCAACTCCATTTGTCAATACTTAGTATTCCTTCCCTTTCTCCACTCTCCTCCAGTGTAAAACCTTTCACTTGAAATGTAAGACTCTTCTTGACATAGGTTCTGCTTCCCTCACATGTCCATTCTTTCATGTTCGTACTCTTTCCCTCCCTTTTGTCTTTGCCCATGTTTTGTCTCCATTTGAGACTATTTGAAATCTTTGCTAAGAATGACTGACATCACTTTCAATTACATAGATTGAGAATGAAGTTGCTGAAAATATAAATGTTCATGACCTAAGAAGTGAATTTGCAGAAAGGCCAGAAAAATCTATTATTCAATCAAGAAATCACATGAATAAAGCATCATAATTTATTTTATTCCATAAAATTATGGCATCAAAATGTTATTTTTTGCAATTCATAAGTTAATGTTATTCTACATGGATAGCTACTGCATGTATTATATATTCTATGTAATAAAATATTTTTAAGGAAAAATATTTATGTTTTAGTGCCTCTAACTGAACTTTTTCTAGATTTTTGAATAAGGGGTTCTAACTATTTCATTTTGCACTAGGTCCTGCAAATGATGTAGCCAGCTCTGGTTGCTGAGTTCTCTAGGGAAGCTGAAGAATCCTAGAAAAAGTCCCTCCAGATACAGATATTTGAGGGTTTCCTACCAAAGGAAGCTCACCACACCAGCGCCTCGGAGTGAAAGGCATACATGCATACCCAGAGCTTCCAGATATTTAAAACCTTACCGTTAAACAGAATTTCAAAGACCACCATACACTGAAAAAAACTCCAGCATGAAAGACAAAGGTTCACCGGAAGGAGCAAAAAATAGCACCCAGGGGAGAGACAGTAAAGAAAGCTCAAGAAAACTTTAAAAAGGAAACCACCTCTAATTAATAGTCTTAGAAGTAACAAAAATACTGCATATTTGAAACGTGAATAGAATATCATTAAAATCGCACAGCAGAACACAATAAAGGTCTCTGAGAATTAAAAGCCAGCTTCTAAAATTAACTTTCGATAGGTTGGAAAAGAAACTTTAAAAATCCCCCCAACAGTAGAACAAAAGGACAAAACGATGGATAAAAGAAAACTGGAGGCTCGATCCAAAAAGATCAACAGTAAGTAGATTTTCCAGAAAGAGAGAAGGGAGAAATGATGAAGAAATTATTTTGTAAACATACTCTATAGTACTACTTAGAACTAAGGGCTGAGCTTCTAAATTGAGAGACCATCAAGAACCAGTAGAATAAATAAAAAAGAACCACAGCAAAGCACCTGTGCAGGGTATTTCAGAGAACCATGGAGAAAAGGAGAATATTTGAAGTGATAGAAGAAAAGACAGGAACATAGCCCTTGATGGGGAAATCAGAACGGCTCTGGACTTCTCAACAGCCCTGGAGCCGTAATTCCCGTGAAGAACGCCTTCAAAATTCTAGCTGAAAATACCGTCCAACCTAAAATTCTCTACTTTGACAATTCAGCATGAGTGAGGGTGAAACAAAAATATTTTCAGACAAGAAAGGTCTCAAAAAAATTTACCTCCTTTGTATACTTTGTCAGGAAACCACTAGAGGGGAAAAAGAACAAGGAAAAAGGGAGGCTTAGAATCCAAGAAATGGGGTCTCAAGAGGGCAGGCTTTCCATTCAAATCAAACTTGGTTCGAGCGCAGAAAGCAGGCAACGGTGTTCTAAGAAACACGAATGATCAAGAAACCCTGTTATATATTTGCTTATGTTACATTCCTGTATTAGCCACTTCTGAAAACAATGACATAGAAAGACAGGGCCACCCACAGTTCCTTTCCTTGTATGTCAAAATTATTTGCAGTTCCAATTTGTGTCTATAAATAAAGTCCTATTGGAACTCAGTCATGCTCGCTTGTTTATCTATGGTTGATAGCTGCTTTCTGCTATAATGGTTGAGCTGAGCGGTTGAAATAGGAACCTTATGGCCTCCATAGCTTGAAATATGTACTATCTGGGCCTTGACAAAAAAAAAGTTTGCTGAACTTTGCTTTAGAAGGAAAGCCATTAACATGAGGCTCATTGCTGCAGAGCTTTCCAGAGCTAATCCTAATTATAGGGGGAGTGGTATCCTAGAAAGTATCTAGATCTCCAGAAGAGTTTGAGATAAGAGCATTGGTAAAACACCAGAAATGTGCCATCTAGAGGTGAGACTTTTCAGTCACTGGAGAATTTCTGAAATTTTCCAGATTATTTGCCCATGTAAAAATGGGCAAATCTTCCAGATTTGAAGATTACGCCTACTGAATGTTTAATATTTAAATACCATGTGGTATTGACTATTATTCAAAACTAGAGTGAAAGGCAATTAAAATATATTCCATAAATGTCTCCCTATGAGTCAGACATAGGAAAAAAGTAAATCACAAATCATTATTTATTAGTCATGAAGGAATGGAAATGAGTGCACATCAACTTTTTTATTTATTTGAAAATAAACACCCCTTTCCCTGTAAAAGGTAATTAAGAAATTGTTTTTCCCCCCCAAGAAACTCCTCTTTAAGGGCAGAAAGTATTTTTATTATCTTTTTAATATTTAGAATAATGCAGTTGTGCAGGATCTTTCCCCAAATTATTCTTTTCTCAAAAATCTCAGCTAGAAAGGAACCCTTTGTTCTGTCTTGCCATTGGTCATTTTCGATGTCTTTTCTTCAATGGACTGAATCCTCGATGAAAGGACTTTACCACGTTGATCTATCTCTTCAACCACCGTCTTTACCAGTGTGGTTTTGGATAAATCTAGAAATAAAACATATGTGAATACATGATTACATGACAAAGAATTCAATGCTGGTTGTAATATTATGTACACTTTTGGTGAGGGAGTAAATATAGATTTGTAATAATAGTTTGGAACAGTTTTATCCATTCAAAATAATATCTTAAGTTCCAAGCTAAGCACTTTAGTTTAAAATTTTAAAATACAGACTGCTGCCATAGTGTACGATTGCCATTAATGCAAAAGTATTTGCTGCAATAGAAACAGAACTAGGTTTTGTTACCTTTAGATGAATTCCCTGAGCTTCCTGGTCCAAAGCCCTTTGATTTGGAGCATGAGCTGTAAAACAAACACCACAGTTTATTTTTTAATATTTCTGTTTATCATTTCAGAAATATTTAGTGAATCGGCAGATGAACATAATCTCAAGTGAACTCTGCATGCCAAAAGCAAATCTTAGTTTTTTAGAAATAAAATAGAATTTTGGGGGGACAGGAGCTGAAAGTAATTAAATGCTATTTAAAGAGAGAATATAAAACAACCTTGTTTCCTGTTGATTTTTTAAACCCGCAAATTTAAAACTTGAAGGGGAAATATATATAAATAACTTGGGGGTTTGTGCAGAGAGTGTTTATTTCAGGGCAGCAGTGATATTAGGAATGAACTGAAAGATGGATAAAACCTGGAGGGTGGGTAGGGAGAATCTTGAAACCCACAGTAATTAACATGGACCATAACGGGGGGCTTCTGAAGGGACAACTGGGGTCACCCAAGGCAGATGAGGAAGAGGCTGTGGTGTACAAAATATGGAAGAGATGACTGCAAAGGCAAGAGATGAACATGCTTCTCTGCTGAGGGAATAAAGAAGAAAAGGCCTGGAGGCATGGACGGCGAATGGGCTGTGTGGTTGTGGCCGCGGAGAGTAAAATGGTGTTTCAAATCTTACTCTCCATCTCCATCTATCAGGCGGCAGTAGGTCTCGATTTCTTTTTCCAGGTGGACCTTGATGTCCAGGAGCTGCTCGTATTCCAGCTTCTGGCCCTCGGTCTCGGTTCTGACCTGGTGCAGCTGCTCCTCCAGGGCCCCGATCTGAGCCTGGATCTGGGTGAGCTGCGCGCAGTAGTTGCCTTCAGTCTCGGTCAGGGAGCACTCCAGGGACTGTTTCTGAGGATATAAAAGATGTCAGAGCAAGGGGTGAAGCCCCTTGGAGGGCCACCTAGACCAGTGTTTCCCAGCAAAAGGCAATATTGCTCCATAGGTGAGCTTTGGAAACTTGTGGGGCTTGTCACAATGAAATGGGAGGTGGAGAGGAAGGGGAAGTGACTGGTGTTAACTGGAGGTGGGGGAGAGGGAGGCATGCTAGATGACCCCACTAACTGGAGGTGGGGGAGAGGGAGGCATGCTAGATGACCCCACTAACTGGAGGTGGGGGAGAGGGAGGCATGCTAGATGACCCCACTAACTGGAGGTGGGGTAGGGGGAGGCATGCTAGATGACCCCACTAACTGGAGGTGGGGTAGGGGGAGGCATGCTAGATGACCCCACTATCTGGAGGTGGGGGAGGGGGAGGCACGCTAGATGACCCCACTTGGGATGAATGAACTTTTTGCCCTAAGACTTTTCACTGTTCCAATGGACATTCATGATATTTAGGTGATATTTCCTATTATGACCAACCTATGTATTAAAACACTTTTGGGGGGCAGCACAATAAGAAATCAATGTTGGAAATATTTTGATATTACATATTTATTTTGGGGCTGCCTATTGTTTTTCAGTCTTATTCTGCCACTGTCCCCAGAGATCTACTCCACCACTGTTCCAAGGCCTCTGTGCTGTGTTCCCTTTTCGAACCTGTCCCGGGTGCTCTATTGTCAATCAAAGGCCTTTTTTTAAGCAGAGATTGAAATAATACCTTCACAGAAATAGGAGTGGGGATTTCAAGGCAAGAGGTATACTTAATAACACAGTGCAGGCCATTATTTCAACACTACTTTTATGACTATTACACCTCCTCGTTTCTACTTCTCATAGTCTGTAATTTGTCTTGTTATGTGATCCCTACTTTAATTAAAGTAATTTTCCTCTTTCCCTTATCATATATAAATACATCTGGGTGCCTATTATTTCTCCTGGTATTAATTATTATCTGAGCGCCCACCCCCACTCCACTCTTTCATTTCCCTTTTCCTGTGTGGAGCAATTCCTGATTGTTTAAAATAAAACTTATTTATCAAAGAAACCTCTGTCTCTCTGGGTAAGCCTCTGTCTCTTTCATTACATATTCTAGGCTAATTGGGCCCAAGTATTCACATATTAAATACATTTTATTTTAAAATACATTCATTTCTCTTTTTTATTGAAGTTATGGCATTGCACTGGTTTAAAATTTTTGTGTGTACTGCTAAATATATTAACTATTGGCTTCATTCTAAGATTGTAAAGATGGAGTTTTAAAATATTCGTCGTTACAGACAGACATTGGGTCTAACAGGCTGAGGGTGCGTTACGTAGGTGATACTGGACTCTCCAGGGACAAAGGAGTGGAAGGTGACCAGGATGGTAATGGGGAGGGTGAGGCAAGGAGTGGCAAAGTGTCGGTGAGGTGTGTCCTTGGCTGTTCAAAACTTTAATTTCCTTGAGGATGTGTCCTCATATGCTATTCTTTTTTAAGGTTACTAACGCTCTGTTAAATCAGAGGGGACAGCATCTCTATCCCACAGCCTTCTGCTGTAAAGGTTGGCTCTAGATGTGGAAGGACTTCAGAATGAATTTAGAAGTCGGTAAACTACAGGAAGCATAGGGAACCTTTATCCATTTAGACAGCTCCCGACTTACACACGATTTGTGTGCTAAACTAAAGAAGACTGCTTAGAATTTATCTATGACAAAAGAATCTCAGGTCTGGAAGTAAGGTTCTATGCCACTGTTATTCTATGATTCATTTATGTTGTATGTTAAAAAGGGTTTTTTACTGTGGATTATTTCATGAGCCCAACTATAGTACTATACTGGCTGCATAGAATCTAACTACTTTCTAACATCATTGTTTCAATGTGAAAATGCTTAAATTCTGACCTGGGAAACCAGGAATTGATTTCCTTCAACATAGCTCAAAAATGAGAAGGGGGATTCAGAGTCAGGGTACAGCAGCAGAACAGGTCCTCAGGGGTCTAGTTGTAGGCAAGAAGGGAATGGGGAAGGGAGGAGGGTTCTAGGAGTTCAAAGTGGCCGGGAGGGTCTCGGGTACCAGCTACCAGCGGTGACGAGTGTACAAAGGGGCATGCTGGTTAAGTTGGGGTTAATCAGTGGTACAATAAATCTCCAATCTAAATACTGTATAAGAAAGCACCATGCCTTTTTAGGGTGGCTAAATAAAAATAACCTTCCTATTGTTCTGAGTCGTTGCCTTTTCTTTTCTTGGCTTACCGCACGGCTTTGTATAACAGTGGCCCTTTCTTTGTGTTATAACCTCACGGAGCATGAAACCTCTGATGCTGACAGGACACCCTGGGCCACGTGTGTGCCAGAATTCTCAAAATCAAGTCTTCTGGGTGCTGCCAGCGGACACTCCAGAAGGGAAGCTGTTTTTAGTGCTGGGTTGTCTCCAGGGACCTCTGTCCTGGACACGGTGGCGATGAAGAGGCCCAGGGTGCTCAGACACATCGGAGATGTACCCTCCTTTCCTCTGCCCCACGAAAAGCACAACGTGGCTTTGAACAGGTTCCCATCAACACTAGGTGATGCCCAGGACACTAGGCCTGCTTTGGGTGGTCCCCTGAGGTAAGCCGGCCACCTAATTTTCAGGTGGAGCAAAACTGCCCGCTGCTTGCTGCCCAGGGCTGAGATGAGCTACCCAAGGAAGGAGCTCTTGCATGAAACGGGCACCGGGCACCCGCCAGGAAAGACATCCTCAGGGACCTCAGGGAGGAACGAAAGCTCTCTGTGCCTTGTCTGTCGTTCTGAGCGTGTGTGTCAGTGCCTGTCCTTCCTACCCTCTCCCGGACGTATTTGTGTAGGTAAGAGAGGGCTTCCAGGAGGCTGGTTAGAAGCACGGACTCCAGGCTGGCCCGCGCCTCACCTACCGTGGCCAGGAGGGACTGCAGCTCGATCTCCACGGTCTGCAGGCTGCGCTTCAGCTCCGTCAGCTCGCTGCGGGCCGAGGTGGCCGCGCCCGCGTCGTCCGAGATCTGCTGCTGCAGGGTGGCGCTCTGGGAGGCGGGGCGCAAGGGGGTTAGCGAGCGGGCTGTCCCTGCCACCCTTTACCCCCTCTCCCTCCCCTCCCCTCCCCTTCCCATCCCTTCTCCCCCTTCCCTCCCTTCCCCTCCCTTCCTCCTTCTCCCCCTTCCCCTCCCCTCCCCCTTCCCCCTCCCCTCCCCTCCCCCTTCCCCCTCCCCTCCCCTCTCCTCCCCTCCCCCTTTCTCCCTCCCCTCCCCCTTTCTCCCTCCCCTCCCCCTTTCTCCCTCCCCTCCCCCTTTCTCCCTCCCCTCCCTTCCCCTCCCCCTTCTCCTCCTCCCTCCCCTCCCCTTCCCCTCCCCCTCTCCCCTCCCTCCCCTCCCTCCCCCTCCCCCCTCCCCCTCCCCCCTGCCTCCCTCCCCGCCTTGGGGTGGTGTCCGCAGCGCTGGTCGGGGGGCCCTCACCTTCTCGTGGAACCAGGCCTCGGCGTCCCGGCGGTTGTGCTCGGCCAGCGCCTCGTACTCGGCCCGCATGTTGTTGAGCAGCAGCGTGAGGTCCACCCCGGGCGCCGCGTTCATCTCCACGCTCACGGTGCCGCCGGCCGCGCACTGCAGGGCCCTCATCTCCTGCGGAGGCGCCGGGCGTCAGGGCCGCTCGCGGCCTCGGGGAGCTTCCCTTATGTCCCGAAGGCCGCGGCTGAAATTCCAGTGTCTAATTCTTTTTTTTTTTTTTTTTTTAATGGACTTACTCGGCCCACAGTCATGCCAATCAGCTACCGAGTTACCCGTTAACGGAAACAGGAGCAGCCCCCACCGTAAGGAAAGGCCAGCTTCTGCAGAGAGATGCTTTTTGTCCTTTTGAACGGGAAGGGAATACAGAGCCGGAGGGTTATTAGGCCCATGACTATCGACTGAATGCTGGGGAGCGTCCTCGTGGATGGGAATGGGGCAGTGGAAAAAACTAAAAAACTAATAAAAAAAAAATCCCTGGCCACCTGGAACTGCCCTGCGAGGGACAAGAGACAGCATTTGTTGAGTGCTGGTGAATGCCAGGCACTGTCCTAAGCAGTGAACATGCATTAGCTCATTCAGTTACTTCAACCTCTAGGTGTGGTTTGCGCTGTTATTAGACTTGTTTGGCAGATTAGGAAACTGAGGCACAGAGAGGTTAAAGTAATCGCCCAAGATTCTTAGCACCGGAAAGGGCTGGGATTTGAACATTCCGGGACCTGAACATGGTACATCCTCTGGTCCCGGAGTGTCTGCTCTGAGTAACTACGCTCGGTGGCTGCTGTGTCCCAGGATACCTTCTACTAGGTTGAATCATTAAATGGTCTGACCTAGTCAAAGAATAGATTTCTGGACAAATGAGCTACCAGCAACCCGAACTTAGTTCTTTAGGTAGCTGACCGTTTTCATTAGTTAATTGCTTTTGATGGATTGCTCTCTCTCTCTTTTTTATAAACCATCTTTTTATGACCTTAGATCAGTGGCTTTCCAGTGTCCACCAAGAGCAAAAGACTTACATTGTCCAAGGAGACCACTGATAACTTTAAGTTATCTCCATATTTTGGGGGGGAGGGGGGGTTGGGTAAGATTCATGTGAAGAAAAATTCTTCTTGCTAAAAATAGTTTAAAAATTGAATTACTTGGGCCCTGGCCAGGTAGTTCAGTTGGTTAGAGAGTCCCCCCCGATACACCAAGGTTGGGGGTTCCCTCCCCAGTCAGGGCACATACAAGAATCAACCAAGGAATGCATAAATAAGTGGAACAGCAATTCTCTCTCTCTTTCTCTCTCAAAATCAATAAGTATAATTTTTTTTAGAAAAGAAAATTGAGCCCTTGCCTGTTTAGTGGTTAGAGCTTCAACCCACGGACTGAAGGGTCCTGGTTTCGACTCCAGCCAAGGTGCACGTACCTCTGTTGCAGGCTCGGCCTCACCCAGCGTGAGTGGGAGGCAGCCAATCGATGTGTCTCTCTCACATCGATGTTTCTCTCCCTCCCTCCCTCCCTCCCTCCCTCCCTCCCTCCCTCTCCCTCCCTCCCTCTCCCTCCCTCCCTCCCTCCTTCCCTCCCCCCCTCTCCCCCCCTTCCAGTCTCTCTGAAAAGCAATGGAAAAAATATCTTCAGGTGAGAATATATAAAAAAAGAAAATTGAATTGCGTGATGTCATCTTAGGGACACTGGTCACTGGTGAGTGTGGTAAATATGACACTCTCAGGGGATGTTGAAATGTAAGTGGCTCTTTGTTCCCACCCCCAGTGCATTCAGAGGTACCTTCTTTTGGTTTGTGTGTCTTTAAGCGGGACAATGAATCCTGCTGTGATCCTGACCCTACCCTACAGGCCCACGGCTGACTGGGCTGCTGGGGTTGCTATTTCTTCTCTTCTGGGACTGTTTCCTTTCCTGATGTGAGAAGAATGACCTCAAGATAAGCCTATGTGAACACAAGAAATAATGCAGTGGAAAGACAGACGGTTGCATTAATGCAAAAGTAATGTAGTATCTCCAAAGGACTAGAATATTCTATCAGTCTAGAAAATGGAAGGATGCAGGTCAAATTACTAACATTCATTAGCTTGGGGGATGAGATCAGAAGGGCAGAGCAGGAGAAATGAAATTCTTTCTTCATACGCCTGGGCATTGCTTGACTTATTATAATGAGCATGAATTACTGTTATAACCTAATTGTCCCCTGAAAGTATTTAAAATGTACAGAAGTGTGCTGTGACTAGAAGGGCAGCCTCTCCCACCTCCTCATGGTTCTTCCTGAGGTAGGTCATCTCCTCACTCAGGGCCTCGTACCGCAGCTCCTGGTCGGTCCTGCAGAGCGTCAGCTCATCCAGCACCCGCCTTAGCCCGTTGATGTCGGCCTCTGTGTTTTGGTGAAGGGCCAGCTCATTTTCATACCTGGAGAGGCGTTAAGTGAACATCAGCACGAGTGAGACCACTCAAGAGGTGGATAAAACTTCGATCGCTCCTAACTGAAAGTTAGAAATGGAATCAGGACTCTAAATATTATGAAACTATACAGAGAAAGCCTTCTTCACCCCTCTCACCCAACTCTGTGCGGGATCATCTGCAGATATGTAATCACGCAAGTCCCGGTGGTATAACCCCATTAAGTAAAACATACCATTTTAGTTAATATTTTTACTTAGTTAACAAATATTTACAAACATCTTTGTTTTGGCTCTACTCTAGACAGGCATAGAAATACAGTGATATTTTGTCCCAACAAGGTAATAAATATGCATAAATTATAAGTATAGCTGATTGAAATATTGTAACATGCTTTGTATCATATTTTAGTATTATAACATGCATTACTTCCTTTAATCTCTTAGGTTATACTTTATTTTAGTTGGGATGACATTGACATTTTTATTTAGTGAAGTAAACAGATAGGAAACTTTTTCTGGGGTGCGATTATTTTCTATCACTTACTTTAGCCGGAAATCGTCAGCAGCCAGTCTGGCATTGTCGATCTGCAGAATGACATTAGCGTTAGCAGTGGTGGAAGAGATAACCTAGAAGAAATCAAAAGGGAGAAAGCAACAAATAAGTCGCTTTTATAATTTATTATTTCAGGAGATAAGAAATATTACACAAGTGAGCTTTTGCATAACAATCTGACTCCCTCAAGTAACAACCAAAATGTTTAAAATTTAATTTTTAAAAATCACAGCTGTGGTTTACTTTTTCTCTCATATACTCATACAACTTTAGAACACAATACTTTCTTATCAGTGAACATACTTCAAAATAAACAATGATGGAATTATTAACATTTAAGCTACATTGAACTTCATGAATCAAAGTGCCTATTTTTGACTAACAGGAAGAATTATTTATAAAAATAAATAAAAAATAAATGTGATGTAAATTACAGATAACAGTTACGAAGCATTTCCTGTTGTAGTTCTATGTCTTTTGCAAGGTAATTCTTAGTTTTAAGTCGTTGGAATAGTTCCAAATTTGTCATTTCTCACCTTGTTCTTAAGATCTTCGATTGTTAGGTGATATCTACTGTAGTCGTGATCAAGTCCACGGCAAGATCCAGGCCCATATTTCTCATACCAGCCCTTGATTTTCCTCTCTAGTTCAGCATTGGCCTCCTCCAGAGCACGCACGTTATCCAGGTAGGACGCCAGGCGGTCATTAAGATTCTGCATGGTCACCTTCTCATTCCCAGAGAGGAGGCCCCCTTCACTTCCAGCAAAGCTGGCACAAGCAGCATTTCCAAAGGCACCACCGGCATGGCTCCCACCAGGAACACTGCCCAAGCTCCCTCCCAAGGCACAGGAAAGTCCGCCTCCAGCCGCAGAGCTGCCACACACGCTGCTGCCTGCGAAGCCTGGGCCTCCACTGGAGGGCCTGAGGGATCCAGGTCCAGAGCGCAAGCAAAGACTCCTGGACCCGCTAGAGAATCGGAGAGACATGGCCGTGTGCGAAACGTTCACCTCGCCTGTGGCTAGCTGTAACGGCAAAGGAGGGCAGAGTATTGTGCACGGATGGTTTCGTTGGGCTTTTATACGCAATGGTTAGGATGCTTCTATTTGAGGTATGCAAGCCAAAAGAAAAATGGCATCATTGAGATTGGCATGAAATTACGTATAATTGGATGATTTAAAAAAATTAATGTCTGGCATCTCTCTGGCTGTTGCTTCAGGGTGTTTGTTATCTTAAATATAATAAGGTTCATTCTATATTAAGTTCATTATTTCAACTTCTAATTTCCAGTGAGTAATCCTTTACTTTCATCTTGATCCGAGGAATATACCATCATTATCTGGAAGAGGATATTATAAAGTTTTAGAAAGTTAAGTAAGACTGTAATAGGGTACCCTCAGCCACAGCAGAGTCTTAATTACCAGAGTATATAAAGAACCATTAACAACAGAAACATATTTTATCCCACTGGAGCAAAAAAAAAAAAAGTGTTATTTAGAAAAATACAATCCTGGTAACTTCTCTGGTCTTACCAGGGTTATAACATTTACTGATTACCTTGAACAATAACGTAACTATTGACTGATTTCTGTATCTAACATGCATAGGCACTGTGTCCGGCACTCAGTGCTGAATGCAAAAATGAAGACATGACGTTAAATAGATACAGAGGTGACAAAGACATAGTTACAATTTTTAAGGAATGTATGGTTAGGACCAGACAGGGGCTTGGATCATGTTTAGCCATCCGTGCTAAAGAGTTTGGGATGAATCCTAAGGAAAAGCGGAAGACAACGCATCGGGTTGAAATGGAAAGAGAAGTGAGTCGCAAGCCAAGGCTAGGCCAGCGGGGGAGGGTAAAGGCAACGGGAGGGAAGCAAGAGGAAGCCGGGCCTGGACGGTGACTGATTGAACTCGGAGAATGAAGAAGAAGGAGGAGTTGGGGATGACTCGTAGGTCATTGATTTCAGATGCTGGGGTCCCAGATATTCACAGCTGGGGAATATAGGGGGAGAACGACACAGAGTTTAGTTTCTGGCCTGCTGGGTTTGAGGGATTGGCGGAACGCCTCGGAGGAAGATGATGATGGGAGGTGTGGGTGGTCAGAGTAAGCATTGAACTGGGACAAACACCCGACTAGCCCCGAGGGAAGGGACCGTCAGGAATAACTGAGGGCCCAGCTTGCACTTGTAATAACGTTCAGAAGCCTCTTTAGAAGCGATCGTGGGGCAGGAATAGAGATGGTGATCGGGCCGATGTGTGTTTTGGGGGTTGAAGGCAGGTTCAGGAAGAAGGGGAAGGTAGCAAAGAAGTTTCTGGTGTCCTTGAAAAAAAAAAATGGTTGAAGTAATGAACCATAAGGTCATGTACAAAGAAGGAAGTAAGGCCTGAGGGACAGATACACCGAGAAAGGAGACACGTTTGAGTTACTGGGCATCTTTATGTGGTCGCGGAGCAAGCAGAGTGTGAGCAGGAGGTTGATGGAGGCGAAGCAAAGTGGGACAATAATTGTTGAACAGCAGAAGCAAGTTTAGAGTTTTCAAGTAGGCACAAACCCAAATCTTTTTTTTTTTTTTTAATATATCTTTATTGATTTCAGAGAGAGGAAGGGAGAACGAGAGAGAGAGAGATAGAAACATCAGTGATGAGAAAGTCATCATTGGACACCCCCAGCTGGGGATCGAGCCTGCAATGGGGCCTGTGCCTTGACCGGGAATTGAACTGCGATCTCCTGGATCTTAGGTCGATGCTCAACCGCTGAGCCACGTCTGGCCGGGCACAAACCCAAACCTTGACAAAGTTTAGTCAATAGCCATGGGAACTGGGCCCAAAAGTCACTGGCATAGAGGTCAGATATGCACTGGCCTGAAAGCCACTGGAGCAGGAGATTAGGAACTGCTAGATTATGGCGTTAAATGAAGGCAGGAAATGGGAGTGAAGTGGATGTTCTTGGATGATGAGTGTGGGGAGGGGCAAGGGGATGGCATGACTCCCAAAAGAAGAATTTTAGCTGAAGAATTAGATTACATAAAGCTGGATGAAGCATTGGGGATCTAGAGAATACAGATTCTGCCTCGAAGGCCATATATTAGGTATGTGGGTGTGGAGTGGGAGTGGAGATGAGAGAATGGGGAAGGAGGTAAGGGGAGATGGAGAAGGAGGGGATGAAGGGTGAAGAGAGAGCAGATGGGAGAGGGAAGGGATGTGGGAGGGGACACGGGTGGAGAGAAACATGAGAATGGAGAGAGGGGATGAATGATCAGTTTCCCATAGAAATGTTGCTAGGCCAGTTCAGGAGGGAAGTACATTATGTGGTTAATGATATAAAAATATCCTTTGCCCAGCCGGGCGTGGCTCAGCGGCTGAGCATCGACCTAGGATCCAGGAG
Source organism: Miniopterus schreibersii (assembly GCF_964146895.1). NCBI lineage: Eukaryota > Metazoa > Chordata > Mammalia > Chiroptera > Miniopteridae > Miniopterus > Miniopterus schreibersii. The sequence goes on from NC_138116.1 coordinate 21,961,744, forward strand.
ATCGGGGTTCGATTCCCGGTCAGGGCACATGCCTGGGTTGTGGGCTCGATTCCATTGGGGGCGTTCTCAGCATTGATGTTTCTGCTCCTCAGTCAGCATCCCCTGGGGCAATCCCACGTTGTTACCTACACTTGCCCCTTCCCTTCTACTTCCACCAGGGGGCAGCGTTCACCTTCAAATGGATGCTGTTTAGGTTCTGAACCTCCGCTTTGGCTTTAACTAGAAATGATTAAACCCCTGATCAGAAGCAGCCTCAGTACTGATCTTTTCAAAATGCGAGAGCACAATGAATATAAAGACAAGATTGCCTTACATTTACATGGAGCTCCACAGCTTCCAAAGTGATTTCTTGTGTATTATCTCATTTGAACCTTACAATGAATCTGGGAATGAGAGAGAGGTTTCTTTCCTCTGATTTAAGATGAGGAAACTTACATTCTTATAACAACTTATGCTTTTTATAAAACTCATAACAACATAAAGGAAATTTTAATGAGCACCTACTATACACCTGGCACTGTGCCAATAGTAGGGGATACGAAGGGGAAGAAAACAGTTGCCTCCCAAGCTCTTGGGAGTAATGCTGCTGATTTCAAGCCTTTTGGACCCAGAAGTGCTATTGTTGAACCATATGCTAACTCTGTTTTTAATATTTTTGAGGAACCATCATACTGTTTTCCGTAGCAGCTGTACCATTTTACATTCCTACCAACAGGGCACAAGAGTTTTAATTTCTCCACATCCTTGCCAACACTTGCTATTTCCTATTTTTTGCTATTTTAAAATTGAATTGATTGGGGGGACACTGGTTAAAAAATTATATAAGTTTCAGGGGTATGATTCTATAATACATCATCTGTATATTGCATTGTGTGTTCACCACCACAAGTCAAGCCTCCCTGTTTTTAATAGTAGTTATTCCAGTGTTTGACTTGCATTTCCCTAATGACTGTGACGTTGAATATCTTATCCTGTGCTTATTGGCAATACCCCACTTGCTTTTATTTTTACGACTCTTTCAATCTATCAAGATGCATTTTGGTGCCACTTTGTTTTCTAGTCTCACCTTCAGATTTCTTACTTGACAAAACCTTATAGAAGCTCTATCTATCAAAACTTTGAGTGAGAGTTCTTCTTCCAAAGGGGTCACAGTTTGGTCATAGTTCAGCTAGCCTTTGCACCCATTTATTTATGCTTTTCAGGCATTTCTCCTGATGCAATTTATTCTGAATTAGGGAAAGTTAATTTAAAAACTTATGTGATTTTTTTTCCTTGCTAAAAGCCTGAAGGGCAAAGCTATTTTCAGAACACTACCAAATCCTTCCTTTCCCGAGGTCACATCCAATATTTATACCAATTAACAATAATTCCTTCCTTTTCTAACTGGTACTAGGCTGGAAAGACCTCTTAGTGTTGAGATAGGATGGTGTTGGGTTTTTATTGTGAGACACTGAGGAGCAACGTGACCACTCAAGAGCCCTTCCTCCTTTGGCGTGGCTTTCTGTGGGACGACCTAGTTCAAAAGTATCCTTCAAAACAAGAAATATCCTTTTAGCTGCTTTGAGAGTGAATTTATTTCTTTTGGGATAACTTGTTTCTATTTGTCGTACAGTGACACAGCTTGGATAGGGTGCACCATGATTAGGGTGACACAGCTGCAGGCTTTAGGGATGGCCTATATCAAACCTTTGGGGCACTCATCTGGTCCTTCTCACTTACTTTCACAAAGCTATTGCTGTGTATTATTGGACCTCAAGTTCACAGGATTAGATTAGTCATGTCCTTTGTGGCACACTCTCACCATTATTCCTGCTGTCTGGAATTTAGTTTTGCAGGCCTAGGATAGCAACCTGAGCTGTTCTCTACCCCTTGCTAGACCACATTAATGATCATCTACTCCAACCACTTATTGTGACGCTCATATTCATCTTTGGGACAACTAGGTTATTTAACCAGTAAGCATATTTATTGAAAGATGAACATAATACTGTTCCTTCAGTACCTACTCCATGGTGAGAATTTTTCTAAGGGCTTTATAGGTATTAACTCCTTTTATTCCCATAATAATCCCATGAGGTGGTTGTTATCCCTATTATATAGAAAACTGAGACTCACAAGAGTTTAAGTAACTTGTTCAAAAGGTCTATGATTTGTAAATACCAGTGCCAGAATATGAAGTCCAGGAATCACAACATTGAAATGCATGCTTATAACGACAAAATGAGCTCTTTCCCTAATTCCTACTCTCACAATGCAATCTAGATGGTGAATATTGGACGGGCCTGATTTAGTTAAGCTCACTCAAGCCTTTTCCCCTATAAAGCTGACTGTAACAACATTACTTCTCCACATCCAAACAAAATATCAAGACATCATAAACATCAAAGTCAGGGTGCAAAGCTTTAAAGCCTCTAGCCATAAGGCAAAATATTCAGAGAAACAAACTTTTGCTGTTTAGTAGAATTCCACATGAGTACCAAAAACTGGTTCTGCTAGTCCCACTGGATACTGTCCTGCTTAAATAGCAGGACTCTGTAATTAGTTGAGACTCTGTAAGGATAGGTACAGGATTTTTGATTAATAACTACATGATAAACCTATGTAATAGAAATAGTGGCCTGTACAGTTAACAATTTTTTAATTATAATACCAGTGTCCTTATTAAATCAAATTGTTTAGACAGACTCTCTTTATTAAAATGTAACTTCAGAGTCCAGTCAGAAAAGCAGTTTTTATCAGTTTTATTGAGATATAATCAACAAACAGCACTGTATAGATTTAAGGTATACAGCATAATTAGTTGATATACGTATATTTCAGTACAATTACCACAATAAGTTTAGTTAACATCCATCAAGAAAGTAGTTCTTTATCAGAGAGAATTTATTTATTTTATAAATATTTTTTATTGATTTGAGAGGAAGGGGTAGGGGGAGGGGGATTCATTGTTCCACTCAATCACGCATTCATTCATCTGTTGATTATTGTATGTGCTCTGACTGGGGATCGAATCCACAACCTGGTGCATCAGGATGATGCTCTAACCAACTGAGCTACCCAGCCAGGGCTTATCAGAGAGAATTTAATATAAATAATTGTTTAAGGAGATTGAGAAGGTAACACAACAGGACCACCATGATTCAGACCTTTCAGGAATGAAGGTTTCGCTCACCACCCAACCAGATAAAGAATCTTATAATATTTGTATTTATCTCAAGTTAGTATTATTAAATATGAAAACACATCTCTTCAGAATAAGAATGGTCATCTTAGATTATGAACAATATCCTAGGCCTCAGGGACTTGGTTAACTTTGTTAGGTAATAAATATTTTAAGAGGTAAGTGTTTTTGAACAGCAGTCAATATGTACGCAGTACATGCTCTAAGGGTCCTTACCCAGCAACGTGTGTTTCAGGGCTTTCCAATGTGGCATGTTGGAACTTCAACAGTGAACAGTAGAAGACTGCCCCCATCCCCTCAAGAATGGCTGGTACATATATAATAGGACATATGAACTAAAGTGAAGTCTTTGAACTATGGTTAATATTTGGTGCCAGGCAGGTCATGGAAACTTGACTATAGGAAAATTTATTCACATTGAAATAGGGCTTCAGTCAAGAATTTGGGGTACAGAGGGTAAGGTTTACCCAGCAGGAGTCCCAAGCAAATGGCTTAGAGACCAGGGCTCAGGTCCTAGGAAAACTGGAGCTCAAATCAGGAAGGATACTGAGAAATGCTACTTGGTAGACATGGGTAACCCAGGAACCCACCGGGGAACAGAAGGTAGTCTTAGGGGCACAGAATAACTCCAGCCCTTACCCACCCCATATGCTAGCAGAGTATGAAATAATATCATTTGGGTTGTTATTGGCTGAAAGATGTGGTGATGGGGTTGACCCTACAAAAACCAGATTTTTAGTACTGATCACTGGGCAGGGTTGGCCAAGGCAAAATCCTAGAGGTGTCCTTTCAGTCAAATTGGCATCACCATGGCTTGACAGTTCTTCTCTTGTTCATCTGACAGACACCACATAATTTTGTTTGATATGATTTCATTGTGCTAGAAAACATTGGAAAATATCTCTTACGCTGCATAGCAGTTGAGCAGAATACAGTAATGGGAAGAAATTACGGGAAGGTAAATGTGAGAAGCCGAGTAATCATAAAATGTGAAATTTCCAATTAACTTTATTTTGAGGGTCTTAGTTGAGATATTTCAGAATTTCCAGGCTTCAAATAATTTGAAGACAGAGAACTGGGAGCTTCCTACATATTGTGTATTTCTAAGAAAGAATGAGATTGGAGACTCACAGGCTTTCTACTCGGTGAGGTTACTGACACTGGTCCAACTTACCCCAAAGATTAAAAAATGCACTCAGAGAAATCCTAAGGACAATAATTTTGTCTTCAGAATTTATGTATAGACCAATCTTCAAATGCTAGAGTTTACTAATGTGTAAGGTTAAGAATATCATGTAGTTTAAATAAAGACGATCCTGACCAAGTAAGATAAGTTTGCATCAGTAAGAAAGTTTATTGAATTCATTAGTAGATGAAGACAGAAATTATTTCTTTTTTATTTCCTTTAAAGAAACACCTTCTGGTAAAGTGGAAAGAAGAAAGACAGAAACCACAAAACACCCTTTAGAGACCTTATTTTCAAAGAGGGAAGCTATTTCCATAGACCGTTAAGACTGAAGTGCTTTCTTGGAGGTCTTTTTTCGTGCTTCTGTATAAAACGGCTTAATAGTAGTGTTTCTTGGTTTCTGATTCAACCTTAGACGAAAGGACTCTACCATCAGGTGCCACTTCTTCAATAATTGTCTTGATCACTCTGGTTTTACTGGTGTCTGTAGGTGAATCACAAAAAAAAGGAAAAGAAATTTAGACAAAGCAATTTGTGGAGGTCCCCATTATTAACAAGCAACAATTCTAAAAGAAAAATACACTGAATTTAAAAGAAAGAAAATTGAACTTTCAGTTGCTTAAAAAAAAAATCAAAAAAAATCCGAGCAATGTTTAACCGATAGCATTTTCCACTATGCAATTTTCCCTTCAAGACTGGTGTCAGGGGTATAATTTATGAAAACATGCAGGCAGGAGCTCTAGGAGTCGGGAGTTTTAGAAAGTTAAAACGAGTTCTTATTACCCCAGGTGGGTTCTGCTGACCTTGATCCCTTAGATGAGGACTCGCCGGCGGACCCGGAAGTGGACTTGTGGCCTCCGCCGGAGCTGCCGCCCCCGTAGCTGCCGCCGCCGCCGCCGCCGCCGCCGGAACTGCCCCCGTAGCCGCCGCCGCCGCCGGAACTGCCGCCGCCGTAGCTGCCGCCGCCGCCGCCGGAACTTCCGCCGCCGTAGCCGCCGCCGGAACTTCCGCCGCCGTAGCCGCCGCCGGAACTGCCGCCTCCGTAGCCGCCGCCGGAACTTCCGCCTCCGTAGCCGCCACCGCCGCCGCCGCCGCGTCCTCCGCGGTAGGAGCCGCCGCTACGGAGAGTAAACGTCCCGTTCAGTTAAACTCTAACGTGGGAAGACGGTGGGTCGCTTTCCGGCTTATTGTGACTTAGCAAATAAAAACATGGTGCGAGGGGAAAAAAACCCCCCAATCCTGTCAAGTATGTATTTTAAACATGTTCTTTAGAAACAGTTTCACAGACACACCGCCCTCAGAGTCCGGTCCGTGAGAAACGGAGGCCGGTGCCCAGCGCCTTTTGGGGCGCGCCGCCGCCTCCCGCCCCGCCCCTCCCCTCCTCCCAGTCTCTGGCGCGTCCTTCGGTTTGGGGAAAGCCTTGCGATTGGGAATATTGAAGAAAAGCGAGTGGAAATGTTAAAGTTTTACAAAAAAATAAAAGCAACTGGGATCGTTTTTAAAACGGCGGTCTAGCGTACCTTCCCTCGCCTTCAAGCAGGCTGCGGTAGGTTTGGATTTCGTTCTCCAGCCGAATCTTGATGTCCAGGAGCTGCTGGTACTCGGCGTTCTGGCACTCGGTTTCGGCGCGGATCTGCTGCAGCTGCTCCTCCAGGGAGGAGATCTGGGCCTGGATCTGGGACAGCTGCACACAGTAGCGACCTTCTGTTTCCGCCAGGGAGGCCTCCAGGGACTGTTTCTGAAAAGAGGAGAGAGCGTGTTGTAGCGCAGCGACCCTCTAGCTCAGCTAACAGTTTAAGCCCTCATCCAGAAGCATAAAGACAGTGAATAGAATTTGTGTTTTACGTTTCACGGCAACGTCTCAGTTTCAAGCCCTTGATGCCAGTGATGCTATTCTGCTGTTAACAAGAACTCCAGTTTTTATTTCTACCCTGTGACCCCCCAACTCTGGGTTTTTCGTTGTGTTTCATAGTCTTGCACGAGCAGGAAACTGTATGAGAGAGTTAGTAACATACCAGGGCTAGTTGGGACTGTAGCTCGATCTCCAGGCCTTGAACAGTGCGTCTCAGTTCGGTAATCTCGGTTTTTTGGCTGGACATTTGTTCGATGTTACTGTCGATTTCTGTAGTCAGCTCCTTGCTCTAGAATATTTAAAAAAAAAAAGAAAAAAAAAGGAAAAGATGAGAAAAATCTGAAATGATAACCAAAGCTCCATTGGTTTCACCCTGAAGGAAGGTAGGTTACCTTTTCATTGAACCAGGCTTCAGCGTCTTTGCGGTTTTGCTCAGCAAGTTGTTCGTACTGGCTTCTCATGTTATTCAGAAGTTGAGTCAGATCAACCCCTGGAGCAGCATTCATCTCCACATTCACATCACCAGTGGACACATTTTGAAGGTCTTTCATTTCCTGTTTGAGGAACAGAAAAATTTAATGGCTGAACTGTGACCAAAATGAACAATATTTTGGCTGGGGGAAGTACATATAACTTTTTGCATCACCTCTTCATGGTTCTTCCTCAGGTAGGCCAGCTCTTCAGTCAGGCTCTCGATCTGCATCTCCAAGTCAGCCTTGGTCAAGGTCAGCTCGTCTAGCACCCTGCGTAGGCCGTTGATGTCAGCATCCACACTCTGGCGGAGGGCTACCTCATTCTCATACCTGAAACGAGCATGGTACAGTTACTGGCTATAACATATAAGGGAGATGTTACCTGGGAAGAGAGTATTTAAGAAGTAAAGATAGAGTTGACTTCATATCCTGGCAACATTTATCATATACTAATGCACATAGGGATATTAGTGGTTGAATGCAAAGAAGCTTAGCAGTTACTTTAAAATGCATTTTCTTTGAATATTGCTCAAAAAGGTATATTGAAATGGAAAATATCTCTTGACAGCTCCAGTACTGTTTAACTTTGAATTCAGGAAAAAGTAACTGCTATTGTGGACATCCAAAGTCATTGTTAAAAACAACTCATGTATTTGTTGTGACAGTATTGTACCCCATTCACTTAGCTTACTTCAGCCTGAAGTCATCCGCTGCCAGCCTGGCATTGTCGATCTGAAGCAGGACATTGGCGTTATCAGTTGTTAGATTAAGGATCTGTGGGAAGAGGTAAAGAAATCAGATACAGATAGGGCTTTTATAGTGACATAGATGAACTGCATTTTTATGTTCTCTTACAAAATTTTGGGGGAGTTTTTTATTTTAAATATTAAATATTGCAGGCTTCCCATTACACTTAAACTTGAGTCATTTGTTCTCTTGAAGGTTCTGTATGCCTCTATTTCTATATCATCTTTCTGAAAGCTAACTGGAATTATATAGCTGTGTTCCTGCATGTGTGTCCCCTTCATACTGTGATTTCCTTATATTTCAGCCAATACTGACTCATACCCATATTTGGTTTAATTTGTTATAAATAGATATTCTAAGTGAATACACTCTAAGCTGGTACACTATAGGTACAATTCACAAATCCCTAGAGGCAAGCAGTATCTCACTGCCATACTGCAGAGTTCATGTTTCTTGCAATATAGATAATGAATATTTTTTGTTTGTTATCAATCTGAATGATATTTTGTTCTGACTCATTTAACAGTCCTTTCAGTTTTCATATTTATAAATGATCTAGCGTATTTTAACAATGGACTCATTATACACTCATTAAAACCAAAAAAATTCTCAGTAATCCACCATCCTATACGACATACAATACACATGTTGGGTAAAGAGTGAAATGACCATACCTTCACACATATTTACCATTGATGAGATGGGATCAATTTTGGAAGCAAGAAAGTAACGTAGGCAAACACAGTGACCAGCTAACATCATGGTTAATTTAAAATTGATCTATCTGAACTACACAGATGAAAAATAGGTTTAAAGTTGGATTTTAAAATGCCCCTTACCTGATTTTTAAGATCTTCGATGGTTTTGTAGTATTTGCTGTAGTCACGAGGCTCTCTCTGGCCTGCGTTGCCGTACTTTTCGTACCACTCCTTGATTTTGCCTTCTAGCTCATAGTTTGATTCTTCAAGAGCCCGAACTTTGTCCAAGTAGGAAGCCAGGCGGTCATTCAGATTTTGCATGGTTACTTTTTCATTTCCAGAGAGAAGGCCACCATCTCCAAGTCCAGCACCACCACCAAAACCTCCTCCAAAGCCGCCTCCACCAAAGAGGCCTCCACCAAAGCCTCCTCCACCAAAGCTACCAAAGTTGCCCCCTCCAAAGCTGCCTCCTCCAAAACTGCCTCCTCCACAGCCCCCACCAAAGCTGCTGCTTCCATAGCCCCCACCAAAGCTGCTTCCACCATACCCACCCCCTAGCCCTCCTCCATGGCTGCCTGATCCTGCAAAGCAGCCTCCACCAGAGCTCCCTCGGCTAAAAGAGCCACCACTGAAACCGCCCCCTGAGCTGTATCCTCCGCCGTGGGAGCCTTTGCTGCTCGAAACTTTGAGGGACCCTCCTCCCCCTCCTCCTCCCCCACTGCGGGAGGAAGAGTATTGCTTGCTTGAGCTGTATCGGACAGACATGGTGATGCTATTTAGCCCAGGGAGTGCCTGCTGCTACCAAGGACAGTGGCAAGCCTTTATATACTGAGAAGGTGTGTCCCACATGGGATAGAGTTTGCTTACTTGCACGGTTTTCTTCTTGCCAGCTTAGCATCTTTGGCTCATGATTGCATAAATTATCTTCAGTAATAACCAATCCCAATATGTATGGTTTAAAATTTGCCTTAAGAAAAAACGAGAGGTTTGCTGTGTTGAAATTGAAAATGGGTGTAGTTCAGATAAACATATGCCTTTTCACCTTTTGAAGAACATTGAGCAACTGTTAAAATCCAGTTTGAGCTCAGCACTAATTTAGGTTGCACAGAATGTGGGCAAAGTTTGGAAAAAGAATTTTAGCTGCAAAGTTATGGTTAAAATAAGATTTTTTCAAATTCATGTTTTAAATGGTATTAATTAATTGGAACAACAAATAGCACAAAGTGCCAGAATCACACTGTAATAGAGATCTTGTAGGAAACTGTAAGCAACTAGAAAGAAAACACATATGCTAAACAATTGAATTAGTGTTCAAAAGTTGCCACATATAAAAAGTTAAAGCCATATAAGCACAATTTAGGAAGAGTGTGTGTGTGTGTATGTGTGTGTGTGTGTAGGGAATCTTTTATTTGAAGAATGAAAGTATATTGATATTTTTGCCTAGGAAATTGGAAGTGAGTAATAATTTAGCAATCTTCTAATTTAATGGTGCTACTCTTTTTAACATTAAAAAACTAAAATCATGAAATTATCCTCTTTGTTTTGACTTTTAAATAAATTTTAGTTAAGGCTTATGTGAAGACCATAATGTAGATACTCTTAACACAAGATCTGAAGAACTAATCTCCCGTACTTTTTTATACTAATGTTGGTTGATTGAAAGGGAAAATTTAGGTATGTTATGATTGTAAGTAAAAATTTGCTTGCGAGAATATAAATTAGATTAGAAAATGATACTTGCTCCAAAATTTATGAACTAGACTGTGAACATACATTTCCAAGCTAGATTCTGTTTCCCAAAAAGAAAAAATTGCCATGGTTATACTGTGTATAGAATTTGATATAACAAATTCTAGTGAGGTATTTAATTGGAACTTTAATACATGATATAATATATTTACCCATAGGCAGTGAGATTGCTGTGTGTGTTTATATATGTATACATATCCATTCACACACATTTTACAATTATACAGTGCTATTTGTGATCCTGTGCTTTTAAAATCTCTGAAATAAGCTGCTGAAATAGGAATGGTGGTTATGATCTCTAGTTTATAGAAGAGGAAGTCAAAGCCGAGAAAGGTTATGGTTTTGCCTAAAGGTATATAATAGGTAGTTGAACTGAGATTAGAGACTTGGTCTTTTAATGCTTGGCTTTTAGCTCTTTCCTGTTGTACCTGTGTGTATGTGTGTGTGTGTGTGTGTGTTCTGTGTTCTAGTGGATGGGTCTGCTAGAACTGAATGCCTCTTTCTTACTATAAACTTCTCTACATGGGAAAACAAAACAAAACAAAATGAACTCGGAGGCGTGAGCATTTTGAAAGGAGGGTATTTCGCACACTTCTATCCCTAATTGTTTTTTCAAATTAAATTTTGAAAAGCTGCACATTCCAGTTTGTGAAAACTATAGAAATAGTTTCTGCAGGGAAAGGGAATGCAGTTGGCAGCAAAATGAAGAGTTGATTGTTAGAGTGGAGGTTACTACGCAACAAGCTGCAGCCACTCCAGCCTGTTAGCACATGCAAGTGGGGCAACCATGGGAATTGATCCCTGATGAAGATACTATGTAGTGAAGGAAAGCTATGATAAATCAGGGTAGAGAAAAGATTCTAGTAAGTTCAAAGAGGATGTTGAAGGCTTGATATTAATGAAAGACATTTGGAAAGAAAACACTTTAATTAGAATTTTTGGAAGGTTTTACCTGTAATTATTATGTTTTGAATCTCCATCTTACTAGTTTTGCTTTAGTATTGGCCCTTAATTTTGTCCCCTGGTGGGAAAACATAAAAATCTTAATCTAGTTTCAGTTAGTTAACAAGTGGTTCGAAGAGATCTGTTATAATTACATTAAATCAAAGGATATGTGAAAGGAAACCATTGCATAAAAGCACATGGGAACAAAAACATGTTTAGTCTTCTAATACCAACTGTAACATTTTAAGCCACCTTTAATGTTATTATCAATGATTACTTATTAATTTGTACACTCTACAAATTGATTTGTCTTTATTTACACTGTCATTTGTTGAAATCAGCTTTTGGAATGAGTGAAATGACAGAGGTGCCGTGTAATAATTTTGCAGCTAAATTGGATGAATACGGTTGTCAGTTCTACTCTTGGCACAATTTACACTTGATTGCCATAATCCATTGTAACTGTGATTTCATTGTCCTCAGTTTTTATTGTGTCTTTATGTAAGACACATTAGTAGGTGCTTAGAAGGTACAGAGATGATTGAGATTCAGCTTCTGCCCTTAAGGATCTTATGAATTGTTGGGATCTAATTGAGGGGACATGACATACATTATCAATTTAAGCACTACAGCAGTGGTAAATGAAGTGGGAAGGAGGTGGAGTGGGGAGGGATTAACATTTCCTGAATATCTACTATGTTCTGGGTGGTTTACTGTCCTTTACCCCTCCCCTAAATCCCCTATGATAGGTATTATTTACCTCATTTTATAGCTTTAAAAAGTTTTAGGAATTTGCCCAGAGTAACACAGCTAGTTTATGCTAGAGCCTGGTTTTAAATCAGGCCTGTGTACCTTCCTAGGTGATACTGTTTTATGACACTGAACTGCCACTGTAAGACTGATGAGTGAGGAGTCTTGGAATGGGTCACCTGGCAAAGTTTCATGGTGCAGGTGAAATTTAAACTCAGTCTTGTAAAGGGTGGGTAGTGCTTTTCCATATGTGCACCAGCAGAGAGAAGCCTGGAAGTGGAATCTGTGGAAATGCCAATCATGTGGACACTGTAGGTGGACCAGTTTGGCTGGAACAGATGGGCCATGTTGATTAATTTCTCTTAGCAGATTGTATTGAGTACCTGCAAAAGTCACTGGGGATACATAGGCAACTAAGATACAATTTCTGCCCCTCAAGGAGTTTATAATCTACTTGGAGAGGCAAACAAACATACCCACGAATCAGAGATTATAATAGGGTAATCTAGGCTTTTTGAGGTTTGGACAGGGTGTTGAGGGAGTGCAGAGAGGAGCTCCAATAGTCTGTGTGTGTGTGTGTGTGTGTGTGTGTGTGTGTGTGTGTGTGAGAGAGATGTGTGAGGGCACAACTGAAAGAATAGTGAAGTCAGGTTTGGAGGAGAAGATGAATTTGGTTTAAGATGTGAATTCGAAGTACTAATACCAGGATATTCATGTAAAAATGTCTTTCAGCAGTTAGAGTCATAGGATTATAGTTCAGGAGAGAGATTAGAGCAGCAGACATCAGAATAGTTAGGGCCCCTAAGGGAAGGAATTTAGAGAGAAATGAGCAGAAGACCCAAGCCTGAACTTTTGGGTACAGCCATGTTAGGAGCTGGAAAGAAAAGCTAGAGAATAATAGGGCACCTAGGATTGGGGAAGAGGGGAGAAGGGTCATGGAAGTCAAGGGAGGAGAGTACCCAGATACAGTGGGGTGCTCTCCAGAGAGCTTGGCCAAGGATGAAGGAGACTGAAGAAAGACTCCTGGTTTGGCAAGTAGGAGCCATGGCCGTCCTTTCAGAGGGCAGGGTTAGTAGAGTTTTGGTGGGGTGATCCACGATGTATTCAGTATTGGAATTGATTACTTTGCCTGTAGTATTTTACTTTCATGTATTCCAGTGTATCCATTTATTCTTTAATTGCTTCTGGATTTTGGGTCATGGTTAGGATAGGGTATAGGTGCTATTCCCGTGTGGTTCATTAGGCTGGGGCTCTCAAAGCTCGTCATCGATTCACCGTTGCTATCAGTTTTGCTTACCAATTAGGATTTGGATCATTCCAATTTGGATCTTCCTTATTTTGCTACAAAATTCTCTTTTGAAGTTGCTAGTTGAAAATTCTATTTGCAAGCTTCTTTGTCTGATTGAGTAACTGAGGTATAATGAATAATTTAGGTAGTTGCAGAAAGATGAATCTGGTAATGCAGGTTATGCCTCAAGATGACAAGGCAGATAAGCTAAATGTGTAGCATTTTCTATTGTTTATCACACAAAGTTGGAGAATTAGACATTTTTTTTACCCTGGTGTTGTGTGACTTGGTATAAATTGCTGGATGTGCCTTTGTGATGACCACCCATGGAATTGAAGCCAAGTGGAAAGTTGTAGAACTGTTCGATGGGTTTAGTGCCCTCCTCCCAGATAGCTGAGTAATTAGAACAACTCAGATAAGGCCCATATCTTCTCACTGGCAACCTTATAAAATTCTGAAGGCACGCCCATATTATATACTTTTTCTAAAACTTCTGGGATGCACTGTAATGGAAACCACAAAAATATGGAAATTGCATGAAGGCTTTTCAGTGCATTATAGCAGAGTGGTTGAGTGGATGGGCTCTGGAGTGAGACAGTGTGGCTTACAATCCAGGCCCCACCACTTACTGTATGGCTTTGTTTCATCTCTAAAGTGGGAATAATAATTTTGCCTACCCTATGTGAGTTAGTAAATACACAGCCTTTAGAACAGTGCCTGGCATATATAGAATAAATGTTTAATAAGTGTTTTTTGTTATTGTTATTACTATCATTGTGATCTCTGTTTCTCAGAGCCTCACCCACCGTCTAACATGCAGTAAGCCAGCAAAATATAAATGAATGAAAGGATAAGATTGGAAGTTGGAACATGACCAGTGAGGAAGACAGTGGCTGGGGAGAACAGGGCAGATAATGGTGTTTTATTGATAACTTTGTGATAAACCATGCCATCTGTTTTTCTCTGATACTTGCTTTCATTTCAACTTCATTCTTTTCTTTAGCTCCTACATGCACCAAGTCACCAATTTCGTCACCGTTTCTTTTGTCATATCTATTTGTTTCTTTTTGTCTTGTCCCTCTGCAGCTGCCCTAATCCAGGCTCTCACCACTTCTCTCGTGGGTTACATCACCAGCTTCTGAAGTGTTTTTCTTGACTCACTGCTGTGCCACTTAAGATCTGTTCTGTTCACTGATGCAAGATTAATGTTCTTGAAAAAGTATTGTCATCACTTTATCAACATACTCAGCACCTACAATGGATTTCTCTTGTGGATGTATTAAATCTTTTGAATAACCTTGCCCTACTCCATCTGTCCAACCTCACGCTCCCTGTGGTGGAATGAAAGGAGTGCTGGATTCTCTTCATGAAGTAATTATGTGGCCTTGGGCAAGAGATTCAGTCTTTCTGTGCCTTATTTTACTACCCTGTAAAATATGGATAATAATAATAGCAAATATTAAAATATGTATAATAATAATAATCTACGATCCAATGAAAAAAAAGTTAGCATTTTCTTAAAAAAATCCTTTCATTATAAGCAAGACTTTCTTTTAAATCTTGGCCGAGACACTATGCTTTATCCTATTTTAGGGCTTCTGTTGTTCCTGGTCTGGAACATCCGTTTTCCACTTTGTTCCTTACTCAAATCATTGTAGTCTAGTCATGGCCCTCATGTTCTTTTCATTTCCTGTGTACAACCTTGTATTTTGTACTATACTACATTATTATTGTACCTAATGAGGTAAGATATTTAAGTTTCTTCAGAGAAGGGAGGCTGCCTTATACTCTTGCTGTACCTTGTAGGCATTTACTGTTCTCTGAATATTTTCATATCACCATAGTGCCTTTTCCCACTTTCTTTTCTTTGTCTTTATTTTGTTCTCTAAACTCTTCTTCCGTGTGTTTTGGTAATGGTACTAGTTCAAAATTTAAATAATGCCTCATCAAAGACAACTAATTTAATTTTGCTTTAAGTAAATGATAACATGTGCTTTTTAGATGTGAGAGTGTTGTGTAAGAATGATAAGAAGTCTAAGATTCTACATAGGATACCTAAGGTATCTTAAAATATATAAAGATTTATACCTTAGAATATATATATTTTAAAATTCTGGCTCTGACCTTTTCCTCTTCATTAAAAGTCCCCTTTTTGGTCTTGGATGTGTTGAGAATGATCTTGATACTCAAAAACTGCTAAAATATATCTGTACTTCTAAAATTTCATTTTTTAAATTAGGAGAATTGATTATTTTGGTTGGTTCTCTGGTTAGCTAGCCCATTAGTGTGGTGTAATTTAAGGATTAAATGTAACAATGACTTAGCAAGTTTCATTAGTATGTCATAGGCTTTTCCCTTTTGATCAAGTTAACTTCATTTTGTGAAAGACAGTTGCTCACTATGGATTACCTGCATTAGGGAGAGAATTTCTAATACAGAACCAGAAATAGAAACATAATATCCCTTTTGATTTTCATAAAAAGTAGTAAAGCTGAAAGGACCAAACCAACCAACCAACCAACCTCTTCAGACTCCAATAAAAAATGTAGTTGCTGTTTTTTACCCCCATTCATAAATCTAAGAAAATTCCTTTAGGTCCAGCTGTGGTTGTCTGTCAAAATTGATCCACTCAGAGATGGCTGGTAATGAGAGAAAGTGACTTCATTACCAGGTCTTTTTAGTTTTTACTTAGGGAGCCTGGACAGATAAAAAAAGAATAAAGGTGGCAGCCACTGTGGCTCAGTTGGTTGGAATGTAATCCCCTACACTGGAAGGTTGCAGGTTTGATTCCTGGTCAGGGCCTGTACCCAGGTTTCGGGTTTGATCCCCAATTGGTCAGGGCACATAGGAAGGCAACTGATTGATTGATGTTTCTCTCTCACATGGATCATTCTCTCTCTCTCTTTCTCTCTCTCTCGGAAATCAAGTAAAAACACTTGCTCAAGTGAGGATTAAAAAAAAAAAGAGAAAATTTTGGATTACAAATGGTACACATAGAAGTTAAAGAATATAATGAAAGGAGCAATCCACCATTGTAGTGATTTCAATGAATATATGCAATGTGATTAAATATTAAAGAATAAAAGTCTTATGAAATTCATCATTTAATCTTATTGTTTAGAGATTTTTAAAATACTTAAAAATCCAACAACTTGTCCATGGCATAACAAAGTGAGAATAGCTCTTTCTCTGAATCACCTTTTTTTGGGGGGGGTGTGTGTGGAAATGTTATGAAATAGATTTGTAACACACAATAATAATGGGGAACATTTACCATAACCATTCCATGGCCTCCCTCCACAAGCTGACAATAATGCTCAAAGAACTTTTAATTTCTTGGATTAAACTCATTAAATCAACATGGGAGTAACATTTGCAATGTCAGTTCTCAGATAATTAGAGCTGTGAAGAGCTTGTTGAGACTTTTCTATGTTCCAGGGCCTGTGCTAAGCACTTGACCTGAGTTTTTGTCTCATCAGCTTTTATTTTAACTAAAAAAATTAAGTAGGTTGCCCAAAATTATTCAATAAAGGGGCTCAGCTGGGATCTGAACACAGATCTATTTATCTTCAGAGCTTTTGCTTTAACATAATAAGAAACTGACCCAGAATTCTATTTTCCAATCTTGTGACTTAGAAAATTAACAAGAACATAGGGATTTTATTTTCTTTCTCAGACTGGACAAGCCTTCCTTATTATCATTGCATTTGCAATAAAAAAATGACAACAGACTAATTTGAAAAGAAAAAGAGTGAGAAAAGAGTTCTGCTCTTGAAGAGGTCAGACTTGTAGGTCTTGTCTGTACACAGGCTAGACTCTGTCCTAACTTTTGGGGGATCCCCCCTGCTTGAGTTTCTAGAATTTCCTAACTCTTTGGCAGGAGTGTGTAGCTCTAGATCAGCCATTAAAGTAGCTAATCAGATCACTAAACCACCAAGCATAATTGCAGTGCTAATCCTTTTATAATGCTGCTTTTCCAGATGGAACTAACACCCATTATGGAGATTAACTGCTTTTCATCAAGTTTTTACTTTTAAGTGTTGAACACAGGGTATATATCTGAATTAATTCCGTAATAAACCATGACATTAATGGGCTCTGGGTGCTTGGCATTTTCCATAATTCAAAAGCTATCAAACTTTTTGGTGTCTCTCTCTTTTTAAACTTCATTTTTATTATTGATCCTATTACAGGTATCTCTTAAAAGTATTTTTCATATTGGTCATTATGGTTAAAATGTGGTGCTAAGGTTAGAAATTTCTAGTCCTAAAGCTGCAGTTGAGTGGATATTTACAGAACTGTGAGATGTTGCCTGTTTTCTTTTTCTTGATATCTAGAATATAAATGCTACAATCTAAATATAATCTAGTAGAATTATTGTGGTTTTTTTTTAAACCAACTCTCCAAGGATGAGGCCCCCACAACCAATACTGGGATAAATGTTGTAACAATCCATCACACAACCATCAAGTTGCTATAAAAGTAAGAATATTAAGAATAATAACTCTGTGCCAGGTACTGTGTTAAGGGGTATATGTACATTTTCTCCTGCAACTCACTTAACAACCCTATAAGGCAGGTACTATTATTAGACCATTTTTACAAAGGAGGAGTGGTTATATATTGTGCATGGGGGGGTAAGTCAGCCAATAAATTAGTAGCTGAGCCAGGACTGAAGCCAGGTCCGTCTTCTCTTGATCCCACATTCTTAACCACTACCTTCCACTGCCAGATGTTTAAACTTTGCTTTGTGGTTTCCAAGACAGTTCCAGAAATTGCAGTGATGAGGATGGAACCTTTTTATTATAGCAGGTCTATTTTAGGATAAGCTTACATTTCCTACTTATAAATGAATTAACAGGAATTTTTAAAAAATTATCTTTATTTTTTGAAAGAATTACAGATGTCCCTTTTCTATGTCAGCTTCCCATGGTTCAGGGCCGATGATTTTGTTACACTTAGGTGCACAGGATGGAGGGGGTGAAAATGCATGGAAGGCTAGAAAAGTAGTTTTCATCAGGGTTTCAAGAGCACACTGATTATTAATGTCTGCACTGACTATAGTTAGATTAAGGGCAATTGTCTTTTTAAAAAAGTTACATATATATGTAAAATTCGGTAGCAGAAGGGAAGAAGAGAATTAAATTTGCATGGATTAGGCAAGCTGTCAATGAAAGCACTAATATAGCTACTAGAAAACTAATAAAATGAGAGAAGAGAAACTAGAAATCAGTTGTCTATGCATATGTAGTAGTAATCTAATTTGACACACCTGCATTGAGCACTGACCCTACAAAGCCATTTGTCCCTCCAGATCCCCTTTCTACCTTTCTCGTCCGTTTTCTGCTCCAGGAGGATACCTCGCCCTCTGGCTTTCATTTTGTTTGCTTAGTGGAGACCCAATTAGGAAACTGGAGGGGGGATGAGTTTGGGGCGTTTATTCCCCTGGCCTCCTCTAAGAGTTGGCTTGGCCTTCATTAAAAGCCACAGCTCCCATCATAATGGCCCCCCATATGACTTTCCCTTTCTTAGTCACCTTCCTTTGTCTCTGTTGGGCATGGGGGTAGTAATACCCACCCCTAGTGGTTTCCCTAGTGGTCACCATGCCCCACCTTTGTAAACAGTCCTTTCATTAATTAAACTTGCTGTAGTTTTTCCTAATTTGAATGTGCCTGTTGTTTCCTGCTCAGATTGTATCGTATGGTAGGCTTGTATAAAGTCCTTACCCTCCAGGAGATTAATAAGAAAATGAATAATTGCAGTGCCATGAAATAAAGGCTAATAAATACTTATTAAAGTATAACATCTTTGAGGGTAGAGGCCACACGTTATTCGTGTTTCTTTCTTTACACTTAGTGCTGGGCATAAAGCAGGCGCCTATCAGTGTGGAATGGAAGAGGTGTGTATGAAGGGTGGGGGAATGAAGGATGGAGTTGAGCAACTGTCCCAGGAAGGTCCAGGTAGCCTTCACAGTGTAGCTAATTAGGCAGTCAGAAACAGACTGGTTGCATTAAATAAAGGA
The DNA here is from genome assembly GCF_964146895.1 of Miniopterus schreibersii. Lineage (NCBI taxonomy): Eukaryota > Metazoa > Chordata > Mammalia > Chiroptera > Miniopteridae > Miniopterus > Miniopterus schreibersii. The sequence goes on from NC_138116.1 coordinate 21,980,635, forward strand.
ATTTACTGGAAGAATTTCAATGGCTTCTAGAATCAAAGGCAGGCAGGAGAACAGGTCTTGGAAGATAGACGGGAACTGCGGTGTCCTGGAGGGCTAGTCTGCAGAAACCATAGCTAAAGTCATGCATTCAGTACAAGTGGGGCATCCTCATGGACAGCCCCTGGCTTCAGTTTCTTCATGGTGTATTGATATAGGTTTCACAGGACAGAAAACATCTCGGATACATGTAATAATCACTGTATGGAAACTCTCTGGACTTTTCCCCTCCAGTTTTCCTGCTCACCGCTGCAGGTCAGGTAGGAAGAAACAGGATGTCTCGGGTGGGATCTAGTCCTCTGTGACAGCCTATGTCTTGGGGCTACAGGCCTGCTAACCCCTCTCTTCCTCACCTCCTCACTAGATAAAAGGCAGGGTAATGGGGGCAGTGGGTGGGAACAATAGTGAGGTTACAAGAGTTAGCAGGAGTTAGGTAACAATGGGAGATGAGCTTTCCCCTGAAGAGCCAAGCCTGTGTGCAGAGGTGGGGCTGCTTTTGCTGAGGGTGAGAGAGGGGTGTTTCCCCCATCTCTGGGGAGGAGCGGAAGAACCGGCACCTACCGAGGTTTCCATCGTAGAATTCGGATCTTTGTTTTGCTGCCCTCTTCCTCTGCAGCGTTCTCCCCTCCCCCAGCTGTCCTTTGCTCTGAACTTGCTCCCTAGGACCCAAAAGCCACCTTCCGTATTAGTTAGCCCTCCCTTGAGGGGCTCCATTTCCCTTATTTCTCCTTCCCTTCTGAAATTTTCCAGTCTGTGTGGGAACAGGTGTTATTAGGAGGATAACCATCTGGTTAGTCTAATTCAGGCTGAGGTGTGACTTACTGGTAAAGGTGGGTAAGGGTGGAGAGGTGTTCACCGAAACTGTTTGCTTTAAAAAAAAGTGTAACTTTTACCTAAGTGGAATTTCAGGCACGAGGGTGGTAAAAAATTGTGGAGAAAGGAATTTTTTGTATTCTTTTAGTTAATACAACTTGACTATTAAATTAGCTGAATTGGGAAAGAGAGTAACGAAGGTTCTTTTTTTTGTCTCTAGCCTTTCTCCCCCCCGTTCCCCATTTTTATACAATAGTTACTCACTGAATATATATTATATACCACAAATTTTATGGGGTTCTGAAGATGCAGAAATGAGTAAGATGTGGTCTTTGCTTTCAAGGAAGCCATGTCTTGTGGGGATAAAGGTAGGGGGTAAGACATAAATGATTACAAAAGAAGGTAAGGAATTTAATTAAGGTTTATATAAAACACGTGAAGCACCAAAAACGAGAAACCAGCCACTAGAGGACTTAGGGAGATACCATTTGAATAGTATCTTAAAAAATGAGTCTGGAAAAAAATTTTAGGCAGAAGGATCAGCCTGTATAAAGGAGGTATAAACATACATGACATATTTTAAGAATTGTGAAAAGTTTGGTTTGGCTGGGGTGTAATGTCCTTATGAATGAGTGCCAAGAGATAAGATTGGAAAAATAGATTGAGGCCAGATGGGGAAGGACCTTTAATACCATTCTAAGGAACTTGGACTTGGTCCCATAGTCAGGGAGTGGACATTATCTTAATTTTTAGAAAGATAACACTGTTGGCAGAGTACTAGATGGATGAGAGAGTAACTGGAGGCAGAGAGATGAGAGTCTAGGAGCCGGGGAAGACATTATGAGAGCTTCAGGAAAGTAGCAGTAGGGTGGCAAGAACAGAAGACAAATGGTGGCATTTGACTATTGACTGGTTACAGGTTGGTGAAGAAGAGGGAGGGAGTCTTAAATGATAAGAGGTTCCCAGTGTTGGACTTTGGGAAGTGCCGTTAACTAATATGGGAATGCAAAGGAGCAGGTCCTTTGGGAAAGATAGCGAGTTCGGGTAAGAAGATTGGGAATGAAGCGCCTGTCGGTGCTTAGGTAAGGATATGTTCCACAGGCAGTTGCAGTGTGGGCCTGGCATTCAGACAGACACTGTGCCTGGATTTGGAAGTTACTGGCAAGGAGCAACCGTGACACTGGATGAGATTTCCCAGGGAAGATAGATAGAGATGGGGACCGAGGATAAAACCTCAAGGAACTGTACCATTTGGGGACAAACAAAAGGGGTTGAGAGGCAGCACTCAAAGCAGAAAGAGAGGACCAGGAGACAGGAGTTTCAAGGAAGCCGAGGGAGTGGAGAATTTCAAGATGGAACAGTCGGCAGTGTCAGAGACACCAGTCAACAGTTCATAGATGTCAATTAGGATGTGGACTTTCCGTTTGGCTGTTTTGGGTTCTGAAAAGACCATTAAGTACTGGGAAATGAATTCTCTCAAAATTACTAACTAAATACGTACATATTCTCAGTGTTTATAGTCTGTGGATCATATAACATGACCACTTGCACAAGTCAAAAGAATATTTTAATTTTCTTTAAAAGGGAAATTGATATAAGAATATAGGCTAGAGCTTAAGGCCAAGGATTATTCATATTGAGTTGATAGTTGAAGCCTTGAGAACAGTAAGTTTTTAAGGGAGAGAGGACAGAAGGTTAAGACTGAATGGTGAGAAAACCCTTAAAGTTAGGCTTCACTCAGAGGTGAAGTACCCAGTAAAGGCAGTGAATAAGGAATCATCTGGAAGGCTGGAAAAGTCTCAGGAAATCACAGCATGGATTTCAGCTTGGATGATTAACCTGGTTGGGGTTTCCAGAACCTCCCAGAGGTCCTTCCAGCTCTTAAGTTTCAAATTCTGCAGAGATCAGGGAGAAAGAGGGCTAGAAAAATGTCCATGATATTGCCACAAGATCTTTGGAGATCTGAAAGCAAGACTCTTCTGGATAATTTAGGGCACAGAAGCCAGACCCTCTGTCACGAGGGAAGGAAAAGATGGAGATGGAATGAAGCCATCTGTGTCTTGTATTGCTGTAGCATCCTGAGTGGGGGTAAGAGACAAAGGAGTGGTGAAGAGGGAAGCAAAGGTGGAGTGAAGACAAGATTGTCAGGTGTAGAATGCAGAAGCAAGCTCTTTAGAGCTTCTGGGAAACAAACAAAACGAGAGCACTCAGGGAGCCAAGAAGTGATACAGCATTTAGGTACCTGGAAGGAAAGAGTAATCAGAAATAATAGCGATCCAAGGATCAGTGAAGTCTCAGTGAGGTAGGAAATCACTTGCTGAATGATTAATTTAAACTTTGTTATAGGGAACTTATCCTAAAAAACAGACACGTGGTGTCTTTGAAAAATGATGGAAAAAAATTCTACATTTTAGAAGAGTCGCTATGGTGAATGTGTATTGAGTCTGGAAGGTGTGCATTGTTCTCTTTTGTATTTTTAAAATAACAGACTTCATTCTTATGTACAGTGTACCCAGGGGGCTGCACTCTGATCCTTCAAAGAGGTAGTTACAGCTATAAATATGGATGTGACAGTGAGTTATCTCCATGAGCTTAGGAGAAAAGGAAATATGGTTGCCTTCCTAACTGAACTAGTAAAACCAAAGTATAATCAGTCTACAACTGGGTAAGGAATATGGACAGCAGGGAATATCAAAAGGGGTATTCAAGGAAGTTGCCTTAAGCTTCATCTTAGGGAGAGAGATTCTGAATTTGGACATGTGGACCATCTAGCCACCAGAGAGAGGTGGCCTAGTGTGGGGCAAAGATATTTCAGCTGGCCTCAGTAGGATCTGGAGGAGATGTCCCTCAACTCTATTAACCTCTGCTCAAATTCTGAAGCTTTTGGATTCTTAATTCATCCTACCAAGTAAGATTAAGGAAGAAGTCTTGAACATCTGGGAAGAAATGTCCCTCGTTGCTGATAAACTGGCATTCTAATCTATACATTAGAAATCACAGCATGTATGACTACAATTATTTTAAATCTGCTGTCAAGTGTCAGGTCACCTGTGGGGATACTGGTGAAGTCCAGCTTCTGGACATGAAAGGCTGAGAGGAACCAATCGACAAGGCAAGTCTTTCAAAGTAATTCTAATTTATATTAAAAATATTGTCTACTTATATTGATAATCAGTCTTTGAGCTGCCTTCTGTCTGCCTCATTATGTATTCCAATATCCTCCATTAGTGATTTTAGGAATAGTAGCAGTAAGCATTACTTTCAAGTTAGTTGGTAAAAAAATACATGGAGCTTGTATCTATGTAAGAACTGACGATGAAAAAAAGAAAAATAGTTTTAGGAAATGGTTAGATGAGAGTTGACAAACACAAAACCTTTTTTCTGCCATTCTTTGTCCTGTATTCATGGCCGACATTACTCATTGATAATGACAGTCTTTCTTGCTGAAGCTAGACTGACTGTAGAATCTTATTAACAACATTAATCCAGGAAGCCATAACCAGTTGCCTAGATTGAATCCATGTCAGCTAAAACTCTCTGCCCTTTCTAGTTTAGGTGGGTTGTTGGGGATTCTGGTCATCAACAAATTACAGAATTCAGCTACAGAGGACCCAAAGGATGGTTTATGTTTTGAGTTGGATGTCATGGGGAAAGCTAATATGCTCTTTGACCAAGAGTCTCAGGATATTCTGACAGAAGCAATACCAGACTTGCCCAGGCCAGTGTGGCTCAGTTTGTTGAGTGTTGTCCCATGCACCAAAAGTTCATGGGTTAGGTTCCCAGTCAGGGCACATGCTTGGGCTGTGGGCTCAATCTCTGGTGGGGGGCCTGCAGGAGGCAGGCAATCAACGTTTCTCTCTCACATCAATGTTTCTCTTTCTCTCCCTCTCTCTCTAAAAGTCAATAAAAAAATTAAAAAAAAAATATTTAAAAAAAAGAAATAATACCAGACTAGATAAATTAACAAATTATCAGAATGAAATTATCTAGACCACCAACACATTCACTGTCATGGTGTCAACCAGGATAGAACTTGCAAGGGACCTTACAAGTCATTTTCAGGTTTTAAATCCTAGGTCTGCCTCTTAATAAGTGTGATAACCTCTTGACCACTTAACCTCTATGAACCTTAGTATCCTTATATGAGAAATAATATTTGATTCATGAATTTGAGATGCCCAATTTACATAACACACACAAAGTGTTTGCAAATGGTAGGTGCTCATACATGTTAGTTCCCTTCTTTCTTCTCTTGTGAAAGATATTCAAAACTGAGCTGAACTCCATTACCAAATATCTCCAGTATCTACTTGAATATTTCTAGTGAAGGGAAGCCTGTTCGTTGTCTTTCAGGGTGTTCTATTTTTTAGTTGCTCTAATTACTAAAAAGTTTGTCTTATATTGAACTGAAATCTGCTACGTACAATATAGCTTGCATTCTGCCACAAAGAACTTAGAGGTTTTTTGATATTTGAAGAGGGTTACTCTACCCTCCTAAATCTTTTGTGTTCTTAGCGAAGGGGTCACCAGTTCATTCAGTTGTTCCTTAGATGACATGGTTTTTTTTTTTTTTACTTCCATTATCATCTAGGTTGCCATTACTTGGATCACTCCTAAATCTGTAGGATTGATCTAGCCTTTTTTTCCCTCTTTTTCTTTTCTGTCTTTACTATTAGTTCAAGGAGTATTTTTTTTGAGGACTGCATGTTAACTGAGTTTTATTCCATTGCATCAATTCCCAGCATAATATGACTTCCAGAGATGTAAATATAGCACATAATTTCTTGTTTTTCTATTAAATGTATAGAAATTATTTATTTAAATTTTATAATTATTAGTTACATAAAATTCCCCTCCTCCCTTGGTTTTAGGGCTCAGTTTCAGAATGGCTCAGCTGTCTTGAACACATTTTAATGGAAACTTGTTTTACTTACTTTTTGGGTTCACCCTTTTTTCCTGGGTGTGGGACCAAGGCTTGTCACTTAGACATTTCTGATCATGGTGTTGATTAACTAGTTGGCTCTTAAGCTATAATTATCTTCCTCCTTCAATTAACAGCACATTTCTGTATTACAACATGAGCTGTTGCAAAATCTAATAATTCACAGTGGATTTTTGTTTCCCTGTAAGCAGACTTTCCCTGACAACTCATATTTTTCTTCTAGGTTGTTCAAATGCTAGGTGTTGCTGTTATACCACTGCTGAGTAGTACTTTCCTCCTAACAGAGATTGATCAGTGAGCGCTTTGCAATATTATTGGTTCTGTTTTCCTATATCCTCACTTGCTATAATATAGTGGTTAAAATATACTATGTTATTATTTCCAGATTACAGATTTTTGAGTAACTCCTAAACTAGAGCCACACCTATGTGACTACATAATTGGTGTGAAAACGAAAAATTCAGTCAACATATGCTTTTATTTTAAACTGTGCCAAATGATGTGATCGATTAATAGTTTTCATTGGATTTCAGCCAGTCCTTTCCTCTGAAATTTTTAATCATCTTGACAATGTGTAAACTGAATGTGATGTTTCTAAACATCACTTTGACAAATGTGTAGTTAGCATACCTGCATTCTGCCAGACACTGCATTGTCTGGGAATTTATTTCTGGATGACCAGTTAATACATGGCCCTGCCTTTGAGGAGGAATCAGACACACAAGTTCATCTTCTAAAAATAAAGGTCAAGCCACCATGGTCAAAGAACATAGAGTTCTCAGAAGAAGGTCACTTAGTCTTGTGGGGGAGCATTCCAGGGGAGATGCTCTTTGATTCTGTTCCTGCCATTTTAACACTGTACATTGAGACTTTATGTACTCATCAAGGTTCTGCTCAAATTCTTACTCTGTCGTAGGAGTGACCCTGGTCCTCAAGCCCCAGCCCTATATATTCTCTCCCTTTTCCAGACTTCTGTAGCACATCACCTGCGCTTTTTCTTATAGGCAGGTCTCAGTACTTCAAGGTAAGCTTATTTGTGTATGCCTATGTTTGCTCACAGTTGCTTCCATAATACCCAGTAAATACAAGTTTGATTCAGAGAAAAGTCTTTTTTAATTATTATTTTTATTATTATTATTTTTTAATCCTCACCTGAGGAAATTTTTTCCATTACTTTTCAGAGAGAGTAAAAGGGAGAGAGAGGGAGGGAGGGAGAAACATCGATGTGAAAGAGACACATCGATTGGTTGCCTCCCACACAGTGGGGATGAAGCCTGCACCCGAGGTATGTGCCCTTGGCCGGAATCAAACCTGGGACCCTTCAGTCCACGGGCCAATGCTCTAACCACGGAGCTAAACCACCTAGGGTGAGAAAAGTCTACTTTAGATAGATCACCTTGGTTAATTCAGGGGGAACAAGTTCTGTTTTGGTCTAGACCTCCAGGAATATTAAGGTTTCAGACTCCATTTTTTCATGGAAAGCTAGTCCTTCTTTCATTAGTTGTGTTAACAGAATTGTTTTGTATCCAGTTAGCTGATATCCTGTGTACAGAGCACACTCCAATGATGAACAAGAGGATTCTGGGGTTGCTTCCATAAGTGAACATTTATGGACACTTTTTTTCTTATAAAAACTTCATAGAAACCAAGTTACTCTATTTTGTGAAAACAATTCCTAGTTGTATGGAAAAAAGTCCTCAGGTTAATTAAAAAAGAAAAAAAAGAAAAAGCATCTTAAATTAAAAGACTGCTTGTTGAAACTGAAGATCACTTTCTACTGAGTTATCAGATACAGTATATTGAGCAATACAATTTATATCAATATGCCTTGTAAAAATTCCAAATTAGAATTTGTATTTTTGGTTAAAAAAACTTGTATCCATAGAGTGTCAAATATTTTGAAGGTTTTCTGAAAATATTAATTGAACTTAAATGAATTTCCCAGTAAAATGCAAATAACTTCTTACTGGTGGTTTAGTCCCTGACAGCATAATTCCTTTGACTTTGGGCGATGGGCACACAATGCAATATACGGATGATCTATCATAGAATTGTACACTTGAAAACATAACTTTATTAACCAGTGTCACCCCAATAAATTTAACTAAAAAAGATTTAAGGAGAATAAAGTAAGTGGAATTCATTTCCATGTGATTCGTGCATTTAAAAAAAATAAAGTAACCAAAGTAGATTCAAATTAAATATATTCAGAGCATCCTCATAGTGCCTCCTAATGATGGGCACTGTTTAGTTGTTGTGCATTGATAAGCTAAGGTTTGTTCATTCAGTCTTACCAAAGATGAGTGATAAATATAAAAATCTGATGAATGTTTCAAGAAAATAATAGAAGAAATACATCACCGCCATTCACTATTCGTGCAAAAAATGCTTGGGTGCCCTCTGCTAAGTCATTCCAGCTTTTATTGAGTGAGTAGTCCAGCACTTGTACACAATTCCATGCACATATATTCAACCAGTACTGATTGCCTCCTGTGCAGTGGGCTGTGCTAGACACCAGGGCTGCAGTGGCAGGCAAAACAGTAGAGACCTAGAGCTCTTAAAGTAGGAAAATCAGACATTAATTCATTAGTCATGCAATTAAGTACATAACTGTCAATTTGCTAAGAGCTGTGAAGGAAGACTACGGGGTACTGGGAGAGTGTATAACAAGACCTTGACTTGGATGGTGGTGGGGGTGTGGGGGGGTCGGGGCAGATTCAGGGGAGGTAACATGTCATCCAGTCCTGACTGATGAGTAGGAGTTAGCTAGGCCAAAACGGAGAGGAGACACATGCTAGGCAAAGAGGAAGAGGCTGTGGGAAGGGGCCAGGCTGCAAAAAGCTGAATCAAGCCAGAAGGGTTGGTGAAGTAGAGAGGGAAGGGAGGCCAGGCCAGACCTTGCTAAATTTTGATCTTTATTCCAAGGACTGTGAGCAGCCTTTGAAGGATCTTAAGCAACGGGGTGACAGGATAAGGTTTGTGTTTTCAAGACAATTTTCCCTGTCTGTGGCGGAGTGAACGGAGTGGGGGAAGGCTGGTGCAAGTGGAAGCTGTGTGCTCCTTCAGGTGAGATGTGATGAATGATGGCCTGGACCAGGGTGGTGGTGGTGGACATGGAGAAGAGTAATTAGATCACAGATATTTAGGAGGCGAAATGCCAGATATGGCCAGGATGCGTTTAGACCATTTGTTGAATGAGTGAATAAATACACTGATGGATTCAGGAGACCTGGATCTTGACCTAGTTAAAAAGTTACAGTTGAAGGATTTTTAGACCAACATTGATGGTAGAATAACTTTTCTCAGACTGTTAAGCTTAAGTCCAGTTTGACTGAATTTGTAAATTTGTTAAAATAATGCTTTCTTTTTCGTGATTTTACTGACCAAACCAAACATAAATTAAATGATCCATAACATCTTAAACAGTCAGGTTATTATGATATGGGTATATAGCAAGTATTTTATGATGCAGAGTGCAAATTTTTGGAATGGTTAGGTTTTCAGAGTGCCAGTACTTTGGACAGTGCAGTTAAAAAATCTCCCTCTGGATAAATCAGCAAATAATTATGTAACCTACTGTCCTAGCTTTGTATCTTGGGAATTACAATATTATGTTGCCCTTTAACTCCTCAGGAGTCATCTCCTCTGCCACGCATCTGTTCCCTGTGCACCCTGGAGGTGACAGTGATGATAACGATGACTAAAGTGTTCACTGGGTTCTCCTCCCTGCCGACACCTACCTTCCCCTAGAGCGATTCTCACCTTCCCACTGGTTAGCATTCAGTTCTCCTTGCGTCTTCCAGCTCTAGAAGCTGTAAAAACACCTCCCAGAGTCACATAGGGGAGGGAGATTTTCCACTGAAGATTCCTGTGGAGAACTGAGTCAAATCCTCCCACATTCACATCATCCCCAGAGGCCTTTTCCTTACCCCCAGCCTCTGATTAATGAGACAGGGAAACTAGAATTCATTGTTCTGCTTTATCTGTAACACCACTGAGGAATGAATTCTTATTGGCCTGGATCTAATTCTGCAGTTTTTGTTCCAGGATTATCTGTTGCTGAGATGTGGATTGTATATTTTGTTTTTTAAAAAATGATGAAAATTTATCTTATTATTTATCAGCCTACTTAGTCACTTTTTAGATAAGAGGGAAATTTAACATTACTCTACCATCCAGAATTAGCACATAAAGTTGTTCAAAATATGTGTGCAGTGAAAACATCTTAAAGTACCTTGAAGGTACTTTTATATCATGAGAAATGTAATATAAAATATAATTAAATATTTAAGAGCATCATAATTTAAAAATATGCCCTGTAAATAAATATCTGTTTAACAGTATGGGTTACCCCTTTATAAAACTTATAAAACTCATAAAAATGAATGAGGAGGTGTCATATCTTCCAAAAGGAGCCCCCTTACACCTTTGTTAAATAATCAGCATATACCGCATGTGGAGCCATGACAGTTTTGCAATAAAAAATGATGATGACTTACCTTATTTCATTTGCACCAATGCAACAAAAATGTATAAAGCTTTATCATGCATCTACTTTTAGTTCATAAAAGCTGAGGTTATTTTCAACAGACTATGTAAAGACTTACATATAGTTGGTGCTAAATAAATATTTGTTGAATGAATGAATGCACAAATAAATGAGTATGTAATGCCCCACATGTGTATATAAATATACCAACTGAATTTTTTTTTTAAAAGTAAAAATTACACTTCATCTGGTTAAAAAATGTTGAATTTGCAGTTCTGTCCACTTGAAATGTGAGGTTGCAGCCTTAAGTGATTAAAAAAAATCCCATGGGCCCCAGTGGGGTTGCTCAGTTGGTTAGAGTGTTGTCCTGCTACACCAAGGTGGGTGGTTGGTTGGATCCCCAGTCAGGGCACAAACGAGAAGCAACCAATGAATGCGTGAATGAGTGGAACAACAAATCTCAATCTCCCTCTCTTTCTCTCTCCCTCTCCCTTCCCCTCTTTCTAAAATCAATCAGTAAAAAAAAAAAAAGTCCCATGGTATTTGTAAGTAAATGAACTATTTCAAAAGGGACATACTTTTCTTAGCAGAAACTGCATGTATATGTAACTGTAGGAGGTGGGTTCCAAGCCGATAACTCAAATGAACATATTCTGACCAGCCAGGCTCATAGTGCCCTGTGTTTATGGTGTTTTTAATGAGGATTCTAATGTGATTATGCATATTACTATTGTCTTTTTGTCAAAGATGAATCATCTCAAGTTGAGTAACTCGTTCTGAGTAAAATAATGACTCACTGGGCGAAGCCTGAAATACCATCCAGTTTCTATCTGTTAGACTGTACTTCTTCTCTGTGTACTGTTCTATTAATATGGTTTATGTAAAGGTTTGCTCCTAAGGTCTGTTTTCAGGATTTTGAAGAAAAATTGCATTTCTTTAAGAATATATGTATAGTGAAACATTCACCATGATATCTTTTAGCAACTAAAATTTACAGTCTATTTAATTTGAACTGAAGAACAGAGAGGTAAATAGAACCAGTGGAAAATGGAAGGGCTGGACCCCAAACGGAGGCAGTCCGCCTCCGCATCTGTGTTCTTAACTACTGTGCTCACTGGCTTGCTGGTGGAAACCAGCTCTCCTGGAGGTACATAAATAGAGCTCGAGTTCCATAGTATAAATATTCCCATCATGGCCAATATCAAGCTACCAATGGCTTAATAGCCTGATTGAAAAAATTCCTGAATATCTGTCAATTATCACTCAAGAGCAGGTGCAAACCCATCCTAGCACACCATTGATTATCCTACCTTCCCTCTTCATGTTCAACACAGCATTGTCATGAAGACAGACTAGCAAGTTATTATTATCCTTTTAAAATGAACTTCATGATGTATGATTTACATACAATAAAATGTACCCATCATGAGTGTACAGTTTGAAGAGTTTTGGCAAATGGATATACCCATGTAACCATTACCATAATCAAGATATAGAACATTTTCATCCGTTGTAAAAGTTCTCCTGTGACTCGTCCCAGGTCATCAGTGAACCCCCCACTTCTCAACCAGTTTCAGACCAGGCAGCCACTAATTTTCTTTGCGTCACTATAGATTAGGTTTGTTTTTCCTAGAGTTCCATATAAATGGAATCACACAGTATGTATTCTTGTGAGTCTGGTGTCCATTGTTCAGAATAATGGTCTTGAAATTCATCCATGGTGTTTTTCGTGTTTGTAGTTCCATTCTTCTAATTTAATTTAATTTTTTATTGGTATGCTGTATTCTGTTGTGTGGATATTCCATAATTTATCTATTCTCCAGGTGATTATTTTTCAGTTGTGAATTCTAGTCGTCATAGATCCTTTTATAAAGAGGTTGCTGAATGTTGCAGCCATAGCTTTTATTAAAAAACTGTAGTGATGAAGAGGATGCATTCAATTAAGACACTAATGTTTTTCAATATTAAACAATGACATTTAAATCTTAGATCCAGTTCCAAGATATAAGAAACATTTACTACCCTATAAAAAGCCATATATTCAAATTTATATGAATAAGTGTGTCTTTAAAAAAAAAGATTTAAAAAGTTATTTATTTACTTTTAAAAAATATGTTTTTATTGATTTTAGACAGAGAGGAAGGGAGAGGGAGAGTGAGAAACATTGATGAGAGAGAACCATCAATCAGCTGCCTCCTGCATGCCCCCTACTGGGGATTAAGCCTGCAATCCAGGCATGTCTTGGCCACTGTGAATAATGCTGCAGTGAACATAGGGGTGGGTATATCTTTGCGAATAAATGTTTTCAAAAATTTCAGGTAGATATCCAGAAGAGGGGTTGCTGAGTCATGTGGTAACTCTAGTCTTAATAATTTTTTGAGGAACCTCCATACTGTTTTCCATAGTGGCTGTACTAGTTCTTTTAAACAATCCATTTCCTAAAATTCCAGTAGGTGGCGCTCTTGCAAAGCCTAAAAATAATGATAGCTTTGGCAACTGAGGTTTGTTTTCCAGATGGTTCCCTTCCTATTGTGACCTACTTGCAAACCCATTTGTTCTGGATAGCTAAAATTCATCTTCACCTCAGTTATCAAAGTTATATACACAGTTTGTTAAGCATTTACAAAATGTACAGTAGAAAAAATAAAATATTCTTCAAACTGCTTGCTAATCCCAGGAGATAACCACTATACCAGGTTAATATAAACAACATTTTCCATACTTCTTTCTAGCCTGTACACACAACAAATGCATGTAAAAGTAAAAATTTGTGTTGGTAAAATTTTACATTTTAAAATAAGCATAAATAGTATGTTTATCTTTTGTTGTCTGATCCTGTAGTTGTTTTTGTTTTTTGAGTTGAGTTGCTTTCTTTAAAGACAGACCTGTCACTTTTGCAACTCATTAATGGCTGAGTCCAAAAGGACATTTCACGTCTGTACTGAATTAGGACTTGTGGTCTAGTGAGTAAGGGCTGGAATCTCACGATAAGGATGTTATGCTAATTATATTTCTTGGCAGTGAGAGTAGTGCAAAGTACATTTAATAAGAAATATAATGCTTCCGTTGCCAACCGAAGACTGTCGAATATTTTCACTGAGATAGTATCAGAATAAGACTGTGATTTTGGATGGGAAATTTTGTGAAATCATTGATTTTTTTTTTTTTAGGTAGTTTCCCCCCCATAGAATAACCTTAAGGGCAGCTGACTGCTCCCAAAGTGAAGCAATCTTATGACTAAGCCAGAACTGAAACGCTTTTGTGACCTAATGTTGAAGGTTACCTACTGTCACTTGTTCAGTAAATCTACTCTGTTCATTGTGAGAGGGGACTGTACACAGGGGCATGAGTACCAAGAGGTGAGGGTCATTGGGACCATCTTGGAGGCTACCACAAGAACTAATCAATGCATAGATGGCCACCTTATTTATTTTTAACTGAGGTATTACTGACATACAACATTATATTAGTTTCAGTGGTACAACATAATGATTCTGTATTTATATATATTGCAAAATGATCACCACAATAAGTCTAGCTAATGTTTACTCGTAGATGGCTACTTTAAAGCCATGGATTAGATGAGGTTACCTAGGGAGAGAGTGTAGAGAGAGGAGACAAGAGGACTGAGCCAGCATCAGAGGCCACAAAGAAGAGTCTGAGAAAAAGCTTCCATTGAGATGATGTCTCTGGGAGCTCAGTGGAGAAAATATTTCCACAAGAAGGGGATGCCGAGGAGCTAAATGAAAGCTAAGAAATCACCACCAGGTTAATACTTGTGCAAAACCCTTTTCTCCTTTGAATCTCGCACAGTTCAGATGTAGTTGTAAGGTGAACAGATAACATTTAAAGCAATAACTATTTGCAGCCACTTCTGACATGATTTATTACTTGTGGGCTATGGACCTTGTTCAGGAAAAGACCCGGGTAATCTCTTTGGGTCTGAAAGATAAGGTTCTCCTAGGACATGTTCTGGAAGGCGAGGGCTAGACAGATAATTGAATTGCTGTGTGTATCCAAGGGAGATGAAACCACTAAAAAGGAAGTGTGATCTCAGAAAGCTGTGTACTGAACAAAATCATCTTAAAATGGCATAATAACCTTCCCCGAGCTTTTGCACTCAGCGCTGGAATTCCTCCAGGCTTGCATGAATCCCCCCTGTCCCTTCTGCTCCTGTTTACACTCCTTGCTCATCAGTGCCCCTGATTCCTCCACACCGTTTTGATTCCGTACAGTAAATAACAGGACACAAATACTGAGTACTTGTTAGGCACCAGGGACTGTTCCTCATGTTTTTATGTGTGTTATTACCTCATTTAACCTTCACAAAATCCACCCCACTTTAAATAAAGATCAGGAAAGCAAGGCACACAGCGGTTGTTACTTGCTGTTATGTACCGGAGCCAGAATTTGACCCCAGTCTGGCTTCAGGGCCCAGGTTCTTAGTCATTAAATCCTTGCTTTCCTTTTACGGTTCTGAATCTGTCAACGCAGACTGAACCACCATCTACTCAGGTTTAGACTTTGGCCACCTGCTCCAACCCAGAACCTGACATCTGTTATTGACTTATGAGTCTGACCCACCCCAGTAGAAGCCCCAGCCTTGGCGTCACCAGTATCAGGTAGGAGAGAGGACATCACAGCAATATTTGTTCACACCCCTGTGTACAGTGTGTTTCCTCTCATCCCATTCTGCTTTCTCTGGCTGATTTCTGTATGAAATATTTAGTGGCCCCCTGAGATATTGTTTACTTTCTTCTCCACATGCCCTTTGAACTTCTGTTTGCCCTGTCTCACTGTCTCACCATTCCTGGAAGAGTCTCCAGGCTGGCAACTGGAGGGGTTCAATAAGTGTTTCTTGACTGAATGAAAGAATGCCCTAGAAAATTAATAAGACAACTGTTAGGCCCTGTAGTGGACAATATAAATTTGCTTGGCTAATATAAACTTGATGGGCTAATGTAAAAAAGAAAGGACTTCAAAAAGGAAGTTCTTAACTGAATCTCAGACCTTGACATTTTTATCCCAGTGTTTAACTACTTATTAGTATTTTGCAAACCTCTCTCTATGCCCTTGACATTATTGTTGGAATCCAGAAGGTACAGATTTCACATTATTACCATTTGTCTTTTAAAATTAACTTTATTAAAACAAGACTACTTGGCCAAAGCCCTGTGGTTAAAAGCATGTTCCAGGTTGCTAGAAGACAGTTTATCAAAAGACTGCTCCAGCTCCAGAAAGATAAAAGGCAATTTTGGTTTGTTATAAAGGCCAACACGGCCACAGTGATTCATAGTTGAATATTGTTTCAGAAGGGCGAAAAGGACTCCAAGTGAGTAGGAATTCTAAGAAAAGGAAGCAGACAAAAACTGAGCTTGAACCAATACAGCATCTCACTCTGAAAGGAATAGTTTCTACTTGTAAATTTCTTGTTCCTAAGGAAGCAATCATCATGGGGAAGATCTTGTGAAATTTTACATTAGTTCTTCAAGTTCCTGAACTTGGGATGTGACGACCTCATCGGTCACCACAGTCTGGATGATTGTCTTCACTTTTTGAGTTTTGGTAGTGTCTAAAAATAAAGATGGAACAAGGGGGGAACAAAAGTTAGCGTTTCAAATATTCATCCAAAATTGGTTGTTGTTTAGCTTAACCTTATAAATTAGGTATTGGTTGATACAACCCATCATATTTAAACTTTGAAAAGTGACTTTTGCATTCTAAAAAATGTATTCAATGAAAATGAAGTGTATTCAATGTTATTTTATGCACAAATGAGAATATGTTTAAGCATTTAAGTAGTAGTTATGATGTTCATAATACCTCTTTGCAGAGTGGATTTTTTTCTTCCCGAGTTTGCCAAAAGTTTTAATCTAGTACAGACTACTAATTTTTCTGCAGGGATGCATAAATGATTTTCCTTGGCTCAATATAAGTATGCTTTAAATTACTAATAATACTGCAATATTCAATGTGATCTTATAGTTTTATTCATTAATAAATGTGATTCTGACTTATTCTAAGTGATTCTTAGGGAATCTGCATACCTTTAGAGGAATCAGTGGATTGTGCTTGAGATTTGGAGTCTGTCACAGACGAAGTTTCATCTAGACCATCACTAAATGAGGGAGATGATACCACATCATGCTTTCCGGAGTGAGGAGAAATAAGGAGTTTGCTATTTGAGCTAAAAATTAGAAATATACACAAAACTATGGTCAGTTAAGGACGGTATTCCAAGTTTCTTGATCAAGAATGATTGATTGATAATATTGCAATAACTATGTACAGTGCCAGGTAGTTACTGGAAACATCAGGGGGAACACTTTATAAAGTGTGATTGTCTAACCACTATGCTGTATGCCTGGAATAAGTACAAATTAATATTGAATGTAAACTAATTGAAAAATAAAATTTAAATTAAAAGCTCAATTGACTAAGAAAAAAAGGAGCAGTGTCCTAGTATTATAACTGAAAAAATAAAAGAGTGCTTGAAGGATCCATCCTGAGGGTAATCACTCTGTGCAGTGCACCTTTATTTTCAAACCCCTCCAAAACCGGGACCTCAAGGTGCAGCAAAGCTGCAATTAATGAAAGATCTGGTCTCAAAAGTTGGATTTTCTGACTTATACTCCTGAGTTCTTCCCACTAGGCCAAGCTCCTATTACTCTGGAAAGTTTGCTACAGTAGGTCTGAGGTGGCTCAGGTGACTGTTATTTGAAAGATCATTCTTAGTATCAGGAGGTTGATATTAGGACTCGAATGGCTGATTTTTCTAGTGCTCCTTTGCAGTATGCCTCCGTCTGTGGTGCCATTGCTCATCTCGGCATTTTATGAACTATTACCAAGTAAGAAATGGATGACACCACTTTGCACAGTGTAGAGCGCTTAATAAATCCAAGGTGTGTTTTTATTAGATTTGTTATTTTTTTTGTCAGCTAAGGAACCCTTTCTCCTATTGCCCCGTCAAACTGCATCAGGTGTACCACCATGTTGGTCAACCTCAGTTATTTCAACCTCAGTTATCTATTCACCCTCGGGCCTCGCTGTCCAGCAGGCGGCAGTAGGTCTCGATCTCCAGCTCCAGGTGGGCCCTGACATTCAGCAGCTGCTGGTGGTCAGCGTTCTGGCGCTCAGTGTCCACTCGCACCAGGAGCAGTTGCTCCTCCAGGTTGCAGATGAGCTGTTGCACATGGGACAGCTGGCCACAGTAGTCACCCTGGGTTTGGGCCAAGGAGTCCTCCAGGGATTTCTTCTGCACATGGGAGAGAAATGGCACAGACAACATTGGAAGGGACTGCAACGAGGAAGGCAGCCAATGGCCTAATTTGGACACAGTATTTTCTCTGGAAGTTGAAATGATGCTGGGTCTTTTTGCGTGGGCCCTACCATGGTGAGCTGGGCCTGGAGCTCGATCTCCAGGTTTTGAAACGCGCGTCTCAAGTTGGTGATCTCGCTCTTGTTGGACTGAAGCTGCTCAGTATTGGTGCTGATCTCCTTCTTGAGCTCCCTGCTCTGCCACAGAAAAGAGGAGCAGGGGGACAGGAGTGAGCGCTGCCTCGACAGGTCTTTTCTGCCAATGTATCAGATAAAGAGTTTTGTTTTTGTTAGTGGTACCTTTTCAGTGAACCAGGCTTTTACATCGTTACGGTTCTGCTCAGCGATGGCTTCATACTGTGCCCTCATGTTGTTGAGTAGCCTGGTGAGGTCCACTCCTGGGGCAGCGTCCATTTCTACACTGACTTGGCCTGGGCCATCAGACTGGAAGCTTTGGAGCTCCTGGGGACAGCAAGTGAGAGAGGGGCGCAGGGGCCCATTATGATTTTTGTGGGCTGCTTCGTCTATAAAAAATATTAAACATATTTTATGACTGAGTTGGTATAAGACAAACATATTAATACAATAGTAAAACTTGTTTTTAACCTAAAAACTAATATTTTGCCCTGGCCAGTTTTGTTCAGTGGTTAGAGCCTCGGCCTGCAGACTGAAGGGCCCCAGGTTTGATTCTGGCTAAAGGCACGTACCTTGGTTGCAGGCTCGATCCCCGGCCCCAGTCGGGGCACGTGCGGGAGGCAACCAGTTGACCTGTCTGTTTCACATCGATGTTTCTCTCTCTCTCTGAAAAGCAATGGAAAAAATATCCTTGGGTGAGGATTAAAAAAAGAGAAATAAAAATAAAAACTGATATTTTTCTTTTGATTTTAGAAGAACTTAAGACATTTTCCTGGACCCCTAAAATTACCATGGGTCCGAAGTGCTGTGCCTACCATGCCTAATGGATGAGTTGGCCCTACTTCTTGGGGATCCAGGGCCTTAATAAGAAGGGAAGGCCTGGTAGAAACAGTACATTTGGGGGTTTCAGCTACAGCTGCCAGACCGAGCACAGCAGATAGTACCTAGGCTCGCATACTGTTTGTATCACAGCCTTTGATTTCTAGGCGAAAGCTCTTTAGAAGCCTATTGCTAGCGTCGTGATTAATGTCCATTCTGTGTACCAGGCCCCGATAGGTATTGCGACCTATCAGAGTTCCGTGTGTGTATCACAAGGGACATAGCCGCCTTCTCATATACTGTTATGCATTATTGGTAGGCTTTTGTTTTTTTAACTTTAAAAGTACTCCATTAAGCAAAAATCACTAGATCAGGGTAATTAAAAAATTCTTATTCTCCTTACCTAATGATGAAAATGACAAAATCAGAAAGTGCCTTTAATGGGAACTGCCATCAATATGACCAGCAGCAGCCGACATACCCCCCCCCCCCCACACCCTACAAGATATTCAAGACACATGGCCATTTTAACAGGGAAATAACGTATCCTCCACATCTGTTCTAACTCCAACACATTTGTAACTTTGAAACCAAAGCTGCCCTTTCTGGCCCACCTCCTCGTGGTTCTTCTTCATGTAGGCCAGCTCTTCCGCTAGGCTCTCGGTCTGCATCTCCAGGTCGGCTCCGGCCAGGGTCAGCTGGTCCAGCACCCGGCGCAGGCCGTTGGCGTCGGCCTCCACACTCATGCGCAGGGTCAGCTCGTTCTCATGCCTGAAAAACCAAGTGCAAAACAGTCCCGGGAATCAACACACTCATTTGAATAAGGCACCTGCCGTCCGCAGGGCTATTTTGTGCATGAATCTGTGTGACTATTTTAAAATGGTAACATTGCAATGTACAATGCTGCCTTTGCTTTTATAACTTTTTCCTTCCCTTTTTAATGATAGTTTACTGCTCGGTTGGAGAGAATTGAAAAAATTATGAGGTGACACTTTTCTCGCAGCAGTGAACCCCCAACAGCACTGCCTCCGGGGGAGCAGTTTCCCCTTTGGCCGACTGCCCTGGCTGTGAGCAGCAGCCCCTCTCCAGGGGTTTCAGACAGAATCCTAAAAGCAGTTGAAAATAAAATAATTAGTCCTTTTTTTGGCTTAACTTTTACTCCTGATTTAATTTAAAACACGGATGCTTCTTTAGTAGCTTTTACCAAGATTTTACAGGTTCGGGGCCATCACCACTGCCACATCCTGTGTGGAAATTTTGTGGAGCAAAAAGGACATTAGTATTTCTTCTTGATGTCCCAAGGGTGGAGTCTGGGAAAGGAGGAAAGAATATAAAAATAAAGTGCATGGTTAATATCTTAGGTGTTTGTATCATCAGGAAAAAGATGATTTCATTTAACTCCCAGGCAGAAAACATTATTAATTCATTTTGATACATGGAAAGTTGAGGTTTAGGACATTGGTGGAATTATAGTGTCACATCACGAGTCAGTAGCAAATTACTCATGATGTGACATGAAATTAACCCATAGCCCTGAGTTTAAGCAACTTACACTTAAGGACATGTAGTGTGTGGGTTGTGTTTGAATCTAGTTACTTTCTAGAATATCCTATGTAAATTTACCAAAACACGAAATGTGTGGAGCAGGTGAGCTGCAGAAGGTTTGAAATACTTGCCATCAGTGAAAGCAGGAAAATAGGGAAAAAGAAGAAATGCTAGTTTTCATTAATCTATCTTTTCTTCAACTCACTTCATTCTAAAGTCGTTGGCAACCAGGCTTGCATTGTCGATCTGCAAGATGAACTGAGCATTTCCAACGCTGGCAGAAATGATCTGGCAAAATCGGGAAGATGCACAAAATAAGGCCCTAAGATATCAGTATTATACAAGTATGCTTTTGACAGGACATTTTTGGGTGATGTTAAAATTATATTTTATTAGGAGTTTAAGGCAGTTTAATTTTTTAAAGAATATATATTTTGATAGAATATTTAAAAGTTAAGGAACATATATTTCCAACAGAAAGATAGTGGAAATAGAGTCACTTTATGGTAAATGATAAAATGAAACTAAATATCTTAATATGAGAAATCACTCCAAATATAGTTGAATTGAAAAATATATGTTTTAAGTGGTGATTATCATGGTAAAACACTGTAATAGCAAAAAATAAAGATAAAACGTAATTCCCAAAGCCCCTCCAAAAACCATATCCGTACCTTCTTCCTGAGGTCTTCAATCAGTGGACAGTATTTACTGTAATCATTCTGTGACCCAGGGTCTTCAGATCCTCGTGTTTCGTGCCATCCCTGAATTTTGTTTTCTAGCTCAGTATTAGCCTCTCCTAGAGCTCGAACCTTATCCAGGTAGGAAGCCATTCTATCATTAAGATTTTGCATGGTTTCCTTTGCCGATCCAAAAGGAAGGGCTCCGTCATTGCCAGAGACAATACTTAAAGAGCCACCTCCTGGGCTTCCTCCAAATCCAATCCCCATCCCCAGGCCTCCAAAGCTGCCCCCGAGGCCTCCCCCATAAGCAGTGCCCAGCCCTCCTGCAAAGGAACTTCCAGAGCCACCCCCAAAGCCAGAAATAGAACCAAACATGGAAGCAGCAGAAAAACCTCCCCCGTAGCTGCCTCCAAAGCCAAGGGCACCTCCCCCATAGCCACTTCCAACACTGGAAGCAGACATGCCCCTGGCTTTGCCCAGTGTCCCGCTCTGGTCAGACAGCCGCCTGGACAGCCCAGAGTTCTGCATGGAGAGAGACATGGGGTGCTGGAGAGATCCACAGCCTGGGGAAGATGGGCAGAACCTGAGAGGAAGCAGTGTCAGCGAGGCAGAGAGTTACCCTTTTATAGACCATGAAATGGGTGTTGCAGTTGAAAAGTTCACTCTCTCCATTCAACAAGATAGTGCTCCCCTTTTTCTTGACCATCTCAACACCTAAATGATTAACACACAGAAAATTCACTGGTATAGAAATAATTGAATAATTGTGCCCATTACGTATTTGATATACAAAACAGGAAACCTGGGTGGAGTAGAGAGAGGGTGTCAGAAGCAATTTTTCTTCCCCCGATTATTCTATTGCCTGTGTCCTCAGCATTGTCCAGTGCCTTATGCACAGTAGGAAAGCAACGAGTGATTTTTGAATGGGTAAATGAATGACTACTTCTTTCTCAACCTTCAGCCTTTTAAAGTTCCTCACTCATATTTTCAGTTTCCTTTAGAAAACTCGGTGTAAACCATCCAGTCATGATCTAGTCTACCTTCCAGGGGACTATCACTTTAGAAGCAGTTGTGCAGTGTACTCGGTGGAAGGGGGAATAAATGCATTTTCCAGATTGATACTGGAATTTGAACGCTCAAGGATTTTAAAACGTCGTCATTAGCATGTTGCATAGTTTCTTTCTTTTCTGATTCGGAAAGCAGATGTCTTAAACATTGAAAATGCTGTTTTTGGGTAGAATATTAGAGTATTTTCAGCCGATCTTCCTTTACATAAGAAATGACCTTCTCAGTAATCCCCATGAAATTAGGAGCCTGTCTGTTCACTAGCATTGCTAGTTTCTCAAAACACAGTTGCTTCTCGTGTGCTCTAATTGTATCAGTGCTGACAGAGCCAGAGGGAATGTGCCAACTTCAGATTGTAGCCTAGCGATACCATCACGCCGTGTGGGAATTTGATTAACCTCAGTTTTTGAGCTTGGAACCAATTTTGTGTTGAAATGTATACTTCCCAACTCTAATGCGTATATGTAAATTTAAATAAGTTTGCTCAATATCTATACATTGTGTTTACACGTTATACCTTTATGTTTCTATACATATTATATATTATCCTAGTCTGTAAGTTTCTCAGGTAGGGACTATGTCTAATTCATTTTTTATCCTGAGTCATAGCCTAGTGTTTGGCTAAACTTCATTCACACACACCTGGAGTTATTTCACTTGAAAGAACTTAATCCTTAATATGCTTGAATGTGTCATTTAAAATTGATTCGTTTGAAAACAACTCTGCTCTAATTTACTGGTATGCTTTGACCAAGATTTATTCTGAATTCAATTATAAATGGGGAGCAACCTCAGAGGTTGGAAAGAGAAATATTTCTTCTTCAGTGGTTATTTTTTTTTGTGTATGTGTGGTGGGGGAGGGAGGGCTCAGTTAAATGATCAAGCCTCGATTCTAGAGTTTTTAGAAGTGGAAAGAATTTCTTTGACAGCTGTAAAAATGTAGGAAGGTGGAAATGTATAAAACAGAGACAGTCTTGGTCCTATTGGCAAAGTGATTACACAAGGTGAGGCAGAGAGGGAATTGACTAGAATGAGGGTGGACTGTTCAAAAAGATTATGTCTTCATTAGAGTTTTGGGAGTACTCAAAATGGGGATAGTTATTTATGTGGTATTTGTAAATCTTTAGATTTTTATTAAGTAAAACGCGTGCTCATCTCCTCATGTCAGATTGGTCACCTTTCTGGTCTTTGATTGCAGAATTTTGCACCTGAGTTAAAGACAGATAGACTTTCCATTTTCCATTTTCTGCAATTCAGTGACCATTTGGTCCATACCACCTTTCACTTTTGCTTTGAATAAAATTTTAAGACCCTGTGAGTGAGCGAATGAATATTGGGTTACTGATGTTTTGCATTTTTTTTGAGATGAACAAGGACCCCAGGGGCCACTCTTGAAGACAAGTTCTTGACTTTGGAGTTCGTATGTGGTTAGAGAGAGGAAGATAAAATAACACACTGCTAAGGGGAATCTGACAAGTGAGTGTAGGAGAGAGAAAACAGATGTTCGAAGGGAAATTAAAAAGTGGAAATCACTAACTAGTGCTCTAAGTTGGAAATGTTATTGGAGGGTGTAATCAGGTACCTGAGATTACCCCCAAGTGAGTAAGGGTGAGGGCAGAGGGTGTCCACTGGTCACGGTTTGATTTTATATGATTCCATGTCATTCTTGCTTTTAGATGCCGCAAGGCTCTACGTAGAAGTAATTCCCAGAGCCCAGGATAACTTTAGACATACAGCCCTGAGGTTCAGTCTTGCTCCATTACTTGTTAATTGTTAATTTGGGAAAGTGTTGACTTCATGTCTTCATATATAACCCTCATTTGTCCTCATATGTAAAATGGAGGTGACATGATAAGGTAAAGCCATACAAAATTGCTATTTTTGAAGGTCAAAAATGATCACATATTTGTCAGGTTCATGTGCATCAACCTTGTAGCTTCTACCTCATAGTGTTATTATGAAGAGTAAATGAGAAATGGCTGTGAAATACCTGGCACTCTGTTTAGTTCACAGCAAGTGTTCAATAAGTGGTGGATATTATTCTTAAGCAAATCACACTATTTTTAATTTAGTAATCACACTTAGAATCCTATTTCTGTACAAACATATATTGAAATTTAAATCCAAACTATTCACTTACTAGAATACAATAATAGAGGGAAAATTAATTTTTTCTGTAAACGTTTGCAAGGCAGTTACTGCTCGCTAAAATAATGCAAACAAGCTGAGAATACAATGAGCAAGTTTGTGTATCTGGCCTCTTTCACTTAGCGTAATGCTTTCAAGGTTCATCCACATTGTGGCATGTATCAGCACTTCATTCGCTGTTAGTACCAAATAATATTCTGTTGTATGAATATACCACATTTTGTTTATCTGTTCATCAGTTGATGTACATTTGAGTCATTTCCATTTCTTGGCTGTTATGAATAATGCTGCTCTAAACATTGTCTACAAAAGAACACATTGCATGATCTCATTTATATGAAATGTCCAGATTAGGCAAGTCCATAGAGAGAGGAAGTAGGTTAGTGTCAGGGGCTAGGAGGGTGGGGAGTGGGAGTGACTCTAATGGGGTTTCTTTTTGGGATGATAAAACACTCTAAAATTTTATAGTGGTGATGGTTGCACAATCCTGTGAGCACGCTAAAGACCACTGAATTGTACACTTTACAAGGATGAACTTTGTGGTGAGTTATAACTCATTAAAGCTATTACAAAAAATAGTGAGAAACAGCATTGCATATATTCACCACACAAAGGAAGAGAGAACCCAATGATTTATGCAGTTTAATATCATCAGGAGAAGCATTCTGCCTTGAAAAGAGTTTCACTTTTTAGTTTTGCTTTTAATCTACTCCCACTTCAAGCATAATATGCTTCATTCTTATTCTGCTCATCACTTACGATTGGAATGTGACTCTCAAATTATTCAAAGAGCTGAGCTGAGTATTAAAAGGCAGTGGAGACAATGGGGAAAGCAGATATAATTCACAGCCAGCAGAATGGTACCGATCCTGAAAATGCTATGAAATCAATCAAGAAATTACGTCAATCAAGAATCCAGGGGCCCTGGAAAGGAGATGTTTGCAGTTCATGAACAGGAACCGTGAGGGAGAAAGAGGTTTATTTGCATGGAACCTCTGTTCCATGAGGTTTAGTATAATTGAAATGTGTTACAATTTTCAGGAACATTAATGAATTGTTAGAAGGTGGTCTGTAGCTCGTAATTAATATGTTTCATGGTAAAGATGGCAGTAATGATGCTTTAAATATCCTAATGCTCATTGGATTTCACTTTTGCTGGCAATTTGCAGCTCCTTTGAGTAAAACACTTATGTTCAATTACAGAGACTGATAGATAAATGGGCTACCCCTCCCACCCCATCACTAGGAAGCACTAACAGTGCTTTCCGGTGGCCACTTTCTTGTAGGGAGCAAAAATTATAGTGACACTTCTTCCAAGACCTCAGCAGCATCTCCTTCTGGTGGGTGTTTATATACTTTCTTCCATTTCTTTGACTTCAGATGACACAACCTTGCCATCCACGACCTCTTGCACGACGGTCTTAATCTTCCTGGTCTTCTTTACATCTAAATTTAGATTTAAATATAAAATGTTAATTCAGACACACAACTCTGCTGGTTGATAATATTCATCTTTTAATTATTATTTGGTATGTATTTCCTTCTTTTAGAAAAAAGATCTCTTTCTTAAATATCTTAAGTCCACTTTAAAAATAAATGCAGAGAATGTGCCACTCTCCCCCAATTTATAAATTTTCTACTCTCCCCACCCCCAAAGAGAAATGCACAATATTGAATTAAGCAAAATGCACATTTTCATCTTATTTTTCATTTTCAAGATCTCAGGGTGTCTCAGGACAGCAATAGCACAGGGCCAAGAAAATCACCCCGTCATAGGCAATGTGACAAATTTCCCACAGGGAGGTTTTCTTCATGTGATGTGCTTGGTTTTCAGAATCCCTAGGGTAATATCTGCTCACTTGAGAAATGATTTCCCTTTACTTCTCACCAGTGGCGGATAATAAGTGGTCAGCTATTGAGTGAGAATTCAGTCTTATAGGAAATGGTTGAAAATTAGAACACTTACCTGCTTTCTCCCCCACGATGCTTAACTGATGTTCTGTGGTTCTGTGTTTTGTTTTTTTTTTAAAGAAAAAGAAACAGAAAAAAAAAGTGTTATTGATATTTTGAAAATGAAGCACCGTCCTGCCTTATTGTTTCAATGTAGAGTCCGAGTGGTGTATGTTTTAATCTTGTGTTTGCATTTCCCCCTCTTTTACTATGCTTGTTTCTTCTAACTTGAGTGTTTTACTTTTTAACTTGGAAAATACAGAGCTTCAAAACTGAGCCATTTAACATATGCTAGACATTTTTCTAATTAAAATAGTAAAACTACAATGGAAGTTGAAATCTGTGTTCTCTTGTGACTTTCTTGGGTGTGGGATTTGAAGACAGTTGCTGCTGCAACACCCATGATTCTTTAACTGGTTCCCACAGACTTCTGTGGCCTGTTGTGCAATTCATGACCTCTTGATGAGAATTTCAGAAAGTAATTTTGCTTTCAATTATGTATTAATTATAAAAATTAACATTAGCATAATCTTTATCATCTGTATAACCATCTTCTAACTGTCCTACAACACAACCTCAAGTACAAAGCCTGTATTTGGTATTTTTGGGGTGTATGTACTTTAGGGTGTATTTTTGTTTTGGTGTTGGCGTTGGTGTTGGTGTATGTGTGTAATTGATTTTGTGCTAGGGATTGTATTGATGCTGGGAAATGAGTGACAAGGTTTAATGTGTGGACATTGAAATAGCACAGTGTGTAGACATTGACACATATCCCTTGATTCTAAGAGCCTTACAGAATATCTTCTCCTTCCAGAAGGCGACGGTAAGTAGCAATTTCCTGCTCAAGCCGGATCTTTATGTCAAGGAGGTCATTGTATTCTTTGTTCTGGAGTTCTGCATCAGTCCGAACCTGCATCAGTTGGGCCTCAATGGAGTTGAGCAGTGCCTGGATGGCGGCCAGCTGGCTGTGATAACGAGCTTTGGTATCTTGCAGTGTCTGCTCCAAGGATTGTTTCTATGGGCACAAGAAAAAGTGGACGTTTCTTACTCGAGGAGTTAATTTAAGAGGTGGCTCAATTTTAATATCTTTTGAGAGGAATTTCTGTAGCTAGTTATCATGGGCATCATGCATATTTCTAGCTTTATCTCCCACTCTTCATCTAGGCAACCCCCAGTGGGCCAGCTAGGATCACTAGCTCTTGGGCGCTTTTGTTTGTGTTTAGCTTTGCACTCACTGTTTTCTTACTATAAATTGTATGATTGCTCTCAATACCCGCTTCCCCTCCCTGCGATTTATGGTGCCCCTCCACGCGGAGGATTAGACTTCCTCACCCTGTTGACACCAGACTTGGTATTATGACTTTCTTTGGCTAATGAGATGCAAGCAAAATGGACAAATGCCTTTTCTGAGAAGCTTTGAGAGTGATCACATGGTCCGACTATTGCTCTTTTCTTTGTGCGCAACAGTGGTGTGCCCCAGCTAGAGCGGCAGCCAAACCATGATGGATGCAGTGGTGCGAGCCACTGGGATTTTGAGGTTCTTACCACAGCATAACTTATCATGTGCTGACTGATTTGCTTTGTCTAGGATGTCTTTACTCCTACTCTCTAGCTTAAAAATTCACCTTAAGTTTTCAGATCTAGTTTAAATGCCACTTTCCCTGTGAAGTAGTCCAGATCCACGCCTTCCTCTGTATCGTTGCAGTACATGGCCCTTTCCCTTGACTTTTTTCTGTTCTTTCATTATAATCTATTGTTTGGCCTGTTTCCCTGCCAGTTCAGCAAGGGGAGGGGTTATTTCTTAGAGGGCTTTACATTTCTAAAGTTCCTAACACAGGCACTTAGTAAACACGCACAGCATTGAGAGTTGGAAGTTAGATGTGCTTTACCATATTGAGATGGGACTTGAGGTCTATCTCCAAGTTCTGGTAGGTGCGTCTCAGCTCCTTTACTTGAATCTCCGATTCTTTTAACTCTGCAGTGTTCACTGTGACTTGTTCTTGCAGAGTTAAAGTCTGAAATTCCAAAAAAGAAAAAATAAGGGAAAAAAGAAAGGAAGGGAGGGAGGAAGGAAGGAAGAAAGAAAGGAAAAGAGTTACCTCTTTTTGGGGGACAACTTCTACACATTTGCTTACCGTTTAGAATTATGCTATTACCTGTATCTCAAACTCTTCTTTGACCTTCTTAAGGTTCTCTTGGGCCAAGACTTCATATTTCTGCCTCATTTCATCCATGATGGCACTGAGGTTCAGGGCTGGAGCAGCCATCAGCTCCACACTGACATTATTGCCCAGCTGTTTGCGTAGGCTGTCCACTTCCTACGAGAACGAAAATCCTGGTTCATTATAGCCTGAAGTGTGTTCTTGGAAGAAGCTGGGCAGAAAAGACTTAATAATTATTGTTTTATGGGTTCTTTCACTGGGGGTGAGTCAAGGAAGGAAGAACATAATCACTTAGGCAGGGCTTTTTATGGTCCAGGTATTGCTTTAAGTTATTTAACCTTGACAGAAGCCCTAATGAAAAGAAGTTAGGGCTAACATCACCTTGCTGTCATTTCCTTACTGTCACCGCCACCAGGTCTCCTTCCTTATTATTATTATAGCCAGCCATTCCACCATTCCCAGTACCACTTCTGAATATTTTCTTACCTCCTGATGTTCTTTTCTGAGGAGAACCAGGTCTTTGTTCAGTTCTTCAATTTGAACCTCCAAGTCTGTTTTGTTTAGGGTTAGATCATCAAAGACCTTATTCAGGCCTTGGAGATCTGCCTCCACGGTGAGGCGCAGCCCTCTTTCAGTCTCATACCTGTGAATTAATTAATAAGCAGAGATAATTGAGTCCTTCTGAGGCCATCCTGGAAAAGATAAGGAGCTAGGTGTATGTGTGGTAGATGAGGATATCAGTTTCAATATATTAGTATGTCCCTCTTTGTACATTTCAAAAATGTTCCTGGGAATCTAGGAATCAGGTCATTTGCCCCATAATATAATCTCTGTGATTTGGTTAAAAAGACAAACAAACCCACCAATCTGAAATTACTATAAAAAGTTTCTAAATTCGAGGATATATTTAAAAAGAAATTCTAAAAAAATGTGCTTTAATAACTGTGTTAGCAAAGGGTTCTCATTATTGATATTAAAAAATGGTGAATTAAATTTACTTAATGAATATACACGACAATTTTATTTTTATTACTTTGTAAACAAGTGTATCCAAAGTAAGTTATCTTAAAAATTCATGCATTCTCTTCTACAATTTTATATACTCCCATTTTTATTAAAGTAGTAAAGTTCAAAAAATGATAATACAATAGGACACTTAGATGTTGACAGGAATTAATGAACTTTTACTGCTTTAATCTTCAGATAGGCTTTCTCTTTTTTTTCTTTTTGATTCCTTGTAGCGTTAAGATGCCACTGTTTTACAACATAAAGTACCCTTTAGTGCAGATGCATTGTGTACGAGGAAGCCCTAGTGGAGAAGCAGTTTCTGAGGAGCAGCTCTGCTCACATGTAGTGTGATATGACTACAAGAGAGTGAGCACAGTTTGAGCTGATTTAATCATAGTCCTAGCTCTTTGGATGGTCAGACTGTATTGTAAAACACTGGAAAACTAGAAAGCATCAAGAGTCACATCACCCCGGGGACTTTGGCCATACACTTGCAGGCAGTGGGAGGAACATGGATGACTCGCAGAATCACTATGGTAGACAAATGACTCTTTAGATAGCACAGGGGCACTTACGCAGAGTTTTAAATTGCTTTGTTGTTATCCCAAAGGGCAGAATTAGGCTCAGTATTTGAGAAGGTAGATGCCAGGTTACTAAAAAAGAATGTTCTAGCAACTAGAGCATTGGAAGTGCTCAGTTACACGCTGGGTGACCAAATCTTAAGACTGTGGGAGAGGCAAGTCCAGCTTTGAGTGCTGGGCTACACCAGATAGTTTCTAACACCCTTTAAATGCCAAGATCCTGAAAATATTTAGTGGCAGCTCCTTTACTAACAATGGGAAGCTAAGTGCCATGGTTTGTGAGAACCTACTTCAGCCTGAAGTCCTCTGCGGCCAGTTTAGCATTATCGATTTTCAGGACCCATTGAACATTTTGCCATTGAACATCTTTAATCTGGAAAACAAATGAGAAAGAATGACGTTTTCAACTGGATACAAGTTTAAAATGATCGCATTTATCCTCAGATACAACTACTATTATATCAAAGATGATGTTCATTTCTGTAATTTCCTCATGAAAATGGAGAGGAAGAATAATGATATGGGTACTTAACACAATAGGCTGGTAAAATGCAATGCTCGTTCCAGACTTGGGTCAGCTCTCTTGTTGTTTTACCAAAGGAGATTTTAAATTCAGCTTGAGGCATCAAACCTTACCGAGTGCCTCGCCTTTGTTCCTACTTAGAACATTCTTCTTAGCTCCTCTCACTCGGCGAACCCGTCCTCCCCTTCCACCTCCTCCACGTCTCAGTTAGACGTCCCTTGCTTCGAGGCTTCACGATTTCCTCGAAACAGAACTGGACGGGGGAACTGCCGGTGCCATCATTGCCCTACACAGTTCCTTCTCCCTGCTAACATTTGTCCCTCTGTGTGGGATGATTGTTGCCTTTGTCCATGCCTCTTTCCCCCTAAATCACAGTATGTTTACCATGATATTTCCCGTTGCCCAGCATGGTAACCAGCACTTAGTGTCTACTAAATATTGGCTGATGAATGGACACTTATGTGGTGGGAGTTGTGCTATGCACTGGGCCTGTCAGGATGCATAAGCCCCTGCTCTTAAGAAGCTGTCACCTAATGGGTGAATTCTCTAAGGTGCACATGGATCAGGAGTCTGCTCTTAGAAGATGTTATAATGACATGTCTCTTTCAGCATATCCCATCCTAGAGAGTACTGCCTTCCTTCAAATGCCAGGTCTATCCAGCTAAATGGAAGCAATAGCTGTGCCTATGGATTCGGGATGATCCAAAGCAGATTCAGAAACATGAACCATGAGACAAGTAGGCAGAAGGGTCGGCTGATTTTCAATGTGTTTAGTGAGAGCCTGAGAAGAATGACCTGTTGGCAGAAAGGGCATTTTAAACACCTTCGTCTCTCACATCGACGTAGTTCCTAAAATACCAGAGTAACTTCCTGTAGAATCTGAATGAAATCGTACTGATGTCTCGTACAGCACAAGAAAAAGAGACCTCCTGGTAAGTGGCCATTGCTCTAAAGGAAAATGAATGTTAAAATAGAAAAGGAAAGAAAAGAGACACTTTTCTTGATTAGATAAGAATATTAAAGCAATGAAAGTGCTCTGTGTCATATCTGAAATCTTAGGGCAAAGTCTTCTTTTATTCCATACAATCGATAAAACAGAGAACTCCACCTTTCCTGGATGACATGATTCTGATACAATTGCAATAAATCTGAATTGGGGGCAATAGACCATTTTATTACTGTTGAAGTGGTTTCTGCACTGCTTGCTGTTGATGACCAGATTATTAAGTAGGACTTTTAAAAACCCAGGTATCATTAAGGCCAATACCCCTTCCCCCCGTTTCCACCCCAATCACTTTATCGTTGAAATCTGTGATACAGTATTCTAATGCTTGTATCATACCATTTACACAAATGAAAGAAGGAAACTAAGTTGACGGGGGTTTCAAAAGTTGATGGAACTAGGTGAAAAACTAAGAAAAATTTATTATTACTTAAAAAGATTTAGCTTTTTCGGAAAAAAAAGAAAAAGGTTTACTATTCACTTAGCCTTGACTTGGTAAACTGTGACAAAAACACAGATTATAAGATTGGAGGATAACATTTTCATATTTCATATATAATTAGATTTTAAAAGTTTAAAAAGTATGATTTACAGCCATCCTATGTAGCCAGGTACTCCAGCATGAAGGGTAGATTATAGAATATTACCATTTTTATAGATGTTGCATTTCGGCCTAAGTTGCTTTACAGAGTCCATTTGGACCCACCTACTGTATATGCCCTGTTGATATATCATGCAGCTAAACAATGGAGTAGAAAACACAGGCATCGCCCCCTCACCTGAGATTTCA
This sequence comes from Miniopterus schreibersii, assembly GCF_964146895.1. Taxonomy (NCBI): domain Eukaryota; kingdom Metazoa; phylum Chordata; class Mammalia; order Chiroptera; family Miniopteridae; genus Miniopterus; species Miniopterus schreibersii. Next base: position 22,012,644 of record NC_138116.1, read on the forward strand.
GCTCTTCGATTTGTTTGTAGTACGCACTGTAGTCCCGACTGGTGCTGGGTGCGTTTGTTTCGTACCACTGCTTGATCTGTATCTCAAGTTTGGAGTTGGTCTGCTCCAGGGACCGTACTTTTTCTAGGTAGCTTGCTAGGCGGTCATTGAGGTTTCTCATGGCCATCTTCTCATTGCCAAAAACCAGGTCCCCTTTGCTGAGATCATTCCCATAGCTCACGAAGCTTTTGGAGGTTGAGATGCGGGTGCCTTGGCCTCCAGCCCCCGCATAGACGCTGGGTGCAGTCCCCACGAGCTGCATGCCCCCTTTCCTATATATGCTGACTAGAGAGGCCTGTGAGGAGGAACTCAGGCTTCTTTGCAAGCTTCTGCGTGTGAAATCCATTGAGGATTCTAGAAGGGAGCACCTGTAGCTTCAGGATGGGTGGAGCAGAGTCTGTCCCTCTGTGGTGAATGAAGTAACCTTTTATAGTGTTCACAGGGAAGAAACTCCTCCTCTGCTGACATCTCACGTTAGGACTGACATCACAGTCCACCTTGCCTTGCTCCCCCCACCCCTTTGTACAGCAATCTGTTTAATTACATTCCAGAAATTACCACTAGAGGCATTTCTTAGAGGCTTTTCTCAGGGGTGATTTCTTTTTTTCAACAGAGGTCATGAAAGGAAACAAGAAGGCATGTTCTTTTAGCTCTTGCACCTGCCTTGGCAAATTTTTTTTCATCCTGATATACACAAAGAATATTTGCAGTCTCCATGAATAATTTAGGTACCTAAAAAGGCAGGTGTGGCTACATAATAAGTAAGTCAGGGCAGTGATAAAGAATGCTTTAGAAAAATTTTTTTAAAAAACATTATTCTTTTTTTTCTTTTTGGTGAGAACATTTAAGTTCTATTCTCTTAATAAAGTTTAATTATACAGTGTTACCTATTATAGTCACCATGTTTTACGTTGGATCCTCAGGCAGTATTCATCTTAGAGCTGAAAGTGTCCTCTTTGAACAACCTTTCCCTATTTCCTCCACCCCTGCCCCCTGGCAGCCACTTTTCTACTCTCTGTTTCTGTGAGTGTGATGACTTCTTTTTCTCCTCTTTCAGATTCCGCATGTAAGTGGCACCAACACAGTGTCTGTCTCTCTCTGTCTGGCTTATTTCACTTGCATAATGCCCTCAAGGTCCATCCGTGTTGTTCCAAATGGCAGGATTTCCTTTAGCCGAATAATACCCCATGTGTATGTATACAGAATATTGTATGTGTGTGCACCAACCAACACTCACTGAGTGTTCACCAAAAATGACTGGGCATGTCATAAGCAGATCTCACTACTTATTATAGAGCTGTAAATTACTCTGTAAATAGATGTCGCAGCTAAAACCTGTAGTGAAGAACTTTTTATAAACACACATTCTGTATAAGCGTATTCACAAGATTAATTTTTTTTTAAATTATTGCTTAACGGAGGAGAAGGGGTTTGATTCAAGTCACTGGAAAATTGCACTGTTTAAATTGTACACATTTTGTAGTGATTTAGTTTCAGCTAAGAGTTTCACACACCATGACACAGGATCAAGGTGTGTAGAAGCATTATTTAAATGAAGAATTAGCTTTATAGCTAGAAAGGAATATAAGTGCAGTTATTAAATGCAATAATATTTCAAGTTCTCTTCTTTAGCACAATTCTTCCGTATGTCTGGACTGGATCCACTTATGTTTCAGTGAAAGAGTTAAAATTTCATTAGAATGATTAAAATAATTTTGAATATTTTGGAGAAATATTCTCCAAATATTGTCCATGTGTTATTCCACCAATTTTTTGGCTAGTGTCTGTAGGTTTTTGAGATTTCAAATTTAAACTAAATATAAGACATTTGCACTATTTTATGGGGTTCAGTCATCCAATCTACTCATTTGAGGGGTAGATAAATTTCTTCTGTGATGACTCCCACATGTTTATGTAAGGCCAGGAGAATTTGATGGCTCCTCCGTCACACTGAGTTTTATGGCTTGGTAGGTTTTTATATCTTATAATATGATCACAGGAGAAATCAGGGAAGTATTTCACAGCAGCTCAGTTTTCTGAGTTACCCCTGAGGACTAGGTAACAAGTCCTGTTGGCTCTTGTTCATACATAAGTCAAGAATTTACAGTCCCTGATGTTCCAGGCTGTCAGATGACTGCATCCGTAAATATTTATTAGGTCCCAACTTCCTTATGACTAATAGGAGGCACATTTTTATCTAGTAGACAGACTCTGCTGAGGGTGTTAATGATTAATGTTAAGTATGGCCAGTATTTTGGAGAGTTATCATAAGCACTGTAGTTTTCAGAGGACTTTGATCCCCCCCCCCCCCCATTATGGACAAGCTATTGCAGCCCAGACGTGATACACAGAGAATCTGCAATCTCTTGCGGGGAGGGGTTGTCTGCCCCAGACATCTCAGTCAGGATGCGTCGCTCTGATTGGTTGCGAAGGATGGCGTATAGGAACTGTGGGTGTTTGTAGGCATTGTGGTTCTAGATACCTGGCTTAACATAAAGTTAAGTCAGAAAAAAATCATGGCCTCTGTGCATTAAAAATTGGTTTACTTAATGAAATAGTTACAAGTGAAATGATATGGTATCTTTGATTGGCTCGAAATAAAATGGGAAGGCCCAAGCCAGTTTGGCTCAGTGGTTAGAGCATCGGCATGCGGACTGAAGGGTCCTGGGTTCAATTCCAGACAAGGGGCACGTACCTCGGTTGCCGGCTCCCCTCCTCTCCTCTCCTCTCCCCTCCTCTCCTGTCCTTTCTCCTCCTCTCCCCTCTCCCGTAAGAAAAACTTTCTGTCTCAACCTTGGTGCTTTGTGCAGAGGGGGAAAAAAAACTTCCCTGAGAATTTGTAGCTACAGCCAGCCTGGCAGTTTGTTGTCTGTATTTACCCGTGTCTCTGTGTAACCTGAACACCTTAAATGGAGAATTTAGTTTGAAGTGGTTCCTGACCAGTGGTGGCTTTATTGAACACAGATAGCTGAGGACGTTATCCAGCATGCAGCTAAGGGGCGAGGAGTCTAGAGACGAAGGTTTAAGGAGGTGTAAATGTTCCCGATCCGAGTCCCAGCAGGAGAGGAGGGAGGAGGGGAAAGGAGACATTCAATGAGGCAAGAGTGAACATTTCCAGAATCGCTTAAAGAAACAAGTTCTCAGGTTGAGGGAACCTAATGAATTCCCGGCAAAATGCATAAAAACAAAGCACATTGGAACTGGAAACCAGGTACTAAAGAGAAGCTCTCCCTCTTGGAACCTTGTCTGTCACACAGGCAGGCAGCAGGCAGAGGGCAGAGGCAGTGAACACAGGAGTGGTGACCACACCGACGCCCGCGCACCAGCTACAGCGGACACGGGAGAGGAGCAGCATCTTCAGCGGGCTGAGAAAAGAACTGCCGGCGGAGTTTTCCTGCTCGACCTCATCTCTGAGGAGTGACAGGAAAACAAAGACGTTTGCAGGGTGACAAAAACTGTGTCAGCCATCAGCAGACTTTCACTCGCCGCGGTCTGAAAGAACGTTGTTTTAAACAGGGAAGATGATCTCAGATGGAAGACCTGGGATGAAAAGAGCACGCTGAACAAACAGAGTGCTAAGTAGGTGCCAAAGCTAAATGAAGATCGGCTGTAAATGAACACACGTGTTGTGAAGGAGAAACAGTGGCGAATTAGAGTAGACTCGAGCTGGAAGGGGATGAATGGTGTCAGATTGTCCCAAGGTCCCTGACTATTCAGGAAAAGGGTGAAGATACAGATTAACTTCAGACATTGACAAGCTAAGAGTGCTTTTTACAGTTTCTAATTTTATAGTTTTGCTCTTCACGTGATGAGTAATGGCTCCTACACTGATCTGCAAATAAACCGATGGGTGAGCACAAAGAGCTCAGAAACAGATCTGCGGTATATGGAAACATCATGTTCAGCTGGTTTGGCGTTACGGATTAGTGTGAAAACGTTTCAAGTATTTCTGTATTAAAAAAAATGGAATTGTATTTCTATCTCAGGCAAAATATGCATGTAATAAACAAAAATAAATTCCAGATTCACTAAAGAAATAAAGTGAAAGGTATAAACTATACAATGTTTAGAAGAAAATACAGAGTCATATCTCTAGGAATCAGGATAAAGGAGTATTTCTTAAACAAGACACACAAAATACAAACTATGAAGTACAAAATTGATACCAATTTAACAACTTTTGTTCCTTAAAGCACACCATTTTTATAATGGAAAAAGACCCAAACAGAAGAGCAGATATTTATAATACATATAACTGACAAGGAATTAGTTTCCAGAATCTGAAAAGAATATCTACAGCCCGGCTGGCATGGCTCAGCAGTTGAGCATTGGCCTAGGATCCAGGAGATCGCGGTTCGATTTCCTGTGAGGGCACATGCCCAGTTGTGGGCTCGATCCCCAGTGGGGGGCATGCAGGAGGCAGCCGATCAATACTGTTATCACTGATGTTTATATCTCTCGTTCCCTCTCTCTTCCGCTCTATGAAACCAGTAAAGATATGTTTAAAAAAGAAAGAAAGAAAGAAAGAAAGAAAGAAAGAAAGAAAGAAAGAAAGAAAGAAAGAAAGAATATCTACAAATCAATAATAAGAAAAACAACCCAGTGAAAAAGTGGGCAAAACTATGAACAGACTTGCACAGAAGAGGAAAGCTGAATGGCCCATTTCACACCTGCCAACCGGAATAAATGAAAAGGTTGGACAATATCAGTTGTCGTCAAGGAGAATTCTCATCCACTGATGGTGTGTTAAATAGGTGCAGTTTCTTTGGAAAACAGTTTGACTTCTCAAAAAGGGGAACATGCATGTACCTGTCACCCAGTAATTCCATCCATAGCTACGTGTTCCAGAGGAAACTCTTGAACATATTTATCTGAGGACATGTACAACAATATTCTTGGAAGCGTAATGGACATAATACTAACACACACACACACACCCCAATGCAAATGCGCATCAACAGTAGAATGAATACATATGCTGAGGTATATTCATACAGTGGAATACTCTGCAGCAGTTTAAAGTGAATAAGCTATGCTCATGATATGGATGAATCTTAAAAAAGCATAATGTTGAATAAAAGAAACAACACACAAAAGAATCTACCCAGGATAATGCAATTGATATAAAGTGAAAACCAGACAAAACTAAGTAATATGTGATTAAGGGATATATGTAAGACAGTGGGGTGGATTGCAAACAGCAGTCACTGGTTCCCCCTGTAGTGTAAGCACACCCCTTTGCAAGTCCTCTCAGAGTGTGGGGGGTGTCTGGATCATTTCCATTTTTTGAGGCTCATGATGTATTAAACAAATGAAAAAACCCAAAATAGGGTAACCAAAGTTATCATGTTAAAGTGTTTTTATTGACTACATGTTGTCATATTCAACAAAGGTATCATAATATAATATATCTGTACCAATCACAAGATTTATAAAAAATAGTAACTTTAGTGCACTGTAGGCTGTGTGGCTCAGTGCTGGGATACAGTTTTGACTGGCGGGATGACTATCTTCTTTAAATCCTGGACATGATTTCTGAAATCAGATTATCTCCACATTTGAATTTAACGTCCAAAGTCTCTTGCTGGGAAGCCTAACAGGTTGAATGGCCCTCCTTGTTCCTGCATTTGGCCCTGGATTATTTCACAAAAGTCTGAGGTTATACCAGGGATAACAAGTGGGTACTTACTTTATATCAACTTGACTAAGAGCAAGCCCAACCAAATTCTTCCCCAAATGGAGAAAAAATTGTCCCCAAGACAAATTCTAGCTTCCATCTTTAAAGTCACAGGTAAGAAATCATTGACAACTGAACAATAATAGCTTAGCTCCTGCTTCAAGCCATCAACAGTTCATAAATATTAAGGTCCAGTCTTAAGATACCTGCCTACAAACGCAGATCTGACTATTCCACTTCTCTGAGAAACCCGTGACACTTCTGTGGTCAAGCCCAGCACATAACTCTCTAAGAGGTAGAGCCCCTGCCTACCTTTCCAGAGTCCCCTTCCCACCCCCCATGTCTCAAGCTCGACACTCCAGTGACACACCCCACTGATGTTCCTCCATTCTGTGCCTTTGCACGTGCTGTCCCCTTCTTGTCCATGGGTATCATTTCTTCCAGGAAGCATCCCTGTCCTCCCAAATTCCCTCCTTTCCAAGATGACCAATTGTCTTGGTTTGCCTGAGACTGAGAAGCTTTCTGGGATGCAAGATTTTCAGTGTTCAAACCAGGACTCGCCCCTGCCAGCCGGGACAGTTGGTCACCCTGTTCATCTCCCCTGTACACGCCTCCCTCTAGGTACGGCATGTGTGCGCTCTTTGGCCCTGACTCCTCTGTTGGATGAGTGGGTGTGGAGCGTGAGGAACAGGATGAGATAAGGAAGACTCCTGGTGTTCTGACTTGGTGACTGGGTAGCCATGGCGGTGCCCTTCACCTAAGGGGAGAGCACGGGGACAGGGCCGGGAGAAGCTCTGGGGAGGGGCTGTGGCAAAGGGGTAGGTGGCATGTTTGTTTGTGGATGTGCGTGTCTTGGTGCCTGCGTTACTAGATGGGATGTAGAAGGCCTGTGGGTGACCGTTGATTATTCCAGTCTGGAGAGGACCGGGCCGGAGGTGTGTAATATGATGTAGGAAAGGTTGCCTCTGATCTCATGGGTTGTGACATCATTCCTCGTGAAGTGACCACTGTAATTCTGGTTTACTCAGGATCTTTCAGAACTCCAGAGGCAAACCTCTGCAAGGACAGACCACAGCGACTGGGAGGAGCATAGGCCTCGTTGCTGCCTAGAGGTTTCCTCTTTCTCTAGACCCCCCTGCTGCATTACCACAGAGCATTTCATTCATTGCGACAATCTAAAAATGTAGTGTCTATGGTGCTCAAGAGCAATTTGTGAAAGATGGAGAAAATCTTGACCAGATTTAGCTAACGAAATGGGAAAAACCAACTAGCATTGTACTTTTTGGATTAATTTAGGGGAAGATGTGATCAGCGATTCTGTTCTAGGATGTGCTTTTATGTTATTTGAACAACCCACATTTGGTATTTGTGAAGACAAGTAAGCAAGTGGCAGTTACTCACCATGTGTTTTTGTTTTTCATGGTGCTTATTTTTCAATACAAAGAACTATAAGCTCTCCAACCTGGAAGAGACCTTGGAAATCATGCAGGCCATCCTTCTCACTTTACAGACAAGAAGGCAAGGCCATCACAGATTGAATGACTTGCCTACAGTGACAATACAAATATAGAAAGTTGAGATTAGTCAGCATGATGTTTGCTCTCTAAATTGATTTCCAGTAAGTTTGCCTTACCCAGGAAAGGTGCTTACAAACCACCACCCTGATGTGTAAATAAAACTCTCATCAATTAAATTACCACCTAAGAGGCTAATATAAGGTACATTGGTACCTCAGTTTTCAAATGTAATCCATTCCGGAAGACCGTTCGAGTTCCGGACCGTTCGAAAACCGAGGGATCCACAGCCCACAGCTAGGGCTCAGGATCTTGCCCTCAGCAGAAGCCGTGTGGCATGTTCCACTTCCGAGGCGTGTTCAAAAACCGAAGCGTTTCCTTCCGAGTTTACGGTGTTTGTAAACCAAAATGTTCATCCACGGAGCCCTTCAAAAACTGAGGCACCACTGTATATGCCCCACACATTCTAGTTTCCACCCTAGGGCTAAAGACTTTTTCAATTTGCTCCTAACAGCACACCATTGAGATAGAAGCTCTACGAGGGGGCAGTGATCACTGGCCTCATCACAATACACCCAGAGCAGGGCGCAGTGTTATGCAGACACATCAAAGCAGATGAAGAGATGTATTATTAATTCATCTCTCAGAACACAAATGGCAGGTGTGTTCCCAATTCAGCTCGGTTGGGTGTTATGTCATTACTTTTTAATGTGCACACATTTAAGTTAAAAGATCTATAAAGGCAGAATATTGATTGAAAGAGAACTCCCTAGATGCTTGAGAGATTAAAAAAAAAAAAGCCAGAGAGAGAGATTGAGAGAGAATAAGTTTTTCCTAATGTCAAATTTTGGAAGAAGGAGTTGTAAACAAATTTTAGCAAAACCAGATTTTTATTTAGAGCTTAATTCCATATTGTATTAATAAAATAGGTATTTATTGATTAAGAAAGGATTTGCACTTTCTGAAGCAGGCAGTTTGGCAAAAGCATGAAATGAAGTTCCGACAACTAGCTTTTAAAAGTAGGAAAGTAACCAGGCAAATGAATCAAAGTGCTTAGTGTTCAGCATCAAAGGTGGTCAGACACTGCTCGCAGGGAGCTTGTGGTCTAGCCGAGGAAACACTGTCATGGATTTTCTTTTCATTTTCATGTGGGTGGGTAAGGAAGACGAGGAAGTGTGGGATGTGAGGGCAGAACACCGAGACCCAGGCACCGGAAGATAAAGAATTAGATGAGCTAAGCCAGTCTGCAGGCTCTGGGGGTCAGGGTATGTGTTAATTGTGGAGTTGGAATGCTGGCCTATGATAAGATACTAATCCTTAGATATCCTGCTTGGGCTTTGGAGGGTCAAGAAGAAACAACCCAATGGTCGGGAGCCCCATTTAACCTGATTTAGAAAAGTGAAGGCAGAGAACCACTATCTTTGCAACAAGTGACAGTAACCATTGCAAATAGTATAGCTTTTTGCAGTTTTGCATTTTGTTTCTGTGATATGTTTCCTGGCCTTATAACCAGGGGCTTTACACCTTTCTGGGGACTTACTAGGTGTCAATGGAAACTTGGTTTATTAATATTTTTCAAGAATGAATGACTACTCTTTGTCTCTCACAACACAACTAATATTTCTGATGCCTCATGTCCCACAAAGGCCTCTTTGTTTGGTGTTTTCTGCTTTTTTAAGCCATGAAAAGGTAGAAAGAGCCTGGAGCAATTTCTTATGTGTTGACACATATGTTGAGGGGTGCTGAATAATTGCTGCCCAGAGTGAAATATAACAGGATTTTATGGGCAAGTCTTACGTTAACAGAATGGACAGGCTGGTAGCTACAGACACTTTTTCAAAATAAATGCATCTCTGAAATGAGCTGTCAGAAGGACTATAGTCTTTGGAAGCCTGGAGTAATTAAGGAGCAATATCTTGGTTCTGAGGGACTGACATTAATGTTGACACATGATGTTTCTGGGCAATTTGATCTGTACCAGTAATTCACTTTGTTTTCTACTGTAGTGTTCATTTTGTTCCTAAGTCATTCAGGGCTTTATTAAAGGTTTACCTGGTGGCTTTTTAAAAGCATAGTATTTACCTTGGTGTGTGTTCAGTCACCAGGTATGCTTTATTGAACATAGTAAGTATGACATTTGACCAGTGTTCAGGTTTTTAACCTCTAATTCAGGTACACCCTTCCTGCCCCTTCAGGTTACACTGACTTGGTACCTTAGCATTGTCAGAATGGAAAAACTTTAACAAAATGGACCCTAGAGGCAATGATCAGTTAGTCAGAAAGTAAAAATGGAAACCAAGTTTTCTGGCCTGTCTCTCTCTCTTGTTAAAACCACGATTCTTTAACGGCTTTGTCACTATGATTATGATTATTTTGTCTCCATCATTTTGCATCTTAGTATTTCAGGGATTTTACCCAACATTTTTAATGTGGAAACGTGAATAAAATCTCTTTTGGTAGAACTACAGGAAAGCTTTTACAGACTTTGTTCTTTTTACAGTTCTGTCAAAGTGGATTTAGCAAGTAGTTTGCATATTATTTGAAAGCTTTGGTATTTTAAAATTATACTAAGATATTTATATACACAGGTGATAATCCCCAAAGTAAAAGCCACCATAAAATCTTCCTTTTGGGACAAACCAGTTCTTTTGATGAGGAAAGAATGAAGTCACTAGGGGAAAAAATGACTTCCAACCTGAAATTAAAAATTTTAAAATCTGTCTTTCAAAGATAATTTTAATATTTGTGCCTTCATCATAAAACAGTTCATTTGTAACTGATTATGAATTATTGTTCCACTTTTCCTTATAAGCCTATTTGCCCAATGTGTCACTCTGCTATGCCCCATATTAATAATGAAATGCAGTGTATGTGTATCCATACATATTTGTATACGATCCATATATATGTACAGATACATGTGTTCACAACATTCTAGTATTAAAGAAAATGTCAGATTTAAATGTTCCCTGCTAATCAGGGGGAAAGGTTGATGACATTTTTCTAGTTCCCTATTTATTGAGAAATAGTATACTTAAAAATAGACCCAGAAAAAGAATTAAAGATGAATATCTGTCCTGGTGTGGATATTACAAAGCACTATTCAAAACCATCCAACCTCACTTTTTCCTTTTGGCAGCACTGACCATCCTGCACTCGCCGCCAGTATTGTAGAGACCAAGGATTGAGAGCACAGACTTTGGAGATCTGGGTTTGAATTGTGTGTTGCTTGCCGTGTGAACGTAGGCAAGGTTCTTAATCTCTCTGAGCCTCGCCCTACTCCTATGTAAAGTGGAGGATGGTAGTGAAGCCCAGGGTAGCACTGTTGTGAGGATTAAATAAAAGGATGTGTCTGAGGTGCTTAGCCCAACGCCTGACATGCAGAAAGCACTCTCTGAATTATAGCTACTGGTAGCAGCAGTGATCCTAATGGAAGTACAATCATTGTAAACTTGGTGATGGTGACCAAAAAAAAAAAAAAAAAAGGGTCACAAACATTTACCATTCAGTATACGCTAGGCTAGTAGCATTATGTCATTGCTATTGATTGAGCCCCCGTAGCTAGAACTAGGTAAGCCGAGGGACAGTCTTTTGGATGAAAATATAACTGAGCCTATTATCTAAGTAATCCATGAATATCTCCCACTTGCAACACTTATGAGTCACAGTATATATTTCCAAGTTGTCACATGCTTTCTCAGTCTACTCCATACCCCCATGCCCATGTGTGCATGTGTCTGTGTGTAAGTGTGTGTGTGCGTGTGTGTGTGTGCGCGCGCGCACGCTGGGGTGGAGGGAGCCAGAGAAGCAAACTCGGTGTGGTGGGACCTTGAGAGGTAAACTCAGCTATCAAGTTGTTCCCTCCCTGAGTCTCATGCTCCTACCCCAACTTGTTTATAATTAAATGGGGAAGATGAATAAGTGAAGTTCCAACTAAGCTTCTAAAACAGTGCGTCCAACAGTGAGCCACATATGTAGTTTAAGATTATCTAGGAGCCACATTAAAAGAAGTAAAGAAAACAGGTGAAATTAATTTTAATAATATATTTTATTTAAGCCAATATATCCAAAACATATAATTGATGTAAAATTATTAATGAGATATTTCATCTTTTTTTGGAGATGCAGTGTGCATATTCCACTCATAGCACGTCATCATTTGGACAGACCACATTTCAAGTGCTCAAAATGCCCATGAGGTTAGTGGCTACCTTAATGGACAGGATAGTTCTAGCGCTCAGATCCTCAAAGTGTGGTACTTAGTCTTGGGGCACGTGTCCCCTGGGTCCCATACCCACCTCCCGAATCAGGATCTGCGTGTTCGCAAGATCCTTAGTGTATCACTGAAGTTTGAGATGTGCTGCCTGATGACTTGAAAAGCTTGTTGTTGGAGATTACACACCCTCTCCTCCCATCATGTCTGTGCTGTTACATTTTTTTGAATCATAGATTAGGTAAACCATTTTATCATAATCAGATCAAAGGCAGAGTTCAGTTTCACCCTGCTTGGATTCCGTGGCATCTAGTTAGATTTTCCTTAATCAAAAAGTTGAGATATTTTAGCAAAAAACAAAGGAAAGGCAGGCCAAAGATAAGTCAGGGATATATATACATATACACACATATTTATGTATATATATATATTTTTAGTCAACAATGTAACAAATGACACCACCGTTCAACAAATGACACCACCGTTCTCCTCATAGCTATTCTTTTCTGACATTTGTTTCAAGAGGGAGAAAAAGGGGAAAACAGTTGAAGGGGTCTGGTCACTTTCCTAATTCATGGATTTTTCATTATGTCAGTCTCTCCCCCACGATGGTTTCATGGGCATATCACCTCCAAAGGGCGTAGCACTTGGTTTAATGCTCTGCTGTCTTAGTGTTGAAATTCTTAATAAATTTTTTAAATTAAATTTTATTTTTTCATCATCTTTTATCCCCTCTAAGCCCTCTACCACCTCTACCCATCCCCCTCCACCCCCGCAACCATCACACTGCTGTCCATGTCCATGAGTTCTCTCTCTCTCTTTTTAATTTTTTTTTAGTTTTTGCTTTATCTGGGTCCTGCATTTTCATTTTACACTGGGCCTTGCAAATTATGTAGCTGGTCCTGCCCTCCCCAAAGAGCGAACTCAATATTTATATGTAGCTATAAGAGAGTAAGTGGATTAGGTAGGTTTTGGGAGCAGCTAATGCTCTCTTTTCACTTCCCATTACCACAATCTTTATAGCCTAAGAAATAAAAAAGAGATAACCCAGGCCTTGCAGGGTGTGTGTGAGTTGGGGGGCAGGGCCCAATAACACATTAGATAATGGTGTTCTGAAGCCAGCTGTCAATGAAGCCTAAGTGCTATAACTATGTAACAAAACACCATTCACCACAGGACAAAGAGCAAGTTTCTGAATCAACATGTATAAATAGCCTCACCCTCCCAACCATCTCCACCAGGTTTACTATTACCTGCACTGTTTGAACAGAGCTTGGGTACATATGGGCAGTGCCAAGGAGTCAGTTGGGCCTGTTTCTATTGGAAGTTTCATGTGGGTGAAAGTTAAAATATTAACTAGCTTCTATTTTGTTAAAAATTTTAATAAAATATAAAAGTATATTGGTAGTTTTAGTACTCAGACCTAAAATCAAATGCTTTGAACCAACTCAAAGCTTTGAGACCTAAAGAAATTATTTAATTTTAATACTAATCTACTTGGTACAATTTGTAATGCCTTAGACTCAAAGTTTTGTCTGTGGACCAGCAGCATTGACATCACCTGGGAACTGGTTAGAAATGCAGATCTTGGGCCCCACCTCAGACCAGCTGAATAAGAATCTGTGTTTTCAAAAGATCCTTAGGTGATTTGCGTGCATGTTAAAGTTTGAGAAGTGCTGTGATCATGTGCTCAACAGCTGGTTAGCTTGATTGGGGGGGTTGATGGTGACAGGAAATCTAATCCATTCATAGGTGCATCATCTTAGTGCTTGAGACCTCCTGGAGAGTTATGAGGAAGCCAGTGTTCTCAAAGTATGGTCCCCAAATGGGCATCAACATCACTGGGAACTTGTTATGAACATAGATTCTCATTTATTAGTTCTAGTAGCTTTTTGGTGGAGTTTTTAGAGTTTTCTATGTACAATATCATGTTATCTGCAAATAATGAGTTTTACTTCCTCCTTTCAAATTTGGATGCCTTTTATACCTTCTTCTTGTCTGATTGCTTTGGCTAGAACTTTCAGCACTATGTTGAATCAGAGTGGTGAAAACAAACATCCCTGTCTTGTTCCTGATCTTAAGGGAAACACTTTTAGTTTTTGATCATTGAGTATGATGTTGGCTGTGGGTTTGTCATATATGAGCTATATTACATTGAGTTATGTTTCCTCTGTTTCCACTTTGCTGAGAATTTTTATCATAAATGTGTGCTGGATTTTATCAAATGCTTTTTCTGCAACAACAACAAAAAATAAGGTATCTAGGAATAAATTTAACCAGGGAGGTAAAAAACTGTACTTGGAAATTGTAGGACATTGAAAAATAAATTGAGGAATATACAAATAAGTGGAAGCATATACCATGTTCATGGATTGGAAGAATTAACATCATTAAAATGTCCAAACTACCTAAAGCAATCTATAGATTCAATGCAATTCCTATTAAAATACCAGTGACATATTTCACAGAACTAGAACAAATATTCCAAAAGTTGATATGGAACCTAAAAAAACCCTGAATAACTTCAGCAATCTTGAGAAAGAACAAAGTTCTTATGATACCTGATATCAAACTATACTACAAGGCCATTGTAATCAAAACAGCCTGGTACTGGCATAAGAACAGGCATATAGATAAATGGAACAGAACAGAGAGCGCAGAAATCAACCCACACCTATATGGTCAACTAATATTTCACAAAGGAGGTAAGAACATACAATGAAATAAAGACAGTCTCTTCAATAAATGCTGTTGGGAAAATTGGACAGATACATTCAAAAAAATGAAACTAGACCACCCACTTACACCGTACACAAGAATAAGTTCAAAATGGATAAAAGACTTAAATATAAGTCTTGGAGCCATAAAAATCCTAGAAGAAAACATAGGCAGTAAAATCTCAGACATCTCTTGGAATAGTATTTTTGCCAATACATCTCCTAGGGCAAGGGAAGTAAGGAAAAAAATAAACAAATGGGACTACATCAAACTAAAAAGCTCCCTCCTGCACAGTAAAAGAAACCATCAACAAAATGAAAAGGGAACCCATTGTATGGGACAACATATTTGCCAATGATACATCTGATAAGGGGTTAATCTCCAAAATATATAAAGAACTTGCACAGCTCAATACCAGGAAGGCAAGCAAGCTAATTAAAAAATGGGCAAAGGACCCTGAGAATGCAATAATGAATGACTTGTGTTAATCACATACTATAAATCAGAATTAATCCATTCATTCCACAAATATTTATTCAGTGCCTACTATGTATGTGACATTGTTCTAGGCCACAGGGATATTTCACTGAGCAAAACCTACAAATATTTCTATTAAAGGAGTTTTATTCTAGCTAGAATTGTATCTAGAGGGACTGTCTTGTATCAGTCAATTGTATTGATACATTCAGTTGTATCATTGTATCTAGAGGGATGCAGGCCAAAAAGATATAAGTAAATTATAACAGTAGTGTGATATCGTTATACTAGAAAGGTGGAGAAATGGGAACTGGGGCTGTGGTTTAAAAATCCTGTATCGTCATCTTCCACAATAGAAATTTAGGTCTTTAATGTCTTAAATTGAATATTCAAGAAATAGCAGTATAAGCATGTTCTTTAGAAACATGAAGGTTAATACCTGAATAAATATTTAAAAGATTTTGGAGACGAAGATTCAGGGGTGAGGAGACTGGGGCTGCTACTGTTTAGTATGAACCTTGTAGAATATTTGATCATTCATTCACAAACATTTATAAATATTTAAGTGTGTGCTAGGCCCTAGTAAGCACTGGGGGTACAGTAGTGAAAAAACACCAAAGTTTCTTCCCTCATGGAATTTAGATGAGAGGAGAGGACCAGAGGTGAAGAGAGCATGCTAGAGTTTGATCCATACAGTGGAGACAAATGAAGGGGCCCCGGGTTAGGGTTGGGGTTGGGGTTGGGTTGGGTGCGCTTGTATATAGAGTGACTGGGATTGGCCTCACTGTGAGAGTGATACCTGAGTGATAGCCGGAAGTTGCAGGGAGAGGGAAGAGTAATGTAGAAATCTAGGGTGCGGAACCTCCCAGGTGCAAAGGTCCAGAGTTATGAGTGTGGGTGGAGCAGTGGGGGGCCCAGAGCTGGTGCTGAGCGATGGAAGGGAGAGTGGTAGGAAAGGAGGTCGGAGGAAAACGGGAATGGTGAGCAGATGGCATTGTCTTTCAAGGACTCTGGCTTTTACTCTATGTAATATGGGAAGCGAATCCCCTATGTCTGTGAAGTAACCCCCTATATCTTTAAAAAGAGACATATAGACTATACTTTATAAATACTGATTTTGTTTTATTTTTTAAAATATGCCTTTACTGATTTCAGAGAGAGAGAGGGAAAGGAAGAGAGAGAGATAAAAATATCAATGATGAGTCATTGATCCGCTGCCTCCTGCACGCCCCCTACTGGGGATCAAGCCTGCAACCCAGGCATGTGCCCTGACCTGGAATCGAACGTCGGTCTCCCGGATCATAGGTCAGTGCCCAACCGCTGAGCCACGCCAGCTGGGCACAAGTACTGATTTTAAATGAACAGAATAGATGATATGCTTTTTTCAAATGCATATTTTTTACAATTATTTGAGAGGGTAGAGAAGTATCAGTGGGACACACACACAATTTTGAATGCAAAGAAATGAAAATAAAAAGCTAAAGAACAAACTAATAATGATTCAGAGTGAGAAAGAAGCTTACGACTCTGGTAAGTCTGAACTACTGGAGTTCCTTCATTCATCCGCCCAATCCATCCTTTCATCCACCCACCTGATCATTAGAAATTCTGAGAAGCTAGTGCCATCTAAGTATAAATATGAGTAAGCCTGTTCTACCTCAAGGGTTCATAGGCCAGGCAGAGAGGCAGCTTAGGGTTTGCAGGTGGCGGTACCCGGGAGCACCTGGTGAAAGAGGGGAGTAGGCAGAGACTGGAGCAGGCAACATGAATATTGTGCAACAGACGCCATCTGGCAGAGATGGTATTCCCATCACAAAATATTGTTATCTGGAGCTTCCCTGTTCCTTAGAAAAACGCCTTTCAAGCCTGTTCACAGCCTTTGTCTTTATTCTGTGATTACCAAACAATTTTTGGTATTCAGTTTAGTTTGTAGGCACATCGATCATGAGACGAAGGTACACTGGCTCATGGTAAAACACCACCACCAACGACACTTTCATTGTAAATGAATAGAGGTCTCTTGTTAATGGGGTGTGCATGATTCCATTTCCTTAGCTCCCTATCAGCCTTGAGTGGACTGATAAAGTCAAATTGCTGAACCCTGAAGTTTGATCACTGGGCCTTTGCCAACAAATGTGTGCCGAATGAGTAAGCACATAAAGTGCAGTGACTGGAAGGCTCGTCTGGAAGCATTCTGTGCATCCTGCCCACTAAACACAGCTGTCCAAGTGCAACACCTACAGCCACAATGTAACACTGACAGCCAGGTGGGAAACAGCACCATAATACCATGTAGTGTATCACAGGAAATGGGCTGTCTAAAGAAGGGGCTAAAATAATCTGAACTTCAATACAGGGTGTAAAGGGATCTTAGGTGAGGTGTGGACACAATGTCTAACATAGTAAGTGCACAGATGATGCTACGATAAATGAGTGAGCGAATGAATGAGGGGTCCAACTGATCTGTTTTAAAGAGGAAGAAATGTCTTTGTATTTTCCTTAAAAATACTTTC
This sequence comes from Miniopterus schreibersii, assembly GCF_964146895.1. NCBI lineage: Eukaryota > Metazoa > Chordata > Mammalia > Chiroptera > Miniopteridae > Miniopterus > Miniopterus schreibersii. Next base: position 22,029,795 of record NC_138116.1, read on the forward strand.
TGTTATTATGGTGTCTGCTACCAATTAAAATGTATTTTGCTGTGTTTCTTAATCTAAATAAGGAATTTGATGCATGTTTCTGTAGGGCAATGAACATAAAAAATCATTTCATATCAGCTGCGTCCTGGGAAGGAACATGACCTGGAGTCAAGAGACGAAGGATTTTACTCTCTGTGTTACTGTGACCAGGTTTATTAACTCTTCAGGAAATAATACTATTGAAGATAAAATGAATCATTTGGGTTCTAAATTCTTAAGATTCCATGTCTTAAAAATTTTTTTAAAAAAAAAGTATTTATTTGTCTCTTGCTCCCTCTGCTGGATGATTGGCTTTCTGCTTTGGTCTTATGAAGAATATACTGTATAAGCTGTAGGATTTTCTGTGTTCTTACTTTTGTAGTTTAAAAATCCCCAAGATTATACTGAATTATAATTAGACTCAAGAGAAACCCTTCAACTCCATGGTTTTCATCCTTAAGCTCCACATTGGCATCTCTGGCGGGGGCCAGGAAGGGCGTCTTGATGTTATAGGTTATGTATATAATTCAGGCTTTTACTGTGCTTAGTGTTTATGTCCTGGAGGATGGTATTTGCCTACAGTGTTTTCAAATCAGAAATCAGAAACCATGATTCTTTGTGGACCATTGCCTTAAATCATCATGAACATTTTAAGAGGTGTATCAAAGTATTGGATTAGCTCAGAGTATGGGCACCCCTACATTCTCCTGACTTAACCCTTCAAATAAGTTTATTTAGAATTTGCCTTCAAGGTCCTGCCAAGTTTTTCTAAGTCACACTATTGTGTGACTGAGTTGTTGTCCTACCCGTCCTCTTTCATTGTTATTTTCCTTCAAAGTCTTCCTATAACTCTTAAGGTTTTTGTGACTCTTATAGCTGACATTCCTGGTAAATGGGCCTACAGGATTGCTTATTACTTAGCCCACTGTGGTCAATTTTATCGCAAAACTCAGATGTTTTACATGTTAATTTGCTTAGCATTCAGAACTTTTAAATGTTTTGCATCCCAGATTCTCCCACTTTCAAATCAGAAGTCCCTCTTATTTAGCACTTGGTCTTTGAAAAAGTCTGTAATTGTCCTACATGAAATTACCATTTCTATGGATCAGATTAGAGGAATATTGGCAATCTCATATGGTTCAACCTATTTCAAACAAAACCCATGGCTAGTATTCTTTCTTAAATGAGGACTTCTTTGTTCACTATTAAAGGAATTTGGGTTCAGTTAGTGGTTGTAGAAGACAGTACGCAGTTTTATTTTTATTTTTTGTAAGGAGGCGGACTTAAGGGAGGGAAGTGAAACCTGGTGATTTCGTTTTGGTGGTAATTCTTTGCTACCCATATATGTTATACAAACGATGTCCTGAGATTTAAAGTTGCTGCCATGCCTTGGGCCATGAACTGTGAATGTTTAATATTTCTTTTTCTTCACAAGGCTGTGTTGATTGTTGTCCAAATTGAGAGCCCCGATCAGGAAAAATGTTGAGTTCAGGCTGAAGTTGCCTTTCTGGACAGCAGGGGGCGCTCTTTCTCTTCATATCTAATAAAGGCTAAAGCAACCCCTCCAGTGCTCCCGTTGGAATCAAGCCTGTGGGTCATCATTACCGTCCTTCTTAACTATGTTCAAGTTGGCATCTTGCAAAGGACAACATTATTTCTTGGTGAGCAACAGTTGACCAATCATCCTGAAAAGCATTTCGGAAACTCTATATATAATTTTAAAAGCAAAAAGCAAGAAATATTCTCTATCTTGTTTTTATTTTTTGCTGTAAGCATGACCCACCTGGGAAGGAGAAGATACTTTTCAATCTTTTAAATTGTTACACCGGCCCTAAACTATCCGGGTGATCTTGAAATAGGCCATGTTCGTGTTTAGTAGTGGACAAGGAGTCAAAGGCCCTCTCAATTCTAGGATGGATTTAATAGCCAGTCCCCTTGCTCTGGCAGAAATGTTGATAGAGATGGGCCTTACTCTTCCTGATGTAATTTCAACTCATTTTCTCCCACTCTAGTATGCAGAGCAGGAGTTGGTAATTTCTTTTCTGAAAAGGCCAAATGGAAAATATTTTAGGCTTTGTGGGGCAGAGGGACTCTGTTGTAACCCCAAAAGCAGCCATAAAAACATACAAACAAGTGGGTGGCTGTGTCCTAATGAAACTTTATTTCTGATTTGTCTATAGGCTACCCTATAGACATCTATAGATATTGAAAAACCAGTTAATATTTTTCCATATAGCTGTTATTTTATATTCTTTATAAATTCAAACTCTTTTCTTTAAAAAAAAAAAAAAAGCCTCTTTTCTAATTCACAAAGAAAATCAAATCTTAATGTGTGTCTGGTTCCACTCCTACTGGAATTGATGCCTGGTCCCCCTTACAACATTCCTGGCAAGTGTCTCACTGCCCTCTGGTTGAAGAGCTCAGGCTTTCTGTTTTCCCTGTAAGAAAGGCAGTGGCCCCGGGGAGCAGAGCAGATGATAAAAGCCCACAGAAGTTTTTAAGTAGATAATGCAGCAATTTAGAAACCAGTGCTGCTGGAATTGTGAACTTTTCATCTATGATATCATTTAATCCATATTTTAAAAGAAAGATGCCACAGTGTAAAATAACAGGCACTGACTGGCCTGAAATATCCCTGGAAAATCTGGATTCAGATTTTTTTTTAGGAGTCGATCCAAAACCATTTTTCTTTCTGCCTTTTTGATCTGTTGAAAGATACACAAGGTACTTGGATGCCTTGAAGACATAGACGCCAGTATGGAAAGAAACTACAACAAGTTGTCCTGTAAAGGGAGCCAGCACTTACAGAAGGGTTGACTGCAAGAGCAGGAACTGGAACTCTTATGTCCTCTGCCTGACCCCAACCCGCCTTTGCCCTTTTTCTGCGAATGGGTTCTGTTTCTGCCACGTCTGAGTGGGTTGGGGGGAAACCGAGGTAACGTAATTGCTGCCTGCAGTTTTACTCCCTCTTGGTCTCCTCTTAACGTCCCCTTCCCCTCTCCACTTCTGGTAACAAGGGATTACATGCCCCTTTCCCTCTCTTCAAAAAGACATTTAACTGAGGCTGGCTACAGAGCAGAGGAAAGGAGAAGTGACTAAGAGGAGGAGCACTGAAGGTGCTTTCAGATCAATTTTATATAAACATATAATTGTCAGAGGTTACTTGGAGGCACCAGAACAAATCTGGGGGCCTGTAGGAAGCGAATTTCTGAGAGGCCCCCAAGCCTTCCTTGCTATGGGACCCAAACAAGCACAGGAACACCTTCCGGATATCCCCTGGATCCTTTAAGTGTAGCAGAGACTTAGAAAGTTTTATTTCGAAAGGATTAGGGGAGTCAGCTCTGAATTCTTACACACTCCTGGAGGAGGGAGGAGGGTGGATCGGATTCCAGCCACTACCAGGAAGATCCTAGAAGAACATATTTGTGTATCACAGTCTTGAACTCCCTGCCCCAGACTCCACCCTCCATTGTTCCCCCCACTTCAAGAGTCTGTGGGCCCCTCTGACCCAGCCTGCCTAGTGTCTGGACCCCGAGGTGGGCCTCTGGCTTGCCCAGAGGTGCAGGCTCCCAGCTTCCTTCTGCCAGCTGCCTGAAGACTGCAGGATCCCTTCTGGAGGCTGTGGGTTTTTTTGCCTGCTGTGTGAGTAGTTAGCAGAGCTGTGCTTGTCATTGGGGGGCTTATTTCTTCCTTCTGCTTCCTGTGATGGGGGAGGAAACTGACTCTGGACATCTTCTATTCAGAGGCAGCCTCAGTGTGGTCTGACGCAGAACCCCGTTCTGTTCACTTTGACCTCTGGTTGGCCCAGGGACAGTTTGACTGGGGTGGGAGAGAGAAGACTCTAGTGCTGTGATGTCGCCTGGGCCATATTGACCTTAGGTGCAGCCATACTAGAGGTGGGGGCAGAGGAGGAAGCCAGGTGATGCCTTGTCTCCTGGAGAGAGGCCTTTTCTTTCAGAACCTTCTGAGCACCTAACATTGTAGAAGGAAGAGGAAGGGACAGAGTGAGAAATGGCATCACCCATGTCCCTACAGTAAGGCTCAGCCCCCTGAACAGGCAGGAATGATTAAAGACGCTCCTCCTTCCCCAGAGCTACTGACCCTCATGTGTGTAGCCTCCTCCAGCTCAGCGCTGTAGCAAGTGTAGTTCATAAAATTTTAGGTGATTATCCTCATGTGAATGTTAGATCTTTCATTGAATAACTAAACTATAAGTGAATTTAGATTTTCCATGACTTCCTCAAACACTTGAATTAATGAGTTTTCTTGGAATGCCCCTTTTTGGTCGGCCAGCTGATTATTATTTTCAGAGGGCACTAATGACAACCTAGGTGTGATGTCTACAAAACCCCACATTAAGGCAGCTTGCAACGCAAACCTGCCATTCAGGTAATGACTGCCGCCCTCTGGAAAAACAAGCTGGGCCTCACTAGGGGAGGGCGGTGTGTTAATGCCTGGATATTTGAGAAGGGTGTGAGGCCAGGCCATAGGAGTTGACTTGGTAGAACTGGGTAAGAGGGTCACGATGGCTTTACCAAGTTTTTGTTGGGTGTGGGAGAAAATTTCAAGAAGGTGGGTGAGCTTTACTGAGGAGACATTCTTTCTTTTTTGTTTCTTGACTTAAATCAATTTTCTTATCATAACACAGGCAAAGGTAATAATTATCATGACTACTTACCATGATTATGGGTGACAGGAATTGCAGCTGGGCAAAGGGACTGTTTTGTATATTTAATCTCCTTCTCTGAAGTTCTGACTTCATGACCTTCCTTATTCTGTCTTCCTGATGGTGACTGGCTCCATAGTAGACACATGTTAGGAGCTTAAGTACTCCTCGAGTGGTCCTTAATTCCAATTTACACATGAATTTCTTGAAAAGAAAGAATGGTAACATCAATAACAATGATGAAAGCAACCAGTCCAAGCTAGATTAGCTTGGTGTGGAGTAGGGTATAATTTCACAGAATTGTTTTTTTCTTAAAACTTCAGCCATTGTTTGGTTCACTGAGTAAAGAAATGGCTGTTGAGGAGAATTTGGAAAGAATTTTATAAGCGAATACTTGTATGTACATAGGGGCATACTTTTTAGTGCTGCGTTAGCTAACACAACAGGTAACATTGGACAGGCGTTTTCCATCCTCGCCAGTGAGTCTGGCAGTGTCAAACTTCCCGTGGCTTGTACTAATGCATTGAAGCCAGGAATAATTGGGACAAGGTGATGGGTCTCTTTAGTTTCCAGACTTCATTCTGTGTTCTACTCTTGACCAGAACCAAGAAACACCTTCTTTCAAGGCCTTACTTAATCAGTGCTCTTGTTAAGCTTCACTTGCTCTGAGCAAGACAGTGCTAATGGGATTCTAGTGATGCCAGCTTTCCTGTGGTATTTTTGACCTAGTCCAATTCATATTAAGTCTATTGAGACTGGCTTTTAGATAATACTTTTAATCTAGGAGGTATAGCAAGTGGCTGATGGATTGAACTCACCTATAATCTTGTTACTCAGTGTGGTCTGTGGATCAGCAGCCTCAGCATCATCTGGGTACTTGTTAGAAATGCAGAATCCTGGGTCCCGAACCCAGGCCTACTAGAAACCCAGAACCTGCATTTTAAGGAGGACCCCAGGCTATATGTATGCATATTAGGAAGCACTGATATGTTTATAAGACAGGATTAGATGTTGACCCCCAAACTACTGCTTTCTCGAGTGCTGGAAATGATAAATAGAGATCTCCACAATATGATTTTGTGATGAGGTTCTCGATAAAACGTTTCTAACTGATGATTCTTGAACATATTTTGCGTAACTGTGGCCCACCTATCATTACTGTCTTCAGCTTCTCCTTCTCTTCCTTTCTTGTTCTCCAAGTGCATGGGGAGAGGTGATTTGATGGAAACTGCGCATGAGTGTGACGTCTAACTGGACAGATTAAGGGATGAGCCCTCTGGTTTTGGAACTTGCTAAGCTCTCCCCTGGTGTCAACCGATAAGAGTTTTAGGCTAAGGTAATGGCAAGTTAAGAGATTACTTTTGTGCACAGAGGATTGAATGCTTGGGTTTGGGTAATGGGAAGGTGGCTCTTGGCTTTGGGTGATAGCTCTTGTTTATAAAAGCCTGTCTCTCCCTAGTCCTGAGTGGGTATTTCCGACTCTTGTGTATTATTCTAGTACCATCTATGTTCAGATTTCTCATCCCTGGACCCTCAGCTTAAGATAAAAACCATTAGCAAGAGTTCATCGAGATGTGTTGCCTGTGCTTAGGTTTAACATAACTCTTTAGCAACCATTTTTGAGTTTGTGTAAAACAGTAGAAAGAGCAGGTACATTGGGTACAAATTTTGGTCTCCCCCCCCCTTTTTAAAATATATCTTTATTGATTTCAAAGAAAGGAAGGGAGAGGGAGAGAGAGAGATAGAACATCAATGATGAGAGTCATCATTGATCAGCTGCCTCCTGCAGTGCCCTGACCAGGGATCGAGCCCGCAACTGGGCATGTGCCCTGACTGGGAATCGAACCGTGATCTCCTGGGTGCTAGGTGGATGCTCATCTGCTGAGCCATGCCTCGGTGGGCCTGGTCCCTCTGTTTTTAAGTTTTATGGCCACAGGTCAAGTAATTCATTCTATTTGAGCCCCAGTTTCTTCAACTGTAAAATGAAGATAATAATAAAATACCTTGTGGTGTTGTGACAAATGTTAAATGAGATTAGGAATGCAAATACCAGTCAAGAATAGTTGTTATTGTTGCCCTGGCTGGTGAGGCTCAGTTGGTGGGAACATCGTCCTGTGCACCAAAAAGCAGCAGGTTTGATTCCCGGTCAAGGCACATACCCAGATTGAGGATTTGATCCCTGGTTTGTGGGAGGCAACCGATCCCTGTCTCTCTCTCACATCAAGGTTTCTCTCTCTCTCTCTGCCGGTCTCTCTCTGTCTCTTTCTCTCTTCCTATCTCCCCCTTCTCCCCCCTTCCTCTCACTAAAATCATTCAGTAAACAAAACAATAGTTGTTATTGTTAAAATTTCCTGTAGTATATGTGTGTATGTATGACACATGCATGAGTGATATGTTGTGCAGGTGTGCTTTAAAAGTTAGCATAGTTTTTGTTAGATGACTCAGAATTTTATTAGATGGCTCCTAATTTAAATTTCAAAGAGTAGTTTTTTGGTGAGTAGGACAGTCCATGTGTTGGTATGACTAACACACACACACACACACACACACACACACACACACACTTCTTTAGTAAAATTCGTAAGTACGATTAGGTCATCAGATGGTGAAGGATGTCAGAGCACTACTTTTTTTCCTTTTTGCATGACCTAACCGCAGATATATTTTAGAAACTATTTAATTCTCTTCAGAAAGTTGACGACACGTAGTTGTTGTAATAGAATGAATGAGATGGGGAGTGAGGCACACAGGGAATGATCTTCGGCACATAGTGTGCTGGAGAAACCAGCAGTGTTATGATGCACAAACAATCAACGAAGCACTTAGTGAGTATGTAAGAACACCACAGGTCTTAAAAGTATTTATTGATTAAAGGCCATATAAGAGGATAGCACTTAAATTACACCATTGTGAAGAAACATACCTAGAGTGAACGGACAATATTCAGGGGTCTTGGTGACTTAAAAACTTAAACATGGTAACTAAGAGCTACCTGATAATCATGATCATCTTAATCTGTAAAGGCCTTATCGTTTTTTGGCAAAGGAGAGCATTGCTTATCTACATCGAAAACAGGTCACCTTTCAGTGAAACTCTTGATATCTGTGAGACTTACTATAAGCATAAATATTTATTAAGAAGATGTTAATGTCCCTGGAATGAGGAACTTAAACACGGAGCCAAAAGGAATCGAAACTCCAAGAGAAGGAGAAGACTTTACTTGGGCATCCCAGCATGCTCTAGTGAACAGCAGGGGAAGTCCCTAGACTCCTGGTTGGCGTTATGCTGCTTGGTCCCCATTTGTGGAGAGGCAGAGAGGGTGGCTATGGCCATTCATGGGCAATGGCTTTACTCTGCTATCTTTGAAGAGGGAAGACTTTGGATTTTCTCTTGGTAGCTTTGGTGCTTCATCTGTGGTTATTGGACCAGGACTTCTGTAGAGATCCATTTCAATGTTAAAATGACTAAAATTCTGGTTGAAAGTTTGGAGGGGTGTTAGTGAACTAAGTTTAAATCAGCTATTGTCACAGCAAATAATAGGCCCTAATATTTTAAATACTTTGCTTTGCTTATCCATTGCCACATGAAAAATGACCTCCCCAAAACTTACGGCTTAAAACAACAACACATTTTATTTGTTCATAATTCTGTGGGTCAGAATTTCAGATTCAGAATACTGGGGCTGGCTTTTCTCCTCTCTGTGATGTCTGGGATTTCACCTGCGTTGGCTCCACTGACTGGGAACCAGCTGGAATGGCTTGATCAGAGTCATGTCTGGAGCTTCAGTTTAGTTGTTGGCTGGGTTCCTCAGTTTTCCTTCATGTGGCCTCACCACGAGGTCAGCTTAGACTTTCATACAGCATGGTAGTCTCAGGGTGAATGAACTTACATGGTAGCTAGCTTCCTAGAGGGAGCATTCCAAGGGGATAAGCCCCAATGTATAAGCATTTATTAAGCTTCTGTTCGTATCTTGCTTGCTGATATTCCATTGGCCAGATCAAGCCACATGGCCAAGCCCAGAGTAAATGTGGGAGAGAATACCGAAAGGCATGAGTCCTCGTGGCATGGATTCATTGGGCCCACCAGTAACTACTGCGTACTCGGAATATATGACTATTTAGTAGCCATTTTCAATTGTGAAAGGCTAAAACATGCATTTGGGAAATACTGAACACAATGTGATATTTCTTTAAGGAAAAATTTACTTAGGTGTTCCCACTAGTCACTTGGCTTAGAGATGGTTTCCCTCGGAGTCTCTTACCTGCACATGTTACTGTTTTACTTTGCTGTGAAAAAAATCTAAGAGGTAAAAGAAATGAAGAGGCTTAAATAACACAGCAAATTTTCATCATAGAAATTCATTACAATAGCCTAACATTTGGGGAAAACATTTGATTAAGCATCTGAAAGAGATTTTGCTAGACTTAGGTGGAATTAAATTTGCAGAGTTTTGTGAAATACTTCTTAATATTCGCCTTACTTTTAAGTTTTTGTTCAGCTGTCCTTCCTGAAAGCAGTGCTCTACAACTCTGTAAAACGAAATCCTTCACAAGCAATTGAGAGTGACATGAATGAGGTTCTTATTTTCTGTTAGCTGTCATTAGCTCTTATGGGAGTATTAAAATTAATAACATGAGGAGCATACAAATACAAAAGCACTCACCCGAAGCCACTAAAATGGTAGATTATCAAACTTGGCTGTCCACTGCAATTATTGGGGAATCTTTAAAATATATTGATGCCTGGGTCCCAACCTTCAAAAACCTCAATTTAATTGCTCTATTACATGGCTTGGGCATTAGCATTTTAAAATTTCCCCAGCTGATCCTGAGGTGCATCCAAGTTTGAGAACCCTCATGCTAAAGAAACTTTCTTGGCTTCTTTTCTCTTACCTACCTTTTCCCACCATAATTCGAGTCCTGGCTCCCTTCTCAGACTTAGGACCTCTAAACCAACTTAGAAACGCTACATTACTTAAAAATAAATTTTTATAAAGTTTAGTTCCCAATTTCACACATCATTAAGAGGGTATGTGTATCAACACGTTAATGGAAAAATGAACAGTTAGTAAAGGCATCTACTTGATTGGATGGAAAAATATTAAATGGATCCATACACCCAGCCATGTTATGATACTGTTGGAAAATATGTTGACATAAATATTAAATTCCAAAGTAATACTTTGTAATACCTCCCTGGGTTAGCCAACACTATTTGTTTAATTGGGTTTTGGGTAATTGAATAGCTGCTGTTTACTCAAAGTGTTTGTGTAATGAAAACAATAGAATTTATTACCAACTCCTTTATGTGGATTAGGTGTATGTTGGTCAAAACCAAATCCAAATGAAAACTTCTTTGGTTGGCAGCTCACCTTAACATTTAGGCACTTATCTATTTGTAATAGGTATTTTTTAAAAATAATTTTTAAATTACAGTTGATGTACAATTTATGTTAGCTTCAGGTGTACAACTTTGTGATTAGACATTTCTATAACTTATGAAGTGGTCACCCTGATAAATCTAGTACCCGTATGACACTATACATTATTAGTACAATGTTATTGACTATACTCCCTATGCTGTACTTCACCTCCCCCTGACTATCTGTAACTACCAATCTGTACTTCTTAATTCCTTCACCTTTTCCACCCAGCCCCCCAACCCCCTTCCCATCTGACAACTGTCAGAATGTTCTCTGTATCTATGAGTCTGTTTCTGTTCTGCTTGTAATGGGCATTTTGAAAGATTTTTGGGCTGCTTTAGTTGAGGAGAGAGATTATCTATGTTACCTAGAGTCTAAACTTATGTAATTGTAATTACTCTTTATTCAGGCAAATGGTTTAATTTACCTCTACTTGTCTCTCTTTAGTGAAATAGAGATGTCATGGTCTGAAAAGTGCATTTGTTGAAATTCTAACCCCCCAAGGGTGGTGGTTTTAGGAGGTGAGGCCCTTTGCTGGTGCCTAGGTCATGAGGGTGCAGCCCTAGTGCGTGGGATTAATACTCTTATAGAAGAGCCCCACAGAACTCCGCAGCCCCTTCCATCCTGTGGGCACCAGGAAGCAGGCCTTCAGCAGAATGCAACCGTGCTGCGTGCTGGTGCCTTGGCCTTGGATTTCCCAGCCTCCAGAACTGTGAGAAATACGTTTCTGATGTCTATAAGCCACCCAGTCTGTGGTATTCTGTTACGGCAGCTCGAATGGACTAAGCAAGAGCAATTTTTATTGATCGATTGACCAACCACCCCAGTTTGCCTGGGACTGAGGGGTTTCCTGGGCAAACTGAGATGAGCCGGTCACCTTGCTTGATACAGTGAAAATTAATATGACTTTAAGTACATATAGCTTCTTAAATGAAAAATTTTTCATACATTACGATTTACTATTATCAAATCATATATAAACTGTGATGGTCAATGGATGGTTATTTCCTGGGTCTAGTGCTATAACTTACCCTTCAGCTTGTCATATCCTTTTTGCATAGTCTTCAAGAGATGTTCCTAGCAACACTCACACTTCACCTTGAGAAAACAGGTATATTTTACACCTAATTTCTAGATTTCAAGAAAGAGATAACATCTAAAATAGCAGATTGAATTGGTGCCGAAATAGAGAAAAAATTTATTTTTAGATATGCTTTGAGACTGTAGTATCTTATCGACATGAAGTTCTTGTAGTAAAATGAAATAGAAAAAGAAATAATGAAGTTTGATATTGATCCACCCCCCCCCCCCAAATAACCCATCAAAAGTCTCCACAAAGAAAACTCATTGAAGATGTTGGGGTATTGGTTATTTTTGAAATTCTTTGAAGTAATTACTCAGTAAAGATAAAGTTATCATTTTACTCCAGAGAATTAGTGTATTTCAGTTAAATCAGCAACACAGTTTGCAATGATGTGATTATCCTGGGTTCCTTTTGCCTAATTTCAGATCCTTTGGGCATTAAGAATCAGAAACACCAATTATTGCCTTAAAGGGGAGACTAATCCAGTTTTTACAGATACCCCAATTCAGAAAATATCAACAGCAATCCTTCCCAAAAGAGTATTAAAACATAGAGCCAAAAAATGTAGGGGGCATTGTCAGTGTGTTAGATGGCGGTGGAACTAAATTACACCACTTTTAGTTTGACAGCTGTAAACAGAGCCAAGAGAGCTGGACCTAGACCCAGCCAACAACCCAGTGAGTGTGTGGCTAAATGCCCTTATTGCTCTGGGCCTCAGCTTATTTGTAAAATGGGAGAGTTTGAATAGCCTGTGCCTATGGTCCCTTAAAATGTTACTGTCCTGTACAACATTTTGATGATGTCTTAGTGGATATGTGGATTTCTAGTTTCCTTCTCTCCAGCATCGCTCCGCTGTACCAGCCTTGGAACGATGACCCACACAGCTACAGTTTGAGAAAATGGCATCTTCTTCAGAGGTCAGAGGTGCATAGTCTCTGTGCTTTATCCCCTACTACACCTCAGTATATTACTCTGGTTCCTAATATTTGTAATTTGGATATTGGACAAGTCACTTTCCCCCTTTAGGGTCTTAGTTTCTATCTGTAACAAGAATTTTTTTCCCCTGAATTTCCTTTTCTAGCTTTAAGTCTCTTTTAGGCCCTTAAGCTTTTTGACTAATTAATTAATAATTTTTATGTGAGATAAAATGATTTTTGGTCACTTCACATTCTTAGTGAGGCTTCCTGGGCCTCCCTTTCTCTGTTTCCCACCTTTTTGCTGGCAGAAGTCTGGATAAGCTCGTGAGCCACATCTTGTCCCTAAGTTGCGTGGCTGCAGGGTAATAATTCTACCCAGTGTTTTGCTGCTATGGACATGTTTAGAGCATTAGGGTCCCTCTGGGTCTTTTATGGACAATGCTCTGAGTATCCCTCATTAGGAAGAGACCTTGAGGTCTTATCTTTCCTTATGATATAAAAAAAGACATGGTGCAGCTGGTATGGAGATTTATTGGCTACAAAACAGATCCACAGTGGGTGGGCACCTGAAGATTGCAGTAGGAAAGTAGACCTCATACTCTGATTCAAAAAGCACAGCAGTATATTAAGATCATTATGGAATGTCTGATGAGATTGTTACAGAGAAAAAGAAGTTGCTGAGTTTGATAACTCCAAGGATACCTCTTAGAACTCACCCATTTGTGTCTGGGCAAGGAAGGACTTTCCATTTCGGTAAAATAGTTTTTACAACGGGCAGACACTTTTATTAGCCTCATGCATACTTTTGGATTTCATTCACTTGAGAATAAATTATTCTTCCATTGACGCTCTCCTGTGTGATGGCCTTGATCTTTGGGGCTGCAGGCTCTGAGGAAAGAGCAATGAAGACGTCACTGCCATGTTCCCCCCACCCCCCATCTGCCCTGTACTGTTTTCAGCATCCTAAGCTCTCCGTTCCTTCCAGAATGATCACTAAGCAACATGCTGGTCTCTGCTGGAGTGGAAAGGTTATTCTTCCCACCCTCCAGGAAATGGTGTCTGGACAGTGCCATCTTCTAGGGGTCAAGACCCTCATCCTAGGTGATACAGAATCTAGTCACTGACTGCAAGCACTTGAGGAGTCCTTTCTGCTTATGTGGGCTTCATAGCACTTGCATCACTGATCCTGTGAGTGTATAGAGTACTAAATGCCATTCTGGGCACCTCTTTTTAAGATCTAACAAGCATATCATGTGAGGGATGGCAAGAAGCCAGGAATGTTTATTTTGGTCACAGTATTAAAATATATGATTTATCTGAATAAATACTTGTTGACACACCATTAAATTGATTCTAAATCAGAGGGAAGAGTTGAAACCATTAACAGAGATACAGGGAGAACTTGGTTAAAATTTAGACCTCTCCAATAGTAGATTGGGCCACCCCACCCAGTAATGGGTTCCACATCCCTGGGTAGAGGTAAGGAGAGGCTGAAGGACCATCTGCGGAGATCTTGCAGAGGGGCAGCAGTTAGACCAGCTGTTCACTCAAACTGACGGTCACTCAAACTCTGATTCTCTAATGCCCTAGGATCTTTTTTACCACAAACTAATCAGAAAGTGCCACTTGTCCCAGACCGGTTTCTCGGAAATTTTTGGTGAGATGTTAAAGGCAATCTGAGGAAGTAGAGTTCCCAAGTCAAGGATGTTTGGGAACTTCTGCTATTCTTTCCCTTTTCTTCCCTGAAAAGTGCCTTTCCAACACTTGTTTCATCTTTAATACACCGAAATACAACGTGGCTCTTCACAGAGAGTATATACGCCCAATCTGGTCATAGAACACGCCTTGCATAGCACACTGTTAAAACCTCATGGGACACTATGTTCAACAGAATAGAGTTTGGGAAATTATGTGAAACCCTCTCTTTGTATCTTCCTAGGAGTTTAGTAAACAGCCCCTGTTAGTTAATAGAGACATAATAATATTAATGGTTATTTTTATCTACTTTACTGCCTGAAAAGAGCTCTCATATATATTGTTGAGGACAGTAGTGGGAGCTCTCTTTTGTCCTGTATTATCTAATTTGTTAATTAAATTCAAAATTCCTGGCCATTTGGGAGTAAAAGAAAAACTGAAAACAGGACATCTGGGAGTACACTAAAGATTATGCATACTAGAATGGAAGATATGCTGACTTATTTTTAAAAAGTGCATTCAAACAATGAAAGAAATCTTTACCTTTCATGCTCAGCTTAGACTCCTCCGCTGTTCTATAAAAGTGATACAAATTAAAGCTCATTTTAGTATTAGCAATAATCATTAAAACATCTTACGTTGAACTAGATTCCTTTGCCTGCCTGTAAATTCATATCTCTTTAATGAGCATAATTGTCTGAGTTAGTCTCAAGGTCATGAGTTCATGGGGGAACCCTCCTGGACCCAGAAGGCAGTGAGTACCACCTTCCACTAACCCCGGGGTCAGAGAAGTCTCGTGAACCACTTCCAGCCCTTGAGCCACCTACAGGCTTGCCTTCATCAGGATCCTTCCCAGGGTCTGGGTTTGAAGCATTGGAACCCTGGACTTCTTGATAACTTTATATATATATTTTTAAAAAACCATAACCCTTTCTCTTAAGTCATAGAATGTATGTGTCCTTTTTGTGGACTGCTATTGTTAATTCCCAAGGTCATCAGAAATAACAGATTGAAAATCTTGATACCCCAATCTCCTATGGATCTCTTCATGCTGTTAGGCTAAAATATTCCCCCTAACCTCCCTTCTTTTTGGAGCCCAAATTGTGTGCATTCCCACTGGGAAACACTAGAGCCTTCTAGATACCTTCTTGGTTGTTTCTCTCTAGAGCTTTTAATGTACTAATTTCAACTGCTGACCTCAAATCTCAGTGTCCTGGGAGTAATCCTAGGTTAATTCACACTTGCTGCTTAATGAAATACAGCAAGATCCAAGTGTCTTCGGGAGAAATTCAACACAAACCTTTCTGCTCTAGACTAGAGTGACGACTGCTAACAGAACCATAAAGTGCATGAATGTACACACATGAGAGCATCCACCCTTCGTTTCCTCCCCTGCCAGCCTTTGCCTCACCCTTGGCTCTCCCCCTCCAGGAGCTGGCGGTAGGTGGAGATTTCCTTCTCCAGGTGGGTTTTGATGCCCAGAAGGACCTTGTATTCGCTGTTCTGCCGCTCCAGGTCGCGGCGCAGCTGCAGCAGTTCCTCCTCATAGTGGGAGATGATCCCCTGCATGTCCTGGAGCTGGCAGGAGTACCGGGACTGGGTCTGCGACAGCACATTTTCCAAAGCGGATTTCTGAAAGGAGAAATGACGCTTCTAACATGAATTGGCTGATGGTTTGGTTGATTCTATAATGTGTGCTTGCTGAGAAGTCAGCATACACCCACTGGTCTGCTGGGTGTCTTGGTGGCTGCTGGGGACGCAAAGACGAGAAGCAGGCTGACTTACAGGTTTGGGACTTGGGCAGTCAGGAGGTAAGCAGTGTCAGGACTTTTGAAGCCCATTTTCTTGGCATAAAACCTTTGTGTCAGGGTTCTCTTAGCAACTCTGATGCACCCTTGCAACGTTTGTTTATGCTGCTCATTCGGGATTGGGCATAAGCTGCCCGCCCTGATCTGTTCCTTACCTCCTTATGCTGACATTTGTCTCCGGCCAGGTCGAAAACTCCTAGAGAGAAACAGCAGCTGTCTGGGACTGCTGTCTCTTTGCGTCTTCAGAGAATGGTCTCAGGTAGGGATGCCAGATAAAATAGAGGGCACCTATTAAATCTGAATTTTGGATGTGCAATGAGTAATTTTTTGGGACAAACATGTCCTAAAAATTGCCCCAATGTTGCATGGGACACACTTATACTAAAAACACTCTGTTTACCTGAAATTCAAATTTAACTGGGTGTCCTATATTCTAGTTTGGTAAATCTGGCAACCCTAGCTGCAAGCAATGCTTTTTGATTATGACTATGGTAACAAGTTGTCATTATTGTGGAAATTCTAAAAGCTGTGAAATGAAATTGCTGGGTTAGGATACAGAGAACTGAGTTGAAGTCCCTGGTGTGTTTGGGTTACCACCTGCTTTTCAGGAGCACATACCTTCAGCTTTAAAGAGGAGCTCATAACAGTGCTGGACACCCTCGCTTTATCCTGGCCGCTGCCACTCAGGCCCCCTCATGCTTTCTGGCCATTAAGCCACAGGCCCCTGGTCCAGCCACTCTCCTATTTTCCCAGAGGAGAATTCCTCTTCTCTGTACTCAAACCTCCCTCCTCCCCCTCCTTTCTTTCAGCCCACGGCCTTGCTTCCTGTGTCTCTGAGGAAATGAAAGCCATTAGGAAAAAACCCCCACAACTCCCCCATCACTTCCACCCACATACTTGGATCTGTGGCCAGGTACTCGCTCTCCTCTTCATATCATGCATGAGCTGCCTGTGCTCTAGTCGTTTCGGCAGTTGCCTGCCTTCTTGCATCACCAGTGTTTTCCTCTTTGCTAGGTTATTGCCACCAGCTTTCGAGTAATTTCTCCCACCTTAACGTTTTTCTCTCTTCAACCCATACCTGCCTTTAGCTCCCACCCAGTTTCTCTGCTCTCCTTCACCTGTGGTAAAGCTCCTTAAAGAGCGGCCTATACCTGCTGTTTCATGTGCCTCTTGACCTCCCTCCAAGGGTCAAGGCTACATAGTCTGGCTCCACTGTTACCCCATTGCCTCCCCTCCCCTCCCCTCCCCTCCCCTCCCCTCCCCTCCCCTCCCCTCCCCTCCCCTCCCCTCCCCTCCCCTCCCCTCCCCTCCCCTCCCCTCCCCTCTGCTCCCCTTCCCTTCCCTCTTCTCCTCTCTTCTTCCCTCTGTTCAGCCACATTGGCTTCCTTGCTGTTCCTCCAAACCATCGGACACACCTGTGCCTCAAAGCTTTTGCATTGGCTGTTCCCTCCACTTGGAACCCAGCCCCCCAACACTTAAGGCACTTCCTTACCATTTTTAGGTTTTTGCTCAACTGTCACCTTAACAGTAAAACCCTTCCTGACCACCTTGTTTACAGTGGCAGCTCTTCACCTTTGCACCTCTCTCCCATGCTTCATTCATTTGTGGCACTTTCCTCCCCATATAACATATTTTATATTTTGAAGATTCGTGCATTTATTGCCTATTCTGCTAGACTATAAATTCTTTTATTATTGAATCCTCAGTGCATAGAATACTGTCAGACAGTAGAATGCATGAAAATGGGTACAAATGCCTTGCTGACCTGTAGGGTTGTGAAATACTGTGTATTAAAGTGTTTTGAAAGCTGTAAAATACTGTAATTATTCCTGTGTGTGTTGTTATCACCTTGACAGTGCAGATTTTAAATGTCTGTTCCCCATCACTGATTCTGAAGACATAGCAGTAATTTACCACGTGCACCTGCAACAAGATGAGCTAATAATTTCTCCCCAAGACCGAGGGCAGAGGAGCGCTCAAGAATGATATCGATGAATGATTAGAGGATTCAGATAGATTTTCCTTAATGAATCTTAGATGCTTATGACACTGATCCATAGCATTTTACTAAGATCCATGAAGATCATAGAAGTGACTGGGACACAAGAAGTTACAGTTTGTTGGGCAATAAAACATAATGAATAGAGCACTTTGGAGTGAGCCAGGTCCAGTATTTCTTCTATTAGGGTTTTAGGGGGGACAGTCTGGTTGTAAGTGGGGAGAGCCCTGATAGAGATTATAGGAGTCTAGAGCTGCCCCACACCCAAAATATCATGTGGCTTCACCACTGACCACTTAGCTGTGTGAACTTGGCCAATTTACTCCACTATTTGGAATTTGGTTTCCTCATCTCTAAAGTGGGGACACTAAGACCAACCTGGAAAGGTTAATGTGAGAATTGATGACATTTAATGTAGTGAGCTCTTTAACACACACCATCTGGCACAACGTGGACATTTCAACAAATGGTAGCTCATATTACTGTTCTCATCATGAATAATTTGGATGGAAAGTGGGAAGTGAAAGATGTTCCAAGGGAGCTGGAAGTTGGGCGCAAGGGAGGGGACAAGGAAGGCTTTGTGGAGGAGGTGGTGCCCGGCTCAGGATTTCCCTAGCTCAGACTCACCCTGTTGCGCTGCGCCTGCAGGTCAATCTCCAGGGCCTGGAAAGTGCGCTTCAGCTCATGGATGTTACTTTGGTTGCTCTGCACAGCGGTTGGACTGGCCGTCTCCTGGGTCATGGCTGCCGACTGTGAGACCAAGCAGAGAGCAGGGGCATTGGCATTGGACCCCGTGGAAATGGGACCTTCCGGAGGTTTGGGCACCTTTCTTTTACCTGCTCTCTATACCAGGCATCCAAGTCTCTATGCTTCTTCTTTATCATAAACTCGTATTCCTGCCTCATATCCTCCAGGGTCTTAATCAGATCTTCCCCTGGGGTTGTATCCACCTTCACGTTGACCTTGAAGTCATTTGGCACATGCTGTTCCTCCATTTCCTGTTTAAAAACAGAGAAAGAAAATGTATTGACTCTGACAAGCAGAAGGAAATGTGCTGATTGGCAGCAATTAATGGATCTTTTAAAAATTCATCTCGCGTGGTTGCTACTCTTTTCTTTGGTTTGGTTTGGCTTCTTGGTTATTAGTTATTGATGACAAAACGTGATATGAATTTTTCCTCTTTTACTTTTCTAAAATAAAGAATAGCAGCAGACAGGTAATTGTACAGACTTTGTGATTACTGGCTTACTCCCTGGTTGAAAGTGTTTCAGCGAGAATGATGCTGACGTAGTGTGGAAAGTACTCTTCAGCAAATGTTTATGGGTGATGTGATGAGACCATTAAGCAGCTGAGCATTTCGGGATATAGACCAAAGCTGTCGGAAAGCAGTTCAGCCACCCAAAGCCAAAAGGCGCAGAGGCTTTTAAAATCTCATCAATGTATTAGGATTCTGTAGGGCTGACAGCCCATTGGATATCATGACAACCAAGAAACCACAGGAAAGGTTTATTAACAGTCATTGTCTAACCAGTTGATTAATGTTCATAATCAACTTCATTTGCCTAAAATAGGGATTGTTTTTCTATCATTTTATCCAAGTCTCAGGGACGGTA
Organism: Miniopterus schreibersii; assembly: GCF_964146895.1. NCBI lineage: Eukaryota > Metazoa > Chordata > Mammalia > Chiroptera > Miniopteridae > Miniopterus > Miniopterus schreibersii. The sequence goes on from NC_138116.1 coordinate 22,049,017, forward strand.
GATGGATGGTAACTTTTCAAGAGTTGCTTAAATGTTTCTGGAAACTAGGATTCTTAATTTTTGCCACTAGGCATACATAGTTTGGTTAGTAGCAGATTCTCTTTATTCTGTTGTCCCTCAATTTGCTGCACATTGGGTCAGTGAAGGAAGTTCAGTCTCACGCATTGGTTCCTACAGTATCATGTTAACAAAGAAATCTAGGTAAATGTTGCATATTAAAATTGTTGACTTACCTGTTGTTAATTGTGATTGTCTGTTGGCTGTTGTATTTGACCTTTGAGTAGATAAGCTTGGAATTGGAAAAATTAGATGTTTATATGGTTTCTTATGATTATTTAGGTTGAAGGACAATAGAACTGGCATAGAGATGGTAGTTTCTTCTGCAGCCATTGAATTGCTTAAAATGTGCCAATTAAGAGCCACGCTGGTGATTCCCGGGTTGTCCTACCTGCTCATGATGCTTCTTCATGAGGATGAGCTCTTTTCTCAACCCCTCGACCTCCTGTTCCAGGTCTGTTGTGACAATGGTCAGGTCATCCAAGGTCTTTCGGAGACCCTCAACCTCAATTTCCAAGTCTTTCTTGAAGGAGTGTTCATTTTCATACCTTTGATTAGAAGGAAGGAGAGAGTACACCTGTTGGTGGAAGGCTGTGGTCTTTATAAGGGTTCACCTTCGTTTAGAGGTGACTCTCATACTTGTTAGGTTTAATGGGAACAAATTAATACATGCTATTTATTATTTCTATGTCTCTTTCATGCATGTTTTTCTACGATGGTGATTCAGTGTTATTTTTTAAAATAGAGAGAGTGAAGCGATGAAGGCCAGGTGCCCATCACCCGGACTTGGCAACCATTAACATTCTGCCGCATTTGCTTCATCTATGTTCCATTTTGCATTTTAGCGTAAGTGGTGGGCATGACATTTCACCCCTAAGTGCTTCAGAATGCATCTTTGAAGAAAAAGACGTTTTTCTAAGTAAACATCATAACATTATCTCACCTAAAACATTAAAAACAACTCTTTAATATCATCTAATTCTTGTTTCATACTCAAATATCCTCTCAACAAATACTGTGTTTTATTATCTGGTTTGTTTAAACTAGGGTCCAGTCAACTATTTGTTACTGTTATGCCTTTCAATGATATTTTGGTAAGAATTTTATATGTGGTTAATGATGAGACACGTTTTCTTTCTGCAAAACAAAAACAAAAACAAGAACAACCCAGAAAACAAATCCAAACCACTGAACAATCCCTCCATCGCCCCATGACACTTCGAGGAGGGAGCTTACTTGAGGTTGAAGTCATCCACTGCCATCCTGGCATTGTCAAGGAGAAGAAACACCCGGGCATTGGTCAGCTTACCATCCACTATCTGTAAAACATGCACCAGGAGTCATTTCAGCAGGACACACCACACAGGAAAGCTGCATTTCTGCCCTCTAGTCTCCTGGGTATATGATTCATTAGCACAGATAACTTGTCTTTCTGGCAGTGGACCGATCAAATCGATAAACATTTATTGAGCACTTGGTACAAAGCATAAGGTGGTTTTATAGTAAGGATATGGTCTACACTGTCTTTTTTTACCTGGAGTTTTGACAGGCTAGGGCTGATGCGAATGCTGAAAAGGTGATACAGGAAGGGGAAGGAGTGTAACTGTTCAAAATGCCTTCTAACTCTCTAGTACTGTAAACACATCTTATTGTTTTGCTCAAGCTCATTCATTGAAGATATTAAAAGTGGTTTAGGTTCTGATCCTTTTCTTATTGTGAACATTAGTTTGGATCCTCTAAGGTAAAAGAATTATTTTGGAAGAACATAATTCTTCCTTGCGAGAGCATTCATGTTTCTGATCTGTGATAGCAAAGTATCACTTGATACAAAGCATCACTGATATTAGTTTGTCAGACTAATTTAAAATGTATCTCATAATACATTTAAACTAATTTTAAATATATTTTATTATGGTTCTCACATACCATAATTATAATTATCCAAAGGAACTATAGTCATATACATAACGTGTAGGTATGTGTTTGCCAATTTTCCCATGATGAGAATGCCCCAATTGTAGCTATTAAAATATTAAATGAAATGAACTTTACCATCTAATGAAGCAGCTTAATAAATTTTAATTGTGTTAAAGTCTCCTGTCAAAGACTTTCACTAGATGTTTATATATTTTTTTACTTTAAAAAGAAAAATATTGTTGAAAGTGTCTACCTGAGCAACTGTGTATACATACAGGATTTGTAAATACTTCTCAGTAGTTATAATCAGAGAGAGAGTGCACATTTGATGGAGGTCACTGTCTTCAGGAAAATTGGGTGGAAGATGTCTTAGTGTCAAAAGTAGAGTATTCCTTTTGTACCAGATACTGTGCTGAACTAGGAACTGGGAGGTTTTCCTTTCACTTCCCGTTACTGACCATTGGAGTGAACTTGGGTTAGTCACTCCACTCCCTGGGCTTCAGTTCCATCGCCTGTTAAATAAGGAGTTGGTACTAGCAACAGGTAACTATAGAGGTCATAGCTCTAAACTTCTGTCATTTATTTGGAGCCAGACAATTCTGTGACATTCCCATTGTATTTATACAAATGATTCCTTTTTTAAGAAAGGATTTTCTTAGGACAAAGTTATGCTTGAACACAAAGGCACCTTTTAAAAACCAGATCCTGTTCAAAGCTTCACTGATTATACGGAATTTGGTATCATGAATGCACAATAGCAGGATTCAGAGGCGGCGATAACCGTGGCCTAGGACTCAAAGAGCAGGGCCTGGGATCCTGCCCCAGCGACCACTAGCTTAGCGAGCTTGCCGAGTGTCGCTTTCTTCATTCATAAATGGCAATGATAGTAATGACAACAGCTACTTCTCAAAGGGTTATGAAAATTAGATTAGAAGAGATAAAAGAATGCTGTAAAATCCTTAGCATTTTCTGGGCATACTGTAGACACTCTGAAAAATTAGTTGAAAACCAATTAGTTCAAAATTTTCTTTTTTAAAATCTAGCACTTTTGTAACTAGAGCCAATGCCTGCATTGGGTAAACCCAGTATTTATATGTTCGGATGTGCCCTCAAACTCTGTTCATGGTAGGAAATAGCCAGGGTGGCTTCCTGTGTCCAGCACCTTTCTTCCCTTGGTGGATTCCAGATGGTAAAGTGACTACTTCCTTTGCTCTAAAAAAAGAGTCTGTAGATATTTCCTTGTCTTCCCTCTACTGTGTTTCTCAGGAACTTTCTTACTAAATTATTTTCCCTTCAGACTCTTTATTCTTTGCATTATCTAAGCTCATGGGCAATAAGAAGTAGCTCCATCTGAAAAGGCCTGGGGACCCCGAGGGTTAGCCTTAGTTGTGCTCTGAGGTGTTGATGGACATCTAGAGAAACCATTCACTATAGACTCCACAGAATCAAAAATACCATCTTTAATGAGTTAAATTGATTATTTGTCCTTTGCAAAACCCACACCAAGACTCTGATTCCCGCTGCCAGCAATCTCATAGTACATGAGTGGTGAGTTCCGAAATGCACTTGATATAGAGCACATTTAAAAACCAAAACCGTCTCTCACTGTTTGTGTTGCCTGATGCAATATTATGATACAGCCACTGTTTCTGAGACATCCTTTGCAGTAATGAATGGATGAAGATGGACTGAGAAATAACATGAGGCATAGGTTTTGCATTGTGTGTTATAATTGATCATCTGGATTCTCCCCAGCGTCCTGAATGAATTCTTTTAAAATAATCTAGTTGGTGTAGTCGTAGTAGTACAGCATCATTGCTCCAGGGTGTGTAATCTCCTACCAGGGAGAGGAAAATAGAATTTTTTATCGTAATCCAAAACACCAAACAGAGGTCTATTATGAGTTATTCTAATATCCCTCTGTGTCCAACTGTTTCAAAAGGAGTGGATTAATTTTTAACTCAATTTCTCATAGACTTTTTGAATAATCTTTACTATCCCCAAAGTGGAATGTAAGAGTGCTATATCTACTCAGAACATTTCATCAAGGCCCAGGAAGGGGTCAGCCCCGGGGAAGTTGTGGGACCTCTTTGGGTCTCTGTTTTCTCGCCTGCAAATGGGGGAGATTGGGATAGATTGACAACCTCAACTTCAAAGACTTGTTTTCTTCAAACATGGAGAAAAATGTAACAACTGAAGTAAGAAATCCAGAAAAGAGTGGAATCTGAAGCTGAAGGAGCCTCCTATTTAATGCCAGAACCCAGAACCCGGGACCCCTGAACAATGGGCAAGCTACCCCCTCCTCGTCATTGGCCCCACTCACTTCTCTCAGTTTTGCTCTAATGAATTTAGGAAACCACTTGGTCTCAGTCTGCTCATCTATATATTGGGGATAAGAATGCCTGCTTCACAGAATGAAATGATGTGTATGAAATATGTGTTGTATAATTAACAATGCAAATGCAATGAATTATCTTTATCAGTGAACAGTGTCATTGTTGTGAGGTAGGCTAGTCAGCACCATACTAGTACGTGGAAATCGACGCCATTGGAAACAGACTTGGGTTAGGATCCCACCGCTGGCTCTCTCTAGTGCCTTAGTTCACTCTTCTGAGCCTCAGTTTCTTCCCAGGATTGCTGTGACACTTAAATCAGATGTTACAGAACGTTTCCATCATTGCAGGAAACTTCAGAATGGCACTGGTAAGTGTGTTAAATGCCAGCGTGATGCCTGGCATATAATAAATGCTCAATACATTTTTCCTTCTTTTTTCTCCCTTTTTCTTCTCTCTGCTGTCAGTTAAGAAATTTCTTAACCAGGTCTAACCTCACATTTCTTTTGGGAGTTATAGCCTCAGCTGTCCATCTGCAAAAATCTTCTATTCTCTCCATTCTAAAACCAAAGCAACTTTATTAATGTAAAAAATATAGTGAGGTTTGTTGAGTCACCTTGTTTTTTTGTAAAGACAACCATGTACTGTATAGTTAAGGTAATTACACAGTCAGTTATTAGGCTGATTATTCAATAATTAGGGTTTATTATGAGGATGGATTTATATTATCTTGATTGGCCCTTCCTACATGCATGCAGGGATGACTGAGTGTTGGGAAATAACATCGTATACATATTGGAAACCTGTGATGCCCTTTCTAGGGTAGGTTAAATCAGGATCCTGCAGGAAATTTTCTGGGACTGCTTTACATAGAGGGAAGTTGTGTAGCTTTAAAAAAAATGACCTGGGAGATGACTGGATTCCCTCTACTTCTAGCCAATGTTATGAGATGGACCTGAAGGTGTAGGCTTAGCTTTTAAAATATTTGGTTGAAAAGTTATTTATTTTTTTAAGAAGTCTCCATAACCCATCCTAACTCTAAGATTCCAAAAACTATGTTCATTTTTTTTTTTTTTTCCTAGCAATATGCCATTTTCAGAACCATTAGCATCTGGGAACTCAGAACTAGCAGCCCCCAAGAAGAAATATCCAGGGATGTCACCATTATTATTTATCTGCTTGTGGAGTGACAGCTTTTAGATGTGATCTCCAAAGTAGTATCACTCAGCCTTTCTTTGCCAGATAATCACACTGTTGCCAGTTCTTTGAGGTGGAGCAGAACTGATGTAATGAGAGAGCAAATGCTGTCTTGTGCCTCGTGCACTGAACATGAGGAATGACTCCAGCCTTCATCATTACTATTACATCGCTGGGTCATAGTGACACTGGACAGCAGCTGGTTGCCTTAGAGTTCTTAGATTTTTTTCACATAATTTATGTACAGAAGATTAAATAAATAAAACAGACTTTCCAAAGTCCAAATTTAAGATACGTTAAAAAATGTCCTCAAATACCTCTGTTCACAATTACTTTAAGCCCTTTTGCCATTTTCCTGGCAGTTGCCTTGCATGCATACTGATTTCTTCTTCTCCCATGGATTCCCTGGAAATGCGACTCCCCCCTCTAGTTCCAGGGCCCCCCAGTATCTTACCTGCTCCTGCAGGCTGCTGATGTTCTTCTCATATTGGGAGTAGTCTTGCTTACTGCCAGGATCTCTCTCCTGATGCCACTTCAGGATGCGACTTTCGAGCTTCACATTGGCCTCCTCCAGGGCACGCACCTTGTCCAGGTAGGAGGCCAGGCGCTCGTTGAGGTTCTGCATCGTGACCTTCCCATTTCCACCTAGGAGGGAGCTGCCTCTTCCAGACCCCCAAGACCCTCCAGGGGCCAGGCAGCTGGGCGAGGTGAAGGAAAGGGAGATGCGGACACCCCCTGCACCCCCGTGGACGCTGGGAGCCCGGGGGAAGCCCCCCGGCCGGCTCCAGCCACCTCCGGTGCCATGGAGGGAGCCAGAGGGGATCTGGCTGAAGCTGTGGCTGGAGTTCATGGTCCCATCTGTGTGTGGGCGGGACTGGGCTCTGCTCTGCTCCCTGGCACCGCAGAACTGAGCCGCCCCAGACTGCTCTGGATGGCTTTATGCCCTTTGCTGTGGGAGTTCCCTTCTCTGACAACTGTACCAACAAGATCGTATCATTGTGCAACATGCGTTTCCTCTTGGTCAATCCTGAAGCGCCTGGGGCCTTCACACACGTTGTTGTTTAGAGCCACATCGATATACCAGTTTGTTTCTCCCTTCTAGTTGTAACCCGGAGGTGTGGCCATGACATTGGGTGGGTATTAGTCTCAGGTATCTTTTTCATCTCCCCGTGGAGTTTTTCTATCGTCCATTTATCTGAAAAGGGTCAGATTAAAGTCCACATAAGAGTCATTTGTTACAGCATAGATTTTTTTTTTAAAGACATTAAACACTCAGACACACATTCCCCTATCCCTCGCCCCCAGTAAATCCCAGCTCTAAAGCAAGGGTGAGAGATTCTCAAGGGAAGAGGCAGATCAGAACAGAATCTCAGGCCCCAGAATAAAAGTACTGGTGCTGAGGAAATGGAGAATGCTCGGAGTATCTGATGCCTCTGAGGCAGTCACTGTTTGATGGAAAGTAATTTCAAAGGAATCATTCTCAAGAACAAACCCTCAATTATGATTAATTAATAAATGACCGAGCTTCCACTCTCAAGGTGCCTTTCATCCCCAGCGCACCTCAAAACCAAACAACCCTGACCTGCGCTCAGGACTTCCCTCGGCTCCTGGGAGGAGTGCAGCCTTTGTCCGGCTGGGCCCTGGAGAGCCTGGGCTCTGTGCCTGCGAGCGGCAGAGGGGCCGGGGAGTAGGAAATGTGCCATGGGTTGTCTAGCATGCCTGATGAAGCTTACTGTTCGTCTGCCAAGGTAAAGGTTAGGAATAAATAAAGGAATGGTTGGGGGGCGGGGAGCCACGTGCTGGTTACTGGCAATTAGATTTAAAGGGGACTTAGAAATAAAATGGCAGCAGCAGAAGGGACTTCCATTCCTTGGTTCAGCCACTCATTTTTTAGTTGAGGAAAACCGAGGCCCATGTGGGCAGCGGGGAGGAGGGTATGGCAGAGGACAGGTGGTGGGTTAGTGGCAAAGACAGGGCGGGATTCTCTGCCACGTGGCACTGTTATCACTGAGTTGAATCTTGTACAACAGTCCTCTTTCCTGTACAACAGGGGTGTTAATGGGACTCCCCAGCTTACACAGTTCTTTGATATTCTTTTATTTAATTCGCACAACTCTGGATGTAGTCAGGAAGGGTTATTGTCCCCATTTTACAGATAAAGAATCAGGGGCTCACGAAGGTCAACGATTCAGAGCTTATCTGCACGTGCAGTGTAATTCAATATGCAAATTTGTAGGCCTCACGGCCTTAGTCTGTGCTGTTTCCACTGCTTGGAAAGTCGCTGCCTGACCTACCCATGCCTGCTCCCCTGCCTTCAAGATGTAGTTCAAAGGTGACTTCCTTCAACAGTCATTTCCTGAATTTTCCTGCATGAGTTGGGTGCCTCTTCCATGAGGAAGCTACCTCTTCTGGATCCCAAGATCCTCCAGAGAGGCAGACTGCCTGGTATCCCCATTCCACCAAGGAAGCTGGGGGCTCCCGGGCTGGACCCAGCGACCGCTGGATCTGAGTCCATCCCTGATCTTCCACTCACCATATTAAAATTTTTTATAAGAGTTTATTTGAGCCAAACTGACAACATGTTCCGGGGAGCAAGATCTCCAATATTACTCACTGACCGCATTGTACTGCATTTGTTACATTCCTCTCGGACTGTGGGCTTCTTGAGAGCAGCAGGGATTATGTTTCCCATCTCTCAGGCACCAAAGTTGGGCTTCTCATAGGCATTTCATAAATGTGTGTTAACTCAATAGTAAACTTTTTAGAGTCATGATTTTTCCCTTTTCATTGAATTTATTGGGGTGACACTGGTTAACAAAATTATCCAGGTTTCAGGTGCACAATTCTACAACTCATCATCTGTACACTGTATTGTGTGTTTACCACCCGGAGCCAAGTCTCTGTCCATCTATACCCTCCTCCACCTCTCTTCCCTCTCCCTCCACAGAGCCATGATTTGTACTCCGGTTCTCCAACACCATCACCTCCTGCCCTTTTAAGGAATGTGAGCTGTAAAACAAGATTGTAGAAGAAGCCTTTCCCAGGGGTGAACTAGCCAACCACGAAGGCAAAATCACTCCTAAATGTAAATAATATCACTAAAGCACCACCCAGTGCTGCTTGTCCGCCTTGGCAACAAAACCTTGCTCAAGTCCTCTGGACTTTCCTCATCTCACATGTGCAAGATGGGAAAACTTGGCCAAGACTAAAGGAAGCGTTGGGATGCTTGGAGGGAGTGGTGCCCTTTTAAAGTGTTTCACAGTCACTCACATCTGTGAACAGGAGGGAAAAAAAGGGAGACAAGATAAAAAGAGCAAATGAGAGAAACAGAGACTTATTTGGATGTGTGGTGGTGAGCAGGGTTCTGAGGACCTGGATGGTTCCTGACCCAGGAGAGGATTGGGTTGTGTTCACATTGACCCAGCCTCACAAATGTGAACATCCCTCTGTAGGACGTGCAAGGGCCAGGCTGCACTCTGTTTTGCCTTCGGTTCATCTTGCTGGTAAACGGAGATGCTGTCATGAAAAGGGAATGGATATTTTGCAGGAGAGGTTGGTTGGGGATTGAATGAATGGGGTTGGCCTGTAGGTATATCAGGGACCAGAAGGGAGCCCTGTCAACATTAGCTGTCATTAACTGGGAGCACATTTTGTTTGCACCTTTTAAAGACAGTCGTTCCATCACCGAAGTGCTCCTAAGCACCCACTTCTTTACAGTGAAGGGAGAATGGCCCAAACAATCCCAAATAGATTTTTACTGTGCATGACATTGCAGATCCAATGAGTAGTAGGTGTTCAGGCAAAATTGCTATGTCATTACCCTATGATTTGGAGGGTTACATAAAAAGATTAGACATTTATAGAAGTAAAACACAGCTTCTGTAGTGACACCAGGTCAGACATTTTATAAGTGCCTGAGTTTATCAAACTGTAGCCAGATAACAATGAAATTTTCTCATATTTTGATTTTTCCAGGAAAAGAGGGCCAATAGATAGATGGTTGAAGTTAAGAAGTATTCAATATAGTATTTCAGACTAGGAGAGAAGGCAAGTCAACTTAAAGTTGCTTCCAAATCGTATTTGTATTTATTAACTGACATACAAGGAAAAATAATGAGAAACACTCATAGGTAAAAAGACTTTTAAGATCACAGAAGGTCTATCCATGCTGTCGCAAAGGTAAAATTTTCTTCCTTTCTGTGGCCAAGTCGCATTCCATTGTGTAAATGTACCACAGCTATTTTATCCACTCGTCCACTGATGGACACTTGGGCTGCTTCCAAATCTTGGATACTGTAAGTAATGCTGCAGTGAACATAGGGTGCAGATAGTCTTTCGAATTAGTGTTTTGGTTTCTTTGGATAAATTCCCAGAAGTGGAATTGCTGGGTCATAAGGCAGTTTTTTTTTAAATTTTTTGAAGTAACTTCAAACTGCTTTCCACAGTGGCTGCACCAGTCTGCATTCCCACCAGCAGTGCCCTAGGGTTCCCTTTTCTCCACACCCTCCCCAGCACTTGTTGATTTATTGATGGTACCCATTCTGACAGGTGTGAGGTGATACCTCACTGTGGTTTTAATTTGCATCTCTCTGATGATTAGTGACATTGAGCATCTTTTCATATATCTATTGGCCATCTATATGTCCTCATGGATGGGCTTGGAGAACATTATGCTAAGTGAAATAAGCCAGCCCGAGAAAGACAAGTACCACATGATTTCACTCAGATGTGGAATTTAATGAGCAAACTGAACTAACAAGCAAAATAGAGACAGACTCACATAGATAGAGAGCAGGCAGACAGCTCTGGTGCGGGGGATGCTGGGGGCTGTGTGTGTGGAGGGATTGAGCAAAAAAGAAAAAAATAGAGAAAGAACTCATGGACACCCACAACAGTGTGGTGATTGCTGGGGGAGTGGGTGGGGGGAGGTGGAAGAGGGTATAGGAGGGATAAATGGTGATGGAAATAAAATAAAATAAAGAACAAAAAAGATACTTTAACTTTAAAAAAAATCACAGAAGGAAGTTCTCTCAAAGGGTAGGTAATAGGACAACTGTGTTAGAAACCCTTCTTAATCTTATTTTTTAAAATTTTATTAAATTTATTGGGGGGACATCTGTTAATAAGATTGTATAGGTTTCCACTATATAACTCTCTAATACATCATCTCTTTATTACATTGTGTGTTCACCACCCAAACTTAAGCTCCTTCTGTCAGCATATATTTGACCCCCTTTACCCTTTACTATCCCCCGTCCCCCCTCCTTCCCTCTGGGAACCACCATACTGTTGTCTGTGGCTGTGAGTTTCTGTTTGTCTTATTTGCTCATTTGTTGCCTCCTGTTTTATATCCCACATGTGAGTGAAATCGTATGGTCCTTGATGAGTGGATAAAGAGGGCGCGGTACAGATATGCAGCGGAACACCACTCAGCCACAGAAAAGGCGGGATGCGGCCATTTGTGAGATGGCTGGGTCTTGAGAATATCGTGCTAAGTGAAAGAAGTCAGACAGGAACAGTGTCGTTGACCTGATTTTTAAGAGCAGTTAAGAATTGGATAAGGTGCAGAGGTAGAGCCTGGTAAGTAGACAGAGCATGGGGGCCTTAAGAGAAGAGTTGGGGAATCTGAAGAAGAGGCTACGTCGGAATAAAGAAAGAGAAAGTAGATTTCACTTGAGTAAGATCTGTATTGACAGACGTCCAAGTTGGTAAATGTTTATTAAGCACCTAACCCGCATCAGCTTATTTCTGAGCAATCTAGGACATACTAAAAGCGAAAGACGTATTTGCTACACATACTGCACATCGGGTAATGTTATCCCGGCGCTTAGCTCGGAGGAAGCTGAAAGGCCCGGGCTGTGGCCGGCTTGTGTTCAATCCCTCAATACTGCCAGTTCACACAGGGCCGTGGCGGGCCCTCCAGAACTGTCATTAACTTTGGTCTTGGGAGGAGTATAAAGCATAGTGGATTGTGGTGAGGAAAAATCTAAGTGAGATAGAAATGAGATGAAAGAGAAAGACGGTTGTGGGCAAGTGCTGTGAAAAGTGAAGAGGCCCTAGGTAGCCGAATCCAAAAGAGGGGCGGGAAAGGAAACGCAAATCCTGTAGAATTTCCCAAATTCTGGATTGAATCCTCATGGTGTTTTAAAAATATTCCTCTGACCCCATATTTCTTGAAAGGTAGATCTGAAGGCTTTCTTAGATCCGGGTTTGCCATTTTTGGCAAGGCTGCTTCAGAGGGAGTGTCGTGTACAGTACTTCTTGATGTTCATGCCGTGACATTTCCTGTACCCACCTTACTTGACCTTTGATGCTTAAGCTCTTGCAGCTTCTGTAACCATTGTGAAAATCTCCCAGCTGAACAAACCAAGACAGTGCTGAGGTTTTTTAACTGGGAATTCAGTGGATAGACATCAGGAAGGTGGTAAAATCTCTAAAACTGTATGTAGAGTTTTCTCTGCATGTTTATATGTTTACTCTTCTAAGGGGAACTCACAGCTTTCATTAACCCTTCAAAGGAGCGTATACATTGGAAAAGCTAGGATCCACTGGTGTAAAACTTCAAAGGCTCCTTTTCTCTGTTGGCCTCTAGTTACCAATAGAATGCCTAGGATTTTCGTATTTTATAGGAACATAATATTAGATTTGGACATGAACCATATTTATCATCTGTCTCATCCCCACAATTTTACACAGACCCACGGGCAGGTGACGCAGAGCTGGGACTGGCAGCAGGACTGCATTACATTGTCATTCTGATTCTCTCTGTTATTTGTCTCAAAGCCGCAGAGACGATGCTGTAGGTTCACTGAACGTTTCGCAGTTGTGGGATGTCCATCCATGCACCTGCCCATTGACAAATGGCCGGCTAAATGTCTCAAATGTTTCTATTGCCTTTGTCTCCCATCCGCAAACTATGCATTTTGTCTCTGATTTTATTGTCGGCTAAAGTCCATAGCCACAAATAATTAGGGTTAAAATCCTCTAATTTAATTCACTCAATTATGTATTTTGTTGAGAGTTTACTTTGGTGGTGCTCTGATTCTGTGGTCAGAGAGATTAATAAGGCACAGTGCCTGCCTTCAGGGATCCTTCCGTCTGTGGAGATAGGGTTTCGTTCTATTTTTCATGTTTTTGCAGATTCAGTACTCTCCCAAATGACACAGCCTGCTAGGTGAGGGTCTGCTCTGGGGTGCTTAGGAGCAGCCACTGAACTTTATCTATTTATTCTTTGAATTCGGTTGCCAGTTCTCAGGCAGGCACGGCAACTTAGCATTTGCACCAAGAGAGAAAGCCTCGTTTTCAGGATCTTTCCACCTTGTGGTGATGAGGTCATCATCGTTTGAGTGACATATTTGTCATTCAATACTTTCGTGTGAAGCTGGGAGAGAATGGGCCAGCCTATCCCATGAAACTGGGAGTTGAACCTCGTTTATCACTGTCACCTTCAAAACAAGGAGCCTCATCTCCTCCCTTTTCCCTGTTTCTTTTTCCCTCTGACAGGAAAGCTTTTTGAGAAGGTTGATGTTCCAGCCAGATAACATCTTTGAAAGGAGTTCCCAGGGCTTGCTCTAGGGAGATGCTTTAAGTCCATCAGTGCTCCCTTTGGCACAGCACCAGGCCTGTTGGGGTGATTTTGTTCGTTTTGAAGCTACAGAAGAAAAACTGATCCCCATGAGTGGGTGGGGAGTGCTAGTGCCAGACCGAAATGATTTCACTCTTTTTTCCTCCCTATTATCATCTTAATCCGAAGAACAGGACAGCTAATCAAATAAACCCTTTATTCGAGGGTTGTTGTCATTGGTAATCCTTGAATTAACAGCTTCAGTGCTCACTGGGCGTTGCTTTCTTTTGCCATTTAAGGAGACATTTTGAGTAACTGGTTTTGGTTTGCTGAGACATCTCATGCAATTTGCTGAAATCTTGTCCTGGGGGGTTTAATCTTTAGCCCAGTCTGGTTCATGTAGTATCTGGGTCAGTGAATGGGAAAGTTCTTGTACTCCAGGAGTCTTCCCCACTTGACAGTTGTTGGTGCCCAAAATTCAACCATTTATTTCCTTGGTTCACCAAAATATTGCTTCCTATTTTAAAAAACCCCAACTTAATGTATAACTCACCTTTTCATTCATTCATTCATTCATTCATTCATTCATTCATTCATTCATTCACTCATTCATTTTGTTTAAATATTTGTTGAATACCTAATCTAGGTGACTGGAGCATAGAGAGCAACGGGGAAGGCGGGATGAGATGAAGCTGGTGATGCACTTAGGTGCTGAGACGTTCCGGGCTTTCTCAACTCTGCTGAGGATTTTGATCTTCAGCATAAGAGCCATGGAAGACCACAGAAAGGTTTTCAGCAGAGGATTGCTGTGCCATGATCATATTTCTGTTTTAAAAAGATAACCCTGGCTGCCTTGTGGAGAAAGCGTGAGAGAAAGAGTCAACAGGTGGGGATCAGCGGGGGGGTTATTGCACCTGTCCACATGAGAGACGATGGAGGTTTATTTATTATTTTTTGTAGAAGAATGATTTAGTGAAATATTCAGGAATATTAGAGGAATAGCACAGCATTTGTTTTCTGCCAAGAAAAATAAGACGTCATAATAAAATGAAATTTACTTTTTTTTATGGCACCTGTAGTATGTATATGTCACATTTGTCTAGTCTGCACAGGATTATGTCATAAACACACTGTTTGTTATGCTGTCGTAAACTGTACATGTTTGATACATATTCTAATGAGTATGCATTTAGACAGGAAGTAGAGTAATCATATATTTTGCTAAAGTAATTTTTTGTTCAAGGCTCTTAACTTGTTTTATGGACAAGTAACTACTATGATGGACTCTGTTTATAGATGAAAGAATTAAAGTAGTGAAAGGAGGAAGACTTGCCTAAGGTCTTCCACTGAGTCAATAGCAGAGATGCCATGGGACCCAGCCCTACATAACTTGGCTTCATATTTTATCCATGGGTTTATGGTGACTTAATGTGCATTTACAGTATCTTTGCAGATTTACTTCTAGGTTGCTTCTTCCTATATTTGTGTGTGATGTTCTTTTTACCAGTTTTTCTGTTTATTGCTCTCTCTCAATTAGTGAATAAATTCTTGCAAAATGTATATTGGTTAAAAAAGGAAGAGGCAGTTTTGCGTGATAGTTAAAGTGCAGGGTCTCAAGTCACACAGTCCTGGCTGTGAATCGTGGCTCTGACACTAGCTATCCATGCAACTCTGGTCAGTTGTGAACGTCTTGTGCCCTGGGTTTTGCCTTGGTAAAATGAGCAGTTGTGCAGGAAATGCACCTAGAGAACACTGAACACTCTGTCTGGCACTTTGAAAGTACTCAGTAAATGTTAATTGTTGTTATTGTTGCTGTAAAAAGATGGCCACCAAAAGGTTATGAAGTATGTTTACATCCTCAAACTATTAGTCAAGGTGTAAGCCTTAATATATACTATCTTTACATCAGTTGTGTTCCCTGAGGCTTGAAGTACAACATGGAAACTTGATTGGTTGGTGGATTTAAATACTCATGACTTGGCTATGTATGCATGAATCTCCAATGTTGGTCTTGGTGTTTTATGGAGATAATACATGACCTCTCTCTCTCCCGTCACCCCCCTTTTGGTTTAATTGTAGGCATGTGTGATAGGCAGAATAATGGCCCCCCAAAGATGCCCATCTCCTCATACCCAGCACCTGTGAATATGTATGTTACATGGCAAAGGAGACTCAAGTTTTCAGAGAGAACTAAGGTTGCTAATAAGCTGCCGTTAGAATTGGGAGAGGAGCTTGAATTATTTATGTGGGCCCAATATGATCACGAGCGTCTTTAAAAGTGGCAAAGGCAGAAGATTCTGTCAGCATCAGGGAGGGAGATGGATGAAGGCAGAGTTCAGAGTGATAGATTGCTGATTTTGAAGATGGAAGGGGGACATAAGCCAAGAAGTGCGACCAGCCCCCAGAAGCTGGGAAAGAAAAGGAAACAGATTGTCCGCTAGGAATTCAGCCCTACTGACACCTTGATTTTAGCCCAGCGAGACTCGTGTCAGACTTCTGAAATAGAGAACTGTAAGATAATACATTTGTGTTGTTTTGAGACACCAAAGTTATAGTAATTTGTTACAGTGGAAATAGAAAATTAATATAGCAAGTGTATGTGTGTGACAAAATAGGAACTCTAGTGATTGATTTTTTTTTTAGTTTTTTTTTTTGCTGTAGGCTAAATTATGGTGAACAGAAAACTTTTCCATGTCACTTAAAAATAATTTATATGGATTTAATATGAATTTATAATGATTAGCATAACAGCAAAAAGGGTATAGTGTCTATATTTTGTAAACCCTACATTAGTCAAATTATAAGCAGATTTTTTATTTGCAAATTAATTTATATAATATACCTTGCACAATTGTAGAATTTAAATCACATTTAATTAAACATTTTACAAGTGATTTTTATTAAAAAGTAAAAATTACATAAAATCAAAGCTTTTCCTGAAGATCTAGGGCAAATGGTTACCATAGTTAGGGCAGATGTGAATATTTGTCTTTTATTTATGACCCAAGCCTATCTCCCTCCTGATATCATCTGTCCACAGCTCTTGAACTCCTCTATGGACCTTCCTCTCAGGTAGAGCTATCTGAACCAAGGGTTTCTCCATCACTAATTGCTGTTTACTATATGGGCTTCATATAGTTAGTATGAAGAGATGGTGCTGTCACTGGGACAGTGTACATGATCCCTGCAGTCTAGTCCCACTGAACTAGATTCTGCTCTGTCTGGGTGACCTCCAAATGACCTCTTGGCTTATCTCACTCTGTGACCACAAGAGCATACCTATTTTCTTTCTTCCTCTTTTCTTATTTTGTCTGCTTCCTCCTGAATTCACAGACATAGCATCTTCTACTTTTTACTATGTAAACCAAATACAGATGATTTTACTTCTGATTACTACCCCCCAACAGTTTGTAGTATGTTAATCTTATGAGAAATCAAAACCAGAAAGCCCCCCACAGCTTCAGCAACCCATGATTGCTGATGAACCCACAAATTGTCTGCTGGAAACATGGATATCCGGCCACTATTGTTTCCACCCTGTGCTCACCAAGATTATGAAGAGGATTAGAAATGAGAGCTACATTTCCCTGATGCTTCCCTGATAATCAAGACCTCTTGGTTATATGTCTAGTGGAGCCGAGCCATTCCATGCCAGTCTCCAAACAGTAAACTTGACGTAAACCCAACAACCTAACTGCTGTGGTAGAATGAGATGAAATGGAGATGACATTTAGTCAGACTGTCTGGTCTCCAAGGCAGAGCTTCCCAGGGTGACCCTCCTCTGCACAGTCACAGTGTCCCTGTCTGTTCTTAGGCTGGTGGGTTCAGAAGCATCACTGTTATTCAAGCACCCAAATCAAAGGAATTCTCAGGAGCCTACTCTCTGTAACTTAGTTAACTCTTAAGTGTTAGATGAATGAGCCAGAATGCAAACTTACTGATTTAACATTGAGAGATGATCCATTCCGCAACCATAAAGTTCCCATATGCAAATTGGAGCACTTTCTTTGTCATATCTGAGTATTAGAGAAGCCAAGTTATGATAAGAAGGTTGTTTGGCAAAAATAGAACTGGGGGAGCCCTGCCGGCGTGGCTCATTGGTTGAGCATCGACCTAGGTTCCAGGAGATGATGGTTTGATTCCTGGTCAGGGCACATGTCCGGGTTGTGGGCTCGATCCCCAGTTGGGGGCGTGCAGGAGGCAGCCAATCAATGACTCTCTTATCATTGATGTTTCTCTCTCTTTCTCCCTCTCCTTTTCTCTCTCTGAAATCAATAAAGATATATTTAAAAAAAAAAAAGGAACCAGGGGAGAATGCGGCCTGAGGAACTGCCCAACTGTGCTGATGTGATTGTGCTCAGCGTCCCTGCTTCCTGCATTGGGCTGGATAGAAACACTGTCTAGTTGCTTTTAGGGCTCACTTTCTCCTGAACTCCATGACAAAAAATTATTTCTTTAACTATCTGTGCCTTTGATTGGGCTACAGATGTTATATTGTAAAACTTAAGTGACTAAGACCAGGACATTTGGAATACAGAAGACATGCATTTGTTCACATTTCAACTTGACCATTTACTAACTGTGTGACCCTGAGCAAGTTAGTTGACTTTTGTAAACTTTGATTCACTAAGTAGTAAAGTGGGAATAATAATAATAGTATTGCAGGGTTGTTGTGAGGATTGAGTGAGGCATGTCATGTAAAGCACTTAACATAGTGTCTGAGGCATTGTGGTCAGTCGATTTTTAATTGAATAGGAGAAGCATCTCTTTCTACTTGCTGGCCCTAGCCGGTACTGTGGTTTGGGCACATCACTAATGACTCTGGTTATGTGTTGGCTGTACCACATTGGCTCTGAGAGTTCTGCGGGAGCCTTCTTGCTCCTTTCCCTACTGAGCCCATCCCCTGACTGCAGGGAACACTGGGGCCACGAGAGACAAGGGCAACAGGTATTGCACTAGAAGGGCCACCAGTCCTATCTGAACTGCTCTGTCATTTTTTGTTCTCCAAAAAAGTGATCCTATTTAGAGGGCCGGCTTCAAATTGTTCTCACTCCTCCCCCTGGACCATCTTCATCTCGTTGGGTGCTAAAGAGTGTGAAGGTTGATATATTATGGGGAGGTCTTTTCCAACTGAGTTTCATAACATTCTGGAAAACAGAAGAGTTGGACCTACATGTCGTAATCATTTCACTATGTATATGTGTATCAAAAATGCCTGAAGTATATACAATTTTGTATTAAAAATAAGCAATAAAATAAAAAAGAAATGTTCTATCGCCTGGCCAGGGTGGCACAGTGGTTGAGTGTTGACCCATGAACCAAGAGGTCACTGGGTCCATTCCTGGTCAGGGCACATGCCCGAGTTGCGGGCTCGATCCCCGGTGGGGGTCATGCAAGAGGCAACCGATCAATATTTCTGATCAGTGTTTCTATCTCTCTATCCCTCTCCTTCCCTGCCTCTCTAAAATCAATAAAAACATATTTTAAAAAAAGAAATGTTCTATCCTTATCAGGATGGCTTAGTGTGATTTTGGCCATTGTCACCTCAAATGAAATACTTTGTTAGCTTGAGTATGATTGTTTTGCCAATGGAAAGTGAGCCTCTGAAAGCAGCACCATGAAATCATACTTGCAATGTTACTGGGTGCCAGGCCTGCTCTAAGAGCTTTGCATGCATTAATTAATGTCATCATCTTGACCTTATGAAGTAGATGCTATTAATGTCCCCACCAAGAGGTGGCAGGGCCGGGAATCAGGCCCAGCTGGCCTAGCTTCAGATATCTGTTCTTAATCAGCATGTGGTTTTGCCTCTTGACTAGAGATGGCCCATGTTCTCTTCTGGCCCTTTCTAATGCTTTAGTAGAGGCCACTTGTTCTGCATTTTCATCCTCGGTCTTCTTTTCTCCCTCAAGGTATAGAGTCCTTTAAATGGGTTGTAAATGTTACTTGCTTTCCACTTTGAGACCTCTCTGCACCACAAACGTTTTGCTGTGGGCAAGGGTGGGAAGGGGGCAGTTTCTTGGAGAGTGGCAGTGAAGGCAGATACAGTTATTTTTTTTTTTTTAAGGGTCAGTGGAAAATGAGCTGATAAACACTCATTCCCCATTGAGGTGTAGAAAGAAGACCTTTCTACTCTTGCATTCAAGTTGGGGATAGGCAGCTCTCTACAACCAACTATAGGGACTCGGAGAAATTCAGCCCAAAGTGTGGTCTCTCTCTAGGTCTTCTGGGTCAGTAGGGTTATGTTGCTTCTCCAACAGCCATAGATATCAAGTAGGCAAGAACAGTCCTCTCCAGGGTAACTCTTAATCACCTGCTGGGCCCACGGGACCACTACAAGGAGGTGCAATATCAGAGATCTTTGTTCCTGGCTGAGAGGAAAGACTTCTTGATTTTTTTTTTTTTAATTTTAATTTTTTTATCTTTATTGTTGAAAGTATTATATATGTCTCCCTTATCCCCCATTGACCCCTTCTACACCTGCATCCCCACCCCACCCCAGGCCTTCACCACACTGTTGTCTGAAGGGCACAGAGAAGGGAGGGAGCCCTGAACCCGCTCTCTTTCTAGGAAATAGTAAGAGAAACTTTAGCCTCAGCTGGTTTCTCCAAGTACCACCCAAATGTCCACTGATTACTGTGTTGTTCTAGTCAAAGGGGGAGGGGGGAGAGAGACTGAGAGACTAAGATTGAAATTGGGGGGTGGGGAATGGGAAAGGAAGAAGAGAGAAGCAGGGTCAAGAGAACATGTTCAGAAACTTTGATACTGGTGACACCTTAATTGGGACATTTGGAAACATTGGCATACTACATATTTTTTTATGTGCATGTAAGTTGTGGCCTGTGGCTCAAAAGCATCACCTAAAAAAAAAGCCCTCCAAATATGATGCTCAACCTGAAATGATAATTCAATTAAATAAACCTTTTCAATGTTGCCAAACTGGGTGCGTGCGTGGGTTGTTCCATGAAGCTTGTGAATCACACGTGAACACACTGACGGGATATTTCCAGTCAGCCAGATAGCCAAAGGATTCATTGCCTATGGGAGACACTTGATTATAGTGTTGAAACGATGCACGCCAGACCTGCTTGTACTGATATTAACCCATGGCACCATGTCATAGATGCTGGTTGCCTGAGCCTAGAAATTCTTTCTAGCAGGGATGGTACCGTTCCCGTCTCTTCTGGGACACTGTCCTTTTCTCCTGAATTTTAATCTTTCTTCCTCCTTCTCATTTGGGGGGCACATTTGCTTTTAGCTTCTAAAGAACTTAAAGTTCTTATTGATAGCAGCTAATTGCCTTTAAAAGACACAAGGGAGAGAAAGAGAGAGAGAGGGAGAGAGTTGGAGAATATTATTTCTTGTGTCATTTCCTATTTACAGATGTAGAAGACTAGACACAATAAGGTAAATAACATTGGAGATTGTTTAGTTTCTCTTAAGAAACTAAAGATTTTGGGTCGAAAAGATCCCTGGTGAGTACCTATAGTCGAAACTGAGAAGTCAAATGCTGCTGCTAAGAACTAGAACCCAAGGTCACTGCCTTGGATCCAGGGTTGTTTCCATCAGACACAACTCCACCTCTGTCTACTACAGATGTGGTGGGAATGAGAAGTAGAAAAGAGCGTCGGACTCTCTCACAGACTGTAGTCATGGACCAGTCACCTTTCTCTCTTGGCCCTACTTTCTCCAGCTCTGATATGAAAAAGGCTATTAGATGCCACTGAAATACCACTCTTAATTTTCAGAGAGATATTAGCACCCCTATGTTCAGCATGACACTAGTCACAATAGCCAAGAGGTGGAAACAACCTAAGTGCTGATGGATGGATGGATGGATGGATGGATGGATGGATGGATAAGAATGTGATATGGGTGACAAGGGTGAAGGGATCAAAAGGTAAACATTTAAAAAAAATTAAAATTAATAGAGGCTCCTTTACTTCCATCCCTTGTGGAATGTTGAGATTTGCATTTTAAAAAATGTGATATTAATACACACACACATGCAATGGAATATTATTCGGTATTAAAAAAGGACACCACCCTGACCCGTGTGGCTCAGGGCCTTAAGTTGTTATGTCTCATATTCAAGGTCACCCACACAGGCTAGGTTGAGACTCTGTCCTCGGGTTTCTGAGTCCAAGCCCCATGCTCTTCCCACATTTCTACCCTCCATCTGAGATAGTATGCTGTTCACTGCTACCAGGAGTAACCTGGGCGTTCCGATGAGAGAGATTATTGACAGAAAAGAGATCACCCTGGGAGTTCTGCATTCCAGTTGCTTAGTGTAAGTTGCTGCTTGTCTGGAGGAAGTGGATTGCTGAGCTTTGAGTTAATGCTTTTTTGTCTTTGATGTGGGCATCAGTCATCAACTGATACCTGATACACATCCTGAGACTTCAAAAATGCTTTATTGAGTGGAATTGTGGGCTTGGTCGAAGGGGAGCTTGTTCTATTCTTTGCTTCCCCCTTCCCCCCCAAGCCAAACACGATTAAAATTCCAAAATCATGAATGGATAGCTAAATTCATGGAGAAAGAATTTTAACTTGATTTAATAATGATGCAATTAGGTCTAGGGCTGTGGCTAAAAATAAAGCTTATATAAAAATAAGGATGATGTAGTGCTTTTCAGCATACAAAGCAGCATTACAGAAACAATTTCATTTGATCTTCACAATATCCGTGTAAAGCAGGCATGATCCTCATTGAACAAACAAGGAAATTAAACTAGATGAAGGCTACAGTGTTGTGCCCAGGGGCACAGATAGGAAGCGGCAAGTTCAGGACCCCAGGCTTTTTGGCTTCACGTTCCGTGCTTGATTTGGAATTCTTTACTAAGGCCTCTGGAAATGTCAAATAATTTTTGTAGAGAATGACTTAAACATTCTGTGACCCTACTGGAAGAGGCTTGGGTAATGGCAGGGACGTAAACGATGCCTTCTCACTCTGGGACCGCCTCATGCTTGCAAGTAGCAATTATTCAGGATTACTTTCTTGCAAAGTTTGTGAATATTAAGTCCATTTCTCTCTGGCGGATAGACTGAAGCAGGCATCTAAGTTATTTTTTCATAGTCTCCCATCGCGGGTGGATAGAGGAGCAGGGTTATGTCTTGAGCGTTCCAGCTACATGTCCCTTGTAAAACACTCAGAACCAAATCCCATTCCCTAAAGAACAGAAAGAGAAATAGCAAACATTTAATGAGAGGATCCATGCTATTTCTTCAGAACGCACTAGATTCATCCCTCACAACTGCTCCTGATTTTCGGTGAAAATATTTGGAGAGCCTAATGTTTCCCAAAGTTTTGGAGAACATGGACATCTTTAAAAATGTCTCTGGGAAGATAAAGTATGTGCATATGGGTAAACAGTAATTAAGCCAGCAGAGTTCAGCAGAATTCAGACTCATGACAATCTACTCAGGGAGCTAAATATTAAAGGCCTTTTTCTCTGTTCATGCTGTTCCCATATGAGCTGCTTTCTGTCCAAGCAGGGAGTTAAGAAGGGAAGGTTGTAGCTTTTCACCTTCATGTGCCACAGCCGAAAACAATCCTAGAACTCGTCTGACTGGCTCTAAGGAGGAACGTAAGTAAATAAGACCTAAATAAACAAAAGAGAAACCTGCCCATCACTTGTGGGCAGTAATGTAGGTCACCTTCCCGGGTGCTTGCAGATCAGTGCTTGTTCCTCAGATAAACGTGGAACGTGCTTTCAGTGAATGTCAACTATTACCACGTTGGCAGCAGAGACTTGGCAAAGGAGCAGAAAAAAAAAATAGTCTGTCATTGGGGACCCACTGTAGTAGAAAGAAACTAAGTACCTGAAGGGACTGGGGGATTCTTAAACCTTTCTGGCAGGAGCAAGTATTGGCCTCTCTTTCATGAATCAGGGTCACTTTCATCACCTTGGGAGGTTAGACCTTGGCAGCTCTGAGGATGAAGCATGGCTGCACGTGCTCGTGAGAAGAGATGACCTTCCCATCCTGAATCTCCTTGGTGATGGTGAAGATCTTAACCAGCAGTCGGGGCAGGGCTCTCCAGGCACAGCTGGGCTCGGGTATCCCGCGGGGAGCCGAGGGCGATGTGCACACTGGGGCCGGGCATCCCATGGCTCTGGCCTTACTGGTTGTGCAAATGCAAGGCTCACATTTAGCGGCACACGGGTTACAGGGAAGCCTAGGAAAAAATCCAGAATTTTACCTGTGATTGTGGGAGGGCAACAGTGGCTATGGAGGAAAATGGTGGTGGTTAATTTTTCAACACGTGTCACTCTAAACAAATACTTCCAAATGCTTGTACTGTCGTTTCACTCTGTACTGTCGTTGGTGGACGGGAAAGCAGCATCCTAGGTTTAGACGTATCATGTTAGCTCCCATTACAGTCAAGGCCGCGGCACTGGGGGAGGGCACCATGCCAGGAGTCACGGATCGGGTAGAGCCCAGCTCTGCTGTTTACCAGCTGGTGCCCTCAGATAACCCTCCTGACTTCAGTTTTCCATCTGTAGAATGGATATAATGAGAGCTAAACTTACAGGATCAACAGTGATAAGGGACAAGTCGAGGAGCTTATTATCTGAAGAAAGGAAGTTAATCAGATATTTTTCTTATCAGGGACTTAATCACAGTGTGTACTCTTGGTGGCCTGAACCCCGCCTAGGGAAGCCTTCTCAGTGCTTCACCAGGAAGCTCCAAAGTGCCTTCTGGGCGTGTTTATAAATGAACAATCTTTAGAGAATTGGAGTTAGAAGCAGTAAGAACTCTTTTTAGAAAGCATCACCTTTCTTTGATGATTCAAGGCCCTTGGGTGTATCGTGGCTCCTTGAGGTGGTAGCCTTGGTTAACGCTGTGCTAGTATAACGTGAACAAACGTGCCTGTTAAAAGAGTGCTGAGACCAGAGTTCACTGATTATTTGGGGGAGGGAGGTCTTTTTAACAGTCGTGACCCAGCTTGCCTTTGGACTGGCTTGCTTCAGAGAGCCAGCGCTCCAGGTCAGTTCCTTATGGGTTGGCATGCTTCTTATCATTTGAAAGCTTTACAACTTCTATGAAAAATACGCCGAAACGCGCATATGTTCATGATGCTGGTGGCATCAAGGGGAAGTGGCTGGGCAGGGTTAGGGGTTTCAGCCTGAGCAGGCTCCTCCAAAGGGCGCAGGGTTGTCCTGCTTGAGCTCACAAAATTCAGACATTCATCTCAGTAGGGAATGTTCATCTTGAAAGAAATCATTTTTTCCCTAGTACTTTTTAAAACTCCAAGAAGTTAAATAACCCATGAGGAAGTAACCAGGTGCACTGACACAACAAAACTGAGCTCAGCCAGTCTAGGTTACAATTGTAGGGGTCCAGACAGCACAGCTCGAAAGGGTGTATGGGCCCTTCAATCCAAAGCTCCCCGACCCTGATAAGATCAATGCTCCTGTGGCCCTGTCACCAGTGGTAGCACATACATATGTGTGTGTGTGTGTGAGTGAGTGACTGTGTGTTTCATAAAGATGTTTTTACGTACTTGCTGTCCGAGCTCTCCAGAAGGCTGCGGTATGTGGCGATCTCACACTCCAGCCGGGACTTGACGTCCAGCAGAATCTCATATTCTTGGTTCTGCCTCTCCAGGGCACATCGGATCTCTGCCACCTGAGCCTCTAGGTTATCGATCAGACACTGGATCTGGGCCAGCAGAGCTGTGTAGCGGGCCTCCGTCTCCGCCAGGATGCATTCCTGGGAGTCTCTCTACCACATGGGAGGAAGGCAGGATTTATAATGGTGACTCCTTTAAGCCCAGGTCACTTGTGATCTGTACCATTCTCAACAGTGGTTTCTTTGTGGCAGGTACTAACAAATCTTCAAGCCCTCTTATTATATCCTCACCAAATAAATCCAAACCCAAAATTATCAGCTATGCTAAGGCTCACTTCTCTTTATTCTCTCACTTTTTTGGCCTCCCTTTAAGTGCTATTTATCTGACTCTTTTTTAATCACCTCCCTCAGAAGATTATTTTATATATTTGGTAGTTTGTAAAAATGCTTTGCCTAAAACAAAATTCTCTCTTAGTGTTTCCCAAAGTGCGTTCATGGATCATTATTGCCATGAGATATTCTTTAAGAAAGAAGTTGCCCGGCCAGGTGTGGTTCAGTGGGTGAGCGTCGACCTAGGATCCAGGCGATTGTGGTTCAATTCCCGGTAAGGGCACATGCCCAGGCGGGCTCGATCCCCAGTCGGGGGCGTGCAGGAGGCAGCCGATCAATGACTCTCTCATCATTGATGTTTCTATCTCTCTCTCCCTCTCCCTTCCTTTCTCTGAAATCAATAAAGATATATATATAGAAAAAAAAAAAAGAAAAGAAAAAGAAGGAATCCACAGTCAATAAGTTTTGGAATCCTGAATACCGTGTATCCCCTCCTTGAGATTCATGGTATATATCAGCTTATTAAAGGCCCGCAGGAAGGCCCCTCGTTTAATCTTTGTTTAATCCAGCGTTCCCCAGGCTTATTTGACCACAGAGTCCTCTGTGTTGGCCATAGACCCTTTAACAAACAGAGGAGCTATTGTTCTGAGGGACGCAGTTTGGGAAACATTGCAGGACACAGGTGTCAGGGGCTGTTGCCCTCACTGTCGCCCTCACTGTCGAGCTAGGCTTGGTCAATTTGCTGGGTACCATTTGGTGCTGGGCCTGCCGTTCAACCTTCAGGGCATTCATGGTTCGTCTCAGCTCGATGATGTCCTTCTGGCAGCACTGCTGCTGTTGAGAGCTGGTCACCACCTGCTGGTTCAGCTCCTCCATCTGGAACACAGTCAAGGACCATGGATGTTAGGAAGGAAAACATAACTTTGACTGAAGGGCCCCTGGGAGTGCAGTGTCAGCCCACTGGTTTTGACTTCCCTCCCCTCCCCACCTGCGTGCTGAACCACTCTTCCACATCTCTGCGGTTTGTCTCCATGATAGACTCATATTGACATCTCATTTCTTGTAGAACCCGATTTAGGTCAACAGAGGGGGCAGCAGTCACTTCAATGTTGAGCCTGTCCCCAAGCTGGCTCTGTAAAGAATTGACTTCCTGTGGAAAGAAAAAGAATGTGAAGTCACTTGTTGAACAGATGAGCCCCTGGCATTCTTGTTTCAGCCTAACAGCAATAATGTAGCTTAATTGCGTCTGAACTGTAGCCCACAATAAAGGACTGCATGATTCATAGGTGCTTTTCAAACGCTATAAAATGACTTAAGGCTATTTCAGATGTGACTATGTGTTCAAATAAGTGCAACATTAAAAGGAATTGACTGGCAAGATCAGGGGTTTAAAGAATTTAGATATTTCCAGGGATGGGTAATGGGAGAAGCAGCATAGAGGTGGAATTTATGGGAGGCCATTGTCTCTATGATATCAGTATGGGTTTATGCCAGTATTGACTTAAACCAGTAGTGGCAAGAATCTGTGTAGGGATACCTACAAAAATATGGAAGCTGCTGGCCAGCATGGGTCAGGGTTGAGCATCAACCTAGGATCCAGGAGACAGAAGTTTGATTCCCTGTCAGGGCACATGCCGGGTTGTGGGCTTGATCCCCGGGGGGGCATGCAGGAGGCAGCCGATCAATGATTCTCATCATTGATGTTTCTCTCTCCCTCTTCCTTCCTCTCTCTGAAATCAATAAAGACATATTAAAAAAACAAAACAAAAATATGGAAACCTGTGAGGACAATAAAATTGGGTTAGTGCCTTCTCCTAGAAAAGCTGGAGAGGACAATGGAGGCTTCAAATACTGTATTACAGGCAATTGGTTTGAAATACATTGAACCAGTGGTGGTAATAGTAGGTATTATCACGGCTAAAAAAACAGAAGAGTATCTAGAGGGGACACCCTTTGTCAAGTTCAACTGAAAGGAACTGATGCTATTTTTAGAGGCTTTGCTGGGGCTTTCTCTAACCTCTTCATGGTTGTTTTTGAGGCAAAGGATCTCCTCCTTCAGAGACTGGACTCGTGCCTCCAGGTCAGCTTTGCCCAGGGTCAGTGCATTCAGGATCTGCCGTAGGCCATTGGCATCTGCCTCCACTAGCTGGCGTAGGGACACCTCAGCTTCATACCTTTAAAAATGAGATGCGAAGTGAAAGACATTAAAACGTAGATGGTGTTAATCAAGCCAAGCAGAACTAAGTGCATTTTCCTGTGGGAATCTCATCTACTGTATTTCTCTGGTGGATTTTATTCTCTTTAGAGGTGATATCATTTGATAAACATCACCACTTAGTTAGTATTCCTGTATTAGTTTGCTAGAGTGATGCTATATTGCTTTTCTTTGAGATGAGGGAATTTATACTCCTTCCCCTGCCCCTAGAGGAGATGCAGTGTAAGTGCAGAGAGCACTGGATTAGGATTTAAGAGAGTTTGCGTCCAGGAGTGGGCTCTGTCTTGTACTGCTAGTTGTATGCCTTTGCGTAAGTAACTGAACCCCATTAAACCATAGTTTTCTCATCTTAAATGGGGTAACAGTATATTTTTCCTACCTATTTTACTGAACTATTGGGCAGAAATCAGATGGGTTTATATGTTAGAAACTACAGGTACTGCATACACGTGAGTGGTTATTAATCTTAATACTTTATTGAATTTGAAGGTCTCTTCTGGGCTAGTGACATCATGGTACGGACAGAAGTGTTAGGAGACTTATGGATAATCTTACTGGGCGTATTTAGCACCAGATGCAGGGTGAATTCTGTCATGAACAACAGTGTTGGGTGGGCTTACTTGGCTCTCAAGTCATCAGCAGCCAGTTTGGTGTTGTCAATTTGTGAGACCAGTCTGGAATTCTCAGCCTTGGTACACAAGATCTAGAATTAAGAAGTTGTACACACAAATGAGACAAACACCAAGATCCCTTCCTTAAGAACCAAGGGGCCGGTGCATATTTCATTAACAGGGGAAGGCTAGTTAGGCTTTTCCTAGCTATGCTTAGGAAGTCTGGCAACTTTGGAAAATCAGAGTTTTTGTTATTTTCCTAACAGTTAAGCAAAAATTACTTTAATAAAAACTTGTGTAGATGTTTTACCCTTAAAATATAAAATCCACCTTAAATTTGCATAACATACCATGATTCCCTAGAATGTAAACGCCATGAGGGCAGGGACATTTTAATTCACCAATGTGTTCCCAGAGCCTAGAATGTCTGGTGCCTTGTTCAGCCTTGTGCTCAGTAAATATTAGTTAAACTAATAAAACAGAAGAAATCCAGCACATGTAGCAGCAGTATATCACTCTGAACAGGAAAGTTAGGTTCGATGTGGGAAGAAACTGCTTCAACAATTGGGAGATTATGAAGTGAGCATAAAATGGAAAAAGCGGTGATGGGGGGAAACATGGATAAAAATCAAACCAGTTAGGAACTTATTAAAACAAAATTCATTTTCTTGGATCCCTGTTTTCTTATTTTTTTTTTTTTTTAAACAAATAGCCACAATGGGCTATTAACACATTTTGGTCCTGAGTTATCTGGTGAAAATAATAGCAGAGTGTATCTCTGGAAAATGAAAATCTATACGTACAATTGTGAATATTGTGTCAAGACGGCAATTTCATTCAAGACATTCTTGAGATTCAAGACATTCTTATTCTACAGAGTATTTTCCAGCATAGAAGGAAGTAAAGATATTGGAGAATGTCAATTCAAAACTTGATTATACAGGTTGCTAAGAATCTTACCTTCTGCTGGAGCTCCTCAATGGTAGCATAGTAGGACCGGTAATCAGGACATAAGGCAGGCAGCTCTTTGTTACACTCGTCCAGGATTTTACACTCCAGTTCGGCGTTCTCTCGTTCAAGCATCCGCACCTTTTCCAGGTAGTTAGCAAGGCGGTCGTTCAAGATTTGCATGGTCTCTTTCTCGTTACTGTTGATGCCTTCACCACACCAGCCATGACCATCCATGGAAGGACAGGTGTTGAAGTTGTTTATTAAGCAGATGGGCACAGGACAAAAGCAAGAACTGGGTCGGCAGCCCTGGGACTGGAGAGTTCTCAGAACGTGGCCAGTGGGTTGGCAGCTGTCGGCTTCAAGACCATCACACTGGCAGCTGGTGTTAGAAGAGCGGATCCTAAAATCTGTAATCCTAGAGCAGCGTTGGCATGGCGTTGCAGGAGAAATAGTCGTTGAACAGTCCTTGGTATCCATAGCGTGTCCCCAGCTTTGGTTTGTTTCAAAGTCTGTGGTTCCCCTGGATCAAATGCTCAAGCTGCTGTGACTGAGTCTAAATTCTGAGCCCTTTGTGGCTTTTTCCTCTTTGAAGTGCTTATATAGCCTTGCCTAGGCCGTGTCACAGCAGGCAGGATGTTTTCCTTTCTAGTGCTTAGGTCAAATCCCATAGGAACATCTCATTAGTCTGCTTTCTACTTGCCTGAGAAGAGTTACCTGCCTCATAAAAATGCGCGTTTAGGCTGTTACTAAGTCATTACCCATCACAACTACTACTTGTCATTGGATTCAGAGGTTCACATTATTTCTTCAAAAGGAACTGCCGTCACAGTTCTAGCAGCATCTCTTATTAAGTAGGTACGAGCGTACTGAGTTCATTAAGTCCTTGTTGACCTCTTCGCCTGGCATTGAGTTTGAACGGGAATGAGTCCATTTATTTTTCCTTTCTTCTCTAGAAAAGGGAAACTGAATATCTAATAATTACTGGTGTGAACTTAGAAATTGGTATTTTATTTTGTTCTGCCCAGCTGATTTTCCCATTTTCTTTTTCTTTGTTCTGTCCAATCGTTTTCCCATTTTTGTTGTGAGTATGGATTAAAATGTCAGTCTTTAAAGGTAATTGCCAGATTTCTGTTTTAGCTCTCTAGATAGGGTTTGTTTGCTAACAAGAATTTTCTTGAGAAAGAGGCTAGTTACCTTTCGTGTTTTTCCGAAGCCAGAATTTGATGACGTTTTTAGTGCTCAGTGGTTGCTTCTGGTATTACATTAGCTAAAAATTTGTGATGGTCTTGGTTTATATTTGGTGTTTAAATATGATCTGTTGAAAGGTATGTGTGTTCTTTCTCAGGAATATTTATTCAGCATTTTCTTAAGAAAGTTAATGAGTTCCTGATTCTTTATGGAGGCTCTCGGAAAGGATATAATTTCCTTGCCTTTTCCATCTTCTAGAGGCCGCCCACATTCCTTGGCTCATGGCCCCCTTCCACTTTCAAAGCCTGCGATGGCCAGTTGACTCTTTCTCACATGCATCACTCTGACATTGACCCTTCTGCTTCTCTCTTCCACATTTAAGGACCCTTCTGATTGTATTGGGCCTACTCATATCGTTTAAGATAATCTTCCTATTTGAAGGTCAGCTGATTAGCAACCTTACTTCCCCATTGCCATGTAGCCTAACGTATTCGAAGGTTCTGGAATTAGGAAATGAACATCTTTGGGGGCCCATTGTTCTGCATATCACATGATACAAAGAAAAAAACATAAATTACAATAACATCAGCAAATATAGAATGTGCAGAAATAAATTTAGTTAGAAAGGTATGAGATCTACATGAATAAAATGCTAATATATACTGAAGGAGTGAAAATTAGAATAAATGGAAAAATATATCATATTCTTGACCTGAAATGCTGTATTCATCATTATAAAAATGTCAATTATCTCTGTTAATTTAACTTAGATCCCAATAAATTTCTTGCAGTCCTCTCAAAATGTGACTTTTTTCTACTAGACAAGATAATGCTGAAGTTTTATGAGAAATTTAAATAGTCAGGAAAATTCGAAATAAGAAATGCCACAGAGAAATTAGTTCTTATTAAAATATATTTTAAAGCCTCAATAATTAAAGCAGTGTCGATGCATAAATAGTCAGACAGATTAATGGAATAGAATAAGCAGCCTAGAAATGGACTCCCAAAAAATTGGGATTTAGTGTATGATAAATGTGACATTTAAAATCATTGGGGAAAACACAGAGTATCATATGTAGTTTGGAGACAATCTGTATTACTTGGGGTAGGAGGGCAGGGCAGGCAGTGTTGGATCATACCTTACAGTAGGACAAATTACAAATTGATCAAAGATTCAGAAGTGAAAATAAAATCATAAATGTGCTAAAAGAAAACATAGGAAGATCCTTTACAAATTTGCAGTCAGAGGCCTTTTGAGTAATGTCTCAAAATTAAGAAACTATAAAAGATTTATAAATTTGACTACATTAAATAACTGTGCATGGATAAAAAATACAACTACAAAATCAGAAGACAGATGACAAACTGGGATAGAATATTTGCAATTACACCACAGACGGTTACCAGAAAGAAAATATAAATGATGGGTAAGGGCGGAGGCACCTGAATAATGTCAACATTAAAAAATTTTAATAAAAAATATAAAAAGTACTTTAGAAATAAAATGCTTAATGTTATCATAATAAAAGGAGATGTAAATTTAAACTACATTGAGATATTTTATTTTTCCATCCATCAGATTGAAAAAAAATCAAAGTTTGATAACAAATGCATTGTATTTTGTAAAGCTTCTCATTTATTGCTGGTGGGAGTGTAAATTTGTGCAAGTTACTATAATAATATTATGATCTAAACAGTGCAAGATTGGCATAAGCTTTGGCAAACAGATCAATGAGAAAGAACACAGAGTCTAGAAATAAACTCACATATATGTCTATTGCATGTGTCCATGTGGAAAAAAGATGGAATTTCTGCAATTTGGAGGAAGACTGATCAATTTTTAGATGTCAAAATTTTCAGTGGTTGAAATTGCTCTTTATGTATAATTTCCTCTTAGTTTATCATCATCTTTATTAATTAATTTGCTGTGGGATGTCTGATTAACTTATGCATTGTTGGGATGTCAATGAAAATTTTGGTCTATACTTTTCCAATAACCATATTTAAATGCATATATTCATAGTTATGTGAATATAAATCTAGTACACTACTTCCAAAGTAGACCTGTATCCGATGCCCCTAGAGTTTTAGAAGTCTTTATCACTGTTGGAATGTAGACAGGAAAGGCCATTTGGCCAGTTCAAGTGCAGTATGGTCAGAAAAATGTGAGCTCTCCCATCCTAACACCCTTGAGAACAGGATAGCTAACCCAAGAAATGGACAGATCTAGAACTAAACTATGTCGTTAGGGTAATAGTTTGTACAATACTATGCAAAAACTGTGAAAACAGCTGTGACAGGCTAACAGTAATACAAGATCCCTCAAAGTGACCATCTTATATTATACTTTCCTACTTCAGTTCTACTTTGATTTTGCATAAATCCAGGCAGAAAATATTTTTAACTCCTAAAATACAAATAGATTAGTTAATCCACACAAAATGTTACCTATCATGGAAATTGGATATAGTTCATTGGGAATTACAGATGGTGAGGAAATTGTTAAACAAAACTACATTTTGTTTCGGCCACAATCTTAACTAGGGCAGGAAAGAAACCATGAGGAATGCAGAGAACAGGTGCTGGGTAACAAGCAGTCTGGAAAATTAATATGGTAGAAATTTCAACATGGGTAAGATACTGCAGTATTAAATTTCTTCCCAATTTTATTATCAGAGGAGTAATGGGGCTTGAACACTATTTCATGGGTTTATTTATCTGGAAAATATTTAATTTTGAGTATTTTCACTACCCTTTGTTGTTAAGTCAGGAGAGTACAATGTAAAAAAAAAATCTAGCATAAAATTTTAGGTCTGAAACTTGACTTTTCTTTAAACCTACCCTTTATTAACTGTTATTATTATGCACTTTATTTCTGAAAATAGAAATAGAAAAGAAAAGAGGAGAACTTTTCTCCAGCTTCCTACTGTTTTTTTTTTTTTTTAACTTTTGAAATAATTATAGATTCACATGAATTTGCAAAGATATGGTTACGTCTCACTCAACCACAGTACAATTGTAAAACCAGGACATTGGTACAATGTATGCGTTTAGTTCTATATACTTTTTTTTACATGTGTAGATTCATGTAGCCACCACTGTAATCAAGATATACAACTATTTAATCACCACAAAGATTTCCTTCATGCTGTGCCTAGTTGTCCTCCATCTCTATACTTCTATCTTTTCAAGAATGTGGTGTAAATAGAATCATGCAGTACATGACCCTTCAAGATTGCCTTTTTCCACTCACCACAGTGGCCTTCAGACCTTGAGAACATTTTGGTTGTTTCCCGTTTTGGCTATTGCAAATAAAGCTGCTGTGAACAATCGTGTATTTCCCCCCATTCCCTGTACTTTTAACCTACCTATATCATTATATTTGAAGTGAGCTTCTTGTGGAAAGTATTGAGTTTTTTATTTACTCTGCCAATCTCTGTCCTTTGATTAGGATAATTAGATGATTTCTGGTGGCTGTAATTACTGATTCGGTGGGGCTTATGTCTGCATTTTGGTTTCTGTTTTTCATTTCTTTTTTCTTCTTCCTGCCTTCCTATGGGTTACTTGAATGTGTTTTAGAATTCCACTTTTATTTATTTGTAGCATTTGTAATTTTTCTTTGCATAGCTTTTTAAGTAGTTCCTTTAGGTATTACGTTATAGATATGTAACTTATCAGTCTACTGGTGCTGACACTCTGTCTCTTCAGTGAAGTACAGAAAGCTCGCTGCCCTTCCTCCCTTTACTCGCCTTTTCTTGGAGCATTTTTTTTTTTCTTTTCTGTCTGCAGCTGCTGGCGTTTCTGGGTGGTTGGTTTCTCCAGTTAGTTCCCAATACAGGTTGTAGGAGACAAAAAGCAAGCCCAGGAGACTCACTGTTGTGCTGTTCCTTGGATGTCAAGGACTCTAGATGGCTTGGCCTCTTCCTCCGCCTTTCGGAGTCTGCTTCTATTTGTACACGTAATTTCCAGGGATTTTTGTCATACTTAGGAAGAGGAATGGGGAAATGGACCTGTATGTCATCTTTATGGAAGTTCTCTATTTTGCTTTTTATATGTGTGAGAATAATGATTCTTACATCCTTCATGTGCAATAACAGACCAATGCACCGTATTGTATTTTATGCAGCCACTAAAATAATGGTCACAAGATGATCTTATATATTTATTAGGATCGAAAATGCTTAGATGATATAGTGAAAAAAATAGGTTATGCAACTATATGCATATGTAACTGTGATACCACTATATGGAAAAACCTATTATAAGAAAGAAAACTTGGAAGTTCCCAAAATACTGACAACTGACCTTGAGGGTGTGGAATTATGACAATTTCCCTCCATCCCCTTTGTGTGCCAAATTGAAAAAAAGGACTCTAGTACTTTTATCATTAAAAATAAAATAAAATTGCCGACTGGTTTTAGAGTGTCCACCTGGGGACCTAAGGGTTGCAGGTTCGATTCCTGGGCACATACTTAGGTTTCGGGTTTGATCCCCAGTCTGGGGTGCATACAGGAGGCAACCAATCGATGTGTCTTTCTCACATTGATGTTTCTCTCTCTCTCCCTCTCTCTCCCCCTTCCTTCCCTTCCACACTCTCTCTGAAAAATGTACTGGGGTCTTCTCGAGAGCGAGGACAGCAGGAAAGTTCCACACAATCATTCTCAAAATCACTCCGAGTCACAAAAAGGCTTATGTAGGAGAAAAAAATATCCTCAGGTGAGGATTAGCAACAGCAACAACAGCAAATTTATTATATTTTATTTCTAAATCCCCTCTCAGAAAGATACATGCAACTGTCTTCCTTGATATTGACATTTTGCATGAATTAGTTCATCTATTTGTATTTGAGGAGTTAAAAAAATATTTTCAGCTTGGGTTTATGGAAGAGCAAACTACTGGCATCGGTTTAGACAATTACCTTGGCATCAAATGGTTATTATATCAACAGTAATAAGCCGCAAAGCTATATTTACCACATAAAGGAACGAAATGCATTTTATTTGGAGATTAGCAAGAAAGCTTTACAGACTCCTAGAATGTCACAAATAAGCAGGCAGGAGAGGAAATGATAAAGCAGAAACACACCAAGGATGCCCAGAGGGCCATTTTAGGGTATGAAAGCCTTCTCGACTTGGCTGCTAGTTTGGACGTCCCTGGTTGAAGCCCCATCTCCTTTTTGAGCACATGCTGGCTTTAGCTCCTCCATCTGCCGGGCTGGGTGTTTGGTGCTCATGCACAGCAGCTTTCGACTGTACAAATTACATAAGCTGAGCACTGCTCTCCAGTGTCGCTCGACGTGCTTGTTGTAGAACATGGGTTACAGGGAAGCCTGTGGAAAATCCATTTTGAACTAAGCTTCACGAGGGAAAGCTGGATAAAATGTCAACTCTGAAAAAATCATGCCAAGGTTTGCCCTGCAAATTATGCTCTGAAGGGCACTCTTTGCAGAATAACGTTTGACCTAAGCCTGTCACCCCTGGACCCAGCATTGTCACTTCATGTTCCCTGCAACAGTGTCAGCTGAACAAAATTTTATGTATTTTCTTCACTTTGCAAATGCCACCTTATGTATATTCCTGATTTCCCTTAAATGGGAGACAGGAGCAAAGGGAGATGATTAGATGATCTAATCATCCAGCATGAGGAGTTATATAATGATATTTATTCTGCTTTATAACTTTAGAATATTTTTGAACATTTCTATGGTCATGTGATTAGCGTCAGCTCCTTCTCACCACTCTTTTAAGAAGATCCTTGAACACATTAGGGAGGTTTGACTTTGGCCAGATCTTGGGGAAGCAGGATTTTATATAAGCCTTTTTGTGACTCGAGGTGATTTTGAGAATAATTGTGTGGCACTTGCCTGCTGTCTTCGCTCTCGAGGAGCCCCCGGTACGTGTTGATCTCGCCCTCCAGCCGGGCCTTCGTGTCCAGCAGCACCTCGTACTCCTGGTTCTGCCGCTCCAGGTCGCAGCGGATCTCGGCCAGCTGCGCCTCCACGTTGTCGATCAGGCACTGCATCTGGGCCAGCTGGGAGCTGTACTGGGCCTCGGTTTCCGCCACAGTGCATTCCAGGGATTCTGTCTGCAGAGAGAAAGAGTGTGAAAAGGGCTGTGTAGCATAGTCTCGGGGGCCAGACTGCCTGTTGTTAAATCCCTGATCTCCCTTTTCCAGCTATGTGACTTGGGGGAAATTACTTAGTTTCTCTGAGCCTCAGTTTTATTCTATAAAAAGTAGGCAATGCAAAGTACCTATCTCATAGGATGGTTGTGAGGATTAAATAGGTTAATAATATGTGTAAAGCACTTAGAATAGTGCCTAAAAAAGTTGTAAGGGCTATATAAGTGTTAGTTATTGCTACCACCACTAGGACCATCACAATCTGCAATGTATTTGTGTAGCTTAAGGAGGGTCAACAGCGTTTGGAAGAAAACGTTGAGTATGGGCTTGTGGCAGGGAGGGGTGGTATAGTGTGGTGAAGAGAGGAGGCTCTGGGATTGAACCACTGGAATTCAGCTTCCACTTTTGTTTCTTAAAAGGTGCATGACCTCTTGTTACTTATCTGAGTCTCAGTTTTCCTCATCTGCATAATGGGGTTAGTAAAGGGATTTACCCCATAAGGTTATTGTGAGGCTTGACCGAGATATTCTCTATCGGACCTAACGTGGCACACACTGTGGTGTTTGCATGGAACTGGTTAAATGCAAAGTATGAATACCATCCTTTGTTTTAGATATGATTGTGAGCTTGGAAGATTGGTCCTAATCAAAAGAGAGTGAAAACCCACTGGGATGCTTGAGTGCCTTTGGCTCAGAGGTTCCTCTCTTGTTCTGCTCCTGCCCTTCTCCCTGTCTCCCTGTCTCTGGAGGGTGCTGTAGGATCATGCTCAGGCCCAAGAGAGAAGGTCAGGACATCCTATTGGGACAGTATAAGCTGTTGACCTTTCACTTCTGCTTCTAGCTGATACTTGGGAAAGGCAAGAAAATATAATCCTTGCAAACTAGCGATTCAGACTTTCTGCCACATGAACTGTGTGGGGCTCTCTTTTGGGTTATGGAAGAGGGGATAGTATCTTAGGGCCTGATTCTTCAGTGACAAAACAGAGCTAGTGGTCTTTCCTTACACACCATGCTTTGCTGTGCTTGGAGCTCAATTTCCAGAGCATTGGCTGTGCGTTTCAGTTCTAGGATCTCCGTCTGGCAGCCCTGCAGCTGCTCTGCACTGGACAGCTGCTGCTGATTCAGCTCCTCCGTCTGAAACATAGGCACGATTGGAAAAGGCAAGCAAGGGGGAAGTCTGGGAGCCTGTCATCCTGTTGCCCCAGGTGCCGACCTGAACAGCGAACCATTCTTCCACGTCTCTGCGGTTGTTGGCGAGCACCGTTTCATACTGACAGCGCATCTCATTCAGGACCCTGTTGAGATCGATGGTGGGGGCACTGTCGATCTCCACATTGAGTCGGTCACCAAGCTGTCCACGAAGCACGTTGACCTCCTGAAAGCGGAAATGAAGTAAAGAATGTCACAGGGTGGTGGGGGGAAAATCACTTCGACATCCATGGCATCCCATTTTTGTTTTGGAGCGAAGTGAGTAAGCGTGTGGGATTTAGATTTGGATTGCCTCTGTTGAACCGCTTCATCACTCAGCTTCTTCATCTGCAAAATGGGTATAAAAATTTACCTGTCCCAGAAGGTTATTGTGAGATATATGAGTTAATGTGCATGTAAAGCGGTTATAAAAGCCCTTGGTACATAGTAAGTTCTCAATAAACGCCAGCTGCCATTATCATCAACAGACGTTCAAGGGGAAAATGTACTTTGTTACATTATTCAGCATTTTACTTGTAGCTTCATCAGCATAGGATAATCATACACTTTATATTTTATGATTAAAAAAGTTGATAGATGCAGAATATTTTTAAAACATTTGGTCCAAATGTTGCATGAGTTTTGATCCCCTTTTTGAAATGGCCTTCACATGCTGTGTTTGTCAGCCTGATTTTCATACTTTATGGCTTAGAGTTAAGCGTGGCATAAAGCCTCCAAGGAAAGCCATTCGTGGAGTTACCTTCTCCACAAAAGCAATGGCAGGTGAAGAGTTTGGCTCCTTCATCTAGCTCTGGCCAGGGGTCACTTCATAGTACATTCATAGACACACAGGAATGATCAGTACGAATAGTAATGGCGCCTTGAGTAATTGTGTTCCAGCGTTAGCAACATTTACCCAAGTTCAGCTTGTATACACACATGGCCTTTGTCAGTTTAACTTGTCAGTCTTAACATTCTTTCAGTGATGTTGCCCCTTTCCTCACCTCTTCATGGTGTTTCTTAAGGCAAAGGAGATCTTCCTTCAGAGACTCCACGTGGGCCTCCAGGTCAGCTTTGCACAGGGTCAGCTCGTCCAGGATCCCTCGTAAGCTGCCAATGTCAGACTCTACCAGCTGGCGAAGAGACAGCTCAGACTCGTACCTTTCATAACAAGAGAAATATAGGCGGCCAATGCTTACTTTTCGAGACACTGCAAAGCGCTAGGGCATACTGACGAATGACACATGGACTCAGGGAAGCCACATGCTGTCATTTCTTATACATCCCCCAAAATGATAAATTTGAGCTTTATGAGCATTCTTAGCTTTAAAAAATATAGAATATTTGTGATGTGTTTGTGTGTGTGTATGTGAGAGAGAGAAAGGGAGAGAGACAGAAACCATAAATTATATTCAAATTTAAATTAAACTTACTTTGATCTAAAGTCATCAGCCGCCAGTTTGCAGTTGTCAAGCTGTATAACAAGTCTAGAATTTTCTGCCTTCGTGCACAAAATCTGGGAAGTAAGTTATTAAGTAATAAGTGGTTCTCTGAAAGAAATCTAAACATCTGTTCATTTAACAGCTATGCCATTATTTACCTTTTAAAGGTCTTTGTAAGAAAGCATAAAATAGCGTTTAGCCCACTTTTCTTATTAGCCATGTCACTGCATGAAGGAGAAAAAGAGTGACAATTTATAAACAAAACAGGAATAAAAAGGTTTTGTTTTTGAATGACCCAAGACGTCTTGCGGCACTCCTTGGCAGTTGAACTCAGTCACATTTTTTGTCCTTAAGCAGTGTGTATTATGACCATATGCCCACCCATGATAATAAAATTCATCAATAAGAAAGAAAATTATTACTAGGTGAAATTATATGATTAAAAAGGCGGTGTTTCAATATCTATGTTAAAAATAATACAGATAGTGTTACCTACAGAAGTAATTTTAGATACAGCAGTTTTTCCTCATTCTGTAGATGATAAAGGTAAACTCTAGAGGTGCGTGAGTGTCCTGTGGTCACCCTCACTAGACAGCCCTGGGCTTAAGGCTGTTTCCTGACTTTCAGTGCCTTTTCTTCTACATCATATGGGCACTTGGAAGTCCCTTTTCGCTGGTTTCCTTCTAGAACCTATTCTCGTATAAAGATAAAGCAAACCACAGATTGGGAAGGTGGAGCATTAGGACAATGAGACACCAGACCTTTTGTTGGAGATCTTCAATGGTGTTGAAGTAACACTGATAATCGGGGCACACCAATGGGATGTCCCCTTCACACTGTTCTCGGATCCTGCATTCCAGCTCCGCGTTCATCTCCTCCAGGCCACGCACCTTCTCCAGATAGCTGGCGAGTCTGTCATTCAGGAACTGCATCGTCTCCTTCTCATTGCTGTTGAACACCCCATCCTCACACCAAACACAGTTCCCCACCAAGCATGGACTACTAGAAGTCCCAGCAAGGTAGCATGGTGCGAAGCAACCGGTCAGCAAGCGAGACCTGGATAGGAGGCTAGGGGTCTGGCACCTGGATGCAGCACAGGTGCTGGGGAGACAAGTGGTTTCCGCGGAACAGGTTGAAGTATTTGCACCATTGGAAAGCTCAGCATTGGACTCAGAAGAGCAGCATGTGGGGGAACAGTCAGAAGTCATCCTTCTGGAAGCGAGGAACAAAGATCAGACGCAAAACTGAAGTTGCCTGACTCCAAAAGTCTCCTTCCCTCCTGGGACTTTTATATATCTCCCAAAATGGGTATTTACAGAATGCACCGGAAGTTTTCTTTATCATTGTTGGTGCCAGTTTTCATAAGAACATTCATTAGTGTTGTTTATTTGCTGAGGAAGAGTTTTATGCCTCATAAAAGAGGCATAACTTCAGGTTACTAAATAAGGACACCATTTCCATGTGCCAGTAGGATAAAATACTTGTTTCAGAAAATCTTCATAGGAAGCATTGTCCTTTTGATAGAATAAGAAAAGAAAGAGAAAATTTGGTCCATCAATAATTATAGATACAACTGATTACAAATAAGGAAAATAGGGTTTCCTCAGATTTTGATACTGTGCATTGAAAATTGTTCATGTCTCCTTTTAGAATTAATATTAAAACACGTTAAGTACCATTTATTTGTTTGTGCCACCACCGTAAAAATGTTATATGTGATTATCAATGTTTGCATAGCTTTTGTGCTCTTGCTGTGCTTACATGGTAGAGGAGGGAGGTGTGTACTGGATTTAAAGTGTGTGTGTGTGTGTATGTGTAAATTATTTCTAGTGTGTGCAAATTGAAAAAGTCACTTTATATGATTGATGGGCATAATTTGTGCCCTCCAGGCCAAAATATAAATGAAACCCCAGATATTTTGTTGGTTATCAAGACCTGGAGGTTTGAGTTGTTATTTATTTATTTATTTAAAATGTATCTTTATTGTTGAAAGTATTACAGATGTCCCCTTTTTCCTCCCATTGATCCCTTCCACCCCCCCCCCCCAGGCCTTCCCCATACCAATGTCTGTGTCCATGGGTTATGCTTATAAACACATAAGTTCTTTGATTAATCTCTCCCTACCCACTCCCCCACCCCCACCTTCCCCCTGAGATCCCTCGGTCTGTACCATGCTTCTATGTCTCTGGATCTATTTTGTTCATCAGTTTATTTTGTTTATTACATTCCACATATGAGTGAGATCATGTGGTGCTTGTCCTTCTCTGGCTTATTTCATTTAGCATAAAACTCTCCAGTTCCCTCCAAGCTCTCCTGAAGGATAAGAGATCCTTCTTTTTTACAGCTGCATAATATTCCGTGGTATAAATGTACCACAGCTTCTTTATCCACTCATCTACTGATGGGAACTTGGGCTATTTCCAGATCTTAGCTATTGTAAATTGCGCTGCTCTGAACATAGAGGTACATAAGTTCTTTCTGATTGGTGTTTCAGATCTCTTAGGATATATTCCTAGAAGTGGGATTACTGGGTCAAATGCAGTTCAATTTTTAATTTTTTGAGGAAACTCCATCTACAAGAGATGTCTGAGATTTTGCTGCCTATGTTTTCTTCTAGGATTTTTATGGTTTCATGTCTTACATTCATGTCTTTTATCCATTTTGCATTTATTTTTGTATATGGTGTAAATTGGTGGTCTAGTTTCATTTTTTTTTGCATGTACATGTCTTAATTTTCCCAACACCATTTATTGAAGATACTGTCTTTACTCCATTGTATGTTCTTGCCTCCTTTGTCAAATATTAATTGAATGTAATGGCTTGGGTTGATTTCTGGGTTCTTTGTTCTGTTTCACTGATCTATATGTTTGTTCTTTTCTTTCTATTTCTACTTCTAATTACAGCAGTTCCTTTAACATTTCCTGCAGTGCTGGTTTGGTGGTGATAAACTCCTTTAGCCTTTTTTTTTTTTTTTGGTCTGGGAAGCTCTTTATTTCACCATCTAGCTTGAACGATAACAGATCCTTGTTTTGCATTACCTTGAATACTTCATGCCATTCCCTTCTGGCCTGTAGAATTTCTGATGAGAAGTCAACTGACAGCCTTATGGGAGCTCCTTTGTAGGTAACAGATTACTTTACTCTAGCTGCCTTTAAGATTCTCTCTTTGTCTTGAATTCTTGGCATTTTAATTATGATGTGTCTGAGTGTGGGCCTCTTTGGCTTCTTCTTGCTTGGGACTTTCTGTGCCTCCTGAACTTGTGTGACTTTTTCCTTCACCAGGTTAGAGGAGTTTTCTGCCATTATTTATTCAAACAGGTTCTCTAAACCTTGCTTACTTTCAACCTCTTCTGGCACTCCTATAATGCGAATATTGTTATGTTCATGTTGTCCCACAGCTCCCTTAGATTGTCCTCCTGTTTTTAAATTGTTTTTTCTTTTTGGATCTCTGATTGAGTAATTTTTTCTACCCGGTCTTCTAAGTCACCGATCCTATCCTCAGCTTCCTCTAATCTGCTGCTTATTCCTTCCAATGTATTCTTTATTTCTACTATGTCATTCTTAATTTCCTTCATAGTTTCCATATTTTTTTTCATGCTGTTGAGCATCCTTACAATCAGTATTCTGAACTCTATATCTGATAGATTGCTTATCTCCATTGCATTTAGCTCTTTTTCTAGAGACTTCTCTTGTTCTTTCATTTGGGGCTTTTGTCTCCCCATTTTGGTTGCCTGTTTGGGTTTGTTTCTATGTATTAGGTAGATCTGCTAGGACTCTCAGTCTTTTTGGAGGGTCTCTGATGCAGGCCAATGTTAGACACAGTTTGTGACTGGCCCTGAGTACCCTGTTTGGAGCTATCAACATTACCTTTGGCTTGAGGTCTCCTCTTCTGGGGCTGGGTGTGTTTGGACAGGACCAAGATGCACACCAAAGTCTACTTTTCTCTGAGGTCCACCTCTGGCTGTAGGCTGATTAATCTGATTCTCTTAATGAGCCTCAGGCTGTAGAAACTCCACAGGGTGGGGTGGCTGATTGTTATCAGTCTCTTAAGGAGCTTCTTTGGGTAGGGCGAGAGGTTTACCAGTAGGGTGGGGCAATTGCTTCCACCACCCCCCCAGGCAAAAGCAGCAAAATGTCTGAGAAAGATGTCCTCTGTAAGATGGGGGAAAGACCCAGCACAGGGATCCAGAGGGGTGCTCTCTGATCTCTATCTCGAGAGCCCACAACCCTAGATTCTCCTCAACAGCTCCAGTCTACTCTGCCCTTCCTCTGCTGGAGCCCAAGGTGAGTGGTTGCACACAAAACTTTGTGTGCTGGCTTTTTAACAGGGTGCCTGCAGTTCCAGCCATCTCTCCCTGGC
The DNA here is from genome assembly GCF_964146895.1 of Miniopterus schreibersii. Lineage (NCBI taxonomy): Eukaryota > Metazoa > Chordata > Mammalia > Chiroptera > Miniopteridae > Miniopterus > Miniopterus schreibersii. The sequence goes on from NC_138116.1 coordinate 22,092,062, forward strand.
AGACAGAAACCCTGTTCCTTTCTCAGTTCTGGTGCTCTTGGCTGGGAAAGCCAGCCTGGGGTTTAGGCCCCAGAGTTCTGAGTGGGAACCCCCCACAACTGAGATATCCCTCTGGACCTTCAGCTGCCGTCTGTGGGAGCCCAGCCTTCTTGTGCCTCCGCACTTCCAACCAGTCCTTCTATGTGGTCTCCACTTTTCCTCCTTGGTTATGAGGGTGCTCTCCAGCTCATCTTCAGTTGCAGTTAATTATTCAGGATGGTTTTTCTATATTTTAGTTGTAATTCCAGTTTGGTCCTGGGAGAGTGTCAGTGTAGCTTCCACTCAGTCCACCACCATCTTTAAGGTGTGAGTTTTTAATGTCCTGAAACATGCCTTCTCCACATTTCCTATGCCTCATTTTTAGATCAATGATACAATTTCCCCCCCCTTGTATCTCTAATGAGAGTGAAATATAAATTCTAAGTTAAAATCTTTCCGTCTCTTGGAAACCCTCAGTGATTATACTTCAGAGTAGGGTCAACCAAGCTGTGGAAGGCTTTTCTTCTGAGATATGGAAATTTGTCATTCATTCATTCATTTAAAAAAAATTTATTGGGGTGACATCAGTTAATTAAATTATATACATTCCAAGTGTACAATTCTATTATACATTATCTGTATATTGCATCATGTGCCCACCACCCAAAGTCAAATCTTCTTCCATCACCATATATTTGACCCTCTTTATCTTTCATTACTTATCTTGTCTACTTTTTTCCTTTCACATATTGTTTAGCTTTTTCTTTAAATCCACAAAAATATTTATAATAACTATTTGAAAATTCTTGTCTGCTAATTCTAACATCTGTGTATCTAGGGACCTATTTTTATTGGCTTCTTTTTCTCTTAATTATGGTTGACATTTTCCAGCTTCATATGTCTGACAATTTTTAATTATATGCTACTCATTCTGATATATTTTAGGAAATCTTGATTATATTGCAGAGTTTTGAGTGTTGAGTCTTGCTCTGACAGGAAGTTAAATCACTGGAAGTTCCTCTTGATCCTCTTAGGCTTGGCTTTTTATATTTTTCCAGGGCAGGTATAATTTGGTGTGTTCTTTACTTAAGGTTGTGATCCTTACTCTTTTGGTGTGTCTTTCTGGAACATTGATTGAATGCCTGAGGTACTCATAGAGCTTTGTCCACTCCAGGCAGGCTGGCACTTCAATGTCTGTTTGTCCTGAATGACTTCTGGTATCTCCGTTTAGCTCTTTATCCTGCAGCAGCCATTCTCTTCTAGCCTTATGGAGTTTCACCCTGTGTGCATTGCAACCCAGGTCTCTGCAAGTACTTGATAAGAACTTTTACACAGACTCCTGCACCCTCCCTCATACGTCTTCTTCCTTTCTAGAACCTGTTGTGCAAATTCCAGCTGCCTAAACTCTATTTATTTAGATATGCCACTTATGCCTCAAGCTTGATATATCTAGAGTAGAACACAGTATTTCTTTTAAAAATTCTCTCCTCTTTCTCTACTCCTTTCTCTCCAACTCTCTGCTCAGCTGGTGACATACCATGACTGCCTAGTCTTTCTTTGACTCCCTCTTTGACCACTAACTCGTGAATTTGTGTTTGACTATATCTTTCTCCTCTTTATCACCATGGCAGTAATCTTAATTTCTTCATTGTTCTCAATTTTATAGTAGCACAGCACTTTACTAATGCTACTTGTAGAACACTTTTTATTTTACTTTAATACAATGCCTGGCATTCAATAAATAATTGTTAATTGTATGAAGGAATGAATGGGTAGTTAGTGTGTATGTATCTGCCTCACCTGCTAGACTGTCAGCTCATTTTGGGCAGGGACAATAAAATGCAGAACATACAGTAGATATTCAAATAATAGAAATTCAATAATGACATTAATTTTCTTAATGTCATTAATTTTTTGCATAAATAGGTCAGGTCACCTAGATTAGTTGATATGTTATACCATATTTGATCTTCAGATTATGTTCAGTATTTCCCAACCTATTATATACCATTTTTGAAAGGACAAGTCAGAGAAAGTCTACTTTCATGTGTGCCAATATAGAGACCATCTTATATGCAAGATCATTTAGTTTTTTTACAAGCACAAAATATTTGGTCTGCTACCAGTTTGAGTTTTACAGATGTCCTCAGTTTTTCTTAAAATGCTGACTTTCGTAGTTAATAAATACATTTAATGAATTAACAGAAAACAAAGTAATTGTAAACATTTGTGCTATGCCAGAAATGTAAAATTTATTAGGATGATCATGAAGAAGCTGCTCGATTTCTAAGAAGATACCACCCAAGGCTGAAAATATAATTCCCAAATACCCAAAGAAAGATACATGTTACTATAAAGGAAGAGAACAACTCCGGGAAACCGCTAGGCAACTACCTGCTCGTATTGTCCTTGATTACTGATATCTGCTACATAGCATTGAACGTCTCTTGGTTTCTTTTTTGGGGGGAGGAGTGGTGTCAGTAATAGTGCCATCCTTGTTCCAACTTCAAAAGCAAAGTCTGTTAGTTGCAGATACTGAGACAGGTGAACAATAAAGCTTGTGGGTAGACTCTTCCAATGTCAGGCACTAAGGGAAGCAGCCATGGATCAGCAGCAGCTTGGGAGGCAGGGCTCACAGCAGGGCTGGGTGCAGGTTGTGAGGTTGATGGTCTCCAGACATGGGGTGGGCTGGCAGGAGTTGAGCAGGAAGCAGGTGGGCACACAGGGCTGAGGAATGTGGCAGGGTGGGGGGCAGTTGTCACAGCAGGTTGGCTCCAGTAACCAAGTCGTGTGTGGGCAGGTGCTGGGCAGGCAGACTCCACAGCGGCAGCATTTGTCAGAGGAGCAGATGGTGGTGGCAGGGCCGGTGGGGACGCTGCAGCAGCAGGGAACACAGCAAGCCATGGCCGTGGGAATCTGTGATTTTTATTGGGTTTCAAGACAGATGAGGTTTCTGAAATGTGAATGTCTCTCCTTGCTCTGGGGTTCTTATATACCCTCCCCAATGGGTGTTGATCCAACCAGAAGGCTTCTTTCCTGGTTCTTGTTTATGTTAGTGTATCCATTTTCCTTTGCTTGGTTTGACATTTAGATGCTCGTTAACAGCCTCTGTTCTCCTAATTAACCTTTTATGTGAGTTCCTGGCTAATTCTGAGCTGATTACTCTTTCTGTTTGTCACTGGAACAGAAGCTTTATGAGGTATCACCAAAGGCTTCTGCTATTAAAAGTCCAACACCAGCCCTGCTGGGGAATATTGCATCATAGTACACCTGTAGTATGAAGGTCTTATCTCTAGTGCTGGTCAGTTTTCATGCTCCTCACCTATATCTGCATCAATTGATCTGATGAAGTAGTCTTGTTTTAAAGAGCTGCACTTCATTTTAGTAACTTTCTTTTAGCTTTGGAATCTTTAAAAAAAAACAATTACTTTTTAAACGATATATTATTGGCATATCACATTGTACTAATTTAGTGTGAGGACTTTTGAAGATCAAGCTTACATTAATATGGAGAAATACACTATTGAGAAATATGGCAGACTTTTAAAAATACCTATTCCATTTTTTAATAGAAAATATTGCATATTTATTAAAAATTTGGACAGTATGGAAATGCATAAAGAAAACAACTCATCCATAATTTTATCCTCTACAGAAATTCTCTATTAATATTTATACACATATCCCTCTACTCATTTTCTGTACATTTATCATTTTATTACATTACTGAAATTATATCATACCTACTGTCTTATAACTTGCCTTCTTGTTTAAACATATATATTTTCATTGTCTTTAAGTATATTTGATGATGTTATTTTTAATGTTTCCTAGCATTCATTATATAATTATACTTCTAAGTTACTTAAAAATTTTACATTAGTATTTATTTTCAACTTTATGATAATTGTGGCAATAGTGAGCAACTGTATATATAAAATTTAATGCACATTTCTGATTATTTCGGGACAGAAATAATTATTGGGAAGAATCATTGGAACAAATATCAATGAACATATTTTAAGGCCTTTGATATCTGTTATCATCCTGGCTCCAGAATGGTTCTGTTTACCCATTTCTTTCTATCTGTGTATTCCCACCAGCTGTGTCTGAGAATTCCTATTTCTCCATACTTTTGATGGATATTTTATTTTAAAATTGTTTGCCAGTTGGTGGGTGGAAAGTGAAATTTTATTATTACTGCATTTTTCTCATAACAAGTTAGGCTAAAACATTCTTTCATATGTACATTGGCCCATTTTTCTTTCTATTGAGAACTGACTTGCTTTCTTTCCTTCACTGTTAAGTGTAGGAAAGTTGAATGTTTAGGTTATACCTTTATGCTGAGTAAAATAATAATTTAAGACCATTACACTCATCTTTAAATGAAATTGCTACCAGTGGAAAATAAAGTTACGGGACCGAGCCGTCTGTTCACATTTGATCTTATTCAGTCCCCCACAGTGTGGTGCATTTTCTCCCCAGGTCACGTATCTGTGGTAAGAAAAACCTGGGCTCTCAGTCCAGGGCACCATTTAGATTGGGGCCTAGCTCAGCCTGGAGGAGGGAGCACAGGGAGGTCATTCTGATGCCCTGGACCGTTGCCACTCAGCCACCACTCACACCCCTAAGCCGGGCTCCCACGCTCCCTCCCTCCTCCAGGCAGGGCTGTGTGACAGTGCGTGACAATGAGCGCCCCGGCCGGGGTCTTTCGGGGGGTGCAGATTGGAGAGGCGCACGTTCGCAGTCGGAGGAGGTCTTTCCTGGTCCCAGGACTGCTCATTACCTTTCTTGTTATGGCAAGTAAGTAACTTTTTGAAACCTTATTTTTTCATCTCTGCAAAATAAGGGTAATACTATCTATCTACATCCTTCCACTCAGAAGGGGACTGGGAGGCTCCTGGGAGAGAAGCTGAGATAAAGTCCATAGACAGCCGTAAAGGGGTACACAGAGGTAAGCTACTGCCATCATTACCTAAGGAAGCTGCAGGTCAGTCTCAGGGTAAGGGAGAGAGACAAGAAACAAAGTGCAAAAGGAAAAATAATAGCTGAAGGTGAGTAAAAGAGCAGCCTTCTAAGGAAATAGCAAAGACTTAGCTGAAAGCTCACACCTACAGTTAGAGAAAACGGCTGGCACAGAAATGAATAAATTTCAGATTTTAAAGAAGTTCTCTACGGCTCTGCTTGGAAGAAAGGATTCGAGATCTCTGCTGGTGCCCCGGGACCTCACTCCCAGATTTATCTTTGTGTCAGTACATGCCAAATTGCTCACTCTTTTACTTAGGACTGATTAATGTTTTTCAGTATTTCAAAAATGCTTTAGTGGACATTTATCAAGCAGCTACCATGTGCCAGGCACTGTGATAAATGCTGGATATACAGCAGTGATCAAAATAGACACCATCCTTGCTCTCATGGAACTTAAGAGTCTGGAAGAAGGTTCATCACACACATGATATATTATTATAAATTACGGTTATTACGCATTTTGATAAGAAGGAAAAAGACTGGATTCTAAGAGCAGAAAAACAATAACCAGAAGGAAATTATTTTGAAATTTTAAGAAAAACACTGGGGCTTGCAGACTCCCGCAATTAGGATTTCATGGTAAAAAGATACCCCTTTCTTATCAGAGTACAGTACGAGCTTGAGTCAGGATGGTAAGGATTATGGAATTGTTACTGTTCTGTGTAGGGTATTATGTTTCCACAGTTAGAAATAAGACTTAAGGTTACACATTAGAAACAGTTGTAAAATAAGTTTATGATAATAAACTCATCTCTTTTATTGAGAAGACTCGCAATTGTTTATTAAAATTAATTTTCTCCGCAGTGGTCAAGAGACCTGAGAATTACTTTCCTTTGTTTATAAATTAGGACACTGAGTCTAAGAGAAGTGAGATAATTTGCCTTAGATGGTCTAGTGACTGACTTGTTCAAAACTAAATATAGGATCTCTTGGGATTGAGCTACCTTTTATGTGGTTTAAAATTAAGTTTAAAGAATGTGTCAGAAGTACTAAGCATACTTTATTTTTAGAAACAAAGGGTATCTTTCTTCTTTTAAGCAAGTGTGGGAAAACCACAGTGACTCCTAAATAGAGGGTAGATTTTCAAGTGCTAAAAATCTACACACAACCCCCACCCAGAACGGGCCCAGTTTTAATTATGCCATTCTATAGGCAATAAGGGTGTCTGTGACAGTGAAGGAAAAAAATTGAAGATTGATGATAAAAAACACAGAAGTAAAATATGATTGTTAGTCTCTTGCTTCAAATCTCGCATTGCTTCGAGGTTACCATCTAGATCCCTTCGTCTGGGGAGCCATGACCCCAGGGCCTTTGCATTTCTTCTCTCCTGCTGGCCTCATCCTCTTCTCCCCATTGTCAGCGCACCCACGACTTAATAAGCTGCTGTTCTCTCTGGAACAGCTGCTCCCCAACCCTGCTGCCTCGTCATCTTTTAATGCTCAGCCTGGGTAGCCTGGAGCTTTCCATAGCTCTCCCTCACCCTGACACTGAATCACCAGATCTGGGCCTTAGTTACTTTTTTGTGTGTGTTTGCATGCTTGCTACTCACAGCTCACTCACAGCAGGAATCACACAGCATTATAATTATATCCATTCAACATACACAGAGCACTAAATCATGATTATAATAACTTCCCCAGGTTTGAGAGGAACTTGAGGGCACCTTAGGTAATCCCTTTTTTTTAAATCTTTATACTTCTAGCATGTATGTGGTTCCTAGCACAGGGGAAGCATGCAAGAAATACTGGCTAAATGAATGGGTAAATGGTCTGAATCCCCGGTGACTGTATCCTGGGTTGTGTCCCATCTACCTCATGGATTCTAAGTTCTGCTCATTTAAAGATGTGCTACTAACAAGCTGTGGGATCCTCTGAGAAAGTCTTCCCTGGAGAGACTGACAGGACAATGAGGACATTTCTTTTTATTTTTTACTTTTTTATTAAATTTTTAAAATTTTTCAGTTATAGTTGATGTGCAATATTATATTAGTTTCAGGTGTACAAACCAGTGGTTAGATTTATATAACTTGCAGAGCGATCACGTCAATAAATCTGGTACCCATCTGGCACTGTACATAGTTATTACAATATTACTGACTATATTTCCTGTGCTGTACTTTACATCCTCATGAGTATTTTGTAACTATCAATTTGTATTTCTTAATCTCTTCACCTTTTACGGCCAGCAACCCAACCCCCTCCCCTCTGACAACTGACAACTGTCTCTATGAGTCTGTTTCTGTTTTGTCCATTTATTTTGTTCTTTTGATTGGCATATAAGTGAAATCATGGTATTTGTCTTTCTCTGTCTGACTTATTTCACTCAGCACAATACCCCCCAGGTCCATCCATGTTGTTGCAAATGGCAAGATTTAATTCTTTTTTAAGGCCTAGTAATATTCCATTATATATGTACCACCTCTTTATCCATTCACCTATTTTTGGCCACTTAGGTTGCTTCCATAGCTTGGCTATTGCATATAATGGTGCAGTGAACATATGGATGTATATGTCTTTTCAAATTAGTGCTTTGGGTTTTTTCATAGAAATACCCAGAAGTGGAATTGCTGGGTCTTTCTTTGTCTCTTTTTATAGTCTTTGTTTTAAAGTCTATTTTGTCTGTTGTTTTTTTCCCGTTTTCATGAAATATTTTTTCCATCCCTTTACTTTCAGTCTGTGTATCTTTCTACCTGAAGTGAGTCTCTCGTAGACAGCCTATGTATGGGTCTTGTGTTCTTACCCATTCAGCCACCCTATGTCTTTTGATTACAGCATTTAATCAATTTGCATTTAAAGTAGTTGTTGATAGATATGCATTTATTTCCATTTTATTATTCATATTCTCTTTCCTCCTCCCCCTCGTCCTTCCTCGTGCTGGGGAGCCTAGGGTAGGGCTGGGACTCCACACTCCTCAGGGGGCACCTCTGCACCTGAGATATTCCTCCTGGTTTTCAATGGCCACACATGGGGGTGGGGCCAGCTCCTTCTGAGTCTCAGCCCCTCCTACCTGTCCCCCTGTGGCTTCTGTATATCCTTAGTTATAAGACTTCTGTTGAGCTAGACTTCAGGTGGTCTTCAGCGATGGTTGTTCTGTAGTTTAGTTGTAATTTTGATGTAGTCTTGGTAGGATGCGAGTACCGCATTTACCTACTCTGCCGTCTTGACCAGAAGTCACACTGGGGACATTTAAAAACATGTTTATTTGAAGGCATTTGCTTCCCCCCTTCCTTGCCCTACCTTTTGTCTTTTTCGCATGCACTGTTCTGGTTTTAGTTCACTGCTTTTTCAGATTTTGACTTGTGCCTTTATATATGTGCATGTAATATATATAATATGCCATATTACATATGTTATATATGTAACATGTTGTATATGTAATGTTTTGTGTGTAATATATATAATCTCTTAAGGCTTAGAAAAGGATAATCTGCTTGAGAAAAATTAAGCAGGTTGGTAAAGTGAAGTAGTAGATTAAACCATGTTCAGTCAGGGTTTTGGCTCTAGTTCTCAGCTTTCCACCTGAAAAGTATTGGCATTGTATTGATTACTGGGGTAGGACCTCTGTCCTGGGTATGGTGTGGGTAGAAAGATATATTCCTAGTGCCCTGCTGTTAGAGTTGACCACCTGAAGTTTTCTCTAAGGGAAAATGAAGTAAAAATTGGTAGGCCCACTAAATCACCCAGGTCTTAGAATTGAGTACCTGCCACTTTTAATCTATGCACCAATATATCTTTTTCTGTTACAATTGGATATGATGACTTTGTTAAGATTCTTACACTTGTTATTTCTCGTGCATATTTTAATTTAATGTCATAAATGTGTTCATTAAGCTCTCTTAGCTCTGGAGCTCTGTGATGTGGTAGAAATAATTGGGCTTTAAAGTCACACGTGCAAGGAACTGAATTCTGGATTTCTCAGTAACTTTATGACTTTGAGAATGTTGAATAACTCTTCAAGCTTCATTTTTCTCATCTATTAGTGCTATTTTAAGGATTACATGAGTTAATATGTATAACTTACCTAGCGAAGTATAGGTAAATAAATGTTGGCTCACCCCCAAAATTGTATTTCTCTAAGTAAGAGGAGAGAGAAGGTGACCCTAACAGTTAATAAGTCATGTTCGTAAGCTGGTTTCAGTCATTCCTCTCTAATAGATTCTTTTTAAAAAAACAAAATAATCATGTTATCTTTATCTTTTTTTAAAAAATGAAAGAAATATACAAAAAACACGCAGAGCACATCTTGCCAGAGAAACAAAGTTTATTGGAAAACCCATTAAGAATTTATTTTCCTCTATGACAAGACCCCATATAGGAAATGGGATCCAAGAAGCAACATGGCCAAGAAAATATTGCCTGAGATCTCACAAATGGCAGTATATTTTGATAATAGGTGATATTCACTGCCCAAATGAACCAAATGATTATTCAGCCAAATAACCGTAACACTTTTTTTTAAACTTTCCATTAAAATGAAAGGTAGGTTTTCCATATTTGGGCCATCTGATCTGCCTCAACATCTGATAAGCTACTGAGACAAAGGAATGCTGAACAGACAGCTCCCGGGTTCCTCCTTGTCAGGTGCCGGGGGAAGCAGCCCTGGATCAGCAGCAGCTTGGGAGGCAGGGCTCACAGCAGGGCTGGGTGCAGGTTGTGAGGTTGATGGTCTCCAGACATGGGGTGGGCTGGCAGGAGTTGAGCAGGAAGCAGGTGGGCACACAGGGCTGAGGAATGTGGCAGGGTGGGGGGCAGTTGTCACAGCAGGTTGGCTCCAGTAACCAAGTCGTGTGTGGGCAGGTGCTGGGCAGGCAGACTCCACAGCGGCAGCATTTGTCAGAGGAGCAGATGGTGGTGGCAGGGCCGGTGGGGACGCTGCAGCAGCAGGGAACACAGCAAGCCATGGCCGTGGGAAGCTGGGGTGCTTTTGGTTTTTCAGAAAGAGAGATGAGGTTTCTGAGATGCAAATGTCTCCTCTGGCTTTGGGGCTCTTATATACTCTCCCCGATTGGGTGTTGGTCCAACCAGAAGCTTCCTCTTTTTGTTTATGCCGCTCTGCTCTTTCCCACTAAGGTTATCTAATCATTTTGGTATTTACTTGTCCATTAAAAGTTCCTGCCCTTATTAAAGTAATCATGTTTTAGACTCAGAGCCTTGTCATTTTTGTCATAAGATGTTTACATTTTATCTTCACTGGGTCCTGGCATGTGAAATCCTACATAAATTATGGATCATCAGACCAAGTGACAATTCAGCTATAGTTTCAGAGGCAATGACTGTATGCATCTCAGAAATATTTATTCAGGTTCTATTGAGCAAGCAGGGTGACATCCAGAAAGGAATAAAATAAAACCTCTTTTTTTATTATTTTTAATAAACCTATAGTGAGTTTCCAAAGGTGATGTTACTCTGTGGTGTTTTTAAAAATTTTACTGTACTTTTTATTGTTATTTTATTATTTTTTGCTATTGACACTATTACAGATGTCCCCCATTTTCTGCCTCTTTCCCTCCCTCCCCTCAAGCCCCTCCCCCTCCTCTGGCCTTCACCACCCTGTCATCGGTGTCCATGCAGGGATGTTCTTTTTTTTTTTTTTTTAAAACGTATCTTTATTGATTTCAGAGAGAGGAAGGGAGAGGGAGAGGGAGAGGGAGAGAAACATCAATGATGAGAGAGTCATTGACCGAGCTTCATGTATTTTATTGTCCAGACAATTTTCTTCACATATTTACGTATCCTGTTGAGGCCTCCTTTTGGCTGAGATTTATGTTGATGTCATCAGAAAGTATACTTCTGCTGGACACATTCATAGGTTCACGATGTATGCATGTGTCAGGAGCTGTTGGGTAATCATAGCACTAAACGTTGAGACAGTACTTGGTTTGGGGAGCAGAGGTGGTTATTTCATTTTAAAGTAAAGGGGCCCATGACAGCATTTTTTCTCTTCTCATTAGAAATCATCTTTCAAATCAGAAAGAACACTTCTGTAAAACCGAAGGCACAGAGTGAGAACATTTTCTTCCAGAGCTTCTCATTCAAGACCCTTCCCTGAGCAGCCCTTAATGATGATTGCAGTCCCATGGGGCAGTGTGGGCAACTCTTTGAAATGTCTCTGGCTAGCGGCGAGGTGCTTCACACTCACAGGGCTGGGTGCAGGCTATGACAGATCGCGCTCAGGTTTGCAGTAGGGTGGCCGCTGTGGATCTGCCAGGCAGTGACACTAGGAATCAGGAACGCAGCAGGGTCGGGGGCAGGTGTCACAGCCGGTGGGCTGAAGAAGGCTAATCTCATGTGGGCAGCTGCTGGGAAGGTTGTTTCCAAATTGACAGTCTTTCCTTGTTTTTCATCACCTGGGCAGATCTGTGGTATACTGCTCAGCTATTTTGTAGGGTACATGCTGTTTTTAATCTTATTGAACAGATGAGGAATCTGAGGCATAGAGCAGTTAAATGACATAACCAAGGACCCATAACTACTAAGTGGTAGGGTGTGACAGCCTAGTTTCAGAGACCTCTCTCTTGGCCATTGTGTAGGGGGCATTGCCCTGACTAGAGTGTAGGCTGCATGTTGCCGCCAAGACTAGTGGCAAGTAAGATTTGTGAAAATGACTCTACTAGCTTATTGAGGGGCTTCAGAATCACACTGAAGAACTTAGCCTTGATTCAGTAAAAACAGAAATCTTGAGTCGTCCTAGAGTTTTGAGCAATAATTTAAACAATTTCAGGGTCAGGAGCCTGATCTGACAGGAATATTGTTTGGGTGGAGGAAGGGGTGGAGAATACTTGACTCAAGGTCAACTAGGAGTATGCCTGTTATCAGGGGTGTGGTGATCAGGGCCAGAGGCACCGAAGGTGGAAGGAAAGATGCCAGGAACAGTTTGAAAGAAAAAGGAAATGACTTGGTTTTCTAGTCTATTCTCAAGGATAAACAATTATTAACTTTAAGGGTAGTTTGTCTTTACCTTGAACTAGGTTATTAGAACTTATCAGAAAAGACTCTGCATTTCATTGCAAGGTTAAAGACCCAGTCAGTAATTTTCCTGTTCTGATATTGTTAGTCAATATTTAAAGTCTGACTTAAAAAAAAAAAAAAAAAGATGATTTGTTTTCACCTTAGAAATGCAAACAGTTTTTTCTAGGCTCATTGTATACACTAGTTTTTGTCTTAAACCACAGAGAAAGCTGAGTTACTATGTATAACCAAATACACAATTTAGAGGAATGGTAGAGAATGTATTGCCAAGGGGCATCTAGTTTCTTCTGGGTAGAGAGCCATGTATAACCCGATATCTGTCTGCTGAGGAGGCAGATACTTTGGTGAAGGGGAAGGAGAAGGGACTTTGGATTCAGGCCATTTTAGGTTTAATCCCTTCTCTGTCACTGACTGTATAACTTTGGCAAGAAACTTTTCCAGCCTCAGTTTCCTCATCTGTAAGGTGAGGAGAATACTGGTAGGTACCTCTTAGTGTTTTTGTTAGAAATAAATGAGGTAATGCACCTAAAGCACCTACTTGAGTGCCCAGCAGATTCACTAAATGTTAGCTATACGAATAAAAGCAGGAAAAGTAATAAGGTGGGATGGGGTTGGATAGTGGCATGGAGTACTTGTTACTTAAAATGCTTCTGGATAATCTAGAACCATAGAATGTCAAAACTAAGGTGACTTTAGAGAGGATCTGGTCAACCAGCCCATTTTACTGCTTTAAGACCTGAGACCGAAAGAGATCAAGTGACTTGCTCAGAGTTGTAGGGTCAGCCCGAGGCAGAGCCGGGACTAGGATACCCATCTCTTGGTTTCCAGGTGGGGCTTTTTAACTAGCTAAAGGAACTTGAATGCCTAAAGGCCCACAGAGGTAGTAATAGGAGACTTAGAATTATTTTCAGTATTCAAAATAAAGTCTAAATATTTATCCCTTACAAAGATGTGAAAAAACATCAAACATTTTTGCTTTTGACTAAAAAAGAGGTGACTTGGCACAGTAACAATAGTTATATTAATCTTAAGACTCTCACTTATACTTATAAATGTATTTATGAATAAAAATGAAGGAATGACTAAATTATTATTTTAAAAAGCTGGAAAGGCTCAGTTGGTTGAGTGTCATCCTGTGCACCTAAAGGCTGCCAGTTCGATAGCCCTTCAGGACATGTGCAGAAGGCAACTGATCAATGTTTCTCACATCAATGCTTTTCTCTCTCTCTCTCTTTTCCTCTCTCTAAGCATGTCCTCAGGTGAGGATTTAAAAAAAAAAAAAGCCATTTTGAAAAACACACACAACATTTTTCAAGAAATAAAAGGATGCCTTTTGGTGACAAAGCTGGGAACCAGTGTGTGGCAGTAATGGTGAGAGTCTCTCGCTGTGACTGGAGTGCTTCTGTGGATGCTTTGGGTCATTTGATCCTCACAGTAATCCTGGGACACAAGGAGAGAAGAGAGCATTATTTCTACTGCAATAATGAGGAAACAGGCTGAGAGTGAAGCGAATGGCCCAAAATCCCATGGAAAATCCACGAAAATACACAACTAGGCTGCATTCTGGGTACTTCTTGCAAAAACTTTACTATACTTGGATTTTTCCAGGCCACCCTAGGAGATGAATTAATGGTCATCATAATTCATTGATGTTTTGTTGTAGGAGGAAATGTGTGTTTTTATTCCCATAATTATGTATTTTTGTTGTATGGAGAGGACTGCACTATAGTCTGATGTTTTCAGTTTATTTCAGTGACATGCTATTATATGTCATTTGGACTAGTAAGTTTCTAAATATAGTTATGACCAATGGAAGCCAAGCCTAATTTGAGGAAATAAGGAATACTCAATAAATGCTAATATTCATTCCAGACTGATTTTCCTAGAAGACAAGATATATAAAGAAATATTTCTATTTTTTCCAAAATTATGTAGCATTTTAACTTGAAATTTCATTGGTGACTATGACTAATGGAATTAAATTTATTTCTACACACTAGCAAAATGATCAGTTTGTTTTATCAGTTAAGAAGGAAAGAAAGAAAAATCAATTTTAGGGGTAATGAAAATGAAATAAAATATTTAAAAAACATTATATTAATCTCTAGGCTCCAGAGTAGTATTTGGTGCAGTGGTTGTCTTAAAAATATATTTATTGAATGAAAAGACCCTCCAAAATGACCTACTGAATTTTTTACTTTTTAACCTACCACAAAGAGCCAGTATCTAATTACTGGACGATTCCACCATGAAAGCTCTCATTCTGCTGGGGGTAAATCTTGGGGAGTAGGATGACCTGCTGTTCAGGTCTAGGTAGGCATTCTACTTTCCCTAAAAGGAATATGGAATAAATCATCACAAGGCCATATTTGCTAAGCCAGAATGAAGTTTATTAATGAATAATCAAAGTGGTTATTTCTCAAAGAGCAGTAGAATAGCCTAAAAGACAGATAAAAGGTTTCCAAGTCGCCCCAAAGGAGGAAAGAAGAGGTTGGACTAATTGATGAAAATGTGGCCCAGCGAAAGGTCTAGAGTTCGCCTGCGGTAGGCAGCAGCCGGCGTTGAGGGCTGGGTGATGTGGAGGACGCTGAGCAGCACATCACTGACCCTGTGCGGAGACCTGGCTGCCTAACAGCAGGGCTCACAGGGACTGTCACAGCAGGGCTGCACGCAGGTCGTCAGGTTGATCCCGCACAGTCCGGGAGTTGGGTGGCAAGTGTTGAGCAGCCAGCAAGTGGGCACATAGGTGTCAGGCATACAGCAGGGTGGGGGGCAGGTGTCACAGCAGGTGGGCTGAAGGAGGCTGATGTCGTGTGGGCAGGTGCTGGGCAGGCAGACTCCACAGCGGCAGCATTTGTCAGAGGAGCAGATGGTGGTGGCGGGGCCGGTGGGGACGCTGCAGCAGCAGGGAACACAGCAAGCCATGGTGTCAAGATTTGGGTTTTTGTTGGGTTGAGGAGAGAAGTCTCTTAGTGTCTCAATGCTTCTCTCTCCTGCCCTGGCTCTTATATACCCACCCCCCTGGGCGTCAACCTATTAGCAAGATTTTCTTCCCCATGTTTCAGTTTATAGCTATCTCCATAAAAACCATCTAATTACTTAAGTGTTTATTACCTAAGACACACTCCTCACCTCATAAAAGGGGGTTAGTTTGTTTTGCTGTCCAATTGGGACTCTTCACGTTGGCTGTTTGTCACAGCACGAGCGTCTCATTTCTGCCTTCAAAGGCACCAAGCGATTGTCTCCTAATTGTTGCGTATCAGTCACGACGGCCTGGAATGCCGGCTGTCTTCAGATCCCACACACGATTTTTGCCTTCTTTTCAGATGAAGCGATAAATAGGCTTTTATATCACCCTTCTACCCAGCACCCAAAGATTCTATGTGATAATTTTGGTGTTGTGGCTAAAAAAGTGATAAGATTTGTAGATTTATACTTCGTGGCTCCGAGGAGCTGAATTAAGATGAACAGGTGGCACCTACAGGGAAAGGGCCTCTCCTTCTGTGTGAAGAGGCCCTTTCTTCCAGAGCTGTAACAGACCATGTGCTCTTCCCCTTCGCACTGCTTTGAACTATCGCTTGGCAGGGGCATGTAGATGAGACGTAAGACCTACATGGGTGGCCATGATGAGTGTCCTTTAAAATTCTGTAAAATTCTATGAATTAAACCATGTTATGAATTAAGATTATTTATGACCTAAAGACTCGTTGTATTGAGCCATTTAGAGACTAACCATTAGCGTAGTATTTCCCAAAAGGAGTTCCATTAGCACCCGTTCCAAGGAACATTGACGCATTCTCTGGTAAATAGGTTTGGGAAATACTGAGTTCTTTAATATACTAAGGTGCTCTGTGACTTTTCACTACAGAGATATAGCATCTATCTTTCTCCCAAATGACATGACCGTGGAACCATTTTTGTATTTTAGTTTTTATAGGTTAGCTTTATAGATTAGTGTTCTATGGAACACACCTGGGGAGATTCCGAAATTACATCTAAACCACTAAGACCTTAATAATAAAATTATTCAATTTTAAAGACATAAAACTTAGTATGATGTTTTAGAATTACTGTAAAGTAGGAAAATATTAACTGGTAAATTTTTAGATATATGTTACTTTGAAAGTGTTAAAAATGTATATATTTTCTGACCCACGTTCAGATAAAATGATGCAGGCTCTAAAAAATAATTAAAAATTGCTCAATATAGAGGAGCCAGAAGTCAAAGGACATGCAAATCAACAAGCTAATGGATGCAAAAGATGCTTACCATGAAAACTGCTTTCATTTTAGCTATTTTCTTACTAGAATGGTTTTGTGGCTTTGGACCCCTCTGCTGGGAATTAGCTTGTTGTTCACGTTGCTTCAGGAGATATCTGTTCAATCAAACACTCGTTGGTCGGCACCTGCTGTAAGTCAGGCAGCATGCAAAAAAGAAGCCAATAGGTTCTTGTCCTCAGGAAGTTATAGAGCAGAAAAGTCACAGAGAAGTAAGCTGGCAAATGACAACACAGGGTTGTACATGTGTGTCTTCTAGGTAAGAAATGGGAGTTTAGAGCTGGGGTTACTGACTGGAAGACTTGAAGAGAATCTTATGAAAAGGGAACATTTGTGTGGGTGCTGAAGATCAAACAGGAGCTTTGCAGGTAGAAGGGAGGAGGAAGGGAATTTCAGGAAGTGAAACAGGAGCAGACTGTCATGGTGTGTTCCCGGCATGGCAGAAGTGTTGGTTGGCGAAGGCACAGATTCTGGGTCTCCCGGAGGGAGGTGTCGGGGAAAATAATGAGAGACGGCATTGGAAAGGTGGGTTAGCGCCACAGGAGGAAGAACACCCACTGTGTTTAGTATCCACACTCAGCGTTTAGGAGTACATCCTGTTGGCCGTGGGCATTAACTAAAGGCCTTTGAATGCATATGTGACATGGTTGGATTTGTATTTTAGAAAGATGACTGTAGTTTTTGAATGGAGGCCCATCATCATCATCATCATCATCACCTACTATTAGGTTTTGTGCTGAGTGCTTTATATATATTGTACATCTCTCACCACACACTTACGATGTATGCAGTGTGCTGTCCTTGCCATTTTACAGATGAGGAACCTGAGGCACAGAGAGCTAAGTAACCGGTGAGTAAGTGATGGAGCTGGTGTCTGGAACGCAGCAGTCCCGCTCGAGATTCCACGCTCTTGGCCGCTGTGCGTCTTCCCTCTCGGCCTGGGAGTGTTGTTCTGACAAGACTGAAGTGACCCTCGAGATCAGTTGTGTGCGAGATTGGTGAGAGGGATGGGACCCGCTTACTGAAGTCTTGAGGCCACAAGAGGAGCTGATTGTAGAGCCTATTTTCTTAACTAAAATACTATTCTGTAGACTGGAGATACTTTGAAGGCAGGGACAGTGGCTGGGAAGCTATGTGGTGTTCCACGGGAGTGATGAGAGCCTCATTTCTGTCTTAGAAGGTGCCATGGTTGGGGAGTAATAGAGTAGAGGGGCATATCCTGCATTTCTCATCACATCATTCAGTTTTCTGGGGACTACTATCTGGATGACACATCAGTCTCCACGATAAAACTAATGTTCTTGTTTTTAAGGTAACTGGAATGTCCTAATCTTACCCTTCACTAATAGCGAGCAATTACTGAATGCCATGTGCCAGGCATAGTGCTAAGTATTTTATGCACACCTTCTTTCTTATTTCTTACAACCTTATAAGAAATATTCTTATGCCTGCTTCCTATACAGCAAAACTGAGGGTAACGATTTAAAGTTACACAGTTAGTGAACGATGCTCATCTAACAGCAATACCTCACACTTATTAATACACCTCAGTATTTTTGTAGAATTAAATTTTATATTCTTGTAAATTATGTTCACTCTTCCCCCCCTCCCATTTATTAATTCATTACACAAAATGCCTAGCACCATGCTGGGTGCTAAGCATATAGAAATAAACAGGTCAGATTAGGTCCTTGTTGTCAAGGTGTTCATTCTTGGGGGAGACATAGAAAAAAAATAAGCAAATGAATAAATAAGAACTTCAGACAGTGACAAGTGCAAGAAGAAAATAAAACAGAGTAAAGCGACAGAGAGTGCCTGGGAGGTAGTGCAGGGAGCACATCTGCTTTGGTTAGGGTGGCCAGGAACAGTGTTTGCCAGGTGGCTGGAGTACAGAGAAAGAGCAGAGCCGTGGGAGATGAGACCAAGGGGTAGGCAGGTGCCAGGCCGTGTGGGACTCTGTAGCTGGCTCTGCAGAATTTAGCTTTTACCCTAAGGGCATTGGAACCCACCGGATAATTGATGGCAGGGAGTGGTGAGATGTGATTGTGTTTCATGGAAAATGAACTGCATCGGGGCCAAAGTGGAAACAGGCGTAACAAGTGCGTGGCTCAGGTGAGAGGATGAATGCCGATGCCTGTGGTTGATGAATGGGTCAGAGGTGGTAGCGTTAGGCGGCATTTTTCTAAGTAGAGATTGTAGGTCTTGCTGATCGAGAGAGTGGCCAAGGACCGTGTTTAGGTCTCAGGTTTACTCATAGGTGAGAGGGGACCTGAGTCCCAAAGCTGCTGTTGAGCGTAGGAGGGAAGGGGCGAAAGGTGAGTTCAGTGAGCTGCCCGAAGCCCACGAGAGGGAGTGGGGGTGAAGATTTGTGATGCTCCAATGCACACATGGGCTCACTACTAAGTTCCTGGACTGAGATAAAAGGCCGCTTTTATGTGTGTTAGTCACAGTTTATTGTGATCCTCTGTGACTTACCAACATCCATCTCCCAGCAGCTCAGTGCATTTCTGGGTTGCTGTCAGGAAAACCTTCCCATGACGGCACCGCCGGCGTCCGCAGTCATGTCAGTGTTGGGAGCTTTCACACTTCAAGGCAACTCAGTCTTCTTAAGTTTGATGGAGCGCTTCATTCCTTCACAAAAGCAGGATACAGGGACCTTTTCAATTTGTCATCCTAATAAAAATGCCTGTAAGTAAAAACATTTGGTCTTTATTTCCTGAATTGCGTGAAACCTTGTAAATTTCTGGTGAACTCCTTTATAATACAGATGGGAAGGGAGAAAGGCTGGTGTCAGGACTGCCATTGACATCAATCCTTTCGTTGCAGAAAGTCCACTTCGCTGAGCGTGCGGGCAGAGGACTCTGAGTTTGGGTTGAATGGCAGACTTTGGGGCCCCTTACCGTTGCATCAGGATATTTTTTCCATTGTGTGGTTATAGTTAAAACGGAAAACTACTCTCAAATTGGATTTCTTTCAAACAAAAGTAATTTTGTTTTGCCCCTTGAGGACAGCTGATGCTGGCTATAGTTGGGTAGGCGTATATGACCTAAAGGGGGTAACCCTTCTGTCCTGTGTCACTGGACATGTATGTTCCCGTTCCAACATGCCAGAGTGGGTCTCACAGCATGCAGTCATGCATTGCATGCAAGCTTAGCCTAGCTTCTGCTGGCTGGTTTTTCTTAGGGATCTTAGGCTTTCAGTTTAATTCTCATGTATTATTGTAAGCTATAGAATGTGCACGTAGTAGCAGAGAATTATACCCAGTTAAGTAGGATAAATATATGTGTTCATTAAAGTGAGCCCGGTTGGGAAAGTAGATGTTCAATAAGATTTGAATAATCATGAAGGAAAGCAGGTTTCTTAAGTCAGAGTTATGGTTTTGGGGATAAGCCAGTAGTTAACAAAAAAACCACCTGCAGTCAGGTTTCCCTGGCACAGCCCACTTTACATGGAAGGTTTTTAATGTTTCTGGTTCCTCAGCTGGATTCTGGCAGGCCTAAAACATTGTCATTCTCTGGCTGTCACCTCCAAAGCTCAGAGACTAATCCTCCCCCACCCCACCCCACCCCACCCCACCCCACCCCACTCCTCTGATTACAGGGAGTAAGTGAAAAGTCTGAACAACTGGTTCACTAAATAAACTGAATTTTAAAAGGCAGTAAGAGTTTAACAGTTAGGGTCCAGTCCAGAGACTAGAACCATACCCATTATTTGCATGGAGTGAATTATATATGAAGAATTGTAAACCAGGTGGTTAGGTAGGTAACTAAAAGGATGGAAAAGGCCCTGAGATATCACAAGTGTAGGACATGCAGAAAGCCCTAAGAGGGATAGTTTCTTTAAAGGGAAGAGAGAAGGTATTAAAACTTAGGAATTTGGAGAGGGGGTTGCTCTGTGGGGCTGAAACTCAGATGTTGCAGGAGAACTGGCCGGTTGGTGCTGCTGTGACTCCCAGGCGGTGCAATGAAGCTGGTTCTACAGGTGCTGGGAAAACAAACAGCAAACTAAATGTAGGTGTCGCCGTGGAAAGCCAGGCAGACCTGACCGCAGACGGTTTTTGGTAATTTATTGACCTATCTCCATATCTGTAGCTGCTGTAATGAGGAAGTGTTACTGGGGTGATCATCCTGGGAACCCCCAGCATACGGGAAGCCCAGTGAGGCAGAAGGAAACAGAAAGGAAGGAACAAGTCCCTTCTTCCTCCCCCAGCTCTGTCGTTTCCCTCTGTCACCCCCTAGTGGCAAAACCTGACACGGAGCCGCTGGCAAAGCCATCCCGTGGTTTGCAGAGCACCCTCAAGGCATCACAAAGCTAGGTAGGGAGGGCGGGTGTGAAGCTGGGAGACAAGAACTTAACAGCTGGCACAAAGAGGGACTTATTCGGAAACCCGCAGCTTCCAGAAGGGCCATCTTTAAGCCAGCGGAGCCTGCCCGCACCATCCTTTACGTTCAGTCCCGTAATTCCATTGTCTCTTCATGAGTTTTGAGTCAGAGTTGGGTTCAGGTTTTAGTTGTTACTTATGAGCTGTGTGACTATAAGCAAGCTGTTTAACTGCATTATCCACCTACCTGTTTATTTACTTATTTAGTAAAAACACCTGATTAAGATATGATTGACCTACAAAAAGTTGTACATATTTAATGTACATAATTTGATGAGTTTGGAGACAAGTACATATGCGTGAAACCATCACTACAATCAATGCCATAAACATACCTATCACTTCCACAGTTTCCTCCTGCCCTCTTTTTTGTGTGATAAGGACACTTAATATCTATCCTTTTAGCAAATCTTTATGTATACAATACTGGATTGTTAACTATAGACACTATGAGGCACAGTAGAGCTGTAAGACTTACTTATCTGGCATAATTAAAACTTTGTAGCCTTTGACTATCACCTCCCTATTTCCCGCAGCCCCAAGCCCCTGGTAACCACCATTCTATTCTCTGCTTCTGTGTGTTTGACTATTTCAGATTCCTTACTTAAATGGGATGGTGTAGTATTTGTTCTTCTGTGTATGGCTTATTTAACTTAGCACAGTGTCCTCTAGGTTCATCCATGTTGCTGCAAATGGCAGGATTTCCTTCTTTTGTAAGGCTGACTACTATTGCATTGTATGCAAAGACTACATTTTCTTTACCCGTGGTCCGCAGATGGATGCTGAGGTTGCTTTCACGCCGTGGCTATTGTGACTAATGCTGCAGCGAGCATGGGAGTGCAGATATCTACCTGATTGCAATTCATTTAGTCTCCTGTAGGCTTAATTTACTCATCGACAAAACCAAGACAAAAATATTTCACAGGACTGATTTAAGTATTAAATGAAAGTAGGTCCATGTGACGTTTACTTGGCTTGTGGTACAGCAGATGACAATGGGCAAGGGAAGGAAAACAAGAGAAGAAAAGTAAGCATGGGAGGAAATATCCATAGTTCCTATAATCCTTTCTTTCTGACTGATGGCAAGGCTGTAGTTCATATGTATAACTCCCTTCTCCCACTACCCATTTGGTATTTTCTTTGCCCTCAGCCAGGACCTCAGCTGGCTGGGGTTCTTTACCCTCTGAGGGTGATTTAAATCATTTCTGAGAGATCTGAGTCCACAGTGGTGTACCGTCTTTTTCAGGTTATCAGTAAATGTGTTAAAGTAGTATATGTTGACTTCAAAAGCCCCCCAAAAAAGCCCACCCAAAACTGTGCTTTTCTAAGTGGAGATAGTTCATAGTGCAACAATATTTCTTTCACCTTGGGAATGAAATCTCAACAGGTTCTAGACAATTTGAGTCCAAGAAACTTCGCTGAGGTTGTAAAGTCCTTAATTTTTGTGGGGTTTCTCTCCTAACCTGGAGTCCACATATGTTTTACTAAGACAATTAGCATGATGTCATCAATGTAGGGTACTGATAGGATGTTGTGTGGTGTGTCAAGGTTATTAAGATCTCTCCTGAGTACATTATAACAGAGGGCAGAGGAGCTGACATAGCCCTGAGGCAACACTTGGAAAGTTACTGTTAGTCACACCAGGTAAAGGCAAACTACTTCTCATGGTCCTTGCAAACCGATATGGAAAAAAAGGCATTTTTCAGTTAAAGGCTGCATACCAGGTGCCGGGGCTGTGCTGCTTTGTTTCATTAAAGATACTCCATCTGGAACATCAGTTTCAATTGGGGCTGCTACCTAAATTAGTTAAAAAAAAATAATAATAATTATTCTGTTACTCTCTAAGATCTGTCTACTCTTTCCACAGGACGAGCAAGTACATAAGTGGAGAGATGGTAGATATCACCACCTGGCTTTATTCAAGCCTCTGATCATGGCGCTCGATTTCCAAATTTCCCCATGGAGATAGTACCATTTTTGGTTTACTACTCATGTGACAAGGAGACCTTCCTTGGCCCTCCCTACCGTATGAGCTTTGCTAATGTGGAATTCTGCCAATTGTCAAGCATGAGTATTCCAATTCTATATCCACAAATCGGGGAATTGATCTCTGGACCGACTGGGTCTACTGGGATTAAAATGTGGGCTAAGACTTTAACTTTGACCTGGCCACCATAAGCCACCACTTTCATTAGTGGGCTGAAGTAACATTTAGGGTCTCTAGGAATTCATGTCAACACAGTGTCTAATACTCACTGTGGTAGGCAGAACTCTTGTTCCCAGGAACTCTGAGGCCTGGTTTCACACCTATGAGTACATTACAGAACAAAAGGGACTGTGTAGATGTAATTAAGGTTACTAATTAGTTGACTTTAAAATAGAGTATTCTGGATTATCCAGGTGGTCTGAGAGACAATAACTTAACACAAAGAGGGACTTATTCTGAAGCCCACAGTTTCCAAAAAAGCCATCTTTAAACCTGCTGAACTACCCCACTCTTATTCTTTATATCTAGTTCCTTAATTTCATTTTCTGTGAGTTTTGGAGTCAGAACTGGGTCCAGACTTCAGTTTTTTTAAGCTTCACTTAGATTTATTTTCCTCGTGTACAATCCAGGATAACAAAGTCTAGTTCATAGGACTGATACAAGTGTTACATGAAGTGAAATTCACATGAAATGTGTTTACCATGTGGCACAGCATATGGTCACATAGGCCCCCATCTTTCCCCTTCAGGTGTGTCTTCCCCATCACTCTCCCTCCTTTTCTGCCCCTCGTTTCTTGTCTTTTCCGTTGTGTCCTTTTAATGTTTTTTCCCCTCCTCTATTTTGTGCTTTTTTCTTACTTTTTCCCCTCCATCCTTTATTACCTAAATCTACCCCCCCATATTTTCTCCTATCCTTTTTTGTTATCTATCTAACTCATATTATCAATGACCCTCAATAAAAAAATGCTCCCCACTTTTGCTTAGAATTTGTAATTTGCAGTTGAGGTCCTTTTTCATCATTGAAGTGTTTATGCATCTGAAATCCTCTCAGGTGTCATATATAGAAAGTTTCCATTTTGCATAGCGTAGCAGTTAGGAATGTTTTAGATTTCCAGTTTTGGGAAAGCCAACAAATATCGACTTGATCAAAAAACTTATTCTTTTCTCAGGTAGGTAGGTGCTAGCATTGGTTTACAGGCTCAACTGTGTCAGGATCAGCGGCCCTTCCATTCTCTTGCATTTTGTAGCTCCAGGAACCATATCTGTGTTTAAAGTTCGAGGGAAAGTCGGGGTGAAGAGGAAGTGGGAGCACCAGCAATGCGTGCTCCTTTTAATAAAGGAACGCTTTCTCAGAAACTCACAGCTGGCTTCTGTTTAGCTTTCATAGGCCAGTCCTATGTCTCTCTACTTCTGTAATTTATTTTTCATACTATAGGCATCTGCAGGGCACGGTAGGCAGGACACGCTGGCAACTTTTTATTGCCTCTATGGTTTTGCTCTTTGCAGAATATCATACAGTTGGAATCACCATATGTAGTCCTTTCAGATTGGCTTCTTACATTAAGCAACAGGCATTTAAGATTCTTCCATGTCCTTTTGTGGTTTGATGAATCATTTCCTTTCATCACGCAATAGTACCCTATTGAATAGATGTACCAAAGTTTGTTTATCTATTTACCTATTGAGAGGTATTTATGTTGCTGCTGATTTTTGGCAATTATGAATGAAGCTACTATAAACATTCAAGTGCAGGCTTTTGGATGGACGTAAGTTTTCAACTTTTGGGGGTAAATACTGAATAGTACAGTCGCTGCATTGTATGGTAAGCCTGTGATTAGCTTCGTAAGAAACAGCTCAACTGTCTTCCAAAGTGACTGTACCGTTTTGCTTTCCCACCATCAGTGACTGAGAGTTCCTGTTGCTGCACCAACATTTTGCTAGCATTTGGTGTTGTCTTTGCTTTGGATTTTAGCCATTATAATAGGTGTGTAGATTGACCTTTTTTTAACTCACTAATTCCATTCCATTTAGAATGATCTTCAAGGCCCACTTCAAAGACTACCTCCCTTGTGAAGTCATCCCTAGTGCTGCCCCCAGCACAGCCCTCGCTGGTCCTGAGGTGCTCTCTTTCTTTTTGAAATCCTCTTTCTGTTCCTTCTGTCTTCTTCGCAGTTTACGTAACTAAGATACTATCTCCACAGCAGAGTCCATCCAGAGCTCCTGCACAATGTCTGAGGGTTCCTGGGCCATTACTGTCTTGTCACCCCCCAACCCCCGCTCTGTCTGGCTCTTGGCCTGTCTTCATCTTCCCTTGAGTCAACCAAGACATGAAACTCAGCTCCTCCTTTCGCAGGAAAGCCGACCATCCCAAAGACTGTGTGAGTGACAGCTTAATGCGGAGGGATCAGAGAGAAATACTCATGACCTCCTGACTAGGTCTCTCCTTTTTTCTCCTCACTCTCTTTCTGCAGGAAGAAATATTTCTCTTTTTTGTCCATGTGTAATTGTTTAACATCCTTTTTTTTTTTAAGCTTTTGGGGTTGCCAACATGCATGTCCCACATGGGTGAACTTATTGTAAGGTGAAATATCTAGACATGTTGGTCACAAAAGCATCTGTCCCTCAGGTAGAGGGAGTTTTTTTCCTACCAACTGCTAAGAAAATACAATTTATCTCATCACATTGTATGTAGTTCTTTTCTTTTCTTTTTTTAAATATATCTTTATTGATTTCAGAGAGAGGAAGGGAGAGGGAGAGAGAGAGAGAAACATCAATGATGAGAGTCATTGATCGGCTGCCTCCTGCACGCCCCCTGCTGGGGATTGAGTCCGCAGCCCGGGCATGTGCCCTGACCAGGAATCGAACCGAGATCTCCTGGATCCTAGGTCGATGCTCAACCGCTGAGCCACGCCCGGCCGGGCTGTATGTAGCTATTTTCACACATGTTCTTTTTCTTTCTGGATAGTAAGGTCCTCAAGAATAAGGCTTAATTCTTCATCTTTCTAATTTACGTGATCCCTGTTTTAGAAGTGGTCAATAAATTTTTATTGAATGAATACACTATATGGCTTCAGTTTCTTTTAAAAAGAAACAAGTGTATTTCTTACAAGTCGGCATTCTTGAACTATAAGCAGTTAACCCATTTTATGTACAAGTAGAGACACTGACCAGGATTTCGTTGCCTAGTATATAACATTTATTAAGAAATGACAGAAGACACTGAATCACAGATATAATTAAATAGCCAACAGGAAAGATCATTATGATCCCCCCCAAAAGGGATAGAATCAGATGTTGAAATATGGAAAAGACTAGTCTACTTCTTAGAAGCTGAATGCTGGTTGAAGAGCTTTCATTCTCTCTGGTGACATCTGAGGAATGTCACTTGGCTATACATGGATGCCTCTAATGTTGGAAAATTTTTTAGGTAAACAGAAGCTAAAAATAGATCACAGTGCAGGAGAAAATAAGTCTTGTGGACAGTTCTCAATGATGAAATCCACAATATGGCAGTAATTTCCAACCCTGCTGGAAAATCAGGAGTAGTATATCCAAAGCAATTTGATGATCAGCAGGGGGGCTCACAGCATTTCTGGGACTGAAGTGGAGAGTCAAGGTGTTCATTGTAGAGTGGAATCAGAGAGAACTCATCTGCTTGGTAGCCCCCATCACAGAAACCCAAATAGAAGTCTAATAACTTGTTAGTGGTTCAGGGGTTGTTGAGGAGATAGATTGTTCAGATACCATGTCCTGAGCAATTGAAAATCAGCAAACTGGCATTTAGCAGGTGGGCTCACAGCAGTAGCAGCAGCAGGCTGGGCGGCAGCAGGACTGTCCACAGTAGGATGGGCGGCAGCAGGAGGCCTGGGCATGGTGCAGCTGGCAGCAGGTTGGGGGGGTGCAGCTCACCACACAGCAGGGGGGCACGCAGGTGTCCTCCACGCGGCAGTCAGGGCGGCACCACCTGGTGCGGCAGCTCACGCCTCCACAGCAGCCACCCTGGCCACAGCCAGTGCCACAGCAGGTCCCACAGCCTGTCCCGCAGCTGGTCCCACAGCAGCTGGTCGGGCAGCAGGTTGGCTGGCAGCAGCTGGGCTGGCAGCAGCTGGAGCCACAGTTCCCAGCAGTGGAGCAGCTGGGAAATCCACAGAAGCTAGTTTGACAGCAGGCCATGGTGTCAGGAGTTGGGTTGCTTGGCAGAGTTTGGGTGGTAGGAACTATGTCGGGCCTTTTATATACTCTGGCCAGCTGCTATTTATACAATTCTTAAGATACCTTCCTTGTTTTTGTTTAAATTCGTTCCTCAGTGAGCCTCTGATTGGCTTATATTGAAAAATGTATGACACATTCTGAGCAACAGTTTAGAAATTACTTTGTTTTATAGTGTCATTTGGACTCCTCATATCAGTCTTCTGCTCTTTGGAATAGGTTTGTGGTTTTCCATGTTCAAAGAGTCCTCCTATTTTTGTCCATGTCAACACATATGCTTTATAGAGGCATTTATTCCACATGACACTGTCCAGACCTCCCAGGCTAAGGATAATTGTGCGCTTTTTTTTAAACTATTATTTTTCCTTCTGGATATATAGACTAAATACTCTAGGACATCAGGACATCCACTGAACTGAAAGAGTACCTTCTGCCATGTATAATTCCCAAGTTATTTACTCCGACATCATGATATCAAATTCCCATTATAGTTCCTTTATTTCAACCAATTTGAAATGTGTAAATGTTACTTGTGTTTCAGGCAAAAAATCCTTTTTTGTGAACCAAATGAGATAGTATATATGAAAGTATCTAGCAGAGTGCTTAACTTCTGGTAGTACCTGAATGTTGACTAAATATGATTTTGAATGGGTGGCATAAAAGGCATGATTCCTGGATGCCTGTACCACTTAATAATGATTTAAGTAGAACTTTCAAGCTGAGCACCTCTCATGAAGGAGTCATTACTGTCAAAAGAGACCAGGAAATGCTGAATTTTTTTTCTGTGCTTGGTACTTGAACCAAGGCTCAGGAAAAACATTTGGGAGTTATGACATTTTGAAGAATACACTGCCTTTTACTTTATTCTGCTACTAATTAGATGATAGAGGTATGTGCTGGGAGCTTGTAAATAACTCAGCAAAGGCTTGTCTTAAAGTATCTGATATCTTGTCATGTTGTATTTTGTATATTGCTCTCAAATACCTAAGAATAATTGAAAAATTAATGGGTAAATGGTATTTTTGGTCTAGATTTGTGCTGACTTCTTTATTTTATTTTATTTTTCTCCTCGCCTGAGGATATTTTTTCCATTGCTTTTTCAGAGAGTGGAAAGGGGGGGGTAGAGAGAAAGAGACAGAAACATTGATGTGAGAAAAAAACATCGATTGGTTGCTTCCTGCACGTTTTCCAACCTGGGCCCAGGATTGAGCTCTGCAACCATAATATGTGCTCTGGACCAGAATCAAACCCAGGACCTTTCAGTCTGCAGGCCGACACTCTAACCACTGAGCCGAACTGGGTAGGGCTATGCTAACTTCTTAAGAGAACATCTTTCAAATTGGATTGCAAAATGCAAAATATATAGTTTCATATTTCTAATGCATTTGTCTGACAAATGGCGATGGAACTCATTGGGCATCTACATAGCTGTCTATTCTAATTCCATTTAGACCAATGATACACCTTATACATACTTATAATAAATGGAGGGGAGTACTGGGAGTTGAAGCTTAGAGATCAATTTGGGGATCAGTAGGAAGACTATAATAGGCTAAGGCATAGGAATTAAAACCTAAATGCTCTTGGAAAATAGTGTCTGATAGACAGTACCTGGTACATATTTTAAAATCCATTTAGTCATTAATACAATTTCTTTAGGTACTGGGCATGCATGAAGGAGAACATCTAGTATATTAAAGGGAAGGAGATTAAAAATGATAGAAGCACATCTAGGTAGAAATCCCCTAGCTTTGATCAACCTGAAAATTTTAGCTGAAATTGGCCTTATTGGTTTAGACCTAATCATAATAGATTGGAGCATGTAAGTATTTGAATAACTAAAAACATTATTTAATGCATGGAACATTTCATCAGCTGTGGATGGAAGCAGAATATATCTATATTTAATCTTTCTGGTTTAGACTTTATGCCTTAGAGTGCAAATTCAGTTTCTTGAATTTCGGCTAAAGGTGGACAAGCTAAATGATAGAAGGAAGAAAATGAATCAGTTTGCTTAACACATTTAAACATTTTATTTGAAATTTACAGAGGATATTCAAGGAGAAAGCAGACCTGAAAATGTATGGGGATCAAGAGGTAGGGAGGAGAACAGAGCCATCACTCGTTTGGCCCTCTGATTGATACACATTTTCAGTGGGCTAATTCAGCAACTCAGGAGGGCCCTCAGACTTATTTCTCAGCGGCTTAGAAACATCCTGATACTTAGCATCCAAGTAAAGTCCACACTTCTTCAGAGATCAAGGCAGTTTTCCTGTGCTTCCCTTTTCATTCTTGAAGTAATCAGCAACCTCCCTTTTAGCAGGTGGGCTCACAGCAGTAGCAGCAGCAGGCTGGGCGGCAGCAGGACTGTCCACAGTAGGATGGGCGGCAGCAGGAGGCCTGGGCATGGTGCAGCTGGCAGCAGGTTGGGGGGGTGCAGCTCACCACACAGCAGGGGGGCACGCAGGTGTCCTCCACGCGGCAGTCAGGGCGGCACCACCTGGTGCGGCAGCTCACGCCTCCACAGCAGCCACCCTGGCCACAGCCAGTGCCACAGCAGCTGGTCTGGCAGCAGGTTGGCTGGCAGCAGCTGGTCTGGCAGCAGGTGGGCTGGCAGCACGTTGGCTGGCAGCAGCTGGAGCCACAGGGCCCACAGGAACAGCTGGGAAATCCACAGAAGCTAGTTTGACAGCAGGCCATGGTATCAGGAGTTGAGTTGAGAGGTGTGTTGTTAGGAGATGTTTTTGAGTTTTGGCTGCACCTTCTACATCTGGCCTTTTATATAGTCCCTTGAGACACCTAATTCCCTAAAATTTAGCATATTTCCTTGACACTATTTGCAGACTCAGTCTCTGATTGGCTAATACCTGAGTTGTTTAGAAAGTTATAAATAGCATTTCAATGGCCTGTTTTGGTCATTGCTCAATTAAGTCTCATTATGTTTCGTCTTTGCCCCGTGGATCAATTGAAGGCTCATTTTGGAAGCCAATCATGGCAGCTCCTCTTTATGTTAGTCACATGAGAGACAAAACTTGAGCCAACCACTGCCCTGGCTTGCTTTGTCGAACCTGTCCTTTGATAACCTTTAGGCAGAGTTTGTTTAAACTGAACGTATCCTTATAGGTGGTCACTCAATTAGGACCATGATTTCATAAACAAGTTGTCTAGACTTGGAATAACTAACAGTAGTGTCATCGTGAGTGCTCACTTGATTCATCAACATAGAAATATGCCTCTCTGTGGTCAGCGCGCACGAGTTATAGGGTCCCCAGGGCTCTCGAGGGCATTTGTCTTTGTTGTCATTGTACATATTCCCAACTGAGACTCTTGATGACTTTAGCTTGTAGGCTGTTTTCTGACTGTACTAAGTAAAAATGTATGCTAGCAGTGAACACACATTTTAACAAGTAAAACAGTACAAAGGCATACATACACATATATCTTCTAATTCAGTAAAGTTGGGGTCTCCTATATATATTTATTTTTAAACAATTTAATTGTAGTAAAAGCCACATAAAATTTACGATCTTAACCATTTTTAAGAGTACAGCTCACCTAGTATTAAGTAAATTCACATTGTGAATCCTTTTTATTTGCAAAGCAGAAACCCTATATCCATTAAACAGCTTTCCCATTCTCCCCTCCCCAAACCCTTGGCAACCACCATTCTACTTTGTGTCTTGATGAACTTCACCACTCTTAATACCTCATACAAGTAGAATCATACAATATTTGTCTTTTTGTGACGGGCTTATTTCACTTAGCATAATATTCTTAAGAGTTATCCATGTTTTAGAATGTGTCAGAATTTCCTTTCTTTCTAAAATTTTATTGTTGACACTATTACAGATGTCCCCTATTCACTCCTGCTTTGCCTACCTCCACCCAGCCCCACCAGCCTTCACCACACTGTTGTCTGTGTCCTTGGGCTACGTATATGTCCTTTGGCGAATCTTTTCACCTTTTTTCATCCAGTCCTGCCCGCCCCCACCCCCTCTGCCATCTGGGATATTCCTTTGTATGTATGCACTATAATTTGTTTATCCATTCATTCATCAACCCACCCTTGTTTTGTTTTCACCTTTGGCTATGTGATTAGTGCTGCTTTTAGTTTGCAAACTGGCCGACATACCCAAAGGGCAAGGAGAGACCAAAGAAAGAGGCAGACCCTTCGGTATTGTTAGGTGGCAGGTTTAAAAAGCAACAAACAACCAGTGCTGGTGAGGGTGTGGAGAAAAGGCCACCCTGGTACACTGCTGGTGGGAATGCAGACACCTCTAGGCCTAAAGCTGTGGCATTGCTCCACCAGATCATTCGTTCCTTAAGGGCACCATCTGCCCGTCTGGCTCACCTCGGTTTCCTAGATAGGACCTTCCGCGCCATCTGCGTGTAGTCCCTCGGTATGTGCTTGTTGAGTTAAAGAAGGAATGAATGGTTAGCAGTGTATGGTAATGAAAACATCCAAATCTGCCTCCTACCAAAGTCACTGTCCATTTGTTTTTCTCAGCTGGAGCTGTTAGGTAGTGATACCTGGAAGTGGTCAGTAGTTAGACTCAAAGGAGTAAGGGGACAAATGTGTCTTCATTTCTGTTCTGTTGTTCCAGGCATGTTTTTGAGATTGGATCAGGTCTCTAGTTACTGCGTCGGGGAGATTCTTTGCTTACACCTTACCCATTATTCATGCTTTCTAATTACTTGATTTTTTATTAACCCTTGAATGAATAAAGCATTGTAATTTTAACCAAAGTAATACTCTTTTTTTTATGCTCACCTAAGGATATGTTTATTGACTTTAGAGAGAGAGAAGGAGAAGAGAGAGAGAAAGAGAAAGAGAAACAATTGGTGTGAGAGAGAAGCACCTATCGGTTGCCTCCCATATGCACCCTGACTAGCAGTCGAACCCTCAACCTAGGTATGTGCCCTGACTGAGAATCGAACCCGCAACCTTTTGGTGTACAGGATGATGCTCCAACCCACTGAGCCACCCGGCCAGAGCCAAAGTAGTATTCTTTTTTTTTTTTTTTTTTAAATATATCTTTATTGATTTCAGAGAGAAGAAGGGAGAGAGAGGAAGGGAGGGAGAGAGAGAGAGACAGAAACATCAATGATGAGAGTCATTGATCGGCTGCCTTCTGCACACGCCCTGCTAGGGATCAAGCCTGCAGCCCGGGCATGTGTCCTGATGGGGAATCAAATCTTGATGTCCTGGATCCTAGGTCGATGCTCAACCCCTGAGCCATGCCAGCTGGGCCAAAGTAATATTCTTAATAAAAAAGAATACCTTCAGTTTTGTTCAGTTCTAATGCCAAGAAACCGGGAATTAATCCTGATCCTTTCCCCAAAAACACCCAAATTTGTGAAGTATTCTGTGATACTTGTGTTTAAATGTGTATAAATTCATCATATATGTGTATTTTATGTAAATGCATGTATATGTATAATAAATATATAGTTCTGTTAAGTATACATTTTAAGCCAAAGTACTTACGTTGATTCTAA
Source organism: Miniopterus schreibersii (assembly GCF_964146895.1). Lineage (NCBI taxonomy): Eukaryota > Metazoa > Chordata > Mammalia > Chiroptera > Miniopteridae > Miniopterus > Miniopterus schreibersii. The sequence goes on from NC_138116.1 coordinate 22,124,429, forward strand.
AAACAGAGCAAAATCTTTGTTATCCTCACTTTCAGTTTAGAAACTGGGGAAGAAAAGTTTTTGAAGTAAAAATCTACATCTAATTCAAAGCATATTTCCTCAGAGAGGCTTCCCAACTTGTAGTTCTGTTGGTTTACTCTGCAAGACCATGTGCACATGGCACTGAGCATACACTACCAGTGTTTGAAGATTACACAAAAGAGCATCCCTCTAACAGATATGGAAAAGTAACTCATATCCTGGTGCTGGATTCAGAGGTCCTGACTTCTGTAGCTCTCTGGTTGTGAAAGCACTGTGTGAGGTCAGGATATGGTCACAGAGTGGTGCCATCTCTGAGGCCCTTGAACTGCCTTCGCTGGATCTTTTTATGGGGATTAACCTCCATTGGATCTGATCAAATTTCCTAACAGTGTGTAGGAAGAGCAGTGTGCAATAGCAAAACCAAATTAAAATATGTTGCATGATTTTCTATGAAATAAACATCATGAGCACACTCAATGAAGAAAAAGAGATATGTATGCTGCACCAGGTAGATATAGTTTATTAGACCTTGGTATAGCATTCCTCTTTTATGAGAAGTGCAGTTTGCAGGATGGTGGAGTATAGGAGGTGAACATATCTGAGAAGTACAGATAGTCCTTCCACAGCCTTGGCAGCACTGAGGCCTGGAGCGTGGGATTGTGTACTTGCTGAAGGTCAATCGCAACGCAAATTGGTTTTCCCATTTCTTGAGAGTTAAATTTGTATTTTGGTTGCCTCAGTGGGGAGACCAAGGTCTGTGAGGGAGATAGGTCTGTGAGGCTCAAGTATCTGGTAGCCCCACAACGAAAGCCAAATAAAAGTTCGAGAACTTGATCCGGGGGTGTTGAAGAGATAATTAGCTCATGGATTGAGTTGGAAGTTGAAACTTCAAGTTGAAAATCAGCAACTTGGCTTTTTAGCAGGTGGGCTCACAGCAGTAGCAGCAGCAGGCTGGGCGGCAGCAGGACTGTCCACAGTAGGATGGGCGGCAGCAGGAGGCCTGGGCATGGTGCAGCTGGCAGCAGGTTGGGGGGGTGCAGCTCACCACACAGCAGGGGGGCACGCAGGTGTCCTCCACGCGGCAGTCAGGGCGGCACCACCTGGTGCGGCAGCTCACGCCTCCACAGCAGCCACCCTGGCCACAGCCAGTGCCACAGCAGGTCCCACAGCCTGCCCCGCAGCCGGTCCCACAGCAGCTGGTCTGGCAGCAGGTTGGCTGGCAGCAGCTGGGCTGGCAGCAGCTGGGCTGGCAGCAGCTGGAGCCACAGGGCCCACAGGAACAGCTGGGAAATCCACAGAAGCTAGTTTGACAGCAGGCCATGGTGTCAGGAGTTGGATTGAGAGTTGGGTTCCTTGGAGAAATTTTTTAGTTTTGGCGAAGACTTCCACAATGGGCCTTTTATAAGCCTTGGCCAGCTATTATTTACATAATTCCCAAAGTCTCTTCCTTGTTTGTGTTTAAATAACTTGTTTCTAAATTATAATTGCCCTGTCCCTGAGTTATTTGTTCAACCTTCTGAAAGCTTTAAAAGTTGCTTTTATTTGGTCTTCAATTAGGATTCTTTACCGGCCAAGTAGTCATTAGCGTTCAGAGTATGTAAGCCCTAATTTCCCATATTTGTTACAATTTGCCCATTGCCCAAAGAATAATTGACTGATACCTCACCTTTGAGTGTCCGTATTACTCAATGTTGACCCTAATAATTGAGCTCCTGGGTTTCACACGGCAGTTTAATTCTCAGCAATGTGGCCTCCAATGTTGACAGCTGCCCCTCCTCTACTCTTTCTTTTCTTCACTTTGCCAGGGAAGCAAAGTGACTCAGCTGCCCAGAATGGAGTGGTTTCATTCGGGGCTGGGAACTATGGATGTTCCCATTTATGAAGCACTTATGTGTCCAAACAGTTCTGAGTACTTTGCTTGCATCAATGCATTTAATTTTCACAGCAATCCTATGGGGTAGGTATCATTGCTATTCCATCGTCTATATGAGGACACTGAGCCACAAACATTTAAGTCATTCACCCAAGTTCACACTAACAAATGGTGAATCTGAAATGTGAACCCATGCCATCTGAGTCTAGACTGAACCCTTTAAACCATTACAGTCAGTTCCCTCTTTTCCATGTAAGCAGGTGCTCTAGGGAAAATCAAAGAAAATTTGCCCTCTTTCTTACAGACTTTTGGAGAATAGAGGGAGGAAAGATGGAGTTGAGGGTGGGTAATAACATTGGTGATTATAGATTTCTCTGGAGATTTTATTTTTTTAAAAGCTATATAATAAGTATATTTCAAGAAAATCTTAAGTGCTGAACAAATTAACCTACTTGACTTGTGACTTCATCCAGTCTTTGATTTTAGGATACTCTATAGATTTAAATGTTCTTTTCTTAAAATGGAGATACAATTGACATGTAGCATTGTATTAGCGGTGTTTTTAGATTAAAAAAATTTTTTTAAATGTTTTTATTGATTTCAGAGAGAGGAAGAGAGAGGGAAAGAGAGAAAGAAATATCAGTGATGAGAGAGAGTCATTGATCGGCTGCCTCCTGCAAGCCCCCTACTGGGGATCCAGCACGCAACCCAGGCATGTGCCCTGACCAGGAATTGAACCGAGATCTCCTGGTTCCTGGGTGAACGCTCAACCACTGAGCCATGCTGGCTGGGCTAGCAGTGTATTAGTTTTAAGTGTACAACATAAAGTGCACTCAGGTGTGCCACCACCACACTTCTCTCCAGTTTCAGCACCCCAGAGCACTGCCCAATAACCTCTCAGTAATCACCCCTCATTCCCATCCACCTTGAGCTGTTGGCTCACCGCTTTGATTTTAAGACCCCAGTGATTTCATTTGTTTTTAACAGAAGCTCCATTACGTATCTTTCATTTCATTGTTTCATTCTAGAACTCTCTCTGGCGATCAGAATAAAAATGGGGATCGTGTATGCCAACACCACATTGGTTTAAATCCATCCCTGTAATGGACATTTATTTTCTACTTCACAGTACATGAGAGAATTGTATAGCTATTATAAAAACTTCAGTTGAAATTCCCTTTAGTCATCTTGTGAAACATATTTTGAGGAACACTGGCGTTATAGGATGTTAGCTGGTGACAAGTGAATAGAGGTTAAATCAGCCTGGGAGTGATGGTGATAGAGGTTGCTTTTTGCAGGACATCTCAGCCACTTTAATATTCTAATGTGCTTTTTATATATGAAATGGTAACACATACAATAGTTGACCATTGGCTGTCTTTTCTTTTTTGGGCATCTAAACGGATTCATTGTCACCTGTTTAGGAAATGACTTACTACCCTATGCCTGGAAGGGACATTATAAGTAGTAAAACTCCATTCTCTCATTTTCCAGGTTAGACACAGATACCCAGGCAGGTGAAGGGATTGCTCAAGAATTCATAGATTGTTAGTTACAGGGTGGGATCTGGAACTCAGGATGCCTTTACATCTTATGTATTATTGTAAAATCTTGTGTTTACTGTCTTTCCAATTATGCATTACCCCCTTTATACCCTTGCTGATAGAAAGAATTGTACACAGAACCATATATGAATGAAATGAATCGATTTGGCAGTGTTTTCAAGAAGCTAAATGTCATAAAATTCCTTTTTGTAAAATTGACCTTCTGCAACACCTAGCGGCCCAGGGGTGGGGAACATCCCGCCCAAGGACCGTATATGGCCCCCGAAATCATTTGGTCTGGCCCTACCAAGGCCTCACCAAAGAGAAGCAGTTCCAGCCATCACATTAGGGGTGAGTTAATTAAATGTTTGACCAAATATAGCAGGCTAACTTTTTAGTTGATAATTTTGTATGGCCTGGGAATGATGTCATAAATATCCAAATGGCCCTTGGCAGACAAAAGGTTCCCCACCCCTATCAATTGCACATTTGAGGACCTTAAGAAATAGTTCATAAATACTGATGTATTCTTTTAATCATATATTTTGGCTGCAGAATATTGGACCATTTAATACAAAACAAAGGAAATCCACCTTTTAAAAGACCATTATTAAAAGGCACAATAATGAAAAACCATAGTGCTACGGCACATTTATCGAGATTTTGAAAAATCCCAGTACCCTAGTGTTAATAACAAGTTCCAAAGAAAAGAACTATTCAACAATGACCTCATCACTGAAGAATGAAAAATTTTATTAAATCCCAAACCCAATGACCGGTTGAAATATTTCAGGTAATATTTACAGTAATATATTATGCACTCTTTTCACATTGTAGGACTTCTGTTGATATGCAGGTCTATGAAATATTTTTGGTCTTCTACTATAAATTCATTTACATCTTAGGAAAATTATATAGCCATGTGACAAAAGGTCGCAAGCTGAGTTATGGGTATTGGAACTCAGAAGTTTGTTGGAACTCTACATTGGTTAATTTGGATGTGCCATTTTCTTAGGATTCCCATCAGAAGAGGTTTTCAACAGGTGGGCTCACAGCAGTAGCAGCAGCAGGCTGGGCGGCAGCAGGACTGTCCACAGTAGGATGGGCGGCAGCAGGAGGCCTGGGCATGGTGCAGCTGGCAGCAGGTTGGGGGGGTGCAGCTCACCACACAGCAGGGGGGCACGCAGGTGTCCTCCACGCGGCAGTCAGGGCGGCACCACCTGGTGCGGCAGCTCACGCCTCCACAGCAGCCACCCTGGCCACAGCCAGTGCCACAGCAGGTCCCACAGCCTGCCCCGCAGCCGGTCCCACAGCAGCTGGTCTGGCAGCAGGTTGGCTGGCAGCAGCTGGGCTGGCAGCAGCTGGGCTGGCAGCAGCTGGAGCCACAGGGCCCACAGGAACAGCTGGGAAATCCACAGAAGCTAGTTTGACAGCAGGCCATGGTGTCAAGAGTTGGATTGAGAGTTGGGTTGCTTGGAGGAGTTTCTGAGTTAGGGCTGCTTGTTCCACTTGGGCCTTTTATAGGCCTTGGCCAGTTTCTGTGTGGTGGACAGCATTTTTATCTTGTTACTCTTTAAACAAGCTTTCTCTGGGCCCTCTTATTATTATTCAAATACTGAGTTATTTTAAATATATGTCCAAATTGGTTTTTCCTTATTGCTCAGCTAGTAGTACTCACCAAACATGTTCGGTAGTCCTTGGTGGAATTGTTGATCTTTTGTTTCCAAACAATGCTGTAATCGTTACCTGACAAAGTGACTCTCATTCCTGAGGGGATGAGATTTTGGGGTCCATAGTCACCAAAACTCAAGTCTTCAGGAAAAAAAATTAATCATTGACTGTTGTTGCTAACCATTGCCTTTATGCAAGGCTCTTCATACTTTTTTAGATTAATAAAATTATATTCTCTACAATCACCCAGATGGAAGCTCTGATAAACTTCATATTCATAGAAATTTACAAATCTTTCTAGAAATCAGATCTCTCCAATTTCTATGCTCTCTCCTGAACTTTACACATTCAGCCTTGAGGAAATATTTATCACTAGGAGGATGTGGAACGAAACCTGTCCCACTCCAGTTTACTATGGATATTTTGTTATCACAAGTTTAAAATAAGGGCTAAAATTCATATCCAGTAATTAGGAAAAAGATCACAAAAACTTTTAAGTGTAACTTATATTTCTATGAAACATGAAAATCACTGTTGCACAGATGATCAGGGCAGTATTGGTTTCTCAAAGGTGGGAGTCATTTCAGTTTATGTCATTTTATGTAACTGCACCTTGTATCTTATGTAAGGACATCAGACCAAAGAGCACAACCATTTAATTGACAAAGGAGAACCAATAGAAGAAAAAGCAGGAACTTGGAAATACTTTTTCTGGATCACAGTGCTTATAAGGCAGGCTAGGAAATGGATGATCAGATATTGTTCAATAAGAGCGAAGAGATTAAAATAAATTTCAGCAAAGTAAAAATGGAAACGATTCCTGGCGGTTGCTAAAAGAAAATAGGTGATTTTCCACTTTATATTTATGGTTACATGGGGGGAAATGAAAAAACAACAACACACCAGACTTTGTGGCCAAAAGAACATATTATTGCTACCTGGGTAAGCTTATTTCTTCCTTCCAACCATGAAGAGAAGCACGTAGTTAGCTTTTATGAGGCAGAGGTGTTGGTTAGTACAAGAATAGAATTAAAAAGTGATTCATGCTAGTGTCATAAAGCTGTTCATGTCATGTGATAACCATGACTGTAGGTATGAAGGTGAAAAATGGTTAGATGGAATCATTGCATATTGAAGATCAAAACCTTAATAAATCATCTTACCCAACCATTTAATTCTATAGGTACCAAAACTGACATCATTCTTTTTATATATAGCACATGTTTATTAAATCCTATCATGCATGAGGCACTAAAGTGTTATGTAGAAAGCAAGACCTAATCTGTCTGCCCCATATCTTGCTTTAGTACACAAATCAGTATACTATTGATAGGAAGGATCAATCAAGGAAAGGGTCAAATGTAGACCCTTTCAACCCCAAAGTTCTAAAGTGGAACATTGATGTTATGCTATGAATAACTTTTAATTTCCTCTGAGCATCAGTTGATGTTAGAATATGGTTGAGTCTAAGAATGGCTGCATTTTGGAGAGGTTAGTGACTTGCTCCATTCACACAGCCAATACATAGCCAGAAGAGCTGGGTATAAAACTCAATTCTTCACTTCGAAATCTGTTCATTTTATTTTATATGATGCTGTTTTCCAGGATCAGAGTTAGTAAAATTATTTGTCTTCTATTTAAGAAATATTTTATAATAGCTAAAGAATATGAATATTAGTGGAAGGCAGAATACACCATGGAGTGGCGATTTTAAACATACAGTAAATAAGTGTAAGTATGTAAAAATTCTTTCAGGTGCCTACTGACTGGAAGAGTTTCCTCTGGAACTGCAATAAGTCACATTTGCTTCCTAATTGTCTCTTGTTTCTCACATTCAGATTAGTTAATATTCCTTCAGAGTTTCTAGGTCTGCCATGCTCTTTGTGACTTCTTTATTCTATGGCCATCATCTTAGTTCAGCTCTTAATTTGTTTCTGTATAGTCGTTATATCTAGCCTTGGGCCTTCTGTTTTCATAAGCAGCAATCATAGGATTCACTCCAGTGTCCAACTCCTGTCATGCCATTCCCCTGCCTCAAGGCTTTCAAAAGCTCCTTAATGCTTATTGCTTTAAGGGCACACTCATTTGGTTAATATTCAAGCACATAAATTTTCCAAATTTACCTTCCATTATCACTCTACATATACCCAGTGCTCCCAACCAACTGTCCTCTGAACGACCTGTCTGTTCCTTTGTGCATATTGTTTCTATTGTTGAGAATGCCATTTTCCCTCAGATCTGTACCCCCGAAATCTTAACCCTTCTAAAATGCTAGCTTCTCCTTTCAGTATTTGTTCTTCCCAATCAATAGTAACTTCTCTGCTGATACCAAAGAGTGTCTTGTACTTTGATTTTTTTCATATTCTAATTTTTGGTTGAGTTATTGTTAATTTGAATCACCTTCCCGGAAGTTTCTTGAAGAGGAGATAAGTCAATTTTATTTTCTATTATATACCACACTATGTGTAACTTGCAGATGATAGTCAATTAGCACATTTTTGTTACGTTACGTTTTAATGATAAAAATTAGAATGAATAAGTAAAACCAAAGCTGAGTTTGCTAGGCCAAAGAAGAGAAGTTTATTAGAAAACAAACATGCCACAAAGGCCTAAGATCTAAGATGGAAAGAAAGAAGTTGCTACTGTTACAAAGACTTGAGAACAGCCCAAATCTTAATAGATGAGCCTGGATCTTCATGCAACCTCTGGCTAACTTGGGGTCTTAATGGCTCAGGGCTGGAGGTTTGTTGGGTTGAGAAATGGGGGTATGACTTTTTCAGAAGGCTGATTGCTTGCTCTAGATAATCACTGCACTGCTCAGCAGCAGCAGGGGTAGGTCCTGCAGGTGCTGCGGCAGGGGGCGGGCTGGCAGCAGGGGGGCCGGCAGCAGGGGGCCTGCACACAGATGGGCTGGCAGCAGGTGGAGGCCCAGCAGCAGGGGCGGCAGACAATGGCCGTGCAGGATGTGGGGCAGCAGGCGATGGGGCGGCAGCAGCCCTGCTGCAGGCCACAGGGGTCACAGCAGATGGGGCGGCGGCAGGGCTCACAGATGGGGCGCGTGCAGCGGGGCACACAGGTCACAGGGCGGCACACGGTGGTCTGGCAGCAGCAGGGGCGGCAGCAGCAGGGGTCGCGGCAGCAGCAGGGCTGGCAGCAGCAGGGCTGGCAGCAGCCTCCCCCACAGCTTGAGCAGGTGGAGCCACAGCAGGAGCCGGTCATGGTGGTGTCTGGGTCTGGGATGGTTGGACTGGTGAGAGGAGTGGGTGTTCTCAGGTGTGAATGTCTTCCTCCCCGTCTGGGCTCTTTATATACCCTGGCCGGGTGAGGATGACCCCGCTTGTTTCTCTTTTGACCAATTAAGTAGAATTTTGGTTTGACTAATAGTTGCATTGCTCATGGCATACTCATGATCTCATTAAATAACTCTTTTTGTACCCTAAATATGAATATATTCTTGTTGTTTATCATCCAAATCTAAGCACTTACAGTCATTTCAGGCGGTAGCAGCCCCTGATGCTCCTTTTTTAGTAGATAGCACCTGATCAATCCTGACAAAATGGTTCTATAGGAATTGCAATTTTTAAAGGAAATTAAACATAATATAAGGGTTTATAGAACAATGACTAGATCCTTCCTTGCCCCCCAAGAGCTCCTGACAAACCTACATGCTAATCACACAGGTATTAGACATGTCCTTCAGGGTGGACTCCTTGAAACTACATACCACTTGATAAAATGGAATGTATTTATGCCTTAAATAGGACTGCAGCTCATAGACTTGTATGGGAAGCACAAACCTTTATTTTTGTAAACCAAGTAAGTATTGGAATAAAGCATCCAAGACTGCCATCCACTTTTTAAATTTCTTTTCTCCAGTTCATGTTGTGCATGTCTCTCGTCCTTCTGACCACAGAATGCTGATCTGATCTCTGAGACGTGACATTTTTATACTTGTTTTTCTTGTGTGTGTGATAACGAATGATGTCACGAGAAGTTTGTTCTTAATTTACCTGGACACGGTGCTATGACTAAGAAGTGACAAGACAGAGGTTTTTCCACCGGCATTGCAAACATATGCAGCACACTGTGCAGAGGCAACGCTTTGGGAGGCCGCTCAGCTGCTCTGCGATGGCTCCGCTGGAAGTGCGGTGCATGCGTTTCTACGGGAGGTGGAGGCAGAGGCAGCTGAGGAATTCATGGGAACAGCCTCATTGCTTTTCAGCTTTACCCCTCCTGTTATTCTCCAGACAGGGTTTTAGATCACTTCAGGATCTTGCTCATTGTTCGAAAGAATGTGCCTGGGGCGCCAGGAGCTAAAGCTCCCTAAATGGAATTTCAAACATAATTTCAAAACTTTAAAAGGAATGTAAATTGACTAAACAGAGTCACAACTGTGGAAACAGGGGAGGGAGAAATCAAGCACAGTTCTCATCAATGAGGACCTTTGACTCGCTCACATTTTACATTCTTTCTCTTACCCATGGACACACGTGATTTTTTCAAAGCAGTAACCAGAGCCCACATAAAAACCTGTACATTCTACTCTCTCCCCCCCCCCCCAGATTTATTAAGATATAATCGACACATAACATTGAATAAATAAGGTGTGTATTGTGGTGATTTGGCACATATATGTTGCAGAATGTTCACTGCGATAGGGTTAATTAACATATCCTACACCTCACGTAATTACTTTGTTGTTGTTATGGTGGGAACATTAAAGCTCAACTTTCATAGCAACTGTCAAGTATACAATACAGTCTTGTTAACTGTAGTCATCATACTATACATTTAGATCCCCCCCAACTTCCTCATCTTTACAACTGAAAGTTTGTATCCTTTGAGCAACATCTCCCCATTTCTCCTATATCTCAGCCCCCGGCAACCACCTTCCTACGCTGTTTCTATGAGTTCTGTGTTTTTGATGACAGGTATAAGTGAGATCATACAATATCTATCTGTCTCTGTCTGACTTAGTTCACTTAGCCTAATGCCCTAAAGGTCCACCTATGGTTTCAAAAATGGCAGAATTTTCTTCCTTTTTATGGCTGAATAATATTCCACTGTGTGTATATATGTACATGAATAGATACATAGATGTAGATAGATATAGATATATCTCCTACAATTTTTTAATCTATTCATCCGTCATTAGACATTTCGGTTGAGTCCACGTCTTGGCTGTACTAACACGTGAGTGCAGATGCCTCTCTGCTGGACCATGTGGTAGTTCTAGTTCTAATTTTTTAAAGGAACCCGTATGCTTTTCCATAGTGACTGTACCTGTTTCCATTCTCATCAGCCGTGCACCACGGCTTTCTTTCCTTCACATCCTGGACAGCATTTGTTTTCTCTCTCTCTCTTTTTTTAATAACAGCCACTGTGACGTGTGTGAGACCCTATCACCTTGTGGTTTTGATTTGCATTTCCCCCGTGATTAGTCACGCTGAGCAGGTTTTTGTGTACTTGCTGGCCATTTGTAAGTCTTCTTTGGGAAATTGTCTATTCAAGTCATCTGCTCATTTTTACATTTGTTTGGTTCTTTTTTTTTGTTTTTGTTTTGCTATTGAGTTGTAGGTGTTTCTTATTTATTTTGGATATTAACCTCTCATCAGATGTGTGGTTTGCAAAACTTTCTCCCTTTCAGTAGGTTGCCTTTTCATTTTGTGGACTCTTTCTTCTGCTGTGCAGAAGCTTTTTCATTTGATGTAGTGCCGCTTGTTGAGTTTTGCTTTCGTTGCTTGTGCTTTGCTGTTCCAAGGCACATTTGAGCATAATCACCATTTCGTGTTGTGGGGGGATCTTCATGATGATCACATTTTGTGCAAAGGGAGCCTCTTCAGAAGATATGTAAAACCTCAAGTAAAAAAGACAAATTTCTCTACTCTAAGCACTTCTGACCAAAATCTCCTGAATAGATTTTCCCTCCCCTTTGTAAAAGATCCTCAAAGATAGAGTCCACCAGTCCCTCCATAAGCAATTCTAGTATTGATTCAGTCTAAGACACTCATCCTCAACCCATAGCCGAAATTTATTTCCAGGCAGGGAAAATATGGGTCATGTCTTAGTAATTCATGCCCCAGAGCTCTGTGACTTGACACTGGAGGCAAGTCATATGCTGTTCTATGCTGTGCTAATAGGTCAGTGAAAAAACCCTCTGGGAATTTCTAAGCGTCAGCCCATCTTAATGGTCATTTGGAAGATGTTTTGTGTGTCTGGAATAGTGAGTGCAAGTGACTCCATATACGTGATGAAAATCTAGCCATGCCCACCTTCCTTACTGAGCTACTTTGCCCTATGAATGCCATTTACAAGGATAGTAAGGAAACTAACTAGACTTAGATTGTTGCATAAAACAATTTAAAGGTTTATTTGGCATCTTGCTTTGAAGATCTCTGGACAAAACAGAGAGACAGAAATCTACTGAAAGGAAATATCAAAAAGACCATGATTTCTATGCAGAGAGTACGAAGTTTATTAGAAAACAGACAACATGATTTGGAGTTAGACTAGGGCCTTGAGAAGACAGGGCATTCTTCATCAGTAGTTGGCCTGAAAAGGTGTCTTCAGTGTGTACTGTGAGCTATTTGAAGAGATGAGAAATGGGCTTCTCAAGAAAAGGCATGCTGTTCTGCAGTGAAGCTAAGGGACAGCAGGATGGACCCAGCTCTGGGCAACCCTTTGCGATGAGGCACTGCTCAGCAGCAGCAGGGGTAGGTTCTGCAGGTGCTGCGGCAGGGGGCAGGCTGGCAGCAGGGCGGCCGGCAGCAGGGGGCCTGCACACAGATGGGCTGGCAGCAGGTGGAGGCCCAGCAGCAGGGGCGGCAGACAATGGCCGTGCAGGATGTGGGGCAGCAGGCGATGGGGCGGCAGCAGCCCTGCTGCAGGCCACAGGGGTCACAGCAGATGGGGCGGCGGCAGGGCTCACAGATGGGGCGCGTGCAGCGGGGCACACAGGTCACAGGGCGGCACACGGTGGTCTGGCAGCAGCAGGGGCGGCAGCAGCAGGGGTCGCGGCAGCAGCAGGGCTGGCAGCAGCAGGGCTGGCAGCAGCAGGGCTGGCAGCAGCAGGGTTGGCAGCAGCCTCCCCCACAGCTTGAGCAGGTGGAGCCACAGCAGGAGCCGGTCATGGTGGTGTCTGGGTCTGGGATGGTTGGACTGGTGAGAGGAGTGGGTGTTCTCAGGTGTGAATGTGTTCCTCCCCCTCTGGGCTCTTTATATACCCTGGCCAGGTGCTGATAACCTCCAGGAACAGGGCCATTTCCTTGTTTTTGTTTATTTTTTCTGTGTACTGGCAGGTTAGTAAGTTCTCTAGACCCTTTTTTAGGTGCTCCGGTACTCATAAAAGACTAGTTGTCTTCCCTATTTAATGGAGACTCATTATATTTTGCTATTTATGGTTCAAATATGAACTTAATGACCCTGACTTCAAAGTCTCCAATTGTCTTTGTAATTTAGTGATGTTTATACCAATTGGTGTTTTGATAGCACAGAGTAGCTGTCATGCTTTTAGGTCCCTTAAGCGAGTTGAGTGTCCTTTGCACTGCTGAGCCTCCTGGGCAAATCAAGTTCGGAAGAAGAACACAGAATATTTATAAGTTGTGGTGTGTCAGTAAAAGAAGATTTTTTTCAGTCTACTTTTTGGAGCTACAGGAATGCATCTTAGTAAACGTTTATCACCAATGTTTCTTTTTCTTACCATTTTTTAAAATTTTGGCAAAATACACAACGTAAAATTGACTGTCTTAGCCACTTTGTAGCTATAGTTCTGTGGCATTAAATACATTCATATTATTGTGCAATCATCAGCACCATCCATCTCCAGAACTCTTGCCTCTCTCAAAACTAAAACTCTACCCATTAAGCACTAACTCTCCATGATCCCCTCTCTCTAGGTCCTGGAAACCACCATTGTACTTTCTTTTAAAAAAATTACCTTCTCTTTCCCCCAGACCCAGCCTATGGTAACCACCATTCCATTCTATGAATTTGGCTTTTTTTTTGGTCTTAGATTACATGCTCACTAATTTTCATAATTATATTTTTCCATACCAAGGTGAATTTCATTATCTATAACCTTCACGATAGCCAGTGTCACTGAGTTCTAACTCTGTTCCAAGCATTATGCAAAAGAAATAAAGGTATCACTTTATTCTTTGTAAAAATCCTATGGGGTAGGTATTATTATAGTCCTCATTTTACACATAAAGAACCAGATAAGTGACTTGCCTAAGGTCATACACTTTGCAGCATAGGAACCAATACTTATTCCAAAACCATCTGTGGCAACATCATTTGTAAGCCCAAGAAGAATGGAATTATGGGTATCACATTCCTTGTCATTAAGCAGTGTCTGTTTTATTTAGGGATTTTTAACAGTGAATTTATTTTTTTAAATAGTTGTTATTTGTGAAATGGTTAATTTTTAGAGTCACCTGAAAGGACTCTATGTCTTAGCAGTATCCTCAGGAACTGGGAGAATTATCTCCCACACAGCCTTCTCAAAATTCCAGAACATACCACAAGGAGATGGTAATAAAATTGGACATCATGGAGTGGCCATGGGGCACTATGAACAAAGCCATGGTCAAGGTTGCAGTAGACCAGCATGACCAAATCCCCAGGTAGTGATCCCAGCCAGAGGGGGTCTCCAACCTGCCTTGTTCATGCCCCAGCACCTCTTGCTCCACCGTCTCCCTTGGTCCTATGCTTGAGTTTCTTCCTGCCTACAGAACCAACTATGATATTCAATGTCTCAGACTTTTGAAGCCTATTGGAGAATCCTGTCACTCAGCAATTTTGTAGCTTTAGCCTCTGGGTTTGCTTGGTTCTGACCTTTTGCTTTACAATGAAATCGGCTCCAGGTGTGTGGTTGGAGGCTCCAGTTTACGTCTCTTTCTACCAGCACAGTCTCCTGCAGCTTGCCCGGACCTCCACCAGCCACTGTGGCTGACCAGGGCATGGCGTTACTGTGGAAGCAACACAATCCAATAGTAATGATGAGTTTGGGAGAAAACGAAGCATTCTGTAGCTGAGAGAATATTGTAAGATGAGGAAGTCTCTAGAAGGCTAACAAGAAAAATTCTGGGATGGAGGAAACCAGATGAAATTAGAGAATTTTAAAAAATGGTGGTCAAGAACATGTAGAAAGAAATTGGACCTGGGAGTCTATCTATTGGTAAACTATTCAACACTTAGTAAAGAGAAAGCTCCATATGCACGTACTGACAATATTAAGCTTTTAATAAAATGGAATACCTGTTGAGAAACTTTTACCATATTTCAAGAAAAATACATTTCCTCATGAGATGGCTTGTTGTATTATTGTAAGAACGCACGTGTTGAGCGTGAGGAGATAGTCAAAATGGGATAAGCCTCTCTCTTCCAACTCATAGAACTTTTTCAATGATTCAACAAATAATTTCTGATTATATACTATATGCCAAATACTGTGCAAGTCAGTGGGAATTCAGTAGTGAGCAAAGTCAATTAAGATCCAGGCCTTCACAAAGCTTATCTTGCCAGACTGTCCTCGCTGGACAGGTAGATATGCCCAAGCATACAGGTAGCATGTGCCAAAAAGCTCTTATAGATCAGATGTTGGGAACTCAATGCATATTTCTCAGGAAAACAATAATAGTTTCCTGGCCAGCCTAAACGTTTTTACAACAACAACATATCCAATGTGGATTTATGTTATCACCATTTCAACTGCATTAGCATTGTTTTTAATGGTACAGTTACTTGGAGTTCTAAACTGAAATGGTACCAATGAAGGTACATTTCTCTGTCTACACAGCAGCAGTGACTCCACTGAAATTTAAATTGGCCATAGTGGTCTGGTGGGAGCCATGGGAAAAGCTGGGATATGGTCTTTCCAGCATAGGCATTTGGTTGTTAGGGATTCCCAGGTACCTGTTGACTTTAATCACTGTAGAGTTTCTAAATTAGAGAACAAATGGGGTTCTGATTTAGGCTTCCTTCCCTTTACCACATGTGCTGATGACTCATGAGTCAAGTTCATGATCAGAGAGACCAGCTGAAGTCTCTCCATTTCCTCAGCATCACCACAAAACCTGTAGCTTGAAATACGAAGGTACTTAACATAACCTTAACATGTTCTGATTATTTGAATTGCTATTAAAATTACAGACCTTGTACTGGAATTGTTCCTAAAGCTAAAAAATGACTATGGAGCATCCTTCTTCCTTTGCCTCTTCTGATCCTGCATTTCATAACTTAAGCTAAAAATGAGCTTTTGAAGATTAACAAGCAATAAAGAGAAACACATTTGCTTCCCAGAAGTAAAATTTTATTATTTTACCATGCAAAACCCCAGCATAAATGTAATCTTATCCTGGAAAAAGAACCCATCTTGAAATAGTAGAGGCGTGATGATGATGATGTCAGTAGGGTAGGGTTTCATTCAAGAGGAACTTTGATCTTTGTTTACTCATTTTTTCAAGCCAGGGACTTAAATGATGAAAGTTGGAGTTTTTCTAAAGATTCTCAAGGAGGGCCAGGATGAGCTGCATAATTATGTGGAAAACAGATAGTTACTGTTGAGTTAGTTGTTGAAGAGCAGATAAGTTGCGAATGCCCTATCTCTCATCAGATCCATTGGGGTGGGAAGAGTTAGTACGTTTCTGAGCACTTGGCATGTTTCCTGCCGGGCTGCTCAGCAGCAGCAGGGGTAGGTCCTGCAGGTGCTGCGGCAGGGGGCAGGCTGGCAGCAGGGCGGCCGGCAGCAGGGGGCCTGCACACAGATGGGCTGGCAGCAGGTGGAGGCCCAGCAGCAGGGGCGGCAGACAATGGCCGTGCAGGATGTGGGGCAGCAGGTGATGGGACAGCAGCAACCCTCCTGCACGCCACAAGGGTCACAGCAGATACGATGACGGCAGAACACGGCTGTGCAAGATATGGGGCAGCAGGCGATGGGCTGGCAGCAGCCCTGCTGCAGGCCACAGGGGTCACAGCAGATGGGCCGGCGGCAGGGCTCACAGATGGGGCGCGTGCAGCGGGGCACACAGGTCACAGGGCGGCACACGGTGGTCTGGCAGCAGCAGGGGCGGCAGCAGCAGGGGTCGCGGCAGCAGCAGGGCTGGCAGCAGCAGGGCTGGCAGCAGCCTCCCCCACAGCTTGAGCAGGTGGAGCCACAGCAGGAGCCGGTCATGGTGGTGTCTGGGTCTGGGATGGTTGGACTGGTGAGAGGAGTGGGTGTTCTCAGGTGTGAATGTCTTCCTCTCCATCAAGGCCTTTTATATACTCTGGCCAGGATCCTATAACCCCCAGGACACAAGGTCATTTCCTAAAGCTGTGGTTGACCATTGAAATGAGAACTCAAGATTGGTGAATTTAGTTGCTGAGGCAGCAATTCCAACATCACTGAAGGATGCTTTCCTTTCTCCCTGCTTTTCCCCTTGAAATGAATACTTGATGATTTATATCTTCAGAAAAATTACTCATTGAATAGCCAGTTTTCCCAGACCATGTGACAAGTTGAAGAATCCTCTCATTCACCAGCCATGACTGAGTGTGAGACTATAATGGTCACAGGCCTGATTTCTTGTAATGAAGCAATAATTTCTTTTTAAAAAGCCACAAAAAACCTACAATGGCTCATAAAAGGAGATGTGCACCACTTCTGCTATGCAAAGAATGGTGCAGTGCTTCTGTAAAACAACCCATTTCGTCTCCTCGTTTATATGGAAACAACCACCAAACCACAGAGTGATGTTGTTACGGGCCATTAGAGTTGGCCTGTTACTCATAGTGACTGGGAGACACTTGCTATCTAAACAGTGCCGTACTATGTGGGGGGTGGAGAGGGAAAGGAAAGAAAAATAGGTTCTAAGAAGTTTCTGATCATACAATCACACATTTTAGGAAGGCAGGACAAAGGCAGATAAAGCAATTGAAGGGGAAGAATTTTCCATGGGACAATAAGGCCAGACTAAATGTGGATTTTATTGACACTGTGCCTGAGTATGGTCTTAGAAATAAAATTTAAATTGAGGTATTTCTTGCCTTCTAGGTGTGACATAGGCACGTGTTTCGAGTTCTTCAAAATATATTGAAAATATTTATAAAGGAATCAATTATATTTCTGTAATAGATGCATAGGTTTGTTGGCTGAGGGTTTTGGTTCCTTACGAAGAACTAAGTTGGGTTTCTGAAAAAGGCATGGGGAATTCAGTCGCCTGATGACTGATAAGATAGCTTTGTCTGTTTTAGCTACAGCTAAGAAAAATGGGGGTATAGAAAATAAATTTATAGTTGGAAGGTAGGTTAAAGATAACATGGTCCAAGGGTTGCTGATGGCTGTCAGACCGAATCTGTCTACAAAGTATGTTTTGTTTGGTAAAATAATTTTTTAATACACTCTTCGGTCCACCAGAGTCCCAGTCTTTGAAGGCCTTTGACTTTGTGGACCATCGTAGTCCATCACAGTTTTTGGAAGGCCAGATCTGTGAAATGATTTCTTAGAGTCACACAGACAAAAGAGTAGCAAAATTTTAGCAATACCGCAGGTCTTTCGGGTGTAAACACTGGTGGTTGACTCCTAGTCTTTTCCAAACCCTGAGCCACTTCAAAGTAGTGGACATGTACTAGTAGTTATCAAAAATTCTAGCCCATCCAGTGGAATAAAATAAAAACTTGCTTGATTTGTGGTTTAGCATTTTGTTATTTGGCTTAGAATATATACAGAGATCCAAATATTGGGAATGGGGATATATCTGTTATTTTATTCACTGCTTTTTTTTTTTTAACTAACAAAAAAGACATAGTACTAAGAAATCTTGTGTTTTAAAATTACAGACTGTCAGAAACTTTGCTGTCTGAAGTCACCTCTGCAAGGAGGGAATATCCCACCCACTGCTGCCTTGCCAGGGTCTTAGTCGCCTTAACACAGAGAAGCAGCCTCCGTATCCAGCCCAGAGGCAGAGCTTCAGGTAAGAGATCTTCAGACACGACATTCCCAGTTATCTTAGCTGTACAGTATCCGAAGAAAGAGGGCTCTCAAGTCCTTGTCACAGGTCGGTCCTGATGTTAATCCTTTTGCACAAAGCCCTGTTGTGCTTCAGGCCGAGCAAAACATCATTTCATGTAATTTCACCTCAATCCACGATTTCTCAAAATCCTGCAGAAACCTTTTCTCTCCCTCTGTCTGGTGGTGTCCTAAGCTGTGTGGCTTTCTTGGCTGTAGCGCATTAATGGGTGTAAGCTTGTGGGACAAGAGATGTGGCTTCATCACGTGGCTATTTTGTGCCATATCATTCCAATGACAGGTTCTGCAAAAGCATAATTACCAGAGTGGGAGCAAGCAAGTGTTAACGACGGTGGTGATCAATCGCAGGATTTTTGTGGTTGGATCGATGAAGGATGGAGTGCTGATGACTTTTTGCGATGCGGAACCATGCCCTCGTCTTAGTAGCTTCATAAGCTGTGTTTCAGTAGGAACTAGTTTGGGGGCCACTGGATGTTAGGGAATGTTTAAAGTTCTGAAAACAGAATATGCATTCCTTGTTCTCCAAAATGATCTTCAGTAAAATATCCTCCAATCATCAGAGTTAGAAATGGGGATGGGGAAGATTAATGGGAAGGGCTGGGAGGAGAATGGGGAAGACAAGGAAGGATTCAGATCCCTCCTCCACCAGCTAGCAATTGTGTGACTTAGAGCTGGAACTTACACCCTGCCAGCCCCCGTTTCCTCACCTGTGGATGCTAAGAGTCTTCGTTAGCCAGGTTTATTATAAAACCCACAAACGTGAAAGAAGAGAGGAATATCATTAATTGAGAAGAGAAAATATTTTAGTTGGAAAAGACAGAAAACTCTAGATGATCAGGGAACTGGTGGGATTTGTTTCTGGAATTTAAAAAAGAAGTATTTCTTCTAAGCGGTTTCGGTATTAATCTGCCTAAATCCAGGAAGACTAAGCCAGGTTTCCTTTTGGAGTCTCATTGCTTTGAATTGTTTAATTCCTTGGGTGGTTTAGGGTGAGGGGAGAAGTCTGTCAGATGCATTACTTTCCCTGATGCTAAACCCCTACTCATAAAGCCTGCAATCTGGGGCTCTTTCCTGTGGACTGTAGGTCAACTTTTAAAGAGCTCTTTCATTGCAAGACAGTCTCAATCTGATGATGAAGTTTTAGCCTTTTTTGTTATATCTATTAGGAAACTTGTTTCTGCCAGTGGATGTGGACTATCCTGGAAATTTAAAAGCTTTTCCTGAATCTTTTCCCACTGTCAGTGATATGAAATGTAATAAATAGCACACCTTTAGAGCCCATCTGATGCTCCAGTGGGCGACAGGGAATATAAATGAATGGTACTGGGTGCTTAGCGTGTGCCAGGCAGTTTACATACCTAAGAGTCATCTAACTTTCCCAGCAATTTACACTGACGACTGTTAATGTTCCCGTTTTGCAGGTGAGGAAACCTGAGGGTGAGGAAAGTTTAGTTATATGGATGCTGAAGTTTTAGCTTTAAGTATATATCTACCCTTTAGAATTCTCATAATAAAGACAATTCCCTTCTAATTTAGCTCGATTCAACACGTAGAAATTAATTGCCAACTCTTTTCTAAGCATTGAGCTCAGTACTGGGAGCCAGAATGAAGAAACTGTGGTTTGTCCTTGGAGGGAGAGAAATAGGTCATCTCCATGCAGTGTCTGATGGGGAGAGAAGCACAGGCTCACAGGGTGCTGTTGGCTTATGTTAGGGTACCTAGCCCAGCCTGTGTGTGCGTGTGTGCGTGCGTGTGCGTGCGTGTGTGTGTGTGTGGCCCAGGGGTTAGGACAGGACGACTGGAGAACATGAGTTGAACTTGGAAATGACTTGGGCTTAGGTAAGGGAAGAAGGTGAAGGGAAGGGGCAGGTGAAAGGACATTCCAGAAAAATGAAAGAACACAGTAAAAGCAAAGACAAATGGAACTGCAGGGCATGTGTCCGTTACTGCGAGAAGTTTCGTGTTGCTTTAGTGAAACTTAGTGGGGAGTGTTGAGACATGAACCTGGAGATGTGGGCAAAGGACAGGCCACGGGGGACCCGATGTGCATAGACGTCCTACCCACGTGGGCAGCCCGAGCACTGCCTGGCCGCCCCGTGCCCCTGCTCAGGACTCACCCCGGGTTCCCAGCACCTCTCTCTCTCCCTCTCCTGCCTTCCTCAGCTGCTCCGTCTCCTTCCTTCCCCTCCTCACCCTCCCTCCTGCTCAGCGTCTGCTCGTCTTGTACACTAACGTATCTGCGCTAATAAATGAATCCGGTGGCAGGGAGCTTCACAGGGAAAATTAGTTTATTGAGAACAGTGAGCAGCACATTGCCAATGATGATTGGGAGGCTTTGAGCAGCCTCCAGAGTTCAGGGTGGGTTTTCCAAGTCCACTCCAGGGACTTTTAAAGGTGAGCTTGCCGTCCATGGTGACTTCCGCTGATGGGGACACTTGGGAATTTGGCTGAGAGTGGAGATGGAGATCTGCTGTGTGTCCAAATGGTAAGATATAAAAATAATGATTGTCACTTTATGGAAAAAATCTGTTTTTCTTTCAACTTGATTAAAATGCAGAATAGGTGCTTAGGCTCCAGTGTATTGATCTGTGGGGACCATGAAGTTTCAGCAGCAGCAGCAGGGGTAGGTCCTGCAGGTGCTGCGGCAGGGGGCAGGCTGGCAGCAGGGCGGCCGGCAGCAGGGGGCCTGCACACAGATGGGCTGGCAGCAGGTGGAGGCCCAGCAGCAGGGGCGGCAGACAATGGCCGTGCAGGATGTGGGGCAGCAGGCGATGGGGCGGCAGCAGCCCTGCTGCAGGCCACAGGGGTCACAGCAGATGGGGCGGCGGCAGGGCTCACAGATGGGGCGCGTGCAGCGGGGCACACAGGTCACAGGGCGGCACACGGTGGTCTGGCAGCAGCAGGGGCGGCAGCAGCAGGGGTCACGGCAGCAGCAGGGCTGGCAGCAGCAGGGCTGGCAGCAGCCTCCCCCACAGCTTGAGCAGGTGGAGCCACAGCAGGAGCCGGTCATGGTGGTGTCTGGGTCTGGGATGGTTGGACTGGTGAGAGGAGTGGGTGTTCTCAGGTGTGAATGTCTTCCTCTCCATCGGGGTCCTTTATATACCCTGGCCTGGTGCTGATGACCCCACGGCACAGGGCCTTGTTAACTTCTTGGCCAATTAAATGAGGATTTAGGGTTGACTAATGGTGTTTTTGGAAATCCCTCACCTCATACATATACATGCACACACACCACAAATGTTTTCCCTTATTTTGTATTGTTTATTTCTATCAAATCTAGACATTGGATTGGATTTCGATGAATTTGCCTTTAAATATTTCTCATTCATCAGAGAGAAAAGAATGTGTTTAAACTGGTATGGTACCTAATCACTCTGCCCTGTGGTCCTGAAGTATTTTATTCATGGACTTCAAGGACTCTCATAATTACCACCCCAACAGCGACTTGCCTCATTACAGGCATGCACGTGACAGTGACAGGTTAATAGCAGACCAACGTCACTTGCTTCCCAGGTATCTCCTTCCACGACTCACTGAAAGGCAGGTCTGTGGGTTTTCACATGAGGAGAGCCCACAAGCCACTCTGGATCCCCACCCCCTGACTTACTCCCCCCGCCCTGGGCTGTCCTGCCTTGATTGTAATGTCCCCACATTCACCTGGAATGCTGTCTTCAGCCTTCCAGCCAAAATCAACATCTGCCTTGATTGTAAAACCCTCATCGAGGATCTGTTGCAGTTTTTGTCTCTGGAATTTATTTGGGATTAGTCATTGCGTGTGTGGAATCCAGGAAGGGACTGTAGAGGATATGTAGGCCTGTTCCCTCCCTCTACAGGAGGGGCCATGTGTGTTCACCATGGTCGCACAGTGAGGCCCGGGGTCCAGGTCTCGTCATTCCTCAGTAAGCAGCCTCCATGAGATTTCTGTTGACCAGGCTCAGTAGATCCAAGTCTTCAGATGGAAGAGAGACTGGCCTTCAAGTAAGTAGCGCCCCTGAAAGTGATAAGGGAAGAGCATTGGGGAAATGTTTCACCCAGGACAGATCACCTGAAAGGGCCCCAGGGCTTCTGTGCCGGGCCAGACCTGTGCTTGAGCACAGCGGCTTCTCCCTGAGGATCACCAGGGCCGGACTAAGGGGGGGTGCTTCTTTTCTGGGTGTCGGTCTCAACATGCAGCCTGGTTGCCCTTGGGAGCTCATCTCGGCCCTGTGAGAGAGACATGCACTTGTCTAATTTCTTCTATTGTTATTTATTTGTACCTTCACCCTATATCTTACCTTTATGATGAGTCCTATAAATTTACTTCTTATTAGTGAAGTAGATCAACACTTTTCTTTTGATTTGAATAAAAAAATAAAGAAATCTGTCCAGTCAATGCCACTTACTCTCTGTGAGCACTAGACGAAAACGGGAGGGCTAAGAGCTTGCAAACCACCAATCAAATGCATTTAAATAGTCATTTGTCCTAAAATGACCTCCTCTGCTTCAAGGGGGGGCTTTTTGTTGTTGTCATGGGGGAATTGGTTCTATTTTTGCTTTAGCGACACCATGGAAGATATCATAGATATGAATTACACCAAATTCTTTCTCTATATTCCTCATGCCAAGATTTTCTCTTGGCTTCTTTTATAACATTAGTTTATTTATTTTTTCACTGTAGAGACTAAATAATTCTCTGAGATAATGTGGCTAGAATTACATTCAATATTTTAGGCAAAGTCATATTATAAGCTGGTATAAGGATAATATTTTCTGATTTGTTTACAGATAGACTTTTTATTTATGACCAACATTTTGTGGATGTATTTGACCTCAACAGTCCTTTGAACTAATATCTTATATCATAGATTTACAAGGAATTTTCTTTGCTAACTAGGCTCTTACTAGAAGCTTACACCATTTCCCTCTAAGAGCAGTTTATAACACTGTACTCTTTTGTTCACTGGTATTGGGTACCAGCTTCCACTTTTCTTCCCAGCAACTTTAAGTTATGATGTAGGGAGTATTTGGGATGTTCCAGGGACTGCAATAGGTATCTTTACCTATCTTATTAATCACCATAACATTCAATTGAATTAGATATTCTTACCTCCATTTTATAGGTGAAGAATCTGACTCTTACAGATGTTAATAACTTGCCCAAGGTTACACAGCTCTTAAATAACAATGTCTGGATTAAACCTAAGCATGTCCAACCCCTAAACCTGTGCTTTTTAACAAATATGCTTACAAAAATGAATGAGATTCCCCTTCAATATAGCCTGATAGTACTTCGCTTTGTATTATTCATAAAAGCTTACTTTTATCTATAAACCCAGAGATTTATTAACCTGTGCCCTACAGGAAGTTTATTAAAATAAAGCCAACCCTAGCACGAACACTTGGACAATCCTTTATTTTTATTTTCTTTATAGAACACTATCTGCTTAATCTTTGCACACTGGTGGATGTATTAAGCTAGTTTCTCATTGCCACCACAGTTTAATTAGTCAGCTGTTGCTGCATAACAAGCAACCACAAACTCTCATAATATACAATAACAAGTATTTATTTCTTGGCCGTGCGTCTGCAGGTCAGTTCAGTTCTGGCTGTTTAAACTGGCCTTGCCTTCGGGCTATGGGTTGGTTTTGGACTTTCTTCCAAACGAGAGTTGCCAAATTTAGCAAATAAAAATACAGGTAACTCAGTTAAATTTTTATTTCAAATAAACAACAAATAAGTCTTTTAGTAGCATCTTTCCATGTATTCATTGTTCATCTGAAATTCCACTTCAATGAGCTGTGGCCTGTGTTTTCACTCCTGCTGACAGCACAAGCACAGGGAGCAATCCCAGTCATGCAGACACATTTCAGGGCTTTGCGTGGGTCATGCCTTCCAACATCCCATTGGCCAAAGCGAGTCACATAGTGAAGTTCAAACCGTGGGGTGGGAGAGTGGGACAGGATACTTCTAGAGGGCGGGAGGGCGGGGGAAAGAGTAAATATTAATAAAGGAAGACCTAACCTACCCGAGCAGTGAATTCGTTATTTTAATAATCTTCGTTGTGGAGCTTGGATCAAGACTTCTAGAAAGTCAAATGAGATGATGTTCACTGGGCCTCCATTTACGGGGTTCCTTTTACTCCTTGGCCTCCTCCTCTTTTTGGTCAACTGAGAAATGCCATCGATTAAACGAAGACTGTCTGATTTCTCTGTAATAAATTCATGTTGTCAGTCTCCTATTAGCTTATATTTGATGAGATCTTCAAAAGGGAAACACCAAGTTTATGAAAATGGCTTTTGATTTAATCAAATATTTCATTAGAAAATATAGTTCACTGCCTACTGTAAATGCCACTTATTCCAGTGACTAACAGGTGAAATTTTCTCTTGGGAAAAATTAATGAAGGATTTCAGCAACACAGATAATATGAAATGCCCCTTTGACTACCTATATATATAGATTCAGAATACAAGTTTTAAAGTAATACATTTCTGAGTTTAAAAGAAAGAAAACAAAGATCCCCAGGTGCGAGAATGAAGAAGGAACTTAAGACCAGATTGTTCAGTCTGTGATCTGGTGCTGCAGCTTCTTTAGGATATGAGCCAATGACTCGGGGCCGGGGGTTTAATTTCCTCATAGGGCCCAAAAGACTTTATTTTGGGACTATGAAAAACTGAGACTCGAGGGACCTCTCATCTGAGATGGGAGAACTGGAAAATTTGAGATGGGAGAACTGGAAAATTTGAGATGGGAGAACTGGAAAATCTTAGTAAGAGAAGCCCAGTTAATCTTGTTCTTTGGTGAATGTGAATTGAAGAAAAAATAATTCTATATTCAGAACTGAAAGCTTACAATTTAAGTGAGTTTGGATTCCACTTTTAGACTTCTCTGTGGTGTGGGAATCCCAAGCTGAGAATCATTTGTCTCAGGCCGGAGAAACCCCTGGGACTCCCAGCAGTAGCAACCTCAAGACCATCATGAAGATGGAACGAGGGGAGGTTCATCTCCTCGTGTGATGTGTCATTATTTATCATGACTTATTATTCTTCAGGAATTGTTTGTATCTTAAGACTTGTATTTTCCTTGAGTGTGGAAGTTTCCTTATGATTTTATTTTTCATAAACCAACCGATTGTGGGTCTCAGTTATGTCTGAATAGTAGGACTTCTACCCTTCTTAGTTTGCTTAGTGTTACGTTTACAAATCTGACTTTTCTCCGCTTCTTCATCCATCCGATGGCCTACCCCTGGAAACTCGGTTTATCGAGACAACACTGAAATAGTGGCTCCCAAAGCCTTGGCATGACATTCTTTAGTCAAATCCGTTCTTTTGGTGATTTCAACATGGGTTATTCTTTCTACAACTGCCTAGTTACCAAGTAAAATAATCATAAAAAAAAAAGGGAATGATGCCAGTAGATTCTTACGTGCAGAAAAGTTTATTAGAAAGCAGAGAAACAACAAAACATACGAAATTCACTGTAGGAGAAAATACAGGGTGTAATCGGACCCAGGTCTGAGAGTGTCAAATCAGTGCCCCTCAGGGCTGCAGATAGCGCCCACCTTGTTGGAAGGATAATCTGGAGCCCACAATGATAAGGAATAATGAGAAACTTAGAGGATTAGGATAATTTACTTAGCTGGCAGACTGCAGATTTATACACAGTTGGTCACTATCGAAGGGAAAGAGAGCAAGGGAGAGAGTTTAAAATGAACCAGAAGGTGCTCACAGTCAGTGGGGACGGTGGGGAGCTCACTGGAATCATGAAGCCCACCCACTGAATGACATCTGCCAGACTCCGTGGGTCCCAAGGGTCGTTACAAGAAGTGTCTACATCTGTGGGGACAGAAGTAAATGGAGATGATGGTTACAGAGAAGGGGGCTCAGCAGCAAGGGGTGGCACAGCACATGGGGCGGGGGCAGGTGGAGATGACACAGGTGGGGCGATAGCAGTTGCTGTGGCAGGAGACCTGGCCACAGACTGGGCGGAGGCAGCAGCAGGGGCAGCAGCAGGGGCGGCAGCAGCTGGAGCCACAGCAGCTGGAGCCACAGCAGGAGGGGCGGCAGCAGCTGGAAATGCAGCAGGGCTGGCAGCAGGGGCGGCAGCAGCTGGAGCCACAGCAGCTGGAGCCACAGCAAGAGGGGCGGCAGCAGCTGGAAATGCAGCAGGGCTGGCAGCAGGGGCGGCAGCAGCTGGAGCCGCAGCAGGAGCCGCAGCAAGAGGGGCGGCAGCAGCTAGAAATGCAGCAGGAGGGGCGGCAGCAGCAGGAGCCACAGCACCTGGGGCGGCAGCAGGTGGCCCTGCAGCAGCCTTGGCCACAGCCCTGGGCAGAGCAGACGGATCCACAACAGGACATGGTGTCAGAGGGTGGAGGTTCTGGGTGAGTTTCCAGGGAAGTGAGGTTCGTGAGTTTGGGAGTGCCCTTGGCCCACAGCTACCTTTATACCCTGCTGCAGAGCTGCTATCACTATGTCATTATTTCCTTGTTATTATTTACCCTTTTAGAAAACTTAATTATTTAATTTCATAATTGTGCATTTCTAGTTAAATACCTCAAAATGGAGAAAATAGCACATTTCCTTTTTCTGGTAAGTTTCTGTGTTTCCAATTGAAAGACTTGTCACATTTTTTTCTTAGTAGGTGTCACCTTTGTTTCTGGCGGATGCAGTGTCTTTTACAAGCCCTTGTCACATGACTCTGACATTTTGCTTTTGAATGTGACATTTCCTCCTGTCTGTACACTGCTCCATGAAAATCATGGGGTGGTTCTTAAAATGCTAATGAATCTTTTGTTGTGAAAGGTGAGGGGAATGAATGCTGGTCAGGGGAAACGCTGGAAGGAATAAGAATGACCTGTTGGGAAGGAGGGTGTCCCATCTGTAATGAGGATGACTGGTCCTGTGTGGGCCAGATCTTATTTCACTGTCTCAAGCTGAGACACTTAGCAATGACTCACTCTATATAAATAGTGAAAAACATTTTTGTGGTATGTCTTTCAGTATAGGCATTAACAGTGGGAAATTTTTGATTTATCCTTTGGTTGTTAAACCTGCAAAATGGATGTTTCATTGCAGAAGCATTTGTTATATATAAACAATATTTTAAATGATTAGGACTTCAGTACCATGTATCCATGACAAAACTGAGGCTGTCTTACTTCAGGCACACAGTGAGAAGGCAGGGTTCTTTGGAAAAGACAGTAATGCTGGGAAAAATAGAAGGCATCAGGAAAAGAGGAAGACCAAATATGAGATGGATGGGCTCCAAAAAAGAAGCCACAGGCATGAGTCTACAGGAGCTGAGCAGGGCTGTTGAGGACAGGACACTGTGGACATCACTCTTCATAGGGTCGCCGGGCATTGGAGCTGACTCAACAGCATGTAACACACACAGTATCCAAGACATTCTGTTGGGTACTATGAGGGGGGCATGACCAATTTCCCATCATCTCTTTCCTGTATATACTTGAATAAGATATGCATGGGAAGCAGAGTTTGGTAACAATTGAAAGAATGGAAATTATTTTAATTAAATAATTAAAATAAAAATATACAGTATGTGGACAAGTTGCGTATACCCTCCATGAAAGGTGGAGGGAATGTTAACAACTATCATTTGTGAAGTATTCACCATGTACCAGGCATTATGCTGAATATCTAATATTTGTTTTTAATCTTTAATGCAACCCTATAAAGTACTGTTACTCTTCTAGTGGAATAGGCAAAAGAAACATTGAGAAGTTAAGAGAAAAAGACTTGTGTAAGATTAAACAGAAAGTAAGCTCGTCTTAATCTTACAGATAAGCAGCTAAGGAAGGTTCAAAGAATAAAATTTGCAAACGTTGGCCCTGGCCAGTGTGGCTCAGTTGGTTGGGCGTTGTCTCATGCGCCGAGAGGTTGCTGGTTCGATTCCCAGTCAGGGCTCATGCCTGTGTTGTAGGCTCGATCCCCACCCAGTAGGGGGCGTGCAGGAGGCAGCAATCAATGTTTCTCTCTCTCCCTTGCTCTCTAAAAATCAATAAAAATATTAAAAACAAAAAATACAAAAAAACCCTCAAAACTTATAAGCCTTTGCTGAAGCTGTCTCATCTTCCCAGAATGTTCCTTCTTTCTTGTCAGCTCTACAAACTCCCATTCATCTGTCAAAAACCCAGCTGAAATGCTTCCTCTTTAGTGATATCATTTCTGAAAAATTCCCTCATGCATATGTAATTCTTCCCTGCATTGTGCTCCTAATTTAGCACACTCTCCTGTATCATAGTTATTTACTTCTGTCTCTCCCGCAGTTGCAGTGCAGATGCCCTGACAATATGAGCTATGACATTCACTTTGTTCCTCCATGCTCAGGACAGGGGTGGGACAGAGGACACTAGTGATAAGTGTTTGTTGAGTAAATGAAGGCTTTTTGATGACATAGGGGCATAAAATGGTCCTTTAAAAATATTTTTTTTCTTTTTAAAAAATTTATCTTTATTATTTTTTAAATATATCTTTATTGATTTCAGAGAGAGGAAGGGAGAGGGAGAAAGAGAGAGAAACATCAATGATGAGAGAGTCATTGATCGGCTGCCTAGCCCGCAACCCGGGCATGTGCCCTGACCGGGAATCAAACCCCGATCTCCTGGATCCTAGATCAACGCTAAACTGCTGAGCTACGCCTGGCCGGGCTATCTTTATTTTTGAGGTATTACAGATGTTCCCCTTTTTCCCTGATTGATCCCCTCTACCCCACATCTACCCCACCCCCAGGCCTTCCCCGAACCAATGTCTGTGTCTGTGCATATAAGCATGTAAATTCTTTGATTAATCTCTCCCCACCCACACCCACACCCTCGCCTTCCCTCGGAGATCCCTCAGTCTGTTCCATGCTTCTATGTCTCTGGATCTAAAAAAATATATAACTTTTGACTAATGGAGAAAAGAGGGAGAAATATTCCAAAGGTATCACAGCTACACTTGAGGAAAGACATATTTATTTATTTATTTATTTATTTATTTGTTTGTTTGTTTGTTTGTTTATTTATTAGCTGCATTTTATTGGTGAAAAAAGAACCCTGAAAGACGGTGTTTTCAGAGATATGAATTATGTCCAGTCTTTGTAAGACTTTCTCAATATATTCACAGATGCACTATGACTTCAGTTGCATTTCCCCCCACTAAGGACTGGAAAATGATTTCTTGATTTGGCTAAGACTAAAAGGACTTTCTAGAGAAAACTGGTGACCAGTGTCATTTGATCTCTGTTGGAGGTTAACTAATCCATGCTGTCTGTCTAACAGGTGTGCACAAAATACAATTACCCAGGACCCACATATAAAACCTTTTAAAAATGGACTAACAATCACACTTAATTTTCAGAGCCAGTACTAAGAGGTTTATTTGGTATAAGAAAATCCTTGCAAAGGAGTACAAGAAAAGGCTTCATTGGACTTCGATGTCAGGGGAGTTAAAATTTGTGACCCCACAAGTGATGAACACAATCTTCAGATTCCTTAAGCAAGAAGAATGGGTGTCCTGAAGACAAAGGGGGAGATGCTGGGGAAACTGAATTTATTAGGAGATACTGAATGAATTCATTTGAAGGAAGGAAGTTTGGACAGAAGTTAGAATGTGAACAAGAGAATTAGTAGGACTGGGGTTTGCTATGGGATCCAAGAAATCAGTTGCATATTTTTGAAAAGGAGGGTCTGCATCTTTGGGGAGGGAGACTAGGAGGAAGCGGTGTGTTCAAAGCAGAGATTCAGCAGCAAGGGGTGGCACAGCACATGGGGCGGGGGCAGGTGGAGATGACACAGGTGGGGCGATAGCAGTTGCTGTGGCAGGAGACCTGGCCACAGACTGGGCGGAGGCAGCAGCAGGGGCAGCAGCAGGGGCGGCAGCAGCTGGAGCCACAGCAGCTGGAGCCACAGCAGGAGGGGCGGCAGCAGCTAGAAATGCAGCAGGGCTGGCAGCAGGGGCGGCAGCAGCTGGAGCCACAGCAGCTGGAGCCACAGCAAGAGGGGCGGCAGCAGCTGGAAATGCAGCAGGGCTGGCAGCAGGGGCGGCAGCAGCTGGAGCCGCAGCAGGAGCCGCAGCAAGAGGGGCGGCAGCAGCTGGAAATGCAGCAGGAGGGGCGGCAGCAGCAGGAGCCACAGCACCTGGGGCGGCAGCAGGTGGCCCTGCAGCAGCCTTGGCCACAGCCCTGGGCAGAGCAGACGGATCCACAACAGGACATGGTGTCAGAGGGTGGAGGTTCTGGGTGAGTTTCCAGGGAAGTGAGGTTATCGAGTGTGGTCTCTCCTTGCCCTCTGTTGCTTTTATATCCTGCTGAGGGCCGCGGTGACCATGTGCAGGAAACTTCTTGTTGTTGTTTATCCTAATTGAAAATCAGTTAGTTTTAGTAAATTAGATAATTGTGTTTATCTGGTAATTATTCCTATTTATAGGAACGGTGCCATTTCTGTTTCCTGTTGTAGTAGGAGCTACCCAGTTTGGTTCAAGAGAAGTGAATCACTTCCCAGATTTCTTTGTCTGATGTGTCTTCTCAAGTAGACCCATTAATGACATTGTCTCATTGGATTTCACAAGTGTTCATTTTTCATTTCTCTAGTTGACTCCAGAATAATATGTTGAAACTGGCTTTATGATGATAAATCTCCTCTGCTCTCGAAGAGCAAGTCCTACCAAATGCCGGTAGTAAGGCTGGAAGACCCATCTCGGGAGAGGGGACAGTTGTTTGTGTGCAACAAGCAATAGTGTGATTCCTCTGGATTTCCTGGGTTGTCAGTGAGGTACAAAGACCCTAACAAAGTTCCTGTCTGTTTTTACTTATTGAATCTATTGGACTTGAAAGAGTGATAACGCAATGATTCACTACTTTTAAATAGCAAAACCACATTAACATGATGGGTCTTTTTAAAAATTATTATGTCATTATTGACAAGATCTTCAGAGATAGGATATCACAAGGGAGTCTTTTTTATCTTATTTTGATAGGTCAACATACCCAATGGAAATGTGTATAATTGAAGTGTTATTGAAATATATTTTCTTACATTCTGAGCTATTGTTTCTCTGCAGGGTATGTTTGAGATATAAGGGGTTAAGCTTTAATCTCTGTCTCCCAGGCACTTAAGTAAGACAAACATACATAGGCAACTATTTAGAGTAGCGATTTTCAGCCTTTTTCATCTCAGGGCACATAAACTAATTACTAAAATTTGGCAGCACACCAAAAAAATACATTTTATGCCGATCTAACAACAAAAGGTGTATTTTTTATTCATTCGCATTGGGCGGCTATTGTGTTGGCTGTTGTCATTTTTTTATTTGATAGTCGAAGGGGAAAGAGCTCAGTGTCCCTGACTAAATAGCCAGGTATTGCATGTTTTAAAAATTCTTGCAGCACACTGGCTGAAAATCACTGATTTAGAGCCTTGCGTGATTAGTAAATAAAATAACCATTACGTATTTAAATCTACACGCTTCTCAAGAAATGAGATACTACTAATAATTACTATTTCTGAGTGTGCACTGTGTGTCCATAATTCTTTTCTGTAATTGTTATTTTGTTTACAGTTCAGAAGGACTCTGTGAGGTAGAAACGGTTTTTCTTAGTTCCTTAGACATGAGCTGAGTGAAGCTCAGGTAGGTTTAACTTATAGTCATTAGGAAGCGTGGTTATCGCCTCTCCTAGCAGGTATGAAGAGCAACAGCCCTGCATCATTTCTCCTGCTGTTTCCTTGTGTAAATATGCTTTTCCCCCTTGTCACCTCGGCAAACTCCTGCTCATACTTAACTGCTCAGTCCAGTTAGCAGCTCGTCTCTGTCTAAGATCTGCCCTGACATCTACCACATTCAAAATGAATCCTTACCTCCTTTTTGCCCCAAGGTATGCCTGTGGTCCAGGATATCATACTTTATCCTACTTGGTTTATAATTCTTTCCCAATCCTTCTATATACCCCATGACGTCAGAGACTGTCCTATTCAGGTTTATACCTATGGTGCCTGGCTGTTGCCCTGAGTGAGTGTTTGTTGAGCAGATGTGGGATTAATGAAAACGGGAGGCATTTACTCCTTGACCACTGCAGGTGATTTACATGGAGGGAGCAAGAAAGAAAGAGCTTTCAGGCAGCGGGGACACGATTGAATGGGATATGTTTTCGCTTTTGATGGAATAAGTGACTTGTCTGAATAGCATGTGTCGGGGAATAGAGAAAATTAACAGGCCACTGACTGAATGGGGAGAATTTGAGGATATTCTTGAACTATACAGAGAGGACGGATGTCATGGCATCACAAAGTTTGGAGAAAGGTGTGAGCAAATATCCAGGGTTTGTAAATATTTTTTGGCTGGAGATGGGGGGGTGACAGAAAGGGGGGAGGAAGTTAGGTGTAGCTGAAGTATAGGGTGAGAGACAAAGGCCTGTCTAAGTTGGTGGCAATGAGTGTGGTAATGACATTGATGCAATAGACATTCCAAAGCGAGCCATCCAGGACCACTTACAAAACCGGCAGTAGAGATATAGGAAACCTCATCATTAAAGAAGACTCATGATTTAATATTTTTTCCATTTAATTTTTTTAATTGCAACACAGACAATTTGCAATTAAATTATGAAGGCGAAAAGACAATGATTTATAACAAAAAGAATACATAGCTAAAAACCAACTATAAACAAAGTAAAAATATAAATGGCTAAATTTTTTTTAAAACTTGCAATTTATACCAAAGACAAAGGGTTAATGGCCTTAATATACAAAGCACTTCTAAAATTAGATTAGAAAAGACTGAAACTTTGATGGGAAAATAAAATGCAAATCTTTCTTCACCATGAAATGAAAATATGGGATACCACTTCTCACCTGTCAAAAATTCAGAATTTGTTACCATTCTCTAATAGTGAGACTGCATAAAAACAGGCACGCTGACACTTTCCTCATGAAGATCTGACAACAGCTAGCAGCTCCAGGCCATATCCATCTTCAGTAGCATGCCCTGGTACCTCATCCCCACTCCGTGTCTCCTAGTGGTCCACACAAAAAGAGGGTTTTCCCCCCCGAGGAGAGAGGTAAATGGAGATGGCGGTTACGGGGGGGGGGGGGGGGGGGAGGCTCAGCAGCAAGAGGAAGCACAGCACGTGAGGTAGGGGCAGGTGAAGATGACACAGGTGGGGAGATAGTAAGTGGTGGAGCAGGAGACCTGGCCACAGGCTGGGCGGGGGCAGCAGCAGGACTCCTGGCAGCAGCCTTGGCCACAGCCCTGGTCAGATCAGACGGAGCCACAACAGGAGCTGACCACGGTGTCAGAGGGTGGAGGTTTTGATATTGTTAGGAGCGCACACTTAGCGAATTTGGAAGGCCCTCTGCTGTATGTCCTGTTTCGTACTCTGCTGAGGCTGCTGTGCCCAGGCCCTGGATCATTTTCTAGTTTATTTTTAAAAGAAATATTAGTCTAAAATTAGGTCATCATGTTTTTCTGGTTTAAGATTTTAAGATGAAGAAAAATAAGATTTCTTTTTCCTGGTGGGTTAAGATTTTCCAACCTGGTCTTTCCCAGAATCATCTTTCCTACTTTCTTGGTTGTCAAGAGGGCCCATCACATGATTCAATCACTAGTATTTACCTGTGATCTGGGTATCATTCCATGATGCTGTTTGGCTCAATTATTCTCCTCATGCCAAAAGCTCTTTGATGTTAAAAGAGAAGCAGAATTAGAGTAGGGAGTGAGAGGGAAAAGGTTCACCTTTGTGAGTCACCTATGTGCAATGAGGAAGACAGGGCCATCTGGGAGGCGTGGATGCCCATTAGCTAGTGGGCTGTCTGGCTGCCTCAAACTGTGTACTGCTAGTACTGCTAATACTACTTCCTGTATTCCACTGGGAACCGTTGCCAATGACTCACTGTTTTTAAATATTAAAAGTCGCTTGGAGCCACCTCGAAGGCACTCTCACTGGCTCAATATGGAGCAGCTTAAGCACCAAAATGAGTAATGGCAGTAATGGGTTTTAGCTCATTAAATAAAGTGAGAATCCATGAGTCCATACTGAGACTAGTTAAATAAAAAATATTTTTAAAAGGAAGATGAGACAGTTATCTGTGACAGTAGAATGTCAACTGATAAATGCAGAAGAAAAAAACCAGAGCTACCAAATCATCACTTACAGCCCTCATAATAAAACTTGATTCAAGCAAATATTATCAGTGGATGCTATAACTATTGGATGAAAATTTGATGGCTAGTAAGATATTTGCACATTTTCAAAATAGTTCCCCTTCGATTATTTGTTAATTTCAAAGGAAAACACACTAACTTTACTGTAGAGAAACGATAGCATAACCTTAACCATGGGATCAGAGTTAGCATTATTAATACCCGGACAAACTGACCGGCGTCTCCTTAAGTCACACACTGAGAAAAACACTTCACTTATGTAGTACTCCTGTCAGAATGCGTCACCTGAATCTGATGATGAGGAAACTTCAGACAAACACAGACTAGGGAATACTTTACGTAATGACTGACCCGTTCTCTTAAGAGTGAGAATCATCGGATATAAGGATGGACTCAGGAAGTGTTTCAGATTCAAGGAGACTAAAGAGACACAATATCTAAATGCAATTCATGGATATGGTAAACATTTTTCTATCAGACATTATCAGTACAACTGGCAACATTTAGATATTAAACGTATATTAGATAATAGTAATGCATCAATATTTGATTTAATTGATATCTGTACTGTGGTTATGCAAGAAAATGTCCTTAGTGTTAGGATATATGTCTATCTGTATCTCAATCATATTATCTATCTATCTATCATCTATCTATCTATCTATCTATCTGCTTACCTACTTATGTTTCTCTATTGGAGAGAAACAAAATGTGGCAAAAGGTTGAATCTAGATGAAAGATTATATGGTATAAGGATGTTCTTTGGCACCGTTCTGTAAATTTGAATTTTTTTCAAAAAGTTAAAAAACATCAAAAGGGATTGGGATTGAAAAATATATTTCTGCAGTGTTAGTATAGTAAGAGTGAGTAGTTTATGTCTTTGGTGGGAAATACTAAAGTATTAGATAAATTTTACTTTATAGGAGCTTCTACTCTAAAAACCTCTTTTTATATTTCTAACCTTTGCGGTAAATCTTTCATCTTCTTGAGTCCCTGAAAATATAGGACTTCTGGCAACATGGCTGATTAAGTTGATATGGACAGGTCTACCTTCTGGTACAAGCAAATAGAAATGCTTGGAAAATATTTTTTAAATATTCCAGTTATTTCTGGGCTTGTTTTCTTTTAATTTCAATACATGTTGGGGTTTTCCTGGAGATGAGAGAAAGAATTGCAAAACCTGATTCAGTTGTGTATTGCATATAATTTCTCTGGAAATGAAGACAGTCATCGCAAAGTAGCAGACACAAGAACATTGTATTTCTAAGCCAGGAAAATAGAGCTTTATTCAGAAGCAGCAATAAGATACTGAAACATCCCTGTGAAAGGAAATACAAGATAAAAGGTCAACAAAAGGAGAGTCTGGCCTAAGGCCAGGCTGTGGACACACAGTTGAAGGGAAGGGCTCTCCTAAGACATCTGCGGGGTGCACAAGGTCTGCGCCTATGATGAGCAGGATGAAGGAAGAGAGAGGGTTCAGGGAAGGGGCTCAGCAGCAAGGGGTGGCACAGCACATGGGGCGGGGGCAGGTGGAGATGACACAGGTGGGGCGATAGCAGTTGCTGTGGCAGGAGACCTGGCCACAGACTGGGCGGAGGCAGCAGCAGGGGCAGCAGCAGGGGCGGCAGCAGCTGGAGCCACAGCAGCTGGAGCCACAGCAGGAGGGGCGGCAGCAGCTGGAAATGCAGCAGGAGGGGCGGCAGCAGCAGGAGCCACAGCAGCTGGGGCGGCAGCAGCTGGAGCCACAGCAGGAACCACAGCAGCTGGGGCGGCAGCAGCTGGACACACAGCAGCTGGGGCGGCAGCAGCTGGAGCCACAGCAGGAACCACAGCAGCTGGGGCGGCAGCAGCTGGACACACAGCAGCTGGGGCGGCAGCAGCTGGAGCCACAGCAGGAGCCACAGCAGCTGGGGCGGCAGCAGGTGGTCCTGCAGCAGGTGGTCTGACAGCAGCTGGGGCAGCAGCAGGTCTCCTGGCAGCAGCCTTGGCCACAGCCCTGATCAGAGCAGACGGAGCCACAAGAGTTGACCATGGTGACAGAGGGTTGAGAGTCTGGGTGAGTTCAGGAGAGTGAGGTTCTCTAGTTTGGGGGTCTCCTTGTGCCAAGGCCCCTTATATACTGCATGAACCGGGTGAGTTGTCACCATTTCCTTGTTTTTGTTTGCCTAACATTTGAGTAATTATCAAATTATACATTATCTATTTAATGGTTTAAACTTGTTGGAAACAACATTTCGCTTTCCAGATATGATAAAGTCTGTCTGACTTGCTTTTCCTCTGACTCACACCTGCAGGCATCTTCTAGACCACACTCCTCTCCCCCTCCTCCATTTGGCATTTGGGGCTACATCTCTTACTCTCCCCCTGTGTCCCCTCTGCATGGAATCTGGGCAAACACATTCCAGGCTGTGCATTTCTTCCAGTGACTAATGTGGAAGGCATCCCATCTGCACGGTGTGGCATCTGGCATGGGATAAGAGGAAAATGAACCACGTGGGCCTTTGTGAGCAATGAGGAAGGGGACCCCTCTACGCAGGCAATGTTCATGGCTTCTGTGCTACTGGGATGGGTTTCCTTAGGCGTTTCAAACTTTGGTCACGTTCTGTATCCTAAAACCCTGGCAGGCAATTTACCTATATTGTTCCTGTTACTGCAACATCGCATAGTTCATTAAGTTGTTACTTTGCTGCCATGCGTGTTTGCAGCATATCTCTCCAGCTGGTCTCGTAGATTCTGGAAGACAGAGAGATTGCCTCCTTTTCTACTTCTGATTTCATTCTTGATTAAAAATATTTCTTAAATAGAGAAAAAAAAGTTGAATGATCAGAATGTGTCTCTCCTCAGAAACTTACCTACAGAGCAGGGTAATCTAGAGCACAAATTCTGTGGAGTAATTTGAAATGTGAACGAATCTGATTCTATTCAACCTCATTTAATTGCTATTTCTACTTATTTAGTGATAGTCTGATCTGAGCGTGCATCAGAACCACCTGGAGGGTTTATTAAAAATAGCGGGGACTACGCCCAGAGTTCCGATGGCAGGGGGAAGGCTGAGGTTCTGCTTTCTCACAAGTGCCCACATGATGCCCACGCTGAAGGTCCAAGGACCACACTTTCCCACACACACAACTATAATACAGTGTGAAAAACAGCTCATGGTAGTGTAATTTAGCTAAAAGACTTGTACTGAAGGCAAATTAGCCAACATAATTTAGTAAAGACGTAGGTTTATTCATAAATGAATATTTCTAATCACCGTTTTTTCGTTTACCTTTAATGATTTATTTTGCGCTTTAGGTAAAATCTGCATATGTTGAAATGCATAAATCCTGACTGTGCTATTTGATGAGTTTTGATAAATAGATACATTCATGTAACTACACACCCATCAGGATAGAGACCATTTCTGTCCTACCAGCCATTTCCCACCTGTCCCTTCAGTAAACTTTACTCCATCACTGCAGAGGCGTCCACTGTTTTAATATTTTTCACCATAGATTCGTTTAGATCTAGGACTTCAAACAAAAGATATAGTATAATTTCTTTGCTGTCTGGCACCTTTAGCCTGGCTGATGTCTGTGAGAATCACTACGATACTTGTATCATTAGTGCATTCAGAACTGTGCTAATAAAGTACCGAGGATTAATTTCAGCTATTACCACTCAGATTCATGCGAGGATGACCAGTCGTCTCTGTTTCCTCGGGATCGAAGGGCTTCTCAGAACTCAGGATTCCCAGTGTTAAAATCAGGAAAGTCCCAGGCAAACAGAAACAAATTGGTCACCCTCTGATGACATCTTTAAATGTCTTAATTAGGACCATTTGAAGACCAAGCCCCTTGCAATATTTTTATTACAACAACTTGCTTAGCAAAAACTTGACGTACATGTTTTTTTTAATTTTATAGGTTTGCATTTGCAGAGCTAGAGAATGTGAGACAAACAATTATACTGTGAGACAGCATGGTGTCCCGAGGGGAGAGATTTTCACTTGATTTGCTGTCTATGAGATGCTGAGGAAAAAAACAACATAATAAAAAAAGGTTTTTGATTATGAGGGGAGAGTTTTCTGTATAGACTCGGGGAGATTAAGACAGTCCTTCTGCAGTAGCTGCAAAGGCAGAAGTACATCCTCATTACAGAGAAGCGTGTGGAGAATAGTAGCCCCTAGGCCAGTGGTTCACACAGTTGGCTGCGTATGGGAATCACCTGGGGGGGTGATAAAAAATACTGATGCCCGGCTCTTGCCCAGAAATACTCTGATTTAACTGGTAAGGTGTATGGCTTGGGTGTCAGAATTGTTTTAAAACTCTTCAAGTAATCTTAACGAACAGCAAAAGTTTAAGACCCACCTCCTTAAAACTGTCTATATTACATATATTAGTATAATATTACATTAGGAACAGAAGTAACTAAGATATTAACTAAGTAACTAAAATTGGTAGTAGAAAAAATGATCCTGAATTTGAAACACCGAACTTCAAGCAATTTCAGACTGAAACATTGATCATTTCTTTTCTCTTTTAGATCATTCTAACCCTCAAACCTGGTATTCTGCATAATACCTACCTGGATGGGGAGGGCACAGTGGGGCATGGACCACGATGGGAAATTACTATAGACAGCACACTGGATGTTTTTAAAAAACAAAAATGAAAACCAGGAAAGACAGCACTCTCCATGCTCCTTGCTGAAATTTTTACCCATCGTCTGGTGAAGTAGACTTGATAATTAACATCAGGGCCACACACACAAATTATGCATCTAGCATTGTATATCTAAACTGTACCTCTTTTATTACATCGGGTAGATGGAGTGTAATCTTTTTCTTTAGTGTACTTTTTTTGCTTTTAAAACTAATTTCTTTGTTGTCTTTTTAGAATTCCGTAATAAAGGCCTTAGTTAGGTAAACATCAAGGAAGTTTGAATGAAATGGACCCAGGTGACATTTGCCAAATCACTGCTGAAGAACCTGCTCTGTCTCCCAGGGAAACTGGACACATCGTGTTAGTATATGCTTATATTTTTAAAAATATATCTTTATTGATTACAGAGAGACGGAAAGAGAGAGAGAGAGAGAGAGAGAGGGAAACATCAATGATGAGAGTCATTGATTGGCTGCCTCCTGCACGCCCCCCACTGGGGATCAATCCTACAGTCTGGGCATGTGCCCTGACCGGGAATTGAACCTCGATTTCCTGGATCCCAGGCCAATGCTCAACCACTGAGCCACACCAGCCAGGCAGTATATGCTTTAAAGAATGACATGAACAAAAGGCTTTTATTATTAGGTTTGACGTATATTATATTAGTACTCATCATGATTTTTTTTGAAAACCTGGTGTGTATTTTGTTTGTAGCTATGTCATTAATTCACTAATCGAATTATAGTGACTTTGTGATAATTTGGTCTAAATAGAGAAACCTATAATAGGTATAGCTAAATGATAGGGAAATTAACATATTTCCATTCAATTAAAGTTTCTTTATAATAAAATTAAACTCTATTAAAATATTTTAGAATAAACATTAAACAATGTAACCAGTCTTGATATTAAGTAGTGTATGTATAATTAGAACAATATTTAAAATGATATAAATGCCCATATACCATTGGTTGCAGTTTTTTTTGTTCCTTAACTGTATTCAATCACTGCTTAATTTAATCTTTGTTTCCAAATATTAAATAAAGTAAGCATTTCAGCCCGGCCTGGCTTGGCGCAACGGTTGAGCATTGACCTAGGATCGAGGCGATCCCAGTTCGGTTCCCGGTCAGGGCACACGCCCGGGTTGCGGGCTTGATCCCCAGTTGGGGGTATGCAGGAGGCAGCCCATTGATGATGACTCTCTCATCACTGATGTTCCTCTCTCTCTCTCTCCCTCTCCCTTCCTCTCTCTGAAATCAATAAAGATATATGTATTTTTAAAAGTAAGCACTTCAGTTCACCCTGATTTTTTAAAAACTCTTATTATAAAAACTATACATACAGTAGATCCCCTCTTATCAGTGGGGGATATGTTTCAAGACCCCCAGGGGATCCCTGAAACCAAGGGTAGTAAGGAACCCTATATGTACTACTTTTTTTCCCTATACATGCATATCTTTGATAAAGTTTAATTTATAAATTAAGAACAGTAAGAGATAAGCTAGCATAACTAATAATAAAATACAACAATTATAAGGCTATACTGTAATACAGTTACGTGAATGTGGTCTCTCTCAGCAAATTAATATAAATTTCCTTTTCCTTCATCACAATTTATGGGTAGAAGATCCATTCTTACTGTAGATATTAGCAACCTCAACATATGATTTTTTAAAAAACCATTTCTCATTAAGAACTTCCACTTAAAAGAAGCACTTTAGGGCTTCCCTTTGGTATATTGGAATTGCCAGCATCACCACTCTTGCTCTTTGGGGCCATTATTAAGTAAATAAGAGTGATTTGAACACAAGCACTGCAATACCAAGACAGTTGACCTGATACCCGAGACAGCGACTAAGTGACTTAGGGGTGGGTGAGGGTGTGCAGTGTGGATGTGCTGGACCAAGGGGTGATGCACAGCCCAGGGGGATGGAGCAGGACAGCATGAGGTCTCCCCCCACTACTCAGAATGGCATGCAATTTAACACTTATGAATTGTTTATTTCTGGAATTTTCCATTTACTCTTTACGGACCATGGTTGACCGTGGATGACTAAAACTACAGAAAGCAAAACCTCAGATTTGAGGGGGGCACTACTATATACTGAAAAGTACATAAAATATACACATATAATATAATGCAAATAATTATGAAGCAAACATCTATATATCCCAACACCCAAGTCAAGACATAGAACACTGCTGTCACCAGAAGGGCCCTTGATGTGTCTTCTCTTGACCACATCTCTCCCCTTCCCCCCTACAGATAATCACTATCCTGATTCTCTTTACAGTTTTATCACCTAGGTTTGCATCCTAAACAATATAGCTTAGTTTTACATGTCTTTGAGTTTTATATAAGTGGGACGTTCATATATGAATTATGTGTTTTTACTCTCTCACTCAGTACTATGTAAGTTATGGTAGGTAGGCAGCCCCTTGGTGTTCATGGTCTTACCTGTTTCCCTCCCTCTGAGCAACTTGCTTCTAGCCAACGTCAAGTGATTAAGTTACAAAAGACTGTGACTTTCTTCTTGCTGTCAGATTTCTCTCCCCCTCACTGCCTTTGAGGAAGTAAGTGGCTGTGTGGGAGAGAAGTATGTGGCAAAGCACTAAGGACGGTCTCCATTTGACAACCGCAAGGAACCGAGGCTCTGACTCCAGTAGCCCTCAGAGAGCTGAATCCTGTCAACAGTGAATTTGGAAGTGGATTCTTTCTCTGTCAAGACTTCAGGTGGGACCCCAATGCCAGCTAACACCTTGGTTGCCGAGTTGTGAAAGACAGTGATATAGAGAGGTCAGTTGAGCTGCATCTGGATTCTTGATCCACAATAAAAATGACTTAATGAGCAGATTACTGCTAGAGGAAAAGGAAGCTACGGCATTGACCAAAGACCCGTCCCATGGTGCGCAGCATTCCTAGACACATAACCCTTTCTCCTGGCTGCCCAGAGCACGCTCCGTCATCCGGAGGAAGCGCAGGCAGGGAGCTCAAGGTGCTCGCTAGGAGACTATCTTCCTATAACAGTAGGGTGATGTGGGATTGCAGCTAGAGATCCTGAAATCTCCTGCTATACTCTGTTCCCTGCAGAAAACAACAGACAATTGACAGAAGGATAAGATTCGAGAAGGAAAAATGAGACACGATACTCTTGTATTTGTATGCTCGGGAAATTAAGATTTATTTAAGATTTAGGGATATCTCCATATGAGAAAATCTGGCAGGAAAGAAATATATCAATTGGGATGACATGTTGGTTGAAAGAGTTCAGAGAAAATTCAAACTTCGTGTTCATTTGGGAGAAAGATCATAACATGGGGGACAGTGTATCTGGAGGGCAAAGTCAGTTTAAGAATCAGCTGGATCTGAGGTTTTACAACTGGCCTGCATGACTCAGTTCCGTTGGATTACACTACGAAGATTGGTTGACGAAAACAGTTGGGAGCAGGTCAGGACAATCAGCAGCAAGAACCACTAGAGCAGACAGGGCGGCAGCAGGTGGTCTGGCAGCAGGTGGTCGGGCAGCAGGTGGGACGGCAGCAGGTGGTCTGGCAGCAGGTGGTTGGGCAGCAGGTGGGACGGCAGCAGGTGGTCTGGCAGCAGGTGGTCGGGCAGCAGCTAGACACACAGCAAGAGGGACGGCAGCAGCTGGAACCACAGCAGGAGCCACAGCAGCTAGGGCGGCAGCAGGTGGTTCTGCAGCAGGTAGTCTGGCAGCAGCTGGGGCGGCAGCAGCTAGAGGTGCAACAGGTAGGCCTGCAGCAGCTGGAGCCACAGCAAGAGGGGTAGCAGCAGCTGCTACCACAGCAGCTGGGGCGGCAGCAGCTGGACACACAGCAGCTGGGGCGGCAGCAGGTGGTCTGGCAGCAGATGGGGCGGCAGCAGCTGGAGCCACAGCAGGAGCCACAGCAGCTGGGGCGGCAGCAGGTGGTCCTGCAGCAGGTGGTCTGGCAGCAGCTGGGGCGGCAGCAGGTCTCCTGGCCGCAGCCTTGGCCACAGCCCTGGTCGGAGCAGACAGATCCACTACACGAGTTGACCATGGTGGCAGAGGGTGGAGGTTCTGAGTGAGATTCCAGGAAGGTGGATTAGGAAGGTGAGTTTGGAAGGTTTGGAAGTCTGCTTGCCCCAGGGCCCCTTTTATACCCTGCTGAGGGCTGCTGTCATCACATGCAGTGCTCTTTCCTTGTCGTTGTTTGTCCTAATTAACAGGCCATTATCAAATTAGCCAAGTTTGTTTTCCTGGTTAACCTTTTCAAGATGGCTGGAAACATTGCTTCCTTTTCCTGATGTGTTAGGACTCCTCACTTCAGCTCTTCCCGAATCACCTCTTCTGTGCCTCTCCTGCTTCAGCTTCCTCCAAGGGAGCTGTCACGTGACTTGTGCCTTAGGCCGTGTCTGTGTTAGTCTCAGGTTGCACAGCCCAG
The DNA here is from genome assembly GCF_964146895.1 of Miniopterus schreibersii. NCBI lineage: Eukaryota > Metazoa > Chordata > Mammalia > Chiroptera > Miniopteridae > Miniopterus > Miniopterus schreibersii. The sequence goes on from NC_138116.1 coordinate 22,167,751, forward strand.
CATGTCCCCTTGGGTGGTGAAGACTCTAACAGTCACCTTCTCCTTGGTGCCTTGGGAGGGTAAAGCTGCATTTTAGTTTGATTCATGGCTCATTCATCGTGGGTCTGGTGGGCAGGTAAATTTTGAATGTGAAATAGGGCCTCGCTGGCATGAGAATAGACTCTCATGATATTTCCCCTCCTGACTGTGAATCATGGCCCATTTTCTAGACTTTCAGATGGGAACAAAATAATTGTTGTAGCAGAAAGATGAAGTCATGAAATTTTGATGTTTCTTTTCCCTTAGCTTCATCGAGGAATATGTAATATACAAAAAATTGCACATGTCTAATATATACATTTTGATGAATTTGGACATATGCTGCACCATAATACTATTTCCATAATTATGGTAAAACCCTCTTCAGCACCACTAAAGAGTTTTTGTGTCCCCAAGTTTATTGTGTGTGTTAAAAATATTAGCATGAGATCTACCCTCTTAAGTTTTTAAGTGCATCATACTGTTATTGTTAACTATAGACACAATGTTGTACAGCGGATTTCTAAAATTCATTCATTTTGTATATCTTTAACTTTACACCCATTGAACTATCCATTTCCTCCTCCCCCCAGTTCCTAAAACCCATCATTTTATTCTCTACTTCTATGAATTTGACTATTTTAAATATCTTAACAAGTGGAATCATGCAGTATTTGTACTTCTGTGACTAACTTATTTCACTTAGCGTAAGTCTTTCAGGTCCATTTATGTTGTCACACGTGGCAGATTTATTTAAGACTGAATAATATACATTTTCATTGATGTATCAATGTTTGCTTTCAGAGTTTAATGGCAACATTGTTTGGCAGTAAGTGTGACTTATACTGAAGTTAATATCATGTAAACATCTATGTCTTTTTCATTACAAACTGCTTCAACCTTTCTTATAGTTTTGCAGTGGATAGATATAGACCAGCAGTTCTCAATCTCTTCTTCCACCTGACACCAGGAGCACCATGGCTCGTATTAATGATGGTGTACCTGTGGAATAGGTGCTGAGAGGAAATACAGCATTAGGATGTGTGGGTGGTTCAAATCAATTCTTCCCCCAAAGTTTAAATATAGCTCCCCAAACTCATGTACCGTGTTGCATTGATAACTACTCATCTAGATCTAAGAAAGGCTCTGACATTTCATCCTGTGGGATTTAGTGTCTTGGGCAAGGATGTCTAAAGCTTTTCAAATCATAATTCTGTCATTCAACATATTTAACCTCCCCTTACTTGATGGCTTCAAATAGCTTGATGAAAAGACTCTCATGTTATTCCTTGTTTCCATATTTTATGAGAAGACTCTCAACCAAGTTGAGATGTCCTCTGCTCTGTTCTCAGAATGACTCATCCAAGACAGGAATGGCTATCGAGAAACCATCCTAAAGTTGAAACTGATACCTATTTGGCAGCACATAATACAAAAACAGATTTTATAGTAAGTGTCCTTCTTTTTCCTGGGTTTCCATGACTCCAAATGTTTATAAAGAGCCAGCTGAACTGTCAGTGCCCCTCATTTTTTGAAACACTAGTCAGCTAGTCATATGGTTGCTGTATGTGAGAGATTGACTTGCCCCAAATGACTGTAATGGGCTGATAGAGGATAAGTGGGTGTCTCACAGAAACAAATGTGAGTCACCATGGTGAGTGTGGTTCATGGAATGGCTTCCTCCACAGATAGTCAGTGGAGGGCTTGAACTGTAAGCCTGTGTTACAGAGGGACATTCAAGAAGCAGGTGGAGGAGATTGGATGAAATGGGTTTTGAGGATCCCTTTCTACCTTAAGCAACTTAAACATCTAATAAACCAAACTCCTCATGTTGCCTTTTAAATTCTTCACCAATTATCATTTCTGCCATGGCTCCAATTTCCAGGTGGACACAAGCAGGATGGTAACAACCTGGGCTCCTGATTGGACCTCTGCTGGGAGGCGTGGCTGGTGTTCTGAGTCTGTATTGGTCATAACTCTGATGATCCCAGACACAGCATTTTCCTGGAAAAGTCCTGAGCCTCTTCTGTCACAGAAAGGTGAGGGAACATAAGCAGATATCAAGTTGTGGGGGCCAAGGCTCTAGAGAGCCCCATTGTGGAGTCTGAAAAAAAACCTCTTAAGAATTCCATATGACCTCCGCATTTGAGGGAGTGTCCAAAAAAAGTGATAATTTAGTTCTCAGAAGAAGAGTGATTCTTTTGTAAGAAAGACTGAACTCTCAGAACCCTTTAGTCCGAGAAGAAAATAGATAGGTTTATGATGAAATCTTTAAAAGTCCTAAGGAACAGGAGATAGAGGAAATAGATACTTTACTAAATCCAACAGTATTCAAAGTAGATGATGTGTCTCGCAACTGAAAACTGGCATCGTTTGCCTGCAAGTAGGAAGCCTCAGTAAAATTTTTCCACAAAAGTGAATGAATGAGTGGCCAAATAAATGAGTGATGAGTAAAGCTGGACCTGAAACAGTTAAGGTGTCCTTTATAGGTGAACGGTTAAACAAACCGAACTATATATGTCCACAACATAGAACAGCTACTGATACACTGGACAACTTGCATGGTCTCAAAGGAAGGATGCTGAGTGTAAAAAGCCAACCACCGATTCCATTTGTAGAACATGCTTGAAATAAAATGAGAGAGATGGAGAACAGAGTAGTTAGTGGTGGCCAGGGGTTCTGGGCGATGAGCGGGAGGGAGTGGGTGTGGCTACATAGGAGAAGCCTGAGGAAGAAGGACAGTTCTGATCTTAATCATGAGGGTGGGTACACAGATTCATATAGTACCCATGGTAATACTTCATAGAAGTACACACACACACACACGCACACATGCATGCATATAAAACTGGTAAATTCTGGACAAGATCAGTGGTTTGAACTAATCTAAATTTCTAAGTTCGGATATGGACTATAGATAAGATGCGGCCAGTGGCGGCAATTGGGTGAAGGGTATGTGGGACGTTGCTGTGTGTCTATAGTTATTTCAAAGTAAAATGTGAAATGAGGTTAGTTGTCAGTGAAAGGCAATACGCTTTTACTGCATACCATTCACCTACATCACCTTTTAGTAATTATGACCATTTTATTTTATCTTGTACCACACAACACACACATGAGGAGGGAGGCATCAAAAGGTGCAGAGAACTGAATGTGGTCGAGTAGACTTAGTCATACGGCCAGAAAACCCAACTCGCTGTGTTCCCTCAGCGGGGTACACTGTATACTACACAAGCATACTGAGAAGCTCAGGGGTGGCTCTTATCTGAAGCTGGAGCTTGCCATAGGGAATATTGTCACACAACTTTGCTCCATAGGAGTAGGAGGGATGGTAATATGGCCCAAGTAGCCGATGCAGTGAATAGCAACTGTGAAATGACAACCTGGGCAGAGTGATGTGTGACCCACAGTGACCTAGCAATGTGGACCATAGAGCATGGTGGCCCTCAGAATAGAGTATTCACAGCTAACAGGGATATAGTTTTGTATATCTGTGTGTGTGTGTGTATGTATAAAAGCACTTAAGAATAAATGAGCAAAAGGCTGACATCATTGATCCCAATGGAAAATCATGATTCCCTCACCCATTTTCCAGATCTGTGCCAGTTCTCAGACCCACAAACCACTGACACACCAAAAAAGAGGCCAGTTCTCCAAGACAAAGGACCACAGAAGTATATAGTTATCTCTCTAGTCCTTTCCCAAAGGAATCTATAGCCATTTCCTCAGGAAAAATTGGCACATTCAGATGCTTTTGGATACAGGATCTTAGTTTACAATGACAGTTGGATACCGAAAAGGCCAACATGGTCCCTCATTATGTACATTGGTCCAGAAACCCATGGTTGAAGGAGGAGTTGCCCCATTCAACTTCACTCCCAGTGATCCATTTGGGGAAGTGTGCCTCTCTCCCCTATAATCGTAGGCCCTGTGCATCTAGATGTCTTAGCTCTAACAGAAAAGAGTTACCTCTAAAGAGACATAATCAAGGTCTGGTTGGAATTAAAGCTATGGCCATCACATAATTTCTTTGAGCTTCTAGTACCAGGTGATCAGCAGGCAAAGAAAGGAGCAATGGGGTCAAGGAGGAGTTTATTTAGGTGATTTCCTGAGGCATTCTTTGTATTTCTATTTCCAGTTTTAACTGATTTGGGTCAAGTACAAGAGCTGTGGCCATTGTAACAGCTGAGGACATAGGAACCAAGGGCTCAGAATCCCCAGGGACTAGAATTTGGTCCCTCCACCAGGCAGGTCTACTAGACCAGCAGAGGTGCTGCCCACAAACCCTCCTCTTGTAAGTTTCTATAGAAATTGTAACCAACCAGTTGGAGTGACTTTAATGAGAAAAATACATGGACCTAAACGGTGCCCGGGGTAGACTATATAATATACTATCAGATCGCTTTTGCCATGAAGTACCCCATCCTCAAGCTGGTGTGAGTGTGGACTGCTGGTGGCTAACCCTGTTCAACCACATGTTTTCCAGGTCATTGCTCTCACCTGCAGGAGCTTGTGTGGCTCTCCACCCCTTCTCCCCATCAGGAGGGTCCAGAGCTAGTGATAACTGATGTAGGAGCACAAAGCCCCAACCACCTTGCCTCCAAGAGGGACAGGTCTGTGGGGTCAGATTATCATAAAATTCCACTGCAGCCGTGTTTTAGCTTATCTTCTTTTACTACCCTATCCTGCTTCCCTCCGTTTCTTACTGACTTCTCCTGAAAACACTACCTTTCACATCACTTCTGCAAGGATCCTTGTGTTAGGCTCTGCTTTCAATAAATCCAACATAAGACGTCCAGGTTGGGGTGCTTCCCCCATGGATGCAGCCTCCTTTGGGATGAGAGTTGCTAAGGCGGGGAACCCCGTTCCTTGTGGGTGTGTCCTGTCTCTCAGGCATAATGGTCCAAGAAAAACAAGTGAAGGCTACTCATCTAAAAACAATTGTGCAAAACTGGCAAGAAGGAACAAAACGTTCGAAAGATTTAGCGGTTCAGTTGACAGTAATTCAAGACTTGACTGTAACAGCAGGGCGGCCATTCATCATGTATGAAAAATGCTTCAAAGGCGATGGTAATCAGATTTGGGACACTGATGTCTACTCCAAATCAGGGGTTTCCAATCGAATAGTCTATTAGGGGGAGAATGTGAAGAAGCACTGAAGGGAGCCTGGAAAGTGACCCAGGGGATCGACAGAAGCCCATGTAGAATGATGTCATGAGCAGCTCCCTCCCAGAGGCAGCCGGGCGCACCCACTGAGGCCCCCCCGTGACGGGTACAACTTGCCCCACCCGAGGGGAAAGATGCCGGAGCGTTTACCCACCGCTCCCGCCCGCTGGCTGAGCGCTGCTCCTACAGAGGAGCTCCCTGCCGCCCAGAGCCTGCTCCTTCATCTGGAGAAAGTCCGCAGGCAGGGAGGTCAAAGTGTTTGCTGGAAGAAACCATCTTCCTATATTAAAATAGGGATGCTGAGGGCAGAAAGGTGCACACCCTGAAATCACCAGCTATACTCTGCTCGCTGCAGAGGACAACAGGGCAATGGACAACTAAGGAGGAATAATAATCAGACACGATGCTGTTGTATTTGTATGCTCGGGAAATTAAGATTTATTTAAGATTTAGGGATATCTCCATATGAGAAAATCTGGCAGGAAAGAAATATATCAATTGGGATGACATGTTGGTTGAAAGAGTTCAGAGAAAATTCAAACTTCGTGTTCATTTGGGAGAAAGATCATAACATGGGGGACAGTGTATCTGGAGGGCAAAGTCAGTTTAAGAATCAGCTGGATCTGAGGTTTTACAACTGGCCTGCATGACTCAGTTCCGTTGGATTACACTACGAAGATTGGTTGACGAAAACAGTTGGGAGCAGGTCAGGACAATCAGCAGCAAGAACCACTAGAGCAGACAGGGCGGCAGCAGGTGGTCTGGCAGCAGGTGGTCGGGCAGCAGGTGGGACGGCAGCAGGTGGTCTGGCAGCAGGTGGTTGGGCAGCAGGTGGGACGGCAGCAGGTGGTCTGGCAGCAGGTGGTCGGGCAGCAGCTAGACACACAGCAAGAGGGACGGCAGCAGCTGGAACCACAGCAGGAGCCACAGCAGCTAGGGCGGCAGCAGGTGGTTCTGCAGCAGGTAGTCTGGCAGCAGCTGGGGCGGCAGCAGCTAGAGGTGCAACAGGTAGGCCTGCAGCAGCTGGAGCCACAGCAAGAGGGGTAGCAGCAGCTGCTACCACAGCAGCTGGGGCGGCAGCAGCTGGACACACAGCAGCTGGGGCGGCAGCAGGTGGTCTGGCAGCAGATGGGGCGGCAGCAGCTGGAGCCACAGCAGGAGCCACAGCAGCTGGGGCGGCAGCAGGTGGTCCTGCAGCAGGTGGTCTGGCAGCAGCTGGGGCGGCAGCAGGTCTCCTGGCCGCAGCCTTGGCCACAGCCCTGGTCGGAGCAGACAGATCCACTACACGAGTTGACCATGGTGGCAGAGGGTGGAGGTTCTGAGTGAGATTCCAGGAAGGTGGATTAGGAAGGTGAGTTTGGAAGGTTTGGAAGTCTGCTTGCCCCAGGGCCCCTTTTATACCCTGCTGAGGGCTGCTGTCATCACATGCAGTGCTCTTTCCTTGTCGTTGTTTGTCCTAATTAACAGGCCATTATCAAATTAGCCAAGTTTGTTTTCCTGGTTAACCTTTTCAAGATGGCTGGAAACATTGCTTCCTTTTCCTGATGTGTTAGGACTCCTCACTTCAGCTCTTCCCGAATCACCTCTTCTGTGCCTCTCCTGCTTCAGCTTCCTCCAAGGGAGCTGTCACGTGACTTGTGCCTTAGGCCGTGTCTGTGTTAGTCTCAGGTTGCACAGCCCAGCATGTCCCCTTGGGTGGTGAAGACTCTAACAGTCACCTTCTCCTTGGTGCCTTGGGAGGGTAAAGCTGCATTTTAGTTTGATGGCTCATTCATCGTGGGTCTGGTGGGCAGGTAAATTTTGAATGTGAAATAGGGCCTCACTGGCATGAGAATAGACTCTCATGATATTTCCCCTCCTGACTGTGAATCATGGCCCATTTTCTAGACTTTCTGATGGGAAACATTACAGATCTACTCTCTTAACAAGCCTTTACGTGCACCGTAACATACTGTTGTTACAAGCACAATATTATACAGCAGATGACTAAAACTTGTTTCTTTTGGATAACTGAAACTCTCTGCCCATTGAACAACTATCCATTCCCTCCTCCTCCCACCCCTGGAAACCACCATTTCATTCACATCTATGAATTTTACTCTTAGGTATCCTGTGTAAGTGGATTCTTGCAATATTTGTCCTTCTGTGACTGACTTATTTCACTTAACATAATGTCTTCCAGGTCCATCCATGTTATCACACATGGCAGGATTTCTTCTAAGGCCGAATAACACATATTTGTGTTAATGTATCAATGTTAGCATTCAGAGTACAATGGCAACATTGTCTAGCAGCAGATGTGGACTTACAGCTTGTGAAACACCTACGTCTTTTTCATTACAAACTGCTTCAATCTTTCTTATGGATTTGCAGACCAGCAGTTCTCAATCTCTTCTTCCACCTGACACCAGGAACACCATGGCTCGTATTAATGATGGTGTACCTGGGGAAGGGGTGCTGAGAGGAAATACATCATTAGGGTGTTCGAGTGGTTCAAATAAATTCTCCCAAGTAATTCAGATAATATTTAGCCCTTCCTTTACTCATGTGCCATGTTGCATTGATAACTACTCATCTAGATCTAAGAAAGGCTCTGACATTTCATCCTGTGGGATTTAGTGTCTTGGGCAAGGATGTCTAAAGCTTTTCAAATCATAATTCTGTCATTCAACATATTTAACCTCCCCTTACTTGATGGCTTCAAATAGCTTGATGAAAAGACTCTCATTTTATTCCTCATTTCCATATTTTATGAGAAGACTCTCAACCAAGTTGAGATGTCCTCTGCTCTGTTCTCAGAATGACTCATCCAAGACAGGAATGGCTATCGAGAAACCATCCTAAAGTTGAAACTGATACCTATTTGGCAGCACATAATACAAAAACAGATTTTATAGTAAGTGTCCTTCTTTTTCCTGGGTTTCCATGACTCCAAAGGGGGGAATGTTTATAAAGAGCCAACTGAACTGTCAGTGCCCCTCATTTTTTGAAACACTAGTCAGCTAGTCATATGGTTGCTGTATGTGAGAGATTGACTTGCCCCAAATGACTGTAATGGGCTGATAGAGGATAAGTGGGTGTCTCACAGAAACAAATGTGAGTCACCATGGTGAGTGTGGTTCATGGAATGGCTTCCTCCACAGATAGTCAGTGGAGGGCTTGAACTGTAAGCCTGTGTTACAGAGGGACATTCAAGAAGCAGGTGGAGGAGATTGGATGAAATGGGTTTTGAGGATCCCTTTCTACCTTAAGCAACTTAAACATCTAATAAACCATACTCCTCATGTTGCCTTTTAAATTCTTGAGCAATTATCACTTTTGCCGTGGGTCCAATTTCCAGGTGGACACAAGCAGGATGGTAACAACCTGGGCTCCTGATTGGACCTCTGCTGGGAGGCGTGGCTGGTGTTCTGAGTCTGCATTGGTCATAAGTCTGATGAGCCCAGACACAGCATTTTCCTGGAAAAGTCCTGACCTTGTTCTGTCACAGAAAGGTGAGGGAACATAAGCAGATATCAAGTTGTTGTGGGGTAAAGGCTCTAGAGAACCCCATTGTGGAGTCGAAGACGATTCTAAGATTGCTATATGACCTTGAATTTTGGGAAAAGTGTCTCCAGGAGTGCTGATGACTGATCTACTGATGACTCAGTTGAGATAATGTTTGTTTATGTTAATTGGCTATATTTTTTCCCTTCAGGGTGTGTGCGTGTGCGTGGTGTTTTGTTGTTCTCGTTGCTTAACATAAGTTTAAGACTGTGCTTGGAAATCCTTCCTGATTTCTTTTAGAACTTTACCAATTTTGTTTTATATTGAATTTTCACTCTAATGAAGTTTGTTTTGGTTTAATGAATGAAGTAGTAGCTCTCCTTTGTTTCCTCCTTTCTTTATCCTGAAGTTCACTAGCTGACCTATACCTTTTAAAAAATAATTCTCCCCATACAGGGTGATTTTAAACTACAATTTTCTTTGTGCTTAATTCCTATAGGCTTTTGGGTCTGTTTCTGGACTCTGTTCAATGGCACAGCTCACTGTTTGAAAGTCACTGGGTAGGAGGGTATCCAATGTGACTTGCAGTTCTGAAGTCCTTACATTTACGACCTTTTCAAAATTCTCTTTTACTTGACTACGCCTAGGTCTCCTTTTCCCCCCCATTTATATTCATGTTTTTACTTTAGAATTTGTAATTGTTCTCAGACTTAAGTCATGTGAAATCACATTTTTAAGCGTGACAAGCAGTGTCAGGTTGAGAGGGTTTAAGTAACATGTTTAAGTTCATAGTCAGTATACAGTTCATTCTGATGTTATAGTCAGAAAACTAACCTAACATTAATTCCCAAGTCCAGGGGTGATCCTCTATATTGAGCTGCCTCTATTTAATTGGTTTTAAATCAATGCATGGATTATAGATTACTAAGGATTATTTTTTTTGGTAGCTGTCATATTACATGTATTAAATGCAAGGTGCCTCTCTTTAAACCTTTTTAAAATTTCTGCTGTGAGACTGAATTCTGGCCTGGATAAAAATCTCATTGATTAGTGCAAACTTAAATTTCTATTGTAGGTTACCCTGAGAAATCTTGTGTTGTGCAGAAAAGAGACAGCAATATCCATCAAACATTTCATGAATAAGAAATAATGAGAGATGAGCAATTTTTAGTGCCTTTGCATGCCAAAAGTTTTATTGGAGAATATCAAGCAATTCCACATGGAAATGGATTCCATAGAAAAACATTAGAATGAAGTATCTATAAGGGGGACATTTGAAAACTCCTGCATTTTGAATCAAAACTACAAAACATTTTTATGCAGAATCTGACTGTAAATTCTGATTAACTAGTAATAAGATGTTTCTACAAAAAAGAATAAAATAATTTAGAGGCCAGAGGTTTTCAAACCAGTTCATGGGTCTGTTTGTAAGTTCATGACATCAGGAAATGCCACATGTTTTGTTAAATGGGATGCTCTCTCTATGGACTAATGGATTGGGTCAAGGAAGTTCAAGCTCAGAGCCGGAGCCTCAGCAACAAGAACCACCACAGCAGCTGGGGCGGCAGCAGGTTGTTCTACAGCAGGTGGTCTGGCAGCAGACTGGACGGCAGCAGCTGGACACACAGCAGCTGGGGCAGCAGCAGGTGGGCTGGCAGCACGCAGTCTGGTAGCACTGGGGTCTGCAGCAGGTGGACACGCAGCAGCTGGGGCGGCAGCAGGTGGTCCTGCAGCAGGTGGTCTGACAGCAGCTGGGTCTGCAACAGCTGGACCCACAGCAGCTGGGACGGCAGCAGGTGGTCCTGCAGCAGGTGGTCTGACAACAGCTGGGTCTGCAGCAGCTGGACCCACAGCAGCTGGGGCAGCAGCAGGTAGTCTGGCAGCAGCTGGGACAGCAGCAAGTCTCCTGGCAGAGGCCTGGGCCACAGCCCTGGTCAGAGTAGACAGAGCCACAACAGGAATTGACCATGGTATCAGAAGGGGTAGGTTCTGGGTGGGTTTCCAGAAGAGTGTTATTTCTTGAATCTGAAGTCTTCTTGCACCAGCTTCCCTTTTATACCCTGCTAAGGGAGCTCTTCCCTTGCTATTGTTTACCCTACTAAGTAAGCAATTGTTCGACTGGGAAATTATGTTTTCTAAATTGGATGGAAAGCATTGTCTCATTTTCCTGATAGATTAGGATTTATCCCGTTGACTCTTCCTACATCATATCTTGGTTGTTTTCCTTGGTGTGCATCACCTTGGTTCAGATGCTGGTAAATATTGTAAGCTGAATGTGTTGACTTGGACTCCATCTGCTCTTTCCTCCTGAATCATCTCCTGTCATTCTTTCCTTGTAGGCATCTTCTATGTTTACAGATATTACAGTTCCTTCCATAGAGCAGTTGTCCTGTGGACCTCGACATGAAATAGTCTGTGTGTCACTCTTACCCATCTGTGAGTCTTAGCATGCCCACAATTTTGCAGCATTACTTATGGAAAAAGATTTAGTCACAGGTCCAATACAGATATAAGGAAATCTCAGAAGGATGGAATCTTAATAAGGTAAAATTCATCAGTGTGGTCAGTTGTAAGCAAAAAATGGTCACTTAGGAGGTCAGGAGAATCTCCAAGACACCTAGACTATGTTCTTGTCCCATTTCCTGGGCTTGAAAATATTGGCAGATCTCCTCTTTATATAGAACAAATTGTATCTGGAATGGATATAGCCCTTCAGGAATCTCCACTGGAATTGGTACAGTGCTTATGTTACTGAAAATATTTATATTTCTACACAAAATAGAATATACAGTGTAACCTCAATTAGGTAAAAAAATATGTAGAAAAATATTGACGTAATTACCAGAAGCATTAACAGTAATTGTCTCTGGTTGATGGGCTTATGGAAACTTAATTTTCTTCTGAAACCTTTTTAAAAATAAATCCTCACCTGAGGATATGTTTTTATTGATTTGAGAGAGAGAGAAAAGGAGAGAGAGGGAGACAGAGAAAGAGAGAAACATTGATGTGAGAGAAGAAACATCTGTCAGTTGCCTTTCATACGGGCCCCAACTAAGGGTGGAACCCGCAACCTGGGTATGTGCCCTGACTGGGAATCAGACTCCCAGTCTTTTGGTGTACAGACGACTCTCTGACCTTGCCACCCAGCCAAGGCTCTTCTGAACACTTTTATCTTCTAGTTTTTCTTTAATGACTTGTTTTTCTTTTATAAACAGAAAAAAAAATTAAAAGGAACTTTGTCATGCTCCTGCATTACTTTTAGAAATCTTCTGAGGGAGGAAGAAATTTTCCTGTACCCTCCTTGGTTCTTTCAGCTGTTCTAATAACTAAATTTACATGAGATAGATTTACAAAAGAAAATAACCAAATTTAGTTACATATGTGTGTTACATACATGAAAGGTTCGGGGAGAGAAAGTTAAAATGAGGTACACATGGCATTGAGTTTAGGGTGAAGTAAGATGCCCTGTGGCTTTAGAGGGGTGGAAGGTCATTTGCAGAACAATAAGAGGAGCAGATGTTCAGTAATTAGAAGTTTTCCCTGCGCTATAGATAGGTCATGAAAACTTATTTCTGATAATAACTCTTATTGTGGGCAAGGCCCCTAATTTAAATTCTTTTAGGTAGTTAAGTTCCCCTTGACCCCACAGGGTCTAAGTTGCCTTTAGGTCAAAATAATCTGCATACCACAGAGACACATTTTGGGGTGAGTCATTCTGAACCCCTATGATATGTACCATGACCCTCTGGGGTGATGGTTGGGGGCATCCCAGACCAGCATGATGCTCAGACAGTAGCACCAGTTCAGCTTTACTGATTGTTAAGATATTAAAAGTCTGTTTGTAAACAGCGACTGCCCTGGGCTCTCTGAGTGTCCGTCTCCCTCCATATACCTTTAAATTGCTTAGTAGGCAAGAAAGAAATGCCTCCCTGGAGGGAAGGACATTGTTCTAAAACACAGTAAATGATAATGTGTCATCCAAATAATGAATTATTGCCCCAATACATAACATTCCCAGGGATGTATAATGCCCTTAAAATAGAATTACTGTCCTGTGAGTGAAAGTGAGTGTCTGATCCCACTGTCTTCAATGTTCAGAATGTGCACAGGGTCCTGTAGGGGTTGTGTTGGGGCCTAAAATAACCCCAAGTGACTCATAATTGGGATCACAATAGCAGGCCCATGTTTGCAGGCATGCTGCATGTTGGTCAGAAACGTTGATTTGAAAAAGTCTTTGTTGCATTTGATAGAATCATAAAACTGGAGTCCTATAGAGCTATGGATTGTCACTCACTGACCTATTCAGCAAACAGTGATTGAGAGCTCCCCTATTCTGTTCCAGGTACATGCATGAACCTCCATACTACTTGTTCAGTAAGATTTAGGGGTGGTTACCTCCTGTAGCAAGCCCTTCCTGACACCCTTCACCCAAGCTGCCCCTCCCTTAGGTAGCCCACTTCTAATGTTTTGAGAGCATGCTCCCTATGTGTTTCACATGGTGTTGTTTTCTTTTTAACTTTATTTTTCAATTAAGTTTACATTCAATATTATTTTATATTAATTTAAGGTGTACAGCATAGTGGTTAGACAATCATATACTTTAAAAAGTAGTCCCCCCAATATTTCATGTACCCACCTGGCACTGTACATAGTTATTACAATATTACTGACTATATTCTCTATGCTGTACTTTACATCCCAGTGACTATTTTGTGACTACCAATTTGTACTTAATCCCTTCATCTTTTCCACCCAGTTCCCCAGCCACCTTCCTCTCTGGCAACCATCAGTCTGATCTCTGTATCTATGAGTCTGTTTCTGCTTTATTTGTTTATTTTGCTCTTTAGATTCCACATATAAGTGAAATCATATGGCATTTGTCTTTCTCTGTCTGACTTATTTCACTTTGCATAATACTCTCTAGGTTCATCCATGCTGTCACAAATGGTAAGATTTCATTCTTATTTATGGCCAAGTAATATTCCATTGGATATATGTATGACAGCTTTTTTATCCACTCATGTATTGATGGGCACTTGGGTTGCTTCCATATCTTGGCTATCATAAATAATGCTTCATTGAACATAGAGGTGTATATATTATTTCAAATTAATGTTTGGGATTTTTAAAAAAATATATATACCTAGACGTGGTATTGCTAGGTCATAAGGCAGTTCCATTTTCATCACCTTTCCTGAGCTTCCTAAGAAAATATACTAATGGATCTTTTTTATAACCTGTATGCCTAGCTCATAGCATGGCCAGGAACTGGCTCTGTATACATGGTTGTTGAATAAATTATATAGTCCCCGCCTTTGAAAAACTCAGAGTGGAGAGGTAGAGAGAGGAACAAATAAATAGTAACAATACAAAGAATAATCCTATGTGCTATGGACTCCCTCATGGTTGGAGGAATGACTAATTGTCTAAAAGTGATGGTGCAAAAAAGGAACATTAGACATGGACCTTAAAGAATTAGAAGGGGACCGGTGGAGAGTGACTTGTGCCAGAGATGCCAACACATGCAGAGGCACAGAGGCATGGAGAGCGTCCTTGCGGGTGGTGAGTGACTCTGGAGAGCTAGAGTTGGCAGTGGCTCTACAGCATTAGTGTACTTAAAAATCACCCTGGGAATTTGATAATAATGCCAGATTCCCAGCCTATTCCCCAGAGATTCTGATGTAGAAAGTTTTAGGTCACAGAGATTTTCATTTTATATAATAATAATGTATCTAATTATTCTGATACAGGCGGCCCCTGCATATCGGTCAGGACTTGAGTGGAGAAGTGGTATCAGAAAGATCCATTTGCGTGAGATTTAATGCTCACTTCAGCAGAATTAAATGAAAATTCATAGACCAGGGAAGAGTTGGAGAATTTTGCCAGTTTGGTGGGTGTGGTTTGTGGGGGTTTTTGTTACTAGTACTTTAAATACAACATTTCTCATACGTTTTTCCACTATGCCACCTCCTTAGTATTTTATTCACATTATTCATATTGATGTGAATTTCTTGTTTTAATTTAATGATTTCCAAACCTTTTAAAGCCTTTTAAAAACGCTTTCTCACGTGGAAGCTCATTATATATGTATAAATCAGGTAAAATGGAGCCACAACAGTTGGAGGGAGATGGCCCAGCTCCCAGTCCACAAGCTAGCAGCATATGAGACAGTGGTGTGTGTTTTTTTTTGTTTTTTGGTAATTTTAAAATAAAGATTGCCTTCATAAGAATATAAACATTTTGCTTTCATCCACTCCTCTGCTTCGCTTTGTCTTGTCTTATGTGTCTGTGAGCCGTACACATTCCCCTGAATTTTCAGACTGACACATTTTATTTTTAGGAATCAATCTTTATATATTGCTCCTCTCCAATAGACTCAACTCCTCTTTCTCACCAATATTATCAACCTACTCCACTTGCCATATGCCTTTCTACTAAATCCAAGATTTCACCTGAGGGGTGAGGCCTGGGTCTCATTCAACGTATGAGCTTCCCAGAGCCCATCGCACAAGGACGTTGCTCAGTGGTTCATAATTCAGTTTAGTAAAAAAGACGTTCTTGGTTTCTGTCAATAAACTAGATGGCAGACAGTGTGGGCAATCTAGTTGGAGGAAAGCTAATTATTTAGCATTTTCTCAGATTTGGGCTTTGATCAATATATGCAAAATCAGTTTTTTTTGTTCCTATAATAAACATCCAAACTTATCTCCAGTTCACAATCAACACTAAAAACAATTGAGGGCCACAGATGTTTCTGATACCAAGAGAGTATGTATTTATTGAGACATAGTTACTTCACAGTTCAGTGTGAAGGCCAAGCCTGTCCCATGAAGTAGTGTAGACATTGGGTCATTGGAGGTTTTGTGTGGTATTTAGTTTAAATTCTTGCTTTTTAATAAACATAGCAACAGATTAGGACAGAGGGATAAAGGAAATGAGAACAAGATTAATACACTGGTAGCTGACTCGGGGCTGGTGTTGAGAAACAAAGCTCAGCAACAAGAGGATCCACGACAGACTGGGTGATAGCGGCGGTGAGGCAGCACCCAGAAATAGAGCCAGACCTACATTACGCATTGAATTTTTGAAAAAGGTGTCAAGTTAATATTCAGAGAAAGTGTGGTGTTTTGAATAAACGGTGCTGGAATAACTAAATATCGATGGGAGGGGGAAAGCACTTGGGCCCATAATTCACATCTTATACAAAACCAACTCAAAATGGATTATACATCTAAATGTAAAGCCTACAACTACAAACCTGTAGAAGGAAACAGAGGAAAAAGTTCTACAGAGCCCCTAGCTCCCACCCCCACCCCATTACAGAGCCTACTCTTTTGTGAGCCGGTTTTGTAAGGATGCTACAAGTTTGCATCCCCCATTGTCTGTACTAAATTCCCTCCCCGACTGTGCATCTAGCCATCTCCAGTTTTATCTTCAACAATAAGATCCCTGTTGTGGAAAAGAAGACAGCAGATCTTGGTTATGGGAATTAGAATTATACGGAGGAGTCTTCAGATTCCTGTTCTGCTACTCACTAGCTATGTGTTTGGGGGGAAATACAGGATATATTTATTCACCCTCACGAATGTTTCTCATATATGGTGTCATTTTGTCTATTTCTTTCTTTTTCCCACTTCCATCTTAAATAGTATGTTCACCCATGGGTTAATCTGGAATTATTTCTTTCTCTCCTTCCGCCTCCTTTACTAGATCAGTCAGTCTGTAGGCAGATGCCTTCTTTAAGAGATCATAATTCTTACATTTTCAAGGGATATCACAAAGACAAATTTTATTTATAATCCTTAATAGTAAAGAATAGTTTACTTGCCTCTCCTTTTTCCTCAATAATTGGGATTTGCCTCTCTTGTTTACACCTGTATCCCCATCTTACCTCAAATTTACAAATTTAACCTCCAGGCCAAGGTACTAATAAGAAGCTATAGCACATCCAGAGTCCAGTGCTGACCTAAATGACTAAAGGAGGCACAGTTTGCTTACAGCCCCATTTATTCCTGCAGAAACCTAATGGAATATGACATAGGACCATGAAATTCCTTAAGTTTTATCAATTTGGCAGCCCCAATAGCAACCATTATACCACATATGGAATTTTTACTAAAATAGATCAACAACTTCTGGTCTGAAAAAGGCAGTGGGAAGTGAAAATACTCCCAGTGACAAGAACTGTGAGCAGTACACCTGGTTATAAATTTTGTTTAGAAGAAAAGTGGACAAGGAAATGATGTTCATGGGCTGTTGGCAGGTGGTGAAAGCACGGTTCATTGGTCTGAGACCTGGAGGGAGCAAGATTGAAAGATTAGAGATACAGAGATTTGGAGAAGAGTCATGTAGATATAACTAGGTGTATGGCCAGAAAGTATTCCCTCTTTGTGTCCCACATCAGTGCCCACCAGACAGTATCCACCGCTTAGGAGGCACAGGGCAATCAGGAGTCTGGCATAGCTCATCCCGTGTCCCTCCTCAGGTGCCCCAGTGCTTTCATAGGCCACAAACAAAGCAGCCGTGGTGGCAGGGACAGAGGCTTTGCACGGAACCAGCAGCATGAGCTCTCTGTCGCCACAGCTGCCTCTACTGAATGTGCTATTTGTCAGCAACAGGGACTGATGTCGAGCCCTTGATGTGTTAACATCCCTCATAAAAATTAACTGAAGCAAGTTGGCTTAAAGTTGGGGTTCACCATATAGGGCCTATGTTTTGCAGGAAAGTACTTCATTCCTTTTTGCTCTAAAACAGGTACTCAGGAGGAGACCATACAAGAATTTGATTTACATGATGCCAAGAACAAGTCCCGATAAACAAGCCTGTCTAAAGAGGACACAGTGGATGGTCAAAATTATTTGATGCCGATGAATTGCATGAGGGGCGGGTCAGAGCCTGAGGCAGTGAAGTTTCCAGGCATTCATGAGAGCACCCAAACGCCGTCAGTGTCCCCTACCTGCAGCTCACTGCTGTCCTCACCGAAACAGCTCCTGCTCGCTAGGGTGCAGGACCGGGACTTGGGAAGAACTCTGTAAACACAAAGGTTGTCTGCGTATAGAGGAGAGAATTCCTTCCATCATTAAAGAAGAAACTCATGTGCACAGGTTGCTGGTGTTCAGTCCCAGTCTCCTCTCTACTTGTCCCAATATGTAAATGTAAGTGCCCTTGAGAGGAGCAGGGAGCCTGGTCTTTGATCTGAGTCTGCCCAGTTTTAGCTCCATTACACAGAGAAATGTTCTCATCTGAACAAATGGGGGATATAACTTGAAGGAGGCTGTTGTGAGGCTCAGAATGGAAATGCATACAGGGTGCAATATGATATAGGCCCCTATATCAAGAATGCTGTATAATAAAACAAAACACAACTCAGGATGAATAATGGTACAGGATTTATTAAGAAATATAGGTAAGAATTCCTGCATCTACAGAGACAGCTCGAAGTGATCATGGAAATACAAAAGCAGTGTATAAGAACCACGAGTACATTGGAAAAGAAGCATGATTGTGAAGACTGTTATTGAGATCAGTGGCAGAAACCCAAGAAGAAGTTATGAGAATTAGTTTTCCTAAGTTACCCAGAGGATGCGCTCCACGTCAAGGATGCACGAAGCTGGCACATGGTCCCCAAGACCCAAGGAAAGAATCAGTGTGATGTCCTCCGAACTCTGTTGAGATGATTCACAAGCTTTTAAACAGGCAGGTGAGTCACAAAAATCTTGTTGACCACATGATGGCTTTCGGCAATGTTTGGAAGTGAATGTGTTTCCAAAATGGCCAGTCAGTTAACTGAAGACATTGTGCGCAGATGGTTGCTCTTCGACAAGGTGATCAGCAGCAGGAAGGCTGGCAGCAGCTGGACACACAGCAGGGGCGGCAGCAGCAGCTGGGCCGGCAGCAGGTGGTCTTACAGCAGGTGGTCTGACAGCAGGTTGGGCGGCAGCAAGGCTGGCAGCAGCTGGACACACAGCAGGGGCGGCAGCAAGGCTGGCAGCAGCTGGACACACAGCAGGGGCGGCAGCAAGGCTGGCAGCAGCTGGACACACAGCAGGGGCGGCAGCAAGGCTGGCAGCAGCTGGACACACAGCAGGGGCGGCAGCAAGGCTGGCAGCAGCTGGACACACAGCAGGGGCGGCAGCAAGGCTGGCAGCAGCTGGACACACAGCAGGGGCTGCAGCAGCAGCTGGGCCGGCAGCAGGTGGTCCTACAGCAGGTGGTCTGACAGCAGGTTGGGCGGCAGCAAGGCTGGCAGCAGCTGGACACACAGCATGGTCGGCAGCAAGGCTGGCAGCAGCAGGACCCACAACAGCTGGATCCACAGCAGGTGGGCTGGCAGCAAGGGGAGCAGCACATGGTGTCAGGAGTAGAAGGTGAGTTTCTGTTCAGAGGTGAGTTTCTCAGATTCTGATGACTTCTTCTGTGCTGGGGATTTTATACCCTGGGCCCCCGATGTTGGGACCAATAAGCAGGGCTTTCCTTGTTTTTGTTTGTGTTGTTTTGGTAATCACAGGGAAATTGTCAAGGAGGAAGTTATTCCCTAAGTGATTTGAATCTTTAGAAAATAAATGTTTAATGTGCTTCTTAATTGAGAATAGCTCATAGAAACTTCTATAGATGAAAGGAAGGTGGTGGTCACATCATCAGGCTAGTTCCTGCTTTGGTCATATTCTGGGCATGTGACAGAGTCCCTGGCGGCCTCATGAGGGTCAGTATGCATGCCTTCCCCAGTTTTGTTTCTTCGTCTAACTTAGGCTGGGAAGTTTCCCCATGGTGTGCGGCATGAGGCTGATACATTCACGGGGATAAATTGACACCATGTCTGAGTCCAAGTCTCTTTGTGCACAAAGGCCTGATTCAAGACCATGACAGGCATCTCTCTGGAACAGCCCACCCCACCTGCATATCCCTGTCTACCAGACACTTGGATAGAGGTTGTTGGGCATAATCTCTTCCATATTCACAGCAGAGCCAAAGTAGGTGAGTAAAGGCAGAAGCTGGGAATAGGAAAGCATTTTATTTCCTGGGTGACCAGTAGTCCTGCTTGCCCAGGACACAGGGCTCACCATCGGTATAACTGGGGCAGTCTGGGCAAACCAGGGTGAGTTGGTCACTCCAGTCCTATCCTTGTTAACCGGCAGAGTCAGGGACCGATGTCACTGACACACACTTACTGTGGTGTTTTCTTTTTCTTTTCCTTTTTGTTTTGTTTTCTTTATTTTTGTTTAAAATATTAAAGATGTCCCTTTTTCTCCCCAATGACCCATTCCACCCCATCCCACCCTCCACCCCAGTTCCTCTCCCCACCATTGTCCGTGTCCTTGGGTTGTGGATATCTGCATATAAATTCTTTGGTTACTCTCTCCCCCTCCACCCACCCGCCCTCCTCCATTCCTCTGACATCCGTCAGTGTGATCCATGCTTCCATGTCATTGAATCTATTCTGTTCATCAGTTTATTAAGTTCTTTAGATTCCACGTATAAGTGAGATCATGTAATGTCTGTCTTTCTATGCCTGGCTTATTTCGCTTAGCGTAATACTCTCCAGGTCCATCCATACTGTCCCAAAGGGTACGAGATCCTTCTTCTCTACAGCTGCATAGTATTCCATGGTGTAAATGTCCCACAGCTTTTTTATCCACTCATCTGCTAATGGGCACTTGGGCTGTTTCCAGATCTTAGCTATTGTAAACTGTGCTGCTATGAACATCGGGGTGCATAAGTTCTTTCTGAGTGTTTCAGGATTCTCAGGATTTATTCCTACCAGTGGAATTACTGGGTCAAATGGCAGTTCCATTTTTAATTTTTTGAGGAGCCTCCATAGTGTTTTCCATAGTGGCTGCACCAGTCTGCATTCCCACCAGCAGTGTGCTAGGGAGCCCCTTTCTACTGTGGTGTTTTCTTTTCTCCCTTTTCTCCCTCCCTGCTTCCTTCTCCCTACTTCCCTCTCCCTCTCCCTCCACTACCAACACCAAAACTTGTCCTTCCTTCTCTTACCTTTTAGTCTAGAATGTGGATTCCCACCGTACTGAAAAACCCAATCCTTGATTCGAGTGGAGAGAATTGTAGATGAGGGGCTTTTTGTTGTTTAGTTTTAAAATATGTTTTTATTGATTTCAGAGAGATGGGGTAGAGATAGAAACATCCATGATGAGAGAGTCATTGACTGGCTGCCTCCTGCACAACATTCCCCGGGGATCGAGCCCGCAACCCCGGGCATGTGCCCAGACCGGGAATCAGACCATGATTTCCTGATTCATAAGTCGATGCTCAGCCTCTGAGCCATGCTAGCCAGACTATAAATGAGGTTTTGAGTGCCCCATCCATGTATCTGGGATCTTAGTGTGTTCAGGTCAATTTATACCAGCCAGAACTGCATGTCTATGCCTCAGGGTTTATTTCTTACAACAATAGAAAGTCATGCTGCCTGTGTGTGTCACCCTGAGAAAACATTCAACCACTACTTCTGAAGAGTTGTTTTGTAAAGAGTCGGCTTCCCCATTACCCAGTTAATAATCCTAATGTGTTTACATCATATCTGATATTTTCTCTTAGGTATAAGTTTCAGTTGCCCACAGTGATACTGGCTTAATAGTGCCCTTTTCCTCTACCAAGTCCACACTTCCCAACCAGAGACCTGCACTTTCCAAATACACTATGTGCCCTTGAATCTTTTCTTCAGAGTAACTCTTGGGAGAAACCAAACTATGGCATCACTTTACCTCCTCAGTCTCAAGTTCCTCATCTCTAAAATGGGAACATTTATACCTGCCCTGAAAATTTATTCAAGAATTGAAGATATGTAGATGAAGCACTGAGTGCACACCCAACAAATAGTAGGTCACCCAGAACATGTTAGTTTCTCATCTCCATCACCCAAACACCCACCAAGGAATAGCAGTCAGCAAGTCTGCTCTTGGCATTCTCTTCAGAGCATCCCAGATACACAGTCTCAGAAGTTAGCACATGTCCTGAATACCAGCCTGGTCAGCTCATCAGGGGTACCTCTGCTGTTCCCAAGGAGGTGATCCAGGTTCAAGTTTCTTCTAATTCTCTCAGAACCAGTGTAAAGCCTCACGTCAATGAATACTCAGGCAGCTTTGTTAGTTCAGGGCCAAAGCAGCCGCCTTCTGTCCAGCATGACCAGGAATGCACAGGCTCTGCTACTTTTCCTCTTTCTCACATTCTTCCAGTTACCCCGGAACACAAGTTTCTGTTTCTCTCAAATGCTTCATAGTTGACTCACAAAACACAGGAGATGGTTCTGTTTCCTTAGAAGGTTCAGGTATTCCGCATTACTCAAAATCATACTCTCTCATTGCTTAGTTTCTTTGTCCCCAACTTTGATCTTACCAAATTCTCTTAATTATATTTTGGACAGAATGACAAATTGCCATAAAGTTGGGGAACATAAAATGTTCTGCAGAAAATCACTTAATTCCCTTTTATTCTCTGTAGGTAAATCAGGAAGGAGGCTATACAAGAATTTGATTTCCATGATAGCAAAGAACAAGTCTCTTCCTTGTGAGGTCACACTGGATGCCCAGGAAAGCCTGAGTGGCTGAGCAGCGCCTGAGACAGGAAAGGATCCTGCACGCGGGCGAGCTCTAAAGTGCAGCCCTTGCTGCCCTACCAGCTAGCTGAGGTGTGGACACTGACTTGGGAAGAACTCTGTAAGTAGGTGCTATCTGCATGCACGTACAAGAGAACATCACTTCCATTGTTAAAGACGCTCAAATGAACATCGTGCTGGTGCTCAGTCCCAGGACTTATCCTAACTTGTCTTAGATAGAAACTTAAGTGTCATTGAGCAGAAGCAAAGGACACAGTGCTGGCTCTGAGTCTGCCCATTTGAGCTACATAACATGACCCTGTGAAACGTTCTCATATGGAGGGTGGAGATAATTATTTGTGGGAGACTATATGAGGCTCAGGATGGATAATGTATATGATATGCAACATGTGTATACATCCTTATCAGGAGTGCTGCACAGTAAAACAAAACACAATATGGAATGCACAGAATTTATTAAGAAATAAAGGCAAGACTCCCTGTATCTAGGGAGTCAACTCAAAGTGACCATGAGAAGAAAGCAGCATTACAAAAACCACGAGTGCACTGGAAAAGGAACAGGATCAGAAGAGTTTCAACAGTAACAGTAAATCTAAGTAGCAGTTACAAGAATTTGTTTTTCTAAGTAACATGGAGGGAGAGGGTGAAGATCCTGACCACAGAGTCAAAGCAGAGACCATGACCCCATTTTGAGGATGCACGAAGCTGGCACGTAATCCACACATGCGGGAGGAGGAGGACTGGGGTCCCTCCACACGCCACCACGCGGATTCGGAGGCTTTGTCAGCCGAATGAGTCACAGAACTCCTGGTGGAGCATGCTGTTGTCAGCAAAGTCTAGGACATGAATGTTTCCAAACTGGCGAGTCAGTTAACAGGTGTTGTGTGAAGATCGTGGTTCTTTGGTGAGAAGATCAGCAGCAGCAAGGGCGGCAGCAGGTGGTCCTGCAGCAGGTGGTCTGACAGCAGGTTGGGCGGCAGCAAGGCTGGCAGCAGCTGGACACACAGCAGGGGCGGCAGCAAGGCTGGCAGCAGCTGGACACACAGCATGGTCGGCAGCAAGGCTGGCAGCAGCTGGACACACAGCAGGGGCGGCAGCAAGGCTGGCAGCAGCTGGACACACAGCAGGGGCGGCAGCAAGGCTGGCAGCAGCTGGACACACAGCATGGTCGGCAGCAAGGCTGGCAGCAGCTGGACACACAGCAGGGGCGGCAGCAAGGCTGGCAGCAGCTGGACACACAGCAGGGGCGGCAGCAAGGCTGGCAGCAGCTGGACACACAGCAGGGGCGGCAGCAAGGCTGGCAGCAGCTGGACACACAGCATGGTCGGCAGCAAGGCTGGCAGCAGCAGGACCCACAACAGCTGGATCCACAGCAGGTGGGCTGGCAGCAAGGGGAGCAGCACATGGTGTCAGGGGTAGAAGGTGAGTTTCTGTTCAGAGGTGAGTTTCTCAGATTCTGATGACTTCTTCTGTGCTGGGGATTTTATACCCTGGGCCCCCGATGTTGGGACCAATAAGCAGGGCTTTCCTTGTTTTTGTTTGTGTTGTTTTGGTAATCACAGGGAAATTGTCAAGGAGGAAGTTATTCCCTAAGTGATTTGAATCTTTAGAAAATAAGTGTTGTATATGTTCTTAATTCATAATAGCTCATAGAAACTTTTTCAGAGTAAGGAAGGAGGTCACATCATCAGGCTAGTTCCTGCTTTGGTCATATTCCGGGCATGTGATAGAGGCCCTGGCAGCCTCATGAGGGTCAGTACATGTGTTTTGCTTCTTTGTCTGACTTAGGCTGGGAAGTTTCCCTGTGGTGTGTGTCATGATGCTGATATGTTCACAGGGACTAATTGAATCCATACCTGAGTCCCAGGCTGTTTGCCCACAAAAACCTGATTCTAGATGATGAGAGATGTCTCTTGGAGAAACCTGCCCCAGCTGTGTATCCCAGTTTTATCACAGACGCTTGGGTAGAGGACGTTTGGCGTTATCACTTCCACACGCACAGCAGAATCAAAGCACGTGGGCAAAAGCAGAGGCTGGGACTGAGAAAGCAGCAATCACTTTATGCCCAGGGCGACCAGTTATTCTTATTACGCAGGACAGAATTGCCCTGGACACGGGACTTTCAGGGATGTAACTTGGGCAATTCTGGGCAAACTGAGAAGGGCATGTGACTCCGGTCCTACCCTTGTTTACCAGCAGAGTCAGTGACCTCAAGTCACTGATGACGCTTTTAGTTCCCTCCCCTCCGCTCCCCTCTCTCTCTCCTTTTTCTCCCTCCCTTTCTCTCTCTCTTTTTACAAGAGAATTAGATTAGTTGATATGATACCTGGTTTATCTTTGGGGTCTAACATGTTTAAACTATTTTTAGGTGTACTATTCATTTTTAAAGTATGCAAATTATTAATTTCCAATTTGATAGATTATTAGAAAATGAACATACTCATGGTAATAATATCAGGTTAAGAAACAGACATTAACCCCACTCTCTCCAAATTATACCCCCTCACTCTTCCCCAGTGCTTGCTAATCACTCTGCTGACTCGTAACCCTACAGTTCAGTTTCACTCTTCTGGATCTTTACATAAAATGAAAGAGAACAGAACTGGTTTTTCTTTACATTATGATTGTGAGATTCAGCAGTATAACTACTTGTAGTTCATTTATTGCTGTTGCTGCAAAATCTTCCACTGAATGAATCTGACACAGTTTATTTGTTGACTGTCCCCTTGAGAAATACGTAGGTATTTTGCGGTTTGGGACTCTTAAAAATAGTGCTCCTACGAATTTTTTTGTATAAGTCATTTGACAAACATATATGAACATTTCTTTGGATGCTTACACACCTAGCAGTAGATTTCTCATAGAATTGCTTGGTCAAACTATTCTGTTCTCTGCGCAGGTCTTGCCCACCTTTCATTAGATTTTTTTCCTAGATATTTTATTTTTATGCTCTATGTAAGGTATAATATAAAATTTCATTTTTAACTGCTTCTGACATATAGAAAAACAGTTCATTTATGTATGAGTTGATCTTGTAACCAAATTCCCTCATTATTTTATTAATAGTTTACCAATACATTTTTGGTGGATATTTTACATACACAGTCATATCATCTACAGATGACGATAGTTTTAGTCATTTCCTTGCAGCCTTTTTATCTGGTAAATTTTTCCTTCTTTAGTCCACTGGTAGGCCCTACTGTTAAATATTGAATGAAATGGTGAAGTGGATTTTTGTGTGTGTGTTCTCTATAGAGTGGGGACAAATCTCCATATTTCGTAAGTAAATAGTAAGCTTTCTGTCTTTTTTGTAGATTCTTTCCATCAGGGGAACTAGGCTTTTTCTATTCCTATTTGCTGAGGCATTCTATATTTGAATGTGTTGAAATTTATAAAATGCTTTTTCTTTACCTATTGAGATAATCTGATGATTATTCTCTTTTATTCAGTAAATGTGATTTAAAAGCATTGATTCATGTTCAAATGTTAAACCAACCTTGCATTTCTGTAAACAGTTCAATGTGGTTATGATACGTGTATGGCGCCGGATTTGACTTGCTTGTATTGTGTTTAGGATACATGCTCTGATTGTATCCCACACACTTGTCCTTCAGTTTTTACACTATTTCCTCCACCTTCTTTAAGTAAGTGAACCCTGAATATGGCAATACCCTCCCCACTCCCTGTGACCCAATTTGAATCTGACGTGACTCCCTGCATTGGATTTTCGAGGCACTTGTATGAGCCACAAGATTAACCAGCAGTGCTCTTGCAGAGCAAGGCTTGGGGAACTAGTACTCTCTTTTAAACAGTACACTGGAGCCTGGCCAGCATGGCTCAGTGGTTGAGCATCAACCTATGATCCAGGAGATCGCAGTTCGATTCCCTGTCAGGGCACATGCCCAGGTTTCGGGCTCAATCCTCAGTAGGGGGCGTGCAGGAGGCAGCTGATCAATAACTCTTACCATTGATGTTTCTATCTCTCTCCCTTTCCCTCCTCCTTTCTCTCTCTGAAGTCAATAAAGATACATTAAACAGTTCACTGGAATATCCCATGGGTCACTTGCAGAAACACATGCTATGGAGGAATTCCAAGGGGAAACTTGGAACCAGATTGCTGAGATTTGTTATTTACTTTCAACAGAGGCAACAAATTTCTAATTGCCCGAAATCAATAACTGGGTGTTTTCACAATGATATTGTATTATTCTGGAGAACTTAAGTGAGAAATTGTCTTTAACACTCAACTCACATGATAGGAAGAGAAAATTACTACAGGATATGTAAGCATCAGCACAATTCACTGAAGAGACCCTGGGGGAGGAAAGTATGATTTAGGGATCAGAAATAACAAGCTGATGATATTGAATTATCACCTGATCAACAAACACATAAAATGTGGAAGCCCATGCAACTATCTAAGACAGACCTACTTCACTCAGTTTTGTATTTATAGTTTGGAAGAGATTGGAAAAGAAATCCCACAGTATCTAAAAATAGATTTTTTTAAATTAAATTTATTGAAGGTGGCATTGGTTAATAAGATTACATAGGTTTCACATGTACATTTCTATGAAACGTGATCTGTACTTTGATGACATGTAATATCATAATTGGCTCTTCAGTGTTATGGCAGAAATGAACCGAAAGGAAGTATGCACTAACATGTCAGAAATATCACACTTCGGGGAAGAGGGACTAGAGGGTTGTCCAAAGAACAGTAAAACAAAAGATGTAAGATTGTCCTGGAAAGAACTTAAAAGAGACAAAAAAAAAGGAGCACGGTAAAGCTGTGCAAAGGCACCTTAAAGAGAAAAGAACGGTTTCAACATTAGCAGAACTGACTCTAGCCTCGTTGAAGATTTTGTAAAAATGAATGCGTATTTCTTAGTCAACCATGGAAGCTGAGAGTCAGGGGAGGTGCACATGCAAAGGTGGCACAGGGGAGAGGGACCTGGGCATGTGTCTTCTAGTTCCGTAAGCAAGACCATGTTTTTAAAACATGAATGCATGAGATGCCACTAAGTACTAAGTGTTTCTGACTTAGCTCCTCTGGTTCCTTGTTCAGAAAGTAGCCTCCTAGTTGATATTTGAGGTCTTTTGGGGCATGCTTGCATAGAGAAATGACTCGCCCTACAGACTTAATGAAACCTTCAATGTTACACATAATGTTATAATTAATAAATTGCCACATTAGTTTTATAGATTTGGATAAAGTTGTTATTCCCTAAGATGTAGGCTCACCCTTTCTATGAAAATTGGATCATGTTTTTAAATCTCCAGGAATGAAGTTCAGCTGTGGTATGTTGTTAAGATAATGGAAAGACAATTTCCTTTTATCCCCAGGTTGAATGGATTACTTATTTCATGTAAGCCTGTGTTTTTCTTTAAAAATGCTTTGCCTTTGAATGCTTATGGACCTCAGAGAATGATAACCATGCCAGCAATCAATAAATTATACCAACTCAACAAGACAGAGATGTTTGGGGACTTCACAAACACTCAGGAATGCAGAGTCTTAGGGTCCTCTGATAAAATTTAGCTCCTGATGCTAAAAAAAACCCTGACACAGCATCTCAATACCTGCCAACTGGTTGTTTAGCTGCCGTGTAGATGCCTACAGTGATGTGAGTTCCTACCTCCACTGTAGCCTAGAGTGTTTGCTAACATCTCCCATAAACAGGGCTTCCTTACATGAGCATCCGTTCCCCCGGGCCCTCCGCATCTTTTCCTCACGAGATCACTTGTATTAGACAGTCTGAATGGCGTTGATGAGAAATTTCTCCCCCCCTTAGACAAACTGTCTCCTGATATTCTGTGCTGAAAAATCACATCCATTTTACTCTAATCTCTGCATGTTTTCCCCACCTCGTGGGATGCACTTCTAAGTAAGGGCAGCAATTCCCTGGGGACTGCATGAACTTGAAGATGCTCAGCCTCCACACCCCACCCGCCCCCTCCACCAAGGCCCTTATCACTGACCTTTCCAACTAGAGCTTTATTGTTAAGATTTCGTGCTTAACAATACTTACCCTGTATATTCTAAATATATTAGGATCCGTTTCAGTGGAACAAAAGGTCCATGAAATATATGGACGTTTGCATTCGTTCCTCATTACTTTTATCTGTGTTACTTTTAAAAAATGCTTCTCATTTCACACATCTGCTTCCTGTATCAGATCCCTCAAAGATAATGCATGTATTTACCTCTTATTATATCTTCAAACATATGTTCTATATTGTGGGAGTAGAAGACACTAGATCTTGGTTATGGATATTAGAGTCATATAGAACAGGACAGTTGTTCTTCAGTACCCACGGGGATTGGCTCTCGGACCCCCATGATACCAAAATCTGCAGATGCCCAAGTCCCTTAGATAAAGTGGTGCAGTATTTGCAGATAATCTATGCACATCCTCTTGTGTACTCTAAATCATCTCTAGATTACTTACAATACCCAATGCCATGTAGATGCTATGTAAGTAAGTACGGTCTGACATCACAAATGACAGGAATACATTCTGAGAAATGCGTCGATGGGTGATTTTATTGTTGTGAGAACATCAGGTGCACCGGTATGTGCACAAGAGAACATGCACAAAGTAGCCATGGTGGCGGGCATAGACGCTTTGTGTGGACCAACAACACGGCTCTCACCTCGGCTGCCCCTGCTGTATATGCTGTTGTCATAAGCAGAGAATGGAACTGAGCCCTTATCGATAATATCAATCGTGAAATTCACTACCCCACAGGGAGGCTAGTGTTTGCATCAGACACTTCCACCTTGAAAAGATAGCGGTTCTTCCTCACTGCCCTTGCATGTGTGGTGCACAGAGTTGTCTTCCCTGTCTGCAATGGTACCCACCAGCTCACAGTATATTGTCACAGGATCCTGGATAGCATCACTTTGGAACCAGGAACCCACTCTATGATGAACAGGGTCAACAATAGGCATGAGATCGTGGCATCTACTTGTCCTACCAGACATCACATGACAGAAATTGTAGGCCTGATGAGAAATTAAAATAGCCTCTTAGATGTGCAGCAAAGACACCAACTTAGAGGTGACAACCTGCAGGGTTAATATACTGTCTTCTGGATGTGGACTATACCTCAATCCAATGGCCATTATATGGTTGACATATATGTAGGACCACCTATATCCATAAAAAAAGTGGGCAGAAGTTGGCGTGAACCTTCTCAAATTACCTCCCAGTGACATACTTAAGAATCTGTGCTTCTCATGTTATAATACCTTTAGGCTCTCCTGGGCTGAAGGTTTAACTCCTCTGAAAGGCACGTTTTTGTCAAGATACACAACTATCCTCTGGCCATTCTGGACTCCTAGAAAGCAGTTACTATTTGGTGGGGGTCATTATCTTGAAGAGGTAGAGAGCAGGGAGAAATACATATGGAACGCAGGATTTCACTGGCGTGTCTTATGGTGGGTTCAAGCTCAGTGACAACCACAAATGAGCAGTGACAGCAACCACAGCTTGCCAACCGATGTAACTGGAGTCTCAGACCTACATCTTGGAGATGCAGACGCGGTCTGACAGCAGGTTGAACAGGAACAGAACACCCAGTCCTGGATCTGAGTCTGTTCATTATTAGCTGTGTGACATTGCACAATGAACAGTTTGTGTGTTTTTTCTGAAAGTTGGAGATAATAATAGTGAGGTGTGTGTGCTCTTACGATGCTCAGAGTGAATGATGCATATAGTATGCAATATGTATTTAAATGAATTCTGTACAATAAATCAAACACAATATGGATGAATTATGATATATAATTTATTAAGAAACACAGGCAAAACTCCTGCTTCTACAAAGATCTCAAAGTGATCAGAAAAGAAGGCATAATACAAGAACCATGAGTACATTGATAAAGAAAATATGATTATGAAAATTGTTGATCAATTTCAGAAACCTATGAAAAAGTTATGAGAATTTTTTCCTAAGTTATTTAGAAGACCTGGGTGATCCTATTTCACAATCAGTCAAGACGATAATTCCATATTGAGGATGCACAGAACTAACACATGATCCACATGCACAGGAAGAAGTCCTGTGACCTCCGTGAAGCTGACTCAGAACTTTGAAACAGGTAGCTGAGTCACAGAAATGATGGTCCCAAATGATGGTGTCAGCAAAGTCAAGGAAGGCAATTTATTTCCTTAATGGTGGGTCAGTTCACAGAAGGTGTTTATGTGGATGGTGGTTCTCTGGCAGGGTGATCAGCAGCAGCAGGGCTGGCAGCAGCAGGATCCGCAGTCATAGGCTATGCACCCAGGCACGCAGCAGCAGGTGGGGTAGTAGCAGGTTCTGCAGACGTGCACAGGACAGCAGCAAACCTGTTGGCAGCAGGGTGTGCAGCAGCAACTGGGGCGGCAGCAAGGCTGGCAGCAGCAGGACCCACAGCAGGTGGGCTGGCAGCAGGGGGTGCTACAGCAGCAAGGCTGGCAGCAGCTGGACACACAGCATGGGCGGCAGCAAGGCTGGCAGCAGCAGCAGCTGGGCCGGCAACAAGTGGTCCTGCAGCAGGTGGTCTGACAGCAGGTTGGGCTGCAGCAAGGCTGGCAGCAGCAGGACCCACAGCAGCTGGGCCTGCAGCAGGTGGTTCTGCAGCAGGTGGTCCTGCAGCAGGTAGGCTGGCAGCAAGGGGAGCAGCACATTTTGTCAGGTGTGGAGGGTGGGTTCCTGTTCAGAGGTGAGCTTCTCAGATTCTGATGATGTCTTCTCTCCTGGGGCTTTTATACTCTGGACCCCCAGTGATGGGACCAATAAGCAGGACTTTCCTCTTTGTTGTTTTCATTGTTTTGATAATTACTGTGGAATTGTCAAGGAGGAAGTTGGTCCCTTTGTGTCTTGAGGGTTCTATAAATTACTGTCCGATCTTCTCTGTAATTGGGAATCCCACTGAAGAATCTTTTACAGAAATGAGAGTCGGGAACCTCCCCAGCAACATTTCAGGTCACGTGACACCACCTGATCGCGTGTTACTTCCTGCTGTTTGAAGGAGGTCAGAACAGGGGTGTCCTCTCAGTGTTGTTCCCTGGGCCATGTTTAGATTAGGGGTGCCCTGAGCGGTCAGGAGCTGATGGGTCTGTGATTACTGAGGCCCTGCGTGAATCTGATTCCCAGAAAGTGGGATTCAAGGCTCAGCCCGTATCTGCCTGCGGCCTCCGACTGGAAATGTTTCCTGTCCTGTGGGAGAGTCTTGGTGCTTGGCCACTGTTTCTCTAAGCAGGTCAGCACCCGAACAGGACGGCGCAGAAGCCGCCCCCGGGCTTCAGAGCCTCAATCCGTTCATGTTCCCTCTGTTTTCTCACTTGGGCAGTATCTCAGGTGGGACATTCCAACTTGCACATACTTTCTTACACAAATTGAGGCAAATTGGTGGGATAAGGTGATGGCCAAAATATATTTAAATACAGAAATTTATATATTTCAACAAATGTGGAAAATTATCACATAAATTTTTGAATGTGTTTCTGCCCCATTCTCTCTTCTAGGGACATATGTAGGCGTGAAATTGCCATGTTTTAGCATATAGTCAACAATTTAGAAAGAATAGAACAGTGTTTCTACATTTCACTACCAACAGTCTTTTCTGCTGTCCCGGATATTGTGAGCCTTCTGAATTCTACTGGTTTATGTCTATGCTTTTTTCCCCCTTGAGGTATAATTGAAGTATAACAGTGTATTAATTTCAGATTTCAAACATATTGATTTGATATTTGTATATATTGCAAAATGATCACAATAACATCTGTTACCATCCATAATTATAAATTTTTTCTTGTGATGAAAACTTTAAGATGTTCTCTCTTAGTAACTTTCTAATACACAATATAATATTATGTGCTATAGTCAGCATTTTGTACATTACATCCCCATGACTAATTTATTTCACAACCGGGATTTTGTCTTTTCACCCCCTTCATCCATTTGCCCACCCTACGCACCCACCACTGCCTACTACCAATGTGTTCTCTGTACCTATAAGCTCAATTTTGTTTTTTTATATTCCATATATAAGAGAGATCATATGTTATTTGTCTTTTTCTGTCCGACATGTCATTTAGCATGATGCTCTCAAGGTCTAGATGTCCCAGATAAAAAGTTTTTCTTTTCTTTATGTTTGAATAATATTCCATTTTTCATCCATTCATACATCAATGGACATTTATATTGTTTTCATATCTTGGCTTTTATAAATAATGCTGCAGTGAACATGGGATGCAGATATCTTTTCAAGTTAGTGTTTTTGTTTTCTTCAGATAAATACCTAGAAGTGGGATTTCTAGATCATAACATAGTTCTGGCTTTTAATTTTTGAGGCACCTCCACACTGCTTTCCGCTGTGGCTGCACCAATTTACATTCCCAGCAGCAGTGCACAGGATTCCCCTTTCCTCCACATCCTCACCAACACTTGTGACCTCTTGTCTTTTTTATTATTATCATTGTAACAGCTGTGAGGTGATATTTCATTGTGTTTTAATTTGCATTTCCCTGATGGTTAGTGATGTTGAGCACCTTTTCATGTACCTTTAGCCAAGGGTATGTCTTTGGCAAAATGTCTATTCAGATCCTCTGCCACTTTTTAATTCAATTGTTTGTTTTCTATAGTTGGACGAGTTTTTTATATATTCTGGATATTAACCCCCATTAGGTATATGATTTGCAAATATTTTCTCCCACTCAGTAGGCTGACTTTTCATTTCGTTGATGCTTTCCTTTGCTCCGTAGAAGCTTTTTAGTTTGATGTAGTTCCCCTTGTTTATTTTATTGCCTTTGCTGTTGGTGTTATATTCAAAAAAGCACTTGCAGGACCAGCATCGAGGAGCCTACCACCATGTATTCTCTTAGGAGTTTGGTGGTTTCTGGTCTTATGTTCAAGTCTTTAACTCATTTTTACTTAATTTTTTTGTATGGTATATAATAGTGGTCCGGTAACGTTCTTGTGCATATTTTTCTAACATCATTGATTGAGGTGACTGTCTTTCCCCCAGTGTGTGTTATTGGCTCTTTTGTCATAAATATATTAACCATATATGTGTGGGTTTGTTTCTCAGCTCTGTTCTGTTTCCATGATCTATGTCTGTTTTTATGCTGATACAATACTGTTTTGATTGCAATAGGTGTGTAATACAGTTTGAAATCAGGAAGTATGATGCCTCCGGATTTGCTCTTGTTTCTTGAGATGGCTTTGGCTGCATATCTGGGTTTTGTGGTTCCATATTAATTTTAGTATTTTTTTTCTCTTTCTGTGAAAAATGCCATTGGAAATTTCATAAGGATTGCATTTACTCTGTAGATTGCTTTGAATAGTTGAACATTTTAACAATATTAATTTTTCCAATGCATGAGTGCAGAATGTATTTCCATAGTTTGTGCCCTCTTCCATTTTAGTCTCTTTGATGCAATTATAAATGAATTGTTATCTTAATTTCCCTTTCAGGTAGTTGGTTGTAGGTGTGTAGAAAAGCAACAGATTTTTGTATGTTGATTTTGTACCTTGCAGCTTTTCTTCATTTGTTGATTAGGTCTGTGGGTAGTCATGCCCCACTTTTATAACTTTTTTAGTAAAAGGTTTATCTTCACCTTAAGCAAGCCCTGTTCATTGTTCTTGTGCACGTAGATTAACACACCTTTGAAGTGCCAGAGTAAACCTCTTTTTTTGGACCCCTTGGAGGTGGAACCACCCTCAAGGAAGCACATAATCTTGTTAAAGATTCTGCAATCCAATCATAGAGATTTCCCCACCTTACTTTCTCCCACCTTAAATTCTATTCTTAATTCCAAATGTGTAAAAATAACTATAACTATTATTATGCAGAGCAATTAAGATCTTGCTTCCCAGCAGGATCCTTCATTTGGCTCAAATAAACTCTTCAAAAATTCTCTACAGGCTTGGATGTTCTTACATCAACAGTTCTAATGTGTTTTTTTGGTGGTGTCTTCTGGTTTTTCTACATATAATATACGTCATCTGCAAACAGTCAGTTTATTTCTTCCCTTCTGATTTGGATACCTTTATTTTTTTTAATTTTTAGTATTTTTTAACTAATTTCTCTGGCTAGGACTTGCAAAACTGAGTTGTATTCAAGTGGTGAGAGTGGGCATTCTTGTCTTGTTTCTGATCTTAGTGAAAAGCTTTCAGCTTTTCACCATTGAGCATGACGTTAGGTGTATGCTTGTCATATGTGGCCTTTATTATGTTGAGGTACATTTCCTTTAACCCATTTTGTTGAGACCTTTTAGCAAAAATTGATGATGACTTTTGTCCATTCCTTTTCATGCATCTATTGATGCATCTATTGAAGTGGTCATATGATTTTATACTTCATTTTGTTTATGTGCTATATCACGTTGGCTTGCAGATGCTGTACCATTTTTGCATTCCTGGAGTAAATGCCACCTGATTATGCTGTATGATCCTTTTAATGTGTTGTTGAGTTCTGTTTGCTAATTTTTTGTTAGGAATTTTGCATTTCTGTTCATCAGGGATATCCGCCTGTAATTTTCTTCTATTGTGGTGTCCCTGTGTGGTTTTGGTATCAAGGTAATGCTGACCTCAGAAAATGGTTTTGGAAGTGTTCCTTCAATCATGTTACTAGTAAACACTCTGTTTAAGTTTTCTACTTATTTATGGTTTAGTCTTGGTAGGTTTGTGTTTCTAGAAATGCATCTGTATCTTCTGCGTGGTCCAAGTTGTTGGCATGGGGTTGTTCTCAATATTCTCTCAGGATCCTTTGTATTTCTGTATTAGTTGTAAGGCCTCCTCTTTTGTTTTTTATTTTATTTATTGAGCCTTCTCTTGTTTTCTCTTGCTGAGTCTGGCTAGAGGCTTGTCAATTTTGTTTATCTTTTTAAAAGAACGGCTCTTAGTTTCCCTGATATTTTCTATTGCTTTTTAAGCCACTGTTCTGCTTATTTCCACTCTGATCTTTGTAACTTCCTTCCTTGTAGTAACCTTGGGCTTCCTCTGTCCCCCTTCTTTGGCTCCTTGGGGTGTAAGCGTTCTTCCTCTCCTCGCCCTCCCTATTCTTCCTTTCCCTTCCTCCTGTTCTTCTCATTTTGGAAAGTGTGGCTGTCCACCACCTTGGTGAGGCAGAGACTGGCCTGAGAGGACCAAGGGCAGATTGTACATGAAGTTTTCAATCCCTCACTGCTAGGGACTGAATGTTTGTCTCCTCCCAAAATTCCTACGGGGAAACCATAATCCCCAGTGTGATAGCATTTGAGGTGGGCTCTTTGCAAGGTAATTAGGTTTCGATGTGGTAGGAGGATGAGCCCCCATGATGTCATTAGTGCACTTATGAGTGAGAGAGACCAGAGGCATGCCCCCCACCCTCGCCGTTAGAGGGTACAACAAAAAAACAGCCATCTGCAGGCCAAAAATATTTCCAACCACGCACCTAACCTTCCAGCCCTTGAACTTAAACTTCCTAGCTTGCAGAACTCTGAGAAATAAATGTTTTTGTTTGAGCCACCCACTCTATAGTAGTATGTTATAACGCCCCAAACTGACTGAGACACCCACCCACATATCTTAGACTTAGAGGGCTCAGACCAGTTTCCTTCTGCCAGATGTGAAGTGTTATGTCTTAGGGCTCTCTTCATGCAACAGGAAGTCATGCTGCCTGTGAAGTCACCTAAGAAAAGCATTTGACCAGTGATTCTGCAGAGCTGATGATAAAGACCCTGGCCCCTTTGTTCATCAAGTAAGACAGTTCTAAATTGTGTGTTTTCTGTCATTTATGATAGTTTGCGTCAAGTTTAAGCTTCAGTTGCAAACTGTGATACTGGCTTCCCATGCACCTTTCCCTGCATCATCTCCTCAACTCGCTGCCAGTGTGGTCTGCACATCCTAAATAAACTATGTGCACTTGAATCTTTCCTTGGGATATTTTTTCTGAAAAGGAAAGCTATGACTTTCAGTAACCTCTTTTAGTCTTAATTTGTTCTCTAAAATGAGAATATATCTTCCAACATTGACATTTTCTTCAGGAATTAAAGATAAGCACCTAAGGCATTTAATAAATATCTAGCAACTACTAGGCAATCCAAACATGTTAGTTCATCTCATTCAACCAAAAATTCACCAAGAGACAACAGTCAGCAAGTCTGCTCTTGGCAGGCTCTTCAGAACATCCCAGATACACAGTCTCAGAAGTTGGCATGTGTCCTTTATATGGGCCTTGTTAGGTCATCAAAGGTCCCTCTACTACCCTCTAGGGGTTAAGGCAGATCCCAACTCTTAAGTCCTTTCAGAGCCAGAATCGAGCTTTAACTCCCTGACTGATCTAGCAGCACCACTGTACAGTGCAAAAAGTGCCAGCCTTCTGTCCCATGACTCCTGTGAGCACACAGATCCTTCTACTTTTCTTCTTACTCAGATTCTCCTGATTCCCAAGTTTTGAGTCACAAGTTTTCTCTTACCTCAGATGTCTCATTTTTATCTCACACAAAACAAAGGGTTGTTCTGCCCCCTTATATGGTTGAGAGGTTATGGATTGCTCAAATTCATAAATGCCCATTGTGTTGTTTCTCGATCCCTGATTATCTTATGACTCAATTTTTTTAAATCATTTGGTCCAGAAGATCAAATGGTGATAAATTGGAGGAATACAACATATGGTTCATTTAGGGGGAAGGAAATGACTTAATTCCTTGCTCTGCTGATAGCTACTCAGGAGAAGATGTC
Organism: Miniopterus schreibersii; assembly: GCF_964146895.1. Lineage (NCBI taxonomy): Eukaryota > Metazoa > Chordata > Mammalia > Chiroptera > Miniopteridae > Miniopterus > Miniopterus schreibersii. Next base: position 22,204,703 of record NC_138116.1, read on the forward strand.
AGTTCAGAATCTGATTTGCATGAGACTCAGGAAGAAGTCCCTTTCAATGAGACTGTCAAGATGACATAAGGATGCTAAAAATAATTAGATGCAGATGAGTGGCTGAACAACACCTGAGACAGGAAAGACTCTGTCCTCAAGAGGGGGCTAAAATGCTGTCCCTCCTGCCCTAACATGCAGCTGCAGGGACTGAGCTGTGGGACACTGACTTAGAAGGAATATTGTAAACAGACATTATCCGTACATATGAGGGATTATTCCTGCCATTGTTGAAGTAGAAAATCAGTTTCACATCTTACTAGACCTCAGTACTCAGTGTCACTGCTACTTGTATTGACATGTGAATGAAGGTGCCCTTGAGCAAGAACAGAAGAGCCCATCCTGGATCTCAGCATGTCCATTATTAGCTACATGACATTGCACAATGAGATTTTCTCATCTAAAAATGTGGATAATAATTTGTGGCAGGCTGTTTTGCAGTTCTTATTGGGTACTGCACATGGGATGCAATAAGAGTATGAGTTCCGACGTCAGGACTACTGTACAGCAAAAGAAAACACAATATGGGATAAAAATGTTAGAGATTTTATTAAGAAGCATACAGATCCCAGCATCAAGGGAGTGTTTTCAAAGTGATTATGAAAATAAGAAATAGGAGAAAGAACTATGCATACATTGAAAAGAAAACATGATTATGAAGACACCGGTTGATTGCAGAAACCTATTAAAAAGTTATGAAGAGAAGTTACATAAAGGGAGCAAGAGATCCTGACCCCAATTGAAAACCAAAAGCATTACTTCTCATCGATGATGTATGAAGTTGTCACATGGTCCATGCACATGGGAGAAACAGAATTGAGGGAAATTGTCTGCACTGCATCAAACTGATTCACAAGTTCCTAAATAGCCAGATGAATAATAGAGATTTTGGTGATAACATGCTGGTTCTCATCAAAGTCAAGGTAGTGAATTGTCTTAAATGGCACATTAGTTAACAGAATGTGTTGTCTCCAGATGGTGGTTCTATGGGGAGATGATCAGCAGCAGCAAGGCTGGCAGCAGCTGGACACACAGCAGGGGCGGCAGCAGGTGGTCCTGCAGCAGGTGGTCTGACAGCAGGTTGGGCGGCAGCAAGGCTGGCAGCAGCAGGGCCCACAGCAAGGGCTGCAGCAAGGCTGGCAGCAGCAGGGCCCACAGCAAGGGCTGCAGCAAGGCTGGCAGCAGCTGGACCCACAGCAAGGGCTGCAGCAAGGCTGGCAGCAGCTGGACCCACAGCAAGGGCTGCAGCAAGGCTGGCAGCAGCAGGACCCACAGCAAGGGCTGCAGCAGGTGGTTCTGCAGCAGGTGGTCCTGCAGCAGGTGGGCTGGCAGCAAGGGGAGCAGCACATTTTGGCAGGTGTGGAGGGTGGGTTCCTGTTCACAGGTGAGTTTCTCAGGTTCTCACGGCTCCTTCCTTTCTGGAGCTTTTATACACGGGCCCCAGATGTCGGCACCAATGACCGGGGTTTTCCTTGTTCCTGTTGACGTTGTTGTCCACAATCCTCTTGGACATTTTAAAGAGGAAGTTGTTCCCTAAATGTGATTAATCTTTTCAAAAGAAGTTCTTAATCTATTTCTGAATTGAAAAAACTCTTAGAGAACTTTTTTTAGATAAAAGGGATGGTCACATTATAAGCATGTTTGTGCTCCGAATACTGTCAGGTCCTGTGATCCGTCTAGTTCCTGCCGGCCTGGGCAGGACAGAGCAGTGGTGACCCTGTGCCTAATCGGTTTACTCCAGAGTCCTAATGGCCACTGGCTGTACAGTACTCTTATTTCTTTTAAATGAAGCATTTAGATGTGGAGATATGATACCTGAAGTATCTTTGAATATTATCATATTGAAACCATTTTTGTGATTTAACATTCATCTTAAAAAGTGCTCAGATATATAATTTTCAACTTATAAATTATTATTTCCAATTTAGTATCAATTGAGAAATAGAATCTATCCCATCTCCTGCAAATTATAGCACTCACTCATTCCCAATATGGGTATTTTTAAACTTTATATGAATGAAATAATATAGGCTTGGCTACTTTCTCTTTAGTAGATTGTGAGACTCAGCCGTGTATTATCGGTAGTTCATTCATTCCCCTTGCTGAGTAATGTTCCACTGAATGAATCAGATACAACTAATTTGTTTACAGTGATATATATGTATGTGGATTGTTGGCAGTTTGGGACTAGTACAAACAGTGCTGCTGTGAATGTGTTGGTGCAGGTCCTTTGGGAAATGTACATGAACATTTCTGTTGGATAAGCATCTACAAGTAGAATTGTGCAGAGAATTGCTCATAGTGTATCCTAGGGATTCATTTTTTTATTTTAGTATATGTTATACTTAAAATGTTAATTTCTAATTGTTTCTGACATACATAGAGACAATTCATGTTTGTATGTTGACCATGTAACCAAACTCCCTTATTATTTCTGATAGTTTATTAATAGATTTTTGGACATTTTACATGCACAGTCATATCATCCACACATGACAGGATTGCCCTTCTCACATTGACCTTAAGACACAAACAGGAGCAGAACCAATTTATGCAGGCACTTTAAAGAGGAGGCATGTTATCAAGATGAGCGGAGTATCTGCTGCCCTGGGTGCGGACTTGTAGGAATGAATGTGTGTTTCTTAAGTGGCGAGTGGCAGTGAACCCTGGAAGTGCAGAGTCAGGAGAGGCCCTCAGGCAAAGGTGGGCAGTGCCCAGCTAGCACCGCACAGAGAGGGGAGGACATTGCACCTGAGTCTTCCAGCTCCTTAGGCAAGAGCAGGTGCTTGACCTGAATGCAGGAGGTGCCACTAAACGTTTTTGTTTTTTCCAAATTATTTCTTCTGATTCTTAGCTCAGAAAATAACCTTTCTGTTATTATTTGTCCACCCTTTTAGGCATTTGAGTACAGAAAAACAACTAGTGAAATAGAGTGTAAAAACTACAGTAGCTTCAGGTATAATTGTGAGTGATAATTGCCATATTAGTTTATGAGGATCAACAAAGTTGTTATGCCTCAGGGGCAGGGGATGGGGGCTCATCCTTTGTGTGTAAATGAGATCAGATGCCTGCGTCTGCAAGAATCAAATCCAGGCTTATAGATTTGGCAAAATTATAAAACTCAACTTGAAAAAATTTTGAAAGAGAGCTTCTTTTTCTCCTAGAAATGGACAACAATTTCATGGCACCCTGTAATATTTGTTTCGATGTTCTGCTTGAATGCTTGTGGACTTCTGAGAATGACAGCATTGGCCCAAGCAATCAGTTATTGTGCTCGAGCAAGACGGAAAATTTAGCCCCGGCCCATTCACTCAGTGGTTCGAGCGGCATCCCGCAGATCGAAGCGCAGCGCAGGTTCGATTTCTAGCCAAGGACACGCACCGCGGGTTCAGGCTCCAGGCCCGCCCCGGCCCGGTGGGTGTGTCTCTCTCACATCCATGTTTCTCTCTCTCTCCTCCGCCCTTAAAAAAATTATTTTTTAAATCAATGGAAAAAATATCATTGACTAAGGATTAAAAAAAGAAAGACAGAATTTAGAGGCCTCAGAGAGACTCGTTAGTGGAAAATGCCCTTGGAGTCCTCGGAGAGAATTCACTCACAGACACAGCAAACCAAAGATGCAGTATCCCGGTGTCTGCCGACTGGTAGTTCAGTAGACGCTTCGGTGCCTGTAGTGATGTGACTTCCTACCCCAATGGTAACCCGTCCCATTTGCTGGCATCTCCCATCAAACAGAGCTTCCTTGTGTGAGTGCCCACCCTCCCGGGCCTCCAGGCCTCCTGGGCCTCCCGCATCTTTTGCTCACTGGCTCACCTGTGGTTAGACCGTGAGAGCAGCGTTGCAGAGCAGCTCCTCCCTCATTGCACACCTTGTCTCCTGCTGGTCCCTGCTGCAAAATCTCATTCCCTTCCTGCTGCCCACTGGCGTGTTCCCTCCTCATGGGATGCACTTCTGACTAAGGACAGCATTTCCCTGTTGACTGCATGAATTTCCTGGTGTGCATTCTTTCCCAAGGCCCTTGTCACTAACCTTGAAAATGGATCTTGATTCTTAAGCTAAAGTTCAGAGTTGTTTCTCAAAATATTCTAGATGTTATCAGATTTTGGTTTAGTGGAATGAGATATCCTCACACTATACAGCCATATTTATTTTATTGCTCTTATGACTTGTGTCTGTGTCGGTTCTGTAAGATGCTTCTAGTTTGCCTTATCCTTTTTCTGTACTAAATTTCCTCCAAGATTGTGCACCTATTTAGCTCTGATTTTATTTTCAACCGTAAGTTTTCTCTTGTGAAGGTAGAATACAATATATTTTGGTTATTGGAATTAAAATCATATGGAAGAGGCCTCAGTTCCTGGTCTGCCACTGACTATCTGTATGTTTAGGGGGAAAGATAGAATACACTTAAAGCAACTCATGAATTATTTCTCAGCACACTGTGTGATCATCCTTTCCAAATACTTCTGTATTTTTCAACTACCATCTTACGTATTGTCTACCGATGGATTAATCTGGATGTGTTTCTTCCTTCATTTTCCCTGGGTTGGCCAGTCTGCTGGCAGTACCTTCTTGGAGACACCACAATTCACATATTTTCCATGGATATCACAAAACAAATTATTTCCTCACTCTTATTTTTAGTAGAGAACAGTTTCTTTTCCTTTTTTTCCTTAATAACGTAAGGTTTTGGTCTCTTTTGCTTATCTCTGTATCCATGACTTAACACAAACTGTAAATTTGTGTTACAAATTATAAACACCCAAAACAAGGAATAAAGATAGGTCTTGGCACATCCAGGGAGAAGAGCGCAGGGTAGTGCTGACCTCCATGACTAATGAACAAAGGGATGATTAATTCTTAGCACAATCCCATTTTATTCCTGAACAGCCTGAAATTATTATAATGTATGGACATGGAACACCTTAAAATTCATCAATTGATAACCAATTGATAGCAGATTTTATGCCCAATGGAGAGTTTTTATGAAAATAAATTGACAACTTCTGATTTCAAAGGCAGTGGATAGAGGGAACATTCTCAATGAAAAGAAATGTGAATAGTACATTGAGTGTTATTTATATACGGATGCATTTTGTGGATAAAAGATGGCCTGAGGAAAAGATGTTAATTGACTGTTTGCAAGTGGTGAAAGACCTGACTGACTGGTCTGAGCCCTGGAAGGAGTAAGGGTGGAATAAAGGCGTTTGTGGAAGAATCTTGTCGATGGAGATGGTCTGTGGGCAGAAAGTGTTTCTGCTTTGTGTTCCCGTCAATGCTGCCTAGAGAGTACCCACCGCTTAGGAGACACTGGACATGTGTGAGCTTGACATTGCTCATCCTGTGTCCCTTCTCAGGTGCACCAACACGTGCACAGGGAGCAGGAGCCAAGTAGCCATGGAGGAAGGGACAGAGGCTTTGTGTGGACTTCCCCTCCCCATGGCTCCCTGTGTTCTATGTGCTGTTGTCATGAACAGAGAATGATGTTGAACTCTTATCGATAATATCAATCATGAAAACAAACACCCACACAGAGGCAATGTTCTACGTGGTACCATTTCCACATTGAAAAGACAGCAATTCTTCCTTACTGTGATTGCGGGGCTGGCACGTAGAATTGTCTTCCCTGTCTGCAGCGCTAGCCACCAGCTTACAGTGTATTGTCATGGGATGCTGGGTAGCAACATTTTAGACCACGAGACCCACTTTATGACGAACAAGGTCAACAGTCGGCACATAACCATGGATCTACTTGTCCTGTGGATCTACTTGTCCTACCAGACATCACATGACAGAGAAATTGCTAGCCTCATAAAAAATTGGAATGGGGTTCTAGATGTGCAGCAAAGACACCACCATAGAGGTGACAACCTATGGGACTGATATATTGTCTTCTGAGTGTGCTATATATTTTGATCCAATAACCATTATTAGGTTGAAACATATGTAGTACTATATATATCCATAAAAGTTAGGACCCATGGATTGAGCAGCAATGGGTGAGAGTAAGGGTGACCCTCTCACTTTAACGCCCTGCAACATACTTGGGAATCGGCTTCCTATCCCATCATGCCCTTAGGTTCCTCCGGATTGGAAGTTTCACTTCTATGAAAGGCACTTTTTTTGTCAGGGTCATAATCTAATTATACAACTAGAGTCTGGTCCATTTGGACTTTTCACGTCAGTAGAATAACAGGCAGGGAAAGCAGTCACTATTTACTGAGTAATAATTACCATGAAGAGGTAGAGCATGAAAAAGTGCATGTGGAATGTGGGAATTTACTGGAGTGTCTCATGGTGTGTTCGTGCCCGAAGACAACCTTAGCTGAGCAAGGACAGCACCACAGCTTATCAAGGGTGTAGTAACTCGAGGCTCAGACCTCTACATCCTTGACATGTAAACGTAACTGCGTTTGAGCAAGAACAGAAGACCCAGACCTGGATCTGAATCTGTTCATTATTAGCTTGTGACATTACACAGTGAATTTGTTTTTTTCTGAAATTGTAGATAATTGTGGGGGGCTAGTATGATGCTCAGAATGGATGATGCATATAGTATGCAATAGGTATTTAAATCCCCATTATCAGGAATGCTGTTCAATAAATCACACATAATAGGGATGAATTATGGTATAGACTTTATTAAGCAACACATAGAGAAGAGTCCTGCACCTAATAAGACAATTCAAAGGGATCCTGAAAGAAGAAAGCCTTATACAGGAATCATGAGTACATTGTAAGGAAATATGATCATGAAGATTATTATTCAGATACAGAAACCTATGAATAAATTATGAAGGTTTGTTTGACTAAGTTATTTACAAGGAGCCATTGATCCTGACTTAGAGTCAAAGCCAAGATCATGACTGCATATCGAGCACGCACAGAGCTGGGACACGATCCGCATCCACGGGAGGAAGAGAACCGATGGAAGTCCCCTGCACCGCATGAAGCTGACTCTTTAAACGGGCAGAAGAGTCACAGAAGTTATGGTCCCAAATGCTGGCTGTCAACAAAGTCCAGAGGTGAATTTGTTTCCTTAATGACAAGTCAGTTGACAGGAGGTGGTTCTCTGGCAGGGTGATCAGCAGCAGCAGGGCTGGCAGCAGCTGGACCCGCAGCCATAGGCTATGCACCCAGGCACGCAGCAGCAGGTGGGGTGGTAGCAGGTTCTGCAGACGTGCACAGGACAGCAGCAAACTTGCTGGCAGCAAGGCTGGCAGCAGCAGGACCCGCCACAGCTGGACCCACAGCAGCTGGGCTGGCAGCAAGGAGTGCTACAGCAGCAAGGCCGGCAGCAGCTGCTCACACAGCAAGGGCGGCAGCAAGGCTGGCAGCAGCAGGACCCACAGCAGCTGGGCCTGCAGCAGGTGGTTCTGCAGCAGGTGGTCCTGCAGCAGGTGGGCTGGCAGCAAGGGGAGCAGCACATTTTGTCAGGTGTGGAGGGTGGGTTCCTGTTCAGAGGTGAGCTGCTCAGATTCTGTTGATTTCTTCTCTCCTGGGGCTTTTATACTCTGGACCCCCAATGTTGGGACCAATAAGCAGGTCTTTCCTCTTTGTTGTTTTCATTGTTTTGATAATTATTGTGGAATTGTCAAGGAGGAAGTTGGTCCCTAAGTGTTTTGAGGTTTATGTAAATTACTGTTTGATCTTTTCCTTAATTGGGAATCCTACATAAACCTTTTCCAGAAATGAGACAGTCAGGAATCATCCCCAGGAGCATTTCTGGTCATATGACATCATGTGGTCATGTGATATTTCTTGCTGTCTTGGGGAAGGTCAGAGTAGTTGCATCTTTGCAGTTTTGTTCCTTTGGTGATGTTCAGGGAACATCTCAGGGAAAGCCCTGAGATGTCAGGGGCTGATCAGTTCTGTGTTGAGAGAAGCCCTGCTTTAGTTTAAAGTTTGAGCTCCCAGAAAATCAGATTCAAGGCTCCAGCATGCATGTATCTGTGGCAACCACTCAAAATGTGTGTCCTAGTTCCATCAAAGACACTTGGGTAACTGGCCCGTTTTATTTCTAATGCTAATCAGCACTGAAAGAAGAGAGTAGAGGCAGAAGCAGTCCACTGGGTTTCAGAGCATCAATCCATTCATGTCCCATCTGTTTTCTCACTGGGTCGGTATCTCAGGTGAGACATACTAACATGCACTTACTCTCATTTATAAATTGAGGCCAATATGTGAGAACAGATGGTGGCCAAGGTATATTTATTGTGTAAATTGATATTTTCAACAAATGTGAAAGATTATCAGCCATAAATTTTTAAATGTTTTTGTGCCCCATTGTCTCTTTCTAGGTAAATTTGTAGGAGTGAAATTGCCATGTCATAGGGAAAGCACATAGTCAGCAGTGTAGAAAGAATGGAGCAGAGACTCAGCATTTCACTACCAGCAGGGTCACCTGCTCTCCTTGATATTACAAGACTTCTGGATTCAGTGGTGTACATATGCTTATTTTCTTATTGAGGTATAATCGACATATAACATTATATTAGTTTCAGGTGTAGGACATTGTAATTCATATTTGTATATATTGTAAAATGATCACCACAATAAGTCTAGTTAACGTCTGTCATCATCCATAGTTACCAGTTTGTTTTCTTGTGATGAGAACTTTATGATCTACTCTCTTAACTTTGAAATATATATAAAAGTATTATTAACGATAGTCGCCATGCTATACATTAAATTTATAACTATTTTTTCATAACTGCAAGTTTGTGTCTTTTGACCCCCCCGCCCATTTCCCTCATGTCCACTCCCCACCTCTGGCCACCTCCAGTGTGTCCTCTGTATCTATAAGCTCAGTTTTGTTATCTTCCATTCCACATATAATCAGATCACGTAGTATTTGTCTTTGTCTGTTTGACATGTCACTTAGCGTAATGCCCTTAAAGTCCATGCTGTTGCAGATGAAAAGTTTTTCTTTTTTATGGCTGAATAAAGTTTCATTTTATATATGTATATATGTTTCTTCACCCATTCATCCATTTTCCATCAGTGAACACTTAGGTTGTTTTCATATCTTGGCTATTATAAATATGCTGCAATGAACATGGGGGTGCATATATCTTTTAAAGTTAGCATTTTTGTTTTCTTCTGATAAATACCCAGAAGTAGAATAGCTGGGTCACAAGGTAGTTCTATGTTTATTTTTGAGGAAACCCCATTGTGTTCTGTAGTGACTGCTCCAATTTACATTTCCACCAGCAGTGTACAAGGGCTCCCTTTCCTCCACAACCTCACCAGCATTTGTTAGGCCTTGTCTTTTTGAGTATCATTGTTGTAACAGGTGTGAGGTGATACCTCATTTTGTTTTTAACTTGCATTTTTCTGACGATCTTTTGTTGAGCACCTCTCCATGTGCCTCATAGCCATCGGTATAGGAGGGTTTTTTTCAGGCAAAATGTCTACTCAGATCCTCTGCCCATTTTTCAGTTAAATTGTTTGTTTCTTTGTTTGTCTTTATGATGGACCTGTATGAGTTTTTATATATATATATAAATTAACCCCTTATGTGATATATGATTGGCAAATCTTTTCTTTCATCCGGTAGTTTGCCTTTTCATTTTGTGGTGTTTTTCTTTGCTGTGCAGAAGCTTTTTAGTTTTGTGTAGTTCTACTTGTTTATTTTTTTGTCATACCCAAAAAGAATCATTGGCAAGATCCATGGCAAGGAACTTACTGTGTATATTTTGTCGAGGAGTTCTGCGGTTTTCATCTTACATTCAAGTTTAAACCTTGAGTTAATTTTTGTATATGGTGTAAGATAGTGATTCTTAACACTCTTTTGCATGTGACAGGGTAATGCTGATATCAGGGTAATGCTGGCCTTGTAAATGGGATTGGAAGTGTTCCCTCCTCTTCTATTATTTGGAAGAGTTTGAGAAACATGGGTATTAATTCTTCTTTAAGTGGTTGGTGGAATTCACTAGTGAAACCATCTGCTCCTAGACTTTTGTTTATGGGAGGTTTTATATTATGGAGTCAATTTATTACTAGTATGACTCTGCTCAGATTTTCTATTTTTTATGAATTATTCTTGGTAGGTTTTTGTTTTTAGGAAGTTACCCATTTCTTCAAGATTATCCAATTTATTGGCATATAATTGTTCTTAGCACTCTCTTATGAGCCTTTGTATTTTTCTGATGTAAATCGTACCATCTTTCCTTTCTGATTTTATTTATTTGAGTCCTCTCCCTGTTTTTCTTGGTGATTCTAGCCAAGGGTTTTTTTCAATTTGTTTCTCTTTTTAAATACCAGCTCTTAGTTTCACTCATCTTTTCTTTTGTCTTTTAAGTCTCTATTTTGATTCTTTCAGCTCTTACTTGGTTCCTTCCTTCCTTGTACTAACTTTGGTCTTTCCTAATTCTCCTTTTCCTAGTTTCTTGAGGAGTGACGTCCCTTTCCTCTAGTTCCCTTTCCTCCTCCCCCTCCTCCCTTTCGTCTCATTCTAGAAGCTGTGGCTGTCCAAGGCGTAAAGGGTGGTCTGGGAGGAGCGAAGGGCAGGCTGCAGGGGATGGGTCTGCTGCGCGCTGCCATTTCCAAAATCGATGTGCCGACGCCCCAGACCCCAAAGGGCTGGCCTTCGGAGGAAGGATGTGTAAGAGGTAACTAGATTGGGCTGCGGGTATGAGGACAAGTTCCCCGGGATGGCATCAGTGTCCTGGTAATAAGAAAAAGAGACCGGAGCCACCCCCCCTTTTTCCCTGTCAGTGGAAGATACAGCAGTTAGGCTGCCGTCCGCAAACCAGAAGGTAGGTTCACCCAGACACCTGCAGAATCATAAGCTTGCGTTTTCCTTGGATGCTTCCAGTTCATCACAGGAACACAGGAAGTTGTTTTGTTCCTTTAGGTGGTTTAGAGGATTTGCATTGCTGAAAGTCATAAATGCCCAGTTCATTGGTTCCCATTCTCTAACTTTGTCCTTAATTAAATGTCTTAAAAGCATTTGGGCCAGGAGGAAAAATTACCATAAAATAGGGGAATACAATATATTATCTTTTTTTGGCAAGAAGGTACTTAATTCCTTGCTCTGCTGATAGCTACTCAGGAGAAGATGTCAATTCAGAATCTGATTTGCATGAGACTCAGGAAGAAGTCCCTTTCAATGAGACTGTCAAGACGACATAAGGATGCTAAAAATAATTAGATGCAGATGAGTGGCTAAACAATCCCTGAGACAGGAAAGACTCTGCCCTCAAGAGGGGGCTAAAATGCTGTCCCTCCTGCCCTAACATGCAGCTGCAGGGACTGAGCTGTGGGACACTGACTTGGGAGGAATGTTTTAAACAGACATTATCCGTACATATGAGGGATTATTCCTGCCATTGTTGAAGTAGAAAATCAGTTTCACATCTTACTAGACCTCAGTACTCAGTGTCACTGCTACTTGTATTGACATGTGAATGAAGGTGCCCTTGAGCAAGAACAGAAGAGCCCATCCTGGATCTCAGCATGTCCATTATTAGCTACATGACATTGCACAATGAGATTTTCTCATCTAAAAATGTGGATAATAATTTGTGGCAGGCTGTTTTGCAGTTCTTATTGGGTACTGCACATGGGATGCAATAAGAGTATGAGTTCCGACATCAGGACTACTGTACAGCAAAAGAAAACACAATATGGGATAAAAATGTTAGAGATTTTATTAAGAAGCATACAGATCCCAGCATCAAGGGAGTGTTTTCAAAGTGATTATGAAAATAAGAAATAGGAGAAAGAACTATGCATACATTGAAAAGAAAACATGATTATGCCGATTGATTGCAGAAACCTATTAAAAAGTTATGAAGAGAAGTTACATAAAGGGAGCAAGAGATCCTGACTCCAATTGAAAGCCAAAAGCATTACTTCTCATCGATGATGTATGAAGTTGTCACATGGTCCATGCACATGGGAGAAACAGAATTGAGGGAAATTGTCTGCACTGCATCAAACTGATTCACAAGTTCCTAAATAGCCAGATGAATAATAGAGATTTTGGTGATAACATGCTGGTTCTCATCAAAGTCAAGGTAGTGAATTGTCTTAAATGGCACATTAGTTAACAGAATGTGTTGTCTCCAGATGGTGGTTCTATGGGGAGATGATCAGCAGCAGCAAGGCTGGCAGCAGCTGGACACACAGCAGGGGCGGCAGCAGGTGGTCCTGCAGCAGGTGGTCTGACAGCATGTGGGGCGGCAGCAAGGCTGGCAGCAGCAGGACCCACAGCAGCTGGGCTGGCAGCAGGGAGTGCAACAGCAGCAAGGCTGGCAGCAGCTGCTCACACAGCAGGGGCGGCAGCAGGTGGTCCTGCAGCAGGTGGTCTGACAGCAGGTTGGGCGGCAGCAAGGCTGGCAGCAGCAGGACCCACAGCAAGGGCTGCAGCAAGGCTGGCAGCAGCAGGGCCCACAGCAAGGGCTGCAGCAAGGCTGGCAGCAGCAGGGCCCACAGCAAGGGCTGCAGCAAGGCTGGCAGCAGCTGGACCCACAGCAAGGGCTGCAGCAAGGCTGGCAGCAGCAGGACCCACAGCAAGGGCTGCAGCAGGTGGTTCTGCAGCAGGTGGTCCTGCAGCAGGTGGTCCTGCAGCAGGTGGCGGCAGCAAGGGGAGCAGCACATTTTGGCAGGTGTGGAGGGTGGGTTCCTGTTCACAGGTGAGTTTCTCAGGTTCTCACGGCTCCTTCCTTTCTGGAGCTTTTATACACGGGCCCCAGATGTCGGCACCAATGACCGGGGTTTTCCTTGTTCCTGTTGACGTTGTTGTCCACAATCCTCTTGGACATTTTAAAGAGGAAGTTGTTCCCTAAATGTGATTAATCTTTTCAAAAGAAGTTCTTAATCTATTTCTGAATTGAAAAAACTCTTAGAGAACTTTTTTTAGATAAAAGGGATGGTCACATTATAAGCATGTTTGTGCTCCGAATACTGTCAGGTCCTGTGATCCGTCTAGTTCCTGCCGGCCTGGGCAGGACAGAGCAGTGGTGACCCTGTGCCTAATCGGTTTACTCCAGAGTCCTAGCAGCCACTAGCTGTACATTACTTTTATTTTTTTTTAAATGAAGTATTTAGATTAGGGGAGATGATACCTGAAGTATCTTTGAGTATTATCATACTGGAAACATTTTTGTGGTTTAACATTCATCTTAAAAAGTGCTCAGGTAAAAGACCCTGAATAGCTGTAGCCATCTTGAGAAAAAAGAAGAGTGGGAAGGATCACTTTACCAGACATCAAACTGTATTACAAGGCCATTGTAATCAAAACAGCCTGGTATTGATACAACAGACATATAGATCAATGGAACAGAACAGAGACCCCAGAAATAGACCCACGCCATTATGGTCAGTTAATATTTGAGAAAGGATGCAAGAGCATCCAATGGAGTAAAGACAGTCTCTTCAATACGTGGGGCTGGGAAAATTAGACAGATACATGCAAAAAAATGAAACTAGGCCACCAACTTTCACCATACACAAAAATAAACTCAAAATGGATAAAAGACTTAAATGTAAGTCTCAAAACCATAAAAATCCTGGAAGAAAACATAGGCAGTAAAGTCACAGACATCCCACATAGTGGAATTTTCACTGATACATCTCCTAGGGCGAGAGAAACAAAAGAAAAAATAAACATGTGGGACTACATCAAACTAAAAAGCTTTTGCACAGCAAAAGAAAACAGCCTCAAAATACAAAGGAACCCCACGGTCTGGGAAAACATATTTGCCAAGGATGCATCTGATAAGGGGCTAATTTACAAAGGGGCTAATTTACAAAGAACTGATATTACTCAGTAAGAGGAAGACAAACAATCCAATTAAGAAATGGGCAAAGGACCTGAATAGACACTTCTCCAAAGAGGACATACGGATGGCCAAGAGACACATGAGAAAATGCTCAACATCACTAATCATCAGGGAGACGCAAATTAAAACCACAGTGAGGTATCACTTCACACCTGTCAGAATGGCTGCCACCAACAAATCAACAAACGATATGTGCTGGCGAGGGTGTGGACAAAGGGGAACCCTGGTACACTGCTGGTGGGAATGCAGACTGGTGCAGCCGCTATGGAAAACAGTATGGAGGCTCCTCAGAAAATTAAAAATGGAGCTGCCTTTTGACCCAGTGATTCCACTCGTAGGATGTATCCTAAGAATCCTGAAACACTAATCAGAAAGAATATATGCACCCCGATGTTCATAGCAGCACAGTTTACAATAGCTAAGATCTGGAAACAGCCCAAGTGCCCATCAGTAGATGAGTGGATAAAAAAGCTGTGGGACATTTACACCATACAATACTATGCAGCTGTAAAGAAGAAGGATCTCGTACCCTTTGGGACAGTATGGGTGGACCTGGAGAGTATTACGCTAAGTGAAATAAGCCAGGCAGTGAAAGACAAATATCACATGATCTTGCTTATATGTGAATCTAAAGAACTTAATAAACTGATGAACAGAATAGATTCAATGACATGGAAGCATGGATCAGACTGACGAATGTCAGAGGGATGGAGGAGGGCGGGTGGGTGGAGGGGGAGAGAGTAACCAAAGAATTTATATGCAGATATCCACAACCCAAGGACATGGACAATGGTGGGGAGAGGGACTGGGGAGGGGGGTGGGGTGGGGTGGAATGGGTCATTGGGGAGAAAAAGGGGCATCTGTAATATTTTAAACAAAAATAAACACACACACAAAAAGTGCTCTATAATTTCCAACTTGGTAAATTGTTATTAATTTCCAACTTGATAGATTATGTCAAAGTGAACACATTCATGTCACCCAGGTTGAAATATAAAATATATCCCATCTTTTTCAAATTAGAGCGTTCACTCATTCCCAAAGGTGGGTAAGTTTAGGCTGTTTTTAAACTCTATATGAATGAAATAATATAGAATTGGCCACTTTCTCTTTACATGATGATTGTGAGACTCGGCCATCTATTACCTGTGCTTCATTCATTCCCCTTGCTGAGTTGTTCCACTAAATGAATCAGACACAATTGCTTTGTTTACTGTTGATATATACAAGGTGGGGCAAAAGTAGGTTTACAGTTGTGAGTACAGGAAACACAGAGTTTGTTCTTGTATTATTATATTTAGTTATTGTGTTATTTTCTATATGAACAACTGTAAACCTACTTTTGCCCTCCCCTGTATGTGGATT
The DNA here is from genome assembly GCF_964146895.1 of Miniopterus schreibersii. Taxonomy (NCBI): domain Eukaryota; kingdom Metazoa; phylum Chordata; class Mammalia; order Chiroptera; family Miniopteridae; genus Miniopterus; species Miniopterus schreibersii. Next base: position 22,219,894 of record NC_138116.1, read on the forward strand.
GTTAGCAGTTTGGGACTAGTAAAAGCAGTGTTGTTGTGAATGTGTTGGTGCAGGTCCTTTGGGAAATGTACATGAATATTTCTGTTGGATAAACATCTACAAGTAGAATTGTGCAGAGAATTGCTCATAGTGTATCCTAGGTATTTTTTTTTATTTTAGTATATGTTATATTTAAAATGTTAATTTCTAACTGTTTCTGACATACATAGAGACAATTCATGTTTGTATATTGACCATGTAACCAAACTCCCTTATTATTTCTAATACTTTATTAATAGATTTTTGGACATTTTACATGCACAGTCATATCAACCACACATGACAGGATTGCCCTTCTCACATTGACCTTAAGACACAAACAGGAGCAGAACCAATTTATGCAAGCACTTTAAAGAGGAGGCATGTTATCAAGACGAGCAGAGTATCTGCTGCCCTGGGTGCGGACTTGTAGGAATGAATGTGTGTTTCTTAAATGGCGAGTCAACCCTGGAAGTGCAGAGTCAGGAGAGGCCCTCAGGCAAAGGTGGGCAGTGCCCAGCTAGCACCGCACAGAGAGGGGGACATTGCACCTGAGTCTTCCAGCTCCTTAGGCAAGAGCAGGTGCTTGACTTGAATGCAGGAGGTGCCAATAAACAGTCCATTGTTCTAAATTATTTGCTCAGACAATAAACTTCCTATTATTATTTGACTTCACTTTTTGACAATCATGCACAACTGGTAAAATGACTATAAAACTGTAGTTACTACATTTATAATTGTGATTCATAAATGGGCTTATTAGTTTATGGGGATGGATAAAGTTATTATGCCCCAAGAAATCATAGGATGCTGGGTAGCAACATTTTGGACCAAGGGACCCACTTTATGGTGAACAAGGTCAACAGTAGGCACATAACCATGGATCTGCTTGTCCTGTGGATCTACTTCTCCTACTAGACATCACATGACAGAGAAATTGCTAGCCTCATAAAAAATTGGAATGGGGTTCTAGATGTGCAGCAAAGACACCACCATAGAGGTGACAACCTATGGGACTGATATATTGTCTTCTGAGTGTGCTATATATTTTGATCCAATAACCATTATTAGGTTGAAATATATGTAGTACTAATATATCCATAAAAGTTAGGACCCATGGATTCAGCAGCAATGGGTGAGAGTAAGGGTGACCCTCTCACTTTAACGCCCTGCAACATACTTGGGAATCGGCTTCCTATCCCATCATGCCCTTAGGTTCCTCCGGATTGGAAGTTTCACTTCTATGAAAGGCACTTTTTTTTGTCAGGGTCATAACCTAATTATACAACTAGAGTCTGGTCCATTTGGACTTTTCACGTCAGTAGAATAACAGGCAGGGAAAGCAGTCACTATTTACTGAGTAATAATTACCATGAAGAGGTAGAGCATGAAAAAGTGCATGTGGAATGTGGGAATTTACTGGAGTGTCTCATGGTGTGTTCGTGCCCGAAGACAACCTTAGCTGAGCAAGGACAGCACCACAGCTTATCAAGGGTGTAGTAACCTGAGGCTCAGAGCAGGAACAGAAGACCCAGACCTGGATCTGAATCTGTTCATCATTAGCTTGTGACATTACACAGTGAATTTGTTTTTTTTCTAAAACTGTAGATAATATTTGTGAGGGGCTGGTATGATGCTCAGAATGGATGATGCCTATAGTATGCAATAGGTATTTAAATCCCCGTTATCAGGAATGCTGTTCAAGAAATCACACACAATATGGATGAATTATGGTATAGACTTTATTAAGCAACACGTAGAGAAGAGTCCTGCACCTAATAAGACAATTCAAAGGGATCCTGAAAGAAGAAAGCCTTATACAGGAATCATGAGTACATTGTAAGGAAATATGATCATGAAGAATATTACTCAGTTACAGAAACCTATGAATAAATTATGAAGATTTGTTTGACTAAGTTATTTAGAGGGAGCCATTGATCCTGACTTAGAGTCAAAGCCAAGATCATGACTGCATATTGAGCACACACAGAGCTGGGACACGATCCGCATCCACGGGAGGAAGAGAACCGATGGAAGTCCCCTGCACCGCATGAAGCTGACTCTTTAAACGGGCAGATGAGTCACAGAAGTTATGGTCCCAAATGCTGGCTGTCAACAAAGTCCAGAGGTGAATTTGTTTCCTTAATGACAAGTCAGTTGACAGGAGGTGGTTCTCTGGCAGGGTGATCAGCAGCAGCAGGGCTGGCAGCAGCTGGACCCGCAGCCATAGGCTATGCACCCAGGCACGCAGCAGCAGGTGGGGTGGTAGCAGGTTCTGCAGACGTGCACAGGACAGCAGCAAACTTGCTGGCAGCAAGGCTGGCAGCAGCAGGACCCGCCACAGCTGGACCCACAGCAGCTGGGCTGGCAGCAAGGAGTGCTACAGCAGCAAGGCCGGCAGCAGCTGCTCACACAGCAAGGGCGGCAGCAAGGCTGGCAGCAGCTGCTCACACAGCAAGGGCGGCAGCAAGGCTGGCAGCAGCAGGACCCACAACAGCTGGGCCTGCAGCAGGTGGTTCTGCAGCAGGTGGTCCTGCAGCAGGTGGGCTGGCAGCAAGGGGAGCAGCACATTTTGTCAGGTGTGGAGGGTGGGTTCCTGTTCAGAGGTGAGCTTCTCAGATTCTGATGATGTCTTCTCTCCTGGGGCTTTTATACTCTGGACCCCCAGTGATGGGACCAATAAGCAGGACTTTCCTCTTTGTTGTTTTCATTGTTTTGATAATTACTGTGGAATTGTCAAGGAGGAAGTTGGTCCCTTTGTGTCTTGAGGGTTCTATAAATTACTGTTTGTCTTCTCTGTAATTGGGAATCCCACTGAAGAATCTTTTACAGAAATGAGAGTCAGGAACCTCCCCAGCAACATTTCAGGTCACGTGACACCACCTGATCGCGTGTTACTTCCTGCTGTTTGAAGGAGGTCAGAACAGGGGTGTCCTCTCAGTGTTGTTCCCTGGGCCATGTTTAGATTGGGGGTGCCCTGAGCGGTCAGGAGCTGACGGGTCCGTGATTACTGAGGCCCTGCGTGAGTCTGATTCCCAGAAAGTGGGATTCAAGGCTCAGCCCGTATCTGCCTGCGGCCTCCGACTGGAAATGTTTCCTGTCCTGTGGGAGAGTCTTGGTGCTTGGCCACTGTTTCTCTAAGCAGGTCAGCACCCGAACAGGACGGCGCAGAAGCCGCCCCCTGGGCTTCAGAGCCTCAGTCCGTTCATGTTCCCTCTGTTTTCTCAGTTGGGCAGTATCTCAGGTGGGACATTCCAACTTGCACATATTTTCTTACACAAATTGAGGCAAATTGGTGGGATAAGGTGATGGCCAAGTTAAATTTGAATATGTAAATTTATATTTTTTCAACAAATATGGGAAATAATCACCTATAAATTTTTGAATGTGTTTCTGCCCCATTCTCTCTCTCTTCTAGGGACACATGTAAGCATGAAATTGCCATGTTATAGAGAAAACATATAGGCAGCAATTTAGAAAGAATAGAACAGTGTTTCTACATTTCACTACAACACTGTCTCCTGCTCTTTTTGATATTTTGAGCCTTCTGAATTCTACTTTTATATATTAGCTTATTTTTTTATTGCGGTATACCTGACATATAAAATTATGTTACCTTCAGGTATAGAACATAATGGTTTGATATTTGCATTGATCAACACCATCAGTCTAGTTAACATCTTCCAGTGTTCAGAGTTATTATTACTTTTCTTGTGATAAAAACTTTTAAGATCTACTCTCTTACCAACTTTTAAATATGTGGTCCAGTATTATTAACTATGGTCACCATGCTGTACATTGCATTGCCATGACTAATTTATTTCATAACTGGAAGTTGGTATCTATTGTCCCCTTTCTCCCATCTTGCCCACACTGCACACCCCACCACTGGCTACCACCAATGTGGTCTCTGTACCTGTAAGCTCAGGTTTTTTTAGATGCCACATATAAGAGAGATCATAGAGTGTTTGTCTTTGTCTGAGTCATCTCACTTAGCATAATGCCCTCCAGGTCCATGGTGTTGTAGATGGAAAGATGTGCTTCTTTTTCATGGCTAAATAATATTCTGTGTGTGTGTGTGTGTGTGTGTGTGCGGCCCCTTTCCTTCATCCATTCATACATCAATGAATGGATATGCGGGTTGTTTTCCTATCTTGGGTATTGTAAATAATGCTGCAATGAACATGTTGGTGCATATATCTTTCGAATTAGTGAGAATTTTTCAGATAGATATCCAAGAGAGGAATTGCTGAATCATTAGTCAGTTCTATATTTAATTTCTGAGGAATATCCACACTGTTTTCCACAGTGGCTATGCCAATTTAAATTTCCACCAATAGTGCAGAAAAGATTTATTTTCTCCACATCTTCAACACTCATTAGGTCTTGTCTTTTTTTTTATTGTCACTGTGACAGGTATGAATGGATATCTCATTGTGGTTTTAATTTACATTTATTGGAGATCCTCTGTCCATTCTTTAATTTTCTGTGGGTTTGTGCATTTTGTTTTTGTTTTGCAATGGAGTTCCATAAGTTCTTTATGTGTTTTGGATATTAACCCCTTATCAGATATATGATTTGAAATATTTTCTCTCTTTCAGGAGTTTCCCTTTTTATTTTGTTGATGGTTTCCTTTGCCGTGCAGACACTTTTTAGTTTGATGTAGTTCCACTTGCTTCCTTTGTTTTTGGTGTCATATCCAAAAAAGTTTTTGGCAAGGCCCTTGTCAAGGAGCTTATCGCCCATGTATTTGTCCAGGAGTTCTGTGGTTTCCAGTCTTACAATCCAGTCCTTAATCCATTTTGTATTAATTTTTGGGTATGCTGTAAGATAGTGGTTCAGTAGCACTTTTTTTGCATGTGAGTACCCAATTTTCTCAATACCATTTATTGAAAAAGCTGTCCCTTTTTCATTTTGTATTCTTGGCTCCTTGTCATAAATATATTGACCATTATATGAGAGTTTATTTCTAGACTCTGTATTTTGTCCCATTGATATGTGTCTGTTTTTATGCTAGTACCAAACTGTTTTGATTCCTATAGGTTTATAATATAGTTTGAAATCAGGGAGCAAGATGTCTCCAGCTTTGTCCTTGTTTCTCAGGAATGTTTTGGCTACTCAGAGGTATTTGGGGTTCCATATAAATTTTAAGATATTATTCTATTTCTGTGAAAAATACCATTGGAATTTTAATAGAGGTAGCATTGGATCTATATATTGCTTTGAGTAGTTTGGATATTTAACAATATTAATCCTTCCAATCCATGAACACAAAATATCTTTTCTATTGTCTGTGTCCTCTGCAGTTCCTTTCACATATATTTTTAATTTTCAGTGTACAGGTCTTTCACTTTCTTGGTTATATTTATTCCTAGTCATTTTATTCTTTTTTTATGCAAATGTAAATGAAATTATCTTAATTCCTCACTAGTATATAAAAAACACAACCGATTTTTGTATATTGATTTGTAACCTGCAACTTTCCTGAATTTATTGATTAGTTCTAACAGTCTTTTGTGGCATCTTTAGTATGTATTGTGTGTGTATTATTTAGTATGTATTATGTATTATATATATACACACACACATAATTTCATCTGCAAATAGAGTCCGTTTTACTTCTTTATTTCCAATTTTGATGCCTTCGTTTAAAAAAATATTTTTTTACTAATTTCTCTGGCTAGGACTTTCAATACTATATTAAATAAAGTGGCAAGAGTGGCCAGACGAATTGCATGAGCGGCTGGACAGCACGTGAGACAGGAAGCGCGCCCTGCACTCACGGGAGCTGTAAATGCTGTCCCTGCTGCCCCAACAGGAAGCCGCAGGTGCTGAGGTGTGGGACAGTGAAGAGAACTGTGATTAGCACCATGGTTGTGTGTATGTATCATTTTGTGGGGGAGAGGGGTGGCCTCAGAAAATGATGCTTGTTGGCTACATGCAAAGGATGAAAGGCCTAATTGAGTTATCTCATCCCTGGAAGGGACACGAGTGGAAGATAAAGGCATTTGGAGAAGAATCATGTTCATGGAGATGGGGCATCAGCAGAAAGTGCTCCCCCTTTCTGTCCCCCATCAATGCTCCCCAGAGTGTATCCACCGCTTAGGAGGCACTGGACAAGTACAAGTTGGTATAACATTTCCTCTAGCTCGTCAGCTGCGCCAGTACTTGCACAAGGGACATGGACAAAGGAGCCATGGTGGCAGGAATAGAGGCTTTATGTGGACCAACAGCACGACTCTCACCACTGCTACAAACTAGCTTCTGTTGTTCGCGCTGTTGTCAGAAGTAAACAAGGAGTGAGTCCTAATCAATAACATCATTCCTGAAAACCAACCACCCCAAACAGAGCCAAGTGTTCTACAACAGATCACTTCCACAATGAAGGGACAATTCTCCCTTACCGTGATTGCATGTGTGGCGTGTGCAATCATCTTCCCTGGCTGCAGTGCTATCCGCCAGCTTGCAGTATATGGTCATAGGATCCTGGATGGCATCACTTTGGACCAAGGGACCCACTCTATGATCAACAAGGTCAACAATAGGCACATAACCATGGATCTACTTGTCCTACCATACATCACATGATAGAGAAATTGCTGGAATGGTCTCTTAGATGTGCAGCAAAGACATCTGCATAGAGGTGACAGTCTGCTGGATTGATATATTGTCTTCTGAATGTGGAATATACCTTAACCCAATGGCCATTAACATATATGTAATGGACCACCTATATCCATGAATGGTAGTGTACACGGGTTGACTGGAAGTTGAGTGAGTCTTCACACTTTAACCCGCAATGACACACTTGGGAATCTGTGCTTCCCATCCCATCATGCTTTAGATTCTCCTGGATTGAAGGTTTTACTCCTAGGAAAGCACATTTTTGTCAGGAACATAATCTAGTTTACAACTGCCACTGGTCCATTTGGACTCCTCGTGTCAGTAGATGAGCAGCAGAGAAAGCAGTCACTATTTGGTGAGGGATAATTATCATGAGAGGCAGAGCAGGGAGAAGTATACCTGGAGTGTGGGAATTTACTAGAGTGTCTCAGGGTGTCCATGCCCAGTGACTATGGGACCTGAGCAATGACAGCATCGCAGCTTGCCAAGGGCATAGTAACCGGAGGCTTCTTTGGGATGCAGATGTAAGTGCCTTTGAGCAGAAACACAACACTCCTTCCAGGATCTGAGTCAATTCATTCTTAGCTATGTGACATTAAACAATTAACTGGGGGGGTTCCACCCCTGAAAATGGAGATAATTTTTGTGGGGGCTATTATGATGCTCAGAATGGATGATGCATATAGTATGCAATATGTATTTAAATCCCTGTATCAGGAATGCTGTATAAGAAATCACACACACTATGGATGAATTAGGGTATAGACTTTATTAAGAAAGAAAGGTAAGATTCCTGCATTTAGGAATACAGTTCAAAGTGATCATAAAAGAAGAAAGCCTGATACAAGGAGCATGAGTACATTGATATAGAAAATGTGATTATGAAGATTATTTATCAGATGCAAAACGTATTAAAAATTATGAGAATTTGTTTTTCTAAGTTACATGGAGGGAGAGGGTGAAGATCCTGACCACAGAGTCAAAGCAGAGACCATGACCCCATATTGAGGATGCACGAAGCTGGCACGTAATCCACACATGCGGGAGGAGGAGGACTGGGGTCCCTCCACACGCCACCACGCGGATTCGGAGGCTTTGTCAGCCGAATGAGTCACAGAACTCCTGGTGGAGCATGCTGTTGTCAGCAAAGTCTAGGACATGAATGTTTCCAAACTGGCGAGTCAGTTAACAGGTGTTGTGTGAAGATCGTGGTTCTTTGGTGAGAAGATCAGCAGCAGCAAGGGCGGCAGCAGGTGGTCCTGCAGCAGGTGGTCTGACAGCAGGTTGGGCGGCAGCAAGGCTGGCAGCAGCTGGACACACAGCAGGGGCGGCAGCAAGGCTGGCAGCAGCTGGACACACAGCAGGGGCGGCAGCAAGGCTGGCAGCAGCTGGACACACAGCAGGGGCGGCAGCAAGGCTGGCAGCAGCTGGACACACAGCAGGGGCGGCAGCAAGGCTGGCAGCAGCTAGACACACAGCAGGGGCTGCAGCAGCAGCTGGGCCGGCAGCAGGTGGTCCTACAGCAGGTGGTCTGACAGCAGGTCGGGCGGCAGCAAGGCTGGCAGCAGCAGGACCCACAGCATGGTCGGCAGCATGGCTGGCAGCAGCTGGACACACAGCAAGGGCGGCAGCAGCAGGACCCACAACAGCTGGATCCACAGCAGGTGGGCTGGCAGCAAGGAGAGCAGCACATGGTGTCAGGAGTAGAAGGCGAGTTTCTGTTCAGAAGTGAGTTTCTCAGATTCTGATGACTTCTTCTGTGCTCAGGTTTTTATACACTGGACCCCCAATGTTGCGACCAATGAGCAGGACTTTTTTTGTTGTTGTTTATGTTGTTTTTGTAATTACAGGAAAATTTTCAAAGAGGAAGTTGTTCCCTAAGTGATATGAAGCTTTAGAAAATAAGTGTTTAATGTGTTTCTTAATTAAGAATAACTCATAGAAATGTCTATAGATAAAAGGAATGTGCTCACATCAGCATACTTCTCAAAGCAATCTGCAGATTCAATGCAATCTCCATGAAAATTCTAATGGCATTTTTGACAGAAATAGAAAAAAAAATCCTAAAATTTATATGGAATGACAAGAGACCCTGAGTAGCAAAAGCAATCTTGAGAAAAAAGATCAACGCTGGAGACATCATGCTCTCAGATTTCAAACTATATTACAAAGCTATAGTAATCAAAACAGTATGACATTGGCATAAAAACAGATGCATAGATCAATGAACTAGAATAGAGATCCCAGAAATAAACCCATGTATATATGATCAATTAATTTATGACAAAAGAGCCAAGAATACAGTATGGGGAGAAGAGAGCCTTTTCACTAAATGGTGTTGGGAAAATTGTGCAGCCACATGCAAAAGAATAAAAGTGGGCCACAATGTTACACCATACACAAAAATTAACTCAAAATGGATTAAATATTTGAATGTAAGCTCTGAAACTATAAAATTCCTAGAAGAAAGATAGGCAGGAAGTTCACTCACATAAATCTTGGCAATAATTTTTTGGAGTTGACAGCAACACAACAGCAAAAAAAATAAACAAGTTAAACTACATCAAACTAAAAAGCTTCTACATGGCAAAGGAAAGCATCAACGAAACAAAAAGGCAACCTACTGAATGGGAGCAAATATTTGCAAATATTTGTGAGAGGCATTCCATGGTATGGATGTATCACAGTGTGTGTGTTCCACCATTCATCTGTGAAGGAAACCTCAACTGTTTCAAGTTCAGAAAGCTTTAGACATCCTTGCACAAGAGACTAAATCTAAGATGAAAGTCAGGGCCTTTCTTAGATCTGAAAGAGTAGTTACTAATGCAATATATGGCACATGATTTGGGGAGGAGTAATTATACCTAAACTTCTTGGGAGTATTTCTTTATCTAGCCACACACCCTAATATTGTATTCACCTTCAGCACTTCTACCCCAGGCATAACCTCACCAAAAAAAATGTTACCTCTGGTGTCAGGTAGAAAAAGAGATTGAGAACTGCTGGTCTATAAATAACCCCTGCACATCTCTAAGAAGAGATAAACGCAGTACATAATGAAAAAGACAAAGGTTTTGCACATGATATTAACCTCAGTATAAGATCATACTTATTGCCAACCTCTTTCTGCCATGAAACCCAGAATTGTACGCTGAATGCCAACTCTGATACATTAATGAAAATGAATATTATTTGGCCTTTAAAAAAGAAAGGATATCCTGCCATTGGTAATCACGGATGGGCCTGGAAGATACTATGCTAAGTGAAATAAGTCAGTCACAGAAGGACAAATACTGCATGAATCGACTTATGTGAGATATTAAATAAATGAAAGGAGCATAGAATAAAATTTTGGTCTCCAGAGACTGGGGGTAGTAGGAAACAGTTGTTGTTCAGTGTATAGAGTTACAGTTATACAAGGCAAATAACTTCTACAGATCTGCTGTACAACGTTGTGGCTAACAGCATACTATGGTACACTTAAAGTCTTGTTAAGAAGGTAAATCTTATGTTAGTGTTCTTACCACACACACAAAAAAGCAAGGAGACAGAAAAAATAACTTTTGGAGGTGATGAATATATTTAGTACCTTAATTATGGAAATAGTATTAGTCCATACTCATCAAAATGTATACATTGGACATGTGCAGTTTTTTGTATATTAAGTATACCTCAGTGAAGCTGAAGGGAAAGAAGAAACATCAACATTTCATGACTTTGTTTTTCTCCTAGAACATTTATTTCTTGCCCACCTGAAAGTCTAGAAAATGGGCCATGATTCACAGTCAGGAGGGGAAATATCATGAGAGTCTATTCTCATGCCAGTGAGGCCCTATTTCACATTCAAAATTTACCTGCCCACCAGACCCACGATGAATGAGCCATCAAACTAAAATGCAGCTTTACCCTCCCAAGGCACCAAGGAGAAGGTGACTGTTAGAGTCTTCACCACCCAAGGGGACATGCTGGGCTGTGCAACCTGAGACTAGCACAGACACCGCCTAAGGCACAAGTCACGTGACAGCTCCCTTGGAGGAAGCTGAAGCAGGAGAGGCACAGAAGAGGTGATTCGGGAAGAGCTGAAGTGAGGAGTCCTAACACATCAGGAAAAGGAAGCAATGTTTCCAGCCATCTTGAAAAGGTTAACCAGGAAAACAAACTTGGCTAATTTGATAATGGCCTGTTAATTAGGACAAACAACGACAAGGAAAGAGCACTGCATGTGATGACAGCAGCCCTCAGCAGGGTATAAAAGGGGCCCTGGGGCAAGCAGACTTCCAAACCTTCCAAACTCACCTTCCTAATCCACCTTCCTGGAATCTCACTCAGAACCTCCACCCTCTGCCACCATGGTCAACTCGTGTAGTGGATCTGTCTGCTCCGACCAGGGCTGTGGCCAAGGCTGCGGCCAGGAGACCTGCTGCCGCCCCAGCTGCTGCCAGACCACCTGCTGCAGGACCACCTGCTGCCGCCCCAGCTGCTGTGGCTCCTGCTGTGGCTCCAGCTGCTGCCGCCCCATCTGCTGCCAGACCACCTGCTGCCGCCCCAGCTGCTGTGTGTCCAGCTGCTGCCGCCCCAGCTGCTGTGGCTCCAGCTGCTGCCGCCCCTCCTGCTGTAGTTCCTGTTGCTGCCGCCCCATCTGCTGCCAGACCACCTGCTGCAGGACCACCTGCTGCCGCCCCAGCTGCTGTGGCTCCTGCTGTGGCTCCAGCTGCTGCCGCCCCTCCTGCTGCGGTTCCTGTTGCTGCCGCCCCGTCTGCTGCCAGACCACTTGCTGCCGCCCCTCCTGCTGTGTGTCCAGCTGCTGCCGCCCCTCCTGCTGTGGTTCCTGTTGCTGCCGCCCCATCTGCTGCCAGACCACCTGCTGCCGCCCAGTCTGCTCTAGTGGTTCCTGCTGCTAACCACCCTGACCTGTGCCCACCTCGTTTTTGTCAACCAATCTTCATAGTGTAATCCAACTGAACTGAGCCACAAGAGGCCAACTGTAAAACCTCAGTTCCAACTGATTCTTAAACTGGCTTTGGCCTCCAAATATACACCCCCCCCTCATGTTACTATCTCTCTCCCAAATGAACAAGAAGTTTGAATTTTCTCTGACTTCTTTCAACCAACATGTCATCCCAATTGATATATTTCTTCCCTGTCAGACTTTCTCATATGGCGATATCCCTAAATCTTAAATAAATTTCATTTCCCAGGCATACAAATACAACAGCATCGTGTCTGATTATTATTCCTCCTTAGTTGTCCATTGTCCTGTTGTCCTCTGCAGTGAGCAGACTATAGCTGGTGATTTCAGGGTGTGCACCTTTCTGCCCTCAGCATCCCTATTTTAATATAGGACGATGGTTTCTTCCAGCAAACACTTTGACCTCCCTGCCTGCGGACTTTCTCCAGATGAAGAAGCAGGCTCTGGGCGGCAGGGAGCTCCTCTGTAGGAGCAGCGCTCAGCCAGCGGGCGGGAGCAGTGGGTAAACGTTCCGGCGTCTTTCCCCTCGGGTGGGGCAAGTTGTACCGGTCTCGGGGGGGGGGGGGGGGGGGGGGGCTCAGTGGGTGCGCCCGGCTGCCTCCGGGAGGGAGCTGCTCATGACATCATTCTATATAAGCTTCGCTCTCTTCCCCATTTCACTCCCCAGGGTCTCTACAGTGTCTTTTAGGATTATCTCCCAAATAAACTACTAGATCTCGAACCCCTGTTTGGCAGTCTGTTTCTAAGACACCAGTGTTCCAATCTAGTTACCAGTGTCCTTTAAAACATTTTTTTATATATTACAAATGGTTGCCAACTATCAGTGTCAACTCAGATCCAGTAACCAGCAACATCCAATGGGGATTCCAGTGTCCCCTGAGGTCGTGGCTGTGGATTCCTTTGGGAAAGGACTGGAGCGATCACTACCACATACACCTGCTCGGTCCTTGGCCTTGGAGGACTGGCCTCTCCTTCAGTGAGTCAGTGGGCTCTAGGTCTGAGAACTGTCTCAGGTCTGGAAACTGAGTGAGGGATCATAATTTTCCATTGGGATCACTGACCTCAGCCTGTGGGTCACACATCACTTTGCCCCCGTTGTCATTCCAAACTTGCTGCCCGTTAACATATTTTCACCCACATGACTCTTACAGTTAAATGCTGCCACCTGGCCTCTGCTACTTCAAGGATATTATCACTCTCATTGCTCCTTGCATTCCATATTGTGTTTTGTTTTACTGTGCAGCACTCCTGATAAGGATGTATACACATGTTGCATATCATATACATTATCCATCCTGAGCCTCATATAGTCTCCAACAAATAATTATCTCCACCCTCCATATGAGAACGTTTCACAGGGTCATGTTATGTAGCTCAAATGGGCAGACTCAGAGCCAGCACTGTGTCCTTTGCTTCTGCTCAATGACACTTAAGTTTCTATCTAAGACAAGTTAGGATAAGTCCTGGGACTGAGCACCAGCACGATGTTCATTTGAGCGTCTTTAACAATGGAAGCGATGTTCTCTTGTGTGTGTATGCAGATAGCACCTACTTACAGAGTTCTTCCCAAGTCAGTGTCCACACCTCAGCTAGCTGGTAGGGCAGCAAGGGCTGCACTTTAGAGCTCGCCCGCGCGCAGGATCCTTTCCTGTCTCAGGCACTGCCCAGCCACTCAGGCTTTCCTGGGCATCCAATATTTGGGAGCATCCAGTGTGTCCTCATGCCACCGTTGCTGTGTGTCCAGCTGCTGCCAGCCTTCCTGTTGCTGATCCTCTTGCCATGGGATCTTGTGACACAGACTAACCTGACAATCACCCTGTTGCCTCTTCAGGTGCTGCCACAATAACCAGGCTTCACCAACACCCAGCATGCTGCCACCATGGCTCTATCAGGCATTCTTGATTAAAAGGAGCTGTGAGTAGGGCGGTAAGATGTATTCAACTTCAGGCTGATTGTCTTCATCTTTATTTGCTATTATCTCTGTGATGGCTGCAGGCCTTAGGTCTCCTTGATCTACAGCCAGCTTGTCAGGCTTGCAAAACTGATCACTGCTTTCCCTCTAAGTAACCTAAAGCATGAATCACTAGACTTCTTCCCTGTTTACTGTATTTTTGTAATCTCTTCTCTAAGGCATCACTATTCTTCTGTCATTTCATGATTACTGCATCATCTTTCCGGCTGTGGGGAGCTTCTCTGGTTCCTTCCCAATAAAGTCTTTACTGTCTTCCAGCCTATATGGTGATCTTACTCTTTGTAGAGCATTTACTCTGAAGGCCTTACATTCATATTCCATTTCACAAGTCTTATCTGTTCTGAGCTTGGCAGTGACCCCTAACTAGCAGGACCAAGATGATAACCCCCCCCCCTTACAGATGAATGGAGGCCACTTGGCTAGTTATGGACACGGTTTGGTCAAGGGCCGGGGCCTCTACTTCTAGCTCCAGGGTCTTACATTCACATCTTATTTAAAAAAAAAAAACAAAAAAACTCAAACTAAACAGTGGTCTGAGTACTGGGAAGGTGTGTGCTTTGGGTTGTCTGCATATCTTTGAAAATACCCTTTTCCATATGCAGGTAATTTTTCTCTTTACAAATGTAATCTCTCACCTGTTTTCAAAACCTCAATGACCACTTGCACGGCGTCAGTGCAGCGGGCTGGTTAGGAGGCATCCTCGGTGTTTAAGCATCTGTTGTGCTCCCGGTACTGTGCTGGCGCACTTAGGCCAGAGACGTGTCTAAAGACACCTGTTCTTCGATGTCAGGGGAGGGCATTCTGGGTGGTCTCTTTCATCAGGCTGCACATAGTGTGGAAAATAAAAAAGGGATCGAGGAAAACACATATCCTCTGTCATATTTCATGTAACCCTAAACTTTCAGTCCCTTGTTTCTCTCAACCAGAACGCGGTCACGGGAATTAAGCACAGACAGGCCTGGGAACTGAGCTGACCGCACCGTGAACGTTTTCCCTCTGACCTGTTCCACTCTCCACAAAACACCATCCTGAGTTTTATGAGATGAAGCCGAAACACGAATCAACCCCAGTGTGGCTGCTAGTGTCTGAAGAGACTGCCTAGCTAGACATAACGGCAAGAAGAGAAGCTGAGGTAGTGAGGTTGGTTCTTTGACCTTAGATACGGGTCTGTCTTGTTCCTCAGCCTTGGCACTGTTGGCATGTTGGACAAGATGATTCTTTGCTGGCTGGGTAAAGGTGCCTGTTGTGACCATGGAGGAATGTGTAGCAGTTTCCTGGCTTCTACCTACTAGATGCCAGTAGCACCCCTTTCTGGTTGTACCATATAGACCCAAGATGGGTGGGGAGAGTGGATAGATGTACAAAACACAAGCGTAAAACCTATACTAAAGAGGAGTCATCTAAATGTATAGAATTGGATAATAATAAAAGTGACATCAAAACTCATGGGGTGTGGCCCCGGCTGGTGTGGCTCAGTTGTTTGAGAGTCACCCAGTGCACTGAGAGGTCACTGGTTCGATTCCTGGTCAGGGCACATGCCCAGGTTGCAGGCTCAGTCCCCAGTAGGGGGCATGCAGGAGGCAGCTGATCGATGCTTCTCTCCCATCGATGTTTCTCTCTCTCCCTCTCCCTCCCTCTCTCTCTAAAATCAATAAAAACATATATTTTTTTTTAACTCATGGGATGCAACAAAAGCAATATTTTGAGGATGATTTATATGTTTAAATACTTATGTAAGAAGGGAAGAAAACCTCCAAAGTACTGAGTTAAATGCCCCATCTTAAGAAATTAAGAGAAAAGCAATAACATTGTTCCCAAACTACACAGAAAACAAACACTTTAAAAATAATAATAATAATAAGAGTAGAAATTAATAAAACAGAAGGTAAAGAAAAAATAGTGAATTCAACCAAGTCAAAAGTTTGACCTTTTAAAAAGTGAACAAAACAGATAAAACTTTGAGAAGACTGATCAGCTAAAATGATACCAGGCGATGTTCAATAATATTCTGAAAGAAAATTCGGGCATAGGAAATGAACAAAACAGATTTTTAAATTATTTTTCATGAGTTCCTGGGCTCACTGAGCTCAGTTCTTTTGTCCCACACGGTACTGACTAGGAAAAAATATTCACAATACACACAGAGGCAAAGGATTGGTCTCAAGAACATAAATAGCTTCCACAAACCAGTAACCATGGGCAACTCACTCAAAAATTGGATAAAAGATATGGCTAGAAATTTTGTTAGAGGAAACATATAGTAGCCAACAAACGCGATAAAAAAAAAACCTCAAAATCATAAGTAATTGAGAAAAATACAAATCGAAACCTCGACAAGATTCCAACTTACACCACCATACTGAAAACAGTTTAAAAGTCTGACAATATCAAGAATTGAGAGAGGCTGTGAATCTGCTGAAGCTCTTGCACGTTGGGGGGGGTGGGGGGGGTATAAATTCGTGTAGCCACTTTAGGAAACAAATTGGCATTTTCTTCTAAAGGACAGACCTGTCAACAAAATGTGCCATAATGTCACTCCCAGCTCTGTTGACAGCGAAACAGTCTGTGAATCGCCTTGTTAAATCGTGAGGCTCCTTAGTGGAGTGGGGCCTCCTTCACTTCGGTTTGGTTCGTCCTTTCCTGTGATCAGTGTGCCGGCTGCTGCTCTGCTTCGTCTCTCTCAACATAAAATCCTGGTCCCAGCCTTGGAAAGGCGGTCACCCCTCCCTGTCCCCTCTAAGAATCTTAAACAGCAAATTCTTAGGACTGTTCTCTTAAGTCTCTGCCAGTATCTTAAAATTTGTGATAACCAGTCAGGGAAATGCTGCGGCCTACAGGGCAGGAGGGTAATTGCCATGTTTAGAGGGAAAGGAATGTGATTTCCTGGCTCGGGGCACTGAAGTAGAGGGCTGAGCCCATAGGGGAGGGGGGGGCTCAAAAATGCCATTCTGATTGGACAGCAGAGATGCTTCTGGTGGAGAAAAGGTCAGGGGGCCCAGGATGAGTGTCACCTGAGACGTGGAGAACAGCTTCCCGGGGATGGGCCGGACCACCCTGGGTGTCTGCATTTTTTATACTAGGCATTCAGCCACTCGGCAGGTTTTTATCAGGATGCCTGTCATGCCTGAGATTCTTTGAGGTCCCTGAGCACTCTGCCTTACCCCGTCATTACTTGATTGCTTACTGACATGTTATCATTCTCTGGAGTGCATAAGCCTCCAAATAGCTAATGCTTGAAAGAAAACATACACGCCGTCAGGATGATAGGCATTCCCTTGGTGGGAGGGGTGGGGGGGGCGCTGTCTTCCAGAAGGATTCAGGGCAGAACTCACAGCCTTGATCATGACTCTGGAGCCGATTTTGTTTACACACCAGAGGTGAAGCCACCTCTTGGAGCAGACTCACGTTAGCCAAGCCCATAAAGCAAGGACACCTATTTATGAACTTCCAGCAGAATCAGCTGTAACAGGAATTCCTCAGCTACAACACGAGCAAGGAATCAGCACTGGAAGTTAAAGGAACTAGATGTCAGGTGTCACTTGACACACTGAGTCCACAATAGTTGTCTTAATGGAGCTTGAAAACTCAGTCCTGCGACTAACCCTCCATCTCCCCCGAGCAGGGCTCGGCGGCGGCGCTGGCCTGACTCTGAGTTTCCGTGGCACCAACACCCTCGCTTAAGTTTCATATGGTGTATCTTCAGTCAGATCTGAGTCAGGACCTCAGATATTCTTCTTTTTAAGGTGACGTTACATAATTCGGTTTCGGTCCTTTTTAGTGTAGATTCCGAGTGTTGGATGGTGTCCCGCTGTCCTGCCCGCTTATCACGCATCCGCACTCATGCTACTGCATCCATCAGGAAATCTGTGTTGTGGTTCATTTCCATCATAACATCTTTTGGTTATTTATGATATTCCTAATTGTATTTTTGGATGACAGGATTTATTTACCTTTCTCTTCTCTTCTAAAAAAAGTCCTCAGTGATGTGCAGTTATCAGAAAATTGCATTGACTTGTTTTTGTGTGTCTTTGCTCACACCCACATACTCCTTCCCTCCCTCCCAGGAGCAACACATTTGTTATGATTTGGGTCGAGCATGGGAGCCCACCTCTGGATTAGGCACTCGGGTGCAAGGTAATACTGTTAAGGAAAGAGCAGGGGTTCATTTCGGGCAGTCGGCCTTGGCCTGCGTTTCATCCACGCCTTTCACTTTCCCTTTAGTGCCTCGGAATCTCCAGTCCTTAATCCGAGCTGCCCAGGAAGGTTCCCCTGCCCTTGGCTTCAGCCAGACTCACAAATGAAACCCACAGTGGGTCACTCTCACCGTTTTCCTCCAGCTGCCCCATGGCCAGAATTTGTGGGAGGATCTGAAAGTGTAGCGACAGTGTGTCCATTCGCAAATAGGAATGGAAACTGGGCCCAGGAGGCCAGGCCCTGCCCACTGTCAGGACAGGCACAGCAGTCCCTTCCCAATCCCCTCCCTTCCTGACCCCGTGAAAATCTCCATTAGAGGCCTTTTCTTAGAGGGGTTGAATCCTACGCTGATTCTCCCCAAGGCTTCTCCTGCCAGGAACCTTGATTGACCCCAGAAGGGACCACTGTCAGACACCCTGCATGCCCCAAACACAAAGCAAATAAGCCTGAATTATACAGGTAGTGTAAAGCTCACAAGGAAAGCATGCGTGCCTCGCCTCTCCCTCGCTGCCCCTGTGTTCGGGGTTCACAACCTGTCCCTGGCCAGAAAGCCTTCAGACCCTCTTTCTGAACAAAAGCATTCCTTTTCCAAGATAAGGGCGTGATAAAAACCGAGCTCTTGAGCATATTTTGATTCTTGCTTGAAACAAAGATCAAGATGAAAAGGACGCATTTCACGAATCTTCAGCCTCTTAAGGTTGATTCCTAGCCAAGTTCACCCCAAGTGTTCTCCTTTAAGTGTCTAAAGGTAATAAATATAGCAAACTGGAAATATACCAAAAACACAGCTAAGACCAAAAAAATCCCCTGCAACAGTCTTTTCCCCACACAAATAGGTGATTATAAGAAGAAATGTGATTTAATTTCAGATCCATTGGTAAAATTATAATTATGACAGAAGAAAGGAGGACTCCTCGATATTACTTATGCATGCAAAGGATAATATTTGAATTGTGTAGAAAAAATTGCAAAGAGGGATTAATGGCCCAAAATGGATGTAAATGGTATAGGAGAAAATTTAGTTTCTCTAATAAGTTTTACTTTCCTGTCCTTAGACAAATTACTTCTCAAATACTGAGACATCTTTCAAGTGAGAACAGTGAACCCCTATTTGAAAAATCTTGAGGAATCTGAAACATAAAGCAGCTAAATGGGTGTCAGCATCAGAGATAATTTCCATACAATCTGAGCCCACTGAAATCTCAGGAAGTAATGAGCAACCCAGCATTTGCACTATATGTACCAGAATTTGAATTACAAGAGCTGTTTTGGCTTGCTGACCCTTGAAATAACTTATAATGTCTGTGAAGACTTTGAACAATCTCTCAGCTATTGCACAATAAATGAACATTTATAAAGACAAATAGATTTAACAAACACCTAGATTCTCTAAGTAAATGTATGTCACTCTCTGCTGTGCGCGTTACGTCCCAGAGCACTTAGGAATAAATGTTAAAGAATTTGCCATGACTTGGTCTAAGTGGTCCCATGTTCTTTTTCTAGAGGTTCACAAAGGGTCTTTTGAACAGTCCATTCTAGAATCTTTTCCTGAGATGAGGTCAAACTTAAAGGTGTATGATTTGCAGAAACTTAAATGTGGAGTGGCATTTGCTTGTCTGAACACATTCGGCATCTCCGGGCTCTAAGATTCCTCGCTGTCGACGTGTCAATTTCTAACCCCCAGAAACAGTGAGAAAACAAATGTTTGTTGTTTTTAGCCACTAAGCTTTGGGGTCATTTGTTATGTGGCAATAGATAGCTAATATAATGAAACAGATCCATGTAGCAAAGTGCAATTTAAAATTATATTCTTAATTCTTAAAAATCAATAACTCATTATATTAATTACAAAGCTTGATTAATTATTATTACTATAAATCTTAATTCTTAATAAAAATTTTCTTAAAGCAATAATAAAGGAAAAAAGTAAATTTTATAATTTTACATTATATATAAATTCTTAAATTTCCAAACCCTAATACTACTCATATTGTTTGAATACTTTATAAATAGTACGTACTCATTGTTTGTGTTTTTATCTAATGGAACAGTATATCTGAGAAGGGAGGAAGATAAATGGCACTGGAGAGGGTACCAAAGGGACTTCAACTTCATCAATATGTCTTATTTCAATGACCTTCCTAAAGACCCAAAGCAGGTATAAGAAAATGTCAATTCTGGGTGGTGGGGTTTGTCGTATTTTTCTCAAAACTTTCCTGTATTTTTAAAATTGCTCCCTACCCAGGACATAAGTGTAAGTGAAGACTTAGTTATGAGCATGTCCAGGCTCAGCGGAATAGTTTTTATAATGGGAGGTTCAGATGTTTCATGGACAAGTTCTAGCAAACCTAAAAGGAGCTCATAAAGGCTCTGCTATTAGACTGTTGCCAAACATAGGAAAGATGCAGGCTTCCCAGCACACCTCTCACACCTGACATGTTTAAAACGTGCAGCTTGCGTGTTGGCGGATGGCCAGTGGGCAACATTTGCCAATACAACAGGGCAATCCACAACTGGGAAATGAAAAGAAAAAGGCTTAGATGGGTCGAAAAGCTAGTGCAAAGTATCCTGAGAATTCTCGTATTAAGAAGCAAATTATTTAAGGAGATGTAACTCCTCCACCTTGCAGTGTAAGGAGCAGTGTTGAAAATTCTATTCAGGACTGAGGTGAGATGCTTCCCACTCCCCGGAGCCTCATCCTTCCTCTGGCATTTCTGAAATCTCCCTGGAAGATGTGGGAGTGAAAATTTAAATAGGGTGTGCATTGAAGTGTCATTTCTGGAAGACATTCCATCCATGGTCATTCTCTTGAGATACCAAGGTCCCTCTCTCCCTTTCTTCCTCTTTTTAACTTTCTTTTTGGGCTTCAGGCTTCAGTTGCAAATAACTGAGTCCATTGTATCCCTTGAGTGGCATGTTATCATTTTTGGTCCTTGCAAGGTCCCTCTCTCATTTATATTTTTCTTTATGTACTTATAAATTAATTCCTGTTCTCCTGCACCACTCTCTTCCAATATTTTATCCTGTTTAATGCACATTCTTCAGCAAATAGCCTTCAGATTTCATCTTCATCATTGGCTCTCCCAGCTCTCCAGCTGGCAGGCCCACGTTGCAGATCACAGATTGGACTTGCCAGTCTCCATAATCACGTGATCCTTTTAGATAGATAGATGATAGATAGATAGATAGATAAGTAAATCAATAAAATATTAAAACATATACATTATTTTCCCTCTGGAGAACCAGACTAATACAATGCCCATGGAAGGAATCGCCCCTTAGTGTCTCCTGCTCTCCTAGTGGTCGACCCCAGACTTCCTTTAAAATCCAGTAATCACAGAAATGGCACAGTGCAGCTCCCCCTATGGGCCTGTGTGAGAATGTTTTGGGCCTCGGACCTACATCACTTTGCAGACTCAGTGCCCTTGATTAATGAGGAGGCCAGAGCCCCTTGAGGAAGGGCTCTGCTCTGGTGCTACAAGTGCACATTGCACCTCTTCAACTAAGCTTTCCCCCAAAGAAACCAACCCAACCATTTTAAAAAGGCTTAGATTCAATAGTTACACATGAGAAATATGCAACTTGGTCAGAAGTTCCCTGAGACTAATCGTTTTTAAAACTGCCTCTTAAACTGTCAAAAACATATCAAACAATTGCCGAAAGTAAAGAGTTTTTTATTTTATTTAAATTGGCCATTAGGTGAATTGATCCTTTGAACCAGTTTTAAGTGAATAACCCTTAGCTGTTTTCAATGGCTGAAACCTCATGTTTATTTTAATCTGTGGCTTCCCTGGACCATTTCTGCCTTTGGTTTCTCAATTCTGTTGACTATGGGGAAACTGAGGCCACTCAGCTCAGAAGAGCTCTTGGTGGTATAAAGGTAGGAAGCCAGGGAATCGTTGTCTTTACTCCCGTCCAGCTCGAGCAGCTGCGGTCCTAGACACCAGCTGCCCATGCAGACCAAGTGCAGACCACTGACTCGGAGGCCCGAGGCCATCGTGGTCACAGGTGCCCGGAAGGAAATCTATGAAGCGGTGTATTGAAGGGAAAGAAAGCTCTCCGAGAGTCCTCTTCATTATGCTAACCAGTCCCATTTCAATTAGCAGCTGGCAGCAAAGGAGTCTTTTTAAAGGCTGGGCAGCATCAAAAGAAAAACCGGAAAGAAGGATTGCTGAAGTGAAATGAACTGACATCAGGAAATGCAAGCTGCAGAGCGGACCGTGCTCCTGAAAGCTTCTCCTTGGCTAAGAAGGATCTCTCAGCGCTGGACAAGTTCCCTCACCAGTCCCTGGAGAGAATGGGGCTGGACTGGGAGTAACAGCACGCAGGCAGCATCTGTGCTTGGCCGGAAGCAGGCACCACGGGATGGCTAGACACCTGCAGACGGCCGCAGACCTCAGAGGAGGTACAGAGTGTCCCATCAACCCAGGGTTGCCCTACAGGGTTCGCAGGAAGTCGGCAAGCAGGGGCTGGCTCTGCAGAGATGCGAAGGAGCTGGTCAGAAGCAGTTGGAGTCACCACTGGACGATTTGCCTAAACCTGTCACACAGCAGGCTGTTTGGAAGGAAGGGGATTTGCAGCCACTTTGGTTGCAGGAAGTGGGTCCTCCACAAGTTGGTTGGCCAGAAAGCATGGTGCCCCAGGAAGCTGGTTTGCAAGAGTTCTTTACAAAACAAGGGGGCTGGCAAGTAGCCACTGGCTGACAGATGAAGGGTATGGAAGGAGCTGCCTGGCAGTGCAGTGGCTGGCAAGGGGAGGTCACACAGCAAGTAGGATTGCAAGAATTGAACACACAGGTCGATGGCTGGCAGGGGATAGGCATGCAGGGAACTGATTGGCAAGTCTTGAAAACATAGCAGATGGGCTGGTAAGTTGCTTTGCAGGGCCGATCTTCACCACGAACGGGGTGACATGAACCTGCTTGGCAACAAGTTGGCTGGCATGGCCTAGCTGCATAACTGGTTGGTGGGCAAGATGTTTCAGGACAGGAAGTCACCTCAGAGCAAGACGGCTGGCAGGACCTAGTGTCACAGGAGACTGGTTGGCGACAAGCTGCCTGGTGCGATCTGGACATGAAGACAGCTTCCTGGCAGGAGCTCTGTTGACTGGGGCTGGCTTCCCAGCACTTTTCCTGACCACCGGTGGATTCCACGCAGGAGGGCTGGCAGGAGCTAACCAGGCAAGGAGACTGACCCATGCTGGGTTCACAGCAGGCTGTGCAGGAGCAAATGGGTTGGCAAGCAAAACCCACACAAGAAGTTGCTGGAAGGCAGGTAGGTTGGCAAGGAGCCGGTTCACAGCCACCTGGGACACCGCTGGATGGCTGACAGTTTCCTTGGCATGTGACCAGTTGCCATGTTCTGCTCCAGCAGGAACTAGGCAAAAGGATACCATTCTGGAAGTTGTCACCCTTTGGGTACATGGAGATGGTGGGCACAGCTGGAATGGCCGTGGTGTTTCCAGGACAACAGTTGTCCGCCATGGTGCTGATTTGGCTGGGGAGTTACAAACTCAGTCTAGCTGAGTTTGAAAGACATCGGATGCACAGGGGCCTTTATAGTCCTTCACTCAGGGTGTTGGCTCGACATAGAGCATCTTTCCTTGTTGTTGTTTCTACTGGTTTGCAGACAAACATCTGATTAGCAGGCTTCAGGAGCCTGGGAGATGTTGTCCCTGCTTTTAAAACTTGTCTGTTGAGTGGGGAGTTTTCTTTGCTAAGTTTGGATTCCTTGACACTGCTCCTGCTCTGGGATGAGCTGTCGCTTTTACAGGTTGTTCCGCAGCCTCCCTGAAGCAGAGGTTTCCCGGCACTAACCTCTCATCAGGAGGCCGTGGCCCAGCCAAGCAGCATCTCTTCCACCAGGAATGCAGCCCTGCACCATCCAATCAGGAAACGGGGCCCTGACCCAGTTCAGGGAGGGTGATGTCAGAAGTGGCGAACCGAAACTCAGGGGGTGCATCCCAAGGACATTCTTTCTAGAACCTTCCCGTCTAGTTTTCCTGAAACTCAACTTGGCTAGTACCAATTATGATAGTAACGGCTTCCATTTATCACGTACTTACTCCGTACCAAGTCCTCAGCTGCATTTTTCAGGAAATCTTTGCAGTGACCTCAGTTAGTAGGTGTAATTGTCACCACCATGCTGGGGGTGGCAAAACTAATTCAGAATTTAAATCACATTTCCAAAATTAGGCAAGTAATAAAGGGTAGAAATAAGATTTACCCCTAGGTTGGGCTGACCCCAAAACCTCTGGCATTAACCACCTATTACATCTCCAGACTTTGGAGGGGGCGAGGGGCAGACTCTTAACAGTGATTGAAGGCCACTCACAGTCAGGTGGCCCAGGCCCCAAGCTAGGGGTCATGTGCCCACTCTGGTGACTATAATCATCAGCTAGATCAAACTGGTGTGAGTACCTACCTCTGCTTATCAGTATACCCAAAGACAATCTTTTAATTTGGAAATTTAAAATTGCCAAATGTTTCATCAAGAAAAGTTAATTAAACTCACACTATGAAGTCAAAGAATATGAGTTCTATAAATATAAAAATGCAACCACCAGAAGTGACATGAGGACATTGCTGCAAAGTCATGTTAGTGTCCCACCTCTTCCAAGGGGGATTTGCAAGGCGCTTTTCTGATTCTTCCTCTTCCTCTGGGCTGGTCCCAGCTCTGCCTCGCCTGCCAACTCCAGCGTCCCACACTGGTCCGCGTCCTGACCTAGTTCACAGTGGAGATATCCGTTGGCATGGAAAGACCACGGCTTTGGAGGCAGACAGGATGGCTCTCAACTTCCAGATCTGCTGCAAACTCGCCCTGTTGGGCCTCTTAGCTCATGGCCCCATGTTCAAAGTACCAAGAGCTCATCAGCTGCATTGCTGTTACTTAGGTTACTTTGGTCCTTACTGACTGCCTCACAATAATGGAAAGTGCTGGAAATCCTGGAAGATACTTTTCAAAGAACCAGCTACAAAATGCCATCGCCTTATACCCCACTCCAGCCTTGTACCCCCTCCCATCCTCATTTGGAAAAGAGAAGTTTTTCTGATTGAATGATGCCTGGAGAACTCTCCCCCATGTGGTTAAAATGCCTTTCCTCTGCCATTCCTTCTTCTGTCACAGCATCAATCACTTCTTTTGCCCTTATCTCATCGCCATTCATTTCCATATCTTGAAAGCTACAAGGGTCCCTGAAGGATGTTTTAATCCTGAATGTCCACATCCCAGAGCTCTCATCTACCAAGAGGAAATACTTTTGGTCTTAACCAAGAAAGTCAATCAAAATGGAATTTAAATATATTTGAGAAACCATGTCAACTTCCATCTGAAAAAGATGCCAATATTCTGTACCCATATGTACTACTCTTACTGTTTAAAAAAAATCCATTTTACATCCATTTTTCTCTGATTCTTCTCTTGCCTCCTTTCCTCTTAAAGAAACCTTTCGAGAGGTTGGTAAAGGGTACAAATTTATAGGATAAGTTCTCAAGGTCTAATGGCTATACCATGGTGACTATAGTTGATAACCCTGTATTGTATAATCAAAATTTGCTAAGAGAACTTAAATGTTCTCATCAAAAATGATAAATACGTGAGGTGATGGATATGTTAATTAATTAGATGGGAGAAATCCTTTCCCTATATATGTATATCAAATCATCATACTGTACACTTTCAACAGCTTACAACTTTATTTGTCAATTATACCTCAATGAAGCTGAAAAAAAGAAACTTCTCAATAAAGACAACTTTCATTTTGCTGTGGTTCAGGGCACTCAGGACGTTGAGTGTATCACCAAGGGCTGTTGTGATCACATCAAGAAATATGACAATACATACAAAACACAGGCTTTGGACAGACTGGGTTTTAGTCATTTGTATGTTACCAGCTGTGACTATCTTGAATTTTGTGTTTATTATCCTCTTGTGGATATAGATATGAAATGTATCTTATATATGTAATATAATGTATATGTTTGTATATATGTATACATGCATGTGTATTTATACATGTAAATGCACATATGTGTGTGTTGTTTTTAAACTTTAGGTACATGTGTGCTCTCTGAGGCTTGTTTATATCCACATTTCATTGGTGAAATGTTGGATGTAGCCATTCACTTATGTTACATGTAGCCATTGTCCAGTCATTTTCCCCTGCAGCATGATAATCTGTTGCATGACTATACCACTGTTTTCTTGTCTCTGTTGATAGGTGCTTAAATTTTCTGTCCTTTGTATTCTATAAAATAGGAGAGAAGAAATCTCCTCACAGAATAACTCTGATTTACATGAAACACTGAGTCCGTGCTTGGCACAGATATTTAAAATCTAGCCAACTCCTCTCTTGACTCTGAAAGGAGACAGTGATAAATTCCAATAGCCTAATGAGACAGCAACTCCAATACCAGTGGCAGGATAAGTTTTACTTTTGACTTTCTCCCTCTGCCATTGTCTAACCCAGTGGTTCTCAAACAGGGGTAATTTTTGCTCACATGCTCCCCTCCAGGGGATGTTTGGCAATGTCTGGAGACATTTTGGTCATCACATTTTGGGGGCACTACTGGCATCTAATTGGTAAAGGTCAGGGATGCTGCTTAGCATTGTACAATGCATAGGAAAGCCCCACAACAAAGAATGATCCAGCCCAAAATGTCAGTAGTGCCAAAGTTGAGAGCCTTGGTCTACCCTCTCCTGTGCTTAGGATAGCCCAAGCGGCACCTTGAGGACAAGGAATAGCCCTTTGTTCTGTGTACTAAGTGTAAGGGGTGACTTTGAAGAGACTCTGTTTTTAGAGATGATAAGAGGCTATGTATGGAGTTTACACAAAGAATGTGTCTTATAGGACTAGGAGAACATAAGCAAAGCTCTTGCACAAGAAATTCAGGCTACATTTCTTATTGTAAGTATGACCTGCCACACATACTTGTTTTCATTCCACTGGGAATCCCAAAGCCACTGGCTTCCTCCCCAGTCTCCCTATATCTAAGAGCATACTCCTCCATGCAGTTGTCAACACCAAGGTCAGAGGGACATTCCAAACCACAATGCCGTTCACACCACTGCCCTGCATACAGCTCCTTGATGCCTTCAGTGTCAGCCCTGCACCAAATTCAAATGCCTCTGTCCAGCACACAAGGGCTGAAAAGGAAAGCTCACTGTCTGCTTATCTGGCCTCAGAGCTCACCCATCCTCTTAACACATTTTGCCCAGGCCTCGCCTAGGGATCAGTGTACTCACATGCACATTCATTTGTATATGTTTCCTCTGCCTGGAAAACTCTTTCTTCCTGGTTTCTAATTGCTTAATTCCTGCTTGTGCTGAAAGACAAGGCTTCAGTATCACAGCCCCCAATAATCCTTCCCTGGTTCCCCCTTACACTCTGCTGAGTTCACAGTGCCTGTGCTCACCTCTATCCCAGGACTCAGCACAATGGAGTATAGCTAATTGTCTCTCTGTCCATCTGTTTCCCAACTAGAGTGAGCTCCCTCTGAGAGCAGGGACTGAGACTTTGTCTTCTCAATCCTAGAGCCTAACCTGGTCCCTGGCACCTAACAGCATCTAATAAAGCTTGTGGGATGGATGAAGGCATGAATGAAGCCATCTCGAAACTGACACAAGTCCGCTGATGAGATACAGCATTAACAAGAGAGCAGTGGAAACAGCGTGTCACTTCAACTCAGCCGTGTTTATTGGACAGTGAAACATCTTATCTCATTGGAGAGGTCCCCAAAGGACATGAGCACACACAGCCAGGGAGCACATGCATGAGAACTGACAAACGTCTATGCCAGGAAAGAGACTTGAGGTGATGTGGCAAAGCTTGATGACAGCAGCAGACAGGAACCCAGAATGTCCTCTTCTCAGTGCTCAGAAGGCCTTCACTTGGACCATTAAGATACTGTCATTTCTGATGAGTTCTGTGGAGCATAAGCAGATAGCGAGTGATGCTGCAGAAAGAAAAAGATTCTAGCTAAGTCAGGATGTGCTCTGGGGAGGGCAGTCACGTGTTCTTTCTAGTCAGAGGTTTGCTTTGCAGGAATTGGTGGGCTGAGGTCACTTCAGCAGTTGGCAGGCTTGGTGGCAGCGGGCTGACTGGCTGTGGCCTCGCGGGTGGTTGGGCTGGTGGATTTGATCTCAGTGGGCTGGCAGGGATTGGAATCTGAGATTTCCGTCTTGCAGGGAGTTGAGTCGGCACAATCCGGTTGGCTGGAAGTGGGCTTTTTGCAATCCCGTTTGCAGGAGTTAGCACAAGACAGGTAGGAGCTCACCGGGCGGTAGGAGATTGAAGTGAGATAGGCCGGGCGGCGCAGGATGGAGTAACAAGGGCGGTAGCAGGTGGGGCGGTAGGAGATGGACGTCACATAGGGCTGCCTGTAGGTGAGGGGTCCGGAGTAGATTGAGCGGTAAATTGGGCGGTAGGGAACCGAAGTCACGCAAGGCTGTTTGCAGGAGCTGGGTATGTAGAAAGACCGAGAGCAAGTTGGTTGGCAGGTAGCAGATGCCGAAGACCCCGGGCGGCAGCAGGGAGGCTGGCAGGAGGGGGGTGGGCAGGAAACAGGCTCACAGCAGATGGACTGACAGCGCTTGACTATGTAGCAGGTAGGTTGGCATGGATGGGGCACACAGACACTTGGTGAGCAGGGGCTGGGCTCAGAGCAGATGGGTTGGCAGATGCTGGAGACACAACAAGAGGGCTGTTGGCAAGTGCTAGAGACGCAAGGTGGTTCACAAGGGCTGGGAACACAGCAGACAGGGCGAAGGCAGACAGGCTCACAGACCAGAGCCACACAAGGAGATGGCTGGCAGATGCTGGGCCCCGAGCAAGATGGCTCACAAGGACTGGGGTCACAGCAAACAGCCTGGCAGCTACTGCCCACAGAGCACATGGAGGGACAGCAGCTGGGTGTGGGGCACACTGGCTGACAGCAAGCAGGCTCACAGACCACTGGTTGGCAGGAACTAGGCACAGTGCAGACAGCTGGGCAGCAGCTGGGCTCACAAATGACTGGTTGGCAGCAGCTGGGCTTGCAGATAATGGGCTGGCAGGAGGTGGGCACACAGAGGACTGATTGGCAGGAAGCAGCCTCGCAGCACACAGATGGGCAGCAGCTGCTCCCAGAGCAAGAAGGGTCACACATGGTGGCCTCGCAGCACACAGGTTGGCAGCAGCTGCTCATGGAACAGGAGGGCTCACACGTGGTGGCCTCACAGCACACAGGTTGGCAGCAGCTGCTCATGGAACAGGAGGGTTCACACGTGGTGGCCTCGCAGCACACAGGTTGGCAGCAGCTGCTCACGGAACAGGAGGGCTCACACGTGGTGGCCTCACAGCACACAGATGGGCAGCAGCTGCTCATGGAACAGGAGGGCTCACACGTGGTGGCCTCACAGCACACAGATGGGCAGCAGCTGCTCACGGAACAGGAAGGCTCAGAAGCGGTGGCCTCGCAGCACACAGGTTGGGTGCAGCTGATCACCGGACAGGAGGGCTGACAGCATTGTGGGCCACAGCTGGATGATCCGCAGTCATCTTGACAAGTCACCAGTTGCCACCTCTGGCTCTGGCAGGAACTAGGTAAGCAGATGGGCCCTCTGCAGCTCACCTCAGTGGAGCAGAGAGAGATGGCTGGCACGGAGGGGCATTTCCTAGAACAGCAGTTTCCAGGCATGACGGAGGCGCCTCTGCTCCCTTGTGAGTGCTTTGAGGTTGCTGCCTGACTTGGGCAGCTATCTCGGGGCCCTCACTTTTATACCCCTTCACGGCATATGCTGTGTTGAGCTCCTGCGTCTTTTCCTCATTGATGTTTGGGCCACTTTTCAGAGGAACATCTTATTATGCCAAGGTTTGTTGACCTGAGGTTGTTTATCTACCTATAAAGAAGCTGTTTGTTTATTGACTTGCTAAATTTGGAACCCTTGGACTTACAAGTCATCTTGGAATAAGCATCATGGCCTCCAAGCTGAACGATCTTTATTTCTGAGCATCATGAACAGGGGAAGAAGAAAGGAACTTACGATTTATCCACCTTCTGGTCCTCTGTACCAGGCCCTGGGCTGGGCACGGGGGTGCCCATGCAGAAGACCTACTCACTCATTCTCATGGATACCGCTCCCTGGTGGGCAGGCAAGCTTGCAGGCAAGCTCGTTGCAGCGCCGTGAGAAACTTAACAGACATACAGGAGCAGTGAGCGGGCCAGTGATGAGCTCTGTGGGAGAGGGGGTATCTGGACTGGATTTTAAATGACTGCGCTTTATAGCAATAATCTTATTTAAAACCATCAAGAATCCCATGACACAGGGAACCTTCATGCATTACAGATGAAGAAAAGGAAGGGGAATTGGAATCGAAAAGGTTGTCACTTGCTAAAGATCCCACATAGCTTGCCCCTCATCTGGAGCTGCTCCTCTTCCCCTTCCCCATCCTGCCTGGACAGACCTTTCTCAGGAGCCTTTGTCAAAGCCACACGTCACGGGCTTAGCCCATGGTGCTGTCCTTCGTCTGTTCTATGAGCAGCCCTGCCCCAGACCACTGGCTCTACCTGTCCCTGGAAGGTACCCGACCTAGCCACCCTGTTCCCTCTTTTCCCCACCTCAAGCATTCAGTAGATCTACAGAGTTCTTCTTGCATTTGGTGATTTTTTAAATTAAATTTATTGGAATAGCATTGGTTGATAACATAAATTTCAGATGTACAACCTTCTCATACGACATCTGTGTACTCTATTGAATTTGGTGATTTTAATAGCTCCTAAAACAAAGATACATCCAAGACCCAAGGGATAAAGAAGGAAGACGGGTTTTTTTACAAAGGCATTGTGAACAAAAGCAGAAAGCACAAATGCTTTCTCAAAGCATTGTGCCAATGCTATTGCTTGAGGTAGACATGAGGTGAGAAAGAAACCCTAGGTTTCCAAACACCAAGGCCTGATGCCCTGGCTCGCCGAGGCCACACCTTGCCTCCACCGTGTGTTTTCAACATTGACGCAAAAGGCAGCTTTGGAAACACTGAACCATTTTCCCATTCATTCACCATTCTTCTCTTCATTCATTCATTTATACGATCATTTGCTCAGTTTCCATTTTATCTGTCCATTCAGCCCAGCCGTCATTGGGTTCCATGTTATGATACAAAATGAATGAGCTGCAATCCCAGCCATAAGGGGCTAAAGTTTAGAAGAAAGTCAGATATGTCCACAAGCAATTATGGTCCAGTATACATGCAAGGGCTACAATACCTGGAGGCACAGGGTGCTAGGTGGGTACCCAGGAGGAACACCAAGGTGGTTTGGGGGACGTTAGGGAAGGCTTCTTAAGAGCATGATACATTTGGGAAGCAGCCGTTGGTTCCATAACCGGGCTGAAAAGTGCAAGGGGGCAGGAAAGGATCGCGATGGGTCTAGAGGGATGACTAGGCACTCGGTCATGAAAAGCCTGTGGACCACGGTGATAAGGTGGGTTTTATACTGACACCTGGGAATGTCAAGCAGGGGAGTCACTTGACCAGGTTTGCCCTTTGGGAAGGTCTCTCTGGCTTGTGGAGAAGGGATTGAAGGAGAAGGACAACTCTGGAAGTGGGCAGACCATTAGGGGTCTGGGGCAGTGACCCAAAAGCTTCATGGTGACAACATGAACCGGGTAGTGCCTTGGGGCTGGAGCCCTATGAAAAGATTTAAAGAGGCAGGGTCTACAGGACCCAGCAGCTGAAGGTGGAAGAGTAGGAATAGGGAGCGCCATCCTTTGATACGTGGCTCTCAGGCCATAGAGGAAGAGAACTTTCAGAAAGCTTGGCAGAGGGTAAGGCAAGGAGAAGACCCCAAGACCCTGATCTCCACCTTTCCAGCTCTTCTCCTCTCCATTCACCTCCTTCTCAGCTAAACCAGCCATAAAACTCCAGATGCAGATGTCCCTCCTCCCCCCAAATCCCTCATAATCGCGCTCAGCTGAGGAACTTGCATAGCATCACCCATTATGCTAGAATGTCATCTCCTCGAAGGATCCCTCCCTGCTAAGTGGAATAAGCTGTTCTTTTAACTCTCAAGCCCATTTCCACTTGGGTTTTTTTGGGGGGTGGGATGGGGATTGTAGCTCTTGGCTCCCTTGACACTATATAGGAATCAGGAGGACAAGACTTTGGTTTATTTCCTGGTGTACACCCAGCACCCAGAGCAGTGTTTGATACACAGGCAGTTCACTATTGCTATTTGTTGAATGAGTGAAGGAGGACCTCCATGGACAACTAAGAAGGGCAATTCTCTGTCAGTAATTTAAAGAAATTACTACCTTCCACTCACCCCTCGTGAGGCCATGGTCATGAGCAATGAAAGGATCAGCCGCTCTTAATCACAGCTGATAAATGTAGGCCAGTTGACCCCTTGGCAACTTTGTCCCTTTGGCATGTTCCTGCTCTGACCGTGGCTTTGTCCTGGGGGTTAAAGAGCCAGTACTTAAGAGGCCAATTCCAGGCAGAGCAAAAAATGACCTAAATAGTAGCCTCTAAAACTGAACCAGGGCAGGGTCAAATCTCAAGTTCTCTCCCAAAGCAAGATACTGCCAATACTTCTGGGATTTTTAACACAATGAAAACACAAGGAGCTATCCCTAGATACTTGCCAGAATGGCTAAAAATAAAAGAGACTGACAATATCAAGTGTTAGCAAGGACATGGGGCAACAGGAACTCCCAGACATACAAAATGGTACAGCCACTTTGCAAAACAGTGGGTAGTTTCTTATAACGTGAACCATTCACTTACCATTTACCCAGCAATCCAACACTACATATTTATCCAAAACAAATGAAGTTGTGTCCACACAAAAATTTGTACGTGAATGTTCATAACAGCTTTATTCGTAATAGCCAAGAACTGTAGATAGCCCAAATGCCCATCAGCAAATGAATATTTTAATGTACTTTATTCATATAATGTAGTTTATTCACTCAGGAAAAGGAATGAACTATTGATAGCTACAACAAAATGAACTAATATTAAGAATGCTATTCAAGGGGAAAAGCTCACAATATATGATTTTGTTTATATGAACTTCTAGAAATGGTGAAATTTAGAGTGGCATAAAGCAGATCAATGGTTGTCTGAGATTGGGGTCAGGTGGGGAGGATTGCCTGCAAAAGGGCATTGGGGAATTTGAGGGGTGATGGAAAGTTCTAGATCTTGAGTGCAGTAGTGGTTACTTGAATATATACATTTGACAAATCTCATCAAACTGTACACTAAAATGGGAGTAATTTATTATAAGTAAATTATATCTCAAAGTTAACATAAAAAATACTAAAAGCAGCATAATCCCAGTTTTATTTGTAAATATGCTTAGAGAGGAGTCTGGAAAGCTACATGTTAGTAATGAACCCTGAGTGGTGAGAATTTGAATGGCTATTTCTTCTTTATATTTTCCTGTATTTTTTCATATTTTAGGAATCACTGCTATGCTTATAATCAGAAGAATATTTTTGTTTGTTGAATAAAACATTGCTTTGTAGGAATAAAAATAAATAATGTACTCCCAGGGCAAGAGCAGAACTAGTTTTATTCCACATATAGCAGCTCAAGCTCACATCCAGCAAGAGGTTGAATTTACTACCTTTTGAATTGTAACATTCCAGCCGAACCCACACACACCTGGGTAGGGTCCCACTTAGTAGATGGATGATCACCCCTCCCATCCCTGGGCCTCAAGCAGAAGAAATACAGCTGGTTCTAGGACCCAAAAGCCTAACCCAGAAAAGGGAGACTTGGCCAAAGCCTGAGGCCGGAGGAAGGACCTGGACTTCCCAGAACATCCTTAGAACCTGTGTGTTGTTAAATTTTTACTACAGGAATTCCTTCCATTCAGAACCAACCTTGTCTTACCAAGCCTTCTCCCCTGACTTTGCCAGAAAGCTCTGGCCAAACCTGAAGCCTCCAGCAGAACCATTCTAAGAGAAGCACAACGCAGGAGGAACCCACGCACCTCGCTCAAGGTTAAATTTGGCCAGCATCAGCATTTACCCGGGAGCTTCTAAAAATGCAGGTCCCAGGGCCTCCACTCTAGGGCTAATGGATAAAAGCTCTAGCAACAAAGCCCAAGGATCTGTGCTTTTAACCCCCCCCCCCCCCCAGTGAATCTTGTGTAGCACATGGAAGCTTCAGTCCCCACATATGGTTCTCAAACTTTAGTGCATAAGAATATCTGGGGTTCCTGTTAGAAACACCCATTTCCAGGCCACCCATGTATGGATGCTGGTTCTGCATGTCTCAAGGAGGGCTCTGGAGTTTCCATTTTAACTCCCCCTGGGGGGGTTCTGATACAGGTGATCCACTACCAGCATTTCAAATGCCCAGTCGTGGACACCAGAGTAAATTTTTCTGGCCCAGAGGGGGCGAAGGAAGAGGCGGCAGAACTAATGTGGTTATGCCAGCTTGCTCAAATTTATTAAGAAGTTAACAAAGAGGAATTTTTCCATCTCAAAACCAGCAGAAAGCTGAAGAGGAGAGTCAGTCCCAAAGACACCTTGAATAAGAGATGCCTTCTAGTGACCAGCCAGACATTTAACTTCATGAAAATCAAGCCATGGGGATTTCACCCTTTCAGCTCCGGGGAACCACTTTGGATGGGACCGTTTTAATTCTTCACCAGCATGTGGCTTCTGTTCTCGGGTCCTTGACACACAGGGCAGGTGTTGGAGCACTAGCCTCCTCTACAAATAACACGGAGGCAAGAACACTGTCTTGGAAGGTTTTGGAGACACTGTCTTGGAAGGTTTTGGAGACACTGTCTTGGAAGGTCTTGGAGACACTGTCTTGGAAGGTTTTGGAGACACTGTCTTGGAAGGTCTTGGAGACACTGTCTTGGAAGGTTTTGGAGACACTGTCTTGGAAGGTCTTGGAGACACTGTCTTGGAAGGTTTTGGAGACACTGTCTTGGAAGGTCTTGGAGACACTGTCTTGGAAGGTCTTGGAAACACTGTCTTGGAAGGCCTTGGAGACACTGTCTTGGAAGGTCTTGGAGACACTGTCTTGGAAGGTTTTGGAGACACTGTCTTGGAAGGTCTTGGAGACACTGTCTTGGAAGGTTTTGGAGACACTGTCTTGGAAGGCCTTGGAGACACTGTCTTGGAAGGTCGTTGAAGCACTAGCCTCCTCTACAAATAACACAGGAGGCAGGACAGTGTCTTGGAAAGTCTCCACCGGAGCAGATGGAGGCCTTCCCTGGGGCTGCCTCAGTGGAGAGGGCAGAGGCAGGTCTTCACTTCGTGTCGCAGACAGGCGTGGGCTGGCAGCAAACAGGGCCGCAGCACCCAGTGGAGCCGCAGCAGCTGGAGCCACAGCAGCCCCCGCAGCAGCCGCCTCCGCAGCCCCCGCCGCCTCCGCAGCCCCCGCCTCCCCCGCAGCCGGATCCGCAGCAGCCCCCGCAGCAGCCGCCTCCGCAGCCGCCGCCCCCGCAGCCGCCGCCCCCGCAGCCGCCGCCCCCGCAGCCGCAGCAGCCGCAGCAGGACGCGCAGCAGCCGCAGCAGCCGGGCTGGCAGCAGCAGGTCTCACAGCAGTCCTGCTCCTCCGTGCAGCAGGTGAAGCAGTCCCCTGGGCAGCACCCCATGATCCCTGCTGGTCAGGGCGCAGTTCAGGAGCGCAGCCGGAGTTCCCCAAGTCTGACGGTCACCAGCTGGACCGCAGCTTTTATATCCCCTCCTGGAGGGTGTGGGCACCAGGGCCAGGTGTAGTCTTTGTTGTTATTTATGCCAGTGTCCTAAGAACGTCTCATTAGCTGCCTGTTTATTTTCCAGCCCTGAGTACCTCAACTCATAAAAAGAGCCCCACTCCTCCCAACTGCTATTTGTCCAGAGGGTAAAAATACAGCTTGGGAAAGACCTGTCATCACGGTCAAACACGGGCCAGGCATCATTAGCCCAAGTTGGAGAGAGGAAGGAGCCCCAGGGACTCTGGCTCTGGCAGGGGCGCTCCTCTTCCTTGGCCCCCCTCTGGTGGCAAGTGGGCAGCCTGCCCTTTTGTGGCGGATGCTAATCCTGGAAGAAGGGGATGGGAAAAGCTGGATGCCCTGTGCCCTCCGCCACAGGCAGACGCTGCTGAGGAGGCCTGGCCGTGTGGCTCCTCCCAGCTGGAAACGGCATCTGCATCCCAGCCCGTGTGAGCAAGGCAAATATTTGTGCGTGTGTGTGTGTGTGTGTGTGTGTGGTATGTGGAGTGTGCCGCACTTTTGTTTGGGCTTGATCACTGACCATCAATCTTGGGTAATAACTGCCCTGGGGAATGGACAGAGACTCATCATAAAACTGCAGAAGGCGGGGGAGCCACGTTTCTCTGGGCTGTGCGATGAACTGAACACTCACCCTTCTCTCCACGTGGGCGGGAAGGGCAGTGGTCAGAGCCTGCAGCGCCCTGGCCCAGGCCTTTCCTTAATAGAAGGGGGGGGAGGGGGAGAGGAGGGGGAAGGGGGGGAGAGAGGGAGGGGATCATTGAACATCCAAAACACTGCGTTAAAATGGGAAAGTTGTGCACTTTTTTAAAGACCACCTGGCAGAATGAGAGAGAAGCGTACAAAATACCTTAAGCATCATCCAGCGAACAAAACGCTGTTGGAAGACTGGAATCCACAGAGGACTCGGGTCCATATGTGAGTTCTGAGAGGGGTCAAATGTCCTGTCTCCATCTGGGCTTTGGGACCTTGTCACCTTCTTGGAATGATAATAGCAGCTCTGGAGCTTGTAGGCTCAGCCCTGCGACAGCAGCACCCAGAGTGGGAGGTGGGGATGGAGGGTGGCCGTGGGCGCGGAGATCTCGATCAAGGGGCACAGTCCCTCCTTTTCAGTTTCCTTTCCTTTTTCAGATGAGCCTGGGGGTAAGGCAGCTTCTGGAAAGGGCCAGAAGTACTGAGCACCGGGAGGTGAGTGGAGTGGAGACAGGGAGAAGGGATGTGGTTGCTTGGATCTGGTGTGACACTCAGTGCCTCGCGGGAGGTGGAATGTTAGAACTGGGAGGAACCCCAACAGATCATGTGGTCCAGGGTTTCTAAGCCAGATTTTACAGTCACAATTGCCTAGCGGGGGTGGGAGCTATTGAAAAATACAGATTTCAACCTGCACCCAGTTCTGTTAAATCAGTATGTGCTCGTGGAAGCTCAAGAAGCTATATATTTATAAATTTCCCAGATGACTCAGATTATCAAATAGGTTAGAAAACACTAATAAAAACTTAATGCCGCCATGACCATCACCCACAAGCACTTTTTTATGCAAAAGATAAAATATCAGGGCCCAGACAGGACCATTCATGATAGACTTGACCACTAATGCTGCCTCCTGGTCCAGTGTCCCTCCCACCACTGCCTTCCCCCAAATGGACACCTCTGGGTAAGTGTGACACAGCGGTGGGCCCGGCAGACACACTCTTTCCATTCTTTTTTAATAGCAGGCAGTGCATTCACGTGGTCAAGGCGCAGAAGGGACGCAGTGAGCAGGCTCCCTCCTCCTGTGTCCTGCCAGGCCCGCCTCGCACCCACCCTCCCTGTCCCCAGTATTCCTGACCCCCCTGTACCTGCACTTACTCCACTCCAACGTGGAAACTGTGATGATAATCCCGTGGCACCAGTCTCACAGGGCTGCGGGGAAGGAAGGATGCCTTAGTGTATATGCGGATACAGCACTTAGGACAGTGATTGGCCACATACTGTTTGATAAACAGATTATTTATATACAAAAAGATAGCTGTATAGATATTATATATATAGTTCATTACACAAATGGTAGCATAATATGCACACTGTTCTTAACTCTTTTTTTCCTCTCAGCAAGGTATCTTAGAACTCATTCCAAATCAGCACATAAAGTTCTTTCAGTAGTATTGTACCACTTATTTAACCAGTTCTCTATTGAAAGACATTTGTTTCTCATTTCCAATATTTGCTATTATAAGCTTTATTTTTTAATATTTGCTCTTATGTAATTTAGCATATCTTTATATATCCCATAAATTCTTGGAAGAGAAATTGCTGAGTCAGTGAGCTTTTGTATTTGTAATTTTGATGGATGTTCCCAAGTTACCCTTCATAAAGATTGTACCAGTTTTCACCCCCCTTGGTGATGTGCGAGAGTACCTGTCTCTTCAGGCTTTACCAACACAGTGTGTTATCAAAATTGGACCTTGCCAATCTGATGGGAAAAAGATAGCATCTTGAAATAGTATTAACTTGCATTTCTATTATTGCAAATAAAATTAAGCAATGTTTCATACGCTCAAATGCTATTTATGCTCTCTTTTCTGTGGATCATCTTATCTATTGTCCAGTTTTTCATTGGGTTGTTGGTCTTTTTCTTTGATTGATAGGAATCCTTTGTGAAATAGAAAATAAAAGCTTTGTCTGTATTATGAGTTAAAAATATTTTTTCCCAGGTTGTCATCAGCCTTTAACGTTGTATTTAAATAACAATAATAACAATAATAAATGCTTACATTATAAATTTTATGCCTGCTTATTGTGGAATTTCTGAAAAATACAAAATAATTAAAGACAAGAAAATAAAAATATTTATAACCCCACAAGAATGATATTTACTCCTAATATTCTTGTTTCCCTTTTAGTGTTTTTTCTAAATATTTGCATATAAATATTGATATGAATATAAATATATATACATACAGATTATATACATACAAGTCCATATATATCAAATACAAATTTCTAAATCTATGTTCCAAGGTGTGTTAAAAGGTATATGACTATTTTTCTCTAAATCTGCTTAAATCTATTTCAAACCTGCATTCCAGCTTATGGGGGAAGAGGAGTCAGTTCTGTATAAGGTCAGAAAGCCTCCCTCCCATCCGTCATCTGGAGATGGTATCTGAGTTTGGGGGCTTGGATAGTATCATAGCATCAAAGAGAGTAGCCACTGGCTCAAGGTGGGCATCCACTGAAATGGGCACGGTCCTCCCTATTCCCGAGCACCATGCTCCCTCTGCGGCACCAGCTGGCATATCTGAGCTCTCCCTGCTCGCCACAAAGTCTTTAGCCTTCCATCACGCCATCCGGGAAGGCCAAGGTCTTCTCTGTCACTTTCCTCCACCACAGAAGCCTCTTTTGAATTGCATAAGCTCAGCATTGGCATGAGTCATTCTCTCTGCGTTTCTACAGGAATAACCCTTCCCTGGGGGCGGTGAATATTGGAAAGACTCCACTGATGTCCAAGTCGTGAGGAAAGAGCAGCAGTGAAATTGCAGAAGGAAGGTAAGATAGTGACTATTTTAAGGTTTCGTCCTGACACACAGTTTTACAAAATCAAAATCATACTGTGTAAATTGATTTATGCACTAAATATTGTACATAACCTGAGAAAATGCTCATAAATACATTGATTATTAAATACTATAAATATTGGAGCATTTATATTTTCATGTTGATGTGAACCTTCCCTATTGTTGGATAAGTTGTTTCCAGTTTTCCAATATTGAAAGAAAAACACTGAGATGAACTTCCTTAAATGTGAACCTGCATGCGTCTTTCTTACCTCCCTAAGATAAATTCCTAGAAATGTGATTACTGAATCTTTAGCATGTTAATAATTTTAAGGCTAGGAATAAATATTTTAAAATCATCCTCCGGAAAAATTGTCCCTATTTGTACCCATTTCACAGTGCCTTTACCAATGCCAGTTTTTTCTTTTTAATTAAATTGATTGGGGTGACATTGGTTAATAAGATTACATAGGTTTCAAGTGTACATTTCTATGCTACAGCATCTGTATGTTGCACAGTATGCATCAGATCTTCCTCCGTCGCCATATATTTGACCCCCTTTACCCTTTACTACCCCCCTGTCCCCCCTCCTTCCCCCTGGGAACCACCATGCTCTTGTCTGTGCCTGTGAGTTTTCATTTGTCTTATTTGCTCATTTGTTGCTTTCAGTTTTATATCCCACATATGAGTGAAATCATATGGTTCTTGACTTTTTCTATCTTGCTTCTTTGTCAAGAGATTTGTCATGATTCACAGTCCAATCGTGAAATCTCATTGTAGTATTTATTTGTACTTATTTCATTATGAGTGCATTTATTTCATAGGTCACTTTATTTCTTCCTTTGGGAATTATCTGCTCATGCCAGTTTTTCTGTTAAGCTATTCATCTTTCCTAATTTATTTATAAGAGCTTATTTTATGCTACATATATTAACTTTCCTTTCTGTCACTCACACATGTTGCAAAATTTGTCCCAGTGTATCATTTCTTCTTAATTGTGTCTGTGGTGTTTTTATGCATATAATTTTCTTTTTATATAGGAAAATATACATATATTTTTTCTGCTGCTTTTAGGCTTTGAAATTTCTTCATCATCCCCAAACGAGACAACTATTAACTTTAGTTTAGTTTTTATAGTTGCATTTTTTTACACTTCATGCTGTTACCCATTAGGAATTTATTTTGAGGTGTGGCAGATACGCTTTACAGAAATGTCCTGGTATTCCTAATTGGGGGACGCAAGTGCATATTAAATGAATGCTTAGTGTGCAGTAAAGTACACATGGCGAGGCCTAGCAGGAGTCATTAAAAACCTAGGCACAGCATCTGTCCTGGCGGCCTCCTCTAGTGTTTATCAAGTGACATGACACTTGCAGCTTCTGGTGTTTCTTTTAGAGACAATCATAAAATAAGCCCCGATTCTGGCTTCACCAAAGCAACTCAACAAAAACTTAGTTTGATGTGAGAAGCTTATTATATTATATGGCACTGATTTAAATCATGTGTCCAATCAACCATCTCTTGGCGAAGGCGGCAAATTATCAGCCCCTCCAATGTGTTTTCTTGATCAATACCCAAGGTAACTATATACAATAGATATTATTATTCTTCTCTTGAGGAAACTGAGGTCATGGAGGTCAGCCACTTTAACTAGAAGATGCAGGGCTTGGATTTGAACCCAGATCTGTCTGCTCCTGAAGCCCATCCTCCTTCCTCTATGTCAGCCTTTCCTGAGGGAACCAGAGAAAATTGCCTCTTAGAGTAAGAATGTACTCAGGTGACTGTAAGTTTCACAGCCACGGAGACCACAGCTGTGTTACCCACTAGTTTCCATCCACGGTTACTGTGTGGTGGGCATTCGCACTTGGTTACAGAATGAATGACGAAAATCATAACTGAATGTGAGATGGCCCCCCATCGTGCCAGAGTCACAAGTGTCATCTAGAGAGTGGCGGCTCTGCCGCTGCTCCTCGCTTGCCTCTCACTGTTCTCAGTCACTGCTCTGCTCGGTCGGGTCTGGAAACTGCGCTGTCCTGCAGGACCCGCTGCCATAATGGAAATGTTCCACCAACATGCAATCCACTGCACGCACACACATGACCACTGAGCCCTGAAAATGTGGCTAATGTGATGGGGAAACTGAGTTTTTAACTGTATTTCATGTTTACATACTTATATTGAAATAGCCGTGTGTGGCTAGTGGCTGCTGAGCTGGGCAGACAGCTCTAGAGAGTCTGTTTCAGATGATGTACAGGCTCAGTTGTTGGGATTAACCTGCGTCATGAAAACAGCTAAATATGCTGCTTTTCCTTGAAATTATCGAAGAACTAAGTAATTGGTAGGTCCTCAGAGAGGGGAACTGAGCACTGAAATTGCTTCTCCCTTGGGGGAATTTGCTGGATTTGACACACTTGAATTACAGTTTTCATGACGTCTCAGGGAACAGACAGGAAATGAAGTCCAGTCCCACCCATGGTAGAGACCCCCCTAGGAGACCCGCCCCTCCATAAAGCTGGACCCCAAAGGGCCGCACCCTTGGTGCAATGGTGAGCCAAGTATAATCTCAACCCCCCGCTCCTACCACAGGGCGCTGGTCTTGCACATTACCTGTGATTCCAAAACCTTCAGGCCATGAATTTAAAGAGGCCTCTGACTGGCAGTGCCTGAGGGCACCGGCGGGAACAAATGCCACTCCTTTCTGGAGGGGCACACCATCATCCAACTACGAAGTCCCACAGATTATATTCCAAGGAAAAGGAAGGTGGTGATCATTAGTTTTGTCCACCAGCTATTTCTGTCTCTCTGCCTTTCGGAAATATGGCAGGAATGCCCTTCGATACCTCCTTTGAAGTTAGGCATGACTAAGTGACTTGCTTTGGTTAATAACAGGTGAGTATTAATAACATGTGAATGTTATTAACCAAAGACCAAAGCTTATGAGTCATTGCAGAATTTCCTGCCCTCCCAAGCAGATCTGTGGAAGTAAAGCAAGAGTTGGAGGTGCTGTCAGCCTGGGTTCTTGAGTAAGTAGGATGACTGGAGCCTCCTAATGGCCTTTGTTGGACTTAGAGCATGAGCAAGAAATAAACTCTTGTCGTGATAAGATTTTGGAAATTTGGGAGTTTTAAAGGACAAGCTGGAGTATATCTGCAGGGGTGGTCTTTAGAAATACAGCTGGCAAACAAAAGTCAGCCCTGTCTAGTCCCCCGGAGAATCTCATACATGCTGGAAAACAGAGAAGTGATGTCTGGTGCTTTCATCTGGTTCCTAGCCAAGGCGAGGACAGACCAGAGGCCCTGAGAGAGTCCTTGTTCTGCTCTCCACTGCTGCATAAAAAACGCCCGAAACAGAGTGCTGTAAATCAACAAACGTGTTATGCCCTTGGGGTCTGTGGGTCAGGGATGCTGAAAAGGCACAGCAGGCGGCCCGTCTCCGCCCTGGGACGTCAGGCGCATCGTCTGGGAAGGTGTGAAGGCTGCTTGGGCTTCCTCGGGGCTCAGTGTCTGGGTGTCAGGCAGCCCAGAGAACCAGGTGGAAGCTGCTGTTCCTTTTATGAACGACCCTCAGAAGTCACATAGCGTCGCCTTCTCTGCAGTGACAACTTGGCCCAGGTTTGAGGGGAGGGTCTATGTCAACAGGAAGACCAGCTCTTGTAAGAAGAGCATGGGGATAAGTGACGTTGTTGCAGAGTCTCTCTCTCAGGTAGCCCTTTCCCTGGCCCTTGGGAAGCTCAGGGCCCACGGCCATTGTCCTCTGCCTCTTCCCTCTCCTTTCTCCTCAGCAACAGAACCAAGACGTGCCTGGTATCAGCCGCTTCCTGAGGTTTACTAATAACCCTGTAACTGAACCATACATTGCATTCCTGCTCTATGTTTTGCTTCTCTCTCTCTCCCCCTCCCTACTTCCCTCCTCTCTCTCTCTCCCTCGTTTCCAGCAACCTCTCTGTGCTTCATTTCTTCATCTGCTTAAATAGGTTATTAATTTCAGGCGAGAAGGTGATTATTTGTTGAGCACGTATTATGCGCCTCCTATGTGTCTACCATAAAAGGCACAATAAGGATCAGTTAAGAAATGTGAAAATTCTTCAGAGTCATTTAAACTGTGACTTGAGGGTGACTCTAGCAGGGACAATGGCTGGATGGAGCGAGGGGCCGGGCTCTGAGCAGGCTGCATGGTGTCTCAAGGCTGCCATTGCAGGTGTAAGAGTTGTGTCAGGAAAAGAGCGCCCAGCTGGGGAGTTGCATGGAAGCTGAAGACCAGCTTGTGTGCTGCCTCCCAAACCAGGCACCTGTGGCTGTGTCCACCCTGCAAGAGAGGCTTTCTCTAACTCACCGATGGCTCTCATACGAGGGATAGGACACTTGCCCATGACTCAGGCAGACACTGTAAGGAGATGAGAGAATCAGAGGGAGGAGTGAGAGACAGAACAGGGCAGAGGCTCTCTGTGAACCCAGGGCTCCAGTGGGGCGACCCGTAGGCATTTGCTCTGTCCCGCCAGCCCAGCACAACTTTGGGAGACGGGACCGTTGGGATCCTCTCAGTGCTTCAGACACAC
This sequence comes from Miniopterus schreibersii, assembly GCF_964146895.1. Lineage (NCBI taxonomy): Eukaryota > Metazoa > Chordata > Mammalia > Chiroptera > Miniopteridae > Miniopterus > Miniopterus schreibersii. Next base: position 22,263,469 of record NC_138116.1, read on the forward strand.
TGTTTCACACTATGTAGATATCTGGGGTGAATTTATATGTCAAAAAAATGTACGTGTGTAAATCTCTTGCTGTTCTCTCATTGTACAAAAGATCTTTGTGACCAAAACAAGACTATCTCACTTTCAACTCCTTAATCATACACATGATGTTCCAAAGAATTGCCACCCACACCTTTATGTCAAGTTGAAATGACATATCCCAACTTACACGGAGAGCAAAGGGTTATGGGGGGACAGGGCTCACCAATCCCCTGGGTTTCACAATATTTCTTTTTATAGCCCTATCAGAAAAATTTTGAGTGCACACCTGCAATATGTTTACTTTTTTTGAGTATTTTATAATATGTATATATGCTACATCTGTAAAACATTACGCATATTGTAAAGTATACACTATACACGGCTAATAAAAAATGTTTAAAGAATAATCTGTGATAAAACTTTTAAAATTACATGAGTTTTCACTATGAAATAGACATAAACATTGGCACTCCCAAAATGTACCACAATTCAGTGATATGAAAGATAACATTAACATTAACAGCATGTTGGTGAGAGAGTGTGATTGTAAAGGAGTCCTCTCTGACATCTTGTTTTAATGATTTATAACGCATTCACATGAAGGCCTAGGTCTGTGCACGATATATCTCTGCATATGTTAATAATTATGACATTTTCAGGCACAAAAATAGTCACTGCTTGATTTTGATGGCGGGGGGGGGGGGGGGAATGTCCAATATGAGAAGACAGGGTTGTAGGAAGACAATTGTTGGCTGAGTATATTTTTCCCAGTTCTCCCCAGGTTACAGTACTTCACGCTGCCACGAGGCCCGGCACAGCCTTCCCCTCAAGGTTCAGCTCCCCCTGTGATTCTCACACGGTCCCTCTGCAGAGCCTGACCGGACACCTTCGCAGATACTCTCGTGGGTGCGCTGCTCCTTTCCCACCACCGTCTCCCCAAGCGTGAAATCCACGTCAATGGGCTGGTCACGTCTAGTGGACGCTTTTCCTTTAAAAGAAGCCCCAGACCATATATTGGGGTGAACGACCCCTTCATCGATGGAAGAACGCTGGTTACTTTTTATGTCTACAAGACACCCCATTTTGGAATTGATGAACAAAAAGGACAATTGCCACTTTTGTGCCAGATTAAGAATTTATTAGGAGGTTAACAAGGGACCTTTTATTGCATCTCCAAAGACCAAAAGAGTGACAAGGAACATTTCTTCCAATTGTGTGTAGTTTCATAGTGTGCCCATCGGCAGTATCACATTTAATGTGATTATTTTTCAGTCACATCTAGATAAGTACCTGTTGAAGCGTAACACTCACGTTATGCGAAGGTGTCTCTGTGGGAATAGATACTGCTTGATCCTGTTACAGATTTCTCTACGAGTCTCAGAAGACAGAGACAGTAAGTGGACTCTGCTTTTAGGTAAAGATCAAGCCCAGAAACTCAGCGAAGCCTCGAGGCAAACCCTGGAAGCTGATGCTGATAGACGTTTCTCCCAGAGTGGTCATCGTTGGAGACGCTGGGATGAAGCTGAGGTGAGATGTGACTTCGGAGCCCTTCTCCTCCCCCGGCGCTGGGGCCTCTAGCACACAAAGGTACTGCAAGGCCCACACCGAGCGCGCGGGGCACAAGGGTTGGAGACACAGGGTCCAATGGGCTTGTCACATGCGTTGGTTGTAGCACATGGATTGCAGGGGAGGCTGAAGATAAAACCGTTGGGGCAAGTTAGGCCAGAATGAGCTGGCGAAATAGGAAAACACTAAACACACTCTGTTTCTATCTTTCTTCCTTTGCTGCCAACCAAAAGCTTGAAGTTATAAATTCATTCCCATCAAGAAGACTTTTCCTCCCCGCAGCAACCTCATGTGCCCTCCAGGACAGTATAACCGGCTTCACACTCACTTGCAGTCCTCGCTTTCCAGAAGGTTCCGGTACGTGTTGATCTCACACTCCAGCCGGGCCCGGACGTCCAGCAGCACCTGGTACTCCTGGTTCTGCCGCTCCAGGTCGCCCCGGATCTCGGCCAGCTGGGACTCCACGTTGGTGATCATGCACTGCACCTGGGACAGCTGGGAGCTGTAGCGGGCCTCCGTCTCTGTCAGCGTGTTCTCCAGGGAGTCTCTCTGTGGGGGGAAGGTGAGGAATGTCACAGAGCTGCTCCTTTAACACGTCCCTCCATAGGCTCCCAGAGAAGTCACAAGCTCCAAGAGTTGAAGAGACTAGGACCCAAAGGGCAGCCCTGTGACTGATTCTGCAGCCTCGCTTTCTCCCCAGGTGTCTGAACACTACCTACCAGGTTGTGCTGGGCCTGCAGCTCGATCTCCAGGGCGTTGACTGTGCGTCTCAGCTCGATGATCTCCGCCTGGCAGGTCTGCAGCTGCTCTGAGCTGGACACCACCTGCTTGTTCAGCTCCTGGGTCTGCAACACAAGGTGAGACACAGGATCAGGCCCTGCCCTAGGGGTCCCACGCTCCTGGGCGGCCCGGTGCCGAGGTGCCCACCTGGTTGGTGTACCATTCCTCCACGTCCCTGCGGTTGGTCTCCACCAGGGCCTCGTACTGGCACCTGGTCTCGTTGAGCACGCGGTTCAGGTCCACGGTGGGGGCGGCGTCCACCTCCACGTTGAGGCGGTCTCCGATCTGGCAGCGCAGGGTGTTGACTTCCTGATGGGAGATTTAAAATATTTGACCAGTAGTTATTAAATGTATAAGATTTAATGATTTGAAATATCACAGAAGATCCCGATCCTCTCCTCTGAGAATGCAGTTCAACTTGTGATGGTTCGGAAGCTTTGGGCAGCTCAGTTCCCTTTGGTCCTCTCATTTACTGGGCTCTATATTCATGACTAATCTGTGTGTCCAAGTGCTTTCAAGTCCGTGACCACCTTCCACCTCGTGATCAGTGTCCCCCTCCCGGTTTAGAAGGTGAGATGTAATGGGCCACTATTCTCGCTGTGGGCCCCCAACACCAAGTTCAGTGTTTTTGCCTGTAAACCAATGTAGCCTCTTAGGTTGGATTCTTAACCATGATTAATAAAAAGGACAGGGTCTGGCTAAAGAGGAATTAAAGAGCGCTTCCTTCAAAATCTGCCCTCCTGGCATAGAATAGACTTGACTGGTGACCTATTGATTCCACCAGGATAGATTTTGCTGGAGGAAATAAGTCCGTTCATTTCACTGCTCATCTCACAGAGCCAGCGTTGTGTGGTGCTTGGGTTTAGGTGGGCGTCAGACAGACCTGAATTGGGTCTCATCTCTACCACTTACTATATGGCTTCTAGAAGCTTCTAAAAGCCCCAGTTTCTACCTGGGGAGCTCTAAAGCACTTACTGCAATGTTTGGCACACAACACACGATTGATATTAGTTATCATCATTTACATTGCTCGGGAATTTAAGGTTTGCACGAAATGTCAGTCTTCCTTATCGTGCGACCAGGCAGGGGAGGTGAGCGTTTTTTCAGTGTCTCCTCCAGGCAGTCCTGATCAGCAGAAAGAGCTCTGAGTGAGAGGAAGAGACGGGTTTTGTTTCCAGCTCAGCTCCTCTCTGCTGAGTGGAGAGGCCTCATCTGGCCTCTCCAGTTGCTAAATGGAGAATCTGTATAAAAGCTCTCTGCAGACCCACCTGCTCTGACCGGAGACCAGAGGAGGCTGCCTCGTTGCTGACCTCTCCTCGTTTATTGGGCTCGCCAACTTCCCTCACTCTCATCCCTGCCTCTGGGTGAAAAATCCTAATCTGCTGTCAGGGATTTTTAAGTTACTGATTCTTGACAAACCCCTTTTAGTTTGAACACGTTCCCTAGCCAGCTGAGGCTCTCCCGCACCCCGTGGGGTTGGAAACAGGCCTTGGCAAGTCCAATCCCGTTGCTCCTTGGGGAACCTCACCTGCTCGTGGTTCTGCTTGAGGCAGAGCAGCTCCTCCTTCAGGGACTCCACCTGGGCCTCCAGGTCGGACTTGCACAGGGTCAGCTCGTCCAGGATCCTGCGCAGGCTGGTTATGTCCGACTCCACCAGCTGCCGCAGGCCCATCTCCATCTCGTACCTGCGATACATACAGGAGCATTGGAGACAGGCCTGGCCTTGGCTCTGGTTTGGTTTGTCAGATAACTGGGAGCTGGGGCTTATGGTTTGTACAGCCATCTCCTTCATTTAGGTTTTTAACACTGAGCAGTAGCTCCTAGAGAAAAATGCACTGGTAATTATGTTTAATAAATAAAGAGCCAGTGGACTTAAGAAGATAAAATCCCATGAAAACGATGAGCTGTGCAAAATTAATACACCTCCCAGATTCTCCCAATTGGCCGCTGTGCCTAGTAGAGCATCGGGGAGCAGGCTTCTGCACTAGGTTGGGGGATGGGTTCTACAGAGAAGCAGGAGGAAGAATCTGGACCCAGAGAAGAGATCCCTGAGCTCTGCTGAGCCTTGAGACCGTGGGGGAAACACCCAGGGAAACGCTTTGTCGACGTTTGTCAGTGTTGAGAACGGGCTAAGCTGACAGAGAGGACAGAGAGAAGGCAGTGCCTGCCTGCCACTCACTTGGTCCTGAAGTCATCTGAGGCCAGCTTGGCATTGTCAGTCTCCACCACCAGCCGGGCGTTCTCGGATTTGCTGCACAGGATCTGGAAGACCCAAAATGTTCTAGGGTGAGCCTGGTTATTTTAAAGCCAGCAGCCATCCCTCTAATTCATTTACCTGGAAGGAGTAAAATGAGAAAAATCACAGTGGATCCTAGATCAGACTATTAAATGCTACCCATGTGCTCAATAAACATTTGAGAAATTAAATTTGAAAACACCAAAATAGGCGGGAAAAGTATCCGTAGATCAATGATCTCTCTCTTTCCTAACAAGCAACACTGAGAAGCTGATGACAAGTAACATTTATTTTTAAAAACTTACTATATGCCTGGCATGGTTCTAAGAGCTGAGGATACGAACATGAGTAAGCACTAGTTCTTGCCCTCAAGAAACTTCCAATCCAGCGGGGAAGATAGTAAACTAGCAGCCGGGGAGATGGGGGGTCAGGGGAGCAGCCACGCCCCCCCGGCCACTCACCCAGCATGGGTTGGCACTATGTCCTGGTAGGTCGTTTTCACTCTTTCTGGTTCTATCCAATCATTTTATGCCCTCGCTGGGCAGTGGAGGCATCGAGGTCAGGATAGTGAAGTCAAGGAGGTTAGGTACCCACAAGAGGACAGCAGTAAGAGGCCAGAGCAGTCAAAGTCCAGATGAGGGAGAGAGAAAATGGTCCCGTCTTTACAAAAGGCTCCGCTTCCTCAGCTCCCTTCTCGGGCTCAGTCTTTTCTCTCACCCCAGGGTAATAATTCCAGAGCTTGGCAAATGCACAGAAGCTTTTAATTACAGCGTATTTATGCAAAGTGCTGCTACCTCCACATAGACTAACACTATGCAAATATTCAGACCTAACAGTCCTGGGCCTAGAAGAACATGGGCCTCAAGAAAACAAAACAGAAAAGCCAGACTCGAGCCCCTGCCTTTCAATCACCCTGAGAGCTCATCTTGTTTCCGAATCATATCTCAGATGCCCAGGCAGTGCGGTGCCCACCCTCACCTTCTGCTGCAGCTCCTCGATGGTCCGGAAGTAGGACTGGTAGCTGGGGCACATCAGGGGCTCCTGGGGCTGGCACCGCTCCTGGATGAGGCTCTCCAGCTCCGCATTCTCCCGCTCCAGCTGCCGCACCTTCTCCAGGTAGCTGGCCAGGCGGTCGTTGAGGAACTGCATGGTCTCCTTCTCGCTGCCATTGAAGGAGCCCTCGCAGAACCAGCCGCAGTTGCCCACGTTGGCGGGGATGTTGCAGGTCCCGGGCAGGGGGATGTTGTGGCAGCTGGGGGCCACGCAGGGCCGGGAGGGGCAGCCGGAGCGGCAGCTGAGGTTGGGCAGGCAGCAGTTGTAAGGCATGGTGCTGGGAGGCAGCGAGGCGCCGGCTAAAGACAGAGTCCCAGTTCTCCAAGGAGCGTGTGGGTCCCCCACCTCCGGGAGCATTTATACCCCTTCTGCAGAGGGTGTGGACCTGGGAGGCAGCGCTTTTATTCCTACCCATGTGGCGATTGTCAAAAGCCCTTCCCCCCGGTTTGTTGTTTCCTCAGAAGAGTCCCTCACCTCATAAAAGTCTTTACTGGGGCCTCTCCCTGCCTCGGGACTCCCGGCCCGTGCTGAGCGTCGGTGGGTAGGAGGCTCGCGGCTCGGCTTCAAAGAGCTGGCCCGTGAACGCCCGGCCTTTACGAGGGGCGCGGCGGCCGGGCACCGTGGGCCTTTGTGTCCTGGCTCCGCAGCCCTGACTCCTCGGCAAGCCTCTGGCTCTTCTCGCTAAGAGGGCAAACCCTCGCTCCTGCCTGTGTGTCTTTTGCTCGGTCAAATTTCCAGATGCCGGGCTCCAAATTCGTGGTTCTCAGAAAGAGGAATAGATGCCTCTGGAACTGATAAAACAGCCTGGTTCCCGATAAGCGGGCACCACCCATATCCGTGATAATGCCCATCAACCCAGTAACAGGTATTCACCCGGATCAGAGTTCATGCAGAGCACTGTGGGGAATGGAGGGTAAGGCCAGGGCTAGGGTCAGAAGGAGCTGGCACTTGCTGGGCACCTGCGCAGGCCCAAGGTGGACACTTTTCAGAAACGTGATCTCATTCACTCCTCACCATGACCCTTCGTGGGTATGCGGTATTATTCCCATTTTACAGGTGGGCAAACCAAGCCATAGAGGGTAGGAGTTAACATGTTATGAAGTCAGGATGCCAGCACTGATCTCTGTTCTTTCTACCACACCACACTGCTTAAGTGAGCGAACGACCTCCTTCCCTAACTTCTGATAGATCCTCTCTTCCTCCTCTCTGAGCTCTCACCTCACCTTGAACATGGTGTTGTCATGATTCTTGTGCCTACCCGTCTCCCTCTACATGAGTTCCCTGAAGGCACAAAGGACCTTTACATGAAGCACCATGTACATCTCCTTGAGTTTAGGCTTTATCTTAAGGGCAAGAGGGAGCTATTGAAGAGTTCTAAGGAGAGGCATGATGTAGTTTCATTCTTGATAAGCTACATTTGAAGGAACAGGGAAATGTTCAGCAGGTCCTCGGAGTTGACTAGAATTCATGACAGAATCCCAGTGCAGACGGGAGTGCTGGAGAAACGAGCCAAGGGGGAGAGTGCGCAAAGAAAGAGCAACAAGGGGCTGAGAAGCAGAGTCCAAGCCCCTCAGCTACAGCTGCAGATCAAAAACCAGGCTGCTTTGCTCTTCCTTTCCTCCTTCCACCTCTTAAGGTTGAGCTCAAATGCCAAAATTATCAAAAGAGAGGGTGTGGCCCAGCTGGTTGAGCGTCGTCTCATACACCGAAAGGTCGACAGTTCAATTCTGGGTCAGGGAACATACCCAAGGTTGCGGGTTCAGTCCCCAGTCTGTGGTGAGTGCAGAAAGCAGCCGATTGATGTTTCTCTCTCACATCAATATGGTTGTTTTTTTCTCTCCCTCCCTCCCTCTCCCTTCGTCTCTCTCTCTCTCAAATCAATTTTAAAATATTTTTTTAAAAAGAAGGAAAGCTTTGGAACAGGAGTGATGGCAGGGATCTTAATGATCATCTCATCCAATTCTTCATTTTACAAATGGGGAAGCTGAGGCTTAAATGGAGAAATGGCTTGCTTAGCGCCTTACAGTTAGACCCCAGTCTGCTGACCCCCTCCCATTCCCAGTGCCCATCACCAAGCTGCAGAAATGTTCAGTAATTTCACAACCAATCTGATCTGCCATTACCTAGGGGCAGAAATGAAAGGCAGTGAGAGGGGGGAAAGGAGAGGAAAACCTTGATATCCACAGATAGGCTTTGCTGGAGAATGAGGGGTGAATGCGGAAGTGACAGAATTCCGCAACCCTGAAGCATTCTGTTGCCTCCCTGATTTCAATTGTCATTTTTACGTTGATGATACAATTATATCCCAACAGTCTGAAGCAACTTAGGTACAATTACACCCCATCAGATACAGACTTTGGAAAAGCTTAGAATCACAACTGTTCAAGGTTCAATGACACTACTCAAGAGCAATACACTCACCCAAAATAAGGCAAATAGTCATAATAAAATTTAAAAATAATAGGATTTTAACAATGAGAACAATTGAGAGATTAAAAAACACACAACACCACAATGATGACATGGGATGCTTTTAAATGGTAAGCTGAGGAATGATTTTTTTTTGGTCTTCTCTACACTTTTTTGTCTTCTCCAGATTTTTTGTAAACATGTATTTTACTTCTGCACAAGAAAAAGACATAAGATTGACATTACACATTCCAAAAGGAAATTCTTACAAGTCTTCTAAAGAAGTAAAGAGTTGTAAAGGGACCCAGGGAAGGCTCCTATTCCAACATAATTGTTAAATTGTCCTTGAGCTTGTTGTTCTGGAAATAAAGCTTTTGTCATGATTGGCATTCAAGCCCTTGTGGTAACTGCTGAGTTTGCCAATTATTCCAAAAAGGGAGCTATTAGGAAGTGATGAAAGGTCACTAAGCTTCCTATGGGATCAAACGACCTGTAGCTCATGAATTGACTGATGTGTGGGTCTGCGCTTCAGGTGAAGAGTGCCAGGAGCAGCCAGCCTTGGAGAAACTCTCTTCCCAACTGACTGTCAGCCCACAGCCCGAGACGACTGGGTATCGAGACCACCTCACTGAGTGACATCCTTAGAATGGATTTCCCACACGCATAGATGATGATTAAGCTTCTTTTCTGCAAATAGTGTCTAAGTCATATGAAGTCTAGACTCTTAGAGTGTTGGCACTACCAAGGACCTCGGCAGTCATCTCACCCAACTCTTTCATTTTGCAAATGGGAAAACGTTGACCCAGAGGGGGAAGAAGCTTGCCAAAGCTCACACAGAGAGTTTGTGGAAGAGTCTAAAATGGGAAGAGGAAAATTAGACTAGAGAAATGGGGGACAGGAGATAAGGGCTTTGGTCTTTGTGAGAGTGTTGGAACTCAAACCATTGGGAAAAAAGACACCTCTCTCAAAAGACTGCAGCCTTAATGAAAAAGTGAACTAAAAAAGATAAATGTATGCTCATTGTTACAGGAAGATTTTTAAAAAAGAAAGGACTGAACTGGCTTTTACTGGGTTCTAAGTTTAAAATATTATGGTATATTTTAAAAAACCAGTCACAAAATACCACATATTGTAAGATTCCATTCATAGGCAATGTCCAGAACAGTCAAATCTATAGAAACAATAGGGGTTGCCTAAGCCTAGAGGGTGGGGGGCAATGGGAGTGACTACTAATTGGGTACAAGATTTCTTTTTGGGGTGATGAAATGTTCTAAAATTATAGTAAAGGTTACATAACTCTACCAATATACTTAAAATCATTGAGCTATATACTATAGGTGAATTTTATAGTATATGAGTTATATATTATGTTAGGAGTTGTATTTCAATAAAGCTATTTAAAAAAAATAATTCAGAATGAGAAAACAGAATAGGACAGAAGCAATGTTCAAAACTATAATGGCTGAGGGCTTTCCACAGGTATTGAACAACATGAGTCAATTCTAGAAGCACCTCAGTCCTAAGTAGGACAGCAAAACCAGGCCCAGCCCTGGACATAATGCAGGGAAGCTACACAACACTAGAAACAAAGAGACAATCTTAGAAACAGTCAACGAACAGGAGCAAAGGATCATCAACAATAGAACCACAGCTAGACTGGCAATAGGCTTTTCAGCAATGACAACAAAACCCCAAAGACTATGGTGTTTGGGAGGCAGCTGTCCCTGATAAAGGCCACTGCAGGTAACTATTGGTGGACAGTGGTCCCAGCGTGTACAGAGAGCTGATGAGATGGATTGGACAGGGGTATTTGTACAAGGCAAGGAGGTGGTTCCTGGGAGTGAGCTAACCCTGAAGGAAGGAAGGGAGGCTGGAATGCACCCACTGGGTCTGGGACACTCTGCACAGCATGGATGTCATTCAATTATCCTCATGCCTAAGGTCTGGATAAGGGAGCCCCAACAACATCAACAACAATGGAGTAAACATTCAAAGAACTAGAGTATGAGAGTTCAAGAATTTAAGACCAAGAATGCAGCAGGAATCGTCACAGCACGAGAAGACAGTGTCGGCTTTGTCTCAAGGAAAGAAGACATGACTAGCAATTTGGCCAAACACTGGGACCGTGGCCTTGCACAAACCACAGTACCACAGCCATGGGAGCCACCAACCTTGGCCGACATCAATGGGCATGGGCAGGAGCGGGGTACCAGCAGAGCTGTCAGTTTTCACACTGCAAAGACTTAGTTACCTAGTTTGATTCTAAAGTACTTTTTTGAGGGGAGGGGTCCCAAAATCCAAATTTAGTCCCAGTGGTTAAAATATTCAAATGAGAAGAGAAACACTTCAAAAATCTGTTGGGTATTACTCAAATTTAAGAGATGACTCTTTCTACTATTATGAGTTCTTCAGTATTGCCCCAAAGAGAGAGTTTCAAGAGATGTTTGGAGTGCTAATAGTGCCATCTCTCCCCGGGTGACAACTCTGAAAGATGCATAAACTCCGTGTGCTTGTTTGAAATCTGTTTTACTCTCATAGCCACTGACGTTCAGAGAGTAGGCTCTGGACTCAGTCCCATGCTTGTGACTATGTGAACAAGAAAGAAAATTAGTCCTGCAGCTCCTGGTATTGGTTGCTGTCCCTCTTCTTGTAGGCCCTTGGAAAAGAAAAAGTGGAACTTTCTAGAAATGGTAACCGTTGTATTTTACTAAGCAAGGGCCCATAATGAATGTGTTTATCATATTTAGATGAGGCTTCTTGCCTCTGTGGTCCCGCCGGTTCCCTGATGGCCTGGTGCATGCTGGGGCTCCTCGTGCTTAATGAATGTTAATTAGTGATGATGAAGACCTTTCAGGAGAGGATTCAACTTCACAGTCCACCTAAGCTTTCAAGTGGGTTTATGAGAAGCACGTACCATAGAGTGAACACTTGCAGAAGAACGAACACACATCATCTCTGCTTTGCAAGAGGAAAGTTTATTAGGAGATATGCAAAGGGACTGGGGAACTATAAGAGAAGGTCAAAGCAACAGAGAGAACCACAAAACATCTCAGATGACACCTTCACTGCCCAAACCTTCCAGACCCTCGGGTCACAGAGTAACTGCAGGAGCACAGCTGTGAATAGGAGGATCAGGCAGGCTGGACGCAGAGCCAGACCAGGATTGACGGCGATGCCTGGGGTGGGGTCCTGCGGCGATGGTTGTCAGAGAAACAGGGCTGGTCCATCAGTGGTCCTTCTGTCTTCGTGCAATCCTCCTGCTGGGTTCTGGATGTCTAGCACCCAAAGGTGCTGCAGGGCCCACAGCGGGTTCGGGAGCCACAAGGGGCGCAGGGATTGGTGACACAGGGCCCGATGGGCTTATCACACGCGTTGGTCGTGGCGCAGGGGTTGCAGGGCAGGCTGAGACACAGAATCATTAGCTTGTTAGCATGAGAGGGATAATTTAAAAAAAAAAAAAAAAAGAGGAGGGGGCTCAACCCAAGGAGACGTGGAGACAAGCAGAATTCCCTCTCCACCATCTTAGGAGGCCAAGCCTGTTCCGATCGCTCCTTCTGCAAAGTCAGAGGCAGTGGTGGCAGAGCAAAGCCACAGAGCAAAGAAAAGAGCAAAGCCTCGTGGTGCAATCCCAGCCCTGGTTCTGGAGCCTGGAGTTGTGGGGAAGTCCCTTCCTCCCTGCAAGCCTCATCCTCCCCCCATAAGACAGGATTAGTAAGACCTACCATCGAGAACTGTGAAAAATCACAAGACTGTGTTCATAAAAATTCTGTGTTAGGGGACAAGTGCTGGACCCTGTGTTACTGAGTCACCTTCCCTTTTGACATTCGAATGCTCATCTACATGATGGTTGTCCGATCCCCACTCTGCCTGCCTCAGATGGGTCCAACTGGGATCCATGAAACAATGGGTTTGGGGGTTTGGGTTAAATCCAACCCTGAAGATGCAAAGCTTTATTTACCCATCAGCATCCAAAAGCTCACCAGTGGGGAATACAGTCAAGTCTCTCAGGCATCTTTTGGGCCAGAAAACACCTTTAGGCCAGGTAATGGACACAACAAAGAGCCCCCACTTCCTACTGCTGTAGAGTAAACCTCTGGTCTCGACAGACATGTTGGCTTCTGACACTTGACCTGCGAAGTCCCTGTTCTATCCCTCAGTAGAAATGGGCCATCTTGCCTGCCAGGTACTCACTTGCAGTCCTCGCTTTCCAGAAGGTTCCGGTACGTGTTGATCTCACACTCCAGCCGGGCCTTGACGTCCAGGAGGACCTGGTACTCCTGGTTCTGCCGCTCCAGGTCACCCCTGATCTCGGCCAGCTGGGACTCCACGTTGGTGATCATGCACTGCACCTGGGACAGCTGGGAGCTGTAGCGGGCCTCCGTCTCTGTCAGTGTGTTCTCCAGGGAGTCTCTCTGTGGGGGGAAGGTGAGGAATGTCACAGAGCTGCTCCTTTAACACGTCCCTCCATAGGCTCCCAGAGAAGTCACAAGCTCCAAGAGTTAAAGAGACTGGGACCCAAAGGGCAGCCCTGTGACTGATTCTGCAGCCTCGCTTTCTCCCCAGGTGTCTGAACACTACCCACCAGGTTGTGCTGGGCCTGCAGCTCGATCTCCAGGGCGTTGACTGTGCGTCTCAGCTCGATGATCTCCGCCTGGCAGGTCTGCAGCTGCTCTGAGCTGGACACCACCTGCTTGTTCAGCTCCTGGGTCTGCAACACAAGGTGAGACACAGGGTCAGGCCCTGCCCTAAGGGTCCCACGCTCCTGGGCGGCCCGGTGCCGAGGTGCCCACCTGGTTGGTGTACCATTCCTCCACGTCCCTGCGGTTGGTCTCCACCAGGGCCTCGTACTGGCACCTGGTCTCGTTGAGCACGCGGTTCAGGTCCACGGTGGGGGCGGCGTCCACCTCCACGTTGAGGCGGTCTCCGATCTGGCAGCGCAGGGTGTTGACCTCCTGTGGAGGAAGGGGAAGGCGTGAACCCACAGAAAGAGTCTAAAATAAACTCTCTTTGAGGGGGTCTGATGACTGGGAAGAAGATTACACTGAAAGTTGGGGTTCATGAGTTGAAGCCCAGCTGATGCAAAACCTAGCTAAGCTACCCCTTGTGATGCAGGCCCCTGTCTGAGCCTCTCCTCATCTGTGTGGTGAGGCTGCTTGATTAAATCATGGCTAATGTTTCTTCCCACTCCAAGAGTCTATCATTTTCTTCTGATTTTCTCTTTTCTCAAGCCTGGCATGATAACTGGTTTATAACAGTTGCTACTTAAATATAGAGGAGCAGGTTTGCCATCTCCCATTTATTTCATGTCTTCTACCATCATACGTTATTCATTAAGGGTTGTTTCCTCTTCATCAAAACATCTAATGTTGAGACATGCACCTGATTCCCTAGTGTTGCGTTCGACCGTGAGGTCTGAATCAACCATTATGTGAGTCCCTTCATGTCTCCCAAATTCCTCATCTATCTATCCATCCATCCAGCTTGGGTTCTAATATCTGGGTGACACATAATACAAAGAATTTGCTATCCAGTTCCAGTCTTTTTCATTTGGCATCTGTTCAGAAGATAACAGATATTATCAAACAGTAGAAAGTATTTTAAATATCTTTGTCTGGACTTTTGGTTGCAGGTCAGGTCTCAAGTAGAAAAAAATCAGCTGATCACACTCTTTTAGATTTAAAAGAGAGAGAGAGAGAGGCCTGTGACTCATCCCACAACAATTCCTCAAATTTTGAGCAACCAGCAAAGGGTTATGTTAGCTCTAGGGTGCTGAGCAAAGACCCACCTTATCCTGCCCAGGGGAGCTATGGAACTCTCAGTATTGGGATGTTGGGGGCTGGGACTCCCTCACCTGCTCATGGTTCTGCTTGAGGCAGAGCAGCTCCTCCTTCAGGGACTCCACCTGGGCTTCCAGGTCAGACTTGCACAGGGTCAGCTCATCCAGGATCCTACGCAGGCTGGTTATGTCCGACTCCACCAGCTGCCGCAGGCCCAGCTCCGTCTCGTACCTGCAACACACAGCCAAAGGTCAAAGGAGATTAAAGAGGAACCATTTCTCCCAGGCTTTACTTAGCTGACCTATATTTTGAATTTTTTGAAAGTTTATGAAACAGAAAAATATCACCCTGCTGAGTAAAAAGACCTATTTCTTCCCTGAGACCCAGAGAGAAGGTTCTAATGGAATAGTTAACTGCATCTGTTCTAAGAATCCCATTCACAGGTTGCTGTGAATAAGTCCTGTCATCTGACCTTCTTAAGTGAATCTAAACTTCATATACCTGCTGTGCAGATTGTCTCGCCCTCCTTTCCAACCACCCTGAGAGGCCCTCTGGTGTGAGAGAAGCGCTGAATTAGAAGCCAGTGAGATTCAACCTTGGCATTATGACTGTGGATAAGTTTCTTAGTCCCTCTGAGCCTTGACTTCCTCATCTGTAAAATGGGAACCACACTAGCACTCATCGGGTTGGCCTGAAGATGAAGAAAGGACATAGGTCAAATGACATTGTCAACTGTAGAGTCCCATCAAAATACAAGGGACTTTATGACTGTAATGGCCATACCTAGAAACAGTGATCAGTTCTATGAAATGGATTTTGCCTCCTGTATTTTAATGGGCTGATTTTGACTAACCTATACTAAGAAATTGGTGTGAAATTCACTTTTCACACTTTGTCCAGACATGAAGTAGAAAGAGAGAAAAAATGGGTGGTTTCTTGTGCTCCTTCAGACTAAACCTAGAACACAGAATCTTAGCATTCTGTGAGGAGACTTGAACACATAGCCCAGTGCAGGAAGCCTCCCAATAGCATCCAGACAGCTTCGGCTTGCACGCTCCCAGGACAGACTCCATCACTTTGCCATTCAGCCTGCCCCTTACTAGACTTCTCTGATCATTAGAAAATTCTCACTTGGTCCTGAAGTCGTCTGCGGCCAGCTTGGCATTGTCAATCCGCGTCACCAGCCTGCCGTTCTCCGCCTTGCTGCACAGGATCTGGAGCCGGAATTAATTGTGAAATGAGTTATTCTAAGAAAGAATGCCTTGTGTCTTAACGTGAAAAGCTATTTCACATCAGCCACATTTCTTCCAAATACGTAGCTTAGAGTCTTCTCAGATTTTCAGTTTGGGGATGAAAGGATGATTGATAGAACTGATCATTTCGAAACTAGAACAGCCCAGGGCAAATGTGCCCGCTGTCAGGAATTCTTCCTTTCTAGGTCTGCTGCTGGCCTCCTGTGGGGAGTGGTCATCCTGGGTACCAGCCTCACATAGGGGGAGCAGTGTCCCCGTTGGCTTAGGACTAGGGGGTTCCTGGGCTAGCAAGACCACATTCCCACATTCCCCAGCTTCCCCACATAACCCACATTTCCCTCCTTCCCCAGCTCTCCCAGGGGATCACTTCCTCCGCGAGTTCTCTCAGTCCTTTGCCCTTAGCCAGTTACGCTTCTCATTACTTTCACCATGGTCATTCATTTTCACATCTCTCTCCCCTACTGGATTATCTTAGTACTTCATCCCTCGCTGGCACTAATATGCACGCTCTTCAGATGACACGGCCCTTCCCTGGCGCTCACTTTGCCAGAATACAGAATAGTGGACAGTAGATCCCCTCCGAGAACCAAGAGCTTGTGCAACTGGCATAGACCTCATCCTTCAAACTCCACTCAAGTGTGGCCTCTTCTGGGAAGCCCTCCCTGCTTTACCCTTTGTATTAAGTCCCACCTCTATGCTGACTCTTTACTCGTCCCCACTCTGCTCCTGCACTTCTGGCCCGCAATTCTCATTTGCGTGCCTGCCTGCTCTAGTAGGTGGCGCAGTGTCTGTGCATATTAGTGAGGCTTTTGGAGTCGAGGGCTCTTTTGCTTTTTTTACAGTCTATTGCTACAGTTCTGAAAGGATTTAAATGTTTGAGAATTCACTAGCAAACTTCCTAGCTCCAAGAAATAATTTGGGTGCGTTGTGTTTTTTTTTAATGCTATAGGCTCTGAAAACAAGACCAGGATATCACAATACGAACTGAAGAAGCTCATGCTCTGGTTTTAGGCAAGAAGCAATATAAGATTGCTATGGCTGATTTTGGCCTAATGCCTTACCCTCCCCCAAGTCTGTATCTTTCCCTCATGGGGCTTCCCAAGCAGATGTTCGAAAACTACTTGATGGGCCACACGTAAGCTGACGAAGCCTTGTCTTCATCCGTGTCAACATTAGCTTCGAACAGTGTTAAATCCATTCAGAAGTGGGTATGTTAGATTTGGATAAATAGTTCACTAAATTGGCAGTGTGGTGCCCACCCTCACCTTCTGCTGCAGCTCCTCGATGGTCCGGAAGTAGGACTGGTAGCTGGGGCACATCAGGGGCTCCTGGGGCTGGCACCGCTCCTGGATGAGGCTCTCCAGCTCCGCATTCTCCCGCTCCAGCTGCCGCACCTTCTCCAGGTAGCTGGCCAGGCGGTCGTTGAGGAACTGCATGGTCTCCTTCTCGCTGCCATTGAAGGAGCCCTCGCAGAACCAGCCGCAGTTGCCCACGTTGGCGGGGATGTTGCAGGTCCCGGGCAGGGGGATGTTGTGGCAGCTGGGGGCCACGCAGGGCCGGGAGGGGCAGCCGGAGCGGCAGCTGAGGTTGGGCAGGCAGCAGTTGTAAGGCATGGTGCTGGGGGGAGCAGAGCTCTGCAGGTCAGTTTCAAAGCCTGATTCCTTTCCTCTGGTGTCCACCCTGGTCCTCTCCTAGGCCTTTATATTCTGTCAACTGTGGGTGTGGCCACCACCTACAGCATCGTCCCCTTTTGCCCTGTTTACCAATGTTTCCATTCATTTTTTAGCCACCTCACAGGAGTCCTTTACCTCATAAAATGTTTTACTCTGGCTTCTTGCTAAGTCAGGACTCCTCCCAATGGCATCACGCTGGTTGGTTAAGTAAAAGCTTCAAAGCAACCAGCCTATTACCTTGCCAGCAGGAGCTCTTATTCACGGGGCGCTCAGGCGGATTGACAGCTGTACGCTGTCCCCCCGAGTTGGGGGCACTTCTGTGCCTTTGTGTCCTGAACAAGGACTGGTCTGTGCCCCATCCAGCTCATACTCAGCAAGGACTCGGTGAGAAAAACCATGTGCGAAGCCCACCCGGAAAGCAGACTGTTGGGTAGGGACCCTGGAAGCTGAGGCCAGGAAGGACTTGGAGGCCGTCCAGTTCGATGTCCCTTGGCCACTCCATCCAGGGCAGGCGGAGGCACTGGCAGCCTCTTCCCAGTGGGGGCTGCAGGAAGCCCCCCAGGCTCCATTCCAACTCCTCCTCAGTGTTCACAGAACATTCAGAAAACTAACCTCTCGGGACCTACTGAGCATGAGGACTGTACCATGTGCTTACACACAGTATGACTGTTCCTAGAAAGGCTCCTGCTTCAGTCCTCATGAAGCCCTGTAGGTGAGGACTCCAAGCATCCGAGAGGTTGCCGGTGCTCACAGAGCGTCCCCGTGGCGGAGCCAGCACTCAAGCCCCGAGCTCCGAGTCCAACGACCGAGCTCCCTCCATCACCAGCTGTCTCTCTCCCGATCTCCTCACTCCTGAGACGCAGTCGTACACAAAGGGGTTGAATTCATGGGGACTCAACCACTACTAGGCAACACCCCCTCCTAAGGTAGACTGGGCCAAGAAATAAAAGCCTGCTCTCTACCAAAGAAGAAAAAGTCATTTTTATTCTAATGGAAGGAAGTCTGCTTGGTGGGAAAGTGTAATGCCCTCCAAAAGCTAGAAAAAAAGGAAACCCATGGTGGTTTTGACATAGAAACACCTGAACCCAGTTCTCCAAAGGATGTGACCCTGAAAAGCAGCCACTATGTTATGTGCTTAATGGCGTCATGTGACCGTCTATTTTGGCAAACATATCCTGCCCTCATGCTATTCCAGATGGAGGCAAGAACTGTGAAAGATTTTTATGTTTAATCTATCAGTGCTCAAACTAGGCAAGCTACTCCTGAAAGTAGTTCCTTTGGGAAGCTCCATGCTGATTCCTCCCCAACAACCGTTGCTCAGATCACCCCTTCCTCAAGCTTGTCCCCACAGCCTGGGACATTTATTTTGCTTATCCTTATTGAAGGGCAAATCTTCATCTTCTGAGGGTGTGTGTATTTTTGGAATCAGCCAGATATCATTTGGAACCAGCTCTAGTGAGTGGGATAAACAACCAAACTAAGTAGCATCTTTAATGGGTCAGAAACATGTTGTCACTGTAAAGTAATCATGTAGGCTTTTCTTGGGTGATTCTAAAAGTCATTTCTAAGCTAGAGCTTCAAATACCCTTTCCTAAGAGACGGCAGCTTTGGAGAAGCCATGTGGCCTCCCAGAGCGGATGCTCGGAAGGCGCTGACACGCTCTCCCCGTTCACGGCCCGCGGCTCCCCGCCCCGCCTGCCCGCGTCTCTGCCTTTAGGGAGAGGTGGAATGGGTGCGCGGGCTTCAGAAAGGTGCCACACTGGCTGGAGCCCTATTGGCTGAGACCAAATAACACAGAGCAAGTAGCTGGATTCCTAGGCTTTTCTCTGTCTTTCTCCCCCATCTTCTATAGTCCAAGCTTCAAAAGAGAACCGTCCAGACAGTGGCACTTTTTAAAGAGGAGAGGCATACTGTGTTCTCAACCGGCTTGTGTGTCCTTAGGATCCCTGTAACCATGACTATAGCTTCTGGGTCAGTCAGAGTGGAATAAGCCAGAGGGGAGCATCCTTATATCTTCAACAGTGGGAGGCAGAGTGTAGAAAACATGACTATTCCACTTCTGAGGAGCAGTGACTGTGATTGCCGCACAGCTGCCTGGCCGAGAGGACTTGGGCCTATAGAGAGAAGAGCCAAGCTTCAGTGAGCTGCCGGGAATTCTGGACGACAAATGCCTTCTCCTCATTCCACTGACTGCGTGTGGAGCATTCTTGCCTCTGCGTCAGCCATGGCATTGCCTCCAGTCGATGGCCCTTCAATAAACTGATGAGCAAATCGAACCCTAGCGAACAGGAAGGCTTTACACTGCTCGTGTAATTGCGGCAGACGCCCTGGTAAGGCTTCTGGTTTCCAGATGTGAGCAAATTGCAGTTGAGATGTAAGGGGACTGTTTATGATGGAAGCCAAGGCTATGTTCGTGGGAAAGATCACACATAAATTCGTCAGTGGTGGTTAACCATGAGTGGAGTCAGGGCAGACCTTTTGCTGAGGCCACCCTCCCTGTGGCTGGACTTTAAAGGCATTAGGAGGCCACCCCTCTCGTCCCCAAAACATCTTCCCTTGTGGCCAGGCACTGGCACTTGAGATTCTCACTATGAGAAATAGAGACTTGACTTGGGGTGGTGAATGCATAACACAGTATACAGATGATGTATTATAGAATTGTACACCTGAGACCTATATAATTTTATTAGCCAATATCACCCTCCCCCCATAAATTCAATAAAAAAGAAAAAAGAGAAATGTAAAATGTGTTTTCTAGGGAATGCGAAGTAATTTATTGGACCACTTGTCAATTCATTGTATTTTAATGTGTACACATGGCAAGGAGAGGCCAACAATAGTATCAATAAGCACACACAGCAGTAGGTCTGACTTACGCCAGGGTCAGATGAAAAGTCACCCACTGGGGAATTAGAGAAGCAGACACACTGTCAATACCAACACCAGCCCATTATGTTGAGCCAACCCCGGTTAGAGCTGCTTATGAGACCGGGATACAGGGCTTCCATAGACTGTTCCATAAAGTCCATAAAGGTGACTGTTGCCAAGTTATCGACTGCCCAGCCTCACTACGCTGAGGGGAGGAGTCACGATGGTAATCCAAGGACTAAACCAACAGTTTTGGCTCTGAGATGTTTAAACAAGGCTTCCAATGAGGGACAAGCAGGAGAGGACCTAGAGAATGAGCCAGGTCAGGAGAAAGATGCCCTGAGCAAAGAGAGGAACAACCCCCTCAAAATGGAATTCGGGGCTCATTCCACAAACCCTCCCCAGAGCCATCATTGTGTCTCTTTACTCGGTCCTGGACTCCCAACAGGAATGGGGTCCCAACAGAGGTCTTAAGGGACAAACCAAGTCAGAAAAATGCAAAGTTCACCACTATGTCTTTAACTCTGCCCGGCCTAGAATAGAGAAGTCAAACGGAGCATGAAATGATCCAAAGCAATGTAACTTAATCGTCCTAGTCCTCTGGGAAAGCTGGACTCAGACGGAATGAGAACCTGTTTGTGCAACTGCTCTGCAGATCAAAAGGGGCAGCAGATGCTAAAACAGTTTCAGTAGCCCACAGAGGACACAGCCAAGTAGGCTTCGTGCTTAGTATGAATGTGTTGTTTTGAACTTCTGCATTAAGGCCGCTATCAAGTTGATGATTTGAGGCAGATGTGAAAGAGCCCCAGAAACACGGCTTCTTCCCCAGCATCCCACAGACCCTGCCCTCCTTACAGTTCCCACTGATCTCCCCGTTGCTCTTTCCAGTGGATTTGTCTGAACTCTCTCTCATCTTTGACCTGGATGCTACTGACCATCCCCTCATCAAAACTCTGACTTCTTTTTACTTCTGTGTCACTTCAGCTGCTCCTCCACTTCCCTCTCCAACTGCTTTTAACCAGATGTCATCACTGTCTTCAGAGACCCGGCGAAACCAAGGCAGAACCTCATGTCAGGGACTTCGGAGAGCCCCAGGCCTGCTCTGTCATTTCTATCAGTGGTCCCCAAGGTTCTTCCATATTCTAACACCTTTCCCTTGACGATCTACTATGGTTAGGTAACTCCAATATCTCTCCCAAATCCAGTCTTTTTTTTTTTTCCAGCTCTTTCTACTGGAGATCCACCATTGTTTTATTTTCTCAGGATCAAAAACTTTGCTTATGTTGACCCATAGCAGGTATCCAATCAGTACTAGTTTCCCTTCATCTCACTCCATTGTTTTTCTACCTCCAAGAAGCTTCCATGTCCCAAGCTGTACCTCTGAAATCCACCCCACCCCTGTCCCACCCACTCCCCCACCTCCACCCAACTCAGTCCTTGTTTTTACCAGCCTCCTGACTGATCTTTCTCACCTAGTCCCACCAACTCCTAGGACCCATCATGACCCAGCCTAAACATAGCTGCCTGATATATCATCTGCCAACTTTCCTTACAAGCAAGTCTCACAGACAACCATTCAGAGCACTGCCAGATATGATTTTACCTAACTCCTTTGCAGGTGCATCTTCCACTACCACACTTACCCTCTGCTCCGGGCTAAAAATCTCCTTACCAGGCAAAGTTTCTGCTTGGAAAAACTTTCCCTCTTCTCAGACCTGAACTCACTCATCTGTCCAAACATATCCCATCAAACTTTATTTCAGAATTATGCTAATATCATGCAGTCATAGTTGATTGAAGTTAGAACTACGGGAAGTATATAAAGTTTTAATGAATCCTCATTAGTAATACTGTTCCCTGTTAATATTATGCATAGTATTCTACAATTTGCAGCAGGTTTTGAACAGGTGAAGGTGCTGTCTCTCTTGAAGGGCCTATAGTCAATGAAACAGGCAGACAAAATTTATATAAAAAGAATAGTTGGGTTTTCAAAGCCCTGGTTGAGTGCTACCTCCTCCTTGGAGCCTCTTATCTCTCCCTCATACCTTAGAAATTCATCATTCTTTACTTATACTTTTCTTGAGCCACACTGATGTGTGTGTGGCAGTTATCACTTTGTCCTATCCACTCTAGACTCTAAATGTTCTGTGGGCCAGGACTGGGGTTCACTTATTTCTGTGTTCTCAGCACCTCACCCAGTACTGGCACACACACCAGATGACTGACTGTGGTTGTGTCGGTCAGATAGCATCAAATTAAATGGATAGTCTATCAAGTGTTGATAGACTTGAGAGTTTTAATAATTCAGAAATGAGACAAGTGGGAAGTAAGGTAGGATCAATGTTTGTTGGAGGAGAGTTCATGAACATTGGCCTTTTTTGGAATTATAGGAAGTAAAATGGTAAAGTGGTTATGGAAGAACATTATAGATATGAGCAAAGACCTAGAGAAAAGGGTAACTTGAAGAGAGGGAGGTAAGGAGACACGCCTGCCTGCATTTAAAGGATCTTTAGATTGGGCATAATAAGTGAGAACAAGATGAACCAGTTTGGCAAAGATACATTTTAGTTCAATTAAATGGGCCGTGGTGGCCTGAGACCAAGTGAAACTGTCCTACGGGCAAACCAAGACCAGGAACGGGAGCTGAGGGGGAAGTGAGATGTGGGCATCATCAGCACGGAGGTGCTATTTCTTTCTGAACAGGGATGTGGAAAGAGCAAAAAAAGAGCCAGGGACCTGGGAATTTCCTCTGTGCAGGACAGAAGGGATGTCAGTGGGCAGGTAGTCAGGGATGTAAGAAGCGGACCCAGAGTGTGCAGGAAGTCACTGAAGGTACATTTTGAGGGAAGGACAGGTATCTGTACTGGTGATGCAGGTGCAGCCGAGATGTTGAGGGGAGAAGATAGCTGCTCTTGGAGCAGTTTCTGCAGAAGCTGGTCTTCACAGGGCGGGAGAAAGGGAAGCAGAGAATTTCACAGTGATGAAGACACAGCGGGAGATAGCAGTGCGGCTTGGAGAGGAGTCTCAGAATTGCCAAGGGCCCCGCAGCCAACGCAGGATGGGCATGAGTGCTGAAGGCCAGGTTTTCTGCATGGTCTCCCCTTGGAGGGAGCCTCCGGACACTACAGCCCCTCCTCGCCATCCGTATTTACCAGCCAAAGATGATGGCTGGGTTGTCATTCAGCTCATTTCATCCTAATGGAGGGGTGTTTTTATGGAACAGCCATGAGAAGTACTTTACAATGCATGGATATGAATGAGAAACACATTTACAATGCCAGAGAAATAAAGTTTATTGGGAAGTAAATGAAGTAGCCTCCTAGCATTCCAGAGAATACCAAAGAAGCCAGGAAAGCAGGAAGCATAATATGTGTAGGAAACGCCCTAAAGCAATACCTGGAGCTCAGATTACAGGGAGCTGGACACCTTCAGACGCAGAGAGACTCAACCTTCAATGGGAGGGAGTTCTCCAGACGTTGGAACTTGATGATGTGTCTTTGCTGGTTGGGTCTGGAAAGCATTTCCGTGTCTAGAAATATCACAGCTGGCATGACGAGGTTTCTAAAGGCAGCTGAGCTCCGGCAAAGGCAGGACCAGAGGACGTTTTCTATGTTTGATCTAAACGGCTTCATTGTCTTCAAAGAGGATGCCAGTTTTTAAGTTAACAGCAACCTGTTAACAGGGCCCGCAGGAGTTTCCACAAGCGTTGGTGGTAGCACACGGGTTGCAGGGGAGGCTGGGAACACAGTTTTCGAATGGATTAGGGAGAGGAGTGGAGGAAACACCAAGGTTTAATGAAACAACCTATGAGTGCTCAGTGCGTGGAGTTAGTTGGAATCAAATGTGATTGTTACCAAACCCTGTTCCCTTCCCCCAGAATGACATGGGTGGAGGTAGAAAATTGTTCTTTTAGAAAATATTATGTCCACTGTTAGCTCTCTGAGGCAAGGGATGTATGCCCTTTGCCTTTGACCTTACACACATGCTTAACTGTCACATGGTAGACACTCCATTAATGTATATTATTTGGTGAGTTGAAAATACGGCCAATACATGAGTGTCCACAGTGTTGTGTAATCCCACCGCTCATGCTGCCCCAGAAATCCTTTGCCTCACACTTACTTGCAGTCTCCACTCTCCAGAAGGTTCCGGTACGTGTTGATCTCACACTCCAGCCGGGCCTTGACGTCCAGCAGCACCTGGTACTCCTGGTTCTGCCGCTCCAGGTCGCCCCGGATCTCGGCCAGCTGGGACTCCACGTTGGTGATCATGCACTGCACCTGGGACAGCTGGGAGCTGTAGCGGGCCTCCGTCTCCGTCAGCGTGTTCTCCAGGGAGTCTCTCTGTGGGGGGAAGGTGAGGAATGTCACAGAGCTGCTCCTTTAACACGTCCCTCCATAGGCTCCCGGAGAAGTCACAAGCTCCAAGAGTTAAAGAGACTGGGACCCAAAGGGCAGCCCTGTGACTGATTCTGCAGCCTCGCTTTCTCCCCAGGTGTCTGAACACTACCCACCAGGTTGTGCTGGGCCTGCAGCTCGATCTCCAGGGCGTTGACTGTGCGTCTCAGCTCGATGATCTCCGCCTGGCAGGTCTGCAGCTGCTCTGAGCTGGACACCACCTGCTTGTTCAGCTCCTGGGTCTGAAACAAGGTGAGACACAGGGTCAGGCCCTGCCCTAAGGGTCCCACGCTCCTGGGCGGCCCGGTGCCGAGGTGCCCACCTGGTTGGTGTACCATTCCTCCACGTCCCTGCGGTTGGTCTCCACCAGGGCCTCGTACTGGCACCTGGTCTCATTGAGCACGCGGTTCAGGTCCACGGTGGGGGCGGCGTCCACCTCCACGTTGAGGCGGTCTCCGATCTGGCAGCGCAGGGTGTTGACCTCCTGTGGAGGAAGGGGAAGGCGTGAACCCACCGAAACAGATCTGCTGTCTTTCTGCTATAGTCAAGCGAGCACAAAGAAATTCACTGAAAAAAATATCCTGATCTTTCCACAGGCTGACACAGATAGTGTGTGGAAATAAATCCAAATAGGGCTCACATTGATTCCTTTCCCAGAAAACTGAAATAAGCTCACATTTCTTATAAGACTGAGTCCCAACTCTTGGCTATGAGCAGGTCCTTTGTCATTTCTGTCACATCCCTATATGGACCGCATGCCCGGCCGTACCCATCCAGGGGCCCTTCTCAGATAGACCTCACTTTGCCACTTCATGTCTTTGCTCAGCTTCCTCCCTCAGATTGCAACACCCAGGTACTAAAACTCTCCTCCTCTCCATGACATGCCTCTGAGAAGAGTTTCCCTTCGGGCCGACTGGACTGTTCCCAGAACCGGCTGCTCATATGTCTCATATAGCTCTCCTTTCCCTCTGCAGGTATTATATCATGTTTTTACGTGGCTGTCTCCCCAGACTAGAGACTAGGCTGTGAGATCTTTGGAGATCGGGGCTATGTCTCATTTCAATTTTTCTCCTCAACCTCTACCACCAAATTCAGGATCCAACAGTGACCAACAGAGAGCATGGACATCCTTCCCCAGCACCTCCAGCACCTGCCCAGCCCTCCCAGCTCACCTTACTGTGTTCCATGGAGAGAGAGTCATTACTCCCTGAGCTGACCCTGAGTTCTTCAGAGAAGGGTGCCAGCCCAGGGCTCCTGGTGGCAATTGCCTCCTGATACCTGGCTCTGAAGGCTTAGCTCTGAAGCCTATTATTGTTGGTTTTTTCCCTCTCACCTCCTCATGGTTCTTCTTGAGGCAGAGCAGCTCCTCCTTCAGGGACTCCACCTGGGCCTCCAGGTCGGACTTGCACAGGGTCAGCTCGTCCAGGATCCTGCGCAGGCTGGTTATGTCCGACTCCACCAGCTGCCGGGAGGAATGCTCCATCTCGAACCTGCGCACACAGGTTGGAGTGGGAGGAAGAGCCAGGAAGGAAGCTCATCTTCCTGCCCCGTGTCCTGTTTGGATGGAGTTGGCCTAGCTGTCTTTGCACTGGCACCGTTTTCCATCCCTTCTCTCCCATGCGTCCCTCAAGCTCTGCATGGGTAGGCTGGAGAGGACCTGACTCGTCCCAGCACCAGAAGGTACCCGTGGGGACTCCTGGGATGGAGTCTCTCTCTCCTCTCAATGTTGTCGGTTAATATACCACCAAACCAACCCATTCTCTGAGAATTAATTTTAATTTCTGAATTCAGGGGTTTAAGAAGGCCGTCCAGAAAGACCCATGGAGACTGAAGAGCAGATAGGATATGAATCTGGATTTCTGGGACTGATTTTACATGACCATCCCTAAGAGAAGTAATAAAAGGGAGAAACGGCTTCCTCCTCCCTTCCGGGCAACGCTAGGCCCACAGGGCCATGAAAGAGCCATAGAGACCTTGGAGGTCACCTGGCCGAAAAGTCTCAACATACTTGGTTCTGAAGTCATCAGAGGCCAGCTTGGCATTGTCAATCTGCGTCACCAGCCTGCCGTTCTCAGCCTTGGCACACAGAATCTGAAAACAAGATTCCACTGTGAGGACCACTTGAACTTGAGAATGTCTTATTGTTCAAAGCCAGCCAGCTGCTGCTGTGCCCCCACACACCCCACCCCTCACCTTCTGCTGCAGCTCCTCGATGGTCCGGAAGTAGGACTGGTAGCTGGGGCACATCAGGGGCTCCTGGGGCTGGCACCGCTCCTGGATGAGGCTCTCCAGCTCCGCATTCTCCCGCTCCAGCTGCCGCACCTTCTCCAGGTAGCTGGCCAGGCGGTCGTTGAGGAACTGCATGGTCTCCTTCTCGCTGCCATTGAAGGAGCCCTCGCAGAACCAGCCGCAGTTGCCCACGTTGGCGGGGATGTTGCAGGTCCCGGGCAGGGGGATGTTGTGGCAGCTGGGGGCCACGCAGGGCCGGGAGGGGCAGCCGGAGCGGCAGCTGAGGTTGGACAGGCAGCAGCTGTAAGGCATGGTGCTGGGAGAGGTGATGGAACAACAGGCGAGCTGATGGAGGTGGTTATGGGTGAGGTTTGAGTCTCTCCTTCCTCTGTGGTCCTTTTATACCCATTATTGTGGGTGGGGGCTTGGCATGTAGCATAGTTTTCTTTCCTAATGCTTCAGGTAATTTTTTTTCTCCAAAAATATGCTAGTTAGATGCTTCCACAGAGTCCCCCCTCACCCCATAAAATTACCCCATTCATCTCGTGTCACACCGGGCTCCTCCTGGGTCCTGGTGGTTGGTGAAATCACAGTTTCATCAGATGGCTTCAAAGGAGGCAGAATCATCACAGCCGCAAATGGTTCTCCCCATTACTCAGAGGGGAGGGCAGCCAGGGACATGGGTGGAGTCGTTTGGCCATCCTCACGCGTGCGATTCTGCCCCTGGACCTCTCCTAAGTGTGCTCACGTTTCAGGGTGCAGTCCAGCTTGTCTTTACAGCAGAAATTCTCCCTGTATCAGCTGCAAGGACGCTAAGCCTTACTCAGTGAGAATATTACTTGGGGCTTAGAGAGGTTGTCAATAATGGAGAGACTGAAAACAACTGAGTGTTCGTGGTTGGGAAATAAACCAGTGGAATGAACAGGAACAGTGCCAAAGCTGAGACCAGCAAACGACGGCCCACAGGCCAAGTTCGGCCTGCTGCCCTTTTTTGTAAATAAAGTTTTATTGGCACACTGTCATGTTCCTTCATTTAAGCATCATCTACGGCCGCTTTTGTTCTACAGAGTTGAGTAGTGGCAACAGAAACCATATGGCCTGCAAAGCCTAAAATATTTACTCTCCGGCCCTTTGCAGAAAAAGTTTACCAACCTTCACTGAAGCAACAATCTCCCCCAAAGATGAGAAGAAGAAGAAATATATAGAGGGAAACATGCTGGTAAAAGTCCACAGAGAGCCCAGCCTGGCGTGGCTCAGCGGATGAGCATTGACCTAGGATCCAGGAGATCGTGGGTCTATTCCCCATCAGGGCACATGCCCGGGTTGCGGGCTCGATCCCCAGTCGGGGGCGTGCAAGAGGCAGCCCATCAATGACTCTCTAATCATTGATGTTCCTGTTTCTCTCCCTCTCCCTTCCTCTCTTGGAAATCAATAAAGATATATTAAAAAACAAACAGACAAACAAAAAAAAACAGAGTTCGAGTGGCAGTGTTGACACATAAATATGAAGCTTGACACTTCAGACTTAAGACAGGAAAGCGAGAATGAGGGGCTCAGAGCTATCTTTGTATCCATGGTGACCTCCTCACAGTCTCTGGAAATTTCTCTTGCCTTAGTCCTAGACTTAACCCTCTTTCCGAGAGCGTTGAACACCCCTAGAGGTGTGGCTCTACCAACGTGAGGTGCTCCCAGAACAAGTCACAGCGCCCCGAGAATGGAGCTTCACTCTGTGGTCCCTGAGGCGTGGGCAGCACCTGTGACCTCTGCATCACCTCTGGCGTCAGATAGCCTTTGACGCTTCCAACCCCTTGGGAGTCTCCCTCTTGCCCAATAATGAACCTTAACAAAGTAGCCTCCCATCTCACCTCCTATTTTCTGTCACTCTGTCTGTCCTTTGTTCCGCACAGAAACAAAACCATGGTTCAGAAAGGACTCCCGAAAGGTTATCTGTGCAACACAGTGCGAGCCATTCGAGAAGGCCGTGTGTCCCGATTCAAAGGCAGTGGGGGAGGAACAGAAAGGCACACACCTGAAGCCAAAGGACCTCCGTTCACACCCCGAACAACATGAGCTCAAAGAAGTGAGTTCCTTTTTTTTAATTCTTGTTTTCTTGTCTCTGATATTGAAGTAATTATGCTGCCCGCCTCGTACTTTTGCTGTGCAAGTTAAGTAAGATGTGTGTGGATGTGGTTGGATGTGGGGGTGGGCGATTATTTCTGGAACCTCCCTCCGTCCTATTGTCAGCCCAGATGACTCGGATGAAGAATTCTGTGAAAATTCAGTTTTGTTGAACAGACACCTGGACAGGTTGCCCACGCCGACCCAGTGTTGATCAAACCCCACTCACTGACCTTGCAAGCACTAGGGGCACAGAACTATATTCATGAATTAATCAACAAAAGTGCAAATCTTAACATTAACTTGGTGGCTAGACTAGGAAGTTGGCGGGTGGCCCATGATTCCTTCCTTCTTTACTAAGTTCCTGATCTTGTGGGTTAGGTGATCTTATTTGGGGTAGTTGTTGAGGGAGACGAGTTGTTTACATGGGGTTGTACTGCCACCAAAGCATCCTTTCTTTTTTTTTTCTTTTTTTTAATCATTTTTTTTTTTAACTTTTTATAATTTTTATTTTTGTTTAAAGTTTTACAGATGTCCCTTTTTCTCCCCAATGACCCGTTTCCCCCCCGTTCCTTCCCCTTCCCCAGTCACTCTCCCCACCATTGTCCGTGTCCTTGGGTTGTGCATGCATCCTTTCTTGTACTGGCATGGAAATGGGCTCCACTCATCCTCTGGGAATCCTCCAGCCTTACATTTCTGTGCAAATATTCATAAAGATGATGATGGTGGTGGTGATGATGATGATGATGATGATAGCATTTCATGAATATTTATTATGTGCCTCACAAGGTGCTAAGTGCTGTGGCACAATTCTCAGTTGATCCTTCCAACAACCCTGTAAGTTTGGTCTACAAAATTATTCCGACTTCACAAAATAAAGACATAGATTAAAAAAGGCTCAGAATCTTCCCCAGCCACAGCCAATAAATGGCAGAGCTGGGATTTAAACAGCTCAGCCGTCTAACTCCCAAGCCTGACTACCTAAACACAGTGCAAAACATTTGGCACCAAAGTTCCTCTGATTTTGCTAGAGGACAAAAATTTTAGATTAATTTCTGCCCATTGTCCCACTCGTAGTTTTTGTTTCAGGCCCCCTCTGGGGCCCTGTTCCCCTGTCTCTACTTACCCCGTCAGTCTCTGCCCAAGCAGTCCTCTTACCCAGCTACTCTCTACGGTACCTTTGTGAACTAAGACCAAGTTACACTCATCGGCTCTTCTCTACAGGGAAATGCCATCCTTTTTCATAATTGGTTGATACAACCAGATTAGAAATTAAATTGGTTTTGTGGGGTTTTTTTTAGCATCTAAACAAATGGAAATGCACAATGGCATGATCTAAGGTGATTCAGAATCTGGGAGAAGACCTAGCTAGCTAGCCTGGAACTTTCAGCCTTATAAAAGTTCACTTCAGTGGTAAGTTTTGTGTCTTAGAATCAAAGAATTCTATAGCTAGAAGGACTTGAATTTATGGAAGAGAAAACTGAGGCACAGACAATGAGGTAGGAAGGAAATGAATACAATAGATTACTTTCTAGTCAGGTAGTATACTGGGACCCTTCACACATAGTGTTCCCGTCTCACCCCAAAGAGTTTGGATTCCATTATTGTCATCAGTGTCAGAGATGAACCTGAGACACTGGGAAGAAATTTAACTTGTCCAGTGACACAGGCAGGTAAATTAAAGTCTGCCTGGGCCATCACACCTCATTGCAAATTAGAGAGATGAGACACTGACTAGGTCAAGGTGTGTCAAAGTGCAAGAACTGGAGAAAAACATGGAAACTAGATCCTGAATTTCAATGCCAGCTCTGAAGACACACAAGAAGATATGCCTAGGCTTCCTGCATATTACTTTGCTCCTCAGTCAAATGGGGGTTAAAAAGTGATATATCCCACAAGCTTGTGATGAGGTGTGACTCCTGGAAGTAAAGAAATGCAGAGGACTCCTGGGCAGCACTGATCTTCCTGTAGACACTGACAGCAGCCTCCGGACTCAAAGAACTCAAGCAATGACCTTGACCCCAGATACAAGGATGAATAAAAGTTCCTTAGCTCTATCCCATAGCAAATATAAAATTTTCAGGGAAACAGAAAGGAAAATAATTTAGGATGTAAGCCTAGGGGAAAGTCAAACATCTGAGAGTGATATGCGCAATGAGCTAAGAGTTCAGACCAAGAAAGCTTGGGAGCTGATAAAACAGATCACCCACAAGCACTGGACATGCTAATTGAGAAGGGACCTGGGGTCCCCGTCAGAAGATGGGCCTGGGGCCAAAACGTATCAAACAGAACTAAGTAGAAGATATACTCCTGGTGTGGAGCTGAGTGGAGATTTAGAGAAGAGAGAAGCGATGGTATGAAGGACAACAGGATGGTATATAAATTCTACTGTTGGACATGAAACCAAATGTTGGTGGCAAGGAGATGGAGAAGTTGGAAGACTTGTGCCTTCCTAGGAGAAATGTTAAATGGTGCAGGCACTGTGGAAAACAGTATAGTGGCTCCTCAAAAAGTTAAATGTATAATTACCATGTGATCTGGCAACTCCACTTCTAGGTACGTATGCAAAAGCTGGAAAGCGGAGCCTCTTCCTGGCCCCCAGCTCATGCCTCCTCACTTCAGATTTGGATACAGTCAGCTCTAGGAGATGCCCAGGTCAAGAGGAGGGGGGATGGGGGGTGGGAATCCAGGAATAGTCAAGGGGAGAGAGAGGCCATAGCCCTGCAGCTGCCCTGCCCTCCCTCCTGCCACCCTGCCTCACCCGTGGGTGCCAGGCCAGCCCTCTGCCCGCCAGGCATAGAACGGCTCTGTAGCCAAGAGTCAGGTCATTATATGGCCTGACTTTCAAGTGGCTTTTTAAAAAGTGCTCCAGTGATGGGTGTGGCGAAACAAATGAATACCAATGAGAAAGGCATCTGCTCTGCCAGGGAAATCAAGTTTATTAGGAGCCTCCAAGGGAAGGCTGCTGGCGCTTGGGAGGGTTCTCTGGACAAGCAAAGAAGGAACTGGCCCTGGTGCAGGAAAGGGTGGGCAGGGAATGATCTGGAGTAGGTTGGGTGAATTTCTTGGCTGACCCGCTAGGGTGGCTCCAGCCACGCAAACTGTGTCTTCAGGCCCTTGTATCGAATGAACCAGAGCCGGGTCAAAGCTCTGGAGCCCTGGGCCCTGCCTCCTGGCTCCTCTGGCAGCCCCAGGGCTCTAGCGTACAAAGGAGCTGCAGGGTCCACAGCGAGGACGGGGGATGCAAGGCGTGCAGGGGGCGCAGGGATTGGAGACACAGGGCCCAATGGGCTTGCTGCATGCGTTGGTTGTGGCGCAAGGGTTGCAAGGCAGGCTGGAGAAAATGAATGATGTAGAAAGGTGAATCAAGGGAGGCTTGTAATATATTCCAGAGACACCCCCTCCCCTTCAAGAATGGAATGCCTATCAGGATTTGGCCTGACCTGTAACACACAGGCCACAGGCTCAGCTGCTGCAAATCTCACGTACAAATTTCTCATCGTCTCCCTATCACATAGTGCCAAAATTCCAGACAGAAACTGAAGCTCTGGCTTAGACTCCCAACACTGTCTAATTCTGGCTAGTGACCTTGGGGAAGTCCCTTAACTTCTCCAAGCCCCAGTTTCTTCACCTACAAATGGGGAGAATACTGACCCAGCCTGCCTGGTCTTAACTGTATCTAAGGGCAGGTGAGGTAGTGAGTGGACATGTACCCTCCACAAAATACAGTATTATAAAATGTAAGAAATAGCATTGATCTTACATCAATATTATTACATTAGAATGCAAAGAATTGGCTGTACATTTTCAGTTTGTACATCAAACAATTCTTGCCATTGTATGTTTTTAATGATGGGCATATTGTGTTTTCTGAGTTCTATTTGAGGATGTCTGGTGGGAAGGCATAATTTCTTTTCCAGGGTCTGCAATCTTTTCCTGGAGTCTGACCGAGAAGTATGCTTGTGCCTGTGCACGGCTTCATCAAACACTCCCAGCCAGGTACTCACTTGCAGTCCTCGCTCTCCAGCAGGCCCCGGTACGTGTTGATCTCACACTCCAGCCGGGCCCGGACGTCCAGCAGCACCTGGTACTCCTGGTTCTGCCGCTCCAGGTCGCCCCGGATCTCGGCCAGCTGGGACTCCACGTTGGTGATCATGCACTGCACCTGGGACAGCTGGGAGCTGTAGCGGGCCTCCGTCTCTGTCAGCGTGTTCTCCAGGGAGTCTCTCTGTGGGGGGAAGGTGAGGAATGTCACAGAGCTGCTCCTTTAACACGTCCCTCCATAGGCTCCCAGAGAAGTCACAAGCTCCAAGAGTTAAAGAGACTGGGACCCAAAGGGCAGCCCTGTGACTGATTCTGCAGCTTCGCTTTCTCCCCAGGTGTCTGAACACTACCCACCAGGTTGTGCTGGGCCTGCAGCTCGATCTCCAGGGCGTTGACTGTGCGTCTCAGCTCGATGATCTCCGCCTGGCAGGTCTGCAGCTGCTCTGAGCTGGACACCACCTGCTTGTTCAGCTCCTGGGTCTGAAACAAGGTGAGACACAGGATCAGGCCCTGCCCTAGGGGTCCCACGCTCCTGGGCGGCCCGGTGCCGAGGTGCCCACCTGGTTGGTGTACCATTCCTCCACGTCCCTGCGGTTGGTCTCCACCAGGGCCTCGTACTGGCACCTGGTCTCGTTGAGCACGCGGTTCAGGTCCACGGTGGGGGCGGCGTCCACCTCCACGTTGAGGCGGTCTCCTATCTGGCAGCGCAGGGTGTTGACTTCCTGTGGATACAAAAAAAGCAAAAGTGACTATCCTCAATGAACAATAGGCTGAAGAAATGGCATTGCTTGTTGAAGCCCTGTTAGTCTATTTCCTCAAGAAAAAAACAGTGGAACAATCTATGGCAGTTCAAGGCAAGGTGATCTGTGCTCCATGTGGCTCAGCCCTCTCCTCACCATGACTGGGCCATTCACACTTGGATTCAAAGAAAAATATATGACCAGAGGCATGGAAACATGGAACAGACTGACAGATCTCAGAGGTGAGGGGGGTCGGGGGAACTGGAAGAGATTAGCCAAAGAACATGTATGCATGTATGTATATAGCCCGTGGACACAGACAACAATGTAGTGAAGGCCGAGGGTGAAGTGGGAGGGGGGCTGGGTGGAGGGGACAAAGAGGAGAAATGGGGACATCTGTAATAGTGTCAACATTTAAAAAAAAGAAAAATTCCCAAGGACTTGCTTGGATGCCATGAAGGACAGACTAATGCTCCACTTAATAGTTTGCAGATTGGCTGCAGATGACCTTATAGTACAAAGACTCGGCTGTACAATTTCAGATTGTATATCAAATAATGCTTGCCATCAAGTAAGAAATCATTTTACCCAGGAGAGAGAAGACGGAGCCCCAGATTAGTCTTCACCAAGAATAGAGACTCAGATTTGCCAGACTTGATCTTTTGGCCCTTGGGGGTGAGAAATGACTTTGCACAGCATGCATACAGCAACGTAGGGAGCTGGTCCACAGCTCAGGAACCAACCACAAGCGGGTGGGGTGCTCTGGGAAATCCAGTTATGAGTGAAAGAGAGATCTGGGAACTTGGATAGGCCTCATCTCTTCATTTTTTCTATTATTATGAAGTATTGGTGTTTTTAAAGAAAATCACGAAAGCCACCTCACCCTGAGACTAAATCAGGTTTCTCCACTTCTCATTTCCGGTCTCACCTCCTCGTGGTTCCTCTTGAGACAGAGCAGCTCCTCCTTCAGGGACTCCACCTGGGCCTCCAGGTCGGCCTTGCACAGGGTCAGCTCGTCCAGGATCCTGCGCAGGCCATTCATGTCCGACTCCACCAGCTGCCGCAGGCCCAGCTCCGTCTCGTACCTGCACAAAGACAGGATCGGAGCAGTAACTGGCAGACCTGCAAGACTCTCAGGGATAATCTTTGATAACCCCTTTCATCTTGTCTTCCCACTTTCTGCAGTGAGTGAAACCAGGAGACAGAGGGTTTTGGAGGCTATCAAGACCCAATATTGATCCAAAAAGCAATAGATTTGAACCAATGGATCAAACTATTGTTCAGTAAAGCTATAGGAATCCCTTTTCTTTAACTGGAGATTAAACAAAAGAAGTGGACCCCAGTGCACATTCTGAGCGAACTCACTTGGTCCTGAAGTCATCCGCGGCCAGCTTGGCGTTGTCAATCTGCACCACCAGCCTGGCGTTCTCAGACTTGCTGCACAGGATCTGGAGAATGAGAGGTTGCTTAGTGAAGACTGGGAAAAGGGGAAGCGAGAGTCATGGTGACACAGAAGCAAGAAACACACTACCACAGAGTGAGAAGCATGGCAAACTCCCCTTGCTTAGCGAAGACAGCAAGGCCCCTCACCTTCTGCTGCAGCTCCTCAATGGTCCGGAAATAGGACTGGTAGCTGGGGCACATCAGGGGCTCCTGGGGCTGGCACCGCTCCTGGATGAGGCTCTCCAGCTCCGCATTCTCCCGCTCCAGCTGCCGCACCTTCTCCAGGTAGCTGGCCAGGCGGTCGTTGAGGAACTGCATGGTCTCCTTCTCGCTGCCATTGAAGGAGCCCTCGCAGAACCAGCCGCAGTTGCCCACGTTGGCGGGGATGTTGCAGGCCCCAGGCAGGGGGATGTTGTGGCAGCTGGGGGCCACGCAGGGCCGGGAGGGGCAGCCGGAGCGGCAGCTGAGGTTGGGCAGGCAGCAGTTGTAAGGCATGGTGCTGGGAGGCAGCTAGTCACCCAGCTGAAGACAGAGTTCCAGTTCTCCAAGGAGCGTGTGGGTCTCCCACCTCTGGGAGCATTTATACCCTCTCCACAGAGGGTGTGGACATAGCATGTAAAGTCTTTTTACTTTTACATCTTCACTACTTTTCAGATGCCCTTCCCTTCAGTCTGTTATTTGCCTTCTTCATAAGAGTCCCTTGTCCCATAAAATTCTTTACTTGGGCTTCTTGCTAAGTCAGGACTCCTCTTCGGGCAGTACACCCATGAAATCAGACTTTGTGGTAGACCTTCAAAGAGGCCACACAGTCCAGCCCAAGTAACTGCCCTTGTTAACTGGGAGTTGGTCCATCCAATGACACTCTATTGTGTCACGTGATCCTGTAAACCCATAATCCGCCCCATCTCATGGCCCACCTGGCATCTCTAGGGAGGGACTGGGATTGAGTCAGGAAGTCATATGAAGTGACAGCAATGGGCACCCTTTCCATCTGCTTTAAGAGAAGAATCCTTTAACGCTGTTGCACCCCAGGCTGTGGAAGCCTCGAGGTGGATGAGGCTGGCCGAGAAGGTGGACAGCTGTTTGTGTGACACCTCCTGTATGTCACTTAAAAGGAGTGTAGATGAATTTTAAAGGTGGGGACTTTGATAGCTTGAGATCAGGGAAGGTTCTGGAGGAAGAGATCATTTCTAAAAAGAGTTGGGGGAAAAAGCAAGCTGAGAGATCCATACAGATGCATTTCAGTTACCCAGGAATAGTGTGTGGGGGCAGGTGCAGAAGGAACAAGCAGTACCTGTGGACTTCTCCAGAGGGTGTCCATACCTGGGGACAGGGTGAGCAGGCAGCTGGAATAGCTGGGGGACAGCCCAAAAGGGCCTCCACTAGCATGAAAACCTTTGAAATTGATCTTCAAGCATCATGTGAATTGACTTTATAATAGTCCCTTGTTGACTTTAACATAAAAAATGGTTCCAAAAGTTCTAGTTAAACTGTCTAACGTTTTGCCCAGTTCGCTAGGTGAAATTGATGCACCAGGGAGATGGACTGATCTTGTCCTGGGCTTCCCATCCCCAGCCTTACTGGGTTACACGTAGCCTGGTTTAAGAACAGAAGGCTAAAAGGTACCAAGGACGGCTCTGTGGTTGTGTAACTGAATCCAAAGACCCGGTCACCTGGAGAGAAAATGCTGAGAGACAGCATAAGCAGGGGACTTAGCAAAGCAGCCTGGAGGATTTGAGGGTGAAGGAAAGCATCGGAAGGTCTGAGGAAGAGGTGGCCCAAGTTCTGAATATATATACATATGGCATAATTATAGGCATCACCGGGTACCCCTTGCATCTTGGGTAGCAACACCCCAACCCCACTGTGGCTTTGGCTGCCAGCCAGAGCGGCAGTTTTATTGACAACTTATTGGAGTCCTCCCCATCCAGCTTTCATGATAATATTCTTGCGACTCTCCGCTTGAGCCTCAGATAAAAGTTCCTTCATCTACCTCTCCAAGGCCATTATCGCCACTTATTATAACGCCATTAAGATGCCCCACAGCACTACAAAGAAGCCCCAGGCTTATAATAAAATCAGTTTCTTTGTTTTCCTCCACAGCAATTAAAGGGGGAGTATTAGATGGGTCCCGAGGCAGCCTCGCTGAGGCTCCCCAGAGGAAGGCGCGAGGCTGGGCAGCGCAGCCAGTAGGACGCTCCTGCCCCACTCCGTCTGGGCTCGGGACAAGTGGAAAGGCCTGTGAAAAAGCCTGATGAGCATTTGCTGGCAGGGAACAGCGCGGGCCTCCTGCTTCCCGACCCCTGTCAGCCTGCTCCACAGCACTGGCTCCCCAGCAAGGAGCTGTTTCCTTCGTCGCCACCCAGGGAGGTTTTCCCCTGAGCAGACTCAATGCCAGCAGCATCCTCCAAGCTCTGGTCTCTACCGACTGCTGGCACAGCCTTGTGGAGGCTGCAGTCAAAGGAAAATGTTCAGGTGCTGAGTATGAGAGGAGTCGAGGCCTGGGTTGACCAGTAAGCCAAGACCGAGACCAGCGAAGTGGAGAGAGGTGGAAACAGGGAGAGGTGTGTTTAATAAGAGAGGAAAGAACATAAAGAAGAGGGAAGGAGGAAACCTAGAAGGAATCCCCAGAACCACGTGGGGTCACGCATATCAGACAAAGCTACCCCGTCTTCACAAGAGTGAACCTGGATGGCTCAGCCCCGAGAAGTAGCCAAGACAACCCGAACTGGTGGACGGAAGAGTGGCCCACCCTGCTGAGTGTCCTGTGGGATGTAAGTGGCGATGACTCAGAAAAGATCTACAGACACGAGACCGCAGACCGCAGCTCCTGAGGCCTCTGAAAGAAGTGACCTTCTTCCAAGGTGTCCCAGCCAGAGCATCGCCTCCCTGCTCCAGCCTGAGATTTGTCTGTGGCTGAGAAATACATCGCTGTCTACACACAGGCAGCGTAAGTCAAAAGGGGGACAAGGCTACCGGTTCCTGAATGAGTAAGGAGTGTGGAGAGGAGGAAGGAAGGAAGGAGCAGAGGGAGTGAGGCCTGCATGGGCTTCAGTTCACAGCTAATCAACAGCCACACGGAAGATGCGGGAAAGAACAGGTTATCCCTGTTCCCTGGAGATGCCTTCTTCCCTGCAGGAGGGGAAATGGCACAAGAACCCAGGATGGACACGGCAGATGGGCTGGCTGGTGAGTGAAATGCTGCTGCTACCCCTTAGACACCTAGCCTCTTTCTTGCGGTGTTTTCAAAATATCAACAGGCTTGCGTGAATTTGTTGCTTGGATTAATAGGGAAACTGGGACTCGGGCGTTAAAAGGTCTCCACGACGTCCCAGAGGTTAGGATCAGACTTTGTGTACTCTCGATTCCCTAATTGAAATAGCTGCAAATTTTGTTCACTCAGAGGGAAGTTGAGCAGTCAATGGACTATCAGACCCACTTTCTTTCTTTAGTTCAATTTTATTCGAAATGCACTTATTGAGCAGCTTCTTGGTGCTGGGCATGGGACTAAAGTGATGCAGAGGAATCATGGTTCCAGTAGAGGATTATCTTTTTATGAGCAATTTGGGTTAATATGGGTCCCAAAAATATTTGAGAAATAACAAAAACATAAGGAGGTGAGATATTTAAAAGGTGTGAGATGGACATTTGGAAATCAGTTTGTGTTTGATGGAATTAGAAGGCTGTATGTATGACATCAAGGAAAGCAGGCACCTGTCGAACATCTATCAAGCACCTGGCATAGTCCCAGGGCTGGGGACAGGAGGACAGGGGGACGGTAGGGAGATGACAGGTCGCTGTCCTCCGTGAGCTCTCAGTCCTGTTGAGCAGACAGACAGGTCCACAGCTAACTCTGATATAAGATAATTGAGCCCCTCACCTCCCAAGTTTCTTCCTGCCCCCTTCCCACTTCTTCCCATACCGATTCCTGCCCCAAACCCCAGCCAGGGCTTTTCAGCGCAGTTGTGATTCTCAGCCAGGGGTAGAGGGATGAGGCCATTTCAGATGATTTACTTGTATCCCGAGGGTGTATAGGTGGCCCCACTCTCTAGGTGACTCAGGTAGGATCCAAGCAACTGATCTCATTAGAATCCATAGCCC
This sequence comes from Miniopterus schreibersii, assembly GCF_964146895.1. Taxonomy (NCBI): domain Eukaryota; kingdom Metazoa; phylum Chordata; class Mammalia; order Chiroptera; family Miniopteridae; genus Miniopterus; species Miniopterus schreibersii. Next base: position 22,302,177 of record NC_138116.1, read on the forward strand.
TTTTAGAATCTTTGCTTTAACCAGGCCTGGTAACTTGTTATTTTGATATTTGGTTCTTGCTGTTTTGGAGACCGCAGGGCGGTGGTGGCAGCTGCCCATCCCCTCAGCCCTGCAGCATCCCCGTAGGTACCGGGATGAGTTTCAAAGCAGGTGAAAGAAGCAGGAATGGGGCAGAAGGAGGAAAAGCGGCAACGCTCACCCAGCACTTACAGGCTGGGCGGCGAACCAGAGCGGCCACCCGAGCAAGTGAAAGAGGAAACAGAAAGGGGGGTGCGATCCGTGGAGAGAAATGGCAGTGACACCTGCTGGCGAGCAGACACAGCTCTGCCACCCTCGGGATCAGAGCCCTCCTGCAGGGTGGAGGCGCAGAGAAGGGCCTTGGGGGCCTGCCGGAATGACCCAGGCTCACGTTGAGGATGCCGACAACCAGGGCGGGAGGGAGGAGGGAGCCACGGGGGATGGAGTGTGAAACCCGCGTAAAGGGGGAACCGCAGCTGAGGGAGGCCAGGAGGCGGCCAGAGGCTGGAGGCTCAGTCTGCAGTGGTTGGGTGAGGAGGGCTTTGCAGGGTGGGAGAAAGCAGGGGGAAGATTACCCTGGGGAGACTCCCAGGGCCCACAATACCTTTGCATGTAAATTTATCTCTGTGGGTCTGAAAGCGAAGTGTTATCCAGACCGCTAAGCAAAGCCCTTCGTGGTCCAGTGCAGGGAAAGGGCAATGGGCTGGGTCTGAGAAGACTTGGGCTTGAGTGAGACCAGCTGTGAGAACTCGGGGGGGTCATTACACCTCCCCAGCCCTGACCTCCTACTGCAAAATGGGGATGGTGACGCCTGTTCTGTCTCTCTCAGGGTTTGGCACATATGAAAGTACCTTGTAAATGGTGAAATGATGAACATATGTATGGGAATCTATTTTTCATCTCCTCCCCTTCCTCAATGGACCAAGTGGTTTTATTAATTGCAGGGGGTTGGACCGACCTTCTTTGGTGATTCCCAGACATTAAAATAGCTGGGGTCCTCAAGCTGTTTTGAGATGCTATGGGAATTTCATTCTTTGCACCACCTTTTGTGACATAAATCTTCAGAAATGGTTCCTGTTGCATAAACACTATCTCATTTCCTTCGAGGAAAAGCATTGGGGGTAATTAAGGTTCCGCTGGCACAAGCTGAGACTCAGCCTCTGTAAAGCACACGGGTTAAGAGCAGTTGCTGGAGGCAGACTGCCTGGATCTGAATCCTGGCTTCACTACCTGGCAGCTGTGTGATCTTGGCTGTGTTACTTAACCTCTCTGAGCCTCAGTTCCTCATCTGCAAAATGGGGATAGCAAAAGCATTGGCTTCATAGGATTGCTGTAAGGATTAAATGAGTTTATGTATATAAACTTATCTGTAACTTAGTGCCTGGCTTATAGTACGAGCTCAATGGCGAGCTTTGATTACAATGTGATGATGAAGATGATGATAGAGAAAACGATGATTGTGGTGGTGGTGATGATAGTGATGATGGTAATGAAGGGCTCTTTGGTTTCCAGGGAAGCTCTTCACCCCCCCCCCCCAAGTATAATAAGCCCTTCTACCCAGCATTTCTTCCCAGGAACCCAAACCATTTCACACATGCACACGTACACAAACAATGTCTCATCAAAGCTAATGTTATAATTATAAATGACAGGGCACTGGATGTGAACTTAAGAAATACAGGTCAATCACCCTGGGGCCCCATTGACTCATTTCATGTCACCAGAAGAATCCCTCAACCACCGAGTGACTCACCTTCTCTCCCTCTCCTTAAGTGGGAAGGACAATGCTTGCCTACTCTGTCATGTGCAGGAATAAGTAGGTTTATTTTGTTAGACAGCTTTGAACTTGTTGGATGAAAGGAGCTATTTAAGTACAAAAGAGGAGGTAAAGGTGTTTGGGCCAGGTGCCAAACTAAGACTAATCAAAATTGCTCTTTCTTATTGGGACCCACTCTTGGGTAAGTGCCTCAGGGGTGTGTCACCTGGGCCCAAACACCACCACTTGGGGAAAAAGCAGAGGCACAGTGGCGGGGAGAGGAGGGCGTGACAGCCTCTGACCCTTCCGAAGCTTCCTGTGATGGGAGTCCTGACGCCTCCCAAGCAGATCAGTCCTGTCTACATGGACAGTAGCCAACAGGTAAGATTCTGGTTTTGAGAGCAGTTGAATGCAGAGCAACCAGGTCCTGGCTTAGCTCTCTCTACCACTAGAGCTTGGGACTATGGTCACTCCTGCACCAGGATGGGCTAGATTCAGCAATCATCAGCTGGATTTTGTAAATGTCTCAGCAAGTGACTTCAATTCAGAGAGTTCACAGAGCAGAGAGGGAGTCGGTTTGTTGGCTCCACTTTAACACTTGTGGTTTCACTGACAAATAAGACCTAGAAAGCAAGGAGTCATAGAATTTGAGGACTAGATGGCCCTCTACAGTCATCTCATCCAGCCCCATCAGACACCTAAGTCCCCACCTCAACATCTCCACCAGGTGGTTGCAAAGGCCCTGTTTAAATGTCTCCAGTGATGAGGAACTCACTGCTTCCCATCTTGGCCAGTTGCAATGTTGCTGTGTGGAGACATGCTGTTCTCGCCATGGCTGCCTAAATACAGATCCCCTGGTCCATATGTCTACTGCCTGCAACTTTCAAGCTTCCAGAAGGACTTGGCAGTGGATCCTGTTGAGGAGCTTGGGTGGGTCAGTTTGACCCTTTCTGGACTGATAGTCTGATGGCTCAGCAATCACCATCATTTAATATGTCCAGAGTTTCATAATGTGCAGAGGACATGCGCTATCTCAATGGTCTGGGGGATTCCTCACCCATGGGGCTTGTCAGAAGAGCAAAGCCAATCCCCTCTGCAGTGTCTGGCCAGGCAGGGGCTCATTCCCCAAGTAAAGCCCCTAACCCAGTGGTTCTCAAACATGAGAGTGCATAGAATCATCGGGAAGTCTTGGTAAACCAGACTACTGATTCAGAAAGTCTGGGGTGGGGCTCAAGAATTCGAATTTTCAACAAGTTTCCAGGTAATGCTCGTGCTGCCGGTTGGAGGACCACGCTTTAGGAACCACCGCCCTCACCCTTCTCATGTTTGATATTTCTTCCCTTCAAAGCTTCCAGAGTATGGGCTTTGGACCCAGTTTAAAGAGATTGAGGTTCAAGTCTTGACTCAGCCACCAGCTGAGAATAGCAACAGCTGCTCCCTGCTTGCAGGGCTTCTGGGGGATCCTGTTCACAGTGCCTGTGAAGCCCAGCACAGGGCCTTACTCGTCATGAACATGAGGTGACAAAAGCTAACTCTATGCAGAGACCTGGCAGAACCTCTGGATGGACCTTTTCTTTTGCACAGAACCGTGTTTCTTCATCCAGATAAAAGGGGGCTCTTATTTAGTGTCTGTATCTTAAAAGCTCTGTGAATCTGGCTCTAAATAGTTTCGGTGGGGTCCAGAGCCAGGTATCTCTCATCTGCCATTTTGCTGCCATCCCAGCTTCACCCCGGTCATCACAGGCTGTGCCATCTCCTAGAACCATTCTGGTGAGTGAGCCACACTCCCTGCTTCCATGGGACCAGTTGGCTCAAGGAGCTCCCAGCGACACTCTCAGCATGGGATGGAGAAACAGAGACCAGCAGGCCCTGGGCTCCTTATGCTGCAGAAGCGAAGTTTATTAGTAAAATGAAAACAAGGTTACCTGCCACATCTCAGAGAAACCGGGAGGCAGTGGAAGGGAGAAAAGGAAGCACAAGTCCAGGGGCCGGAGCTGAGCTGCTGAACTGGAAAGTCCACCAGCAGAGAAGTACCTCCCGCCCTGCTCCAGGCTCCAGGCTCCAGGCTCCAGGCTCCAGGCTCCAGGCTCCAGGCTCCAGGCTCCAGGCTCCAGGCTCCAGGCTCCAGGCTGGCTGAGGGAGTAAGGCTCAGAGGGCAGGCCTGGTGGAGCCCAAGGAATGTTTTCCATTGTCTGGTACCTCAGACTGAGGAATATGTCAGCACTGAGGCGATGAGCAGGGCCCACAGGAGGCCCGAGGAGGCCGGGAAGGGCAGGGAGGGCAGGGCGTACAGGCTGCAGGGGCTGGGCAGGGGGTGCTGGAGGCCGGGGTTGTGCATGGGTTGCAGGGAAGCCTGCAGGGAGAAAAAAAGCTGTTTGTACCATTGGCATCAGAAGTTCACAAAAGACAAAAGTACACAGGCACTTTAGAATCGGAGGAGCAAACAGGATAGTAGACCTTCCAGGTCCCTCTAGAAAGGGGAGTGACTTGCCCAGAGTCCACAGAGGGACTGTGGCCTGAGCTCAGAGCACCCATGTGTAAAACGAGGGTTACCTGCCACGTGCAAGGCAGAAAGGCTGATGAACCGGAGCAGGCCAGACGTCGGCCATGCTCTCAAACACAGCTTCTAATCTTGTCCCTTGCTGCGGAAAGGGGTGTAGTAGTCATCTTACCTTCCCTGCAACACTGTGAGGAGCTAAGTGAGAGATAGGTGCAGATGCCCTGTGAGTACTTTTAACGCTGAGTGTGAAGATCCCTGATCCTGGAGTATTTCTTCCAGAGACACGTTAGTAAACCTAAGTGCACGGAGCTCTCTGCACTGTAGCCCCTCTGCCAGTGACTAGCATCTAGGAGGGTAACCTGGTCAACGCAGTGGACAGCATGAGCTGGAAAATTCCTGCACACTCTCCTCTACATCCAGGCAGCTCACCAGGCTTACTGGGTAGCAAGTTTGTCTTCAAAGATTCCATCTGCAATGCCACCTTCCTTTTAGGTCATTGCCAATAAGAGGTCTCTCTCTTACACATGACATTGACACAGACATTAGAGGACATACTTGCAGTCCTCACTCTCCAGAAGGTTCCGGTACGTGTTGATCTCGCCCTCCAGCCGGGCCCGGACGTCCAGCAGCACCTGATACTCCTGGTTCTGCCGCTCCAGGTCGGCCCTGATCTCGGCCAGCTGGGCCTCCACGGTGCTGATCAGGCTCTGCATCTGGGCCAGCTCGGTGCCGAAGCGGGCCTCGGACTCACACAGGGAGTTCTGCAGACAGTCTTTCTGTGATGCCAAAGAAAATGAGAAGCAGGTTAAAAATCATGGATCCCTGCCCTCAGGCTCTGCAGCCAGACCATTATACCCCTAGATGGATCCAGGCCCTGAGAACAATCGGGCTCCGTTGGCAGTATCCAGCTGGAGGAACTGACAATGTGCTATGACTCTTCATCCTAGACCTTAGGATGGGTTTGCAGAACCTCCCTCATCTGGGTAAATGCTCATTCCCTCAGCATTCACTTCTATGAGAATGTTTGATGCAAGGGAGATGAGGTCAGGGTTTCAGCTGTGTCCTGGTCTCTACTTAAGGGAGGCATGTACTGAAACAGGAACTGTTCATGGGGGTGGGAGCCAAGCCGAGTCTTCCATGCATGCAAAGGAGCTCACCAGGTTGTGCTGAGCCTGAAGCTCCACCTCCAGGGCGTTCACCGTGCGTCTCAGCTCCAGGATCTCCGACTGGCAGCACTGCAGCTCCTCAGAGCAGGATGTGGCTTGCAGGCTGATGCCTTCAGACTGAAATACAGTGGGTCAAACAACACAGGTCAGCTCACTGGCCCATATGGAAGCCAGGCTCCCCCTCCCCGCTGCTCTGCAGCACCACCTCACCTGAGCTTCAAACCACTGCTCCACATCACGGCGGTTGGTCTCCACCATGGCCTCGTACTGGCACCGCATCTCCTCCAGCACCCTGCTCAGGTCCACGGTGGGCTCAGTGTCCAGCTCAATGCGGAGCCTGTCCCCCAACTGGCATGTCAGAGTGTGGACTTCCTGTGGGCACAGGAGGATGTCCCATTCATGGGGCCCCTGCTGCCCTCCACCCAAAGCCTCAATGATCTTCCACAGTCCATTATCCCCAGTGTGTTCCTCTGTGGGTGAGGAACATGTTGCCACTGAAAGCCAGAGCTCCCCTTCAGAGCTTCTGAGGCTTAACCACAAAGCATGGCCTACAGAGCTTCCATCCTGAGCCAGAGGAAGAGCCTCATTTCTTCCCCCAAATGAGCCTGAATTCACCCCCAGAAGTCTACACAGTTCACACAAAGGGCCACCCACCTGCTCATGGTTCTTCTTGAGGCAGAGCAGCTCCTCCTTCAGGGACTCCACCTGGGCCTCCAGGTCACACTTGGCGAGTGTGAGGTCATCCAGTGCCCTGCGCAGGCCACAGACGTCAGCTTCCACCAGCTGGTGGAGTGAGTGCTCCATCTGGTACCTTTACCAGGCCAGGTACAGGAGTCAAGGTTCAAGAGCAGAAGGGGCCCCAGGACCCAACTTACAGCCATAACCTCACTGGCTTCTCTCTGCAGCCTAATTGTGAGTTGGCATTTCCTATGTAGTGTGCTCATAGCCAGAAAGCAACAGGGTGCTCCCCCTTATTCAACACTAAGCACCTAAGATGAGCCAAGCAGAGTGGCCAGTCCTGAGGATACTGGGATAGATGGTGGCTGATGGTCAGAGGGGAGGCAGCTGAGTACTCAGCGATTATAATGCAGTGTGATCACTGCAGCCCCCCCTCTTCCATTTTCCCTACTGAGATGGTCCCTGGATCTCTCGGATTAAAAGCCAACTGACAGAACGGGAGGAAGGAAGTAGCTTTCTTTAGCTCCAGAGGAGTGAAGCTTCCCCGGTTCCTGAAGAAAGACTGCAAAGCCCAATGCCCCTTCCTGCTCCCAGGTGGGACCTTCTCAGGTGGTGTAAACCCTTTGACCCTCACATGTTTCCAGGCACCATGAGTGATTCGTGCTCACAAGTTGGTCCAGCTGCAGTGTGGAATCCTATCCTCACCGAGGCAGCAGAGCTTCATAGGAAATGACCTCAGGATAGGAAATTGGGGCCAAGTTCCGGCTCTGCCTCTCAGTGACTTCTGTCAAGTCACTTCAGCTCTGTGAGCCTCCGTGTCCTCATGAAGGAGAAGTCATCACTGCCCTGCCTGCCTCACAAGGTTCTTCCTACAACTGAGTCAAGTGGCTGATGATTCTAAATCACATTGTAAACTATAAAAGCTAAACAATAATGGGGGTGAGGGTGGTTCTTTCAAGATCTCGGGCTTAATGCCCTTTGTTTTCTCTTGCTGCAACTGTTGGCTTGGGTCCTGGTCGGTTACCTCTCTAATGTCAACTGTATCACAAGAGAGAAGCAGCCAGGAGAGGCACCTGGCCCCTCCTCCTCCCGCCCGACCCCAGCTCACTTGGTCCTGAAGTCATCTGCAGCCAGCTTGGCATTGTCGAGCTGAATGACCAGCCTGTTGTTCTCAGATTTGATGCACAGAATCTGGGGAAAGGAAGTAGGCTCAGTGAGTCACTGTTCTTAGACCATCGGTGGCCTCGGGTCAAAGGAAGTCCTGTGGGCCAGGGTTTGAACTGAAACATCCCCTTGGACAACACAAACTCCCAAACATGTAAGAGATGCTTGTGTGGTGCGGGGTGGGGAAGGGGGGTGCAAGAGGATGCTTGGCTGAGGAACCGAGAGATGGAAGGTAGTGGTAGCAAACTAAACATATATCAAAGACAATTTTATTTTGCCAGGTTGATACTTAGCCAAATATAAACAAGATCTGGAGTCTAGACCAGAGAACAACGGCTGGTTACGAAAGTTTTAGATAAGGTGGGGTGCATTTCTAATAAGTTCTTTGCGCCAGTTGGGTCAACCTCCCCAGAGGTCTTCTTTGAATCTGGCCCCATTTCTGTGGCACCCATCCTGACATTCTTTGTCTTCCTATCTCCACAACTAAGATGTAGGCTCTTAGGCAGCATTGACTTGGTCATCAAAGGAGACAGCAGATGTGCATCAGAGGCCAGTGCTACTGAACAGGATATACACTGGCTCATGCCGGACATTAAAACACATTCCTCTGACCCCTTTCACTGCACCAGAAGTTAGGTCACACTGTTTTTGCAACTACAATTCAGGAATTGTAAGTACTGAGCCTAAGTAGGCATAAACTCAGAATCTTGGAGAGTAAGATTCTACATCTCATCTTTTACACATCCCTGTTCACCTCCACTCAAGAGATTCTCTTCCCACATCTAAAAAACATGTCAGCTGTTGCTGCTTCCACTCCCCGTCCAGGTCATGGACATTTAGTGCAAGGATCAATCATCTTTTTCTGTAAAGGGCCAAATAATAAATATTTTAGGCTTTGCAGACCATGAGTCTCTGTCATGACTACTCAACCCTGCCATTGTAGCACAAAGGCAGCCAAAGACCATGCATCAGTGAAAGAGCACAGCTGTACCAATAAAACTTTATTTACAAAAATCAGGCAGCAGGCTGCATTTGGCCTGAGGGCTGCAGTTTGCCAACCCATGTTCTGGAGCACCACAGACCTCACCTTCTGCTGGAGCTCCTCAATGGTCGGGAAGTGGCACTGGTAGTTGAGGCACATGGTGGTGTCATGGCATTTGCTCCACTCTCGGATCTTGGTCTCCAGCTCCGCATTCTCCCGCTCCAGCTGCCGCACCTTCTCCAGGTAGTTGGCCAGGCGGTCGTTCAGGAACTGCATGGTCTCCTTCTCATGGCCATTCAGGGTGCCTTCCCCATAGGCCCCACAGCTGCCAATGTTGCCAGGAATGTTGCGCGTCCCTGGCAAGGGGCAAGCAGTGTGGCAGCTGTGGGGTAGGCAGAGGTTGGGTCGGCCCAGAGGGGTCGACCCCACACGAACTCGGTTGGCATGTGCCAAGGTGGCTGAGAGGCCCAGGGAGGCAGCCTTGGCCTCTGAAACCTGCCCACTGAGGGGAGAACCACAGTGGTCGGAAGTCATGGTGCTCAAAGGCTAGACTCCTGCTTTGTCCATGGTTGCATTTGTTTGAACCTAAAACCTTCCTTCTCTAGATCTTATATAAGCCCGTAGTGGGAGTTGGTGCAAGAAAACTGGCATTTTGCTCATTAATATTTATGTCAAATGTTATACGATCACTCAGTTAGTCAGTGATTTTGTCTCCTATAAAGAGTTAATGAGTTCATGAAAGAGGCCTAACCCACACAGGGTGCTTCTCATCAGTGCAGAGTCCTAGAAAACAGGGGAAAGGCCTCTTCATGGGGCTAAGAATTCTTTCCCTGCTGTCATCTTGTATCTGTGAAATAATCAAGACCCAGAGACTCCTAAAATGTCCTCAAAATCTGTCACTCCTGTAGTCTTTTCCTACCGTGGAATGTTTGCATCATGGCAAAGCCTAACATATTAGTCAAGCACACTGAAGAAAGAAAAATCTCCATTAGCTTGTTTCAGCAGATATGTGTGGAGTGCCCAGGGTGGACACTGCTCGGCTGCTTGGAGGGAGCAGTGGTTAATTTTAATAGAGAGAAGAAAGTGAATGGCCTTGATACGATAAAGGCACTAGGAGGAGTGCTAAAAATATTTTTTAAATAGAAGAGAGCTGTGAAGATTTTAAGAAGACAGCATAGTGAGACCAGAAAAAACTTCACAGAATAGGGAGCATTTAAAACATGTTTTGATTGGTGGTTTCCATGAGGGATTGGGGGAGAGTAGCTCTCACAAAGAACAAAATGAACAGAACCAAACATGTTGGGAAAACGGAAAAGTCTACTTGTGTTGGCGCTTACAATGAAGACATATAAGCCAGCCCTGGAAAGTTGGGTTTAGTCCAGATTGTGGGAACCTTGAATGCCAGGACCATCCCATATATAGTCTTCAGGTAAAGGCAAGTCAAAGATAAGATCTACCCCTTGTAGCTGACTTATCTCAAATGTGAGGGGAAATTGCTAGGTTCCTTTTGAAGGAAGTAAGAGAAAAGAGAAGGAAGCTTCCTGTATAAATATAAGGGGAAAACACTAGGCCGAAACAATGAAAGAGAAATGTAAATTCTAAATCAATTTTGGTATTGGAAAACTAAATAACATACTTCAATAACCCATGGGTCAAAGGAGAAATCAAACGAGAAATTAAAGTATTTTGAACTGAATTTAAATGACAGTACAGCATGTCGAACTGATGGGGCAATTAAGACTTTCCCTGAGCAAGTGTGAAGCCAATGAGCAGTTTTGAAAGTGGGGGAAAAACTTGGGGATGAAACTGGGTAATTTGTGATTCCCAAGAAATGAAATTACGTTGCTGTGTGTTTGAGTCTGCAGTGTAATTAAGGCGGGCATGACTTATACTTTAGAGTGTTTGGTCTCAGGCACCTCCCCATCCTTTCAGGGCATTTCTCCTTGTCAGACACTGATCCTCTCACCCACTGAGTGGTCCCCACCTTATTTTAAAAGATACACACTCAGGAACTTTGATCTTTCGCCTTTTGAAACTTTTTGCATTTCTTTGAAATGCACCTACCTTGATTGTCCATTACTTGGGAGACTCTAGAACAAAATTTAAATTTCCTTAATCCTCAGACACACTCAGCACATCAGAAGTTTTATGGCCTCGTCTATTCCTAAAGCAAGCAAGCCAGTGGGCAGCTGTTTAATAAGCCCTGGAAAGGGCCGGGCAGCCAGCTTCCAGACTATGCTAACGAAGACGCTACTTTGACCCCATTCTTAAGATGAATGAATTCACCAGGAGGGCCCTTGAGGCAGCAGTGCATGTTATAGCTGGCTCAAAAATGTAAAATATCCAAGCCAAAGAGGATCTCAAAGTCCTCTAGTGTAGGATCCTTGGGCATTAGATCCCTTCTGATAACCTCCTTCTACCTAGTTGCCCGGACCACCATTTCCCAGGGTGACTCATCCCACCATTGGACAGCTTGGCCCCCGTGGCTCCCAGTATCCCAGACTGGGTACAAGACAGTGGAATCAGGAGATAAATAACAGCTAGCTTTGCCTTAAAAGACTTATCACATCAGGATTATTAGAAAGTTCTTTATGCAGAGACAAATCTACCTCCCTGCTATTTCTACCTGTTGTTTTCATTTGTTCTTATAGTCATTCATTCAGCAAATAGTCCTTGAGTACCTACCTGAGCCAAGCAGGCACCGGTGCTGGACGCTGGGGATACATTAGCAAGTAAGTCAGAGAGTTGGCTCTTCAGCTAATTTCTTTTCTTGTCCCCACGGGGTCCCAGAGAGGATAAGTCCAGTCATTCTAAGTCCCCTCCTGAGTATATTCCTCTGAATGCATTCCCCATAGTTCCTATCACCTTAAATGGGGGTCTTGGAATAGAATTTCTAATGAGTTTGGATTAAGAGGCTGCCAATAGATGTGTACAGATGTGTGCAGATGTGGGTAATATTCAAACTCAGGGTTTACCACCATCAGCGACCATGTCCCAGTGACCTACTCCAAGCGATCCAATATTCAAGAGCTCCTGCCCCAGCAACGCCCTCTCGAGGCACCATGGGGGGTGCAGAGGTGAATCAGAGAATTCCCACTTCTCGAAAAGCTGAGAGCAGTCGATATAGACCATGTAACTCAGAGGAAGGAGAGGTCGCAGAGCGTTAGAGACGTAAGGTATCAAAGAGACTTGATCTGGAACTTGAAAGATAGGCAGGAGGAGGCTCTTACCAAGGGCCCGGGAAGCATGTAATGGAAACCAAATCCAGCCACCAGCAGTGCCAGCAGGAAGGAAGGGGTGGGGACAGAGGTGTTACAAAAGGACTCTGTAGGACTGAGTGATTTGCTGTGTATGGGAGGTGGAAAGAGGAAGGAACACCAAAATATCCTTGAGGTCACCTCTGGGTTCCTGGGACAATAATGAGATGGGAAGGGAAGCTGGGAAAGCAAGGCAAAGGGCTGGCTAAAGGGAGAAGAGCAGAATTCGAGTTTGGAGAGTGTGAAAGTGACGGGGACTGTCCACCAGGGGGTCCGAGATAAATGCCTGGAGCCAGGAGAGAGCAGCCTGGGCAGCTCTGAGAAACCCTCCTGAGCTGCTAAGGTAGAGAGGTCGAGCTAGCCCAGGGCCTTGCATCTGAACAGGAGCCCTTGTTTTCAATGGGAGCATGATACTAGAGGGGAATGGCATTTGGAATCTCCAAAGCAGGTGGCAGGGAAGGTATTTTGGGTAGAGGGAGTGTTATTTGAAAATAAGCACAAGCTGGGTTCTAAATGAGCTGCCTTTTAGTCATAAAACGAGTTTGATACTTATATTTTCGAAAGTTAAAACATTAAATGAGAAGATGAGAGTTTTTTAAATATTCATTAAATGAAAAGCCATGAATGAGTGCTAGGTGGCTCCAAACTGGCTCTGGTCTCAACCCAAGGCAGCCAAGTCTCAGAGGAGGAAAATATTAATCTGGCTGAAATTATTGTGACCAAAGCAAAATGAGACACCACATATAAGGCCAATTTGTGAGGGTGTCACGATGCAGCCAGGCCACAGAGGGGAACATGACATGCAGATGGGACAATCACCCTGAGGAAGAGGGGTGCTTGGAGTTGGTACCAGAGGGAGTCCCGAGCCCTTAGGCTATAATAATGGCTGTGAGCAAAATCTCATGTCCAAGTGCCCTGGGCCAGTTACCTGCCGGCCTCCCTAATCTGCAGTCCCTCCTGGGTCCGAGTAGCCTTTCCCGCATGCCTACTAGCCATGAGGGCACCCCAGTTAGAGTTCATTCAGAGTATGTCCTGGCCAGGGAATGAGGGACAGACCAGGTTTCCATGGCTCTGGCACAAGAAGGGGTCATGGCCACTGTTTAAAACACATAACTCTTGGGGGTTACTTGATAGAAGGAAGCCCAAAAGAGCCCAATGGACATCCTTGCCCTCTGACAGCCCAAAGAATGCTTTTTAAAAAATTTCAGTTAGGCCACTAGGAATGAGAAATTGAGCTCCAATTACAACAGTGGATGGTTTTCATGATTTTTTTTTTTAACCCTCACCCGAGGATATTTTTTCCATTGCTTTGCAGAGAGAGTGTAAGAGGGAGGGGGAGAGAGAGAAACATCGATGTGAGAGAGACACGTCGATTGGTTGCCTCCTGCACACGCCCCGACCAGAGCCCAGGATCGAGCCTGCAACCCAGGTACGTGCCCTTGGCCAGAACTGAACCTGGGACCCTTCAGTCCATGGACTGACACCCGAACCACTGAGCCAAACTGGTTAGGGCATTTTCATCATTGTTTATAAGTGGAAGGGAGTATGGACAAACCTCCAGGCCACCAACGTGGGAATATGTGGTTTCTGGTGCTGCTAATGGGCTCTGCTACCACCTCTTTCCCTCAGGGAAGAAAAGACTGTCCCTGCTGGTTCCCAGGGAGCCCATAAACCAATATTCATTGAGCACCTTCTGTATGCTGGGAACATTATATGGATTCTCCCTCAACAACAATGAGGGGAAGTACAATTATTCTAATTTTACAAATAGGTCTTAAGAGAGCCTAGTGACCTGGTCAGCTCCACTCAGCTGGCGATGCAGAGGTTGGACTTGAGTCCAGGTCTGCCCAACTCTGGAGCCCGTGTTCTTGCCACCATACTAGGCTACCATGAAGAAGGACCAGCTTTGCATTGGTCTTTGGACCAGGGCACATGGGCTAGCTGAGATCTGAGAGCTCCATTCTTCTGGACACACTCAGCACTTACAGAAAGCAAAATTGACTAGCTCAGCATGGAAGGAGCACAGCCTCTCCGGTGCAGCTCCCAAGTGCTCTTCCACCGAGTCTGGCTGTGAACCACCTTGAACAGTGTCAGAGCCACATCCAAGAGGCTGGCAGGCATTCAGAGCACTCGTGGCAACTGCTGTCCCCACACCAGCATTTGGAAAGTGGCAGTAGAGGAGACAAGCATGCATGTCAGTGGCAGCGTCTCTCTAAAGAAAACCACATCCCAGAAGTGGGCCAGGACTGAGACAATTGTCCCCAGGGCCCAAGCTGAGCCTCCATGTCTAAAAGAAGAAGGTAATTCCATTGCCTCCATGAAGGGGCCAGTTTGAATGAGAGAAAAAACTTGGCAACCTGGGCAAGGGAGTTCTCAGCCTGACCTCCCTTTGACTGGATTGGAACTCTAATTTGTGTGGTTTTGCTCTTGAACAAAACACCAGAAGGCTGCAGATGCCAAAAGCACAGTAAGGACATGTTAGTTCTGAGCTGTTCTGAAGGAATTCAAACTTGGCAACCAACACCGCTTCCTTTCACCAATCTGTAGGGATCGCCGGGCAAGGTGAAGACATGTCCAATGTCAACAAACGACCTTCATCCAGGGGCTCAGACCCCAGTGCCCCAGAGGGATCCTGGTAGCAACACATTAGGGCCAGTGACCACCCAAGGGCCTGAGGGCCAGAACTCCTTATCACACCACAAATACTGCCAAACACAGGAAGGAGAGCACTTGATGCAGGAAGGAGGTTTATTGACCGTTTAATACAGGAGCCCAATTACATTTTAGAAGATTCTGAAGCAATGGAGTAGAACCAAAATCCCAGAAGAGAGCCAGGGAGAAAAACAATAGTTTCAGTGGAAGACAATACAACATTTTTAAAAATCAGCCTGAGGCACAAACAGGAAGCCGCTATTTAGAAGTGTCTGCTGCTCTTTGATTCGATGAAAAGGCCTCCAGTGGGTTTGGTGTTTCTAGAGGAAGAGTTGGCAAGGCGAGGGCAATCCCAGCCTCAGCGCAAACGGCCCTGACCTCCGGCATTGGACTCAGACCTTCAGAATCGGCTCTCATGAAGACACACAGGCCGGCGGGGCACAGCTCGGACGAAGGGTGCAGGAGGCAGGTGTAGAGCAGGGATTGCAGGGCAGTCTGCAGGGAGAGGGAAGGAAGAGTCAGACATGGGAAATAGAAGGGTCTCAGTGATGGAGACAGAGGAGGTCAGACCAAAACCATGTAGGGAAGGTCTGCCATAGACAAATCACACGGCCCAACAGAACCTCCTCCGTCAGACCCACGTCCACACTCAGCTGTGCTGTTCCATATCCAGGCGTCCTCTGAGGGGGGCTTGGCTTAGGGACCTGGCTACCATTTGTGATCCATTCTTTCAACCGCACAGTCTGCACACACCAGCAATGGTGAATGAGGCACTAAGGCACTGCAAGGCATGTTCTTTAGGATGCAACCTTCCACAAGCACATAGTTATCTCTGAGGAATCTGATGGTCAGGCATGTGGCCTGGCCAGGAATTGCTTAGATGACACGTACTTGCAGTCTTCACTCTCCAGAAGGTTCCGGTACGTGTTGATCTCACACTCCAGCCGGGCCCGGACGTCCAGCAGCACCTGGTACTCCTGGTTCTGCCGCTCCAGGTCGGCCCGGATCTCGGCCAGCTGGGCCTCCACGGTGCTGATCAGGCTCTGCATCTGGGCCAGCTCGGTGCCGAAGCGGGCCTCAGACTCACACAGGGAGTTCTGCAGACAGTCTTTCTATAATGGGAAATAATAGGGAAAGAGTCCCAGGGGACGCAAAATTCAGCAGTGAAGGTCATGGTTGAACTCACCAGGCAGGGCGCAAATTCCAGGAAGTCATAGGGCATCCCCAGAGCTCTGAAGAAATCACAGTCAATGTGACCATGTCTTTACAAACACAAAAAACATCTAACTTAAACTGTCATTTCCCCCTAATATCTCCAATACCTGACATGAAGTAGACACCCAATAAAATCTTGTGAAATGAGTGCATGAACCTCCACACCTCATTCTGAAAGAAGTAGAGTTGACTTTTAATAAGAACCATTTTTCTGGGTCAAACTAGCCTTAAAAGCAAGTCATCTCCACCGGGAAGAGAGGTATCCAGATTGCATTCTAACTTAATGTTAACGGAACTGTGTAGGAAGACTTCTCAGAGATGTTGCTATCAGGCCATGGCTGTGGCATTCGCAGTGCGGTGAGGGTGAAGGGGGACCCATACCAGCTGGTGCTGGGCTTGGCGCTCCACCTCCAGGGCGTTCACCGTGCATCTCAGCTCCAGGATCTCCGACTGGCAGCACTGCAGCTCCTCAGAGCAGGACATGGCCTGCAGGCTGATGCCTTCAGACTGAAGCACAGGGCACAGAGATGTAATCGCCTCCCTGCCCACATGGGGGCCAGGCTCCCCCTGCCCCTGCTCTGCAGCACCGCCTCACCTGAGCTTCAAACCACTGCTCCACATCACGGCGGTTGGTCTCCACCATGGTCTCGTACTGGCACCGCATCTCCTCCAGCACCCTGCTCAGGTCCACGGTGGGCTCAGTGTCCAGCTCAATGCGGAGCCTGTCTCCCAGCTGGCCCTTCAGAATGTTCACTTCCTGCAGGGACAGAAGAACCAAAACCCCAAGTGAGAAAGGGGCTTCTGACAGAGCAGACAGCACCTGAACCCCTCTCCTGACAAGCAGTGCGAGGGGAAACCCCACATACACACTGATGTGAAAGGTCTTGTTTCTGGGGCCAATGGGAAGAGCCCATCTGGAGACTTTCCTAAACTCACAAGGCAAATCTTTAGAGAAGAAATTTCCACTCTGCCACATCCCACAGAATCAACCTGTCTCAGACTCGGGTCAACCCATTATGCTGATGCCAACTGAGCCCAGGTTCCAATCCTAGAGCCACAGGGTGGGAGGTGCTCCCTTCTCTGCCCAACACTCCCTCCCCCATGAGTCTGCAGCTACAGGGCCAGACCTGCTCATGGTTGCTCTTGAGGGAGAGCTGCTCCTCCTTCAGGGACTCCTGCTGGGCCTCCAGGTCAGCCTTGGCCAGGCTCAGGTCGTCCAGGAGCTTGTGCATCCCACACATGTCCGCCTCCACCAGCAGGCGCAGGGAGTGCTCGCTCTCGTGCCTTCCATCACAGGAGATGCCAGGTCAGCAAGATGCCAAGGAGAGCCCCTCTCGGCTGACCCCAGGCCCACCTCCTCACCACCTCAGATCCTCATTTGCTCACCTGATCTGCAATGACTGTGTTGGGCTCTGTAGCTACAGAGATCATGGTCAGGACATGTATCATTATGCCCATTGACTAGATGGAAACTGAGTCTCGGAAAGAATAACTAGATGTCTAGGATTATATACCTTGGTTAATTGCAAATACTGGACTCAGCCTAAGTGTTCAGATGAAATGCAGCATCCATTCTGCCATAAAGGAGTCATTGAGTCAGGAAAAAGAGTGGCTTAAAAATAAGCCTTCTGGGCCTACAGTTCACTGCGTCATCCTTTGGATTAATTATTTTGCATTGTTTTTATCATTCATTCAACTGCAATTCTTGACACAAGAGGCTATAATGACAATTCTTCCCACTGATGGATTAGGCCAAGGGTCAGTGAGTCTATCAACAACCTATGCATTGAAAGTCTGTTCTTGGAATGGCTAGATTTTGCTTCTGGTTATAACACAAAACCCTCTTGTTTTCTAGATATGGGAAGAAGATGACAGGATCTAACCAATCTAAACCCTACCTTATTTATTTATTTTTTTTGCATTTGTTTCTCTCCCACCCTGTATAATGACCATTTCTAGTAACAGGTTAAATTATGGTTTGGAGAGGAAGAAAGGGGACACTTATTCATTGATTCATTCATTCTCCTAGTCAATAACTAGTTTTGAACACCTACTTTGGGCAAAGACTCTGACGGGCACTTAGAAATAGAACAGAAGAGAGGAGTCACTCTCGGCCCTCTTCTGCCCTTACTTACTTGATCCTGAAGTCATCGGCAGCCAGCTTGGCGTTGTCGATTTGGCTAACCAGCCTGGCATTCTCAGCCTTGCTGCACAGGATCTGAGAAAAACCAAGAGGACTGTTCACGCACTAACATCACACTGGGCTCCAACCCTACATGTGGTGTCTACACTCCTGCTCAAGAAAACTCAAGAACCCAAAGCTCTTTGAGCCTTCAGTGGTTTTGTCTGACGTGCCCTCCGCCTCCCTCAGACCCAGCACACCCCAGGCTACTCCAGGCCTCACCTTCTGCTGGAGCTCCTCAATGGTTTTGAAGTAGCACTGGTAGTTGGGGCACACGGTGGTCTCATGGCATTTGCTCAGCTCTCGGATGCCGGTCTCCAGCTCCGCATTGTCCCGCTCCAGCTGCCGCACCTTCTCCAGGTAGTTGGCCAGGCGGTCGTTCAGGAACTGCATGGTCACCTTCTCGTGGCCATTCAGGGTGCCTTCCCCATAGGCCCCACAGTTTCCAATGTTGCCAGGAATGTTGCGCGTCCCTGGCAAGGGGCAAGCAGTGTGGCAGCTGTGGGGTAGGCAGAGGTTGGGTCGGCCCAGAGGGGTCGACCCCACACGAACTCGGTTGGCGTGTGCCAGGTTGGCCAAGAGGCCCATACAGGCAGCCTTTTCCTCTATCGCAGGCTGGCCCCCAAGGTCAAGGGAGGACACGCAGACATTTCTTTCTCCAGGAGTCTGGGCGCTGCCCAGAGACTGGCATGGGCTGATGTAGAAGGAAGTCATGGTGTGGGCTGAGGCTACACAGGAGGTTCAGAGCAGCTGGGAAGGCCAAGACACTGAGTCTGAGCACCCCCTTCCCTCCTAGGCCTTTTATACCCCTTCGCAGGTGGGTGTTGGCTCAGGGCTTTGACCTCACTGCCTTGATTCCCGACCTGTTGTACCGCCGTCCTGTTACTCAGCTGTTGAGTTTACCATTAAGAGTTCCTCACCTCATTAAAGGAATGTTGATGATCTGAGGTGCCTCTTGGCTCTTTGATATCAGGTTGTCTGTTGATGGGAGACTTATATTCCTATTCAACCACCACCAACAGTTAAGGCAGCCCCAGATGTCCTCTCCCGGGGCTGTACTGGTCTCCCTGTGGGTGCAGCCACACTGCAGAATCAAATCTTTCAGTAAGGGATTTGCTCGGCAGGAGAAACAGCACATCTGTAAGATCCAGTGGCTCTCCCACCTGTGGCTGGACTCAGCCAAGCTTTCCTTTCAAGAGAAAGGCCAGTTTATAAAACTAGCAAGTCTACTGATATTTGAATGTTGAGAGGCTCCCATTTCTTCTTTTTTCTTTTCTCTTTTACATTACACACTGCCTTTGAGGAGCAACAAAACATCAGTGCACCCAGAAACACTGGTGCTACTTTAGTCCTGGTTGACCAGTCAGCATCAGCGCTAATTCATTCCCTTGTTCAGCATCTTTCCTGAACACTCCCCATAACTCAGGCAGTGTGCTGGTTCCTGGACACACAGTGGTCCCTGTTCTTCAGGAGAACACAGTGTCACAGAAGTCATAGGATGTCTTAAACAAACTTGAATGAGAACCATACATCAATGAGAGTTAGTGAAAGACAGAGAATTCATGGTTCTGTCCAACGATGTATCTAGAGAGAAGCTACTAACAAAAAACAACAACAACCTTATTTAATCCAGAAGAGGGAAATTGAGCACAGAGTTCAAGGGCTGATGAGACAGAAGTTCAAGAACTATCATTTATAGAGGACCCTGGTGGGCTAGCTGTTCTACTGTATTCCTTCCTATTGAGTCCTAACCTGTGAGGTGGTTGTTCTCAGCCTCGACGTGCAAATGAGAAAAGTGGAATAAAGTTCATTTTCTGATTCACAGAGTTGACAACCAGACAGGGGCTCAATTCAGTCTCATGTCTGTAGAGCTCATTCTCTCTCCACCTCACCACAACCCCCCAGGGGAACAACCTGTGCCATTGCCCATGTCATGGCTCGGGAAAGTATTGGGCTTAGTTATTGGGCAGGAAGTTGGAGTGCAAAGAAATAAAATTATTGAGTGTCCTTGTGTTCCAGCACAGGAAGATGTGTAGATACTGAGGCAGGGCATACAAGACCATGCACATAGAAAAGTTATACTTAAAAATAAGAGTCTGTAACATATCTCAGATCCCGAAGAGTTTCATCAGAGCTGAGGAGCCAATGCAACCAACTGCTGTAGGGCCAGGAGTTGCCCCTCCAAAGTGGACAAGGGAAAGCAGAAGGACCTAAGGACTGAGGAAGATCCAATGAGATAAGACCCTAAAAGAGTATAAATCTGTCTCTTCTCTGAGCAAAGTTCAGGAGCAAGCATCTCCATGGAAACCAAATGGGAGGCAGTGGGTGTGAGTATTGGTGAAATCTGAGCTCTTAGAATTCTCTCAAGAAGAAATAAAATAAAGAGAACTGGAATTCTCCCCAAAAGGAAGACTGCTGTGGGTCAGCTGTGCCTCTCCCGGTTACCCTGAGGTCATCAATGAATAACTCTTTACTGAGGCAATCCTTAGAAGAACTCCCCCAGCCAGGTTGCCCTTCAGAGGCCTCTGAGCTCAATCTGCATATGTTCCATCTTCAAACACCTTTTTGTTTCTTCCGTCTCATCGTGTAGCATCACTATAATCCAGAGAATTGGACCTTTAAAATTGTTTCCTTTGATTTGCTAAATAGGCTCCATCTTTTGACCCTGTCCCCAGACAGGATTCGTCCCATTGACAAACATCATGGTTCCTTCCATCTCAGAACACACGCCGCTTGCTACTCCTAGGCCTCACAGCTGAAGTTTTGCACCCCTGGCCGACTCCCCTCTCTAAAGCTCAACCTGTGCCCCCGGTGTGGGCTCTGCGTGGTCAGTGTTGCATAGTGGCGTCCTCTGTAGAGCAGTGGATTCTGCTGCTTTGCTTTTGTCTCAAAGGAACTGGCCGTGAGTGGAAGGTGTGACGCAGTGGAAGTGTTTGAGTTGCACTCAGCAGTGTAGGAGAGGAAGATCCCACCCCGGACACCACAGACTACCCCTTCCATTCCCCTGTAAAAACAGCCCCCGGCCCCTAAGAACAACATATGAGCAGGGTTACAGGAAAGGAAGTGCTGGCAATGAAGAGTGAAGAGAGGGGTAGTCCTGCAGCCCTCCTTCATCCACAGGGGCCACCTCTTCTCTTTCAAGGGTAAAATTTTTTGAGCTACCATATATCTTCCGGGGGAGGTGGGACAGTGGGTCCAGAACAGCATCCTTCAGTGCAGCGGTGGTAGGACAATACCAGCGCATCGCTGAGGGAGAGAAAGCAGTGGAGTTGAAGCAGCCCACAGGGCCTGGGTCTAACCTGCAGCTACCTTGTCAGTTGCTGGGGGTGGATTCCGGTGATACTTAAGGAGACACGTGCTGTCCACAGGCGGCACCCACTGTGTGTTACACTGGAAAGAAGTCTGAGAAACACCACAAGCGGTGCATTCGGACACAGCTGTGCCTGCAGTGCTCTCAGGCATGCTGGTCAAGGTCAGAGACTGAGGGAGACACCTGAGAGATCTTCTGGATTTCAAAAGTCCATCTTGAGAGGCTTTGAAACAGAGAGAACGTTGCCATTTTCTTTTCTCTTACATGAGATTTTATACTGTGTTACTTGGGAACCTTTAGTTTGACTTTTAAGGGTTTTCAAAATTATTATTCTGCTTTATTATTGTCCCAGATCTTCAGTTCATCAGAGACTAATTCTTACGAAAATAATTCTCTTTGCTTCCCCTTTTCCCCCTTGGTCCCAGGGTTCCTTTATCTACATTCTAGCGCAGACCTTTTGCTTTAACATTTATCTTCAACTAGGGCCCATTACAAAGTGTTTTAAGGCGGCATAGTAGAGTGGTTAAGGCCAAGGACTCTGGGGCCAGCCTGCTTGGGTTCAGATTCTGGTTCTACCATTAACTAGCTGCATCAACTTGGCCTGGTGACTTGACCTGTCTATGCCGTGGTTTCTGCATACGAGAAATGGAAGCAGCAATAGCACCCAGGTCATAGATTTAAGCATTAAAGAAGTTGATATCTATAAATCATTTAAAGTAATGTCTGGCACAAGGCACAGGAAGCACTAAAAAGTGTGAGCTATTATTTTTTTCCGATGGCTTTTAATCATGGTTTAGATGTTCACATCATTTATAATTCAAAAATGCCTATTAAATCACCATTTTGTAGCTATTTAAGTTAGCAAAGATCAAAAGGTTAATGTCACAATCTCGGCACTGTCACACACTGGAGGGGAGAGTAAGTTACGCAACCTCTTTGGGAGGCCGTTCAGCAACATCTATTAAAAGTACAGCTGCACATATCCTATGACCCCATGATTCCACCTCCAGGAATTTATGCCACAGACACACTTACATAGACACGTGCGCAAGGGTAACAAGGACATTCACAGCAACAGCTTGGGAGCCATAACACACCAGGAAGAAACCAAATGCACCCAACAGAAGCCTGGTTAAATGAGTTGTTACTCACCCATGTAGCAAAAAGCTTGCAGCTATCACAAATAATGAGGCAGATCTGCATATGTTAACACAGAAATAGCCCCTACAATGCAAGTTCAAGGGGGAAAAAATCCAAGTACACAAGATACCCAGTGTGCTACTTTTTATAATTACCAAAAGGGACATCTATGTAGACTTAAAATTTATAGCGAGACTAACTCTCAGACCGTCAAGTTGGGTGTGAAAAATATATAGCTTTTCTGATACTTTAACTAAATTCCACTTTTAACCTTCATCCCCCGCTACACCAAAGGGCAGAACCTCCATCTCAGTTATCCTAAGGACCCCTTTCCAAGGGGCTGCCCCAAGTTCCGGAGGCCTGTTTTCCAGGGCGTTGGGGGCAAGGAGGAAGGCAGGGATGTGTCCTCGGTGTTTTCATTCATCCGCACTGCAGCGAAGGTGGCCCACGTGGACACCCAGCTCTTGGCCCTCAGGACACCCAGGTTTGCCAGGTCATCTCATCCACAGCCCCATGAGCTCTCAGGGCTCCCTTTGTTACATCCACGCAACTCTCTGATACACAGGATCACTTTTCAGCTGCTGGGCCACCCTCAGCCTCAGGCTTCTCTGTGAAGGTTCTTCCCAGGCTCCCCTGAACCTCCCTCCTCTGGGGTCTTGGTGCCTCTCCAGGTTCCACCTGGGGAAAGGAGAACAGATCCCCCCTGCTCCTAAATCCCCAGATCCATTTGGGGTTTCTTTGATCCAACAGACCTTGACTACCTCCCGGTCTGGGAGAAGGGGACGGACAAGCAGGGGACCTACCAGCATGTCAGTTCTCTTCCCTTCCCCTCCTCTTCATGCCCGGCTCCCAACATGCCTTCATCTAACTGGAGAGCAGGCCACTCGCCTTTACTCATGCCAGACAAGTCCATGCTCTTGTCCACTCAGGGCTTGGTCTTTGAACCTCAAAAGCCTATTCCCTTCGGTCTGCTGTGCCATGCTTTCCCCAAAGCGCTGAATGCTGCCCAGGTGACAGCTTTCATTAGAAGTGCCCTGTGGGACAAGGGAACGCAATGGGCCGCATCTATCAGTACATCAAATACCCCACCCCACCAGCATATGTATAGCAACTAACTTGAAGAGGAGGATTATTTGCATGCAGTACCTTTTGTTATGCTTCAAGTTTTTAGAGTATTTCTACTTGTATCGTTTTTTTGTAAGGTTTTTTGGGTTTTTTTAAGAGGCCCTCATACAAACAAAAAAATGCTTGGTATTTTGTTAGCGTCTGGACACCCTTGGGCTCCATTTCCCATTTCATGAGTCTGATTTTGTGCTGAATCAGTTGAGTTAAAGTGCTGTCCTTCCCGGTATTCAGAGCCCCTTTGCCCTCCACACCCTCATCTTTGAGAGACGATCCTGGCTGATGTGGTCCCTGGGGCACTGGACCAGGAACCACCTCTGCTGTCTCGTGTCCCCATAAGCCTCTGGATGTTATCGGTCCATTACTCTGGGTTTCTCAGGGACCATTTCCTATGCGTGTTAAGCTAATAAAACTCACCGACCTGGTTGGAGATAGTCCTGGGGCAAAGATGCATTAATGGAAAAAAGAAAAATTGTGGGAACTTAGAGAGTGAATGATTTAGGAAGTTTAGAATGATTTAGGAAAATATGAACTGAGTAAGTCATTGCAGAACTATCTCTTTGGTCCACTTCACAATTTTTTTGCGGTAGAAAGAGGGAAAGATTGACAACTCCACTTCGTTTTGCACGTTAGCAACCTCTCATTAAATACCCTGATTTCTGGAGGTCAGGTCTGTCCCTAAGAGTTCATATTTCTCAGCTCAAGAGTTGCCTTCAGGTGGAAGCTTCCCCAGCCTCGCCTGGCACTCGGTCAGTTCCTCTCGCCCGCTGCCACTGAGTCCCAGGTTTCCTTGAGTGCAGCCCTCCTGGCGCACTCTGCTGTCGGTTCCCTTGGAAGGCCCTTGGAAGGGGGGTTTTCATCTTACTACTGTTGTCTTGCTCATCTGTATAATTCCCAGCGTAGGCCTGACATATAGGAAACTCAGTCAGTGAAAAGATTAAAGAAATGACCAAATGAGCTCAACTCTGAAGCAAATTGTATTCAGTATTACCTTCCACGGTGCCTGGTGTGTGGTGATGCTCAGTAAATGTGCATTGAATGAATGAATGAATGAATGAATGAATGAATGAATGGAGAGACATAGCATAAGGCCAAATGATAGCATGTTATGCCGAGGAAAGAAAATCCTGGACTTCTAAACCCTGTGGTCCTAACTCAGATCAAATCAGGATAAGATTTGTCTTTATTTAGGATCATATTTATATGAAAAGTCCTATAGAGGATTGAATTATGCATTTAACCCATGTTCTTTTGTGAAAAGAATGTAATTATTTAATGGAAAATAACTGGTTTGGGTTTACATCCCTGGGACTAGCCCTCTTCTGCCAATGACATACTCTCTCCTCAAGAGTCACCCTCTACCCCTTGTCAGATACTGATACCGACCCATGAAATGTTCCACATGGACAAGGCATTTAAAAGGCTGTAAACAGCGGTGAGCTGGGTGCAGACCAGCTGGTTCAGGGAACTGACTAATCCACTGTCCTGTGAGATTTGTGCTCAGTAAATCAAGGTCTAGCCACGTTCCAAATGACACTGTGTCGGTGACCCTGAGTGTGGGAAACGGGCACCCACGGCTTACATCACAGGGTGTCCTTTTAAAAGGCAGAATCACCAGAAGGAACAGAGAATAAATACACAAGCACCATGACACAACTGCTCTGCAGCCAGAGCAGCCTGCGTGCAGGTCCTGGCTCAGCCTTCGTCGCGCCGTGTAACCCTGTGAGCCCCACCGCTTCATATTTTAAGTGGTCTAGTGCAAACATAATTTGCTCTGGAAAGCAAGTTATTAAGTGTATCATTTTGTTTCTGGTTGAATTTAGCTGCTAAAGGAAATTAATGTTTGCTGCCTGAGGCCATGGGTGAGCTTTGAACCCGACCAGTCTGTCTTAGTACCCACATGCCTAGTCATTGTAGGATATTAGCCCTGGAGGAGGTTTGTATGGTGCTTCCTCCCTTTCCGAGTGTTGTAATTCTGGCATCTCACTTAGAACCCATGACAGATCTAGGATGTAAGCAGCAAAGATAACTTTAGCCCTATTTTATAGCAGGGGGAAAAAAAACACTGAGGCTCAGATGTGTTAAGCGATGATTCTCCAGCCCAGTCCCAAGTCAATGACAAAGTCAGGCCTAGAGCATTCACTCTTTCAACATATGTTTATTGAGCATCTCCTCTGTGCGGGACAGTGGGCTAGGCCCTGGGGAAGCAGTAGACAAATGCTGATCTCAAGTGAGCATTTTAATGAGAAAATAATAGGTAAGAGAGCAATGTCAGCTGCTGAGATACTATGATGAAAACACAGAGTGACGGGGTTGAGAGTACTGAAGATTGACGATCAGGCAGGAGCTTTTGGAGGCAGTGATGTTTCAGCTGACACCTGAAAACCAGAAAGAGGGGACAGCATTCCTGGGGCAGGAAGAACAGGGACAGGTCTCCTGGCATGTCCCAAACAGAAAGGCCACTGTGGCTGGATCATGGTGAGGACAGGGAAGAGTGGGAGCCACGAGTGGAAGCACAGAAGGTAAGCAAACATAAACATTTTGAAAATATTGTAGAGAGGTATTTTCCACTGCCCTTAAGCCATTATGGCCAGGAGCCGTCTCCTGGTTGGATCACTAGGTTTTAATACAGTGGTACCTCGGTTTTTGAATGTCTCAGAACTCGAACGGTTTTCCGGAATGGATTACATTGGAAAACCGAGGTACCGCTGTACTTCAGGGGGATGTGCTAGAAAAAATAAAGTCATTGTTGAAATTTTACTGTAAAATTAGATGAAGAGAGGGGTATAGTCAGACAATAGTTGTGAGTCAGTATTTATAGAGAGAGAAGAGAGATCTCTTCATGTGAATGCTCCCTTTACATATCAAGAGGCAATCCTGGTCCTTTGTCAAAGGCAGGAATCCTGAGTGGCGAGAACTCAGATTTAATGCAAGGACATTCCCACCTAACTTAGTGAGGAAATGGGGCCAGCTTCCTCGGCAGCGAGCAGGAGAAAGGACGCTAAGAGGAACTGGTCAAATATGCAGCCTCTAGGTCCTTATTTCCCTCCGGGGCCATTATCCGGAGCTGGAGATGTTAGAAACAATAAGTTGGGGGGAATCTTAAATAGTGAAGTTTGTTCTTCACTTCCTTAGTCACAAACGAAATCATTTTAGTTGGTAAATTTTTCAAGTTAAAATTGGTGCCCTTGAAACACAAATGCAACTTCAAATCATGCCCTAGACTCACCCTGACATACTCCTTCAGCCAGATCCCATCCCTGAGTGTCCCCAGTGGAGATATTCTGAGACACCTCTGGTCATTGGGATCCAGCCAGCAAGGTGTGGAGCTCATCTGGGAAAATCAGGAGCTGGGATGGAAGGGTCCCCATCCAGATTCCACTTGTCCTGGTACCTTTGAACAGGCCTATGCACACGGAGAGTCAGTGATAGCTAGAAGCCAGATTTCCCAAACGTCTAGTGAGCATTTCTATATGGGTATCCCCTCGCCTTAACCGCCTCCGCTGGTCCACAGGCATTCAGTACCGGCTCCCAGTGCTGGCTGCACGGGCGGAACCAGTCCCGCAAGGGGTACAAGGGACACAGCTCGGACGAGGAGCACAGGGGGGAGGCACACAGGAGGCGGGCGTGGCGCACGGATTGCAGGGGAGTCTGCAGAGAGATGGAAAAGGTGAGCAGTTAGGGAAAGGAAACGAGTAGAGGGCTCACTGATGTCTATGTGGAGCATGAGGAAGGAGTCCTTGCTCCAAAGCCACAGGGCATGGGTGCCACCGAAACCCTCTGGCCATTGACCCGTACTGTGCACCCCTAGGGTTCGACTGGGTGTTCTCTCAAATGCCTGCCAGAATTCGGGTTTTGTACATGAGAGTCAGGTTCTATCCTACAGGATGTAAAATACTAGGAAAGATTTTGAAAAGAAAAACCAAGTTCAGAAAGCTGTTGGATCAAATCTATGCCAGGAAGCCCCAGTGAAGACCTGGTAGCTGACAGCCACCTCTGCATGGATGGTCATGCCCTGCACACTCAGTCTATGACAGAGTGTGTGGGGGACAGGCAACCTGTCACTCAGCAGGAGCATGGAGAGCCTTGTGCTATGAAGACAGCAGTTCTGCTACCCGGAGGAGCTTATGAGAAATGGCTACACGATCTGGCCAGGAATTGCTTAGATGACACGTACTTGCAGTCCTCGCTCTCCAGAAGGCTCCGGTATGTGTTGATCTCACACTCCAGCCGGGCCTTCGTGTCCAGCAGCACCTGATACTCCTGGTTCTGCCGCTCCAAGTCGGCCCGGATCTCGGCCAGCTGGGCCTCCACGGTGCTGATCAGGCTCTGCATCTGGGCCAGCTCGGTGCCAAAGCGGGCCTCGGACTCACACAGCGAGTTTTGCAGACAGTCTTTCTGTCATGGGAAACGACAGGGTCAGTAAGGCACCAGGGAAACTGTACAAGCACCAAATCTTAGCAGAGCAACTATGGCCAGCACTGCCCCAATATGGGCACAAACCAGGCACAAGAAAAATTTCAGAAACTCACACCCCAGAGCTCTCAAAAATCAAATCGTGAGCAAGACTTTTGCCAAAATAGCGCTGGCCCAGAGCTTAACTGCTGCATGTTGTTCATCCCTAGATCTCCAGTAACTGACAAAGCTGGAAATTAATAAATTTTGTGCAATGCTTTTTTTAAGGGAGACGTTGACTTTTTAAGGTATGTTTCTGAGTTTGAGCTGACCTTGACAATAAATATTAAAAAAGAAGAAATTGATGGTAATGGGTATGCAGGTGAAAGGACCTGAGTAGTGAGACCTCCACATTGGGTGCTACCAGCCCATGGCTGTGGCATTCGCAGTGCGGTGAGGGTGAAGGGGGCCCCGTACCAGCTGGTGCTGGGCTTGGCGCTCCACCTCCAGGGCGTTCACCGTGCATCTCAGCTCCAGGATCTCCGACTGGCAGCACTGCAGCTCCTCAGAGCAGGACATGGCCTGCAGGCTGATGCCTTCAGACTGAAGCACAGGGCACAGAGATGTAATCGCCTCCCTGCCCACATGGGGGCCAGGCTCCCCTGCCCCTGCTCTGCAGCACCGCCTCACCTGAGCTTCAAACCACTGCTCCACATCACGGCGGTTGGTCTCCACCATGGCCTCGTACTGGCACCGCATCTCCTCCAGCACCCTGCTCAGGTCCACGGTGGGCTCAGTGTCCAGCTCAATGCGGAGCCTGTCTCCCAGCTGGCCCTTCAGAATGTTCACTTCCTGCAGGGACAGAAGAACCAAAACCCCAAGTGAGAAAGGGGCTTCTGACAGAGCAGACGGCACCTGAACCCCTCTCCTGACAAGCAGTGCGAGGGGAAACCCCACATACACACTGATGTGAAAGGTCTTATTTCTGGGGCCAATGGGAAGAACCCATCTGGAGACTTTCCTAAACTCACAAGGCAAATCTTTAGAGAAGAAATTTCCACTCTGCCACATCCCACAGAATCAACCTGTCTCAGACTCGGGTCAACCCATTATGCTGATGCCAACTGAGCCCAGGTTCCAATCCTAGAGCCACAGGGTGGGAGGTGCTCCCTTCTCAGCCCAACACTCCCTCCCCCATGAGTCTGCAGCTACAGGGCCAGACCTGCTCATGGTTGCTCTTGAGGGAGAGCTGCTCCTCCTTCAGGGACTCCTGCTGGGCCTCCAGGTCAGCCTTGGCCAGGCTCAGGTCGTCCAGGAGCTTGTGCATCCCACACATGTCCGCCTCCACCAGCAGGCGCAGGGAGTGCTCGCTCTCGTGCCTTCCATCACAGGAGATGCCAGGTCAGCAAGATGCCAAGGAGAGCCCCTCTCGGCTGACCCCGGGCCCACCACCTCACCACCTCGGATCCTCATTTGTTCACTGTGCCCAGCCTCTGGCCTCAGAGATGAATAGGCACGGCCCCTCCTCTCAAAGGGCTCGTGGTCTAGTGAGGCAGTCACTACAGTTATATTTTTATCTTTGTACATTGAAGCAACTCTTGTTCAGAAAGAGTCATTGACTTGCCTAAGAACATGTATCTTAGGACCCAATACAAGGCTCACACGGCTGCGTTGGGCTATTGTGTTAAATGGGATAAGCGACAGCCAGGGGCCTGGCCCTTGATTTGTTCTCTTAATCTTTGTGTCATGCTATTTGTTCATCCCTCACCTTTATTTAGTGGAAATGCCTGGTACCTGAATGCTTCATAGGTAAATCTGCACCCTGACCCATCTGTAAGTGGCTCTTCCAACTGTTATATGAAATTCAATAGCTATCCTTACTCAGTTAATTCCTGAAATCACCTTATTTTGCTCTTGGGTAATGAGCTCAGGCAACCTTATCTTACATTTTATGGAAATAAATGATGTAGGACTAATACAAGGCTATGCCATACATGCTTGACTTAATGCTATTTTTTCTCCTCTACTTTCTATTAGTTGTTTTTAATTTGGGAATTTAGGAAGGAAGAACCAGAACAGTAATTCACTCATTCAATAAACATTTGGACATTGGGACTTAGGTGGAGGAAGGAGTCACTCTCGGCCCTCTTCTGCCCTTACTTACTTGATCCTAAAGTCATCGGCAGCCAGCTTGGCGTTGTCGATTTGGCTAACCAGCCTGGCATTCTCAGCCTTGCTGCACAGGATCTGAGAAAAACCAGGATGACTGTTCACACACAAACCACACTGGGCTCCAACCCAACATGTGGTGTCTACACTCCTGCTCAAGAAAACTCAAGAACCCAAAGCTCTTTGAGCCTTCAGTGGTTTTGTCTGACGTGCCCTCCGCCTCCCTCAGACCCAGCACACCCCAGGCTACTCCAGACCTCACCTTCTGCTGGAGCTCCTCAATGGTTTTGAAGTAGCACTGGTAGTTGGGGCACACGGTGGTCTCATGGCATTTGCTCAGCTCTCGGATGCCGGTCTCCAGCTCCGCATTGTCCCGCTCCAGCTGCCGCACCTTCTCCAGGTAGTTGGCCAGGCGGTCGTTCAGGAACTGCATGGTCACCTTCTCGTGGCCATTCAGGGTGCCTTCCCCATAGGCCCCACAGCTTCCAATGTTGCCAGGAATGTTGCGCGTCCCTGGCAAGGGGCAAGCAGTGTGGCAGCTGTGGGGTAGGCAGAGGTTGGGTCGGCCCAGAGGGGTCGACCCCACACGAACTCGGTTGGCGTGTGCCAGGTTGGCCAAGAGGCCCATACAGGCAGCCTTTTCCTCTATCGCAGGCTGGCCCCCAAGGTCAAGGGAGGACACGCAGACATTTCTTTCTCCAGGAGTCTGGGCGCTGCCCAGAGACTGGCATGGGCTGATGTAGAAGGAAGTCATGGTGTGGGCTGAGGCTACACAGGAGGTTCAGAGCAGCTGGGAAGGCCAAGACACTGAGTCTGAGCACCCCCTTCCCTCCTAGGCCTTTTATACCCCTTCGCAGGTGGGTGTTGGCTCAGGGCTTTGACCTCACTGCCTTGATTCCCGACCTGTTGTACCGCCGTCCTGTTACTCAGCTGTTGAGTTTACCATTAAGAGTTCCTTACCTCATTAAAGGAATGTTGATGATCTGAGGTGCCTCTTGGCTCTTTGATATCAGGTTGTCTGTTGGTGGAAGGTCAGAAGTTTTTAGTATTTTTCAAAAAACAAAAGTCCTCTTAGCCATCGGATATGTATACCTTGACCAGGGTTGGCCTCCCTGTTGTTTTGCCCACTCTAAGGCATGACTGTTCCTGTTCGTCACTAGAGTAGCAGGAGAGACAAACCCCTATTCTACGGTGGCACTCGCTGGGTTAAGACTCAACCAGCCTTCCCTGTACTGGCTCTTGTTTAGTAGATGTTTTGATTTTGGTTAGTAATAAGTCCTACATTTCTTCTTTCTTCAGTTGTTTGCCTTTCAGACTCATTTGAGGGACAGTAAGAGTTCAGGAAGTCCACTCATTCAACATGCATCTCCTGGCCTGTCCTACATGCTCAGCACTGTGCCACACACCGGAGGTAAAGTCCATCAGGAAACAGCCACAACTGGGTAACCGTGGGTGTCTGAGAGGCTCATCAGTATGAGAGTGACCCTGAAAGCCGTGTTGATCTGGACCAAGAAAGGTGAGCTCAAGAAGCCAAAACCAAACAAAAATGAACAATAATCTTTTTAATCTCAAATAAGAACTTGGCCGTGCAATTCAAAGGACACTGAGTTATCAGAGCCACGATGGGTCCTCTTCCTGCCTTATTTCCTTGATTCTAAACTCTGTTATCAAGCACCTACAGTATGTGTTAGGGAATTGATCAATAATATTGTTTAAGCCTTCTTACCATCCTGCGGGGTGTGTATTCTTATCTTAATTTTATAAAAGAAAGAAATAGGCACTGAGAACCAGAGAAGTGAAGTCATTTTTCTAAGAGGAACCCCATTATGAACTGGCAACGCCTGATCTCATCTTCAGTTTCTTTCCATTCCAGAGCCAATTCCTGTTCTCTTTCTTCAACTTCACCACCAGCCCATCCCCCACCCCACCCCCCGCCCCCCAACGAGAGAACAGCCATGTCATCACCAGAACTCAGAATGACTAAATGCCTACAGGCTGAGCGAGGAGTTGAAATTAAGAGATAAAACAAGAATCTGACATTCTACATTACTGCTCTTTGTGTCTCAGAAAATACAGATATAAAGGGTACCAAAGCAATAGGGCGGGGTTTCTCCAAGAACCAGCAGGAAGATGCCCAGGAGGAAGTTCTAGTTCCAAAAATGTTATACTACATCCCACACCCTACTAGCTCTTGATACCAGGGAACAGAGACAGCTGACTGGTAGGGTCCTGAAAGTCTTCTCTCAAAATGTATGGCAGGAGGTAGATAGGCCCCTAAGGCTGAACAACACCTAATGTGCAGTAAGACCCTCTCACATACAAAGTGGTTATAACAAGATCTTTGAAAAAAAAAACGAATATTTGCCAGTGCTTTGAGCATTGAGCAAACGCTGAACAGACATCTCAATAGGGACCAGCTATGTGTATGTGAAACACAGGCTTTGGAGTTCTAACAGAAGAAATACAGAATTTGAGAATTCTATTCAATTGGGCTTTTCAAGGAAAGGCCTAGGGTTACTCAGAGCTCACCAATGAACAGCCCTTTACAGACACCATAATTAGAAGTCATTACCAGGCTAGGCCATCCCATCCTTCAGAGGCTTCTGGGTGCAATAGCAGCGAGCTTCTCTGTGAGCTAGAGAACTTGACTTCTGAAGTCGTTTCTTTTGACTTGCTAAATAGAACTCATCTTCTGACCTTATTTCTCTGGCAGGATTCATTCATTGGCTAAAGGCCATGATTTCTTCCATCTCACCATAAATAACACTTGTTACTTTATAACATCACTGAGGAAGCTTTATATGTTTGGGTGATGCTCCTGTCCACTTAAGCTCGATTATGGTCCTGGCTTGGGCTTCTCCTGAGCATGCTGTTTTGCATAATGACACTGATGTTGCCTGTCCCTTTGTAAGGTCGCTTGTTTCTACTGATTTGCATTTTTCTCAAAGCAGGTGAGTGCAGGGTGGAGATCCTCACCCACATACTTAAGACTGCCGTCTTTCCTAACTCTTTAAAGAGCTCCTGTGGCTCTTAGTGAACGAATATAAGCCAGGTTCTGCGACAAGAAGTGGTGAGGACAGGGTGAGGGATGGATGGGACCCTTTAGCCCTCCTTGATTTGATGGTATGCACAAAGTTCTCTGGGCTGATTCTGACTTTAGAAACACGGGTCTCCAGAAGCGGGAAGCCTACTGCAAATGGAAGCAGGGAGTGGTGGTCTTGGGATGCTATTTTCGAGCATGGTGTTTTAACTATGAGCGTCTTTCAATCAGTGGGAGAGAAGGGTGTGGGGTTGCAGGTTAGCACCTGAAAATCGTGCCTAACCCACAGCCTACCTTTTCTGTGCTGCGGGACGATGCATGGGAGCATCCGGGGGTTTGTGCCCTGTGTGTGGGCATCACCCATCACCCATTGCAGTA
This sequence comes from Miniopterus schreibersii, assembly GCF_964146895.1. Lineage (NCBI taxonomy): Eukaryota > Metazoa > Chordata > Mammalia > Chiroptera > Miniopteridae > Miniopterus > Miniopterus schreibersii. The sequence continues at coordinate 22,335,301 of NC_138116.1, forward strand.
GATGCAAAGATTGAAAGCACTCCTGTGTATGGAGCCTCCTGCTGCCATGTCTTAGGTGTTAGGAAATGGTGCCAAAGAAAAGCTAGGCCTGGAAAACCATAAAGACTCTTAAGAGAAGAGACTGAGCATATCAATTTATTATTCTAGGTAATCAACTCTTGAAGCTGTGATGAATGGAAAAGGCACCTTTTCTTTCAAATTAGATAGGATTTTGCCATCTGATTTCTTAGATCCAGCCTCACAATCCATAAAGTTTATTCAGTATCAGTGTTATTTTTCCACCTTCCATGACATACTCTAGACATTAGGGGTACATCTAGAAAAGACACAGTCCCTGCCTTAGAGTGGGGGAGACTTTTGTGACAAAGCTCCACACTGGACCTGTGAGGAGGGTGCCACACTCACTCTGAGGTCTTTAGACTTGTCACCATCTTCCTTCCCATTACCCTGTTGGTGGCCCAAGCGTGATCATAGTTGAAATTAGTTTTCCTTTGCAACTGTCTAGAAAAAGTAGTCCTGTTTTTTTCTTTACTCTTACACCCACAGTACTTCAGATGCCAGATGTATGAGCTTTCGGCACACCAAGCAATTCTCTGTGACACCATCTTCCTGGAGTCAGTGTCAGATCCCACAAGTTAAGGGCTAAGTCCCACAAAACTGTCCCCACTTCAGACACCTATTGCAATGCCCAGATTGCTACCTGTCCTTCTGACTGCCTGGCTATAAATTAGGGTTCCACAATCCCCTCCTTGAAACTGATAATTTGGGAGAAGGGCTCACACAACTCAGGGAATCACTTACTTACATTTACTGGTTTATTAAAAATGATATAATAAAAGAACAGCCAGATAAAGAGCCACATAGGGCAAGATATGTGGGAAGGTACTGGGATTTTTATGGAGGCTTCATCACATAGGCAGGATCGATCATTAACTCAGCCTCTGGTCCCTCTCCCGTTCCTGGAGGACGGGGGTCAGGGTTGGGGCAGAAATGGAAAGTTCCAAACTTCTAATTATAGCCTGGTCTTTCTGGTGGCCAGCTCCCATCTAGAAGCCCACCAAGAGTGGCCTACTTTGAACAAAAGACACTCCTGTCACTGAGGAAATGCCAAGGAATTTAGGAGCTCTGAGTCAGGAACCAGGGTTAGAGACCAAAAATTGAAACAAAAGATGCACCAACACTCACCCTTCTTTCCCTGCCATTGATGCCAGAGCCCCTGGCCTCACCTTACCTTTTGTGGCAGCTCTTTAATTGCCTCAAAGTTGTAGGCAGTGGTTTGAGCACATGTTGGGGACCTGCCATTTGCTCCCCTGCTGGTCCCCGCCCCCCAGCTCCTCATTCCCCTGCTCCGCCTGCTGCCCCTTCCGCAGGTAGCCGGCCAGGCGATCATTTAGGAGCTGCCTGGTCTCTTTCTTGCTGTCACTGAGGAACTTTCAACAAGCCAGCTACAGGTGTCTATGCTGGTGGGGAAGTTGTTGGTCCCTAGCAGATGACAAGCTGAGGACCAGCCGCTGGAAGGGCCAGGCTGGCCTACCTGTGAGCCACAGGCTCTGGGAAGACGGCTGCTAGATTGGCTGCTCTCTTTCGGGTGGGCACTTGTGCGGGGCTGGAGGCTGGGCAGCCCCTGGGCACAGAGTCCCTGTGGCAGCTGCTTGCCACAGCCTGCCTGGAGCTAGGAGCCTTCAGACAGACTTCACAGCACTTAAAGAGCAGCAGTTTTTGCTACCACTGGAAGCCATGGTCCTGGAAAGCTGAGTTGCAGGTTGGTTACCAGGACCAAGCACCCAAGCGTGAGAGTGCTTCCTTGCCAGGCCTTTTATCCACCCACTGTGGGTGCGGGTGCAATCTGCAGGTTTCTCCCATGATGTCCTCATGTCCACTGCCATCAGAACAGCCATTAGTCAGTTATTCGGTCTCCATAAGCAGCTCCCTGCCTCATAAGAGAGAGGTAACTGCCTTTGGACTCCTTGTCGCTGCCCTCTGTTGCTAAAAGGGATGTTTTATCTCTTTAAAGACACCCCATTGAGAAGTTCCCTTCATCTGGTGTCTCTCTGGGGTGGCATGGCCTTAAAGAAACAGTGGTCCTCTCGAAGAGGTAGAGCTCACTGAGCGTGCGGTCCTCTAGTCTCAGGGCAGGAGCCCCAGAGAGACTGGACATAGTGAAAAGGTGCTAAGGAGTTAGAACTGAACTCTGAGAGCTCATTCCACCCCATCCTGCTTCAGCTGGAGAGGAGAGGGCTGTGCGCTCCTCGGGGCACAGAGCAAGTCAGCCCCAAGGCCAGGACTGGGGCCCGGGGCTCCTAACTGCAGCACACCCTCTCTCCTCTGCTTCCAACGTTTTCTATTAAAAAGCCAAATGGTCAATGTTTTAGGCTTTGCGGGCCAGACAGTCTCTTTGCCCTACAGCTGCTCCCCTCTGCCCGTGGCACAGAGCAGGCGTAGACAGTACGGAAGCGATGGGTGTGGCTGGGTCCCAGGAAACTTTATTTACCAAAACAGGCAGCCGCTGGTTTGACCTGTGAGCGGTGCTGTGCTGACCACCACTCTGCACAGCACAATAAACAAGGCCTGAAAACTGGATCCCTCAGAGCACACGGGGAGAACTTTAGTCTGCTCTGGAGCCAGTCCTGGCCTCTGGGCCTCTGATCCTGGACCCCCACTTTACCGAGGCATTTAGGCTGAGACCGCTAGTCTATCCAGTGTTCTAGAACCCTGGAGCAAAGCAGAGCTGCCTGTGTTTTGTTGGGTTGTTGTTGCCACCGCTGTTATTCCTGAAACTTAAGTTTCAGATGTCTCAGAAAAGTGATCCAGCTGCCACAGTCATTGGGAAAACTCAGAAGATGGGGGCACTTGTTGCCAAAGCAGATTCTCCTTAACCAACCTTATATCGAGCATTTACTGGCATCATGGTAGGCATTTCAGAGGCATCCTGTCCAGCGACTCTGGGAGGGAGGTGGAATTATCCCCATTCCCATAGGGGAGAAGGAGAGTGAGATGCACAGAGGTTAGGGGATGCCCAAACCACACAGCATGTTCGCAGGAGAGCTGGGTTTCCAGCCCAGGGTTTCTGAAGCCAACAGAATGGTTCCCATTAAGGCAGGATGTTCTTCAGTGTGCTTGGTTGCTTACGGCTGAAGGAGAGGACTATTTGGAAGTAAACTTATCTCAACCAATGGTTCAAAAAGATAAAGTCATCAAAGGATCCTAGGAACCTTCTGTTCAGCAAAATCGAGATTATTGTATTCATGTGCTAAAGCTTATGAAACCTGAAAAGAGAATTATTTCATTGTTGATGATTTTCCCAGTTACCTCCTGGCATATCCTTTTGTGGACATGCTGTAAAAGTGTTACCAGTGGGGAGGGGGGGGTGCTAATTCATTCAGTGCATTTCAGCCCACAGTTCACCCCGTTTCCCAGTCACTGTGTCCTACTCCTGGGCCTTTCTCTCTGGGCATCGTCGCCCTCTGGCCAGGCTTCCAGGAGGCAGCTCTGCCCAGCGGATCCTCACTCCCGTCTCAGAAGGGGGCCTCTCTCCTGGACCGTGAGGGGCAGGCACGAGTCCCAGACTCTTTCATGGCCTCAGGGAAAGTTGCGCCTTTGAAGCCCAGGTTCTTTCTTTCCCAGTCCCACTTGGAGAGAATCCTGCTATCTGTGGGCGTTTCTCCCAAACATCAAATATGCCAGAGGTTTTATTACTTTACCGTGGCCCTGCCTAAGTCTTCCTATAAACCAGAGTTAATTAAAGCCAAATGCTTTGATATGAGGAAACGGTTCCTTTGAGAATCCCCCATGTGTGTAGCACTGGGTCCAGTTTCCAGGAGGTCCTTGTGCTGGTGGACGTATTTCCCAAAGTCTATGCCCACGGCTTCCTCATCTACCAAATAAGAGAGAGATGGGCTGGGCAGGAGGATAGCTGAAGAGGCCTCTAGTGTGGAACACCATAGAAGGTGGCCACCTGTGCCCAGCAGGGGGCGACACTCCTGGGGCTGGGCTGTGCGGCTTGGTTTCACATAAAAAGCTTTAACGGGCATTTGGGTGGTCAGACAGATCTTGGCAAGTCAGAGTGACACACAGGTGTGGGAACAAGGGCCAGGTTGGACTGGACAATATGTGCTGGAGGAAAAGGAGCCCATGGAAGTCTGCATAAGATCCAGGGGCCGGGATGCCTGGCCCGCAAGCTCTGGCCACAGCCTGAGGTCTGTGCTCTTACTGAGCCAAATGCTGGAAAGATGAGGAGATTGAGTTTGGAGGTTGCTAATTGTTATTTAAAGGGAAGCTATCTTCCCAGGAAAGAGTTTCAGCATCGCAGAGAAAACGTCTCGTCTCTATTCGTAGGGACACAAAAGAAAGGAAAGGGGAAATATTTATTAGCCTGAAAGAGTAACAACCCTTGGTGCTTGGAGAAAGCATAACATGCTTGGAGACCCGCTAAGCTTGGCGTCAGGACACTTGGCTCCAATTCCCACCTGTTGGTTGTGTGTCTGTGAGCACATCTTTCCATTAGCCTGGGCCTGAGACTCCTCGTCTGTAAATAGAGAGGCTGGGCCAGACCTTCTGTAGGGCTCCTTTTGATTCTGACAGTTTAGGACAGCACCATGCAATGAACTTTCTACAGTAATGGAAATGTTCCCTATCTACACTGTCCCAGGTGGTACCACTAGCCACACAAAGGCCTTGAGCACTTGAAACGTGGCTAGTGCAACCGAGGAACCAAATTTTTCAATTTTACTTAATTATATTTAATTAAAAATTAAATAGCCCTATGTAGTAGTGACTGCCATATTGGACAGAATGGGCCTAGGTTTCTTGAACCAAAGATTTTGTTTCTGTTTAGTCTATTGTGTTTATCAAGCTGAGCACATTCTAGACAAATTTTGCACAGGGACTGAAATTAAGGACTGCTGGTTTGCAGTCAGTTATTAGAACACCTAGTTAGCCAGAAGCCCTCCTCCCCCATGGCATTTCAGCTCATTGAAATTTTACACACACACACACACACAAGCAGTGTGTTTGTGTCTCCAGTCAGGCTCATGACCCTGTCTGCCAGGCGTGTGGAATCACGTCTGAACAGCCGCAGGCAGCTCCAGGATCCAGTCCACTTCTCATCATTTCTTGGCAGGTCCAGAGGGCAGCTCCTTAACAGAAACAGCACCTCAGCTCATTAAGGAAGAATTACGCATTTGGAGGGTGAGCTGCAAAAGGTGTTCAAGGTTCCTGCTCCCGGCTTTCTCCTCTTTACGTGCCATGGCCAAGGCGGGCCTTCACTGAGTCCCTCAGATTGATGCCTTATTTCCCATGCCCACTGTCACTGCCTTAGTTGAGACCCTGTCAGCTCCTTCCACGCTGTTCACCAGCTTTCTCCCTGCCTCTCAGCCACCCTGTGCACGCTCCCCTGTGAAACTTTCTAAAATCCCCCGCCAGTCATGTCATCCTTGGGCTCAGGTCCTGTAGCTGCCCTCTCACTTCCTTCAGGATGGAGTCCAGGCTCTTTGTGGGGTAACCAAGGCCCCCCACGGCCTGACACGTACTTACCACTTCAGCTTTATTTCCACCAGTCTGTCCCAGGAATGTGCTGCTCCCTCCTGCAGGGCCACTCAAGGCCCCCCAGGCAGGACCTCTGCTTTCCTGCAGACCCCCCACACCTATTCCCCTCTTTTGCTCTGTAGACATCCTATTTAACCTTCCAGGTCAGTCTCAGATGCCACCAGCTCCATGAAGCTGTCGCTGTTCTCCCCAAGTCAGCACTTTCTCCCAGTCTTTGTCAGTTTGTGTACTCTCTGGAATTTGGCAGTGTCACAAAGTGGTTAGAATAATGCTACAGTGGAAGCAGCTAGACCTGGGTCCAAATCTTTGTCCTTGCGTATAACTTTGGGCAACCAACTAAACCATTCTTTGCACCTCTAAGATGGGCACACCTCCTACCTTACAAGGTGGTCATGAAAACTGCGTAAGTTAATTTATGAAATGGGCTCAACACAATACCAGGTGCATCACATGTGCTCAGTAAGTGGCAGAAGTTGTTATTATTATTGTTTTATTATTAGGCCCTTGTTGAGGAAGAAATGAGGCCTTAGACACACTGGTCCTAGCCCCCTCTCTACTTAGAAGTGTCTGGATGGTGAGGTTACTTGCATTTTTGCTACTCCCTTGCAACCAGCTGTAGTTTGCAAATAGTGAGCATTCAGAATATGAATTGGTTGAGCATCTCTGGAGCCTAAAAGCCTATATTTGAGTCCTGGGCCCACCACTTACTAACTGTGATCTTGAGCAAGTTTCTTAACCTCTCTGGGCCTCAGTTTCTTTATATGTAAAGTGGAGAAAATAATGGTCCCTTTTTAATAGATTGTTGCAAGGATTTAATGGGGCAATACCAAGGTGTCTGGGGACATATCTCCTGGGTTAACCAGCCCATGATGTAGAACCTACATCTCCTAGGCAATCAGGATATTATGAATGAATGACTTCTTTGTACCAGCTGCAATGAAGTTTAGGGGTGGGATTATCACAGTAATATTCTCATTTATAGATGTTTGGCCTAGGTTTCTGGCATAATTATCTCCCTCCTCTTTTTATGTTTTCATTACTTGGCTCTGGTTTTAACTGGTTTCTGGCATGTGGCAAATGCCTCTCGAGCCTCTATGGAAGCAGAGGGGCACAAAACAAATCTAGAATTCTCTTGATGCAAACTGAGTAGTGGTATTGGCTGGTGGTTACAGTATCACAAGTGACAAAGAGAGAAAAACATGTTTGCAGGGCCACTGAATGAGGCTTTATTTGCCAGTTGGCTAAGAACACATGCTCTTGAGACAGCAAAGACAATTAGAAATACTGGCAAAGACAATTAACCCATGGAAATGAGAAGCCATTTCTAAGAGATGGGGCCCAGGGTGACCCCCACAGTGTCAGAGGGGCTTGTGGACAGACCGCCCACCTGGCACTGCTCACAGTCTTCCTTGCTGGCCCTGCTCTGTTGGTGGCCACTGAGCCAAGGTCAGGCTCGACCTGAGGAGGCACCAGCTGCCCAGCTCTGGTCCCTCCAGGATCCATCCATCAGCACTGAGGGACTTCAGAAGCGGCCTGGGGGACAGGGCACGCAAGGCACACAGACAGTGTGGGGCACACAGACAGTGCGGGGCACACCGGGGGAAGGCACACAGGGGGGACACAAAGGAGTGGAACATGGGTTACAGGGCAACCTGCAGAAGAAAGACACATGAAGGGATTAAAGAAGCCGGAGTGGGCAACGAGGTCAGCCAGTTCTGCCTCCAATGCCTCCCAAATTCACCCACTGCTCACCTTCTCCACTTACTTCCCTAGTCCCAACATCCATCGCCTTCACCCGTGTGACCCCAATAACCTCCTAACTGGTCTTCCAACTCTGCTCTTGCCCCTCCTAACCTTCGTCAACTTGGTGGCCAGAGTGATCTTCTACAAACATATCTAATCATCTCCCTGCCCTGCCTAAGACCTTCGTGGCCCCCATTCGTACTCAGGATAAAGAGCAGCTTCCTCCAACTCAACTGTCACATCCCCCTGGAAGCCCCCCTGAATCTCTCTGTGTCAAATTGCCCTATGGTACCATGTACCTCCTTCCAGAGGGACTTGTGGTTATTCCACTACGACCTCTCTCCCCACTGGGAGGTGAGGGCGGCAGCCATGGATACATGCCCACCCGCACACCTGGCCTAGGGCAGACTCTTAAATAGAGTGTATGAAAAAAGATGAATTAGTCAATTAATATAGACGATGCACATGGGAAAAGGGGAAAGGATGGTCTCAGAGACTGACAGGTGTGGGCTCAAAACCAGAAATGACACGCTAGATGTCAGATGGACATCAAGTAACCCAGACACTAGACAGGCAGCCCCAAGACCACATCCAGCTTGAAATGTGTTTCATTTGGCTGGCACTGTATTGTTTTTTTAATTTGTTGAAAATATTTAAAATTCCAAAGAATTTAACATTTAAAAGAAATCCTGCCCTGGCCTGGTGGCTCAGTTCACTGGAGCATCTCCCCATACACCAAAAGGTTGCAGCTTCCATCCCCAGTCGGGGTGCATACAGGAGACAATTAATCGTTGTTTCTCTCTCACATTGATCTCTCTCTCTCCCCATTCCTTTCTCTCTAAAATCAATAAAAACATATCCTTGAGTGAGGATTTTAAAAAAGAAATCCAGACTCCCGGCTTCCCTCTAACAATCAGAAGATCCAGCAATGCTGTCGCTCTCATGTGATAGAAACGGCCCTGAGGAGCCCGCGACACCCTCACTGGACAAGGTCTAGCTCCTGGTTCTCCACAGTCCTACATGAGCCGCATCCCTCATGTATGCTAACAGCCTGGTCCTTAAAAAACATTTGACTTTGCAACTCTTGCCCTGGAAGGCGAGATTCTAACTGACAGAGAAGCAAGGCTGGGTGTAGAGTAAGGAACTACCCAGAGCAGTAATCAGCCCCCAGGAGCCCCCAGCCCAGAGGTGTCCTGCACACGGCCACCACCAAATCCTACTGATTCTACCTGCACTGAGGCTGGGGGCTGATGCCTCCACTGACCTGATTCAGACCCTCCCTGTTGCTTATAACCTAGACCATGGCCGGGGCCTCCTGAACAGTGTTCCTGCCCGGTCCCTCCTCCCTCTACTCAGCCCTTCTTACTGGCATCTGTGTCATCTCCCTGAGGAGCAGCTTTGAGCTCTCACTGACTCAATCAAAAGATGTTTACTGAGCATCTACTATGTGCCAGGTGCAAGGGATAAAAATATTTTCTATTGTCTCTGAGCTCCAGGTATTTATTTACCCTCTAGTGGGGGAGATTGACAGTTAAGCAAATCCTATCATTCCCCCCCCCCCAAAAAAAAAGGCAAGGCCTCCCAATTGCCTGTAAAATAAAGCCCTCCCTCTCCAGCACAGTCATCGTGGGTCTCCATGAATGGGCCCCAGCTGACCTTCCTGTCTTCCTCCCCACCCCCGATCAGCACATGAAGCTGCTTAGTGTCCTCCCAACGCTGCAAACATTTCTCCCGGCACCATCTCCAGTTGCCTGTCCGCCTGCCTCTCTAAACAGATGGGAACAACTTGAGAGCAGATGCCTCATCATTGGCCTTCCCCCCCGGCGCCTGGCACATGCTGGGCACCTGGAAGGAGTTTGTTGGCTTGGGATGGAACAGAATTATCTTCAATGGGCCATGTTTAGGGATGGCAGCATGGATACCTGCCTGACTTTCTTCAGATTCTATCAGCTTCCTAATCCCTTCTTAATTACGCCAAGGTTCTACCTTATAAGTAGATCCAGTTGCTTCATGTGGCTTCCCCAACCCTCCCACACATCTCCCTGCATCAGCCTCAGCTGCGCCCACATACTTGCAGTCCTCGCTCTCCAGCAGGCCCCGGTACGTGTTGATCTCACACTCCAGCCGGGCCCGGACGTCCAGCAGCACCTGGTACTCCTGGTTCTGCCGCGCCAGGTCGCCCCTGATCTCGGCGAGCTGGGCCTCCACGTTGGTGATCATGCACTGTATCTGGGCCAGCTGGGAGCTGTAGCGGGCCTCCGTCTCCGTCAGCATGTTCTCCAGTGAATCCCTCTAAGGCAAAAGGAAAAGACAATGTAACTATGAGGAACAGCTCTATTTTCCATGGCCTGATTCACAAAGAACCAGAAAGTGCCAAGTCTCTCTCTGGGGTTGAAAATGACCCCTCCCTGCCTAAGTCACTATGGAAACAAAGCCCAGAAAAGTCAAGTAACTTATTGAAGGTTAAGCAGCTGGTAAGCAACAGACCGGGGTTTGAACACAGGCCGTGTGATCCTAAATTTCTATTCCTTCTCCAACCTTCGTCTGGCTTCGAGTTTTGGATCTGAGCTTCATGAGGCTCCTTCCCTACAGCACTATTGGGAACAGTGGTCTTTAACCCCGGCTGCATGTTAGAGTCATGTGGGTGCCTTTAAAAACCACCCGGGGCCTATGCCCTACCTCCAAAGACTCTGATTTCATTCTTCGGGGAGGAACCTGTGCAAGGGGTCTTTTAAATCTCTACAGGTGGGATGGAAAAGCATGGGTTTGGAAGGGCAGGCTAAGCAGAGAACAGGCATTCTTGGGAGAGGAGTGGTGTTTGACAGTGGCCACCTAACCCACGCCAGATTTCAGATGCCTGTTCTATCTCTGAGCTGGGTCTTCAAAGAAACCTCCCCCAAGAGAGGTCAGCTGGGTGATCATCCATGATGGCTGAATCTGGGCCCCCTCCTCCTTCCAGGATGCCTGCACCTACCCTCGATGCCCCCTGGGAGCCAGAGCTGCGGAAGAGGTGCCCACCCCGTGGCACTCACCAGGCTGTGCTGGGCCTGCAGCTCGATCTCCAGCGTGTTGACTGTTCGCCTCAGATCAATGATGTCCGACTGGTAGGTCTGCAGTTGCTCAGAGCTCGTGGCCACCTGCTGGTTAAGCTCCTCCATCTGCGGGGTGGGGGGGAGACAGGAGAGGCTGGGAGCGCCTTCTCAGGGACACGGGGAGGCTGGCCCACCTTCGAGAGGCCCACCTGCGTGTTGAACCACTCCTCCACGTCCCTGCGGTTGGTCTCCACCACCGTCTCGTACTGACACCGCATCTCTTCCAGCATCCTGTTCAGGTCCACAGGGGGCGCAGCGTCCACCTCAATGTTCAGGCGGTCCCCAAGCTGGCAGCGCAGGGCACTGACTTCCTGAAAAGGAACAAGGCCCCCAGGCAAGTATGAAGTTGCACAATTCGGGGTTCACCTCCCCAGGCAATGTGAAAAGATGGAACAAAGATGCTCAAGATCTCTCCATTAAAAGGGCCCTTTGAGGGCTGCATCTGCTCTGTTGTATCCCAGTGGTCTTCCAGCCCCAACTGGACACCCTCACGATGGGAGAGGCACTCCAGCTAAACACTTCCTATCACTTTGGCAGAGTCCAAAGGCAGTGTCAGGGTTTGCTTCATCCATTTAAGCTAAGACGGGAAACCTGGGCCCCTGTCTCCCCGGCCACCCTCCCTGCCTGTGTCCATCTGGGAAGGAAGGGAGCAGAAGCCTGGCTCCACTGGGTTCAGGGCCAAGTCAGAGCAGGCACCTCCACAGTCTTGGCTGCCAAAGAGAAAGTTGTCACCGAGGCCCTGGCGTGTGCGATAACACCTCATTAGTGGTTTCTCTGTTCAGGTCCCATTTCTCTGATTAGGTGGGATGAGTCAGGCACCTTAGGGCACTTGGCAAACAGGTGGTGACTGATTGATTGTTACTTAACACGTTAGCCCATGGAAGCCCAGCCAGGATTCAGAGACACTTGTTCTTTCAAATGCCAAATCAAGAGGTTGAGAGTCAACCCAGGGAAGGAGGGGAAAAACACCAGAGCTCAGGTGGGCGGTGTAGCCCACAGGTGCCCGGGGGAGGTGTTTCCCTCCAGGGACCTGCAGGAGGGCAGAAAAGTGAGGAAGTAAAGGGTTGACCTTTGTCTTTTGGATTAAGTATATTATATGCAAGCAAAAGAGACAAGGATGGGTACAGAAAAAAGAAGAAAACCACTGCAGTTCAACTTTCCCTTAGGTGACCAGGGTCCCCCAGCAGTCTCGCCTGGCAGAGACAGGGAGGTGTGAGTTCCAGAGCACAACCCCTGTGGCTCTAGTGCACCGCCCTCCCCCTGGAACTCGGCTCTCATGAGAAAAACAAATGCAGTGGGAAAGCATTTGGCAGCCATGCAAGTCCAAGAAACACAGAGAGAGGATGGCTAGCATTTCTGAGCACTGACCAAGGGACAGGTGTTTCAAACCCCAGGCCTCATTTAATTCTCAAAGCAACCCTGCCTGATAGTATTGTTCCCATTTTACAGATAAGGAGGCTCAGCGAGGTCAAATAAATTGGGCACAGTCACAGAAACAATATGTGGCAGGCCTGGGAATTCCAACCCACGTCTGCCCAACCCAAAACCCCACATTCTTCCCATGTTCTGCCTTCCGGGGCCTCCTCAGCCTGACTTCAGGGCTCACCTCCTCGTGGTTCTTCTTGAGGCAGAGCAGCTCCTCCTTCAGGGACTCCACCTGGGCCTCCAGGTTGGCCTTGCACAGGGTCAGCTCGTCCAGGACCCTGCGCAGGCTGTTGGTGTCGGCCTCCACCAGCTGCCGCAGGCCCAGCTCCGTCTCGTACCTGCACAAGGACAAGGTGAGCAGTGAGGGGTGAGGCTGAATACAGAACTTAGGGGAGACTTTGACCTGCTGGCACTTTTCCAGCTATGAAATTCATAGAAAGCCGCCCCAAGCACGTGCAAGGAGAGAAGGCGCCCCATCCCCTGGCCAAACTCACTTGGTCCTGAAGTCGTCGGCAGCCAGTTTGGCATTATCAATGTGCACGACCATCCTGGCGTTCTCTGCCTTGGTGCACAGAACCTGGTGGCCAGAGCGCGCAGAGGGGGTCAGGCCAGGATAAGATGAAAGGTAAAGAACCCAAGTGAGGAGAAGACAGTACTGGTGGGGCTCAGCAGCCATGCAGCCATCGCTGCAAAACCCTTCCTCCCTGGAACTCTGGGGATACTTAGTGAACTGCTAGACCTCGGAGACATATTTATTTTGTAAGCACCTGGGTCTTCATAAATCAAAATGCCCCATTTTGGATACAATGAACAGCATGGAAGAAGAGAATCTCATCAAGCCTGGAGTCATTCACGTAACAGTTAGAAGGGTCCTTAATAAGCGCTAACATTTACTGGAAACGCACCACTTTCCAGAGGCTGCGCTAACCACTTTACCTACATCAACTCATGGAATCCTTTTGGCAGCCCCATTAGGTAAGGACTCTTATTACCCCCATTCTACAGATAAGGAAACTGAGACCTAGGGAAGGGAAGAGGCCTCCCAAAGTCATGCAATGAAGACTATATCCCAGGCCTCTTTCCACATTAAGGGCTCCAGCTGAGTGCTCCAATTATGAGATAATTCTATGCCCTAGGGAAGTCTCTTTTCCCTAAACATAGCTTAGTAAATTATGAAATTCAAATCTAGAATGCCAGCCATTCCAGTTGCCTTCCCAGTGAGACTGTTCACTGCTTGCCCTCACCTTCTGCTGGAGCTCCTCAATGGTCCTGAAATAAGACTGGTAGTCAGGACACAGGGTGGGCACTTGAGTCTGGCAGGCCTCTTGAATCTTGCTTTCCAGGTTGGCATTCTCCTGCTCCAGCTGGCGCACCTTCTCCAGGTAGTTGGCCAGCCGGTCATTTAGGAATTGCATGGTCTCCTTCTCATTGCCATTGAAGGTCCCTTCACAGTACCAGTTGCAGGTACCCAGGGAGCTGGAGATGCCACTGGTTGGCCGGCAGCTGCTGGGTCGGCAGGAGCTGGATAGGTAGGTCTTGGAGACGCAGCTGCCCGGCCGGTAGGTGTTGGGCATGCAGACAGAAGGCACGCAGGTCATGGGCTGGCAAACATAACCCAGGCACAGCTCAGGCCGGCAGCTCATGCTGCTGGAGCAGACAGAGGAGGGCCGGGGGCAGCTCTTGGTGGAGCCGGGAGAGCAGTTGGATGTCATTTTGGGGAGGCCCTTTCTCCCCACCTGCAGCTACCTGGATTGCCAACAACTACAGCCCCCATCCTGCTCAGGCCTTTTTATACCCTTGGAGTGAGGGGGCTCACACTAGAAAGTCATTGTGGGCTGGTGTTGATGTTTATACTCAGCCTCAGAGGAAGCTGCTAATTAATTTGTAATTTAGTTTCCAATAAGGAGTTCCTTTCCTCATAAAAGGGACCAACCTTGTCATTTGGCTAAAGCAGGACTCTGGGCTCCTGTCATTGATCACCAGGGGAGAGCTTCCAGACACATCTTCAAAGAATCAACTCCATGCCTGGGCCCTCATTAACAGGGCGGAGTGCCAGGAGACCATGGTGGCCCGGCCCTGTGCTGCCAACAACCTTGCCCACTGTGCCCCCGCCTGTGGGGCAGCAGCCGCTCCTTTTAATGAGAGCATTCCCTATGGGAAGAGGCCTGGCCCCTTAAGGAGGAAGTGTGTGGGTGACAGAAGCTGCATCGATACTGGCAGTGGTAGAAATCCAGGGAGATAGGAAAGAGAACCTCTGAGGCTTCTGAGCATGAATCATCTTCCTACCCAGGGGAAGAAGTCATATCTGGGAAAAGAGAACAAACTCAAGACACAGACAGAAAGCCTACGAACCGGGGACGTCTTTTCAACCACATACTATCGAGAAAGAAATATGAGAGACCCCCACCGCTGGAAAAAATGTTCAATGTCATGAACATCTCCATGAAGCAGATGCTCTGTCTTGGCCGTGTCTGGATCCTCCCTTCATGTCTCACTGCTCCACATACAGAGTAGTCAAGTTCAACTATTGTTTGTTGAAACCAAGGTTGGACAGGCTGGAATAGACTCTACTTTCATTTTCTGCAAGGGTGGACAGGGAGGGCTCACTTTGGGACCTCCGAGGCAGGGAGCAGTGTGAATCAGCTCCCTTGGCAGCCCTGGACAAGCTAAGCCAGGAGATGGGGAGCGGGTATCTCCAATTGTAGGAGCCTTGGGAATTCCTTAAGAAAGCAGCAGGCAAGACCGGTGGTTTTCAGTCCTTGACTGCAATACCGGCCAGCTCACACACTTCATGTTAATGTGTGTGTTATATAGCCGCGTCTTATTTATTAGTCTTCTCAACATAATGTTGGAGTATAAGCACTTGTCTTGTTTCTCACATACTTCTAGAAGTGTTGGTGAAGAGGCAGCGAAGAGAAAACTTCACCCAGCCCTATTCCCAGAAATTCATTGCTTAAGAAAAGTCAAGATAGAGCTATTATTTTCTAACTTGCTGTGTGACCTTGGGAAAGTCGCTTTACCTCTCTGGCCCTTCATTTCCTCATGCAGATTGAAAAGGTTAGATTAGATCATCTCACAGTTTGATTTCCAGTCCCTGGATTGACTATTTAGAGAAGATGGTGAAATCAGATAGGAAGAGGTGTGATGACAAGCCCAGCTCCATGGACTGAGTCTCATTAGACCAGGCTTCAAAATCATAACCAACAGATATTGAAAGTATACAAGTACTAGGCACTATGCTGGGTGCTTGGCATTAATTTGCCTATTTAATCCTCACATTAAAAAACTATAAGATAATTAGTATTGTAATAAGGTGTGGCAGTAGTTCTCAAAGTGTGGTCTCCAGACCAGCAGCATCAACATCACTCAGAAATGTGTTAGAAATGCAGTTTCTCAGGTCCATGCCAGACCAACTGAAACTCTGAGGGTGGGCCCAGCCACCCTTGTTTGACAGGTCAATCTGACTCATGTTTGGAGCCCACGTTCACCATTCTAACACCATGGCCCCCTTTAGTTGGCCTCCTCCTACCACTGAGTTAGTAAGGAAAAGAGGCAGAGAGTGGGCTTCTTCCTGTCCCAGCCCAAGGCCTTCCTGGCACCTAACACACTGCCTGGCCCAGGAAGGTGCTCAGTGAGGGTTTGTTGAATGAACCGAATGACCCTGAGACCATCTTCCTCTTTGGGTGGCTGAGCCTCAGCTAAACCAGCCCAGGGGTTCCAAGAAGCCCAAAGCTGAGGTGGTACGGAGTGCCAAGAGTGGGGGGGCTGGGAGAAACCAAAGCCCCAGGCCCTCCTTTATAGGGGATTGGAAAGGGGGGATTCTAACATCGAATCAGGGTGAACTACACTGGGCACCCTTAAGAGGTGGGAGTCTTGGGGTTACCTTTGTCAGCATCTTCCCCAATCTGTTTTCTACCTTGACTGTTGTTATAACTCTCTTACTGCCACTGAAGCTCCTTAGCACGGGCTCTTGGCATCTTATAAAGAGCACGTGGTCATCTGGGGACAACCCACCTTCCTTCCCACCTAGAAAGTCTTCCTCCTTCCTTCCCCCCTTCCTAATGGGATTGATGGAGCTCGGTATGTGCCTGGTCTGTTGGGGGAGGACATTCTGGACACGAATGAGAGCCTTTGGGTCAAGATGCCGGGAGCTCCCACTTTCATGTGGAAGTGCTTTGTTACCCAAAGTCACTGTGTGCCCTATCGGATGTCAAGGGCACACGAGAACATGATGTGAGCCTCTTAAGGACAAGAATCTCTGAATTGTGAGTAGAAGCCACGGTGGCCGGCTCACTCTCCGATCTCCTGCTTTTGACGGAGTGTGGGTTTTCAGGAGGGCTGCTGAACGGGGAGGCCTGTGTGAGAGGGCTGCAGTGGAAGAGTGGGGTTGTTGTAAACACACTCTTAAAGGTTCCCTGGTGTGGAACTTCCTGTGGCTGCTCTTATGAGAACCACAGACATGAGCTAATAAAGAAGCCTAAGATGCTTCCCACTGTACTGGCCCCAGGTTTATTCATCCCTCTCTGGGATCCCGGGGTGACCATGTGCACTAAATAGTAGAAGGGGTCTGGTAACATCTGTCACTACACTGGACTCTCAGAGAAAGGTCTTCATCAGAAAAGCTGAGCAGAAAAGCCCCACTGTAGACCTCTACCCACCCCAAAAAGGAGCACAGGGACCCTGTCATCCCCGGCATCATATGTGGTCAAACATCCCCCATTCATCTGGGTCACCCCTCTTCACATAGCAGAGATACAGACCAACAATCCAGAAGGGACTACTTAGGCATCAAGAGCCAGAGCAAATGCGCTTTATTGTTCTGCTAATACAAGCCCTCTGTCCCATTTCAGAACCCACTGAAACAGCACTCAGAAGAAAGCCGTGACCCAAGAGGCAGCCTGAGAGCAGAGACCCTGGCGCCCTTTGAAATGATGAGGAGTTGAGGCCTTCAGGAGCAGCCAGCCTTAGTGACAGGCTTTGAGAAACTTTATGGCATGTATCTGCAGTGAGGCCTCTCAGGCCCAGGCCCTGGGCTCTACATGAAGTGAAGGGACTGGGCTTTAGGGTTAGGGTTAAGTAGAAGCCAACTCCAAGCCCTAGAGACAATGGCCTTGACTTTCTGGACCAGGCCATCTCAGAACCTGCCTCCCGGGCAGGGCACACAAATGGGGCGGGGGCTGCAGGTTGTCCGGGCTGCGCCAGGACCACAGGAGGCCATTGGAAGACAGGGGACGCATGACTTCGAGGGCGAGGGTTCAGGAGCACATGGGTTACAGGGCAGCCTAGAAGAGAAAAAAAAATCAGATTAGTATGATTTTCCAGTTGCTGTTTGCAATAACTCAGGGCACCTTAAAAATCACCTAGTCCTGCCCCCATTGTTTTACCAAAAGGGAAACAACAGAGGCCCAGGGAGAAAAGAGATTTGCCAGGGTCATGTGATGAATTTGAAACAAGACCAGAATGAAAACCCAGGGCTCCTAGCTGGGCTCTTCCCAGGCAGCATGCTGTCCCCACAGAACTTTGTAGATTGCATTCAGAAGAGAAGAGCACGCAGTGACACTCACTTGCAGTCCTCGCTCTCCAGCAGGCCCCGGTACGTGTTGATCTCACACTCCAGCCGGGCCCGGACGTCCAGCAGCACCTGGTACTCCTGGTTCTGCCGCTCCAGGTCGCCCCGGATCTCGGCCAGCTGGGCCTCCACGTTGGTGATCATGCACTGCATCTGGGCCAGCTGGGAGCTGTAGCGGGCCTCGGTTTCCGCCAGGGTCGATTCCAAAGCATCTCTCTATGAGGGCAAGGATTGTGTAGGGAGGAAGAAGGTTCGAGATCAGAGAAGGAGCAAAGAAGATGCAGCTAATCCATCTGGGTCTCACTGAGGCCTCAGAATCCTCTGAGAACAAAGCTCAGAGAATCACTTTGAGCCAGAATGAACCACAACCAGACATCTCATTTGAGATGAGCCAATTAGCTCCTGTAGCCATCTCGGTCTAGAGAGTCTAACCCTAAATATAGTATTTCTGAGTAACTGATAATTACGCAGAATGATTCTGCCTACACAAATACAGGAGCTGCTGCCTGGACATGTCAGTTGCTACAGGCCTCCTGTCTTTTACCACTGGGACATTTGTGAATGGGGCTGGGCCCTCGTTCCCTCTTCTCTGCACAGAAAATCTCTGATGCTCAAGAACTTGAACCACTAGAGCCTGCCTGTGTGGTCAAAGCATGGAAGTTGGGGGCTCATGCGCAGCTAGGCTTGTTCCCCAGCAGCCTCAGGACTCACCATGCTCTGTTGGGCCTGCAGCTCGATCTCCAGGGAATTGACTGTGCGTCTCAGCTCGATGATCTCTGCCTGGCAGGTCTGCAGCTGCTCTGAGCTGGACACCACCTGCTGGTTCAGCTCCTCGGTCTGAAACATTCACACACGGGACCCGGTCAGGATCACTGGGGACGCACTGGGATTCAAACTCGGGTTTCTTGATTGGAAGCCCCAAGGTCACTTCTGTGTGACCCACGGTGTGTCTCTATTGGCTATTTCCAGGTACCTACCTGGGTGTTGAACCAGTCTTCAGCATCCCGGCGGTTATTCTCTACCAGGGTCTCATACTGGCACCTCATCTCATCCAGAACGCGGTTCAGGTCAACAGGTGGGGCAGCGTCCACCTCGACGTTGAGCCGGTCACCAAGCTGGCAGCGCAGTGAGTTTACTTCCTGTGGCATAGACCAGGGTCAGCACTAACTTTCCCAGCTGGCTGCCTCACTCACCCTCCTCCCTCACACCTACCTGCTCCCCATGCTCACCTGCTCCCCCATGCTCACCTGCTCCCCATGCTCACCTGCTCCCCCATGCTCACCTGCTCCCCATGCTCACCTGCTCCCCCATGCTCACCTGCTCCCCCATGCTCACCTGCTCCCCATGCTCACCTGCTCCCCCATGCTCACCTGCTCCCCATGCTCACCTGCTCCCCCATGCTCACCTGCTCCCCCATGCTCACCTGCTCCCCCATGCTCACCTGCTCCCCGTGCTCACCTGCTCCCCATGCTCACCTGCTCCCCATGCTCACCTGCTCCCCGTGCTCACCTGCTCCCCATGCTCACCTGCTCCCCCATGCTCACCTGCTCCCCGTGCTCACCTGCTCCCCATGCTCACCTGCTCCCCATGCTCACCTGCTCCCCATGCTCACCTGCTCCCCATGCTCACCTGCTCCCCCATGCTCACCTGCTCCCCATGCTCACCTACTCCCCCATGCTCACCTGCTCCCCATGCTCACCTGCTCCCCATGCTCACCTGCTCCCCCATGCTCACCTGCTCCCCATGCTCACCTACTCCCCCATGCTCACCTGCTCCCCGTGCTCACCTGCTCCCCATGCTCACCTGCTCCCCATGCTCACCTGCTCCCCATGCTCACCTGCTCCCCGTGCTCACCTGCTCCCCATGCTCACCTCCTCCCCTACACTCACCCCCATGCTCACCTCCCCCATGCTCACCTATATTCACCCCCATGCTCACCTCCCCATACTTACCTCCTCATGGTTCTTCTTGAGGCAGAGCAGCTCCTCCTTCAGGGACTCCACCTGGGCCTCCAGGTCAGCCTTGCACAGAGTCAGATCATCCAGGATCCTGCGCAAGCCGTTCATGTCTGATTCCACCAGCTGCCTCATGGACACCTCCATCTCATACCTGGAAGGCACATAACAGGGCACCTGAAGCTGCATTTCTTTTTTATATCTAAGTCAGATCCCACCCAGACTGGCCTGGTACTGAGTGTCCATCTTAATGTCTCAGTGACTTAGTGCGGCCAGAACCCTAAGTCTGGGCATCTCCAGCATCCAGTTCTACCAGCCTCCAACCAAGGGGTAAGCAAGACAACTCACTTGGTCCTGAAATCATCCGCCGCCAGCTTGGCATTGTCGATCTGAACCACCAGCCTGGCGTTCTCTGCCTTGGTGCACAGGGTCTGGGGGAAAATAGTTACTTCAGTGAAAGAAAGGACAGTCTGCCGGCTGGAGTGCCCCAAAGCTGGCATGAGCTGCCTTTGGAGAAAGGGCAGCAACCATCTCTGGACTCTTGGCAGCTGAGGCTCCATGGAGGCTCATGGGCATGCTGCATGGATCAGAGTAGGAGACCACTGAGGTCCTTTCCAGTACAGTGCATGTGTGACCTGTAACCTGGAATAGAGAAAGGGAGGTGTGGAAATGCTACAGGTGGCTTCCTCTTGCCTTCCTATCATCCAGGCACTGGGGTCTCTGGGCAGGTTATTACCAACAGCATACTCTGTGATCCCTTGGTCATAAATGGGCCTTCTCAGGAGCCAGCTGTGACTTTCAGAGGATGTGGGCTGGGCAAGAATGAAACTTCCAACAGGCTTTTCCTTTCCTGAATTAGTTCTAGGAAACCTAACCTGCACAAACACATGAATTCAATCCCCTTCCCTTGAAGGGGTGGGGGGAAGAGTGGGCCTATGGCACCACAGGTCACACAACCAATTAGTTCACAGAGCCATGTTCAAGCTCTGGCTCTACTAACTGCCAGCTGGACCACTTTGAATAAGTCACTTAACCAGCCTGAGCCTCAGTGTTCTCATCTGTTAAATGAGCTGATGATACCTCCCTCATAGATTACTGGGAGAAGCAAATGAGGCCATATGCTCTGTGACCTCTGAAGTGCCCCACGGGAGCAGGGCCACCACCACAGATGTTCTGGCTTCCAGTCCAGTGCTGGTGACACCAGCCTCCTGAGCAGCCAACACCACTCTAAACCCCTTACCTTCTTCTGGAGCTCCTCGATGGTCCGGAAGTGGGACTGGTAGTCAGGGCACATGTAGGGCACCTGCTGTTCACACCACTCGCGGATGCGGCTCTCCAGGCTGGCGTTCTCCTGCTCCAGCTGGCGCACCTTCTCCAGGTAGCTGGCCAGGCGGTCGTTTAGGAACTGCATGGTCTCCTTCTCGCTGCCAGTGAGGATGCCCTCCCCAAACCAGCCCCCGCCCACGCTGTAGCTGGTGGCAAAGCCTCCAGATGGGAGGCAGAGAGCAGGGAGGCAGCTGGCGGCCCTGCAGCTGCTCCTGCCCAGCCCAACTGAGCTCGTAGAGAAACTCCGGGCCCCCCGGGAGAGGCTCGGGAGCTTGCAAGAGCTGCTGGAGTACACGGTGGACATGCGAGGCAAGCCCCCATGGGCACCTCCAAGGCCCTTGAGAGACCCTGAAGAAAAGCTGGCCTTGAGACATTTGGAAGCCATGGCCTCAGCAGCCGGGACACAAGTGACAGATCTTTGTGGCTGGACACCCCCTGCTGCGGAGATGCAGCTCCTCTCCTGGGTTTATATCTGGGCCCCAGTGGGCGTCGGCCCTTACAAAGTGTTTTCTCCTTGTAAAGTTCATACCACTTTCTATCCGAACCCCTCATTAACCTGCTATTCAGTTTCCTGTGAACATTTCTTGGCCTCGTAAAAAAGGAGCCCCGTTGGACTGGCGGCCACGTTGAGACTCATCTCCACCACCCAGTGTTGCTGGGAAGACCAAGTCTCCATCAGTTCTTCAAAGGGGCCTGTCATCAGAGCCCAGACCTCAGCCTCCTCATTAAGAGGTGTGGGAGTCCAGTGCAGCCTTGACTTTCTCCAGTATTGTCTTCTTTTATGGGCCCGGGGGAGTAAAGGAGGCCTCTGGGCTGGCTCCTGGGCTTTGGAAGGGCAAGTCTGGTTGTTGCATGAAGGTAGGGCCTCAAGCCCAAGGAGACAGACAGGCTCAAGAGCGGCTCAGGAAATATGACTATGATAACCTCTATTACAGTTTCCCTAGGATTGTTCTGGTTTTGGTGCTGAAAGCCTCAGATCCTTGGGAACCCCTTAGTCCTGGGCAAATGGTTCAGTTGGTCACCCTGGACACAGCAGAGCCTTGATGGACACAGCCCCACTCCCACCCATGCCAGGAAGTCCGTTCTGGTTGTGAGCCTCAGCTCCAGCCAAAATGACTAGAGGTCGGCTAACTGGGCACCTGCCTATGGTGACACCTCATGTGTAGGAAGGTGTCTTCCCAGGCCCTGGTTGTAAAATGGAGAAGCCTCTGGTTGCCTGGGGCCAGGCAGAGTGGTCATGACTAACAGGCCTCCTCAGAAGACACAAAGAGCCTGGCCTTCGGAGTTTTATCTCTGCTACAGGAGTTCTCTGGACTAATGCCCAGAAAGCTTGACAAGGGTGGGTTATTTGCTCAGAAAATCCAATCTGTCAAGCAAGTGGGACCTGGAAGAGGGGCTGGGAGCTGAATGAGAGGCAGGTGGGACTTGCCTTCTGCTCTGCCCTGTGGCCTGGGGTCCTGCTTACTCTTCTAGGAAGATGCATTCTCTTTCCCATCAGGAGAATGACCGTGAGCTGAGCACCAGCAGCCTTGCAGGCGGGGTGCTCAGTGCTTTCTCTTGCGTAGTCTCACTTAATCCACATGTTGCCCTGTGAGCCCGAGCTCGTTATTCCCATCTCAAAGCTGAGGAAACCAAGACTCAGGGATGATCAAAGCTTGCTAAAGTGCCACCAGCTAGTGACAGGTACAACCAATATGCCAACCTGAGACTGGCCTGGCTCTCTCCACCACACCACCAGCCTCCACTGCGGCTGCAGAATCCAGCCCCAGGCTGCTGGATGTGGTCGGGCTCTGGGACAACTGAAAGGACGGAATAGAGTGGACTCCACAAAGGGATGGCCAGCAGCCTCTGGTGTCTCAGGAGAAGCAGCACAGCATCATGGTTACCTGTGGATTCCGTGGGTTCGAATCCCAGCCCCGCCACGTACCAATTGTGTGGCTAAACTTCTCTCCATCTCTCTCTATTCCCTCCTCTGTAAACTGGAGAGAAGGTAATAGTCCCTGCTTCCTAGGGCTGCTTTGAGGATTCCATGAGTGTGAAGTCTCTAGAACAGCACCTACTCATGGTACGTGCTCAGTAAGGGCAGCCGCTAAGATCGCTGGTCCCCCACTCGTGGAGTCTTGTTGTAGTCACACCGTCGATACTAAACAGCTGTCACTAGGGAGTGTGGACAGTCTCTGAGCACACAGGCCACCATCCCACGGGCCAGGTGCATGTGTTTGGGGCCCTCAGATACACAGTTTCCATGAGTCACCGTGCCCTTCCCACACCTGGGGGGCTGTGTGACCAGCACCCACCCAGCGCCAGCCCAGGCCCCCATTGGCTGCCTCAGCCTCTCCTCCCTGGAAATCCACGCCCCAGTGCAAGGACTCAGCTGAGCTGAGAACCTGGCTGTACCTCCTTAGGTGTTTGTGCTTCCCACTCAGGTGGGTACAGAGCTCCACCCAAGCCCTGCTAAGCCGAAGCCTCCTGGAACCACCCAGGAGCCCAGAGAAGATACACCAGTAGAGGCCAGGAAGCCACATGCTGTTTATACAGCCCTGGGGGTCACATGGTTTCCCAGGCAGGGCTCTGCACCTGTGCTACCTGCAAGCGATTTCTCTCCCCCACACAGACCTATTAATAACAAGGTTAAGGGTACGGCCATCATTCATTGAGCACTTAGCACCTGCTGGGCTCCATGCTGAGCTCTCTCCAGGCATTCTCCCATTCACTCCTTACAACAACCTCATGAGACTGGCATTGCCAGTATCCTCATTTAATAGATTAATAAACTGAGGCTTGGGATGTTTCAGGAGCCTGCCCCCTGCTCCAGCCCTGCTGTGCCCTACCAGCTCCAAACACTCATGGCAGTGACTGGTGGTTGACCTGTCATTCTGCCCAAAGGGAGACAAGACCATAAGCCAATTCAGTGTGAAAAAGTGTGGCTAAAAATTTTTGATAAGTTTTTTTAGATAATTTTATAAAACATGTAAGTAATATTTTTAAAGCTATGGGTTATCCTGTAAACTGACCTGGTCCCTTTCCATTCTTTCTTAACATTCTTTTTAATAGAACAAAATAAATGCCTAGAACCCATTACCAGCAAGAACTAAAGTCATTGGCAAATATCCTAATAACTTTCCCTACAGGGCCTTCACACTCTGCTCAATTGGGACCTGCACTGTCCCCAGAACATGCCACGAATATACTTGGCCATGCTCTCAAATTCCCTTTGCCCTCCTTCCTCCCACTTCTGCCCCTTCCATCAAGGTTTCCATCAGTACTAAATATCCCCTCAGCCTTCCCTGGTTGTCCCAGCTCTCAGAGATCTGTGCGCCTCCTGAGGACCTGACAGCCTGCCCACACCCACACCTGCCATCCCTGGTGCCCTGCGGTGGTGCTTGGGTGGTCTCCTAACCTGGACCGTTGGTCCCTTGGGAACTGTGCCTGTTCTCCACTGTTTGGTCAATTGTCCTCCAAGCCTGCTTCTCCATAATGAGCCCCTGCATCAGCACTGGGTTTTCCATGCACCAGGTGCTCAGTGCCTATCTGTTGACTGAAGTCTGCCACTTGCTGTGTCAACGTCCAGTCCACAAGAGTGTTGAATTCTGGTGTGCACACTGGTTCGTGATTTACACTGGAACTCAGTATGTGAAGTTGAAAGTAGAAGGGAGCTCCTTAACCAACACAGATACTCTAAACAATTTAATAAAAGGCTAGACAAAGCTACATAAATAAATTGCCCATGACACACAGACTTGTTTGAGTGCATGAGTTGAGCTGTGAATGTCCTCTGCAAACTGTAGAGTGTGTTAGAAAGGGAATGCACTGCACAGTGCAAGGAGTTGACACGTGATTGTCAGGTCACAACCCTGTGCAGTCTGTCTGTCCGCTCCAACATGGTAGCCAGACAGCTCAAGCTGTAGCCAGAACAGGAAGCTCAGTCCCATCCCTGGCTGTTTCCATGTAGCAGCAAACAGGAGCACGCTCAGCATGCCTGGCTGCCCACCTCTCATCTCCTGCGCCTCAGGCATGAGCCAGGAATTGCAGACCACAGGCCCCAGAGCAGGAGTGCAAGGCACAGAGAGCAGCAGGGCAGGAGGAGAGCGAGACCATGTGGAAGGGCCCCCCTGCGGCAAAGCCAAGTGGGTCCTCTGAGTCCAAGGCCTTCGGTTCACTGTCCAGCTCCAAGGGTGCTGCTGGCCAACAGAGCAGGCTCCACCAGAGTCCTGCCATGTAACCAAGCTAAAACCTTGGGCCCACCTGAGGGAATTCCCATTCTCCACACTCAGCTCAGGGGCTCTTCATTTAACACTAATGCTCACAGCTAGCACTTCCCGGGTGCTGTACATACATTGAGCCTCCTGCAGCCCCATTTCAGATGAACCAGCTGATACTAAAGAGGTCACATGACATGACTAGACACCCACTGCCAAACACAGAGCTAAGTTCAATACGGGATGCTCCAACCTGCCCGTGTGCATCTTCCCCTAAGGTCTGAGATGTTTGCTGCACCCCTGGTTGAGCACCAAATTCCTGGTGACATCACTCAAGGCCATGTCTTTCCCATGGAGGTCTTGGGCTCAAGGTAGAACCCAGATGCAGAAAAGAAGAGACAGACTCAGAGACAAACACGGAGAGAGGGTGAGAACCTGTGTGCTGGGGAGAGCACCAGAGTTAGAGTCGGAAAGGCTAAGCAATGGCCTTCTCTCTCACCACTGTGTGGCCTGGGGCAAGTCACTGCCCTCTCTGGGCCTGTGTTCTCAACTAAAGAATGAGCCCGGCAGGGCATGGCTCAGCAGTTGAGAGTTGACCTAGGATCCAGGCGATCGGGGTTTGATTCCCGGTCAGGGCACATGCCCAGGTTGCAGGCTCAATCAATGACTTTATCATCATTGATGTTTCTATCTCTCTCTCTCCCTCTCCTTTCCTCTCTCTGAAATCAATAAAGATATATTAAAAAAAAAGAATGAGGCAGGAGACAAAGTAAGCATAAGGGCCTCAGGCTTCTCACAGGCCATGCTCCTCTGATCAGAGGGATGCAGGGCTTGGCATGGTTAAGCTCAATGCCCATTTGGGCAGGGCTCAAACAACAGAATCTGGGCACTCTGAACTCTGCCCCATTGTGAGCTTCCCTCCCCCTGCTCTATGTCCAACCCCCCCCCCCCTCCACTTCAATATCCCCACCACCTTTCACTTCAGCTCTGTAGCCAGTGTGGCAGACATTAATTCACCTCCCACCTTCACACCCCAGGTCACTCCAGCTCCCCTCCCTGAGGTGGTTGGCCCAGGCTGGCAGCCTAGAGTTTGCCTCTCTCTGGTTGGTCCTAGAACCCCCTCTCCTGATCTGTCCCCAGTGTCAGGTCTGAGGGTAGGTGAGCAGGGTAAAGGGAGTTGAACAAGCAAGAAGCTAAAGGGAAGGGAGAGATAACCACCAGATTCAGGCAGGGCTACTAAAGAAGATTCGCCTGGGAGCCTTTTCCTCTTCTGTGGTCAACTCATGTGGGTACCCATAGGCAGGGCCCACAAGCCAGTGGATTATGGCCAGCGCCCACCCTGATTGGGTCAGTATCTGATCTCACAAACCAGGGCCTGAGTTATCGGTGTTATTGAATAATTTTATTACCCCATCACTTCTTATCACTCAAAGCCAGAGAAGACAGACCTGAAACCAAAACCCACATCAGTGCAACCCCTGATCAAACACCCCCACTAACTAACCAGGTGAAAATAAACAGAGCCGAGTTTGCTATGCCAAGAGAACACACTTTATTGAGTTAACTTCCAGGGAAACCTAGTTTTGCGTGCATAGAAGCAGTGAAGTCCAGAAGCACAATATAAGAAGTATTCTGGTAGAAAAACCTGCTGAGCGGGGAGCTCCTAGAGGGAAGGGGGGTCATTTGGAGACGGGAGCCACAGGGGTGTCCCCCTTCCTGTGGGCCAGGCCTGCCCTGGTGGGCTGGGTGGCTGGTTACAGGGCAGGACTACATGTGCTCCCTGGAGGAAAGGACTTTCCCATCTCTGATCTCCTCGGCGATGGTGCGAATCTAGGTGCAGACATGGGAAGCCGGGGAGCAGGACACGCTGGAGCTGTAGGGAATTCTAACGGCATTCTGTGGCACAAGGGTGGGCAGGCAGCCTGGGAAAATGAAATCCTATCAGATCGTGTGTGGCATTGGGGCATGGCACTGACGTCATGTTAAACAGATTTAGGGGATCAAGTGAGACAGGTGGGTGACAACAACCAACGGCCTCAGACAGTGAGAGGGCTGCAGGGACAATGGTTGGACCCCTGTGAATCACCAAAGTCCAGGACAGGAAGGAATCTCTATTAAGAGGCTTTGGATCAGTCCCCCTTCATCTGTGTGCTAGCCACTTCTGGGCTGCTACTGCCAGTGAGGCACTAAAGGTGGGTCTAGGTGCACCCTCTCCCCAAGCCTGACTCCCCAGGGCCCATCCATGGCCACTCACTTGCAGTCTTCTCCCTCCAGGAGGCAGCGGTAGGTGGCGATCTCCGACTCCAGCCGGGCCTTGACGTCCAGGAGGACCTGGTACTCCTGGTTCTGCCTCTCCAGGTCGCAGCGGATCTCAGCCAGCTGGGACTCCACATTGCTGATCAGGCACTGCATCTGGGCCAGCTGGGAGCTGTAGCGGGCCTCGGTCTCCGCCAGGGTACATTCCAGGGAGTTCCGCTGCAGTGGGAAAGAAGAGCTGCCAACCAGAGGGAATCCCACCCAGACACCCACAGCCCTGGGATTCTGCGTGCCACTGTGATCACGCCCCATGATCATCTAAGTGCTGAGGCTGGAGGGTCAGGGAGCCCACTTGCCACAAGCAGTGGCCAGCCGCTCGGGCAGGGGGCACTCACCATACTGTGCTGGGCCTGCAGCTCAATCTCCAGGGCGTTGACAGTGCGTCTCAGCTCAATGATCTCCGTCTGGCAGCACTGAAGCTGCTCTGAGCTGGACACCACCTGCTGGTTCAGCTCCTCAGTCTGAGAAACATGAGAGGGCCCAGCGCATGGTCAGACCAAGGGAAGCTGCTGTCAAGGGTAACCCCACCCCAGGAGCTGGTTGCCCTGGCTGCCCCAGCCCCACCTGCGTGTTGAACCAGGCCTCCACGTCTTTGCGGTTACTCTCCACCAGGGCCTCATACTGGCATCTCATATCATCCAGGATCTTGTTGAGATCCACTGGGGGGGCGGCATCTACTTCCACATTCAGTCGGTCCCCGAGTTGGCAACGGAGTGCGTTGACTTCCTGCAGGGAGCAGACAAGGTGGCATAAGACGATGAGAAGGATGCTGGATGGGGGGTTCGACTGAGCTGCATTCAGACCTTCCTCATTTGGTCGCCAGCTATGTGGCATTAAACAGGATACTGGACCTCTCCAAGCCTCCACCTCCTCATGGACTTGTGCCTACCTCCTCAGGGGGTTCAGGAGAGTAAAGTGAGATGATGCAAGGACCAGGCAAATAGAATCATTAGCAGGCACTACAGTCCAAATGGAGATTTAGTGTCATGGGCAGGAGTGTGGGATCTGTGTGGCCTTAGGCAAGCGATTTAACCTCTCTGTACCTCGGTTTTCTCATCTGTAGAATGGAGCTTGTAATAGTGTATCCTCCTGGGATTGTTATGAGGATGAAATGAAATGAAAATGAAACACAAAGTGCTTTGCACAGTTCCTGGCACACTAAGTCATAAATAAAGGTCAGCTGGAGTTACCATGGAGGTGGTTGTCACAATTGTTAAGCCCAAGACTTCCCACTGGATGGGAAATATTGGGAGGTCATGTGGCACCAGCCTCACCTCCTCATGGTTCTTCTTGAGGCAGAGCAGCTCCTCCCTCAGAGACTCCAGCTGGGCCTCCAGGTCGGCCTTGCACAAGGTCAGCTCGTCCAGGATCCTGCGCAGGCCATTCATGTCCGACTCCACCAGCTGCCGCAGGCCCAGCTCCGTCTCATACCTGCGCACACAGAACCCTGCAAGTCTGCAGCAAAGGAGCCACGCACAGGGAAGGCCCCCTGCCCTGCAATCCAGCTGCAGTAGCTGATTTGGGGTCAGCAGCATGTGGTCCTTTCCCTTGACCCAGAAGGGATCCAGAGCCAATGCTGCAGGCCTCACTCCCACCTCACTGGCTCCCAAGGGCAGGGGATGGAGGCAAAGGAGCAGCACAGAGACCTCCAGGATCAGGCCTACTCACTTGGTCCGGAAGTCATCAGCAGCCAGCTTGGCATTGTCAATTTGCAGGAGCAGCCTGGTATTCTCAGCCTTGGTCAGCAGGATCTGGGGAACAAGGGGCATCCATGAACTGGAGAAGGCCCAGCAGGGTGGGGGCAGGTGGGAAGGGGTAACACCTTCAGCATCTCCAGCCCTGAGCCCAGGTATAAACGCTAGGAGGGATGTCAGTGGCCATCAGTCCTGACATCTGCAGCCCCCGCAGCGGCACAGTGGGCAACACTAGGGTGAGTGGAGATAACCAGGCTGAGCTGGAGTCCAGTTCTGTATCCAGCACTGACAGGCTTTGTGATCTTGGGCAAATTGCTGAACCTCCTTAATTTCAACTGCCACATCTGTTCATAGGATCCAGTAATGCCCATCTCTCCAAGTGAGGAATAAATAAGCCATGGAAAGGAGCATGTCAGGCACAGTGCCTGCGCCCAGTAGGGGCTTGGTGCATATTTTTGCCCTTTCTATAGCCAAGACAGCGAGGGAAGGGCAGGAATGGCTGGCAACTGGTTACAAGCAGCAAAGAGGTCTGGGCCCCAGGAAATCAAGGCCCCAAAGAGAAAAGCTTGCCTTGATAGGAGAATTCCCTAAGAGCCATAGTCCCATCTATAGTCCCTTGGTATGAGACAGACCCCCTCCAGGAGCGGAGCTGCCAGGCTAGAGAGGGGCCAGGTCCCCATTACCTTCTGCTGGAGATCCTCGATGGTCTTGAAGTAGGACTGGTAGTCCGGGCAGATGTACGGGATCTGACACTCGCACCACTCTCGGATCTTGGTCTCCAGCTCCGCATTCTCCCGCTCCAGCTGCCGCACCTTCTCCAGGTAGTTGGCCAGGCGGTCATTCAGGAACTGCATAGTCTCCTTCTCGCTGCCATTGAAGGAGCCCTCACAGAACCAGCCCCCACTGCCAGCAAAGCCAGAGGAGTGGCACCCAGAGGACAGGTAGGAGCCAGGCAAGCAGCTCCCGAGGCCAGAGAGGCCCATCCTGCAGGAGGAGGCAGAGCCCACAGCACCAGCAAGACTGGGGACCCTGCAGGAGCCCACAGAGCGGACAGGGGACACCCGACACATGCCACCTGTTGTGCCACAGAGGCCCTTGATGGACCCAGAAGAGAAGATCGAGGAACAGATCTGCGTGGCCATGATGCTGGAAAAGAAAGATCCCGCTTAGCAAGGAGCTGGGTTCTGGTTCTCAAGGCCTCTCTGGGGCGTTTATATACCCTCTTCGTGGGGTGTTGGTGTGTTAGTCTTGGGAAAGCCTATTCCTATTCCAGAAAGCTAATCTCATTAAAACGTGATTTTTGCCACCCATCCAGAATTCCCTGCCTTGTAAAAAAAAAAAAAAAAAAAATTGTTCAATTTGGTTGGCTAAGTCAGGACTCTCAGCTGTTGTCACTTTGGAGCAGAATATGAATTTTATTGCCTCTTCAAAGACTTTGCACCAGATCCCATAAATCGGGAGTGGCCTCACGAATGACATTTGGTTCCTGCCCTGTCTGTGTGCCTTCCCCTGAGGAGCCCAATCTGTCCATTTGTCACCATCATCTACTACCCCACCCCTCATAGCTGCTGACCTGGGCCTGGGCCACTGGGCTGCTGAAAAAGAAGCAAAGAAAAGTAAAATTCATGGAGCATCTATTATGTGCCAGGCTAGTTATTTCATCTACACCTGACAACAGTCCTGGGAAATGGCCAATATTGTCTCCATTTTACCAATGTGGAAACTGAGGCTCAGTATGGTTAGAAAATAAATAAAAGCCTGCTTGAGGTAAACAGACAGTGAATAAAGAACCTAGATCTGAAACCAGGGTTCTCAGGCCCTAAATCCCACACCCTTGTTCCCCACACAACCAAGGTCAAGTGCCACTACCCAGAATTTAGGGACGGGGGACCTAGGTTCAAATCCCGGCTCTGCTGATAATCTGCTGAGCATGTCACCCCCTCTCTGGCCTCCTTCGGTGTCTCCATTATGACAGGAGAGATCACCAGCCTACCCTGCATCAAAAGTCAGAAGTAAAAGTGTTTTGAAAACCATCAGGAGCTGTAGAGATGTTGGTTAGGCTAAGAGAACAGTCTTTGGTGGTTGTGTATGGCTGGGGCCAGCAGAGGATCATGGGAGTGAGACTACAAATGGGGCTGCTTTGGAGGGCAGTTCCCTTTGTGGCCCCCAGTTCTCTAAACCGAGGAGAGTAGAATCAAGACCCTAAGATAACCTGCTCTGACTCCCCAGTCCCTGAACTGGGCACAAAGATGCTCAACGCAGGCTCTCTGGACAGGGGAGGAACAAGAGAAACAAAATCCTGCCAGGTCAGTGAGCAGGCCCGGAGGGGAACCCGAGAACTCAGGAGCAAAGGTGAACGCGGCCTCTGCCTCGCCACGCGGGCTGTCCCGAGGCGTGGGCCATCTGCTCACTCCTCTCCCACACAGACGGGCTTCGCAAGGCTGGCATTTATGGAGCATTTATGTGCTTCTGGAGTTGTAATTTACCAACCTCTTAAAACGCTTTATAAGCTTCTCTCTGAAATTACTCAGGTGGGTTGGCTGTGGTGCACAGCACCTCGCCCAGTGCAGTGGGCACCCTCACAGGATGCCCCCGAGCAGCCCGGTGGGCTCCTGCTGGAGGTGAGAGCGGGGCAGCAGCCTCCAGAGCCCCGGCCGCCTCAGCCCCGCTTCCTCACAGCTGCCCTCCTCCCTGAGCTGCCGGGGGGCCTAGGGCCGGGCCAGCTCAGGGTTTCTCTACCTCGGTGCTGCGGGCATTGCAGACTACATAGTTCTCTGTCGTGGGGGCTTCTCGTGCATTGTCAAATGTTGGCAGCATCCTTGGACTCTATGACCAGGCGCTAGTAACAGTCCCCTCCCCCAGTTGCGACAACCAAAGATGTCACTAGACATTGCCAAATATCCCCTAGGAGGCAAAATTGCCCCCAGTTGAGATCCATTGGACTATCTGTACAGGGACTGGGGCTCTGCCCAGGCCTCCGATAAACACCCCCTCTGCTTTCTAGGACAACTAGTGCAGAGTCTGGAGGTCACTGTGGGGCCCTCTCAGGCAAGTCCTCAATGCACCCATGCCTCAAATTACCTCATTTGTGACACGGCGTGCTTGTTGTGCAGGCAGCTCTTACCAATCCTCTGGCACGGCGGCTCTTCTCTGTTTGGAGTCTCCGGCTGAAGTTGATCTCCTAATTTTTTTTTTTTTAATCCTTCCACTGCAAAATCCATACTTGAAGCTAACTGATTCTAGGTTTCTCTCAGGACCACAGTAAGTAGGGTCTGCGGCTCTGGCTGTTCCCACTCTCAGCCTGTGATCAGGAGAGCCACTGTGGGCCAGAGTCCATGCAGGGGTCTCCAGGGCTGGGGAGAGTCACTTACCTCTCCAGGAGCAGGTGACAAGCAGGCCAGAGAAGGTCTTTCAGTCGCCCTCAGTCCCCTGCCTTCCCCCATGCTGTAGACTTCAAGGCCACCTCTTGGAGGCAAGAGTGGAGGGAGCCGCTTGGGAAGAATTCCTCTTTCTCTCCTACCCAGCAGCCTGGACCACAGTGGAATGGGGAGGCCCAAGTGGGACAGACGCTCTGCCTGCATCAGAGGAGAGAACCCGGACTCGCAGAGCTGCTCATCTCCCAGGACAGCACCAGGTGGCCGCCCACCCTGGAGAAAACCTGCCTGTCCAATGTTTAATAAATCAGGGCTGCCTATTTATGAGGTTTTATATCAAAATAAGGACTTATTCTGAGACCATTCCTTCTAACATTATTCAGAAATACACTGGGCTGAGTGTCAGGAAACCCGGCCTCCAGGCGGAGCTCTGCCCAAGCTCCCTGTGTGAGCCCCATCCACTCTGGGCCCCAGAGTCCTGATCTGAACAGGAAGGGCCTGGACAGGCGCACTTCAGGCCATTACGTCTCAGACATTATAGGACTTGAGGCCCAAGTGTTTCCTGTGGAGACAGCCAGGAGTCACCTGGATGTGTCTGTGACTCATTCACCATTGCCCACGGTTCCTGTACCATCTCAGTCTCTGACCTAGAAAATAAAGAGGAAACACGAAGGTTCTTTCCCATGACACGATGGAGTCTTCTTTTCTTTTGTAAACCACCATGGACCTCAGATCTCCCTTGGCCTCCAGGCCTGCACATCAGGCAAAAGCAATGGCCTGGGCTTCCTCCTGGCTGTCCTCCTTAGGCAGAGGTGACATTAACCACCTCCCAAGGCTGTTCCCCAAAAGGCCCCATTCGAAGGTGCAGTGTCATCAGGACATGGAGCGGGCATCCCAGTGCATCCCGGAACAGCCTGTCACAGTGTGCCCAAGGGGGAAATGGGTTCTCTGAGCAGGGTCCCTCTTTCCCTGCTTCTCTGGGCTGTGGTCAGAGTGCGCCAGCCACCACCACACCATAGTGCCCCAGAGGCATTGGAGGAAGCAGACAGTGGACCATGGAGCAGCCAAGACCCCTAGAACTGGGCACCAAGGGGACTAAGATCATTCAAGAAGTCCGTGGCTGCCTCTCTCAGTGTCCTGCTGGCTTAGGCTTCATCTTTCTGGTTGTCTCCTGCCACCTGTTCCACCTTTGATGCCCACACATACAGATCCTGCAGAATTTCCCACCATAACAGGCATCTAAGAAATGCTGATCCCGTGTCTTAACCCCTTTATTTTTTTTAATTAATTTTTTATTGATTTGAGAGAGAGAGAAAGGGGGAGACAGAGAGAGAAAGAGAGAAATGTCGACTTGCTGTTCTACTCATTCATGCATTCATTGGTTGACTCTTGTATGTGCCCTGATCCAGGATCGAACCCCCAACCTTGGCATATGGAGACGATGCTCTAACCAACCAAGCTACCCAGCCAGGACCTGTGTCTTAACCCCTCTAGAACCTTCCCAGCAGTCACCTAGAAATGGGGAGACCCACACTGACCTCTTTCCCTCACCTACACACAACTGCTTTTTCTTCGTAACAAAGAATTTGTTCAAGTGACAATGCACCTGTGATTCCCGGCCCCTACCAGACAAGCATGGTTACTATATGTTCTGTGTCAAATAACCACATCAAAAGCTTGTGCCAAAGCTACCACCAGCTGGTGTTAGGTTCTAGTACAGGCATGTATTGACAGGTACACAAAGTTGAAGGAAGCATTATGGGAGGGGAAAAGACTTCAATGAGGACATTTTAAGCCACCAATTTACTTTGTCCAGAGATCTGGAAAAAGTTCTCTCTTACTTAGTTTCGACAGCAGAAAACTCAGGGCTATTCACATACCTGCTGAGGATAGGGTTCCCAGATTTAGCAAACGAAAATCCAGGCAATGTTTGGGACATACTTATACTAAAAAGTTATTCATTGTTTACCTGCAATTCCAATTTCACTAGGCATCCTGCATTTTATTTGGCAATCCTAAGTAAGGAAGCATCATCAGCTCAGAGCCTTGGCCCAAAAAGGCACAGCTGTTCCTCCCCTCCTATCACCATGACTGGCTGGTCTTGGGGACATGCATATCTGGCTTCCCATGGAAAATTGTGCCTTTCTCTTATCTGTACCCTATTCTCAGTGGCTGCCCTTTTTTGCCATCACAGGCCCAGTGAGCAGGACTCAGATGTACAGTGCTGTGTTGTCCTCACTCTTGTCCTGGCCACCTCAGTGACATTCCACCCTGATGGCAGCTGCCTTGAGCAGAGTGACTCAGAGCTTCCTAGGCAAGATTAGGCAAGTCCTTCTTTGCTCCATTTCTTACTCCCCCAGCCTATCCTCCAAACCTCTGCCTGCCCCTGCTGCCCCCAGGCCTCACCAAGCTCAGGACACTCTGGATACACACTAGGTGGCCAAGGAGGTCTTTCCACAACTCCCTCTACAGAGCACAGAGCCCCTGCTCAGGGGCCTCAGGAGAGGCCTCGGCCCTGAACAATGTTTTCTCCCAGGGCTCTAGGATCTGCAGGGCTCCCAGACACCCAGCTTCCCACATGCTGCTCTGTGCATGGTCCTGAGTTCCCACAGGGCCTTGGCGATACCCTGATTAGGCCTCAAAACTCCCCCTTTGCCAGGCCAGAATTGCCCTGAAACTCTCATCTCCCCCAAAATACAAAGGTATTTTTCTCTCCCCCAAGGTATGGCTTTGGCAAGTGCCCAGGGCTTCAGGATTCTCCTCCATACTGCTCTTGCCGTGGGGGAGGCCTAGAGAGCCACCCTGACCCCAATCTTAAGTCATACCTCTCTGGTTTTCTCACGCCAAGCTCTGCCTTCTCACCCACGGGGAGCTCTTCCTGCACAGCTGTGCT
This sequence comes from Miniopterus schreibersii, assembly GCF_964146895.1. Taxonomy (NCBI): domain Eukaryota; kingdom Metazoa; phylum Chordata; class Mammalia; order Chiroptera; family Miniopteridae; genus Miniopterus; species Miniopterus schreibersii. The sequence goes on from NC_138116.1 coordinate 22,370,431, forward strand.
AGCTGACAGCTCCCATCTGGAAGAGTCCAGGGCCTCCTGCTCAGATCCATTCAGTCCCTAACTCCCCCCACCCAGCTTTTATGGAGAATTCCAGAGCTGTCACTGCTCTCCCTGATGTGCTTAGAGGACCTGTGGTTTGTGGGAGACGCATGGCCAGGCCCACTGGGAGAAAGAAGCTGGTACCGCGTCCCCTTGATTCAGATACCACTTAACTGAACCACAAAGCAAATCTCTCCATTTGATTGGGTCCCATCATCTGCATTTACAGGGGCTGGTGTGTGGTAGCTCTCACAGCATGTCTGCAAACCAGACTGTGGGCTCCAGGCTGTAATTAGCTATGCTTTATACTGTGGATTCCACTTTCAACCTGGCCTGAGATCCTTGGATGAAAGAAGCCACACAGTTATTATGGCTGTCTATAAAAATGGGCCAGAAGAGTGAACACCAACTCTTGGCCAACTCCCCCAAATCTCCACCCCCGAGAGCAGCACCCACCTACCCACCTGATTCCTCCCAAACTCTGTGGCTCCCAAAGGAGCTGCTCAAAGGGAAGCAATCCACATACCCTGCCCCCCTCCGGCCACCAAAAGACTCAGGAACATCATCCACCAGGGAGCAAGTCCCCAGTAGCTCCAGAGATGCACTAACCCAGGTGGCGGGGGCGGGGGAGGGAGGTAACAAAGGCCCAGCGGGGAGGCTGGAGGAGTGTTATCGACCATAGCCCCCCGTGACATCTCTTTCTTCTCTTTCCCAGGCTTCCCTTGGGTGTAGGGAGAGGGGGGAGGGGGACAGCAAAATTCCTCTTGCCCGGCAAACCTGAACACCTTTATCTCATACTCTGTCTTCTGTGGACCCTCAAGACTATCACCCAAAACAGAGGGACAACAGGGACCCAAGAGGGTCCCTGGGCTGCAGCTCTCTCCTCAGCCATGTCCTGCTAGCTCCAGTGCCCAGCTGCCCAACATGAGGCCATGTTGGGACCAGGCCAGGGTAGGCCAGGTCTAGAGCCCTATCCCTTCACTCTGTGTCCCAGCAGGTGGCCTTAGAGGCACTGACTTGCTTTCTGGAGTGAGCCTGCCCCCTGCAGGACCCAAGCAGGACAAGCAACCCCATGGGGAGTGCAGAAGTGCACTGGCCTGTCCAGCCAGGAGGAGCCTCAGGGAGAGGGAGGAGCCTTTTGCTGAGGGTGAGAAGGAGGGTGACAGAGCAGTCAGGAGTCGCAGGCAGCACAGCAATTAGCCACCTCTGTGCAGCACCTGCCGGATGGAGGTGCTTCACTCTGGAGCTCCAAGGCACTGGGAATGAGGCCAGAATGCTCTGACTGCCCCCACATGTCTTCAGTTTGACCCAATTGTCCGTGTTTGCAGGGTGCTGTCATCCATGAGCCCCCTGTGGTCCCTGTGTTTGTCATCATTGCACCTGTGTGCTGTTGGCATACCCAGGCGCCTATGTCCTTCCCCACTGGGAGCTCCCTTGGCTGAGCTTGTCAGGGTGACCTGCTCACCCATAGCCCCAAACCAGGGTCTTGGCAGGTGCCACCCACAGAAACCAAGCCAGAGTCAAAAATACGTTTGCAAAAAGACAGGAAATTTTATTGGATTATCTTTTCTTTTTAGCAGAGAAGCTGAGAATCAGAACAACCAGGTCAGGAAGAAAAGGAAGCTGACCCAGAGAGAAGAGTAAAGAGCCAAGGGCCCACCCTAGGGAACGTGGGGGCTGGGGCCTCGGAGCCGAGTGACAGCTTCCCGAAGCCCCTCCCTCTCTCCTGCAGGAACCGTCAGCTCTCTCCTCCTCTGGATGCTGAAGACAGAGGGAGGGGATGCCAGGCAGACTTAGGGCCTACGGGCGTCAGAAGTACGGCGATTGGACGCTGGGCCAGTGGTAGTGGGGCTGCTGGTGCTGGTGATTCCTGGGAAACAAGGAGGCAGGAGATGCTCAGGTCGGAGAAGACTCGCCTTAGGCCAGGTTAGGAGGACCCCCAACCCTCCCCATTGGCCAGGTGAGGGGATAGTTAATGGGGACTCTGTATGATTGTCCCCAAAGCTGGCTCCCTCCAAGACAGCCCAGTGGCTCTGTGGGGCAGAGCCATCTATGTTGAAGGGAAAACTGATGAGCAAATGTCCACGTTCACCGCAGCCCCTTCCCTCCCTACACAGGGAGCCCAGCTGCCTCCCTCCCCACCCCCTGGGGCAGAGAACAGGAGCCTCTCCCGCCAGGATGTCCTTACCTCCTGAGGAGGGGAAGCCAGTCATCCTAGAAGAGAGGAGAGAGGCAGCCGTGAGCAGAAAGACAACTGGGGACAGCTGCGTACCTATCCTCAGGTGGGACAACTCACACCATTGTTTGGAGCCCCTGAGTTGGGCTATTTTATCTAATTGTGCCCTCAGCCCAGGGGCAGCAGGTGCCTGCCAGGTCTGTCTGTCTGTCTCAGGTCTCCAGAGAAGATATTATTGGCCCCTAAATGCAGGGTATTTGCTGGAAGTTTTATGCCCCCTCTGGTTCACTCAGTCCCACCCCCACCCCACCCTGAGCCCACAAGGATGGCCTGGTCTCTGCAAATGGTCTGAAGGCAGTTAAATCACCATTGTAATAGCTTTGTTGGGCATATTTTTCCAATATGAGATGGTCTCTCCATGGTCCCTATTCCTGCCAATCCAATTCAGAGGCCTGAATTACAACGTCCAAAGGTATTTATTCTGCAGCCTGCTGAGGAAACGCCTCCACAGTCTAATTCAAAAGGATAGAGGAGCTCTGATCCTGGGACGTCGTCCAGGCTGTTTAAGCTCAGTCAGGTCCCCTCCCGTCCAGGACATGAGGGCCTGATCCCTCAGACACCGCCTGCCCTGACACCTGAGGGCCTGCTGTCACTTTCCCAAGGGAGAGGCTGGCGAGGACCTACTTGGCGTCCTGGCCCTCCAGCAGGCTGCGGTAGGTGGCGATCTCCTGCTCCAGCCGCGTCTTGATGTCCATGAGCTGCCCATATTCCAGGTTCTGCCGCTCGGTGTCAGCGCGCACCTCGCTCAGCTGGGCCTCCATGCTGCTGATCAGGTCCTGGATCTGCACCAGCTGCGTGGCGTAGCGGCACTCCGTCTCTGCCACCGTGCTCTCCAGCCCGGCTTTCTGGTGAGGCAACGGAGAAGTCATGAGGGGAGCCAGGCCCAGGGGAGGCCTGGAGGCGGTGGCCACTGGGCAGGGGACAGCAGGCGTACCATGCCAAGCTGGGACTGCAGCTCGATCTCCAGGCCCTGGAGAGTCTGCCTGAGCTCTGTGATCTCTGTCTTGCTGGTCTGAATCATGGCAGTGTTGGAAGACACCTCCTTGTTCAGCTCTGCGCTCTGAAATCCAAGCAGGAAGAAGGTCATGGGGAAGCCCAGATGGAAAGCTTGGCACCCCCTGGCCCCATGGGGTGAGCGGGCCGGGCACCTTGCTGTTGAACCAGGCCTCGGCATCTCGGCGGTTCTTCTCGGCCATGGCCTCGTACTGCTCCCTCATCTCCACCAGCACACGGGTCAGGTCAACGCCCGGGGTGGCGTCCATCTCCACATTGACCTGGCCTACCACCTGGCTGCTGAACTCCTTCATCTCCTGTGGGGATGGGAAAGGAAGAGGTGTGAAGCTCCTCATCTTTCCTCTCCTTGGCTCTGGATGCTGCTGGAATGTTCTGGAAAGCCCTTCCAGGTCCCGCAATGGAGGCCTGAGTCTGGCCACAGCATTGGGCTCCCCCTTCTCACTGGAAGTGCTGCAGCCATGGCAGGTCCGTGCCCTGTCTCACCTCCTCGTGGTTCTTCTTCATGTAGGCCAGCTCCTCGTTCAGGCTCTCGATCTGCATCTCCAGGTCAGTCTTGGCCAGGGTCAGCTCGTCCAGCACCCGGCGCAGGCCGTTGATGTCGGCCTCCACGCTCTGGCGCAGGGTCAGCTCATTTTCATACCTAAAGGATTTTTTGAATTTAAAAAGCAACACATAAGTGATACTAGGCACTCCCCCAGCCTCTGCACTGGACCCTGCTACTTCTCTAAGACATTCGCTCCTGGCAGGCTCCAATTTCATTATTTAGAGGAGCATTTTCTAAAACAAGAGACCACTAGGAGGGGTGAGTGAGAAAAACAAACTCACTTGAGCCTGAAGTCATCCGCAGCCAGCCTGGAATTGTCAATCTCCAGGATGACCCGGTTGTTGTCAATGGTGGCCGCCAGGATCTGCAAAACACAGAAGGTAACCACTGGAGGTTCCAGGAGCTTGGGGAGGTGGGCTGAGAAAACATGGGCAGGACTGGCTGTTGGCCTCAGTTCCTTTTCTATAAAGGGCCGGCCGGGTCCCTTCAGTTTATTAGCATTTTGTGTCCTGCTTTCTGGTCACGATGGGGAAAGTCAGGAGGTGCATTTCAGGGGAACCACCCCCTCCAAAAATATCTTTGGATGATCAGGACTAGCAACCTCTCTAGGCCTCTGTCTTGAGAACCCTGTCCTCTGGGTCAGGAGGGAGTCAACCTGGCTGCACGCAGTTCATAACTGCACCGGAGCTGGCCTGCCAGCTGAGCAATGGGGAAATCTAACATATACCCATCTATTTTAATTCCTTGGCTAAACTTTTCTATTCCAAAGCACTTAAAATCCACCCCACATAGCTGGGACTCAGCCCAGGCAGGTGGATATATGTTCCAACAGGCTGGCACCACAGCGTGATGGACAGGCTTGGCGGGAACTTGGCTTAGCGCTGCCAAGCCTCTGCCTCCATCTCCCCACCTGGTTGCAACCAATTGAGAATAAACTTAAAATGGGGCCCCTACAAAGCAAAGTAGTATTTCCAGATCAGTGAATGAACTTGTATCCCTTTCTCTATTGATTTTAGTCATTCCTAGTGGCTTTTAAAACTGTCATGGTTTCCAAATAGCACAATGGGTTAGGGCTATAGAGACTGAGTCACTAATAACATAACTGTTTGGAAAGCAATAAAAACATTGACATGAGTACCAACAACAATAAAAGAAGACTAGGAGAAAATGCATTTGGGGAGTTATGGCCTGAGAAAGCCTATCAGGAGTAGAGACGCTTGGTAGTAAAATACTAGAATTTTCCCTTGCAGAAAGGGTGAGAGTTCCATCCACACCGCATCTTCTGGTCCCCTGGGATACTACATTTCCTGGCCTTTTTGACTCTGCCCTGCACAGAGGAACCTCCTTGACATTCAAGGGCTCACCTTTTCCCGGAGCTCCTCAATGGTCTTATAGTAGTTGCTGTAGTCGCGCTCCGGGCTGGCCGGGCTCTGCTTCAGGTGCCAGTCACGGATCTTCACCTCCAGGTCAGCGTTGGCCTCCTCCAGGGCCCTCACCTTGTCCAGGTAGGAGGCCAGGCGGTCGTTGAGGTTCTGCATGGTGATCTTCTCATTGCCAGAGAGGAGGCCGCCATCGCCACCACCAAAGTCACCAAAGCCACCACCGAAACCCCCACAGAAGGCACCTCCAACACCACCTCCGAAGCCACCTCCGAAGCCACCTCCAAAACCACTACCAGCTCCTCCACCGAAGCCGCAGCTCATGCCGCCCCCATAGCCCCCAGCTGATCCCCCAGAGACAAATCGGCTTGAGCAGGTAGAGATGCCACGGCCACCTCCCAGCTGGAAACCACCTCCGTAGCTGGCAGAGGAGTTCTGCAGGCGACAGCTCATGATGAGAGAAGATGGAGAGCGGGTGTGGGCAGAAGCTTGACTTGGCCTGGGACCGGACTGTGGCTCTTCCCGCAGTGGATGCCTTTTATACACCCTCCACAGAGGTGGGACAATGACCCCATCTTTCCTCCTCCCTTCCCCACCCTCTGACTCGTGCCAGCTGGGCGTCTTTGTTTCCCACAAGCCCAGTTACCTCTGCTCTCCAGGGTGGGTTGTGCCTTGGGGGCGGGGGGTGCTGGTTTTTTTTTCTGTCAACCATCCCTTGACAAAAGGGATGATTCAGAGGGAACGGTGTTCTGCTTGAGACTGCCCTCTGACAACTGAATTTGCTTTCCTCTCCACTTGAGGAACTTGCTCCCAGAGGCTCTCGGCCCCACCCGATATTGTAATGGGGACTGAGCTGCAAAGCCTTCTCAGGGAGCCTCTGTGAAGGGAGAGGTGGCAGCAAGGTGGCCCAGTGCTTTGAGAGGTCACTGCAGCCCCTGGCCTCCCTTCTTTCTATTCCTAAAACTTCTGACCCGAATGTTCTGCATCCTTCTTAGCATTTCATCTACCCCAGTGCTCCCAGCGACTCAAAGGACAGACTTTGCTTGGTCCTGTAGAATCAACTACCTTGAAAGTGTTCAGGTTGAGAAGAAAATGACTCCAAGACCATCAGATAAAGACACAGTGACAAGGAACCTTAGGGACCATCCAACAGAGCTGGGGAAATTGAGGCACAGAAAGAGGTAGCGACCCTGTACATTATAATAGATCATAGTCTCAGACCCCTCGCCACATGCAGGCACTGGGCTAAGAACTTAATACTGGTGACTATAAAGTTTAATCTTTGCAGCAGCCCAGTGAGGTGGGTCCTACTCTTACCCCATTTTACACATGAGGAAACTGAGTCTAAAGGGCAGAGTCAGGACTGAAACCCAAGTCTGGTTCTGTCTGACACTAAGGCTCATCTCTTAGGTATAGCTTTCATATAATAAAATGTACAAATCATGTGTCCAGCTTAATGCATTTTTACCTATATATGAAGTTGTAAGCATGTGTTCACCTGTGCAACAACCACCCAGAACATGCCCAGCACTCCATCAAACAACTGGAGCCTTTTCCCAATTACCCACACCCCACAACCTGAAGACAACCACAATCCAACTTCTGTCACCATAGGTCAAGTCAGAGGTCCTCAGCCCCAGGGCTACTTTGCTCCCAGGAGACATTTGACGCGGTCTAGAAACATTTGGTTGTCACAACAGGGAGATGCTCCTGGTGTCTGGACAATAAAGGCAGGGATGATGTTAAACATCCTACTGTGCACAGGGCAGCCTCCACGACCAAGAATTCTCTCACCCACAAGGTCAGTGCTGTTGAGGCTGAGAAGCCCTGGATCAGCCTGGCCCACGTGTTTCATGATTCCTTTATACCAGCTGCCTTAGCTGCACAGCCAGGCCTGGAAAGAGGGCCTCGCAGTACCTGAGCGGGGCCATCTCCAGCCCCCCAACCTCATGACACCTGTCTCAGCTTGTGAGTATTTGACCAAGAGGCCACATTGGAGGATGTGACCCAGGGCCTGAGGCCAGACAAGTGGCTGAAACTCAGCCGCTGCTCAGTAACCCTGCCAGGGGGCCCTCACCACCCAGACTGGAAGAAAAGGGCTTTAAGGTGACCACTCAGAGCTCAGGATAGAAGGAGAAGGTTCCAGGTCTAAGAATGAAGGACCCTGGGCTTGGCTCCCAGCCCCACTCACCAGGGGGGCCAGGGTTGTCGTGAATGACCTCTCCAGAGCAGCCTTCTAGCCCACACCAGCCAGAGGGTCTGGATGGGACTGGGCCAGGGGCTGGGGTAGGCTGGCACAGGTTTGAGGTTATCCTTGGCTGATCCAGCAAACAAGACCAGAAAAGAGAACTCTGAGTCAGGGCTTTCTTGCCCTTTGTTTTCTGCAGATAGGGAAGCCAGCCTGTGTTTCACCCAGCGGGTGTCAGCACCAGGGAGAGAGCCAGGGAGTACTGCGGGTGCTCCAAGACCTCCTGAACCCAGAGATTCGGGCTGACCCCTGACCTGGCCCAGCCCTTCTGCCCCAAACTGATGGCTCAGCTCTCCCTCTGAGAAGGTTTGATTCAGCCCAAAGAGGAGCTCTTGCTCTCTCAGTATAGGATCAAAACTGACAAAAAGGTGATTAATGGAACCTGCCAGGCCTGGACTGATGATCTTCCCAGGGCTGCTGAGCAGGTTCTGGCCAACGCCTCTCAGAGGAACAATACCACAGATCCTGCAAAGCCCTAGCAGCACAAACATGCCTCCCCTCACGGGGTCAAGGCACGGCCCATCCCCTCCCGTCCCCAGCATGGACTTTCGGTGCCTCAACACAGGAATGTGGCCTGTGACCCATGGTGAACCCCAGGGCCCGCGGGGCTGGGGGACACAGCCGGGCCCTCGTGGGGGAAGCTGGACAGAGGTCCCGGTTCTAATGGGACAGCAGAATGCTGGGCTGAGGCACTGCTCGCTTGTCTTGAGCTTTCTGCTTTGCTTCCTGGTGAAATCACACCAAATTCAATCCCCTCTCCAGTAAGTTTCCAGGGAAGAAGAGGGAAAGCTGTGTTCATGAGCACCCCTGTCAATGAGGCTGCACTTAACACATTGTCTTCGAGTCCATACCACAACCAGAGAGGCTGCTTATTGGCCCCATTTTATACATGAGGCAGCTGAGGTCCAGGGAGACCAAGCCACTTGGCCAAGGTCAAGATTTAAACTTGGCATGTGGCTCTCTTGACCCCACTTGGTGTTGTCTTAAAGACTTGCTATGAACTCCATGTATGATCTCTGGGTGTTCCATTCTATGTGTTAAAAGATAATAAAATAACACCAGCTAACATTTCTTGAACATTGTGTTAAACACTCTATATACATGACTTCATTTGGTCCTCAAAACAACTTGACTATTTTTAGCATACCCTTTTTCAGATGAGGAAACTGAGGCCAAGAGTTTAAATACATTGCCCAAACTCAGAGCCAAGATTTAAACCTCTGATTCCAGAATCTATGCCCTTAACCACTGCCTGGTAGATCCCTTTCAAGCCAGTGTTAGTGCCATCCTATTCAAACTAGGGTATCCTCTGTTGACCTCTCCCTTCTCAGGACCCTCATTGCCCCAGGCCTAGCGGGTGGATGGTCCTGCTTCCCATGGTGGCAAAGCCTATGCAGCTGACAGGTCAGCCTATCTAATGTATGTCACCGGTGTGAGCTTCAAAGCTCGGGGCTTGCGAGGGCGCTCATAACGTACAATGTCAGAGGCAGAATTGTCATAGGAACTTTCCCACTCAACCCTCTCATTTCACATGAGAGGAAACTGAGGCCCAGAATGCCAAGGCCCAGGACAGTGGGACACAAGAAGAAATGCCTGGATTTACAGCTTAACCACCAACTTATTGTGGGCCTCCCATTGAAATGACCTCCAAGCTTCCTTCAATGAGTTCCTTGCTGAGTCTCTGGTTCTCAAAGGTTTGTCCATGGTCACCAGGTTGTTCATCTGCAGAGCCCAGGCTTACACCCTGTCCCCAAGCTCTGGATCCACGGTACCTTGCTTGGATCTTAGATCAGGCTCCTCTCTCCCTGGACCACCAGGGGCCCGGAGCCCAGGACGGCTGACCCACCTCCCAAAGGGTCTCAAGACCCCACAGGGAAGGGGCCTCTCCTGAAAGACAGACCCTTCCCAGACAACAGACCTGGCCCTCTGGGCAACTCTCTGCCCTCGAAAACACCTGCTTAACACAAAAGTACCAAGGAGCCTTCTCCAGACTGGCCTCAATGCCTCAGACCCTTGCATTTCCACAGTACTCAGCTTTCTAAAATCCTTTTTATGCCTCCAGGGCTTCCCAGAAACCCAACAAGGTCAGCGAAGGCTTTGAATTAAGTGGGCCTGAGTTTCAACCCTACGTCTGCCATTGACAAGCTGTGTGACCTTGGGAAAGTTGCTCGACTCTTCGATGCTTCAATGGCTGCTACTGAAAAACAGGCATTAGACAAGTTCACATTTGAGAAACACCTGACATGGGATGCTGGGCAGGTGGAAGGCTGCTCTTACTTCCCTTTACAAATGAGGAAATGCCAGCTCATAGTTGCTAGATGATCGGGCCGAGACTTCTTCTGGGCCTCCATCCTGTGCCAACACATTGCTCTGACTCCCTCTCTGGTCCCTGCAACCAGCACGGCACCCACCACAAGCAGACAAGTGATAGTCTGTGGCATTCCTACCGTATTTCCCCACTCAGCCTTCCATTCCCTGAGGAGAAGATCTTTCTCTGATAAACCTCTGCTTACCGCTCCTGGAACAGGAAAGCTTCCACAAAGGCCCGAGAAGCTGTCCCAGGGGTACACTGTCTGCTGATTTGAGTGAGGGAGATTGGCAAACAGGAGTGGAATCCAATGGGGTCACCCCAGCTCCAAATGTAATGGGAAAAGCTGCCAGCTTCTGATTTCCCCTGTGCCGCCAGCTGCCCACGGAGGGACAGGTGAGCACCAGATGGGCATATACCCAAGATATTAGTGAACATCCAGAGCCATGTCTAACGCAGAAAAGCCAAAGAGAAGCAAGGGCATGCATTAGTTCAAGTGTTTATTTAGCACCCACTCTGAGGACACAGCAGTGCCCAGTGTAGACACAGCCCCACTGTCACGGGTATCCAAGGGTTCCCCTCTGAGTTCCCAGGACACAGATCAGCTCACAGAGACCTTCCAGACCAAAGGACCAGACTCCTTTATTTCAAGACGGGGAGACTGAGACTCAGAGAGGGACAAGGACCAGCCAAATTTCTGAGGGGGAGAGTGGCGGGCATGTCACGTGCTTGCTCTAGGAAGCCCAGCCTTAGCAAAAGACACGCCTACGGCCTTAATCCTTAATCCCAGGGAGGCTCAATGCCTGCTTCTCAGCTTGGCTGGAATCCAAGGCCGGCAGCCAGGTGCAGGCAGAAGGCGGGCCATCCCTGCCGCAGACTATTTAAGGGCTCTGCCTGGCATGAGCTCCCCCTGGGTGTGGGCATCTCACTCCAGGGTCAGGTGGGGGTCAGGACTTGGCAAGTCCGAGGACCTCTCTGACAGCCGCTCCTGGAGTCCCAGGAGAGCAGGCACGGGCGCTCCAGGGAGAAACAGCCTTGTTCTCCCACAGCTCAGGGTCCAGCCCTGAGAGAGGGCGGTGGGGTGAAGGCCACGCCCCAATCTCCTCTCTGCACCTTTGCAGAGGTTATTATTCTTGCAAACTAAAAGCTGAGAAAACCCTTTGCCGGCTGTTTAGAAGGCCCAAGACTTTTCCACAGAGGCCTGGAGGTGGGTGAGAAGGAGCAGCAGCCAGGCCATTGGATCTGAGAGTCTAAGGAAGGAGTCCGGCTGTTCCCAGGATGTTGGGGACATGGCATCTGGTGCTTTGGGCTTCAGTGTCAGCTTAAACCACAGCGTGAGAGACCGAGCTTAGATTCGAGGACAATCTTTCTGACTACAATAGCTGAATGACACCTGAACAGGCTGCCCAGAGAGGCTAAGAAGTGGGTTTCAGATGAGTACCTCCTGGTAAGAAAGGTGTGTCCATCTTCTGTCACCCTCGTGACGTCAAGAGAAAAGCCAGGGTCTAGAATCAAAGAGACAGGTCCCAGGCTCGTTTCACTGTTTCCCAGCTCGTGCTTTTGTTCAAGTTATTTAACTCCCCTGGGCCTCAGTTTCCTCTTCTGAAAACTGACGCTAAAGGCTGACCAGCTTTTGCAAAGCTGTGGAGACAGTAAATGAGATGCCATTCGTTGAGTGCCCTGCCCAGAGCCTGGCACAGTGTAGACACTTAATAAATTCTATTTCCTTCCTCCAGCCCCAGGGAAACCTGGTCTCAAAGTATGTACTCAGGAGACACGTTCTAGATTAAATCTCCCCCAGAAAGCACAGGCGCCAGCTTCTCTCCAACCAGGGTGGCTGGGCAAGGAGTTTTACGCAATGAGACCCAGGGGCCCCTCTCAGAAGGCTTGGCTCTCCCCCAAAATGATCTGATTCTCAGGATAACAAAGGTACCCTCAATCTGCTCTTTCCAGCAGGGCTAGGAAACCAGTTCTTCCTCTCCCCACTGACCCAGCCCAGCCACAGCACCCAGAGTTTTCCACTTCCTCGTTCCCTGCCCTCTCTCCAGGGCTAAGGACCCCAGAGGAACCAGCCCCAGACCAGAGGCAACAAACCAGGTGTGCATGGATGTCGCTGCTTTCATGGGCCTGAGAGCAGAGACACTGGGGTCAGGAGAGCCGCCAGATTTTGAGAGAGGAGGGCAATAGGGGTTGGTGTTGCTTTGGATTTAAGCTTGGGGAAATCAGGGAGGGCTTCCTGGAGCTGAGGGTTTTTTTCCTCCTGAGCACTTTAAGTGCTTCGTGCAGAGGAGATGGGGGCTTCAGGGGCATGGGGGCCAGCTTTGCACGGGGGCAGAGATGGGAACCGACTCTGCCACCCTAGAGGTCTGGTGTGCCTGGCTAGTAAGGAGAGAATTTCAAATAGCACATGTGCTGAAGGCCAGAAGCAAGGAGGAGGGTCCTGACAACTGGGAAGGGCTGGGGCCTGAGGTCCCAGAAGAAGCCCTGGTCTTGGAGTTATACAAACATGGGGCTCAGTCCCAGCCCTCATGCTTCCTATTCAACCATGAGGCCACTGGGCAAGCCCTGCATCTCCCCAACTTCCTCATCTCTAAGTTTCCTCATCTCTAAGATGAGAGTAATCAACCCTGACCACCCATAGTCATGAGTATTGAATGAGACCCATGGGTGGGTGTGCCTAGCAGAGTGCCAGTCACACAGTGATGAACCCATACAATCCATGCTGTCAATCGGTAAATAGTCAGCAGTTATCATATTTATTCCTTTTGCATGCTATAGAAATAAAAATAATTTATATTAAAAAATAATAATTAGTTCATATGTCAAGTTCTGTGCCAAGTCTGCAAAATTGCTTTGAGGAACCACCTCCTCACCCACCCACCCACCCACTCCCATCTCCTGCTCCCATGATCACCAAATGGAGTAAGTCAGGCAGCAAGTCACCTGAGCAGCGTGGGTTTGTCCCTGGAACCCTGGGTACCCCAAGGAATGAATTATCACCACGCCGGGAAGAAGCCAAAGTAGGGGGAAATGTCAGGATGTGGGCCCTGGGCCTCCTCAGAGGCCCTAACACAAAAAACTGACACACTACCAAGAGATATTTGAAAAAGGGAAATCAATTTTTTTTATTGCATGGACAGAAAAGGTACGAAAGAACCTGTTACACAAATGAGGCGGGGAGAGCTGGAGGGCAGAGGGAGGGAGAGCTAGCAAAGCTCCGAACTAGGAGACAGGGAGCCCTCTTGAGCTGGACCCTCTGAAGGCAGAAAGGAATTTGCTTTTCCAGCCCCTCCGGCCAGTCCCCTGCTCAGCCTGGGGAGGACGGGCGTGTGAGGGGCATCTTTTTTGCACTGGGCACTCAGATTTCTGTCTTGCGGGAAGAAACCACCTTCCCATCCACTGACTCCTCAACGTTGATGTGAAGTTTGCCGCCACGGCCACCTCCCAGGGACACTAGAAAGGAGGAACAAGCTTCAGAGTGGGGGAGCCTCCCTGTTCTCCTCCACTCTCAAGGGGGCAGGACCTTGGCTGAGCTCCGGGAGAACCGGACAGCACCCCTGATCCTTCCAGAGCTGCCAGAAGGCTGGTATTGAATCACTCATCACAGGGGAGGGTGGTGGCCGCGGCTGGTATGCCCCGCAGTGAGCAACAATGTCAGGGTTTTTAACTGCACGTGAACAGGGAGCCATCCTAGGCATCTTAGCATAAGTGCATGAAGGTGGGGCCTGAGGGGCTATGCCCTAGACAGAGCCTGCTCAACCTGGAAGGGACTCCATAAATCTTCAACCCCAACTCTACTGGGGGCTGATAGAGGGTCCCAGAGTGGAAGAGGTGTCAACTGGAATGGGTGTGTCCCACCCTACTGAAATAATTGGCCTCCCCATTCCAAGGGGAAGGGTGGCTTTTACCACCCCTCCCCACTTCTTACCTTCTCTGGTGCCAACGCCAGGCATCCTGAAAGAGGGGGGAGCAGATGTAAGCAAAGGCAGAAGCTCAGGTCTCCCTAGGGGAGGCCTCCGTGGCCAGCTCAGCAGTCGTCCCCAGCCCCCTACACCTACCACCCCGACACCTGACTTCTCTAGAGGCTGAGAGCTTCTCCTGACGTGCCACCCACACATACAGACAGATTCTGACCTACAATAACACCCATCTGTTTCATGCATGGGATGGAATCAGCATTAGCCCAACCGCTGTCATTTACCGAAGACACACAGGTTCAGGGAAGTGACGTGACCTGCCCAAGGTAACAGCCAGAGACCAGAGTGCAGAACGCAGAGCCCTTCCTCCTCGCCTAGTTTTCTTTCACCGCAGCACTATCGGCCCCACAGATGACTCTCCACCCCGACCACAACTGGCCTCTTCCTCATCCCTCCCTTGGCACCCTGGCCCTGCCTGGCATCCTGGCCCTCCAGCAGGTTCCGGTAGGTGGTGATCTCCTGCTCCAGCCGCGTCTTGATGTCCAGCAGGATCTTGTACTCCTGGTTCTGAGCCTCCATCTCGCAGCGGAGCTCACCCAGCTGGGCCTCCAGGCCGCTGACCAGCCCCTGGATCTGCTGCAGCTGCGTGGCGTAGCGGCACTCTGTCTCCGCCAGCGAGCTCTCCAGCCCGGCTTTCTAGTGGGGCAACAGATCAATGGACACTGTGTCAGGCTAGAAGGAAGCACCAGGGGCATCGGGAGAGGCACTGAATGAACGCAGAGAACCCCTTCTGTGGGGGTTGGGAAGGCCAAGGTTTAATCAACCACAGAGGGTGGGATAGACCAGGGCGGGGTGGGGTAGGGCGGCCATACCATGCTGAGCTGGGACTGCAGCTCGATCTCCAGCCCCTGCATGGTGCGTCTCAGGTCTGTGATCTCTGTCTTGGTGGTCTGGATCATCTCTGTGTTGGAGGCCACCTCCTTGTTCAGCTCCTCGGTCTGTAGGTCGCACACATAGAAGTGAGCCCCATGGCATGGGCTTGCTTCCTGGGAAATCTGGGGAGCTGGGGCAGGCTGGGAGGTCAGACTCACCTTGCTGAAGAACCAGGCCTCAGCATCTCGGCGGTTCTTCTCAGCTATGGCCTCGTACTGCTCCCTCATCTCCGCCAGCACGCGGGTCAGGTCCACGCCCGGGGCTGCGTCCATCTCCACGTTGACCTGGCCAGCCAGCTGGCTGCCGAACTCCTTCATCTCCTGCAGGGTGGTGACAGAGGGTAGGAGAGCAGAGAGTCTGGGGTCCCACGTGCCAATCCCGATCTGTCCCTAATTCACTACATGACCTTGGCTCTCCCCTGTACCCACCCAGCCTCTGTTTTCCGCTGCCCAGGAAGAGGTTTGATCGCATGGGCCCCTCAGCTCTCAGGGCCTCTCTTCCTCTCTAGGCGCTACCAAGGAAGGATCTCAAAACAGCAGGGCCTTTGCATAAGCTCATGAAGCAGATCAGGACAGCAGATCCCACTGGACCAGAGAAGGAAAAGGGTCTCGGTCACCAGAGAACAGTGTTCTGTCCTCTCCATGGAGACCCCTGTTTTGGTGTGGGGGGGTGTGTTTCTGAACCACTAAACCCTGCAGACAACTATGAGGAGGCACCAGCAGCCCCACTCTGGTCTCCCAGCCCCACCTCCTCATGGTTCTTCCTCAGGTAGGCCAGCTCCTCATTCAGGCTCTCGATCTGCATCTCCAGGTCAGCCTTGGCCAGGGTCAGCTCGTCCAGCACCCTGCGCAGACCATTGATGTCAGCGTCCACGCTCTGGCGCAGGGCCAGCTCGTTTTCATACCTGGGAAGAGAGAGGGAACGCAACATAAGTAAGGGTGAGGGGTCTGGGCTGCTTGAGCTGGAGGAAGGAGAGAGGCCAAGAAAAGGGGGGAATGCAGAAGGGGAGAGGGGGCAGGAACGCACTTGAGTCTGAAGTCATCCGCAGCCAACCTGGCGTTGTCAATCTCCAGGATGACCCGGGAGTTGTCAATGGTGGCTGCCAGGATCTGCAGGAGACAGAGAGTTGGGTGCCAAGAGGATCCCTCTCTCTTCCCTGCTGTTCTTCCCCTACCCTGTGCCCCAGGTCACCATCCCACACTGACAATCTCTCCTCTGCCACCACTGACAGAAATCTGAATCCAACCTTGTCTCAGATGCCCACTACTTGATCTGTCCATCTCAGGGGCATGGAAGACCAAGGAACCAGGATTGCCTGGCAACCCCTGTGGGAATAGCGTGGCCAGGACTGGAGTGTGTGGGGAGTGCAGGGGCTCTAACAACAGCCCTCTCAGGGATATTCCACCAGCCTCCCCTTGGACAGCTCGCAGCTGCTGGTCCTCCCCTGCACACCTTGACACAGCCAAGGATCTACAGACCGTCCCAGCCGGTAAGAGGGACCTAGAGGGCAGCTGAGGAAAGCATCTTACAGCTGAGAAAACCAGTCCAGGTGAGTGACAGGGTGGGTGAGTGGGTAGCAGAGCCCATAATGAGTTTCAGGTCATTGAAGTCCCGATAGTGCTTTTGGCACCAAGGGCATCCCCAGTGGGTGTGGCAGGAAGCCCTGTCACTCAGGGCTCCTGAAGCTACACTCATCAGTCTCGCAAAAGAAGCAAAGGACACTTCTGCAGAGCCCTGCAGGGTGTGTGGTTCAGGGAGAGCAGTTGCTTTCTGTAATTGTGCCCAGCTTGGCCCCTATGGGTCCTGACCAGACTCCCAGGATCGGCCCGGCACTGCCAAGCTGAGCAGATGGGCGCCGGCATCCACACCTAGAAATCATTCCCTGGGCTCCACGTTTGCCAAGTTTATACACTGGCAGTCACTGCCTGGGCAGGAAAGGATTTCCCCAAGGCAGCAGGAACACTGATGTTAGAGATGTGGACAGGGCACCAGCCATCTGCCCCCTCTCTCTGACCCGTGAGGACTCACCTTGTCCCGGAGCTCCTCGATGGTCTTAAAGTAGTGGCTGTAGTCGCGCTCCGGGCTGGCCGGGCTCTGTCTCTGGTACCAGTCTCGGATCTTCACCTCCAGGTCGGTGTTGGCCTCCTCCAGGGCGCGCACCTTGTCCAGGTAGGAGGCCAGGCGGTCGTTGAGGTTCTGCATGGTGATCTTCTCATTGCCAGAGAGGAGGCCGCCATCACCACCACCGAAGCCACCACCAAAACCCCCACCAAAGCTACTTCCAAGACCACCTGCAAAGCCTCCACCGTAACCACTACCAGCCCCTCCACCAAAGCCGCAGCTCATGCCACCCCCGTAGCCCCCTCCTGACCCCGAGGAGACGAACCTTGCAGAAGAAGCTGTGATACTTCGGCTTCCACCTCCCCCATAGAGACTCCCCCCACCAAAGCCACCTCCTCCAACCCGGAGGGCACCCCCCCGGGTAGAGCCACCTCCAAAGGTGGAGGAAGAAGTCTGCAGAAACGTGGTGCTCATGGCCAGGCAGCAGCTGGTGAGCTCTCAGCAAGCACAGAGGATGCTGGTGGAAGGCACAGGCTGCCCTGAAACCGGAGTGCTATGCCTGTCCCCCCCCAGTCCTGAGGCTCCTTATATACCCCCTGGAGGGTGTTGTGGGTTCACGTCTCCTCCCCCAAAGGGAAGCCAACTCCTTCTGCATTCCTGACAAACACAGCTGCCTGCACACCTCCATGTGGCTGGTGTGGAGTTTTGCTTTGCTTTCTTTTTTTTTCAGTGCAACAAAAGAGGTGATTCAGAATGGATGGTGCTGTTGCCCCAGGCCATGGTTTTAACACTTGGATTTCAGGTTCATTTTTACACTCTGTGTTGAGTAAGTAGAGTAGCAGGGAGCAAAGTCACATCAAGCCACAGCACAGAGCAGCTCAGGCCAGCTCTGCCCTCAGCTGGACTCTCTACTGCCCACAGCCTGAGACCCTCGCCCCTAGGTGGCCAGCTACCTGCTCTCAGTTCCCATCCCTGCTCTGTGGTCTCCAGCTCACAGACCCCCTGTGTGTGCCTACAGCACCCTGAGAGAACCATGGCCTTCAGGGGATCGGTGGGCAGAGGCACATGGGGACAGGCTGAGGATAGGGGCAGCGGTGTTGAGTCAAGTTGCGGCTGAGGTGACCAGAAGGGACAGCATCTGTCACTACCCTGGTGATGCAAATGGACTCTCCTTCTCCACTCCTCCCCCAGCCCCAGCCCCACTGCACTGGCACCCTCACAAAGGCCAGCAGGCTCCGGGCTGACAAGGGGCTGATTGATAATCCCGCCACCTGCCAACTACACATGTCACTGAAACTTTGCTTACTCCTGGGACACGTTGGGGCAAACCTCTGCAGATAAGACTGGGACAAGTTTCAGGAAGCCCCTACCTTTGGGGAGAGACATGTCACGGCACAGCAGGGCCAGATTAACGCTGCTGCCTCCGTTTCTCCTGCAAAGCTGCAAGGCTGAGGAGGGACCCTATCCAGAAGGCTCTGTGTGCCTGAGCTGTGGGGATGGAGACGATAGGAAGGCCTGGCAGGCAGACGGAGATCTTAAAGGCAGGATGCTGAGGCCACAGAGGGGAGCCCTTTTCTCTGCCACCAGCTCAGGGCCTGGCTTTCCGTGGATACCTGATACCTGTGGGCAGTGCCACTTGGAGGCGTGGCTTTGGCTCCAGGACTTAGGAAGAAAAGGGGTTGGGGAAGTCAGCAAGACTGAACTGGACAGTCAGGAGGATGGTTCCTGGCCCAGGGCTGCACCGCAGTGCAGTGGGCAGGGCTCTGGGTACCCTCAGTCCAAGGTTCAAATCCTACCTCTATTAGTTGCTGTCTGTGAAACCTTTAAGTCTCAGTTTCTTTTGGCAAATGGGCACTTTCAGTTCCCACCTTCAGGGAAGCCCTGAGGCCCAAGATTCCCCTCCTGTCTCCTCCTAGTGCCCCACCTTCTAAGGGGCCAGGTAGTGGGGTAAGTGTCCATCACCTGGGACCCCTGAGTACCCTCGCCAGGGTACTTTTGTCCTCGCGCCCTGTGAGCAGCATCACTCTTCCACATTCTTCCATAGCCAGTGCGTGTTGGATAATGCAGGTCGTTATTATTGCCATAATAACAGTAATCCATTACTCCCACTGCATTTTACGGTGTACAAAGTGCTTCTGCATCCAACATCTCCTCTAAACCTCGTTCACAGATGACCCCTGGTCCTACTTCAGGAGGAATGACTTTGCGGCTCAGAGAGGGGAAGCGATTTGGACAAGGTGGCACAGCTAGTAAGGGGCATCTCCAGGACTCAAATGGCCCTCTGACCCTCACTCAAACAGAGGACAGGACAAGAGGGTCCCTCCCACTGACCCCAGATTCCTGCATGTGAGTTGAAGTGGTGGGAGGGGGACCACAGGCCTGGGTGGGTGGGCTTGGGCTCCTCCTCGCCCAGCATCACAGCGAGCAGGGCCTCCGAGTGCTGGGCCCAGACAGTGCAGTATTGTCTCATGGGTGGGGGAATATTTTCTTCCTGCAAAAGAAAATAACCAAAGTCAGACCAGCCATAGCTCATTAAAGCCTCTGCAGACATTACGGCCCCAGCAATTAAGACAGGAACAATTACACGCCATCACCCCCGGGCAAGGGAAGGCTGGATCTTAGCCAGCCCCTCTTCAGCACCCGACTCCCCTTTAGCCCCTTCGGGCGACTTTCCCTCTACTCTCAGGTCCATGCAGGGCAACAGCTGCCCCAGTTGCAAATCCCTGGTTCGGTACCAATAGCTCCTGTGAGCTCAAGGTCCGGGTGGGCGATGGCTGGCCAGGCCAGAGATCAGGCTCTGTTTGGCCCACCCCAGGCTGCAGCCTGCCCAGGATGTGGTGCCAGTTTCAGAACTTTGTCCACGGCAGACAGGCTGTCCCTGGAGCTGGCCTCTCCTCCTTGGGATGGGGTGATGCAGCCCAGTGGAAAGAGCTCAGTTGGACTCCACCTCTGGGTGTGATTAAACTTCTCCAAGTCAGGTTCCCGACTTAAAATTCGGTCATTTTTCCACTTACTTGAGGTACTTAAAGTAGTCAAAACCATGAAAACAGAAAGTGGAATTGTGGTTGCCAGGGGCAGGGGGAGAATGGGGAGTTATTGTTTAATAGGTACAGAGTTTCGTTTTACAAGAGTTAGGAGGAAAGAGTGATGAGGATGGGTGGTGGTGGTGGTTACACAACAATTTGAATGTACTTAATACCACTTAACTGCACACTTAAAAATGGTTAAGATGGCCCAGCCAGGTGTGGCTCAGCGGCTGAGCTTCAACCTAGGATCCAGGCGATCAGGGTTCGACTCCCGGTCAGGGCACATGCCCAGGTTGCGGATTCAATCCCCAACCAGGGGCGTGCAGGAGGCAGCCGATCAATGACCCTCTCATCATTGATATTTCTCTCTCTCTCCCTCCCTCTCCTTTCCTCTCCCTGAAATCAATAAAGGTATATATTTTTTTAAATTGGCTAAGATGATAAACATGTTATTTATTTTACAATTTAAAGGAAAAAATTAGGCCTTAACACGGACACCAGCTACAGTGCCACAGAGAGCATTTGATGGCCCCTACCTCCCACCCCAGGAGAGATGCTAGGGACAGAGTACCTGGGGCCTGGAGACCTATCTTTGAATTCTTTCTTTCTCATTCATTAAGTGTGTGGCTTTGGGTAACCATGCCTCCTCTGTCTGAGCCTCAGTCTACCAATCTGGAAAAGAGAAACAACTCCTGCCCAGTCTCACAGGGATGGATCGACGTGCTTGACAGGAAGTGCTTTGCAAACTGAAGCGGCCATATGGCCAGCAAGAATGGAAAGACCTCACCCCCCAAATCCCTCCCCGTTTCTCTCCCTCTCTCCCACTTCTCTATGGCAGCTGCTTGTGTCAACAAAGTACCCCTAGTTTCAGCTCCCAGACCAAGACAGAAAAGTGTTCCCGCCCTTGCCTTCTCTCCACCACTCACACACACAAAGGACAGCTTCATTCCCAACACCCAGACCTGTGCCCCACCTGTGTGGACCCAGACTCCGCCCCTCAGCCACATTCCAGGGGCCTCTGGGGCATGGGGGAGGGTTTCAGCTGTGACAACAGAGGCTTTCATGAACTGGGGACAAATATCTCTGAGAAATCCCAGCCTGGGGTGTGGCCAGGTCTCTGGCCATTAGCTCCAAGGCCTCCTGAGAAGTTAAGTGGGAGAGGGGGGCTGTGGTGCTGCAGGCCAGAGCAGAACAGCTAGGGAGGTGCCAGAAGAGGCTCCTGGTCCAGGGCTGCAGCAGGTGAGGGAAGAGCTGGGCTCTGGAGTCACCAACCATATGGTTTGGAGCGAGCTAATAAATCTCTCCAAGGCCCCAGGCAAATGGCAGGATTAACATGGGAATGACAGGGCCACAGGCCTCCTTAGCACAGTGCTGGGCTCCCAGTAACAAGCATTCCATTCCCCTACAGACCCTGGGGGGACGGGGTAGAGAGTTCCTCGCTGGCCCCTCTCCCTTACAGGGTAGGCCTGCTGTCACAGACCCATAGGACCTGAACAGATCCACTCAGCCTGAACCACTCAGCCAGGGCCAAGTGGGACTTATTTACCTTTAATTGGCCTCAGTTTTGGGCAACAAAGCTATAAACCACAGGGGCAGGACCATACCCACCCAAGGGCAGACTTGTACCAGGAAGCTGAGACTTGCATTCTGGCTGGCCCAGGCCCAGGCGAGCCAAGTTGGGGGAGCCAGGTTGGGGGGTCGGTGTGGGAGGTCTGGGTCACATCTGGGTCCCATTCCAGGCTCTGGGCCCAGGTATGGGATGGTGGGCAAAGGGGCTTATGTGGGACTGCCTAGGAACGGATGGATGTGTTAGTGCCTGCACACAGACACTCACCAGCAGGCACTCTCCAGTCTTGCTGAGTGGGATGCCAGCCCCCATTACTCCGGCTCTCACCCCAAGGTGCCAGTTTCTCCTGTCCAGTGTAAAAATGTTTCAGCAGGAACTGCCCCAGGGGATCCCTGTCCTAGGCCTTCATGTGGAGCAAGACTGAAATGTACTGAGGACCTGGCACAAGTGGTACGGATCCTAGGAGATGTGGTACAGGATTAGCACTGAGTTAAGAATCAGGAAACCTAGATTCTAGGTTCTTAACTCTGCCCCGTAATTGCTGTGTGGCCTTGGACAAGTTAGTTAACCTCTGAGCCTGATTCCTGCTCTATAAGATCAACTCATACTTACTACCTTTTAGGGTTGTTTTGATTAAATGGCACATAGTAGGTGCTCAGTAAACATTAATTTCATACACAAAAACACCAACCCTTGGAGGAATACAGTTGAAAGAAAACTAATCTGGAAGCAAAAAATCCCACCCTGCCACGTGTTAGAATAGTTACATATATAACAAACCGATTCACCTTTCTGAGCCTTAGTTTACCCCTCTGTAAAATGGGAGCAATGCCTATTTCATGTTTGTTTTAAGAAACAGATTAATGAAGACTTCTTCAAAAAGGAATTACCGTAACAGTCTGAGTTTGTGAGCACCCTCCCTTCCCTTTCCTGGGACTCTGATCCAAATAAAACCTAAACAGGGCCAAGCCCTGGCTCATTTCCATGGGCTGAAATAACAAACCCGATGTCCTTCCTCCCTTGGGCCATAATATTTTATTGACAGGTTAGAGGAAGAGCCAGAGGTAAGGGTCCCTCCCCTCCCCCGCCCCCTACCAGGAGCATTCCTCCCTCTGCTGAAAGCAGGAAGCCCAGGAGGCTGCTGGACTCAGGCAGTCTTGGTGGTGAGGCTGTTGTAGTAGGCGTCCTGGCCCTCCAGCAGGCTGCGGTAGGTGGCGATCTCCTGCTCCAGCCGCGTCTTGATGTCCATGAGCTGCCTGTACTCCAGGTTCTGCCGCTCGGTGTCAGCACGGACATCACTCAGCTGGGCTTCGATACTGCTGATCAGCGCCTGGATCTGTGCCAGCTGGGCTCCATAGCGAGCCTCTGTTTCCGCCAGCGTGCCTTCCAGGGCAGCTTTCTGAGGGCAGGGAGAGAAAAGGTGACTCAGCGGGGCCTGGTTCCCAGAGAGGGCAGGGGCACAGCCACGGCCCAGACGGCCCAAGTCTGCAAGGACCTGAGTGTGCATCCCACAGGGAGGGGGGCACATACCATGCTGAGCTGAGACTGCAGCTCGATCTCCAGACCCTGGAGGGTGCGACGCAGGTCAGTGACCTCCGTCTTGCTCATCTGCAGTTGCTCCGTGTGGCCAGCGACCTCCCGGTTCAGCTCCTCAGTCTGCAATGAGAGGAAGCGGAGGGAATGAGCACTGAGGCAGAACTTTGCCTCAGAGCTTCAAGCCCTCTCTCCTTGCCACATCCCCAAAGGGCACCTTCTTCCCCCTTCATACCTGGCTGATGAACCAGGTTTCAGCATCCTTCCGGTTCTTCTCAGCCATGACCTCATATTGGCTTCTCATGTCACTCAGGATCTTGGCTAGGTCAATGCCAGGAGCGGAATCCACCTCCACACTGACCTGGCCACCCACCTGGCCCCTCAGAGCACTAATTTCCTGGAAAGACAGGGCAGAGATGGACATGTCAGGGCCCAGAGCCTGCTGGGCCTGAGCCAGGTCACTTCCCAACCCCTTAGGCCAAAGGGGGCTGGTTTTCAGGTGCAGACCTAGGAGCTGGCACTGGCGGACAGACTGGGTTTCCACCATCCCCTGCTGGAACCCTGGAAGCTATGCTCCACACGTAGGGCCACGCTGAGAGTGCAGCAAATGTGGCCATGATCAGAGTATACAGAATACAAAAGTGTCCTCAGCCCTGGGAAGCTGGGGTGGCCCAGCGGGAAACCCACCTCCTCATGGTTCTTCTTCAGGTAGGCGAGCTCCTCCTTCAGGCCTTCAATCTGCATCTCCAGGTCGGCTCTGGCCAGGGTCAGCTCATCCAGCACCTTGCGCAGGCCGTTGATGTCGGCCTCCACGCTCATGCGCAGGGCCAGCTCCGTCTCGTACCTTTCAGAGGAAATAGCTGCAGTCAGGCCAGCATTTCCTCTGTACCTCTGAAGACTCCCCCACCTCCCCAGGGTCCAGAGTCTGTGAGGGGTGTGCTTCGGACCAGTGCCCCCACTGCACTGAGCTCTAAAAGGGCCTGGTATTGCCTCCCCTGCCCCACCCCGGGGCAGAGGTGCTCACTTGGTTCGGAAGTCATCCGCAGCCAGACGGGCATTGTCGATCTGCAGGACAACCTTGGAGTTCTCAATGGTGGCACCAAGAATCTGGAAGGCAGAAGGTTGGCAGTTCAGCACACTGGCACTGCCCACCACTTTCCTTTCAAAGAGATGGGAGCAAATGAGTATGCTCTCACTCCCTGGAGACAAGCCCCAACCACTCCTCACTGCCCACAAGCCTGCGGTCTGGTAGGCCTTGGAATCAGTCCCTGCCCCGGAGCTGAAGCAGTGGTTTCTTTTTTATTTATCTTTTAATATATCTTTATTGATTTCAGAGAAAGGAAAGGAGAGGGAGAGAGAGACAGAAACATCAATGATGAGAGAATCATTGATCAAGCCCGCAACTGGGCATGTGCCCTGACCGGGAATCGAACCCCGATCGTCTGGATCCCAGGTCGACGCTCAACCGCTGAGCCACGCTAGGCAGGGCAGCAGTGGTTTCTCACCACTGCCCAGGACGCTGAGCCAGGGGGTAGGTGATGAGCAGGGGAGGGCAGGCAGGTAAGCTTGGAGAGACTGTGCCCAGGGAAACTCTAAATGGTGTCAAGGAAGGCAGCCTCTATGATATGAAAGCCAAAAGAAGGGAAGTGGCGGGGGTTACCCCCCCACCCCCCAATCTATACTCCTCACTCAAAGCAGTCTGCCTCAAGTAAGGAAATCTGTTGAGCACATGCATCTATTATATGCCAGGCACCTTAACCTTACATTTCTTTCATGTCAGGTCAGTGGGTACAACTATGTCATGGGGATGGGAAGTGAAGTTGAGGTGGAAAGCGAAGTTCAGAACTCCTTGTCACCCCCAATCTCAGGTCCCTCTGACCTGAGGGGCATGGTCACACCATTTAGCTACTTGCATTCGGATCATGACGCATTAGCCGTTGTAATGCATGGTGATTTGCATAGTTTTTAAATGAAACAATAGATTATAAACATATCAGAAGGGACTGCTCACAGTAGGATAAGGATGGTTTCAAGAAGCTTTTATCTCCATTGTGGTGTGTATGAGAGAATATGAGGACACATCTTAAAATGCATTTCTTATCATAGGTCACGATTTGAAAGGTGGGCTGTGTACCTCTAGCTCCCCCTCTTTGTCTACAGTCTGATCTATGTCCCTGTCACCCAGCACCATGCCAGGCACAGGGCAGACACTGGGCAGTGCTATGGGGAGACCCAGAATGTGGGGTCACTAAAATGTCCCACTGGCTTCCCATACATGTCTTCAGGACAGAGCTCCAAGCTCTTCCCTGTGGGTGGAGACCCAGCCCCACCCTGCAGGCTCCCAGGGCCCTTGTAAGAGCCTGTGGCTCAGACCCAGGTCTCCAGCCCAGGACACAGAGAAGTGCTGCTGCACCGGGTCCTCGGACAGAGGTCTCCACAAGCAAAGAACCCCAGGGCCTCTGCATCTGCCCCTCCTTTACCCTGTCCAGGGGTCACAGCACATGTCCCCCTTAACCTGCCAGGGCCACAGGTGGCCACTCCCATGCTTCCTAGAGTTTCTCTCAAGTGCCAGGTGGCTCCCTAGGCCCGGGAGGAGGGGCCTGAGCGTAAAGGAAACCAGACATGGGGAGCCCGAAAAAAGGAAAGCAGAGGGCCCCGCACGGGGCAGCAGGGGCAGGCTGGCCCGGGCGGACCAGATTCCTCCCAGGCCAAACCGTGGCCCCTGGCCTAGACCTCAGGGCGTGGCCCACGTCCTTCCACTTCTCCGGACCCCTTTTCCCTGGCCTCCCCCCTCCAACCCAGCCCCCCCATACATACCCCAACCACTTACTGCCCGCCGCGCCCCCCACCTGGCAGTTCCACACCCTGGTCCCGCCACCCGGGCCCCCACTTCCTGCGCCACAGGCCTGCCCCCCCTCCCTGCCCCTGCCCCCGGCCCCACCCTGCCGCCCGCCCGCGTCCTAACGGGCTCGCGGCCCCGCCTCCCCCGCCCGCGGCGCTGCGCTGCGCTGCGCTGCGCGGCAGGTGCGCCCCCGCGCCGGCCGCCGCCCACCTTGTCCCGCAGCTCCTCGATGGTCTTATAGTAGTGGCTGTACTCGCGGGCGGGCCCGGGGCCCTGCTTCTGGTACCAGTCTCGGATCTTGACCTCCAGGTCGCCGTTGGCCGCCTCCAGGGCGCGCACCTTCTCCAGGTAGGAGGCCAGGCGGTCGTTGAGGTTCTGCATGGTCACCTTCTCGTTGCCCATCAGGAGCCCGTCGGACGCGGCCAGGGCCCCGGCATAGCCGCTGCCGTAGCCCCCATAGCCCCCAGAGGAGGAGGAGGACACGAACCGCGCGGAGGACACCGACACGCCGCGGCCGCCCGAGCCCCCGTGGATGCTGGGCGCGCGGTAGACGCCGAAGCGCATGGAGCCGCCGCCCAGGCCGCCGAAGGACGAGGCGGCGGACGACTGGCGATAGCTGTAGGAAGTCATAGCGAAAGGGGCCCGCGACCCTGGGCGGAGGAGCCGGCGGAGCTGTGGTCCGCGGGAGGAGTGGCCGGGCTCTCACCTGGAGCGCTTTATGCCCGAGGGGGCGGGGGAAGGGGGAGAGGTCGGGGCGGATATCCGAGCCCCGAGGAATCTGCAGGCTCCCGAGTGCAAACACGGGCACTCTCCCCATTGGTCAGGCCCCGTGGCTCTGCCTCCGACTCCCTCCCCCAGGGGCCCGAGGCTCCTGCGCTGAGGGGAGCTGCCCCACCCGGCCCCCACCCAGCCGACTCCGGAGCCCTGACCACAGGCCCCGATCACACGCCCTCTGGTTCCCATCTTCACCCCCATTACACGCATACTTAGACACCCTCTCCCAGTTTGCCTTCTGACCCTCCCTCATAAGATCACCCTGAGTTTGACACCCCCCAGGAATTAGGGTCCCTCTGAGAGTATACACTCCACCCCTCTCCCAGGGACCCCTCTCTCAGAGTTCCCCTCTAGAATCCTGTACTGAGCCCCTGCTTGTGATCATCATTTGTGATCATAATTAACCCTCAAATTACATTTACCAGGTTCCTACACCCCATTCGGAACTAAGGCTTTCAAAGCCCACCCCTTGGGGATCACCCACACCTTGACTCCCCCTCAGCCCCCCAGATGAGAGTGCTCCGAGGGGCCCCCTTGCATGCCTCCGGAGACAAAGCTGCCCCACCCTGCTGTGTCCCTACAAAGCCACCAGGTTACAATAGGTTCCTGGAAACAGCTGCTGGGAGCAGTTCTGCAGCTGGACTGTAAAGGGCACATTCACACCTGGGAGGTGATCCCTCACTCCCGGACTCTTACCAGTCTACCCCACCCCCCACCAGGACAACCTCCTACCCTCCAGACCCAAAAGCATGCATTCATTCAGTGATCCATGATGGGGAATTTGAGCCTGAGGGAGGCAAGTAACTTGCCCATGAGACATTTAGCAACTGTCACCCAGAGAAAAAAAATAGGATGGAATCCCTCTCTCCTTGTGAGCATCTGAAGGAGGGTGTCGGAGGCTGAGTCCTTGTACCTAACAACCGCATCCTAGTGGGTGGGTGGATGGATGGATGGATGGATGGATGGATGGGAGGGCTCTGCAAAGATGCCCCCAAAGTGAAGTTTTGATACTAGAGGAAGGATCTGAGCCCCTCCTCTCCACTCACAGCCCTAGCCCTGCTCTACATCCCGCTCAATTCCACCCACCTTTTTTACACTATGGAGGGCCAGGCCCCCTGCCAGACACTGCAGGTCACTGCCAACACCTCAGTCCATTTACTGTCCCCAGGGACCTCATCCCTCCACCGAATTGTCCCCATGATTCCTTCTGTCCTTACGTCTAGGCAGTCACCCAGTCTCAGGACAGAGGCCCTATGACTTTTTGACTGGGTGTTAGGGAGATGGACCAGTCACTCCCTATCTCCAGGCCTCAGTTTCCCCCATGAAATATCAGCCCTCCTCTCTGCATATTATCATCTGGGTCACCAGTGGCTAAAAGAAAACTTGTCCCCAGACTCTGAAAGCAGTCCCTAATAAACTATCTTCTATATACCAACTTATCCAGGAACAGGGACTGGAAACCCCACACCCATTTCTACCTCCCACACCCATGAGCAGCCCCAAGCCACTAGGAAGACCAGCCTCAGGCTGTTTAAACTAGTAAACCAAGCCTGCAAGCCGGTAAATCCCCAGTGGGGAAAAGGGAAACCATCATGAAAGCAGGGTGTGGCTGGACCTTCACAAAGGTTGTAGCCTGTAGCCACCAGGGCTGGTCTGACATGAGTCACTCTCTTTATTTGGCCCTGAGGAGGAGGCCAGCTCCTTGTGGGGGAAGAGGAGATGGGCCAGATCGTTGCTATGTACACTAAGCCCCAGCTGGAATGTCTGTTTTTCTAGCCTGATAAGAGGGTCTGGAAAGGAACTTTGTATATTAAGAAACAGAATAGAACCAGCAGTTCTCCCCCAAAGATAAAAGGATTATGAGCTCCCTAAACTTCAGGGGAGCTTGGAGTCTCAGCCCCCTACCCAAAGACCATAATCATTAGAACAATTGACCTTAGTATAGTACCTTTTTAAAAAATATATTATCTGCCCGGCCAGGCGTGGCTCATCGGTTGAGCATCGACCTAGGATCTAGGAGATTGGGGTTCGATTCCCGGTCAGGGCACATGCCTGGGTTGCGGGCTAGGCAGCCGATCAATGACTCTCTCATCACTGATGTTTCTCTCTCTCTCTCCCCCTTTCTTTCCTCTCTTTGAAATCAATAAAGATATGTTTAAAAAATAAATAAAAATAATATATATATATCTCTTTATTGATTTCAGAGAGAGGAAGGGAGAGGAAGAGAGAAACATCAGTGATGAGAGAGTCATTGATCGGCTGCCTCCTGCACCACCCCCCCCCCCCCACTGGAGATCGAGCCGGCAACCCGGACATGTGCCTTGACCTGGAATCGAACCCCAGTCTCCTGGATCCTAGGTCGATGCTCAACCGCTGAGCCACGCCCAACCAAGCAGTATAGTACGTTTTACAAAGCTTTTTCAAATCTCATTGGATCCTCACAGCAGCCCAGTGGGAAGGGTATACTTATCCCCATTTTACAGATAAGGAAACAGAGGCTCTAAGGGGGGCAGTGACTTGCCAGAGGCCTACAGCCAGGAGTGTCAGATTCTGGCTTCCAGTCTTTTGACCCTCAGCCCCCTGGCCTGGGTTCCTGAGTGTGACAGAGGCTCTGCTCTCCCTTCCAAGGGAGTCCCAAGCTTTTCCTGCATCTAAGAAGCTGAGGGTCTGGCAGGAGAGTGTAGAGACATATTAGTTTTGATGAAATGTAGTATATTGAATAGCCATATTAATTTTGTCTCTTTCCTAAAACCCTGTTAAGCTCACAGCTAAGGAATATTTAAAGGGAATTTTAAAAAGAGACAACAGCCCTGGCCAGTATGACTCAGTTGATTGAGTGTCATCCGTGAACCCAAAGATCGAAGGTTCAATTCCCCATCAGGGCACATGCCCATGTTGCAGGTTCAGTCTCCATCCAAGTATGTACAGGAGGCAACTGATCAATGTTTTTCCCTCACATTGATGTTCTCTCTCTCCCTCTCCCCTCCTCTCTCTCTAAAATCAATAAAAACATTTGGGGGAGGCACAACAGAAGATATGTACAAAATAAACCTTAAAGCTCAAAAATATAAGTAACAGGAGAAGAGAAGAAGCTGAGACCTAGGGCTTGGGAGTTTAGGAAGCAGCAGAGGAGGGGAGGGCAGGAAGCCCACCAGAAACAAGCACATTGTCCACACAGACTCCAGAAGTTCAGGAATTGGGGCACCAGGGATCTGATAAGGAGAACTGGACGATGGGACTGTGAACAGGGCTGGTTGGAAGTTTCCATAAACAACACCAGGCTCACTCCCAGACCCTGGACCCAACCCAGGCAGCCAGGAAAAGCTGGGAGATTCCTTCTTCCCCATTAGACTGGCAAAATTACAAAGTCTGATCATATCAAGTGTTGGGAAAGCTGGGCAAATTAACTCCTTCAAACACATTGATGGGAAGTGGGTTGTGGCAGCCACTTGGCAGAGCAATTGGTCAGTTTCTTCAATAAAACAATTCACACACCCTACAAGCCCCAGTTCCACTCTTTCATATTTACTCCCGAAGAACCCCTTGCCTACGTATTCAAGGAGGTATAGAAAAGAAAGCTCTCAGAAGCATTGTTTGTAATAGTAGAAAAGCAGAAGCAACCACTGGTTGAGGGACAGTTGAGTAAACTGTGTAACATCCACATTATGCAAGAAGAAAATAAATAGGATAAGTAATGTCAATATATAGTGAGTGACATGAAAACCCCAGAGAACCAGTTGCTGGGTAAAATGAAAGCAGCAGGAGAGCAGTGCATATAATAAGATAAATGAACACTAACATACACTTAAAAAGATGACTTCTTTCTACAGGTACCCATGAATATGCGCAGAAACACAAAGAAGGAAGGAAACACCAGACTCGCAGCGGGGGTTTCCTTGGAGAGAAGCTGGGCCAAGGACAGTAGTCAAGGGGAACCCAAGCTCATCTCTGCTGTTCTAATTTTTACAACAAGAATGTATTTATGTGTTACTTGTTGACTAAAAAATAAGTACTTTCTTAAGAAACACAAAATAGTCACAAGGATATAAAGTACAGCACAGGGATTATAGTCAATAATATTGTAATAACTGTGTACGGTGTCAGATGGGTACTAGACTTACCGAGCTGATCACTTCATAAGGTATATACATGTCTAATCACTATGCCATAGGCCTGAAACTAATTTAACATTGTAATGTAAACTGTAATTGAAAAAAATTTTAATCCTCACTCAAGGATATGTTTTTATTGATTTTAGAGAGAGGAAGGGGGGGAAAGAGAGGGAGAGAGAGAAACATGGATGGGTTGCTGCCCCCACATGCCCCAACTGGGGATCAGATCCAAAACCTAGGAATGTGTCTTGACCAGGAATTAAACCCGCAAACTTTTGGTGTATGGAGTGATGCTTCAATCAACTGAGCCACCGGGCCGGGGGTGAAAATTTTGTTTTTATTTTTTAAAAATGCTATACGATGGACATTTAGAACTGGCTCTCTTTACTATAGTAAACACCTCTTCCCCTCCCTGCACACATCTGTCAGCATAGAGGGCTAGATATTAATAAAGAAAGGAAGCAAAGGGAATCGGGTATGAAAAAGCCTAGCCTACTGGGAAGCTCCAGCTTTACACACTCCCCAGGGGATCGCAGCATTGCCCTGCAGAGTATTAACACCCCTCCCTCCCCCATAGGCTTTTCCATCTTCCTAGTCCCCTCACCCAGACTATGGGGGGGGGGGGAGAGCAACGTGCAAGATGGTGACCCTAGAGGTCTGTCAGTCTAGCCTGGGAAAAGGATTGGATTGATTAAGGGACACAACCTGCCCTCCCCACCCCACACCCCACCCCCACCCCCCGGGAAGACCTAGGAAGTAGATTGGTGAGGGGCTGGACCCATCAGAACCCTGGGAAAGCTTGGGAAGTTGATTGGTTAGTTTAAAGAAATACCTAGTCCATCCCAAACCCGAGATAATATAATCCAAGCTGCCGCGTCCTCTCCCAACCATGTCGTCTGACAAAATCTGGACGTGGAGAGGAAGCTTCAAGGAAGGCGTCTTCTGAGTAGAGGACGTGGCATGTGGGTGGGAGTAATTGGCTTAATGGGAATATCTCTTCTCCTCCTCGGAAGGGGATTTTGGGCCATAAATCAATAACTAACCTGGGAATGGTAAACAGTGTTCTCACTTCTGAAGAAATCCCGATTTCCCCAAGTCCAGTCACTATCACATGTGCCGGATGCTTTAACAAATTGTTATTAGAAGTAGCTAGGAAAACTCCCCCTGGCACCCCCAAAAAGGAATTTATGGAGGAACTAGAGAAAGCTGAGCTCACGCAGCCGCCTATATTCAAGTGCCTCCGCCTATGATTGCAAGATTAGTCGAGGACAGGAAAAAGGCCATCGCCCCTTGCCTACTGCACAAGGACCACCCTGGGTAGCACATAGAATAAACGGCAGATTGTGGCATCCCCCTAAAAGGGGCTAACAGTATGGAAAGGCTACCAGACCCCCCTCAGCCTTATACAGGTGCTTACAATGAGAACGGTATCAGAATAGTTAATGTAAATGGAAGGCATGTTCAGTATGAGAACTTGCCCTTCATGAAACGCTTGGCAAGGCAGTGGCCACGCCGGTGCTTGCTCCCAAAGAAACAAAAGCAAAGCATTCTTAAGCAGTTAATCCATAGCTATGGCAAAAGGCTCTCTTTTCTTAGAAGAAAATGGCAAGAAGAATATAATAGCTTAAGAATAGGTCCATAGTTAAAATATAACCAGAAGAAGTAGTAACCACAGGCAAATATTATATAAAATTTCTGTCTCACAAACTAATATATTACTGCTACAAACAAAGCCACATCTATCACTCTATAGGTCACTGATTTTTTCCTTTCTCCTCTATTCTAAAAAATAAAAGTCAAAATTGTTCCGTTCTGATGAAATCAAAACTTGTATTGTTTAACCTGTGAATAATATTTCTTGCTTGCTAACCGAAAAAAAATGTAATCGTAGCCAAAAAAGATAGTATAAAAGATTTTGTTGATTCTCAATAAAGTGGAACAGTGTCACACCACCTCCGAGCCGTGTAGTCTGCCGTCTCCCAGCGCCAACGCCTTGCCCACCTTCAGCCCCCTGACTCCCGCTGGACCGCGGCACCAAGCTAACAGAGGGCTCTGGCTCTCTCGCTGGGTAACACGCAATGTCATTGTCCATTGGCACATTCTCGCTCCATAGCAACCACGTGGCCCTAGCAGCAAGGTGGCCACCGTGGGCCTTCAAGCGGGCTCCAAGCCGAGCCTGGGTACCAAATACAGCAGTGCCAGCCTGGCAGAGCACAGCCAGGAACTGGGCTAAGCTTTGATATGGACTAAACTATAGCATGGCGCAGAATCTCTGGACAGTGGTCCTATCTCTGGCCCTGATGAAGACAAAGCTGGTCTTTTTCCACACGGGACGGATGAAGATGAGACATTGGGCACCTGGGGCCAGCCTTCTATTTCCACCCAAATAAATCTTCCCATGCCACAATCTCCCATACGTGGGTCCCTGGAAGGCTTTCCTTGTGATTCCGTGGAAGGACCCCACTTCCACCAGTGAGACATCGACACCTTTGTCCCCACTCATACCTATGACACTAGTCTTGAGTTAGGAGGAGTAGCAGATGTGGAGAGAAGAGAGCCCCCCAGAAGGTTTCTAGGTCCCTGCCCCCACTGCTCCTTTGCACTGGTTTCCCCTTCATAAAGCAAGGCGGTGAAGAGGGAGGAGAAGGCGGCAGAGCCTTTCAAGAGGGACTTGGGAAGAGTCTGGGTGAAGGAGGATTCCTTTGACCCAGTGACAGACCTGGGGGGAAGCCCCTCTTTCCCTGTCTCCTTGAGGATCACAAGCTTTAGGAGCACGCGGAGTCAGCCTTGGGAGCACCCACACTATTCTCGGGCTGCCCCTGCACTGCGCGTGGGCCAGTGGGCAGGAGCAGGAGGGACCGAGTGCACCCCGGGAACCTGGAGCCAACAGCCACCACATCAGCACATGGGAGACGTTCCCTGAGGTCTTTCTAAAATAACTGGGGGCGTTTTAGGGGGACGGGAACGAGTAGCCACTATGTCGGCCACCATTCTAGAACTATTGAGCCAGTAGGCATTTAGGCCTCAAAGAAACTTTATATAATAGAGTATAGGTGCTGGGAATTGTGTCTTCACAGCAAGTGAGAGCTGTGGACAAAAAAGGGGCCACATATTAAACCTGACAAGCTCAAGGGAGGCCTGCATGGTGGCCTTACAAACTCAGAGACCAAAAGTAACCACACAGGATGGTCTGAAATTAAAACTTCCTAATTAAAAACGAGGGTAGTAACGTCCTAGGCTGTTATCTCCCTGAACAAAGGTCAATCTTAACTGAGCCTGTCTACTGTCTTTTTGCTTCTAGGATAACACATCTTTGGAATGTCTGGGTAATTTCCTTTTTTCCCCCAGATCCCCTCAGGGCACAACAGCACCAGAGCAGAGACCACAAATCTTCTCATCGCTATTGTTCTCCTGTTAATTGTTGACTGTTAATTCTCACATACAACGCACAAACTGTAAAACATCAATATAACAGACTAATTCGGGCCAAGGGGTGTCTGTTAAAGCCGAAAGTCCATTATATAAGAAAGTGGGTTTTCCGAATGTGTCTGTTAAAAAATTGACAGATTAGTTTGCCTGTTTTTACTTATGTAGACATGTTTGTATAATTAAAATTAACTATGTATAAAAAGTTTAATTTCACAGAAAAGTTTTCTATATATATTACAGTAATTTTAAATTTATAATGAATAGGTCTAGTAAATCAGTGTATTCACCTGTCACCTCGAGTAAACAAATGCACATGGCCGGGGTGTGGCTTAGAGCACATCTGTACATCTGCCATCGCCAGTCAGTAAAACTGCTGCAGAAAGTCACGCCACTTGACCACAGAACCAATTACCATTTCCAAGGGTGATGCAGTGCGATCACTGGTTAATCATTCACCGAACATTGTTTTAGTGGTGGCTCTTGGGTTTAAATATGTAGACTATAGTTGTAGATATGTAATATTTACTTATGTCGGTGAAATCACTACAGTGTTTTTTCCAACATATGGCTTATTTGCTAACATTTATTTAAAATAACAGTGAATTAGCCTGGCCGGGTGTGGCTCAGCAGTTGAGCATCAACCTAGGATCCAGGAGATCGGGGTTCAATTCCCCGTCAGGGCACATGCCCGGGTTGAGGGCTCGATCCCCAGTCAGGGGAGTGCAGGAGGCAGCTGACCAATGACTCTCTCATCATTGATGTTTCTATCACTCTCCCTCTCTCTGAAATCAATAAAGATATATATGTTTTTAAAAATAACGGTGAATTAATACCAAAAAACATAACCTGTTCATTTAATTATACGCAAATCTTGGTTAAAAGCATTTAAAGATTAACAGGGTGTTAATTTTCACATATCACATACAAACAGGAAATTTTGTCTGTTAAATCCTAAGTCCATTAAACCGAGGTTCCCAAAATCGAGGGTTTACTGTATGAGTCTATTTGTTTTACTTTTTATCTAATTCCAGAAATTCCCTACCCCCCAGCTTTGTTTTCCCACCCCCCACCTCCCTAATCTTTCACCAGTGAATTTCATGTAACGCCCTTTTATATTCTGATGTATAAAATAAGTCTTAAAACTGATACCGTTGTAGTTAACCTGGTTATTCATAACAGAAAAGGAACAAAGGGAAGGTCAAATATTATAGGCCTGTCATTTGGGCAGCTTCGCCCGGAAGCTACAGCTTCACACTCCCCAGGGAGCCACAGGTCTATTCCCTGAAGGTGCTGGGGGAAGGGACAGAAAGAGAGAATAGATGCATGCCCAGTAAAGTTGGGGTGTCCTTGAGAAGGTACTTGCCTGTCAGTCACACCTGGAAACAAGTCATTGGCCAGAATAGACATGGCCACTGCAAGGAGGCAAAATGTGGGATATTTAATCCCTTAAACAAAGGATTTTGCATTATTGGGACTCTTGTTGCAGGGGGCGGGCTCCCTTGGTTCCCCTGCATTCGCCCACATGGCCCACAGCCATGTGGACCCCACACGCAAAGGACTAATGGACTGCAACTAGCCTGATGCTGAACTGGACCCGGCTGCAACATGCAACAGAAATTCTGGACACTGGCCTTGCTTCTAGCTCTACTGAAACCTCAGCTACACATCTTCTATGACTAGACTAAGGGAAATGGGACTTTGGAAACCCAGGGATGAAATTCCACGCAAATAAAAATCACTCATCCTCCCGTGCGAGTCTCAGAAAATTATTTTTCTCAAGATATTGTAAGAATTCAGCGGGGAAAAAGATACCCCAATTTCTCCAATAACAAACCTTCCATTTTCCAGAGCATTCTCTCAATGCATTGAGGTTTTGCTTCCCAGCAATTGTTGTCAGTTTGGCTCAAATTCATAAAAATTTCTTACAGGTTTGGAAGCTTCTTATGTTGACAGAGCAAAAGGTGGGAGGACTCACTTCTGCCCAGGAGCATTGAGAGATGTTTCATAGAGGGCACGACCCTTGAGCAAGAGACTGAAAGACAAATAAGTGTTTTGGGGTGGGAAGGTGTGGAAGAGATCTGGGACCTGGAAGAGTGAGTGGAGTGGCTGATACCAGCTGGGGGGAACATCCAGTGGCCCAGTTTGGAGGGATGTGGGGAGGAGGGACTAAGGAAGAGGCGGAGGCGGGTGAGGGGCAGTATCTCACCCAAGGAGTTGTTAGACTTTATGCAGAAGACAATGGAAAGTCACGTCAATCAGGGATGCGATGTGGTCAAGTTTATATTTTAGAAATTGCCAGCGGTTCCATGTGGTGAGTGGGCTGGTGGGCAGGAGGGAGGCATGGCCAGGGCTAGGGAGACCAGTTAAAGGTCTGCTGAAATAGTCCATGTTAGAGAGAGGGGGCCTGAACTTCTCCTAGTAATGCGGATGGAGAGTTAAGGACAGAGATGAGAAATACTGGCCACACTGGCCACGCTATGGGCAGCTCAAGGCCTCACTCATACCAGGTGGGTGATGTCATGAGGACTCAAGGTCAGCATCCCAGGTCTGTGGCAGCTCATCTCTGTCACATCCCACACGTGGAAACCCAGGAAAGATGAGGCAGGCCGGGCTGGGTCAGGATGGCCTGTGGCTTTCCTCTTGGAGTCCCCATAGGAGGAAAAACCAGCCTGACTGGAACCTGGGCCAGTCATGGGTGAGGGGAGAAAGCGCTGAGTCCTAGGGAATGGCCCCTTGTCCAACCCAGTGGGGGAAGGAAGAGGGTCAGCTTCCCTCCAAGTGTCACATTCCACACCCTGGGAAGATGAGGACTGCCACCCCCACCTCCCTCCACCACCCCCCCACCCCCCACCCCCCCACCCCCCCCACCCCACCCCCCACCCCCCACCCCCCACCCCCCCACCCCCCCCCACCCCCCACCCACCCCCCCCCCACCCCCCCCCCCCCCCCCCCCCCCCCCCCCGGGACTGAGTGTTTACTAGATCAGGCTCCTCTCCACACTGGGAGGGGCTTTGGCTGGCCACTTGGTGGGGGAGGGGAGGACTCTCTGCCCCTGCCCCAACCCTGGGCTATTTGGGCCTCATTTGGAGCTCTGTGCCAAACCTCTGCTCATGCCACCTGGGCATGGGGAGGGCCAGGCGCAGGACAGAGAGAAAGAAAAACGTCCTGGTGCCTGCCCTGATTTCCTGGTTCTCTGCTCGCTTTTTAGCAACTTCCCTCCCACCAGGATCTTCGAGGGCAACAGCCTCTCTCAGGGACAAAGGCTCTAGGACTTGGCACTTTTTCCGTTTCAAAACTCATCTCTCTGATCCTGTGAATCCCCAGTGAACTCTACAGAGCCCTTACTGACCTCACTCTAGCAAGGCTCCTGTCCGGGACCTGACATTGTCTTTCTTGAAATCAGGTGTAGTTCTTGGACCCCAGCAGTTTCACTGAACACCTACTGTGCACCAAAGGCTGACACATGGCCATGAGGGTGACATCCCTCAGGCCTGGAGCATCCTCCTTTCTCACCTGCCTCCTCCCTCTACCTGGATGCCAGCGACTCCTGTTTTTCGGTCTCAGCTTGGGAGCCTCCTCCTCTGGGGCGTCCACTCAGGCTGGGTCCATCCCACCCCCACAGACACAGCCCTCTGGGCCACTCCATCACATACAACAGCTCTGTCTCCCCAACTAGACTTGCATCTTCATTGCTGCATCTAACCCCAGGGCCGATTCAGAGCTAGAAAATGTTTAATGATCATTTGTTGGAAAAGAGGAAGAAACGGGAAAAGCCCTTTTTACCATTCAGCCAATAATGATGAACGGCCCTCTATTCGCCAGGCACCTTCTGTCATCAAACAGAAAGCGTTCATCCACCCAGCCCTAACAACGCCAAACACTAAACACCGAGAATTATAGCAGAGAAATATTGGCAGTTTTGTTGATTTTGTTGTTGTTGTTAATCCTTACCCTAGGATATTTATTTTTCCCATTGAATTTTAGAAAGGGGGGGAGAAACACTGATGTGAGAGAGACACATATATTGGTTGCCTCCCTGATGCACCTGTAAACCTGCAACCCAGGTACGAGCCCTTAATCGGGAATCAAACCCGTGACCCTTTGGCAAAGAAAGAACCTCAAGACATTTTGGGGAACATTGAACCTGGGTAACTTACCCAAATCTATAGGTATTGCCCGCAAAGGCTGGTGGCAACTATGTGGTTTGGCTTTTCAGTCTTGAGAGGCTAAAGTTCAATCTAGAGATCTGTATGAAATTCCAGAAAAGCAGATTTAAAAAGAGCTTATATGATCAATTGTTATTCTTGTGTTTATGCAAATAATGGAGCCAAATTTATTGAAACTAGACTTATGCAATAAATTAGTCTTAATTTGTCTATCTTTGATCAAATTTATCTATCTTTGATAAAAATGAGGATTATTTTAGGGAGAGAAATTGTGTTTCAATGGAAACTATAACTCACAGTTGTGGATATGAGATTCTAGTTCAGTCAGTTGTCATTAAAATTTTATTTTCACCTGTAAACTGGATCCTGAATTTTTCTAGTTTTCTTAAATATTTAGCTACAACCCTTTGAATTAATGTGTGTGTTCTTCTCCCATTTGGTCTGTTTTTGTCTGAGAAGACATGACGTACACTTCAGGGAAATCACCACAACAGCTCATGCTGAAACAATCTCAGTTGCTAATTCTGTGAAGGCACACAGAGCATTTACCTGAGAACCTGATGATATCATTAGAGACATTCAACCTGCTGCCCAGGAGAATCTACCAAGTTGTCACTGCCTGCCTTCATTCCAGAAAAAGCAGCTTTGAGCCAGATATTTAGAAATCTTCTCTACTGACAGTCTGACAGATGCAGAAACTGGTTTTTAGATTATCAATCTTTGGGGTTTTTTTCTTTTGTTTTTATAGACACACTCTTATTAAATACTTCATTACTTGCTTACACACAATATAGGCCTCACTTTGGGAGCCCATCTGCATCACTGCCTCCTGAAATAAGACGCAAAAACCTAACTGAACTAACTTATTCTCAGGACTGAATTATTGGATCAGTGAAATACAGAGCAACCTACCAATTTAGCTGCTGGTGTGTGAAACTTATTTAAAGTTTCAAAGGCGGAACTGAGGAGAACAAAAGTTTTGGCACCCTGAAGCAGCATTTTGGGGATATTGGTTTTAAGCTGTTTATTAAGAAACAAAAAACTTAGAAAGAACCTTAACCCTCCCCTCTTTCCTGCCCAAAATATTCAGACAGAGGTGGGAGGAAAAGTATTAATTTTGTTTAGCCACCCACAGTAGCCCAGGGGTCATTCCACCTTCGGGCTCAGGAGCTGAAACATAATTTAGGACAAGCTGTTATCATTAGCCTGCCAGAGATCCCGCTCATGTGATCATTGGGCAGGCCCCACCTAGTGTCTTCTGCTGCCTTCAGGGTTGTTGATGAGAGAGAGGGGTGATTTTTAGAACTATGATTTTAAAGCTGAACTTAATCAAAGTCAGAAGGACCCTCAGTTTCAATTCTAGACTTTGAGCTTCTAGAACAAAATAGTCAAAAAGCCCCTGCCCTCCTGAACTTTCATTCTGGGTCGGGGAGACATGATGCAATTCTGGTAGCATAAGTAGCTAGATAGTAATTAATAACAGGCAAAAAGGACATCAGACATCAAGCCTAATAAACTCGGGCACTGCCCGGCCGGGCATGGCTCAGCGGTTGAGCGTCGACCTGGGATCCAGGCGATCGCGGTTCGATTCCCTGTCAGGGCACATGCCTGGTTGCGGAAGTCATCATTGATGACTCTCTCATCATTGATGTTTCTATCTCTCTCTCTCCCTCTCCTTTCCTCTCTCTGAAATCAATAAAGATATATTTAAAAATAAATAAATAAATAAATAAATAAATAAACAAACAAACAAACTAGGGCGCTGAATCAGACAATAAGCCTGCTTCATTAGGAAGCTACAGCTTCACACGCTCCCCAGGGAACCTAATGCGTGAAGGGGGGGCAGAAAGGATTGTTACCAGACATTAGCCAGGATTACCGAGGGAAAGATAAAACCGCAGGAAAAAGGCCCCTGCTAGGCACATCCCCAGTAGAGGCCAAGATGGCACAGGTGGAGGTCCCTCCACTTTGAGGTCTGTGCAATAAGGACTCAGATGGTGACAATAGGGGCGGGGCCCAGCCTGGGAAAAAGACCTACAGTATTGGCTAAGGGACACAGAACCCTGGAAGATCTAGGAGATGGGTTAAGAGAGGACCCACCAGAAGCCCAAGAAAGATTGGGAAATTGATTGGTTAGTTTGAAAGGGTGCCTGGTCCTTCCCAAGCCCGAGATAATATTATCCAAGCTTAACAAAGCCCTCTCTCACTCGGTGAGACTAGCTTACCCGTGTGTTTGTGTGTTGTCTCCATAGCAGCCATGCAGGCCTGGCAGCCGCCTGGGGCCACACAGCGCCCACCAGGACACAGCAGGAACAGGCTACACTAGACGGATGGCGACCGTCGTGGACTAAACCAAAGGCACAGAATTTCTGGACATTGGCCCTATATCTGGGCTTGATGAAGACAAGGCTGGACTCTTTCCACAGCAGGATGGACAGAGATGAAACCTAAGGACAGCCTTCTATTTCTCTCCCAATAAATCTTACCACCACACTTCAACGTCCCATGTGTGGGTCTCCGGAAATGCTGTTCTCGCCACTCTGAAAGAACCCCATTTCCACCGGCAACAATTCTAGGAATGAGGGGTGCATGGGGAGGAGCAAAGCAGGGAAGGGGTGAAGGGCAATCATCAGGGAGAGGCCTATGAAAGAGGCCCTGAGCAGAAGGCGCATGGACAGAGACCTGAATGAGTCAAGGAGCTTTCAGATTCTGGGGGACCCAGACAGAGGACACAGCGGAGGCAAACTCCCCGAAGAACACCCAGAAGCTCTTGGTTGAGAGGGGTTCCCCAGGGGAGGAGGCCCAGTTGTGGCCCCATCAGTATGAGGGTCTGCAGTCTTATTAGGAAGCTGGGCTGTGAGATGAGGAACACTGGGAGCCCTCTGGAGAACAGCCTGGGGGCCAAGGGTGGGAGCTGGAAATCGGACAGGAGGCTCATAGAAAGTCCAGGCAAGACACATGAGAGGAATTCGTGAAAAGTTGCCTGATGTGGGCGTTTATTCTGAAGGCAGAGCCCACAGTTTAAGCTGATGGAATCGCACAGAGCATGAGGGAGGGAGAGGAACTCAAGATGACTCCTAGCTTGAGGCCTGAGCCTGGCATTTGCTGCAGTCAGGGGACTGTCTGGGACACGTTTGGCTTATCTGATCCCGCACCAGAAGGACAGTGTTCGCCCCCAAGGTCTCCCTGGATCTACTTTGGAAGAAGTCTTGGCAAAATTAGGTTCTCATTGGGTTCTACTCACCAAGCCCTCACTGTGCCCTCATCTGCCAGGGCCAATGCCCTCTGAGGGAAGGGAAAAGACAAAGGCTGTGTCATCCCCGGCCTTGCCCTCACAGAGCCCACAGCCAGGACTTGCACTTTCTGAATTTCCAACCAAGCAACAATGAATGTGTATCACCTCTGTGCCTGGGGGGGGGGGGGGGGAGTGTTTATATTTTTTCATTTCCGACTTGTCCCAAATTCCACTGGCTTCCAGCTGGCAAGAGAAGCCCAGCAGACCTGGGGGAAGGGAATCAGCCAAGTTTCTGGAAAAACTGCTTCTTCCCCAGAGAGAAAAGCAGCCAGAGAGGTGGGAGTGGGGAGGGGACATTCTTGAGAACAGATGAAATTCATTACCACTTTGGTGACAGAATACTGAGCCCTGGCTGCCTCTGGTCCCTCCTGACTTCAGCTGGCTACAAGATAAACATTCATTAGGCAGAAACTGCAAAGAATCCCATAACTAGGTGGGCTGCCAGAAGCTGGGAACACCAGGAAAGCCCAGGTCTGGTCTGATGGGGGAGAAGCCCTTTGCCCAGAGAAGGTGCCCCTGAGACCCCACCCTCTGCCAGGGGCCTGGTATGCAAGAGGCATTTTGATCAGTGGACAGTGGATTGGGAGGGAATACACCCCCCACCCCACCCCCACACACAGAGCACTAAGGGAGGACAACACCTCACCGGGGACCTCACTGACATTCCAGGCA
This sequence comes from Miniopterus schreibersii, assembly GCF_964146895.1. Taxonomy (NCBI): domain Eukaryota; kingdom Metazoa; phylum Chordata; class Mammalia; order Chiroptera; family Miniopteridae; genus Miniopterus; species Miniopterus schreibersii. The sequence goes on from NC_138116.1 coordinate 22,412,526, forward strand.
GGACCTATAGAATGCCAGCCCCAGCCTCCCCCTGAGACCCAGCCCCCCTCCAGTGGAATGTGCTGGGGTTGGGGTTCTTCCTCCATAGGCCTTGGCTGGGATTAGGGCTGGGGCCTGCGAAACTAGAACATCCACCAAAGACATCAGTCCTTGCTCAGTAAACACACAGCTAGGGCCTCACACACAGAAACCAAACAAACACCTTCAGACAGAGAGATCTGTGTCTGGGGTAGAGCCCAGGTGGGGGGAGGGGAGGTTTCAGGAAGCCAAAACTTCCCACTCCTGCCAGGCCTATTTTACCTGTTCTTATGCTCATCTTGACCACTGAGTAACGTGTTAAGCATCTACTGTAAGCCTGCAAGATGAGCTGGACGAAACTCCTACACCCCAAACCTTCTAGCCCAGAGAGTTTCAAGCGTGGCCTGCACAGCCCTCAGCAGAGAGGTGCGTGCTCAGCAGACCTGCTGCTGAGCCCCCACACTCACAAACACATTCACACACACTCACACCCCCACACACTCACACCCCCACACACTCACACACCCACACACTCACACACCCACACACTCACACCTATATACTCAAACCCACCCACATACACACAACCCTCACTCATTCCACTCACACATACACACATGCTCACATACTCTCCACACTCATAGTCACACACTCACACATACACAGACTCAAACTCACTCACATGCTCACATACACACACACACACACACACACACACACTCCTTCAACCAAAGCAGCTCTGCTCTCTGGTTTTATATCCCCAGCTTTCTGCAAGATTTTACTGAAGCGGAAAGTTCTCCCTTTTAAAACTCAATAATTGATGCCTTAGCTCAGCTCTGTCAGTTTGTAGATCTGAACACTGAGATAGTAGGGACTCAGCCTGCCTGAGATCACGCAGCCTGGTTCCTTTTGAACTGAGACCAGCAAGCAGGCGCCACGGACCCAGGCAGTCTGCCCCCAGGGGAAGCTCTGAGCTCAGGGAAGAGAAAGAGGTAAACAATGCAGGCGCCTGGCAGGAGCAGGTGTCAGGCTAGGGTCAGAAGAGGGACCCAACCAAGGGCTGCTGGAGCTCAGGGAAGGAGACCACTCTGAGAGAGGCCTTGGGTGAGCAGGGAGGGCCTCCTGGAGGAGGGGGGCCTTAAACAGAGCCCAGGAGAAGCAGCAATAGGGGAGTGAGGACAAGCAGGTGGCAGATGGGTGGAAAGTTCCAGTAACAAAGGATCCTGACCCTGTTCAAGTGTGCAGCATACGCTAACTTGTTTAAATCCTCAAGCTCCCCTGTGCTGTAGATACTGTTGCAGATAGTAATCTCCCCATTTTACTGACTAGGAAGCTGAGCACAATTTATTTAAGCCTGAAGTTCAACAAGTGGCAGAGCTGGGATTTACACCGAGAGGCCTGGCCCCGTGCCTCAGGTCTAACCCCTGTGCCAGCGGAGAACCTGGGCAGTAGAGGCCGCAGAGCTGACTGGACTCAGACAAGGAAGGGCCTCTGCAGGTCAGGTCACTGGATTTGAATTTTTCTGAGTCAGAAGTTGACACATGCAAAGTGTCGTATGAGTCAGCAGGGTGCCCTGAAGCTGGGAACACAGGGCTGGGCGTCCCAGGCCCCCTTCATTCCTTCCCTGGGCCGCCCTCATAATCCTAGCCTTATCGCTTCAAGACCAAACAACTGTGGCGCCTCCCCTGGAGCTGGCCCCCAGGGCCCCTGCCGGCTTTGATCAGTCACTGCTCACAAGCCTTCAGCGGCAGTGACTCACAGTGTGGTCCTTAGACCCTCTGGGACAGTATCACCTGGGAAGTTTGTTTAAAACACTGATTCCTGGGTTCCACCCCAGGGTGGCTGAATCAAATCTCTGGGGGCGAGCCAACATATTTATAAGTCTGTGTTATCCCTGAGCTCCCCAGGTGATTCTGGGGCTCCCCAAAGGTTGAGAACCACTAGCCCAAGATGGATATCCATTAAACTCCTGTGTGAAACCATGAAGCTGTGGGAGAGACACAAAGATAAATCAGCCATGGGAAGCCTAGCCATAGGCAGCTTACCGGCAAGCAGGGAAAGGCTATGCTGGTGTTGCCAAAACTTGGGGTATGAAGTAAGAGACCAGTTCCAGGCCCAGTTTTGCTGCTTTCTGTCTGAGTGACCCTGGGCTCAGGCGATCAAAGTCTCACTCTGCCCAGCTGCCAAATTCTCAAAAACTCTAAGGGTCTGCGATTTATTCTTTTTGCAAGCTAACAAGTTAGCCTGCCACATCTAACCTGGCAAAAGACCTGAGATTCCTAGGTCAGAGACAAAGGACCTCATTACTTATAGCACAGCAAGCAGCTGGACCTTCATGTTTGCATTGATTCCTCTTGCCCTGCTCCCCACATGCTATGAGGACAATGCAAAGCTCGACCCAGCTGGGTGCTACATTATGCAATGAGTTTTGCATCACAGGTGAGCAACCCCAAGCTTTGGAAAGCCAAATCTCTTATAATTGGTTTGTAAGCAAACCTGTCTGATCTTTGTTCCAGGAGGAAACATCATTGTTATTATACAAAACAGTAGAAAAAAAAACAAAAAAAACCCTGCCTCTGCTCCAGAGGGAGATGCTATCTCTATCTTCCAAGATAATCCACTACTAAAACATCCTTGAAAAGACAGACCAGAACAAAAGCTGTCAGTGTCTCTGGTTGCCAGATGGGCAGAAATGCATGAGATTGATGGAGGATTATCTCCCAACACAAATGAGAATATCAATACATGTCTTAAAAGCTTTAAATGAGATGGAGTTTTAAAGCTTTAAATCAGGTCACATGAATGAAAATTATCAAGAATAAGAGGGATAATTACAGAGGAGATAAATAGGCAAAAGAAAAGTGATAAGCAGGAAGCCTTTAATGATAGAACGTAGGGGAAAATATTGGCCACTTATATAATGGGCCAAAGGCTAATATCCTTAAGCATAAAAAGAGTCCCTACAAATAACTAAGAGACCAAAAACCCAGGAGGAAACAAAGAGCAAGAATATGAGCAAACGGCCCTGGCCAGCGTGGTTCAGTGGTTAGAGCGTCAGCCCCCACACTGGAGGGTCCTGGGTTCTATTTCTGGTCAAGGGCACATACCTGTGTTGCAGGTTCCATCCCTGGCCCGGTCGAGGCACCTGCAGGAGGCAACCAGTTGATGTGTTTCTCTCACATCGATGTTTCTCTCTCTCTCTTCCCTCTCTCTCTCTCCCCCTTCCTCCTCCCTTCCACTCTCTCTAAAGAATCAATGGAAAAAATACCCTCAGGTGAAGATTAACAACAAAAAAGAATATGAGCAGACAGTTCCCAGAAAAGATATGCAAATTGCATTTAGATATAGGAAAATGTTCAGCCTCACTCACAGTAAGAGAAATGCAAATTTAGACTATCAAGAAATCTCTTTTTGTACATGTCAGATTGGTAAAGATAAAAAGGGTTGATAATTTATTATTTGTTAGGCATATGGGGAACTGGACTATCCACACATTCTTGGTAGCAGTAAAATCAGTACACATGCTATGAACAGTGATTTCCAACATCTATCAAAATTTTAAATATAATTTTTGACCCACCAACTTCTCCACAGGTATTTATCTTTCAAGTGTACTCTTGCACAGGTACAAAATGAGATGATGTACTAGCATGTTCATTGCAGCTTTATTTATAATGGCAAAATACTGAGACCACCTAAATATCCATTACATGACACCTCTAGACAACAGAATATAGTGCCACCATCTAAAAGAAAGAGGCAGTGCTACATGGAACTGATTAAAAAAATGTCAAGTCCTGGTCAAGTGACTCAGTTCACCAAAAGTTTGCAGGTCCAATCCCCAGTCAAGGCACATGAGGGAGGCAGCTGACGGATGTTTCTTTCTCATGTCAATGTTTCTCTCTCCCTTCCACTCTCTCTAAAAATCAGTGGAGCCCCTCCAGGTGTGGCTCAGCGGTTGAGCATCGGCCTAGGATCCAGGAGATCGGGGTTCGATTCCCGGTCAGGGCACATGCCCAGGTTGCAGGCTTGATCCCCAGTCGGGGACATGCAGGAGGCAGCCGATCAATGACTGTCTCATCATTGATGTTTCTATCTCTCTCTCTCCCTCTTCCTTCATCTCTCTGAAATCAATAAAGATATTTTAAAAAAAAACAAACAATGGAAACATATCCTTGGGTGAGAAATTTTTAAAAATTTTTTTCAAAATATTTTATTAAATGAAAAAGATTGCAAAGCCATATACATAAACAGCTACCCTTTGCACGTGTGCTCCAGGGAAGAACATAGACACACACTTATGTTTGCAAATGCATAGGATCTCTTTAGAAAGATACACAAAAAGTCATAGCATGGGATGCTTCTTGGGAGGGGACCTGGGAGGTTGGATTCAAAGGATGCAGAAAGGCTAACATTCTGTTATACTTTGTACTTTAAAATGTTTGTACTGTATTATGAGTCCATAGTCTTCCAAAAACTAAATATAACATACATTTGTTTAAAAATAAAATAAACTTGGGCATTCAGATCTGCCGAAAAATTTGGATGGGCTGAGACCCCCAAGCCTGGGCCCAGCAGAGACTCAAGTCAACAGCCCCTCTGGATCTTGGTGGCAGCAGGTGGCCTCCTTGTGCAGTTCCCAGCTTTGCCCACAGCCACACCCAGGAAGCATCATTCATTCCTCCCCAAGGCATGCGTTCTGAGCCAGGCCCAGAGCAGGTGCAGGATACAGAGATGAAAGAGACCCAGGCCCAGCCCCTGCCAGCTCCCTGAATAGTGGGCAAGGTAGATGTGAGGCAGAGGAAGATCCCTGCAAATAATACAAAACAGATGCTAAGTGTGCAGCGTAGTAGCGGCGCAGTTAAGATTTATGAGTGACCGTGTTTGAGGCAGTGACAAGGTTGGCCTGTGAAACCCGAGCCACACCTCAGTTTGAGAGCCACTCATCAGCTGGCCCAGTTATTTAACCTCCCGAGCTTCAGTTTCCTCCCCTATAAAATGAGGCCTGGTTTTAATTCACTGATCCACTATTTATTTTAAAGCTGAGTCACCCAAGGCCAGTTACTTAACCTCTCAGAGCCTCGAAGGTTAGTGGGGGATAAATGAAAATCGTATATAAAGAACACTGGCTGGCATAGGGCCACATGGCGGGGGCAGGACTAAGTGGAGAACATCACTGAGGGGACAATTTCAGGGTCAGACTGGCCAGGATCAGTGCCTGAATAAAGCAGTGGGATAAACACTGAGCAGTGATGCTGATCCGGCCCCCAGCAGGGCTCACTATACCTCAGAGGGCAGTGTTTGCCCCCTCAACTCAGAGGCCAGATGCATTTATTTGGAAATGGAGCAGGCACTGGGCTTTCAGCTTTTCCAGGCCTCTTCCCCCAAACCACGGCTTCCTGCAACCACACGCCAGGTGCTGGCAGGTGCTGCTCATGTCCTCTCACCCGTTCCTCTGCTCGGGCTGTCCCCTCCGCCTGCAGGGTCCTTTCCCTTGGCCTTCACATGTCTAAACCCTGCCCCATCTCCAGTGCCTCTGTGGCAGGCAGAGCATGGCCCTCCAGAGATATACATGCCCTAATCCCTGCAACCTGTGACTATGCACCTTACATGGCAGGAAAGGACTTTGCAGATGGAGAGAATGTCCTGGATTTTCTGAATGCATTGAATGTAACCACAAGGGTCCTTATGAGAGAGAGGCAGGACCATCAAAGGCAGAGAGAGGAGCCGTGACTATGGAAATGGAGGTTGGAGGGATACACTTTGAAGGAGGAAGGAGCCACAAGCCAAGGAATGCAGGCAGCCTCTAGAAGCTGGAAAAAGTGAGGAAACAGATTCTTCCCTAGGACTTCCAGAAGTAACACAGTTTGGCTGCCGCCTTGCTTTTAGCCCATGAGACCCATTTCAGATTTCCGTTGTAAGCCACTGAATGTGTGGTAACTTATTACAGCAACCTCTTATACCTCTTCTCCCTTAATTCCTCTATGATCCTTGGCACCCTTCCCACCCCAGCTCCTTCCCTCCTCCGAGCCAATCTGGTGCTTTCTCTGAATCTCTCCTGGGCTGTCCTCTCCCCACCTAGTGAGAGTTAGTAAGCTTTTCTCTCCTCTAGTAGATGATGACCATCTTGCTGGCAGGGTCTGCTATTCATTTGGGTGCCCCCCATGATCCTAAGAATCCTCCTGGGTCCTTCTGGATCCATTCCTGCCCCTCTCTGCCCTGCTCTCTGCCAGGAAAGCTGCTCTCTGGCTGCCTGGTGGATCAGCCAGTGGGAGTCAGCTGTGGGAGATGGATGGCAAGAGAGAGCCTGGGTAACTATTCCACCCACAGGCCAGCTGTGGTCGCTAGTCCTGTGGGGCAGCCCTCCCCAGCTCTCATCACACTGCTCCTTCCTCTCCTGTCCCTTCAGCCTCCCCTTACTCCTCCCCAGGTGCAGGCCCATCCTGCTTCTATCTACACCTCCAACACCCTTCTCTAAAATCTATTCACTTTGCCCTGAGAGCCCATCATATCCTGCGGGCACCCTGACCCATGCAAGTGTGGCTAAAGGCCGAGTGGATGGTCAGCTGCAATGGGCCCGGTACACGTGAGAACACTACCTCCGTCTGTCTGTCTTAGATGGTGACCTCACAGGGGCTGAGAGAGGCCCACAGAGTCTTCTCCTCCACCTCCAGCTATACATGTGGGGAAGAAAAGCCTTAACAAGGGGGAAGAACAGGAGAAGGCAGAGAGCAGGGGGCAGGAAGCAGCCTGATGGGTTCTCTGAACCGTACCCACCCACCCACCCACAGGCCCACACATTGAGAGGTCTCAGGCCACATTTCTCCTTTGGCTCCACCCCAGCTCCTGGGGTGGCTGGCCCAACACCAAGCCCTCCCCTCCTTCCACAGGGTTGCCTCCCTGCCTGTTATCTTGGTGCCTGGTGCCTCCAGGCCTGGCCACCCCCACACTCCTTCCCTCACTCCACAGTATCTGAGCTTGTGAGTGACTCACCCCACCTCCTTCGCACCCTGCCCTGCCCGTGACCCCACCAGACCCAGCCCCTCTCAGTTATATCTCTGCACTGGCTCTAACAGCCTGAGCAATGCCCGCCCCACACTGCACCCCACAGTCCAGTGCAGCTAACCCCACCCCAGGGAGGCACAGCAGGGCTTTGATGTTCCCACATTTACAACACTAGCTACTCTAGATGAGGTGTCAGGACAGAAACCCATCCTGTCCATTTCTTACAACCACCTTCCTGGAAGATGACCACCACCTGGGTTACAGATGAGGCTACTGAGGCACAGAGAGGTTAAGTGACTGGCTGACGGCGCGTGGGCAGGGAGCCGTGGAGCTGACTCCAAAGCCCCGCTGCCTTCCACAAGAGCACAACTCTGGGGAATGCCCCTTGTTTAAGGGCTCTAGATGGAGAGTCCGAAGCCCTGGATCCAGTCCAGGCTCTGCCTTTTTTTAAAAATATTTTTATTGATTGATTTCAGAGAGAGGAAGGGAGAGGGAGAGGGAGAGAGAGAGAGAGACATCAATGATGAGAGTCATTGATCGGCTGCCTCCTGCACGCTCCTGCTGGGGATCGAGCCCGCAACCCAGGCATGTGCCCTGACCGGGAATTGAACCTCGATCTCCTGGATCATAGGTCGATGCTCAATCACCGAGCCACACCGGCCAGGCTGTCTTCACAGCTAACGCCCCTTGGACAATCCCTCAGCCTCTGAAAAACTCTTCCAGGCTAGTGACAGGGACAATGATACTTACTACCTGCCCACCTTCCTGGGCCATTCAGAGGCTCAGAAAGAAGGGGCTGCGAGGTGAATCAGAGGCTGCATCGGAGCCATGAAAAAGGTGGTGGTGTCCACTTCGGATCAGCCACAGCTTCTTACCTGGCAAGCTACGGGCCGTGCCCCGCCTCTGGAAGCTCCCTGCTGCTGCAGCAACCTTTGTCCTCAGTGCCAAGCTCGCTCTGCCTTGGCAGCAGGCAAGGGCCCCGCCAACTTGGTACCACAGCGCCCCCTGGAGGCCACGTGGGGACTCGCTGCCCTGCCACCAGGTGGACTTCCCACTACCTCCCCTGCCTCTTTCTGCACCCCTGACCCTGCTCAATTCTGAGAGGAGAGGGAGGTCAGAGGGGGGCCTGTCTGGGCAAAGGCAGGCCCTCCATCCAGGCTATTCCCTGGCCTTTCTTTTTAAACATTTTTTATTGATTTTTCAGAGAGAGGAAGGAAGGGAGAGGGAGAAACATGTTTGGCTGCCTCCTGCATGCTCCCTACCGGGGACTATGCAGGCAATCCGGGCATGTGCTCTGACAGGGAATTGAACTGGCAACCTTTTGGTGCATGGGACAACGCCCAACCTACTGAGCCACACCGGCCAGGGCTCCCTGGCCTTTCTACAGGCAGCAGCTGAGAGTAGTTTAAGAACCCCAGGAGGGCTAGAAGTCCAAAGACCTAGATTCTAGCTGTGTGACCTTGTGCTTGTGTCTTTCCCTCTCTGACAACAAGGAGTGAAGGAGGACATTTCTCTCAGGAAAGGTACCTCCTCTCCCAGCTCTAAATTGCAGATTATCTGACACTCAGTTGCCTTGTGTGCAAAATGACCACAAGGGGGCCCTGCTGCCATAGCTGTGAAGGAAGCTGGAGCTGATGCAAACTGCCCACACCTTCCAGGCTGAACTCCCTGCCTCACCACGCCCCTGAGGTTGGTCAGCCCAGCCTCCCTCCTCCCTGTATCAGACATGTTGGAATCGCAATGTAACCCAAATGTCTAAAAAGTTCCCAGAATAAAACAGTCTCCTCAATTCACAGTTCTATTGGAAGTGGAATTTAATGGGACCCCTGGGGATCAAAGTATGAAAAGCTGCACAGACTCAGAGCATATACCAACGGGGGCCAAGAAACAACCCCAAATCCCTTCAAAGAGTCTGAGGCAAGATAATGGAAGGAAATCCCACCAGCCATGGGATCCCATGCACATGGACTCAAATCCAGGAGGACTCAAATCCAGGAGGGCTCAACTCCCTGTTGGTCCTTAGAGCAGACACTGAGCCTCTCGGAGCTTCAGTTTCCTCCTGGAATCACCAGATGAGAGGCTGCACTTTGGGAGAGGGGTCAGTGTTTGGACGTGAGTCCCCAGGGGCAGAGAAAATTCAGAGAGATTATGAATCATGGTTTCCCATGGCTCAGAAAGTCTGTGGGCACCATCTACACCAGTGCCCTCATTCCTTCATGTCCCTCCATTTGTTCCACACACTGGGGACCTCAAGTGAGGAAACCGAGGCTCAGAGACAAGAAATAATGGAAAGGGACTCATTGTTCACTTGTGGCTCCTTGCTTCCTAAGAAGAGGGTTTCCAAACCTTCCTGCTCGTGGGCGGTGTTCCTCTCTGCACTCATCTGGTGCTTTGTGATTACTTCAGTGGGCATGAGACGGTCAGGGGGGGGTTGAGAGCCAGAGCAATCCCGATCCTTTGTCAGCTGAGGTCTAGCATCTGTCAGCCTCAGTTTCCCATCTGTGAAGTTGAGTGGTTGTGGAATTTCAAGCAGATGACTTGTGTAAAGCCTGCCAGTCTCAGCACAGAAGAGGTGCAGGTACAGTAATGACGAGGACTGGGTGGAGGCAGAGGATGACAATGACAACGAGAACTACAGCTGTTACCAATGGAGCACACCCTTGGAGAGAAGAGGGGACCCATTCAGGCACAGCACTCTCAGCCGGGGGGTGGGGGAGCCTCACTGGCGACAGAGTGTGATGGGCACACATGGGGAGCTGCTGAAGCCGTGACACAACCTGGCCCTTGTGGGTACTTGGAGGAAGCAGGTGCGGGGAGTTTGATGGGTGAAGTTCCCCAACTCCAATGCGGCTTTCAACCAGAATGAAGGCCACTTGTCTTCTTGCCAGACTCACCCTCTCCTAGGAGGGGTTTACCTGGAACAAAGGTGGCAGGCAGATCTTGGCCAGTAGTGCCTTGTTCCCCACCACGGGGCTAGGAAAAGGTGAGAGTGGAAGGGGTACGGGCTTATCTGCAGCCCTTAGGATACAGTTCAGTTTTCTCGCTTTCACTGAGCAAATCCTCCATGACTTGCTCGCCACCAACCCTCACCAGCCCCTCCTCTCAGTCTGCACTATGACATGTTCCAGGTCCTTCACTGATGCCACATTCAGTGTCACCTCCAGGCCAAGAAAGATGCAGCTCCCCATGCCCAGAACACTCACCACCCCCAACACACACACACACACACACACACCACCTCCATCAACTATCACCTGGAGAAATCCAATCCATCATCAGATCTTGTCCAAGCCCTTCCTCCATGGAATGTTCCCTGAACCCCAAGACTGGATTAAACACTCCTGCTGTGTGCTCCAAACCCCTAGGCTTCCCCGGGGTGGAAGTCAGCACGTGGTGTTGTGGTCGCTGTCACTGGTGGTCTCCCCCGTGAGACTCTGAAGGGCAGAGCCTGTGCCTGCCTGGGCCACTGATATAGCCCCAGCAACTAGCTGTGTGCAGGCACGGAGCAGCCCTCAATGAGTATGTGTTGAATGAAGGAGTCAATGACTTGGTAAAGGTAGACAGGGGCTGCACTTGGGACCCCCAATGAGTAGGGAGCTCAGAGGAGTTAACCTTTCTCTCCATCCCCACCTCACCTTTGGATCTCAAACGTGACTCTTTCATGTGGGTTTTGTATTTTCTTGATTCACTTCCCGGAGATTTCCCTCTGTCTTGATGAAAATTTCTTCTGACAATTCCCAACATGTCCTAGCCGTGAAAGGGATCCTGATTTACTGGGTTTGGCTTGAGCTAAGGTGCAAATGGCATGTCCCTGAGGCTCAGGGCGCTGGTGGCAACAAAGATGGATTGAGAGATTCCTGGGCAGGATTCCCAAAAGCTCAGGAAGATCTGAGCCTTCTGAAGATGTCTGAGTGTCAGAAGCAGATAGCGCTGGGCAGAGAGCTCTTAGTGACCGCCTTGGCCAACACCCTCATTCTTTCCTTAGTTGTTCAGCCACTCATTCCTTCAACAGGCTCAGACAAAGCGCCTTCACAGGGGAAACCGAGGCCAGAGACAGCCGAGCTCACTCTTAGTTGGTTGCAAGATTGTTTCAAAACAGCTCTTCCCTGCTCTTCAGAAGCCCATCCGACCTTAGAAAGGTTAAAATTGTTAGAGGTCAGATAGAGGGTGCTAGGAGGGCAAGATTTGGAGCCAGGCCAACTTTGGGCAAGTTACTTCCCTTCTCTGAGCCTCAGTTTCCTCATCTGTAAATTAAAGCAACAGCATCTACTTCTCACAGTTGTGAGACAAAACAAGATGACACACGGAATCTGTCCCACACCTGTCATAGAAGCCTCTCCAACCGCCGTCATTGTGTCAGGAGGCCCCATCAGCCTCCACAGACCCTGTCCCCTCCTGTCACCAACTGTACTCACCACACCCCTCAGCAATTACCAATCTGCTTACCTGCCTCCATGACTAGACTGTGAGCCCCCATGGAGAAAGAGACCTCGTCTATTTTGTTCACAATTTTATTTATTTTCAACCCCTGACACAGAAAAGGCACCAATAAATAAATATTGGTTGAATGGATGAACAGATAAATGAGTGATCCAAAGAAGGGATTAAAATAGGTGGAGACCCCAGTTGGGCATGTTCATAAGGAGGCGGTGTTGAGACGCCCACCCTCGCCTTACCTCTCCTCACTGTGTCTTTAACATCACTCTGCGCTGTTTCCCTGGGTTTTATTTGTTGTGGTTGGTGGTGGTTCATCTCCTCGAACTTTCCTTTAGGTATCACAAGAATCCCCTTGGGTAGTCCAAGTAGTTCTCGGCCTAGTAAGAGGAGCAGAGAAGGGAACCGACTTTGTTCCTGTTTGGGCCTGAGACAGGGAGAGAGCAGCAGGGCCCCGAGCAGCAGCCTTGCCGTGCAGGAGAGTCACGGAGAGGGGAGCTCGGGGAGATCAAAGTGCTGAGACTGACGGGTGTTGGAATAATAGCTGTTGGAGCCAAAAGGGTTTCCAGAGGCCACCGGCTGTCAGCCTTACTCCTCCATGATTTGCTCATTTACTCCTTGCTCCCTTTGCAAGCACAAACCCAAGGCCTTCTGGGGTGGGAGACAGAGGTCTCAGGAAAGAATCTACATGTATGAAGTCACCTGTCTTTTTCTCAGTTCTTTGCATAGTCATTGCTTCCCAGAAAAGGCATTTCTGATGAGCCTCTGCTTATAGGACTTGCTCCTCTCTGTATTCAGTGGGGGCTTAATAATTACTGACGGCCAGAGAGGGCAGGAAGAACACCAGCTGTGGAGCCAGGCCAAACTGGAGTTGAGTCTTTGCTTGGTCAGATAAGCTGTGTCACCTCAGACAAGCTACTTAACCTCTCTGAGCTAGAGTTTCTTCATCTATAAGACAGGCATGATAATCCCTGCTCCATTGGATCAGACTTCTGATGTTCAAATCCTGGTTCTACCCCTTAGAAGCTATGTATGGGATCTTCTTGGCAAGTCATTTTTTTAAAGAATAGTTTATTGATTTTTAGAGAAAGGGAGAAGAGGGAGAGAGAGAAACATGAATGTGAGAGGGCAACATTGATCAGCTGCCTCCTGCAGATCCCCTACCAGGGATCCAGCCCAAAGCCCGGGCATGTGCCCTGATTGGCAATCAAACCGGCAACCTTTCAGTGTGCTGCAGGGGACAAGGCTCGACCAATGGAGCCACACCGGCCAGGACTGGCAAGTCGTTTAATCCCACTAATCAAGTTTCCTCATGCCGGGGGGGGGGGGGGGGGGGGGAATGAATAGTCTCATGAGGTTGCTATGAGGACTAAATAAGGTAATATATATAAAGCAACACAGTGCCTGGCATGTGGTAAGTCCTCAACAAGTGTGTGTTCCTGTCCCTTCCTCTGTGGACAATTGTTCTTATTCTTGGTCACCCAGATCTTCAAAAAGGAATTCTCCATCTGATGGCTGTGCCTCCCCAATATACAAGCCAGGAATCAGCCTCCCAGCTCCCCCCGCAGCTGGAGCACAGACACATGACCAGGCTCTCCCAACCACTATTATACAACCGTTACACATTGCACAAGCCTTCAAGCTGGCAGCTGCTGTCCTGAAGGAGGTGCCCCATGTGATCCATTCTGGCAGGAGTGGCCACAGAGACATCCAGCTTCTAGAAGCAGCAATGCTAGAGGCTTGGCAGTAGCATCAAGTGGAATGTGCCACCAAGCCTGTGCCTGACTACCTCCCTCACTCTGGCAAGTCATTGCTTAAATTTCACCTTCTCAATGACCCTGACCTTGGCCATCCTATTAACGTTGCAATTCTCCGCGCCCCCCACATCACAGCACTCTGAGACCCCTCACCCTTCCCTTCTTCTCTTTGCACTTATTGCCTTCAAATATATTATATTAATTTATTTATTTATTACCTTTCTTGATTTCCCATCCCCCTACCTAGAATGTAACCTCCAACTAGGCAAGAATTTTTGTCTCTTTTGTTCATTAAATAGTGTTTGGCATAAAAGGAACATAATACATATTTATCCAATAAAAGTTGTTGAATGAATGACATGAGGATCAGAAAGGTTATCTGGCCTAGGTGGGCCTGAAGTAGTAAAAGTATAGCCATTATTAAAATATAGGACTCTAGAAGCCCATGGCACACAGTGATAAAATGGGGATCAACTAGTTTCTCCTAACTAGCGGAGAGCTTAAAGAAAGAAGAATGTATTCAATGGGCAGTCATAGGACCACCAAGATCCTGATTCAGTCAAGATTCAGTTTTAAGTAACAGAAACAAATCTCACTTTTTTAACAAAAGGGAATTTAATACAGACCATTAGCTGCTTATAAAATTATTAGAAGGCTAGAGGAGCAAACTCTAGATTGAGCCTCTGGAAATGGCTCTCAGAGGAACACCCTAGAACCAGTCCCACGGGAACTGGCCTGCGACAGTGAGAAAGCTTAGGACTCAGGAAACCACTACCAGATCCATTGGCCCCAGGACTATATAGCACCTGGTATATCTATACCAACAAAAAATGTTTTCCCCCTCCAGATCTCTCCCCGCTCTACTAATGTCCCATAGAAGTGCATCTAATTGGAAAAACTTAAATTGCACCTAGAGACATAGATGTAAGGGAGTCTGGAAAAGACAGGTTTGAGACGATCGGCCTTTAGGGTGCAGGAGAGCCTACTAGAAGGATGTGGGAACCGACAGGAGCAAGGCAGCCCTGCACATCTGCCAGCCTTCTCTGCCACTCAGATGAGCCAAGTGACTTAGTTTCGACCAATCAGATGCCCCAGGTGAGACAATTTAGAATAGAGATATGTGAGGAGCTGGGCTCCGCAGACAGTGTGGTTCTGAAGCCCGAGCTGTGGAAGCTCTTTCTCAATTCAGCAGCCACATCCTGACTTGGAAGCTTCCTAGTCTGGGCAGACGCTGCAGCTCCCTTGGCGGACCCGTTCGACTGTGTTACTTTGGGAGATTTTAGACATTCAGCCTAGATTCTGTCTCTCCCGCCCTCCTAATGATTCTTTGTGTTATTTAGAGCTCCTATAGGTCCCTTGCTTGTTAAAATAGCCGAGTAACGTCAGTTGGCTGCAATTGAGAGTCTGACCAATACAGAGGACCAGATGGCAAATGGAGGTTTGACCCTATTTTGCTTCTCACGAACCCACTAGTACCCTGGGCCCATCCTGTGGCTTTCCCCCAGCATCCGAAATGGGCTCCCTGGCCCATGGAGTAAGGATTAGTGTGGTAAAAAGAGCCCACAACACTACATCTCTGAGAGAATGACAGAGATCAGTGCCGCATGAAAGATCGGATAGACTCAGGATTGGTGACTGAGCACTTCTCAGTTAACCTGCCGTTTTCCCTGTGCAGCATAGGGACAGTGTTAGGGAATGATTCTTTTCCAGTTTATCACACAATTATTCTAATTACAATCACCGATCCAGATGTGGTCTTCCTCCTGGACAGATCACTATAGTCCCTGGCGCCTAACAGGAAAATTCTTTCTTTCTCTATCCCAATAAGCAAAGAGTACCAGGATAAGCTGGCTTTTACCTACAGAGAAAGCAGTACATTTTTTTTCCAGGATGTGCAGACTCTTCAACAAACAAGCAGAGTTCACACAGAGGACTTAGGGAGAAAGCAGACTGAATAAATAAAGTGGTGCTAACACTAGCTGACCTTTAAGCAGGAAGGCAAGCGGCTCCACTGTCATCCTTCAACAGGGCCCAGGGGTGGGTATGGAACTGACCTTGGTTAAGTGCTTAGCCCCTACTGAGCCCTGGGAAGGATGCAAAGATGAACTGACTTGGTTAAGTGCTTAGCCCCTGCTGAGCCCTGGGAAGGATGCAGAGATGAACTGACCTTGGTTAAGTGCTTAGCGCCTACTGAGCCCTGGGAAGGATGCAGAGATGTGTGGCTGTTCCTGCTCCCCCCCCCCCTTGCTCCTGGCAGAAAGTCAGAGCACAGTGTGGGGAGCCAGGCCAGAGAGAGAGGTAAAGAGGGTGGTGGGCTCTGGTGCCGGACTACCTGAGCTCGACCCCGGCTCCACGCTCACTGGCTTTGTGACTTTGGTATGTTACTTAACTACTCTGCCTCCATTCCCTCCTCTGTAAAATGATGACATTCCTAGTTTGCCCATCTCTTAATAAGAGGCCCATGAGTAGCACCCTAGAAACATTAGACTGCCTCTGATCATTCAACCCTGAGTCCCTCTGGACCCTGCCTTCACCTGGACCAACGGCTCTTAGCTGTTCTTCCTGCCTCTCTGTCCTTCTGACTCCTCCATGCAGGAGCTAGAATGGCCTTTCCAACCCATGTCTGATCACATCACTCCACTGAGTTCCCTCCACCTCCAAGATAAGGTCCACATTCCTGGTACTCAGGGCCCATCTCGATCTTTCCATCTGGCCCTAGCTCCCACTATTCCCCAGGCCCCCTAACCAAATCTTACAATTATCCCACCCACACTTTATACCTCAGATAATGCTCTTCTGGGTCCCTCTGATTGAAATGTCCCTCTCTGTCTTTTCTACCCAGAAAACTCCTACTCATCTTTGGCGACTCACCTGTACACCCCTCCTCCATGAGCCATCCTGCATCTCTCCCTTTGGCTTTGCACTTAGCTCTGCTACAGTTTCCTCACTGTATCTCTGTCCATACCCATGTGCCAACAGCAGGAGCTCCTCGACGCCTGTGCCTGCTCATCCTCTGCTGGCCCCGGGGCCCAGCACCGTGTCTCTGCACCGGCTCAGGGGAGCTGCCCTTCGCTGGGCCACCACTTTCCTGATGGGGCTTCACTCTGCAGCACCATCAGCTGCAGGGCTGGAGCTGGGAAAGGAAGCTTTTCCTTTGAGGTACTCTGCTGAACTCTGGGGTGACTCAGCATGGGCGAAATGGTGAAAAGACCCACACACAAACAGAAATGCATATGAGAGACAGAGACAGAGACACACAGAGAGGGGCAGAGAAAGAGACAGTCAGGGAAAGATAAGACAGTAAAGGCCCTGGGCTAAGACTAGGCCGTGAGGGTCATTCACTCATTTATTCATTCATTCTCTCACACATTTTTTAAAAAATATATCTTTATTGGTTTCAGAGAGGGGAAGGGAGAGGGAGAGGGAGAGAGAGACATCAGTGATGAGAGAGAGTCATTGACCAGCTGCCTCCTGCAGGCCCCCGACTGGGGATGGAGCCCGCAGCCGGGACTCGAACTGCGATCTCCTGGGTCCTAGGTCAATGCTCAACTTCTGAGCCACGGCCGGCTGGGCTCACCCATTTTTTGAAGCTCACTGTTTTAGGTGTGGAAGAACATAGGGGTGAATTGAGGCAGACTGAGCAAGGAGAGAGCCAAGGTGAGGAGGAAGGTGGAGAGGCACTTAGAAAGCATGTGAGGCTGGGGGTAGAAAGAGGGAGCCTGAGCCTTGTGGTCATTTTAGCTCCCACTCACTGCACGGCAAACTCCGCCCCACTCCTGCTTGTTTAGCTCTGTGACTGGGGCCAAGATACCCTCTCTGAACTTCAATTTGCTCAGCTGTAAAATGTCTTAAGAATTAGTACCAATGTCATCAAATGACTGTTAGAGTCAATGACAGGGCAGGCAAAGCAATGGGGGTCTTTCCTGTAGCACTGCAGGAAAGAAATCATGGTTCTCCAACCTGTGTGCCCTCCTCCAGCCCCATTCAGCACAGGTCCTCCGTCTTAATGTGGGCTCAACAGACTAGAAGGATGGACTGATAACAAGTGAGAGGACTGAGAACCCAAGTTGTCCAAAGGAAGTCAGAGGGCAAACACGATGCCACCCACAGTCAGGAAAATGTTCCACTGTGTGCTGGGTCCATGCCAATGTCTTTACATTAGCTCTTTTAAGCCTCACAGCAACCTTGTGAGGTCAGAACTATTTTTTTGATGCCAAAATCCTTTGCTTTACCCAACCTTCTGCTCTTTAGCCACACTGACCTTCTGCCCCGACAGTCAACATTGCTCCTTCCCACCTCAGGACATTTGCACACGCTATCCTGTCTGTTCCTCCCCAGGGTGCTCTTCTCCTGGCATTCTCCTACTTACCCTTACTCAAGTGTCTCTTTCTCAGGAAGACCCTCCCCGATCTCTCAGACCAGGCCACACCCTCATTATGTGGTCCCCCTCTTTCTTCCAATAGCATTCTCCCAGTTTTGAATTATACATTTATCTTTGAGGGTCTGTTTTATCCCATAACTGTCCAGGAAGGTAGGGCCTATGGTCTAGCCTGCTCATCACTTTATCCCCAGCACTCAGTACAATGCCTGGTACACAGTAAGTGCTCACTAAAGGATGAATCCAAACTTACAGCGAGGAAACTGCAGGCCAAAGCGGGGAAGCAACTTTCCCTAAATAAGTGGAAGAACCTGGCTTTACACTCAGACCTGACTAGCTCCAAAGCAGGTGCCCCAAACCTCTCTGCTTAGTGTGTCCTCACAGACACAAGGCTGGGGTGTCCAGATTCAGGTGAAAGAGCCTTCTGAGGGCCCACCCAATCCCCTCACCCTTGCCCATGCCCCTTGGTCTAGTGGAGCCTGGCTAGGTGGGGTGGTGGCAGGATCCTAATGTATGAGGAAAGAACCAGTGTTGACAGACAGGTGCAGGCTCCTGGGCCCTGAAGCACCTGCCTGGATAGCTAATAGGACAGAACAGGGAATGAAGCACAAGCCTGCTCAGGGATCCAGGGCCTGAGAACCGGGCTGGGTAGGCCACTGTCCCGCTAAGATTAAGAGAATGGAGGAGACTCCCAGCACTGCTGTTCTGTTCTGAGAGGGCCGGGGGAATATCACTCTTCCCAGGTTGCACTGGGGGAAGTGGAGCCAAGGGGCCACGCGGCCCACCCGGGACTCTGAGAGGCAACTCCTCCAGCCTCCACTAGTCTATGTGGAGTCACTTTCCTGGCTTTTAGGTCTGGGGTGAGAGTAGGAGACAGTCTTGCCATTGTCAGGGTGGCTGGCCCAGGTCTTATTTGGGGGTTGGTGGCACGAGGCCCTGTGGATGACAGCAGGGGTCAGCAGCAGACCCAAAGTTGGCTCCACTTTTCACAGTGGGGCATGGTGGGGGCTGGGGAGCCCCGGGGGTAGTGGGCTCCATATGAGACTCTGGGATAGCTGCCCGGCCTGCTCTTTTCCTCTGCAGGTCAACCACACAGGGTGGGGCCACCTCGAAGCCCCACTTGACTGCCTTGTCTCCCTCTTCTGAGCCCGCTATTAGCCAAGCGGCCTCCAGCCACCATCTTTACCATGAAGCAAACCCAAGCCCTCTGTATTCCCTCCAGATAAGGATGGCAGCCTTTCGAGAGGAGGAGTTCACCCCACCACACTCAAGTCTAAGAAATCTCAAGTTGCTATATTCCCCTAAAGCAGATCTTTGGGGTGGAAACTTTAACCCGGCTCTCCCTCCGAGGCTGAGGGATGTGCAGGGATTGTTATGTGGTGCAGAGCACTCGAGGCTCAGTCCTCGCTGTGACTGCCGATGTTCTGCTCTCTGTCCAGGCCCATGAGGCCTCCCAAATGTGGACCAACCCCCAGAGTCCATGCTGCACTTGAGCTCAATGCCCAGCTAAGAATGCTGGTCCCGAGGGTCCAGCATCCCTGGGGAGTCACACAGCCCCTCCTCTAGGATCCTACCACTTTTAGGGTCACAAAATCATCACTTCCCAGTCTCTGAGAGAACTCCTTTAAACTTCTCTCCTCCTTGAGTTGCCTCCCCATACATCCAAAACTCTAATCATTCACCCTGGAATGGCCCACCCTCACCCAGAGATCACCCCAGATCAAACTTTCTTAATGCCAAAATGCAGGTAAAAAGATATCCAGGAGTTAAAGGGACAGAAAGCAGACCTTTCTTCCCTGGAGTGAAAATGGAGTCACAAGAAACCAATATCACTTCATTCCTTTTCCTAATAACTCACCCTCTTGGGTTACCATTTATAGAGCACCAACTATGTGCCACCCACAAGGCTAAACACAGTGCCTGCATGAGATCATCAACTCCTCCATCCACCTTATGTACCAACAGTTTTATTCCCCATTTTTTTAAAGAGGATTTTGCCCAAACTCTTCTAGGCTAGTCAGTGTAGGAACGGGACTCCAACCCAGGCTGTCTGACTCCAAAACTCAGGCCCCTTTTCCCTCGAAGACTACACCTTTCTTTAATCCCAGTCCCACGCTTGGCTCTCTCTAGAAGCCTCATTCATGCAACTCTTTCCTAGCTCGGGGCAGTGAGCTATACCCACCTCTGGAATCTCACTCAGATAACATCCTCCCGTCCCCCCTCCTTCTCCAGCCCCCCCCCAAAGAGGAAAAGACACTCCCCACCAGAGGAGGCTTCTACAACCCTGGCTCTGAATGTGTATTCACCCCTTGGATTCCCATATCAACACCAAGAAGCAGAATTCATGCTTACTGGATAAGTGGGGAAATTGAGGGGAAAGTGATCTCCACGATCACAGAGCTAATGCAGAACAGAGCCAGGGTTAGAAACCAGTTAGTCCATTCCCAAAGCATCTGAAAAGGGCCTTATCATGGACAGAGAGTCACCGTGCACAAGAGGGAGCTGACCTAGTACTGCTCGCACAGTGGTGCCCTGAGCCTGCACTGTGCCAGGCACTACTAGTGGCCTCACACGCATTCTTCCAGAAAATCCTCATAAACCCATACAGAAGGTACTGCCATTATGTTCACTTTTCAGGTGTGGAAACTGAGGCTTGAAGATGATAATGAACTTGCTCTATGTCAACTGAGACCAGTCAGGATTCAAACCCAGCTCAAGAGGCAAGAGCAGGTAGATTGCGGGAAACAAAATTCTCAGTAAAAAGCATGAGTTCTTACTAGGTTCACAGACTTTCACTGAAGAGCTTTAGGGACCCATGAACCTCATGAATTGTATGCAAATGTGTGTATGCTTATTGGGGGCTGAAAAGAAAAAAAATCTATAGCTTCAATATATTCTCAAACGGCAGTCCCTAGCACAGTGCCTGGAACACAAGAGATACTCAATAATATCTGGAGAATGAATGAATAAATAAATGAGTGAGTGGGTGAATGAATGCACGGCCTCCATGCCCTAGGAGACACCACACATGACCTGTACACACTTCTAACTGCATCTTTAGAGGTGGTGAAAGCCTCCCTGGGAACTGAGCCCAATCCTCTCCCAGGCCCTTTCCCCCAGTCCCAGAGGCTACAGCCAGGTGCTATGACGAGCTCCAAAGCGATGCTTCCCCCGCTTGCTCCCACCTCCTCTACTGACAATGACCCGGCAGAGGCGGGAGTTGTGCAACCCAGATAACAAAGCTTTATTGAATGCCAGCAGGGGACAAGGGTGAAGCAGGGCTCAGGTGTGAAGGGCTTGTAGGAGGGGAGGGGGTCCCCCAGTGAGATCTGCTTCCACACCGCAGGGTTGGGCGGCAGGCTTCCTAGGCCTGAGCAACGCTGAGCAGCCTTAGTTCTTGGTGCGAAGGACCTGCTCGTGGGTGGACACCACCTTGCCATCGTGCACATCCACGACCTTGGTGCGAATCTGGCGACTGGAGGACACTGGGGGAAGGGGGAGAGAAGGCGTCAGCAGCAGCGAATTGGCAGTGAAGAAATCAGAAGTGGGGAGGCCAAGGGGTTGGGAGGAATTAAATGAACTGTCAGCCTGCTGCCCTCTCTCCTGATTATCTCTTTGTTCACTGCTCTTGAACTAACACTGATATGATCCGCACATTTCTTTCAGATTAGGGCTCCTGAAGGCCAGGGACAGAGCCTGTGTTCTCACACCAGAGCCTCCTAAGAACTCAGACAGGGCTGTTTCGGTCCACGTTGACCCAGACAGACCCAGACTGGACCCATGGCAGGCAGAGCTGTGTGGGGCCCTGTCCATGGTGCTGACCACCAGAACTGTGAGGTCTGCCACAGACACTGGGTGACAAAAGTAAAAAGCGAAAGCCACCAGCTCCAAGCCCTAAGGTGGGTTTCGATGATGGTTTATGAGGGATACTGGGTGAGAAAACTCTAGCTCAACCCTTCAAGAATCCCCTATCCAACACCCTAGACCTGCTGGGAGACCAGGGGTGGTCCTGAGGCTTGATGAGGAGGAAGGTCTTACCGTCTCTGGATGACTGAGAGCCAGAGGAGAACTGAGAGGAGGAGAGGCTGTGAAGACAGAAAGGGACAAGATCATTAGACACATGGGGGGCAGTGAGTGAGTAGTGAAGGGATGCACTGGAGGGGGGGCAGGGCACTCACTGGGCGTCCTCCCCCTCCAGCAGGCGGCGGTAGGTGGCGATCTCCTGCTCCAACCGGGTCTTCACATCCAGCAAGATCTTGTATTCCTGGTTCTGTTGTTCCATTTCGCAACGCAACTGGGCCAGCTGCTCCTCCACGCTGACCACCATCTCCTGTATCTGGGCCAGCTGCATGCAGTAGCGGCCTTTGGTCTCCTCTAGACTGTTCTCCAGGGACGCTTTCTGTGAGGGAGGGAAAGACGATCAGAGATTATTGAGTTGGTCAGTCTCCAGATAGGGGCCCACCCCAGGCCTGGCAGTGCTCCTACCATGCTGAGCTGGGACTGCAGCTCGATCTCCAGGTTCTGCACCGTGCGCCGGAGCTCGGAGATCTCGCTCTTGCTGCTCTGCACCAGCTCGCTGTTGGTGGCCACCTCGCGGTTCAGCTCCTCTGTCTTCAGGGGGGAAAAACAAACCTCATTCACCCTGAAAATTCCTGGGAAGCAGGTCTCCTGGGTTCCTTCCACCCCGAATGGCACCCACCTTGCTGAAGAACCAGTCCTCGGCATCTTTGCGGTTCTTCTCTGCTATCTTCTCGTACTGGTCCCGCATCTCGTTCAGGATGCGGCTCAGGTCCACACCTGGGGCGGCGTCCATCTCCACATTGACGTCTCCACCCACCTGGCCTCTCATGGAGTTCATCTCCTGTACAACCAAAAAACAGTCCACTGTTCTCATTGGGAGCCTCACTATGGCAGTTGATTGGGGTTCCCCAGTCAGAGGTGGTCCTGGCCTGAGCATTGCCTTCCACCATCTCAAGTGCATCTCATCCCTCCCAGCTAATCTTCTAAGCTGGCTTTTACATTTAGCCCTCACCTCCTCGTGGTTCTTCCTCAGGTAGGCCAGCTCCTCCTTCAGGCTCTCGATCTGCATCTCCAGGTCGGCTCTGGCCAGGGTCAGCTCGTCCAGCACCCGGCGCAGGCCGTTGGTGTCGGCCTCCACGCTCATGCGCAGGTTCAGCTCCGTCTCATACCTGGGATGACCCAAGAGAAAGGGAATGAGACACCTATCCTGACCACACTGAAGGCTTTGTTCTCTGCCCCCTGTAGCTTCTTCCCACAGTTGGTACCCTGTGGGTGGTTTAGGGAGCCAATCTTGAAAATAGCATGGTTGGACACAGTACCCATTGATTGCTCAAATCTGAACATTTTTGGGGTGTGAGGGGGTGACGGAATAAAACAGTTTATCATGCTACAGAATTCAGGGAAGGGTGATGCTTCTAGCTTCAGTGAAAATAGCACACAAGGCTTCCAAATATGACTACCTCGTAAACTTCAGGGGCACATGGGCAAATGGGGAGTGCCTCACCCTAAAACTGGCTCCCAAACCTGGCTGTGGACCAGAATCACCCAGGTAGCCTGTTAAAATAACTGAATCAGAACTCCAAGGGTGGGGCCCAAAAATCTTCCATTTTTATAAGCACCCTAACGGGTTTCACATGGCCATCCTGGCCATCAGCTCTGTTTAGGGAACGCTGCTCCAGTGCCCTACCCTGGGGAGACTGGATATTCTGGGCCACCACCACACACTCACTTGGTGCGGAAGTCATCCGCAGCCAGGCGGGCATTGTCAATCTGCAGGAGGACATTGGCATTGTCCACAGTGGCCGTGAGGATCTGCAAGGGAAAGGACACAGGTCATTGGTCAAATGGACCTCACTAGCCAGGCCTCACTGCAGCCAGCATGAGGCCTTTGCTTTCATGCTCCTGCTTGAGTCCCCACCTCCTCCCATAAGCCTTCGCCTTGCAGCAGCCTAAAGGGTAACCTCTGGCAGCCCAGCTTTGACTCAGGACTTTGCTGACTCGTGGTCAGCAGAGGGGATAGAAAGTGCCCTGGCCTTAGAAGCAAAAGCTCTTGAGTTTTACCACTGACTTGTTGCAAAACCTGAACCAGCTCTCAGGGCTCCCAGTTCCCTGCGTACAGATGAGACCCAGTTCTCAATCTGAATTCTCTCTCTGCAAAAGCCAGCCCTGCCAGTCCTCCGCAGGCACATACATTCTTTCTCAAGCCCACAGAGCATGGGACCTCAGATGGCACTTTTACAAAAGGTAAGACCCATTGGCACAGAGGATCAGAAAAGAGGAAGCAGAAGAAAAAGATTGATTGAACCCTGGATTGGCTGGAGTTCCCTCCCCTGTCATCTAATTTCCCTAATCCACGAAAGACATCAGAGCAGCACACCAAGGGAAGCAGGATCAGCAGGAAGGGCTCCTGGGGTGGTGTGGGAGCAGGGAGCAGGGGCCCAGAGTCAGCTGACAAAAGCTCCCCAGGTTCTTTCCTGTGCCAGTCACATAAAGTGGGCTGCCACTGATGGTCTCTGTGGGTTCTCTGTGCCCCCTAGCTGTGGGGAAGGACCAGCTGGTGCCAGGGCTCATGGGCGGCAGCCGCCACAGCTCAGACTAATGAGCTAATGAGCAGTTTGAGTGTCTAGCCCTGTCCCGTTACAGCCTCGCTCCTCCCCTGTGCAGGAGAACAGGTAACTGTCTCCTATACTGGCAGGTGGAGCACAGGCGTTCTAGCCTCGGCTCGGCTCTGCCGTTAATTTGCTTTGTGCCCTTGGGTAGGACACAGCACCACTCAAAGCTTCAACTTCTCCCTCTGTAAACTGCAATGGTAAGAATTCCTGGTCTCACATGGTCTGAGGATCTGGAGCTCAGGAGGGTGTCAGCAAGGCAGGGGAAGGGAAACCATCTTCCCACTGACCAGCTCAGTTGGGGGCATCCAGGGCCAAGGTTAGGAACCTATCCTAGGAATCTAAAGGTGCCAGTGGCCTGAGGCACATATTGCTCTAGAGTCAGGGAGCTGGAATGGCACCTCCTGCTACCTGGTCCACTCACCTTGTTCCTCAGGTCCTCGATGGTCTTGAAGTAGGGGCTGTAGTCCTTGATCTCACTGGGCCTCTGCCTCTGGTACCAGTCTCGGATCTTCACCTCCAGGTCAGCGTTGGCCTCCTCCAGGGCGCGCACCTTGTCCAGGTAGGAGGCCAGGCGGTCGTTGAGGTTCTGCATGGTCACCTTCTCACTACCCACCAGGAGTCCATCACCACCACCAAGGCCAATACCATAGCCAGCACCAAAGCCACCACCGAGGCCGGTACCAATGCTACTACCAAAGCCAATACCCATGGGTCCACTATAGCTGTTGTTGCTGAAGCCACCGCCGAAGATACTGCCAAAGCCGCTTCCCATCCCGCAGGCCCCCCCAGAGGAGTAGCGGGAGGAGGAGACCGACATGCCCCCAAAGCCGCTGGGGGCCCGGCAGGACCCTCCTGCCAGGACGGAGGACATGCGGCTGGAGCCACCACCGATGCCACAAGAGCCCTTCATGGAGCTGGAGGAGGTGAACTGGCGGCTGCAGGTGGTCATGGTGCCAAAGAAGGAGGTGAGTGAGCGAGGGAGTCAGCAGAGAGAAGAGAAAGGTACTCAGGTAAGTGGGAAAAGGAAGCAGGTGCTTTATAGTCCTGAGGAGGGGGCGGGCCTGGCATTTTCCATTCCCCTTGGCTTTCATCACGTATTCCCAGCGCCAACTCCCAGCCAGATCCCTCCTCTCCTCTGCCTTGTCATGTCTATCATATTTTACTGGAAACTCATTGTTTGGGGTGTTTTGGGTTTCTCGCCCCGCCAGGCATGATTCACATGAGAAGGTGTGGGCCTGCAGGCTACGCTTTCCTATCAGGCCCTGGGAGCTGTGGCCCTCAGGAGCCCACATGCTGGACTCAGTTGGGTGGCAGGGAGCAGGGCCTCTGCACCATGAACCTGGTGACCTGTTAGCTCCCCATTAACTATGTGAGACTTAGACAGTCCTCTTAGAGGAAGCCCACAACTCAAGGGGGCACCTGCATGGAGGGACACAAGCATAGCAAAGTCACATCAAGCACAGAGGTGCCCCTCAGCATTACCATCTATAAAAAGAAACAAGAAAGTCTGGGGCCCTCCCAGGTCTGACTGCTGGACTGTGCTAAGGAGCCTGTCACATCCCTGAACCATGCTTGGCCAGTCAGGTGGCTCAGGCTTCCACCCTGCCACCCCCATTAAAGGGAAATCCAGGCAGCTCTCCCCAGCCCTGAGCAAACACCCCAAATCTTCCACCCACCTGTGCGTGGGCCCACGGTGCTAGCTGCTCAGTCTGGCCACAGGCACGGCAGACACATCAGGAAAGAGCATGCAGGCACGAGTCCTGGTCCTGCCACTTACTCCTGTGTGACCCAAGATCTGACACTTCTCTGAGCCTCAGTTTGCTCATCTGTAAAGTGGAAGCAAACACCATCCACCCCACCTATTGTGGATTCAGCTCTCAGAATCCAACACAGCAATGTATGTGAAAGGGCTTTGTAAGCCGAGTGTGGCACAAAGTTGTTAGCACTGTTGTAGCCCAGCCTGGGCTCCAGGGGGGTGGAGAAGCACCCCTGGAACAACCTGGCAGGACCTTTTCCCCTCCATCCCCAGGTGTCTTCTCAGGCCCCTAGGGTAGCCCTGGTGGGAGGGGCTGGCTCAGGTGCCCCTATTGAAACCGTTGTGGAACTGGTTCAAGGGTTTTTTGAGGGGGAAGTAGGAAAGGAGTGCGGGTACCTAGGAGTGGACTCGAGGGTCCCTGACTCCTGAGGCCCTGATGGTTAGGGGACATTTCCAGGGGCCCATTTTGTTCTGCCTTAAAAGCTTGTGCATGGGGACCTCAGCCATCCCACATCTCCCAGACAACCTCTTCAGGCACCCCTCCGGCAGCACCCTGCCTTCCTGCCAGCCCCTCAGCTCCACAACCCCGGCGGGCATGTTGGGAGGAATGCGGTCGTGTCTGGGGCTGCCCGACACGTCCCATCTCCCCAGACAGGCCCCAACAGCCCCCGCTGGAGGCTCCAACGCTCTTCTGAGGATCAACTGCTCCCAAAAGGGAAGCGGAGCCTCCCTCTCCCCCCACCTCACTGCCATCAAAGCAGCCGTCAGGGAGCTGCTCCCCCACCCCCCACCTGGCTTAGGAGCTCAGAAGACAATGCTGATCAAACACTGGAGGCTGTGGGCTCCCCAAATCTGCCGCGCAAAGTATTCATAAGGATGTGAGTAAGCCAGGGCCCCACCCCTGACAGACACTCCTAATCTCCTTCCACAGGATGGTCCCCCACCCCAGCCCAGCCCTCTAATTCCCCAGTAAGAGGCAGCAGGGACTTTGGCCGAGAGACAGATGCTTTTATTAGGAAGAATGTTGCTGTTGGCTGCAGGTTGCAGGTACAGGGTGCTCACCAGAGAAAAATGCAGCATCCAGAGGGTCCTTGGGAGCAGAAATGGGTGCAGAGCCCACCACCCTGTCTCCCTCCACTGCAGGCAGCCACAGACAGGCTCCCCAGAGCACGGAACACAGGAAAAAGTCTCCTTCACTCCTCACCTAATTCATGGAACCCAAAATAGACTCCGTCCTTGCCCTCCTCTAAGGGGAATCCAAAAGATAAACAGGGTAGGGAACCAATGATATATGAACTCATGCACACAGTCTAAGGAGAGACCTTCGCCAGCCTTCCCCTCCCCCACAGACCCTGAAACCCCACCGTGGAATACAAGTCTGATCTCCCCTCATCGGGATTAGAACCCAGAATTAGAATTCAGACCCTGCAGACATGGAACTAGGCACCAGTAGCCCAGCCTGGTGCTCATGATATTTTGAGGAGAGGCAGCTTTTGGGGGCAGCAGGGGTTAACAGAATGAGGGATATGGTCTGTGGGAGCCTGAAGCAAGCGAGGGCACACACACACACACACACACTGCTGCACTCCTGTGGCCGCCTTTCCCTGACCGTCCTCCAGCCGCCTGGGAAGGAGGGGCAATGGAGGAGCCTGGGCGGTGCCCCTTGTGGTCTGTGAGTCTCCCTGCACCAGCCTGGGGTGGGGGACCCACGCCAATCCAAACAGACAAAGCCGCTGCGTTGTGTGCTGAGGACCAGGCAGGGAGCCAGGCAATGGATCCTGAGGCAGATGGGACCTCGGAACAGCCAGGTCTGAGGAGGGAGATACAGCCAATGCCACTGGAGCCCAAGCTAATGGAAGAGACTGTTCCTGCCCTTAGGAAGCCACCTGCCTGAGAGGGACAAGAGGATTCACATCAAAATTACTTAAGACATGAACAACCCACTACCCCACTACCCCATCTAACAGACTGGCAGCTGTCCACATGCAGAGGCAGTGATGAAAAACATGGTAAAGAGACGGTTGTGCTGAGAGGTGAGCAAGGCCAGCCTCATTTGCCTGGACTCCTAGAGGGACTCTGGCTCTTAGGAGAGACTTATCTGGGGGAGGGGTGTCCAGGCTCAAGAAAGAACTCTTTCTTCCCTCTCGTCCAGCCCCAAAATCAGACTGGGCCTCCTCAAACCCTCTCTGTGCCCCCATGCAGGCCTCCCTTGTAGAAATATCATGTTTCTCTGATCATTGATATCTAGAGTCTTTTTCTAGGCCTCCCAGAGCCCCAGGGAAAAGGAGAGGACAGCCCTGGCCGGTGTGGCTCAGTTGATTGGGATCATCCCCTGCATGGAAAGGTTGCTGGTTCGATTCCCAGTCAGGGCACATCCCCGAGCTGCTGGCTCGTTCCTGGTAGGGAGCGTGCAGGAAGCAGCAGATCGATATCATGCTCTCACATTGGTGTTTTTCTCTTCTCCCTTCCTCTCTTTCTAAAAATCAATAAACTTATTTTTCTTTTTTAAAAGAGGGGACAGTCAGGGTCACAAGTAGGAAGTCTAAAGTCCGAAGAGGCTCATAGACAAGTGACCAGTCTGAGGCCTCCTTGTGATTCTCAGACCTCCAGGCTGGACTTCCTCTCTCCTCCTGGCAGAGTCCTGAATCCCCTGCCTTTTCTTCCCTGTCCCTCTACACTGTCCCCTTCCCAGCCTCCTTAGTTCATCCCTCTCCCCACCAAGTCCTAGACACCTGTGTGTAGTCAGGGTAATGTCTCCTACAGCTGGGAGCGGTCACTTGTAGAGACAATGGGCTGAGGCCTTGCTGACCTGGACCTCAGCCTCTCCCACCAGAAAGGTGGGACTAGCACAGGGGCCAGGAGCAGGCTGGCAGGCAGGATTGCAAGCACAGGAGGCAATCAGGAGCCTGGAGCACCTCCACAAGGCCCTGGGTCCCCTTTCCCCTAGAAAGCTCTGCCACCCGCAGGTTTCCCAGGCCGGCCAGCCCATCTGGGCCAAGTGTCCTTGTGAGAGCCTGGGCTGACACAACAGATGGGCTGAGTCGAGTGTTTCAGTGTCCCTGACCCTGTCTGAACCTGCCAGCTGTGAGAGCTGGCAGAACAGAGACTGACCACCCCACATTATAGATGCAGAAGGTTCAGAGGTAGAGGAAACACCCAAAGTCCACAGTAAAAAAGCTGCTCAGCCAGGATTCAATCCCAGCTCTGCTTCACTTTCCAGTGCCAGGTCCCCTCCTGCTATTGGGTCCCCAAAAGTCAGGGCCGAAAAGGGCCTCCATGGTAAGGGAATATGAAAGGATGGATGGATGGATGGATGGATGGATGGATGGATGGATGGATGGAAAAATGAAGGGTGATGGATGGTGGGTGGGTAGGCGGGTGGGCAGGTGCGTGAGTGATGGAGGGAACACAGAGAAAGGGCAGTCGCCCCACCCATCCCAGGGTGGGCAAGCATCTTAGAGGAGCTTTTAATTGAGTAGATGCTAAGCAAGCAAAGAAAGTGAGGAAGGACATCCCACTTGCTCAGGGGAGCACCTGAGCAAAGATGCAGAGGCAGGAAACACTGGTCTGAGGGCAACTGCAGGGCTTAAGCATTGCTGAGCCCCCAGCTGAAGGCTGGATCCGCCTGATGGAACTGGGAGCGGAAGCCAGGTGACAAAGGTCGGGCTGAGGAGTTCAGGCTTTATCTTGGCAATACTGGGGGCACTGAAGGGGTCTAAGCAGGGGAGTGGCACTGCCAGGTGTGTTTGACCCTGCAAGTCCCACCCATCGCCTCAGATCGCCTGGCTTTCCGCTTCTCAATCTGACCACTGCCTCCATGGCCTGTGCCCGCCCCCCATAGCTTCCACAGCGCTTTTGGGGGCCACAAAATGTCTCTCCTTTAGTAGCTGCTCAGCATGCTAATTTCCTGTAATTACTCTGGTCTAATGGAGGAGACACAGCCCTTGCCCTTGGGGGTGTCCAGTCTGATTGGGGAGGGCAAATGAGCCTAAATCTTCCTCTGCTCCATAGGCCGAGGGGAGCCTGGAGCCGAGGAGCCACCAGGTGGAGTGGGCACCACATGGAAGGCTTCTTGGAAATGTTGCGTTTGACTCAGGTTTTCAAAGAAGGAAGAGCCCTGGGTGGGTGGAGTGGGGAGAGGGTATTTCCAGGCAGGGGCGTGGCTGTGGGAACTCGAGGAAAGTCAGCAACTGGGAGACGGAATGGCTGTGTCAGGAGTCCCAGCGCAGCAGGGCAGAGGGAAAAGAAAAGACAGGAGAGGGGGCCTGGGGAGCTACAGGAAGAAAAAGCGTGATTCTCACCATCAGAGGTTGGGGAGCAGATTCGGCATCAAGCAGCCCACCCCCTCCCCAGGCTGACAGTGCTTGGGATCCAGGAAGCAGCAGGGGGGCTCCAGTCTGGGCTCCCCAACTCAGCAGCCATGTGACCGTGGCCAACTCACTGCAGCCCTCCGAGCCTGTTTCCTATCAAATGGGCCTAACAGTTTCTACCTAACAGGATATGGACCGGAGTAAATAATTCATGGCAAGTGGCCAGCCTGCTGCTGGGCACAGTAAACACTGGGTAAAAATCTCCCTTTAATTAATCCCTAGAGTTTGTCTAATGGGGGGCTGGGGTGAGCTCAAATGGGGAACAGGTATCAAAAGCCAGGCACAGACAGACACAAAGAACAAAGAGGAGCCCGGGAAAGAGGAGCTGGGCGTGGGAGTGACGAGAAGAGGAGGGAGGCCTGGAGAGGCTGCTGAGGCCAGCAGGGCCGAGGTGATGAGCTGGCGAGTCTGTGAGGGCCTGGCCAGGGTGGAGCCTGCGGGAACAGGCAGGCCCAGAAGCCCGGCTGGGGAAGTCAGCAGGACAGTCTGGGTGTGAAGAGAGAAGGCATGGGAGCTGCAGGCAGGACCCCCCTCTGAACCGGAGGCCCAGCATTGCCGATTCTGGTCTGGGAATGAGGGGGATGGACAAGCAGCAGCTCCTGTGTCCAATGAGGTCCTGAGGCTTCAGTCCCCTACCCCTGGCAGCGTCACAGCCTGCCTCCTTTAACCGCCAAGCTCTGGCCACTTCTCCTGGGCGCTAACTGGCCAGACTTCAAACTGGCAGCCCCAGAGACTGCTGTCTGAGGGCTTCTGGCCACCAGAGCGCGTTCTGCCTGTGCAGGAGGCAGGCTGGAGTGCTAGGAAGTTAACGCCACCCCCGCCTGAGAGGCACCCTCAACCTGTGATTGATGGGATCAGAGGACAAAGGCCCCAGCTCCCTTGTCTTTTGGGAAGAATTCTTCACTGTTTCTTGGGGTCCCCCAGAAGGTTTAAGCTACAGGTGTCCACAGTGTTCACTTGCTTGATAATACACCCCTTATTAACTTCCTTCCCTCCCCTGTCTCACCTACCTGCTCCCTCATGGTGTTTCTCGAGACATCACCCAAAACTCTTCTTGCACTTGAATTTCTGTCTGAGAGTCTGCTTCTGGAACCCACACCGAAGCACCTGAGTTTTTTAGTTGAAACCATATAAGCCAGTGGTATACTGGTAAATATTTAACAGAAAGGGCTGAGGGAATATATATACATTATGTATACAATTTTATCATACATTTTACGAATATAAGAGATGGGTGGCACTCAGTTTACAAATAATAAGAAGCACTCTTTATTGTAAATGGCATGTAGCCAATTGATTCTCCTAGGACGAGTTCTTTGATTTTTGCCAAACCTGTGTTTTGGACCTTGCCAAACTCTTGCAACCTATAGTTGCAATTAGCAAACGAGTGTAGTTCTGACATAAATGCTAGTTGAAATTTGTGTTTATGTTGAAGAGTAAGATAACAGTGAAACAACAAAGACCCTGCCCTAAGTTCAGTCCTTCATTGGTAATGCGAGTGGCTTCTGTGCTGAATCAGGTAGCAGACTTCAAAACCTGAAAGGAGCCTGCCGGCGTGGCTCAGCAGTTGAGCATTGACCTGGGATCCAGGAGATCGCAAGTCGATTCCCGGTCAGGGCACATGCCTGGGTTGTGGGCTCGATCCCCAGTCGGGGGCTTGCAGGAGGCAGCCGATCAATGACGACTCTCTCATCATTGATGTCTCTCTCTCTCTCCTTCTCCCTTCCTTGCTCTGAAATCAATGAAGATATATTTTTTAAAAACCTGAAAGGAGATCTGCAGTATTTTCTTACATGTTTGGCTATGCGCAATGCAATGAGTGCAGACATGACCCATTTTTAAGATTAAGCTGCATTATTTGGAACTTTTTTCCTTAAAATGTTGAGATCTAGACTTTCTTAAGTCTAGACAATCAACCGAGCCCCAATTTGTAGCATTTACCATTTCCATGATGCAAACACCCCACCCACTGCCCTTCGGAGAGGAGGAAGCGGGGAGGGGAGGCATGGGCCCAGATGGACAGGGCTGCCAAGGAGCTCGGGTTTGGTAAGCATGGCCCGCCCTGCACTCACTGCAGGCACCTCTAGGAGAAGGAGAACAGAGAGTGCCCTTCCCTACCTAGGTGCTGGAAGTCGATGTCTCACTTAAGGCCAGGGCAGCTCCTGATTGATCACCGCAGCCTCCCCCTGCTCCCGCCCCCGGCCCAGCACCCCAGCACGCCTGGCCCACAGCAGCCTCTAAGTGGGCACAGCTGAGTCCTCTAGGCTCCTGGAAGAGCTCGCCTTCACTGCAACCCCGAGCAAGTCAAACCAGGCCAGGGGTCTGCTCCTCTGGAAGGGAGGTAGCATGGGGGTGGAGTGTTCTGACACACCTCACCTGCCAGTCATGCACCCTTGGGCAAGTCACTCAACTTCCCCAAGTTTCCTCACCTGTAAAATGGATGATGAAGTGCAAGGAGTTAGGAGTCTTGGCCAAGAGCCAGCGGGGAGGAGGGGTTTGCCTCAGCTCCGCGGTCAAGCAGATCACAGCTGCCAGTCCCCAGCCTCGCTGCAAGAACCAAACGAGGTAGGTAATAACAGGTCAGGCTGCTGTGGAAACTGTCAAAAGGGGAGGGAAGGAGCGAGCAAACATTTATCGGGTGCCTACTGTCTACCTTTTATCTCCTTCAGTCCTCACATAAACCTTCTCAGGTAGACACTAATAGCCTAAATTTACAGAAGAGGTAACTGAGACGCAGAGAGGAAGGAATCAGCCCCAGGGTGGCCTCCTGCCTCCCTCCACTATTCCACACCACCTTCTGCAGGGGACTGGGATCCTCCTTTAGTTTTAGTTCTGCTCTTCCCGTTATCACTTTTGACTTGTGTAGTCATATTATTATCTAAATACAAGGTAAATTAAATCTATTTTATGGTTGCCACAAGCTAACCAATGTGGATAAGCCTGGAGGACATTGTGCTAAGTGAAATAAGCCAGTTACCAAAAGGACAAATGCTGTATGATTCCACTCCCATGAAATACCTAAAGCAGTCAAAACGATAGAAACAGAAAGTGGAAGGCCGGTTACCAAGGACTGGGGGAAGGAGAAGAGGGAATTAGTGTTCAATGGGTATAGAGTGCGCATGTAGTTAACACTGCTGAACTGTACACTTAGAAATTATTAAGATGATAAAAATCCATTACATAGCACTATGAAGTTGACAGTCCAGGATATTAGTGTGTACGATCTATTTTTAACTAGGAAGTAAATGTGATATTCAACAAATTAACTAATTCTTTGATTTAATTTTTTTTTGTTTATTTTCTTTGTTCATATACACACAATTGTATGTATATGTATAAACATGTGTGCACTCTTTTTTTCCTTTCCTTTTTTTTTTCTGGAGCACCTCTTCCCCCCTACTCCCTCCTTCACTCACATCAGCCTCCCACCCTACCCCCAAGGTAACCCGTGCTAATAACCTCATGCACACCCTTTCACATTTTTGGTGCTCATATAACTACACACACACATGTGCACTTACATAAATGGGAGACTGGTTTAGTTTATTCACATGTGAGATCAATATCCTATGTGTGCCCTTCTGCATCGTGCATTTCCCTTTCCCCAGTACCTTGAGGAATCTGTTCTTGCCATCCGACATAGCTCCAATTTATAGATTGTAGTGGCTGCTGAATACTTTATAAAATGAGTG
The DNA here is from genome assembly GCF_964146895.1 of Miniopterus schreibersii. NCBI lineage: Eukaryota > Metazoa > Chordata > Mammalia > Chiroptera > Miniopteridae > Miniopterus > Miniopterus schreibersii. Next base: position 22,446,568 of record NC_138116.1, read on the forward strand.
GACCCCTGTTTACTCAACTGTGCACTACTGATGGGCAGTCACTTTGTTTTCCATTTTTAGTCACATATAAACAACGGCATCTATGTCCTTTTATACTAGTCTATTATTTCTTTGAACTTATTCTTTTAATAATGAAGACCTTAAGTATTGGAAAATCATCTTTGCCATGTACTCACACATAATGAGGCCAGAAAAGAACCTGGGAGAATAAGAACCCTGGGGACAGAACAATGAATGAATGTTTTGGGGGGTTTTTACATTTCCATTTATGTTATCACACTATTTGTATGGCAGATAAAAGCTGGAAGGACCAGAACATATCTGTCTTATGTGTAACAATGCTATGATCATAGGGAAGACAGGGATGTTCGGGTCCCAGCAATGAGTTAACAGAGACCCAAATCTGAAATGGACTCTTCTAAATGGTCATCTTTGCTTTAACAGCCCTCAATCTGCTCAAAGTCCTTCCAGAGTCCTAGACAACTGAGGATGAGAGGACACAAGGCTACATCAGCCCATGCCATTGACCACACACTATCTGGAAGGCCCAATAAAGAGTTCCAGTTGCTCAGTGTCTCAGCTCTCACAGATCGGAATCTGTCCCTTCATGGCTCCAGAAGATACTTGCTTTCTCTTCCACAGCAGCTCATCAATACCAACTATGGTGGCTGCCTTGTACCAACATGACAAGAGGCACATGGAATCCAAAGAAACCTGCTCTCAAAAAATTTGCTTCTGAGGTTTTGTGGAGGCCAGAAAGAACAGAGGCTTCTACACCAAACCCATGGTTTGACTCCACAAACCTTTACTGAGTGTCCCTTATGGGCTGGGTGCTATCTAAGGGTTGTGGGGACAAGCAAAACAGAAAGCTTCATTCGTGTTTATGTTTCAGGGAGTCGTCAGAAGGTCTTAAACAAGCTACAGTGGTGGGAAAGCAAACAAGAAATCTCTTATCTCAGACACAAGGAGGATGCTATGCCTTTTATAGCTCTCAGAAACAATGGACCCAAAGAAAACAAAACCTTACGAGCTTACCACTAATTTATTTACATCAGCAGATACACTTTATAGGCTATCATTAATTCTCACTCTAGCCATTGTTTTAGCACTTTATGCAGTTATCTGAAACAATATTTCACAAACTTTGACACTAAGTCAAGCATAAAGAATCTGAGGGTGTGTTCAAAGTAGACAAGTTGCAAAGGAACATTCCAGAATACTCAGTCTCCTCACCTCAGCACCAGGATCTTAGGTAGTGGCAAATGCGAGCTAAGAGCAAAATGCACTTATTAGACTTAACAGCAACACTATTGAGATGCCAAGAAACAATGTAACAATACCTTCCAAATGCTGAGGGAACATTATTTCCAGACTAGAATTCCATACCCAGCCAAACTGTCAGTCAAGAGTGAGGGTAGTGAGGGTAGATTAACCATATTTTCAGACATAAAAGGTCTATGAATCCTTTCTCAGAAAGTAGTAGAGAATGTGATTCACTAAAATGAAGGGGGAAAAGAAAAAAAAAAAAGGAAGACATGGGATCCAGGAAACAAGGGATGCAACACGGAAAAAAGGGATTCCCAAGATGATGGTGAAGGGAAATTCCAGGGTGACAGCAGACCTAGAGAGCATCCAGACAGACCGAAGCAGGATAACAGAGGGCTCCAAGAGGAACCTCTTTGAAATGATGAAATTGATGGAATAGGCATTGCTCAACATATGAAGAGGAGATTTATACTTCTAGCCATGAATGAGAGGATAAGTTAGTGATAGGTACATAGAAAACCTAAACAAATTGAAAAAGAGATATTTATTCCAAGGAAATTTAGTATAGTATAAAATATTATTTGACTATGAGTAACATTTAAATAGTCACAATAATGTAAACATTAAACATTTTTCTAATGAAAATATAAATATACTGAGAAGATGGGAAAAAAGAAAGTGAGGAAGAAGTGGGACGGGGCAATGCTGTATAAGAGAACTAAGTAAGTTCCCATCCACAGCAGAAAGCCAAGCATTAAACACTAAAACTTAAAAAAATCAAGAAATGGTAGTATAAGCCTGTTGTTTAAAAATAAGGAGGCATCCCAGCCTGAGTGGCTCCATTGGCTAAGCACTGTCCTGTGCACCGAATGGTTATGGGTTCAATTCCTGGTCAGGGCACATACCTTGGTTGCAGATTTGATCCCTGGTTGAAGCACTTACAGAAAGCAACCAATCAATGTTTCTCTCTCACATTAATGTTTCTCTCCCTCTCTCTCCCTTCCTCTCTGTAAGCATGTCCTCAGGTGAGGATTAAAAATTAAAATAATAAAATAATATGAGGCAAATGCCAAAAGTAACAACTAAGAAAGTGGGAGGTGGGAATGGAGGTATATCACATGAACTGGGATGGCTCTTTTTTCCCCCCCTTTTTTGGGAAACGGCTCTTTTTTATAAAAGGTTTTATTATGTTATACATAAGTAACTTTGATTTTTTTAATTAAAAATTTTAAAATATGGAAGACATCCACAGCCAGTGAGAGTCATGGGACATTGCAATTAGTCAGGTATGGTTGACTCATGGGTACAGGGCAGGGAAGGGTGGGACGGAACCCAAACAGGTAGAGACAGAAAGGCCAAGCATCAAAGGGGAAAGGGAACATCACGAGTGTTCCCTAAGCAGAGGAATCCTGATAACATCCTTGTTTTTTATCTTGATCACATTCTTATTAGGAAGGTCATGAAGCAGAAATAGGAGTGGGAGAGATAGACAGCAAGGGGCCCTGGCGAGTAGGCTGCGGCCAGTTCTAGGGAGAGGGGAAGCAGGTCTGAATGTGGCGGTGGTTTAGGGATGAAGAGGAGAGCATGGGTGACAGATATTTCCTAGGGGGCTCGTCAGCACAAAATTTATGGGCTGAAGGGAATGGGGGAAAAGGAGTTGATAGGGAGGAGCAGGTTGGGAGAAGAAAGGCTCTAACTATGGGCACCATCCCCAAGGCAGAAGGCTCACCCTGCTACCATCCAACAGAAGAATCATTGTGTGCAAATGGGAGGAGCCAGGGGGTAGAGCTTTGGCATTAAAATACCTAATATGATAGGGTGGTATAAAAGAAAGGCATGGACATTTTAGCCAGATAGCCCTGGGTGTAAACCACAATCGTGCCATTTATTATCTGTGTGACTTTATGCAAGTTACTTAACCTCTCTGAATCCTAGGGTTGTCTCTATTCCAAAATGGGGCTGACCACACCCAGTTCACAGAGTTGCTAGAAGTGTCTAAGGAAAGAACCTCTGTCAAATATTTCACATGATGTCTGTCAACATGTGTGAGCTCCCTCCCATCCTGTATCTCACCTCCCACTCCCACGACGGCATGGAGGTCTTCAGGGAAGACCCTTCAAACTCTTCTGAGCTTTGCTCTTTCCCACATCCCTCAGACTGTGAGGTCCCAGAAGGTTCCTGAGAGGCAACTTCAACTCCCCTCTCATCAGTTCAAGAACAGAGACCACACAGGTTTGCATCAACCAGAAAGTCAGCTTTATTAGCCCATCACCAACGGAGAGGAAGGGGAGACAGCTGGGACCTGCTCTGGGAGAACAGGAACCTGACCCAGGCCTTCAGGAGGTGAGGCCGGCAGGTGGGCAGGAAGCTCTAGGAGAGGCAGCTCAGTGTTTGGAGCTCTGGCCCTGGCTGAAGCTTGATGAACCCTACTCCTTGAGGATGGACCGAGTCTGGCGGCCGGAGGAAGAGGAGGAGACTGTGGGAGAGAAGAGAAAAGGTGAGGACTCTGGGAGCTCAGCTGGTCCCACACAAGGAACAGGGAGGGCTGGAGGCTCTGGAGTGCCCGGGACCCTAAGGAGCCTTACCATCTCGGGAAGAATAGGACTGGCTGGACGTGTGCTGAGAGGAGGAGAGACTGTGGGGAGAAAAGGCAGAACAGTCAGAGGTGCTGGGAACAGCAAGGGGCTGAAGGGTCTATGGAGCAACTGGGGGACCGGTGGGGGTAGGCACTCACTGGGCATCCTCTCCCTCCAGCAGGCGGCGGTAGGTGGCGATCTCCTGCTCCAGCCTTGTCTTCACATCCAGAAGGATCTGGTACTCTTGGCTCTGCTGCTCCATCTCACAGCGCAGCTGAGCCAGCTGCTCCTCCACGCTGCCGATCAGCCCCTGGATCTGGGACAGCTGCATGCAGTAGCGGCCTTTGGTCTCCTCCAGGCTGCCCTCTAGGGATGCTTTCTGTTAGTGGAAAGAGAGAAAAAGAGAGTCATTGTAGGTGGTCACTGCTGTCCCTCCAGGTCTCTGGGCATGTTTTCTGTGAGGTTCATGGGTTTTGACCCCAGCTGGGCTACTGATGGGCCAGACAACATGGAGGAAAAGTATTCCACCATTCTGGGCCTTAATTTCTCCATCTGTATAATAGGTACAATGTTCCTTTCAGTCCCACTCTTGGGGAAACAGAGGTGGAACTGTATTGTGGCAGTGTTGAGGGGTTGGTGGCCATTACTGGTGACTTTGGGGCTGGGCTGTGCCAGGTTTTTCATACCATGCTGAGCTGGGACTGCAGTTCAATCTCCAGGCCCTGGAGCACTCTCCGGAGCTCGGTCACCTCACTGCGGTTACTCTGGACCAGTTGGCTGTTAGAGGCCACTTCTTTGTTCAGCTCATCAGTCTGAGACAGGAAAAAAGGGCAGAAGGTGTGAAGGGTGAAACAGTCCAGAGGCTCCCCTGGCCCAAAGGTCCTGCAGGAAGGCCAAGGACCCAAGCCCCACCTTGCTCAGGAACCAGGCCTCAGCATCTCTGCGGTTCTTCTCTGCCATCTGCTCATACTGGTCTCGCATCTCGTTCAGGATGCGGCTCAGGTCCACACCAGGGGCAGCGTCCATCTCCACGTTGACGTCCCCACCAGTCTGACCCCGCAGGGCAAGCATCTCCTAGGAAGGGATGGCAAGAAGTAGCTTGGCTGACCCCTTTCCTGACCCCAAGTGCATCTGCAACCCCATTGAACCAGCCTCCCATCAACAATGCCAGCAGCATCCTCACCTCCTCGTGGTTCTTTCTCAGGTAGGCCAGCTCCTCCTTCAGGCTCTCAATCTGCATCTCCAGGTCAGCTCTGGCCAGTGTCAGCTCGTCCAGCACCCGGCGCAGGCCATTGATGTCGGCCTCCACGCTCTGGCGCAGGGCCAGCTCATGTTCATACCTGGCAGACAGAGGTCAGGGCATCAGGTTCCATCCATGAGGCTTCTGAGGCTCAAGACCTGCTGGTCCTCCTGGATAGACAGCCCCACTCCTCACCCCCTGCCCTCTGCTCTCCACCCTCAGCCCTGCCACAGGGATGCTCACTTGGTCCTGAAGTCATCAGCTGCCAGCCTGGCATTGTCAATCTGCAGAATGGGCTGAGCATTCTCAATGGTGGCTGCGATGATCTGCAGAGGGGGTGAAGGATAGGAGCAGGGTTAACTAAGATCCTGCTGCTCAGAGGTGAAGTACACAGGGGAGAAAGGAGTCTCCCCACATTTAGGGGTTGCCTGGCTGGCAGGTCAGGCCCTATGCTCCTCTAGCCAGCCTGGGGTGCCTTTTTCACCCAGCTCAGGGTGTGTAGGGGATGCACCCCACCTCTCCCACCACCCCAAGGTTGAGAGAAGCTGAGGGTGCAGTGCAAAGAAGGCTCACAGGGAATAAGAGTCAAGGTTCCAGGCCTGCCTCAGATACCTAGATGCTGAAAAAGGACCCTCTGCCACCAAATCTCTGAGTGGCCCTTGGCCACTCCCCCAAGGCCAGCCTCAGTCTCCCTGTTTGTAAAATAGAGATGCTAGTAAGTGGTTTTCTAAGGGCCACTGCAGCCATGACCCCTCTCAATGCTCCACCCACCAGAGCCACCCACCAGGCCCACACACCTTGTTCCTCAGGTCCTCGATGGTCCTGAAGTAGGAGCTGTAGTCCTTGACCTCACTGGGCCGCTGCCTCTGGTACCAGTCACGGATCTTCACCTCCAGGTCAGTGTTGGCCTCCTCCAGGGCGCGCACCTTGTCCAGGTAGGAAGCCAGACGGTCATTGAGGTTCTGCATGGTGATCTTCTCATTGCCGGAGAGGAGGCCGCCATCGCCACCACCAAAGCAAGCACCAAAGCCACCAGCAAAACCACCACCGAAGCCAGAACCAAGGCCACCACCATATCCTCCACCGAAACCACTTCCCAGGCCTCCACTGAAGCTGCTGCTGCTGAAGCCACCGCCATAGCCGCCTCCCAGCCCGCAGGCCCCCCCAGAGGAGTAGCGGGAGGAGGAGACCGACATGCCCCCAAAGGCGCTGGGGGCCCGGCAGGACCCTCCTGCCAGGACAGAGGACATGCGGCTGGAGCCACCACCGATGCCACAGGAGCCCTTCATGGAGCTGGAGGTGAACTGGCGGCTGCAGGTGGTCATGGTGCCAAAGAAGGAGGTGAGTGAGCGAGCGAGTCGGCAGAGAGAAGAGAAAGTTGCTCGGGAAGTCTGGGAGGATGCTAGGGCTGCCCCATGCCCAGGCACCTTTATATGCACCTGGGGAAGGTGGGGCCCTCCCAACTGCTGACTCCAGGCTCCCCTCCAGATTTCATCACTTCAGGTTCTGTCCAACTCCCCACTCCGATTACTCAGCCTGGGGTCGACTCACTTCGCTGTGCTGCTCGGAGTTACCACCCAGCTTTGGCGGGTGTGGGGCCAAGAGAAAACACACAAAAGCCAGTCGTGACTCAGGCTGGGCGGTAGGAATCTGCTCCCGTTGCTGGAGCCCAAGGGGACAGCAGGGCCTTGGCACAGGCGGCTTTGTGGCGCCTGCATCCCCAGGCAGTGAGTCAGCCCATAGAAAGACTCCCTGCCCCACGGTGACAGCCTCAGCGATGCCATCCCAGGGCCATCTCTGGATGCAGCCAGGAGGATTCTACGTGCCTGGCTCTTGACCAGAGATCTGGGCTCATGGCCTCGCTCTGCTTTGCTCACTGTATGACCTGAGGTCCCTCACCTACCCTCTCTGGGCCTGTTTCCCCTCAGAAAAGTGACAAGGCTGGACTAGGTGATCTTGGAGTCCTTTCTAGTTCTAAAAATTCTATCACTCTTTCCTGGAGGCTGCCTTTGAGCCCACAGGACCCCCAGAAGTGGTGTGCACCATGGAACCAGCATGCCCTGTGGAGCTGGACAGGTGACAGCTTGAACCCTGGCTCTGCCCCTTACAAGCCTAGTGGCATAGGCAGTCCATTAGCCCCTCTGGGCCTCAGTGTTTTTATCTGTAAAAAGGGAGAACACACCACCAGCCACAGAGGAACATGCATGAAGGACCCCTCTGGCCCCTTCCCAATGGCCAACTCTGACCCTCACCAGCCCCTCCAGGCCCCCCATCCTTTTTTTCCAGCACAGCTGCCCCTCACCTACCTCCTCAAGCCCACCTCTTCTGGCACCTCCCTCCCACACCCCTGCCCTCCCCTCTGTGCTCCCTCACTCCCACCCTTTGAGCAACCCGCCCCCAATGCATCGCTCCACCTAATCACCAGCACTACTATAAACAGGGATGGGAGGGAATACCTGTCCTGCCACTAGTGCCATGAGTGACCCCTGACCCCACCATGGGCTTCTGAGTCCCCAGGGCTCAGTTCCTAACAGTTTTCTCTCAAGTGTCCACAGATTTCTGGCTGGGCTTGGCTGCTTCACTCATTCAGTTGAGACAGGTGGGAAGGAGGCTCTCTGGCCATGTGCCATGCTCAGGTATTGTGTAGAGTGCCCTACATGTGCCACATGGTTCTGTGAGGGGCCTATTCCTACCACTAGTTTGAAGACAGGGAGCTGGAAGGGTAAGTGGCTTCCCAAGACCCTAGTCAATGGGGAACTGAGGTTTGAACCCCAGTCTGCCTGTTTGTCCAGCTCGAGCCCTTTCCACCATCCTGAACCACTCTCTCTCTGTGTCTCCAACATACATCATTGTCCTGAATTCATCCTATGAAGTAGAGGGAAAACCAGAGAGAGCAGTGATTCCCCTAAAGTCACTAGTCCAGGACTTGGGCCATCTCCACTGTCCCATGGTGCCTTACAGGCAGGGTCTAGGCCTGTCCAGTCTCACCTGTCTCCCCAAGGTGCCTGGAAGGAGCTCTGCCCATAGCGGGCTTGACCTTGGGCCAAGGGATGGAGGCAGGATTGGGAGGGTCTGTTCTGAGGGGTGACCCACAGAGCTGGCCACTGTTCTTACTCGAAAGTGCCTCTGTCAAGGTGAGGAGCAGAGAGGGCCTGCCTCAGCCTGAGTCTGCTGGGCGATACCACCTTGAAATCCTCTGCCTCAGCATAACCAGGCTTTGTCACTGCCCATCATGCTCCGTCAGTCACTGGGCTTGTGGGCACAAGGCCCAAAGGTATTAGCAGAGCTGGTGCCCAGTACACACCTTTAGGACCAAGCCTGGGAGATTCTCCCCTCACTACAGCCCCCAAATGGGCAAAGGGGCCCTGGAATTTTGCACAAAAATCTTACCATCTCACTTGTCAGGATGGGCCTGGAGTTCAGGCCCAACTACAGACTCACCACCTTCAGAACTGAAAATAACCTTTGAGGTCACCAAAGTCCACCAAGCTCCCACCAACGAGGGTGGAAGACTTTTCCCAGGTTACACAGCATAGAGGCAAAGCAGACTCGAACCCAGCTCTGAGAGCTTTCCTTCTCTGTCCCCAGCACAGCCTCTGCCTCTTTTCTAATTGGATCGCTGCCCCTCCTCCATTCCTGGAGGTGGGGAGAGGGGGGCTGCCCACAGGCCCAGCACTGAAGGTCCAGGGAGCTGCCTGGGCTGAAAAGCTTCGGGAAGGAAGTTGCTGACCAACCCAACAAACCACTCAGTCAACACAGCAGACCCAGCACCCTCTACATGCCCAGGATTGGGTGCGTAGGCGGTGGGGGAGGTGTGACACAGTCTCTGACCTTGGAACCTGTCATGTCACCTGGAGAGAGCACTAAGGCGGGAATACAGCACCGAGCGTAGGAAACACTGGGGTGCTCCGCCCTCAGGATGCAGCTGGACAGGTCACCACCTCTAAGCCCAGCAGCGAAGGAGGGCTACCTCTGAGGTTTTCATCAGAAGATGGTAGAACCAGGGGTGGCTCCAGCTGGGCCTCAGAAGATCTGAGTTGGCAGGGAAGGAGTGGGGAGCATTTCTTGCATTACACCTGTCCCAAGGTTGCCAAACGCCAGAATCCCCAAGCCTGATGGGCACAGAGCAGCTCTAGGCAGTGGGTTCACCTTGTTCCTCTGTCCTCGGGCCATCCCATCTCAGGTGTGAGGTCATCTCGTTCCAGAGTTGGCCAGGCAGGAAATATTATTGGCCAATGCCACGCCTCAATTTGCCGGATTCCCAAACCTGACTGATCACCAGCACCCCATTCAGATCCCCGGGCCCTGCTCGGGCCCACTGCATCAGCATTGTGGGACAAGGCTGATCCTGGGGACGGTTTTCTTTCTGGTAACCAGCCAAGCCTGGGGGAGGGAGGGCACACCCCAGGGAAGGAGGCCCCAGGGAGACTGAGGGGAGAGAGGAGGTGGCTGCAGGGCCCTCAGCCTCTGGTGGTAGCCAGAACCACAGGCTCCAAGGGAAGGTGAAAAGAGAAGAGGCTGGACCAGCCAGGACAAAGCAGCCTGGAGTGGGGCAAGCAGGGGCCAGATATTGGACAAGTCCTTCTGCCACGCTGAGCCTCAGTTTCCTCCTCTGGGAAATGGGAAGATCAGCACTATTTCACAGGCATGTTAGAGGCGAAATAAATAAAGCACCTGGCACAGACTGGTGGCCATATTGCATTTATTTGCAGGTATTTATAAACCACCTACTATGTGCACTCAGATGCCCCCAAAAAAGCCTTGGGGGCATACCATTTGGTGGAAGGAGAGGGGGCAGAGACAATCCCAGTACAGTGTGCTCAGGCTGAGATAGGATGAGGGCCTGCAGGGGGTGGGGCAGGCTCTCTGGCAGTGAACAAAAGTCCCTGAGCCAGGCTCTGGCCCCAGGAGCTGGTGAATCTGAACAACAAGCTCCCCCATGTTGGATGCCTCCCTTCTGGGGGCAGGGCTGTTGCAGCCCTCATAATGGTCCACACAACCAAGACGCCCTCAGGGAATCCCCTGGCTGGGTCAAGCTTAGCTACAGCCTCAGCCCTGGGCCTGGTGGCAGGGCTGTCCTGGTTCTTGGTGCCTCTGTTCTCAGCCACCCACAGCATGGGGTGGCACAGGAGACTGACACTGCACAAGGGTTGAGGGCGTATTGTCAGCCCACCACTGTGCCGTGCTCACCACTCCTAGGCTGGGGTCCCTCAGGGTCCCTGCAGGCCAGGGCCTGTGTCCCTTGCTTCCCCGGGCCCCATGCAGACCCAGGCACAGCACGGTGCAGTACCATGGACAGTGTAATTGCCGAGCCATCTCCCGGCAGGATGTGCAGCCAGGTCACCATGCAGGGTGTGGGAGTGGTGGAGGAAGACTCAGGGGCTGGCTACCAGTGGCTGGAGCCTGAGCCTGGGAACCAGGTGCATGTGTGTCCATCCCGTGAGAGTGGGTGAGGCGGCGCCGAGGGCAGTTACTGACCGGTTCACTGATAGGGGGCATGTTTTATTTTGTTCAGTGAGTGGGCGAGTGTGGATGAACCCTGAGACCCTCGGTAGAGTCTCACTTCTAGGTCCTCCAGTCCAGCCACAGGCAATGTCCCCAGCAACTTGGGTTAGCTTAAGGTGCCTGAACAAAGCCACCTAATTTTCCCACACCATTCCCCAGGGACCATAGGCCCCCAAACCTAGTCAATCTCCCCTGTGGCCGTCATCTGCCCAGGCCTGGGCTGAGCACTTCTGGAAACATGAGGCTTTCCCTCGCTGGGCCCAGGACTCTCTCCTGCAGACCCCCAACCCCAGGACGGCAGCCACTGCCTCTGCTGACTCAGCTCTCAGCACACCTGGCTGCTCCTCCATTGTGGCCTCCTGAGCCATCCACTCACTCACTGTGGGCAGGGGCTTCTTTCCCAGCAGAGGGGCAAGTCCGGGCGGCCTAGCCAGCCCCACACTCTGACCCCTCCTCAGCCATTGCATCAGTGGGAGTGGACCCCAAAATCTTCAGAGAGAGAAACACTGCCTAAGAGCCCGAGGCTGAGCAGGTGGTGGGGCTCTTGGTTCCTCTTCCCAGCACAGTGTCTCTTTCCAGCACCTTGCTCCATCCCTGACAAGCCAGGCTCCAGGCAAGCGCTGAGTCACTGCTCCTCAGAGCCTCAATGTCCCCATTCACACAATGGGGCTCCTTTTCCCAGAGCCTCCCTGCTTCCTAGGAAGGTTGTTCAAATAAATGAGATCACCCCCGGGGTGAGCCATCTTCAGGCCAGGGCTGGTTCTGCTGGTTATAGCCGGATGTGCGGAGGGGGCCTGGGGGATACAGTGCCACCTGCCTGTCCTTCATCTTTGTCCTGACTGTTGCTCAGGCAGCTGAGAGGCGCCAGCCTCTGATGGAGCGAAACCCACACCCAGCTGCTTGGACACCTGCAGCTGCCTCCGTAGGCGAGGGCTCCGGATGACAGCTAGTAGTCCCCGCCATGGGAAGGAGCTCACTGTCCCCAGTATCTGGGCCAAAAGGGCCGTTAGCTGGGGTTCATCTTCCCCCTCGCTTACTGTGGCTTCTGAGGTCCAGACGGGCCCGGGGAGCCGCCCAAAGCCCCACCCCAGCTGCCCACCTCGCAGACTGCACTGCACTGGTTCCACGGCCCCACCTGCTCCCGCCCCCCTCCGCCCAGGCCCCGCCCGCGGTCTCCAGGCACCGGGATAAAGCAGGTGTTGGGACACCCGGGTCTGATTGTGCAGCCGTAGACAGTCCCAGGCCTGTCAGTGAATTGCGGCGGGGGGCACCCCTCCTCTCATTAACCCCTTCCACCCACTCCCACTTCTCGAAGAAAACCAGGAAAGCAGGCTTGCCCCACCCGGCGGTTTCCGGATTTACTCAAAGGCAGACTTCCAGGAGTCAGGCTCCTCCCCAGCTGCTCATCGCCTGCCTCCAGAAGGAAAGGGGCTGGGGCCCAGAGGGTCCTGGGAGTGGCTTGGCAGGGCTGTCCCTGCCCCTTCCCCAGGATGCATTTCTCACATACCTCCATCTCCAGGAGGGTGGTGCTGCTCCCCAGGTACAACCCACCCCAGCACCGCCATCCTGAGCAGCAGCTGACCATTTAAGGAAACATTCCTGAGGGAGACTCCACCATGCTCCCACAGCTGCCTGGGGTCACAGCCTTCTCTAGAGGCAAGGGCTCCAGCTCATATTCCCAGGGAGAAGCAATGGGGGCCCTACCCATCCAGTCTGCCTCCCCCACCTCCCCTCCCCCTGTGCCTCTCCCAAGAGAATCCAGACTTCTGTCCTTGCCCACCCCTGCCCCCTCTCGGAGGAGGGATCTCGAGGAGCAATTGACTGGATGCATCAACCCATGGGACTCTGGCTCCCACCTGAATTCTTCTCATCCATTTATGGATGAGACAATGAGGCTCAGCGAGGGGAAGTGACTGCCCATGCTCACAGACCTACTTACAGGACAAGAAGAGGCCACCTGAGACCCTCCCATACACTGACCCCCACCCTGGGTCTGGCACTGCCTGGACCACCCTCCCTCATACCACCGGTCCTTGGGAGATGCAAAGCCCCTCCCCACAAGCTCTGCCCAGACCTACCCTTCACCCGGTCTGACAGTAGTGGGTGTCCACAGACTCCCCGCTTGCCCATGCCCCACCCCTGCTCCTGTTCGCCCACCCCTCATAGGGCCCACCTCAGCGGCCAGCCACACCAAGATACATTCCACGTCTGAGTCAACAAGCTTTATTGGTTGGGCAGGGGGTATGGGAAAGAGACAGGAAGCCACAGGGGCTAAGGCTGGGGAGGTCAGAGGCTACAGGGCTGATGAGGGGCCCTGGGGGGTGGGCCAGGGGAGCAGAGTCCTCAGCGGGTAGTCTGGTGGATCTGCTCGCGGGAGGAAATAACCTTGCCGTCCTGGACCTCTTCCACAATGGTGCGCACCTGACGGGTGGTCACGGCTGCAGGGGACACACACTCAGAGGTGGGCAGAGGCCGAGAGACCCTGGCTCAGCCCCCACCCCTGAGAGGACCCGGCTCTTCCCCCAGAGCCACTCTGTGTCCACACCTCTACTGGCTCATCATCACATCCACACTGCTCCCTCCCTTCCAGGGTGTCCCTCTGCTGGTCCCCTATGTGAGCCCTGCTACCCAAATGGGTGGTATGATTCTGACCCATGTGTCCTTCTGCAAGAGCAGCACCTTGCAGATGGGTGCTCCACAAAACGGGGTCTATCTCCACTTCTCTGGAGTCTCCAGGGCAGGGACTATGCTCCTGTCTCCCCCATCAGACTGGGCTCTCCAAGACAAGAACCTGATCCCCATCACCTCCATTAGACTAGATACCCCAGGGCTAGGATTTTATGTTCCCCACCAGACAGGGATCTGGAGGACAAAGACCAACTCCCTTTCTGCCACCAGAGTCAGGGCTGCTTTTGCTCATCTGTAGGGTCTCACAGCAAAGATCATGAGACCATGTCCCTATCTTCCCACCAGATAACAGTCTCCAGAGCAAGGACGATGTTTCCCCCCATCAGACTAGGACTCCAGGACAAGGACCATCTCAGTGACCATCTCATCTGATTCCCCTGAACATCAACCCTGAACCCTAATGGGTCTCTTCCCCCACCCCTGCTAAGGATCAGCCATCATTTCCTGGAGCTCCTGGGGACCCTCCCTCAGCAAGGTGCCTATAGGTGCCTGCCCCGTGCTGCCCCACCCTGTTACCAAGATCCTTACGTTCTTTGGGCTTGTACTGAGTCAGGCTGCAAAGAAAACAGAGAGAGGAGATCAGATGTGGGTCCGAGAGCTCCACCCTCCACCCAGGCCCACAGCCCTGGCCCTAGGCCCCCACTCACTGGGCGTCCTCTCCCTCCAACAGACGGCGATAGGTGGTGATCTCCTGCTCCAACCGGGTCTTCACATCCAGCAGGACCTTGTATTCCTGGTTCTGCTGCTCCATCTCACAGCGCAACTGGGCCAGCTGCTCCTCCACGCTGCCAATCAGCCCCTGGATCTGGGACAGCTGCACGCAGTAGCGGTTCTCGGTCTCTGCCAGGCTGCCCTCCAGGGATGCTTTCTGCAGGAGGGCAGGAGGAACAGGGTCAGAGAGGGTGATCCGTGTCCCCCCCCAGGGGCTCCAGGGCTCCAGGCCCACCCCAGGCCTGACAGCGCCCCTACCATGCTGAGCTGAGATTGCAGCTCGATCTCCAAGGCCTGCACCGTGCGCCGGAGCTCGGAGATCTCACTCTTGCTGCTCTGCACCAGCTCGGTGTTGGTGGCCACCTCGCGGTTCAGCTCTTCTGTCTGCAGACACAACACAGGGTAGTGAAGAGTGAGCCTGGGATCATTTCTCCAAGTCAGACAATCCCCATGCCCTCCATATCCTCAGCCCGGGGCCCATTCTGTGCCCAGACAGGCAGTGGAGCTCGCCCACTCCCCATAACATCCCTGACCTTGTTCATCTTCCTGACCTCCCCTGAGCCCCTCAGCCCTCCTCCCAAACCTGACTGTGGGGGCAGTGCCTTCTCATCAGCCTCCCACTTTCCAAAGCCCAGGAACCTTTGAAATGACATTAAGTTTTATCTTTAAGCCCTACAAGTGGTCGGCACAAGAATAGGAAACATGAGGAGCTTCCAGGACAGTAACCAGGCCCCTGGTGCTAGTTCCTGACCTCTTTCAGGAGAGGTGGGTGCTCTCAGGGTCTTTGTCCTCTAGCTGTTTTCCCGAGTGGGGCTCCCCACCCACCCCCAGACCCTAGCTTTAGCCAAGTTCCAAGCCTATTGATGCAATGGGTGAGCCTGGACTCCTCGGGTCCACTTGGCTCACTGAGGAGAGGGTACCCCCAAGAAGCCAGGCACTGGGCTTGCTGTGGGGACTCAGTTCTTGCACCCCATGTGCTGAGAGAGGCCTCTGGCCCACAGCAGCCCATACCTTGCTGAAGAACCAGTCCTCAGCATCCTTGCGGTTCTTCTCTGCCATCTTCTCGTACTGGTCACGCATCTCCGACAAGATGCGACTCAGGTCCACACCAGGGGCGGCGTCCATCTCCACGTTGATCTCGCCACCCACCTGGCCTCGCAGGGAGTTCATCTCCTGTGGCGGACGGGAAGTGTGGTGTGGGTATCCGGGCCTGTCCCAATCTCTCACTCCCAACCCTCCCCAACAAGCTCTCCAGACCCCTCCCAAGGACTCTTCCCTCGTTCTGTCTGCCCTCTACCCTCTGACCCTCCTAGTGACTTTTGTGCACCTGCTCTGAATGGACTCTGCCTCCACCATCAGACTGGGGGCACTCTGGATGTAGGTTCTGTGTCTCCCCCATTAGACTGAGGGCTTTCCAAAGATAAAATCTCATTCTTAGGCATGTGCCCCGAGAATATTCCCTCTAACTTCCAAATTTCTACATAAGGCCCAGTTTCAAGGATTTGAGCTCAGATTTGAGGGAGGCTAGGGGGCGGGAAGGGAGGCAAAAGAGGCCTCTGTGGGCCCCTGGAAGGTTCCTCAGATGCAGGAAAGCAGGAAGGAGACTGGCCTGCACCCTGGCTCTGGAACCCCAGGGGTCAAGGCTCCACAGATGGGGCAGCCCTGGAACACCTGCTCTGCACTCTTCCCTCAGCCCAGCCCCAGAGCCCTGCCACCCCATCCGCCTCACCTCCTCATGGTTCTTTCTCAGGTAGGCCAGCTCCTCCTTCAGGTTCTCAATCTGCATCTCCAGATCGGCTCTGGCCAAAGTCAGCTCGTCCAGCACCCGGCGCAGGCCATTGATGTCGGCCTCCACGCTCACACGCAGGGCCTGCTCCGTCTCAAACCTGCAAAGGGAACCAGAGACTTCAATCTAGATACTTGGACTGGCAGGTCCAGGTCCTGGCCAGCACCCTGCTTATCCAGGGCTCTAAGGGCTTATGAAAAATGATGATGGAGAGGAGTGGAAGCAAATTCCAGCCCTGAGGCCCTGGGAACAAGTAGGGCAAGGCCCTACCCCCACCTGGCTTCTTGTTTCTCTCCTCTCTGCCTCTTGCCTCCCCTTGCTCTCTTCCATCACCCGTCTAAGCCCAGCGATCTTCAAAATTTGCTGCAACCTGAACTAAGAGGTAGACTCCCCCACACCCAGCTCTTGGCCTATATCCCACAAGCAACCGAGGAGCCCCAGGGTGGGGAGGGGTGCCCCCAGTTCCTCCCCAGCTCACTGGTGAAGGCTTACTTGGTGCGGAAGTCATCAGCAGCCAGACGGGCGTTGTCAATCTGCAGCAAGATACTGGCGTTGTCCACGGTGGCCGTGAGGATCTGAAGAGATGGGACAATAGTCACATCACTGGGTGGGGTAGTTCAGCCCAGACCAGGGTTCTGAGGTGGGTCTTCCTGCCTGGGGGCCAGGAAGTGGCTGCCTCCTTCAGGAAGGTTCCCTTACCTCCCAGCCTCTCCCATTTATTGTGTGTAATTGTTGACATAGTTTGGGCCAGCCAGAGTCTGATGCGCTGAAACTTGCCTCCTGATCCCCTAGGACCTGCCTCCCCCAGCATAGACTCCCGCAGGAGAGCTGGAGAATGGGAGGGTGCCTCAGGGCAGAAGCTAAACCAGGATCTCAGAAAGCATAGGGGACGTGGGCAACCCCACACTTTAAGTTGGGGAGATGGTGCCCCTGAGAGTCTCCCCAAAAAAGGGAGGCTAAAAGAGTCCTCACTAAAGAGTATTTTCAAATCAGAAGCCAGGACCCCTGCTAAGCCTTGACCTAGGGCTCCAGCAGGCAGGCCCACCCCCCAGGTTTGCTCAGCCCCTGTTCTTGAGAGAGCAGCAGGAGGAATAGGGAAGCCAGAAATATCCCCAAATAAGGCTCAGAAGAGGCCTCCTGAGGCCCCGCCCCTTCTCTCCTGTCTCCATCTTCCAGCAGGTGCCATCAGATGCTCACTTGAACCCCACATCCCAACATTGCCCAAAATCCCCCTATTGCTCCAAGGAGAGAGGTGCCCACATATCTGGCAGCTTCATGAGCCCTGCCCTGCCCAGCCCTCCACGTGTGTCTATTTGCCTTATCATACCACTGCACAAGGTGGCAAGCTCTGTGATGAGGAAACTGAGCCTCAAAGGAGCTCCATGAGGCCCATTTGTCCCTGGCCCAGCCTACCACCCCCCCAAAAAATAGTATGAGCCAAAGAGCAGCCCCAAGGTGGGCTCCCAGAGGCCAAGCTGGAACCAAACTGTCCTTGGCTCCCTGACGCCCTGTGACAGCCTTCAGGCAGGGTTCCAGGTTTGGGGAAGAGAAGGGGGAGAAGTCATGGCCCTCACAGAGCCCCCTCCTGTAGAAGGGCCCACCTTGCTCTTCAGGTCCTCGATGGTGTGGTAGTAGTGGCTGTAGTCACGGGCGGGCCCCGGGGCCTGCTTCTGGTACCAGTCTCGGATCTTCACCTCCAGCTCAGTGTTGGCCTCCTCCAGGGCGCGCACCTTGTCCAGGTAGGAGGCCAGGCGGTCGTTGAGGTTCTGCATGGTGGCCTTCTCACCTCCTGCCAGCAGCCCGTCAACAGCCCCAAAGCTGCTGCCATAGCCACCGCCAGAGCCGAAGCTGTAGCAGCTGGAATAGCTGCTGCTCCCGAGGGCACTGCCCAGGCCACTGGCAGACCCCAGCCTGCAGGATCCAGCACCCAGGCTACCAGACAGCCGGCAGGAGGTGCGGGATGCACCGCCGCCCAGGCCGGAGGAGCCTTTGATGGAGCTGGAAGAGGTGAACTGGCGAATGGTGGTGGTCATGGTGGTGGCAGCAGGCAGCAGGCAGGCACAGAGAGAGTGGGCTCAAGAGGTGAGAAACCTAAAGTGCGTGTTGCTACTGGGGCTCGTTTGCCTCCTTTATAGTCCAACAAATGGGCGGGAGCAGGGATTTCAACAGGCTTGCTCTTCTGTTTCCATTCCCCTGGGCTTTCATCACCCCTGGCGGTTTGCCAGCTCCCAGGTGGCTGTGGGCACCCCCTCCCACCACCGAGGCTTTGCCTCATTTCTCCGAACCCCTATGCTGGGTGTCTGAATGTGCGTGTGCGTGTCTCTGATTTTAAGCCTGTCACCTGTGATTCAGGCAGGCCCTCAAGCTATGCTTTCCCATGACCTAATACGGAGAAGAAGAGAGGCAGGATGTCACCGTCACCAGGCCCTCCCAGGCAGCTACCACCCCAGCCCTGCCTGCCCAGCCCTTGTATCTGGTAGGGAAACGGTTGGGAATCTGGCAGCCCCCAGCCTGAGGTTACTGTCCTTCAACACACACTACACATGGTCCTGTCCCTGGGCTGGGAGCTGGGGAGACAGCGAAGATCGAGCCCCCATCCCACCTTGGAACCTGGATGTAAACCCCTGGGCTCAGCACAGAACGCAGCAACTCTGTCAGGTCTCAGATGATCACCCCATTTTATAGATAAGGAAACTGGGGCTTGAGGGATAGGGTCCCATTGCCCCACAGACCTGCAGAACTGGTCTGGCAGAATTTCATCCTTCATCCCACAGCACCAGACCCCCTTCCTCCAGGGCTCCAGGCACACTGGCCCCCCTCTGAACAGCCCTGACACCAGGGAAGTACTCCAGGGGCTATGATTCCATCTGGCCAGTTTTCTGACCTGCCCCATCCCACGGACTCCCTGGTGACTCAGCCGAACCTTTCCCCACCTCCCCCTAACAGGTGGGTGGGTCCTGGGCTTGGGTGGGCAAAGAGGAGCTTAGCTACAGAACGGGGAAACGACAGCTGGGAAGGGAGCATCATGGTAAAGGGAACTGAGAGAACTAAAGGCCATGCCCCCTTCCACCCTCCCTAGTCTTCTACACCCCAAGAGGCCTCAGGGTAAGGTGAGGGGCATACACCTTAGGTTTCAGTCTAAGGGCACTGCCCAAGAAGAGGGTCTTCCTGAGCTCCCAGCCAGTCCCCCCTCACACAGGGTCTTCCCCAAAGGCCCCACGCAGTCCCCTGACATGGCCCCTCAGGATGGACCCTGAGACCCTACAGCTCTACCCTGCCCTGCCCACCACGCCTGGCCCGGCCTGGGTCCCAGGGTCCCAGCAGGCACGCTGGGCGGAATGTGGTCGTGTCTCAGACTGCCGATGGCTTCCACTTCCCAGACAGGCCCAGACAGCCCCCATCAGCAGCTGAGAGAGTTTCTCCAATAGCCCGGCAGCTGCCAAGCCACCAAAGCAAACACGATGCCCCCCCACGCTCACATGCACACACCCTGTCCCACACACACCCCTGAGCTGGGCAGAGCCCGTCTGGCTTCCTGGGCTGTCTGTGCTGTGGCCACCCCCTCTCACCCATCAATACTCTGGACCACTCCTTCAGAAAAGCCCCTACCCAGCCTCTCTTCCCCAAGACCCACCAGAGGCAAAGGTGGGAGTTTTCTATATTAAGCATAGCTCTTTGGAACGTCTAAGGGCCCTCCCAGGGACCAGCGCAGGCCATGGAGACCCCAGGGGCTGATTCTTAGGAACTTTCCCAGCTTGTTGGGCTGTCCCACCCCTGCACCCAGTCCTCCTGCCTCCTTCCCTCTCCTCCTCCCAGGAGCCCCAGGCCTGACTGGGGTGGGTAAAACAGGTTGGCAGGTGAGAAGCACCACCCAAAACTTCAACAAACTCTCCTCCTCCCCTAGTCCCTCAGCCCACACTGCCCCAAGCCAATGACCACGCCAGATCACACAAGGCACTGAACTTCAGGCAAAGCTTTAATAGTGGTCACTGGGGCAAACTCAGGAGGCCCCTCCTCGAGGGGCTGCAGAAAGCAGATACAGAAAGGCAACAGCTCTTGGGCAGAGGCCCCGACGGGCACTTGGGGCTCAGCAGTAGCATGCTAGGATCTGGAGGCGATGGCCACCCCATGACCTTCAAGGCTGGGCTATTGCATGTGGAAAGGGGCCTCAGTGGGTAGAGCGGTGGACCTGCTCCCGGGAGGTTACCACCTTGCCATCCTGGACTTCCTCCACAATGGTGCGCACCTGGCGGCTGGTCACCGAGGCTGCGGATGGTAGAGGAAGGGGGTGCAGGGAACCTCAGGCCAGAGCCCCTCCCCCAGTCTCCCACACAGAAGGGTCCTCAGACTCTCCCACTTCCTCTGGGCAGGATGGGGCAGACTCTTACCTTCTCGAGTGGGCTGTGAGGCCAGAAATGAGGAGTACTGGGTGGCCAGGCTGCAGGAAGGGAAAGGGAGACCTGTCAAGCCAGGGGTGCTGGCTGGGAACCCAACCCCCTGGTAGGAGAAGCAGCTGGGGAGGCCTGGGGCAAAGGGAGAGAGGTCCCAGCAAATCAAGGAGAAATCAGAGCTGGGAGTGCACGGAAAAGAATGGCAACTGCAAGGGTCAAAGGGCACAGGCCCAGTGGACCCAGTGGACAGGAGTAAGGAAAGGGGACGCCCCAACACAGGCCCAGAGGCACTTTGCACCTAACCAGGGATTTACAAGGAGAAGCTGGGCAAGTGGTTTTTCCATATCTAGAAGGGCCCAACAAATAGACTCAATTAAAGCAAGAAAGACTGTGGTTAGCCTATAAATGCACTTCACCATCTTCAGGGAACAAAAAAGCTGGAATACATGACTCAGCATGGAGACTCCAGGATGTTCTCAGCCCCTTTACAGTAGGGCCCTGATCCACCCTCCCAAGTCCAAACCAGATCCCTTCCCTGATCCTCACTCCATCCAGGGTAATGGCATCACCAACCACAAGTCATGGAGCCAGAAGCCCAGGGTCATTGTTACCCAGGCCTTCATGTGCTCACTCAGCACTTACTGAGTCTCCCTGCGAGCCACACTCGGCCAGAGTGCAGGCCTTTCCCTGCCCCTGGCCCTGCCTCACAGCAGGCCTGCCTAACCCTCCCTGCTCCGGCCTCCTGACAGGTCCCCATGCCCCCCACCCCCCCACCCCCCGGGCTGTGCTGATGCAGTTCTCCCTCTGTAGCCAGAGTGAATGTTCTGAGACATCTGATCCCCATCCTGTGCACAACCTCTTCGCAGCACCCCAATCAATGCTTCAACGTGGCCTTCAGTGCTCCTCACAGCCAAGGCCCAGCCAGCAATCTCAGTCTCACCCCTTGCAAGCCTCCACACCTCCTCCTAGCCTTTGCTGGTGCTACCCCTGCAGCTCAGACATCCCTCCCTGGGTGAAGCGGCCCCAGCCCACTTGAGCAGATGCCCGGGTGCCCCCACTCACTGGGCATCCTCGCCCTCCAGCAGGCGGCGGTAGGTGGCGATCTCCTGCTCCAGCCGCGTCTTCACGTCCAGCAGCACCTGGTACTCCTGGTTCTGACGCTCCATGTCACAGCGGAGCTCACCCAGCTGCTGCTCGATGCTGCCGATGAGCCCCTGCAGCTGGGCCAGCTGGGCCCCGTAGCGCGCCTCGGTCTCCGCAAGGCTGCCCTCCAACGACGCTTTCTGTGGGCCAAGGTGTAGGTGGCCGGGTAAGACAGAGATGAGACCTTTCCCTACCCAGAGGGGGACCCCACCATGTGGAGTTGTGGGTGCAGCCAGTGCGGTGGGGCGGTAACTAGGGCAGAGAGGGGCCATGTCACTGTGTAAAGTGACACTGTGGAAGTCTCTGGTTCTCAGAGTGGGGGACTCCAAGGCTAGGCCAGCCCTGGGATAACAGGGATAAGGCAGGGAGGGGACAGAAGCCCTACCATGCTGAGCTGGGACTGCAGCTCAATCTCCAGGTTCTGCACTGAGCGGCGGAGCTCAGTGATCTCCGTCCTGTGGCTCTGCAGGGCCTCGGTGTTGGTGGCCACCTCGCGGTTCAGCTCCTCCGTCTGGATGCAGGGGGCGGGGGGGTGCACAGGGGCTTGAGGAGGCTTGTGGAGGTGGAGCCGAGGACAGGGGCCACCCTGAGCCCTGACCTCCCAGATTTGCTCCGCCAGCACCTCACTGGCCTCTGTGGGGCCCCAAACACACCTGCACACAGACACCCTCTGTGCCCACATAGGAACTTCGTGGAGTTCACCCTGCTTGGTGCTCATCTGCACTGGTTATTTCTCCTGAGCTGCGAGCACTGCTCAAAGGCAGGTCCTGGGTTCTAGTCTTTTTGTGCCTGTTACTGTCCAGGGGAATTGTAGCTGCTCAGTGTGTTTTCTAAGGGTGTGAGTTATGCATCCAAACACACACATACCTACAAAAGCCTGTGCAGGAGGAGCCCTCGCTGGGGTGAGGAGACCTGGAGCAGTTCCCCAGGCCGTGGGGGGTGGGAGGGTGAGCCTGAGGACTCTCTGAGCCTCACAATCTGCATCTAAACATGAGGTTTAGTCCAACTGGTTTCCAAAGGTCCTTCCAGATGGGACAGTGTGTGGCGCTCCACGTTTTCCAGCCCACACTCAGCACACAACATATGCACGCACACGAGTGAGCACACCTGCTCCCGCATGGCCACCCACCTTGGTGAAGAACCAGTCCTCAGCGTCCTTGCGGTTCTTCTCTGCTATCTTCTCATACTGGTCACGCATCTCGTTCAGGATGCGGCTCAGGTCCACGCCAGGGGCAGCGTCCATCTCCACGCTGACGTCCCCACCCACCTGGCCTCGCAGAGCATTCATTTCCTGGGCAGAGAGGAGAGCAGGAGCTCACCCAGGGCCACCCGGGGAGAGACCCTGGGGCCTGCCTTCTCCACCTGGGGAGACAGGTGTAGATGACAGACAGACAGACATAGAGAGGCCAACAGCTCCTCACCCTGAAGGTGGAGGCAGATGCCATGTCTCAAACATGCAGGGCTGTGGATATCAAACATCTTACCCAACACACACTCGGGGTCCATCCCCAATGTGTACTGTGTGTCCATCCCAAACTCTGTCAGGGGATGAGCCAGGACAAGCTCAGGCACTACCCTTGTCACCCACTGCCAACCACACAGCACAGCAGGGGGAAAGTAGCCCCAAGTCAATTGGAAGACCAGGCCTCATTAGAAAATGCAGTCCCTACAACTAGCCTCAAAGCCTATTGAAGACGCTTTCTGGGCTCCTGCCACTAAGGAATTGGACTCCCCTAGCTCAGGGCAGCCCAGAGGTCAGCTAAGAAGGAAGCTACAGGCTCATGGGTCCCCCTGCAGGGTCCTGAGTTGAGCCTTGGGTTCCCGGGGTTCCAGAGTTTTCTGAAAAAGGAGGTGGAGAGGTGGCAGAGTTGTGGAGTTGGACCTGGATGTGGATGTGGGTCAGACAGATCAGAGGGAAGACGCCTGTGCAGCCTTGGGTAAATGCCTTAACCTCTCTGAGCCTGTTTCTTCACCGGTAAAAGGAGAATCGAGCGCCCTTCTCCCAGCACAGGTGTCGATATCAGCTGAAATAATTGCTGTGAATCACTTGTAATGTGCTGGGCAGGTGTTCCTTGTTCTATCATCATTATAATTAATTGCAATAATTAGCATGCATGTTCTTAGACAGATTTTCTCATTAGATAGTTAACTGCCACCACACAGTGAGCCATGCCTTAAGGGATATGGGAAGTATCTTTGTGGGCCCCTGACGGTCGTCCAGGTCAGGACCAGGAACATGCCCTGGATGGGCACTGGATGCAGAGCATGGCCTGGCCCAGGAAGATTCGGAGGCCCCAGCCTTGCTTGTTCCCAGGCAAGTTTCTCCTGCATCCATTCCCAAGCTGGCCTCACCTCCTCATGGTTCTTCCTCAGGTAGGCCAGCTCCTCCTTCAGGTTCTCGATCTGCATCTCCAGGTCGGCTCTGGCCAGGGTCAGCTCGTCCAGCACCCGGCGCAGGCCGTTGGTGTCGGCCTCCACGCTCATGCGCAGGTTCAGCTCTGTCTCATACCTGGGAGGGGTGGGGGCATGAGCCATGGAGGATCACAAGGCCACCCCCTCACACACACAGAGGGCTCTGTGCTGTGCGGAGATGGACCCACCACCAGCAGCCCTGGAGGCCCAGACTCACTTGCTGCGGAAGTCGTCAGCTGCCAGGCGGGCATTGTCAATCTGCAGCACCAAGCTCGCATTGTCGATGGTGGCCGCCAGGATCTGGGGAGGTGATGGGTGCCATGAGCAAGCACCCTCAGCAGCCCCAGGAAGGCCCTGCAACATCCCTCTTGCAGCCCTTTGGAGAGTGTGCCAGAGTGAAGGAAGATCCCTATGGTGTGGTCTCCTCCTCTGAGGACTGGCTGGGGGACTCACAGAGTGGTGGGGCCACGATGCCCAGGCATAGGTAACCAGGATGCCAGGAGAGAGACCCATATATACCCTTCAACAACCATGGGGTCACTGCCCAAGCCACCTGGACTTCACTCCCTCTTTCCCAACTAGCCTTCCCTCTAGACTCAGTTGCCACCTCCTCCAAGAAGCCCTCATCAATTCCCCATCTGGGTCCCTCCTTCTGGACATATCTTCTCCCTGCCCATCTCTCTTTCACGGCACTTCTCTCAAGTGTGATTTTTCCATGACTTTTTTTGGTGATTTCCTCCTCTGATAAACTCTGAGTTCCAGGGGACAAGGCCATGTCCGTCTTGTTCCCTTCAGAATCCCCAGCCCTGGGCACAGTACCTGGCCCAGAATTGGCCCCCAGGAAACACTAGTTTAATTAAGTGATTAATTAGTTAATTAATGAGGTTACAACTGGCCCCACTGCAAACCTAGGGCAAAGTTGTCTTTTCCCACAAGGTCATTGGTAGGTTTAAATGAGAACATGGAAGACTCTGAAAGGAGCAGAGGATTAGTTATTATTACTGCTGCCATCATTGTTATTATAAGAAATGCCCCAGAGAAGCTCCAATCAAGGGCCATGGAGTCAGGAGGGGGCAGAGTGAGGCTCAGAGGGAGCAGATTAGCCAAGTAGAATTTGGAATTTTTTGAAGCCAAGAGCTGAAGTGTAGGAGGTGTAAGAGGGGAGCCCTGGCAAGCAAAAGCAGCCCCAGTAGGTTCATCCTGGGTCTGGAATGTGACCTGGTCCAATCCCATTTCCAGACTGAGCCCGAAGGCCAGTTTGTTACCCAACCCAGGTCTAAGCGTGTCCATCCCACTCACCTCTCTGCTCAGGATGCCAATTGGGTCCAGCAAGGGGCCCTTGCTAAAACCCCTAGGGGTGCAGTGACTCAGAGAGGGGGAGGCCTAGTGCGGGGTGCACTGGGGTTGCTGGTGAGGAGCTGGCCGACTCCGAATGAAATCAAGAATACAGTGACTCACCAGGGCTCCCCTGGGTTCCCCGCTGCCCAGACCAAAGCCAGTATCTGATCTGGCACCCCCAGTAGCTCTGCTGCCAGGGAATAACTGCAGGAATTCCCCACCTGGCCAAGGTCCCGGGCAGGAACAGGAAAAGCCCCTCGAAAGGCAACACAGCGCCTGGTTCTCCACCAGGAAACTGAGCAGGCCTACCATCGGGGCCAGCCAGGCTCCACCCCTGGCTCTCTGCTTCTCTTTGACCTCTCACCTGCCTCTGGGGGTTGCAACACTCTAGGACCCTCCAGGGGCAGGTCTGTGCAGAAGACCCAAGTGCCACATTCACAGAATGCCAAGGCCATGTTCTCAGAGGTTGTGAGTACAAGAGAAAGAGAGAGAGAGGGTTGTCTCCTTCATCAAACTAAGAGAAATTCCTTCCCTTGGGAGCTTCCAGCCTGAGTGGAAAGACACAGCTCCTTCCTTCAGGGGCCCTCCCCCTAGTCTGCAAGTAGAGACACAGCCTTTGCCCTCAGGGGCCCCCAGAGTGACCATCATGAGAGAGTGAGGAGGACCACAACCAAAGCAGCCATGAGTACAGGCCAAACTCAGTGAAATCAGCACAATGAACAGGGCATAGACTGAACCTCAAAGTGTTGAAGGAACTCCAAGATCTGGGGATAAGAGGCAAGTGCCATCCATCCAGGAGAACTGCCTGGAGGAGGTGAGGCAGGTAAGCAGAACCAGAGAGGAATGGTCTGCAGACTTCCCTGCTCACATTCCATCTCCCAGCAGCCAATACCACACTCTTCCCCACCTCTGTGCCTTTGCCCACGCTGTCCTCTATGCCTGGAATGCCATCTGCTGCCTTCAAGGTCCTGAAGCTTACTCCTCCATCACCCACCCCAAATACACTCCACCCAGAAAGAGAGAACTCCAGTCAACCTCCTTGCATGGGATGTCCTCCAGGCCTGAGACCAGGGAGTGAATGAATGGTGGAGACCTAAGATAGAAGAGAAATGTTCACAACGGTCCACAGCTGGGATGGAATGAATCAGAAGCAGGTACTAAGGACAGAGGGCAGAGCACAGGGAGCTGCCTGGTCCACACACCTTGTTCCTCAGGTCCTCGATGGTCTTGAAATAGTGGCTATAGTCCCGGGCAGGCTCGGGGCCCTGCTTCTTGTACCAGTCTCGGATCTTCACCTCCAGGTCTGCGTTGGCCTCCTCCAGGGCGCGCACCTTGTCCAGGTAGGAGGCCAGGCGGTCGTTGAGGTTCTGCATGGTCTCCTTCTCACCGCCCCCCAGCAGGGCGTCTGACATACTATAGCTGGGGCCATAGCCCCCACCCAGGTTGCAGGTGTAGCCCCCGCTGTAGCCACCCCCCAAGCCCGCTGTGAAGCGAGATGAGGTGACCGACATGTTGCCAAGGCTTCCAGCTCCCAGGAGGCTGGGGGCTCGGCAGGTGCCCCCGACACGGACCGTGGACACCCGAGAGAATCCCCCGGTGGGCACAGACAGGCCCTTGAGAGAGCCGGAGGTTGAGAACTGGCGGAAGCTACTGGTGGTGGCAGCCATGGTATCCACGGGTCAGGAGCAGTGTCTGGTCTGGACAGAGACCCTGGGCAGCCCTTTATAGCCAGGCTACAGGGGGGATGGGCCCCTGGCCCTTGAAGTCAGAGCCAAAACCCCAACTGTGTAATTTGCCTCTGTATCAGCCGCCCAGGGCCTGGGGCTCAGGCTGGACATGCTGAGTGCATCCCCCAGGCCCCCTCTCCTGCCCGAGCCTGGCCTGGGCTGTGGCCTCTTAGAAGCCCATTGTTCAGAAACAAAGGTGGTGTTGGAGTTGCAGCCCCAGGGTAGGGTGATCCTCCATCCTCAGCAGCAATTAGGCTTCTGAGCTCATTCTTGGGGGAGTCGGAGAACCCAGCCCTGGGAGCCAGAAAAGGCATAGAACAAGGCTCCACAGGCCTGACGTCCGGAAGCTGCTCTGGCCCCCCACCCTGCCTTCCCGGTCCCCAGGGAGAGGGTGGAGAGACTCGGGGTGACCCCCTCACCCAGGTCCAGCAGGCCTTGAGGAGCCCCCAGGCTGAGAGGGAGAATCTGCCTCTGACCTGGGGATCCCCCAGATCTCTTGGGGTCCTTCCAAATCTGTGGCCTGGCCTGGGGAACCCCTATTCTGTGAGGAATAGACACACTGCTGACCTGAAGGAGCTTTGGATCCAAGGCTCATAGGAAGTCAATCCATGAGCCTCAGTCTCCTCATTTAACATGGGGATAATTCCTGTCTCCCACGGTCTCTGAAGGAATCTGGAGAGCAAGTGACATCAGTCAAGCTGGGACTGAGGGAGAGCATGAAGCCAGAGGGTTAGGGTGACCACTCCTGCTCATCCCCCAGTACCTGAGGAAAGTCATTCCCGAGGACACCCCCCCCCCAAGGAGGCATGACGGGGGAGAAGCAGGACCTGTGGGGCAGGGTGCCCCTCAGTCAGCTCTGTGCCTGCACCCTGCAAGGGAGCGGCAGGATCCCACATCCGGGCGGCTGGCACCAGCCACCGCCGACAAGATTACCAGCCTAATCTCCACGGCGCTAATGATTTAGGCGCTGCCAGGACACTGGCGTCTGCACCCGGCCTGTCTGAATGGGGAGCTTCCAGGGGCGGCCAGGGCCCATGGGATGGGCAGGGGAGGGTGAGCCTGGCTCCGCTGGAAGCCTGCGGGTGGCCTGGGCACTCCGCCACACACAGGGACAGGGAGGGAGTCGGGTTTTCCATGCATCTGGAGCTCCTATGATAAGACTAGACTACTGGAAAGATTTCCTGCCTAGAAAGTGGGTGGCCTCTCATGCAAAGGTGTTGTTTCCTGGCTTGAAGTGTGGGGACAGCATGAGAAAGGACGAACCTCAACCTTTCCTGCTTCCACCCTGCCTAAGAAGTCTGGGGGTTCCAAGGGTTGCTGAGGGGTGGGGGGAAGGGGTTCAAAGCCAAGGTCAGACCACCAGAGCTGCTTCATGAAGTTAGACATCAAGAAGGACTTCCTGCCACTCCAAGATCATCTTGGGGAAGGAGAGGGACCCAATAGAACTTGAGTCACTTGGGTGGGCCGGAGGCAGGCCTTGCACCAGCTAGTCACCCTCACACGGAATAACATCCGGTGATGAAAGACCCTCCCCATCCCCTACTAGAGCCACTCTCCCAGAGCCCCTCTCCCCCAGGGGCTGACTGGTTCCTTCGCCCTCCCTCCAGGCAGATCTCACTCCCTCAGAGAAGGGATTGCCATCTTCCAGCACTGGGTCTGGAGCAGAGCAGGGACCTGGGGACGGGCCAGGCTATGAGGTACCACCTGCCCTTCAGTGTCTCTCCCTAGAGCCCACCTCCAAAGCCCTCAGACCTTAGTCTTGAGGCCCAGTTTAAAGGAGCAGAGAATCTGTCAAACCTTCCTTCCTCTCTTCAAAATCACCATTATCCGCCCCTCTCCAGCTCCCTCTCCCCTGACGTCAGACTGCTTGGCCAGGTCTGGGCCTCTGTTTCCCCGCACCCATGACTCCCAGGCCCTCTGCTCAGCTCTGTGGAGCCCCCTCTGGCAGAAACATCCCAAGTGCTGAAGAACAGGCCCAGCTCAGCCCCTCTCCCCAGGTGAAAGGGCAGAGTTAGACCCCAGGAAGGCCGCTCAGGCCCTCCAGAGTGCATGGCTGTCCCTGGCAGACCTAAGAGTAGGCATTCCTCCTATGCAAACCAGGGACAGCCCTCACCAGCTCTGCCCAACATGTGAGGAAACCAAGGCGGCTGGGCAGCGGGGTATTAACGGCAGAGACACGCTTGGAACCAGGACCCAAGCATCTCCCACTCTCCCTGCCAGGGAGGATGACCTGGCAGGAGCTAGCCGGAGGGCCTCTGAGCCATGACTTCTCCTGCCCGGGCCTGTCCTCCACCCCCAGCAGGGAGAGGGCCCTGGCAGGCAAGCAATGCAGGGCCTACAGCCCCCACGGCTGTCAGCAGCTTGGCCCACACGAGGATGAGAGAAAAAAGGGGAAGAGATCCAGCCCCAGAGGCTGCTGGGAGGCAGCACAGTGGAGGAGGGGCCAAGAAGAAGAGGCGCCAGGGGATAGCTCCTGCATCCCCCAGGGACCTCACGCCAGCCCAGCCCGAGTCTTGACTAACCCAGAGGCCCTGAGTCTCCTCTCCAGAGGCTGGTGAAAAGCCCAGGGCTCACAGGTGGAGGACAGGCCCTGCCTCACTGCGATTTGAACAGGACCAGGGTGTTAGGGGAGGGTCCCCGGGACGACACCCACCCCTACGATGGTGATGGAAGGCACAAGGTATAGAGTGACCTGAGGGCCCCAGTATACAGTTGACGTTCCATAAATGCATATTGATGTTGAAGAAGGCCAATCCATATCTGCGCAGCTGACCTTGGCTCCTACAGGACCCCAAGCATTAACTGTCACCCCCTAGGACAGTTCCCACCCCCATCCCCACCCAAAACCCAGAACAGCAGGTGCTCTGCAGGTGGGTGTTGAATTGTTGGGGTCATGGAGCCTGGGCCCTGTACTGGGATGAACACAGGGACCCAGGAAGAGAGCACATGGCCACTGACCCTTTCCCTCAAGGGAAAGGGCCCATATCAGGTGAGGTCAGGTAAGTGAGAGGCCCAGAAGTCTGGGGGTGACCTCCCAGTTGGGACCTAGTTTAGTTAATGAGAAGAGAACCCCAAGTTCTTCAGGGGTCTCAAAGACCCTCACTCCACCCTCAGACTCCTGACACTAGGGTGCCTGTCAGCTCCTTCCCATTTACCCTGGGATGGGATAGGCAGGGCCACCAAGGAGCTCATAGGTCCCCCACCCCTTACCTCACTCCTGACGCACTCCCTATGGGACCAGGCATGCCCCTCGGAAGTACACCCTCACCCAGCCACACCTGCCCAGATGGGATTCCCTTCATCTATTCTGTTTCCGCAGCTTCTCTCCTGAGGGCCGGGCCTGCCACGCCCAGGTCCACCCACTAATGATTTGTGTCTAGTTCCTATTGGGGGCCCTGCCCTCTGCCTCCCCCAAGCTGTGAGAGATGTGAAACTTTCCCGGGGCTCCTGGGAACCTCCTCCCAGTGGTCCTGTTGCGGGGTGCTCCCCTAGGGACAAGCAGAGTCAGCCACCTCCCTCTGACTGGTTTCCAGGAACCATCAGTCTAGGGTGAACCCAACACATAAAACACAGACACCTGCAGACACCTCACCTTTCCAGGCAGAGCCACATCATCACCCGGGGCCCCTCCCCAGATGGGACCCAAGACAGGAGAGGCCAAAGGAGGAAGGGAGGGCCAGAACCAGTAGGAATGGGTGGGGAGAAGATCTGGGAAGGGGAGCCCGGGCCTGATGGAGGCACCTGTGGGAACTCTTTCTGCCTCCCAAAAGCTGCATTACTCCAGCCGGAGAGGCCTGCCTTCTTCTCTCATCCTTCCCTCCCTCTTCCTCCTCCCCTCCCCCTTCCCCCTTGGCCTGAGGGAGGTATGGGGGAGATGAGAGGACGGCAGATCAGGCAGGTTCCCCTTTCAGGCCTGGGGCTCATGCTCCCTCCTCACTTTGCCCTGAGGGCCTGGGGGAGCTCCAGGCTCCTTCCAGCCTTCCAGACCCCAGCCACCCAAAGCCCTTGGGCC
This sequence comes from Miniopterus schreibersii, assembly GCF_964146895.1. Taxonomy (NCBI): domain Eukaryota; kingdom Metazoa; phylum Chordata; class Mammalia; order Chiroptera; family Miniopteridae; genus Miniopterus; species Miniopterus schreibersii. Next base: position 22,477,363 of record NC_138116.1, read on the forward strand.
CTGCCCCACTTGCCCATCTGTTCTTGGCCCTCTGTGCCCTTCTAGGCTTGTTAATCCACACTCACTGGTGCCTGCTCTTCAATGCTGTAGAGAAATTTCCTCCAGGGGCAGGTGTGCCCCAGGCGCCCCAAGAGAGAGACTGTCTCTCCCCTCAGATTGGACACTTCCTCAAGGTAGCAGCTATGTCCACCCCGGCCTGGGAACTGGCTTGGTGTGGGGCTGTGTGTCCCTGTGGGAGCCCCGGGGATATTGTGAGCATGGCCTGTCTCCTTCCTCCTTCACTTAACGCAGCTGGCAAGAAGGGGGGGTCTCTTGGCTCTTTGTCTCAGTGCTGACCACCCAGCCAGCCACGCTGTGTCCCACATGCCTGACCAACAAGGGAGGAGGAGTGGGGGGGGTGCTGGAGGATGACCTGGGGAGGGAGGAACAGAGGAGGGCCAAGGATGGGGTGGAGGGGAGGGATCTGGGGAGGCAAGATCAGCAGAGGGAAGATCAGGGAGGGGGGCCAGGGCAGGAGGACTATGGGATGGAGGATGAGTGGTGGGCAAGAGGAGACAGAGGGGGCCTTCAAACCCAGTGTTTTCATCTCAGGAGGTTACACTGGGAAGGAAGGTCATCCACCCCTCCCAAGGGCAAAAGCAGGAGGGCAAAGCAAGAACACACTGTGCGGAGGCCTGGGCTCCACAGAACCTCTGCCCCAGCCCAGGCCCCTAACCAGCCCCTCCCATCAAGTCCTGCCTCCTCCCCGAAACTGCCCCAACCCACTGACCGGGAGCAAGCTCCCTCTGCTAAACTTCACAGCCCCTTGTCCCCGCTGCCTCTGCCTCAGGACCCCGGCCCTGGGAGCTCTTTATTTAACATTTCAGGTGTGAAACACTTTCCCCAGCAAGGTTTTGTCAGGGAGGAACCACTGCTCCCGACCTCTACAACCCCCAGGGTCAGCCCTATGCTACTGTGATCACATATACACTCCCCAACCCGTGCTAGCCCCAGTGAGTGTTAGCCACTCCCACTTGAGTTAGAATTATTGGAGGTGCATCTGCTCCCCTTGCAGAATTATAATCCTTCACAGCCAGAAGACAGCTTTCTGTTTACCTCTGACCCACTGCGAGGTCTAACTCGGTGCTCTGTACACAGGAAGCGCCCAGTGGACGCTTGCTGAATGGATGCAGCAATAAGAGCCCAGAGTTGGATTTCATTCAGCACCCACTCATTGTGTTCATTGTGTGGCAGTCACTGGGCCCAGTGCTGGGAATTCAGCACTGAGTCAGCCAAGCCCTGCCCATAATGACGGCAGGCGGGTGGGTAAGTGAGAGGCAGACACACAAACAGCCCATCACAGCAGTGTTATTCGAGCAGTGATAAAGGTATGTATGTACAAGCACCTGGGAGGAGCGGGAGGGAGCAGCTCACTCAGGCCAGACCTCTGAGGACAGTTTCACAGGGAGGGATGACAAAGCTGGGTTTCAAAACCAGGGCAGGGCTTTGCCAGGCAGAGAAGACCAGGAGAGAAATCACCCAAGCTAGGTGGCACACCTGGTGTGTTGGGGTCACCAGCTGGATCAGTATTTCCAGGGGATGCAGTAGGAATGCTAAGGAAAATGGATCTCTTAAGGAAACATCTTTGTTTGGCTACTATTCGTTGAGCACCTGCTGTGTGCTGGGCACTGTCCTAGGCTCTGGACATAAGGTGATGAACGTAACAAACAACATCTTTGCTCTTATGGAGCAGACATTCTAGCAGGAGAGATGGGCAGTAATCAAACCAGGGAATGATAACTTCTCCAGGGAAACATAAAGGGGGATCTGAGTGCTTGGAGTGGGAAGGTGGCCAGGAAAGGAAGGTCTCTCCTAGGGAACATTTAAGAGGGCAACTCATTTAAGGAAGAAGCCAGTACAGGGAAGGGCATCCCAGGCCAAGGTAAGTGCAAAGGCCCTGAGGTTGGACCAAGGTACTCCTTTTCTGAGAACAGGAAGAAGGACCAATGTGGCTGCAATGGGTGAACAAGATCAGAAAGGGAAGGGCTGGCCCCACAGAGCAGTGACTCTTATCCCTGATGCAACAGAGCTGGGCCCAGGTGATGCTGATGAGAGTCAGGGCAAGGTACATCCTGGTCAGTCTTCCCAGAGCCCTCAACAAGCTAATGTGCATTGTGACCCTCCAAGGAAGGGATAAAGTGCTATGCGTTTCCCAAACTTACTCACCCATGGAGACACCTCCAGGAGGAGCGGCTGGAGCTAGGGCTCCTTGGAACCCACTTTGGGAATCTCTGGACCATCATTCATTGGGCATTTAAGTGGGAGAAATGGCTAGTATGAAGGTGGGAAGGCGAGACCACGTGAAGGTGTACTGAAGAGTTTGGACTTGATCCTGTAGCCGTAGAGAGTCATCCAAGGGCTGCTGGGCTCTGTTTTGTTTTACTTTACACGCAACTATTTACAAAGATTTTAATTATACAAAAGGGATATCACTGATCTCGTCAGTGCCTCAGTTTCCCAGTTAATATCTCTCAGCCAGTTGCTTCATTCTTTTGTGTGTCTGTGCGTGTGCGTGTGCGTGTGCGTGTTAATCCCCACCCAAGGATATTTTTCCATTGATTTTTTTTTTTTTTTTTTTTAGAAAGAGTGGGAGGGAGGGAGGGAGGGAGGGAGGGAGGGAGGGAGGGAGGGAGGGAGGGAGGGAGGGAGGGAGGGAGGGAGGGAGGGAGAAACATTGATGTGAGAGAGGCACATCCATTGGTTGCCCCCTGCACGTGCCCCGAGCCTGCAACCCAGGTACGTGCCCTTGACCGGGAATCAAACCTGCAGCCCTTCAGGGTGCCAGCCAGCACTCTAACCACTGAGCTACACTGGCCAGGGCAGCAACCTCCTTCTTTTCAATCCATCAGACCAGGAGCTATCACTTCTCTCATCCTGCTGCTACCAACCCCTCTCTGGCCTCCAGCTTTCTTTGCTTTTAAGAACAGTGGTGAAGAAGCTCCCTGGACATGCACCATGGTGAACTTGTGCATGTAGCTCCTTAGGGGAAATTTCAGCAGTGGGATTACAGGGTCAAAGGGAAAATCCATTTTTTACTTCGCTAGCTGTTTCCAAATTTTCTTCCAGGGTAAAATGAAATGACATGTGGAGTTTGCTTTGGTTGCTCTAGCCTCCCCCACAAGCAGGGAGAGGGAGGGAGGAGAAACAAGAATGGCAGCATGTGGCAATCACTGAAACTGGGTGACGGGCATACGGGAGCTCCTTCTGCTATTCTTTCTACTTTTGTGTGTATTTGAAAGTTTCTGCAGTAAAAAAAAAAATGTATTCTTGAAAAGTTCTACAAATGTTCACTCCCACCAACCATGAATGGGAATGGCGTTTCCCAAACGTCCACCAGCACTGGGTCTCATCAAGGTTTGAAGGCTTTTCTATTATTGTTTTCAAATTTTTGTCTGTTTTTAGAGAGAGATTTATTTCTTTTTTATTTTTTTTTATTTTAATCCTTACCTGAGGATATTTTTTCCATTGCTTTTCAGAGAGAGTGGAAGAGAGAGAAAAACATTGAGGTGAGAGAGACACATCTCGATTGGCTGCCTCCCCCAGCCACCCCTCCAGGGCTGGGGATCGAGCCTGCAACCAAGGTAAGTGCCCTTCACCCAGAATCGAACCCGAGACCCTTCAGTCCCCAGGCCAACGCTCTAACCACTGAGCCAAACTGGCAAGGGCAATTTTTGTCTTTTTGATCATTGAAAAAGACCTCTCTGTTGCTTTGGTTTCCATTTCCAGGGAAGAGATGGAACATCCTTCCCTATGTTTTTTGGTCCCTTCTTTCCCTTCTTCTTTCTCCCGAACCAGCTGCTTGTCTATTGTTTACTTATTTTTCCTGTGGGGTCTTTTCCTCCCTGACTTGCGTGAGCTTTTAGTAAATGTGGGAATGAGGCCTTTGGCTCATGGCTTACAAATGCGTTTTTCCCAGTTGGCCACTGGTCTTCCGTTGTTTATACTGCCCTTTTCCAAACAGACGATTTCATCGAAGTCGTATTTGCTCATTTTTTTCTTTTTCTTTTTTTTCTTTTTCTTTTTTTTAAATCTTTATTGTTCAGAGAGAGGAAAGGAGAGGGAGAGAGATAGAGATAGAAACATCAATGATGAGTCATTGATCGAGCCCACAACCCAGGCATGTGCCCTGACTGGGAATTGAACTCTGATCGCCTGGATCCCAGGTCGACGCTCAACCGCTGAGCCACACCCGGCCGGGCTCATCTTTTCTTGTACCCACCCAGGCATCAGGTGGTTTCAGAAGGGCTCGCTTTGATGATGAGGTGAAAGCTGGGTGGGGAGCCAGGGCTGATGTGCTGGCCCAGGAGAGAGATGGGGAGGGGGAGGGGGAGGGTGTGGGGAAGAAGGGGACATCATGGGCAGTGGGGACCAGCCTGAGCGGCAGAGGCACCAGGATGACTCAGCATGTTCGGGGTTGAGCAGGTGGGTGGGTAATGATGCCACTGACTGGCTCTGGAAGCTGGAGGGAAAAGCAAAATTCAGAAGAAAAAAAACACAATTCACTGCCCTCAAAGCACTCAGCACTGTGTGTGGTCACATGAATTTACTTGTCACCTCCTCTAGATGTGGGCAGGAACTGTGCCTCCTTCTTCTCTGTCCCCAATGATGGAGACAGCAAATGGCACTCGATAGCTGTAAAAATAAATGAAAAATGAATGGTTTGAGGTGCCTCGGCCTGGATGGAAACGTCAGGAGGTAGAGGAGGCATCCACAGCTGAAGGGACTTTCTGCTCCATAATTGCACCCCTCTCCCTGAAGGAGTTGATGGCGTTGCCACACCTTGTCTGAGCTGGGCCTGGGCAAAGAGCTCCAGTGCCCACGGGCTCCTAGGATGTGGCAGGCCTGGAAGTCCTCCACCTAGAGGTGAGTGAGGGAAGCAGGGAGGCAGCAAGGTCACAAGGAGAATAGCAGGGGCAGAGCCCTGGGGCTACAACCTTGGGGAACTTTCTAGAAAGGCTGGCTAGCCCTGACAGACCCTAGCGGCGAAGGAGCACCTTCGGCCAGAGCAGGCCAGGTGGCCAGTCACATTTCTGGGGGTGGTTTTGAAGTCACCACCTACCTGGAGACAGAGGATGGAGATAGTGAGCAGGCAGTGCCTGACCAGGAGGGGAAGGGGAGAAGGGGGACTCTCCAGGGCTCCCGCTCGTGGATCCTCTCTTTTTGCCTCTATGCAAAAGGGTGACGCCAGAACGCTTCCATCGGCACTGCAGGCCCCTGCGCTTTCCAAGAATGATGCCGGTAAAGCCCAGCTCTCCAGCGCTACGCCAGGAGCCTCAAATCTGTACCAGGAGCGCCCTCTGCTGGCCTCCCTGGGTCGTGCGCCTATGCTCTGTCACCTGCGAGGTATCCCTGGGGACTGGGGACAAGAGGACTCCAGACATCCTCCGCTTGCGCTTCACACCAGCCCCTTCTCCAGGGGCCTGACTTCTCCTCACCACTTTCAGCTACTCTCCCTTTAGTCCCATGAACCCCAAAGCCCAAGCGACCCAGGCTGGGCCACTGTATCCGTTCCCCTGCCTCCAGGCCAGCTAATACTAAAGTCCTTTCTAAGCTGGCCTGGGCATTACTCATGCCTCGCCCCCATTCTCCATCTCAAAAAAACCCTTCCCTGTCTGGCACAAAGCCCTCCTCCCTGCCCCCCACCTTAGGTCATTCTACTAAACCACGCACCCCAAAGTCAGCCATCTTAAACAGCCTTTCCCAGACCTAAATGTGAGTGTCGCTGAGGCAGGGCCCTGTCCACTCCATAGGGACCACCCCCTTCCTGCTGCCAACTCCCTCGGGACAGGCTCGCTCCTGTTGCACGCCCCACACAGAGTGTGGCACCCCCTCGGTTCACAATAGATGGAATGTGTCTATGTGCAAACCTCTGTGAGTGCCCAGTGTGCACATCGGTGTCCAGGTGTGCCCTGTGCATCTTGCACAGTGACTGAGTCCACCTTGGTGGGGTCTCAGCAGGATCCCCTGGGTGGGGCTCCTTGCCCAGTTTGCTCTGGGCTGAGCAGAGCAGGAAAAAGCCCACATCCCGCACCCCCAGAGGGCAGCACTGAGCAGCTCTGCCCAGCCCGTGACTTGATCCCTGGGAGAGTCCCGTGTCTCACCTGATGCTGGTACCCACAAGGCCTGGCGACAAGGGCTTCAGATCTACAGCAAGCAAGGGAATTACAACCCCAAATCCAGGCCAGTGCTAACACGCAGGGGGAGGGATGGCATGGGAAGGGGCCCTCCTCAGGGTTTCTGAAATTAGGTGGTGAGTTCACGGGTGTTTGTTGTATCTTAATTCTGAATCCTACAGGTTATAGGTATTATTTTGAATCTATTCGGTGTTACTTTTGTTGTTGTTTAATAAAGAATTGTTTCTAGGACAGGAAAGACCACTCACCCCTCTGAGTAAACTCACCTGGGGCCAACTGCGCCCTGGGGAGGGTTCCCTGGGTTTGACCATGGCCTTGGGGGAAGGCAAAGCCAGCTGCTTCCACTGCCTCGGCTTCCAGTCAGCCCCCCTCCAGGGTAAGCCACACATTCACACACAGCCCATATGCACTTCCAGACTCCCACAGTCACGCTCACAATTCTCACAGTTACACACACTCACACTCATCCAGACCCTTGCACACTCACCCACATTCACATACACACTCTGAGACTCTCACGTTCACAGTCACGATTCTCACATAGTCACACTCATAGGCAGCCATAGACTCACCCGGTCATAATCACAGATGGACACATGCTCATAGATTCACACACTTATATACACGTTCACAGACTCTCATACAGCCAGCTCACATGTGCCTTCACACCTACTCACATCCACTCACAGACATACACAACCTCAGATTCACAAACCCATACACACACTCATAGCCACACTCACACATTCACACAGACTTGCCCAGCCTCACACGAATACACTTTCACAGACACACTTTCACATGCTCATGGACACACTCGTGCACACTCACACACTTGTGCATTCACACTCACACGGCCTCTCACTACTCACACTTTACACACTCATTCACACACTCAGAGCATTGCCACTCACACACATGTTAGCCTTGAGTCCTCACAGTGGGGAGAAGGAGCTTGTACCCTCCTTGATCCCAAGAGAGATCTCTGGAATCTTCCCAGGAGACCCCAACCCCAAGGTAGAGGGTGTTTCTGCTCAGACCAGAGGCAGCAGAAACAGGGCCAGGATCACCTGACAGCCCTTTGCAAGTCCACAGACCTCGGAGGAATTCCCCAAACTTCCCACACTCATTCATTAGTTTATTCTCTCACTCCCTGACCTACGTGAGGGCCTGGGGACATGACAGGGGACACTTTGGGGAGCTCTGTCTCCAAGGAAGACACCTGGACCTCGCAAGCTGACTGAACAGGAAAGGTGTCGTGGGCACCTAGCATGTAGGCTGTGGGAGCTCCTAAGAGGGGCCCCTGACAGCCCAGGAGTCAGGAAGCTGAGGAAGGGGCCTGAGCAGGGACCTGCAAACATAGGAATCACAGATGGACACTGGCCTTCCAGGCAAGTGGCTGGCATAGGCAAAGGCTAGGTGGCACCCAGGCCTGGCACCCTCGGGGAAGAGTGAGATGTCCCAGGTGAGGGGAGTTGGCTGGGGAGAGAGAGATGGGAGCTGGGCCTGGAGAGGCCAGCAGGGCCCTCCTGTATGTCAATGCTAAGGACTGTGGGCTTTCTCTTGAAGGCCACAGGGAGCCCAGGTCAACTGTGCAAACCCAAAAAGGACAAAGCCGCTCTGCAGAGGCTGACAGCACATGTCCTGAAGCTCCAGGCCTGGCAAGTGCCCTAGCCCCCATCCCAGGACAGAGCTGACCCAGCAACCCCAACCACTGGTCCAGGTTGCAGTCATGTGCTTCCCTGACTCACCAGAGAAGTCCCCCCGAGTGAGAGAGGGTCTGTCTACGCAAAGGGTCAGAAATAAACACATAGCACCAAGAACCTGAGGATCTTCAGGAAAAGTTGTCAGCTTCTCCTAAGCAGCCTTCCCAGCCAGGCCGCTGGCCACAGCCCAGTGAGGAGCAAGGGGGTGTGGGGGCACCCCACAGGAGGGAAAGGGGCTGGGAGGCTGGCAGAGCAGAGCTGGGGACAGCTGGGGACGGTGCTAAGTTCTGGCTTCCAGCTGGGGCCCATTCCTGGACAAGGGAACGTGGGGAGGGAAGGTGGGGCCGCTCCTGCCCACACATTCCAGCTGCTGCCCCACCCTTCCAGCCAGTTCTCACCTGTTCCCACAATTTCCCAGGCTGCCCTGGGCCAGGGTCTTAGTGCCAACTCCCAGAATCCTTCAGGGTTCAGAAGCTAACTATAGGAATCCTGGTCTGAATGACCAGAAGCCCACCTCCACTGGAACAATGGCCTCCCACCACACACACACACACACACACACACACACACACACGGAACCATCCTCAGCCCCAGCACGCTGGGACAAAGTGCTGCCTTCTTGCCACGGGCCTTGGACAGGAGAGGAAGAATGGCAGCCAGTCCCTAGAGGGTCACCAGGAACAGGGTCACCCCAGAACGACAACCCTAGGGCTCACCCAAAAAAGGTTGGGAAGGAAGTACTGAGTGGTCCCTGCCCTAGCCTGCCACATCCCAGGCCAGGCCTGCACACCACTGCTCATGGGCTGATGGAGCCCGGTCTACGCCTCCTCTGCTCCCCTCTCTCCTGACCCAGGCTCCCTGGCCACCTGGAGCTCAGCCTGCTGCCCCTCATAGGTACAGGGTCCCCATCTCAGCTCATCTCAGCCTCTTCTCCCACAGCCCTGGTGTCACCCTTCCTCACCATCCATGCAGGGCAGAATTCCCACGCCCACCCTGGGCCCAGGGCCAAGGCCTCTTTGTTCCCACCAAGGCCTGGGAAGCGTTTCCTGCAGCCCAAGCTGCCCTGGGCCTGCCCGAGAAACAGCCCAGCCCTGCCTGCCACGGGGCATCATGGAGGGAACCAACCCAGGCCCCACAGGCTGAGCTCAAAACTGCTGAGGCCACAGAACAGGGTGACATGATTGAAATGCTAGCTCCACCAGCAGCCCTCAGAGAAGGGTGAACAGTGGGCAAGGCCTCCAAATCCCAGACTTAAGGAAATAGATTGTGGACAGGATTTTATGAGTGGTGGGGACTGACCTTGACCATCCGCACATAGATCCCTCCTAGCCCTTGACGTGAATGCGGAGAGCCCAGGGGCTGGGTGTGGAGGAAGCAGGGTCAGGGCTGCAAACTGTTAGCAGTTGCCCGCAGAGTGGGTGCCCATGGGCACAGGGCCCCTCTCAAAGCCCCTGTCCCAGGAATCCACTGGTCACCCAGAGCTCCAAGCTGGTGAGGACAAAGGCCTCCCTGAGAGATTGGGGGGCAATAAGCAGTATGTGCCCCCTGCTGCTTCCTGGCCTCCCCACCCCCCAGACCACCCTTTACTCTCCACCAGCCAGCATCTGCTGAGTCATGAGCAAGACCAAGGCCCAGACCACAGCCTGTCTTAAGCCTCAGCCTCCACCTCTCCAAGTGCAGAGGCAAAGGGGGGCCATGAGTAGGAGATAAACAGGGGTATCCCAACAGCCCAGGCCATTGTGGGGACTGGGGCTCCTGCAGGCTGCCCTCCCACAGCCCGCACCCCACCCAACAAGGACTTGCAAGGCAAGCAGTTCCCACACTCCGTCCCCGGCGGCTGCCAGGCAAGTTCCTTACAAGGCCATGGCACTGAGCTGGCTGGGGGTTGGCCAGGCCTGGGCGGGGCACAATACACCTGGCTTGGCCAAGCCCAGACGCACCCTGTTTGTGAGGAATGCAGACGCCGCCCGGGCTGGCCCTGGGAAAGCTGCCACCCCCCTGGCTCCCGCCGGGCCCTGACTCAGCCTGGGTGGGCCCCAAGGAAGCTGCAGCCTCAGCAGACCTGCTCTCCCGCCCCACCCGCCCTACCCATCCCACCGGCCCACTGGGGATTGAAGCAGGGGACAGAGCTTGACCGAGGGACCAAGAGCCAGGGCAGCACCCACCAGGCCTCAGGACTTGGGGAAACAGCAGAGACTCTGTTGAACGTGACCCTCTCCTGCACTGCCAGGGGTCTGCTCACAGCAGATTCCCTCCAATATCAGAGGAACTGGGTGCTCTGAACACAGTGATCTACCCCCAGGACCTGAGCCCTCCAGTGCAGACCTCGCCACTTCTCTGAGCCTCAGTTCCTTCATCTGTAAAAGGGGCCAGTGACAGCTCCATCTCAAAGTGCAGGGTTGAGGTGGTGAGGAGTGACTGCTTAACCTGGAAGCATTTGACAAGCAGTGACCAATTAATCACAGCTGTGACCAGGCCTGGAAACTTGGGAGAGGGTCCGCCAGTTCTGGGACGGTAACCCCACTCAGGAGGAGAGGCAGAAAGAGCCTCGGGTCCCACCTCTCCCAGAGCCATGGACGCCCTTTCCACGCTGCAGAGGCCTGGTTAGCCCCGTGCTCCCCACAGCACTGAGTGCTCCTGTCAGCTCTCTCTCACCCAGTGTGGGTGTCCCAAATTCCCAGGACAGGGGCTGTGTCTCCCTGCTCAGACTTGGAGCTCCCAGACGGCTAGGGCCATGATTCTCCCTCAGACAGACGGCTCCCCAGGGACTGAGCCCCCACCTGCCTTTCTCTATTTCCCATACTCCTGAGCCCAAGGCCAGGGAAACCAAAGGCCAGTGAAGACCAGAAAAACTGTCCTTCCCCTCTGCAGGGCCACCTCGCTTCCCAGGCCCTGACATCCCCCCACTTGCCCACTGAGCCAGCCCCCAAGCATGATGCCAGAGCTGCCCCGTGGTGCCCCCATCCTGACCCTGGAAACCAGAAACCTCCCATCCCCATGCTGGGAAGGAGTCCTGCTGTCCCCGGCCGGGAAGGAAGTGTTCTCTTGTACCCACCCTCCCCTGAACCCTGTGCAGAATCCTTCTGCCTGGGAGGGCTTTCCTCCTGGACATTCACTTCCATCCCTAGGAGTCAGGCACAGCCCCTCCACTGGCCCTTCTCCCCTTTCCAGGGCCTACCAAGTCCTGCAGGGCTGGGACAGGGTCTGGGGTTGGGAGACAAAGGCCCTGGCTGGCCTGAGCTTGGGAAGGGAGAGGAGGGGGTCTCCAGGTCCATGGGGCCCTGCTGTCCCTGCCCGCCTCCCCCACCTGCAGCTGGGCTTCCCCACGGCAGGGCGTCCTGCAGGCCCAGGTTGGGGCGCGGCGTTGGCAAGACAAACAGTCCCTAGTGTTGGGTGTTATGCCTCCGTTACCAAGGAGGGAGGCTGGGGACTGGCTCCCTGCCATGTTTGGGCCCCAGGCTGAATGTGTGGGTAGGAAGGAAAGCAGAGGATTTGAGGCGTGGATCTCACATCCTGCTCCCAGGCCCTGTGGGCAGGGAGGGCCGGCTGGGACTTGAAGCTCCCAGGCTGATCCAGACTTGCTCCCACCCCGCCGCCCTACCTTTCTGCTGGCTCGACACACCAGGCCCGGTGGAGTATGCTGGGGGCAGGGCAGACTCCCTGCTGCTCAGATGGGGGGCTGGGAAGCTGGGGCCCCAATAAGACAACCACTGCAATGTTCCAACACCCAGGACTGATGTTGCACCACAGCCAGGCTCAGACCATGCGGGAGAGGGTCCCAGGATATACCAGGTCAGGTCACTGCCCCACTCTGGGCCTCAGTTTCCTCAGCTATAAAGTGTCAGGAGCTGGCATGGGTGGTCCTGAGGGGCATCCCTAGTTCTCCCCATCATGAGCTGAGAGGTAGAAGACTCGGGCAGTTTCAGGGAATCCGGGCTGGCGGGAGTCTCTGGCTGTAAGGGCTCCTCACACATCTCCACAGGCCTACTGCCCGGCCCAGAACTGGCACCCATGAGTGCCAATGAGTGGCTGAGTATAGGAGCCAGGGCTGGGGCCAGGAATGGTGTTGGAAGGGAAGGGGGTCTTCCTGCTGGCCCATCAATGGCCAAGCAATAGCCCAAAGAATCCACTTGACCTCGGGTGACTTCTCACCAGCTCCCTTCCACTCAGCCCCCGGCTCTCAGACAAAAGGCAGCCTTCATTCATTAGATCATTTATTAAGCACCAACTGTGTGCCTGCCTCTGTGCTAGAGGCTGGGGAGACAGAACCAAGGCCTTTTCCCAGCGTCAGGGACACATAGCATGGTAGAGGAGGCCACGGGCAGAACCGAGAGGCTCCCATGCAGACAGGGAGGGAAAGGCTTTGGTGGGGGAAGGAGGGGGTGGCAGGAGGGGAATTAAGGATGTAAACAAGCCCTGTCGCAAAGGACACAATGAATATGGGCACTAGGGGGTGAGAGGCCTGAAAGTGTGGCCAAGAGACCGGCAGACAGGTGCGGAGCTGGTCTTTAAGGGCCTGTGGCCAGGTGAGACAGTGGGAATGGGGTCATCGCAGGGAGAGGGAAAAACCTGGTCATGACGGGGAGGGACCCATCTCCCCACAAGCAAACACTATCTCTCATTCCCGACTAAGGCTCTGGACACCCCTGGAAATCCAAGATCTAGGACTCTGCTTTGGATAAACACATGAGCTAATGCCAGTCCAATCCAGACCTGCCCTCCAAAGCCTTAAGTTGGCAAAACAAGAGAGAAAAGAGGCCTGCCCGTGCAAGTGCGCCAGCCACTGGGCCTCAGGGCCACCAGGCCACTGCGGGGGGCACGTGTGGGGGCTGGCCTGGCTGGGAGCAGAGTGACAGCAGGCCACACGCTGCACTGCCTGCAGGATGGCCCCGGGTGTGGACACTGGGTCCCTTGGGAATGAAGGCCCCTTCCAGAGCAGCTGCCCCAGTTTGTTGCCTGGAAATGTGAGATCCCAAATGGCCTCCTTTGTACTCAGGGAACTGGAACTCTGGATTTGATTGGGAAGACGCCCCATCTTTGAGATGTAGAAACTGATTCCAAAGTAACACCCCATGCAGGCCAAACAGAGTATAGAAGTAGGACAGCTTCAGAGCCTGGGGGGCCTGAGGGGCAATCGAACCAAATGGCCCTCTTGACAAAAGAGTGAACTGAGGCCTGGCCAGGTAGCTCAGTTGGTTAGAGCACCGTCCCAATACACAAGGTTGCAGGTTTGATCCTGGTCAAGGGACATACAAGAATCAACAAATGAGCGCATAGATAAATGGAACGACAAATTGATGTCTGTCTGTCTCTCTCAAATCAATAAATTTTAAAAAATGAAAAAAGAGTAAATTGACAGGTGGGGGGATAGTAAAGGGTAAAGAGGGTCAAATATATGGTGATGGAAGATGATCTGACTTTGGGAGGTGGGCACACAATGCAATTTACAGATCATGTATCATAGAAATGTACGCTTGAAACCTATATAATCTTATTAACCAATGTCACTCCAATAAATTTAATTTTAAAAAAGAATAAACGGAGGCCCAGAGGGGGGACAAGCCTGCAGACAGGATCAAGTCGGGCCAAAACCCAGGCCCCTGACTCTCCTGTGCCCCCCAGCACCCCCACCCACCTCCCAGGGGAGCACCTGGAGCAGCACAGACTGCTCCCACCCCGTCACCTGCCCCGCAGTGCAGAGCCCAGCCCAGCTGAAGGGGATGGGCTACGTGGTCCCTCGCTAATTGTCCCCTGTCCTCAGCAGGCCTCTGCCCACCCACATTTCTGGGTCCCAAGGTCTCCCACACCCTCCAACTGTCTGGCCTCAGAGCAGCCAAAATTATTCTCCCTCTCTACAGAAAAGGGAAACCGAGGCCAAAGCAATAAGGCCACTGCCCAGAATTTTTCTATAACAAGTTCCAGTCGGTGGGGAAGGAGCTCTGTGCCTACTTGCAGGTCGCTGTTACTGAGGCATCAGGGAGCAGAGGGTGAGTCACATTAGGGCGGTGAGGCTCAAAGTAGGCCCAGCACAGGGCCAAGTCCCGGGAAGCCAGGCCTCAGCCACCCAACCCTGAGTCTGAAGTGAGGACTCAGCAGGAACCCAGGCAGCCTCAGGGGTGAACGCACAAGACAAAAGGAGGCGCCCACCCAGGGGAGAGGCCAGGATGCTGAGGACTCAGTTGTTTACAGCCCCCCCACACCCACCAAGGACCCCCTGAATCCCAGCTCTCTCTCCTCTGGCATCTTCTGCTGTCTCACCTCTTAGTCCACTTCTAGCTGTGGGCCACAGCCAGGTGTAAAGTGCCAGCCTTCTGGGGGTGGACGGACAGGTAATAAACAGAAGCAGCCCCATCTAGACTGTTCAGTGCCCCAGAGGTGCTGAGGAGTCACCCATATTTTCAGCTCTGTGACCAGTTGTGTGCCAGGGGACAAGGGATGAACAGAGTGTGGGCCTCCCTATGGTAGCTCAGGACCCAGTGGGAGAAGAGAGTCAGAGCAGCCAGGACCTTAACAGCTTCAAGGGCGGCGGGAGAAGAGAAGCCTCCTGGGAGGGTCTCCTAGCCCTGGGATATGCATATGATTCTCTCAAAATTCAAATCTGATCTTTTTTTTCAACTTTTTATTTGTATACAGAAAAATGCACAAATCATCCCAATACAACTGGATGAATTTTCACAGTGAACCCACCCATGTAACCAGTACCCAGATCACAAAACACTTTGAGTGCCTCCTAGAGCCCCCTGGACACCCCCTCCCAGGGACTAACCCTCCCCCCCCCAGGAGTCACCATTACTTCTAGAAACATAGATCCATTTGGCACACTTTTGTGCTTTACAAACCTAGACTCATATAATATGGCTTCTTTCATGTCTTCTTGTTCAATATTATGTCTGCAAGATTCTCTCACTGCTAGAGAATCCTGCTTTGTGAACAGCACATTCCACGCAGGGGAGCTTGGGGAGCCCAGCCCCAGCCTTGCTCCCACGGCAAGTGTCCAGAGCTTAGAGGACCTAACAGGCCCCCTCCTCACCCAGAGAGGCTCAGTGCTTCTCTCCAGACGTGCTCCCAGGATGGGCAGTGAGGAGCCAGGCCTGAGTCTGCAGCCCAAGGCCTCGCCCAACACTCCAGTCCTCCATCCTGTCCACTGCTCCCCAAATCCAGACCAATCCTTCCCATGTAAGAGAGAGAAGGAAAGGCACCAGAGAGATATGCTAATGGCATCCAAATACAAATAAATGCAAAGGAGGGAATACAGTCAATAGTATTGTAATAACTGAATGGTGCCAGGTAGGTAGTGGAAATAATGAAGAGATCACTTTGTAAAGTATATGATTCTCTAACCATGACGCTGTACACCTGAAACTAATACAAAATAATATTGAATGTGAAAAAATAATAAAAATTTTTAAATAATTAATAAGTTTTTAAAATAATAAATAAATGCAAATGGGCCCAGACTCCCTGAGTCAATTTGGACAGTGGCTACAGTGAGTGGAGAGCGAGACCTCCAAACTCCACGTGCGCAGACCACCCGCTGCGTGTTGGGGCTGCGAGGTGGAGGCCCTGATGTGGGCTCAGCCCCTGCCCTCCAGGAGCTCACAGACTGGCAAGGAAGGAGACACAGACCCACCGGACATGGGGACTCAGTTGTTCTGGGTGTGGCCTGAGACTCTGCATTTCTGGCCGGCTCCCGGGGGTGTCGATGCTGCTGGTCTCAGGTCGCTGTGTGAGCCAGGAGGCCCGCACACAGTGCCTCTGGGAGCACGAAGGGCCTGGGGAAATGCAGGCGGGAGAGTGGTTAGGGATGCACCTGGGAACTAGCAGGCAGGATCGAATCCCAGCTCTGCCTCCTCCTCACCATGGACCCCCACAAACTGCGCAAGCTTTGGGCCTTTGTGAAAATGTGTAAGCAGGGTCCGAGCCATCTGCACACCGAGGAAATGTGCTTCCTGAAGGAGGGGTGGAGAGCATGGGAGGTAAATGCCACCTGCTCCTCATAAAACTGAGTCAGAAGAAAATCTCAAGGGAGAAAGCCCAGATAGTAAAAAGGCGGAGGAAACCATAAAGACAGAGGAACCATGCAGTGAGGAAAGTGATCTAGAAATTGACAGTGACCGTGTGATTGAACCAGACGCCATGCGCCTCAAGAACTGGGAGATGAAAATGTAGAGATAACCGAGGGGATGATGGATTGGACAAATGATAAAAAAAAGCAGCTGCCACCGATGCCCTAGATGATGGTGAATACAGAAAGCCATTGACCTGTTCACAGGCGCCATCAAGCGGAGTCCTCGCTTGGCCATTCTTTGTGCCAAGAGAGCCAGTGTCCTCACCAAACTACAGAAGCCACATGCTGCCATCCGAGACTGTGACGGAGCTACTGAAATAGATCCTGATTCAGCTCCGCCGTGCAGGGGGCGAGGGAAAGGTTTCTGGGCCATTGGGAAGAGGCCGCCCATCTTGCCCTTGCGCGTAGATTGGATTATGACGAAGGAGCCAGGGCAGTGCGGAAAGGAGCTCAACCAAGGGCCCAGGAAATTGCAGAACGTCGGAGGATGTTTGAGCGGAAGACGTGCCGAGTGAGAGGTCAAAGAAAGAATGAAAAGGGTTAATAAGGATGGGGAAGAAAGTGAGAGAGCCCAGAGGCAGGAAGAAGCCAAAGGCCACCCAGACCTAGCTCTCCGGGGGGAATGCCTGGAATGGCAGGAATGCCTGGGCCCAGTGACATGCTTAGTGATCCAGAGGTTCTTGAGGCCATGCAGGATCCAGAAGCTATGTGGCCTCCCAGGATGTGGCCCAGGACCCGGCAACCATGTCAAAATAGCAGAGCAACTGGAAGGTTATGAATCTCATCAGTAAATCGTTAGCCAAGTTAAGAGGTCAAGCGTAATGACCTTCTGACAAATAAAGCCCTTGCTGAAGGAAAAGCAACTTGGATCACCCAGTGGGTGTCACAATAATACAAACCAGCGTGCCTCCGACCTCCTCCAGAAGAAAGCTGGTGCTTTGAAGAGAATCCCGACCCCTCTGCCCCAAATGCAGCTGTAACTTTTTTTTTTTTTTAATATATCTTTATTGATTTCAGAGAAAGGAAAAGAGAGGGAGAGAGAGAGAAAGAAACATCAATGATGAGAGAGTCATTGATCAGCTGCAGCCCACAACCCGGGTATGTGCCCTGACCAGGAATCAAACCCTGATCGCCTGGATCCTAGGTTGACGCTTAACCACTGAGCCACGCCCGGCCGGGCTGTAACTTTTTTTTTTTTACTATATCTTTATTGATTTCAGAGAGAGGACGGAAGAGGGAGAGAGAGAAATATCAATGATGAGAGAGTCGTCATTGATCGGCTGCCTCCTGCACGCCCCCTGCTGGGGATCAGGCGGCAACCCGGGCATGTGCCCTGACAGCGAATCTTCTGGAACCATGATCTTCTGGATCCTAGGTCAATTCTCAACAGCTGAGCCACACCGGGCCTGGCGCAGCTATAACATTTTACAGTGGTTTACCATGAGGGTATTCTTTCAGATAATGTTTTCCTACCAGGAATTGTAAACTTTAAACACTTTTAAACCTTAAAAATATTTAAAAATGAATTTAAAAGGTGTGTTAACCCTACATTTTTCTTTACTAAAAAAAAAAAGGAAGAAAAAGACAGACCGCATTGTACAAATGAGAAAGAATGAGGGTGTCACACAGCCTTCCAAACCTGCTGCGGTTGGGACAGACCCCCACTCCAGGCGGGGTGACCCGCCTCCCTAGTCCAGCGCGCAAACCTGACCCGCTTTCACCGCGCACCTGGCGGAGCAGCAGCGCCCCCTGCCGGCGGTCGGGGACTGGCAGGCGCGCGCTGAGCCCCGATTCTTAGCTTCTGCCGCCACCTGGTGGCCTTCTCCGGAAGCGCAACCAGAGGCCCAAATAGGGTGGAGTCCGTGAGAACGCAGGGCTGGTACAGTCAGGTTTCAAAGGCCGAGACAAACAACCAAATTATTCTGGGCAGCGATTGAAGCCTCCAAGCTACTGTTCACTGAAAACATTTCATCTTGTCCCTGTTTGTTATTTGATTGATGAGAATACATGTGACGGTGCCCAGCTGGGTGCCTGGCACGAGTTAGATGCTCTGAATCTCCAATTCCTGGGTTGTTGAGCAAAGAACATGAGTTGTGGCCAGAGGGTGGTAACAGGGGACTTGAAGGTCTGCTGACCCACGTCCTCCGCCCATGCATTTGGCTTTGCACTGTTCCTTCATTCTTTCTTACCTTCAGTCACTATGCACTCATTCTTTCAACAAACATCAGCACCAAGCAAGCGCTGGATTGCTGGAGAAATACCTGAGAGCGGTGTGGTCCTGCCCGAGGAGCTGACACCCTGATGGGGTAGACTATTCCCAATAACTGCAGTAAGGTTCAACATGGAGCCACCACAGATCTGGGGAGAGGCAGGCATGTCTACTGCTTAGGCTCCCCCATCCTATGACTGGGCAGTTTTCCTCATTCTGGGATGAAGTCAGCCACCCTTTAACCTCCCTGACCCACAGGCTCCTGTTCCCCTTGAGGCATTCACAGGTGAAGTCACCTCCCTGTCCCCATGACAACCTCTCACCCCATCACAGCCTCATGGGCAGAGGCCGTCTCAGGGCAGATGAGAGCGTGTTCTGGAACCAGGCTGTGGGTGGAAATCCCTGCAAATCCCTTTACTGGCTATGTGGCCTTGGGCCTGGTACTTAACCTCTCTGAATATCAATTCTCTCCACTGTCAAAGAGGCATAACACTGCTCACCTCAGATACGGTGCCCATGAGAGGGATGGTGATAAGGACTCTACCCTTATTCCTTGGTGCTCCCCCAGAGCCCTGGACTAACCTCTGGCATATGGATCATGGGTGTTGATTACCAGGGGATGCTCCTCCCAGTACAGTGCCTGACACTTGGTGGGTGTTCAATAGCATTAGTTGAACGAATGAATGATTACTGTGGTGATTACAGGCAAATCCACAATTGCCACTAAGGACACAGGCCAACAACGGCAAACGGTGACAATACCCACAGCTCCTGAACTTAGCCAGCAGTACCCAACCCCCACCCTATCTGTTCCCAGGTGAACATGCAGATGTCCACAGCTCAGGAAGATAAATCCAGTCAGATAAGGAGCTAGAGGAAACCCAAGACCTGGCCCTGTGCACTCTGGCACCCTCTGCTGGGCAGGCCCGGCGCCACCCCCACACACCCCAGCCTCCCTGAACCCAGAAGAGACCTGCCAAGGAGAAAGGCTCAACCTCCAGGGCAGTGCCACCCCTTCCCTACACACCTCCTCTCCCAGGGGGACCCCAGGCAGCCCCTGACCCTCAACAGACATCTTTGCCCTTCCTCTCTCCTGCTCCAATGGCAAACATATTTCAAGCACCCCTGACTCCCTGCTGTCTTAAGTTAGAATCATCAAATGCTGGAGCAGGAAGGGACACAGTAGTAGTAGTAGTAATAGTAGTAGTACAGCTACCACTGATGGGCATCTGTAATTTGCCAAGTCCTGCCACGCCACAGCCTTTTACCATCCAGGAAGGGGAGCCCCTCCGTCCACGGGTGAGCAGCTGCAGCCAGACTGAAGCTTACTCAGGGTCACAGGGCAGAAATTTCAAGAAACCTGGTGTTTTTCATCAGCCTGGATGGGGCTCCTCCTGCCTCAATTAGGGGAATAAGTGGACCTTGAGATGAGGCCAAGGCCCTCTGTGTCCCCAAAAACTTCACCTCACCCCTTCTGAGCCACGGTGAATCCCAGAAAGGTAGAGAAAGTGGTGAATGTCAGGTTCTTAGTGCAGCCATCATTTTACCTTCTGGAAAACTGCAGGAGGGCTGCGAGAGGGCAAGAAGGTGAATGTTCACGGGCACTTGCCACAGGCTGGACTCTGTGATGGCCCCTTCCTGGTACACCGAGACACAGGGCCCAGACCGCAGCGCAGAAACAGGCCCCAAATTTCCCAACCCCCTGCCTGGCGCCCCTTCCACACCATCTGGGTCTCTCTTGAACCGGAGACCACACTACAGGCCGCTAGCTGGGGCCCTACCCTAGGGAGAGGCCCCTCCTCCGCCCCCTCCTGGGGACCGGGTTACAAGTTAGGGCTTTGGTCCCTGGGCAAGTGGAAGGACAGCCTCACCTGTCAGGAAGCCTGGCCTATGCTGCCATCTTGTGGTCTCCGCAGGAAGTGAGCCTGTTCCGCAGGTCTGAGTTGGGCAAAAAATTCAAAGTAACGCTTGGGTTGAGTGAAAAGTGGGCAGTGCGTTGGGGCTGCAGGGATACAAGGAATAAGGCACAGTCCAGGCCCTGAAGGAGCTTATACTCCAGCACGGTGGCCTCCAAATGACATGGCCCAAAACTCAACTCGGCGCCAGATACCCACCAGAGTAGGTCATGCAAACGGTTCCAAAGACAGAGGGGGCCCAGGTGCGCTAGAGGAGGCCCAGGAAAGGCTTCAGGCAGCACGTGGCGCTGGCGCTGGGCTTAAGGGGCAGGTGGATGTGGCAGGGTGCTCCGGGGGAGGGACCGCCTTGAGCAAGGCAGGGAGGCAGGAAAACATCGATTCTAAGAAAAATCCAGTTTTAACCATTTTAAGTGTACAGTTCAGTGGCATTAAGTACATTCACGTTATTGCGCATCCAGCACCACCATCCAGAACCTTTTCATCTCCCCAAACTGAAACTCTGTCCCCATGAAACAGTAACTCCTCGCTCTCCGTTCCTCCAGCCCGACAACCACCATTCTGCTTTCTGTTTCTATGACCTTGACCACTCTAGATACCTCACATAAGCAGAATCATATAGTATTTGTCTATTTGTTTGGCTTATTTCACTTAGCACATGTCTTCAAGGTTACTCCATGTTGTAACGTGTGTAAGAAAGAATTCCATTCCTTCTCAAGGCCGAATAATATTTCATTAATGGATATAGATCATAGGGTAATTTTGTGTTTAGTGTTTTGAAAAATTGCTGTACTGTTTCCCAACCCTATATGTTGCTTCCCAATTTTTACACAAGAGGGAACTGAGAATCAGACAAGTGAGGGTTCTTATAGGAGGTAGCAGAGCCCTGAGCCAAGGACCTGTGCCCCAGAGATGTTTCTGGTTCGGAGGGCCACTGCGATCTGGACACTCCCTCCGAGGCAGACCTGAAAATGGAAACCCTTGAAGTGAACTAAGTCAAGATAGAAATTTAGGCGTCACCTTCATAGATGGGGAATGAGTTTGCCACGGAAGAAGGAAGGAATAAGATGCCCAAGGGAGCAGGAATCAGAAGTTTGGGGCCTTGTAGTATTACCGGTGTTGGAGTTCTGGGGTTCCCCAAGGTAAAAATAGAGAGGAAACCCCAGAGAAGCTTCCAGACAGATTTTAAGTTATGCTCAAGCACAAGGGAGGCAGCACAGAGGAAAGGAAAGTCGTCTGAACTGGCTCAGGGGCTGGCTCTGCTTGGCTGCTTTTTTTTTTTAACCCTCACTAGAGGATATTTTTTTCGTTGCTTTTCAGAGAGAATGGAAGAGGGGGAGAAGGAGAGAAAGAGAGAGAGTAGAAAGAGAAACATGGATGTGAGAAAGACACATTGTCTGGTGGCCTCCCGGCTGGGGCCAAGGGTCAAGCATGCAACCAAGGTACGTGCTCTTGACCTGAATTGAACCTGAGACCCTTCAGTCTGCAGGCCAATGCTCTAACCACTGAACAAAACCTGGTAAGACTGCGTGGCTGCTTTTATAAGCTGACATGGGCTTGTGGGGAAAGTCTGGCTCTTTTGAAAAGGGCAGGCTTGCAAAATTTTTTATTTCAAGGTTGGAGGACTTCCTTTTCCAGGAAGTTACTGTGTCGCCTAGTAATTATGTTAGCCCTGGGGACAAGATGTAAGACTGCTCATCACTGCTCCCCTAGGAAGGTTGAATAGTGGTCAAACCTTGATCAACTGCAGATGCGGGTCAGTAGTTTAAGCAGGGAGATAAAATCAGCTACCTCTGAGTTTTTAAGTAGGCCAGGGAGTGGAAGGGTGGTGACATTTTTTACTCGAGTTCTTTCTGACCACCTGGTCTTAACTTGCCTTCCTGGTCACCTTGTATTTCCTATTCCTGGGCCCAAATCCCTGAGCTGTCTCAGTAGGAGTCGAGAGAAAGATAGGGAGCCAGCATCGAAGGCAAAGGGAGACTGCCCGTCACTATAGCCAGTGGTTATCAGGCCAGGCCCCCTATCAGGCAGCTCTGCAAGCCAATCACAGCTTATTAGGTGCTGTGTGACCTTGGTTACTGACCCATTCTGAGCCTCAGCCTCCCCATATATACAACAGAGATAAGAAAAGTACCTGCTTCATTGGGTCAGTGTGACAGCTAAATGTCACATGGATGAACAGGATTTGTAAAGCCCTTAGCAGAGATCTGAGAGAGCATCACAGAAGTCCAGGGACAGAGGAGGGTGAGAAGTCACTGGGAGAGAGGGGTGAGGACCTCCCTCTAGAGGGCTGCTGGAGGGAATGTGAACCAATTTGTCTCTGGAGGACAAGTTGGCAGACACCTTAAAGATATGCTTATGTACTAACCCAGAAACTCCATTCAGAGGAATTTATCCTAGGAAATATACATTGAATTATCAATATACACTGAATGTTCATTTAGTGTTGTTGATGAGAACAGAGGACTGGAGACAATTTAAATGTCTAACAAAAGATCAGTTACATTATTTATGCAACATTTAGATTAAAAAAATATCACAGCCATTAAAAATGTTGCTGTAGAATTCTGTATATTAGCACAGAAAGAGACTCAAGATATATATTTGTCACTCTTTTATTATGGAAAACTTAAACCATGCACCAAAGTAAAAAAAAAAAAAGATATAACAGACCCCCATGCACCCATCACCCAAAGTCAACAATTATCAACTCATGGACAATCTTGATCTGTACCCCCACCCACCTCATATTAATTTTAAACAAATCCCAAGAATCATAGCATTTCATACATTTCAGTATGTAGCTAGAGAGAAAAACCCTTTTTCTTCAATGTAAGCACATGCAATCATCAACTGAAAATAATTAATAATAATTCTTTAATGAAGGAAAATTGTTTCTCTAAGACTTCTGACACCAAATGTGTGGTTTTCTAACCCAAGCAATTCTGACACTATCTACCTGGAGTTAGCACAGGCCCTATAGGTTAAAGACTCAATCCCACTAGACTGCCCCCCACTTCCAACGTCAATCACAAGTAGTGGGTCCCCTGGTTACCCACAGTTCTGTCTGGCTTGACTACAAATCCGGGGTTCCCACAGCCCCCTCTCAGATTTGATGATTTGCCACAATAGCTCACAGAATGCAGGGAAACACATTATTTACTATTACCAGTTTATTATAAAGGCTATTTATTATAAAATATAATATCCAGATGAACAGCCAGGTGGAGAGGTAGATAATGCAAAGTCTGGAAGTTCAGGAGCTTATGTTCCCATAGAGTTGGGGTACATCATCCACCTTGCACATGGGTGTGTTCACCAACCTGGAAGCCTCCATGAACCCTGTTGTTTAAACTTTTTACGGAGGTTCCATTATGTAGGCATGATTGATTAAATCACTG
The DNA here is from genome assembly GCF_964146895.1 of Miniopterus schreibersii. Lineage (NCBI taxonomy): Eukaryota > Metazoa > Chordata > Mammalia > Chiroptera > Miniopteridae > Miniopterus > Miniopterus schreibersii. The sequence goes on from NC_138116.1 coordinate 22,500,833, forward strand.
GCCATTGGTGACTAATTCAATCTCCAGTCCCTCTCCCTTCCCCGGAGGAGGTTGGGTGTGGGGCTGAAAGTTCCAACCCTCTAATCCAGGGTTGGTTCCTCTGGCACCAGTCCCCATCCTAAAGCTGTCTAGCCCCAGCCACCAATCATCTCATTAGGATAAATAAAGACACTCACCACTCGAGATTCCAAGCATCCTAGAGGCTCTTGTGTCAAAAACCCAGGACTAGGAGTAAAAAGTGTCATAAATGATGTTCCTAGCACCCCTATCACTCAAGAAAATTACAAGGATTTTAGGACCCCTGTGCCAGAAACTGGCAGCAGAGACCAAATATATATTTCTTATTTTACCATAATATCACACTTAATATAATCAAATCTATGGTTATTATTTAATTTTTATAAATGACAACTTATAAATGTCTTATAAATGACAATATTTTAAAAACTCAGGCCCAGCCGGCATGGCTCAGCGGTTGGGCATCAGCCTATGATCCAGGACATCTCGGTTCCATTCCAGGTCTGCGCACAGTAGGGGGGCCGCAGGAGGAGGATCATCAATGACTTTCTCATCACTGATGTTTCTCTCTCTCTCTCTCCCTCTCCCTTTCTCTCTCTGAAATCAATAAATATAGATTTTTTTGATTTTTTTTTTAAAATTCAGGATCCATGTAAAATCCACACAAAGCAATTGGGTGTGTGCATCATGAGTCTTTGAAACTATAAGAATCTCCCCTATCTCTCTGCTTTCCCCTCCCACAATTTATTTGTTGTAGAAAAGATCACTGGTCCTGGAAAGTTTCCAGTCTGGACTTTGCTGATCGCATTCCCGTGGTATAATTCAGCATGTTCCTCTGTCCTCTGCATTGCTTGAAACTTGCTAGTTAGACCAAAAGTCTTGATCACTTTTAGGGCTTGCTCCTCCCTCTCAGCAGTAGCGATTCATAGATGGTCCTAGGGAACCGTGCTGTTTCTCTTTCGGTGACTTTAACAGCCATTGATGATCAAGCCCAGATCCATTCATTCATTAGGGGTTGCAAAATGGCCATATTCTAACTGTATCATTCCTTCCTCTTTTATAACCTGGAATACTTCTATAAAGAGAATCGTGCCCCTCACCCTCCCACACACATCTACGATTTGGTTCCACTAAGGCAAACTGTCACAGGAAAGGCCTTTATCTCCCTACCTAAGCAAGGCCACCTCCCCCTCATCCCCTCTACGGGGGCTCCTGGAGGGCTTCCTGGAGGAAGAGAAAGGAGAGGAGGGGAAGGAGTGGAAAGCAGGATGGAGAAAGCACATGCTCTGCCCGCAAAGAGGCAAAGGGGAACTGAGCAGGAGTTCCTGCCTTGGGTTGGCAGAAGTGAGTCCCTGGCAAGGGGAAAAAATGTGAGAACAAGAAAAAAGCCTGGCTGGGTTGGGGAAGGAGGGGGGAGGCTGGTAAAGTGTAACTGACATACATACAAAAACGCACTAGCATATAGGGTCCAGCTTGACGAATTTTCACCACCTGGATCAAGATCAAGATCACTTCCAGCCCCCCACAGGTTCCCTCATGTTGAAGGGGTGATGCGTTGCCAGGAGAACCCCACAGGGTCAGAACCAACTGACAACTAACACGCACATCTCACACTGGGGCAAGCTGAGCAAACCCAAGTGGCAAGAATAACACCTTCATTCGCTGGAAATTTGTGTGTGTGTGTGTGTGTGTGTGTAGAGGAGTAGGCAGGGGAGGGGCATGCACCATTCCAGCCATTCACATACACAGGTGATAGCTCCCAAATAAAGAATGCAAGAAATGTCACATTTGACTTTCTTTAAATCAAGTTAAATCCTGTGCCAGTTAACATTCCACCAGGCTGCTCAGAAATTATCTTGGATGTGACAGGGGCTCCAGTGTTCCCTAGGACTCTCTCTAGGTCACAGGGTTCTGTAGCACCAGAGCATCGGGGAGGCACCTTGGACCAGATCATCCACCTGCCCTGGTTACCATGGAGACACCTATTTCCACAGAGGATGCAATCCCTTCCTGGCGGGAGATTCTGCTGCTTCCGTGCCAAGTCTGGGGCCCTGGGGAGTTTTATCGAGGCTGAGGGTCCCCAAGTGTCCCACACAGCCATGCGCCATTCTGAGGGGCTTGTTCCTGTCCCCACTGCTCTGAGAGGCGCTCTCGCTCTCCCTCCCCTCTGGGAATTTGGTATAATTGATTTAGTGATTTGATAAAGTTACATATTTATCCTGTTACAAATATTCTCCTCCTCAAATCCCCCTAAAGAGACTAAGGGAAAGGAACCGTTGTCCCTTAGTACAGAGGAGGAAAATGCAGGCTGGGAGAGACTGAGTCGCTCAGGCAGGAAGATACTCAGGGTCAGGTACTCCAGGGCCTGTGTTCTGTCCCCTGCCCCTGACTGCTGCGGCCAGAACCTCAGAACTAGGGGCAGAGTCATGATTGAGACAGTGTTAACAGAGGGCTCAGATGTCACTTTGAGACTAATTCACCCTAGCTCCATCACTACTCCACAAGCTCCCAGGGCCAGACCAGCCTCTGCACTGGATGGTGAACTCCTGCAGCCCCTCCTTCAAAATGCTCCCAGCCTGGGAGCACTGAGCTTTGGACGTTAGACCTAGGAAAGGCCTTAGAAATTACCTGGTTCTCCTTTTATGGGAGATAAAACACAGCCCTGAGAGGTAAACAGACCCCTGCAAGAAAGGCTGGGAAATGTGGCTTACCCGGGGCCACCTCCCTGCCCTGCACCAAAAGGCCAGGTCCAGAAGCTCCTTTTGAAGCCCAGAATCAAACCTTTAAAAAAGAAATGTGGCATCCGGCAGGCGTGGCTCAGTGGTTAAGCATCAGCCTATGATCCAGGAGATAGCGGTTAGATTCCCAGTCAGGGCACATGCCCGGGTTGCAGGCTCGATCCCCAGTGGGGACACACAGGAGGCAGCCGATCAATGACTGTCTCATCATTGATGTTTCTATCTCTCTCTCTCCCCCTCTCCCTTCCTCTCTCTGAAATCAATAAGGATATATTTAAAAAATGAAAGAAAAAGAAAGAAGAAAGAAGAAAGAAAGAAAGAGAGAGAGAGAGAGAGAGAGAGAGAGAAAGAAAAAAAGAAAGAAAGAAAGAAAGAAAGAAAGAAAGAAAGAAAGAAAGAAAGAAAGAAAGAAAGAAAGAAAGAAAGAAAGAAAGAAAGAAAGAAAGAAAGAAAGAAAGAAAGAAAGAAAGAAGGGAGGGAGGGAGGAGGGGGGAGGGGGGAGGGGGGAGGGGGGAGGGGGGAGGGGGGAGGGGGGAGGGGGGAGGGAGGAGGGGGGAGGGAGGGGGAGGGAGGGAAGGAGGAGAAGGGTGGCAGAGGTCATAGTCTGGAGCCATCCCTAGTAACTAAGCACCTACATTGTATGTCCACATGTTCATTTGATAAGCACTGAGCACCCACTGTGTGCCAGGTACCTATCACACATACACAGTAGAGTTCACAGCCAGGCAGGGAGACAAACAAGGGAAGGCAGGGCCAGATTCATGGATGTCAAGGTAAGAAGGTCCAAACCTGTACAGAATTTTTATAAGCGTTTGTTTTGAGCCAAAGTGATGGCATTGCCAGGAAGCAAGACCCTCAAATGCTCAAAAAAGGCCAGTTTTGCCATTCCTTTTATACATTGGGGATTAAGGAGGGAACATAAGGTGGGCTCAGCAATTTATGTAGGCAGTCCAAGGAACAGGGAGGCACAAGGCAGTGTGATAGACGCCAAAATAGTGAGGGCGCAAAGAAGGGCTCCCTCCAAACACAGTCTTCTCAGAAAAACAGATAACCCCAGCTCAGTCCGGAAGGATGAGTGGGAGATGCCAAATGAAGGTGTTAACAAAAATTCCAAAGGAAATTAAAAGGGGAGCTTGATTCATATATGATTTGCAAATCCGGGACATCCCCTCGGTATGAACCAAAGACATGTCCCAAAACAGAGAGGACGGGGCTGGGTTTTTAAAGACAATAGTTGCAAGGAGCTGATGATTAAAGAGACGGGTTGCTAGGAGAAGCAAGACCACAAACTTACATCACTTGTTTTCTGACTGATGGGGGCAACTGAACTTTTCAGCAGCCGGCTGACCCAGTGTTCAGCAACTGGGGCTGTGATATAAGAACAATGGGTAGCGTATGATTAGGCAACTGTCACAGTCCTACTTCTTGTTTAGGCTTTAGAATGAAAGCTTTTGGGTTATTTATCAACAGAAATCAAGCAGCACAGAGAGACTGTTGGTTCTGCAGGCAGTTTCCAAGTCCAAGGAGCAGAGCCTTCCTCTGTAAGCAGTCTCGAGAGTTCACACTGCAAAAAATCCACATGTTGGGCCACAAGTTATAATATTAAAAGTTCTTATATGTCTTCAAAGAGGAAGAAAGAATGTACCAAGTACAGGGAGAGCAGGCACCAACACCCTGAAATGAGAAAATTTGGGGTGCTTCATAGAACCGCTGTGGTGTAGAATGGGGGGGGTGATACACCATACGTCTGAGCGGAGACCTAGGGCCAACAAGAGCCAAGGTAATTCTGAAGAACAAAATGGAGGTGCTCATCCTATTGGCCATCAAGACACTGTGTAGGGCGCCTCTAATTAAGAGGGTGTGGCTTGGAGATAAACAAACCAGTGGAACAGAGCCAAGACTCTAAAAACGAACCCGCACACATGCAGAAACACGATTATGATAAAGGCAGCGTGATGAATCAGTGGAGCCAAGATGCATCATTCAATAAATGGCGCCAGAGCAATTGGCTATCCGTATAGGAAAAAAAATTAGAGCCCTTCTCACACCACACACAAACATAAGTTCAAGATGGCTTAAAGACCTAAGAGTGAAAAGCAAAGCTGCTTTAAGACTCTCAAAAGGAAATACAGAATATCTTTACAAACTCCGGGCAGAGAAAGGATTTCTTCAATAAGACCTTTTCCTAAAAGGTAAGACTGACAAACTGGACCACATTATTATTTTAAATTTTCATATGTGTGCGCACCTGGAGGGATAGCTCTGAGTCAGTCACTCTCCCCCTCCCCTTCCCCTTTCAAGCACAGCCACGGCTGTGAGTGTGAAGGTTCCCAGGTGGAGGGCAGGTGGGGTCCTTCGCTCCTTAGACTGGGGTGGGATTAAAATTTGAATACCCACGACTTCTGGCCATGGTTCCTCCTTCCTGATATCACGGAAGCCAATTATTCAGAAGATTACTTAGTAAACACAGAATCAGAACTATTAAGTCCACCTAGCTTTTACTCCCTCGGGGTTTTTATTGAGCAGGTTCTCACTTTGCAGTCTATGGAGCCAACAGTGGTGTCCAAAAATTCAATTTATTGGCAACATTTAAAAATCAAGAGATCTTTTTTTTTACATATAAATATCTGGATTTCCAGGTTCTCCTGAAAAAGATCTAGGACAATGGGCTGCTGGTGAGTAATCCCTGCAGCCTGTAACTCTCTACCCAGCCCCCATCACACCCCATGACGTCCCACTTTGCTGTCTGCACTCCGTTACCCTACCTGCTTGGCACCTGGAGGCCCTGGAGTCTAAAACCACTTTATTTACCCCGGCAACTGAGAGCATTTTAATTAATAAATTGAAAGAGCAAGAAACGTTGACCGCTTTGAAGGAAATAGTTCATCTAGCTGGGAAGGCTCTACCCTGCACAATTTGTATGACGCAAGTAACACTCTTCCAGTGCCTGAATCCTTCTCTGGCCCCCAGAATCAGTTACTCTCCCCCAGAATCAGTTACTGTCTCTTGAACTCATGCCAATGAGCTGGGCATTCTTTCCTTAGATGATCGAAGTGATAAACTTAGAGATTCACACATCTTTAGGTTAGGTTCATCTAATGATATCTTAGATATCATTATTATAAATTAATCTAAATCATGAAGTTAAGGTTGTCAAAATACATATATATTTTAAAATGGAGCCAGAGCCGCCAAGCGGAGGCACTGCCTCGCATGCTGATACCTCAAACCTTGGAATGTCAGCACAGGACAAACTAACCTTTGGACGGGGCCTGGGACAACACTGTGTCCCGAAGAACTATTTACAAAGATAACAAGAAAGCAGTTATTTTGATTACTGGACTGAAAATTACACACATTGTATAAAATTAACATCACCACGTTATCTGCACCAACAGAAATGCCTTCCTTCTATTTATGTAATTGTTCCCCACTGCTAATGGGAACATCATTGGGGCTTCTGCCTGAAATTAATGGTTCCCAAATAGCTGTTCTTCCTGAGCTCCAATAAACCCTTGTGGTCTCTCACTTTGACAGGCCTTTTTATTTTTAGGTTAACGAAGTTTGGGTTATATTATTGTATGCGGGTTAAAGTGCCACCCTAAATCTGTAAAGAAAGGGGAAGTGGGTAACTAGGCGAGCACGAGGCAGTGGTCACCCGCCCAGTTTTGGAGGCTCGGCATCCAGACCCCCGCTGAAGGCAGCCAGCCTACCCCACAAAAACCCCTTCTGGCGTAGGCGGGGCTGCAGCGGGGTCAAAACCACGCACCATGAAAGGCCACCCAGTGCGCAGGCGCGCCCGTTTCCTCGCCGCCGACACCTACCTGCCGCACCGCACAGGCACGTAGACCGACCAAGCTTTCCCTCCCCCTTCCAGCAGCACTGAGTTCCTGCGCAAGCGCAGCACTGAGTTCCTGCACGAGCGCATTTCCGCGTCCCCATCCCGGGACCAATAGGAAGCGACAGCGCCTGGGCGCTGGGGCACGACGCCGTGGGCGGGGTCGAAGTGAGGGCAGCGCGTTGGCGACGCAGGGGCGGCTATATAAGTGATTAAGGCGCCGCCCCTTCGCCCCAGTGACTGAGCCGCCGCCGAGGACTCAGCAACCTTCCCCTTGAGCCCCCCTCGCTTCCCGACGCTCCGTCCCCCCCGCCCGCCTTCTCCCGCCGCAGCCTTCCGCAGGCCGTTTCCACCGAGGAAAAGGAATCGTATCGTATGTCCGCTATCCAGAACCTCCACTCTTTCGGTAAGCCACGGGAAGGTCCCGCGGGGTGAAGGCCCGGGCGGGGCGGCGGGGCTGTCTAGGCCCGGAGATGGGGCTCGGAAAGCTTCCAGACGCTCTGGGTTTAAGTAAACGTATGCGGAGGGAACATGTCTGGTCTCGTAGGCAGTGGGGACTGGGCCTTGGGGTCGGCCGCTGAGTGTGACCGGAAGAATAGGACGAGAGGTCAGCCCTTGGCTCGGGTGGCGCATTTACTAATGGCTCCGGGGCCACCGCGGGCCACACCCGCCCTCCTCCCGCGCGTCACGTCCTTTACGTCACCGCCGTTGTCGCGGACCCCGGAGGGAGGCGGCACCAGCCCTAAGTGACAAACGCGCGCGCCAATGGGGCGGGAAGTTGGCCCCGCCTCGGAGCTCGGGTTCCGGCCGGTTGCATCAGCCGACTGGGGCGCTGCCGGCCAGCTCTGGCTCCCCCGACACGTGATCGGTTTTCGAGGGCGGGCCAGGAGGCCCAGGCTTTCGACTGGGCTTGGAAACCCGGTCGTCCCGGATTGACCTGTTCCGGGAGAGCCCACAAAGGACATGTCTGATCTGACCCAGTCCTTGGCGATTTCAGTATTAGTTTTCTGCACTCAACAAAAGATACAGCGGGAGGGGAGGGTGACAGTGGTATCTGAGCCACAACGGCTCTAAACTTAACCTTTCTTCCCAGACCCCTTTGCTGATGCAAGTAAGGGTGATGATCTGCTTCCTGCTGGCACTGAGGATTATATCCATATAAGAATTCAACAGAGAAACGGCAGGAAGACCCTTACTACTGTCCAAGGGATCGCTGATGATTACGATAAAAAGAAACTAGTGAAGGCTTTTAAGAAGGTAGGTTTTCATTGTAGGAAATTCACATTTAACGTGCTCACGTGGGGATGTTTGTTGTATTATTTCCCAAAGGGGGTTATTAGTATTGTTAGGCCTAATTTGCCTTGCTTCCTTTGCAGAAATTTGCCTGCAATGGTACTGTAATTGAGCATCCAGAATATGGAGAAGTAATTCAGCTGCAGGGTGACCAGCGCAAGAACATATGCCAGTTCCTCGTAGAGGTGAGTTCGGTCACTTGATGCATTTGAGCCTCTGCCCTGGCTAATCTCAGATCCTGCCCAGTCTTTTAATTTCTGCTGGGGAAACAGAAGTTTTCATTTTGTAAGGCTGAGCAAAATGGTTTTGTAGCGCATGGACAAATGTATTTCCAGAAACAAAAGGAACTTGTCTGCCTTAAGTTTACTTTTTCAGTGGATGTACTTTTAAAGATTACATGCTTAAATTGCATGGACAGGTACGAAAATAAATAGGTTGTCTGGTTGGCTGTTCCCTAAGTGCTAAAATTCTATTACATCATTGGTTTTTAACTGAGTACCCTGAGTTGAGAACCACTGTGCTCGTGGTGGTTGAAGTATGCACCTTGGCTCTTGGACTTTCCTTGCCCAGTGTAGAAGCAGGAAGACAGGACTGTTTTGCACCAGAATTGGAGATTTTAACTCTCTCAATCCACTCTTTAAAACTTTGCCCTCTTTTCTTTGCAGATTGGACTGGCTAAGGACGACCAGCTGAAGGTTCATGGGTTTTAAGTGCTTTTGGCTCACTGAAGCATAAGTGAGGATTTCCTTGCAATGAGTAGAATTTCCCTTCTGTCCCTTGTCACAAGTTTAAAAACCTCACAGCTTGTATAATGTAACCATTTGGGGTCTGCTTTTAACTTGGACTAGTGTAACTCCTTCATGCAATAAACTGAAAAGAGCCATGCTGTCTAGTCTTGAAGTCCCTCATTTAAACAGAGGTCAAGCAGTAGGCGCCTGGCAGTGTCCAGCCTGAAACAAAGCAATAACGTGATGTTTCGGCCAAGCCCAGAGCCCCAAGATCACAGACGGCTCCTCACAAGAGTTCCCTGCCCTCAGAGAATGTCACCACCTGAACAGCCTTCGGTGAAGCTGAGAGGAGAGGGGTAAGGCAGCAACGGCATCTGTACCACTAGAGGGGGCCTTCCGTAGTCAAAAGATCTCTAACCTGAGCAGGTGGATGGAGCTTAGAGCAGCCACCTTCCCTCTAGTGAGGGTGATAAGGATATCTGGCTTGCCACCAAGGTCTTTTTGACCAGACATATCCTTGCTAATTGATGTCCAAACACCAGAATTTGAGGCCAGCCTTCTATCAGAGTTAAACTTTTGACAAGGGAACAGATTTCAAACTGATGTGTCAGTCGTGTAGCTAGCTATAGAGCTTGCAACTTACTAGCAACAGCTGCCCAATGCCATGTGAAGTAAACTGATTTTTGGGTTTTTTCCCCCCTTCAGTTTTAATGTTATGTAATGTATTTAAACCCTTATTTAAATAAAACTTGTTTTCAGAAACATCTGACTTGCAGGTTCTATTTTATATACTATACAGTCAGTCTTGTGTGTGTAAAGGAACCACAGAAGTGGTCAGGGGATCTGTCTGTACCCAGAGCTCAACGGGCCTGAACAAACAGACCAAGAAAACCTTTAGTGAGCTTGTTCCTTCAAGTCCCAAAATTAGGTATGGGACTTCACCTAAGCTATAAACCCCTAGAAAAGGTATGCAAAAGTGTAAGTGACTAAAGTGTTTCAGAAGCAGAAATTGAATATTAAGAGGCTATCTCTTGACAAAGGACAATAACAAAGTATATCAAGGTCTCCTGGGTCCGTTCTGTTAAACACAATCTAATTCTCCCAGCATGTGGATCATAACCAGCCCTAATTTCAGATACTGAAATAACGCTTCCAACTGCTAAGGTTATAAGGAATCAACACTTCCTATTTGTTGCCAACTGCAGTTTTGTAGGCAAAGGTCAACCTGGAACAAGTGGGTGTGGAGAAGGTCTGGTGAGAGGCTAAGCCGGTGGCAATTGACCTGAAAATAGATTCTAATCTCTGATAGAGGCTTGCAACAAGATCCCACAAAATTGGTCCATTTAATAAACCTACCACTTGGCTCCAACAAGTGGCATTGTTTAAAACCAAGATTTGAGTACAACAAAAGGGCTTTTTGTAGAGAAACTTCTAGAGGCAATACTGGAGGCCAAACCCACAGAGGACCACAGAAGATGGGATGAAATAAGAGGGAATCATGCCATAGGTTGTACAGGTCCTGTGTTAGGCTGTTAACATCTCTAAGGACCTCCAGTTTTCTCAAATAGGATTATTCTGAGGTAAGCTAGCAACACCAGTATTAAATCGGCTGTCTGGACCCACCAAAACAATTATGTGTGAACATATAACAGGAGGTTTGTGAACACTGATCCAATTGATGTGATATGGGTGTATCTCAGGCCTGAAAATAAAGCATGTCTCCATTTGATGGTTGAGAAAACCATCTAAGTGATAGAGCCTCATCTAGAACCCTTTCTGTTCTTCCCACTAGACCTGTACCTTTGCAACTTAAGTAGCTCTACTTGCAGACAGTGAGTCTTAGTTTGTCCAGTGCAGCTGGGGATCATGAGGCACACAAAGGCGAGTCAAGCAGACACCCGATGGGATGTAAGACCAGCACAGCCTTGACATGAGGCAGAAATAGGCCAGTGCCACCACTGGCTTAACTGAAGAGCACAGGATCTCTGAGGATTGGGAAATCTTCCCCACTCCCATCCGAGCCCAGGGTGCCATCTGAAGCAGGGCATTCTAGGCAGAGGAGTCAAGGCCCAGGGGTGAAAGCACCCAGTGTGTATGAGGATCCTTAAGGTAGGACCATTTGGCTGGAACAAAGGCCTTACATAGAGCAGAAATAATAACAGTACTGTCTCTTACTATGTGCCAGACCTGTGCCAAGCACTTAGAAGTATACATCAACTGATTTAATAGTTGGGACTCAGTCCCGTGTTGAAACAGATGCAGAGAGGTCACTTACCAGCAAGTGGGTGGAGAGAATGGAATAGAGGAAGATGAAGGCTGGAAAGTCGGTGTGAGATCAGAGTGGGTAGAGCCACAAGCCAAGACTCTCCCTTTCTTGCTTCCCCCATTTCCTCTCCTCTCCTCAGGCTCCCTGCCCAACCCCAGTCAGCAGGAGCCCTCCTGCCCCTCTACTCCCACCCTCTGCAACAGGAACAAGCAGAGATAAGTCAAACATTTCTTAAAATGGTGTTTCTTAAAATAGTGTCATTTAAGACAATAAATATTAGCTAAAACTCCACAGGAATTTACAAAAACTACTTAAAGCCTACTGAAATTGCTGTAAACTCTATAAATAGGTAGAAGAAACTGTATTTGGGACTGAACATTCTACCAACTAGCACTAGAATTGACCCCCTTCCTCATTTACCATCCTTGGTGGCATCAGTGTCAGAACTCAGTTCACAGGGCTTTGAAATTAAGAGCTCCTTGACTAATTTTTTTTTCAAGAGAATTATTTCAAAATTAGCACATAACCTGAGGTTTTGGTGATTTCTTGCACTTTTTTTTTCTTTTTATGAGGTTTTCTGTTTTTTAAAAATTTCTTGCCCAGCCAGGTGTGGCTCAGCGGTTGAGCGTCAACCTAGGATCCGGGAGATCACAGTTTGATTCCCAGTCAGGGCACATGCCTGGTTGCGGGTTCAATCCCCAGTGGGGGGTGTGCAGGAGGCAGCTGATCAATGACTCTCTCATCACTGATGTTTCTATCTCTCTCTCCCTCTCCCTTCCTCTCTGAAATCAATAAAGACATATTAAAAAAAGAAAAATTCTTGCACTCTTAAATCCTAATTCAAATATTTATAAAACGCACTGTTCTTGGGGAGCTTGTTAAAAATTCAGATTGTAGATCCCACCCAGAACAGTTCTGCTCTCCTGGGTGTCAGCTGAACAATGCCCCAGTCTCACCTGTTTTTCAAGGGCCTGCAAAAATGTCTAAACTGAAAAGAAATGTATCATCTCTAAAATTTGGCCCAACAACTGCAAAATCAGAATGAATAACCGTTTAGTACTACAGAGGATTAACATTGGCAAAAACTGCAATATGATTCTTACACGACTGTATGTAAATGTAATCAAAGTTCTAGAGAAAGAACTTTTTTTTTTTTTTAATCCTCACCCAAGGATATGTTTTTATTGATTTTTAGAGCGATAGGAAGGGTGAGAAAGAGAAACAGTGTGAAAGAGAAACATCGATTGGCTGTTTCCCATACCACCCCGACCAGGGATCGAACCCGAAACCCAGGTATGTGCCCTGACCAGAAATCGAACCCAGAACCCCTTGACACATGAGGCGTAGCTCCAACCAACTGAGCCACCCAGCCAGGGCAAGAACATTATTTTAACAAAAGATAGATTTGTAAAATTTATAAACATCTTTTCAAAAATGTTACAAAACTCTATCTGGTCTGTGGATGCATGCCACTCATTTGGTATGAAGTGTGATAGAGCCTCACACTAGAATGCCTGGCCTACAAACTCCAGGACATAGCCCTGGCATTAGAGCCAGGGAATCTGGTACAGAAACTCTGATATGGGGCCTAGAAACCAGTGTTTTTAACTAGCATCAGCCAATTCCTATGGGAGGGCCACAAACCACACTTGGGGAAAAAGTACTCTGAGTAATGGGGAGCTATTGAGGAAACCTGAGCAAGAAAGAAGCATTGTCAGAGCTAAACTTCAGGGAAAGTAATCAGAAGTATTGTATTTAAGATGGTTTGAAAACGGGGTGGTCAAGGGTCAGAATTTGGTTACCAGGATCTGAGAAACCAACCCCTGAAACTGAGATTTCGTGTGTAATGTACATGTGAACATTTACTTGTGAGACTGTCCATGGCTTTTATCAGATTCTTAAAAGAGCCCACAACCCAAAACAGTTAAGAATCACTAGTCTCTGATTTCCTCTCAAGGCTTACAAAGCCCCAGAGATTAACAAAGGTGTTCTAGGCCCATCATTACAAGCAGCAACAGTGCGTATTTCAATGTCGACTTTTAAAATTAATGACTATTTAAAAATATTTGTAAGTATCTCTAAAACCCACTGTGTGTTGGGTGAAAGATGCACACCCAGCAGCCAGACTCCACGGTGCTCAGAAGCCGGAGCATGACTCACTTGCTCCATAGCCACTATCGCCCGCCATCGCCCAGCCACAGCAGTCTGATCGTTGCACAATTTAAATTGTCTTTAATCATAATCCTTTACGGTTAATTTATACCCAGAATGGATGATTGGTTAAAAACAGGAAACGTGCGAAACACAAGATATGTTGATGCGGAGCACAAACATGTCAGTCATTCTGTGTGTGTGTCAAGTCATTGATTCTCACTCCATTTCTGTGAAACGACAGAAGACGAACACAAGGACAAAGTCAGGTGCAGGAAGATGTGACTCACCTGGTCCCATGGTCCACATGGAGACAGAACTAAAGACAGCCATTCAGCATCACCCGGGAACTTGTTAGATGTGCAGAATATCAAACCCCTCCCCAGGCCTACTGAACCAACCTTTATTTTAGCAACCTGCATTTTACAACGTTTGAGAAGCACCAGTTTGAACCATAAAGTCAGCAGACTTCATATTGTGATCTGCAAGCTGGTTAAAAAAAAAAAGTCTCATTATGACTTTTCATTTTTTATAAGTGCATTTTTCATTACAATGTTAGATCTGCATTGAAATGCATAAAAACAGTTGAAGTACAGAAAGCAATAGTGCTGGGACAATTGGATATCCACATGCAAAAGAATGAAGTTGGGCCTGTACAAAAATTAACTCAAAATGGATCACAGTCCTAAATATAAGAGCTAAAAATATAGAACTCTTAAAAGAAAATATGAGTTAATCTTCATGACCTTAGGTTAGGCAAAGCCTTCTTAGATTATGACAACAAAATCGCAAGTGGCAAAAAAAAAATAGATGAATCAGACTTCATCAAATTCTAAAACTTTTGTGCTTCAAAGGGTACTATCAAGAAAGTAAAAAGACAATCCCCCAACAGGAAAAAATATTTGCAAATCATGGATCTGATAAGGGACTTGGATTTAGAATATATGAAGAACTCTTACAACTCTTATTAGACGACCTAATTGAAAAATGGGCAGAGGATCTGAATAGACATTTTTCCAAAGAAGATAAACAAATGGCCACTGAGCACATGAAAAGATATTCAACATCATTAGCCACCAGGGAAACACAAATCAAAACTGCAGCGAGATACCGCTGGGATGACCAGCGTCAAAAAGACAGACGATAGCAATTTTTGGTGGAAGATGTGGAGAAATGAGAGCCCTCGGACATTGCTGGTAGAAGTGTAAAATGGTGCAACTGCTGAGGGAAACAGTCAAAAGTTCCTCAAAAAGTTAAACATAGAGTTACCATGTGATTCAGCAATTCCACTCCTAAGAATATCCTCAAGCAAATTAAGAACATACATTCACACAAGAACTTGTACAGTGTTCACAGCAGCATCGTTCACAATAGCCAAAGGCAGAGACAACCCAAACGTCCATCAGTTGATGAATGAATTAAAAAATTGTGGTATGCCCACACAATGGAATATTATTCAGCAGAAAATAAAAAGGAATGAAGTACTGATACATGCTACAACATGGATGAATCTTGAAAACATGCTAAATGAAAGAAGCCACACACACACATATATATAAAGGTCACATATTGAATGATCCCTTTTATATGGAATATTCAAAATAGGAGAATCCATAGAGACAAAGTGGATCGGTGGTTGCCCTTGCCACATGGCAGCACCTCTTTGGCTGGTGAACAGAAATGTCCTCTACCCTCTGGCAGGGACAGTGTGGAAGTAGGTGGATTTATAAATACAGGAGAACTTCAGCAAAGCCTGAAGAAACGTGCCATGCCTTCTCCCCTCCCTCAAATAGCTTTTCACAGTAGCCAGTGAGGTCACAGGCAAAATCAGCCATCAAAACCTCCCCCTCCCCCCCCATTTTTCCTTGCCCCCGCCGTCTGTCACTCCAACCTACCCCACTCATTGGCTCAGTAGATAACAGAGTGTAGGAAAGAGAAAGATCACCATAGAGGGAACAGGAAAGCAGCAAGAAGACTTTTTTTAATGCTGTGGAATCAAACTGCCCACGTTCAAGTCTCAGTTGTGCATCCGATGAGTTCTGTGTCCCGGGCAAAATCAAGGCGTTGAGTCTGGGATTTGATTCCACCCTACTTACAATGAGTTACCTTACTACTGATTCACCAATGTTGGCAGAAGGGACAAGACTCCTGGGTCAGAGACAAATAACTTTGTTACAGCCCAACTAGCAGCACAATTCACATCAATTCCTTTTACCCCCCAAGGTCCTGGGTGGTGACACAATACGGATCCACAATAGTTTTATCTCAGCTGAGGAACACTGAGCTTGGGGAATCTACTATTTTTATAGTCAGCAGTAGCAAGCCTGCTCTTTGTCCCAGAGGGAGACATTACCTCAGGCCTCAAGGCCACTCGCTTCAAACTCAACCCTGAGAAATAAGCCAGGTAGAGAGAGCTCATGACCTTGCATTCTGGGCATACAGGAACGCTCAAGGCCCATGGTGGACTGTTTCTGCCAGCAATCATCAACCTCTCTGTGTCTCAGTTTCCTCGACTATAATCTAGGGGCAACAGTAGTGCCCTCCTTGTGGGGCTGTGGGGAGAAATATGAGACATAATGCATGTAAAGTGCTTACCATAGGAGCCTGGCCATAGAAGTGGTCCCTAAATTTTAATCACCATTATTAGGGGAAGTGGGAGGTGAAAACACGTTGTAGATGTCAGAAGGCTTACATGGAGGAGAGCTTCAAGGTTCCAGGGGCAAGGAGGAGGCTTCTCTGCTTACTTCCCACCTTCCTGCAATCATTCATGGCTTGTTAAGGTCATATCACACTGTCTCCCCTCCAAGAAAAGAGGAACAAAGATCTGCTTAATCAACATTGTGTCCCCAGGGTCAGCACAGTGCCTGGCACACAAAAAAGGCACTTAGAAATAAATTCTGAATGAATGAAAAAGTGAAGGCACAAGGTCTCTAAGCAAGCAGGAGGGTTTGGGATGAGAGGTCCTGGTGGAGGGACTGACCTTGAACAGGGCTATGCACCCTCCAGTGATGGACAAAAGGACAGAAAGGACTCAGACAGCTGTGGTCATGGCAAGGAGAGGGGGACTGACAGATCACCTTGGGGGTGAAGGGAGAAGTGATTCACAAGGTTGCCAGGCAACAACCCAGCTGCAGAATATCAATCTGCAGTGGGATCAACTGGCCACTTTCAGGAACTTTCCAGTGTACACGGAGAGGGAGACAGGCAAGGGTAGTGACATCCTCTGTCAGGAACTGGGGACCAGCCTGGCAGGTTCTGAAGCAGAAGAGGGGCAGCAATATGGGTGCATCCCACTGAAATGACAAACCATGAGCCAGGCTGGGAGGGAGGAAAGTGAGACCAGGAGGGGTAGGTGGGCTGTAAGGACCCAGGCAGGTAGAGGAACTGGAGCTCACAGGGAAGGTAGATTGAGCTTCTGGAGAGAAGGTGGAACAGGACCTCCGGGTGAGGAGAAGCAGCAGTACTCAGAGCCCAAGGAGACTGACCAGGTTCACAGCTCCCTTGCCTCCTACCTGTGGGGCCTGGGGCAAGCACCTTCACCTGGCTGACCGTCACTTCCTCCACTCTAAAATGCACCTGTGTAAATACTTCTCTTACGTAGGTGCTTTTAGAATTATTTTCCCATTTAAAAAGCCACTATCTGACATGGCTAAACAAAATACTTTCCAATATTTTATTATAAAAATGTGCAAACACACCCTGGCTGGTGTTGCTCAGTGGTTTTAGCGTCAGCCCAGGCACCAAAGGGTCATGGGTTTGATTCCCAGTCAGGGCCATGTACCTGGGTTGCAGGTTTGATCCCCAGCCTCAGTTGGGGCAAGTGCAGGAGGCAGCCAATCTCTGTGTTTCTCTCCCTACACACATACACACACATCCCCACACCTTCTACTCTCTGAAAAAAGCAATGAACGAAATATCCTCAGGTGAGAATTAAGAACACCAAAAAATTTTTTTAAATGTTCAAACATACAGAAAAGTTGAACTTTAATGTGGGGACTCATATGCCACCGCCTTGCATTCATTTTCTATCGTTGCCCTAAAAATTACCACCAATTTAGGAGCTTCAGACAACACAAGTCCATTCTCTCACAGTCTGTAGGTCAGAAGTCCAGGCTCGGCGTGGCTCACTGGGCCAAAATCAAGGTGTGGCCACAGCTGCGTTCCTTCCTGAACACTCTGGGATGAATCTGCCTCCAAGCTCAGCTAGGCTGTCGGTGAACTCAGTTCTTTGTGGTTGTGGGGCCTCAGCTGCGGGCCCCTCTCAGCTTCTTACAGCCACCTGCACACCTGGTCCCGTTGCCCTCACCCTGCGATCTTCAATCCAGCAAGGGCAGGTGAAGTCTTTCTCATTCTCCGAAACTCTGACTCATCCTTCAACCACGTCACTTCTGCCTCTAAGCCAAAGAACATTCTCTGCTTCTATGGGCTCATCTGATTAAACTGGGCCTACTCAGATCATCCAGGACAAGCACTCTATTTTAAAGTCTATACCCTTAATTACATCTACAAAGTAGCTTTTGCCATGTAACATCACATATTCACAGGCCCCATGGACTGAGGTGTGGACATCTTTGGGGGAGCATTATTCTGCCCACCACTACCGCCCCCTCCCCCCCATCCAGGAGAAGAAAGATCTCAGAATAGGCGGACAGAGACCTGAGATTGAAGCCCAGCTCTCCTTGGTCATGTGGACTCAGGACAAGGATTGCTTCACCTGTCTGGGCCAGTTTCTTCATCTGTAGGATCGCAACACTAGCACTTGTGCCCTAGGATCATGGTAAAGAGCAATGGCATTCATTCATGCAAACATGCTTGGCACACAGCATTGTCATCACTGTGAGCACAGGTTAGGGTCTACAGGGAGGAGGAGGGGGCTGACCCCAGGGGCTGGGATCTGGTCTTCAACTTGGTAGACGCAGAAAATGAATTTCCTGGTCACCCGCAAGTCAAAGGGCTGGTTCCTGGATTCCACCCCCACCCAGCAGAATTCAAGTCTTGGGTTCTGGTACAACCAGGACTCTGCTGAAAGCTTATAATTTCCCGTTACCACAGCAACACGAACATCTCTTTTCCCCAGGATGTGAGCAGAGCTGCTCCCCACCCTTCCCCCCAAGCCCCCTCAAAGTCCCTTTTGTCTCTGAGATTCTGTGATTCAATTGTGAGCACCAACGCCCCCGCTGTTTTTGTCATTTTCATGTATTCCACCTGCTGAGTCACTGAGACCCGCCCTGGATTAGGATGGTTATTTGCCAGAACCTTCGGCCACTGGTTGCCATGGACACCTCACAGCCTGCTTCCTTCATCACTGGTCCATTCTCCACAAAGCCGGCTGTGAGCGTGGGTACCGCAGCCCCTTATCTGGAACCCAAGGGGCCTCGAAACTCCTCCAGACCGGGAGGGGCCCTGATGAAGCATGAACAAAAGCAAAACCTCTAGTCCCAACTGCAGAAAAAGAAAAAGCCTAGGGCTAGTGACTTCCGTCCAAACCAGGTCGAAGCAGCAGTTTATCAAAGAGGTCAACAAGTGTTCCATTTGGTTTTCTGGAACATCTTGGGCAAACCCTTTCGTTTCCTTGCTAACCATTTTAAGTCGCATTTTTATATTGAAAAGTGGTGAGTGCGTTATGCAGATGACTGTCTCCCCTTGAGCCTCGAGGTGCAGGAGCCTCAAGGAATTGGCTCTGGGTAGGGGGTTTGCAAGAGGTGGGGGTCGAGGGGCAGACCTGGGGAGATGCTGGGGTAGCTGCAAGCTAAAGCCAGCCCAGGGCAGAGGGCACAAGGAGAGGGGGCGATACTCAGGGGTTTCCAGGTAAGGGGTGAAGGAGGTTCAGAGCCAACCAGGGCGCAGCCACTAGGCAGAGAGAGTGAGGCCATCAGCCCATGGCCCATTGCTCCTGATAACTACGGCACGTCCTGTTTGCAGAGGCCAGCAGAAGGGACAGGGGATCAATATGTCACTCTACATTCACACGGTTCCTGATCTTCAAACATCAGTATATGGTGAAATGTGCTTTCTCTGAATCTAAGGTCATTTGGTCCATCTGCTCCACCTGCCCCCCAAGTGGGAAATAGTCTGGGGGATAAGCACCAGGCCTCTGACCCTGAGGACATGGCAGGGATATTGTTCCTGACCCCAGGGAGCCTGTCTCCTGCTGGCCTCCATGCCCAGCTGAAGAACTGCCCCTGCCCTGCTCCTGCCCCTCACCATGACCTTCCCTTCCCCCCACATCCAGAGAACTGACTCTAAATGGCAGGGTGGGGCAGGGGTTCTTGTGCTGTGGGTGTCTGGCCTCATGGGAAAGGAGGGCTGGGAGGGGCCTTGAGGGCTTTATAAGGCAGGGCTGCAGCACCCAGCCCAGCAGAGGACTGAGAGGACCAGGCCGACCTCAGCATCACCCGACTCCCAGCTCTGCAGGTGAGAGCACCCAGGAGGGGAGAGAGAGGCTGGGAAGAGGGTTGATGGGACCCCACACCGTCAAGGTACCAGGCTCGCATCTCGGAGTCTCCAGGGCTTGGACCCTTCCCTTAACCCAGGGTCGAACTAGGTCTGGGCACTAGGACCCACCCTGGCTTCCCAGCCCTTGCCTTCAAGTTGACCTGCTGCTTCACCCAGGGCCCAGCCCTGACCCTCTTACTTCATACTCACCCCAGCCCTGGGAGGTGAGACAAAGGCTAATCTCCCATTTCTCAGGTGAGAAAACTGAGACCCAGAGGGAGATGTGACCCAAATTATTGGGCAAGGCTAGGACTGGAACCCAGGGTTTCTGGACCCCATCTCAAACTCTTTCCTAGACCAGCACTGTCTAGGACATTCCATGATGATGGTAATGCTCTGTATCTGGGCTGTCCGATACGGTATCCACCAGCCACACGTCACTGGAAATACGGCTAGTGCAAGGGAGGACCTTTTTATCTTAATTAATTTGAATGTAAAGAGCCACATGGGGCTAGTGGCTACCATATTGGACAACACACGTGGCTAGTGTTGGACACAGTGAATAGGTTTCAGGTCTCCCAAGAGATCCCATGTGGTATGTGATGCAGCTGAATGTATATGCTCCTTTGGTGTTACTTTCAAAGTCCACCTTAAATTACAAGACTGAAACCTCCACAGAGCTGCTCACATGGCCTTGAATTGCACATAACAGTTGAGAAACCATTCCTCTAGGTTTCAATTCCTCGAAAAGCAGAGTGGTCGCTGTAATTAGAGTAGATAAGGAGGAAAGGGGCAAGGCTTGGAGGCCAGAGAACTGGCAAGAACAGTCCACAAGTCCTCACAGAATTGCAGACCTGCCAGCAGGAAGGGGCCTGGAGTCCATGTGGTCCAGGCCCCTGACTCTGGGTGCCTGGACTGCCCCACCTTTCAGCTCGGCCCTTCTGTCCTTTGCAGGCAAGATGCAGCGACTGTGTGTGTGCGCGCTGATCTTGGCACTGGCTCTGGCCACCTTCTCTGAAGCTTCTTGGAAGCCCCGCTCCCAACTGCAGGATGTACCTTCAGCTCCAGGGGCCAAGAGGGGCCTTGAGCCACAATGGCCAGACGAGCTGGGCCCAGCTTCTCACCACCAAAGGCAGCTAAGGTTCCAGGGTCCCCCACACCTGGTGGCAGGTAGGAGCTGCTGATGGCCGTCCCTGCTTGCTTACCTAGCCAGTCTTGGCCCTGACCTCAGTCCCAGAGGCTAGGTGTCCTTCCCCATCCTCACCTCCTCTCCCACCTCTGACCTTCAGACATGTCCAAGAAACAGGGGCCATGGCTGGAGGAAGAGGAAGATGCCTATGGATGGATGGACTTCGGCCGCCGCAGTGCTGAGGAAGGGGACCAGCATCCCTAGAACCGAGCTTCAGAGCCCAGTCACCTCCCAACCCAGCCAGGCCTCATGAAAGACCAACTCAAATAAACTAGCTTCCAATGGATCACATTGTGTCGAGTGTCATGGGGCAAGGGAGGGGAGTTGGGGACAGGGTTGAGGCAGGGAAGAGAGTTGAGCACCCCTCTAGGGGCAGGGAGCATGGCTCATCTTTCTTGGTGTCCCCAGAGACTAACACCGAACAAGAATCTCCACATGTGTGGGGGAGAATAGCGGGTGGGGGTCACAACCTAGAAAGCTTTTCAAAAGACACGTCCAATCCTGACACCAACCTTTCAGTGCTCCCCATGGCACTTAGAGTAAAGTCTGTGCTCCTTGTCAAAGCTCTAAGAACCCATTTTCATGGCAGGTGATGTCATGCATTTCTTCCCCCGCCCCCCCCCTTCCTTTCCCTAGGCAAAGGCACATGCTCTTTCCTGCTCAGAACCTTTGTCCTTGCTTCCCCCCAACCCCCAGATGCACCTGGCTCCTGGTTTCCTCCCCGGGTCTGATTGAAATGCCTCTTTCTAAAAGACCCACCCTTTCTGTTCCGAGGCCTCACGCACAGCCCCCATCATTGTCTGATTGCAGCACCGTATCTCCTGTAGGGCCCATTTGACAACCTGCAGTTGCTTTGTTTGACAGCTCATTGTCTGCCTCCCCCATCAGAAAGGAAACTCTGTCACAGTGGGGACTGTGTGTCCTCCTCCCTGCTGTATCCCCGTTGCCAAAAACAGGAGGTACCCAATAAATATTTGTCAAATGGGCAAGTGGCTGGCACAGGCACTTGTTGGTGTCTCACCCGCAGCCCCTCACGGTTCTCGCGTGTGTCTGTCGGCAGCACCCTCCGCAGCACATGCCACTCTCTGCCTAAGAGCTTTCTGAGTTCAAGGCAGGCTGGAAATGCCGGGGAGGTGGCACCTCCAGGAGCATCTCTCAGTCCATGGCAGATGAGAGCTGGAGGAGAATTGCAGGGCAGACCCCAGGACTTTCTCTAAAAAGGTCAGATAGAAAATATTTTAGGCTTTGCAGGCCAAGAGGCAAAATCAAGAATATTGTGGAAGTATTCAAATAATCATTTAAAAGGTAATTATTTAAAATAGCCCTGTCTGGGGTAGCTCATTTGGTTAGAACATCTTTCAGATGTGTCAAGGTCAAGGGTTTGATCCTGCTCAGGGCACATACAAGAATCAACCAATGCATACATGGGCAAGTGGAGCAACAAATTAATGTTTCTCTCTTTCTCTCCCCCGCCCCTCTCAAATCAATCAATAAATTTTTAAAATTTTTAATAAAATGTAATTCTTTAAAATACAAAAACCATTTTTGCTTGCAGGCTGTATAACATCAGGTGATGGGAGAGATTTGGCCCATAGGTCATAGTTTGCTGACTTCTGTTCCAGAGCAAGCCATGCCATCTGCATCAGAGAATTACTGTTTAAAAAGCCACTCCTGGCTTGCTGCTGGGCCCTGGTGGGGAATGAGCCCTTGCTCATTGGACATTAGGTTACTATACAACCAGAGAGGCCTATCATGAGCTGGGTATTTTCAGACCTACCACATCACAAGGTTAGGTGGGCCAAGCAGAGATTCGGTTTAGGATACAAATGGTGCATTTGAGATTGGGCCTGAGAAGGGCCAGAGGACACAAACGAGTTAGTCACTCACCCTCCAAGGTACCTACATCTATTGCACCTCCCCTCATCTCACCCCCATGACCTCACTCCTTGTGGCCAACTCATATAGGAAGGAGAGCCCAGGCCTGGTTCACAAATGGGTAGGCTTGACATGTTAGTAAAAACTGAAAATGGACTGCTGCTGAATTATGGCCCACTCACGGGTGATCCCAAAAGACAGTGGTGAGGGACGATTCTTCCAGTGGGTGGAGTTTCAAGTAGTAGACCTGGTCATCAACTTGGTATGGAGGGAGAAGTGGCCTGGGGGAAGGGTATACACAGACTTCTGGGCAGTGGTAGATGGCTCCCTGATTGGTCAGGGGACTTGTAGGAATGAGATTAGAAAATCAGAGACAAGTAGCGTAAGAGGCAAGTAGGTAGATCTACGGAGAAGGCACACGTGGATCTTTGTGTCTCACATGAAGGCTCACCTGAGAGCAGCCACCTCAACCAGGTGGGACAGGATGACTCATCCAATGAAGTCAGCCAGAGACAGTCTTAGGTCGCTCCACACTTGTAATACGGGCCCATGAATATAGTAACAATGGTGGTAGAGACAGATTATGAATGGGTCCAACATCCAGTCTAACTGCTCCCTCTGCTGAACATCTAACCCAGCAGAAGCAGAGACCAACTCTGAGCCCTTGATGTAGGATCATGACTCAAGGGGACCAACAAGCTACTCGTTGGTAAACTGATTACATCAGATGTCTTCCATCCTACAAGGGGCGTTGAACCATCCTTGTGGGGACTGATACATGTTCTAAGTATGAGTTTGCCCTCCCGTCTGCAGTGCCTCCACTGGCACCACAGAACTACAGCTCTAAGGATTTACAGTGTATGACTTTCATCACAAGATCCCGTAACACATGACCTCAGACAAGGGAACTGCTTTATAGTGAAAGAGGTGTAGCAATGAGCAATGGGATCCACTTGTCCTACCATATAGCGTGTTACCCAGAAACTGCAGGCCTGACAGAAAATTGGAATTAAAATGTGCAGCTAATCAGTTGGCTAGAGCATTGCCCTGACACACCAAGGTTGTGGGTTCGATCCCCAGTCAGGACACATACAGAAAGAACCAATGAACACATAAATAAGAACAACAAATCTCTCTCTCTCTCTCCCTTCCTCTTGCTCTTTAAAATCAATTTAAAAAACTAATAAATCAGAGTTCACCAAAATTAAAAAACTTTTTAAAAATAAATAACTAAAAATAAAATGTGCAGCTAAGACACTAACTCAGGCATGCACCCTGGGGATTGGGATGCAGTATATACTTTATTTATTTATTTATTTATTTATTTATTTATTTATTTTTAATCTTCAGCCGAAGAATATTTTTTCCATCGCTTTTCAGAGAGAGTGGAAGGGAGAGAGAGGGAGAGAATCATCGATGTGAGAGAGACACATCAATTGGTTGCCTCCAGCCCGGTGTCAAGCCTGCAACCGAGATACATGCCCATGGCCAGAATCGAATCCAGGACCCCTCAGTCCTTAGGCTGACCCTTTAACCACTGAGCCAAACCCACTAGGGCTATACTTTGAACCAGTGGTTATTATACAGTGCTGTGTCCCTGACAGCCAGACACCCGGGCCCAGGCACCAAGGGGTAGAGTGGAAGTGGCCCCTATCACCTTCACTGCCAGGGGGTCACCTCAGGAATTTGTGCTTCCTGTCCTCTCAATTCTAGACACTTCTGGACTAGAAATCCTGGTTCCTGGGGGAGGAGGCTTCTACTCTAGATTCCCCTAAACCCTAAAGGTACAGCTGCTGCCTGGCCATGTTTGGCTCTTCGTGCCATTAGAACAGCAATCAAAGAAAAGTCAATTACTATCAGAGGTTATTGACCTTGATTAGCATGAGGAGCTAGGAGCACTGCCTCACAATGGGAGGAGGAAGGAGTGTTTAGGGTCTGGAATGAGGTGTCACTGGGGTGCCTCTTGGGGCTTCCTGCCTGGTGATAACCATAAACAGGAAATTGCTGCAACAACAGCCCAACAAGGGCTTGGTGATGAAGGGTTCAGACCTCTCAGGAATGAAGGTCTAGGTTATTTCAAGGGAAAAGCAACCCAGACCAGCTGGCCAAGGATGAGGGGAGTATAGGAAGAGTGTTGCAGGACAGAGCTGAGAAATAGCATTTAGGGCATTAGGACTGATTGCAGCAGTGGAATCACAGCTTATACCATTCGCCCTCCAGTCGTAAATTTTTATTTTAAGATTTTGTCACCAGCCAGCATATTAGAGAAGCAATGCCAGGCCAGAGTAAACTCCACAATAGAACCTGATTGGTACAAGGGGTAGACTGTAACAGACACCACGGTGCCTTGCCCATTTCCTTGGCACTCACCAATCTGGTAGGTACTGACTATGTTCTGCTACAAGCACGCTGTTCCAAGTCTGCTTCGGGGGGACCTCTACTTAAAACAATGGGTGACTCACTCCTGCTTCACCTTCGAGGCCAAGCACTGGGTCAGAGTCCCTGGAGCACAAAGGACCTGGGAGGGAGCCTGTGCAAGCATGGGCTGGGGAGGCCCGAGGGCTCGGGTTCAAATCCTGGCTCCACAACCAGCTGTTAGACTCTTGGGAGGGTCACTTTACTTCCCTGGGCTTGTTTCCTCATCTGACAACCACCACTTCACAAGGGTTGTTGATATGACCAACTAATGTATTTAATCAAACCTCTTGGCACATCATTCAACATTGGAGCCCACCCTCTCTCCACAACTTTGCCCCACCAGAGCACATACACACTCACATACACACTCATGCACACACACTCCCTAAAAAAGATGTCTGGAAGCTGGGCCAGATAGCACACAGGTATTTTATTTCCTGCACCGGCACATACACAGGCTGAGAAGCAACGGGAGACTGAGAAGCTCTGCAGGGGAGCAGGACAGATACCAGTGGGGGTCCTGAGCCCCTGACTCCAGCTGTTTATGAGTAAAGGGTGGAAAATGGGAGAACATCTGGAAGGAGAAAACAAGGGCACTGAGGAAGGCCAGTGGGAGAGAGTGGCTGGGCCTTGGGCAGGAGCCTAGGCACTCACAGACCAAGGCAGGGAGGTGGGGGGAGGGCACACCACTGGGCAGAGGGACTCCTCACCCACACATAGAAACACCCTGGTTACAAACAGTAACTAGGGACTAAAAAGAAAGGGCCAAGAATGGGGGTCCTTGAAAGTCAACAAGGACTCAGGAGCCACCTTTAACTTGGGGGTCAGGGAATGAAGGACACGTTGTTAGGAAGGTACTCAAAACAACTTCCTGCTCCCAGGGCCTGCACCCTACCCCCAGCTCAGAGCTGGGTCTGGCAGCTAGCTAGTGGGCCTCCCCTTGGGCTTCTTCCGCCCCTGAGGCCACCATGTGATCCAGGGCCAGCAGCCACAGCTTTTGCACCAGCTGCAGAAGGAGGGCCGGGTTTCCTTCAGCCAGAAGAGGGTCGAGGCTTGGGACCTCCTGCTCTGGCCCAGGTTCATCAGGACAGAGGGTGGGCTAGAGACAGACAGGGGGCCCCATTTCAGAGGATGGGAAGGAGGGTCTAGGGGGGTTGGGACTTGGCCAGGCAGCGGAAGGAGGAGCCTCAGGCTGTCTGTGGGGCCTCTGCAGGCTGCTGGAAAACAGCAAAGCCTGGAATAGAAGAGGGTGGGTGTGAACTGGGGGCCTGAAGACCACAGGCCTGGCCTGGGCAGTGGGCAGAGGCTGGGGCCTGGGCAGCTGTATCAGAAAAGAGCACCATTGATAGCTATGCAGGCTGCCCACTGCCCAGCCACAGAGGTCACCATTCAGTTTACAACCTGCACAACCTTCCCTAGTGACCCTGATGAGGCCACCAGTGATGATCAAACCACTGAGTGGGGACAAGACAGAAATAATGGTGAGGCTGCCAACAGGTTGTAAACTTCACGGCTGACCCAGCAGGCCAGGCAGACATCCAGACAGGGTCAGGACAGGGTCAGAGGGGAGGGATGGGCCAGGGAAGACATTATGGCATGATAGTGAAGAGATAGGGCTCAGATCCACTCTAGCTGTGTGACTTTGAATGAGTTACTTTCCCTCTCTGAACCTCAATCTCTTCACCAAATAAATGGAGATGATAGTTCCTACCCACGGGGGTGTGAAGATTAAAGAAGATAACACGTCGATAAATCATCTTTGATATCTCTGTGAGCCCCTTGAAGGCAGGGCTCACACGGCCCTGCATATAGCCTGTACTCAGTAGGAACAGATCCCCAACCTTAGGGGCTTCTAGTTGGGGAAAGGACAACTTGGCCCACCCCATCACCCTGTAGGAGACCCTAGCCCACCTTCAGACTCACCCGGAGGACTGGTCCGACTGTGGCCCCTGCTGGTGGAAGCCTTTGTCCCAGTGGCCTGGGAGGCCCCAGAAGGCCTCTCTTCCTCCCAGGCCACGGGAGGGTGGTTGGCCCTGTCCTCCTCCAGCCTCCGAAAGTCCTGGGTCTGCACCCCAGGCTGCTGCCCCATGATCCTGCCCCCATGTTTGTTTTGGCTTGCTGCTGCCACTGCTGCGGGGTTGGGGAGCCTTGGGAATGGGGGAGGTAGGGGGAGGGACAGGGAAAGAATATGGGCAGAGACAGGAAGCTGAGACGCAGTGGGGAGCTACAGTCTGGGCCCTGACCCCCAGCCCAGCCCCCAGGAGAAAAGGGAGTGGAGATCCTATGCAAATTCCATGTAAATAAGCACTAGGGCCACAGTTCTAGCTGAGGGGGACTTGAGGGGCCTATGCAAATGATATACAAAGTCCAAGCAAATCAGCGCACTGGGTTGGGCGAGGCTGGGGGAAGTGAGCACTTGGGGGCACCTACCCTCACCTTTCATCGGCCCCAGCACCCTGATGCAGGTACACTGCCCGAACACGTCCCTGTTGGCAAACAAGCAAACAGGTTGTCCAGATGCGGTGTAAAGACAGGACACTCACGGCGCCGGGACTTCACAGGGGTGACCGTGCTGCTGCTCCTCCTCTTCCTCCCCAGTCTGAGTAGAGCTGAAGGAGGTCATCCTGCAAGCTCACCTGATGTCTAAGGTGTAAAACCTGGCAGAGGGAGAGGGGCCCTGGGTCAGCTCGGGGCAGGGGCAGGGGCAGGGGCAGGTGCAGGCCCTGGCACAAGCGGACATAGGTAGGCCTGAGAGGGGCACCCCTTACCTCCTCCGCCCTGCCCTGCCCTGTTACCTCCTCCCTGGCTGAGCCCAGCATGGCTTCCAGCTTGCTGTTCTCCATCAGAACACTATTCTGCTTTGCCAGGGACCGGCCCATGCAATCTGCTGCACTCAGGTCCCGCTCTCTCTGCAGAGGGACCCCCATCCATGGGAAATAAGTTCCTGGTTTCCAAGATCTCCTAAGCAGATGGGAGAAGCCAGGGAAGACACAGGGTCAGAGGGAAGCTGGGCCACTAGGGGAAACTCCCCCCCCCCCCCCGGTTCTCCGCAGTACTAGGCAAGAGTCTGTCCTTCACCGGCTGTGGGGCCTGACTCGGTTTCCCCTTATGGAAAAAGAGCAGATCAGACCAGATGGCCCTAAGAGCTCTTCCAGCCTGGATGTCTTACACCTACCTGCCTTTCCTAAGAGGGACTCCCAGCTTGGCCCCCAGAGAGGTAGCCAAGCAGGAAATAGACAAGACTCCTACAGCTACAGGGCAGAATTAAAGCAGGGGGCCTGGCTAAAGCCTGGGTGGCTGGCTGGGATAGGGAAGGAAGCACACCTCCTCTAGCAAATTTAGCATCTCTCTGACATCCTCTTGGGTGATCTCCTTGACTGACAGGCGTCGGTCAGGACACAGCGCTGCAAGAGAAAGTGGAACTGCGGATCAGGAAAAAGGGGACGTTTCCTGCACCCACTGTTTCCTGCCCTATTAGCAACAGGGGAGAAGCCTGAGCTTCCTTCCTGCCATTATTCTCTCCGTTCCCCCCAGTACTCAGTACTCCACTCCCTGCTCCCAGGGCCAACTGGACTTTTTCTTTTTTTTCCCCCTGGAGGGGCCTGAGTGAGCTAACCAGATCACAGCCCTCCAGGCTCGGGTGGAAATGGGCTCTCCGGACACCTGGGCCCCTGGCACTAGCAGAAGGAGGCAGCTGGCAGAAGCACCGACTCACCACCCCTTACGAAGGGCAGCCTTGGCCAGCTCGCTGGAGCCTCCTGGGTCATAAAAACAGGCGCAGTCACCCACCCTGCACCTGTTGCGCGCGCGGAGAGGAGAGGGAAAGAGACTTCTTCGGCGCTGGAGTAGGGGCACCTGAGCCTCTAGACCCAATCCAGAGACCTCCGGAGACCGGGAGAGGGGCGCGAGGGGACAGAAGGGGCAGAGTCTGCCTGAGGCCCCGCCCAGCCCCGCTGGGAGCGGTGGGGGAGAACCGCACCTTGACCCCTCCTCAGCCAAGAGGTGGGCAAACCCCCCTGCGCAGGCTCTGAGCGCGCCCCGCTGCGCCCCGCCCCCCGCAGCCCCCGCCCCTCCCCCGGCTCCGCCGCAGCCCGGGACCTGGGCCGCAGAGCGCGCAGACCTGCCGCAGCTACAGGCGCGCGGAGGGGAGCGGGGAGCGCGCGGGCCCCGGAACCTGACCCACCCACGGAAATCGGGGACCGAGAGGAAGGGAGGAGGTTTTGGGAAGAGGCAACCGGATAGGTGCTGCAGGCAGTGACATCGCGTGGGTGCGTGGGTGGGTGGGTGGAGGAGTGGGACTGAGTACCAGAGGGGGCAGAGCGCCTGTACCCGGCGGAGCCCCCTCCTCCCTGGAGCTGCCCTAGCGTCTTCCAGATGTCCGCTGCTTTTCCAGCCTCCAGGCCAGTGGCCCGGGGACCCAAAGGCCCTTGGAATGTGAAGTGGGTCCACGGCGCGTCCGAGTGGCCGGGCACAGGCTGGGCATTCCCCTGGACGGCCGAGAATGCGGACGCGCTTTGGGGTCCCGCCTCAAACCCAGCCTCAGAGGCCCGGCAAGCTTCGGCTGGGGGTCCCAAGACAGATGGGGATCCCGAACCTGCTCCCTGTCCCTCCGCGGGAGCCTGCTGGGGGGCGAGTTCAGGCTCGGCGGAGGGCTCTGGAGCGGGACTGGCTGCGGGCGGGGATGCACCCGGGCCCGGGCCCATCCCCGGTGCATCCCAGCCCCGACTCTTTCCGGCGCATCTGGGGTCCTCTCAGGGCGGCCGCAGCTCAGCTCGGCCTTTACAACTTGCGCCTGGCTAGGTGCCCGCCGGACCCGACCAGACACGAGCGGGAGGTGGTGGCCGAGGAGGAACTAGGGGTGCCCAGGACCCGGGGGGCGAGCTAATGGTGGCGGAACAGGGCGAAAAAAAAATAAGAGCCAGAAGACTCGTTCCAGCTGGTTCCGTGGGCTCGGTCTTGAGGGCAGGGCTTCCCCCTCCCCTCTCCACCTCCGGAGAATGGTTCTGCCTTAGCTGGGGGCGCCCCTCCCTCCACTCTCCTCGGGGTTTAGGCTGCCTTCCCTGGAGTTGGCTTGTGAGTTCGGGCAACATTGTGTCTTTCCCCAACGGTCGGAAGATCAGCTTTCCCCAAGCTCCAGACGGTCCCCACGCGCTGGCCGGTTTGGCGCGTCCCCCGCCCCCTAATTCTCGCGCTCACGCCTGCGCGCTCCTGCCGCTCCGCGGCCCTCTTTCTTACTTCTCAGCTGGCCTTGTTGCCCTTCCTCCAGCTTTACCTCCAGGCCGCATTCACTTCGCCCACCTCTTTCCACCCTGACAAACACCCGTTCTTCCCGGAGACCCCGCTTGGACGTCTCCCCGTGAAGACTCCTCGGACCCCGTCCCCCACCGCCCCAGAGCATCCCTTATCCCGTGGGGTGGCCGGCAGTGGTCGGAGTGTGTCTGCCTCCAAGGCCAGACCTGCACCCCTTCCGCGCAGGGAGCGCGTCCCTCTGTTCAGAGCACCTGAGGGATACCCACGGAGTCACCACCGTAAACCCTGAATGAACTGTGTGGGCTGCAGAGAAGTCCAGGGGCCATTTCTGTGCCTTGGGACTGGAGCAACCTACAGGCCAAAAAGAGATGGCTGAGGCACTGATTCTTTTAAAACCTTGGGATGGTTCTCGGTGCCCCGCTTCCCATCTTTTCAATACCCAATCAGTCACCAAGCCTGGCTTAATTTACCTCCTAAATATTCCTGGTGCCTCTCCTCTTCAGCCCTGCTGCTGTTCTGAGGCCGCATTCTCTCTTAGTGCGATACTCTCCTCCCCCCACCCTGCATCCATGTGAATCCATCTCTAATCCATTCCTCTCACTCATACTCCTATCTAGCCTAAGAAATTCCAGGAGCCCAGGACAGGGGCCCAAGGTCTGCGCCTGGGACAGAAGCTTCTAAGGCTGACCAGGTGTCTTGGCAGCCAGGTGTCCACGACACGGCACAGAGCAAGAGACACAACCCGGGAAAGGGGATCAGAGTGCCCTGGCCACCAGCTCTCCAGGGAAGCATTGTGATAAGAATGTTCCCTCTTGGTGCTGTCCATTCCATGGGTTTTGATAAACGTATAATGACATGTATCCGGCATTATAGTATCGTACAGGTTAGCTTCACCGCCCTAAAGATTCTGCGTCCCACCTACTCATCCCTCCCTCCCCCCAACCCCTGGCCACCACTGGTCTTTTTTCTCTCATAGTTTTTCTGCTTCCAGTGTCATATAGTTAAAGTCAAATAACATGCAGCCTTTTCAGATTGAGTTCTTTCCCTTAGTAATATGCATTTAAGGTCCTTCCATGTCTTTTCATGACTTGGTAGTTCATTTCTTGTTAGTGCTGAATAAGATCATCTGGATGGACCATGGTTTATTTATCTCTTCACCTACTGGTGTCCTTACGTTCTTGAAAAGAGCTCTTATCTTTTACAGATAGAGCTTTTGTATGTGAAATTATGTCTGAGATTTGCTTCAAAATAACGTGGGAGAGGGAGGCAGGTGGGGACATAGATGAAACAAGTTTGGCCGTGAGTTCATGCCTGTTGAAGTTGAGGGATAGATACAGGAGAATCATAATACTGTTCTACCTCTCTTGTGTATTTTTTTAAAAATATATCTTTATTGACTTCAGAGAGAGGATGGGAGAGGGAGAGAGAGAGAGACAGAAACATCGATGATGAGAGAATCATCATTGATCAGCTGCCTCCTGCACACCCCTGACTGGGGATATGCCCTGACCCGAAATCAAACCGCGATCTCCTGGATCCTAGATTGATGCTCAACCTCTGAGCCACATGTCACTGGTCTCTCTTGTGTATTTTTTAAGTTTTCCATAATAAAAAGTCATTTTTAAAGTAGTAACACAGAGACACACATTACCCCCTGACAACTCCCCATCCTCTACAAGGAGAGCTGAACATCAGCTGTCAGCCTCTCCTCTTCCAATCTTACATAGTTTTACTGTCATCATGTCAATAAGAGTCCAACGTGTTGGCGCCACATTCCTGCTCTTCCTGTTTGGGTGTCACATCTCCCCCACCTGCCTCTCTGCCATCCCCTGCGTCCCCTCCACTCCAGCCACACGGGACTCCCCACTCTTGGAAAGCGTCATACTTTCATTCATTCGTGAAGCTGAAGCTCTGTCTAGTGGCTCTCCTCCAGCCTCCAGCTTCCAGTTTCCTGGACGGTCTCACTGTGTCTTAAACAGCTCTGTGGCTCCAACACCCCACACAGAACAGGACATACAGTAGAGGGCCATTCAATTCCTGAATAGATGTTTGCTGAATTGGATTTTACCTGCTTGTGAGAAAGCAGCCCTGAGGTCCCTGGGAAGTTTGGGGTAAAGAAGAAGGAAACGAAATGGAGAAGACACAGAGAGATGAAGGAGACCCTCCATGTTTCAAGTTGATGGCACCATCTAGGTCTGGCCACTGGCTCCCAGCAACTCCAGTTGCAGCCACCAGAGGGCAGTGCCAGCCCACATACCACCACCCTCCAGCACCCTTATCTGCAGGGTCAGTCACCCCACAAAAGAGACAGAGCAGGCAAAGTGACCCATTTTACAGATAGAGAAACCAAGGCTCAGACCCTGGGTCATTCTTCAAGTAAACATTTTGGCCCAGGTGATAGATGTGTGCCCACAGCCCAGAAGACCCAGCAAGCACCTCTGGAGTGATGGGTATCTTTCAATCTTGTTCCCCTTCCCATCTTGCTGCTGCCGCTCTCACCCTGCGCCTCCTGCCCTCCCTCCCAACAGTACCCTTCAACTCCTGCTGGACCAGAGTAAGGACAGAAGGAGGCACACTCTCAGCAGGCTCTGAAGACAGGCACCCCACACACACACACCAGAGCCATGAACTTGGGGCACAGTCACTCTGATGCTTATCCTTGGGCTCCACACATTCAGCTCAGGTCCCCTCCCTGGTCCAACCTTGGAAAAAGTCACCTGGGACAGGGTACCCCATGGTAACAGTTCCTGAGGGTCAGTGCCAGGGATCTGAGCAGGGCCAGGCACCAGAACTACCTTCTGCATCTGACTGGGGAGCAGGACAGAGAGGGTATCCTGAACGGGGGACAGGTGAGACTACCCCCCCACACACACACACACAGGCTTCAGGGGAGCCCTCCTCCCTCTCCTGGTCCCTCTTCCACCACCTACCCCAGCACCTAGGCTCCTCCATCCCTCAGGGTCCCCTCTTTCCTTTATTCCCTCTCTCAGGACCCTGGCCAGATTCTGGGGGCACTAAGCCCTTCTGAGCCTTTACCCTGGCCTAGGACAAGGAATGGGATGTGTTGGGGACCTGAGCCTCTCAGCCTGTTGTTTTCTGTTTTCTAGGGCCCCCTGGCCGGGACAGGGAAGGGAGAGAAGCAAGGAGAGGGCAGAGCGGGTTACCTGGGTGATGGTAAGGGGGGGGTTCCAGCGGGGGTGGCCAGGATCTTAGGGAGAGAGCAATCCCCTCCACTCTGACCCAACCATGGTCTCTCTCACCTGGAGGCTATTGTCCTTAAGGAACCCATTATTTCAAGAAGGGGCCCATAGACTCCCCCAGACTGCCAAAGGAGCTTGCGGCACAAAAGTGGTTTAGGACCCCTGGGTTAGATGACGCACTGAAGCATTTATGGCTGACATGGCACGGAGTCTGATTTTACTTAAACAGATTTAGCAAAATGAGGGCAGCAAGCGAAACAAGAGGGGAAGAAGGTTAAAAACTATTGAAGCCGCGCGCTGGGCACAGGGAATTCTTCGTTCTCTCTGCTTTTATGTATGTTCGCACATTTTCCAACAGAAAGCTCTTGTCGGTGTTATCAAATACTTGCATGTGACAGATAATATTCCTTATATGTAGATAAATCGCCTGTGATTCTCTGGTCACCCAGAGTAACCACTGCTGAGTTTGCCAACATATACTTTGAGTTTTGGTTTTGCTTGTTGTGTGTGTTGATCTTTTCAGGTTGACACGTGGATCTCTCTTCTCAGTTCAGTGCCTCCCAGTTAGTATGTAAGTAAGTAAATAAATAAACAACACCTTTGCTGATCTGGACTCAGACACCCCACAGGAGGGGCTGGGTCCCAGAGACACCTCCCTCCGGGCAGCGCTGGGTCCTTCCTCTTCCCTCTTTCAGCAGCCACCACCCACCTCTCGGGAAGCCAGAACCCCAGACAGCCCCAGTGACACCCACCCGCTGAGCCCTGCAACTCCGTGGGAGGAAAAGGTGCTGGAGAGCCACCAGGCGAGGCTGGGGCCAAGTGTCCGCAGTGTCCACAGAGTCCACACTGACTGCGTGAGCCCAGGCAGAGCCTTATCTTTCCCCAGCACACACACCCCTGTATCCTGACAGCTTGGAAACCTGAGCCCGACACCCCCATAGGCTTCTTGTCTACAGGCCCACCCCGCCCGCAGGCTTTCACCCCAGTGCCTCTGGAGGGGTTGCAGGTAAAGGAGGAACAAATGCTTGTGCCTTTGCAGACGCTGTGCCCATTCTTCCTTCTTCAAGCCTCAGCTCAGGCTCCACCTCCTCAGGGGAGCCTTCCCTGATGTAACCTGGGTGGATCTGGGCCCCTGCTCCCCCCTGTGCTTCCCTCTCTCCCAGCCCTCAACACACTGGTGCAGAAGTAGCAATGGCCCCGGCCCCCCGCTGCCGACACCTCTGAGCCCACCACAGCCCACAGTCAGGGGAAAACACTGTGCACCTTGACATAAACCAGAAATAACAGGGCCACCCTCACTGGTTCTGGTCTTCAAAATAATAAAGCCTAAGTTTTCCCCATGAACCTGGCTCCCTAACAAAAACAAGTCTATTGCCAGAGCTAAGTCGTGCCCTTTGTGAGTATGACTTGTGAAATAGTTGCTGTGTGGTACAGTGTGGAGGGCTTCCTCTCAAGCCCTGCAGTTCCAGCAGGTCCTCCTTAACCTCTTCACTGGACTTTCCTTTCCCCTATGCTTCTGAGAGTCTTTCTTTGACCCAGGCGGAGAATGCTGGTTTCTTGTGGGCCCTGTGGACTCGCTGGCTCAGGGAGGGGTTGGTGGTCTCCATCTGCACGTCCCAGAGCCTAGCACAGGCTGCCACGCTTGAGCGCTCAGTAAACACTTGTGAATAACAACCAACGGGAAGAGCCGGCCAGTGGACAGGCCCTGCCACTCGCTGACCCCAGGCTAGTCCTCAGGGCCAGCTTTCCCGGAATCCTTGTCCAGGAAGCCCAGAGCGTTCTTTGTGCTCTCCACCCACATCACAATCACTGGGCTACAGGAGGGCCTTGGGCTGGGTAGGTAACTCTTGGATGGTTATTTTTTTTCTGCATGGAGAGGTCACACGAGGGCTCTACATGTGCTTGAGATCACTCCACCTGAGTGCCTTGTACCTGGCGGAAGCTCCAGAAAGGTACATGGGCTCCTTAGTCCTGTTGGAGGGCTGACATGGGGGCAAGGCTGTGCTAGGGATGGGCAGGCAGGGCCTGGGTGGGCACATGTGCCCCTGCAGGCAGATATCCTCCAAAGGGGGAGGTGGTGTCCACTCCTGCCCTGAGCTCTCAGCGCCCATTCAACAAAGGATGTCTTAGCGAGCCTTTGCAGAGTGTCTCAGTGCTCCTCATCTGTAAAATGGGAATGAGTCAAAGTCCTCCTGAGCAGAGACTTCGTGGCCAGGAAGTGCAGTAAGGAAAGGGAAGCGTTTAGCACACCCTGTAGCAGGTGTACAGCGAGTGGCTACCAGGGTCACCCCTCAAGACCAGAAACAGATGGTTCCGGGGGAGGCCAGGGGAAAAGGTTCTCACCCCTTTCCCTCGGGGGGTGGAGAATAAAGAGCAGGAACATGTTTTTAAAGGTGTTTAGTGTAAGACTTACTATAATAACTTATTCTTTTTAATGACAGGCTACTTGAAGAGCACTTTTAGATCCACAAGTGATAACTTGTTTTTCAGACTTAGTTTAATAACTTATTGAAATCTCACCGTGTTGGACTCTGCCATTCATCCCAGCTTGTCCCCATGCTTTCAGGCCTTGGTTCTGCCATCGAGAGTAACCCTCCCTTGCCATCAGCGATGGCACTATGATGGGTCAGTGTCAGTCTCCACTGGTGGTGTTGATACCGAGATAGAGAGGTTGACCGAGCAGGTGACAGAGACGGCCCCTGGACAGACAGGGCCAGGTCTCCTTGGGTGTGGCTGCTCAGTCAGGTCTGCCCACCTTACCTGAGCCTGTTTCCCCCCCTTGTCTGCTACTCAGTCAACAACTTCGCTGAAACCCAGTCACTCTGCTCTTTGCTGCCTACCCCACTGAGCCTATATCTAAACGACGAGGTTGGTGGGGTCTCATTCCTAGTGGCCACGTGTTCACATGTCTATGTCCCCTTTCGTTTACTATCAGAACCCTGATTTTTGTCAAGGGGGCAATGTGTGCAGCTAAAGTATTCTCAATTTCCCAGCTTCCCATGCAACAAGGGTGGGTCATGTGACAACTTCCAACCAGTGTCCAGATATGTCCCTGGGTGAGTGAAAAGCCTCTCTGGGAAAAAGCCTCTCACCCTCCCTACTGCCTGGAATCCCTGTTCTTTCTCATTCCACCCTCAGATTCAGTAGGCAGAACAGGTATTATCCCCACTTTACAGATGAGGAAACTGAGGTTCAGAGAAGTGAGTTGACCTTCTCAGACAGCTTCTACATGAAAACAGAAGCAGACAACTCACTCCATTGGTGGGAGTGAAGTCACATCCTCTCTGTGGGGAGGAAGGACACCCCCCTTGTCAGAGTCCTGTCCCCAAGAACTCCCTCCCTCCTGCCTGAGACCACCATAAGAGAGGGTACTGCCTCTCTCTTACTGTTTTCTGTACATGTCCACACCTTTGTAAAATCTACCAAATCCTCAAATTATCCAAGCTGAGTGTTTTCTACCAGGGTCTTGTTATGGGCTGAATGTTTGTGTCCCCCCAAATTCGTATGTTGAAGTCCTAGCCCCCAAAGTGCTGGTGTTTGAAAGCAGGGCCTTTGGAACATAGTTAGATTTAGACAAAGTCATGAGAGATTAGTGCCCTTATACGAAGAGGGAGAGATCTTGCTCTCTCTTCAGAAGCATGCACTGAGGGAAGGCCATGGGAATACACCAATCTAACAGCCAGTAAGTGGGCTCTCACCAGACACTAAATCTGCTGGCACCTTGGCCTTGGACTTCTAGCCTCCAGAGTTGTGAGAAATGTCTGTCATTTAAGCCACCAGTCTACAATAATTTGTTATAGCAACCTGAACAGACTAAGACAGGCCCTGAACACAGAGTCAGAGCATTGTTAAAAGATCTCTGAAAACTGTCCCCTCCTCCCACAATTCCCCTCAGCAGAGCTCAGCTCAGCATCTCATCACTTCTTGCCTACACCTTATTGTCGCCTCCTAAACTGGCTCCCTGCCCTCCTCACGGCACCACATCCATCTCAGTGCCACGAAGCCTGTGTTAACAAGGTCATGGCCTCACTCCACTGCCTGAGCTCCAGGCAATAGAAATGAAGCAACAGGCCTGGCAAGAGCATAGGTGCCATAGGGTCTCAAGATTGGCAGGTTCCCAGGAGGAGAATTTGGGATGTGGGTTGGGGACTGTCACATAAGCTGACAGTTACACCAATGTGACAAGTGACACGGTCACCCACAGGACATCATGGAGCAGAGAAGGGGCAGCTACTCAGCCTGGCGGGAGCAGGGAGGTTAAGGAGGAGCTGTCCCTGGAGTGAGGGCTGAGTTGCATCCCAATGGGTGAGCAGGTGAGGGCATTCCAGGCAGAGGGAACAGCATGGACAAAGATCAGGAGGCAAGAAACAGTGTGGAGGGTGCTGGCTGAGGGGACAGGGAAGGTGGCAGGGGCTGGGGTGAGCCCACCACAGACCACAGAAGGGCCTGGACTCCAAGCCGTAGACCACAGGGAGTGTTAGGCCCTGGAGAAATCCACCAAATGTACATTCAGATTAGATGGGACAGGGTGAGGCAGGGCTAGAGACTGAGAGGCCAACAAGGGGGTGGCCCACTGGAGAGAAGAGTAAGGCCTGGTGTCCCTGAAGGTCATCTCTTAGCCTCTCAGGCTCCTAAGGTTCCAAGTTGGAGCGGTACAAGTTTGTGTTGAATTAAATCCATTCTGCCTCTTTCAGTGTTCCTTTCTCCCTGACCCCCCTCTCTCCATGTCTTCCCCACGAACAAGGTGGCCATGAGGCTGCTAAGGGAGCCCTGCCTCCCCATCCCATGCCTCCAAACAGCCTCCATTGGATCTGTGTGTTAGTTTTATTTTCATTGCTTTGGTCTATACAAAAAAAACCAATAACCAAAAACATAAAGCAGTATTAATAAAACTCTCCCCAGGGACCTCCCCCAGCCCTCACATCCATGTGCAGGAGGTTGGGGGTGGGGTGAGGGGGTGTTGAAACAGGAAGGGGAAGAGAAAGCCCCTCACCGCACACCAGAGGGGTCAGCCAAGAGCACTTCTGGGGTCAGCTAGGGCAGTCGTGTGGGTGGGACAGGGGTGTGAGGAAGCTGTCCCCAGAACTACCCCCGGGAGGGGGCCAAAGCCAAGTGAGTGTCCTGGGGAAAGAGCAGGGAGGGTCCTGGAGTGGGGGATTCACTTTCCACATCTCTGTCCCATTTCCCTGGACAGTCCCTGAACTTTTCAAGAGGAGCTTTGGATTCTGGGGCTTTGGGCCTTGAACCTGGGTGTTGGAGACCCCAGGGACTCAGGATAGCTGGTCGGTGGAGTTCAATGAGAAAATCAGACCCAGAGAAGAAACCAAACCCCGTGGGCCCAGGCAGCTGGAGACTGGCAGCCCGGGCAGGGAGGGGGGGACTGCTGGGGTAACAAAGTCTAAAGCTTTAGTGCCAGGGCCACAGGGTTGGGGAGGGGGTATTGGGCCGTTGACCCACAGCCCAGAACAGAAAAGCAGGAGCAGATCACCATCCCAAGGAAGACCCTATGGAGGCATGGGGTTCGGCAGGAAGTCGTGGCCCTGGTCCCCCGGGCTCAGGCACTTTTCTGTCTCGCCCCATCGTCTGCACAGAGAGCCTCTCAGATGAGGAGCCGCACCTGGGGGATGGGCAGACACAGAGGCGTCAGGGCAGGCCTGTGACGCCTAGAAGCTCCTGCCATTATCACATCACCCACCCACCACCCATAGAAGGGGCAGGACCCCCCATCGCCAGCAAAGATAAAAGAATAAGGCAGGCCTTTCTTGGGGGAGCTCAACAGCAAAAGGCCCTACCCTCGTTCCCCCAAAAAGGAGCCAGAGTTTCAATAAAAACATGAGAGGGCCCCCGTGAGAAGGAGGTTCTAGAGGGAAGGGAAAGTGTGTCTCAGGGGCCCACAGGCATGAGAGAGGCTGCTTACTGGGGTAGAGCCAGCTAGGCCAGCATGTGGTCCGCAGTGGGGTAGGGGGGCCGGAGGCCTTCGCTGTAAGTGTCGATGGGATAATCCCCGTCCATGTCCATGTGCATCTCCAGGGGGTCCAGGGGCACATCACTTGAGTACATGGGGCGGTAGGTGGCATCCATGTCTGGGAAGGAGAAAGGGGACTCTGTCCAGGGTCTGCAGGCCACCCTGTGTGTGTTGGGGGGTCTGGACAGCCCTCAGCACCTCCTCTACCTTCGCCTAACCCCCAGTGGGCCTGACCCGCCTCCCTAAACTCCCATGTCAGGGGACCTGGACAGGATAGTACAATAGCTACCACTGGTCCTTAGCCCTGGAGACACAGGGCCTCTCCCTCCCTCACACCCCCATACCCCTCCCCCACTCTCTGGGGTCCTGAAAACTCAGCACACTTACCATCTGCATAGGGCTCATTGATGGGGATCATGCTCTGGGCCTGAGGAAGGAGACAGAGGAACAGTGAGGGAGGGGGAAGGGTGGAAAACGCAGGGGTTGCGGGTGGGCAGCTAGAGATGCTTCTATAAAGAGGGCCAGGGGAAAAGCGAAGATCCTCGAGGGAACCGAAGATGAAATGGGGTTACTCAGTACCCTGATGAACTCTTCTCAGGCACCTCCCAGGGTGGAGGGTCCCACCATTCATGCTTGGGGGCACCCACAGAACAAGAACAGCCCTGGGGAGGGGAGGGGACCGGAGAATGGGTGCCAGGAGCTGCCCCACGCAGGACAAAACAATCCAATCATAAAATAAAATAAAAGTCTACGAAGTTGCCAGGATGGTAGGAGCCCCCATAAAAGTGCTGTCCCTGTGCAGTGTGCAAGTTGCACAGCCTCAGGCTTCAGTCCACCCGGTACTCACAGCCTCCCAGGCAGCGGGGTCGTGCTTAAAGAGGGAGTTGGTGAGCTCCACGGACACACGCTTGCGGTAATCTGGGTTCTTGTCCTCGGAGATGCGGAACAAGACAGCCGCGGCATAAGTGGCTGAGCAGAGAGGAAAGGCCAAGTCAGGCACCTGCCTCCACCCTGGCTGGGGGGACAAGGCCCAGCCCCCTCGCTCACCCCCTCTCCCC
This sequence comes from Miniopterus schreibersii, assembly GCF_964146895.1. Lineage (NCBI taxonomy): Eukaryota > Metazoa > Chordata > Mammalia > Chiroptera > Miniopteridae > Miniopterus > Miniopterus schreibersii. Next base: position 22,541,255 of record NC_138116.1, read on the forward strand.
CAGAACAGCCTCTCACCAGTCCCTTCATTGCGGGAGTGAAGCAGCTCCATGAGTGGGGCTGAGGCCCCCTCAGCATCGATGGCATCAGCTGCCTCCTTATCCTGGGCCAGCTCACACAGGACCCCAGCGGCCACACGCTGGATGTTCTCCACCGATGAGTACAGGAGCTGGGGACAGGAGGCGCAGGGTAGGGGTCAGGCAGGTGGGCAGCACCCCGCAGAGCCCTGCCCATCTCCACCTCCCCTTTCTGGATGTACCCCAAGCTCATTGGCCTATTTCCACTGGATTTTTATTATAGTCATCCATATATCCTATTTTTTTAAATCTAACATAGTATAAACCACTTCCTGAATTATTAAAAAACTTTCCCCAGTCCAGCCGGCATGGCTCAGCAGTTGAGCATCGACCTAGGATCCAGGAGATCGCAATTCGATTCCCGGTCAGGCCACATGCTCCAGCTGCGGGATCAATCCCCAGTGTGGGATGTGCAGGAGGCAGCTGATCAATGACTCTCATCATTGATGTTTCTATCTCTCTCTCTCTCCCTTCCCTTCTTGGAAATCAATAAAAATATTTTTAAAAAAAAGAAGATAATAAGTCTTTCTTTAAAAAAACAAACAAAAAAACTTTCCGTAAAAATCTCTGAGTTCACATTGATACTCAAGAAAGAAAATGCTGCAAAGCTAAACAATAACCACGCCACACCCATTACCAGACCACGGCTGCCAACCTTCCCGGTTCAGCAGCGGGGAAAAGCAGGGACTGGAGGACCTCTCCTGCCCTCCTGCCCCAGACTCACCTGCACAAACAGGGGGATGGTGTTGAGTCGGAAGATCTCCATGCGGTTCATGGGATCCCGGGCGAGGATGTGCAGGGCTCCAGTGCAGCCCTCCACAATCTCCTCCATCCTCACGCCATCCTGCACGAGAGGAGGCATTGGGACATGGCAACAGGTGGCCCCTGGACGCGGCCTCACGCCCCCCCCCAACAAGCTCACAACCCTCGTTGGTCCTTGGAGTGGCATCAGTTGCGACTCGCCTCCCCAAGTACACACTCACGTGCACACACATTCGCACAGGGGACACCCTGACCCCCAAGGAGGGCAGTCACAGGCACCACCAGCTCGCTTACCGTGTAGGGCTGCTGTGTGCCTGCAGCCACGTGGCGCTGGGCATCCTGATGGGCCTTGACCAGCAGCTGGACGAGGCGGGGAATGACGGCTGCCTCCTGCAGTGGGGCATGGTTGGCTGGGCACAGGGCCAGATTCCTGACCAAGCCAATGGTTGCCTGGCAAGGAAAAGGACAACAGCTGTCATTTCTTGGGTGTCTGGAGGATCCCAATTTCCCAGCATCATCTCCTCCTCCTCCTCTACCATCTCTCTGTCCTCCTGGCCGGACATGGACGTGCTAGAAGATCTCCAGAGAATGAGACCACCCCAGCCCATGTCCCTTATTCCATAGCATCTATGGGTTCTCATCTGTCCAGCTCCAACAGCCCCTGCTAAAATGATGCCCCATTCCAGAACACTCCGCCAGGCCCCATGCTGACTCTCACCCTATCCCCTCTCTTAACCCCCCTTCCAGAGACAACATAGTTGCTTTACCGATAGTTCCCAAACCCTGATTATCAGGGAGTCCTTGCTACAGTCGACCCTACAGCCTCTTCTGGTGACACTCATACAGTAATCAATCCCCAGCAGGGCCGAGGTCTCCTCCCCAGGGCTCCCCGACTCCCAGGAGCAACTCTGGTCTCCCAGGGCCCCTCAAGAGCTTGTACAGCAATTTATCATCTTATTTGACCCTCAAAACAAGAAGCCAGGAGGGCAGGGATGAAAATCACGTGAGAAATGAGGACATGAGCTCAGGGTGGATGAACTGCCAAGGTCACTTGTCCATTAGCTGCTGGGTCAGGATGCAAACCCTTCCCCCACCTAGGCCTTGCAGCAGGCACCAACCCTAGGACGAGCCACAAGCTGCCCCTTTATTCTCACTATGAACTTTTAAAAAATGTATATAATCACTCAAAGTCATTCTTATCTGTACTGTTAAATTGTCTAAAATTTAGCCAATGCCAGCGGGCTCTCCCAGGTGGTCCCCTGAGAAGGGCCCACCCCTTCACACCCCGGACTTCCTATGGCAGGCACTAGGTTGCCCCCCAGAATCCACTCAATCCCTTGTCTTTTTAGCATCGGTCCTGAGGTTTAGCAGACCCAGAGCCCTCTGATACATGACACATTGCTAGCCTCCTTATACCTCGATGTAGCCAAATGACCAAGTGCGAGGGTGTGGGCTAAAGTGTCACATCCAACTTCCTGGTCACTGCTAGCCTCCCACTTTTCTGGGGCTAGAATGCATTTGTGGGGATGATACAGCCCAATCATTGGTGTGAGCACAACTCTCTCATTCAGACCTTCTCCCGCTAACGTAAGAGGTGAGCTCCATGGGCCAGCAGCTACACCTAGGAGCTTGTTAGAAAATGCAGAACCTCACCTCCCCCACCCCGAGGTCTACAGAATCAGAACTTGCAGTTTAATGAGACAGCCCTAGGTGGTCATGTGACTAGTAAAACTTTGAAGTTCTGCCCTTGGGAATGGCCCAGCTATAAGAGAGAAAGATTCTGGGTCTCAGGAGCAGAGCCACTGTGGAGGTCTGAACCACTCCACGACAAAGGAATGAATTTCTAGCTTATTTAGGGCCCCTCTGTTACAGCAGCTTTGCCTGCACTGATACAGCACCTAATCCTGCCTGCAGAGTGCTCCTTTCCCTGGCCTAGCCCCTACCACGTCAGTGGTCATACCTTGACCAGTGGCCACTGGTTGGGCTGGTTGAGCAGCTTGACAATGGCCGGGATGCCATAGTTGAGGCGCACGGAGTTCTGGGCCATCTCGGCCTCAGGGTGGCGGCTGGTGAGGTGGCGCAGGGCGCAGACAGCAGGCTCCGTGATGTCATCCTTGTCGCCAGCACGCAGGATCGCGTGGATGAGAGCCTCCACGCCACTGTTCTGCGTCACCAGCGTCTTGTTCTTGCTGTTGTTGCAGGTCAGGTTGGACAGAGTGCCCGTGGCACAGGTGAGGACGTTGACGTCATCCACACTCAGCTGGTTCACCAGAATCTTCAGCACGCTCTCCAGTCCCTCCTGGGGTCGGAGAGGCAGTGCTGAGTGAGACAGACTCCCAACTGCTCCCATGTATGCCCCAGGGGAGTGAGATGGCCTGACGGGGGTGGAAGCCCACTCGGCTGATATTCACTGGGCCCTGCCTATATGCCAGGGAACCTTCATCCCTGCGATCCTACTGACGCCTATGAGAGGGCAGTGCTCTCCTGCGGGGCAGCTGAGGCCCAGAGAGACTATGTGCTTTGCCCATGGACCCATAGCTAGTGGGCAGGATCTGAACCCAGGCTTATCTCTAAGTTCCAAGCTCTTTCCTCCAGCCCATCTGCTCCTCCTCTGCATCCCCAGAGCCAGGCAGAGCCCCACTCAGGTGGAAGGAGGCCTCAGCCTCAGTGGCCCAGCTGACACATTTTCACATGCTTCTACCTTCTGGGCCTTCACTGCTGCCCCCTCAGCGATCCCCAGGCCAAATCTGCTGCTAAGGTCAGACTCCTAGCCATGAGTCTGGACGTGGTAAGACAGGAGGACAAGGGGCTGAAGAGGCGAACCCAGGCCTGAACACCTTCCTCACCTGTTTGGTGGCCACGTCTGAGAGGTTGCGCAGGGTCCAGAGGCAGTTCTGCACCAGGCGGGGGCTGTTGCTTGTCAGGTGTTTGCCCAGAGCCTGCATCCCACCTGGGGTAGGGGACACAGGTCACATCAGTCACAGGGGACCACAACTAACGGAGCCTGGCCACTGGACTGGGCCCTACCTTGGCCCTCCTGGCCACACAGGCCTAGTTTTAAGGCCACAGTACTCACCAGCCTCTACGATGGCAGGCTTATTGTTGGGACACACGGACAGCACCTTGAGCACGCGGCTGGTGGTCCAGAGCAGCTTCTCGTAACTGTAGTTGCGCATGATCTGCACAAGGGCCTGGGGTCCTCCGTTGGCCAAGATGATGAGCTGTGGGAAGAGGGGGAGAATAGCGTAAGACACGCAGGGACTATGACAACGAACAAGGGAAAAAAGGGGGACAACAGAACTGCCATTACTGAGCTTCAGCTAAAACCTGAATAGATTTTGTGACTATTAAATAAGCCAAAATCTTGAAAAAAAGGTAATACCCAAATGCCGGCAAGGACGAGGTGAAACTGTACTAACACCACCACTGATGGCATTGTAAATGACACAATCATTTTGGAAAGCAGTCTGGCAATCGGGGTAAAAGCCTATAAATATTAAAAACCCTTGGCCCTGCTGATGAAAAACTTTCCTCTTTGGGAAAAGCTGTGTACCTGAAGATGTTCATTATAGCATTGTTTACAACGGTGCCATTATAGAGGATGATTTTGCGGACAATATAATAAAAAAAAATGTTTTAATGTCATGTAGAAAGCAGATGCACGGATATACTTTTGCTATGGCTACTGTTACATACAAATATGCCCAGAGGACAGCACTGGAGGAAGCACATCAGGATAACCATGGCTGTGTGAGGATAATGCATTTGTTTTCTTTTCCTTACACTCAAAATGGTTATACGATGAAACATGTATAATAGCACATACATCTATATTTAACCTAAAAATGGGCAGGAGGCAACGAAATGAGGCTGCAGCTAATACAGAAGGTAATGTTATGGTGGGCAGTGGGTCTTGGCTGGGGGCGGGGAGGGGCCCACCTTGCTCTCCTGGTTGCCATAGGCCAGGAGCTGCAGGCAGTCAGTGGTGATGGCCAGGAACTTGGGGTTGTTCTTGTTGAGCAAGGGAACCATCTTCTGCAGCCCGTCGGCCAGGCGCACGGCCATCTTGGCACCCTCCTGGTAGAGCAGCAGGTTGTGCAGCGTGGTGATGGCGTAGAACAGGACCGACTCCACGGGGGAGCTGGGATGGTGGGCAGGGGGTCAGTGTGAGTCGGGTCCCAGGGGCCTGGCATAAATGTAGGCCACCTCCCCCAGAAAGCCTTCTCCAGTACTAACACCCTCATGGACATCACCCTTTGCTAAAATCTCATAGTCCCTCGAGCCCAGCCCACTTTTATGCATAGAGCACACATCACCTCTCCTCTCCCCACTGGGACTGTGAAGCCTGCTCCTGGGCTCCCAGCCCGGTGCTGAGCAGAGAGTAGGTCCCCTAATACCTGTCCCGACTATGTAGAATAACTACCACTACACACTCAGGCCTGAAAGGGGCCCTGAAAGGGGCTCAGAAGAGAGTGAGATCAATGTCTACCCTCAAGGAACTCGCAGCCTGGAAAGGGGCTCAGAAGAGAGTAAGATCAATGTCTACCCTCAAGGAACTCGCAGCCTGGTGCGGCGCTGAGGAAAGGCCAATCAACGTTGGAAGGCCGGAAAGGTAAAGGTGGCCAGGGAACACGCTGTTCCCTCCCTTGGAATACTCTTGCCTTTATCTACAACAGCCAAACTCCACTCATCCATCAACGTTGCCATTAGAGTCAACAGCTCCTCAGAGGTCTGAACAATCTCAGACACACCTCTGCCCTAGTCTATACTGTAGCCTCATAACTAACCTGCCTGTTACATAAGCAGCTAAGCACCAAGACTGGACATGGTTCTGCACCTGGCACATAGTAGGTGCTCAATCAATGTTGTATGGAAGCCCAGGAAAGGGAGGGGGAAGGCCAAAGGAGGGAGGCCCTGGGTCCCCACAGTGAGTAGGGGTGGGTACCTGAGCATGCGAACCAGGGCAGGGATGCCACCCGACTTAAAGATGGCGAGCAGCCCCTCACGGTGGTGGGAAAGGTTGTGCAGGATGCTCGTGGTGCAGCGGGCCGTGTCCAGGTCACTGGTGTTCTGCATGGTACGCACAACAGCTGCCACCAGCTGGGGCGAGCCCATCAGCGCCCGCCTCGATGCCTCCTTCTTCGACAGCTGATTCACGATCATGGCCGCCTTAGTCACCACCACCTGGGGGGAGCGGAGCGAAGGATAGAAGTAAGCAGATGAGCCAGGTCCAGTTGCCACTGTGAGAAGGAGGTGACCAGGAGGCTCCCTCACAAAGCTCAGAGGGACCCAGGTGAGACTCTTCCTACTGATGGGGCTGCGGGTTCAGGACCTCCCTCTGTCCTAGGTAGGGCCCTCCCTGTGGATGCCTGACATCCCCCTTCCCTGCCTGCCCCTGCCCCCGCCCCAGGGAGACCCCTCCCGGACCGGGTCCTCGTCATTGAGCAGCTTGGTGAGCTCCGGCAGGGCGCGGGTGGCCAGCTCAGCGTCGTCCTGGTAGTTGATGAGATGCACGATGGCTGACTTGAGCAGCTGCGACGGCTCAGCCAGTCGCTGCAGGTTGGTGGTCTGCCCCTCCACCTGGGTGGCCAGCAGCAGCGAGCTGTCCTCCCCCGTCATGCCAGGACACATGGCCTCCCGCACCCGCTTGGCTCTGGCCGTTGTGGACATCTGGTACTCCAGGTCACCTAGGGACCAATGGACAGGGACTGAGCTGCAGAGGGCAGGCAAGGGGAACCCGGGGAGCAGGGCAGGCTGTGCAAACAGCCCACCTGGATGCTCTAGGCTGCCTCCCAACCCGACCAAAGGCCCAGCGCACCACCTACAGTTCTGCCTAGCCAGTGACCTTGGGGGGGGGGTCACCATCGCCACAGTTAAGTCATCTGTAAAATGGGGCACCACCTATTCTGTCCACTACAGGGAATTCTTATGAGAATTAAATGAGATAATAGTTGTGAATTGCTCTGAAAAGAAAGGATTCATGTGTAAGGCACATCTCACTACAAAAATATCAGTGATGATTATTATTAACAGGAATAGCTAACATTTTTTGAGTATTTATTATGTGCCTGGTAGTGAATTAAGCGTTTTTCTTGTATTTTTTCATTTAATCTTAGAACAATCCTACAAGATAAGTACTATTTTTTAAAAATATTTTTTGGTTTTTATTGATTGATTGATTGATTTCAGAGAGAGGAAGGGAGAGGGAGAGATAGAAACATCAATGATGAGAGAGAGTCATCGATTGGCTGCCTCCTACACACCCCCTACTGGGGATAGAGCCCACAGCCCAGGCATGTGCTCTCACAGGGAATCAATGCTCAACTCCTGAGCCACGTCAGCCGGGCTAAAAAATATTTTTTAATGTAGTTAATAAGATCTGATACTGATTTTTTTTTAAATTTTTATTTATTGATTTGAGAGTCATTGATTTTTTGCTCCACCTATCCATTGGTTGGTTGATTCTTGTATATGCCCTGGCCAGAGATCAAACCCACAACCTTGGTGTATTAGGATGACGCTCTAACCAACTGAGCTACCTGGCCAGGGCCAAGATAAATACTATTATTATTTCCACTTTACAGATGAAAAAACTGAGGCACAGAGAGATTATAAGAACCCAAGCTGGGATCTGAACTCAGATAATCTGACTCCAGAGCCCAAACCCCAACCCTGTGTCCCTCCCTTAACAACCAGGTAAAGGCCAGATGAGACAGCCTGGTTCTCTTCAACCCTGAAATCTCATGATTCTAATTATACCCTCATCATTTCCAAAGGAGGCAACTCTTCCATTATATGGACAGGCAATTTGAGGCTCAGAGGTAGTAGACACCCAATATCATATAGCATATCAAAGGGCAAGTCAGGAGAGGGGTTTCAGAGAGCAGAAGGTGGGTTCTTAGCTCAGACTCCAGATTCTACCTCCTGGGTTGTCCCGGGAGTCCCACAAATAGGTGCCCAGGCTTCCCACACAGCTTTGTCTCAGCCAGAGTCTCAATGCCCTGGGGAGAGGGAGGCAGAGTTTCCACTCCCCAATTAATCAGGGAGGAGACATCGACATGGCTTTCCCACCTGAATGCTGGTGGGGCATCCCATTCCCTAAGGCCCAGAAATGGGCAGGTCACTTCACCACCTGACCTTGGCCCACTTCCAAGTCAGCATGTTCCACATTCCAACTTGACTCCTCCCTGCCCCGCACCAGGAGCCCTCAGGCTTAAGAACTGCACCAACTCTACCAGACAGAGGACTCCCAGAGGGTGGAGCTCTGCCTCCCCATCTAATTTAAAGCTCCCAGAACAAAAGGACTCTGTATTCCTGCAGCCCATGGGTCCCTGAGGGCAACAGTGACATCTCCTCATCACATTGTAAACTCCGGGAAGGCAAGGACTGTGCCTCTTCCTTCAGACTGGTGGGCAGGGTCTATGCCTCCCCTTCATGCTAGAGGTTTACAAAGAAGGATCTGCCTCCTTCCCAGATGGGGGCATCCTGAAGCAGCTGTGCCTCTTCCCTCAGACTGGGAAGCCCCTCAAGTCTGTTTCTTTTTACCCTGACCTCCCTCCAGGGCCCAGCCTGGTTTCCCATGGAACAGTCCCCAAAGCTCCCAACCTTGGCTCTGAGGCGCCCCCTGGGTGTAGGTGGTGGTCTTCTTGAGTGTGTACTGGCGCCCGCAGGCCTCCTCCTCCTCCATGACGCCCTTGCTGCTGACTGAGGGCACACCGGTGTTGGCGCCCGAGTGGATGCCTGAGTCGTACGTATACGTCTGTTGCCACTCCGTCACCTTGATGGGCTGTTCGATCAGGTTCATCACCTCCATGGTGGCTGCTGGGGACACAAAGAAGAAGCAAAAAATCAGCTGGCCCCGTTGGCTGGCCCGGCCCCTGGCTTCCCCAGGCCCTGGCCGTTACCCCTTACTCCTACCACAAACCCGAGGGCCCCAGAGGGCTGTGATGGAGGGAGTGGGGAGCAGAGAGGCACCAGGCCCAGGAAGGGATATCCACGCGTGAATCCTATCTACGCGTGAGTCCTGGGCTTGCATCTCTGACCTCCACCAGGGTGGAATGAAACCCATGGTGGGTAGGGGAGTAAAGAGCTAGATGCCCCACCCCAGCCCTGGGCTCCCTCACCTGGGAGTTGGGTTGACTCTTCCCAACTCTCCCAGAGCAGAAAGCACTCAGGGCCTCCAGTAGCTACTGGGATCCCGCAGACCCACCCCCATCTACTGGGGCTCGCTGGGAAAGGCTGCTGGATGTGAGGTAGCTGCACCAAAAACCGGTTGGTCAGACAGGGAAGCAGTCAGACAGGTTTCTCTGGGAAGCCAGGGAGGCTGCTGGGAACAGTAGGAGGCGCCCCAGGATCCCTCAGGGTCTCTTTCCTGCAGATAGGGCAGGATCATAAGTGGTCCCAGAGGCCCAGGGCCTAAGATCCCGTCTCTCCAGCACCCCAGCTTCTGGAAACCTTTCCCAGAGTTCTGAGTCCCACGGAGAGTTTCAAATTTCAGCCTCACACTACCAGGGCAGTACACCTATCTGCTGAGCCTGTGTCCCCATCTGCAAAATGGGGTCGCACCAGCTCCCTAGCAGGTTGTTGTGAGGACTGTATTTATAAAGGACCCAGCCTGGCTCACAGCAGGTTCAGGTGTTGGTGGCAGTGGTAGTGGCCATGTAACAGCACCACCTCTCCCCTGCAGTGTTTGCCCACCTCTTGGCGTCCTCGAATCCAGGCTAGGGATAAGGGGTGAGGCAGGCCTCGGGGTGGTCATTGCCACTCAGGCACCCCTTGGGATACTTGGGGTTAGTAAAGAGTTGGGCCCTACTCTGTACCAGGGAGGTAAATTCCCACTTGCTGTCTGGCTCCCTGTCTTGGAAGCTGACCTTGGAAGTTAGCGCCTGGGAGGAGACAAGGGAAGCCGTGCTCCAATGAGGGCTGACCTTCTGCCAGATCTTTCACTAATATGCCATCCTCACTAGCAGGTTTGGAAGCACATGCTCTTTTCCCCATTCACAGATGTGGAAACTGAGGGACCATCTGGTGAGGTGGCACAGCAGAAAGACGGCAGAGCCAGAACCAGGCACAGGCATGAATGATACCCAAGAGTGCGGCCTTTGCACACCCAGCATAGCCTCAGACAGCAAGCAGACCCCGGGCTGGTCTACCTGTGAGGCTGGGCAGCACCCAGCACCTCAAACCCTTTGTGTTGGGGAACTGGTGAGAATGAGGGTGGGGTGGCTGGTGCAGCCTGGCCCCACCCCAGGAACAAAGATCACCAGGAATAAGTCTTCCCAGTGAGGCCTGGAGGTCCCATCCTCAAGGAAGAAGGGATGACAAACGGTCCTTCAGGTCTTACTTCCTTTTATGGTGACACCTGGCTCCTCCCCTGCCCCTGAGCACACCTGGAACAGGCAGAGGCAGGAGTCAGACCAGCTCCCAGCACCTCCCTGTCCCCTCCTCCCTTCTTTCCCTCCTCCCATCACGTCACCCCCAGTGACTCAGAGTTTCGAGCTGATAAACAGAAGCAGGTCCAGAACACCAGACAGCCGTATGTGCCAGCTGCTTCCCAGGCACTGACCAAGTGTGGCTATTTCACAAGGAACCCCCCCACCCACCACCACACTGCCCAGCGCTCCTGCTGGAGAGAGAACAGAGGAGAGTCTTGTCACAGAACCTGGAGAAGGAAGGTGAAACTGCATCAGGAAATGAGCTGCATTAACCCTCTAAATGCCACCTGGCTAGGAGGAGGGCTGAGCCCACACCTGGATGCTGAGCCTCCGTCAAATCCACTCAGGATGGACTGGACATCTCAAACCCTGATCAATAAAATCAACCCACCATCAGAGTTGAAAAAAGTCCCCCGCCCCAAGCAGAGACAGCTGCCTATTCCTGGTGCTTTGAGCCAGAGGCTTGCAGGCCTCCCCCAGAGCCACAGGGACAATCCCTCACCTGCCTGGTGTCCAAAGGGACTACCAAGGTCAAGGCTGGCCATGGAAGCGGGGTTTCCTCAGCAGGCCCTTCACCACCCCACCAGCCAGTCCAGGGGGACACAGAGCCTCAGGAGGTCAAAGGATCCTGGGAGAGGGTAGGCATCTGCTGTTACTATCAAATGAATCTCATTTTCCAGCCAAGCAACCCTGACAGGCATTTTATTACTCCCAGTTTCTAGGTGAGGAAACTGAGGCTCCACATTGAGAAAATGGGGGCACTCAGCTCAAATCCAGGTCTGCCTCACTGCAGACCAGCCTCCAGCCACTAAACAGGGCTGCTCCCCTGGCTCCTAACAGGGGAGCCAGGGAAAGAGGGACCCCTAGGGTCAAGGAGAGAGGGCCAGACACCCAGCTGCAGAGAAGAAGGGGGGCAGGACGTGGGCAGAGCTGAGCCCCCTCACCAAGGGAAGAAGCAGCGGGTGAGACCAAGGGTGCTCCCAGAGCACTGGCTGGGAAACCAGGAGTTCCGGGTTCCAGTCCCAGCCCCCCCGATGAACTTGCTGAGTGTCCTTGGGCAATTATTTTTCCTCTCCGTGCTTCATCTACGCAAGAGTGGCCCAGGTGATCTCAGAGGAATGCTGATATCTAAGATTCTAGGAATAAGGAACCAGAATTTTCATGACAGACAGGAGAAGGCCAAGAGTGGGCAGAATTGGAATGCAGTTCAGAGAGGACACACCAGAACTCTCCTTGAGGAAGGATCACAGGGAGGGAGAGCTATTTCCACAACAGGAAAGCTAGAAAGACGTCAGACCTCGAACCAGCCCCACCTTTCTCCCTACCTGCTCCCCAGGAGAACCAGGGAAATTCTCCCACAAGAAGTAAAAGTGCTGTTTTCGCAGTTCCCAGGGTGAAGGGGCCACACCCAGTTTGGTCTCATCCCTCCCACTCCACCCTGGACCTGAAGCGAGACCTGCCACAATGCCCCCGGACAGAGCCAGGGTGGAAGTGGGTGAGACAGACTCGGGCCCTGCCCATGGGCCCTGGACACAGACGGGCAGAGCCAGACACAGGGCGGTTTTCTGAGTTGAATGGGGGGCCTTTGTTTTTAGCAGCATGCTCTATTCTTGGCATCACTGGAGGAAGAAACCAGCTCAGAGATCATAGGGTGGGGTGGGGGACAGCGCAGGGACAGGAAGAGAGACAGGGCCCTGGAGGGGGGGGACCTCCCCCACAGGTCCACACCGGGGAGGAATCCGCGAGGAAGCAACAAGCTGCTTTGGGCATGCTGTCTTCCATTCTTGCTTCCTCCTCGGCACGGCCAACCCAGCAGGCTGGCGCTGGGCACCCTAAATCCAAGACTGTCTTGGCATAGTGTGGCCCAGCCTGACATTAAAAATAACTCCCACCAGAGCTACCTCAGGCTCCTGCCCCCACCAGTACTCACTGTCAGTGACGGGCACAGCTGGGCTGGGCTGCAGGACGCCAAGTGTCAATAAGACACCTGGAAACAAGGACAGGAATGGGCGGCCCAAGAAGCTGGAACCAGGCTCAGAAACATTGCATTAGGACTAGAAGAGCAGGCTGGGCCGGGCCCCCACAGGTTCCTTGGGCCAGAGGCCAACGCCCTTTGCAGACTCAAATCTTGGACTCGGTGACGGAAAAGGGAGCTGTGAGCACGGGAGTCAGGTCACTCCATGTCCTTAAATCTCATCTAATGGTCCTCATCTGTTAAGGTGAGGTGACCATGCCACTCACTCCCTTCTTCAGACCGCTGTGTGAACCAAACTCACCTGTGACCATGGAAGCCCGCTATGGACAGTAAAGACTCAGGCAAACATCCTTCTATTGAGGAAGAAAAGAAATGGCAGAGGAGGCCAGCAGCCTGGTCTTTGGTACCCAGGACCCAGGACCCAGGACCCTCTGATGAGAGCTAGGAGGGGTGCTGCCTCCTGGGCCTAGGCCAGGGTCCCTGGGGTGGGGTAGGACGTGGCTGGGGAAGAAGAGCTCTGTCCAGGTCCTGGGAGGGGAGGCCAGGTGGGGGCACTGTGCTGCCCCACTCTCCGGTCACATGTGCTCCTTACGCAGGCAGAGCCGTCAGGCGAGTCAGGCTGGACATTCCCCACATAGCAGCCCCAAGGGAGAGGCTGGGCTCCACAGGGTCGCCAGCCCCCACCCTTCCCCACTCTGTCTCTGGCTCCAACTGAGATTTGGCCAGCAATACTGATGGAAAGAGACTCTAGAAAAGTACAGAGACAGACATGACTGCTTCCCTTGAGAGCCCTGCCTCCCCCATCAGGCTGGGGCTTCCCAACTAGGCCTCTCCCCTCAGTATGGTGGCTCCAGGAAGATATCTCCGAGCAGACTAGGTGTTCCTTGGCAGCCTGTAGTCTCCCCCATCAGACTGGTCATTCCAAGTGGGCAGACTGAAGCGGGTGCTAGGTATGGACAAGGCCCTGGGGACAAGAGAAGACAGAAGCCCATCCGGAGCTTCTGGAGCAAAACCCTCACTTCCTGTCTGGAGGACACCCAAGCAGTGGCCAGAGGACTGGCTAGGGGTGGGGGAGGCTCGGGTCAGGCTGCCCCAGCTGCTGTTTGTTTTCTTCCTTCTGGGCTCCTTCCCAAAGCAAACAAACCAGGGTGGGAAAATGAAGGGGACTTGGAGGAGAGGGAAATGCCAGGCCAAGTGGCTTGACCCGGGAACCTCTGGGCACCCCCGGAGAGGGCTCCAGCTGGAGCTCTACTCCCTGCTGGTGCCCTGTGTGGGCAAAATCCCAAACTGGCACATGACCCCAAAGCTGGACTCCTGGGAATGGAAAAACACTTCACCAAGCCTCAGGAAACAGCAGCAAAGGGCTAACATGTCAGTGATGTATCTCAATGCACAAGTGCCCGCTGACCTGCCCCCTGCCCACCCTCACCCACCCCAGGGGCTTGGGTGGCCTGACAACCCCAGCTGGTGTCACTCCTCTGGTGTGATTCATCAGGTGTTCATGCTGCAAGGATGGCTGCCTGGCCCACTCCTGGGACAGCAGGGAAGTCCCCACTGTTTGTTCGCTGTTCAACATTTGCTGGAGAAAATGAGGATTTGGATAAAATGAGGATTGGGATCTGGTTAAAATCTGGTATTGTATACAAAGCATGAGATGATCAAGATCAAGGATATGAAACGAAGATGCTAAGAAAAAAGGAAGAAATATTTGAGTTAGTTGCCTCCACAGAGTAGGACTTTTTTTTCTTCCCTAGTAAACTTTTCTCACTTTCTGATTATTTTTTACAATAGTACTGTTTCAATCAAGAGGGAACGGAGTCCAACCTCCTCCTCACCCCCAAACAAGCAGCATATTCATTGCCCAACCACGGTCCCAACTCACCCCCCCACCCTGTGGCTGCCACTCCTCAGAGATAAGAATCCGCAGGACTCCTGCTGTCTCCACAGTGAGGAAAGAAAGCAGACCAGTGAACCCACACTTTGCAGGTCACAGAAAGCAGAGCTTCCTGCCCTGAGGGCCCCCAAAGCCTGAGGTGCCCTGAGGCTGAGCAAAGGGGAGTGGTCAGAGAACTTTCTCTTCAGGCCTGGCCAAGGAAGTTGCTGGAAACTGGGGCAGTCCATGATCCCCAGACCTCCACCAGATTCAACCAAGTCCCGGGAGAGTGGCCTTCGGTCTCACTTGCAGGGACACAAACCCCGATGACCTGCCCCAGCCACACTTCTCTTTCTCTTCACAGGGGTGACTGGGCCAGCTGGCGGCTCATGGATACCTGTCCCTCTCACACCAGGTCTCTTTTCGTCCAAAACACACAAGACTGAGTTTCCCCAGGGACCCCAACAGACCTCAGATTCACCCCAAAGGAACGGGACTGCTGCCTGCCCTCTCTCGTGGGGCAAGATGGTCCTCCCAGCTCACACGGACAGGGCCCTGCAACTCTGAGCCTCCATCTCTCCCTCTGACTCTTCAACTCAAGGCCTCATCTTGAACAAACAGGAAGTCCCTCCTGTCTGGCCTCATCCCTTCCCTAAGAGCATCAGTCCCAGTGGCTTTTGTGCCCTCCAGGGTGATGAAAACCTACAAGCCCCTCACCCTCTTTATAGCTAACAGGCAGGACTGAGTTCCTTCTCTTTCCTTCTCTGTCACATCAAGTCTCCTCGGCCTTCTCTTCTCCAGCATCAATAATCCCCATGCATGGGGTCTTTTCCTGTCTTCAAGGGATCTGGAAGCCCAGTGCTGATAGACTCGGAGGCCCCTATTTCCCAGGCCCATTCTGGTGACAGGTGCCCAGGTAGCAAAGATGCCATAGTTGTGCAGGTCTGAGAAGACAGTGACACCAGCCCCTCCTTCAAGGACCCAAACCCCATCACCAGAAAGACCCTCCCAGCAGCAAAAAACCCATACTGTAGCCCCGCAGTCTCCTGGGCTCCAAAGCAGGGGAGAGCTACCTCCATGCCCAAAAGCAGTCTGGCAGGACTGCCCCGTACAATCGTACAATCCAGCAGGACGTTGGCCCAGTCTAAATCTCTCCTTTCTCTCCACTCTCCAGGGAGCAGCCCCCCCTTTATCTTGGCTTAGGCCCAGCCCCCAGCAAGGCAGGCAACTCCCACTTCCTATACAGGGACAAGCCCAGCACAGCCCACCCTTCTGCCCAGCTCAGGCCAGGAGGCAGCGCCAGCTTTGACCCCTGCCCTCCTCTCCCCACCCCTAACTTCCTCCACACATCTGCCACAGGCTTCGGACCCCAGACTTGGGGAGAGAGTCCTCCACCACCAGGAACTAAAAGCCAAGCCACAGGGAAGGTTTCATAAGGCTGGAGGCTAGGACATGAGTCACCCCACCTGACAAATCTGCCCCCACCTTCACCACCTACACATACCTTCCCTGGCCTTCCTGATGTTTCTTCTCCCCAAACCCCCAGCGAAGGCTCTCAAAAAGGAGTGGCAGGAAAACTTGTCCCAGAGCCACGGTGGGGTGATAAATCAGGATGGGCTCTGGGTTTAGAGCCAGAGGACCCAAATGCCAGTCTTGGCTCTGCCTGAGTCTCACTGTGCAACCTTGGGCAACTTAGTTAACTTCCCTGAGTTTCAATTTCCTCATCTGTAGAATGGGGTAATGATACCTGCCTCTAGGGACAATCATAAGGATTAAGTGAGAAGAGTTAATGAAAGTGCTAGGTATCTAGGTAGAGTCCTCCTTGCTTAAGTTACCACGTATCTACTTACTGGGTAGGTAGGTATTATTATTCCCATTTTACCAAGGAGGTCACTGAAGCTCAGAGAGGTAAAGTGACCAAGGCCACATAAGTAATGAGTGACAGAGGTAGGGTTCAAACCCTGCTCAGGCCAAGCCCAAATCCCTGTGCTCAGAACTGCCTTACTGTAACACCTCTCCAAATAAATGGCCTTTCTGTTGACGAGTCTATTGTCCCATCTCATTCTAAGGTGGCTCCTCTCCTTATCCCTCCTAGGCCAGGGAGTGACCCCCTCCATGGCATCCAGGAGGGAAGCAGGCAGCAGCCGGGGCCCTGACTTCCTTCATTCCTACAGGCTGCATTCTCAGCCCTGGCAGCCCAAACAGAGGCTCCAAGAGAATGTGGTGGAACTGGGAGGGGGAGGGGGAGGGGGGGGGGGGAGAGACTCCTGTCATCCAAGCTAGGGTTTGATCTAGCAAGAAATGACTAATTGGATCCTACCTTCCCCCTCCCCCCACTCCCATCCAGTAAGTAGCCAGTTTTCACCAGCCACCTCCTAGCAATCCTTCCTCAGTATTATCTTTTCATCTCAGCCACAAACCAGATTAGCTAAACTAATCATTTAACCAATGTAATTACAATGCCTTCCACTCCTCCACTTAGGCATCAAGAAGAGGGAAAACAGGTTATTTTTGCCCAAATTCTATGCCCTTATGTCTCCCCACAGGTACACTACCCACTAGAGAAGTGGGATGGGGAGGAAGCCTGATCCCTGGGGGTGGGAGGCATTCCATGGGGGTCTGACCCCACCCCCACTCTCCCATCTACAAACAGGAAGGAGGTGGTAGGGTCTTCCCAAGTGAGTAAGGGCAAGCAGCCTGATTCCCCACAATCTTCCCTTCACCCCAGGACTGATGGAGAACCTGGCTCTTACATTCCCCTCTCTGTTCCCCGAGGAGGCTGGGCTCCAAGTCCCTGCAAAAATACCACACTTCAGAATTTTAAAAACCAGTGCTGGAAGCTTAGTGAGGATCCACAACTCTGGCCAGGGGTAGGGCTCTCAGAAAACTGGGGACTGGGGAGGTGCTAATGCAGCTCTACCTGAACCCCCCCCCCATAAGCTTTCCTTCTGCCCCACTTTCCCCATCAAATTCTCTCAGAAAAGGGGGTGGGTGGGGAAAGGACAGCAAAAGCCTCCAGAAGGAATGCACCTTCGAAATCCAGAAATCGAATGGAAATCAAGCCCCACTGCTCCGCGTTTTTCCGCCACAATTACCAGCCAGCTAAATACCGTGGGGGACCGAGTAGAGGGAAAAAAAAAAGAAAAAAAGACCAGAACAGTCGCTTCCCCCCACGTACGTCATTTGGCCCGGCCCTGCCCCACCCCCATTCCTGGGGAGGGGGCAGAGCTTGGGCGAGAGCCACTAGCTCAGGCCTCAAGTGAGGGGGTGTGGTGGTCCCCCGAGACAGGAAGAGAAGGAAGAAGCAGCTTCCCCTACGGCCCACCCCACCCCCATCTCAGGCCCCAGGGGCCCAGCAAACAGGATGGAAGTGGAGGCAGGGAGGACAGGGTCAGAGCGCAAGCACTGGCCCGGGATTAACCTGGCCAGCTGGGGGATGGGGCTTTGCTCCAAGAAGGACCCCATAAACCTGGAGTAAGCCCTGGGCAAGGAGGCATGAAAATCTCCAGAAAAAGCTGCCGTGGATACTTCTCCTGGAAAGTTTGTTTTGGGTAATTTTTTTCCGACAATAAGAGGTTAGAGAAGAGGGTAGTCCTGTTCCCGTATTAACACTCTGGAAGCCGCAGCTACTGGAAATTGGGCCAGTGAATTCTTCACCCATGCACGACCCCACCTCCCAGACCCCAGTCCGAGCCACGGGTGCCAGACACCGGTGGGCGCAGAGCCGGCCCTGCACAAGCCCACCCCACCTCCGCTGGTGAGCCCTAGCCCGGCACCCACCGGAGCGGAGGGAGGCGCCGCAGGTACAGTGCCAATGAGGCTCCGGGAGCTGGAGGACAGGGCCTGTGGACTCCGTGTGCTCACCTGCTCGGCAGGTGGGGCCCTCGTCGCTGGGAAAATGTGCGCTCGGCCCCCACAGTTGGGCAAGCCGGGCGCAGACAATAGGGCCCCACCCAGGCCTGGGGGAGTAGAGGGAGGGAAAGCGAGGATGACGCGTGAGGTGGGGTGTGGGTGGCCCCAAAGAGACCAGCGGCAGCAAGTTTCCCAAACAGTAAATTCCTAGTCAGAGTGAGCCCCGGGACGCAGACGGAACAGGTCAAAGTCTGCCCCGCAAGAGGCAGGCAAGAGTCTGGGACGCGGCGCCAGGCGAGTTCCGCGGGTCCGGGGCAGGCACAATTCCGGAGGCACCTGCCCTGACCACTTCCCGCCCTTCTAAATCCCCGGCTCACGACGCCCCAAAGCGCACTCGGCCCGAGCCTCGCGTCCCCGAAGGTCGTGGCGCCCAGGACCCCGGCGCGCCCCCTGTCGCCGGTGCAGGGTGACGCTCCCCGGCTCCCGCCCTCACCTGCCCTGAGACTGAGGGTTCGGCGTCTCGGCCGCTCGCCCCCCTTCCCTCGCCCCAGCGATACCTGCCGCGATCGTCCGCACCTGAGTGTGGAACCTGGCCGGGCTGGGTTGGGGTCGGGCCGGGATGGGAGCCGGCGCGGGCAGCGAACTGAGCTCGGCACGATCGGGCGGCGGCTGCTCCGGACTCTGGCCAAGGCAGCAACTCAGTAACTGAACAAAAGGCGAGGGGACCTGACAGCCAAGCCACGCCTCTCGCCCCCTCGAAGCTCCGCCCCCGAGGGAGACGCCCACCCGCTGATGCGGGCTCACTGGCTGTCTCGCCTGACTGTCCGGTCGAGGGGCGGAGCCTCGCCCCCAGTCCTCTTCCACCGCCGCCTCTGTTTATCCACTGGCCATTGGCCCCAGGGACTGCCAGTCGGCTCTGGGGACGGCCTCCAACTTGAAGTTCCATCCTAACTCTGCACCTATTGGCAAATATAAGGTTACTTTCTCCTGATTGGGCAAGAAACTGTCAGTAAGCCTAAGGAAAGAACCAATGGGAGGGACGGGGTGTGTCTCGCCCCACCCTACCTCTGAGCAGGTAGGACTCATTACTCTCCCCTTCCCCCTACCGGTCCAACAGGTGAGTCAGGGGGCGCCATGGGAAAGGACAGATGCCTTCACAGGCCAGACAACTCAGCGTCAGGTATGATGCTTCTCTGGGCTTATTCACTGTTGCCACAAAGTCGTAATAACATATTTGCACAGCATTTCATAGACTCTTTGTTGGGTTGGGTTTTTTCCCCAAAGATGGAATGCCCATGAGATTTAGAATTAAAACGCCAGGGTTTGGGTTTTGCCACTTAGTAGTTGTTTCATCTTAGACAAGTTACTTCATCTTTCATCCTGTTTCTCCTCATCTGTAAAATGGGTATATTAGCTATATCTCTCACACGGTTGTGTGTGGGGATGAAATGAAGTAAAGTTTGTGAAAAATCACTGTGACAACTGCTAAATGCTAGAATTTAAATAACTGATATGGAGGGGTTTTTTTTCATTCTCATGACAATTCTGAAAAATCATTAGGGCATCAAAATGATTCTCATTTCAAAGATGAGGAAACTGAGGTTCAGAGAGGTCACAAACCTAGAAAATGGCATGTTCGAAGCTAGAACTAGAACTCCTCCTAATTTCAAGGCCCACCAAACCACATGTTCTCCTGGTGGAATAATAGCATAGACATAAAAGGTCAAAGCATTTATGGGGTGGGGCCAGGAAAGGCAAAAACAAATATTTTGGGGTAGAGACAAAAGAGCAATGATTTGGAGAAAATCATTTGTAAACATCGTTGGTAAAAAAATCAGGCAGCAGATCTAAAGGAAAACAACACTGGCGTAAAAGAAAATGAGGCAGTGGGCCTCTCATTAGAGGAAGAGTCTGAGTTAGTTACCTGAAAGAACTTCCCAATAGGCAGGTTAAGAAGACAAGGTTGTTTCCTTTGTGTGGTTGATGGACTGAGTGTCTGCTGTACAACATGCCAAAGTCTTACAGACATTCATTCAGCAACACTCAAGTATTGAGCACCAACTGTATGCTAGGCACTGGGTTAGACCCAGATGACATGGAAAGTCAAAATGATCCCAACCCTCAAAGGACTCCCAAAGGGCTAAGTGTAAGCAGGTCACCTTAGCCACTCCGTGTGGGAAGCTTGGGGGAGTGTTGTTAAGGAAAGAGTCCTTCCTCTGAAAAGCTTTATAGCCCCAAAGCTAGCACACAGGATGGGCTGGGCAAAGGTACCCCAGCAGCATCCTTGACCACTTTCCCCACCAGAGAAAGGAATAGTGGCTAAACAGTCTCACTTCAGAGGATGGTGCCATCCAAGAAGTCTTTCAGAAGGGGGCCAGGGAGACATCAACATTCCCAACCAGTTCTCATCCCACATGCCAGGACCACTGCCCTTTCCTTTGTTTCCCTTACTACCCCTCCTCCAGTTTTCTCAGAATCTTTCTTCCTCCCTTATCCCTGCCCTATCCACCTGCTTGCCACCCTACACAGTGCAGTGGCCAGTCCCCTGCTTAGGACACTCTCCTAGGCTGCTGCCACCACCACGGTTTCACTTCCTCCCTCTCCCACACCCCATCTTCCCCTGGCTCCCCCACCCCCCACCGCCCTGCACACTGACACACACACCTCCCAGACCCAAGACTGGCTTAACTCCTTCCTTTTTCCCAACTTCAGCATACAGGCAGGGTAGGGCGGGTTGACTGCAGAGGGCTGGGTGGAGAAGCCTGAGTGGGGTGAAGGGGCAGAAATAAGGCTTCCGAATAAAGTGTGTGTGTCTCCCCAGAATGCTTCATGCCTGTCAGCCTGGAACGTGCTGCAACACGTTCAGAGCTCAGCGCTAGGGCTGGGAATGGGTGGAGGCACCACCCCAGCATCGGGAAGGACTGGGATGAGAGCAGAGCAAGGAACTTTCTGTGCATTTACTAAGCACCAGGCATGGGGGGCACAGAAAGAATCAGAAAAATGTTTACTATAATCAGCTGTCTATATGGGGGATGTGATCTCATGGAGTGAGGAGGTGCCTCGAGATAAGGAGTCAGAATGAGTCTCTATGGCCACAGTCTCCTCTGTAGCTTGAACTTGAAGGAAAGGCCACAAGGCCATCTTACCCAGTCCCCTGCCTCCAAGTCTTGAAAGGCAGGGATTTCTGTTTGCCAGATCCCCAGAAAAGGAGATTCTCCAGCCTCCCTGGTATGAATACCTTTGTCTCCTTATTCTAACACTGGTGAGTTGCTTCTGATGTTTTGCCTCAATTCATATTTCTGCAGTTTAAACTCATTTCTCTTGCCCAAAGCTCAGTGGAAGCAGAGTCCTTGGGCCGCCAAAAACACATCTGGCTCATTCAACCTTGCAGCTTTCGGAGGCCTCAGACCAAAGAAGGAAAGAGCACCAAGTGGCCTATCCCAAGTTGCCACAGAGACAGAAGTTGCTGGCAAAGAGGGGTCAGATGAGGGACTGGTGGGAGGGAGGGTAGTTGGTGAGGGGGGGAGACACTATTGGGAGGGGTGCGGTGAATAACAGCCAGTGGCCTCCCCCACTCATCTGTTTCCCTGGTTCTCCACGAACCTCTGGGCCATATAAGGATGTGGAAGAGATTCTGTTCTCTATTCAAACTCAACCTTTTTCCTGTGGGGGCCCCTTCCCCAGACAGAGACAGAGATGTAGGTCTGCACAAGTCACACACACACACAGCCTCCATGCCCACGCCTCAGGGATATACACTCAAGGGCACAGATTCAGATACACAAATGCCAGCCCTGTCAGCTCTTTCCCCAACACACACACACACACACACACATTCTCTCCTCTTGCGCCTAAGGTAGCCTCAGGAATGGCCGTTTCTATCAGGAAAGACGGGAGAGCAGACGGGTTGCTAAACTTCAGGCTGACCATGATCCCTCTTCATCACACAGCAGCTCTCCCTGGCGTTACAGCTGCAAGGAGAGCAGACAACTGGACTGTCCCTGTGGCAGGCTGCAGTCAAAGGCAATGCAAAACCAAGAGGCATCTTGAGCATGGGCTTTCTCTCAGCAAGGGGAGAGCCATTTATAGACTGGGGGGGGGGGGCTTCTGCCCTGGCTCCTGCCCTTTGGAAGGCCCCCCTTGCTGGTGCTGGGGTTGCACCTTCCACACATGGCCAGGAGGACAAGCCTACACAGAGTTCATACCTTTCCCCTTCGAGACCACATTCTGGGTACCGGCTACTCTGGAATTCCTTGCTCAGCACTGATGGACAGCGGCACCACACACTGTATGTGCACACTTAGGCAAAGGGTGGCAAGGGGCAGTTATGGGGGAGGGATGGACACATCACAGCCTTGCAAGCTGGAATATCTACACGCATGTGCTGGAGGCCCTCTGTGGTGTGGGGGGAGCCAGGGCGTGAAGGAAAGGGGAGATGGCCCAAGGACTGGGGCCAGGGGACAGTTATTCCCAGAATGCCATGTTCTGAGAAGGAGTCAGTAGTCTCAGTTCCATCCTAGCCCTTCGGTTAATTGTGGAGGTATACTTGTCAAGGTATATCTTAGTAACAGTTTGTTAGCTTGATCCCTAAGTTATTTAGATCTATGTATATGAGCCTCCATTTATACTCCTGCCCCTGCCCTCGGTGTTGGGGTGGGAGGACTTGCTCAAAGTGACCCCTGAACCAGGAGAGGACATTGGCTGCTGCAGAAGGGCCTCTGGGCTCCCAAACTCTTCTGGGGGGAAGGGACACAGGCATCCCCCAGAGCAGGAGCAGGAGCAGGAGCAGGAACAGGAGCAGGAGCAGGAGCAGGAGCAGGAGCAGGGTAGGTACCGGACCCTGGGGTAGGAGTGCTCCCGCCTGTTTTCTGCCCTTTGTCTAGGAGAGGAGCCTGGGGGCTAGAGGCTGCCCAGGGCCTGGGTCTGGTCTTTTGGTGTGTGCCCAGCCAGGGCAAGGGGGGTGAGCTCTTAATTATAGAGGTAGCTCCAGTGACACTTCACAGCAAGATGTGTGGGTGGGGATAGAATGTCAAAGGGAAAACAGGGAGACAAGAAAACAGAGATAGGAGAGGCTAGAAATAGCACAGGCCTGGATGAGATACCAGGGGCTGGAGGTGGTGGAGGGAGCGGCTAGAGGAAGGTCAAGACCTCTCCAGAGGTCTATCGGGGTTTGCCCTCCCTTTCCCTCCCACCCCCCCATCCCCCCACCCCCCAAGGTGCAATTCCAGGACTTCTGGAGCCCAACAGGGTGGGCTGCAAACATTAGGATTGTATTCTGATCCTGGGACTCCCTGGCTCTCTGAGCATCCCCTCCCCCTCCTGAGTGATTGAGTGGGGAGAGGGGTGGGGGAGGTCTAGCCACCTGAGTCACACCCCTTCCAGCTTCTGGCCAGGGCAACTCCACACACCGGCTGACACAGCTAGAGCCCCACCCACCCTGCCAGCCTGCCTGCCCCTCCCTCTCCCACAAACCAGGAGATGCCTGCCCTGACAGGTGCCCTCCCCACAGAGAGGCCATCCCTCCCTTCTGAGAAAACACACACACACACACACACACACACACATACACACACACACACACACAGATGGCAGGAATTTCTTTTTTCCCTCACCTGTTGAGAATCCTTGGGAAGAAAAAGAAGTAATAGTCTGATCAGAGCCTCCTTCCTGGTATATATGGGGAAACTGAGACTGGAGTCAGGAGATGAATGAACTTCCCTAAAATCACACCAGCAGATTCCTATCAGGGCTGGGACTTGAAGCTTTGTCTCCTGCCCACCAGCTCTCCACTCCAGCTCTCCTCAGAGGTCTAAATCTGTAACCTCCCTTTACTTCCTTTAAACCCTCTAAAGCCCAAGAGGGCACCTCCCAGAGCCACAGCCATCAATTATGCAAAGAGACCCTTCCCCCAGCTCCCAGGCCCTCTCCAGCTCCCTTGGTGGAAACTGGAGTTAGGACTTCGAGCCCCCTGGCCATGTACATTAATCCCCGGTCCCATCCCTTGGCCACCAGGGAATTTGAGAGTTGAGATCCTTGAATATTTCATCAGCACTTCAGCCTCAGTTCAAGAAGCAGCCAACGTACAGTTCATGGATAATTTATGGCCCCAGCAGAGAACCTGGAAGTCATGAAGGGGAGGGGCAGAGAGCGTGGGGGTGGGTGAAGGCTGGACCCAGCTGTGAGGAGGGTGCTGGAGAGAAGCCAGCTCCATCCAAAGTGTGAGAGCAGTTGGGTGGGGAGACCAGAGATATTTCCATTTTTGAGAATACCAAGGTATTTAAAACAAACAAACAAACAAGCAGGGTTATCAAAATAATTGTGCTAAAGGTTAAAGTCATACGACAAGCATTTTTTTACTTCATTCCTGTCTGTCCCTGTGTCTATAACTTGGTGCATAACTTCATTTGGAGATAATGAAAAATATTAACGGGAAGTCCCCTGTGGCTGTGAGGCTCCCAACACCCACCCAGGCCGGGGAGAAAAGCCAGACTCCCCACTTAAAGCAGCCGGACCTCGATTCTTCCCAGCCTCCTCCTCCAGGAAGGCCATGAGGATTTAGCCAAGTGGTGAAGGGAAAAGGAAGGAATCTCCAGCGGCCACCTCTTACTTTGCTCCAGGAACATAACATCGCACTCTTCTAAAATGAAAGATGGAAAAGGTGACCAGAAATGGCAAATGTCAAGTTCTCTTGGCCTCTTCTTTCAGAGTGGCTTCCCTTGGTGAGTCCTTTCACAGGTTAGTGGATCAAGTACATGTGTGCCTGTGTGCGCCTATGTGTGCCTCTGTGTGTGGGGGGGGGGAGGTGTAAATGAGCAGGTATATCCTCCCCTTACCTCAGTTTCCCCACCTGAGTCATGGGCATGAGAGATGCTCCCACACCAGGGGCTGTTTGGGGGACAAAACAGATGCTATCCAGGCACCCTGGCACCAGGTGGGTCCCTCGCTGGCATTAATTATGAGGTGATGTGTCCACAGGTTGGCCTTGGGTTTGGCCTGAGGATGACTGGAGTGGGTGGCCCCAGCCCCTAGCACACTCCCATCTAATCCCCAGTCATCTTGGAGCTGGATCCTGGAAAGGGAGCTGGGCTGGATTGCACCAGCCTACCTTAGAGTGAGCCCTGGCCTTGGGGGCCCAATCTAGCCTCTCTGGGCCTCAGTTTCCCCGTCTATGAAACTGGGGGCATCCACCAGAGCTGACCTTGGAGAGAAGTGGGGAAGCTGTGGAGGGCTTGGGCCTTGTGGCTGCCTGGACTTCCCGTCAGGTTATGCAGTTGGCCCCAGTGCCAACTGGACACAGCCTTCTGACACAGGAAGGTGTCATTCTTTGTCCCCAGGGGATCCTGCTCTCCCAGAAAAGGGGAACAAGAGGGTAAGACTTCAACAACTATTTCTCAAACCTAAGAGGGGAATTTCTTCCATTGAAATTTACTGGAATTTTGGGGAAGGCCATGGGACTCCTCCCACCTCACTTGACCATCACGTCTCAGGATTCAAGAATAGGCTAGTCTAAGTGACTCCGGCAAGTCTGTCCCCAGGCGCCCTAACATCCAGCCCAGTCTCAGGGAGCTTACACAGGGGCAGGAATGGCTCTGGGATCAGGCCTGAGGGAGGGTCCCTGACTGCTGCCTCGTCTACCCTCCCTCCCTCCCTCCCTCCCTCCCTCCCTCCCTCCCTCCCTCCCTCCCTCCCTCTCCCTCCCTCCCTCTCTCCCTTCTGGAAGTGAGCTGTGACAATGTGGGCCTTTTGTTTCCACATCTGGCCCTCACCTTCCTCTGTTTGGCCCCTGCTGACAGCCTAAAGGGACAAAGACAACACCAGAGACCAGGGTGGCATTCTCATCTTTCTCCCCCCTGTCTGATTTGAGGAGAAAAGGCTCAAACCCAGCTCAGCCACCCGGCCTTGAGGAACCTTGGACAAGCCGCTTCTCATGGCGCAGCCTCACCTGTGGCCGAGGGGCATTGATATCTACATTGCAAGACTGTTTTGAGTGTTATAAAGAACCTGCCAAGTGTCAGGCACATAGTAGGTATTCAATACACTGTAGTAGTGATGCTTTACGTAGGATAGGGTCTTTCTGGGTCCAGGACACCTCTGTGGCATCTGAGTCTGGCCCCCACTGTGTGAGGTCTCCATCCCCAGCGCCCTTTGGGCCATCACTAACCTTCTACCCATTTTCTACAGATGCTATGACTGATGAGGTGCTGGGTGGGGTGCTGGGGGTGGGGTAAGGAGACAGATGTGGAGGAGGCAAGGGCGTCTGGGCTGGGTGGGGTTGGGAGAATGGGCTGGAGGGCCCCAGAGGGCCCACGCTGGGACTTGCTGGGACTCCGTCTCACCGGTTTGGGGAGCTAGCCCAGCACTGGGGAGAGGCTGGCATTAGGGAAAGGCAGGAGGGGTTGGTGCTGCCTGGGAAAGAGGAGCTGAGCATGGCACACCAGCTGGAAAGGCTTGGGCTGATGGTCTGTCTGGGGGATCGGTGCCTAGAAAGGGGCCAGACTTCTGCTCCCAGGGGATACCCTACACACACACACACACACACACACACACACACACACACACATACACACACACACTCTGCCTCATTACCACATACTCAGAAATGCTACTATCAGATGCACACTTGGACACACACATCAACATACTTCTAAAACTGCAACCCCTCTGTTCTCTCCATCATTTTACCCAGTTCTATTTTTCCATCTTATTTATCTTTTTTTCCTTTAATCCTCACCAGAGGATTTTTTTCCATTGCTTTTCAGAGAGTGTGGAAGGGAGAGAGAGAGAGAAACATTGATGTGAGAGAGACACATCGATCGGCAGGGATCAAGCCTGCAAACAAGGTATATGCCTTTGGCCGGAATCAAACCCAGGACCCTTCAGTCCAAGGGCCAATGCTTTAACCACTAAGCCAAACCAGCTAGGGCTATCTAATAATTTATTATTATTTATAACATTTAGTGTTTACTGCCTGTCTCCCCACTGGAATGCAAGCTCCACCAGGGCAGGGTGCTTGGTCTGCTTTGCCCACTAGTATATGCTCATCACCAGCGTGCCCTCCGTATGTTCTGAGGGAGTGAATCAGAGTCACAAATGCACAGGGACACATGTGCAGAGACACGTTGTCACCCACAACATTGCCATGGATGGACACTGTGACCCACGCACACACTCACACCCAGCCTTGCATATCCACACAACGGAAAGCATACAGACCTTCGCACTCCTGCACTTTCAGATTCACACCCACCTTTCAGATTCCAAGGCTCCTAATCACACAGGCAGGCTCCAGCACATCCCTGCTCCCCACCCGCTGAAGTGCCAGCCCCAGAGGGCAGCCCCTCCCAGCAACAAGGGGCAGAGCCTCGGTGGAAGCAGACAACACAGCAGCTTGAAAGGGGTGGGGTTGGGCTGGGCCACCCTGGCACCTGGGCGCTCTCAGGAGACACCACCACTACAGACTCACCTATGGGAGGGAGTGAGGGAGGGAGTTTAATGAGGTCACCTTCGCCCTTGACCCCACCCATCTGTGCTCCAGACTCAGACTCTGGCCTTCCCACCATCATCAGCACCAAGGACCTAGGAAAGGGGTGTGGGGAGGGGTAGGGAGTTCTCCTGGGCACAGAGATGGGCGGGGCCCAGGCCAGGTCACCTGGCACTTCTGGGGAAAGTAGGGGTGTGGAAAGTGAGAACTCAGCTTCCCAGCTCCAGTTCCACCCTACAGTAAGAGAGAAGGCTCCTCCATCACCCTGCTCCTAGGAGGCCAGAAACATGGGGAGTGAGGCATAATTGTCACCTGGCAGGCCCTGGCCCATGGTCCCTTCCTAAAGACACCCCTTTGGCCCCCGCTTCCCCATTGTGGAACACAGAGGGGACACGGGTGAGTCACAGGGCTGGGTGATAGCCACCAGACACCACTCTCACCCCCACATCTCCAGATTCTCTGCCCCCTAGAGCCCATGCAAGATTGGGCAAGACAGTCTGGCAGTCCCACTACCACCATGAAGTCTCGTTATCCAATGGTATCCCTAGGGCTCCTCTGGCTGCTTAGATGGGGCCCCAATCTTGGCCGTGTCATGGAGAATGGGCAGAGCGGGCAGGGCATGCTCACTCTGACTCCAAGGAACCTGAGTCAGTGTCTGGGAAGTAAAAACCGGGAGTAAATGTCCATGGCCCCTTCCCCTCACTTGCCACATTCCCAGGGGAAGCCATGCTGAACCGGGAAAACACAGGACATCCCATCTTAGGTATCTGAAACCACCATCTTCCCAGGATTCAGGGCAGAACTGTGTCCTCACGCCCTCTGGCGGCGGATTGCAATGACATGCTGCAGCTCCTCAGGGTCACAAACTCCCAGGGTCCACAGAAGCCAGACTGTGCCTCCTCACCACCTCCTCCACCTCCCTATTTACAGATAGGGGGAGACGGGCGCAGGGAGGGAGGGAAGGACCTGCACGCTCACCACACAGCCCAGGGGAGACTGGACCCCAGGCCCTGTAATTCATTCAACAAGAAACATTTATTGAGCCCCCATGGCCGGTGTGCCAGGAACTGCTGGACTCCTGGTCCAGTACTCTTCATGATGCCAGCTGCCCCCCTGCTGTCTCTGAAATTCAGGCTGAGACTCCAACTAGGAGAAGCTGGAATCTTCTCCAGGGGGAGAGCACTGGGAGGAGGGCAGGCTGTTAGCAGCTGCAGTGCCACCATCCTGTGGTCCAGAGGCCCAGTGAGGAGGCAGGAGGGGCCCCAAGAGCAGCACTCATGTGTGGGACAGGATGGGGCCTGGTCAGCTATGTCCATTTTACATTTTTAATAAATAGTTCTTGCTGCTGTCCAGGCTGCTAAGGGTGGTCCCATTGGACCCAGGCTTCCCAAGCTCTTGAGAGGTGCAGGGGTGGCTCTCTTCTCATGCTAGTTCAGGCTCTGGCTCTGCAAAGAAAAGGAGAGAGCACTGGGGTGAGCTCCCCACCCACTCCCAACACGTCTGGGTGCTGTCCTGCGGTGAGGTTGGGAAGGCAGAAGTGAGGCGCCCCAGGAATAGGTCTCAGCTGGCCCCTGCTCCCAGGAAGGATGCCACCCCAAAAAGGGGTTGCCAATAGGCTGGAAGGCCCCAGAGGAGGGAGTCTCAGCATCCAACATACATATTCCTCTCTGCCTCTGTAACCCAATGCCTAGATCCATCTGTCCCCAACCTCCATCTCAGGCTGCATCCCCACCCCTCTACCATGGCTCAAGTCACTGACCAGCTTCAGCCTCGTCACCCTTGGCGTCCGGCTCCTGCCAACAGTCAGCATAGATGCCCTCCTCGTAGTCGCCCTCCCCCTCAAACTCAGCATCAGATGGGTGGTCCTTGGGCTCCAAGGGCGGTTCTGTCTCCTCCAGTTCCATCTAGAGCAGAGTTGGGGGAGAAACCAGATCACAGAAGGCACAAACCTGGATCAGCTCCCATCCTGGCCAAGGGGCCCTCCCACCCTATCTGTCTCAAGATCTCACACAGGAACCGTATGAGGGTTTCTCTGACAAAGTCCTATTTCCAAGCCACCCCCTTCCTGAACTGGTACCTGGGGCTCCACCAGCACAGATTCAGTGTTAGCATAAGCATCCCTCTCCCCACAGCCCACCTTTTAAGTATAAATACCCCTAAAGTACTGCTAGTCTGTGCATAATGTCTGCTCACGCTATTCCCAGCCGGGAACACTTTTACTCCCCGTGCCTGGATAGCTCTTGTTTATCCCTCCAATGACAGGCATCAGCTCCAAGATGCAGCGCTTGATATGACCCTGGCTGGGTCAGGAGTCCTCTGGTACCTGGTGCCCGTGCTGACCTCTCCCACAAGGAGAGGAGTTTTGTGCCTCCCCCTGCTGCTGGAGAAAAGGACTGTGCCTCTCATAATTCACCCCAGCCCCAAACACGGTATCTGGCAAACAGCACACAACACATAGCAGTATTAAAATGGCTACCACTTGCTGAGCACCTACTACGTGCCAGCTCTATACAAAGTGCTTTACAAACTTGAGCTCATTTAATTCTCACTACAAGGTATGAGATGGGCATTAGTCTCCCCACTCAATGAAGGAAGAAATGAAAGTTTGAGGGTTACCTAGAACTTGCCTGGAGGTGGCCCATCTGGGAAGTGGTGGAGCCAAGTCTGACTAGCACCAACCTGGATGCTACAAGTGTAGACCTGGCCCCCATGTTCAATGAGGGAGCATGGTGCTCAAAAGAAGGAGGGGGCAGATAAAGAAGCACTGAGCAGGGACCCCTAAGAGAATTCTCACTCTCAAACCCTCATTCAGGGTCAATGTCACACGCCATGGACCGTTCTTACTGCGGTCCTGCATTCTTCAGTCCTTTCACTGGTTCATTCGAACTCAGTTTCTGAGAGCCAGCTTTGTCGTCCCAGGCACTGTGGGAGAGCTGGGAATAACCTGCCCCCCCCCCCTTTCTGGAGCACAACCCTCTAGGAGGGTGGCTGGAGAAGGGGCAGAGGGTGGGAGGGATCAGGATTGCAAATAAGTCCAGGTCCAGGGAGGCGCGGAGGGCCAGAGCTGGCATTGCAAGCCTGGAAGACAGAACCAGGGCATGCAGCAGGGCTTCCTGGAGGAGGTGCCACCTGAGCTGGGCCCAGGAGAAGCACAATTCAAATTCAGACATATGGAGAAGGGGGCATGAGAACATTGAGCAGAGAGAGAAGGGCAGGTGTAGATAAGGGACAGGAGAATCTCTCCTGCTTCACAACAGCTGACTGCTGGGAGCTGGGACTGAGCTTTCGCAAAGTGGCCCAAAGAAGAAGACCAAGGGGTCTCCATCACCACCCAGCCCCGGAGGGCAGGGGGCCACTTACCTCATCATCGGACTGCAGCAGGTACATGTGCGCGAACTCCAGCAGCTCCCGCAGCTCAGCTGTCTGATTGTGGTAGAGCATGGCCTCCTGGAAGGAGGGAAGGAAAGTGAGGTGAGCTGGACCCTGCTGCCAGATGGTGGAGGAACCAGAGCTCCTAGGATGTGGGTCCTCTGGCCTTTTTCCAGCTCAAGGAGCCTGGAACAGGTATCAGCTCACATGCTGATTGAAAAAATTGAAGCTGTTTGGAGTGCTGGGTTAAGGAGGATTCTGAGGGCTCAGTGAGAAAGAGTGCCTCAATTGATTAGCAATGTCTGCCACTGACAAGGAAATAGCACCACGTGCCCCATATTTGCCAGTGTTGCCCTAGACTCCCAAGGAGTTTCTCAGTTGGTCCAGGCCGGGAGGTCCCTGGGGGAGAAGGCCAGCAATGTGGATGACGAGGGTGGGGAAGGGAGCAGGCAGGAACCAACAGCTATTTTTATACCCCCCACACCCCAGGATATGCCAGCAAGGTAGGTAGTGCCATCCCCATTTTGCAGGTGAGCAACAGAATCAGAAAAGGTCAGCAGTGTTCCCAGGACCACAAAGGTGGGTTTGAACCCAGGACGACAACCACAACCCATATTTTTTCTTTTCACTTCCCATCCTGCCTTCCCAGGGAGCCAGAATTTTTTATCAAACCCCACGGTCCCGAGAGCGCCTCAGAAGGCGATGCCCACCTCCCGGGGCTGGAAGTCCTCCTCCTCCAGGCCCCAGCGAGCCCGGTGGAAGCGGTAATACACCAGGTTCTGCTGCATGACACTGTCCTCAGGGTCGAAGAGCATGTAGCTGGCGGCGCTGCGGGCGGCCTGACGTGCGTCGTTCACTGCAGACAGAAGAGGAGTGAGAGCAGCCCTGGCACTCCCCACTTTTAGGGATGACCCCCACCTCACCCACCCCTTTCTCCCCATTCAGTCCAGTGCCCCTGCCTCCCTAGCCATCTTCCAGAATACCTCTGGGTGTCTCACCCACCCAACCATAATGCAAGCCAGGATGTATTGGGCACTTACTGTGTGCCAGGCCATTTAAGACTCAACATCATTGTCATCCCCATTTTACAGGTAAGAAATGCAAGGCACAGAGGGGTTAGGTAAACTGGTCAAGCTCACGCAGCTGGAGAATTGTCACTGGGGAATTAGAGGCCAGTGGCGGTCCTCAACCTCCTATCCAACCGGACCTATGAAGGGTCTCTTGGCCCCTTGGTCCTCAGGCCCTCCACTCCAACTCCAGCCTCTGTCTGAATCTTGGCATCTCTGCATTGCAGGAACCCTGAGATTGTTCATCCCAGCCCTCCCTATGGCCAGGATCTCCCTCAAACGAGGAAAGCCTTAAGTTTTGGGTTTTTTTTTTAAGATTTTAAAAAATTGATTTTTAGAGAGAGAGGAAGGGAGAGGGAGAGAGAGAAAGAGAAACATTGTGAGATGTGAGAGCAAAACATTTATTGGCTGGCTGCCTCCTGCATACCCCCTACTGGGGATCAAACTGGCAACCTTTTGGTACACAGAATGTCAACCAATCATCTGAGCCACACTGGCCAGGGCTCTGGTGCTACTTTTTAAAATATCTATATATCTTTATTGATTTCAGAGAAAGGAAGGGAGAGGGAGAGAGAGATAGAAACATCAATGATGAGAGTCTTTGACTGGCTGCCTCCTGCATGCCCCCTAGTGGGGATCAAGCCAGCAACCTGAGCATGTGCCCTGACCAGGAAACCAACCCCCATCTCCTGGATCCTAGGTTGATGCTCAACCGCTGAGCCCCGGGGCCAGGCTGATGCTACTTTTTATTAGCTATGTGACTAACGGCCCCTTGCCCTCCATGAGCCTCTGTTTCCTCATCTGAAAAATGGGTCCAGTAATGTCAGGGGGTTGGTGAGAGGATGAAGTGAGATAAACAGATGTGGCAGGGCTTTGTAAACTTTCAAGTGCTGTGCAATTGTTGGCTATCTAGTCATTTACTCAAGAGGCCCTGGAATCCTCCCGAGGCTGCTCTCTGTTCTCTTCCACAAGCCTCACCTGCCACCCCACATTGTCCTCCCAATTGCCCAGGGGCCTGAATTCTGAGGATTGGCTTCCCCTGACTCTGTGATGCCCCCAGTACAGTGCTCTCCGCTCCCCACCCCCTAAGCCCACCAGGAGACTCACATTTGTAGTAGGCAAACTGCAGGTAGTGATACATGGTGGCCACGAACTTCTCCACGAAGTAGCCACCCACGTTGGGGGTCAAGTTGGCCTCACAGTCCACCTTGCACTGCAGGGATTCTGCAAAGATATCTGGGGGATGGGAAGCAGTGGTGAGAAGCTGGTGGTGTGCTGAACAGCTCCGTTCCTCAGATGGGGCGATGGAGATGACTTTAGTCCCAGCTCTGCCTGCAGAGGCTGTTGCAATCACCTGAGATGTGGTAGATAGGATGAGAATGCTGAGGGCAGGGCTGACTTACCACCCACAGCTCTGCTCTCTGGGAGAGTGGCAGGTGAGGTTTGGAAGCGGGACTGATGCCCAGATTCAAAAGCTCAGGACAGCCCTTTCTGCCCTGCATTGAGGGACTCCTGCAGTTAGGGACTCCCAGACTAGGTGTGATTTCTGGCCACAAAATGCTTTTGGTACATATGTGCTGGGCTATTTCCCATCTCAGTTGGGCACCTTTCACCTGTATTGACCTCTCCCTGGAGAGCCTGTGAACCCAACCTCCCCAGATCCTTTAGGGATGTCACTGCCTCTCTCCACTGATGCCCAGCACCTTAGACACTCCAGACTGCAGCCCTTTTGCACCCAGTGGCAGGGGACCTATTACCCTGTCTGTCTCTCTCAGCCGACTGCACACTCCACACTCCCAGGGGCGGGATTACACCTGACTCCTGACTACCTCCCAAGCACTAAGTAGGTGCTCCATAAATGTGTTAAGGGGCCTGAGTTGTTCTGGGAAGCAGAGCTCAGTGGTGGCCGGGAAGGATGCCCCATGGGTTTGGGCAGGGGTACCTGCTATGGCAGGGTAGAAGTCCTTGAAGTCCACCTGCTCGTGGGCCCCCTCGCAGCCAGCCAGACAGCGGGCAAAGATAGCCAGGTACTCGGCCAGGGCCCGCTCCATGTCCTCTGTGCTGCTGCGGAAATCCCCGCTATTGTAGAGCTTCACCGCCCGGAGGAACACGGCCTGGAGCGGAGCGTGGTGGGGGATCAGGGAAACCCCCACCACGCTCCCCTCCTCCACAAGTCCTTTGGGGGGATTAGGGAGGAGCTTCAGGGACAGCCCTTCCCCGCCACCCCACCTCATAGGGCTGCGCCTCCAAGTCGGTGAGTGGCTCCTCGGCCGCATCCAGCAGCCCCCGGTAGTAGTTGAGATACTTGGTGGTTAGCTCGTGCTTGGGGTTCTTCTGGAGGAAGGTGTAGGCCGCGGCCAAGGCCTTCTCCAGCCGGTTAGCCTGCGGGGTGGGGACAGAGTGGGTCAGTAGGGCCAGGGCCCGCTGCTCTGAGCCCACAAGAGGGCTTGGGGATCAATGACAGCAATCGCTCCTCCGTAACCGGCCAGAAACCCGACGCCGCTGGGAGCGACGAGCCCCGCAGGGCCCGGGGGCGGGAGCGCACCTTGAACTGCGCGTAGTGCAGGTACTGGTAAGGCAGTCGGCTCTGGAAGTCGCGCAGCAGCTGGCGCGGCGGGTAGGGTACCTGGAAGGCGGGCAGCGTCCTCTTGCAGCGCCGCAAGCAGGCGGCGCGCTCCAGGACGTGGCCGAAGAGCTGCAGCTCACGGGCCCACTCGTCGCTCTGCCCGCCGTCGTGGCCGGGCGTGGGCCCGAGGGCCGAGGCGGCGGGCGGCGCGGGCCCGCTGCAGTTAGAGTGGCAGAAGGCCTCGCTGTCCCGCAGCAGCCGGTGCAGCCGCAGCGCCGCTTCCAGGTAGCGCGCGCTCTCGCGCCAGCTCTCGGCCTCGTACTGCTCCAGCGCGTGCCCGTAGGCCGTGGCCAGCGGCATCAGGTCCTCGGGCGGGAAGCCCCGGAAACTGTACTTCTCGTACTGCGCCTCGGAGCTGCCCAGCAGCAGCCACAGCAGCACCCAGGCCGCCCGCCCCATACCCCCGCGGCGCCTGCCCGCCGGCTCTCCCCGCGCAGCGAGGTTCCAGGCCAGGCCTGCGGGCGAGCAGGCGGGGTAGGGGCCGGCCCGGCGTGCCCGCTGGGTCTTAACGCCGTGCTCCGTGCAGGCAGGCGGGACGTGGCCTAGGTCAGGTTCCCGGAGGGGCAGAGAACTGCGTCTCCCCTCTTTTCGGAGGGCGCAATGGTGTCCTGAGTCCCCTACGTTGGCCTAGATCCCTGTCCTTAGGCTTACCCTCGACAAACGGGGGGACGCTTCCCGCAAGGATGGAGAGCCCAAAAAGCTCCTCCCCACCTTAAGATTGTAACATTGAGGGAAGTGCCACCTCCCTCTATTCTGCCCTAGCCCTAGGTCCTGGTTTTCCGTCCATCACAGCGCCCCTTCTGTACATGCCCCACCCCGAGTCCTGAAGGGGTCGCTCCAATATTCTCCCAACCCGCGCAGGGGAGGTGCACACCTGGTTTTACCCTGCACACCCTCCACTCTCCCCACCTCCTCCTACTGGATTTTCTTTCGTCAGAAAGTCCTTCCGACCGTCCAGCTTTTGCAGGACAACGTAGCTTCTCGTCCCTGGCTAGAGAGGCCGTCCCTGGGACCGTAGGGATGGGGGTAGCACTGAGATATCCTCAGATTCTTAAGCCTCGCCAGTCTCCTGAAGAGGCTTTTGATTTGGGAATGCCAGCGAAAGAAGCGAGGGATGCCTCAGCCCGGCTTTAGGACCCTGGGGGCTCCGGAGGGGAAAAAAAAACACTGAACTTTTTTTTTTTTTTGGTCTGGAGTCAGCTCGGACTTCTCATCTTTCTGGAGCCTCCCTCCCCTGCTAGGCCCCAGTTCTCTTAGCCCCGGGTGGGGGAAGAGGGGAGAATCTGGAGTTCTTTGTGGTGCATTCCTTGGGCTCAAACACTCTCAGCCTGGCCCCCTCCTCCTATTCCACCGCGGACCCCGCCCGCCGGCTCCGTCTCCCCAGCCCCCATTCCACGTGGACCAGCCTGGGCGGGGGTGGGGAAGGAAGACAGGAAGAGGGGGAGCTAACATAGGGAGAAGGGGGGCGGCGGAGGAGATTTGTGGTGGCTCTTCTCTCCTTCGCCCTCACTGCCGGCCATCCCAGCTCCAGGCACCATGTTCCTCGAGAGCTCCCCCAGCCACACCCTCCTCCGACCCCTGCTGCTGCAGATGTTGATGCTAATGCACGCCGTGGGGAGGGGGCTGGGCCGCGCCAGCCCGGCCGGGGGCCCCCTGGAAGACGTGGTCATCGAGAGGTACCACATCCCCAGGGCCTGCCCCAGGGAAGTACAGATGGGGGATTACGTGCGCTACCACTACAACGGCACTTTCGAGGATGGCAAGAAGTTTGACTCGAGGTAATGGGTTGGGTGGCCCCAGACTCACCACTGCTCTACCCTGAGCTGGGGCCAGGCCCTTGGTTCCCTTGGTACCCTTTTAAGGTCCCTTGGTTCCCTTGGTACCCTTTTAAGCTGTGTCTGCATTCTGGTACTTACTCCTTGATTCCCTAATCCCAAAAACAGCACCTTGGGTGGGGGGCCTCCCAGACATCCATCTCCCCAAAGAGATATCCTCTGCTCTCAATTTCAAACCTTTGCCTCTCCAAGAACCCCGGTTTCTTTCATACAAGCTCCTCATACTCCCCAAAGTGTGTGATAACCAAATGAACCGCTCTATTTACCAGTCCTTTATTTAGAAACAGGAGGAGGGGGATGTTCTTGTCCACAGTGTTGGAAGAGCATGGTCCCTGACGCATGTAAATCCTCTGGTGGTCTCAGCTGGGTACCCCTACATTCCCACCCACCCTGACTCCCTTTCAGGTTCCAGCCCCAGGTTTCAGCACCTTTGTTATTAGAAAAGAGGGAGTAGAACTTTCTTCTGGAGTTACCAGTAGCCAGTGGTAAAGCAGCCTGCATCATAATTAGATAGGATGAATCTGGGCGTGTAGGGACCCTGTTTGTCTACGTGTCACAGGGTCCTGTCACAGGGTCAGACCTGCCATCCTGGGCTCCTCAGAGGATTTTTATACCTCCCTCTCCGGGTCTACCTGCACCCCCACCTCCCTCCATCTTGTTAGCTCTAGCAGGCCAGTGCTGCCGCCCATCTTGCCAGCCTTAGAGTTTGAGAGACCAGCTTCTGCTCTGGTCCTGGCCTTGGGTCTGCTCTGGCAAGTCCACTTCTGTTGGTAGGGGCAGGGCAGGGCTGCATGTCAACCTTGGTTAAACCTTAGGGCTCAGTGATACACAACCCCCCCCCCACACACACCCCAAGAAGTCAGTTATCTTAGACCCTTCCCCAAAACACACAACTCGTCCCACAGGAAATCAGTGGCCGTGGCTTTGAGGACAGGCAGTATATTGGGTAAGAACACGAACTCCAGAGCCCAAGACCCTGGGTTCAAATTCAGACTGTGACCATGGAAAAGAAATTTTGCCTCTTGAAGCTTCACTTTCTTTAATTTGAAAAATAGAGATTAAAAACAGTCTGAAAAAACTGAGTCCCTACTTCCTAAGGCTGATAGTAGGACTCAAACATGATGATGAATGAAAGTGGCCTTGACACAGTGCCTGGAAGTCCGAAAAGGTTCAGTACTTATTAGCCTTGACTCTGGGGAGGACCAGATGCCCTGATGATGTTTAACTGGTGCTTGGGCCCTCACAACAGCACTGTGAGGGAAGCAGGTCAGTCGTAAAACCAGCTCAGGGGGAAAAATGAGGTATAGGCAGTAGCCAGGAGTACAGTCCTGAGCCCTTGATCGCTGGGAGTGGGGGAGGGGTGGGGCTTTGGGGGATGACTTCCCTGGTGGGGACTCTGGGAGCCAGGCTGGGCCCAGTTTATGCAGCACTGAGCCTGGAAAACTCATAATCCATGGCCCCCTTAAGTCAATCTTTCAGCCTCTCTTAACTTCTGAAAACTTAAATTAAAACTAACTAAAAACAAATAAAAGCCATGGCAGTTTTAGAATAGGCTCTTTCAGAACTGAAAACCAATCCTATCCCCCATCAGCTCTGCTTCCCCTTCCTTTCCTCCTTAGCTAGGCCATGGTGCAGAGGCACAAACAGGGGCTTTGGAGTTACGCACACTACTTATTAACTGTGACCTTGAATAAGTCACTTGGTCTCTCAAGTCTGTTTTTCCCATAAGAAAAATGAAAACAATGTCTCAACTTTTTCTCATTAAAAAAAAGGAACAATAATGCTCACTTCACAGGGACAAGAATTAAATAAGATCAAGAATGTACACTGCCAAGCAGTTAATCAGCATATCCTAACAGCTCAATAAATGTTCCCCTTCCCTCCAGGAAGCACTTAGCACTCCTTTGCTGTCAACAGATAATTGCAGCAGACAGGCCTGCAGACAGTCCTATCCCAGGGCTATAAAAGCCCCTAAACTCCCCGGGGACTTCCTTTTTGTGACAGCCTAGCCTCTTAAGTTGGGGGTCATGGCTGACCTGGGAGGGAGGTAAGGAGCATGTGGATCTACACCTGTGTAGAGAGAGGGGGATTGTATGTGCATGTGTATGTGCGTATGCACCTATGCATGTACCATGGGCAGAGGGAAACACCTGTGTACACCTGAATCCACTGTACCCCATCTGTCCTCCCTGTCCCCCAGCTATGACCGCAGCACCTTGGTGGCCATCGTGGTGGGTGTGGGGCGTCTCATCACTGGCATGGACCGAGGCCTCATGGGCATGTGTGTCAACGAGCGGAGACGCCTCATTGTGCCGCCCCACCTGGGCTATGGCAGCATTGGTGTGGGTGAGAAGGGCTGGGGCACGGGCATGGGGATGGAGGAGACTAGGAGGTAGAATCAAGGACCCCAGAGCCAAAAAACTGAAGCTTAGAAAGGGAGAGTGGCTTGCCCAAGGTCAACTGCTTACACAGTATGAATAGTGGCAGGTCTGGGACTAGAGTTTCTATTTCCTGCCCCTGGGATGGGAAGAAGGGAAATAACTGGTCCTGGGTGGGATCATAGTTTGACTAGAAGAAGGGAAACTAGTGAGGTGGAGGGGGAGGCCAAGCAGGATGCTCAGCCCTCCACTCCACCCCCACCTTGGGGGCTGCATCAAACATGAGCTCCTGCTGCGTGGCCCTCACAGCGGGGCTAATTCCCCCGGATGCCACCCTCTACTTCGACGTGGTCCTGCTGGATGTGTGGAACAAGGCAGACACAGTGCAGGTGAGCACCTTGCTGCGCCCGCCCCACTGCCCCCGCATGGTCCAGGACAGCGACTTTGTCCGTTACCACTACAATGGCACACTGCTAGATGGCACCGCCTTCGATACCAGGTAAGGACTGGAGGGAGCCCTGGGGTCCTGGGGACAGTGGCATGGAGGGTGTCCAAGGTCCATCCTCTCCCTCCTTCAGCAGCATCACCTCTACTTCATTCTCTGCAGCTACAGTAAGGGCGGCACTTATGACACCTACGTGGGCTCTGGCTGGCTGATCAAGGGCATGGACCAGGGGCTGCTGGGCATGTGTCCTGGAGAGAGAAGGAAGATCATCATCCCTCCATTCCTGGCCTATGGCGAGAAAGGCTATGGTAAGGGCAGGCGAGGACTCGGGGATTCTCCAGAAGTGGCTGCCACATATGGTTGCTCAGGTTGTGTACTGCACAAGGCACCCAGCCAGGGAAGCAAGTGGGAGTGAAATCTAGCCCTTGGTGATCATCTCATTAAGAAGGGGTGCTTTATTCTGATTCACACAAAGCTTCATTACGGGCTGGTGGGTGGCTCAGGGAAAACCCAGCTCGGGCCTCACAGGGGGAGCAAGAAAACAGGGCTGCTGGGGGCAAAGGAAGGGCTCTGGAGAGCAGGGTTAGCACCTTTTTCAGGGTTCTCACAGAGGCCTTCCTGAGTCTAGAAGGAGCCTGGGTTTGCTCTCCACCTGTATGGTTCAAGCCTATCCCTTCCCCAGGGACTGTGATCCCCCCGCAGGCCTCCCTGGTCTTCCATGTCCTACTAATCGACGTCCACAACCCGAAGGACACTGTCCAGCTGGAGACGCTGGAGCTACCACCTGGCTGTGTCCGGAGAGCCGTGGCCGGGGATTTCATGCGTTACCACTACAATGGCTCGCTTATGGATGGCACCCTCTTCGATTCCAGGTCAGGGGGTCCTGAGGAGGGAGGGGCTGGGGGAAGGCAAGAAGCTGGGGTCACCTAGGCAGCAGCTGGGGGTGGCTCTGAGCTGCCTGCAAGGGCAGAGACCCCTCTGACTCCCTTGCTGGCCTCCCCACCTTTTACTGCAGCTACTCCCGCAACCACACGTACAATACCTATGTGGGACAGGGTTACATCATCCCAGGGATGGACCAGGGGCTGCAGGGCTCCTGCATGGGGGAGCGCCGGAGAATCACCATCCCCCCCCACCTCGCCTATGGGGAGAATGGGACTGGTAGGTCTGTTGTACCTCAGTTCCTCTCCTGAACCCCTCACTGACCTTCCTCTGCTCTGCCCCTCTCATCACAAAAACCGGTCATCCACTCAATTCCTGCCACATGGACTCCATCCTTTACTCCAGGACAGTCCCCCCTACTTCTCTTCCATCCTGGAGAAGTGATCCTGAGTTTGGGGGGGGGGGGTGGTTATGGAAAGAATTAGCATAGCCCTAGGAAGCAGAGACCTGGATTTGAGGAAGCCTTAGCGTCCTCACCAATAAAATGGGACTAATCACTGTGATCAGCCAGGTAAGTTACTGGGAGGTTGCAAGATGGTGTAAAGGACTTTCTAAATGGCAGGTCCCTCCCTCCCTTGCCCCCTAAAAGAACTGATTCTGTAGACAAACATCCCATCCCGTCCCGTCCCGTCCCGTCCCGTCCCGTCCCGTCCCGTCCCGTCCCGTCCCGTCCCATCCCATCCCATCCCATTCTCGTTTGAAACCCCAGGGTGGTTTCTTGGAGACCTTGAGTGGCCCCTCCTAGACTCCAAGCTGATCCACTCTCCCATTCTGGTCCCAGGAGACAAGATCCCTGGCTCAGCTGTGCTGATATTTGACGTCCACATCATCGACTTCCACAACCCTGCGGATCCAGTGGAAATCAAGACACTGTCTCGGCCC
Organism: Miniopterus schreibersii; assembly: GCF_964146895.1. NCBI lineage: Eukaryota > Metazoa > Chordata > Mammalia > Chiroptera > Miniopteridae > Miniopterus > Miniopterus schreibersii. The sequence goes on from NC_138116.1 coordinate 22,582,251, forward strand.
CCTGAGACCTGCAACGAGACCACCAAGCCTGGGGACTTTGTCCGCTACCACTACAACTGCTCTCTGCTGGATGGCACCAGGCTCTTCTCCTCGTGGGTCTGGGGCAGGGCCAGGGCTGGGCAGGTGGGTGGGCCCAGGTGAGGGGAGTCCTCCTCATAGCACCCCCTTCTCTATAAGTTCCCATCTATGGAAAGCATTAGAGGCAGAAAGGGGAAGAAGGTAAAGCTAGCAGTAGGGGAGCTGAGCCCTCGAGGCCACACTTTAGGGTCAATGGCAAGATGAGAAGGGTGTCATCTCTGAGCCATTGGACCCTGCACTCTGTGGTGTGGGGTGGGCATCAATGGGATGTGAACTGCTGTGGGACAAGGAAGGGCACTGACCTGGAAATCTGCTCTTCCCCCAGGCATGACTACGGGGCCCCCCAGGAGGCAACCCTGGGGGCCAACAAGGTGATCGAAGGCCTGGACACAGGCCTGCAGGGCATGTGTGTGGGAGAGAGGCGGCAGCTCGTGGTCCCCCCGCACCTGGCACATGGAGAGAGTGGGGGTGAGGAGCAGAGACTGGTCTGATCCACCCCCTTGGCCCCTTTCGGATGGTTCTATAAACATCCCATGTCCCACTCTCGAGCCCCCAAGAGGGGTAGCTGAGACCTGCGAGCTGGGGAACACACTGGGCAGGCTGCAATGCCAGGCCCAGACCCTGGTCTGATTAGGACTCTTTCCTTCTCTTCTCCCTCCCTCCAGCCCGAGGGGTTCCTGGCAGTGCTGTGCTGCTGTTTGAGGTGGAGCTGGTATCCCGGGAGGAGGGGCTGCCAGAAGGCTACCTGTTTGTGTGGCACCAGGACCCTCCCGCCAACCTGTTTGAAGACCTGGACCTCAACAAAGATGGCGAGGTCCTCCCAGAGGAGGTGGGTGAGGAGTTCAATCCTTATAACCATTCCTGCACTCTCACCTTGCATGGTGGCACCTAGCAAGAACATGGTACATGTTCCACCATCCTGTCTGCGCTCGTGTTCCTGCCCCTCTGCTGGGTCCCTGTGCCTTAGGTTCCTTTTCCCTGCCTTCTCTCCTGGCACCCATGAGCCCTGGCCCTGCTCAGGATCCCAGCACCAGTTCCTCTCCTCTCAGTCCTCACTGGCTGGCCTCCTCTGGTCCACCCAAAGCTGCTTGGGCAAGACCCTCACGCCCACCCTCCCCTGGCCCTCTTCTTCCCCAGTTCTCCACCTTCATCAAGGCTCAAGTCAGTGAGGGCAAAGGACGCCTCATGCCAGGGCAGGACTCAGAGAAAACCATAGGGGACATGTTCCAGAACCAGGACCGCAACCAGGATGGCAAAATCACCATCGAGGAGCTCAAGCTGAAGTCTGACGAGGACCAGGAGCGGGTTCATGAGGAGCTCTGAGAGCACAGCTTGGGCCTGGGCCCAACACCAACGCCCACTTCTGGGGGACAGTGGGCACTGGGGTTGACTTCCAACAGTCACCCACCCCTCTGCTGGGATGAGGTCTGAGCGCATCTGAAAAGTGGTCAGAGGAGATAACTCTGGTCTTCTCACCAACCCAAGTGTAAAATCCACAGCACAGACCTCTACTTGGTTTTTCTCTTCCAACCCCACACTGCTTCCATACAAGTTTGGGAGTTACAAAGGCAATCAGGAGATTGATGGAGTCTGGGGTTGGATGGGGCCATTGCTGGCCCCTCACCCACGCCTCCACATCACTGCTGAGCATGGCCAAGCTCATCATTTCTTTATTTCCCCAAACTTCCCTGTTTGTACTTTTCCTCACCATCCCCAATTTTGCCCCACTTCCTAATGTCAGCTCCTAGGACCATGGGCCAGGGCTGGAAGAACCCCCCCTTCCTCCCACAGCTCTGGCTGGCTCCAAAGAAAGGGGGCAGCTCCAGGAGAGCAGTCCTACCACACCTATACCCCACTCACCCGTCGTGTGCCCCCTTGCTGCTGGGGTACCCTCAGGGAACTGCAGGTCAGGGCTGGGTTTTGTGTCACCTTTCATCCCTAAAGAAGGCTGCCTTTTCTAAGGGACTGGGGAGGAAGAAAGTAAAAGGGCAGGGGTGAGGAAACCTACTTAGATGGGTCATAGAGCTATGAAATGAAATCCTTGGTTTGGAGCTGAGATAAACTTGGAAGGGCTCACTGGGGACTGAGGGGTGAAGGGAGTGGGCAGAGCTCTGCACACTCAAGGCTACACTAGTGTCAGATCTCTTTCTCCTTTGTGACAAATAAAAGACTAAACCAGAGGCCCCAGGAAGTGGTCTTTCATTCGGGGGAGGCCCTTAGACCCAAAGATTGAGAAGAAAGGGTAACAAAGCAGGATGTCTCCATACCTGTGAGCTCAAGACAGGTCCCTAGGTCTTGGTCTCCTCCTGGAGCTTCCTGCCTCCCTGAGATCCAACCCAGGGGCCCTAGTCCTGGAAAGAGAGCCCTGGTCTGCCAGAGGGAATAGAGGAGTGGGGCCTACAGGGGAGGTGCGGAGAGATGATCCTTGTCTCAAGTGAATGATCCTTGTCTCAAGTGAATAGGAAGATGAGGTCTCTGACCTCAAACACAACATGCAAAGCTCAAAGATTAAATCACACAGGTCAGATTCCACTTTCACATGGATCATTTTCAATACTACAATCTTCCCACCTCTCCTTCCTCCTGGCTGCAGGCCATCACCACCTGCCCGATGTTCCTTCTTGACAGGAAAGATAAAGAGTTCAAATCCCGGGTGTCTTGGGAGAGGAATTGGCTTCAGCCACCAGTCAGGCCATCTGCCTTCACCTGCCCTGCTGGACTCTGGCCAGTACAATGGAGATGACCCAAAGCATTTGAAGACATGGGTTGGAAGAGGTGCTTGAGAGAGAAAATGACGGACCTGGTGACTGAATTGTCCCCAAAAGCACTGGTTTTTTGCCCAGGATACCCTGAGAGATGTGACCTCTCCCCATGGCCACTTCTTGTCCTAAAGCATCCCAGAGGCACCTCAGGGTCTGACAGTGGCTACGGGCCCAGCCTTAGTTGGTAATCACTCCTCCCCAAAACTTAACAGAGCGGCCCATGTGCAGGCAGCATGATGCAGGCCTGGCTTTGGTCAGAAATACCCTAACCTAGCTCTAGCTCCTAGCTGCGGGGTTTGGGTGAGTTACTGGTCTTTTCTGGGCCACCTATAAACTGGAACTACCTGCAGGGTCACTGTGAGGATTAAATGGCACACATATAGGGACCTCAGCGGGATTCAATCCATAGTCCCAAGACTTTTCCCTTCTGATCTACAGATAAACATGTTTCCAATAGCCAGGCATCTTTGGGAAGGGTGAGGGACTGAATTTCTCTGAGGACAAGCTAAGAAAACACCAGGTAAAGTGGCTGGTCTACAGTTTTTCTTCAAAAGGTACCCTAGAGAGGTTTCAGCTAGTTATTCACCAAGTCAACAGGGAGGGGAGAAGGGGGAAAACTGCCCAATAGAACAAGACAACAGAGCACAAACCACTTCTAGTATACTTGGCCACAGAGCGACTTCTCCCTTCAGGTCCCTGGTCCCAACCCCCCTTAAGTCACCCATTTTAGTGGCCCTGGACCCACAAGAGGAGGAAGGACTGGAATCAAGGGCACCAGGGAAAATCAACACCCAAATGGATCCCTTTGGGGACCTCTAAAGGGGCTCTGCAGACAGGGTTGGCCAGACTCAATTGAAGTTTATCAAGTTTAACAGCTGCATCAGAATAAAGTCAAACCATTCCAGGTCAGAAACACCCTTCCAAGCCTGCCTGCCCACCCTGATCCCTACAGACAAATTTAGGCTGTGCTCAGAGGGTCTTCTGGGCTAATTCAGTGGTTTTCAAATTGTATTCCATGGAGCCCTAGTGGATTCTTGAAGATTCCTGCACCTCCAGGACCAAAAGGTACAGGCTTTACCCCCCCAACCTCCAAATCAGAACAGCTCTGGGTTTTCCTTTTTTATTTTGATCTGCTTCACACAGTCGATTTGTTTGAAGAACAGCTTTCCATGTTAAACATTTTTGAAAAGAAGAATCCTGGACCAAATGATCCCCAGAATGCAAACACCCCACAGGTCCGATTCATCTGGACTGGCTTTTGCTGCCTCCCTCAGGCCTTGGAGAACTCAAACAGAATGTGCCAGGGAAAGGAGGAGGGGAGGGCGAGGACCCAGTTGCTTGGGAATGGCCTGGACTATCCTCTGTACACACCAGGTTCACAACAGAGCAGCCTCCCAGGGAGGCTCCCCTCCCTGCCACGGCCGGCTGAGACCGGCCCTGCGCCTGCGCACTCACGAGCCCTGCATCTCCACCCAGTCCCCCTGGTGCAGGATGTGCTGCAGCAGCCTGTTGACCACATCCAGCGTCTCGTCCTTCTCCAGCACAATGTCATACGAGTCCATGTAGTGCTCCCGCTGCTCCTCCACCTGGCCCGGGGGAGGGGTGACAGAGAGGCCCTGAAATGCCCTGCCCTCTGCCCACTGCCTCTGCCTCTCAATCACCTGGGGCTGGGGGAGGAGAGCACTCAAGCCAAATGCTCCTAGAGGAGTTCAAGGTCACAGGGCCTGCCTTTTGGAGACACAGATGGCAATGGACAGGCATAGGCTGCCACAATAAACTCCGAGATTAATGTCAAAAGGACAGTAACAAGGATTAAAATGTAAGAACTAGATGTTATCTCTATCTGGATTGAATTTCCACAGGCTCAAGCATTCTGGGGGACTTAGGCACGTGCTGGCTGAGGGTAAGGACTAGTGGCCTTCCAGCCTGATACCATACTGTAGCCCTTTATGACCACACTGTTTTCACCCCTGTCGGCCTCTTGTCTGTTCTCTAACTTGGAAACCCACATCCTAAAACACTGACACCTCCCATCTCAATCATGCCTTACAGGTATGATTTAGGAGGACTGGTAATCAGCCCCGCCACTTCCTAAACCATGTCACCTTGGGCAAGTTACTTAACCTCCTCGCCTGTTTCCTTATCTGTAAAGTGGCATAACAGTCACTACCTCAAAGGTTGTTGTAAGGATTAAATGGGTTCATGTCCCTGGTGTATGGTGAGCACTCAGCAAGCAGGGGCTCCAATGAAATGCCTGGCATTACTCTGTCTCTGAACTCATTCATCACTGGGTATCTCTTGTTTTCCTGTGAGAATATGGAATACTGTCTTGAAGAATATGGATTGAGTCTTACGTCTGTATCTCTAATACTTAATACAGTGTCTAGTTTTAAAACACTCAGAAGGTGTTTGACAAGCATTTGTTAACAGAAACTGAAGGAGAAGCAAGCTCTGAAGGAGGAAGCCCTGGACCCCTACCTACCTTGTCATTTAGGAAGCCAATCTTGAGAATGTTCTCCACCCCTGGAACCCCATCGGCCATAGTGAGGTCCCCCATGGTGTCTCCCAGCAGGAGGATGTTGGTTTTGCCCTGAAGCTGTTGGAAGTAACTGGAATTCTCGCACACGGAGCTGTTCTTGTTGTATGTGTGTATGAGCTGGCCCTTGAATCCCTGTAGGAAACCCTAAATGACCAAGAAAAGAGACAGACAGAAGGGCTACAGGGACCCGTCCAGTGCCAGTGTACCACTGTCTCTGTCACAGAGGAAAGGAAATCCTGAAAGCCATAGAAAACACCAAAACAATGTAGAGCTTGTGGGCCAGACTTAGCCTATTTTTTTTTTTTCCGACTTAGCCTATTTTTGTAAATCAAGTTTTACTGGCACACCGCTGTGCCTATTTGTTTACATCTTGTCTATGGTTGCTTTTCCACATAGCAGAGCAGAGTAGTTGCTATAGAGGTCATACAGCCCATAAAGCTGAAGATACTTGGCTAAAGTTTATAACCCCTGGTTTAAACTTTTAAACTAACAGAAGCCATCAAATATAGTTGGTCACCTACTCTGGTGGAAGCATGAAGCCTGTGATACAAGCACTGTTCAGGCTACATGTAAGCTAAGCCTCAGCTGGGGGCCACATCCTAACCATATTTCAAAGGCATGGAAATTCTCGCCACTGGTTTTAAGGGAAAAAAGTTAGAACGTGGGTGAGTCGGGGCAACTAGCCTCTGGCTCTAGAAAAACAAGTCGAAGTCCAAGACCTTGAGTACCTAGGATGGCACATGACCCATGACAGTGACATGGGGCCTGGTTAACCCCTAAACTAGGTCCCCCATGGCAGAGAAAGCTGACTGTTGGCCAAACACCAAAGAGCAGGTGCTTCAAAAGTAACTGTCTTTAGCTGGCATAAATGAATAAATAAATGCCTGAGGACACAGAAACCAGCACGTCTTCCACCCCCTTTCCTCCCCAGGTCAGAGTTAATGTTTAGGGTGAAGTTCCCTGGATGGTAGCTCCCACCCCTTGTCTATTCCCAGTCCCAAAGAGATTTGGCTCACATTTTCATCAAAATCCATGTAGTTAGACACAATGTGGATGTTGGGGTGAAACATTTTCACCTGTCGGATAATTTCTTCCAAGACATCACCAATGCCCGCGGAAAAGATGAAAAGGGGGATGTTGTTTTGGTAGAGGGTGTTGAAGAACACCTTGTATCCATCCCTGGAAAGAGATGAATGGATTCTGAAATCGCACTGCCTCGACTACTGTTCTTTATTTTCTACTTGGGTTATATATTTTTAGATTTTTTTAAAAAAACATTTTTAAACTGAGGTATAAAATACATACAGTAAGTGGTTAATGTGTACCAATCTTAAGTGTTCAGCTCAATTAATATCGACATATGTACACACCCATGTAATTACCAATCAGATCAATGTTCCATCGTGTCTCGCCCAGTCAATGCCATCCTCCCCTATTTTGACTTCATATCACCACTGATTAGTTTTGCCTGTCCCTGAACTTCATATGAATGGACTCATACTTTGTTTGTTTTTTAAATACAGTTGACCCTTGAATAACACGAGGGTAAGGGGTGCTAACCCCCTGTGCAGTCGAAAATCCATGTGTAACTTTTGACTCCCCAAAAACTTAACTACAGTTGTCCCTCAGTATCTGCAGGGGAACTAGTTCCAGGGCCCCATGGATACCAAAATCCAAGGCTAAACAAGTCCCTTATATAAAATGGCATAGCCCTGGTTGCTGTGGCTTAGTTGGTGGGGCATCATCCCATGCACCAAAAGGTTGCTGGTCTGATTCCCAGTCAGGGCCCATGACAGGGCTGCAGGCTCAATCCCCGGTAGGGGGCATGCAGGAGGCAGCCAAGCGATGTTTCACTCTCATATCGATGTTTCACTCTCATATCGATGTTTCTATCTCTCTTACCCTTTCCCTTCCTCTCTAAAAATCAATTAAAAAATAAACTAAAATGGCATAGAACAATGCATACAGTTGGCCCTCCACATCTACTGACTCCTAATTGCAAGTCAAAAATACTGTTTTCAATCTGCAGTTAGTTGAATCCACAGATGCGAAACTTGGAAGGCCAACTATATATTTATTAGAAAATGACCCACGTATAAGTGAACCCACACATTCAAACTCATGCTGTTCAAGGGTCAACTGTAAAATATAACCAGGCAGCTATCCTGGAGCAAATTCATTGAGAACACCCCACCCCACCCCAGCACTTGCTGGGTCTGCACACGTCTCTACTCTCTTAGCTTTTCATGAGCTGGCCTCTCCCCAGTTAGGACAGATCCTTAAGGACAGACACCCATGCCAACTCCTTCCTCTATGTGCCCTCATCCCTCCTCCTCCAGTAAAGAACGCTCTAGCACAGGCTGCTGTACTGTGAAGGCTGCCAGTGATCAATGGTCCCAGGCCAGCCAACTCCCATGTCGGGATAAAGAATGCCAGTCAACATGGAGACCCCAAAAGTCTTTCTATCATTAAGAAAAATGAGCTAGATGATGTTTGTTCCAGGGGATGAAGCCCTGCTCACACTCACTACATCCACTGCCAGCAGACTGCTTCCTAGGAAGCACCCAAGGGTAGAAAATCCTTCAGCCGTATCCAGAGAGGGAAAGCAAGAGCTTCCCCACTTCAAGTGCTCATGGAGCTAGGTCTCTTCCAGCAACGAAATCTTCTCCACTCCTTCCCAGCCTCTTTTAGTGAGCAAACCAGTTTCAAATGTTTTCCAGAGCAAGCAGCTTACCTAAGCATTGCATTGGACTCTTTGACCACCTGGGCTATCTGACACTTCTGAATCTTCTGCTTACACAGGAGATTGTGTGCTCTGGTCCACCTAGAAATAAACATCCCACAAACCCTGAATTCAAATCACAAAGTTAGTAAAGTGACCTTTCCCTTTTCAGGGCCAAGTCCCCTCTGGAAGTATTGACAATGGAGGGGGCCTCCTCCTTTTCCACAGAGCCATTGCCTGGAGGACCCTGGCTGTCCTCAAAAAGAGGGTACACCCTGGCAAGTGTGGCTCAGTTGGTTGGAGTGTCGTCCTGTATACCTAAAGGTTGTGGGTTCGATTCCCAGTCAGGGCACATAACAAGGTTGCAGGTTCAATCCCCGGTCAGGGTATGTACAGAAGATAACCAACTGATGTTCTCTCTCACACTGATTTTTTTTTTTTCTCTCTCTCCCCGTACCTTCCCCTCTCTCTAGAATCAGTAAGCATATCCTCGGGTGAGGATTAAAAAAACAAAAGAGGGTGAGAAAGCAACACACCTGAGAGACAAGAGGTGAGTGAGTTAACTGCTAAAGTCAAAGCTCTTCTGAATCCCTTCCTCTGTGACCCCACTCAGGAGAACTGGCACTCTGTCCAGTGATACTGGTTTCTATAGGAAGACATCTCCCCAGAGCACTTATTCCCCCACACCAAGGGGGTTCTAACTCATCCCAAGGATTCTTGGTGGGCCCCCACTCTGGCAGCAGTCACAAGTAGCTCCAGGTGTGTGTGGACAATTTGTTCTACTAGCTGGGCCTGTGGCATTCAGTTAAGCACCCAGTAAGGTAAGGAACTCTGTCATCTCATCAAAGCTCAGGAAAAATACCCTCCCTCCTAGACCGGACACTTTCACCACCACCACCATAACTTACCATTCTACCATATGAGGTAACTTCTCTTTGACAGTCCGGTGTGGGTCAATCTCAATTGGGTAATAGTGGTGAAAGAGTGCTTTCAGCTGGGGCATCCAAAGGAACAGGAAAGCCATTAGTCCCTCAAGTTTTCCCCAGCAAGGTCCTACTATTTAGCATGAGAAAAAAATCACCTAGAATACAAAACTTCATGTAAGGGAGAAACTGGATCCTAAGAGCTAGTGGGGCACCCCTTTGCACTCACCCAGAAATAAGGTCTAAGAATCAACAACATAAAGAGCTTTGCTATCAGATAAGAGGGTGGCCAGGATTTGTTATTAACTAGCTCAGTCATCAGGGCTTAACCAGTAAGAATGATTTAATGCTGTTTTCCAAAATGTGGTATACTCTCAGGTAAGAGACGAGTTAACTCCAGGGGATACATGGATAAACACTTTGTTAGTTGTGGATTCATTTTAATCTATGTTAGAAAAAAAACTAGCACATCAAACTCATGCTCTCACAAAGATTATTTCTTTTGTAAGTTAATCACATTCAGATCTTTTAAAAATATATTTAGTACAAACCATATATATATATGGAAAAAAAAAAAACACCCAAAATCACAAAAGTGGAACTAGAAAAAACTGTAGTTTGGGACACAGCATGTTAGTGGATGACTCCACCACAATGTCAACATTGAGTGAACTACTGCATGAGCATCTATAGGTGCCGCCTCTGTCTTAGGTTCTCTTCCACATGCCAACACTTGCCACCTTCTAGAGAGTGATCATATGTTCCACAGGGCCAGTCAGTAACAGTGCCCAATACAAATGGGAATTGACTGGGTATAAAATTTTAACATATGCATGGTCTCAGACTATTATGAGATCAAATGGAGTCCCTGACCATGGGTCCAAAAAAGGGTTAAATGCAAAAATCACACATTGACCAAAGCAGAAAGCTCCTGAAATGTATTAAGGGTTTGCAATGTGTGTGGGTTTTGTTTTCGTATTTTTTGGGGGGATGAAAGAACATTTTTCTAAAAGTACAACAGAACTCAACAGAAGAATATAATTTTTTTTTCAATCCTCACCTGAGGATTTTTTTCCATTGCTTTTTAGAGAGAGTGGGAGAGTGAGGAACATGGATGTGAGAGAGACACACTGATTGGTTGCCTCCTTCACATGCCCCAACAGGGGCCAGGGATCGAGCCTGCAACCGAGGTACGTGCTCTTGGCCGGAATCGAACCTGGGACCCTTCAGTCTGTGGGCTGCTGCTCTAACCACTGAGAAAAACTGGCTAGGGCTACAATTCTTTTTAAAGAAGAAAAAGCCCTGGTCTGTGTGGCTCAGTTGGTTGACTGCCATCCATGCACCAAGAAGTTGCCAGTTTGGTTCCCAGGTCGGGGCACATGCCTGGGTTGTGGGCTCGATCCCCAGTATGGGGCATAAAGGAGAAGGCAAATGGATGTCTCTCCCTCTCCCTCTAAAATCAATAAAAATATTAAAAATAAAAATAATAAAAAAGAAGAAAAAGATTTCATATATAAACTTTGCTTTATTAATTTTTTCAGGAGCCCGTCAACACCCAAAAACTTTTATCTGAGAGAAGGCAGTCAAACCTACTGTCTTATATGTGGATGCAGCTTCCTGGAAGCTGATAAATCAGGTATTCAAGGAACCAAAAAAAGTGACCTGCTAGCCCAGCTAGAGTGGCTCAGTTGATTGGGCATAATCCTGTGCATTGAAAGGTTGCCAGTTCTATTCCCAGTCAGGGCACATACCTGAGTTGTGAGTTCGATCTCTGGTCAGGGCACATACAGAAGGCAACCAATCGATGTTTCTCTCTCACACTGATGTATCTGTATCTCTCTCTCTCCCTCCATCTCTCCCTCCTTCCCTCTCTCCCTCTCTCTCTCTCTCCCCCCTTCCTCTCTCTAAGCATGTCCTCAGGTGAGGATTTAAAAAAAAAGTGACTTGCTAAAAGCTGTCAGTGGTGGAGCCAGAACCTACCTCAAGCTAAAAGTGGCAACCCAAGAGAGAGGTTTTAGAAATATAAGAACAATCCATAATCCACTGCCCATCTTTTTTTTTTTTTAATGAACTTCAGATAACAATCAATAATTGTTAATTAACTTAAAAAATATATGTTTCTATTGCCGGTTGGGCATGGCTCAGCGGTTGAGCATCAACCTAGGATCCAGGAGATCAAAATTCGATTCCAGGTCAGGGCACATGCCCGGGCTGTGGGCTGGGTCCCCAGTCCCAGGCTTGCAGGAGACAGCCGATCGCTGACAACTATCTCATTATTGATGTTTCTCTCTCTCTCTCTCTCTCTCCCCCTCTCCCTTCCTCTCTCTGAAATCAATAAAGACATATTAAAAATTAAATAAAAAAATGTTTCTATTAATTTTTTTTTTTAGAGAGAGAGAGGAAGGGAGAGGGAGAGAGTGATAAAAGAGAAACATCAATTTGCTGCCTCCTGCATGCCCCCTATTGGGGATTGGGCTGCAACCTGGGCAGGTGCCCTGACCGCAATCTAACCAGCGAAGTCTTGGTGCATGGAACGACATTCAACCAACTGAGCTATACGGGCCAGGCTCCACTGCCCTCTTAATACCAAGTAATCCTGACAGAGTATTGAAAGAGCTAACCAACATAACAAACTACTTAGTATTCAATTTAACGAGTTTCATAATGTAGTGGAACTAAATGATGGAGTTGGAAGAGCTAACCAATATGACAGACCAACAGACCACTTGGTATGCGATTTAGTGAATTTCATAACATAGGGGAACTAAATGATGTAGCTAGCTATTCAGCAGAGAGAGCTCAGCAACGTGCAGAGAAATGTACAGTTAGCACAGCTCTGCCCTGGCAAAGAGGATCCTGACGGGAAGAACGTGGAACAAAGTAAAAACTCTACAGAGGGATCACTTTACAATATTTGTATGTATCTTATGGAAATCGGAGTTATTGTACACTGGCATTAATTCAGATGTCTTTCTTGACACTGGCTGCCTTACCAAGAAAATCATTATCAAGGAAAGAACATAATGTAGTGGAAAGAGTTTGGGACAGAATCAGATCTATGGGAAAGTCAAGCTCTGCATCCTGCTGTGTAACCTTGGGTAAGTTGCTCAACCTTTCCAAACCTGTTTTCTCATCTGTTAGATGGACACAGTAATGGTTCTATTCATCTCTCGAAGTTGTGGGAGGGTTAAATAACAAACATTGAGGTCTTTTGTAAAGTCTATAGCTAGCAGTGAGCATAACGTCCATACTCTAACTATCAATTGAGACAGGCCAGTAAGCCAGGACAAGTGGAGTAGGGAACTGAGACAGATAGCTGAACAAACTGACAGAGCAATTTACAGCAGATACAGAAGGTCACCTCCCTAGAAATAACATGTTATTTTTCAGCTCCAGACCCAGAAAAGCAGCAAAGCCAGGTGGGCGACACCAGGACCAGCTGCAAAGACTAAGGACCCCCTTCCCTGACACTGACCAATCAGTGGAGACGACGACCCTGAAGGAGCACACCTAGAAAACTGATGAATATTCTGCTGAAACCCTCCCCTGAGACCTCCCCTAAGATTCCTGCCTGCAAGAGAGAGATAAAAGGACCCAGCATTCGTGTTCTCCCTCCCAGGAGTCCCCAGGGAGAGCACACCCATGCCCTTCCCGCTGCCTTCTTTCCCCAGAGGCATGCATCTCCTAAATCCTAAGGGACCCCACGAGGATTTCAATCAGGGCAGCAATAGGCAGCAACATCATCCTGGGGAAACCCCCTGAACCTGTCCCCAAGGTCCCTTTTTCTCTGACTTCTTAGTGAGCCAAAACAGACCAGCCTAGGCTCATTTCCCCAGCCATTCCTTGTTTCACTGTCCCCAGCTTTAATAAACGTCCTCTAAAATTCACCTGGACTCATATTGTGAAATTTTTCCTGCACGAAGTCAAGAACCCACACACTACCTTACCGGCTGGCCAGGGGCAGACCCAACTCAGGGCCAGGTCCCCCTGCTGGTAACAATATGTCTTGACCAACAAGGAAAAGCTATCCAAGTGCATTAAAACTAGGTCCACCTGAGCAAAAGAAGAAACGTTTTTTTAAAAATGAATCTTCTAAGGTCTCTACCCTGGAATCTTTGGTCCTGACCAAGGGCCATACGAAGCAATATATGATAGAGACTCTGAGCAAAGAAGGGGGGTAACTCACCTCTTTCCGGCAGTCCTCGCTGATGATCTTACTGTTATCCAGAATATCTACAAAAACACAAAGCTCCTTTCACTCGCCCCTTAGAAACCATCATCTTGTCAAGCCCAACAAAGCAAGTTAGTATGTGACTTACTGTGGGAAGAAGGGCATGGCATTCCATTATAGGAAGACCTGCTCAAGGTCCTGTCAAAGTCAGAAATGACCTAAAATGCAAAAGAGAGATGATGCCTAGAATAGGCTCCTTCTGGGGTGGCCGTGTCAGCCTGGGAGGATGATTATGAAAGTCAAAAGTGCTCAGTGTCCAGAACGTGGGCAAAGCCCTGCAGGAGTTAGGGAGGGCTACAGAGGGAAGGCAGAACTAATCTTGGTCAGTCCAGAGCTAACCCTGAGGACCACCGTAGGGAGGCGGGGAGGGGGGGGTAATTAAAGGAAGCAGCGTGACCTTCCTGAGAAATTAGAAATCTAGGTTTTTAGGGCAGGCGGGCTCTCCCCCAAGGCAATACAGGCGAACCAACTTGCTGGCCCTTGGGCCCCCAGCCGTTTCTAGGGGCCGAGGGCTTGCAGGTGTCGCAACAACGCGGGAAGACCCACGGGCAGGACGCCTCCACCGCCGCCCCCGCCCCGCCGGCCCGCCCTCGCCCCGCGGTACCTGTAAGCGGTCTCGCCCGCCCCTGCGGAGGGCGCCCACGATCTCCTGCACCCGCCCGGGCTGCCGCATCAGGACCGTGGCCTTCATCTGGGTGCTCACCTGTCCCGAGACCCGAGAGAACGGCTGACCCCGGCACCGCGCTGGGCCCAAGGGGAGCCGGGGGCTCGCCTGGGCACCCCTGCGAGGCAGGGCGGGGGACGCGGGAGGTGGAGTGGAGGCTCCGGCCCGGCTGGGGCACCTACTGGCCGGGGTGGCGCGGCTGGGCCGAGGCGCCCCGCTGGGGTCCTCCGCGCGCCCCGGGGCTCGGGGTCCGCGCCACGCCGCAGGGTTCCTCCCGCCTCACCTCCTCAGCCATGGTGCTCGCAGCCGCGGGAGCAGCGCCGGGAGGACGACCGCCCCGCCGCCGCACTGCGCAGGCGTCGGCCCGCCCCCGGCCCGGGGACTGCGGGCGGGCGCCCGGCGGGGCCTCCACAGGCTGCGTCCAGGGGGCGCTGTGCCGCAAGGGGGGAAGACCTGGGGGAGGGCTCTGTGTTGAGTGAGGGTGACGGTCCCAAGGAACTGGGGTTCCTGGGTGCCACTCTTTCTGGAGTAAAAACCCTAGCAAGTGTGGCCGGTTCCAGGCTTACAGTTTGCATGACAAAAAAAGCCGCAGGACCCGAGGGAATGGGAAGGAGCCATAAAGTGAGTTCTGTTGGGGTGGGGAACCCTTTTTCCGCCAAGGGCCGTTTGGATATTTAGAACATCATTCGCGGGCCATACAAAATTATCAACTTAAAATTTATCTATAGAAAAAGCTCCTAGATTTATTGAATTTCCAGTCCTGTCTGGGGTTGCCTTGGCAGGGCCAGACCTACAGGGCCCCGGCTGGGGGTTCCCCACCCCAGGGGAAAAGTTTCTGGGCCCACTCCTCATCAGAAGAAAGTGAGTGACTACCTCATGTCTAGAGGGCAGGAAGGCCCTGGATGGCTGGGCCAGAATGAAATTCTAATCAATTTTACTTCCCCCTTTTGCCTCCTCTGACTTGGTTTCCTTGCACCCTGTGTCTGGGGAGCCAGGTGTGGAGCTGTGGAAGAAGGCAGATGGATGCTACAGGGACACAAACCGGGCAACGGGAGCCAGAATTAAAAACTCTTACATGGTGTCGGTGGGCACGGTCCTGCTCTGGGTACAAGGACACAGAGGTGTGGGGTGATCTTCAGCCTAGTGGTGTGGTGGGGGAGGGGAGAAGGAAGGAGGACAGGGACAGGAGAGAGTTCCAGAACCTGAGAGCACAATCCTGAGAGTGATCTCACTGCGGGCCCAGGATTCTGGAACTTGGGCTGCCTGATAGACCCTACATGAAAGATGTAGTAGGGAAAAGGAGCGACAGCTGGCTAAAGGGGCCCCCCACAACCCTCCCCGACACCCTAGGAGAACAGCCTCTCTCGGCTGGTCCCAGGGTGCCATGGAGATGGAGAGCAAGGCGGCCTCCACACGTTTCCACCAACCTCACATGGAGAGGAAGATGAGTGCGATGACCTGTGAGATCTTCAACGAGCTTAGGCTAGAGGGCAAGCTCTGCGACGTGGTCATCAAGGTCAATGGCTTTGAGTTCAATGCCCACAAGAACATCCTCTGTAGCTGCAGTTCCTACTTTAGGTATAACAGGGTTGCTGAACTAAGCCTACGGGGGAATTGGGCGCATTTTAGACTTCTTGGTTCATTTCATGTTTCCCACCCCACCATCTTAAGTTTAGGGACACTGTCAAAGCTCTGGGCTCCTGTGGCCTGGCTCGTTTGTCATCTAAAGAGGCACAACTAGGGCCAGACCCTTTTCCATCTGGTTTTCAGTTGGATTTCAGCCAACTACTGGTGGGCCAGCTGCTTATTTCCTTTGATTCTCACTCAAACCAACCTTTGGGAAAGTTAGCATCCGTACTGGGTTTCCTACCTAAACCTAGATGATAATGCCGCTTTGGCCACCCCTGTGACCCTATCCCAGTGGAGATGAGCTTGAACAGGGTGATATATTAACAGAGATTGGGGGGATGAAGGGAAAGAACCATGGAAATATTTATTAGAAAAAAAGAATTTGGGTCCAAACCATTGTAACCCAGGAAATGGAAGGGCTATTTTGTTCTTGGGCTGAAAATGTTTGAGTAATCAATTCCAATCAAGATGTAATCAATGTAGCCTATCTGTTGCTAAAAATTCTCATCTTGATCTACAGCAGCATCTATAAAAAGACCAGATAGCACATATACTTTAAGCTTTGCAGGCCATACAGTCTCTGTCACATGTAACTATTCCACTCTGTCTTTATAATGGGAAAGCAGCCATAGACAATACTAAATGAAAGGACACAGCTGTGCTCCAACAAAATCATTTATGGACACTGAAATTTGAATTTATTATAATTTCCAGGTGCCACAAAATACTATTTTTACCCCCCCCCCCATTTAAAAATGTAAAAAACATTCTTACCTCATGGGCAGTGCAAAAATAAGATGTGGGTAGAATTTGGCCCAGAGGCTGTATTTACACAGACCCCTGCTCTAGAGAATTTGATCTCTAAGTCCATAGTCCCTGAAACCTCCTTAAAAAAGGAAGCAAAATATATTAGAGAAGGGAATTCTGTCTTGTTCAACACTTAGAAAGTACCTAGCTACATAGTGGAACAGTAGTCATTTATTTATTCATTTATTGAGTGCCTATTTTGTGATAGGCACTATAGTGGGTATTGGAAATAAAACAGTAAAGAGATAAACATTCCTGTTCTTATGAAGCTTACTTTCTGGTAGGGGGAACAAACATTAAATAAATAAAATACATATCAAATTATAAATGCTAAGGAAAAAAAGAAAAATAGGGAGTAATGGATGGCAATTTTAAATAGGATTATCACTTTGCTGACAAAGTTACATTTGAGCAAAGACTTCAAGGGGATGAGGAGAGAGAGAGAAAGAGAGGGAGAGAGAGATCTGGGCAGCATTCCAGGCAGAGGAAACAGCAGAGAAAGGACCAAAGACAAAAGCATCTCTGAAGTATTCAAGGAAAGTAAGGCCAAGGGGGCTGAAAGGGAGTGAGGGGGAGGGCAGGGGGAAAAGCATCAGAGAGGTGCGTCTGGTTCAGATCTCCCGGGACTTTTGCAGTCCTTGGTAAGGACTTTGTATTTCACTCTGAATAAGAAAAGTCAATGGAAGGTCTTGAGTTTAAGAGGAACACTGGTGGCTTGGATAAAACTAAACTCTGGAGGTGTCAAGAGCAAATCAGTTAGGAGGTTACTCCCAATCTAGGCAAGAGACAGTAGTGGTGGCTTGGACCAAGGAGGTAGCAATAGAAGTGATTAGATTACAGATATGTGTTGATTGAAGATTACTTATTTTAAAAGTATATTGTTCAAGTTTAATTTCCTTAATTTAAGCAAGGTAGAATTTGGTGGGCAATGGATTAGGACAGAGAGACCTGGGTCTTACTCCTAGCTCTAGATCCCAATTTTTCCATTCACAAAATGGGAAAAGCACCTAGTTATCATGAGGATAATTAGGACCAAAGTCAAAGCTCTTGGAAAGGTTCTCTTGCCCACTGTATAAAGCACAGTCTGCCCTCCCCCTCCCCTTCCTCATGTCAATTCATTTTCAATGTACTCTTTGGAAAATGTCCAAACTCTCAACAAGAAAATGTGTGTGTGGGGGGGAACATGGCAAACTGGAGAGAAATGTTTCAGTGACTGCTAGTTTCTTTTCTTTTTCCAGAGCTTTGTTTACAAGTGGCTGGAACAACACTGAAAAGAAGGTATACAACATTCCTGGCATTTCCCCCGACATGATGAAACTAATTATTGAATATGCGTATACCAGGACTGTCCCTATCACACCCGACAACGTGGAGAAGCTGCTGGCTGCTGCAGACCAATTTAACATCATGGGTATTGTAAGGGGTTGCTGTGAGTTCCTCAAGTCAGAGCTGTGTTTGGATAATTGCATCGGCATCTGCAAGTTCACAGACTACTACTACTGCCCAGAACTAAGGCAGAAGGCCTACATGTTCATACTGCACAACTTCGAGGAGATGGTGAAAGTCTCAGCAGAGTTTTTAGAGCTCTCAGTCACCGAACTGAAGGATATCATTGAGAAAGATGAACTAAACGTCAAACAAGAAGATGCTGTATTTGAGGCCATTTTAAAATGGATTGCTCATGATCCCCAAAATAGGAAGCAGCATATTTCAGTTTTGCTCCCCAAGGTCAAGTTTAATTATTTTTTGTAGGATGCTTAATTGCTCACTTTTGATTCATTTATCCCAGAGGGATTGTCCTAAGATCCATATTTAGATGTTAGACAGATTCCAGGGCTGTAGTTACATATACAGAAGGCATCTCCTACTAGTTTCTGGAATTTTGCAACTTTCTTTGTCTTTGGCATTGCTAGTGCCTTTTATCCCAGTTATATTCTTTTATTTATATTTATTTATTTTTATTAATTTGAGAGAAACATCAAAACATCCATGTGAGTTGGTTGCCTCCCTCATGTGCCACTACGGGGGATAGAATCCACATCCTGGGTATGTGCCCTGACTGGGAATTGAACCACCACCTTTTGGTGTAGGGGACGTTGCTCCAACGCATCGAGCCACACCAGCCAGGACATTTCCCGCCGCAGTTATAGTCTTTGACCAAAATTCTCCCTGGCTGTGGGGGAAGGAGAGGGCAAGGCCTTTGAAAGAATTTCAGGGTCTCCCTTTTAACTTTGTCCATTCTGTGAGCTTCCCCAAACCTAAGAGAGAAACTGGACTAGTAGCCATTTGGTGCCAATTTGTGCTATTTTACATACAGAGAAAGGTATTCACTTAGGGATCACTACAGCTTTTTTTGGTCTAGTAGTACTGTCCGGTGGCTGAGGAATGGGCTAGCTTGCTATCACTTTCTAGTTCATTCTTAGCATTCAAATGTATACCACCTCTTAAGAACAAATATTTAAACTGTGGGTTGTAAATTTCAAAACATAACCCTACTGCAATTCAAAGGCAGGCTGTAAAACAAGGGGTTAAAGACATGAGGTAAGGGGTCCGGCCCTCCTCACCTCACTTTGAATGACTTGCTGCATTTCCTTCTTAGGTTCGCCTGGCCCTAATGCATGCCGAGTACTTCATGAACAATGTTAAAATGAATGACTATGTGAAAGACAGCGAGGAATGCAAGCCGGTCATCATTAATGCCCTAAAGGCCATGTATGACCTAAACATGAATGGACCCTCTAATTCTGACTTCACCAACCCACTCACCAGACCCCGCCTGCCCTATGCCATCCTATTTGCTATTGGTGGCTGGAGTGGTGGGAGCCCCACCAATGCCATTGAGGCATATGACGCTCGGGCAGACAGATGGGTGAATGTCACTTGTGAAGAAGAAAGTCCCCGTGCCTACCACGGGGCAGCCTATTTGAAAGGCTATGTTTATATCATTGGGGGGTTCGATAGCGTAGACTATTTCAATAGTGTTAAGCGTTTTGACCCAGTCAAGAAAACTTGGCACCAGGTAGCGCCGATGCACTCCAGACGTTGCTATGTCAGCGTGACAGTCCTCAGCAATTTTATTTATGCCATGGGAGGGTTTGATGGCTACGTGCGTCTGAACACTGCTGAACGTTACGAGCCAGAGACCAATCAATGGACACTCATTGCCCCCATGCATGAACAGAGGAGTGACGCGAGTGCCACAACACTCTATGGAAAGGTAAAAACTGGGGCAGGGGGGAGTGGGAGATGTGAGAGCAAACAAGCCCAGAAATAATACTCTTCTTCTTTTTGGGGGATAGATAGAAAACAGACGTGATAGTACTTTTTGCAGTTCTAATTCCATCATATGACTAAGTAGCCCTTTGTAACTTTTATTTATGCTGCCCAACGAATCTCACTTTCCCTGGCTGAGTTGTGTTCTTTTTGTTGTGTGTTTGTTTTTTTAATTATCACCTGAGGATATTTTTTTCATTGCTTTCCAGAGAGTGGAAAGGGGGGGGGGGGGAGAAAGAGAGAGAGAGAGAGAGAGAATCATGGATGTGAGAGACACATCCATTGGTTGCCTCCTGCACATGCCCCGACCGGGGATAGAGACTGCAATCAAGGTACTTGCCCTTGGCTGGAATCGAACCCAGGACCCTTCAGATCCCCTAACCACGGAGCAAAACTGGCTATGGCTGTTTTGTTTTTTTATTGATTTCAGAGAGAGGAAGGGAGAGGAAGAGACAGAAACATCAATGATAAGAGAATCATTGATCGGCTGCCTCCTACACACCCCCTACTGGGGATCAAGCCCAAAACCCAGGCATGTCCCCTGACTGGGAATCAAAGGGTGACCACTTGGTTTATGGGGCGACACTCAACCACTGCGCGACACTGGCCGGGCCCCCTGGCTGAGTTTTTATTTGCATTGTTTCACTATAATAAACTCTGTGAGTATAACCATAAAAAAGAAAAATGAATACAAAGCAATTCATGTACATGTGGAAAAAAACTCAGTTGCAGGCTCTATCCCCAGCCCCAGTCCGGGTGTATGCAGGAGGCAACCAATTGATGTCTCTCTCTCACATCAATGTTTCTCCTCTCTCCCCCTTCCACTCTCTCTGAAAAGCAACTGAGAAAATATCTTTGGGTGAGGATTAAAAAAAAAAAAAGAAGCAATTCACACACATGTGGAAAAAAGAAACTCTGAGTGGCCCTGGCTGGGTGGTTCGGTTGGTTGGAGCATCATCCTGATGCACCAGGGTGTGGGTTTGATCCCTGATCAGGGCACATACCAATGACTGCATGAATGGGTGGAGCAGTGGGTCCATGTTTCTTTCTCCCCCTTCCTCTCGCTCTAAAATCAATAAATAAAAAATTTAAAAATAAAATCTCAGAGTGTACAGACTGCCATCAGAAGTGCCCCCCCATACATACTCTTTCATACCCCAGAGGTAACAATTTTAATAATCTTGGAACTGTCTTCACACAGGTCTACATATGTGGTGGGTTTAACGGAAATGAATGCCTGTTTACAGCAGAAGTGTACAACACTGAGAGTAATCAGTGGACAGTCATAGCACCCATGAGAAGCAGGAGGAGTGGAATTGGCGTAATTGCTTATGGAGAACATGTATATGCGGTGAGTTTACCTTTTACCACAACAAAATGATACCCCTTGATTTTCTATTAGCAAATAGGTTTATACCACCACTGGTAAGCACTTGAAAAGGTTTTTTTCCATGAAGACAGTGGAAGAGGGAGGTATGAAATCACTAGTCCTCCCCTAAGAGGGCCTCCTAGGTGAACAGAATCAATGGTTAACAATCCATCATGTTTCCATTGCTGTCCACAGGTAGGCGGCTTTGACGGAGCTAATCGACTTAGGAGTGCAGAAGCCTACAGCCCAGTGGCTAACACTTGGCGCACGATCCCCACTATGTTTAACCCTCGGAGCAATTTTGGCATTGAGGTGGTAGACGACCTCTTGTTTGTGGTGGGTGGCTTTAATGGCTTTACCACTACCTTTAATGTTGAGTGCTATGATGAAAAGACTGACGAGTGGTATGATGCTCATGACATGAGTATATATCGCAGTGCTCTGAGCTGCTGTGTGGTACCAGGGCTGGCCAATGTTGGGGAATATGCAGCTAGAAGGGACAACTTCACAGGATTAGCACTGCGAGATGAAGTAAAGTACTCCGCTTCAACAAGTACCCTACCTGTATGAGCCTCTTCATTTAGCTAATAAAAAGTCTAAGCAATAAGAATTAATTCTTTTTTTAAATAAATGCAGTGTTTAAACTTGTAAGAGTACTGGAAAATGTTCAACATAAGGGAGCCAAGGGTTGGGTAAATGAGGGAGTAAAAGGGAAGGAAGAAAGCAATTATATTCAATAGTACATGTTTAAAAAGGAAGAATTACACAGTGCAAACCAGCTTTAATGAAATACGTTTATTTAAAGCTTACATTGAGACCATTAGTAGCTTTAACACAGAACAAGATAGCTTCAGGAACACAAAACAAGCTATTTTACAACGTAATGTCTCAAAGTGTCCTAAATTCCACATCTCCTCTGATTTACAGGAGATCGTCAAGATTATACTTTCAGTAGAGTAGGGCTTGGATACTGCTAGCCTCCAAACTCATTGTATATCAGCTTAAACTAAGTATTTATGTTACAAATAACTCCGTGAGCCCTAGCACAGGGATTCTAAGATCTTCAAACATCTAGCAAGCACTACTTTTCATGAATGCATTAGGCAGGAGGATTAAGTTAATAAGTGCTCTATTGTATGTGCTTCACTGTCACGGTAATGTCATATAGAGCAAGACAAAAGTCCTACAAAGGTAAGCAACAAATAGCAGTTATTTGGCTATCTAGATTCCTTGGAGCAAAAAGACTTATGAAGCAAAAATATTATGTTATTGTATTACATCACTCAACTATGAGCTCTTTTGTTTCCAATGACCAGAACACAGCATTATAACAAAAACAAAAATGGACTGTTCTCAAGAAATTAACAAACTGGAGTGATGAACTGTGCCAAAATGTTCGACAGTTAAAAAAGGAGACTGAATTGTTTCTCAAGTATTCTACAGTTAAACAGCAACCTACAGGCACCCTATTTTTCTAGTGTAGGCAGATGAACATGCTTCACAATTCTCTGTGTTTTCAAAAGACATGAAATGTGACCAATATACCCTTTTTACTTAAGCTTAATTTGAGGCAAGTACAAAAAAAAAAAAAAAAAAAAAATCCCTTTGGTTATGCTTGATTAGGCCAAGTAACTAAAATACACAATTTAGCTTACCTGTCTACCAATATATAGTGTTCATATTAGAATTATGAAACAGAGAATAAAATATTTAAATATACCACATGCTACACTAGTCAAGAAACATGAAGAAAACAGTGAGCACTAGAAACTGCCTTACCAGCAGCCTGAAGAATTTAAAATACAAAAGCACACAAATCTTCCATAAACACCATCTTCTCAGCTCTTCTATATTAAAAAGTTAGTGTTTAAAATTTTTGGTCCCAGAAATACTACACAAAATCAGCTGATCAAAACAAAACTGATGTCAATGAATTTTGAGATTTTTTTTTTAGCAAAATATTTTTGAATTGGCACAGCAAAAGCCAAGATACCAAGATACACAAGACTAGTCATGCAAATAACGGCAAGTGAGATACTTAAACACTAAGCTCATGACTGACATTCTCAATACATACCACTGATTTTTTCAAAAGCCATAGCCGGGTAGGGATAGTTAAAAGATATCCACTCTGAGATAGAAGTAGCTTCACTCATAGTTATGTATAGTTGTTACTTTTTGTATAATCAATTCCTCTTTTCTTTCCACAAAACAAAACCAAAAGCAACAAAAAAAGGTTTGCTTAAATACACATTAATTGCCTTTTTAAAGCTGTATTTTTAACTGCTTAGATTACCAAACACAATCTTTAAGTTTTCATCAAAAAGGACATTTTAACCCCCAAAAAGCCACTTTAGGCTCTTCATAATCAGAACCTTTCCAAATACGCCAGGAAGTTATTTCCAGTTTAGAATTTCAGAATGTCAGCCTTGAACAGATTTAAGCAAATCTGGTTTCTTTCCTGATTAACAAGTTAGTTAGGATATTTCAGAAACACAAGTTATTGATGTGAAATCACACATGTGAATTCAAATATGAAAATTAGAAATTCAGTAGTCAGGAAAACCTGCACACATCATCATGCAAGGAAGGACTTACCCCTTCTTTTCACCCATGGCCTAGGCTGCCTGCTAAGTTAAAAAACAACAATTTCAATCAAGTTTTCAAAACCAGATTATACCTAAATCTTATGAGTTATAATTTCTGCCATATCATGTGAAAAAAAGACAACCCTCCAATAATTAATTGGTGACCATCTCAGAAAACTCTGAGACAAAACAACAACAAAACCCACATCAGCCCCAAATTCCTGCATCATATCCTTCTAGAGAGAAACAGGCATTCTAGTGAGCTACGTACTGAATTTAAACAACCAAGAAAAGGAAGTTTGCTAGCACAGTCTATCAGAGACAAATGAGAACTTCATTCAATGAGCTTTTCTGTCTTAATGCATAGATCTCCTAGATCTCTCACAACTAAGAATTAGCACTTCTCATAATCCATTGGCTTTTAATTAAAACTACAAATACCTAGAAATTGAGAAAATGGTTAGGGTGGAATAGGATAATATATCCTCATAGAGAAATATGACTTGCAGTTTCCTACCCCCATCCCAGTGGTTTTAAAGCAGATTTCCAACATGTTTACTGAAAAACTATCCTAGGTAGGGATAACAATTTAGAAATTTCAGGAAAGTTCTCAGCATACAGTCCAAGGGCTAAACATTAGTCTTGCAGCAAACTGGGAACTAAAATTTCTGTTTGTACTTATTTATTGATGTTTGATACAACTATAAGAAGGTTACCTATAATGGAGTAGAAAAAAAGATCAATGCACTTAGAATTCAACTTTATGGACAGTGTTCTGGAATGTCTAAGATAGTAGAGACATTCCGAAAGAAACAAGAAAAATATACTGGACTCACATGGCAAACAGGAAGAGCAGCAGTTACTGAGCACTAAAATAGTGAACCCGAGTGTTATTTTGTGTAAAGCTTGGGAGTGTGTTAAGAGAATCAGAAGAATGCATAAAAATAAATAAAATATAATTGTAATAAATTCTGAAGAGCCAGAATTGTGCATTTAAATTTGGTATTCAAGGCTCAAAGTTCCAATTAAAGTTCAGGGCAACTGGGGAGCATTTGAGAACCTGCTCCCCGCATACGGCATACGTGGTCAGTTTGGTTCAAATACACTCTTATGAAAAAAAGTCTCGGGCAACTGGATATAACATTATTTAACCGGGGCTGAGAAATAAGGCTTCTCTTTAGCAACATTTCTCTAAATTGTTATTTCCTTTCCATTTGAAACAAGTTTCTTTTAGAAAGGAATGAAGATTCTATTAAATATGCATTAGAGCAAAATTTAAAACTGAAGGCATTGAGTGTCGATTGTCATAGGCATTATTTACACTCATGAACTTATCCTCAAGTAAGCCTGAAACTCCTGAAAAAGGTATTTAAAAATTTTTTAATGCCTTTGATTTCTCAGACTACACTAATAATACTTCTCTCTTCTCAGAGAAACAGATTTCACACATATATAATGTCTTCTGTATTCAATCAATCAGCTAAAGATCAATACTTGTGCCAACTACCATCATCTCAGAGTGACGGCTTCAAGTCAGTAACTCAGTTGGCTGAAGAAATGAAAAATATTCAAAAAAATGCATGAGCCAATCACAAGTTTCTCACCAGTCATCTCTTCTAGAAGGAAACAAAACACCATTTCTAGATAAACAAAATGTCAATGCAAACATTCTAAAAAGATCTTGCTGAAATATTGTGCTTTTTCCTTCAAATATCAGTCCCACTATTGCACATACCTCTTGCAGATGAGGGCTCAATGCATAAATTCTGATCTTGTCAAAACCAACCGTTTAGAGAAAAAATGAAAAGGAATATCAAGGTAAATGTGCAAATAAAATTGGTGCTTAAAGCATGTTCAAAACCTAAGTCCCTAAGACAAAGGAGTTATAACTTCTTGGCAGAAAACCAGCCAAATAACTACACTTGGTTTTCACGCTTGTCTTTAGTAAAATCTTATTTAGCTAGCACATACACACAAACCAAAGACAGAGACCAAAGGCAAAAAAAGACTGCAAGCTAACAAAAATTACCACGTATTGAATTGAGTTTCCCAGTTTTCTGTTTTTAACTATATTTCCTTTATAGGGGGCAATCATCAATTCAGGTAGAAAATAAGTTATCGACATACTTTTTCAAGTAACAGTCTGGATATTTTCAGCTTCACAAAACAGGTATAACTGTTTTAAGCTGCATGTATTAGAGAACCTAGCATTCTATTTGAGAGCTTGGCACTCGCCGCATGTTTAAGGCGTGCCGATGTATTTCTTGCATCTGTCTGATCCGGTCCTTCTGCCACATTAAGTTTTGGGGCATAGGATATCTCTGTGTGCCATGCAAGTACCGGTATGGGATTCTCACATGGCAAGCAGTGGCTCTACAACGAGGCTGCGGCATGGGAGGAAGAAGCATCCACCTCTTTCTCTCAGCACAGTATCGGTAGGCTTCTTTCCGATACTGCTTGTCTATATCATCACTGTTTTTCCAGCCTCCAATAATGAAAACGTCATCTTTGTAATAGCAAATGGCTGCCCCTTCAATGCTTAGGACTTCTGGAGGTAAGCTTTCAAGGATCTCATCAGAAACTTGGCTGGCAATTTTTCTGACTGCCTCTTCATTTTCTAAAGAATAACTCTTGGGACAGCACGATGCTGTCTGATAGAAGTTTGAATTGACCACGGACATTTGGAAAAAGCAGTAATTGTCAATAAGTGGCAAAGATTTCACATCTTGCCACTGTCGAGTCTCTGTATCATAGCAAGTAATTACAGCCTTCAATCCATCTTCAGTGTCCCGGTCCACAGGAGTGCGGGCAGCAATGTACACAAATCGGTCTTCAATGGCTAGTGCTTTGACATCTCGAAGAATCTTTGGTGCTGATTCCAAGTTGTGCCATTTATCAATCTCGGGATTATAAACAGTAACATCTTTAAAGCCAGGACTAAAGTTGCCATGTCCTCCAATGCTATAGAGCTTCCCTTTGACTTGTGTTAGCCCAAAAGAATGCTTCCTTGTCATCAGACTACAAACATGTTCCCATATATTAAAATTTGGGTTATATCTTTCCACAGTTTTAGCAAACCCTGGTTCCATTGATCCAGCAACATACACGTGGGATTCTGTTACTGCAACTGCATGTCCATCCAGGTGATTATGAATATGGGGCAGGTTTACCCATCTATCCTCATCAACAAAATATCCCACACATTCACTTAAATAGTCCCCTCCTTCCGACACGCCTCCAATAACCATGATCACATCCATGTTTTGCCCATAGCGAGGTAATAATGACACATGAGAAGCAGGATGCTGGAATGTGCCAGACTGTATGTTCTCAGCTCTCAGAGCATGCCTCTCCACTGCATCAGCCACTAACTTGACGCAAACTTCATTATTGGCCACCAGCCTCTCTGGTTTGACATGCCGAGTAAGGTAAGTAGGTTTCATCTGGGACAATCTGAGCAATTTAAAGAGTTCTTCAAAGTATCTCTCCCTCTCTTCAGCATTTCTTTGAACCCATTTCAAAACTGTTTCAAAAAGAACCTCTTCGGAATCAACCGTAATTTCCAAGTCTGACAGCCAGTCTCGAATAAGATGGAAAGGTAAAGTATAAAATTCCTCATCCTGAATTACTTTGTGGAAATTTCTCCGTATCATATCGGCAGCTTTCAGAGCAAGTTGGCTCAGGGTATACATGTGAGCTAAGCTATGAATGGCAACGCAATTAGAAAGATGAAGTTTTTTCTTGAGAAATTCTCCACAAAATTCTTTTAAACGAATTAATAGGAACCTAAAATCAAGAAAAAGAAGGATTAATTTTCAAATGTGCATATTTTATGTGGCTACATTTTGAGAGCATTTGGATTATACAAATTGGTTTCATCTCACTTTATGCACAATATCTAAAAAAAAGCAAATCCTCCCAAATTAAAATGGATTATGCTGAAAAGTATGTTTAAAAGCATATATAAAATCATCTTTATTTATGATCAGTTTAAAATTACTTATATAGTTTGTATATAATTATATATTATGCATAACACACACAAAATGGAATTTTTAAATTATATAAGGTTTTTCAGAACATATCCTTTAATAAAGTACAATAGTCCCAGACTTTATTTTCACTTTGCCTTTGGGAAAGGCAAATCCCAATTCAAACTCGTCTGTGCTGTCCTGCCCTAATCCCTCGCCAGTAACTAGCCTCTTCTTCGATGAGGCAGGGTCTCAGTGAAAACACTTTACTGAGCGTTGACTGCATGGCAACGGAACTGTGGCTCCTAGGAGGCCGTTTGCTCAAGCATCAGAAGAAACAGCAGTAGAGGTTTTATGTCAGAGGTTTAAATCTCCTCTTTACCAGAACTTTCTTCCAGGTCAGCAAGTAGGGGATGGGGGAGGGTGCTGGAGAGTGCCAGAGCACTTTGTGCCAAGCTGCATTCTCATTAGAGCAGAGGTGGCAGAGCAAACTCAAGCATCTGAAGAAGCCAGGAAATAAAACAACAATAAAAAACACACACTAGGGCAGTCCAGGTTAAAAAAAATAAAAGAAAGTGGTTTGGCATGTAGCTGACTAGAAATTGCCCACTTAAATTTGTTTGAAATTTAAAAGACCCCAAGCAAACAAAAATCCACAATAGTTTCAGACAAATCCATAAATCTGGCAGAATTCGGCCCCAAGGGTAGTCAATTTGAGGCCACAGCTTTAAAAAGAGAAAGTCCCCAGAACTGAGAACCTTAACAATATAAGGATGACTTCATCAGTCCAGGCCTCTCTAATTCAGCAATCATTTGTTGTTATAGTTATTACAGCCACTGTGAACCCTGAGAAAGAAGACACTTCCTAACAGTGGGCTCCTGGTAGCTAACAGGGCTCAAATTTTTAAAAACAGGGTCTACCTGCCATTTCTACACAGGGGCCTTTCACTTCAAAGAGAGGCAAGCGCTGAACCACCTGCCTGCACTGTTTCTGCCATCTGAGCCAGCCCTTACAATGGAGTTCCCGAAATTCAATTTCTACCAACAGGACTGAGGCTTTCCCCATCCAATCAAAGCTGTGCAGCTCCAACCAACCAGAGTGGCTCTATTCTGACCAATCAGGACAGTGCCTTTTGGACCAATCAAACTGTGACGATTTGGAGTCCTCATTTGGGTGAGGACAGACTAATTGAAGACGATAGGCAGACCATTTGGACTTATGTCCAAAGAACCCAGCTCCCCTCTGGCTCTGATGCAGGCTGTCCTTTTCCACCAAATACTGGGTATCCCTGGCTGAGCTGAAACACCAAAGACCTCAATGGAGCAGTGCGGAGCATACTGGTGCAAGCCACAGCAGTCTGGCACAGAATGCAGCAGACCAGCATAGTGCAGAGCAGTCTAGCTAAAGAGGGGCCTAGCCCCAGGGCTGCCTCATAGCCATGTGGTGTCACAATGGAGCTGTTCCACAGCCCATGGTGTTTTCACAGCTGTGCTGTATAACAATTGAGCTGTTTTCGCAGGAATAGTTTCCTCCTTCACCACACCCCAAACTGGAGATTCTTGTTGGCACCGAATTGGTTCGAACCACCATCAGATAACACTATCTAACAATAATATAAAGATGAGTAAAACAGGTTGCCTTCACCCTCTTTGGGAACATACATCTTAGACATAAGACAAAGACAAGGTGGAGGAGTAAGAGTTCTAGTGGCTCTCAAACATGTCTGGGTGCCAGGGTCACTAGATTCCCAGGCTCGCCACCTTCTCCCAGCTCCTATTTTTGGCAGGCACTCCAGGTAATTATGACACCTATTCCCTTGGGCAGGTTTTTAGAAACACTGCCCTATGAAAACAACTGCTAGCATAGACTAGGCATTTGCCCTGTGATGGGCACTGCACACTGCACTTCCTGTAATTTACGTTAGAAGTGCCCTATAAGGAAGGTATGATTAACAGAGTATATGGGGAGAGGGGGTGTAGGAAGAGGGATCCTGCCTCAGAACTGATAAGATTAGATGTGATGGTTTGCTGGGCACTCAGAGCAGTGCCTAACACACGGCAGCTGCTCAGCAGCTGACAGATGGAGAAAAGTTAGTGTTTTAAGCAAATTGCCTGGGGTGTTGTTTCTTCCTCCTTACCCCCAACTCCCCAATAAAGCAGGGACAAATCTGAAAAACACAAGCTCACTTTACAGAAGCAAACACAGCATGAGTGAATGCAATGACCCCTTCCCCCCCTTTCAGATCTATAACTACCCCCCTCTACCCTTTAATGCAGGGGTGGGGAAACTTTTTTTCTGCCAAGGGCCATTTGGCTATTTATAACATCATTCTTGGGCCATAAAAAATTATCAACTTAAAAATTGTCTATGAAAAAAGCTCCTAGATTTATTGAATTTATAATTCCATCTGGGGTTGCCTTGGCAGGGCCAGACCGAATGATTTTGAGGGCCATAGGAGGGGCAGACAGTCTCCACCCCTGCTCTAATGGCTGACCCAGCCTCACACTTTAAGAGAAGTGAGCAGGCAGAAACTTCATCTTCCCACCACCCAAAATGCGTATAGTTATACCCTATACTATACCTTCCCAGTCTAACATTTCCATTTTTAATAAGGACTTTTAAAAAAATGTATGTTTTTATTGATTTTTTAGAGAGACGAAGGGAGAGGGAGAGAGTGTGAAACATCCATAATTGGCTACCTCCTGCAGGCCCCCTACTGGGGATCAGGCCAGAAATCCAGGCATGTACCCTGACTGGGAATCCTCTTGGTGTATGGAACAACACTCAACCAAGTGAGTGACACCCGCCAGAGCTTTAATATGGATTCTATCCCCTTCTTGATTTCAAGGACTTGGCTCCTGAAATTATTCCCATTCCTGTAACATCAATTTCTCCTCTTCTACTGGTTCATTTTTCATCAGCACACAGATATGCTCTAGTATCTCCTATCTTAGAGGGGCGGAAAGATAGAGCTCCCTGGACTCCTCCCCAAACATTTCTATGTGTATCATTTTTCTGATCCTCTTTGCAGCAAGATTTAACTTAAATGGCTCTTGTCCTTGGCAGAGTAGCTCAGTTAGTTAGAATGTCATCCCAATACACCAAGGTTGTGGGTTCAATCCCTGGTTAGGGCACATACAAGAATCAACCAATGAATGCATAAATCTCTCTCTCTCTCTAAAAAAATAAAATTTAAAAATCAATAAATTAAAAAACTATTTTTTAAAATGGCTCTTGTAAATGCCATCAAGGACCTCTATTATTGCCAAATTCAATGATCACTCACTTATGGTTGACAGAGCTGACATGATTGGCACCCTATCTTTCTAGGCTTTCATGAGATCAGTCTTCTCTGCTGGTTTCTTTTTAACATTTTGAAGAACTCCAGGGCTCAGTCCTTCCCCTTCTCTTTTCTATCTACACTCTCTTCCTAAGTAATTTCATCCAGTCCCATAGCTTTTTTTTCCTTTCTTAATATATCTATATTCATTTCAGAGAAAGGGAGAGGGAGAGAGTTGAAACATCAATGATGAGAGTCATCACTGATAGATTGGCTGCCTCCTGCATGCCTCTGACTGGGGATTGAGCCCACAACCCAGGCATGTGCCCTAACCGGGAATCGAACCTCAATTTCCTGGATCCTAGGTTCGATGTTCAACCGCTGAGCCACGCCCAGCTGGGCCATAGCTTTATCATCTATAGGCTAATTTCCTCCCAATCTCTAGCTCCCAATGCTCTGATATCCACCTGCCTACTCAGACCTCTCCTGGACCCAAACCAAACTCCTGATCTTCCTCCCAAACTTGGTTTCCTGCAGTCTTCCACATTAATAAATAACTCTATCTTTCCAATTGCTTGGGTCCAAAAACTAGCAGTCTTTCCCTCACACCCCACATCAAATCCATCAGCATCTCCTCCATCTTCAAAATATATCTAGAATTGAAGCATTTCTTATCACCTTTACTTATCTCTTCTCAATCCAAGTCTCTACCACCACTGCAACAATCTCCTAAACTAGTCTCTCTGCTTCTGCCCTTGCAGCCCCTTCCCTGCTGCCCTATCCTTTTTTTTCTCTCTTTACCATGTTTTTATTGATTTCAGGGAGAGAGAGGGAGATATAGAAACATCAATGATGAGAATCATTGACGGTTGCCTCCTGCACGCCCCCTACTGGGGACTGACCCCAAAACCTGGGCATGTGCCCTGACCAGGAATGAAACCGTGACCTCCAGGTTCATGGGTCAGTGCTCAACCACTGAGCCACGCAGGCTGGGCCCCATCCTTTTTTTCAACATAGCAGAATTCTTCAAATCAGAGTGCATCATTTTTCTGCCTCAAACCTTCACACCTCGTTCGGAGTAAGAGTTCAAGTCCTTCAACAGGCTGACAAGGCTCTATGGGAGCTGGATCCATTCCCATTACCACCCTGAGGCCTCTCCTACTCCTCTCATTCGGCATCTCTTTGATCCAGCCACAATGGCCTCCTGCTATTCTTTACCACCCAGACAAGCTCCACTTCAAGGCCTTTACACCAATACTCTGATTGGCCTGCCTCCTTCAGTTCTTTGCAAAATGTCTTCTTTGTGAGGGACTCTCTATCCAATTTAAAAAATAGTTTCTCTCCACCAGCACTTTCTCTATGTCCCCACCATATTTTATTTTTCATCATAGCTATAACAATCACACAACATACTATCTATTTCACTTATTTGTTGTCCATCTACCAATGTGAGAGCAACAAGGAAGGGACTTTTGTCTGTTTTGTTCACCACTGAATTCCCAGCACCTTAGAACCCAGTATCTGAACTGGTGCATAATAGGTACTCAATAGATAGTTGTTAAAATAACGTATCTGAAACATAAAACTGCCCAGACAGGCTCCTCCCATCTCTGGAAATGGCATTCACCTGCCTCCTAACCAGTCTTTGGAGCATCTATTCCTGCCCCCTACAATCCATTTTCCACAGCAGCAGAATCGTCTTTTTAAATATTTAAATCAGATAATTTCTTTACCCAGCTTCCCATTACCCAGTAAAATCCAAACTCTTTATTCCAACGCATTTCACACATCCTTCTCCCCCTTCACCCCTACACTCAGCCCTACTGGATTTTTCTCATTTAGTTCTTCTCAAAGCCAAACTAGATCTTGCCTGAGGGTCTTTGCGCTATCAGCCTGGAATGTTCATTCCCCATCTTTGCAGTTTAGAGGTCGGTTTAAATGTCACACCCCACCCCCCCGCCCTTTCATCCCTTTTTAATGTCAATACAGCACTTACACTTACAACTAGCAGACTTTCCTTTTCATTGCCTTTGTTCCTCCACCTGGAATCTTAACTCCCTAAGGGCAAGTAGCCCACGCCGGACTGGCCGGCTGCATCCTCAGTGTCCCGCGCAGAAGCTGCCCAGCATCACACAGCAGATATTAAACGAATGCATTTCCTCAGGGTTCACTCGAGCTGTGCCGTGGGCACTGCCCTCCCCGCCTTCTTCTGCGCCGTCCCTGGATGCGGCCCTCGGGAGGCCAGCATCTCCACCCCCCGCCTCCCCTGCGTCTGCGTCTCCTGCCTACCTGTCGGCCAACTCCAGCACCTCGTGCACACTGCCCGTGCTGACGCGGATGCGCCCGGTGTACATGTATTCGATAACGGCTTCCACCGTGTCTGGTTCGGGCCCGGGCTCGGAGCTCCACTTGCGCATCTCCACCCGGCCCGAGCGGGACTCGGAGAACTGGCCCGAAAGCAGGGGAGTGAAGTACTCGGTGGCCGCAGCAAGCACCGAGCGGTGGGCCCGGAACTCGCGGCCTCCGGCACCGCCGAAGCACAAGGTGATGTCGCAGAAGAGGCCCTGGCGCCGCTGCTCGTTCTGCCTCCACGACAGCTCGGAGCAGTGAGAGCTGCACTCGAAATCCTCGGCCTCTGGGCCCGGATCGCCCCCGCTCGCCTCCATGGCAGATAAGCAGGGCCCGGGCCCGAAGTCCACCGTGCCGCTGCCCCTGACTTCAGCGGCCAGCCCGGCCGAGCCGGCGGCGGCCGTTTCCATGCTCTCCATCTCCAGGACCTGCAGAGATGCAGCTGCGGCCGCGGCAGCCGCCGCCGCTACTGCCGCAGCCGCCATTTTGACGCCGCAGCGCCGGGCCGCCGCAGTCTCAGAACGATCCAGCCGTTCTGGTGCGACACAGAGGGATTCTGGGAATAAATAGTGGGCGCAGGCGGAGCCGGCTGGCGGAGGGGTGTGCGCACGCGCCAGCGCGGCGGCCGGGCGCCGCTCACCTCGGGTAAGGCTCCGCGCGCTGCTCACGCTGTGCGGCTGCCGCCCGCGCGTCGGCGGGGAATGCTCGTGTCCTTCCCCTCATTGAGCAGCATGCTCTTCTTCATGGGCGTTTTGTAAAACAAAAGCCACATTAGACCACCACCGATTGTTAGTGTCTTGGGTGGCAACATATGATTTTTTTTTTTTAATCCTCACTTGAGGATATTGTTATTGATTTTAGAGAGAGGGGAAGAGAAACATGGGTGTGAGAGAGAAAATCGATTGGCTGCCTTCTGAAGGCGCCCTGGGGACCAAACCTGAAACCTTTTGGTATGCCTGAGATGTTCCAACCAACTGAGCCACACGGAGCAGGGAAGGATTTTTTTTAAAAAAAGTTCTTATTGATTTTTAGAGATAGGAAGGGAGAGGGATAGAAACATGGGTGAGAGGAACATAATCCATCAGCTGCCTCTTGCACGCCCCCCTCTGGGGATCCAGCCTGCAACCCAGGCGTGTGCCCTGACTGGGAATCAAACCGGTAACCTCTTGGTTCCTGGGTCATGCTCAACCACTGAGCAACGCCAGCTGGACCAGGGCAGCTTTTTTATTTAAATATTTAAAATGACTTTGGAGTAAATTAAAAAAATTGTTTTAAATAAAGACTTGATACCAAATCCGAACTCATGAACGAGGGTGAGCAAGTTACTTATCTGTGAACTCATTATCTTCTAACAGTCATGTTATCAACATTGCAAAATTGCTGTGAGGATTAAATGAGATGCTTGTGTTTTGCAGTGCGTGGCCTGTATAGCTGCACTGTTCCCTACATACTTGTTAAAAAGATGACCAAGCCCTAGCTGGTTTGGTTCAGTGGTTAGAGCGTCTTGCCTGGCCTGTGGACAGCAACCAATCGATGTGTTTCTCTCACATCGATGTTTCTCTCTCTCCCCCTCCACTCCTCTAAAAAAATCAATGGAAAAAAAATATCCTCAGGTGAGCATTCACACACACACACTCGCTCGCTCACTCACTCACACTCACAAAGATGAACAAAAGCCACTTTGGGGTTTTAAGCAAGGGAGTGTTTCAAATTAGATGTTCTAAAAAATATCACTGGTGGCTGCATGGAGAATGGACTGTACGGGGTCAAAAGCAGAGCTAGGGGCACAAGGGAGCATAGTAGATATGGATCCATCAGAGGGATAATTAAAGGGTAAACTGAATGGTAACTAGAGCTGTTGTGATTATTTTGCAGAGTATACAAATACCAAATTATTATGTTGTACGGGTAAAACTAATATGTCGGTTACACCTAAATAAGGATAAATTGACAGGACTTGTCAACCAGATAGAGAAGGATGACTCCCAAAATGTTGGCTTGTGTATCTGGATGGGTAGAGCTTTGGTTCTCATTCACTGAGAAAGAGGAAAGTACAGATTTAGGGGTGGGTGTTTTGGTTTTGGAAATAGTATTTTTTTGTTTTTTTTTAAAGAGAAAGATCTATGTGTTGTTTTTTTTAACATATCTTCATTGATTTCAGAGAGAGGAAAGGAGGGGGGGGGAGGGAGAGAGAGGGAGAGAGAAACATCAATGATGAGTCACTGATTGGCCCCCTCCTACGGGCATGTGTCCTGACCGGGAATCGAACCCCAATCGCCTGGATCCCAGGTCCATGCTCAACTGCTGAGCGATGCCCAGCTGGGCTGGAAATAGTGTTTTAACTCCTTTTTAAAAAAAACAAAAACCACCAAAAAGAGGTAGATTAACATTTTAAAACTACAGGTAGTAAAATTATTAGAAAGTACAGATGAAAGGACATGGATGACACGAGACAGCAGTAGGTATTCATTGTTACTATATAGTTTATTCAAACCAAACTACAATAATATGGAGAAGAGACTGAGGTGGCAGCTGCCCAGAATCTTTGTGGATTACAATGCAGACTGGCTGGAGAGGAGTCCTTGGACCCACATTTCAGTAAAAGACAGACAAGTCAGTTGCATAAATACAGAGAACAAAAGACACAGACATTTCACAGTTTGTTTTGAGTTTCCATTTTAAACATATGTATGTTACAACTTTGCATTTTAAATTACTACTACACATATTTTGGGACAATGGCTAAGGATGCAATGGTCTCAACCCCCTGACATAAGCAGACTTTGGTCTGCAACATGGAACATTTCAGTGAGCTACTAAACAAACCCTTAACACAGAACACACAAAAAGATCCTTAAAAGATCAGATTAATACAATGCTCTTTATGTTACATGAGCAGGAAAAAGGAGAAGTGGAAACACAAGACATTAGGGGTGCTTTAAATGTATAGTATCTTGAGGTCTTAAAAGTTTCAACCCCTTCCTCCAAGGGGAAAAAATTTTTTTTTAACTAATCGAAAAAAGAAAGCAACATCAGAAAGCCCTACAATGAGGAAAAACACTATCCTGACAGTGCTTAAATGCTTTTATGTAATAAATACAGCAGGTAGCAGAGCAAATGTCACAAATATTGGCTTTGTTTTTATTTCTATGCTTATAAAAAAAATATTAAGCTTCTTTGTATGGACTGAACAGTGTTAGCCTATGGGTGTTGGTCTTCAGTGCCTGTACACCCATGGCTGTTTACATTTCAGGCCCATCCTATAGCAAGCTCCAGTGCCAGCTGTCTGCACGCTATTTCCCAGGGTAGGAGTTGTCTTCACTTTACTGTAACAGGGTTCCTGGCTCAGTTACATGCTCATGTGTTCCGGAAGAACATATGAAATATCATCCCACGGGTGACGATACAGCCCCTGCTTCAGCCTCTTCTGATCAAGATAGTGTCCTAAAATGCATTTTTTTAAGAGTTGGTAAACTTGTTAAAGTTTGTGAAGGAGAAAGGATAAGGAAGGGAAATCTATCTACTACAAAAAGGCAGATACAAAGAAATGGGGAAGTAAATTCAGATCCATTCCATAGGTAGATGTCAGGCTTGGTAAAAAAGGTAACTGGTTGAATTTAATTATATTTTGCTGGGTTTGCAATGGAAGTCATTTCCAAGACAAAGAAATAAAGATAAGGGGGAAGTGAAAATAAGGAAGGAAGGATTAGGAACAGCAATTAAGTCAGTGTGACATCTTGTAGAAACTCACCACTTGGGTTAAGTGGTGTAGCTGAACCATGGGGTAAAAAAACACACCTAAAAAACTCTTAAAACAATAACAACTAACTCACCAATGAAGCCCATACTCCTTCCCAGCACAAAGATGCCATTGAGGGCTCCAATGTCAATATATTCATCAGATTCTTCCCTGTAACACACAATCAACATGTTGTTTTCTGTTTCATTTTTAATCCTCACCCAAGGATATGTTTCCACCGATTTTAGAGAGAGAGGGAGCAAAAGAGAGAACCGCCAACTGCTTGCCTCCCCTATGTGCCCCAACCAGGGATTGAAACCGTCACCTAGGTATGCAACCTGACCGGGAATTGAAAAATAACCCTTTGGTGTACTGGACGACGCCAGAACCCACTGAGCCACACTGGCCAGGGCTCAACATGTAGTTTTAAAATGGCTCACATGACGGCCCTCCTCCCCACAGAGAGTACAACCTCTGCCCAGGAGTGAGAAGCTAGCTCTCTTTGATTTAAAGTGGTAAAGAGGGGTGCTATGGGTGGTAGAAGTAGAGGCAATTTTTGTTTTTTTATACCTCACCATATTTTCTAAATTCTCTGTAATGAGCATGCATTGCTTTCAGAGTTGGGAGGGGACAACAATAAAAATCAATGAACATTATGAAGAAGGAAAGGGCTGCAAAGCTCACCGAGTGAAGGACCCACAGTTTCTAAGCATGTCTACAAATGCAACACCGATGAAGCCATCTACATTCAGGATAAGATTTGGTTTCTGGGAAAGCAAAATATTCAAAGCATTTATCATTATTTCTCATTTTTCCCTTGTAATTTTTACTACTACTACTACTACTATACTGTGCATTCTGTCTGGGAAAGCAAAATATTCAAAGCATTTATCATTTCTCATTTTTCCCTTGTAATTTTTACTACTACTACTACTACTACTACTATACTGTGCATTCTGATCACCATTTAAAAACCTCCTACCAAAACATCCCACTTGGTTAGAAGAGACTGTCTTATTGAGTTTAATCCCCACTGTCTAGCCAAGGGCCTGACACCTAGTTGACATTTAGTACATGTCTACTGAATTTAGTTATGCAACAGAAATAAAATTTTTCAGAAAACCAGGTTTAATTTTAGCTACATAATCAAAAGATAACTTGGTTATCTCATTTCCCCCAAGAAATTCACCCAAAACTGTAATTCAGGAATTAGGGACATTTTCTTTTTTACCTTCGAGGTGGTAATCTTTTCTACTTCCAGCGCATAGTCGAGCAGGGGGGTGGCAGGGAAGTGCTGTTTGACATAATCTTTGAGGATCTGCACTCGCATGTCTGGGTTGTTTATCTAGAAAGTGACTCAAGGTTACAGAGGAACCCACACTAACACTGCTATTGAGAAATATGTTCATGCTCATGTCGCAAGGAGACGCACTATACATTTCACATACAGGTGTGTTCTAGGGACCAGATCCATATCATGATTCCATGTAGCCCAGATTATGACACGTAAGTGTTAAGAAAAGGGCTGCAAAGCTCACCGAGTAAAGGACCCCAGTATGAATGTGAGTCATAAGGCCTGTCTCAATCAGCAGAGTGACTGACTAGATGAGGTTTCTAGAGCTACAGAGCCAAGGACCCCAAGGCAAAGGGAGCTATAAAGATCTGTCCCTGTAAGGCCCTGAGCACCTGCAACTACCTCTTCTCTTTCCCTTTGATTTCTTTTTATTTATTACTTTTTTCATCCTTACCTGAGGACATGCTTATTAATTTTAGAGAGGAGGAGGGACAGAGAGAGAAACATCGATTGGTTGCCTTCCTGTATGCACCCCAACTGGGGATGGAGCCAGAAACCTAGGTATGTGCCTTGACCAGGAATCAAACCTTCAACCTTTCGGTGTACAGGACAATGCTCCAACCAACTAAGCTATATGAGTTTCCTTTTATTTCTAAATACAGCTCACTATCAGGACACAGAGAAGACTACCTGCCCTGTGGGAGACTCTATTAACTATTTAAAATATTTACTCCCTGGCCTCTACCAATCAGGCTTGCCCTGATATTGCTTTTTCTGCCCCACTGATGTCAGATGTAACCATGTGACTTTCACTGGCCAATGAAATTCTAGTCAAAGTGAGCTGTACCAAGCAGAAGCTCCAAGAGCTTTCACATGATTCTACCATGACTGTTTTCCCAGATAGGGGCTGCTTCTTCAGTGTCAATGACAGAGAACAGAGCAGGAGACAACGCGCAGTGGGTGTAGGGTGAATAAACCTTTGCTGTTGCAAGCCACAGAGATTTTTGGAGTTCTGTGTTACTGTAGCATGCAGCTAGCCTCAGGTGACTGATACGTTCCTTTAACTCTGACCTCAGTCCTTTCTCCTATAAGGTTAGTAGGATGAGTCTCCAGCTCATCATATTTTCACACAACTGAACACAATAAAAACTGTTTAAAAGCAACCTGTATTACAATGTTGGCATCTGTCAACACATCCAAAGCTTTGCATGTTAGAGTCAAGAGCCTGGGTGTTCTCAATTAAACTGATGCTCTTTTGTCCCCATTCACCCTATAGATCCAGTCCCTTAAGAAGAACAGCTTACCGACTTCACTCGGTGACCGATGCCCATGATCAGTTTTCCTTCCTTCTTCATCTTGTTCACAAACTCCATGGGGATAATGCCACTATCAAAGGCTTTGCTGAACATCTTGGCCGCTGCATCCAGGGCACCTCCAAACCGGTCCCCCTATAGGAGAAACAAGCCCATGTTGCCCTGAACTGTGAGTCTCCTTCAATTTTGCAAACCAATGTGGCATGCCATGAACAACGCCAGCGCAGGTTTTTATCCTCCAGGGCTCCTCCTAGGACCCTGCTGTAGCCAAGCTGCATGGGGCCAAAGCCCAGTGTCCCAGCTGTGCACCTCCCAGGGTGACAATACTCACAATAGTGAGCAGCCCCGAGGTGAGGCTGGAGACCAGGTCCTTCCCAGCCCGAGCACAGATGATGGTATTATGAGCCCCAGACACGGCTGGCCCGTGATCAGCTGTCACCATCAGGCACATCTCAATGAACTGGCAGGAGTACTTGGGCAACCTAGAGAAGGGTAAGTAAAGGGCCAGGAAAAGGAGGATAGAAACAAGGGTGAGCTGCCGAACAGGAGTTACACTGACAAGGCCATGCTCCTCTCTCCCATCTCCCTAAACAAGTCACTCAAATTCAAGAAAGGCAGCAATCTGCCAGTGCAGGTCAGATACTATCATACAACTCCAGGGCAAAACTTCAAGATTCTTTTTTTTTTTTTTACATCAATGAGATGTGAGAGAATCACTGATCTGCCTCCTGCATGCTCCTTACTGGGGGATAGGGCCCACAACCCAGGCATGTGCCCTGACTGGGAATCGAACCATGATCTCCTAGTTCATGGATCAATGTTCAACCACTGAGCCATGCCAACCGGGCAACCTCTAGATTCTTAAGCAGCTCTGAACTATGCTGATAACAAATACTGCTTTTAAATAGCAACCAAGGTTTGAAATCTCTTCTTTAGTCAGTTTTCAGCATGAGCTGCTATAACAAGATTTGGCCTGTATTTGTGGCTACCTTCCATGGACCAGACAGAGAGGAGGTGAGGTCCCCATTCCTTTCACAGTATAGGAGGCCCTAGACCTCTAGTGTTCATCCTACCAACTGTGATTAAGAATATAGTCTGGAGATACAGGGATGCAAGAGTGGAGTGAAACATGCTCAAGTATTAAAACCCATGCACATTTTCCAGGAAGGGTCCAAAGCAGGACCAAGACCCACCTTTCTGCAGGTGACGGCATGACAAACCAAGACTTTGGCTTAGCCTTCTGCCCAGGCCCACACCAAGCCAGGGGTGTGGATCATGTACTCACTGTGAATCATGTACTCACTGTCCCCCTTGCCTAGCTGTCAATCCCAGGGGAGGGCTAAGTTTGGGAGTTGCTGAGAAAACCTCATATTCAGGTTGATGATACAAGGTACTCTATGTCTATTCGGCAACTCTACCAGCCCTGCACTCTTTAAGCTACCAGATCCATCCAGATCTCCCCTGCTAAACCTCATCTTTCTCTCAAGAGGCCTGCATTTACTCCATCTCATGTCTTTATAAGTTCCCAAGGGAACGGAGCTGATCCAAGATTCCTGATTAAGTGATGCTTTCTACTTGTCTTGGTTTAGATTGGCCTTTCTGTCTTTGGAAGACATAGGAGCAGCCTGTATTTCTTTCCTCTAGCCTTACAATTGATTTGTGGCCATAAAGACTGACCCTGGACTACTCTGAAAGGCTGCCCATTTGCGTTTCCATCAGGGGAAAATCATTAACTCCAGCTTGCAGGGCCGTACCAATTTGTGCATTCCACGCCTCACCTTCTCTGGAACCAAAGGAGGCCGAGGACTCCACCGATGCCCATCTCTTCCTTGAAGACCTCAGTGATGGGCATGCCCGCATAGATGAGCTCTTGTCCCCGCTCATCGCAGATGCTGGTCATGAATGAGGCAGGTTTGCGGATCAAGCCCAGCTCCTGAGCAGAGACAGGGGCAGAGGCAAGCAGCGCTATGGTAACCACAGAAACTTTTCCTGGACTGCCCCACCATCTGTGCGCTCAGAACCAGTGTCCCAGGAATGTCTTAAAAATCCTGGTGGCCATGTATTTGATAACAGCTTCTACCACGTCGGGTTCGGGCCTAGGCTTGGAGCATCACTTGCACATCTCCACCCAGCCTGACAGACAAACTCCTCCCGAGAAAGAAGTACAAAAGCCCTTTTACTGGATTCTTTCATGGGTAAAAACAGGAGTGCCAGGCCCATGGCACCTGCTTAGCCTGAGCAGTATTCTGTTCTTTACTGAGCATGTGCAGGGCCAGGCAGTGCGCTAAGCCATTTACATCCATCAGTTCACTCTGATCTCACAAAGGAGAATCATTCCTCATGTTCAGCAGAGGAAACGAACCTTATAGTGGCTCAATAACAGTGGCCTGGCTACAAAATGAAATGGAAAAGTGAATCCAAAGGAAAAACATTTAAACACTTAACATAGAGCTGCCAACCCCCCACCAAAATGTAATGAGGCACATGGCTGTGGATGTCTTTTACCCAGGGGATGGGTATGAGCTCCTGAATTTCCTATTTCCTGAGGTGGGGCACATGGGTATCATCAGCCAATATTCTCCAAGCCCATTTCTTCAATCATCCCCTATGAACTTTAATTAAAAAATGCTTTTAACTTAAGTTTAATTACATGAGTACATTCTCCTTTTTAAAAATTTAAAACAGAACAGATCAAGTTATGTGACCTTTGGCCTCCACCTCATCTCAGTTTTCTTCCTTAGTGTGTGTTAGTTTAGTGGACATCTTTCTGGGCCTTTCTTTCTCTACTTTTATTTACATGCACACAAAAACACACGGAGAATATACAACACCATTTTGTGTGCACAGTTTTTATAATCACAATAGATATACTGTCCTGTAATGTGTTTACTCAATGAACTTGAGCTCTATAAATGTCGGTACACACACAGATCCAGTTCATTCCCTTACCTGCTGTATAGTATCCCATCATATGACAATACCACCACTTAGCTATTCCTTCACTAATAACTATCAACTAGAAAAATATTCTCAAACATGTTTTTTGTTTGTATATGTAAGCATTTCTCTGAAATAGTTCTCTAGACATGGACTCGCTGGGCCACAAGGTATGAGCACTTTTAAATTTGATTCATATTACCCAACTGCCTTTCAGAAAGGCTGTGTCAATTTCCACTCCTACCAACCACAAATGAATGCATGTTTCCTCACACCCATTCAAACACAGCATATTACCAAAGAATTTTTATCTTTGCTGGCCTAATAGGGAAAAACTGGTGTCACAGTTCTGTTATTTTTTTTAATCCGCACCCAAGGATATTTTTCCATTGTTTTTCAGAGAAAGTGGAGTGGGAGGAGAGAGAAACATCAATGTGGGGGAGAGACAGCAACCGGTTGCCTCCCACATGCACCCCAACCAGGGCTGGGGATGGAGCCTGCAACCAAGGTACATGCCCCTGGCCGGAACTGAACTCCGGAAACTCCAGTCTGTACGCTGATGCTCTAACCACTGAGCCAAACCAGCCAGGGCTTGTTTTGTTTTTTGAATCCTCACCCAAGAATATTTTCATTGATTTTAGAGAGAGAGGAAGGGAGAGAAACATAGACGTGAGAGAGAGAGACATCGATCAGGTGCCTCCTGTATGTGCCCCAACCGGGGATTAAACCCGCAACCTAGGTATGTGCTCAGACCAGGAAGTGAGCCCGCAGCCTTTTAGTGTATGGGACGAAACTCCAACCACCTGAGCCACTCAGCCAGGGTGTTATCCCAGTTTTCACTTTGGTTCTTTTTTTTTTTTTTTGGTTAATCTTCACCCAAGGATATTTTTTCCATGATTTTTAGAGAGAGTGGAAGGAAGGGGGGGAGAAAGAAACATCAATGTAAGAGAGACACATCGATTGGTTGCCTCCTGCAAACCAGGCACGTGCCCTTGACTGGGAATCAAACCCATGATCCTTCAGTGCACCAGCCAGGTCACTTTGGTTCCTTTTATGAGTGAGGTTGAGCACTTTTTACTCTTGAAAGGCCCTTTCCTACCTATTTTTCTAATTGGATCTTTTAAAAATTGATTTCTAAGAGTTTTTATATATCAAGAAAATGAGCTCTTTATGCCCCTTAGACAAGAAGGTAGACACTTTACTTCACCCTGAAATCTCTTAAGAAATACAAACAACTCTAGGGGACACTGTCTGCCCCAGCCCATTTTCAGGTCATGCCACCCAGCCGTGGGAGATACCCGCTGCCCTCTGCTGCCCTGAATTTGTTTTACCCATTGGTCAGAAGGGGCCACCTCACAAGCTCCAGCACACAGGGAGGAGATGGAATCCAAGAGTCTAACCGGTTTTTCCTTAGCCCTTGGAGAAGCCTCCCTTAGGAGGAGTGGTTTGGAACCCAGAGCAGTGATCACATGGTTGCTCTAACTACTAGGGCAGGCTTTGTTTCCAAGGATTCAAGACAAATCACCTCAAAGCCCACCACCTCAGACCCCAAATCTCCCTTGCCCACACTGTAGGGGACATACACAGTACCTACCCTGGCCCAGGAGTAGTCCATTGGCACCGTCGGGGGAGGCACCTCCTGAGCAGGTACAATGACCCCTTTGGTCACAAGATCATCGTACACAGACCTGGGAGGCAGGGAAAGGGCAGGAAAAAGACACCCATGTGGATTTTCTTCTGGGCTTTTCTAAGTCATCCCAAGAACACTCTGCCATCTAATCCAAACACTTTAGGTTTTCCTTCTCTGTACCCCCTTCCTGTCAGTGACTTACTCTTATCAGTTAGATTCCCAAGAACTAAATGAAAACAGGTTCTGGCAAAGACTCTCCTACCACGTCTGAATGGGGCTTTATAGAAAGTTGAATCTGGAGACCAGGTAAGGACAGAGAGGAAGAACGGGAAAAGACAACAGCATATCAACAACTCTTTATCTGTCAATTAGGGTGATACTTTCCAAATGTTTCTATGCTCATCTCTCATTTATGGCCAGCCAAGTAAG
Organism: Miniopterus schreibersii; assembly: GCF_964146895.1. Classification (NCBI taxonomy): domain Eukaryota; kingdom Metazoa; phylum Chordata; class Mammalia; order Chiroptera; family Miniopteridae; genus Miniopterus; species Miniopterus schreibersii. Next base: position 22,626,779 of record NC_138116.1, read on the forward strand.
AAGGTTAAGAAACTGAACATGTTTTGTTTAATACTAGCCTGGATGGACTGTAACTGCTGCTTCTACAAACAAACAAACAAACAAACAAACAGCCAGAGAGAAAAAGGATTTTGGTCTCTCCATGCAGCTGCTGAGACAGACCAGGAATATCAGACACCTCCCTGTTAGAGAGGCTGTTGACCTCAGGAGGCATTTGGAAAGGGAGAGGGCGGCTGACATCCTACCCAAGGTTCACTTACTGAATGATTTCTCCAAGTTCATCGAAGCTCCGGGGCACAAACACTCCTGCCTCCTTCAAAGCCTGGTTCTTGGCTACTGCAGTTTCAGACGCCTGGTTGGCACAAGCTCCTGCGTGGCCAAATTGCACCTGGTAGGCAAAGGAGAGCCGCATGACTGGACTTGTTAATCCCCCAAGAGGGAACAAAGGCTCCTGGGAAATGTCAGCACTCATTACAGGCTGGACCCTGCTAAACAATCTTCATAAACCACTTCCTTGTGCCCCAAGCAGGCCCACTGAACAGGTATGATGGAGGACTTATTTTACAGACAAGGAAACTGGCGCACTGAGGCGTCAGGAGCTCACACTCAAGGTCACACGGCTGGTGTGTATTGAAGCCAGGATACAAAGCCTGGCAGCCCAACTTCCCAAACTCTTCATTTGGTTCCCCCTGGGCAGTGCTCAGGACAGGCATTATTTCTGAGCAACATGCGAGAAGTGAAGTTACCAACTGGCAACCTGAGGCTGAAGTGAGCTCACAGACATGATCTGACTGTCCTGCACTTTTCGTAAAATAAGTACCAATATTAAAAAAAAAAAAAAATTACATGTAAAATCACAAATTCCCAGCTTCTCTGAAAGTCAGATTTTGCACTCTAGGCCTAAATTCCCACAGAGCAACAATTACTTGAAGCCAATGAGCAATGGCTGACTTCCACCTGAGCACACATTGAGGTAAAATATAAATCCAATGGAACAGAGATGACTGATTGTGGGGAGCAAGCGAGAGGGAAGAGAAAACCAAAGTCTCTGATGAAGCAATGAGGAAAATCAGTGAACTCAGTGAAACCTCTGGTACAAATCCTGACTTGGGGAGGCGGGAAGAGCGGGGTTGGTCATAATCATACCTAACCTGTTTAAATAACATTTACTATATCCAGGCACTTCTCTAAGAGCTGTACTTATTTAATCTTTCAGTAGCTATGGCTGTTTTCTATAAAAAAGAGGCCGTGGAAGCACAGAGGAGTAAAGTAACTTGCCCAAGGTCACACACGCAATATGTGGTGGCATTTGAACCCAGGCAATTTGGCCTCTGATTGTGCTCTTAACCACCAAATATAATAAAAGGTGCCTTAAGTGTGTTGAAAAGGTTAGCAACCGCTACTGTGGTTAGCAACACATGCCTTAAAACATGGGTTTCCAATACATTCTTTGTAGGTCTTAATCTGCATGAGTGAATGGGATGGGAAGAAGAGATTCTGCATTCAAATGGTCTTAGAAAATGCTGGGTTTGAGGACGTTAAAACAAGTTTCTTTAACTCAGAGATGTCTTAAAAGTAAAACAAAGAATGTTGAAAGGGAGATAGATTATATTGCATGTTCATAGTTTAAAAAGCTCCTTTGCTTTTCTGTTTATTTCATTTGTTTTGTGGACCACTGCTATAGGACCAATGTTTTGTGGAACATACTCCTGAAAAATGCCACCTTACCAACAGCCCCCATCTCTACTCCCTTTCCTCAGTTCTTAATTCAGTTTTTCCCAAGGAGCTGTCTCAGTGTGCCAACAAGCAGAGATTTATCTAATCTCCTCTATAGGGTGGAAAGTTCTGGAAGGTCATGTGAATTCAAACGTCACCCATTTGCTACGCAGTCACTGCACTCTTTTACATAAAGTTTAAAAAGTTAATTAAAAAACAAAACCAAAACACCTCCTGAGGACCTCCCTACCCATGAGGTGGTGATGAGGGCCCAGCCAGAAACAGAAAAGCAAGGTGCTCGCCCTCTTGGAGGCGTCCTCAGCAGAGTGGGGCGAGGAGGCGGGGGGCAGCAATGCAAAGCTGGTTTAGAGAAACAGTGGAGGGGGAGGGAGGAATTACGTTTGGTAGTTGGAGTGTGGAGGAGAAAGTGGTCAAGAAGAAAGAAAGTCAGAAACAGCTTCACGGAAAAAGTGAAGAATGGAAAGGAATAGCTGCTAAGACCTGTACGTGCCAGACCTTTACAATTACCTCTTATTTAAGCCACACAACAATCCTCTATCACTCCTTTTACAGCTCAGTGAACTGAGGTACAGAGAAGCTAAATGACTTGCCCATGCCACAAGATCCATCGAGATCTGATTCTAAAGCCTGTGAAAGTAGAGCTCACCCCTGAAGGATGGGCAGGATTCCATTACCCACTCACACACTCCCATTTTATCTACTTGAAAAAATACACACACACAGCTAATACTTATACAAAATGGATAGCATAAATACTTACTGAACTCTGTTCTCTTTTGATTTAACAAATCTTAAACTTTTTCTATATCAATATATCAAAACCCACCTCATGCTTCTCTGGCCTGCCTAGCTTTTTGTTACATGACTGGGATCACACTACATTACATGATGACCCAGTGCCCTCTTGACCAGCACTGAGGTTGTTTCCATATTCTGCCATTACAGCATTGCAGTGAATCCTTGCACACATACTCTGAAGTATTTTTGCATGCATGCCCATAAGGGAAATTTGTAGATATGGAACTCCTGGTTCAAAGGAGAAGTGTACTCAACAACTGGACAAATATTGCAACTTTGAGGTGGACTGGAATCTGAAGGGAAGAGGCAAGCATTCTAGGGAGAAAAAATAGTGATGCAGGCTTACTGGTAGGAAGAACTGAGGGTTTAAGCACAGGGATTATCACTGATGCAGGAAGCCTTGAAGGCCAGGTTTTATCTTCTTATATACACAACATGAGGACAAGGCCTCACACTCAGAGCCTGCTATCATATGCTGAACTTATTATATGCTGCCAGGATGTTCACTTACATTACATCACACCACACATGCCAAACCTTTCCTCCTATGGCCTCTCCCCACACAGAACTTCTCGCAGTGCCCCTTCCCAACTCTGCACCAAGAATGGGTCCTCTGTCTCCCCAGCCTCCCTTCTGCTCAGCCAACTTCTCAATGAAGCCTTCTCAACTCCTCCAGACAGCAGGTTGCTCCCACTCCAGTTAGGGACTCTGAAACTTATTCTCGCCTTAATCCACTGATGAGTTTGTCTCCTCCAACTGGATTTAAGCGCCTAGAGAACAGGGCCCTGGCTAGACCTTGCAGTAACCAAGCAAGTAATGAATGTGTATCAAAGGCACTAGCTGCTTACAAGATTACCAGACAGTTCACCTCAAAGACCCCATCTCTTGGCTTCCTGACTCCCCACCCAGGAGTGATCTGAACCTGCCATACCTCAGAGGAGAACATAGTGGCACAGGTCCCGATGCACCAGCAGACCACGGGCTTGGTGAGGCGGCCCTCCTTGATGCCCTGGCAGATCTTATACTCCTCAGTGCCCCCTATCTGCCAAGGAACAGGGAACAAGAAAAAGCCTGTGAGTTGAAGGCACCCATTCTGAACTGCTCCAAGAGCAGCACTGTAGCAGGAAAATCTGTCCCAAATCAGGCAGGAACCAGTCTCAACTTGGCTAGAAAATGAGGGGACATGGGCTTGGTGCAAACAGCCTGGAAGATTGAGAGTTGCAGGGAAGAACTGTAAAGGGGCAGTGAGTATCCTAGGTGAATCCCTGGGACTCCTCCTTTCTAACCTACGGGTAAGATGATTTAGGACCAGATCTATCGGAGACAAAACCAGGGGATGGAATGGGATTATAGGACTCTCCCAAACTTAAAAAAAAAACAAAAAAAATCACACATTTTACTCTTTACTCCAGCTATCCACTGCCCACCAGGTAGACACTGTGGCTAGCAGTGCAAAGCCTCTCCTTTATTGGCACTAAAATGTCTTCTGCAAACAAGAGGCAAGAACTTCTTTTTTCTGGAAAAACACAGCAGTGATAAAAGTGACAACCCCTAGGCCCCAAAGTCTAAGGAGTGAGGTTATCAGGGACTGTCACCTTAAATTATATATGCCCAAAATGCATGAGTTTTTAAAAAACTGGTATCATATATAACTTTAGCAATCAGAAAAATTAAAAAGATTTTCCTTTAACTCACCTCTCCAAGAACCACAATCATTTTGACTCCTGGAGTGTCCTGGTAACGTAACACATGATCCATAAATGTGGAGCCGGGGTACCTGGTGAGAGCAGGGAGGGCACATGGGATCAGGAGGCAGCTTAGGGAGGTATGTGTTCAGGTGTGCACGTGTGGGAAGAATGCTACTGGTGTTTTGTGGGTGTTGGATACCCACGGAGGGTCCACAGATGCCTTAGGAATAATGGGGGTTAATTGGGAGAGGGAGTAAATGAAGCATAAGGAAAGGGAAGGAAGAGACGTTAATAAGCCCAGAAGGTTCGCTTGCTGGTAAGAGATACCTGGAGAGCACATGTGGTGGTTTTAAAATATGGCCACAAATTCTTTTAAAAAGGTGGCACCTCATCCCCCTCCTCTCGAACATGGGCTGGACTTAATGATTAGTTTCTAACGAACAAAACATGGCAAAAATGATTCTACGATATTGATTCTCAAGGCTGGGTTATAAAAATAATAGCCTTTTCTGGCTCTCTCTTGAATTGCTCCCTCTGAGGGAAGCCCCACACCAAGTCCTCAGCACACTAAGCAGCCTGCGGAGAGGCCACAGAGAAAAGCCACCTTGCCGGCCACCTGGATGAGCCCCCGCCAGTCTCAGGCCCCCCTTCAGCTGACTGCAACCCTGAGGATAAATGTTTAGCCAGACCCCCGAGGAACTGGGCAGGAGTCCTTCCTTACCCAGGTGTTCCATCTGAAATGACGAGTGGGAGTCAGGGAGACTGACAAGGTGACTCATCTCCCAACAGCCTTTGGTTCTGAGCCAATATATACATTATACTCTACCCCTAGTTCCTGACACAGAGCTCTTACAATCCTGGTGATCTCCGGAGTGATAGGAGCATCTTTTGTTCTAGTGTTTGATCTTTGACCCCAGTTCCTGACACTGGGCTCCTAAAACCTTTTGATTTCCTGAGTAATGGGGGTGATAGACGCTCCTAAATCCTTTGGAAGTTCCCATGTTATAGAAGTATCTTCTGTTCTAATGAGGCAATTCTTGGTGGGCTCCTACATAGCTTCCTGAATGGCGGCTGGTCACCCGAAAAGACCAAGCCATGATTAGAAGCTTGGAACTATCAGCCCCACTCCCTATCCTCCAAAGAAGGGAGAGGGGATGGAGACTGAGTTAATAATCATACCTACATGATGAAGCTGCCACAAAAATCCTTAAATATGGGAACTGGATCTTCTGGGTTGGTGGCTAGAAATCTGAGTGTCGCAACAATAGAGAATAAAGCAATAGTTTTTCCTTTCACTAGTTAGCTACAATGAACACTTACTGAGCACTTACTAAGTGCCAGCCCCTTTGTTAGCCACTTTATAGAGTATGACCTCATTTAATCCTCCCACTGATTCCATGAAGTAGGCACTAGCATTTTACCCACTAATATGTAAGGGTGATGAAGGTCTTGGGGGGTGGGCAAGGCAGTAAGTAACCTGTCTAGGATGCCCCTCTGGTAAACAGGGAAACTGGGATTTGAACCCCTTTGGTCCGATTTTAGTATTGGCCCTGCTAACCACAGCACTCTGCTGCCTCCCAATGGCCACCTCAGATAATAAATAGAACTACCTCGCAGACCAAAACCCCTTTTGAAACACTTTTCCCTGTTTTCTGATTTTTATGTTCATGTTAGTCCTAACATAAAAGTGGAGATGCCCCATTTTATGGACTTAAGATAACATTCCCACCTGAAACTAAGATAATATTAAATGTCAACTGTAACTCAAAAAACAAACAAGATAAAAAAAGAAGAAACATTGCTATATGCCAGGAACCCAGCAGCAGGGAGCAGTATGAGAGGTCCCCATAGTCCCTAGCTGATCACCTGTCCCCGCCAATGGCCACACCCTCATAGACGCCATCTGTAGTCCGAGAGATGATATTGTTGAGCTCATTGGACATGCCCCCAGAACGAGAGACATAGGCCACGCTGCCTGGGCGGTACAGCTTGGAGGCCAGGATGTTGTCCAGCATCCCGCCTGTATTCCCGATCTTAAAGCACCCGGGCTTGATGCCTCCGACCTGGAGGGGCAGAAACAGCAGTCAGGGAGGAAGGGTGAGCTCCTGGTTCACCACAGAGCTGAGTAATCACCAAGCCCAGTATTACCGGCCCATCATCCCACTCTGACCAGACTGGTGAGGAAATGGCCAGGAGAGCTAACACCTGCACATTGGGTTTCCTGCTTAAGAATCTCTTCTCTTCCTCAAGAGACGTTATGCAGGAAAAAAGTGAGCCTTATTTGTAAAACATGGCTTCCTACTGATAGGTATATTCAGGGTTAAGTCACCTCCTTTGCTCTAGAAAAGCAACCACACCCAGTAAAGGGGTATAACACAGGTGTGTACCTCTGCTCAAACACACCCACTGCCTAAAGATAAAAGGTCCCTTTGTCTTAGCTTCACATAAACTTTAATGTAACAACTAAGTAAAAACAACAAAAAAGCATTCACAGAGCAATTTCTACTTCTATGAAGGCCTTTACCTTTAGGTCAAAAATAAAGCCCCCGGGTAGACTGTCCTTGGTTTACATTTAAAGGAATAACCAAAGGCTAGGATGGCTGTATGCGCACGCACTTAAAGCAAGAGTCCTCTCATTAGCCCCTGGCAACGACAAAGGTGGCACGGACTGGAGAGCCCTTTAAAAAATTAACTGGAAACGGACAGACCGACTTTCAAAAGGTACTTCCTAAATCATTTCAACTTAGGAGGAAGACAGGAGAGTCAACAAGTAAGTTTCCTGAGGGCCCAGAACTCTGTAAGATAGCCTGGAACTTAAAAGGCTTTCTGGAAGGGACTCTCACAGTGGCAGGTCCAATGATGGTCACGCCCTTCTGGTCGGCCTTCTTGATCAGCTTCCTTGTGAGGGCCTCAGGGATACCTTCAGCTATAATGGCAATGGTCCGGATCTGGAGGATGAGAACAGTCCTTCCCCATTAACTTTTTGCCTCGGATGAGACAAAGAGGCAGCAACCTCCCGTGAACTCACCTCCCATGTCCCCTTCCAGGCTCTAAGGACAAAGTAATATTAATAGCATGCACCGCTTCTCCCCACAGGTCTCTGTTCCTATCCTGATCATGCCAACCCTCCCCCAAAAAGAGAGGTGTGGACACCCAAAACTGATCTCCACAGTTAACACCACAGTGATTCAGTAACCAAACAGGAGCAAATGTTTCTAAAAAACCTGCTACAGTCAAAGCTGCAATATTCTCTACCATCCAAAAATTCACAAGACTCAGACACCTGTTCCCTACCTCCTCATAAAGCAGCTATCTATGACTTTCTCCAATGTGCCCTCTGAGTCTCTGACTCTCTGTCCTCACAGGTCAGGGCCAGTATGTGACAGAAGCAAGCTGCTTCCACACTGGGATCAGAATGTGGGCTGGGGAGAAAGCCAGAGGAAGTGGGGGGTGGGCGGGAAAGATCGAGAACCATCTCTGATTCTAGTCTGGGGGCCAGCAAACTGTTCTATAAAGAGCCAAATAGTATTTTAGGCTTTGCTGATCATGTGGTTTCTGTGGTAACTAAACTTTGCCTTTGTAGCACGAAAACAGCCATGGCTAATATATAAATGAATGGGCATAGCTATGTTCCAATAAAACTTTATTTACAAGAACAGGTGGAGGGCTGGATTTGGCCCTTGAGCTGCAGTTTGCCAATCTCTGATCTAGACTAATAACCTAGCTGATTTTTACCAACTGTGCTTTCATTTTTGCTGCATCTAGACATCCAAACAAATTTATCTTCTCTAGTCATACACTGAACCAAGCCAGTCTGGGATCAGACAATAATTCTGAGCAAATGAATCAGTATCTTATTCTATCAGGGGGTCTTACAAATCAGTAACAAAGAAGACAGACAACTCAATAGAAAAAAAAGGGGAGAGGTCAAGTCATACACTAAAAATGGCCAATAAATATTTTTAAAAGCTCATCTTACTTAATAACCAAAGGTATGCAAATTAAATAGGATGCCTATTAACTTGTCAAATATGTTTTTAAAATCCAAACATTTAGTGTTGACAAGGGAATGAGAAACACGCATTCTCAAACTCCTGATGGGAGTTTACATCAGCACAACTTTTCTGGAGGGCACCTGGGCAGGATGGAACAAAAGCTTTAAAATCTGTTCATTCTGATGCAGCAGTTTGACTTCTAGTCATTTACTCTGGGGAAATAATTAAGGATATATACAAATGTTACTCTAAGATGCTCATTACCAGACTTGACAAAGCAAAGCTGAGGCTACCAGTGAATATGTATTGCTGTGGAAAGAGTAACTGAAGAAAACAGATTATAAAATAGTCCTGTAAAATATCATTCCACTTGGTCAAATCCAGGAAAAGGTGTGGATAAGGGTGTACCCAAACACAGCAGCTGTGTTTCTGGGGAACGGGACTTGGAAGTATTTATTTTCTCCTTTTATTTATCAGTATTTATATTTTTTCTATAATATGTAATGACTTTATAAGAAAGGAAGTCCTTTTGATTCTGTTTCTACAGCCAGGCTTAGATAGCAGAGAGAGGATCTGGTGGGGGCAGGTAACCCTGAACTAACTCTTTGTTGGCCCAGGTGAGCAGCCCACCTGCCCTCGGTTACTACCCTGCCTTCTGAAGATCAAGTGACTCCAACCATTTTCATCCACAACACTGGCCAGTCTAGAGTCCAAGTCCTTTGTCCCAGGTGGTGGTGAGCATGGACACCATTCAGGAGCTGTCCCTACTACCCCCTCCTTCCCCTAGGCCCCAGTGATCTACCTGTGCATAACTCATGGTCTCAACGGTACTGTCATAGGCAGAGCGGAGAGAGGCGAAGTTGATCAGCACGTCTACCTCTGGGTGTTTCTTCATGGCATCAGCCATATTCTTGAAGACAGGGATCAGGATCTCCTTGTGACCCCAGTAAAACTTCTGCTTGTGATCCCCACTGTGAGAAAGGCAGAGAAGGGGTCAGGACAACCTGTCAGGGTTGGGGAGGGGGAAGTCAAGGGGAACAGCTTCATCTAGAAGGTGGAAAGGGTTTCCATCTACCGGAAAAGACCCTCCAGGAATGGTTTGCCCCAGTCTGGGATGGGCAGTCGCTTCCCCAGCAAACAGGAGAATCTAGCTGCTCCCCCAGCTCAATCTTAGTGAGGGAGATTAGATTAGGAAATTCCACTTGGCAGCATCTGCAGCCTCCCTGCAGTGGCATGACTCACGTGAAAGGGTAGACCATGGCGGCCACTGAGGGCTCGTCTCGGGAGCAGACGTAGTCAAAGTCCAGCATGCCTTGCACGGCCCTGGTCTGCATACCCCACACAATGGCCTTGGTATGGCGGCTGAAGAGGGTGGTGCTCTTTCCTGGTGGGCAAAGACACAGCGAGTGCACCCAGAACACACACCCCTGTGAGACCTGCAGGGGCAGGGGTAGGGGCCACCTGCCAGACCCCTCCATGCCCCAAGTCCAGGAGGGTGGCTAATCAGAACCACAAAGGACCATTAAGAGGATGGAATTCTGAGAACTTGGGGAAGAGGTGCCTCAATTTATTCTGGAAAGAGGTTGCAGAAAGTAAAAAGAGCTCAGAAGACCTGCCTGGCTAGTAAACAGTTCAGCAACAAACAGAGAAAGGACTCCCAATGCAAAGAATTCCTACAGGGCCTGCTCAATTTCACAGGAAAGGCACGTATGTAATCAGCCTCCTGCTTATATAAAAATGGGCACTTGATAAATTATTTTTAAAGTCACTGGAAAAATTGTGGTGACTGCAGGATGTTACACAACTCTCCAACAAGTCTTATCACCTCAAAACCGGGACATAAACCACCTCAGGTCAGGATTTGAATCCTCACAATTCTAGGTCGGTGTAGGTCCAATGAAGAGGTTTGCTCAGCCTAATCTCTACCTGAGGTTCCAGCTCTGGCCCTGGCCCAGGCCCTGGCCCAGGCGAGGTGGGGAGCAGCATGCTGGCTATTCCTCTCACCCTCCTCCCTCTGCTAGGTGGCTCTTTCCTGCTCAGAACAATGCTCTTGGATGGGTTCTCTGGCTAGCAGGAAAGGGGTGAGGGGAAAAGAAAGGAACAAAAATAACTGAGGTAGACTCCTCAGCGTTGGAGGGAAAGACCCCTTTACCACCCTGCAGGCAGGTGACCTCACTCTCCCTTCCCTGAAAGTCCTAAGAAAGTAGCCCTCAGGGGAGGTTTTCAGGTCCTGGGGAAAACTGCACCAAGCTCAGTGGCATCTGGCATTAATTAACCTACTGTACTGATGCAGACTTGGCTAACCAAGTTCAAGGCCTGATTAAGTGAATTTAAGAGCTCACTTTCCCAAGGCATATAGGATTCTCATCCCCACACGCCCGCCTCTTCCATCAGAGCCGTAAGCTTCTCATGACACAGGCTCCTGATGTTGCAAATACCCGGGATTTACTGTCACTGGACCCATCTGGGTTCTGATGAGACATGGGATCACAGAACAAGGGAAGCCACCTAATCCAGTACTCTCACTTCCCAGTCACAGGAAATTGAAGTCCAGAGATGCCAAATGACTGAGATCCTAGGTCATCTAGCATCAGAGCCAGGATTACAGCTTGATTGCGCAAGTGAGGAGGAGATGAGCCCTGCCACTCCCCACCCTCCAGGGAACCCATGTGCACATACACACACCTGTCCATCCAAGAGGCTACAGGAATCAGAACAAAGCCTGGAATCTCTACAAACCCACCTGCACCTCCAGCACGAAAGGGGCAGAACCAGAGTGCTCACCTCAAGTACAGAGGAGCCAAAGCCAATGGGGGCAATCCTCAGCCCACCAGCCGCAAGGAGGTCCCAGGGAGAAACCCTGCTCTAGGACTAAGAGCCCCTCCCTAGAACCACTGAGGGGAGGACCCCCCCTGGTACAATCTGTTCTCCCCCTCTCACTTCTCAGCATAGCTAGTGACTGATAGAAAGCATAAATTCCTCCCCTAGGGTGGAAGAGCTCTGAGAAAAGAGTGGCCCCTGCTCTCTGCACAGGGCTCAGCCTGTTCATGTCTTTTAGAAAACAATGGATCTTACCCGATGCGTCTAGGGGCTGCATTCCTGGCCTTTCTGGAGGGATATAAGCAACCCTGCCTAGTTATTCCTTCCCTTTCCCTGAGCATGAAAGGGGTCAAATATCATCATAAGATTCCCCTTCCTCAGGGTAAAATCTTCCAGACTATTAATGTCAAGAAGTTAAACAAAGCCCTGATGGTTTAACAGGTGAACCGGTTCTGTGTGTGAAAATGTCTGTCCTAAACAGTGACCTCATACCAGACAAAGCCCAGACTCCCATCTACTGTACACCTTTCTGGGTTTCTCTCTCTTTCTCTACCCCGTCTTCCACCCAAACCCCAGAGAAATGTGAACTTGTCCCTGGTATTGGGAGCTCTGGGATAAAGTTGGCAGTGGTGAGGCCAAGGTGGGGAAAGTCAGAAATGAAGCCATCATGAGATGTTGATGAGAATTGGGGCGGTTCATGGCTCCCTTCCTCACCTACTGTGCTCTGCCACTTCCCCTTCAGTTTTGATGGCTCCCTCCTTCCCAGTGGGAATCTCCCTCCTCAGCACCACTCCACTCTCCAAGGATGTGGGCCTGGCTCTCTACACCCTCACCCCCTAGTTTGGAGCCAGAGACAGCCACATGGCCAGGAGAGCACTGAGGGGGGGTCTGAACTAAGTAGGAGTGGGAAGGGAGGAGAGTGGACTAGGATTTGGGGGCAGGCCACACCAAGGCAGGGACAATATACCAGACAACACTGCAACCCAATGGGGAGGGGGAAACAAAGCAAAGGGTAAGACTGAAACCCACTAACAAGCCACACGCAGATTTGGGCAGGGCAGGGGCGTCCTACCTTGCAGGGATCTTGGACTTGGGACTGAATCTGTCAAAGAAAATGACCAAGGCAACTGAGTGACCTGCTGATGGCTTAAGGCTTTGGAGGGAGAGGGTGGGAACGGGGAAGGGTCCCATGGACAAGCCTGGCAGGGCTGACGCCCTCACCATCTCTCGTCTATTCCACAATAGACAGGAGTAAAGCCAGCAAAAGAGAAGACAGCAGTGATCAGCAGAGCGATAGCAACAAAGAGCAAAGTACCAAAGGGGGCAGAGAGAAGGGCAGGAGGAACACGAAGGCTTGGTGCATGTGCTGAACACTGAATCACCCCCAGGGATAGCTGGCCTGGTTCCAGCCTTTTACATCAATCCCTTGTCCCTACAAAGCACAAGATGATTAGGCTGACATGGGTTGGATATATCATTTTGTGCTGTGGGTTTGGGAACTATAGGGCAGTGGCTTCCAACTCTAATGTCTGGAGCCAGTGTCACTATTTCACAAAATGCCTTATGCATGCTGTCTGTACCAGGAAGAGGGTGCACAGGCCACACCAGCCCAAAAGCTAGTTACTGAATGCTGGTTGCAAGGGCTGGCTGGCTGGCTGGCAGGGATCACACCTTTGATAAATCAGAAGATGGAGAGACAAAGTAGGCAATGTACAGATGGACTGGTAGACAGAGCATGTTCTTACAGTAGGATCACAGGAAAGGAGGATCTTTGTTGGAGGCCCAGGAGGATGGGGTGGGTGTGAACAACCACTATAGGGGAGCTTGCTCTGCCCTCCACTTAGGAAGAGAGTCTGGGAGACCTACCCACTTCCTAGAACTTTTATAATCCTGTCTCCTTGGCAACCTCCCTGCCCAGCTCACACTTGCCCATGGGAAGTAGGGGATGGAAGAGAAAACAGTGGGAAGTGAGGTGACCCAGGTGCAGCACAGGTCCTCAGCACCAGGAGAGACCACTGGGAAGGCTCAGCACATTGTCACGTCTGTTCCCATCCCACGCATCATGCCCACTCTCACAGCAAAGCCCAAACACCTTCCATCACCTCTACTGGTCCAGTGAGGTTTGGAAAGGGAAGGGGGACAGGGAGGGTCCAAAACCGCTGGGAGTTACCTTGTGGCACAGCGGGCTTAGCCTTCTTTGCAGGTGCCACCTCATCAGCCCTGGACTCAGAAAAAGACGCAGTCCTGCTGGGGGCTGGAGTCTGACATGAGACAAGGAGAGGGAGTGAGAATCACAGGTAGCAGCTAGGAAAAAAAGCCACTGGTCCTTGAGGTAACAAGAGAAATCAGGTAACAAGAACTCAGTACAGCAGTTATTTATAGCTGCTTCTAAAAGCACTAACTACCTTCTGAGACAGGAATTAGTATTGTCTCCATGCTCCAGGTGAGCAAACAGAGGCTCTGAGCAGGTATGATAACTACCAAGGTCCCTCCCTCAGCAGGATTTGAACTCAAGTCTGATTTTAAAACTGCTGGTCTTTCCATTATACTACCTTGACTGGCATAGAAAAAAACTGGCAGAGATCCAGAAACCAACCATGTACCCCCCCCCCCCGCATTTCCCCAATATCCCCAAATGGCGAGGGACAGAGGAGAGGCCCCAGGTCCTAGATGGGATAGGGGTGTGAGGGGCCGACAAAGATAGCATGGCGGGCTTTAAGGTGGGGGCTGGCCAGCACCTACCGAAGTGCTCCCACTGGCGTTGAGGAGGAAGTTTGCAGTATGGGCTGCTGTGGGTGGCTGATTGGGGATGGGCCGGTGGCCCAAGGCCATGCCCACAATGGCTGTCATGTGAGTCTCAGTGCCAAACACGTGAATGGGGATCCCAGTGGTCTTCCCTGCAAAGGAGGGAAGAGTCCATCATTCAAGTCTTCAAATAAGTGCCCAAGTCCACACAACTCTGGAAAGGTGCATCAGGATCCTGCCTGATGTCTGGCACTTCCTGTGCAAGACCAATTCTCCAGCACATGTCAGTTGTCATATCTTCATCACCAAATCTTTGTAAAGACCACTTGCTGCGAAGAGCAAGAAATAGCTTTGCCGATACTCTCAAGTGAGCACAAGCATCATTAGAGTCTGCACTCCTCCCATTCACAGCCTGGACCCTCGCTCTCCAAACCCCCCGACTTCACACTCTAGCCTCCCTGGCCTGGCCTCTTCCTAAACAGTGGCCCTGCTCCTTCCTCCACATAGAGCTCTCATCCCAGACCTTCACCCAGCTGTTCTCGTCATTCAGCTCAAGTGCGACCTCCTGATGACTTTGACAGCTGCTCTCCTCCACCCCACCCTGCCTGCTTCACCATGTAGAGCCCTACCTGACAGCATCTTGTTCCAATGACTGTTTACTTGTTTAATGTCCCAACCGTGACTGAGTAGCATTCACTGTGCTGTCCCAAAGGCTGGGCCCATGGCAGGTACTCATTTTGGGGGGCAATGAGGATTTAGCACTGCTTCAACTGCTTGAGATGGGTTTGGTGGTTGCCATGGACACCGGATTTGGAAAAATGGGAAGATAAAAAGGTTTCGTCTCTCCGCTCACTCACTGAGCACAAGCGTCTTATGCCTGGCACCCCTTTGGCACTTCACGTGAACCCTGGCTCCACACCTAACTGCTCTTGGCAATGGGGGCTGCATTTCACTCAACACAAAAGCTGCTGGTCACACAGAGTTCACGTGTTTTAGGTTCAGGTCAACTTAGGGAGACCTGATTTTAGTCCTGACTGATGAGACATGGTCTCAGACTTCTTGAAAGCTCTGAGTTTGAAGTCTTATAAACCTGCAGGAGCCACTCAAAATGCAGAAGGGAGAAAGAAAACCAAAATAGATGCCACACCCTTCCTCCCTCAGCTCAGTGAGGGGCAAAGCTCTCCTGTCCTACCAGTTACCAGACCCTTGCCTGCCTATCCCCTACATCCAGGCCACCGGTGTCCTGGACTCTGCCCCAGCCACCGAAGAGTCCTTTCTGCTTCTATCCTGGCTGCCATTTACCTAAGTCAAATTGTGTCACTCCTCTGGGCAAAGACTCCCCACAGCTGCCAACCCAGGGACGAAGCCAAGTGACTCCTGGGCACTTGACCTGTAGTAGCCCCACATGCCCGTTCCTGCTGCCTCTCTGCCTCCATTTTCCAACTCCCTGCCCCATCCCCACTGGGCCTGCACACACTGGCACACTCCCACTTCAAGGCCTTGGAACTTGCCTTTCCTTTGCTGATAGTCACACTGACCTGCTTCCTCCTCTCCTCTGGGTCTTTAGCCAAAAGTCACCTTTTCAGTCAGTCAAGCATTCTCTGATCACCCCACTTAAAACTGCTCGTCCCCTCCCCCACACACTATCCCTTCACCCTGCTGTCTTCCTTCATGCACTTAGCATGACCTGACATTACAGTCAATGTTCTCAACTGCACAAGGGCTTGGCTGTCTGTTGTGTGTTGTATGCATGGCTGTAACCACAGTATGTAACCACACTGAGCAGGCATTCCACAAATGTTTGTAAACAAAGAGCCAAATGAAAATGCTTTACTGCCCATTCTGAAGTTTAGGACAGATCTATGTGAGGGCAGAAGTGGAAGTAGAAGCAAACTACATATCCAGAGAGGGGAGGGGAGAGCACGGAAGTGTTCACAGACTGACTCCTTCAGGAATCCCAAGGAAGTAGGCCTCGGACACTCAGGGTGGAAGGGAGAGAAAAGTCCCCATCTTACCAACTTCTCCCATCACCCGTAAGCCTTCCTGATAGTTGGGGCCACCTCTTCGGACAAAGATTGTGACCTCATGCTCCTTCAGGGGGCCCTGGTAATCTCGAATAGCTCTCACGATGCCCTGGAAGCACAAAGGGATGAAGAGACATGTGGCTAAAAACAAGGAGCCATAATCAATTATTTATAACCATGATAAACAAACACACCAGGGTGTATATAACAAGGGCTGTTCCTCATGAAGTATGGCAGGGCCCACTAGTCAAGAATTTTACATGTGTGGACTGGGCTATGCATAAGCTACCCAAAGGCATAGGGCATGAGATCATTTGTAAAGATGCTGTGATAAGAATCTGGATTATCTGGGAGTAACACCTCTCAATGCATGGGTGCTGGGCTTCTAACATCAGCAAGACTTTGCTGGTTTCTCTCTCGTCCTAGCTACAGTCATTCTAGTTATCTTATTGCAATTAGGGGGTGGGGAGGGTGAATTTATGCTGAGTTCCTACACAAGAGTTATCAGAGGTGAGGTGGCATAGTCTATTTAAATGTCAATGTCTTGCCCTGGCCGGGTGGCTCAGTTGATAGGAGCATCGTCCTGTACGCCAAAATTTTGGACAGGGCACATACTAGGTTGTGGGTTCAATCCCTGGTTGGGGAGAGTACGTGAGGCAACTGTTCGACGTTTCTCTATCACACCGATGTTTCTTTCTCTCTCTCTTCCTTCCTCTCTCTAAACATATCCTCAGGTGAAGAATAAAAAATAAAAATAAAAAGTCAATGTTCTACAAAAGCTTCTTCAAGAGACTTAGGGGAACAGCCCTTGCAGTGGGAAACAAGAGAGAATATATAGGTATGTACCAATTTTGTCTCTCTAGGCAGAGGCCTAGTATACTGAGTCAGGAGTCTAATTTCTGTCACCCAAGGCTTTGCACACAGTGCCTGCACTAGACCTAACCACCCTTATCACCAGTGCTGCCTTTATTATGGGACTGCTAAGAAGTCAAAACAAAGTTGTTGAGATTGACCTGTTTCAGATTTGTCTGCTGAGTCAGGTCCAATTAGGGACATCCTGTTTTAGGAAGGACTGATGAGGCCTGGTCCTCCACTTCTTGAGAGCTCAGACTTTCAAGGTTGACATTTTTTTATTCATTATTGCAAAGCCTATATCAAAGTGCCAAATGGGGCACATCCTTCTGAATAGTTTCAGTGGGCATCTGACAGTGTGGGATAATAAAAGGCCTCCCGCGGTGGCTGCCTTGAAGGAAACGGCTTGAGACACTTTAGCTGTGTCATCCTTGTTGACTGAGAGTCACATTTTAAAACTGTGTGCCCACGGCCCTGACCTATGCACAGGGACCCAGGCTGATGGCCTACTGGCTGGATGAGCAGATATCCCAGGTCATCAAAACACTTTCTTCATTCTGATCTTTTGGAGAAGGGGCTGATGACTGAAAGACGAAAGACTAGGAGTTGCCGAGTTTCACAATGGAGGTTTGAAAATGATGGGAGAATTACAGCCCAGTGAGTGCCAGCTGTTTGCCCAGAGACACAGCTTCAGATCCAGATCTGACCCAGTGTCTTCTGCATCTGCATCAGGAATCCTGGGGCAAGAGTCTCTATCTGGATGGGCAATTCATGGGAACTTGCTTCTGTCTTAATACTCACTTGTGAGAACCTCCCCTTTCCTGATTACCCCAAACTCGTATTCCCCAGAAACTGCAGTCACTGTGGCTGGTTACCTTGAATGTGGCAGCCACATTGGTGAAGTTTGCAATGCTGCCTCCGATGATGAGAATCTTACCTGGGTTTGGAGTAAGAGAGAAGTCAAAAAGGGTTAGAAAAGTAGACTTGAGCATCTTACCAGAAAGCAAACTGAGTTCTCTCCTCTGAGTGAGGGTCCCCAGCTATTAGGAGGTATCAGTGTAGAGGTGTGTTAGGGTGGGGGGAGGCTTGTCTCCTGATAACTGTCAGCTTTATCAGCTCCACTCCTCCATCGCCTACACCCCCCAAGAGGTGGTTAAACCACAGAATCTAGACCGCCACCCAGAAATCCAGCTTGGTTTCTGGATACACCTGGTGGGAATCTTGCTCTATCTGGCTTCAGGGTAGAGTAACTGATATGGGTAGTCCCCGACACTGAGAACAGGTGGTAAAGGGAAGCTGGAATGGTATAGTTGGGTAATAAATGTCTAAATGGACACTAAAAACTGAGTTTATAGCAGTCTTGAGAGAGAATGCACCTTGCCCCTCCCTTGCACTCTGCTCATAGGGCTTTAAGTACGTGTGTCACCCACCTCCTTATCGTCTCAGAGACCCTCATCTGATAGAGGCTGTCACTGCCCACTGCACAGTCAGGGAAACTGGGGTCCAGAAGTTAAATGACTAGCTCTGATTGCAAAGGGCCAGGACCACAACCTCAGTGCCTCCTAGCCCAAAGCTGTCCCCTCTGTAGCATGGTGGGCTGCCCTGAGGAAGGAGGATGTGTGTCTCACCATTTGGATGCTTCTCGCGGGTCATGAGGGAGAGGATCGTCTTGGCATAGTCATAGGTCTGCTGCTCGCTGGGGGCACCAGAGTACTCCCCATAGTTCGCCAGCTCATTGACACCCCCTAGATCACAGATGGTATCACTGCCAGGGAGACAAGGAAGTCAGTGCTGGCTCAAACTCTAGCAGTGAGGGTGGCAGCCTGGTGCCTGGGAGGACACACAGACGCCCCTGAAGTCCTGAAGTCAGATTATGAAACTGACCTCTCAGACTTCAGACCCTCAAGCCCCACAAGTGACACTTGAGGGTTAACGGTGCTGCATCAGGCTCTCCCAAGCGGTGCACTTTGCCAGCTGTGGGCCACCATGAGGCCCTGGACTGACAATGGTAAGTGAAATGAACAAAGAGCACCTCCCAACACAAAGAAAAAATGCACATTCCAGGAGTCCCTGCCAGGATGCCCAATGGAGAAGGAAAACTGCTGTAACCAGAGGAAAGCCCAGTCAAGCACAGAAGGGGGTGTGGCCGATCACAGGCTTACAAAAGAGCAAATGTCTACTGGGCTTCAAGTGAAAAACCACCAATCATCACCAAGGGTGTACACTAGGATCCCAATATTTCTATGAAGGGTAAAAGTATGCATACTTCCACAGGAAGGACACACAGCACCGGGTTTACCCTGGTGACCTGGTAGGGGGAGGGGTCACAGCAACAGTCACTTTCTGGTTCATTTTCTGTATTTGTTGTTCTCTCAAGTCAGATTATGAAACGGACCTCTCAGACCTTGGACCCTCAAGCCCCACAAGTGACACTTGAAGGTCACTAATTTCAAGAACTGAACTAATAACATTAACTTATTCTGAAGTAAACAGGAAGGCACATGGACTCCTCTGGCAGGCCCCACAATTCTTGCTCTGCACCAAAGTAAGAAACTAGAGACCCCCATAGGTGAAGCAGCTTGCACCAGGCCATGCACAGGTGGACCCAACTGGCATCTCCTTCAGCAGCCCCCTCAGTCACCTGTACACGACAGAGGCACCACCTCCAGCCACCATGGTCCAGATCCTCCCTTTGGGGTTCAGCAAGGTCAGCTTCAGGCTTGCGCCACTTTTGGCATCCAGGTCTGCAATGTAGGCTTCCTAGGAACCAGACAACAACAGGTAGGCCCTGAAGACACCCCCTTCACCAAGGTCCTAAATCCCAGGACTCCTCCCCTTCCCTTTCTCTGGAAACACATGAAGAGGTTCTCAATTGCCTTAACAAGGCCAGGAAAAAGGGATTGTATGGGGCCCTATGTGGCTGGGACAAAATATGTTGTCTTCAAGGACCAAAACCACCCATCGCCACTCTCACCACCTGGGGACAAATTTCCCAATTCCTTTCTCTCCAACTTCAAGTCCTTGGCTCTCTGCCCAAGTCTCAAGCCTTGCTATGTCACTGTTTCTACAACGGACCCCACTCCCAGCATCTGCAGCTTAGCTCACAGGACCCTCTCCCTTCCCCAGGCCCACCTCTTCTCCCAACCCGCCTCTTCCCCTGGCCTGGGTTACGTCATGCCATGCAAGCCTGATTCCGCGGTGAGGACCTCACAGAGGATGAAGTGGAAAGGAGCAAGAAAATTCTCAGCAAGTAGCAGAGAGAACTACCTTCCTGACAGGATTAGGGGGAGCCATTCAGAAGGATGGAGAAGCAACAAATCAAGTTAAGAGCCCAGGAGGTTGATTGCGAGAGAAATTTAAAAGGATTTCTGGCTGGGATTCAGAGGCTTGGCTCACTCCCACCTTCTACCCCCTTTGGAGTTTTAAAAAAATTAAATGGTTCTCGACCTTCCTTTCCCTGCCAAATATACAGCCCACTATGGGGCCAAATGCACATCTGAGATTAGTCACCGTCCCCCTTCTTGCCCCCATCACTCTTCATCTCCTCCCCAAAGCAGCCTTACCTCTGGATAAGCCTCACGCCCAAAGGGGGGAGGGAACTCTATATCACCCCACTTCACTTTGCAGATGTAGTCTGCAGTGGCATCCACCTTGGCCGCCAAGTCAAGCACATAGACGCCATCTTTGGTGACAACTGTGAGAAAAGCAGAGGCAATCAGACACTGGCCCCAGGCAGAGGTGACCACCAACCTCCAAACCCCTCCACAGACTTCCCCACATACCACTCCCACAGGGTCCAGGTCCTGCCCAGGCCTAATGACTTCCTCACTCAGCAATAAATCAAAATAACTCTTATGGAGGCACAGCTTTCCCCCATCAAAGGAAAAACAAATCCTAGACAACCAGTTCCCCCTAACCTATAGGTAATTTGATAGGAAAGCCTGTTTTAGTTGCTATGGCAATTTTTAAACATTTTCATAAAATGCTACACAATGTACTTTAAATCTAACCATTCACCTATCCATGGCCCTGCTATTAAAAAAATGTTTAAAGGTACAGGTTGCTGTCAGAAGAACCCTAGGTATGCACATATGTATGTGCATTTGGGTTTCTGCAGTCTGGCTAGGGGAAGCCTCATTGTCGGGGGGAGAAGGGGCAGCTGCTGCTGGGAAGCTGTGGGGGCACAGTGGGCCCCCAGCCAGCAGGGTTCATTTATTGCCGCCTCACTGGACATCTATCTTTCCTTTCCCCCAGGGCCATTTAGCTAATTAAGTTAGCACAGAACCATCTGGTCCATTAGAGGGACTGCACCCCCAGCTGGATCTGGAATCAGGACTTTGCCCTCAGAAGCCCTGGCCAGAGTCAGATCACACCACCTGCCGCCTTCCCCGCCTGAGAGGCTTGGGCCAAGGCTTCCTGGTCTTGGGGATCAATGATTGACCAACTCCCAGAGGGAGAGGCCCAGGGGGCTCTAAGGGCACAGAGAGGAAAGAAGGGCCTAAAGGATCAGACCAGTGCAAGGTAGCACTGCTCGCTGCTGGGCAAACAGCCTAACCTACTGGCAGAAACAGCCACAGAGCACACAGTCAGATCAAAACCAGGACTTCCCCATCACAGAACAAATTAAGGCCAAAGAAACTGGAGTTGGTTAAAGAGGAATAATCATGGGCTTCAGAAACAGAAGCCTGCACTCAATGAGCTTGAAGATCCCTCTGAACATGCACACCTGCCTGCACTGCCCTCTGAATGTTAAGGCTAGGCTTACTGTTGGCACTGGGACCCTGCTATAACTGACCCATGCCCCATCCCACCCACACAGAGCCAGTTACCAAGGGGGTTGATCTCGAGGTAGGTGAAGTACAGATCCTCATAGAAATTGAAGAGGCCAGAGATAAAACTGGCCAGAATTCTAAAGGGAGAGGGAGAGAGAGACAATCCATCTATCAATGAGCGGGCTCAGCAGCAATGTCACTGCCACTGACAGCTCTACTTCCCACCACCCTGACACCTCACAGACACCCTTGCTTTCCTCTGCCAAGCCTGCTCCCTGGACATCACTCTTCAGCCACTGTGCCGGAAAGAAGCTGTCAGGCAGGGAGCCAGAGGAGGCAGCACCAGACAAACAGGGGCAAGGTGAGGGAAGCTGATGGCATATTTCAGTCTGAGCCAGCCAGCTATCCTCCTTGGGACCAGGGGGCGGGGGGGAGCCAGGGCTGTGTGTGTGCCTACCACCTGCTCCTTACCACCCACCCAGATAAGGAAGACCACTGTTTTCTCTGCTCTGTGCCCAGAGCCTGTCAGCCTTCCCATTTCCCCCACTGCCATGTCCCTGCAGACCCTCTCACTCAACTCTTTCTTGTCTTCAGGGGCATGGACCAATAGGCGTTTCTTGATGTCCTCAGGTTTCAGCTTCTCGTCTACCCCGACAAGCAGTTTCTGGGCTTTAGCATCCACATCGCCCACGTCCACCCCGCCTTCGTGGTGGAACAGGACATAGTCCCCTTCTCGGGTAGCATAGATGCAGACGTAGAACTCCTCCGCCTTATAGGAAACAAGAGCACCACAGGGGTGAGAGCACTGAACTGAGGACTAGGAGCCCAACCCCTATAGTCTCATTTCTAAAATCCGCAGAGGACACTCACCAACAGAGACCTGTTTACCAACCCCAGTTGGCGACAGGAGAAGAGACTGCTGCCTGGCTTGCTGACAGTCCAGACTGAGCCAGTAGGACCTGATCTAGCGGAGGGGGTTCTGCCTTTATGTCTTTCTCATCTCAGGGCTGAAAGTCACCAGCCCTGATTCCTCCTGGCTGCAAACTAAGCCCTTTCCTTCACTGCTGGAATCCCTGCTCCATGAGCCCCTTAGGCCCTCAGTGCTGCTTCAGAGACTCTGGTACCTTTGACTTTTCTCCAGCAGCTTAATTTCCTCTCTCATCATTTTAGGGTCAACAAACACGAGGCTCCAGGAGAAAGAGGACCCAGTTTGGAGCCACATCACACATACCTGACTGTGCGGGACAAAGGGTTCAATCAGAAAGTTCTTGAGGAAGCCTCTGGCCTTGCCCACCTACAGAGATGAAGGGAGATAAAACTTAGATGGATAGCATGTCTTCTCCCCAGGGCAGAAGGAGGAAGCACTCTCTGCTCCTCCATCTCACCTTCCCATCAGAGGTGGAGCCCAAGCACTACCACCATAACACTCAGCAAAGAGATTTTTCCAGAAACCAGGGTAATCGGGCCACAGACTCCTAAGCTAGCGATAGTCAATGGGTGTGCTGCAAAAACTTTTAAAGCATGCAATACGTGACTATTTAGTCAGGGGCAGTGACCTCTTTTCCCTTAGATTGTCAAATAAAAACACTGTCAACAGCCAACACAATAGCTGCCTGGTGGGAATGAATCAAAGTTACACCTTTTTGTTGTTATTGTTGGATCGGCAAAAAAATATATTTTTTGGTGTTCCACGGATTTTTAGTAATTAGCTCGTGTCCCATGAGATGAAAAAGGTTGAAAAATCACTGCCCTAAGCTAAAGGAGTCCTCATGAGATCCCCTCTTCCATCCGCTTGCCCTTGTGCGAGCCACACTTCAACAGGCACATTCTTTTTCTGCCTCTGGAGGGTGATAAATGAGCTGCAACACTGCCTCACCCCCAAAAGCACAGAGATGGGGAGTCACCCCACTACCACCACACAAATTAAAGAGCTCAGACAAATCAAGGCTATCTTGGAGCTCAGGCAGGGACAGCCAGCCTGAGAACAAGAGTCTAAGCATGGGGAAGAGTGGTGGGAGTAGAAGGGCAGGAGAAGAAGAGAGCGAGAGCTTGACTAGGAGAACTTTTCCACACAGACCTTCATGGCTGAGGACAACAGGCCTGCAGAGCTAATCAGTTTGAGTGGGTCCCTGGTGGCAGCCAAGGCAGACAGTCCTCATCCCAGAGTGCCCTGAAGCCCCCGCCCGCCTGTGTATCACTGCTGAGTCAGAGACCAGACAGTGATCCATCAGAGGTAATGAGCCGCTCCTGGGCTGAAGCTACTGCCAGCTCAGATACCCCGACTTGCCCTCCAACAGCCAGCTAAGGAGAAGGGAACATGAAGACCTCCCTGGGGACACTGCTCAGCCCCCAACCCTGCTGTCCTCTCCCTGCAAGCACAAAGGTCAAGATCTTTCAGCCCCAGACTCATGTACAACTACAAGGATCCCTCTTTACCTATGAGGGCAAGAAACAGAATTAACACAAAGAGCTGATGTAAGAAAGCCCAATCAGAGAGGAAGATGACTCCATTGCCACCTTCTTCCTACTTCTGAGGAGCTGAGGAAGAGAACATTCATCGCCAGTCCAGCTACCCCAGATAGGACAAAGCCAGGTGTGGACGGCACATCTTTCCCAGTCTAAACGAAGCCTCAGCCCATCCCTCCCTTCAGTTCTCCAGTTCCCTTTGGGAGTGAGAAGAAAATGAAATGCAATTTTATTTCTGAGCATCTCTTAGCCTTCCCAAATCATATTTCACTTTAGCTCTCTCGTCTACAGAGTTGAGATTAACCACCATGCCAGGAGAAGCCAAGAACTGAAATTTACTTGTCAGTAATATTAACTGTCATATTCTAGATTCTTGGTCCAGTCATATCTCTGCTTAAATGATTCTGCATCTCTTTTCTTCAACTTTTTTTACCCACCCTCTCAGGGTTTCCATGCGATAACAAGCTACCATACCCTTTTTGGAAACTGAAAAGAAAAGAATTCCCAGAATGGGCCTCAGAGTACCATCTCAGATTTGCCAATAAAAAACAGACTACTTGCCCGGCTGGCATAGCTCAGCGGCTGAGCATCAACCTAGCATCCAAGAGATCATGGTTCGATTCCCAGTCAGGGCACATGCCCGGGTTCCCGGTTCAATCCCCAGTAGGTGCGTGCGGGAGGCAGCCAATCAATAACTCTCATCATTGATGTTTCTCTCTCTCTCTCTCCCTTCCTCTCTCTGAAATCAATAGATATATTAAAAAAAACAACAACAGACCACTTCCATCTGGCTCTCAAATTATACTGGGGTCACTTTTGCAGCACATCTGGCCATTCCCTGATAGGGGGAACTGAGAATGAGCACCAAGACTGGCCCTGCTAAGTCAGCTCCACAGGACTCCCACCTTCCCCAGGCTGCAATCTGACCAGTGTGGGGGTCAGCCATATGGTTACTAGTCTAGAGTGAGCACGTTTGCTTCTGCTACTATAGCATGGTCACCCCGACCCTATACCCAGACTCACTGTGGCTTCCTGTCCAAGCCGTGGCTTCAGCCAGGACTTGACCCCATCCAAAGTGAGGTTGACCCCAACTAGGCCCAGCTTTCCACGCCGTTTGATCAGCTGGTCTGGCTTGACCACCAAGCTCTGGAATGAGAGGAGTTTATATTTAGACCAAAGAAAGAGAGGGTAGAGTAAGAGGTGACAGTTTGGGGACACAAAGCACAATCCACCCCACTCCCCAAACCAATCCCACCCCTCTTTTAGGATCAACTGCTTCCCTTACCTGTCCCAGCCTACATCTTTCTTTTGACAACCAGGAATCTAGAACTATCCCTGCCCAGAATGGGGCCTGGCACAGAGTAGGTGCTCATCAAATACCTGCTAAATAAATGATTCCCTCCCCTCCCCCTATGTGGTACCTTAGCTTCAATAAACCATAAGCTTTAGGTTTAACCTTAACTTCTGTTTCCCCCATGCTCACAGTACGGACCAGCCAGTGTTCCAAAACGAAGAACAGAGATAGAGCCTTGGGGTGACAAAGGACCTCAGAAGTCATCTGGTCAACTCCATCCCTGTGCTTGAACCCTGTCTACAAGCCCAACAGGCAGCCCTCAGCCACTGTTCATACACCCCAGTGCTAGGAAATTCACTACCTCCAGAGGCAGCTCCCTTTGTGGTTGGGCTGCCTCCCAGTGGGAGGAAATGTGCATCCCTGAAATCCCGAACATTGGTCCTAGTGCTGCTCTCTGGGCCCCAACAAAGTCCAGGCTTCCCAACCCCTCCCAATAGTGGCCCTACAAGGATCTAAAGAAAAGCCTCTATGCCAGGCTGCCCCCCACCCGAGGCCATTAGCAGTCCTACACAAAATACAATGTCACACTTCCTATTGGCCCTGACATTCATGATATGCTCCACTTGTGTGTGTGTGGTGGGGGGGGGGGGGTGCACATACCTCCTTTTTACAGAGCATCTACCAAGTGACAGGCAGCACACTAAATGCTTTCCAGACCTTACTGCTAATCCTTTCCGCTCACAGGGTGAGTGTTATGCCCATGAAACTCAGAGGTAAAATGGTTTGCTCCAGGCCACATGGTTAATAAACAGAGGGCTGCCATTTAGACTCATTTGTCCAGTTCCAAGCCCATGCTCTGTATGCCATGCCAGGGTACCTCAACATGCGGGGAGCTGAACACAAAACCCTGCTCACGCCCTGGACAGTGCTGCTCAGTGGTAGAGCGTTGGCCCATGCACCAAAGGATCACGGGTTCGATCCCCCTCCCTCCCTTCCACTCTCCCTAAAAATTAATCGAAAAAATATCCTCAGGTGAGGATTAACAAAACAAAACAACCACCAAAAAAACCCCTGCTCAGCCCACTTCGTGCTGCCCACTGATGCAGGCAGTCTGCCATCACATGATCCATTTGGACATCTCTAACAAACTGACTGCTTTCTCTTCCGTGGACTCTGGGCCTGGATGAAGGGTCCAGGACAGGGGCAAACTCACCTGGCTGAGCAGCCAGGGGTGGTCCTGCAGCAGGCGGGCCCAGTCTGTATCAGGGGTGACCCGGGCGTACTTGAACCTGTTCTGGATGGCCGAGGTGGTGCAGATGTACTTGTAAAGGAGTTCTTTGCCCGTCTGCTCTGAAATCGCCTTGGCCGACATGGCTGCGGAGGGGCCTGCTCTACCTGCTGGGGTAAGAGGAACTGGTCAGAAAGGGCAGAAAATGGAAGTACTGTCTTCTCCAGCAGGGCTGACACAGGCAGATGGATGGGGAGACCAGGATTATCAGTGGTATGATCCAAACCCGAGTGCTGGTCCCTCCCAAGGTGGGCACACAGACACTGAAACACACCCTTTGGTTCTGTGACCTGTGGGGAGTGCAGCCAAATTGTGCAATGCTGGCCTGACTCCCCCTACAGGTTTTGTCTCCCTCACACCCAGATTCACCCATTTCATACACACACACACACACACACACACACACACACACACACACACCTCCAAGCTGAAGGCCAGGCCAGCAAGTTTACTTAGCCTTAGGCAAGATCAAGCCCCACGAGAAGCATAGAGCAAGAGTCATCTCAAAGCTCATTTCTTCCAGGGACTAGACTCTCACCCCTGAATTCAGACCAGACACAGGGAGGAGGAACTATGACCTTCAGTGCAACCCACCCAGCCCGCTGAGTCACCCAGCTGCTAATTTAGAGCAAAACAGGGGCCTCCCTGGGGACCACCCTATACTGGTCATTTTTAACTGAGCCAGGGCGGGGGGAGGAGGCAGGAACCATCCTTAGTCAGATGTATATAGAAATTCACCTCATGTGAGCCCTGTGAGGTGCACTGAGATTCATAACCCTGTTTCTTAGATGAGAAATAGAAGCTCAGATTTAAGATAATTTGCCCAAGAAGCCTAACTAGCAGGGGGCCCAAGACTTGAACCCAAACCCTCTTACTCCTGGTCCCCAGAAAACCTACACCTCAGCTCAAGAGAAAAGACCATTTCTAAAAGGAACAGGCCATGTCCCCCCTTCACCTCAAAAAAGGGTCTGTGTAAAAATTTCATTCCCCTCCCCACCACTGTCCTGACACACCCATTCTCTCCCATGGGTAGTGACAAGAACAAGCTGAGGAGAGGGACAGGGGGAGGGAAAGGAACCCAAGTCATCATGCTAAGAGCTTGCCAGATCAGGAAAAGTCACTCCTGTCTCTCCCACAAAGATTCAGAACTGAAGTTGTTGTATTTTCTAGAGGAGAAAAGCCAAGTACAAATAAAGGAAGGCAGAGTTAGGGAGCTGGCTGGTTTATACACACAGGAAGGTTGGTCTCCATTCCCAGCTTAGAAAGGCCAATGTTCCAGGGGCCACTCTGCACCTCCCTCCCAAATGGCCAGGCTGGAGCTTCAAGTTCTAATCCTGGCTTGGCTGGTTCCCTCATCCTCCCAGCTGGTCTAGAGCTGGACACAATAGGAGCATTCAGTCTGGAGTCTGGCCCAAAGTGGGATAGTAGGGAAGGGGCTCAAAGCATTCCCTTTTCTGGCCTCCCCCTGAAATGACTTCCAGCTCCATCTCAACATGAGTATCAGAAGGACAGGAGATGCCTCAGCCAGCCCCACTGCCCCACAGTCCTCCACCCCCACCCACTCCAGCTCCATTTCCCAACCTTCTTGACTCAGACCAGAAAAACTGGTCCTGAAATCAGATGGGTACACCTACCTGCCCCCACTTTCCTCCCAGAGTACAGCCAAGGGCAGATCAAACAGCGAAAGGAGGTGGGCAGCAGTTCAGACACATCAGGCACAAGTGATCACAAAAATCCAGGAGGAAGGAAACCCCTCAGCTAAGGCCTCTCCAACAGAGAGAAGTCTGACAGACACTCTGGGAACAGTCCCCCAAACCTGGCACCTGCCAAAACAGACCGAGACCCAACTTTAGAAAGGACAAGGTGAGAAAAGGGACCTTTGTAGCTGAAAAAATCACAATTTTCTTGAACACCAGATCAAATCTCAGATCCAAGAGCTCATCTCTATAAGGTCCTCAAAAGAGGTTGGGAGAGAAGATACAAGAGGGGGGTGATACATGACAGGATTTGCCAGCTTACCAAAACAAATCTGCCACCAGAGCACTCTGGCTTGGATGGGGCAAGCCCTCTCAAGGCAAAGACAGAGAATTTATAAGACAGAATAAAAGCAGGAAAAGAATCGTCTCTGCATATTCACCGACACAGGGTAAGAGGGTCACAAACCCAGGGAGTGGACTGGGTGGAGATGAATCCCAAGTTTAATCATTCAGCAGGGTCTTGAACTATCTCTAGGGCAGGGGCTCTTAACCTATTTGGGGTCTCAGACTCGTTTGAGCACCCAAAGAAAAGCCCAGAAAAATGTGCACATACCTCATTATGCATATCATTTTCAGGTGCTGACCTGTGACTGTCATTTGATAGCCCCAGACCATCAGTTAAGAACATCTGCTCTACTGACGAGATTTAAAGTGTATACCAATCTGGGTTTGAGGAGCATCCCCACAAAGTCTTAGGATGAATGTGCTGTGAAACGTGATAAGATGGTTTCAGGGCAGAGCTAAGACCTCAGGGGTCTACTTTGGGGCCCAAGAAACTGTTACCTAGTAACAGGTAAATGTGTAAGCCAAATTATGCCAAGGAACCTAAAACACATACACACATTCACTCCAAGGGAGGGGCCTTATGAGCTGAATGGGGTCTTTTCTGCAGACGGTATGTGACCCAGGATTGAGTTCATCTACAGCAGCCACCAAAGGCAGAAGCAGCCCAGAGGGAAGGCTGAATGAAAGGAGCCTGTTCCCCAGGAATGTACTGCTGGGACAGAGCCAGTGGAGCAGAACCACTAGGGATGCTACTTAGGGTCTCTCTCCGGGAAAGACAAAAAGCATTCATTTTAAGGTTAGTAGCCACGAGACTGGGGTTTTTTGAGGGAACAGACAATCCCTGGAGTAAAGGAGAGGGCACTTCCGTGAGTGCCCTCCTACATAGTGTCAGAATGAGGGTGGAGACACCAGCTGCCAGGTGTCTAAGGGATCTTCCTATCAAAGTCTAGGTTAAGTAGCTCTGTAAGAAGTGAAAATTACTCCTCTGGGCAGCTAGGATCTACCAGCTAGATGTCCCTCAGCCAACATTTCAGAAATCCAAGGAACTGAGCTGGCTGAAACAGAGCAAAGTTACTGTGCTATGCACTGCTCCACACCATCCTACCCAAAACCTTCTTCCCAGTCAGACTGCGGGGACCAACTAATGGCATAACTCCTTGAAACTGCAGAGTATCTACCAAGGTTGGAGGGCAGCAAGCCCGGGGACTGGCCCTCTGTCAGGCCGGACTGGAGGGCGGCGGCGGCGGCGGCGGCATCCTCCGGTCCCTTGAGGACCTTGCTTCAGCCAAGCTCGGCGTCAGCGCAGGAGTGGGGAGGGAGACGGGCAACCCAGCCATCTGTCGCTTAGACGCTTGGCCCGACGGCACCTCCACAGTAAGGAGGGTCCTTCCCGTATCGCCACTCTAGGGCCAGGTCTTCGGGGCGAGGCCAGGCCTCGGGAAGCCTGGGCAGCCCGACCCCGTGAGGCCCGCCCCGGCGGCAAGCCCTTCTCGCTCCCTCAACTTAGGCGCGGGGCTCAGTGGACTCTACAGAACTAAGAGGAAGGGCCTGAGCCCGGGTCAGAGTGGGGCGAGTGGCCACCGTTTTCTCTACTTCCCGTCCCCGGCATCCGGTGGGGGGACCGGATGGGGGCAAGAGGTGGCCCGATAAAGCCCGAGGAGGCTCCATAACTGGCTCCGGGAGGGGGAGAGGGGTGCCTGCATGGAGTAAATACGATTCCGCAGAGGCAAGAGAAGCTGGGACGGCAGCAAGCCTGTGCAAATTCCCAGGGCACTGGAAGTTGGGAGAGTTTGGGGGTTAGTCACACGTGGCCGCTGGCTGGGGTCCCAAACGAAATCTAACCTAAAGGCTAACCCCCCAAAACTTCCAAGCAGGTGCAGCGAGGGCGCGTAACACCAAGGCGACCTCTGTGGAGGCGGTTCAGGGTTGAAGGAGGCAGGCAGAAAGTACCTGGGCCAGGTGGGAGTCCTCCGGCTAAAGCAGCCGCCAGCCACTCACCTCTCTGCGAACGTCCGTGCGGGGTAGCGGCGCTCCTACCACAGGCTGGGACCCAACGCCCACTACCCGGAGCGCGCCAGCCTTCCGCTGCGCCGGGGATCGGGCTTTTGTCCGGGCCTCGAAGGGCTTCTCCCCGCCCCCATCGGCATACGTCGCGAGCCGCCCGGCGATTGGTCACATGCGCTCCCTAGCCTGAGCGCCAGGGCTCCTCCCAATTCGCTGCCCGGCATAGCCCCGCCCCAGTGGGCGGGTCCCAGGGGCTGCTGGGACTTGTAGTCCCGCCAGCGTATCGTCCCAGACCGCCCGCTGGCGCCGCCTCTCCAGAGCTTGATGGGCGGGGGAGGGATCGGGGGCCGGGCCTCTGGTGGGGAGATGGGCCGAGCTACGCCGGGGGGAAATTTACCGGACAGGGGGCCGTGGCCTGATCGCTTAGGGGCTGGGCCGACCGCCACTCCGATTGGGGTGTGCAGCCGGAGGGGGGGGACTGGGGCTGGCTTTGCTGGCTGAACAGGCCGTAGAGCTGCTTTGGGGACCTGGAGTCTCCTTCCTGTCTCCCCATGGGAAAAACTGACGTTGGCATCCCAGCTGCCTGAAATGGGCCACACCGAACCCAGTTGCTTAACAGCGCTTTTTAAGCAGCAGTGGCAGGCTGCTCTCCCATATGCAGTGGACCCTCTCGGTTGAGCTGGTGGGGAAGGCCGAGTGCCTAATTTAACATACCACCAGACTTCTCAGTGTAGGACTGGGCAGAGGACAGGGTGAGCAAGTGGGGCTAGAAGGGTGCCAGTCACACTGCCTTATGACCCACTCACCTCAGCGAGGATTCACAGAAGTTTCTAGCACAGGGCTGGGGCCATCTGTCACTCTCCTGCTCCTCCCCCCCCACACACCCCATCCCACGCATAGACACTGGAATGAACTGCTGCCTCCCTGTTCACTACTTGCGAGACAGACTACATTTTCTAAACCAAAATCTGGGACAGCCGATCTGATAGGTACTCGTGAAATTGTGTGGCAGAATACTTGAAATCAGACAGTCTTGCTCTAGCCGGTTTGGCTCTGGTTAGAGTCTTGGTCCTTGGACTAAAGGGTCTGGGTTCGATTCTGGCCAAGGGCATGTACCTCGGTTGCAGGCTCATTCCCCGCCCTGGTCTGGGGGCATGCAGGAGGCAACCAGTAGATGTATCTCTCTCACATCAATGTTTCTCTCTCCTCTCTCTCTCTCTCTCTCTCTCTCTCTCTCTCTCTCTCTCTCGCTTCCACTCTCTCTGAAAAGCAATGGAAAAAAATATCCTCAGGGAAAGAAGGAAGGAGGGAGGGAGGGAGGGAGGGAGGGAGGGAGGGAGGGAGGGAGGAAGGAAGGAAGGAAGGAAGGAAGGAAGGAAGGAAGGAAGGAAGGAATCAGTCTTAGAAACCAGG
Source organism: Miniopterus schreibersii (assembly GCF_964146895.1). Taxonomy (NCBI): domain Eukaryota; kingdom Metazoa; phylum Chordata; class Mammalia; order Chiroptera; family Miniopteridae; genus Miniopterus; species Miniopterus schreibersii. The sequence goes on from NC_138116.1 coordinate 22,658,696, forward strand.
ACATAATATTTACTGCTCCAGCATTCTGGAGTTTCACTACCTCTACCCCAGTCCTGTAGGTCTTTCCAGCTGCTCCCTGACCCTAACAAGCTGTCTAGCTTCAGGGTGGAGAATCACCAGCTGAGCAGCTAATTAGGGTTAAGGGCTCAGGCCAGTGTACAGAGTCAGCATGCCTGTGCTCCTGCCAAGCACCTGGGTGAGACTGACACTGTAAAAATGTTGTAACGTTCTTATGGACAAAACCTTTTTGCTAAGCCCTCTTCTCCCCAATCCAGTTGTAGCCAGGAGTGGGGCTGCTAAACTTGCTGCCCATGCCTGATGAAGTCACTTTCTGGTCCCTTCCTTCACAGGGATCCTTTTCAAATAACTCCTCACCTGCTCTCTTTCTTGGGCCTACATTCTCCCACCCCTACATGGATTGAGCTCCACCACTACCAAGAATCTTCCAAAATAGCACAAATCTCAGAGAAGGATCACCTCTCTGTAGGTAAAGAAAACATCTATGAAGGGGTTCAATTTCTGGCCTTGAGGGACAGCAACTCAGGGTCCTGGGGAGCTAGTGGGAAGATTGCAGTCAGGAGGAATCACCTGTGCAGGAGTTATCCCTCTGGTTAGAAAGATAAACTGGTCCAGAAACAGGCATTCAGGTGGAACATAAACTATAATAAACTTTTTGTACATCAACTTGGCAACACTGAGAGAAATTTAAAAGGCACATGCCCTTTGCCTCAACTATTTCATTTCTAAGAACTTATCCTTCAGATATACTTGCATTTGTCCACGAAAATAGGGATCTTTGTTTTCTTCACTGCTATGTCTCCAGCACTTTAAATAGGGCCTGGTACCTAGTAAATGCTCAATAAATGTTTGCTGCGTGATTAAGTCCCCCCTCTAGATGTTGCTGGGACAAGTATGACTAGTCCTGGACAGGGGTAAAAAGAAAGTAACTGTCTGAAAGTAAGGCAGAAGAGGTGTTGGCCAGAGGGTCCATGAGTCCATCACTGAAGTTTTTCAGTTTTCTCACTGGTCCCATTCCAGGCCTCTCCTCCCAACCCCTAACCCCTGACCTCCCCAGAATAGACTCTCTCATTACCCCACCATGTCCCCACAGAGACTCCTGTGCCCCAAATTAATCAATATAACTCCATCTTCTCATCTTTCTGTTCTCTGACTTAAAAGCACTAAACTCCTCCATGGCTGGTGTTCTCAGTGGTTAGAGCACCAGCCCTCGCACTGAAAAGTCTCATGTTCGATTCCTGGTCCAGGGCACCTACCTGGGTTGCAGATTCAATCCCGGGCCTCAGTCCAGGAGCATGTGGGGGGAGGCAACCAATTGATGTGTCTCTCACATGCATGCTTCTTTCTCTCTCTCCCCCTCTCCCTACCTTCCTTCCACTTTCTCTAAAAGTCAATGGAAAAATATCCTTGAGTGAAGATTAACAAAAAAATAAATAAATAAAAGTTCTAAACTCTTTTGCTTTTCCCACTTGAATCTTCTAAAATGGGCTGGAGGAGAAACAAGATGGTTGCGTAGGTAACAGCTGCACCCGCCACCTCCTGCAACCACAACAAAATTACAACTAAAATACAGAATCACCATCGCTCAGAGCCTCCTGAAATCTGGCTGAACAGAAGCCCTACAACCAGGGAACTGAAGCAGCACCGAGACCAGTAGGAGGGGCGCAGACGAGGGCGGATCGGGGCTGAATTGGAGACGTGGCCTCAGGCCCACACCTGGTGCCTCGGTTTTAAACCAGGGAGGGAATCTCGGCTGTGGAGGTTTCCTGGAGGAGCAAGGGGTCCCAGCCCCACAGCAGGCCCCCAGCCCAGGGCTCCAGGGCCGGGAAAAGACGTCCCCACAACTCCGGGCTGTGAAATCAGCAGAGGCTGCGGGAGTCCCAGGCTTTTCTCTTAAAGGGCCCGTGCATGGACTCACTCAGACGCGCTGAGGCCCAGTGCCTGGCAGCAGCTGGAAAGGAACCTGGGACACCTGGGGAGGAACTAACCTGCCTGAAATTAGGGTGAGAGGTGAAGGGGTGGCTTCCTCCCAGGCAGAAGAGCTGGCAGAGGCCATTGCTCCTTTGGCGAGTCCTCCCCACACACAGCCAGCAGGCAGGAGCCATATTTGAATCACCAGCACCTGGCTCACACCTTTGGCCCCGCCCCGTGATTCCCGGGGGCCCCGCCCCTCCCTACCTGCAGGCTCATCCAGGCCATTTCCAGGGGCTTTTCTATGCAAGGGCCTTCTCGAGCCTCATGCTTAGGACTTTCCCAAAATCTCTCAAACAAGCAGCAGCGGGCCCCATACAGCTTGATAAGTGGCCCCAGGCCTGGCACTAGTGGCAGCCTGCATTGGCTCATAGCTTGGCCTCTCCTGGGCACCTCCAAGCCCAGCACAAGTAGCAGCCAACTATGGTTTGCTGTGTAGCTCATGCTGGGTGCCCTGGGCAAGGCACTGGCACAGGCTGACTTTGCACCTCCCCGGAGGCCCCAGAGACAGTGCACCTGGTGGTCAGACTCCACCACACTGGATTACCACCCTACCACATCCACGAGTGACACTCAAGGGGCATACTTGGTAAACACCAAAGCCCCAGTGAAGTAAGTCCCGCTCCATAGGGTTGTCTCCAGCACAGCAGCTCTTTGGCTGTAGTTGCAGCTGGTCCACACAGCTGATTGGCCTGGGGGTCAATTCCTCTCAGTGACGCCAACAGCAACCAAGGCTCAACTACAACAGGACAGTGCACACAACCCACACAGGGAGCACTTAGAAGAACCAGCTCAGGTGACTGGGGAGGCTGAGTCACTGGACCCTACAGGACACCTACTACACAAAGCCACTCTACAAATTCCAGGAGACATAGCAGCTCTACCTAATACATAAAAACAAACACCTGGAAGCAGCCAAAATGTGGAGGCAAAGAAACATGTCACAAAGGAAAGAACAGAAGAAATCTCTAGAAGAGGAACTAAATAAAATAGATCCAAGCAAGCTAACAGATACAGAGTTCAGAATTTTGTTTATAAGAATGTTTAAGCAGACTATTAGGGAAATAACTGAGAAAATCGATAACATAATAAAGTAGCAATTTGAAATGAATGCTACAGGAACTGAAATGAAGACTAATTTACATGGAATCAACAGTAGAGTAGAGGATGCTGAGAATCAAATCAGCGATTTGGAACTTGAGGAAACAAAAAACACCCAACCAGAAGAGAAAAAGAAAAAAGAATCCAGAAATATGAAAATAGTATAAGAAGCCTCTGGGACAACTTCAAGAGGCCCAACATTCGTATTATTGGGGTGCCAGAATGGGAAGAAAGAGACCAAGAAATTGAAAACCTATTTGAAAAAATAATTACAGAAAACTTCCCCTACCTGGGGAAAGAAATAGACTTACAAGTCCAGGAACCGCAGAGGGTCCCAAACAAGAGGAACCCAAAGAGGCCCACAGCAAGACACATCATAATTAAAATGCCAAAGGTTAAAGACAAAGAGAGAATCTTAAAAGCAGCAAGAGAAAAGCAATTAGTTACCTACAAGGGAGCACCCATACGACTGTCAGCTGATTTCTCAACAGAAACTTTGCAGGCCAGAAGGGATTGGCAAGAAATATTCAAAGTGATGAAAAACATGAAACTACAACCAAGATTACTCTACCCAGCAAAGCTATCATTTAGAACTGAAGGTCTGATAAAGAGCTTCACAGATAAGAAAAAGCTAAAGGAGTTCATCACCACCAAACCAGCATTACAGGAAAAGTTGAAGACTCTTTTTTAAGAAGAAGCTAATGAACAAAAGAATCTGACAAACTAAATAGAACCAGAGACATTGACACATGCAACAGACGATCATATTTCAGAGGAAAGAGGGAAGGGGGGTGGAAGGTGGGAAAAGATTAACCAAAGAAGTTATATGCATATATGCATAACCCACGGACACAGTTAATAACCGGGTGAAGGCCTGGGGAGGGGGTGGGAGCGAAGTGGAGGGGGTCCATTTGGGAGGGAAAATGGGACACCTGTAATACTCTCAACAATAAAGATAAATTTAAAAAAATAAAAATAAAATAAATAAATAAAATGGGCTGGAGGACAGTTTCATGTTACTTGACACAGAAGGATACAGGTACAATCTCTGTGCCCAGGCTTTGGACATTCTATCTCGTTTCCAGAAGCCTTAGACTACCTAATGACTCCCTCCTAGACTTTAACCCATTTTAGCTAATATTCATTGAGCACCCACTATGTAAAAGGCATGCGTGCTAGCACATACTCCTCACAACAATGTCATGTTGCCACCAGGTTCTTTGCCCGGTTCTGTGAAAGTCCCCCCTCTTTCAGGGAGCCTTCCTCTAGGAAGGCCATTTACCACTTCCCGTTGTGAGACAGAACCTGCACAGCTCCTCTCACAATAGGATCACTTACCCTTGACTTTTACTTGATATGCTTAACTTTATCTCTGAATGAGTTTATTATTTTCGCTTCTTCTCTCTCTTAACCAAGTTCTATGTTTGGGAAGTCTCTCAAGGTCAGGCAGAAGCAGAGGTCATGGTGTACAGAAAAGCACTGCCAGCCTCCACCCGGACCAAGAGTTTAGGACTGTGCCTCACCTAGGATGTTTGGAGGCCTCATCCCAAGCATGGGTTGCGTTCACCTCTCTCCCTTATAATTTAGGCACTGCCTCAAGAATGCAGAGCCCCAAGTGCTACTTATTCAGGGCTCCTTGATCATAGATTTATAGAATGTCAGACCCAAAAGAAACTGCAGAAATCCCCTAGTCCAATTCTCTTATTTTACAAAAAAGTGTAGGAGAAACTGAGGACCAAAAAGGTAACCTTAATGTAGCTGGGAGGGCAAATTGATACAACCTATGGTCTATTTCACAGTAAAAGAAGATATAAAGAGGTAACATAAGAAGCCCAGTTAGTAAATGCCTGAGATCCAATTATAGTGCTTTTTACCCTACCAATCCAACTGAAAGCATGGGTTCCAGCCCAGCTCACCTATATGTTGGTACTGTGGATTAGGGCAAACCCTATCACCTCTCCCAGCCTTAGTGTTTCGTCTGTGAGACCAGTAAAACACTGCCTGGCTCCCTTCCTCACTGGGGTGCAGTAAGATCACAAAGTGCTTTGTAAACTGCCAAAAAGCACTCGTTATTATTGCTATTTTATTGTTTTTTTAATAAACAGCTTTATCGGTGTACAATTGATGTACAATAAACTGTACATATATTTTTAAAATTTTTTAATCCTCACCCAAGGATTATTTTTCCCCATTGCTTTTCAGAGAAAGTGGAAAGGGGGGAAAGAGAAACATCAATGTGAGAGAGACACAGTGATTGGCTGTCCCCTGCACACACCCTGAATGGGCTGGGGATCAAGCCTGCAACTGAGGTACTTGCCCTCTGGACCCTTCAGTCCGTGGGCTGAGACTCTAACCACTGAGCCAAACCAGCTAGGGCTAAAACTTTTTTTTAAAATATGTTTTTATTGATTTCAGAGAAAGAAAGGGAGAGGGAGAGAGAGACAGAAACATCAATGATGAGAGAGAGTCATTGATCAGCTGCCTCCTGCATGCCCCCCACTGGGGATCGAGCCTGCAACCTGGGCATGTGCCCTGACCAGGAACCAAACCTCGATCTCCTGGATCATAGGCTGATGCTCAACCACTGAGCCACTCTGGCTGGGCATTTTTATTTTTTTATTTTTACTGATTTTAGAGAAAGAGAGAGAGGAAGCGAGCGAGAGAGAAACATCAACTCATTGTTACACTTATTTATGCATTCATTGGCTGATTCTTGTATGTGCCCTGACTGGGGATTGAACCTGCAACCTTTAAGTATTGGGATGAATCACTAACCAACTGAGCTACCCAGCCAGGGCTAAACTGTACATATTTAAAGTGTACAATTTGATGAGTTTAATGATTATGAAAACTTTACCACAGTTAAGAGAATGCACATATCCTTCATCCCCAAAAGTCTCCCTGGACTCCTTTGCAATTTATCCTGCCCTGCCCAACTGCCATGTTCTCAGGAGGCACCTTTTTGCTTTGGGGCAATAAATTTTAAGTTTCCATTTTCTAGAATTTTATATAAATGAAATAATAGAATGCAGCAGAATGAACCTAGGGTAATATTTGTATGTCCGTTCTGGTGTTTAGCGATTGGGTCGTGAATTGTGCAAAGTGTCTGTGACCAGCAAAGGTATGAATGGTGTAGCCGCCCTCCAGGCCACAGCCCCATGACCGTGCACCATGCTGCCTGGGCACTCCCGGTGTCCTCAGCAGCCCTGAGGAGGGACAGGTTACTACTGAGCATGACGAGTCAGGGGCAGCCGGGGGCAGCCTGACTTCTCTGTACTGAAACTGCTTTTATAGACAATAAATCGTGTTTACTGACTTAAAATTTTTTCAAAAAATGAAATAATATAGTCTTTTTGTCTGAACGATTTCACCGAGCATAATTATTTTGAGGTTTACCCATTTTATGCATGTACCAATAGTTCTTTCCTTTTTATCACTGAGTAGTATTCAATTATATGGATAAACTATGATTTGTTCATCCATTCACCTGTTAACGGATATGTTTCCAGTTTGGGGCTACGACAAATAAAGCAGCTATGAATGTTCCTGGACAGCTTTGTCTCTTGGATAAATTCCTAGGACTAGAGTGGCTGGGTCATACGGTAAAGGTGTGTTTAACTTTTTAAGAAGCTGCCAAACTGTTTCTCAATGTGGCTATACTATTGCACATTCCCGCCTGCAGTGTATGAGACTGCTCATATGAGAATGTGCTATTGTACCCTCCCAACCGTGGCTGCTCACCATCCTAACACCTGGTTAAGAGCAGGCTTTTTTTTTTTTTAAATATGTTTTATCAGAGACACGAAGGGAGAGAAAGATAGAAACATCAATAATGAGAATCACTGATTGGCTGCCTCCTGCACACCCCCTACTGGGGACTGAGCCATGTGCCCTGACCAGGAATGGAACCTCAGTCTCCTGGTTCAAGGGCCGATGCTCAACCCACTGAACCACACCGGCAGGGCAGGGGCAGGGCAGGCTTTTTTATTTTAACCACAGCAGTGGGTGTGCAGCGGTGTCTCACCGTGATTTTTAATTTGCATATTCCTAATGACTAATGATGTTGAGTATCTTTTCATGTGCCAATTGGCCATATGTATATCTTCTTTGATGAAGTAACTGTCCAAATCATTTGGTCACTTTTTATTTGAGTTATCTGCCTTTTTATAGAGTTATAAGAGCTCTTTGTGTATTGTATCTGACAAATTCTTTGTCAGATATATGTTTTGCAAATATTTGACCCCCGTCTGTAGCTTGCCTTTTAATTTTATTAACAGTGTCTTTTGAGGAGCAATGGGTTTTAATTTTGATTATGTCAAATTTATTTTTTATTTTTCATGCTCTATTATTCTCACCTATTTTTTTCTGGTTTTATAATTTTACCTCTTACATTTAAGTCTTTTGAGTTAATTTCTAATATGGTGTGAGGTAAGGGTCAAGGTTTTTTTTGTTTATTTTGTTTTGGAATATGGCTATCCAATTGTTCCAGCACTATTTGTTGAAAAGATTATCCTTTCCCCATTGAATTTCCTGGGCAACTTTGTTGAACATTAATTGATCAAAGCCGTGTGAATCTATTTCTGGACTATTCTGTTCCATTGATCTATATATCAATCTTTATGCTAATACCATTACTGTAGCTTTAAAATAAGTCTTGAAAGCAGAAAGTGTAAGCTCTCCTGGTCCTTTTTCAAAATTGTTTTAGCTCTTCTAGGTCCTTTGCATTTCCACATACATTTTAGAATCAGCTTGTCAATTACTAAAAAACAAATGTCTGCTGGGATTTTGATTAGGATTCTGCTGAATCTATAGATATCCTCTTTGCAGGAGTTTTTCCCCCCAATTAACTGCTGATTACTTCAGCAGTGTGTTTAATTCATCTATTCCCCAATCTTAACAACCTAGAACAGGACGATTTTCACTCCAGTGCATGGAGTTGCTGCTTCTTACACACCTTGTGAACTTTTAAGTTTGGCCTTTTCTCACTTCCTTCTCTACTTAGGTGTCCTCGGCACCACCCTACTCACCCTCAGCTCAGTTATGCTGGCATTTTTATCTTAGTCCCCTATGAAGCTGTCTCTGACCCATACCAAACCCTAACTGAATCACTCATTCATCTGGGTTTCACACCACTCTGTCTTCATCTCCCTCACAGGCACACAGAACTTTGAATAACTTAATAAAACTTTGGGTAGTCATTACTGTTTATGCATCTCTCTCCCTGATTAGACAAAACTCTTCCAGGGAAGGAACCATGTTATATTCTATTATCTTGGTATTAAAGGCATTCTTCTTTTAATTAAACCTTTTATTTTGAGATAATTGTAAATTCATATGCAGTTGTAAGAAATAATACAAAGAGATCCCATGTACCCTTTACCCAGTTTCCCCCAATGGTAACACCTTGAAAAACTTTGGTACAATAACACAACCAGAAAAATGACATTGACACAATCCACTGAGCTTATTCAGATTTCCCAAGTTTTACATGTACTCATTGTGTGTATATATGTGTGTAGTTGAGGATATCGCTTTACTATCTAAACTTTAACAATGATTTATTTAGCTCCTATTATGCGCCAGGCAGTTGAATTCTGGAATATAAGGTTAACACAAGATCCCTGCCTTTGTACAGTCTGGTGGTTAGCACCTCAGAACTGGAGTTTGAGAGCCTGGGGTTGAATCCTTCCTCTTGCACTTGCTAGTTCAGTGATCTTGGACTTGTTACTCAACTTCTTTATCAGTTTCCTTATCTCAAATAAAAACAGTACCTCCCCCTTAGGCTAGCATTGTGCTTAGCAGTATGCCTGGTGCCCTAAAACAACGCTTAATCCCCTTAGGGTGGGATGCAGCCATTAATACTAAGGCTATGTCTGATAATGTTAGTTATCGACTGACCACCTTCCATAAACAACCGTATGCCAGAAATTAAACTTCTGCAAGCAGCCTTAGCATAGATAGGTCACAATCTCATTGACGTTGAGAGTTGACCTTTTAAAAGTAATGTCCTAAAGGCAAGGGTGTTTGTTGGAACCTAGTCCATTTGGGGGGCAGGGAGGAGTGGAGGGACAGGGAAGAATGTCAGGAGAGGCCCTGATCCAGGCCTGCCACTAGCAGGGGTTCAACAAGTGTGTTAAATTGAAGGCTGAACCCAATGTTATTTTCCACGTTGTCTCATGCAGACCCTCACATCTGGAAGATTTGATTACCTTCCCGTTGGGAAAATTAAAGGCGCAGAGCCCTTACCTGCCCGCCGCAGGCTACGCACTTAGGGAAGGAAGGCTGCCCGAGGACTACGCCGACTCCAAGCCCAGCGCTCTCTCCCCGACGGCGCCACGGCGGCGCGCGCACCTCAGCCGCGTGGGCCTTGTCCCTATTTAGAATTCTGCCCGCAATCCTCTGCCTCTTTTTCTGGCTGTAAATTCTGGACACGATTCAACTACGGAGAGAACGGATGGAGCGTGCGGCGGCGAACCCTGGAGCGGGGCGGCCTGACACGCAGCGGACACGCGGCCGTCACACGCCCCCCGAGTGCGCAGCTGCAGGGGCGCAGGCGCAGGCGCACGCGGGCCGCCGCAGTCCCCGGGACCTAGGCCCCCAGGAGCGGGGGGGGGGGACGACCGGAAGTGGCTTTGTGTATTCCGGTTGCTAAGAGACGGCGTTGCCACTAGACAGACCGAGGTTCTCCGGCTTCTTTTCCTCCCTTTCTCCGCTTCGGCGCCTCCGAATCCCGTCATCATGTCGGACCAAGAAACTGACAGCTTGCGAAGCACCTTTTCCTCTTACATGGCGGAGGGCGAGCGGCTCTATCTCTGCGGGGAGTTCTCTAAAGCTGCCCATAGCTTCAGCAACGTGAGTCCCGCTCTGAACCTACCCATCACCCGTCATCCCTTAGGATGGCTGATAACGCTGAGGTCCTGATAAGGCCTGCACGACCCTAACGTTTCTATTCTCTTGTCCCTGATCCATGCACCACTGTGACAGATAAGCTCCTGCTGAGCCATTTTCTACCAATTCCTACCTGCTTTCTGCCTCATTCTTAATAACCATTCTGTGCGACGACAGTGACTTCTTTTTAACTCAAATGTTTGGTGGTTGACTGGCCTCTTTCTACAGGCCCAATTTCCCAACCACTGGCCAGGAGACTGGCTGAGAGACTTCTTACAGAAGTGAAGTCTCAGTTGCTTATGGACGGTGGTCAGTAGATAACTAGCAATATCATGCATAACCTTAGTATCAATTGCTCCACCCACCTTAAGGGGATTAAGTGCTGTTTTAGGATACCAGCCATACTGCTAAACGCAGTACAAGCCTATGGGGGAGGTACTGTTATTACTCAATTTTAGAGATAAGGAAACTGATAAAGAAGTTGAGTAACATGCCCAAGATCACCAAACTTGCAAGTCTCAGAGGAAGTATTCAACCCCAGGCACTCAGACTCCAGTTCTGAGGTGCTAATCACCAGATGATACTCCTTCGAGAGTAAGCTATTAGATGTTCTTATGACAATTTCTTTTACAACAAATAGCCCGCTTCCTATTCCAAATGGAGTGGCAAAGTAGCTCTCTTCAACCAGTCCCGAGGCTCCCCCTAAACTCAAGCTTCTCAATTGCTACCCAGAATCTTTTATCCCTTCCATTACCTACCACCAGAAATGATTGACCAGATGGGCCAACAGTTGAGTTCAGGCAGAGAGAAAAGAACACCTTGAGGGAAGATAGCTTTGGATGAGAAGTGGGTTTTTTGTTTTTTTTTTCTCCATGAAATAGAGTAGCTACTTCCACTTCTTGGAAAAGTGGGAAGGTCTTAGAAAGGAGTGAATCAGGCTGATGCCTCAGGAAAGACAGTATACCACAGACTATGGCAATGATCTCCAACAAAAGAAGAGGACATGGGGAGTAAAGGAAGAGTTCTGCTCCCACTGTTTGTTTGTTTATTAATCCTCACCAGAGGCTATTTCTTCCATTATTGGAGGGGAGGGAGGAAGGGGGAGAGAGACAGAGAAACTTTTTTTTTAATCTTTATTGATTTCAGAGAGAGGAAGGGAGAGCGGGAGAAATAGAAAGAAACATCAATGATGAGAGTCATGATCAGCTGCCTCCTGCACGCCCCCTGCTGGGGATCGAGCCTGAAACCCCGGCATGTGCCCTGACAGGGAATGAAACCTCGATCTCCTGGACCCTAGGTCAATGCTCAACCTGGCCAGGCGAGACAGAGAAACATTGATATGAGAGAGACACATGAATTGGTTGCCTCCCGCATGTGCCCTGACCAGAGCAGAGGATAGAGCCTGCAACCGAGGTATGTGCTGTTGACCAGGAATGGAACCCTTGACCCTTCGGTTCGCGGACCGACGGTCTAACCACTGAGCCAAATCGGCCAGGGCTGCTCCCACTTTATTTATTTATTTTTAAATATGTTTTTATTGATTTCAGAGACAGGAAGGGAGAGGGAAAGAGAGTTAGAAACATCAATGATGAGAGACTCATTGATCGGCTGCCTCCTACATGCCCCCTACTGGGGATCGAATCTACAACCCTGGCATGTGCCCTGACTGGGAATCAAACCATGACCCCCTTGTTCATAGGTCAACACTCAACTGCTGAGCCACGCCAGCCGGGTGCTGCTCCCACTTTAGAGCCAAAATCACAGCTTCAGTTTTGCTGGCATTTTCATCTTAATCACCTGAAACAGTGATTCATTCACAATAAGCTATGTAAAAAAAAAGAGGGCTAATGGAATAGATAACTCAGGTAGCAGATTGTCCTAGAATCCATTTTGTTAGCTTTCAGAGTGCTTAGCCTTTGGAATGTGTTTTGAGTGTGTTGTGCAGCCATTTCAGGTTTGTGGTTGAATTTGATATGCCCCAAACAGATCCTAAGAATCTGTTGTCTGGCCCAGCCAGGCCCAGCTCAGTGATTAAGCATCGACCTAGGATCCAGGAGATCGTGGTTTGATTCTCAGTCAGGGCACATGCCAGGGTTGCAGGTTCGATCCCCAGTCGAGGGTGTGCAGGAGGCAGTCGATCAATGACTCTCTCATCATTGATGTTTCTATCTCTTTCTCCCTCTCCCTTCCTCTCTCTGAAATCAATAAAGACATATTTTTTAAAACCCCCCCACACACAAAAAGAATCTATTGTCTGAGTCGTCTGGAGGAATCCCAGACACTCAGGGAATTCGTTATATCCACAGAGCAATATATTCTCACATTTCACCAGTGGCTTCCACACTAGCTTGTGACTTGATCTTGTTTAAGATGAGCCACTTGCAGATAATCGAGTTGACTAAGCGAAGAATGATTATGTGCTGCTTTTCGCATAAGATCCAAAGACCTGTTTGCTGCCCCGAGGACACCCCTTGAAACTCTGGCAGGAGAGTTTGGGTGGCTTTTTCCAATCCAGCTTTGACCTTGCCCTCCCTGCGTAGTACCTGTCAACCTGAGTGGTTCCTTTCTCAGGCTCTTCACCTTCAGAATGGAGACAAGAACTGCCTGGTTGCCCGCTCCAAGTGCTTCCTGAAGATGGGAGAGTTAGAAAAATCCCTGAACGATGCTGAGGCTTCACTCCAGGGCGACCCAACTTTCTGTAAGGTGACTGTATGGGTGGAGAACCCTATCTTGCTTTCACCACTGCCATTGTCTGCAGCAACCTCTGGTTAGAAGTGTAGATGAACCAGCCAGACCACCTAGAGTTTGATGCCATTTTCTGTTCCTTCATAGGTCACTTGCCTACCTCCCTGCCTCAGTATCCCAACCTTGACCCCAGCCCGGGCCCCTTCTGGTCCACCACACCTGAGTCCTATAAGGCCTTGTCTGTCCACCTCGATTTGACTTCCTCTCATTTCAGGGCATTTTACAAAAGGCGGAGACCCTGTACACAATGGGAGACTTCGAGTTTGCCTTGGTGTTCTATCATCGAGGTTATAAGCTGCGCCCTGATCGGGAATTCAAAGTTGGAATTCAGAAAGCCCAGGAAGCCATCAACAACTCAGTGGGAAGTGAGTGACCATGGGGCCTATGCCCTTATCCAGGAAGTCTCTTAGAATTCTTAGGTTTGGAGGAAGGCCTGGGTGCCTTGGGTGGTGACCACTAAGAGGCCTACAGGGAGTCTCATGCTTGGAGTTGGCTGCCGCTGATTTTGTTGAGGATTAGGAACTGTTCACTAGGAGAACCAATCCCTGATCCACTGTACTGAGCACTACAACAGCTGGTTATCCTCAATACCAGATAAGGGCTGTCTCACTCACCCCAAGTCAGATGAGTGAGATAAGTGCCCATTTTTGGCCTGGTGTCATACAGTAGGATGGAGCCCTGAGCCTAGTCTTCCCTAATCTCTCACTTCTTCTTTACCATCTGTGCACCAAGAGCTGACCTTGTGTCAGGGGAGGGAGGAGGAAGGAGAGAGAGAGTGTGCCAGTGTGGATGGCTGGGTATGGAAATGGATGGAATGGAGAGCTCCCTTTGGTTGGAAATCTGGCTGCCACGGCCTTGGGCTAGCAGGGACCTTGCCTAACTCCTACAAGAGTATTACACCAAACATGACGAACCATTTGCCTGCCAGGCTGGCTCTGAGCCAACTTTGCAACCATGCCCACCATCCCCCTGCCAAAGGGAACCATTTCTACATAAAAATATGTGAGAGGTCATGCTGGGGGCCTGGTGGAACTGAGCCCCAGCTTCTGTCCTTACAGGTCCTTCTTCGATTAAGCTGGAGAACAAAGGAGACCTCTCCTTCTTAAGCAAGCAGGCTGAGGTAGGGGCCCTGGTTCTGATGATCTATCCCCTCAAGGGAAGAGGCCACATGTGCCTGAGGTGCACACGTTTTAGTGGCCCTGTTGCCTGGGAACAACTAGCTTCTACCCATCACAGGCAGCCATGGGATTCTGCCCCAGCTCTAGAGGGGTCCCAGCAGTCTAGCTGTTCCTGGGCCAGAAACACTCCATGGGTCTCTGCCCACAGGGAGGTCCTGGAGGAAGAATTTGGGATCACAGACTCTGGGTCCCTGGATTCTCTGTGCTCCTTGCTGAGGCTCTGTCGGGTGTTGCTCCATTTTCCCAGAATATGAAAGCCCTGCAGAAGCCGCATCCCATGAAACAGCTCTTATACCACCACACCAAGAGAGAGACCAAGCGGAGGGGCTCGTTGAAGAGCGAGAAGACTGTCCGCCAGCTTCTAGGCGAGCTCTATGTGGACAAGGAGTATCTGGAGAAGCTCCTGTTGGATGGAGGTTTCCGATACTTTGTTTGCAACAGGGACCGGGGCAAAGGGAATCGGGTGGGTGCTTAACGCACGAGGCAGAGGCAGAGTCTATCATATAATATTAGCCGATATGCTCCTATGGACAGGTTTTACTCTCATTTTACAGATGAGGAAACTGAGGCACAGAAAGGTTAGGTCACCTAAGGTCATGCATAGGTAAGCAGTGACACAGCTTTCAGATGTGAATCCAGGAAGTTGAATTTCAGAACCAGTGCTCTTGAGCACTATGCTACCCCGGGAAGGGACTCCAAAGATTTGGATTCCTCTACCACCTATCCCCTTGGCCTTCAATAAATACAAAGAGCAAAGGAATCCAATTGGGAGGCGTCCTAGGGCACTAATACTAGAATGTCCCACACCTCGTCTGGTACAAACCTTCCTTTTATAGATAAGGAAAGAGAGACCCCAAATGGGGAGTAACTTGTTCTAAGTGACAAGCAAGTTAATGGTGGAGTTGATGCCAGAGCCCAGGCCTCCTAACCTCTGGTCCAACGCTCTTTCAAACACACTGTGCTGTGCTGGCAGTGACAGGAAATAGGATGGAGGCTGGAAATGAAAGCCTCACATAAACATGCAGGATGGGGGTATTGCCATTAGCTGATAAGCCTGAGCAGGGATCACCCTTGAATCAGATGACTTTTCTCCAGAGCTGACTTCCAAGGTCATCTGCAGGATTCCTTGCAGGTCTGTGTCACAGGGGGGCAGCTAACTGCTGGCACATCTCCATAACAGGCCTGAATGCTTCCCTCCTCCAGAAGAGCTTCTGTGGAGGGAACAGGTGGCCTGAACATTACCCCAATTGGCCTTACAGCTTTGCCACCAGCTCTAACCTCTGCTCAGGTGGTGGGCAGGACCTGGGCATACCCCTCCAGTTCCTAGCTTACACTGGCCCACTTTGCACCTAGGGAATCACTTGGCACTGGCAACCTGAGCCAGGTCATGCATTTAGACTGTCTTCTCTGAGAACACTACTTGAAATGGGGGAGCCCTGAAGGCTGGGGCTATCCACCAGCTGCCCCTTATGGTAGCTCCTCTTATCTCACCATAAGAGGCCTATGCACTAAATTCTGTACTGCGAGAATGCCTGAAAGGGGGAGCTCGGGCCTCATCTAGGCCCAGATAGACCCACTCTGCCACCCATGTGCTCTTGCTTTGCTCACTGTTTCTGCAACTCCAGGCAGAGCTTCCCAGGGGGCCCTGAAATGGGGACCCAGAGGCAAGAGGAGGCAACTCCCTTAGATGCCTGTTCTGGTTGGTTCCTCCTCATACCCTTCCCCACAGACCTGATCAAAGGCACCATCAAGCACGGCCTGACCGTGGAGGACCTCATCATGACGGGCATCAACTACCTGGACTCCCGCAGTAACTTCTGGAGGCAGCAGAAGCCCATCTATGCCAGGGAGCGCGACCGCAAGCTGATGCAAGAGAAATGGCTGCGGAACCGCAAGCGCCGGCCCTCGCAGACGGCGCGATACATCCTCAAGAGCCTGGAGGACATTGACATGCGTGGGTGCTGTTCTCAGAGGGGGGGGGGACTTTGCCGGGTGGGGAGAGAGCTACAGAATACCCTGAGCCCCTGGCTTCCCTGGACTGTGGGTGGCGTCTGGGGGGAGGGAGGTTCTCCCCTCAGCCGCAAAGAGGCTGCTCCCACATCCACACCACCGCGCTCCCTCCCCAGTGCTGACCAGCGGCAGCGCCCAAGGGAGCCTTCAGAAAGCTGAGAAAGTGCTGAAGAAGGTGCTGGAATGGAACAAAGAAGAGGTGCCCAACAAGGATGAGCTGCTTGGGAACTTGTACAGCTGCATAGGGAATGCACAGATTGAGCTGGGGCAGATGGTAGCAGCCCTGCAGAGCCACAGAAAAGACCTGGAGATCGCCAAGGAATAGTGAGTCCCTGGGAGGCTGGGAGGCCCAGGCCCAGGGGCCTGCAGGAGTTGGACTGGACCATACAGCTCGGCCTTTTGCCAAGGCTGCTGGTGGCTGAGCTCCCATTTTCTGCCCAGCATGCCTGAGGTAGTTCCCGAGGAGGGAGGAACCACCTGCCCAGGACTGAGAGTAAGGGGCAGAACAAGACTGTCAGGTTTTTTTGCCACAAAGAGGAGGGCACTGGCCCAAAACTCTAAAAAGCTCCCAGTGGTCTGACTCATAGGGATATTTTCATTCTTACACCATGTCAGCAAGCATTCCTCAACCCCAGGTGTGCCAGGTGCTGCTAGCATTGGGAGCACAACAGTGACCAGACACAAGGGTCATTTCCTTCCAGGTGTGAAAGAAAAAGTGACATAGCTAACAAATTGCCATAATAATAAGGGTCATGAAGGAAAAATATAAGACCCAATGCTATGAGCAGTGTATTTCAGGAGCACTTCACTGGCTATTGGGGAACACTTTATATGGCCTGTGGGAAGGCACGGAAGCAGGCAGGAGGAAGCGTAAGGTGGAGAGGACAGGGTGTTGCCAGGGCAAGAGTGGGCAAGAGGAGGCTGGATCAATGGGCAGGAGTCAGATCCAACCAGGGCCTGGCAAATCATGGTGCTGACCAAGTGCCTGGCCTCTGGAGTCCGGCCAACCTGAGCTTCGGAATTGTATCTCCCAGCCCTGGGACCTTAGGTAAGGCACTTAACCTCCCTCAACCTTGGTGTCTCTTCTGTCAGATGGACATAGCAATAGCCCCACCTGATAGGGTGGGAGGGAGGACGGCATGCAGAGTACATATGAAGACCTCAGGACATTTCTGTGTATCCACAGTAACAGGAATATCAACTCTCCCAGGAACCAACTCTTCAAATTTGATGGCCTGCTCTGGTTTGGAGTCATTTGTGACTTTCTCCTACCTGGTTCCTACTTACGCCACAGTTCTAAGTCTCTTTCAGTCGCCCAGCATCTACCCTTCCTTCCTTCCTTCCTTCCTTCCTTCCTTCCTTCCTTCCTTCCTTCCTTCCTTCCTTCCTTCCTTCCTTCCTTCCTTCCTTCCTTCTTAATATGTCTTTCTTAATTTCAGAGAGAGGAAGGGAGAAAGGGAGAGAGAGATAGAAACATATCAATGATGAGAGTCATTGATTGGCTGCCTCCTGCATGCCCCCGACTGGGGATCGAGCCCCCAACCCCGGGCATGTGTCCTGATCAGGATTCAAACTGTGATCTCTTGGATCATAGGTCGATGCTCTACCACTGAGCCACCCCGGCTGGCTCATCATCCTGTTTCTATGCATGGGTTGGCCCTGGGCTCTCCCTGCCCCCAGCTGCTGCCACACATCGCCTCCAGAGACACATTGCTTTTCATCTATCAACACTCCTTCCCTTGCTGACAAACAGGCCTTCGCCCCTCATTACCTGCAGGTTAAAACCAAATGCCTTTGCTTGGTACTCAAGGCCCTCTCTGCACCGACCTCTGTAAAGCCCTCTAATGTCAGTCCTCCATCTGGCTCAAAATGAATTTCCTGAACATTCCTGCCTCCTACCCTCTCCTTCTTACTCATCAGAGTAAGAAGGCATGCCGTCCATTGCCAATTCATTTCTCGCCTGCCCACACTGTGCTGAGCAGGAGTATCACAGATAGGCCATTCCAGAAGTAGGAAAAACAACCACCAGCAACAACCAGCTTTGGAGACAGACCTGACTTTGACTCTTGGCTCTGGCACTCAGAGGCTATGTAGATTTGATTAAGTTGCTCACCTCAGTTTCCTCATCTCTACTGAAGGCATAATAATACCGATTTGCAGAGATTATGAGGATTAAATGATATGTACATACAGTAAGTAATTTGGATCCAACTATATCCCATGTCCTAAAGACATAAATTTTTACTTCTGGCCAGAATCCCTCCCCAACCCCAGACCTGCATATCCAACTAATTCCAAGACATTTCCACTTGCATGTTCCACAGGAACTCCAAATTTAACTTGTGCAATGTGGAATCCCTTATGTCCCTCCCAAACCTCTTGCTCCAGGGTTTCCTATCTGTGAGGATGTCACTTTTGGCCACTCAGTTTCCAAGAAGGAGCCCAGGCTGCTTTCCAGACACCTCCCTCCCATCACTGCTCATGCTCAGCTCGCCCAGGTCCTGTCCAGGCTGCCTCTTTCCCTTCTGTTTTTCTCCCACACCTCAATCCACACTGACCTTTCCTGCTTCTTGCCTGTTTCCTCTGACCTGAATTTCCTGCTGCCCAGCTGGCCCTTCCGTGCAAAAGAAATCCAATGGTCGGATAAAGTTCAAGTGCCCA
Source organism: Miniopterus schreibersii (assembly GCF_964146895.1). Lineage (NCBI taxonomy): Eukaryota > Metazoa > Chordata > Mammalia > Chiroptera > Miniopteridae > Miniopterus > Miniopterus schreibersii. The sequence goes on from NC_138116.1 coordinate 22,677,268, forward strand.
GTTCTGCTGCCCCTCCTTACCTGGCTTGTCCTGGTCTCTCTTGACCCAGCTCTCTCCAGGCCCCTGAAGATCTGTGTCCAGCCAACGCCTTGTGGCTCTGCTCCTGTTAATCCCTAAAAGGGGCCTTCTCTTTTGCTAGCCCTTTCTTCATCAGCTGATTCTTCAAAATTTAAATAAGTGACTTCCTTCTGGGAAGCCTTCCCTGCACCCCAGGGGTGAGTTAGAAATCCCTGCTCTGCCGTCTCTCTCAACACTCATGTGTATCCTGTCTGCCCTATTAGACTCTAGACTCTGGATTAAACTATTTTATATTCCGTTTCTCTTTCCAGCACCTGCCACAAATGGGAACGCAGTAAATGTATGCTAAGTGGCTGAATAAAGAGACATGTTCCTTAAACAAAGTTAGTTCCTCTTTAACATCCATGAATGGGCCTCCAGTCTTAATTTGTGAGTTGAGCATGCACCAGGTGCTCCCTAATTTTAATAAGCCAGGCCCCTCACTCTGTGCCCCTCCCCTGAGCCTATTATCCTTGGGGTGCAGCTCAAGTCCCAACTTGCCTAAGTAGCTTCTTTAATGATCCCAGTCCTCATTTCTTTCTTCGAATACTCTAGATGATTTGATTGCCTACTTTCTCATTACTGTTATCTTATTACATATTATTGTTGTAAATAAATTAACATATTACAACTTATTCATGACACCATAACAGAGAACCCACTTTATTTTTTAATTTTTATTTATTTATTTTTAAATGTGTCTTTATTGATTTCAGAGAGAGGAAGGGAGAGGGGGAGAGAGATAAATAGAAATGTCAATGATGAGAGAGTCATTGATTGACTGCCTCCTGCATGCTCCCTGCTGGGGATCAAGCCCAAAACCCAGGCATGTGTCTTGACCGGGAATCGAATCTCGATCTCCTGGATCCTAGGTTGATGCTCAACCGCTGAGGCACGTCGGCCTGGCACATTATTTTCTTGAGGTAAGTTCCTAGAAGGGGAATTACTAGATCAAAGAGGCATCTTTGCAAGCTGTTCACTGATGGCCCTCCAGAAAGGTCCTGATAATGTTCATTCTTGGCTACAGAGCATGGGAGGCCCTGTGTGTGTCAGCCCTGCCAGCTGGGCATGTCCCTCAAACTGGACCCTGAGTCCCTGAGGCCAGGGCCCCTGTCTTTAACTTCTTTTCTGTTTCCACAGTGCCTAGAATGACTGATTTCTAGTGAACAACTTGTCATGATTCTTCCCCTCAGTGACCTGCCTGATGCCAAGTCGAGAGCCCTTGACAATATTGGCAGGGTTTTTGCCAGAGTTGGGAAATTCCAGCAAGCCATTGATACGTGAGTGACCAAGGACTGCCCTTTCCCCACCTCGGGGCCAGGACTTCCCACCCTCACACCAGACTCCCAGCCTGGGGCCAGGATGCCAGGCAAGGAGGCATCCAGAAGACCCAAGTTTTTCTCCTTGCTCTGCTAGGCAACCATGGGAAAGCCACTTTGTAAACTCAGGGGCTCATCAGTTAAATTAATTAATAGACTAGAATCAGCATTTTCTCAGAATGTCCCAGTGACAAGAATCACCTTGAGCATTTGTTAGGTATGTGAATTGCAGGTTCGGGTTGGAGCTCAGGGATCTGTTTTTGACAAACACTCCAGTGATCCTTACCCTGGACCAGTTCAGGAATTGGTGGACCAGTTGAGTCTGGGACCTCTTTTGATACTATTCTGTGACTCTGTGGTCATGTGGGGTCCACTGGAACAGAGTCTGAACTCTCCAGGTGACCCAACTGCCGGATTTCTGATGTCCAGCCCCAGGGGCTAGTGACCTACTCCAGTGGGGTGATTCAGCCCCAGGGAGACTTTGGGGGAGGCCTGACCTGGAGACCAGCCTGGGCTGGGTGAGCCAGCTCCTTGGGCCCACTCACTTAGTGCAGAGAGAAATGTCTTTCAGTCCCTAATCGCTTGATTGAAATAGACTTACTTGTTCATCTCTGCTACACATCATTTGGTTTCCTGAATGGCTCCTGGTGTCTATGTGCCAAAAGACAGAGGAGTATGAGAGTTCATCTACATATATATATATATATATATATATATATATATATATATTGATTTGAGAGAGAGGAAAAGAGAGAGATAGAAACATCAATGATGAGAGAGTCATTGCTCAGCTGCCTCCTGCACGCCCCCCGCTGGGGAGAGAGCCCAAAACCTGGGCATGTGCCCCGACCGGGAATCGAACCACAATCTCCTGGATCATAGGTCGATGCTCAACCGCTGAGCCACGCCTGGCTGTGCCACCTACATATTTTTATAATAAAAAGTTTTATAGTAAATATGTGCTTATTATTAAAATATTAATTTGAAAAATATAGAAAAGTAGAAGAAAAATTATTCAGTCCCACACCCAAAGACAAGCACTAATTCTAATCCTATTCTTTATTTTATTTTTTATTTTATTGATTTTAGAGAGAGAAAGGAAGGGAGAAAGATGGGGAGAGAAACATCGATTTGTTGTCTCACTTATTTATGCATCATTGGTTGCTTCTTGTATGTGCCCTGACTGGGGATCAAACCCACAACCTTGGCATATCAGGACGATGCTCTAACCATCTGACTACCCGGCCAGGGCCTGTAATCCTACTCTTAACTTTTTTTATTGATTTTTTTTCATTCCATTCTTTTTTCCGTGTTGATTTTTTTCTTATTCGTACTTAAGAATATTCTTAAACATTTTTTTTATGTTAGTTCAAATGATATTTTGTAAACATTATTTGCAACTGTTGTATCAAATTTGACCCCATAGATGTTCCAAAATAGTTTTGGAAGTTTTAAAGAATGTTAATGCTTCTTAGCATCACTTGTTATCTAAAAGAACTGGTGGTTGGAGACAGCTCTTATCCTGCCCCTCAGCAGGAGGCCTTGACCTCCTGTGGCCAAGGGCAGGGTTAGAGTGGAAGAAGCTGACCTGGCGCTTCATACCCCCAGGTGGGAGGAGAAGATCCCTCTGGCGAAAACCACCCTGGAGAAGACCTGGTTGTTCCATGAGATTGGCCGCTGCTACTTGGAGCTGGACCAGGCCTGGGAGGCCCAGAATTACGGGGAGAAGTCCCAGCAGTGCGCCGAGGAAGAAGGGGACATCGAGTGGCAGCTGAATGCCAGTGTTCTGGTGGCACAGGCACAAGGTATAGGCTCAGAGAGGATATCCTATCTTCCCCAGCCCTCAGGCCCGGCTGCCACTCCCAGGCTGGGAGTCCTGTGGGCCAAACTTAGCATCCCTGTGTGCCCCCGCCCGTTTGAATTCTGACTCTGAGAGTGCGGCCCACCCTGTCCATTTTGACCAGGGTAAGTGCCTTCTTTGGGCTAAGCGCAGTTAGGACTTGGGGCACCCTGAGAGCTGCCCCTGCTCTTGAGGAGCTCAGCTGCAAACCAGCACAACCTAACCCTCTGGTCATCAAAACAGCGCCAACCTCGCCCTGGCAGGACAGAATTGCTCAGTGGTTAGAGTGTTGCACCGCCGCCCCCCGCCCCCCACTAAAGAGTCTCAGGTTCGATTTCCAATCAAGGGCACATACCCGGGGTGCATGCAGGTTGGGTCCTCAGCCCTGGTAGGGGCGCATGCAGGAGGCAACCAATCGATATCTCTCTCTCACATCTCTCTGGCTCTCTCTTTCTTCCTCTCTCCCTCCCTCCCTCCCTTCCACTTTCTCTAAAAATCAATGGAAGAAGTCCTCTGGTGAAGAGTAACAAAACCAAAAAAAACAAAACCAAAAGAACAGCGCCACCTCCTGTTGCCTTGGTGCTCTTTACATCTGCATTCTTGCATTGAATCACTGCAAGCCAGTGATGTAGGCGGTGTTGTCCTCATTTTATGTGTGGAAACTGAGGCAGTGAGCGTTTCAGCAGATTGCTCCAGGTCACACGAGGGAACTTTTTGGGTCTGTGGAGATGTTCTAAAACTGGGTTGTGGTGATCCTTGCACAACTATAAGTTTACTAAAAATCATTGAACTCTATACTTAGAAATGGATGCATTTTATAATATGTGAATTACATCTCAATGAAATTGTTAAAAACACACACACACACAGCAAGGGGCAGGGGTAAGGAGAAACAGATGAAACAAGATCGGCAATATTTTGATAATTATTGAAGCTGAGTGATGAGTAATGGGGGTTCATTTTACTACTCCTTTTACCAGTGTGTATATTTGAAATATTTCACAATGTAAAGGTAAAAAGGAATGGCTCCAGGTCACAAGCTAATAGACGATGGAGCTGGGACTAGAACCCAGTTTTGTCTGACTCCAAAGCTCAGGCTTTGCAAAGCTGTGCTAAGCTGCTCCTGCCCCAGGCACCCAGCTGACCCCAGTGAGGGAGGAATTGTGACCAGTGCTATGATCAGGTGCATAATCATTCATTCCTTTATTCATGCTGCAAATACTTACTTGGTACCTTCTAGGGGTACAGTAGGGAGCAAAACTGATAACAATTTCCTGCCCTCCTGTCTGAAGAGATAACTTTTAAGCAGAAACTTTAAGGATGAGAACACACCAGCTGTTTTAAGAGCTGAGAACAGAGCTGTCCAGCCAAAGGAACAGTGTTTAGGAAGGTGGGCAGGAACTGGGCCGATTTTATAAGCCGAAGGAGACCAATGTAAGTTGGAGGTCCTGGGGACCAGGGAGGTTTGGAGAAAGGAGGTTGATGTGGGGCCAGATCCACAGGGCCTTATGGGCCTAGTTACAAATCATGGATTCTTTCCTAAGAGAAAAGTACAGAAAGCTTTAAACCTAAATCACAGACACGATTATGGTGGCTTTGCCTAGAAACATTTCCTGTTCTTAGGAGGGCACTGTATAAGCTGAAGGGGCGACAGGATGTACCCCTCAGGTTGGATGTTATCCTGAGTCCACTCTTGAGGACTTATTGGGCCCTGAGGGTCTCTGGAGAACCAGGCCACTACTGCTGGTCTCAGTTCCCCCACACTGGAGTTAAAACAAACAAACGCAGCAGCCTGGGAGCCACCGGAGTCTAGAGGCAGCACAGCCTAGGGGGCAGAGCTTGGACAAGTGCCACTCTGTGCCTCGGTTTTGTCCTCTGTAAATAGGGATAATGGTGGTATCTACCTGTAGGGTTGGTGTAAAGAAATAGAGTGATACTTAAGGGTGTAGGCACTGAGAACAGGAACTGGCAACTAGTGAACACTCACTAAATACTAATTTCTTCCTTCCTGCCCTCTCATCAACTTCTCATAAGTGTTTCTAACAGTGTTGAGAAAGTTACAGGCCTTGGAAAAGCCTATTTATGGCTCAACAAAAATGTAGGCATAAATGTGTAGATTTGTGCATGCAGAGGGGAAACAAGGGGAAAAGAGCTTCCAGAATCAAGGTAACTTTAGGTGACAGATTCAATTAAAAAATAGCCTTTAGTGTTTACTCTCTTTAATAAGTGTTATGACTCGTCTACAGACCTGCAGTGTCAGAATGACACTGACATTCATTTTTGGTGGTCTCAATGAATACTGTGACTCTCCTTTAAAGGGTTATATGTATATATGACCCCACTTACTGTGACTCTATATACTTTCTGAGTTACACATTGAATTGCTTATCTAATGGAATAGCCTTTGGCAGTTTGACTTGCAGACGGACGCAAGGCCCTCCTTCCCCCATGGATCCCAAAGCAGTTCTTGGGAGGGGCGTGCATCTTGGGTATATTCAGTTATAAGAGGAAGCTGTGGTATGTGAAGAAACTGAAATGTGGGATTCCCAGCCTGGCTGGCGAGTAATTTTCTTTCCTTCCTGAACTTAAGCTCTTTTAAAGAGCAGTCAATCGTTCCAGTCCCAGCTCCAGCACTAACTGGTGAGGTGGGTGAGCTCAGAGGATCCACCTCCTTTCTGGGTTCAGACTGTGGGAGCTGGGCTCCGGAGAGCTGGGGTTCTAGCCGCTGGCCCATGAGTCACGTCCAATCCTTCAATGTTTTGTTTGGTCTCTACAGAGTTCTTTAAAAAAGTTGAGCAAACACTTTAAAAATATGGATTTTCTCTTTGCGACAATCTGAAGATGGGACCAGATGGAGTTGTCCCCTGTCCTGTGTGCACAGGCCTCCTTCCCTCGCTGACACCTTTGTTGTTGTTGTTTTTTCTGTTGCTTTTCAGAGAGATTGGGGGAGAGAGAGAGAGAGAGAGAGAAAGAAAAACATCGGAGAGACACATGGATTGGTTGCCTCTGGCACATGCCCCAACGCAGGCCGGGGATCAAGCCTGCAACTGAGGTAGATGCCCTTTTCAGGAATTGAACCCGGGACCCTTCGGTCTGAGGGCTGACACTCTAACCACTGAGTCAAACCAGCCAGGGCTCACTGACCGCTTTGAATGGCCTGAGGTTCCATAGCACAGGTTCCCAGGTTCTGTCCTTAGTGGGGAGATGACCCAGGAATGTGATCGAAAGGGTGATCCTGGGCTGCTCCGTGATGCTGCCTGAAACCTGGGGCTGACTCCAGCTCACACAAGTGTGTCACTACCCTGGGAGGGAACCTGGCACCTGCAGGGCAGCCACATCATGCAACACAGTGTCACCACCTACCTGTGCTGTGCCTGCCCTCTGTTCTCCAGTGAAGTTGAGAGACTTCGAGTCGGCCGTGAACAACTTTGAGAAGGCCCTGGAGAGAGCGAAGCTGGTCCACAACAACGAGGCACAGCAGGCCATCATCAGCGTAAGCCTCTCCCCAGCTGGGCCTGCCGTGGGCGCGGGCCCCCAGCCCCTCAGCCTTCCCAGTGGCCATTCCGCAAACATTGATCACCTACCAACTGCAGGGCACATTCTAGGTAGGGCAGTGGTTTCAAATGTTTGCCACTGCCATCAGTTTATATAGCAACCCATACTTATTTATTTATTATCTCAGGGAGAGGGAGAGAGAGATAAAACATCAGTGATGAGAGAGGATCATCAATTGGCTGCCGCCTGCATGCCCCCTACTGGGGATCAAGCCTGCAACCCAGGCATGTGCCCTGACCAGGAATGGAACCGCAGCCTCCTGGTTCATGGGTCGACACTCAACCCCTGAGCCACAGCGACTGGGCCACATATTTTATTTGAAATAAACAAAACGTAGAAATGAAAGTTTTACAAAACATATTTACCTTACTCCAAACGCTAATATTCCTTATTCTTTTTTATTTTTCATTTTCTTTTACTTAATGCTGGTGGAGACCTAAGTTGATTTTAGGACTTGCAGTTTCAAAAATACTCCCTCCTCCAGGAGACCACAGGAAATACAGTATGATCTCCTCGCTCACTTGCCTTGACCTGCGCTGCTCAATAAGGCAGCCGCTGACCATGTGCGGCTATTTAAATGAAAGTAACTTAAAAGTTAAATTTAAAATTCAGTTTCTCAGTCAGACTAGCCACATTTCAGTGTTCCATAGCCACACGTGGCTGCGGCCACAGTGCAGATCTCGGGTAGTCCCATCCTTGCAGAAATTTCTGTTGGATGGTGCTGGCCTAGACTGTCAGCTTCAGGAGGCAGAGACCACAGGTGAAGCCTCTGCTTCCAGAGCCACTCCAGGCAGATGGACAACCTCAGTAGGGTCAGCACACTGACCTCGCAGATGCTCAGGCAGCTTAGCATGAATCTGCTGGCCACCTCCCCTCCTGCCGCCGGCCAGCTGCTGCCCCTAAGCTGTCCCATGTCGAAATTCTAGAGGCAGCACCAGCACGTAGCTGGACCCCAGTAGGCGTCTGCTGGAGTGAATGAAATAGGCCTTCGTCCTCCCTCGGGAGCTTGCCCAGTGGTTGAAAGGGGCCAGACTGCATAACTCGGAGGCAGCACGAGGGGTGTGGCCCGGGAACCGCATTGGAGGTGCCGCAGGCATTCAGCAAAGGGAGCAGGGACCGTGGGAATGGACATCTTGAAAATGCTGTGGTTGGAGGTGGCCCTCATGGTGGTTTTGAAGGACAAGGATTGCAGGGTCTGGCCAGGCTGAAGGCACGGAGGCTGCAGGTGCTGAGGGATCTGTGGGAGGCAGAAAAGGAGACCCTGGCCTGTATCCAGGAGTTAGGTAACGATGGCAGAAGGACTAGGGGTAAAGAACCCCAGGCAGTCAGTGGACCATCCTGGACTCAAAGATCTAGGAATGGCAAGGAAGCCACCTGAACCACTCTAATTTTTAGGGGGCAAGATCATGGTTTGTGAGGACCATGGTGAAACCACTTTTTCCCTGTCATGGAGGAGAAACCACTCCCCCAAAGACCCCACCATATGGCAGTGCATGCTCTGCTTTCACCTGGCCCAGGGCGACTTAGGCCTGTCACTTGTTCTCTTTCTCTGTCAAGGGGGTCAGCTCCCTTAATGTGTACGTTGCCTTTATATCTGGCCTCCAGAGGTAGAGTGCTCCCCTTCACTGAAGCCCAGCCATGTGCTCCTCAGTTCACACACATGGTCTCTCCCAATTAATCCTGTTCCACCTGATCGCCCTGCAAATATGTGGAGAGAGATAGCATGGCAATTAAATGTGGTATTTGCTGACCACAAGTCGGCCTGGGCTGTCCAACCCAAAGGTGACAACCAAGGTCCTGGCCCTCAGGAAGCTTGGTGTCAGCAGGAAAGTTATAACAAAAACCCCTTGTTTGTGACCAGTGCAATAGGAACCAGGGGATTCAGAGTGAGAGGGTCCAACAGGGAGGCAGGGCTGGGGCTTTCCTATAAAGAAGGGTTTGAGGTCACCTTGGCTGGGCAGGGATTTGAAAGGTTGAGAGGCAGAGAAGTGACTGTGGGGTCAAACAACCCTATGGCCATAAGTGACTCCTCATGGGACCAGGTCCCTGACCTTTTACCCACCTGGATGGGCATCTCCAGGCAGGAAGGCAAACATAGGGTGGAGACCAACAGTGCACAAGAGTGTCCAGGCCTGGTGGTCGTTCAGTAGATGGTTCCGAGTGCCTACTGGTGCTCCGCCCATGCAAGTCACAAGGAAGGAGGCAGAGCCTGCCCTCAAGATGTGCGCAGGCTGAGTTGCAGGCCCCCAGGGAACCTGCAGCCATCCTGGAAGCCCCTCTGAAGGCAGGCAAGCCCCTGGCCCACCCTGCAGTGTGTCTGATTCCCTCCCTGGCTTGCTGCCCTGCTGTGGCCTTAGGGACTTGCATTGTGTCTTTGCATTGGCTGAAGCCAAAGGAAGCTTTAGGTAAAAAGGTGGAAATCAGTAGATACACACACCTCCCAAATACATGCCTAAGCCCAAGGGAAATGAAGTCTGAGATCCCTGCAGTCATGTATCTCATATCACTTAGCCTGGGTATTTCCAAGTCCCTAGGTGTCAACTAACCTTCAGGCAGGAGCCTTTAGAGGAGCCAGGAGCAAAGAAGGGGGCAGGGTCAGTGCAGAGCCCTGCCTCCTGGGGTTGGGACTTGGGTGAAAGGGGAAGTGTAGGTGCCGAACAGGGGTTATGAGAGTTTATGGGCTCTTCTACCACCCACAGGCTTTGGACGATGCCAACAAGGGCATCATCGATGAGCTGAAGAAAACTAACTACAGGGATTTATTCAAAGAAAAGAAAGAAAAAGGTGAGTTCCTGGAGCCCCTGAGACAAGCAGCTTCAGAATTTTCCCTCTGCATTCTCTTCTGTCAGTCCCAGCTGCAATTTCCAGTAGCTTGTCCAGTCCCAGGGCTTAGCACTGTCTACAAGCCCTTTGATTTCAGTGCTGCCAGCAGCCCCAGCCTTTCCCTGGGGCAATTCAGCCCACCTCCGGCTCAGCCCATGCTGTCTGCCCAGAGAGCCCACTCCTGCATTTCTTCAATGAATTCATCAAGTATTTGCTGAGCACTGGTCACATGCCAGGAAGGTGTAAGATTCGAGGGAGACAGAGGCTCAGCCCCTGCCCTGGAGGAGCCCACAGCCCAGTGGGAAAGCCAGGCTATTATAGTTGCCCCTGACTGGGCTCCAGCAGGTGAGGGCGGAACTGGAGGAACTGCTCTGCTATGAGCGCAGGCAAAGCGCTCTGACTTCTCTGGGGAAATAGGGAAGGCTCCGAAGGGGAAGAATCGTCCTGTGTGCTAGGCACTGGGTTAAGCATCTCATTCAGTCCTCACCACCCTAGGAGGTAGGTACTGTTTGGGGGGCAATGAAGGCTGAGTGAAGTGGAGTGATCTGTCTGGGTCACACAGCAGTCTGACTCAGAGCCACACTGTCCCCTGCTGCATGGCACTGCTCTTTGGGGCCAGCATGGGCAGGGTAGGGGTGGGGGTGGGGAACAGAGGGGCACAAAAAGACGATCTACCTTATCACATTCTTTCTCCCAAGGCCTCAGGGAGTAAAGAGGCCTTTGACTCCCTGGCTCCAGGAAGTGAGGGAAGAAGATGGCTGGGACTCCAGGCCCCCAGGCCGCACCAAGTCATTAGGGACAGATTCTAGAGGGGATCTAGAGGGGATGGGTGATGAGAGAAGCGGATCTCCATTCAGTGCTGCCTATGTGCCAGGCACTCTTCTCCGGGCATTATACACTATGTTCTGACTCACCTGATCCCGCAAGAACACTATGAAATAAGTATTATTATTCACTTGATTTTATGGATGACACGGAGGCAGAGGGGTTGAAGTCCCACAGTGGTTTTCAGTCTTGGGCAGCCTGGCTCTAAAACCCAGGCTTTTACCATGGTTCTACACTGTTCCTGGTGACAAGACAGCCTCTGCCTGCCCTTCTGTGGTGCCCTAGCCACATCTCAGTTACTCTGTACAGCCAAGAGGACAGAGCCACCTCCAGGCACCAAGGCCAAAGCCCTCTCTGTTCCAGGCATGGTGGTGGGGAGCTGGGTGTGGAGTTTGCAGGCACCTGAGTAGACCTTTATCATCCAGCACCTGCCATGTGGTGGGCAGATCCCCTCAGTGAGAGGCTCTGCCTCTGCCCCACATGACCTTGGAGCTGTTCTCAGAAGCCACAGTAGCAACAGATGTGAAAGGACACAACTGGGAAATGGCAGATGCTCCAAGCATCCTCCCTCACACCTCCCTTGCCAACCTTGGCAGGCCATGTGCTGGGGAAGGTGCCCTCGGGGAAAACTCATCCCAAAAGCCCTGTGGCCAGTGCCAGCTGCTGAGCACTTCCCTCCCAGAACAGCAGGTGGCAGCATTGCATATTTCCTCACTGCCAAATGGCAGCCCCCCCCCCCCCCTCCGTGAATGGAGAGCCCCTATAAGCACCTTAGAGACCAGGGGCTCCCAGAAAGAGAATGTGAGGGTGACTCAGGAGGAGAGGGATTGGTGACTTTTCTCTGTAGCTGGCAAACACAAGGAGCAAGGATCCCTCTGGTTGTAAAATAGCTCTCCAGCTGAACTTGCTGCTAGCAGTTTGCTCATACTTTTACAGGGAACCTCCCAACAAATGATGAAATGTGCTTCCCAGGGACAAAGAGAAATGCAGAATGAGGGTGCTGGAGAAAACACCCCTTCTGTCCTTTCCCAGTACCTATGTTATTTCTTGTAGGGAAAGAGAATGTGCTGTGGGGGCAGACTGTCTTGGGTTCAAATTCTGACTCTGCATTGATTTGCCGTGTGATCATGGTGTGTGATTTCTCTTTATCAATCTCAGGTCCCTTGACTGCAAACTCGAATCAATGACACTATGCACTTTTATGACACTATGCACTGACGATGATTGGTATAATCTGTGCAACTCACACGATGTCTGGAACAGGGCTGGTGCTCAGCAATGGATGAGGTTCTTTCTCTCCTTTTGCAAAGGATTGCTTCTCTTAGAAGCACAGGCCACCACAGGCTGGGGTTCTCCCAGGCCCAGAGGTGGAAAAACTTCTACCTTTCTCTCCTCCTTCCTCTTGTTTTTCAGAAGAGGCTGCTGCATTGGCTAAAACAGCAACATTGCTAAAGGAGAAGGAAAGAGTGAGAAGAGTAAGAGATGAACCCGAGAAGGTGGTGAAGCAGTGGGAAAGAGAGCAGGCGGAGAGTGAGAAAGATACAGAAGATGAGTTGTCTAACGAAGAACCTCTGACCATCACAGTGAATGGACAAGAAGAAAACGGGGAGAGAGAAAAAGTAGAAAAAACCAGCTCCACAAGGAGAAAAGAACTGGGAGCCATGGGGAGAGACTCAGGAGGTGTTGCCCAGAGACTGTCCGGAGAACTAGGCATAAGATCAGGAGAAGGAGCTGGTGGGAAAGTATCAGAAGTGAGCAGAAGGGAATCAAGAGAAATTTACAGGAGGCCTTCAGATCTGGACCAACAAAACTCAGAATTCATAGAAGGGGAATTGGAAGGACAAGAGGAGAAATTTTCAGAAGTTGTCAGAAGAGAGTTGGAAGAACTGGGGGAAATAGAATTGGGAGAAAAAGAAGGAATGAAAACAGAAAGTGCTGAAAACATGGAAGAAGATGGAAGATGAATGAAGCCATTGTTAGTGGGCATTAGGATCCAGAGGCGGGTGTTCACAGGGACCATGGGGACCTTATTAAGCTAGACTTTTGAGTGAGATTTTTTAATGGGAAAAAATGTGGCCTGGGCCCCACAGGTCACCTCTGCCTCTTTCTGATATTGCTTTCCCTTTAAATATATATCTTTCACTCTTACAGTCCCTCAGTCTCTTGTTTTGTCTCCTTACCCCCACCCATTCTCAAAATGAATGACGTACTATGACCAAGCAGAACTCTGGTCTTACCTTGACTGGGTGAAACACAGAGAGCCCAAAACAAGGCCTGACCCAGAGTGTGATCAAGGTGTGAAGCATGATCCTCTCCCCGAGGCCCTGTCCAAATATCTTATGGAAGAAAGAGAAAGGTGCTAAGAAGAAAGAGTTTCGGGAGCGTGAAGAAACAGGTGAGCTCTGAGAACCAGGACGGCTTAAAGGAGGGAGGAAAGAGAAAGGCCTGAGAGTGGAGGTTGTCTGCCCAGCTGCTGGCCATTGGTTCATCTTGCTGAGTATCTACTTTCTGCAGCACATTGTGGGAGGCTCTATGGAAGAAATAATGGGACAGCCTCAACCATCATTCAGTGAGGGAGATCTACTTGTAAACCCCTAAGCCCTGAAAGCAAAATGAAGTGGATGCTGGCCCTGATAGGGACACTGGGCTCTAGGAACCCAGAGGAAGGAAAAGGTTCCTGCCCGAGAACAGGAAGTAACCTGGGAGTCGGAGCTAGGGCAGGTCGACCTGTGTGCTGTCGCTGCCTGTATAGTCAAGTAAGTCAGGCTCCCAAGCTTGTTTCCTCCTCTGTAGAATGGGTACCTGCCTGGGGTTGCTGTGAGGATTATATGAGTGCTTAGCACAGCACTTGGTACACAGTAAGCTCTCCAAAATCCACCCAAGCTTTCAGTAGCTTCACAGAGGAAGTGGCGGCTGAGCAGCTGCCTCAGAGGATGAGTTAGAATGTCACTACAGTTAACCATCTGTCCCTTTGGCCATTGCCATCCTGGTTCTGTCCCCACAATTCCTGGCAGGAGTGGACTGAGACTGAATTTAGGCTGGGGCAGAGCCTGGACCAGGGTGAGGCAAGTGAGGCATTTCAGCTGCAACATTTCATGGGATGCCAAAAACTCAGTAAGCAAGATAAACAGTATTTTAATGCAATTGTAAAAAAAAAAAAATTAATGCAAAAACCCATGATGAATAAAATTCAGAATTTTATATAAAGACAGAATCCAACCCTGCTTCCGGAGAAGGGTGACGGTTTGGTTTTCCTCTTTAAAGAGTTCATTATTTACACCTACAAGGAAAAAGAGGTTGAATGAATGAATGAATGAATGAATGAATGAATGAATGAATGAATGAATGAATGAAAAAAGAGGCCGGACAAACTCCCACCCCACACCCCCAGCTGCCGCTCGGCCCGCGGCTCCCAGGTGCGCCGCCGGCGTGCGCTCCCGCCCGCGATCCTCCGGGCGGACGCCCAGCCCCCGTCTCCACCCTCCGCCCCGACGCCGAGTCAGTTTCGGGCTTCGATTTGTTGCGCCTGCGCAGAATCGAAGGCGCGCCCGGACCCTTCCGAGAGCGCTCCGCCCCCCGGCTATGTAAGGCGGCCTGGCGCGGGGTTGCGCGATCGCTAGACTCCGTGTCCCTCCGCGCAGGCGGGTGGCCCCGGAGAGCTAGTGCCTGCGAAGGCGGTGACCGCGGCGCCTCCTCCCCATCATGGTGAGCAGGCGCGGGAAGGCCGGGAGGCGGGAGCGAGCGGGGCACGGGGTAGCGCCCTAACGGGATCCGGGAGCATTGGGGGATTTTTGGGAGGAAGTGGCATGCAAATAAGGCCCTGAAGTTCCGGACTTGAGTTGAGGCTCTCTTTGTGGTCGGGCGAGTCCCTGAGGTAGGGGAGACCAAGGAAAGGGGGACGGGGACAGGGCTGGGGGTGGGGGGCGGCCTCTGGAAGAGGAGGGGACCTAGGACCTTCGGACCAGATGGCGCGTGGCTCCCGCGCCGGGCGGGCGTTCCTCTCCTTCCCCGCCCTGGGGCCTTGTCTCGGAACTCAGTGTGCCAGCGCATCTCTCATGGTGCTGGCGGGAGGTGGAGCTGGTGTAGAGAAGACGGTTTACAGTAAAAACTTGTCACTTGTGGTTTTTAGCTGGCAGAAGTGGCTCAGAGAGGTGCTTTGACGCACAGCAAAGTGGTGGGTAGAGCTAGGCCCTGGTCGCAGGTGCCCAGTACTGCCCAGTCCTGGTGCAGGCACAAAGACCAGGACTTTGAGGGGGGTCGAGAGCAGAGGAGGAGGTGGCACGCGTGGTGAATGAGGCCCTTTGTCCAGCGCTCTCCAGCCCTGCCCCCCACCAACCCTTCTGTGGGACCATTGTCCCCCCCCATCCCAGACAAGAGAGTATTATCTGTTGCTGCCATTGTTGGGGGAAGGGACGCAGTCTCTGGGTAACCCTTCTCCACCCACACCGTCCTCAGCACACTCAGAGCCAGGGCAGCTGTGGCTGTGCCCAGAGACATAAGATGCCTTCCTCCAAAGAGGTCATCCTGAATAGGTGTGGAGAACATAAAAGTTAGGGGGCCTGCTCTAGAAGCACAGCCTCGGGCCCTCCCTGCACACACTTGCAGCATTTTCCTTTCGAGGTTACAGCAGTGGGTTACTCTGACTAGAAGATGATCTAGGAAAGCTTGGACAGGCTGTCCTCATCCTCCACAACCAGAAGCATTCGGTACAGAATAGAGACGAGAGTCCACTACTTCACAGCTTGGGAGGCACCCACAACACGCAGGGTACCTGTAAATGAGGGCTGGCGAGCTCCAAGCAGGGCGGGGTTCCTGGTTAGATCAAGGCCAGAGACAAGGGAGCAAGGGAGCCACGAGTGACCTGGCTGACATCTGCTCTTCCCCTCCTTACACAGAATAGAGGCTTCTCTCGAAAGAGCCATACACTCCTGCCCAAGATCTTCTTCCGCAAGATGTCATCCCTAGGGGCCAAGGACAAGCCTGAGCTGCAGTTTCCCTTCCTGCAGGATGAGGAGACGGTGGGCACACTGCAAGAGTGCAAGACGCTCTTCATCCTGCGTGGCTTGCCAGGAAGTGGCAAGTCCACTCTGGCACGGGTCATCATGGACAGGTACCGTGACAGCACCAAGACAGTGTCTGCCGACACTTACAAGATCACCCCAGCTCGAGGCGGCTTCTCCGAGGAGTACAAGCAGCTGGACAAGGACCTGGCTGACTGCTGCCGCCGGGACATCCGAGTCCTTGTGCTGGATGACACCAACCATGAGCGGGAGCGGCTGGAGCAGCTCTTTGAACTAGCCGACCAGTACCAGTACCAGGTGCTACTGGTGGAGCCCAAGACGGCGTGGCGGCTGGACTGTGCCCAGCTCAAGGAGAAGAACCAGTGGGGGCTGTCGGTTGATGAGCTGAAGAAGCTGAAGCCTGGGCTGGAGAAGGATTTCCTGCCACTCTACTTCGGTTGGTTCCTGACCAAGAAAAGTTCTGAGAGCCTCCGAAAAGCTGGCCAGGCCTTCCTGGATGAGCTGGGGAATCACAAGGCCTTCAAGAAGGAGCTGCGACACTGTAGGTGGCAGGGTGGGCAGGGTGGGGGCAATTAGCCTCATTCATAAGCCCCCCTTGCTGTGCACAAGGTGCTCCATGCACAAGACCAAGGTGTCCTTGAAGCACTGGGAGCGAGAAGGGAAGCAGGTGGAGGGGAGGCTCACCTAGTACGGGGCGGGGGGGGGGGGTAGTCTTGGGTAGTGGGAGCACAGTGGGATATGGGGAGAGGTGCTTCCCTTCCCCTTCACGCTTCTCCCCAGGGGAATCGAGACCACTGACCCTGACTTAGAGGTGGGAAAAAAAATTACTGTCCTAATAGGAAATATGTCAGCATTTCATATAACTGTAGAAGGAGAATCTGGCCCAATGTTTTCAAACTCATTTTTAGCAGCAGAACCATTTTTCTAAAATAAAATGTTCTGCAGAATCCTATGCTGCAAAAACATTATAACTAGGACTGTTGTGACTTCAGCGGGGATGGTTCTCCGGCCTTGGGCTACCCAGTGCACTGTGGCATCCTATGTTTCAAAGAAGTCTCCCACCTAGTCCAACCACCTTGTTTTGCAGATGGAAACATGCCCAGAAGGGATGTGGGGTTTGCCTAAAGTCATAGTGAGAGCCTGGACTCTGCCTACTCCATCAGGGGCCTCCCCAGGGTTCTCTACTGGCAAGGGCAGTTTGCTCCAGTGATGGGGTAGGTTTGGATAAGGAAGGGCCCTGGTGGCCCTCATTCTCCTGCAATGACCTATTAGAGAGATGCCACCCACTAATCCATTTGTTCCTTTAACCCATTTCTAGGTACCCCAAATTTGGGTTATCTTCATACTTGAAATGCCGCCCCCCCAATATATTTGTGTTGCTCAGAGGCAGGTAATTTGTGCCTATGTATGTTCTCAGAGAACTCTTTGCTCGGCTCCTAAAGCTTGAGCGCTGGGAAACCAGGGAATGGTAGAGGCTGCAGTGACACTGCCAGGTGTGTCTTGTACCTGTGAATAGTCCTGTACCTGAGCAAAGCACCCTAGAGCCAGGACTCCTGGTTAAAGCTGGTGGCTCTGCCCTAGAGAGCGAATGCCTCTTGAAGCTGCTTTTTACCATTGTAAAATGGAATCCTTTTCTGCCTGGGATACTGCAGGAGAAATGTACTGGGCCTGCTCTGAGTGGAGGCCTCCCCCGAGAAGAGAGTGTGACATCCTCGCAGGTATACTTGATTCTGGGAATAAACAGGGAAAACCCTAGTGACTTCGAAGCTAGCCACAAGGTTTGGAGTCTGGAAATTGAAAAGACAGATACTCCAAACCTCGTTGTATCTGCCAGACACATAATGCCATCCCATTATATCCCAAGACCCATTACACCCCAGGGCTTGTATAGGCTCTCACCCACCAAACAAGCCTGCGAGGTACACAGCATAGTATGGTGACCAGGTAACTATTCCACTGAGTGATGTAGGGTGCTATTAATAGTTATCTGGGGGGTTGTGGGAAAAGGGGTGGTCACCCTATTTGTTGTACTTCATTGACAGATAAGGGTCAATCACTTGACCCAGGTCCAACGGCTAAAAGTGTGCTAGGATGTTAATGATGCTCCTTCCGGCTCCTTCCACTGTGGGTTCCCCGTATAGATGCAATGCTGGTGAATCTCATTCTTTGGCTTATGTTGCCCACCTCTGGGTTACAAGTGCGTTAGTGCTCAAGTCTGGGCAAGAGCTGTAAAAATTGACATAACATAAAGCCAGGGAATTTAAGCACCTTTTTATAGCCCTGAAGTTGCTATTAGTTTGACCAACTAATGAATAAATGAATTACAGTGGATTGCTCAAGAATTTGGGTTGTTTTAAAATTTTTATTTGATTTTAGAGAAAGGAAGGAAGGAGGGGAGGGAAAGAGATGTATTGTTCCACTTATTTATGTATTCATTGGTTGATTCTTGTATGTGCCCTGACCATGGATTGAACCCACAACCTTGGCATATTGGATTGATGCTCTAACCAACTAAGTTACCTGGCCAGGGCTTGACAATTTGTGCTTAATGTCCAATTTTTTCCTCTGGGCCTTGATGGTCTTGGTGATAGATGCTGGGATGCTCCTGCTCTTCTGCCCTGATGACCCCACTCTCTCTCCCTGCAGTTGTCTCTGGGGATGAGCACAGGGAGAAGGTTGACCTGGTCACCTACTTTGGGAAGAGACCCCCAGGCGTGCTGCACTGCACAACCAAGTTCTGTGACTATGGGAAGGCTGCCGGGGCAGATGAGTATGCCCAGCAGGATGTGAGTGCTCCTCAGGGACACTGGTGGAGGTGGGGAGGGGCAGGGTTCTGGAGGTGGGTACTGGCTTAAGGCAGGGACCAGAAACCAGATGGCAGCTCAAGAAAAATGACATCATCTGCTCCAGCTCACCCCTCTGGACCCTTTTTGGGGCCCACCTGGCAGTGCTGCCAGCTTTCGCATTTGTCCCTAGGCCTACCCACCAGTGCTGGTTTTCCTGTAGATTAATGGAGAATGCTGGTTGGGAGCAGACTCCTGCTCTGGCCTCTGTAAGCCTACGCTCAGTCCCAAAGGCTAGGAGTCCCTTGTCCCAAGGCAGCCTGGTGCTCTGAGGTTTCTGTCCTCAGGTCCGAGGCCTGACCTTGCCCCAGAGTAGGGAGTGTCCAGGCATAGAGGCTTATTGACTTAGGGGTACCAGTTCCTTCCACACCTCACAACTGGTATCCTTGCCTACAGCCTCTGACATGGTGATCTTTGCCCAGATGTACATGGCTGTCTCCAGCCTCCTTCAGGTCGCCTTCTCAGCAAGGCTTTCCCTGACCCTCAACCCAACCCATCTCCCCCTACTTCACTCCCTAGGTTAATGTAGCCAGTTTGCTCTCTGTGGTCAGGGAAGGCCTCCTGACCCTCGTCCCACTCAAATGGAAGCTCCCTGAGTGTGAGAATTTTTATTTGGGTTCACCTCTATTCCTAGCACCTGGCATAGCTACATGAATAAGTGTGTAACACTTTCTACTACCATCTCTAACCATTCATTTAGCAGTATGTGCTAAGCATCGTTTATGTGCTAGACACCTTTGGGACAAAGAATTGTGAACAAAAATAGAGAAGTTCTGTGGTCACATGGAAGAGATGGGCTTTCTCAGAGAATCAGATATAAACAGATATGCAGTCAGATGTAAACCAAGGTTTACAGAGATTTTGCTCAAAGGCATTTCTCACCTTGCCCTGCCCAGGATATTGCCTGGTCACCAGGGTGGTTATTGCCAGGGGAGCCTAGTAGACAGTAGCACTTGTTACGTGCCCAACACTGTTCTAAGTTCTTCACCCAGTCACTCCCTTAATCCGCACATGGAGGGGTTCTAGTGTCATTCCCATTTTACAGGTGAATAAACCAACGTGGAGAGGTTCAACAACTTGCCCACAGCCCTGCAGCTAGTGATGGTGGACTATAGATTCTGAACTCAGGAAGTCTAGCTTTTAACCCCTGCCTCTCTGGCACCTTGGTTTTTTCACATCAGCCTCAACAGTCAGTGGAAAGACACCCCAACACCACACAGGCTGTTAGGGATGTTTGTGGGTGATGTGCCTTTACCAGAGGGCTCTGTTCGGGTGTGCTCACCTGTCAGAACCACCCTTTGCAGCTGTCTTCTCTGGAGGCCACCACCTCTAGCTTGGTCCTCATTCTCACTGTCCACAGGTGGTGAAGAAATCTTACTCCAAGGCCTTCACACTGACCATCTCTGCCCTCTTTGTGACGCCCAAGACAACGGGAGCCCAGGTGGAGCTGAGCGAGCAGGAGCTGCTGCTGTGGCCAAATGATGTGGACAAGCTGTCTCCCTCTGACAGCCTGCCCCGGGGGAGCCGCGCTCACATCACCCTAGGCTGCGCAGATGACGTGGAGGCTGTGCAGACTGGCATTGACCTCCTGGAGATTGTGCGACAGGAGAAGGGGGGCAGCCGAGGAGAGGAGGTGGGTGAGCTAACCCGGGGCAAGCTCTTTTCCTTGGGCAATGGGCGCTGGATGCTGAATCTGACCAAGAACCTGAAGGTTAAGGCCATCTTCACGGGCTACTATGGGAAGGGCAAACCTGTGCCCACACATGGCAGTCGCAAGGGGGGTGTTTTTCAGTCCTGCACCATCAACTGAGTGTTCTTACCACCCCTTGTGTGCTCCTCTTTAGAAGGGAAGGGGGTATAGAAGGAAGCATGTCCTCTGCTTGATCTTTAAGACTTTTTTATTCAGTTAACCTTGTAACTTTTTAAAAACTTGTAAAGTAACTGCCCCTCTTTTTCTGTCTACCCTCTTCCTAACACTCAAGCTCTCAACATAAAGGGGTGGGGGCAGGTACCATTCAGGAATCTGGACCAGAGCTGATAAGGCTGGGCAGAGCTGGGCCTGGAGCCACAGCCACAACCGTGAGCCCTGTTTTCAGTTACTGATGCCCCCAGCCCAGGTCCACAGCCCTGCCCAGAGCTCACTAGTGGGAGAGAGATGTCAGGGCTCCATGTCCCTATAGCCCTGGAGCACTGGTAGGTGTGAGAGGGGAGGATCCCTGGGCTTTGATCCTATTTCTTAATCAGTGTAGCCTCAGGAAGACTGAGGCTATTTACCAGGGTAGAAAAGGGTTTACCTCGCACCTTGGGGTCCTAAGTGCCTGTCCCTTCCTTCTTCACACTTTAACTAGGTAACAGTTTGATAACTAGGGAAGAAAACAGAACAGTAAGCAGCAGCCACACCCCAGGGCCTCACCCCGGAAGGGGATGGGGTGGCCATCCTTTCTGGTGGTGTGGCTCTGCTGTATGGATAGGAGACCTAAGCCAGAGACAGTGCTTGGTGGGGAAGCTCCAGTCTTGCAGTCTGCCCAGCCCACCTTGCCCTCCTTGGTGCCTCTGGAGGCCTCTTGTGCCTCCTCTAAAGGGGGCTGGTGGGTACTAAGAGCCAATGGAGTGGACTCCTGGCTGTTAAGGGCTAAGCCCCACCTGGTGCCTTTGAGAGGGGTTTTTAACACTGCTACATGGGCTGTGGTTTCTGGGGTGCCCTCCACTACCCTCTGCTCAGTAACAGGGCCTTGCTAATTAGGTTGTCACCTGACAAAAGTGCTTGGGATTTGAGTTACCATCCTGGCTTTGCCCAACCTCAGCAACTTGTAATACTGATAATAAAATAAATCATGTTAATCCTAGCTGTGTACAGTCTCTCTCACCCTTCTGTGCCCAGCTTATCATCCCTGGGGTGAGGGCTGGGTGTGTTAGGACTGGCTTTGTCCCACAGCTTGGGGCCATCGGTCCTGTCTCCCCGCTGCTGGCTGGGCACAGCTGTGACAAGGCTGGGCAGCTGAACAGTGTTGGCTTTCATGAGGAGGCAGAAAGGGGAGGCTGGTCTTAGACACACACAAAAAGTGGGGGTTGGCTGGGTATGAGGGAAATAGAGCACAGAGCCTCTCATCCCCTATTAACTACTCAAACAGGCCCACAGGTGTACCCCACCCCATCCAATCAAGAAAGACTTCTCACAGAGGCAAGACCCCAAACTCCTACTATGGATTTCCCCAGTTCTCTTGGGAAGGCCACCCTCAGGTCAGTGCTGCCTCAAACACAAAGGAAAGCCTGACATTTAGAGTCTCTGCCAGCCAACAAGGGCCTGGACAGCTACATAGGGAACTTCTAGGCCTCAGTCTTCACTTCACCATGGCCTTCACCAAAGGGGGAAGACTATAAAGAACAGGGCAGGGGCTCTGAAGGAAGAGAAATCATGTTATCTGTTTGGTCCAAGGTCTGTCCCACCATCTCTACCACCAAAGCACCAAAAACCTAACCAAAGCCTGTAGTGCCTGCCTGGAAATCTCAACAAGATTCCTCACCACAAACACTAATCCTGAGCTGACCAGTATGACATATGTCATGGCTTCCTTCCCCAACTTGCCTCCATGCAGAAAGGGAAACCAGTGGAGAAGTGAGAGCACTTGCTAAGAATGGTGTTTCCCCCTGTGTGGACTAATGTCAGCAACCAGACAGACCCCTGGGCCCGGGAGCTGCCTGTCTCACTGGGAAAGGGCCTTGGGGTCGGGGAGGCAGGATTTTACCTTGTCTCCATCTCCCTCAAGTCTGCAAAAGTAACTGAGAGAGTCTGTGTAAACCTCCTGTCTAGGTTAGTCTGGCCTGACACATATCCATCCATGCTCTATGTGAGCTTTGGATACACATAGCTTCTAGTGATTTCTCGTGGCCCCCACCATAAGCTAAGCATGTTTTCTGAACTCAATTCCCTATGACTGACATCAGATGGGGCCCAGCAGACTATCCAGCACCTGCTCAGCATTTACATGCTAAACAGATTTGAGAGTGGCAGCCAGCACCCCACCTGCCACCAGGCTCTGGGTGCCCACACCCCTGTGGGGCAGCCTGCTGATCCTAAAGTCCATGTCAGCATCAGTTCTGTGCCCTGGGCTCAGCTCTGGCGCACTGACAGTGCAGCTGCCAGAGAAAAGTGCCAGAAAGGGTCAAAACATTTTATCCTCTTAACTTTTTTTTTTAATAAAGTTAAACAGTAAAACAAAAATTCACAAGCTGCCTCCCTGTTCACCCCCCCCCGCCTCCCTCCCCTACCCGCAGTCTTCGGCGCTGGCTCCCTTTCCTTCACCCCACTCACAGACACAGGGCATCCAACTGAGAAAACGAAACTGCTCTAAGTACATGGAGACATGATGAAGAGAGGAGGTGAATTGTGTCCACATTCAAGGTTAAACTGAGCAAGTCGGCATTTTCTGGGTTCTGGATGGTTTCCTTTCATTAGCCAAATTGAAAAAAGAAATTCCCTGGACCAGATGCTGTAAGGGAAAGAAGGGCTGGTTAGCTGACTCTGGGTTTTCTAGGAAAGATCACTTTGCTCTGATTATGGAAGTCTCCAAGGGCTGCTTCAACGTCAGAGAAGCAGCTCTAAAGGTATCAAACAGCCTAGACCCTGGGTGTAAAAGTAGCTTCTAACACCTTCCCTTGTGCAAACAAGCCCTGGTATTAGGCAGCTTAGCGATGCCTACCTGACCCTGTGGAGGTGTGGCTATAATGGTCCCAAGGTAAGGTGTGCCCAGAAAGCTCCCTCTGCCACCCTCAGCAACACCTGAATAGACCGAAGCCCTACCTAGGTAAGAATTCAGCTGCCTCCAGTCATGAGACCCCTTGATCAAAGAGCTGCCTAACTGGGGAGTCACTGTATCAGCTTGTGATCTGGGAACTCCCAAGAACAGCAGGCATACCCACCTTCAAAGCTGAAGCCCCCAGGACCACCAAAGAATGCCTTGAAGATATTGTTTGCATCAAATTCTGTGGAGCAAGGTAAGAACAGAGAAAAAGGTGAAAAAAAGTGTTTGAAGGGGAACATTATGACAGAATAGGTCGGGTCTCCAAAGCTTTCCCAGATAGTATCATTTCCCTCGGTTCCCAAAACTTTAGACTAGAGGTGAGCAAATCTGCCCCACCCTATGCATACCTTACCACTTGATCCCATTCCTGAGCTATGTTCCTTTCTCTTCCCAAGTGCAGTCCCAAAGGAGAGCATTCTTTGCCTCAACCCAGTTTGCTGGCCCTCTCTTCTCCACAGCTGGGAATGCCAATTGCAATTATTGACAGACTTTCCCCACACTGTCTCCCTATACTGCTGGGGCTGCTACTGAAAAGGCTAAAGTTTATCACCTACACACTACCAAGAGAAAATAATATAAGACCTATGAGTTATTGTATCTGTTTGATTTTATGCTGTCTACACTGTATTACAGAAAACTTGTGGTTTATTAAAGCACCTACTAGGTGCCAATCATGGCGCTGGGTACTTTGCATACATGATACCATTTAATCCTAATAACAGTTTGTCAGGGTAAGTCCTGTTACCAATTTATACTCAACGAAACATAAGTAGGGAGCTCAAGTAATTTGCCCAAGATCATGTGGACAATAAAAGCAAAATAACTGAAAATTACAACTTCTGTCTGACTCTAGCACTGTTCCCTTGTCACATGACCACAGCAGGTCTGATGCCCTCAACCCCTGCCTGACCTGCTAAGCTGCACAGAAAGATTTATCTCCACCAGTGAATCCCACAGGCACACAGTGTCCAAAAGTGAATTCTGTGCCAGCACATCTGTTCATCTTCCTGGGTCCCCTGGCTCAGTGAATGGCCCCATTGAGTCTGCTATGCCAAAGCCACTCTCAATTTGGTCCTTCCTCTCTCCCAACACATTCAGTAACCAACTCCTGCTGAGTCCACCACTATCTCTCAACTGTGCCCTCCAGTCCTTTCCTATCTACTTACTGTCTTCCCTCCACTATCCTCTCCTTCCAAACCACCTCTCTTTGCTGCCATCACACATGTATTTCTAGAGCCTAAATCTTGTCCACAGCTCTTCTACTCAGAACCCTTCAATAGCTTTTGATGGATTATAGCTCTTCTCAAATGCTGGGCAGAGCAATATTTATAATCCTATGTTTCTTTCTCTCGCTGAACTGGAGAGGTCAGGATTATTTATATATCGTTATCAATTTTAATTTAACTTCCAACAGATTTTCTTAGTGGAGGAGAAGGGGTTGGCAGTAGAGACAGTGGTCTGAGAAGTGGGCACAGTTCAAGGCCTCTTTTATTTCTGAGCTCACAGAGAAAAATGATGCTGACAGCTGTGCTTTACATCATTTTAAGTCTTGGGGAAATTAAAATCTGTGAGGGCTTACAGGAATGTATGACGGACATAAATATCAGCACACATTTTGCAGTGGGGGAAAAAAGAACTTCCAGCCAATAGGAAAAGCCCACATTCCTTACTCCAGCCCCTAAGGCCTTCTGACGTCTGCTCTAGCTACTTTCTGGTCTTCTTTCTCCCCACTGCCCACCTCGAGCACCCTCTATCCTACAGAACCCCTTGCAGCTCCCAAGGGTGTTTTGCTTTTCTGCATTTCCATGCCTTCCCTTGCTATTGCTTACTCCTTGGTGCCCACTTTGCACTCTGGGCACCTGCTACACATTGCACTCACTGGATTCCATGTCTATTAGATCAGGGGTCATATTTAGTCTGTGGGCAGAAGTTTGCAAACCTCTAGACGTGGTTCCTGGAGGTCAGGGAATCTGTTTGATTCATCTTTGTTATTTCTAGCACCCAACACGCTGCCTCATGTCAGAGGTCTTCATCAAGGGTATGCTTTAGGAACCACTGCACGTCACTGGCTAATTACACAGATTCTCCCTGAGTACCTTTAGAAAAGACACTAAAGTTCTATAGCTGTCACAGTCACTGCAGGTCGCCCCAAACAACTCACCACTCATATTCATGCCCTCCTCATCCAGGTCCTGCCCACTGTCATAGCGGGTCTTTTTCTTGGGATCGGAGAGGATGGTGAAAGCTTCCCCGACTTCCTTGAACTTTTTCTCCTCCTCCTTCTGCACTTCAGCACTGGCTCCACTGTGCCGATCTAAAGGGAGTACAGGAAACTTGTCTCAGAAAAAAGTTTACAAGAAAGACCACTTTATACCTGACTTTAGAATTTACTACTTCCCAAAATTTGGAGGGTACTGAACTTAGCCACACCTTCTTCCCAGAGCAGAGCCTGAGGCTCTCATTCTGGACTGAGTTCGGCAGTGGGCCAGCCTGGCATGTTCTTCCCACAGGGTCGCTCCCCCCACCACTCTACCTGGATGGTGCATCAAGGCCCGTTTCCGATAAGCTTTCTTGATCTCATCCTCAGAGGCATTCTTGTCCACTCCCAGAATCTTGTAGTAATCTTTCCTCTTACTTTTCTTCAGTTCCAGCTGTGCATTTTTAAGGAGTTGTTTGTGTTCTAGAGGGAGACATCTAGCATCAAGGACAAATCTGATTCTGGCTTCCCTTACCAGGTCCCAGCCCAGATGCCTTGGAGTCAGAAGCCTTGTTAACTATACCAGGCGTTTATGGTGTGTTTTACCCCCTAGAGATTAAAAAAAAACCCTACTCATACTTAGGGTTCCTCACATAAAAAGGAAGTGAAAGTAACAGGGAAGATTTGGAACCAGAAAATAGGTGCCTCGTTCTGCACTCAGGATTTCTGCTCACTTCCTCCTGGCTGCTGATCAAATAAGCTAGAGCTACAATCCTGATCCCTGAATCAAATTACTCCTGTGTCCAGTTTTAGGGCCTACAAGAAAGGCAAGTTTCCTAAGAAGCATGCTCCCAAACACCTTTACCTTTTGTTTTCTCCGTCTGATACACTTTTTCATAGTCCCGCACTGCTTCTTCATACTGTTCTGTGTCCATGTAACTGAGAAGGAAATACAGGGCAGTACAGTGATATAAACAGCAATGACATTCAGTATTACTCTAAAGGAAGAGGCATGGCTCAAGCAAGAGACATAGACTTTTGGCTGAGATGCTTCATGAAACAGGAGTCCTTAAGCTAACCATGAGAATAAAATTACTTCCTTGAGAAAATAAAAGATAGGTCTCATGCCACTTGCAGCCAACCCACAAAGTGATGTTCTGCTCTGAGCAGAAAGCAACTAAGAGGAGAAAGTTCCTTCTGATTTCACAGAGCCACCAAGAGGCATCTGACCTGCCTTAGAAAAGGCAATGTGAAAGCACCTACTTGATTACTTGGAATTGAAACACATGAGAAAAATTATCAAGTGAAACAAATGGATATGGAAGAGCTTTGAAACCTGGAGTGCCATAAACATGCAGGGCCAGCTTCAATCCAGGGTAGAAGTGGGATTAGTGAGCCACTAGAAGGATCAAGGTAAAGGTGGTGGCCATTGGCAAATTGTTCCATGAAGACCAATCAATCAAAGAGATGTAGGTGAAACAGAAAAGCACAGTCTAAACTTAAGAGGCTTGTTTTGATTTGGAGAGTGCAGAAGAAAGGAAGGGCCCTGGCTCAAGATGGGAGGAATCTGGCTTGATAGGCTGACTGCCGGACCTTTTAAGTGTTTCTTCCACAAAAACAAAAGGGCATCTTCTGTGTCCTGACAAGATCACTGGCACCAAGACTAGCCTATTGATTACACAGACTGCAGTAGGAATTGTAGAGACAAACACCATCAGCTGAGGAGTGGGAAGTGACCACGCAGTGCAGCTGGCCACTGCACAACAGAGATTCAATTTACTCTAACACTCCAACCTAAGCCCATCTTCACAAACATCAGAGAGCCCCACCAGGCTTGGAGACCAGAACAGAGGAAGTGTTGCTCATGTGGCTGGCCAAAGAGAGGCCCAACAGCTGAGGCATCTCTTTCTGTCAACATCTTGATTTATACCTTTAAAAAAAGTGGTGACTGAACCATGCCCTGTGGACACAAATGCTATTAGGAGTTCAGGGAACCCATTTACAGGATGAAGTATAGTATAAACTGAAGTAAAAGAAAGTTGGTAACTGACAGCCCTGGGTATAGAATGATCTGACAAACCAGCAACCTTAAACTTCCTAGGCCCATATGTGATATGCTCAACAAACTGATATTACAGTGATTTACATTTTTACCTCACACTTAAAACAAAATTCTAGGATATTCTTACATTTAAAAGTTTTTTTAAAGTTGAAGAAAAGTATGTAGGGCCTTAGGGAAAATGAGAAACTCCAGCTCAGGATGGGAGATAAGAGCAAAGGTCTAACATCTCTCAAACTTTAGGGGTAAATTGAGGCAGACTGGGGCAACAGTCAGGGCTCTGAAAAGGCTCTTGTCTGAACTAATCTCCAATTCTTCACAGCTATTTGAGGGGACTGTTGCCAAGTTCTCAGCCAACTGTGCCAAACAGTGCTACTGCCCCCTGTGATGGGATCTCAAAGGTAGAGCCACACCGAGGACAGTTCTATTTCTACCACAAAGATAAGGAGATGTCTGATCAAAGCAACTCCTGATTTTTGTTTACTGTAGATATGAAAAAAATAATACTCCATCCCATCCTCCTCCTAACAAATCAAGAATGTCTGTTCTCTCGCCATTGCAGAGTACTCCGAGTATGATAGAGTATCATGTATCTAGACATATAGGTGATTCTCCTTTTTTGCTATAACAGTTAAAACTGTAAACAGTAAACATGTATACAGCATTTTGCATCTGTTAAAATAAGTCTTTAGCTGGGTCAAAGAGTACTCTTTTGTCTTTCAAAGCTTCCACATTTGTCTGACTGTGGCTTGTAAAGATGAGATAACTCACAGAATCTATAATTTTGTGTTTGTTTCTGTTTGACAGGCTTATTCCTTTACTTAGAAATTCACAAAAAGAAACAACCCCACCCCCCCCCAACACACACAGTAGCAGTTTTCCTATTTTTAAAAAAATGTGGATAATTTTGGGAAAACTAAATGGGAGGTAGGCCACTTTCTGCACTACTGATGAGACTTGGGTGCTTAAAGAATGCTGGGCTTGCCAGGCCAGCGTGGCTCAGTGGTTGAGCATCGACCTAGGATCCAGGAGATCGAGGTTTGATTCCTGGTCAGGGCACATGCCTGGGTTGCAGGCTCAATTCCCAGTGGGGGGTGTGCAGGAGGCAGCTGATCAATGACTCTCTCATCATTGATGTTTCTATCTCTCTCTCCCACTCCTTTCCTCTGTCTCTGAAATCAATAAAAATAAAAATATATTAAAAAAATGATGGGCTCATCAGGCATCAGTACATTACCTACTCTTTAGATACGACATTTCATAACAAGGAATGGAAGATTGGTATACAACAATTAGGTCTTCCATTAGAAACTTTAAAGATGGGAGGTTCTCTGGGAAAGAATCTGAAAAAATATGGATTTGCCCTGGCCAGGTGGCTCAGTTGGTTGGGGCATCGTCACAGACACCAAAAGGTTGTAGGTTCCATTCCCGGTCAGGGCACATACCTAGGTTGCAGGTTTGATTCCCGTTTGGGGCACATAGGAGAAGGCAACAAACCAATGTCTGTCTATCTGTCTCTCTCTTTCTCCCTCTCCTCCTCCTCTCTAAACATATCCTTGGGTGAGGATTTAAAAAAAAAAAAGAGAGACAAATTTTTGAGAGGGGTCTCTCTTAGCTCTTGCTAAGTTCCTGCAAAGAGAAGAATCTGGTGGGTCCAAGAGTAAGATGAACAAGTATGCTGGGGAGCACTCCAACTCTGAAAGCAAATCTAGGCACCAGAAGCAGGCATATCCTGGCTTGGAAATCACCTAGTCTGATAAGTATTTCCAAATAGGGTTCCTTATACTGCTGGGAGACTGAGCTAGATTAAATCTCTTCTAACTTTAAGACTGTCTTTCCTAACCCAGAACAAACAGGCTAAGCAAGACTCCCAACTGTCTCCAAGATGATTCTTCTTTCAAGCACCATACATTCATTCAACAAAACATTTATTTAGTGAGCACTTACTACGTGCTAAGCACTGTGCCAAGTTAGAGCAAAAGTGTACAACACAAAACAAAATCTCCAAAGGAAATGGATTTAAACTTTTAACAAAAGGCATTTGGGTCAGGCATCAGAGGAAACTTACTGACCGTGAGGGGCGTAAGACACAGGCATGGGAGACTGAGGGAGCTTGTGCAATCTCCTCCGCTGGAGGTCTATAAACATAGTCTAGGGCTGGAACAATCCCACCTAGAGGCAGGGGGAAGGACCAAATGACCTCACAACATCCCCGGGTCTGCTTCATCATCCATAATGCAATTCCCCTGGCAGGCCAGCAGCAACTCCCTCTTCCCTCCACCCAGCAGAGGCACTCACCACTGAGCTCTTCTCAAGTAGGCTTTTATATAAGTGTCATCGAGCTTCACTGCATTTGTGCAGTCTTCTATTGCATCATCTAGTTTCCTAAGCTTCAGGAGAGAGAGAGCAGTCATACTTCACATGGTGGTGATTGAAGGAGCCCAGAAGCTGTGAACATGCCTTCAAAATTCTAAGAGGATCAGTCATGCTTGCTCCCTGTCACACTTGTTCTTGGTCACTGGGAAAGCTGTATCTCAGTGGGCTAAGGACACCAACTTTGAAATTGGTTTCTTTTCTGAGTAATGGAAGCCAGGCACACTTATCTACAAGGATAAAACCACCTCTACTATTCCAGGTTAGTGCTCAACGAAGACATGGAAATAATAAGGGTGGTTCCTGCCCTCCATTCTTCCAGAGATCAACTAGAGGGATCAGAATTACTGGGATTTTTAACTACTGGAACTCTGCAAGGAGCCTACTCTTTTTTCCTATGGTGTGTAGGACCTCAGGGGCACTCAGGCTATTTTCACCTGAGCCTGGTATGGTGACCAACAGTTATGCCGAAGGAAAGACTTAAGCCTGCCTCATACTCTCATCTCCTCCAAATCATTCCTAAAGAATCACTTGCATAGGCAAAAAGAAGCAACAGTACTTGCTTAAAAATTATCCCAAAGCTCTAGTCATTCTCTGGAAGAAAAGGACCTTGAGGTAGAACAGGTGGGAATATCCTTTCAAATCATTCCTCAAGTGCCCCTAAATTCCATAGAAAAGACAAAAGCTTGCCTCTCAGAAGTTCCTAAGAAGCTGAGATACCAATCAAACAAGTTTTTCTCTTGTCCTCTGGTTTACCCTCCTTGGGCAGGTTTCCCAAGACCTCTTCAATGTCCCTTAAAAATATCTCCATAGGCCCCAACACCCAGACCAAGTACTTACCTTGGAATTAACCGTACCCCGATTACAGTAGAGTTTAGCATTTGTTTTTATATTGTTGGGGTCTATCCCCAGGGCTTCTGTGTACAGTTCATATGCTAGCTTGTAGTTTCCTTCTTTAAAGGCTTTATTCCCATCTTCTTTCTTTGCTTTCAGTGCTTTCGCATTCTACAGAGAAAAGCAAGGGGAGGTCAGTTCACACCCAGAAAGCCTCAGACCACTACATACACAGGCCAGAGTCTATTTTCAGTTTCTCGATCCCAGTAGTTCAGCATCACACAGCCTCCGTTCCACCCCCGCCCCGGGCTATTTGTTCCTCACTGTGCTTCCTTCAGAGTGGAAAGGAGAAACCAAGGGGACCCGTGTTCCCAGGGTTTACCTCTCCTCCCCAGGGCAAGTATTACTACCTTTCCTTCACTGAGGGAAGAACAAAGAAAAAAGCACTTCAGTATTAAAAGAATCTGACCTATCTGATCACATTTACCTTTAGGCAAAATAAAGTAGTCCTGAAATCTTTTTTTTTAATTTAGAGAATTTTCATGAGTATATCTGAGCCAACCTGACGACATATGCCAGGGAGCAAGATCTCAAATGCTCCCCTGAAATCATCTCTAATAAAAGGACCAAGCATCCTGGCAAAGCAGAAAGAGGAGCTATTACATTCTTGTGATTCTAAAACCTTCCATTCCAACTCTTAAAGGCTCAAAAAGGAAGCTTTCTTTCCCACCGAGGTCTGGTGCCCAGAACTTACTCTGCAAGCAACACAGGCCTTCTCATGGTCAGGAGCCATCCTGAGAGCCTGTACAAAAAACTGAACCGCCTTCTCAATACAATCTTCATAATAAAGGCAAAGACCTCGTACATACAGAGCATCCGCATTGGTGGAATCCATTCGTAAAATGTCACTGCAATAGTCAGAAAGAGGGCACGTTTAGCTGTTGTTTGGGTGTCCCCACCATTACTATCATTTGTGGGTGTTTTTTTCTTGACCATGTGTCTAGTATAGAGAGTATCCAAAGGTAGACAGACTCCTAAGAATATTTCCCAACAAACCACATACAGTTATCTTTAATACACTCCTTATGTCTCACAACCTTTATTAAAACAGGGGTTAGCAAACTACAGCCCACAGGACCAAGTCCTGCCTGTCGCCAGTTTCTGTATGTAAAATTTGATTGACACCAAGCCACATTATTCATTTATCTCCTATCTATGGCTGCTTCTGGACTACAATGGCAGAGCCGAACAGTTGCAACAGAGACTACATAGCCTGCAAAGCTTAAAATATTTACTATAGGGCCTTTTTACAGAGTTTGCAAATCCCTGGAATAGATAAAAGGACATTTAAAAAATAAAAACCGTGCCCTGGCTGATGTGGCTCAGTTGGTTGAGCGCTGTCTTATGTACCAAGAGGTCACCGGTTCAATTCCCGGTCAGGGCACATGACCGGGTTGCAGGCTCGATCCCCTGTAGAGTGCGTGCAGGAGGCAGCCAGTCAGTGTTTTTCTCTATCCTTTTCCCTTCCTCTCTTTCTAAAATTAATAAAAAAATTAAAAAAATAAAAACCAAACAAATCCACACATCTGTTCTTTTACATACAGCTCAAGTACTTCCTATAATCCTATGTTCCCTATGGGTTTTCAAATTTAGTATAATCTTTGGCTTTAAGTCCCAGGAAGGTTCGATTCGTATTAGCTGGCCAACCTAGAGGACACATGGTAGCTACCGCTGTAGACAGCTACCAGACAGCACCCATTCAGTGGAATCTGACTTTTCAATGCAGAACTGGCCTGACTTCATACCTGGCCACAGATTGTGCTTCTGGATAACGACCCAGCATTGCTAAACATTCTGCTTTGAGAATTTTGAAGCGATGGCAAGCAGGGGCAAATTCTAGGGCACGATCCATGCAGAAAACCACCTACAGGGGAGGAAGAAAAGCAAATAAGGTTCTTCATCCTGGACTCGAGAAATGTCTTCATTTTTAGTTTGGTCACAGGTAACAGATTCAAAGGAGAGTAACATCAGAGCTTAAGAACATACCTAATTCTTTTGATTAAACCACTGAAATGAGGAAAGCAGTTGATCCAGATGATGATAACAAGAGTAAACATTTATCAGTACTTTGTATATTAACTCATTTGATGCTCACACAATTTTATAAAGTAAGTATTATTACCCTTATTTTACTGATGAAAACATAGGGATTAAATAACTTGTTCAAGGTCACAAAAGCTAATAAGCAATAGAAACAGGATTTGGTCCGGCCAGTGTGACTCAGTGGTTGAACATCGACCCATTCACCAAGAGGTCCCAGGTTCGATTCCCGGTCAGGGGCTCCATCCCAGAAGGGGGAATGCAGGAGGCAGCTGATCAATGTCTCTCTCTCTCCTCCCTACTTTCTAAAATAAAAAACATATTATAAAAAAAAAAGAAATAGGATTTGATACTAGTATAACCTTAATCACCATGCTAAGCTGCCTCTATAGAGAATCATATCCACAATGACTATGATCAAAATTTACATTCTTCTATTGTAAAAACTGTTACTTGCTACTTTGCATAATTCATCATGCTTAGCCTAGTAAGACAGGAAGTACCAAAAATACCCTGGTATGGAATCATTGCTCCCTGTGTTACTGAAATTGCTCAGTTCTCTCCTACCTGTGTTAGGAGCCTCACATCTCAAGAGTACTCTGGTGGCCACTCTCCCACTTTTATTATAGTATGGAAACATACCAATAAAAGTTCATTTTAAATGGTCGTAAATAGACCATATTCAACATGGTGCTATACAAACCAAAAGCCAAGTATCCACACACACACACACACACACACACACACACACACAGCTGGAATTAGTCACGCTTTTAGTTTCATAAAGGCTCTCCATATATATCTACACACACATACACTTCTCTTTTCAGAAGTTTGTTTTCTGAGCTTTCATTTTTTTTGCTTTAGCTGCTATTCCTGGGAGATCCTTGCTGAACCATATCCTCCTCCAAGAGCAACTGACCCAAAAGCAAAATCTGGAGTTAAGGGACACCCATTCCCTCTAAGAATCTGGCCATAGGGATCAGAAAGGTATGAAGTATGAAAACTCAGAAGCGGAAATAATTCAAATTCTATGAACAGGCGACTGGTCAGATAACGCAGACCTTCATATAATGAAATACGAGGTGGCTCTACAATAGAATGAAGAAATTCTCCATGTACTAATATGGAAAGACTTCCAAAGTCTAATAAATGGAAAAAAAAAAAAAGGTACAGAACTATGCAGAGCACTACTACCTTTCATGCAAAATAAAAGAAAATTAAGAGTCTATATTTGTATTTGCTTATATATGTAAAACAAAATTATGGAAAGAAATAGAAGAAACAAGAACAGTGGTTACCGTGAGGTGAGATCAAGGCAGATGGAGGACAATTTGGGGCAACACTTAACACTGAATATGTTTATACTTTCTAGCTTTGACCCACAAAAACCACCCATTTGAAAATTAAATTTAAAAATCTGGGGAAGTAGGTAAACACAAGTTATTACACTGGGAAGACTTTCTGCATTATTAACAGAGCAGTGGTAGGGATGCCTCTCCTTCAATGGCACCGGTTACTGTGTTGGAAGTTCTAAGGACAATATGAATAATCAGGTATTATGTAGGACAGAATCATGGTGCTATTTTTTTTTCTCCTTAAGTGGAAAAAGAATGGGGGCGGGGGTGGGGAGCAGTCAGTCAAAATTTCAGCAGCCACACCCTGCTACTTTCACAACATTCTGTATGGAGATGATTCTGTCATTGTGGGGAGTGTCAGAAGCTCGGCGCTTCACTTCCCACCCCCACCTCCTCATGACTAGAGACAGCTGCAAGCAAAGAAGTCCTTTGTTTCTTCCAACTTCATCTGTTCCCCCTGCCAGGATCATAATTCTTCATTTGTGACATCACCATGAGCAACAGTGGGGGGGGAGATGGGATGTCACAGAGGATTCTGTCACAAACTGGGGATTCTGGTTCCAGAGTAGGCAAGAGAGAAAAGAAACCCAAAGACCGCCTTTTGAGACAAAGCTTCTGCCTATGTAAACCTCAGAAAATATGACAAGAGACAGAATCGCTTTCCAAGCATACACACACAAACAAAACAAAATAAAACACAAACACACCTATAAATTACACTACAAAGACACTGTGGTTATTAAAACCAATGGACACAAGAGGGATGCTAATAAGTTAATGCTGGGACTCTCCAAACGCTAATCAGATATATCAATTACCAAATAAAAGACCGTAACGGTGTGTGACTTAAGAATAATTCTTAACTGTAATCTTTTGTCAAACATTTATTGAGTACCTGCTCCAGAAAGCAACAAGCAAATTCCTACATATGAAGTGACAACTCCATTCCTTGGATGGTACTCACAAACTTTTAAATGATCATGAAAATCAATTCATGGGTCCATTTATCTACCCTTTTGAAGCTATACTGAAAGCTACTTCTGAGTACCATCTAAAGAAGGGAGTTAGGAATTATTATACAGATGAGGCATAACTACTATAAGACCTAGAAAGATACCTAGAGCTTTTACACTTTTGCCATGTTTCAGATTTGTCAACCCCTTTGGATTTAAATTTCCATGAACTACCACACAGCTCCATAAAGGCCAGTAGTGTGCTTTTGTAGAAAGGCCTAAAAAAGGTAGTGATGTCAGGTTATCTATACTATTCAAAATGTAAAAGGGGCCTAAGAAGCCTCTCTATAGTTTTGATTACTAGCTCCATCCAGCTCCCATAAAGCAGGAATTAAACCTAGCTCTCATTATTCAAATAAAAATAAATTATCCAAACCCAATATTTAATTCCAACTGGCTTTTCCTCTTTTTTTCCCCTAAAAGCACACTTTTAGTCCACTATCTTACATCAAAAACAAATTCAGATAACAAATTCATTTTGCCTTTTATCATAAAGTCAAATATAATTAACAAAAAAAGTGCCTTACAACAGGAACTCTAATTCATTGCTGGTAGGAATGCAAAATGGTATAGCCACTTTGGAAGACATTTTGGCAGTTTCTGGTAAAACTAAATATATTCTCATCATACAATCCAGCAATTACACTTCTTGGTATTTACCCAAAGGAGCTGAAAAATGTCCACATAAAAATCTGCACGTGGATGTTTATAGAAGCTTTATTCATAACCAAAAACCTGGTTATAACAAATGTACCTCCAGTGGTGGTTGCTGACAATGGGTAAAGCTATGCTTGTATGGGGCAAAGAGTATATGAGAAATCTCTGTACCTTCTTCCTGATTTTGCTGTGAACCTACAACTATTCTAAAAAAATTTTAAGGTCTTAAAAAATTAAAAGGAAAAAGTCAAATTAAATTTACTATTCTAGATCTTCTGTACCCATGCTACTCCTCTTATATCTCTCTCTCATACACACACACCCACACACACCCCTTTGTGAGAGAGTAGATAAGATTTACGCTGCCCAGCCGGGCTTGGTTCAGCAGTTGAGCACTGACCTAGGATCCAGGAGATCGGGGTTCAATTCCCTGTCAGGGCACATGCCCGGGTTGCAGGTTGCAGCCTATCAATGAGTCTCTCATCATTGATGTTTCTATCTCTCTCTCTCCCTCTCTCTCTGAAATCAATACAGATATATTAAAAAAAAAAAAAAGAAAAGATTTATGCATAGTTGTACTTTACCTTCCGAAAATCTCGCTTCTCAAAATCCGTTTCTGCTATTTTCTCATATTCTATGACAGCATTAGCATTCTTGAACTACACCAGAAAATCAAATAAGGGAACATTTTAGTGAAGTTGTAGATTCAACCACCACAAAAATCAGTAAGGCCAATGAATGTGCTACTTTAAGAAAATACGAACCATAGACTTAACAGAAAGGCTAAAGGCCCAAACCTCACCCCTAATTTGAACTTAAACTCAGGAATACCAAGAGTCATGCCTTGACATATACAAAATAAAGGCAAGGCACTGTCAGGGACTAAGTAAAAGTTTGGAGATTCTCACTAAAATATAGCCATGGGTAAACTGCGCATATATGGAGATGGAACTAAAACGTGTTTCAGCTGCTTAACCAGGATTTGAATTTACTAAATTCTTTAGCCTCACTCAAACCAGTTCCTTGATGCATCTGTCTATTCCCCTAGTCATCTCAGAAACTCTCCAATTTTCACAGATTTCTAAAGTTGTAAATCATATTCAAAACTCCTTTGACAGATCAGGAAGCTGAGGCTCAGAGAGACTATGAGACTTGCCTACAGTCGCCCAGGTATGGCTGATGGGAGAAGTGAGACCAGATCTCGGAGTCTCAAGTCACCATTCACCCAAATGTACCACAATGTCTCTTTTAATAACAGACAGGATCAGACTCGTACCTCCTGCTGTGCCTGAGCATTTTTGTGATCCAATTCTAGGGCTCTCTGGAAACTGCGACATGCTGCCATGGCATTCCCTAAAGACAGGTGGCATTTGCCTTCTCGTAGATGTCCCTAGAAGAAACGCAAAGAAGGAAGACAAGGAGCATGAATGGCCAAGCAGACAAGATATTAATAGCAGCAACAAACAGCTACACAAAGCCGACATGGGATGAAAATGGCCAGAGAAATGGTTCTCAACCAGGGCTGATTCTTCTTTCCATGGGACATTTAGCAATGTTAGAGACATTTTTGATTGTTACAACTGGGAAGGGAGGGGATACTATTGATACCTTAAAGGCCAGGGATGCTGCTAAACATCCTACAATGTACAGGATAGCACCTCACAACAAAGAATTATCTAGCCCAAAATGTCAATAGCATTGAGATTGAGAAACCCTGGGCTAGAAGTCAAATGCAGTAACTCAGCACTCCCCCCAAAGAGCCCATTACATACCCGGACGAAACTGTCATCCAACCTCACTGACTGTTGTGCATCTCCAAGAGCTTCCCGGAACCTTCCGAGCATCATCAAGGTGGCCGCTCGGTTCCCATAATAGCTAGCATTTTTAGGACACATATCTACAGGAAAGGAAGAAGGAAGTAAAACAAGGTTTAGAATGGGCCACTGCTTCAAAAGCTCATGGGACATCTTCCTCAGAACTATATCAAACTGTAATAGGAATGGTGATACTCTTTTTAAAAAGCCACTGTCAAATTTTTGACTACCTATGCTAATGGACAGCAGCAATGGTGAAACCAATTTAAAAGTAAAAAAAGTTATTAAAAATCATTTATACTTAGTTTTAAAGTGCATCTATTATCTTTTGGAATAGGGGTTAGCATACTTCCCTTCTTACTGGACTATGTTTTATGTAATAAGACATGAAAATGAATTTGCATTTGTTTATCTGGGGATAGGAAGCCTGTAAAGCAAGTTAGGTGAGAAAAATACTAGCATGGG
Organism: Miniopterus schreibersii; assembly: GCF_964146895.1. Classification (NCBI taxonomy): domain Eukaryota; kingdom Metazoa; phylum Chordata; class Mammalia; order Chiroptera; family Miniopteridae; genus Miniopterus; species Miniopterus schreibersii. Next base: position 22,715,223 of record NC_138116.1, read on the forward strand.
ATTAAAATAGGTTGGCAAATTGAGCATGGAGGTAACTAAGACCTGAATATCCAAAAAGGCCATCTTCTAAGATAGTAAATGAATTGGCAATGGGTGAAATGCATTTAGGTGGGCATCTTTTTGCCATAACATCTAGAATTTCTGGAATAGCTTTTAATTTGCCAAAAGAACTACCACCCACTTAAGCTAGAAAAAGTAACTCCTCCATGAGGCCATTAAGCTTAAAGATGTGCTACTTTTTAGAGAGAAGCTATTTATATTTTAACACTAGTTAGCAAATTATTTTCCAGCATAAGCATTAGGTCCATCTCACCTATGGCTTTTGTGTAATAGTTATAAGCTTCATTGTAATCTTTCTTGGCATAGTATGCATTTCCTTGTTCCTTGAAAGACTCTGCTTCCCTGAAAAGGAAAGAGAAAGAGAATCATGTTACTATCTATACCAAGGCAATAACCTCTGTAATCTCATGGGAGCAATTTTTGGTCTAGAGCCCCTGGCACATTGAGTTGAAAGTTAGTGTGATACTTGAAGGAATTTATAGATTTGTTCCATTGGCTGATGGACCAAAAGGAGGTGCTAATGAAAAAATCCAGGGTCTTCAAATGCTAGTTTTTGTTACTTAGATACATTTAAACTAAGAAAACCTCTCTCATGTACCCTGTTTTACCTTGCTACTCCCACCCACTCCCCTCCCCCTGCAGTCATTCTCTTTACGACATGCAAATTTAGACATTCTCTCAGAGACCGAATCTTTATATATTTACTTCCTTTCCACTGTGTCACAACTGCTGCCCTTTAGCGAACTTACAAAAAATGAGCCACAGATAATTTCATTCATGGCAACTGATCTCTCAATATGAAGTGGGTCATATCCTTAGAGTTTTAATGATTTACTCTCTTTAGAAGTGGCTCATGCGTTTGTCACTGGAAGGACAAGCAGAGCAAAAGCAGATGGCAAAGGAGTTAAAAGCACAGCACATTGGTGTTTAAGATGGGAAACAGAGTGACAGCAAAGATCAAGAACTAGGAAGTAAAATAAGGTTTTCTATGAGGTATAGGCTGCCATGCCATGCTTTAAAAATTACCCATCTACTCGTATTCCCTCTGCCCATCACACATATATGGGTACTTTCTGCCCTCTCTACCATCCCTGTAGTACCTTGTATAAACACCATCTGGATAATATCAGAATTTCTGCCCTATCCCAAGATACATTTTTTTGAAGCTGTGCCATTAGACAAATTGTACTTTCCAAAAGGAACAATGTTTTATCATTGGGAATTATATTCCTGACCAAATCAGACATAATCAACAATGTTTTAAAGGAACAACAAACTAGCAACCTCTATCAAAGATACCTAAAATCATTCTGATCAATTACAGTGACAAAGATAACTCTTTGCCAAAACAATTACTGCAACGTTACTAAATATCTAAGGAAAAGTTATAAGGAAGAGTCTGTTTCTTTTCCTGTCCTCCACACATGCAAAAACAGAGTTCAAGGGCTGCCTGAAGTGAGGACAAAAGTACGTAGTTCTTAACCTTGGTGATGGTATGGGAGTTTACAGCTTGACTCTATGGATATCGGCATTGGGGAGATTTGTGATTTATTTACATATGCACTTTAAATTACAAACTGGCAAAGCTGCCATCCTTTTATTGAGGCAATCTCCCTTTCCATTCTTCTCCATGACTGTCCTGGCAAGCCCTACTAACATGAAAAGAGTGCTAGAAGAAGGAAAGTGGGAATGACCTAAAAATGCTGCAAGATTTGAATTGTGATGAATAGATAATTCTGTTTAATTTTTTTTATACCAACTGTCACATGCATAGAGAGGCCATCTGCTATTGAAAGTCCTTAAGAAGGATCCCCCAAATGCAAGACTTGTGGGACCAAAGGCAATCTTTCTACATTGTGTGCACTGTCCTATAACTCTAAGTGAACCAAGGCACTATATAAAAACTATGAGAAGCCTATCCTTTCAGAACAGACATGCTAAGAGTTGAAGAAAGGGTTTCTCCAACACTGGATTTCAGAAGTTGAGTCAAATTCCTGTGAAGAAATGGGGCAGTAAATTCAAAGGAAATATCAGGCCCAAAATGGTGCCCGAGAAGATCTAGCCATTTCTTCAGCTGGCTAGTGGTTAAGAATACACAAATTCTTGAGGAAAACGAAAGGCGTCTAAGCACTCGGATAAATGTTGTGTCGGCAGTATAAAGCTTGTTAGTCAAAGGTGAAACAATCTGTAGAGCTACTTCAAAGTGTCCTTTCTGTTGTGCAACACTAATCCCATGGAGGCGAACGAGTTCAGCTCTGGCTTCTAGTAAAAATGCAAAGGACGGTTTCTGTGGAAGATTAGTAATGATCATTGAGGTCAGGTACTTTCCATACATTACTTTCTTATTACATGAGTTTCATTATTCCCATTTTTCAAAAAAGGAAATTAAGGTTTAGAGGTGAAAAACTGGCCCAAGGTCAGGATAGCCCACACCTGTCAGATTACAAAGCTTTGCACTTCGTACTGTGCTACGCTTTCTCTCTAATGCTCATCTCTACCTACTGCCTAAGACTTTAAAAATTAATCTGTACTGCCAGGAAAAAGACATGGGCAATGAACGTGAATTTCTTTAAACCAAGACACAAAATAGCCCAATATATAAAATCAAACTCCAGAACTGCAATCTGGATGACATTCTAACAATTGGTCATAGAGAGAGCAGGGCTCCTTTAAGATCCAAGACCTAGTGAACTGGACTTTGCCTCCCCCAAGAAATGCATTTCATTTTAGTAAATGGTGAGTAGATTCCATTCTAGAGCAAACAAAGCAAGTAATGTAGAGTCAGCCCACAGCAGAAAGAACAAGAAGAATTGTGTTGTGACAAGTTACCATGTTTTTAACCTCACACTGCACAGCATCAGGCAAGAATTAGCTATTCCCACACAACTGCCTCATGAAAAGGACTTATTTTCATAGAAACATGGTTGATTAACAGCTGCCTAAACAATGGGCACTTGGTTCTGCTTTTAGACTGAATGCTTATTTTTTGCCTCCAGGTCCACCGCCCAAGTGGAGCCCCTCCTCCATCTTGATCCTCCCCACCAAGTACATGACAAGCTTTAACCAATGGGCCTGACCCTGCGCGACCAGCCGAGGAAAGAGTGGATCTTTGGAATCCAGCATGGCAGCAGCAAGAACTGAACAAGGCTGCATCAGGAACAATTCCAGGGTCAAATCCATTCAAGTCCTGCCCTGGGAGTCTGAGAAAGGGCTGAAGCTTGTTCAAGCTGCCCTTACAGCAAAGGGACTGAAGGATGAGATGTCAAAGGCGTGGGACTGGAAAAGAAGGAGAAGAGCTGGTTAACACTGGAATTGAGGGCAATCTGGCACGGTGGCATCTGTCACTCCACTCACTGCCAAGGTCAACTTATTTGATAAGCAAGTGAGGTACAACACATACGTACTAAAACATGTCAGTACTGAAAAAGGAAGAATTAGAATTAACTGCATTCACTGGGACAATCTAAAAAAAGGAAAGGATTCCAAAAGAGACTAAATTAAACTACGGATTATCTTTTACAGCTACAAAATAAAATTCAGACTAAACCCTGAAATGTAATACCACAGCAAAATATAGGCTTGGCCATAACTGACCTGATGGCACTATTAACAGTGTACTCTATCTCTAGTCCTTTTTCAGATTTTCAAAGGATTTCCAATGAGGAGCTTTGAAATGGCCTTCTGAAGTGGTTATGATAATAACATCACGTGTTCTCCAACAGAGGAAGAGCAACTGAGGCACCCAAGGTGGCCGCACAGGTTTCCTAACTCCTATAGTCCCCTATTTTTGCCTCTGGATCCTGTTGTTTCAAGGTTTTTAGGTTAAAACTAAGTTATCCAGTTCCTTATGCAATCCTTGGGTCAACTTTAAGCAGAATAAGCTTCATCTCTCTGATTTTCCAAGAGATGCTAGAAATGACTTTACCTCCCCTCCACCAAACCAGTACTTTCACTTTAATAGCTGGCAACAAATTCTTATGAAAACAGCTACTGAAAAAAGGTTTTCAAAAACTCTGTCCTCTTTTGGTCACATGATGGGACGGTCTCCCACAACAGGATCACTGCTGGTTGGCTGGGGCTAGCCTTCCCTCAGACAAATATAGGTAAGGAGAATACATTCCATTCCTGGTTTGCTTTGCTATGTTAAAATGTATTTCTTTATTTTTCAGAATAACCTCATCAATTGGAAAAGTGCAGCTCTGAAAACCTGCTCTTCTATACTACACATGTGTTAAAAATTTGTACATCCTCTAATCATGCAGGTACATTTTTTTTTCCCCATTTGAGCACCCATTCATCACAGATGCTAACTACTCCGACAAACACTGCCAAGGGAATCATTTCACACAGGTCTTAGCAGGGCTCAGCATCATGTGATCAAACAGACAACTTAGGCTTATGATTACCAGCCAACTTTGCACATTTACAGCTCAGCTAAATTAAAAATACATTAAAACACCACAGTTGACATTGCAATGTGCCCCAAATTAGATGCCCTTCAAAAATTTCCATTTTCTCTCTAAATACTTCTAAGTTGTGCACTTAAGCAAGATCTTTGCCTTAGGCTAACTAGTCTATCTTTTAGCAATTAAAGAGGTATTCAGAAATTTTAATCAGCTTTTAATAATGCAGGATTCATTGGGTGGTAGTTTTTAAAACATTCTCAACATAGCTGGGTTCACTCTGGAATTGTGTCACATACCACACATTTGTAGATTATTAAAATAGGGATGAGATGCTTCATCGTTTGTACAGTATTATTTTTAAGATGTATTCTGCCTCAGTGCACAAAAAATAAAGACCAGCATGGTTTCACAATTCTGCAACATTCTTAACTGAGGAAATGCTGATTAGATTTTTGTATGACAAAAAGCATACATAACACTGCTTTTATTTATTTGAAGTATTTGGCTAGAATAATGTATTTTTAATAAAGTTCAGCTCTTCCAATGGTATTAATAATCATTTAAATCAAAACACACACAAGCAGCAGCTTGAACAACGGTGTTTTTTTTCCATTTTCTCAGAAGAAAAATCTAGCTTTGCTAAAATTACAACTCACAACAAAATGATTTATTTTGTTAGCAAAGAGGAGTGTTTGGGGCCTTTGATTCTGGAGACTATTTTATTGGCAGGAAGAGCCTTAAAAAAGATACCTTCCCCTTTCTTACCCTCTGGCTATTAAGAATACTACTTTATACACCAGTGAAACAAATATCCTTTATGCATTCCTACTACATTTACTACTTCCAAAATGTCATCCTTACTCTATGATTGTTGCACCCATTTCTTTTATTCAGTCAGATTTACTAGTTGCTGCTGATCTAGAAATGTCCTCCACCCTTCAGAATTCATGGGATCGTGGCCAGTGTCAGAGTAGAAATTCTTTCCTCCTTCCCACAGCTTGAGACCTTTTGTCCCCAAAGGCATGTCACAGGATCTGTTTCATGTTGTAATCTCTCTGACCTTCATGAGAGTAAAGTAAAAGGAGCCCAGGAACCTAACTTTGATTTTGTCTTACCAAATACATATTACTCTCTTATCATCTGACTAATCTAGGGGTGATTTGACAATTTGAGTTTCATAAAGATAGGTGGAAGCAATACATGACTTAGAACAATTTCACAGATTAAGAGCTTGCTAAATGCAAGGTACTGCATACTGAGTGCAAAAAAGGCTTCATTACGGTCCAGAGAAAACAGAGGGTGGGGCTCCATCCAACTGATACCTTTTGGTAAAGGTGGGCTACCCAGCTTCCTTCCAATTTTCTATAAAAGACAGATTCTGCTTTCACTTTAAAACACAATTAAAACATCTGCCCTACCCCCACACCAAAAGAGGGAAGAAGATGAAGACGAACAAAACTTATAAACATACCAGTTCAAATCATTCTGTCTAGTTATCTAGGGGGAAGCTTCAAAGAGGCAGAGCCAGAGGGACCAAGAGGCACCGAGTCATAGATACAGTCTACACAAGGCAGCAGCACTCTCTACTGCTCAAGTAGGGAAGGACACCAGACAACATGCTGGATGGAGTTGGCTCTGTCTCATTCAAATGGGGGGGGGGGGGGGGGATGTGGAACAACCAATCAATCAATCTGGACAGAAATCCCATCAGTGCAGGCGATGGACAGTCTCACAGAAATAGCTCCTTCAACTGTGAGTTATGCTAGTTCCTTAGGTGGGAGGTGTCACAATCTGTGGAACCCACCTAACCTTCAATTACCCCTGGGGAAAGGACACAGAACCATAAAGCTGCTTCTGAGAAACAAGCTTCCCTGAAGCCACTATGAGGACACAAGTCACTGGCTTTTCAGAATTAGCCAGAGGCTTGTTTTCATAAAATATTCCAAACCCACCATTTTCTATTCCTTGGTTCCCAATTCTGTGACATCTCCTACCCTCACGGGGACACTAGCATCCATCCAAAATCTAGACTGAGGTACTAAGAAAAAGGCTGCTTTCTGAGATTTTTTGGGGGGGGGATGAAGTGGGAGGAATGGGAACCAATATAAGGAATCTGGATTGTCAACCAGTATTTTGCTTCCCAAGTTCTCTAGGTTCCTTAGTTCAACAGGTGGTTGACTAAGAGCAAACTGTCTGAGAAAGAACTCTCAGGTCAGAAACTCCAAGAATAAGAGAGGGTCCCATTTGCCTCTCCCTCCCCCCAAAGTTTAATATTAGAATCAGAAGAGACAGTTAACACTTTGCTCATCAGTCTGGCCTCCCCACATAAACATTAAGTTATATGCCAAAAAAAAATTAGGTCTCAGAATCAGACTTTAAAAGTCAAATATTCCTCCTCGTATTACCATTCCCAAACCACTCATACCCCTGCCAATGATGGAGTAAAACACAGGAACTGCCATTTTAATCTGGTTGGGGGAGAAAAAAATTGTTAATCCAATAAAATCAACAGACTACTGGGATAATGTACACTGATTCCTGCCCTTACTGCTGAAATTCAGACAGTTTAAAAGAATACCTGGAACGACCTCTAAGTAACTTCCACATCACTCAGCACTGGAGAAAGGGGACCAAACATTAGTGGAGTAAGGGAGAAATGGGCTCTCAGAGGGACTCTGCATCAGACCACAAGGCACCTAGGCAGCCGCTGACCATTGTTCTCCAATCTTCTAAAGTCCTAGAAAAAGAAAGCAAAGGCAAGTGCCCAGTACTCAGTCAGCTTTTTAAAACTTAAAATACTAGCTTCAATGACTAAACTAACCCCTGATTGGCTGGAATGTACATACAGCTGGACCTTAAGCCAATCAGAGTTCTGGTCGTTGGGAATGGACTAGACACTAGAGCAACTGCCACTTACTGGCCCAACATTTTATTAAAAGGTAGTGGAACCTCCGTTCCAGAAGGCTGTTTGAGAAGAGATTTTTTTGAAAGCTGAATCATTTTTTCCCATTAGAAATAATGTAAACTGAATTCATTTCTAGACCCCCCCAAATGATTCCATTTTAACCTTATATACAGTACATCTAATGAACTGCTTAATGAACACTTCTTTACTTGAATTTATTGAACCACCCCCTACTAGCCTTAAATGAATCACTTTCAGCACCCTCCAGGGATGCAGCATCTTCGCTTTCTCACAAATCACTGTCTGGAAAATGCAGTCACTGGCTAACGCTTTTCCTTGATCCAAATCAACACGTTTTCCTAACTCTTCAATTGCCTATGATCATTGTTTCTTTCACACCCTCAGCAACATTACCACTCTTACTGGCTTCTTTATGTTTTAAAATTGTGCTAATTGTCCATTTCGACCAACAACAAAAGAAAAAAAAAACCCACAAAAATATTCACAGCACAATTTCCTGAGATGTTAACAACAGGAGGTTTACTTCCGATTCACATTCTCTCCTTTGTTTATGGTCTGAGAGACGCTGTGCTTTTTGTCCTACTGGTGGTCTCAGGTCAAAAACTGAGTTGTTTCAGATAGGAGAAGTTGGGAAATGCTTGAGAATCAAGGTTTGACTGTAGTTCAATTTACCTGGCTCTGGTTAATATGTAGATCCGAATTAGAGCAGCAAGGAACAGAGAGACCCTTCCTTCCTCTGTAGTCTACCTGTGTTCCAGTTATGATTATTTAACAATTTTGCACTTGTTAAATATCAGGGGTTCAATTAATTTGCTGGTATTCAGGATTCTGTATTTCTAGGTTTACCCCTTCCTTAACCATGGCTCATTTGTCCCATCTCCCATTCTTTCATCTCTGACCCCAAAATTAAAATGAAAGCTGAGAGTCATAGTGTTTCTCAATGATTTGGGTTCAAGGTCAAAGATAAATTTCCATTTAACTTGCAGGCTTACTGAAATGTCTAGCTGTCTGCCCTGGAAATTCAGGGGAAAGTTTAGGGGGACAAATGCCTAAGGATTGAAAGCAGGGTAAAGAAGAGGGGGGAAGGCATCCCCACAAACTGTTCTTGGAGGCTACGAACTCCAAAATGTCCCAAGGAGCCACAGTAAACAACAACAGCAAACCCTGGATACAGACTCAGGGTACAGTGCTTCCCACCAACAATACGGATGGAGAAATAAAAGGCAAAATCCACAGAATTTACAATATCTAGGTACTAAGAAAGGGTCTAAATAACTTCTTGCTTGCATCCATAAGGAAAACAGATACAAAGGAGTTAAGATCTATAGCTCAAGGAATCAGTTAAGGATGTCCTTGCTCCTCAGTCTATGGCTCCTATTGGTTCTGTTTAAAAGACAACGAGATTTAAATTCATTGTCTCCTCCATTAATGAACAACTTGAAACCATCTGATTTTACCATAATAAAGACTTCTGGAGACCAAGCTGCCCCCAGTCCAGGAAATGTGACCAGAGCCTTCAACCAAGACAGATATTCATAAATTAGGTAAAGCAATCAGCAACTTCCCAGAACAGCTGAAATGTAAAGCCTATGAAATTTAGCCCTCTGTCTTCCAAGCTGCTTTATCTGTTCTGGTGGGCAAAGAAAAATAAATAATCTTCATGTACAGAATGCTGGTCTATTTTGGAGTGCCAACTAATACATCTCTTATTTTAGCCTCTCAGCTGCTATGGGGGAAAAGAACTTTATTAGAATGACAGGCAAAAAAGCCAAGTCCATTTCTTTTCTCTCTAGAGACACTAAAGCTAAGGAAATAAAACATGTAGCCATTTAAAATGCTGTTACCATGAGGTCCAGTGTCTTGAAAGCTCCTCTCATCTTGCCCCCTGAGGGATTATAACAATTTAGCAGCAGCAGCAGCAGCAGGATGCCCCTAAGCCAAGATGCAAGGAAGGACTCCTTGCTGGACTTCACAAAAACAACCCAAGAGACCCATCAATTCACATGTCCCCAAGTGAACTGGTAGTAGGACTGTAACCAGAGGTGAACTTGGCCAAACGACAAATCAAGACAGATAGTAAAGGGCACTTATAAGGGATGTTCCTATCCCTGCTCTCTGCTATGACCACTTAGGAGGATTCCAAGATATATGAAAAATGTAAATAACCTTTCTCCAAAACTTCTAAATTCCCACTCCATTTTCAGCATTGGAAAAACCATACACATACAAAGGTTTTTTCTTAATAACAGATCCCAATGTTTATGTAAACCTCCTAAGGATGCAGAAAATCACTCTGTGACTTTTTTTCTTGTTTACTTCACTATTTTTCTTTTTATTTGTTTACCTTAGTGGTATATAATAAACATCTATGCTTTATTATATTTAAAAGAGATCTATATATGTGTATAACATATAAGTCTATTTGGTAATAATACATTTTTCATAGTTAAATTTAGTTATTTTTTTCTTAGTGGAAGACAAAAAACTTGTGCATTTTACAGCCAATGGCATCTTTTTAAATTTTTAATTATTTACTTTTAATTTTCACTGAATTTCAGGGTGACACTGGTTAATAAAATTATATAGGCTTCAGGTGTACAATTCTGTAATACATCATCTGTATATTGTTTTGTGTTCACAACCAATGACATCTTCAATTTCATGAAATAAGGCAGTTAACATAAGTCAACACCCTCCCTTATTTTGCTGTACTGCTACCAAACACCATGTTTTTGAGTGATGCAGTCACATTAGAGCATCACCAGTTTTAGGTTTCTTACTGTATCTTCAAGTTCATTTATTATAATTTTATGATCGAATATTCTCTAAGGCTGTAATTTTTTCTTTTTTTCCCTTTTTTTTAAGGAAAAGGATTTGCTTTAGAGAGGGGGCTTTGAAGAGGAGCACAAATTAGGGACAGTCCCTACATCATATATTTACACTGAGTGCGTTTAAATTACACACAGCCCAAGACCCTATTTATAGTGCAAAGAACCATGGAACTCTTTTCACATGAAGTTTAATCCTTACAATTAATTTAAGCTCTGTGTTGGGGTAGTTGTATTTCCCATTTTGCAGTTCCTTAATAATGCCAATGATGCTTAATTCTAAATATCTGTGAAAACTCATGACTAAGTGTGGCAAGCAGTTAGACATGAGCAGCACAAGGATGATGGGCCAGGTACAGAAGGTCACTAGGACAAAAAGCCCTGGGTGCCCAGCAATGGGAAGATCTGGGAAAACAAGGACCTCACTCCCAGGATTACCCTCTCTCACCTAGCAAATCGCTGGTCATGCAGTTTAAACCCCCTGACCTTTCACATCACTGGTCATGCGGTTCAGATCCTCCCCTGACCTTTCCTCTCCTGACATGTTACTAGCTATTCCAGTTAGACCCCCTTTGAGGGGGAATGAAAAAAGAGGCTGGAGAATAGCCCTTAAGCCCCCAGGACAATGAGGTTCTGACCCACATCAATACGTATAGGCCTCAGCTGTGTTTCAGCTCTAGGCCCAGAATAGCAGCAAAACCAGACAAGCAAAGCTGTGGCTGAAATAGGGGCCAGTTGCATTAACTAATGACCCCCAGCCCTGATGCCAAACAATCAGTCAGTGGAGACCTAGATCCTGAAAGGACACACCTGGAAAGCTGATGAACATTCTATTGGGATCCTTTTGAGACCTCTAGATAAATACCCTCAAGAGGGGAATCCAGAGCAGCAGTCTCTGTGGAGCAGGCTTGCCCTTTTACCCACCTCCTTCCCCCAGGCATGTTTTCTTTGCTTCTCTTTCTCCTAAGCTCCAAGGGCCCTTCTTTTGCCTCTGTAATTTGTTCCCTGAGCCCATGCAGCTCAGCTGGCTCACCTGTACCTCTGTGACTTTCTAAATAAACATTTGCTTGTATTTGAGTCTTGGCTCTGATTTCTTTCTTAGCCAGAACTCATCCCGAGGTTGCTGAACCAAGGTTCAATCACTGGAAACATTCTGGTGCCATTTTGCCACCAACATAAGGATACCAGGTTCTGGTATCCTGACTTCTCTGATATCCCAGAGACCTACTATACTTTGCCAAGCCTCTTGGCTCCCAACAGGTCAGGAACTTGGCACTCAATGGCTGCAATAGCTACCCTTATACTTGATATCTATTTATTCTGCCTCACTGAATCTGTTTCTAACTTACGTAGTAAAAATATCTCAGAATCCCGATTTCAGATCTCATGCACAAATTCTACATCACCACCTCAAATAACCCAGACTGAAGACATAACGGGCTTGGTATAAAGATATGAAATATGGAAAGAAACTGAGAGAATTGTAATCAATTAATCTGCAGCTTATAAGGAAAGGGCTCCAAACTTCCAGAACCTTTTAATTTTGCTTCAAGATTAGGACGAGTATGAATACCCACAACTGTGTTCCAACCCCACTTTCAACAATCTGCCTTAGCTGTAGCCAGAATCCAGAATGTTCTCGAAAAACACTCACTCAGCAGCTCCCTTGGCTAGTCTGAACTGGCAATCTCGAGCCACTGCAGCTGCCCAGCAGTGTCAATAGCGCACAAGCAGCTGCCCTCTTCCTTGCTGCTTAAGAAGGAATAATAGCCCTGAGAAGAATGAGGGTATTACTCGGGTGGGGATGGAGGGTTGGAGGGAGAGATGTTTGACGTGTAACGCAAGAAATAAGCCCCTCCCCTCTTCCTCTTTATCATTTTCGACTTCTGGGGTAACTGGGGGGAGGGGGCGACCAGGTAAATAATGAAGACACACAATGACCTCGGACCCAGACTAGTGCTCGCTGGGGTATAATTAAGGAAGAAAAGGATGGGGAGAGCACGGGCTTTGGAGATGCAAAGTGCTGACAGACGACAATGCACAGAAGGCAGGGGTCGGGGGCGATGTAAGGAAGTTGTCATTGTCACCGCGCCGCCTCCCCCACCCCGCAACAGACCTCAAATTCCCTCAGAGACCAAGTCTTCACCCTAGGGACGACCTTCCTCTCTGCTGGAGAACGACCGAAGCCTCAGTTCCCCAACCAGGCGGAAGCGGGAGGGGAGGTCCGACCTCCGAGAGCGCCCCTTCAGGGGGTCCATCCGGACTGGATCTCGAGCGGGGGGGGGGGGGGGGGGGGATCCGCGAGGGCGGGGCGTCGCCTCACCAGCTAGGAGCTACATCCTGGCAAGGACGGGTTACCCAGAGCCACGGAGCTTAAGTTTTCCCCTTCTATTACCCTGCCACCCGGTTACCTTTTCGCTCCTTCTTCGTCGGGCAGTTCTGGCTCGGTCGCCGCCATTACCACATCGCACTCCGCGGCAGCCGCCATCTTACCGCCTAGACCAGAGAGCCGGGTGGGAGGCCGGCGGTGAAGAGCACTTCCGGTCGGAGCATCGAGCAGCTCGGCAGTGCTGTGCCCAGAGGGGCTCCCTCGGGCCCGTCTACCAGTAAGAGGCTCCGCTTGGGGCCAGAGCGGCCTTCCGCCCCCGGAGGTCCACGGCGGTCTCCGCGCCGGGGCGGGGCCCCAGGGACGGTTCCTGTGCGTGGGGGGCGCCACTTTAACCGTGAATCGAAAGGGGGTACAGGAGGGTGTCGCCTCTCTAGACCTTGGTTTTCCTCAGTATTCCGAGAGCCTCGTTGCCATAGCAATTTCCAATCCTAGAGCGTCTTCTGTAAGGTTCAGTGGGGGTCTGAGTTGGGTGGGGACCCGATGACTCAGGACTCTGTTGGGAAAGAGCCCCCCGCTACTACCTTCCCTACCTTCCACAGCTTCCTCCTGGGAAAGGCAAGAAGAGACACTTTGAGCCCGGTTCCGTCAGCTTTCGTGGGCCCTTGGAAGCCCTGCCCAACCAAGCCAGGGGAACGCAGGGCGTCTTCACCCCGCGCCTTTCATCCCCTCCGGATCTCCAAGCACCAACTGGTTCATCACCCTAATGACGCTGACCCTTTTTATGATGCTGCTTTCATGTCAGCCGCTTGGGAGTGCCATTTCAGCATCAGGCCTAGGAAGAATGGCACAGCGCCGCAGACCCTGCCCTTGAGTTTATAAGGAAGCTCCCAGGGTGAGGTCCCTGCCCCAGTGTCCCCAGTATTCCCACTCCTCGTAAAAACTCCCTGCTCAGCACGCTTGTCTCGCTGAATGCAATCTGGACTGGGAACTCATAGAGGTCATAGACACAGCCTAACCATCTTTGTAGTGCTTAACCCCACCCAAACCGGCAATATTTGTGGACTTGAATTAAATTGGGGTTTTCTGAGATTAAATTGAGGGAGTTTGAGGTTAAAAGTTTAAATTTGTGGGGAACTAAAATAATAAGGGGGCAAGGGAGTTTAAAAGGGATGTTATCTTCTTCCTCTAGTAAAACTATGTGCCATGGTCCGTAGGCTGCTTGCATGGCCCCTGACTATCAGAATGCCAAGGAAGCCGAAACCAAACTCACCATTAGGTAGGGAAGAGAATGGGAGAAGCTCAGTGGGTTGGAAGAGAGAGGTCATTTATTCAGCCCTCTACAGAGTGCCTCCTCCCCCTATTGTAGGTTGGGAAGGCAGAGATTTGCCATCTACCCTGCCAGCCAATGGCTTACAGTCTACAGTTAATACAAAAGGCAGTCTTTCACCATCTCCCCATTTGTGTTCTCTGCATCTAAGCCAACTCATCTATACCCACAGCTTTAACTTTATTTGTTGGTGACTGTTGATATCTCCAACCTAGACCTCTCTTCTGAGTTCAGACCTCTATATCCAACTATCTACTGGTGTCTTTTGGATGTTTCACAAATCACTAAAGCTTAACATTTAAATTGAACTTATTCTCTCCCCACCTCTCAACAACGGAAAAAACAAATGCTGTACTTGATTCTTTTCTGCTGAATTCCTGATCTTAAATGGATTCACCATTCACCTGGTCCTCAAATGAGACAAATGGGAAACATCATGAATTCCTCTTTCTTACTCTTGACTCCCAATTTATCACCAAATCGTGTTGATTCTCCTACCAAAAGTTTCCCAAATCTCTCCTTTTCACTCCAATTCAGGCTGTCATAAAAAACAAAAACACACACACATACACCTTGTACTACTATTAAAGTGTAACTGGCACCCCAGTCTCATCTCTTTCCAATCTTCAGTCTTCTGTCAGACTGACCTTGAAAGCAAAAATTGATCACGTTACTCCACTAAAACCCACCAATGGCTTTCCACTGCTGTTAGGATACAGTTTGAAACCTTTGACCTATTACACAAGGCCTTTGGTTATTTGGTTCCTTTCTACCATCAATATTGAACCCAACTGCTTGTAGTTCCAGAAAAATGCCATGATGCTTTGCCACGATTTCTCTCCATCCTTTCCTCCCAAGCCCTTCAAACCTCAACACGGACATAACCTTCAGCCAGTTCTCCGTGGTGCCCGCTGCCCCCAAGTTAAATGCCCTGTGCTCCTATAGCACTTCTGTAATAGTTCTTACCATGGTGTACTGTAAATTTTGGATTAGATGTCTAGCTCCTCTAGACGGTGACGTTCTAATGGGCACTGTCTGTTAAACGTCTGCTTTTCCAGGTGTGTGGTCCTGTACCTAGCACAGAATAGGTGCTTACAATACACTTGATGAATAAACGATCGAATGAATAATTACTGTACTATAGTAGCCTTAAGAGAAAGAACACTTGGACATCAGGCAAGAACGGCACCGCGCGGGGCCAGGGAACCTAGTCCGGTGTCCTCCGGCGGACCACTAGTAAGGGTCCCTGCCGTCATTTCCCCCGCCGGCCTCTGGGGGCGCTGGGCGGACGGCGCCCTCTCCCTGCCGCCGGAATTCGTCTTGCCCGACAGAAGCTGGGGGGCGGGACCAGACGGAGCCCGGATTGACCCGGAAGGACGGAGTCCTTGCAGCTGTGCTGCCCCTCCCCTGGTCCCGGCGCGCCTCTGGGGACCCGGCTGGGGTGCTGCGAGGGGCTCGGGAGGTACGGAGCGGGAAGGCCGAGATCGGCCACCGCGTCGGGGCTGCTTTGGTGGCAGATCTTTGTCGCCATAGGTTCCTCCTGGGAGGGTGGGTCCCCTCGTGGGAAAATCTGTGGCAGAGGCCCCACTGGCTGTCTCTCTCGGGGTATCTGTTAACTGTGGGGTCACTATATGGGGCCCTTTGGGCGGGGTAGAAGGGCCTCTTATCTGGCGTTTCCTCCGGAGAGGCTTCTTTTTGGAACCCCTCTGGGAGTGATCTCTGTCTCTGCTCTCTGGAGGAATCTGTCTGGGGCTGCTTCAGGGAAGCCTGTATTTTGGGATGCCGGCGAGATCTCTGGGACCCATGCGGAGAAGGGGTTTCTGTGTTTGAGCCTTCTCATCTGGGCCTGCCAGCCCAGGGGCGGCAAAAATGGTCTCCTTTCCAGAGCCCTTTTCCCCTTAGATTCCTCCACTTCTTTCTTGTCTGATGGGCTTCATCTTAGCCATGGACTTGAGTAGGAATCAGAGGGAATTAATTGTTTATACCAGAAAGCAAAATACTCTCCTTATTTGTTCAGCAGGAAGAACAGCTTAAGACAGATCCACACAAAATAGTATTCCTGCCTATTTCTCTGTCAGGTCATGGTTAAAGAGAGGAAGCTGAGCACGAGCTCCCTTCAGTAACTGGTCCTCCAAGTCCTGTGCAGAGAGAGGAACCTCACCAGTGTTTCATTTAAACCAGCATATCTCTTCCCCCCTTTTTTTGTTGTTGTTAATCCTCATCAGAGGATATTTTTCCCCCTGATCTTTAGAGAGAGTGGAAGTGAGGGAGGAGTGGGGAGAGAGAAACAGAAACATCGATGTGAGAGAGACACATCGATCAGTTGCCTCCTGCATGCGCCCCAACCAGGGCTGGGGATCAAACCTGCAACCCAGGTATGTGCCCTTGACAGGGAATTGAACCCCTGACCGGCTAGGGCTCTCTTCCCTTTTTATGACAACATTTACTGAGCACCAAGTTACTGGCTGGGTATAAGGAATACCAAAGATGAGTAAGATAGAGCTTCCTGTCCAGTAGTAGACAGACACATAATTTCTGACATATACCTGACTAGAGTAGAGGACAGTGCTGAACCCCTGAGGCTACACATGCAGTCCAGAACTTGGGCTCTCAGTTATGGGAGGCCTGCCCTCTGTTTTGATCCCACCTCACCCAGTGTACTTCTGTTCTTCAAGGTTGAAGGGTAAGCATGGGGAAGAGTTGCAAGGTCGTCGTGTGTGGCCAGGCATCTGTGGGCAAAACATCAATCCTGGAGCAGCTTCTGTATGGGAACCATGTAGTGGGTGAGTGTTTTGTTTGTGGGTGGGGCAATGGTGGAAGAAGTTAAAGAATAGGAGTAGGATTTGATAACACAGAGAAGCTAAAATCTGTGCCTGGAGTAAAGTCTATATCATGCCCTCCAGCTCTACAACATTGAGGTCTGGAGGAAGAAAGCCCAATATTCAAGATAAGGAGGAAAAGCTCCCAAGTCTCACTTTTGCTTAGCGTGGTGTGAACATGGGATTAATATCTGTTCCCCCAAATCATTCTAGTCCTGCCAAACTTGGTCTGGCCACCCTTTCCTCAGCCCCCCTCTCCTTAGCCCCCACATTCCTTTCCCTCCCTTTTGGGTCAGTCTGTCAGGATATACTCAGTCACTCACATTTCCCATCTCTCTTCTTCAAATGAGTTTTCTCCTCATTTTATCTCAGGTTCTGAGATGATTGAGACACAAGAAGACATCTATGTAGGCTCCATTGAAACCGACCGGGGGGTACGGGAGCAGGTGCGTTTCTATGACACCCGGGGGCTCCGAGATGGGGCTGAGCTGCCCCGGCACTGCTTCTCCTGCACTGACGGCTACGTCCTGGTCTATAGCACAGACAGCCGAGAGTCCTTTCAGCGTGTGGAACTGCTTAAGAAGGAAATCGACAAATCCAAGGACAAGAAGGAGGTGTGTATGGGAGCCCTGGTAGTGAGAGTGGGCCCTGGGCTGGCTTTATGAGGCTTGGCATGGCTCTGTTTTTCATTCATTTGCCAGGAGGTGAGTTAGGAGCTAGAGGAGGGATGGAGGCCACTGGAGAGTGTCTGCACCCATATATGTCTCCCCATGCTGAGGCAGCTCAACTAGAGGCTTCTCCTTAGTTTATGAGATCCCTGACCTAACACATGAAGCCCCCACTAGTCTTTCTTTATAATGGTTCCGTACTCTTAGTTATGAAAGCCCTTCTTTTCTCAAGTCCCACTATAAGCTGCGGGCATTCTGGTAGTGCTTCCTCACCAGTTCCTTATCCAAAAGCGAACTGACTGCTGGTTGTGAGCAGGCATGGGTGATTCAGGGCTTGTAGCGGAACTCCTGGAGGGAGGGCCAGATGGAGGCCAGAATTTGAATAGAGGAAAGAGACAAAGCAACCATCTCCCTACCCTCACTTTGTGGTTTCTAATATAGGAAGAGATGAGACATCAGCCATTAATACTTTCCTTCTCTTAGGACTCCTAGGTGGTGGCCAGCCTTTCCTAAGGTCCATGGTACATCCACAAGTTTCTACTCTGTCCCTCTTCCCCAGGTCACCATCGTGGTCCTTGGCAACAAGTGTGACCTGCAGGAGCAGCGGCGTGTGGACCCAGATGTGGCTCAGCATTGGGCCAAGTCGGAGAAGGTGAAGCTGTGGGAGGTATCTGTGGCTGACCGCCGCTCCCTTCTGGAGCCCTTCATCTACCTGGCCAGCAAGATGACCCAGCCCCAGAGCAAGTCCGCCTTCCCCCTCAGCCGCAAGAACAAGGGCGGTGGCTCCTTGGATGGCTGAAGAGCTGCCATCCCTTCTTCACCTTCCCAACCTCAGTCCAGCTTCTGGGGCTTTGGAAGATGGGTTGAGAGGAAAGGGGAACTCCTCACTAGGGCAAGCAGCTGGGCTCTTTCAGGCTCAGGCCACTTTTGCTCCATCCTAACTCCGGGAAGTGCAAATAATGTAGGTTAGTGCCCCCAACCTCTTCCTCTACCCCAGCTTTCATCATATCTGTCCCTCTGTGACCTGGGGCAATTGTGGGTCAGGGTCCCTTCCATCTGCCCTGGATGGGAAGCAGAGCTACACAGAAGTGCCAAGTCTAGGGTCTGGTTCTGATCACAGGCCCCACACTTCTGGGCTTCTGCCACACACACACTTATGGCACCATCCTGGACTCTAGGGAAAGGGCGTCCAGATATCGTGTATGTGTGTGCATCCTGGCGTTAGGGGTGCCTCCTCATCTGCACCCTGACCTTTTTCCTGTCTGTACCTTGGCTGAAAGAAGCCAGCCTCCTGGGAAGTGCGATTTTCTACTTGATCTCCTCCCCCAATTGTTTCACTTCCTCTTCCTGCTTACAAAGCAGATGGGCCTCATTGGCTGAGGTAGATGGAATGACGACAGCTGAGTCACTAATGGGCTTTGTGACCTAGCAAGGCTTTTCCCCTCTCTGGGCTTCAGTTTTCTCATCTATACGGTGACAGAAGTTGCTTAGATGATTCTAGATCCTCTTCAGCCCTGTGATTTTATAATGTCCTTGGCTTCAGGCCAGCTGACTGTACCCTTTGCTTCTCCCTCTTTAAGGTGCTATGCCTACCCGCCCTGGAGGCTGGGACACTGCTCTCCGACAACCGCCAGGGGGCAGGAGTGCACTATCTACTCTAGTTGCCAGAATGGCTGCTTAGTGCCCAATGGGGAACCTCATACCCATGGGGGCTGGTCTTCACCCCTTCCTGTGGTTGTTTTCAGCTAATAGCTGGACTTTATTTATAAATTACTTATTATAAATTAGTATGCTGCCATGGTGAAGGCTGGACAAGGTGCTCCTCTACCCCTTCCTTCTTACCTCAGATGCCTCAACAGAACAAGGCAAACAAGTAGTAGCTTCTCAGGAGCTGAAAGATTTGTTGGGGCTCAGAAGGGTGGTTACACTCTCAACATGCTATAAAGTGAGCTTATGACCCACAACTTCCTGTGCCCACTTCGTGCTTCTAATGGGCACAGTTACCGCAGGTGAGCCCCTAAAGCCAGGCCACCTCCAGTGCATGCTCCTTCTCCCCAGAATAGGAGAGGTGAACAGGGGCAGGTGGTCCAGGGCTGGGCAAGTCAAGGTAGGGCATATACAGGCTTGGGCTTAAAGTTCATTTATTGATGCATTGGACACAATAAAACCACAACTGTTATCAAAAAGTTTCCCTCCCACTCCTCCCTTATTCTCCCATTGGAAATATCTTTAAAAAAGAAAAGATACAGGTGGATACTGGCAAAGTCCCATATTGTGGGGTGAGGGGAGCTGTACTGGGGTAGGATGGAGGTTGTGACATTAATTTTGACAGCATGAAAATGTGTCTGTGGTTATCAGACTGGATCCCAACACTCAGCTTCACAGTGAGGGAGGCTTGGGATGCTGGTTGGGAGGAGGGAAAGCTGGATTAAGTGCTAGCGACCAGCTGAAGAGCTAGAGAGGAAAGCTCTGCATTTGGGAGCCCTGCAGGGATTCAGTGTTAACTGGATCCATAGTCTGAGGGAGACCCAGTACCCCGGACCCCAGAGCTGGGGTTCAGGAGAAATCAGTAAAAGGCTAAGAGGGGATTGATCACTTCCTCAATTAAAACAACCCAGCCAGAACATCATCACCACCCCAGTCCTAGCCCTATCCCTTTGGAGTATATGACCACCAAAAGCTTCAGCACCAGCCCCTGCCGTGGCTGTGCCCCACCTCAGCACGGGTCCCTTTCTCTTCCAGTCCCACCACACCCCCATGGTCATCTTGTCCAGATTGTGTTGAACTGACTAGCTTAAGAGCCCACTCCTCATCTCGTCATTCTCCAGAGACTCCAGTGAATGGGGAGGGCCTCCCCAGAACATGGGAGCAGAGGTCAGTCACAGACAACCCCAGGCTAAAAGTTAAGATTTCTAGGAACTTTGGCCATGTGGGTATAGGTCTTGAGTGAGGGAAATGAAAGCACCATGGGGCTGAGGCTAGGGTTTTGCATAGATCTTTGGGATCTCTCAGTTTGCTCCCTGTAAATCAGGCTGGAAATGCAGGGGAGCCCAGGACTAGCCCTACAAGGCTGGGGAAATGAGGGTGGGGATGGCCCTTGGGCCAGGGGGTACTGAATCCCCAATGAGATAGAGTGAAGGGCAGTCGCCCTTAAAACTAGCCTAGCTCTTCCTAGATTGGTCAGGAAACCTAGGCTATAAAAAAGTCCCCTGTAGGATGTAGGAACCGAGGCAACTTGGGGAGAGGAGGGTGGGGAAAGTCACTGCTGGGAAGTCAGCTCTGGCCTCCCTAGGAGGGCTAATAGGGGGCAAAGAGGATGGGTCCCGTGGCAGGGCGGACAGCTCCCGCTGGGGTTCGAAACAGGGCTGGGCCCAGGATTGGAGCTGGGAAGAGGGTGGTAGCTGTGGTAGGGGCAGGCCGAAGGGCCAGGGGCCCTGGCAGGGCACAGATGGCCGCAGCTGCAGTGGGGATCGGGCTGGGCAGGAAGCGGGCTGCCAGCGTCTTGGTGAGTTGCTTCTGCAAGGCCAGTTTAGACTGCAAAGAAGAGAAAGAAAACTGCACACAGTCTGACCTCAGAAAGTCCCCCTGCTCTAGGCTCCATCCTTGGGCTTTTTGCTGCAGGATAAACATGCCTCTTAGGGTTCCAAACCTAAGTCCTCCCTTCCCGCCCCCAAACATTCATTCCGAAGGGCTTTCTCCACCACCTGTCTTCCTGCCCAGAAGGAAGAGAATCATGATGGCCCAAGGGAGCAGGCTATGCTGGGTGGAGGTAGAGATGGTTTCTAGGAGATGGCACGCCCACCCCTTGCTCTTGCCTCTGAGATTCCTACCCAGGCCCACCTCCCGGAAATTCCTCTGGGCAGATCCCAGCATAGCCAAAAACCCAACCCCAGCTCTTTCTCTGCCCAGGCAGCCTCCACAAGGGGGTGGTTTTATTCCTGCCTCAGATCCCTAGCTGGTCCCCGCTCCCCATCCCCCCTCCCCTCTTGACCGAGGTCCCAGCCCTGTTGCCTAGAGACAGATACCTTGAGGATACTCACAGCCAGCGCTGCGTGCTTCTGCAGCTTGCTGTGCTGGCTGGAGGGTTTGGGGGGCTTCCCGGCCAGGCGGTCTTTGTGCCTCCTGCTGCTCAAGTGCTAAGGGACAGACGGACAGACAGACTGGGAACAAGATGAGGGTGCCCAAAGACCCCCAACTACCCCATCCTGGACTAGCTCACCCTTCTCTACCCATAGTACTCACATTAAACTTACACTTACTGGGCATGACCTGGAGTGGCCCTGGGAAGGGGAAGTAAGATTGGCCTTTGCCCTCCAGGAGCCCACTGTCCCACTTGCCTTGCTCTACCCAATTCTCCTCAGGCTACCTCCTTTCTCCTCTCGGCACTGGTCCCACTCCCTCATCCCTGCTCCAACCCTAGTCCCGGCCTCCCTTCTCCCACCTGCTTGAGTTGGGTCTCTGAATTGACCTGGAGCTGACAGACAGCACAGTGGAAAGGGGGGCTGGGCCCTGGCCGGCCCCCCCGGCCCCCGGTCACTCTCTTGGCCTTGTGTCCAGCTCCTCCGCGGGGCACTGGGCGGCCCCGGCCCCTTCGGGGAGCCCCTCGCTGACCTTCTACCATCCACCGGTGCTTGGCTCCTGGTGGAAGGAAAGAAGAGAGCCTGTAAGCACTGAAAAGGGGCTGCAAGGGCCATGGACACTCTTCCTACTAGGTCAGTTTGGTTGTCTCATTAGCTTTGAGGCTGCTCAGCGCATATAGCCCCACCAGCCACATGAGATTTCTCTTTCCCATCTCCATTTCAAGGCATCCTCCCCCAAGAAAGGCCTTCTTGCAGTGTAACTGGTCTCCTGTCTCTGGAGTGACCTTTCGGTTCTTGCTTTTTTCCCCAATTCTCCCTCCTCAAGCATTAGTGGGAAGACCTGAAATGCCCGCCCAATAACAACTGAGCACAAGGCCTTGGTTACCAAGCCCTTGAGCAAAGTGCCCACATCTGGTGGGGGCAGCCTCCCCGCCCCTCTTCCTCCCCCGACTCCAGCTGGAGGGGCACACTGACCTGTGTTGTGAGCCTGAAGCTGGGAGGCGGAGTTCACTGTCACCTTACACGTGGGGCAGTAGAGGCGCCCCTTCTCACTCCTGCCTTCCCCACTCACACTGCTTCCCACAGTAGCTGCTGCCGGCTCAGGCCCCGGTGCCTCTGTCCCAGGCTCTGGGGAGCAGGGAGGGCAGGAGGAAGAAGAGGAAGAGGAGGCACCATCCAACAGGTCTGACTGCGCTGGTGCCCTGGGTGTGGAGTCCGGAGTCAGTGGTGGCTGGAGTGGGGGGCCAGGAGGAGGGTCTGCAGGAACTACTGGGGAGATGGAAGGCATTGGATAAGAGGGTGAGGCCTGAGATGATTCTGGAGACCATGATTTTAAGCACTGACATATTAGGGGTGGCATGGCAGAGTAAACAGGTCACTAGTGCAGGGGTTACTGGCACTGAATTTCAGACACCATTCTACCAACCAACTCACTGGGCAGAATTGGGCCTCTCTGGGCCTCAGTTTCCCCATCTGAAACCATAAAGTTGGACAGAGTAATCTCAGAAAGCCCTCACAGCCCTGAATGTCTAGTTATTAGCCGTTAAATGAAGAGGGGGAAAAAGGTACTAGAATGTTCACAGAGCACTATTCATAATAGGATAAACTGGAAACTATTCAAATGTCCATCAACAGGAGAATACGTTTTTAAAGAAAATCATTGTATGGTCACACAATGGAATACTACATGGCAATGGAGGAAAAACTATAGCTACCACCACAACAACACGGGAGAATCTGTAATGAGTGTTAGGAATGTTTATGAAAGGTGAACAGAACCCAGACACAAAAGCCTACATTCAATATGATTTATCAAAACCAAGTGGAACTGGTCTATGTTGAGAAAAGTCAGAATCACAGGTACCCTGGGGGAGGGGTGTAGGTGGTTGAATAGTGTCACCCCCCAAATTCATGTCCATCTAGAACCTCAGAATGTGACCTTATTTTGGGAAAAGGGTCTTTGCAGATGTAATTCGTTAAGATAAAGTCATACTGGATTAGGGTGGGCCCTAATCCAATGACTGGTGTCCTTAAAAGAAGACCATGTGAAGACACAGACATGGGAAAGCGAGATATGAAGGTGGAGGCAGAGACTGCAGCGATGCATCCACAAGCCAAGGAGTGCAAAGAAAGGCATGAAAAAGATTCTCCCTCTTAGCTCTCATGAAGGAGCCAATCCTGTTGACCCCTGGTTTCAAACTTCTGACCTTCAGAACTGTGAGAAAATAAATTTTGATTGTTTTCAGCCACTCAATTAGTGGTCATTCATTACAGCAGCCCTATGAGACTAATACAACAAGGTAGTGACTGGAAGGGGCCAAAGGAGGGCTTCTGGGTATTTGAGAGATGTTTCTTGGTCCTGAAATATTCAGATGGGAAAACTCATTGAGCTCTCCACTTGTGATGTGTGCCTTTTTCTCTCTGTAGGAATGCTTCAACACAAGCAAAAATAACAAGCAATCTCTCAAACCCTCATCAGGAATCAGGTTTGAAGTGGGGAGCAGGGAGAAGAGTTCAGGACTAACCTTTGCTCTGCAGCTCTTCAGGGGCTCCGCTAGCCACAGTGGGGGTTGGGGACACCAGCGTCCCATCCTGGGTCAGGGTTTGGGGCCTCTGCTTGCTCTTGGCGGCTTCAATAGCCTTGAGTTTTCTGGCATGTTTGTGACCTTTATAATGTGCTTCAGCCTGGTTCTGGGGTGGGGAGGGCATAGGGTCACCATTCATTCTCTGAGTCTACACATCCCATCCACGAGCTGGCATTGGGCAGGGGGCAAGTCAGAGGGAGGCAGGGCTCGGGTCACACAAGGGGTGAATCCTTGTCATTGCCATCATCATTGCAGTATGTGCATGGCCCCGGGGTTCACAGAACACATTCTCATACATGAGCTCCCAGGCAAGCAGCCTCTGGCTTTAAATTCTGACTCAGCAACTGAGTAGCTGTGCATCTTTGGGCAAGTCACCTCACCTCTCTGAGCCTCAGTTTCCTCATTCATAAACTTTGTGTTAACACTGGCCTCATGGGACTGTGAGAATTAAATGAGAACCTGAATGATCTGTGCCTAGTACATACAGTAGGTGCTCAATGAATGTTGGTTACCAAGTTTATAAATGCTCAAATGGAGAAAACAGAGCAATCATCACTCTTGGGGTATGTGCACCCCAGAACATTCATCCCTCTGTTCATTTTTTCAACAAATAGTTATTGAGCACTGGCTATTTGCCAGGCACTACAAAGGGGCCCAGCATGAAGACAGTCCCTCTCTTGGAGGGAAATCTCTGTCCAGCTCACAACTTGTAACCTGAAAGCCTGGAGGGAACCCCCATATCTGGCTTGGTAGTATCCTCCCTCCTTCAACCAGGGGTCCCTGCTTGTTGCTTAAAGACAGGACCCTCCCTAGACACTTTCATCAGAACAGATCGGCTGAGAGCATCACCCCAAACCCTAGAGTTGCCTGAGAGAAGGTAAACCTTCCCTGGGAGACCAGAATGAGGCTCCTTCACTATCCAGGGGCAGGCTATGGTAGAAAGTATGCAGACCTTGGGGTCAGCCAGGCCTGGGTTCAGACTTCAGGTTTGCTACTTACCAGCTGTGTAGCCTCAGGCAGGTTACTTAACCTCTCTGAGGCTCAGTTTCCTCATCTGAAAAGTGGGGATGATAACTGCACCTCTATCCACCTCATAGATGTGTCATGAGAACTAATTAAGACAATAGGCATGAACAAACATATTCTGTAAACTCTCAGGTGCTTTAAGAACTCAGCTCCAGCACGGCCAGGCGTGGCTCAGTGGTCGAGCATCAACCTATGATCCAGGAGATGGTGGTTTGATTCCCGGTCAGGGCACATGCCTGGGTTTCGGGCTCGATCCCCAGTAGGGGGCACACAGGAGGCAGCCGATCAATGACGATTCTCTCATCATTGATGTTTCTCTTTCTCTGTCTCTGTCTCTGTCTCTGTCTCTGTCTCTGTCTCTCTCTCTCTCCCTTCCTCTCTCTGAAATCAATAAAGATACATTTAAAAAAACACAAAAAAAATCTCAGCTCCAGCCCAGGCCGGGTAGCTCAGTTGGTTACACCAAGGCTGCGGGTTTGATCCCTGATTAGGGCACATGCAAGAATTAACCAATGAACGCATAAATAAGTGAAACAACACACTGTTTTCTCTCTCTAAATCAATCAATTTTTTTTTAAATATTAAAAAAAAAGAAAAAGAACTCAGCTCCAAACCAGGAGCTGATGGGGTGGCCCCTGGGACTCAGAGTGGGGAAGGGCAGTCTTCTCTCTCACAGAAGGATCCAGAACACAGGAGAGAAGCACAGGGCAGGGAAATGGAGTTCCAGGGGGACTAAAGAGGAAAGGGGCAGGGGACTCTGGAGAGAGAAGAGGACGATGGATAAAGGACCAAGAGTGCCTCTTCTGCGACCAGGGATGGAAAATTCAGACCACAGCCCCTTTGCTACCCCTATTCCTCCAGGAGAGACCCCAGAAGTCCAGTCTCCAGCCCTCTCCCTGCCGAGCCCCCTCCCCAGCCTGTTTCCACTACTCCCTCTCACCGCTGAGTTGAACCTCAGGTGACAGATGTTACAGGAAATGAAGAGCTTCTTCTTCAAAGGGGAGGGGACCCCAAAGGTGTGGCTGATGACAGCTTTCTGGACCGGGTCCATCTGTGAAGGGGATGGAAGGGCACAATAACTCTGGGGTCAGCCCAGGAAGGGGGGATGGTACAAAATGCCCCAAACTAAAGACTATCAAGGAGGGCAGTGGCCAGCTCCTTGGAAGAACTTTCCCATCCTTGTGATGTTAGACACAGCAAAAGAAACAGCTTCTCCCCTGGCAGACTTTATCTGTCAGCCTGAGCTTCTGCTTGGAGGCAGGGGGATGGCCAAGGTGACCTCCATGATCTTGAGAGATAGAACTATGTCCTGGGATCTCCTTGGCATCTCTTGCTGCCCCTCTGGTCTCTGTTTGTTTTTATTTTATTTTTTCTCATTCATAAGAATCACAACTCTTGGGACAGAGAATTGGGGGGAGGGAAGGCAAGGAAGGGACAGAGTCCCTCGGTTGGAATTTCTACTCCCACAACCCACTCTTGTGCTGGACCTGTGGGCTGGGGAGATCAGGCATATCTTATGAGCTCCGCCACTGTCACAGAGCCTGAGAGGGATAGGAAGCCACAGCCCGGGCAAGTAGGGGGCCAGGATAGGTCAGGTGACAGCAAGTAGAGGCTAGAGGGTTCCCTTAGTAGAATCATTTCTTTGGAATATTAATTTGTGTATCTTTTCCTATGTCTTATTTTAAATAAAAATTTTCCCCCTCTCAAACCAAGCCTTTATGTTCCCTTTTCTCAGGGGCCTAGATTGTTGGGCCAAAAGCAGAAGCTATCTGGGCTTGCTTGTCCAGAAGAACTTTCTGTTCTCTTCTCTTAGGAAGGCTTGGAGAGAAAAGCAGGAAGAGGTTCTAATTTTCACAGCAACCAGGGCTGGGGAAGCAGGGGACAGGACCTCAGAGAATGGCCTGCAGGTCCCCCAGTGATCAGGACAACAGTAGCTTCACCTGCTCCTGAGGGACCATGTGCTTGAACAGTGAGCATGTCAGCAAGTGACAGCAGAAACCTAAGACCAGCAGACCCTCCCCAAATGTCTCAGGCTCCTGCGGACCTCTGTGCAACCCTGGAGGGCAGGAAGGAAGGGATTCCTCAGGGTAACTGAGGCCAAATTCCCCACCATCTTGTCAGGGTGGGGTGGGGTTCCATGATGATTGCATTTGATTTCTCAAAATTAAAAAGGAGGGCCATTCCTTATAGCTCATGTCGTGAAGTCTACTTCATGCTCACTACACTTGTTCTTCACACACATGCACACATGAAAATACACAGGCTACTATACAGACAGCATATGAGCTTACGGACAGCTACAGGTTACAGAGACATGCAGAATAACACACATACACACACACAAATGGCACACAATCACAGACAAAGGCACAATCACCCAACCCACACAAAACACACTCAGAGGCCAGACGCACACCAAATACATACATAGTCAACACAAAGATACAAAACACCTCTCACATACCCAGGCATACATATCATGTACCGAGAAACAAAGACTTGTTTACAAACACACACAGGACAACAACACACAAATTCACATCTACAAAGAACGCACAAAGACCTACGGAGACATAAACTAAAACAGAAAGGCACACCCAACTGCACACAGCCACCCACAAACCATCCACAGAAGTCCCTATACCAAAACGCAAGTGAAATCTACAGTACAGACCCTACAGTTATCACTGGGGGCGCGGGTAACACCATCCTCCTCCCCGGCCCAGAGAGCTGGGCCCAGGGGTCTCTGTTTTGGGAGCACCTAGTCTCTTGGAGATGTTGGAGGAGAATGAGCTCCCGGTCAGACCCAGCTTCTGAGAACAGGCCCCTCTGAGCCCACCTTCCCTGCCCACCCCAGCTTGGCTGCATGCCCCCACCCACCAGCCCGGCCCGTACCGTGCTGAAGTTGGGGAAGAGACTGAGCGGGGCAGCGCCATTGAAGTGGAAGGCGAGCAAGTGCTTGAAGTCCAGCGGGGGCTGCAGAGGCCTGGTGGGCAGGGGCAGGGAGGCCAGCAGGGGGCTGGGGGCACTGGATGCTGGGCCTGCTGCAGGAGGAAGAAGGGCAGGGTCTGAAATCGGGAGCCACAGGGCAATCCCACCTCCACAGCCAGAAGAGGCTGATGGGCTTCTTGGGTGTGGAGCCAGGGCAGAGCTCCTGCTTCCCTCTTCACAAAGTAGCACAGGCCAAGCCCAGGGCAATTGCAGCCCATTTCTGTGCCTCTCCTCTCCACAACGGGGAAGCCGAAGCAGGGAATCCACAGCATAAGGCTCCCAGCCCAGAAAGATGACCCTCCAGCCCCTACAGAGGCAAAAATGAACCCCCTAAGAGGAGTCAGGCCAAGGGAGGGGACAGAGGCATCAGGGTGGACCCCTGACACACACACACACCACCATGGAGACTGCACATGAACTGGGTTTCCTCTTTATTGCAAGTTAAACCCGAACCCAGGCCTGGGGAAAGATCAGCCCCGTCCCTTCTCACTAACTCCCCCTCTCCAGATCCCCACATCATTCCCAGCAAGGGCTGCCAGAGGGGACGGGAAACCCTTGGAATCTGAAGGGATGTGTCCCCCAGCTCTGGCAAGGCTTCAACTGCTTTCCCCAGGAGGCACAAAGCCTTCCAATGGCATCCCTGGGTCAGGCCTGGAGGTGGGGATAGCACGGTGGTTTTACAGTCTTTGTTCTTAAAGGTCTGAGGCAAGGAACTCAGTGGAACAACCAGATTTCAAGAAAGAAAAAAATTAGAAATAAGTCCAGTTTGTTTGGGACTTTTTGGACTCTGTCACTGCAAAACAAAAAGAAGTCCTTTTAGATTTATGTGTTAACAGTATGAAAAATAGGATAAATTTATTTCACATTTATAGATATGTTATATACATGGTCATATACATAAAAGCCTCAGGCAACCTATTGGTGGGGAGGGGAGGGAGGGCACCAGTACCTCCCTTGAACTGGTTGCTTGTGCACAGAGAGGGTGCTGTGCTGTGGGTTAAAAACAAGGACAGTGATCTGCTCTCCAGTCGTATCTGAAGAGAAGAGATGCTGCCAGGAGTGGGGCTGAGAAACAGTCAAGGACCCATTCTTCTTTCCCTTAATCCCTTAATTCTGGATCCCCAGTCTTCCTCCCTCCAACCAAGAACCCCCACCCTCAACTTTTTTAGGGCCAAAAGTTGGGATGAGTCCAGAGGGAAACGGGTGAGCCACTCCTCACCAAACTCTACAACGGTCAGGAGCAATATTTAGGGTGCCCCAGACCCTAGCATGACTGCCCACTCGCCCAGGCCCCGCTGGACCCAGCCCTCCTCCACAGCCCACAGGGCTGGGTTCGTACTCAGCGGGCCGCAGAGGGAGCAGGGGAAGGTGAATGGAAGGCCACAGTAAGTCAGCTCGGTGCGGCATGGTCAAGTCCGGCTTGGCCCTTAGCGTGCCCACGGCCCCAGGCTGGATGGGTAGAGGGAAGGAGGCCACCCTCACCCTCACGCGAGCTGCGACCCCAGCAACCCCTCCCCCCACCCACTCTCTAAGAACTCCACGGCCAGCGCAAAGTCAAACTCGTGCAGCGGGGGCCCATCCACAGCAATCTTGACCACAGGGTCTCCCCGGCCTTCCCCGGCCCCGCCTTGCCCCCACCACCGCAGCTCCCGGCTGCGGCCGACCTTGTCCAGCAGGCCGGCGCCCGCGGGCAGCGCCAAGGCCAGGGCGGCGAGGGCGGCGAAGTCAGGGAACAGCTCGTGCAGCTCGGAGTGCGCGCAGGCCAGCTTGGAGCACAGCGCCCGCGGGCCCAGCCGCCCGAGGCTGCAGACCACGCGCTTGAAGAGCGCGAAGTCCCCCAGCGCGCGCTGGCGCACCACCGCCGGGGCGTAGGCGCGCAGCAGCAGCCGCAGCGCCCCCTCGCCGTGCGCGCCCAGCTCCTCAGGCGCCTGCGGGTAGCCGCGGGGATCGAAGATCGCGGAGAAGGCGGTCGTGGCATCCAGCGAGGGCCCAGGGTACGAGTCTCGCAGACCCTTCCGCACGGAGTCCAAGAAGGCCCCTCGCAGCCGCTCCAAGCCCCGGACCGCAGCCTCGGAGTAGCCGACCAACTCCAGGCCGCGGTAGGTACAGCGCCCACCGCCCAAGTCAGGACTGGAGGACACCAGTTCCTGCAGGAAGCCCTGGAGGCGCGCGCCACCCGAGCTTCGCTGCGCTTGGAGGGAGGCTGCAGCTGCCATCACCAGGGGCTGCAGCAGGGCCAAGTCCGGGTCTTCTGGCTGCAGGACAAGGGCGAGCTTCTGCACGCAGGGCAGAGTGTCCAGCAGCAGGTGGGTGAAGGCCACGAAGGTGAACTGGCGCAGGGCGAGGGCCAGTGCCTTAGCTGTTGGAGAGGCTGAGGCACAGGCCTCCAGTGTGGGCACCAGGCAAGGCCAGGCCTCAGCCACTGCTTCCACGACAGGCAGCAGCGAGGCCCAGGGCACTGGCCGTGGTCCTGCCAAGTCGATAGCTGCAAGGTCCAGTGCTGCCCGGAGCTCAGGGACCATGTGGGAACTGGGTCCACCGTGGAGGCGGAAAAGGGCATCCAGTACACTTTCATATTCACCTAGGTAGGCAGGGGGCTCAGGATCTGGCCGGCCTGGGAGGCAGTGTAGTTCTGTGAGCAGCGGGCAGGTGGCCCGGAGCTGCAGCCCCACGCTCCCTAGGCGGTCCCTGGGGAGGCTTGAGCTGAGCCAGGCTAGCTTGGGTGCAGACACACCGAAGGCCTGCAGGATGTCCAGGAGTTGGCCAGCAGTAGCCTCACCCTCCTGTAGCTCCACACTGCCCAGGAAAGTGGTGGCAGGTTGACCATCACAGGGGGACACCGAAGTGGCAAACAAAGCCAGACCGTGGGATTCAGGCCAATCCCTGGTCTTGTCCAACACCAGCCCCACATATGGGGATGCCTTCAGGCACTGGCAGGCCTCTGTGTGCAAGACGCTGGCAATGGCAACCTGGGACAGCCAGAGAAAGAAAGGGAGGGAGGGCAGAGTTAGGCTTGTCCTGAGAAGAGAAGGCAGACAGTACAGGGTGATAGGAAGGGCACAGGCCTTGGGATCAGACAGACTTAGGGACTAATTCTAGCTTTGCCACTTAATGGCTCTGTGACCTTGGGCAAGTTATTTCACCTCTCTGAGCCTCAGTTTCTTCAGCTCTAAAATCAGGCTGATAGGTGCCCCCAATCTCCTCAAAAGGTTGTTGTGAATTATAAATGTAAATTTTTGTTATGTTTATAAAATGTAAAATGCTTTACAAACTGTAAAGGTTCTACAGAATTTGGTATGTGTGTGTTTCTACAGCATTACCCAGTCCACCTTATTCCTGGGGGTCTCCCTCCTCTCTGCTGTTCAGGGATTAACTGATAGACATTGTTCACTCCCAACTCCTGACCAATGACACAGGGCCCCAGTTGTGTGTTCTGTTTGTTTGTCATCTCTCTGTAAGGTGAAATCAACTCCCCCACCCCCACACCAGCCCCTAGGACTCACACAGCTAGTAAGTACCCCAGGGGCCACATGGGTAATACTGAGCTTGAAGTGGGCCAGGGATAAAATAGAGGGAATGGGGAGTCCATGCCTGCTCCCCAGCTTCACCACTTCATGCCCTGAGAGCACGGGGACCTAGTTTTTCAGTACAAGTAACAAGTCCAGATGTTTATATGTAGTCTCTCATTTTGTTAAATTTGGAAGCTAATTTAAGTGTTTTAAAAACTCTGTGGCCCTGGCTTGTGTGGCTCAGTTGGTTGAGTGTCATCCCATGCACCAAACGGTAGCCAGTTCGACTCTTGGTCAGGGCACATGCCCGGGTTGCAGGCTCGATCCCTGGCAGGGGGCGTGCAGGAGGCAGCCGATCTATATTTCTCCTACCAGTGTTTCTCTCTCTCCCTCTCCCTTTAAAATCAATAAAAACATATTTAAAAAATAAAATAAAGACACTGTGAAAACCAACAAAACACTTTTGTGGGCCAATCAAGCCCCCAGGGCCACCAGTTTGCTATCTCTGGCCTAGGTAGTAAGGGGAGTGCCCCTGTGTCCCCAAGGACAGGGCCTGGTCTGGCTGCTTCACTGTTGTGTTCCCAGCAGCTGGCCCAGGGCCTGGCACACAATACGTGCTCAGTGACGGATGAAGGTATGAATGAAGTGCTCTGGCTGCTGCCCAGGGGCCTGGCATGCTGGCACTGTGCCAGATGGCTCAATGTCCTCCCTCCCCAAGCCCTCCCCCATACCTCTGGCTGCCACCCACCTGCATGTCCCTCACCCTCCTGGGACTGTAGTAATCACCACGCTCTGTGCCCAGCAGCGCCTGGCACAGGTTGAACCTTTGTAGCTCCAGTAGGGCAGAGCAGCGGTCGTCAGGCACGTCCTCCTTGGCCATGCAGTACACTGTGGTCAACACAGCCACTTTGGCCGGGTCCACCTCCACCTTGATGTCCCTGGAGGTAGGGGTGGTCGCCAGGCCTGGGTAGGCACCTCCTCCCTCAGCCTGGCCCTCAAAAGTGGGCTGGCCCCGGTTCACAGCCAGAGCCTGGCGGTGGGCCCCCGAGGTCACATGGCGCAGCAAGGCATGGCGCTGGAAGTTGTCGGTGCCCACGGTGAAGGCGTTCTCAGCTTTGCCATGCTTGTTCCGTACCAGGGCCTGGCGGCACTCAAGGCAAAACATCAGCTTCCGCTCGTAGTCAAAGTCCAGCCAGGTAAACTCCTCTTTCCAGTGCTCATTGAAGTAACGCTTGCACTTCTTGTTGGAGTTGGAGGCCTCTCCAGCTGGTTTCTTCCCCGGGGGTACCATTCCTGCTTGAGAGGCAGGGTACCCCCAACCCTACCCAAATGCTCTAACCCCCAGCCTACCCCCCACACAGAGACACCTCCCTTGATAAAGGGGCGTTGGTGGGGAGGCAGGAGAAGGGCAGCACGACAGGCTACTGTGGACCATCCGTCTAACTTAGCTGGGAAAGTTTATTCCTGCTCCGCCGGTGGGAGACTGGAGATGAAAGAGACAAGGGAGGGGTGTTAGGGAGTCCGCCGAGGATTCACACTGCCCACAGAGCACTGTCCAGCTGAGGGGTAGGCTGAACCCAATGGGGCAGGGTTGTTGGGAGTGAGCAGGGTCATCAAAGGGCCAGAGAGTGTTGTTCACAGCGGGGAGGTATGGGAATCCCAGCCCCATCTGAGGGTCGTCCTCCATCCAGGACAAGGCATTGCTTAGTGTTGACGGCTGAAGCCTGTCAGAATTCAGAGCTGGAAAGACCCTCACTGTCTATGCAACCACATTTTATAGGCGGAGGAACTGAGTCCTGGACACAGAGTGGGTCTCAGGACTCATGAATAATTTGTGGCTGAGCGAGAACAAAAATTCAGACCTCCTGACTTGTCATCCAAAGGATGACTGATCCTTCCAGTCCACAGTCATTTATTTTATCAGAAGGAAGTTAGCCCAAAGCTGAGCTTCCGGAGCCACAGGATTGAGGAACTGGATCTGTTTTCTCTGGAGCAACCTTCCTTAAACACACACACACACACACACA
Source organism: Miniopterus schreibersii (assembly GCF_964146895.1). Taxonomy (NCBI): domain Eukaryota; kingdom Metazoa; phylum Chordata; class Mammalia; order Chiroptera; family Miniopteridae; genus Miniopterus; species Miniopterus schreibersii. The sequence continues at coordinate 22,748,803 of NC_138116.1, forward strand.
CACACACACACACTGTGGTTTTGGGAAGGGTAGCCCAGAAGTGGGGGCTAGGATCCAGACTAAAGGGACCTAGCTGGTTACCTCTATTTCCCTCATTCTGCCACCCCACTTGGGGTGTGAGACCAGGATGAGCAGTTCAGGACCAGAGGCCATGTCCAGCTGATGGCCCCAGTCTGACAACCCTGCTTCCTAATTATCTCTCAAACCTGTCTGTCCCCACCTCTCCATGCCCACTGATAACAGCAGTGACTACCATGTTTGTTATCGAGCGTGAACAAACTCTCAGGCCCTGTGCTATTACTCTGCAGTGACTCAAAGAGGGGACCAAGATTCCTCTTGCAGAGACTCTGAGGGTGGTATTACCCTCATTTTGAATAGGAGGAAACTGAGGCTCAGAGACTTTAAGTGACTCACCCAAGGTCCACAAGCAGTAAGTGCCTAAGGCAGAATTAGATCCCAAGTCCTCCTAACCCCATAGGCCACATTGAGACTCTGGCCTGCACCCTCTCACCTGGATTTTGCAGCTGCTTCCACCTCTGTAGTCATCCCCCCAAATTCATCCTTTACACAGCAGCCAGAGAGCAAGGTCACACACAAATCCAACTGTGTCACTCTCTTGCTTCCATCTCTTTAGTGGTGTCCTGTGGCCTAAGTTTAAACACCTCACCATGTCTGTCCCCCCACCCCAAGCCTCTGGACATCTGCTGAGCTTCCCATCCGTCACTCCTTTCTGCTTGGCCAACCCCCAGTGCTTACCATTCCCCACACGTATTACTGTTACTTTAGCTTCTGCCTTCATCCTCTGTGCCTGGATTTGCCTACCCTCCTTTCCCTGGCTAATTCCCATTCGTTCCTGGAGAGCAGCTCAGACACCCCCTGTGCTGCTAACCTGCCCTCCTGTCTCCCATAATCCCCTGCGTGTGAGTCTTTGTAATATAATATGTAGAATGCAGGTATGCTCTGTGCATCTCTACATTTGGTTCCTGGATGGCCAAGATCACATTTGTTCATTGTTGGATCTCTAAGTCCCTGTACAGGGCTGGGCACGCAGATGCCTCTCAGCAAAAGTTGGTTGTTTAAAAGAATGAAAGGATTTATTTTGGTTATATGAAAGGACTTCCTGTTTCTGAGGCTGTTTGCTAGATGAGTGTAAGCTTTGAGAAAGCAGTGACTGTCTTGTCGACCTGATATTATACCCAGCACCCTGTGTGGAACCTGCACTTGGAGGGTGGGTAAAATAAGGGCAGATGAGTAGAATTCCAGGGGCAGCCTATTCAGTGTAAGGAAAGGTACTGTCTTGCCAGATGTGGGTGAAAGTTGGTCCTCTCCCCTTGGACTCTGCGTGGCATTTGGTATGGCTCACTGCGCCATCCTTGAAACCCATTTTTCTTTTGGTTCCCAAGATTCTACATTCCTTGGGTTTCCTTCCCCCCATCAGCCGCTCCTTGGCCTGTGTTGTCATCTTCACCTCCTCTTCTCAACCTCAACCTGTCCAAAGAGTTCAGAACCACCTCTGCTGGCCACTCTGAGATACACAACCCCAGCCTGGGCCACTCCTCTGGGCACCACACCTCTCCATCCAACCACCCTCCTGGCTTGTCTAATGGAACTCTCCATCTGTCCCTACCAAGTGTCCCCTGTCCAGGAAATTACCCATCCTCCCAACCAGGTGCTCTGGCCAGAAACATGCCCCCCTAAGCCCCATTTTCTTCCACATCCAGAACCTGGTCCTGTTGATTCCACCTCCACAATCTACCTCTAACTGACCCCTTTTCTCCATGCCGCTGCCACCTTCATATCTTGTCTGGGCTATGCCAGCTGCTTCCTCATGGCCCTCTGGGTTTCTACTCTTACCCATCTCTAAGCCATTCAAATCCTAGCAGCCAGAGGGGGCTTCTGAAAACACTGCTTACTGATGGGCACGTGGGCTGTTTCTACTACGCAGCTGTAAAGAAGAAGGATCTCGTACCCTTTGGGACAGTTTGGATGGACCTGGAGAATATTATGCTAAGTGAAATAAGCCAGGCAGAGAAAGACAAACATCACATGATCTCACTTATATGTGGAATCTAAAGAACTTAATAAACTGATGAACAGAATAGATTCAATGACATGGAAGCATGGATCAGACTGACGAATGTCAGAGGGATGGAGGAGGGCGGGCGGGTGGAGGGGGAGAGAGTAACCAAAGAATTTATATGCAGATATCCACAACCCAAGGACACCAGCAATGGTGGAGAGAGGGACTGGGGAGGGGGGCGGGATGGGGTGAAATGGGTCATTGGGGAGAAAAAGGGGCATCTGTAATATTTTAAACAAAAATAAACAACAAAAAATAAACAAAAATAAATAAATAAAAACACTATTTAAAAACCCCTCCACTACACCCTAGCTGGTAACGTGAGCGGGAGGCGACCAATTGATGTCTCTCTCACACAGATGTTTCTCTCTCTCTCTCTGAAAAGCAATGGAAAAAATATCCTCAGGTGAAGATTAAAAACAAAAACGAAAACAAAACCTCTCCTCTACAGCCTGTTGCTCTGAGGCCAGTGCCAGAATCCCTTTCCAGATCTGCCAAATAAATGCTTAGGAATTGCTGGCCTCGCTGGCAGCCACTCTGTCCCTCCCTCCCCTTCTGGCTATACCTGCCTTTTCTGGGTTCCTCCAGAATGTCAGATTCCCATCCTCGTGGCCTGTGGGCATGCTGCGCTTTCTTCCAGAATGTTCCCACCCTCCACGTCCCCTCTGGTCTTAGCTTAACTGTTCCCTCTTCACAGGAGGCTTCTCTAATTATCCTTTGCTAGGAAGCCCCCTGCTTTCTGTCACTACCCCGTTTGTTCCCTCCGTTGCACTCCACAGTTTACAAATCTGTTTATTTCTGTGCAGTTCTATTGCTTGGTATCCTCCCTCTCCCTCCCTCTCTCTCCCTCTCTCCCCCTAAGGGCAGGAAAGGTAACTTTCCTGTTCATGACAACCCCAGAGAAGGGAACATGCCTGGCACCCAGATGTGTGCCACAAAATTTGGGGAGTGAATGAGTGTAAGGAAGCAAGAGCTCTCAGGCAGAAAGAGCAGCGGAGTGGGCGCCTGGGCACCAGTTGGGTTGTTAAAACTGCTTCCTTTGACATCCTTTCCTCCCAGAATCCTATGATTCAGTGACCTTGTCCAGCCCACCGCCCAAAGGGTCTTAGAACGGGGAGGAGGTCCAAGGTGATACCCTTCTGGAAGTTTGTCAGATCCTTCCCATGCACCTAGACCCTGGCTCTACTGCCCCATTCTGCATAGGGGACAAATCAGACCGAGGATGTTTTTGATAAAAGATCAAAAGAATAGGTAGGAAGGAAGCATGGAGAGACGGAGATTCTGAAATTGCACTGTCCAATACGGTAGCCACTAGCCAAATGTGGCTGTTCAAAATTAATCAGAATTAAATAAAAAATGTTTAAATTCAGTTCCTCAGTCGCACTAGCCACAGTTCAAATTCTCCATAGCAACATGTGGCTAGTGGCTAAGGTATTAGACGGCTCAGAAAGAGAACGTCTACAACACCCTAGAAAGTTCTATTGGACAGCGCCACTCAAACAAAACAAAACAAAACGCAGACAAAAGCCTCTGACAGTCCCCCACCTCAACCTGAGGGAATCAGGCTGGGTGGGGTGCGGTCCAAGACTGATGTCTCAGACCCAAGTCCCTCAGGCCTCTCCTACCCTGGTCAGCAGGATGGGGGCAGGCACAGCTTGGGGGCCTCTGGGGTGATGGCCTGCAGGTCTGCCACCCCCCCTCCACCCAGCATGAAAGCCTCAGACATAGGGTTTATTTAGCCCCAGGATGGTGGTCCCAAGCCTCCCCCCTAGGCTCCTTTGGGTCCCTTCCTTTTAGGACCCAACTAAGAGTCCAAGCTCCGGGCAGAGGAGAGACGGGCGACCCCTCCCCCTGGCAGCCGGGGTGAGGTTTGGGCTCCCTGCGCGCCCGGCCCATCCTCCTGGGGTGGGGACCCTGAGGGCTGGGGAACTTCTGGGGGGCGCGTGGGGGAGGAGCCCTCGGATGGGTTACTCCCATTCCGGGGTCTGGTGCCTACTACCCGCAGGGCCCCAGCCCCCCTGGCCCGCCCCCTGCCGGGCAGCTCGGGGAGGGGACGCCCCCGCCCCGCCCGCTCACACTCACGGAGACACAGGAGCCACCATCTTGCGCGGTGGACGCTCTGGCCGTGGTCTCCTCGGGCTTCACCGAGCGACAGCAGCCACTAGCGGTAACCGTGGCGAAGAGGCGCCAGCAGCCAGCGCGGGCCGGGGTCGGAGGCTGGTGGTGGCGCCCCCCACGCCCGGGCTCACCCGGCCGCGCCCGCCCGCCGGCTGCGCGCTCCGTCCCAGCCGCGGGCGCGCAGCAGGGTCGCCCTCCTCCTTCCCTGCAGCGGGAGCTACGGGGACTCGACCGCAGGAAGCGTGTTTTCCGGGGCGGGAGGGAGGGAGGGGAGCCGTTCATTCATCAGTTAGTTACCTGTGGAGTCCGGAGGCGCCCACAGGTGGGGAGCGAAAGCGGCCGGAGCTCTGCGGCCGGAGGCTGCAGCCTGGCAAGGGCGCCGAGTTATGCGCGCAATGCTTTGGGGTCGCGGAGGCGCAGGCAGCAAGCCCAAGGTTTTCCAGAGAGTCGATTAGTTTTCACAGCAGGATCAGTGAAATTGTACCAGGGGAAGGGCATTCCAGGCAGTGGGATAGGGCAGGGCTTGGGAATTTGAAAGTGCAGTGCAGGTTCACAGAGGTCAAGGTGGAGGGGAGGCATGGGCGATGGGAGGGTGTGCGGTGGGCAGTGCCCGCTGCCAGAAGGCTCTGCAGAGAATGCTGGGGATTTTGACCTTCCGGCCTGGTGGGAATCCTCAGGAGGTGTTTGAGCTGGGAGCTCAATGTTTTCATCTAATGAGTTTTTGTAGTTATTTTGTAATGGGGAGGGGTGACAGAGATGGGGTGTCAGGGAGAGGAAGGAGTGACCTCGTCCTAGAACTCTGATGCCCAGGATAACTTCCCTGCTGTGTGGGTTCCCTGGAGTGGGGAAGAGAGGGTACAGATTCCCTGCCTGAGGAATGTGGGTTTGTGGAACCCCAACCCTCCCAGACTTGGAGTCTAGAGACCAGCGTTGGAGCTCTAGTGACAATGAAGTGGCCTTGGGCTGGACACTTAGCTAAGAGCTTTGGTTCCCTCACCCATGAAGTGGGATTTGCAGCCAGGTGAGGAGGAAAGGGCAGGACAGGAACGAGCCTGAGGACCAAATGAGTTGCTGGGTGTGGAGTTCATTTGAAGGGGGGGGGGTGCCAGGGCACTTGGTGACTCAGTCTCCCCTCCAGTCAGCACGAAGTGACCCAGAAATGCCTTTCAGCGCCCTCACAATTGGGTCCATTACTTTCCCACACAAGGCCTAGGGCACACATTGATTTGAGGTCGGAGCCTCTCTGGGGGCTGTTGGGAACTTCCCCCAGCACCCTTTACACAGCGCTGCTCTGTGCTACCCACTGTCTGCTTCTGACATTCACTGTGAACGGCCGTGGGGATGATGCATGAGTCGTGGCCCGTGCACACACACACGTATGACTGCTTAGCTTGTAGGTACACTCAATGAGGGGCGACACCACCACCCCTACACCTGCCCCAGGATGACTCCACACAGCCTGACAGGCCTAAAATTCTGCACCCACGAAAGGGCCAGGTGTGGAGGGTCTTTTCAGGTGTCATTTTGCAGCAGAACAGCCACCTTGACTAAGTGCCTCAGAGCAGTCCCTCTCAACCCTGGCCAGGGGTCACAGCTGGGACCCCCGGCTCATTGGATGGCTGTCTCAAGAGGGTAACTTTTTGCTCTGGTCAAACATAAACAATCAGACTGTGTGGCAGAGAACAGGCCACCCCCAGGGGTCCAACTGAGGCTGGAGCAAGAAAGAAGAGCCAAGGTCTCATGAAATAACATCACTCTGGTTGCCACCCAAGGGAGAGGCTCTGGGGAAACCACATTCTGCTGTTTTGCCATCACTGGGAAAGGCACACACAGAAGAACACAAGGACATACACCGTGAGGCCCATAGGCCCATTCGCAGATGGCTACACGCAGACTCCAAGGCACATACATCTCCCCATGATGACACTGTCTGCACACACTGATGTATTCACATACAGTGGTGCCCACGCAGAGAGAGATACCCGTGCTGGTCAGGGGGCAAAGTCAGGCACAGAGGCCACGCACGAGCATGCACGTACACATAGACACACAAGATCAACAAAGACACACTCAGATCCTATACACCCAGAGGGACAGACACACGAGGACACACAGACCCCTAGGAAGGCATATACAGACAATTCAAAACAACAGGCGTGCAGCGGCACACACCGCCACAGAGACGCATATACACAAAGGTCCATAAATAGACACGTTTACCCAGAGGTAGGTGCATGCACACACCCCGCTTACAAAATTAGATGCATCTAACATACACATAAGCTCATGGAGCCAAACCCAGAGTTTCTTTCTCTCTCTCTCACAGGTCACAGGAGAATATGGTAGGGTCCCCCGCCCACCCCAGGCATACACACACTCCTCAAATAGTCAAATTGCTGTTTCTATCACAAACAAAACCAAAACTCTTCGAAGAAAGAGGGAATCCAGGAGGGAGAGAGAGCCAAAGGCAGGGGATGGAAGGTTGAACCAAGACCCTCTGCTTTCTTACTCCTACCAAGTCCAGGGGGGTCTTCTTCACATTCTCCAGAGACCCCCCCCAACCCACTTCTGGGTCAGCCAGCACCCGGGAGGTGGTGATGTTTCAGAATCCCTCTTTCCCATGCTGAAGGAAGACACCCCCCAAGCCCAATCACAAGAGGGATTCTGCCCCAGCCCCCCAGCCTCCAGCCTTTGCCCCCAAGGAAGGGCTTCCCAAAAGTCCCCCTTAAAGGGTAATGGATGTCTCCCCCAAAGAAGGCAAGACAACCCCAGTGTGGAGGAGTGAGCTCGGAGACATAAAGGGGAGCTTGGGCATCAACCCCAGCACAGCGGCTGGACCTCAAGTAGGAGCCCCCTAGATTTCTGCCTGTCTCCCTGTCTGTTTCTGTCTCTTTCTCTGCTGTAGTAACCCCCTCTTCAGCCCCCTCCCCTAACACTCCTTGGAGGCTCCAGGCAACCCTTAGAAGCAGTCGAAGGTGTGATTTGATACAAGGAACCTTTGATGCAGGCTCCCTGGACACATGTCTGCCCCAAAGTGCTGCACACTTCACTCCTGCAGGGTGACCTGTAACTCCCCAGCTCTTTCTGCCACCCCTGCCCCCACCTTTGTTCCCAGCCAGAGTGGGGGGGTCCCTTGCCCAGCCCTGGACCTAGAAAAAGTTACCAAGAATCAACTGGCTATGGGAGTCTATTAACAGACAACTTTAGGGGGCCAACAACAGCAGGAAAAGGGTAGGGCTGGGAGAGGGAAGAGGCCCATCCTGGTTTCCAAGCCCCCTCTGCAGCCCAGCTCATGTGCCCTTGGTACTCACCCAAGAGCATTCTCTTCCTCGGAGGACTGCTGAGCGCAGAGTGTGGAGCAAATGAAACCCAGCCAGAGAGTGACAGAGGGAAGGGGGTGGGGGATGCCAGGGACAGGATGAGAGGACAGGAGGGGAGGGCACAAGGGAGGGACTCCTGCTCCTGCCTGGAAAGCGGTTACCAGGCCCTGTCTCCCCTTGTCAGGAACAAGCTGACTAGTCCCTGGTTTCCTCCATCCCAACCACGGGTGGAAAGTAGCACTTCCTTCCCCAAGGAGAGGGGAGGGGCCAAACACCGGGGACTAGGGACAGGGGGAGAGTGTCAGGGAGCATCCACTCCCCCCACTCCCTGCCTAGTGCCTCTTACACTGAAGCAAATAGTTGACCCTGCCCGCAGACCCCTTCAGGAAAAGAGGTGCTGCCGCCAGTCCCTGCCTGCCACAAAGTTCTTGCTGCTGACTTTGAAGCCCTGCCTCAGGGCTTGCCGCTTCAGGAGCCCACTTCTGTGCAGCCTGACGCGTCCTCGGCCCACCATCCCCTTAAATTTACCTCCTTTTGCTGAAGGGGAAACTGAGGCTCAGAGAGGTATTACCACTTTGTCCCAGTGTTGGCTATGGGGGAGGGTGGAGCCCAGGTGGCTTACCCCTCTTAGTCTAGTACCTAGACTGTTGGACCTGCTACCTGGGCAATGCCAGGAAGGGGTGGTGGTGGTCATCAGATCAGCTAGACCTTCTGACACCTCTCCCCTGCCCTCACTCTTTCCTCCCACCCACCCACCCCCAGTCTTTTCTCTCCTCCATTTGCCCCGTTCTTCCCTCCTCTTGCTGAAAACAGGCTGTCTGTCTATTCACCTGAGCACCTGGTGGCTGGCTGGGAGGGGGTGGGCTGGGGGAGGGGGGGAGAGGAGACAGCCAACCCACAGCTGGATCCAGTCTTGCATTCCAAGCCTGGGTCCCAGGGCTAGCCCCCCACCCCCTCAGCATCCTGTCTCCACCAGACAATAACCTGTAATCTCTGGAGCAGCCAGTACCTGAGCTGCAAAGAAGGTCTGGGGAGGGGTTGGCAGCAGCAGTCCTGAAAACAGGTTTGTTAGGAAGAGGCTCTGGGGGAAGGAATTGCTGGTGTGGGGAGGAAAAGGAAACTCAAGCCCAGAGCCAATTAACCCACCTAGAGACACAGACAGAACCTTTGTCTTCTGCCGAGGCAGGGATCTGAACTAAGCCCCCTAATTCTCCACCCAGATGGCCTTGCCTTTGCCGGAGGTCCCTGGGGGAGGTGCTGATGGTCAGGTTCACACTTGGCAGAGGGGGATGTGATGGCCATCCAGGGAGAGTGAGGGGCACTTCTGTCACCTGCCACTTAAGTAGAACAGAAGCAGGGGGCAATGGCTAGACTGCAAGAACTCAGTGGCCTTGGGGGGAGCACAGTTTCCCTGAAATAGGGACCCAAAGGCCTCAGGATGGGTTGGGGGAGGGACTGAGAAAGAACCAGCAACCCAGGGAGATACTGAAGAGGTGGGGGGACAGGCTGGAGGGCTTCCGGGGCCTCCTGATGGGACTGAAATTAATCTATCTGCAGGGAGTGGGGGGTGAGGAGCTCATCAAGCCAGTGACTCAGGCATGACCCAGCTCAAGGTCTTTGATCTCTGGGGCTCAGAATGCAACCAGAGGCTTCTATAGTCTAAGACTTGGAAAGGAGATGGAGGGACTGATTAAAACAGGAGCTAGGGGAGGTCTGAGCGTGCAGACCTCCACCTGCTACTCTGATCCCTTCCAGGCCCCAAAGGCACAGGGGTATCTGGTACAGCCCTCTTTGCCCTGAAATTCACTAGTCTGACTCCATCTCTGCTTTCCTGTCCCTTAGTGTCTACACTGCACTCCCACCCAAGGCTTGTCTGGTCATTTCAGCAAACTAAAGCTTAAATTATTTCCGAAATCCCCTTCTCTCCCCTCCAGTGTCATGTTGCAATGGATGATAGGGGACAGGGTGGGCCCTGACTTGGATGGCTGGGTCAGTCCTGTCAAGAGATGGAGTGGGGAGGACCAGTTGGCTTTGGGAGTGTTAGATGGGCCAGGTACAGAAACCCAGGTACAGAAACTCACCAGGGCAGGAAGCCCCAGATGCCTAGCAAGGGGCAAAACTGGGAAAACAAGAGCCTTGTCCCCAGGGTAACCTATCTTCCCCTAGCATATTGCTGGTCATGCGGTTCAACCCCCCTGAGCGTTCCTCCCTCAATATAACATCTAGGACTCGGTTGTATTTCAGCTCCCAGCCCAGAAAAGTAGTAAAACCAGACAAGTGGCACTCGTGGCTGCCTCAGGACCAGATACATTGACTAATGACTCCCTGCCCTGGCATGGACCGATCAGTGGAGACCATGACCCTGAAAGAGCACACCTGGAAAGCTGATGAATATCCTATTGAGACACTCCCCTGAGACCTCCCCTACGATTTCCATCTGCAAGAAAGAGGTAAATAGGCTCAGGACAACGGATCCAGGGCTTGCTCCCCACTAGGGGAGCACACCAGCGCCATCTCCATCCCTCCAAGGGGACCTCACGAAACTTGCAACTTGCAGCCAGGGGAGCAATGGGCAGTGGCAGCTCATCCTAGACTTACCCCTGAACCTGTCTCCAAGGCCCCTTCTCTCTCTGACTCCTCAGGGAGCAGAGCAGCCCAGCCCAGGCTCTCCTGTTGCTGCTTCTATGCTCTTCCTTGTCTCACTGTCCTAAGTATATTTTTGTTGCCATCATGGACTCAATACCCTTTGGCTCAGTGCTGTGTAGCCCTTCCCTTTGGATGTCCCCATCCCCTTTTAATAAATTTAACTTTTCTTTATTCACCCATCTGAGATGGCTATTTAGCCTGCCCCAGCACCACTGACTTTAACCTTTCAGGGAGGATCCCCTCTCTCTCCCTAGCTAGCCTAGGCAGAGTAGCAAATGGCTGGCATCTCCCCATTTTTCAGGTGAGGACACCAAGGCACATAGCAAGAGGAGAGGCCATGGGCCTAAACACTTGAGAAATCATCTCTTGAGAGCTGATCTGCCTTCTCTGAGCCACCAGTCCTCCCCTTTCCTGAAATATCAAGGCTCAGCCTCTGCAGCAATGACCCAGGGTATGTAAGATCAGATGTAGAGCCAGAAACCCTGGGATCTGAACCCAGCTGTGTGTTCCTGGGTATATTGCTTAAACTCTCTGAACTCCAGTATTCCAATTTCTAATGTGAGGACTGAATGTCATCATCTACGCCTGGGAAGGCTGCGCGAGGAGGGCATGCTGTGTTGCATGTGGACAGTGCTTTGTAAACAGCTCAACTCCAAAGCAGAGGCTCAGCTTGGCGCAGGAGGGTTGCAGCTGCTTGCCCAGGTGCCCCATGCCCTGTGCTGGCCCAACAGCCACACTAGAGGTTGGAACTAGGAGGGTTGAGGCAGCAAACCTTTTACCTGCAGATGTTCAAGAACCACCTAAAATTGTTTAAGTAGGGGTGTGTGTGTGTGCGTGCGTGCGTGTGTGTGTGTGTGTGTGTGTGTGTGTGTGTGGCGGTCAAGAGGGTCATTGAGTTCAGCTTTATTGGGGCAGGGATTCTGGTGCCCACACCCACTGCGGTGAAAGATGGCTGAAGACACATCCCTGAAGAAACAAAGGGCCTGCTGTGTGGGAGACACATGGGGTGGAGGGTGGGCTGGGAAAGCTGGGGAAGTACCTGGAGGAGGGGAATGGAGAAGTGTGGGGTACCTGCTGTTTCCCCAGCCTGTGCCCCCTCCCAGGTGTTTCAGGCTCACTCTGAGCTGGGAGCTGGGTGTGGCTGAGTAAGGAGGCCTCTGACTCAGGCATTGGTGATGAAGCTCAGGGAGGGAAGAGCCCCTGCCCCCAATATCTCCCTCCCACAGACAGCCTCAGGGACAGGAGCAGGAGAGGGTCTGCGCCTCACTGCCTGTGACGGCCTGTCACTGTGCAAGCTGCCAGCCCCACAGACCCCTAATCAAAGTGACAGCTCCAGGAGGGCTCCCAGAGAGGGAGTCTCTAAGGAGCATGACTAGGATGTCCCACGCCCACACGTTTATCACCCTCCCAGGGAACCAAGACTGTCTAGGAACACAGCAGTGCACTAAGGGCCCCTCAAGCCTCTCGAAAGTAGGTGTAGCTCTCTCCATTTCCTAGGCTGCCCCAGTCAGCCATACCCTACGGACTTTCTGCTCTGGCCCAGTCTTCAGGTCCCTGTGCACTTTCCCTCACCCCGAAACTCAGGGGCAGTTGCTAGCACCCTCTTGCTGAGGGCTGCCTCTCCCACCCCCAGCTCTCAGAGAGTCAAGGAGACAGGAGAAATCCACGGGAGGACAGTGGATGTTGGGGGATCATGGCCTGGAGTAGGCGCAGAAATAACCAGGCTAATGGAGGACAGCTTCTCCAGCTGGAGCCCCAGAATTCCAGGGTTCCCAGAAATCTGAAGACCTGTTGTCCGTTCCCTATGCACATCTGTCACTCTTCCATGCTCCCACAATGTCGTTCACTCCTGTTCACCTCCCGCCATGCCCGACACATGACCAGCACTGCCCAGTGCTCCTGGAGAGCCAAGGGCCTCAGGCCTCACTACATTTGCTCTGGCTGTCTCCCTGCTTTGGGTTCCCTTTCCGTCTCCAAGATCCAACCTCAGCGTCACTCCTCTGAAGCTTTCCCTGACTCCGGTACCCACCTCTAGGAAGCCTGTTGTTTTCTTGGACAAACTTGTTTGTACTGGTGGCTGTTCAAAGAGCGCTTTCCTAACAGGCAGGTATGCTGTCTTTTAAAAAATAGATCCCTAGACAAATACTGTATGTTATATGTAGAATCTAAAAAAGTCAAACTCATAGAAGTAGAGTAGAAAAGTGGTTGCCAGGGGCTGGGGAGTTGGGGAACGTGGGGAGATGTTGGTCAGAGGGTACAAACTTCCAGGTATAAGATAAATAAGGTCTGCAACTTAATGCCCAGCATGGTGACTATATTAACAATACTGCATTATATAATTGAAAGTCACTAAGAGAATAGATCTTAACTGTTATCACCACACACATGCAAAATCATAATTATTTGAGGGAATGGGGGTGTTAACTAACCTTATTGTGGTAATTATTTCATAATATGTATGTGTATCTAATCATCACATTGTACGCCTTAAACTTACACATTTGTATGTCAATAGTATCTCAGTAAAGTTGGGGGGGAAATATGAATCCTCTAAACAGTGGCTTGGACCTAGAAGGTTGTCTGTAAGTATTTGATGAATTAGTGTCTTTTGGACCCAGACATACACACACACACACACACCCCAGAAACATCCATATAATCAGATACACTCTTACTCAGGCTCATACCCTTGGTGTCCCCGAGTGCTGAGGTAGGGGAGCTGGTACCAGCCGCCAGAGCATTCCCTGTGCTGCTTATGCAGTGACCTCTGCCTACAGCGGCCCTTCTGCCCTTCTCCCTGTTCCAGAGCTCATCACATCCCACTTCCTTCCTTCAGGGGGCCTTTCCTGGTGCCCTCAGGTGTAACTGACCTTTCTCCTTTGTATCCCTAGGGATATGCCCCACGAAGCACCCATAACATTTGTCTCCTCTTTTTGTGTCTGTTCTAGCCCAAAAGACAGATTCAGTCTTGGAAGGGGGGAGGAGAGACGTTTGAGGAGGGAGACTGGAACTTATTTGTATCCAGGTGGGTACAGAGAACACAGTGGGCGTCCAAATATTCACCAAAAGAACAGGCAAACCCATTCAGAGTACAGAGTGTAGCCCTCTGGCAAAGTTACCAACCTGGGCTGCAAGGTAAGTTTCCAGTGGCTGCTCCCAAGAACCAGGCAGAAGTTCCGGCCCTTCCCACCTCCCCACCCTGAGCCTGGTTCTGAGCCTGTTTCCCCTGCCAGCGGCAGCCCACCTCTTATTTTCCCCATGGCCCCTATGGGCCTGTCAGCTGAAATCACCCTCAAGAATTCATTCACCCATTTCCCCCAGAAATCTGCCTTGCAGCCAGCTGCCCCTTCTTGTTTGCAGCCAAATCTCTGCAGAGTCACCCCAGCTAGGGAGAAGCAGAAATCCTGGCCAGGAGTCCAGTGGCCAAAGGAAGAGGGACTCCCCTAATCCATCCCTCAATTGGAGTGTCATGCATCTTGCCAACCCTGGCCTTCAGAGACCAGAGTGGGATCCCGGGATACCCTTCAGGTGAGGCCCTGCCAGGGGGCTCCACACTGGGGTCCTGATCCCAAAAGGCCCCACAGGGAGACCCTCCAGACCCAGAAAGACCTCAAGAGGAGGCCTCAGACCTAAAGATCCTCAGATCTTGAGAGATTCCCAAGAGTGTTGTCCAGATGCAAAACAAAACGTGACAGCATCTGGGAGACTTCAGACCCTAAAATCCATTGAAGGCACCCCAGACCCAAAGACCCCACAGAGGTAAGCCACAGTCCCAGAGCCTCTCAGACGGGCCCAGAGCCAAATTTGTGAGCACAGTGTCCCCCTGCACTGACCTGGCCCTGCCGGGGCCTTTCCCAGGCTGAGCTGCCGCAGCCGCCTCTGGTGGGCGCGCCCCTCACAGTGCACCTGGGCCTGGGCTGCCGAGTTCAGCTGGATGTTGCAGACATCGCAGAGCGTGTACGACGGCCGTTTTCGCTCACGCTTGGGCTTAGGCGGTTCTGGGGGCGGAGGGGGGCACTCAGTAGCTCCAGATATGGGGGGCTCCTTCTCATCAGGGGGAGATGGGCTCAGTGGCCGCTTCATACCTGAGCAGATAGAGAGGGAGACAAATAAACAAAGGCTGAGTGTTGTGAGTACACAGAAGGAGCAAGACTGGTTCACGATCCAGAGATACCTGGGCCTTTTATCCCGGCTGAAAGTCCCCAGCTTTTGGAGAGCCCCAACCTAAGGATGGCCAAGGGAGCACAATGAGGTCTATTTCAAACAAAGCAGCATTCATGAAAAGGCAGGAATATCTGGAAGAGTGTCAGAAATGTCTACACACAGGGCAGCCTACACCTGGGGGCCACGGCCACAGAGCAAAGCTCAGAGAAGGAAGCTCGGGTCTTGGAGGGCAGGTGGGCGCTTAGAGACAGGCAGCAGTGAGGTTGGTGGAGTCACATTTTGGGAAGCCAGCACTCTGTTCTCAGCCCTGGGGCAGGCGCTGACAATCCTGTGACAGGCAGGCATGTGGCGCTTGCTGGAGACACAGCAGCCACTGGCCAGGGTGGTGATTGCAGAAACCCAACCTCCCTGTGTCCAGGGCCCAACCGGGTGACATTCACAAATGGTGGCAGTGTGTGAATCCATCCACACCCCTGCCCCACGTGGCTCCAGATGGTCCCTGCTGTCTTGGCCATCCAGCCTGTGGCAACAGTTGGTGTGTTTAGTAGGGACCTGGGCCCTTCAACCTGTATCTGCTGAACACAGACACACAGACAGACAGACAGACACACACACACACCCTGGGACCCCCAGAGGTGACACATCACCCCTGCAGGCCCCTCATCTTCCACAGACAGTCTTTCCTTTCCAACTCACTTCTCTGAAACTTTCCTTTCTGATTCCTCTGCCTCTAATGGGCTCCATTCTGGAGCTGCTCAGTGACTTTTCTGTCTAAACTGTGTCAATTTTCACTTCCTTCCTGAGTCTGTGTGCATGCTTCCTGCCTCCGCTTTAGACTGGGGACTTCCTGAGGGCAGAGCCTATGTCCCCCTCACCAGCATAGAGAATTCCTGAGGTCATGGACTATGTCTCTCTCTCAGATTGGGGGATCCCCAAGGCTAGGACCTCAATGAGGTGTGACTGAGCCCCTCTCTCTTATGGGCTGAAATGTGTCCACCAAAAATTCATATATTGGAGTCCTAACTCCCAGTACCTCAGAATGTGATTGTGTTTAGAGAGAGGGCCTTTAAAGAGGTAATTAAGTTAAGATGAGGTCATTAGGGCGGGCCCTAATTCAATACGATTGGTGTCCTTATAAGAAGAGGACATTTAGACACAGTTACAGAGGGAAGACCCTATGGAGACACAGGGAGAAGGTGTCCATCTACAAGCTAAGGAGAGAGGCCTCAGAGGAAACCAAGCCTGCTGACACCCGTATCTCAGATTTCTAGCTTCCAGAGTTGTGAGAAAATAAATTTCTAGTGTTTAAGCCAACCAGTCTGTGGTACTTTGTTACAGCAGCCCAAGCAAACAATACATCCCCACAAAGAGCATTTCCTTTTCCTTAGGCTCATGCTCATTTTGCAAATTAGACCAAGTGAAGTCAAATGATGCCCTAATATTCTCATAAGGCCACACATCTAATGGTGGAGCCGACAAGTGAACAAAGAAAATGAATTTCTCAAGTCCACAGCTAAGAACCTTGAGTCCCTGGACCTGCCCCTGCTCTCAGAAAGCTACTTATCATTTTTGTGGGCAGTGCTCCCACATAGCAGATCTGTCATTACCTGTGTGGGGACTGCGTGTGAATGGAACAGAGAGGTGCAGCGATTAAGAGTATGAGCTCTATATTGACTGGCATCTGGGTTCAATCTCAGCTCTGTCGCTTACTGGCTGTGTGATCTGAGCCTGTCCCCTCATCTGTATACCTGTAAAATGGAGGTAATGACTAACAGCTCCTAAGCCACAAGCATAATGTAAGGATTAGATAAGCTGATCTATATAAAACATTTCTCGGTGTCCTATAAAAGTCAGCTATTATTAATCTGCAATGTGGTTGTGTTTTATAGCTTGTCAGTGGAATCACCTGATCTGTTACCTTGTGTGTCACTCATGGTGCACCTGGATCATTGTGAATGTCTCTGTTACCCCATCGTTTGTTGAGGTGAATCTGCGTTGCTCAGTCTGTGTGTATGTTACAGTGTGGCTGTGTCACACTCTGAGTGTCGCTGTGCCCATATCATGGAATGAGACTGAACATCTGAGACTCACCACGTGTTATGGGTTAATTGTCCCCCCTCAAATTCATATGTTGAAATACCAAACCGCAGCTCTTCAGAATATGAAATACAACCTTGTTTGGAAATGGGGTCATTGCAGATCTTATTAGTTAGGTTAAAAGGGGCCATACTGGAGCAGGGTAGCCCCTAATCCAATATGACTAGTGTTCTTAAAGGGGGAGATTTGGACACAATCATTCCCACAGAGAAAATGCATGTGAAGATGAAGGCAGATATTGGAGTGATGCTTCTACAGGCCAAGGAATGCCAAAGTGTGACAGCAAACCACCAGAAGCTAGAGGAGAGGCATGGAACAGACTTCTTCACCACCTTCAGATGACGCCTTGGTCTTGGACTTCTAGCCTCCAGGACTATCAGACAACAAATGCCTGTTGTTTAGACCACCTGGTTTGTAGCACTTTGTTACAGCAGCCCTAGAAAACTAAAACACGGTGGGTCTGGCTATATTGCATGGTCCTAGGTGATTTGAGGGTGGTATGGCTTGGCTGTAATACCAGAGATAGCCTCCAGGTGGCGCAGCGAGCGTCAAGCGAGGAGACAGGTGGAACTCAGTACCCCTCCAGGCAGGGGGGACCCCACTCCTCCACAAGCCTGGGGCATGCCCCTCCAAGCATGCCAAGCTCCTGGGCAACATGTCTGGAGTCCAGGGCACAGCTCTGTCACACTGGGAAGTTACTCCCATCACATTGTGAGAACCATCCCCCCCTCCAAGGCTGCACTGAGCCCCTGCCAACATTCTGTACACTCTCACCTCTAGATGGAGGTCATCATAGCTTTTCTCCTTCGTTTACAAGTCTTCCCCCACCCTCGAGCAGGAAGAAAGGGCAGGTGCAAATGTCGGAGGGGGGTCCAACTGGCCAGGGTAAGAAGTGTCGGGGGAATGAGATTTTTCTGGTCATGCCAAGGGAGCTGCCTGCCCCTGCCAGAAAGGGGACAGGGAGGGCTTGAAATCTCGACGCAATTTATGACAGGCAGGCCGAGGACATGGCCCAAGAGAGCAGACAAATATCTGCCATGGGCTGATTAAACCTCCGTGATATACAGCCTCTGGGCTCACGGTGCCCTCCTGGATTCCGGGGTTAACTGTATCCCCCACAGCCAGGCTGCTGGGCCTGCCACAGCCTGCCCTGCCTGACCAAGCCTTCCCAGCTGTCCCTTCAGGAGTTACACCACTCCAGCTGAGCTAGGGCTCCCACCCAGAAAACTTGGAGGGGTGGGCAGTTTTTATGGCACAAAACCATCTATCTAGCCCCTGTCATAAGCATCAGCAGGTCAGCACTCTCCGCACTGGCTCCTATTCAGAACCGGCGTGACTCACCCTAGCTGGACCTAGACTTGGACAGGACCCGGCCCACCTGCTCTCTTTCACAAAAGAAGAAATTGAGTCCCAGAGCAGGAGAGTGGACTTTCTTCAAAGTACATGGTAGTGCAAGAGCTGCTTCTAGAAACTTCCCCGCCCCCCTCTCTACCACCCAGCTACCAGGCCACCTAGTCTTTACAATGACAACCACTTTATAGAGAGCTTGCTGTGTGCCAGGTGTTTTACACACAGGACCTTTCTTAAACTTCACAACAACCACATGAGGTGGGCACTATTATTAACCTATTACCCCACGTCATAGATTAGAGAACAGGCTCTGAGAGGTTTCATGGCCCGACCTGAACCTGCACTTGCCTGACTCTGGAGCCCGGCCTTAATCACTGCCCTACCCCACTCTTTCTTCAAGCCTGCCAAGCCCTGATTTGAACTGCTGGGTGGGGAATGGGGTTACCAAGTCAGAGAAGGGCTCCTGGGGAGGCTTGGGGTTGCCCAACCCCTACTGAGCTGGAGTGCCAGGCAAGGAGGTGCCACATTCTGGCCAGGAAGAGTCAGAGCCAGAGAAGCCGGGAGGAAGGGGTAGGAGGAAAGGGGGAGAACTGAATTAGCTCGAGAAGAACAGGTGAAAGCAGAGCAAACAGTATGTGTGTGTCCAGGTGTCTGTGATTTACACAGGAGTGGGGGGTAAATCTCTCTGTGTTTTCATCTTCCCTGAGAGATGGGTTCAGGCTGCAGCAGGAGGGTGGGGGGCTGGACTATGGGAGGAAGCCACCCCCTTGAAGGCCGGCTCACATCAGAGGTGGGGAGCTGCTGGAAGCCAGGGTTGCTGTCTGCCTGCCTGTCTGTGTGTCCATCATATGGAGCTGTAGGGATTAGGGGATGGAGGGAACCCTCAGGCAAGGCCCCAGGGCCCCATCTCTACCACTTCTTTCAGAGTGACAATGGATGTCAGGGCTGGGCTTCAGTGGGGCCCTCTGGCACTGTGGTAAGGTGGAATTCTCTCTCAGCCTATCCAAAGAAGGTTGGATAGAAAGAACTTCAGGGGTCATAGAATGAAGAGCCAGAATTTTTTTCAGCTGCAGCCCGGGGAAGGGGGTCCTCAGGAAATAACTGCTTTTGCCAAAGGGTTAATGGGAGAGGAAGGTTCTCGGCCTGTCCCCAGGCTTTGGCCAGGCATGAAGGGCTCCCTCACCAAACCTTTAATGAGCCCAATTACATTCTGGTATTTTCCCCCATGTCTGCCAACATTTATCCTTCTGCCTCCCCCAGCCAGGTCCCAGGACCTGCCTTTGAGAAGGGAGCCTGGCTGGCTGGCCAACCTTGGGCCAGTCCCTGTCCCTCTGAGCTTTGGTTTCTTTCTTTAAAGAGAGGGGGTTGGGCTGAGCTAATCTCTTAGGTCCTTTGCAGGCGGTGTGGCAGTGGCAACACAGAGCAGCTGCCTCTAAGGAGGTGGGGGGAGGCCAGCGGGGTGGGTATGGAGAAAGAACTGGCCAGTGGTGAGTGCCCACTGCTTTCTGGGCACTGTAGAAACATTGCCTCCATTTACCCTCATAACAATCCTGTGAGGCTTTACAAATGAGGAAACTGAGGCTCAGAGTTGAAAAGAGGGGCAAGTGAGTAGGGCTACTTCTCTCTCATCCTATGATTCTGTGGCAGGGGGTGCAGGCACTGGTGGCCCCCATCCCAGTCACTCACAGGGTCACGAGCAGGTGTGTGGGATCTCCCATCCCCACTGACCCAGCTGCAGAGAAGTGTCTGGAAGAAGAGACACTGCCTCTGTCTTGTCCTAGTAAAGTATGAGCCCTCCTGGGCCTGGCTGCTCCCTCAGTGCCCCTGAGGAGCCACCACTGAGCATTTTGGTCTCTCTTCCCTCCATTTCCCCTGTCCCAAAGCTGACACCTTCCTAGGGTGAGGAAGGGGGAACAACCCACTTGGGTGTGTGGCCACCACAGGGTGGCACTACCTCAGCCATCCTGTGGGCCCAGAGAGCTGGGGTCGCCAAGAGTCATACCCAAAACTCCCCAGAGGAGCCAGAGACCCCTACCTAGAGGGTAGAATGGCTTGAGTGGGGCCAGCTGTGCCAACCCCCACCTCACCACATCCCTGCTTTGCTGGAACGGGAGGTCCTGGGGGCTGGGCAACAGCTGGCCCAGGTGTCAGGGGCCAGGCGGAGGTTCCATTGGGCAAACCAAGGCAGCCATGTCTGTTTTTCCACCCAAAGCAGTGATAGAGGAAGCCTGTCATCTTCCCTCGGGACTGCTGGGTGCTGGGGATTTCAGGAGTGAGCTGGCTAAGAGGTGCTGAAAGTCAACACTCCAGCTCCGAGGAAGGAGAGAGGGAGGGCAGGGGAGGTGAGGGAGAATGATGGTCCAGGGCTGAGGTCACTGTCCCCCCTACGGGTTAGGTGTTCCAGAGGCCCTCCCGGACAGTGAGCCTCCTCCCAAAGTCCCTCCAGCCACCCTCAGGAAGGAAGCCCTTCTTGCTACCCAACTTGCATCTCTCCTTGCAGGGTCCACAGAGCAACACAGAGCAGCTGCCCCTAAGGTGGTGGTGGTGGCGGCGGGGGTGGGGGTGTCAGGAAGGGAGTGTTAGCCTCAGTGCCGCCTTTTCTAGCCTGTGCTGCCACGCAAGGCCCAGGACACCTGACTTGTACAGGAGATGCCCCACACCCATGGCCCCCTTATAGGAACACCAGGGCCCAGGATCTTGGCACAGCTCAGCCTCGCCCACCACCTGCTCTCCTAGCCCAACTCCCCATAGGACTGAGCAGCAGCTCCCCCAAAGCGCACTCCCTGCCCATGATGGCCCCACCGTCAGCACTTCCAAGTCAGGCTGGGGGAATGAGCCTCCGGAGCCAGAGGGCGGAGGGTTGGGAGGTGGGGGGCTGTTTGAGAGCTGTGGGTGGGGGGCAGGCCAGGTGGCCCAGCCTCTGCCCAGCGTGGGGGAGGAGGCGCTGTGCTTGAAGGGGGAGGGGCAGGACGGGCAGGCCTCCAGCGGCTGTGGTGGGGGAAGGTTGGGGAGCAGAAAGCGTGCTCTTTACACCCCGAAAGAGACAAGAGATGTCCCCTCCCTCACCCCTTCCATTCAATTCTATCCCAGGGGCTGATATGGATGGATTGTTTTTGGGGCTCTTTAAACTCCACAGGAAGGAAAGACACGAGGTCGAGCCCCCGTCTCCAGAGAATGGTCCCCTTCTTTAGGGTGGGGGGGGTCTCACCCTCTCTGCCCGGGGGCGGGGGCGGGGGTCCCCAGCCTCTCTTCCCTGCCGGGGGCTAGAAGTACTTTTTACTATCACTCTCACTGTCCCCCCTCCCAACCTCAGTTTCTGGCTAAGTGGGGGTTCCTGTCTCCCCCTCCCCCCTCCAGGTGGGGCGAGGTCCTCGCGGCTGCGGGCTGCGGAGCCGCCTACACCCCCACGGGCCCGCGGCCCTCGGGCGCTCCGCCCCGGGGCGCGTGGGTGCGGGCTGGGCGCGCGCCTACCTGCAGGGCGCTGGCGGCCCCCCGGCGACGCGAGTCCGCGGCTCCCCGAGGCGCCGGCGGCGAGTCCGGCCCGTGCGTCCCGGGGCGGCCGCGGCGTCTCCCAAGCCCGCCCCTGGGCGGCCGCCGAGCAGGTGCCAGGAGCCGCGCCGCCCCGAGCGGCCGAGCCCCGCGAGCCGGCGGGCGGGCGGGCGGGCGGCCCGCGCGTGGGGCTCCCCGCGGGGCAAGGCGAGGGGACACGCACGGGCTGGCCCCCGGAACGGCCGGGCCCCTGGGGGAGTTTCTCCCTCCCGGCTGGCCGGCCACGCCGCCGCAGTGCCCTTCAGCTTCCCAGGGGTCCCAGGCTCAGGGAAGGGGACCCCAAAGTGGCCGTCTCCCGCCGGCTCCCTGCGGCCTCCCGCACCCCCTGCAGGTTGCCCTCTTTGCGGGTCAGCTTGGAGACGAGCAGGACGCTGACATTCCCGGAGCACCTACTGGGTGCCAAGAGGGATCGCGCTCAATCCTCATAACTGCTCTGCAGGGACTGCTTTGATCCCCATTTTACAGACCAGGAAACGAAAGATTGGGGACGTTAAGTCACTGATCCAAGTCGCACAGGAAATGAGCGCCAAATGGGAGGCTCCAGGCTGGTCCTAGGAACCGGCTCTGGATGTCAGGGGAGGCGGCCAGAGGGCCGGCTGGGGAAACTCCCCGGCCCCCCGCCACGTGGCTGGGGTTCATTTCTTTCTTTTTTGTTCTTAATCTTCACTTGAGGATATTTTTTCCATTGATTTTTTTTTTTAAGAGAGACTGGAAGGGAGGGAGGGGGAAAGAGAGAGAGAGAAACATAGATATGAGAGAGACACCTGCACCCCAGGTACGTGCCCTTGACCGGGAATTGAACCTGGGACCCTTCCATGCAAGGGCCGACACTCTAACCACTGAGCAACACCGGCCAGGGCTGGGGTTCACTTGCGATTCCTCCCAGGGAATCGGTGGACGGTCAGGTCTGGGGCACAACGTGGGAGCACAAAGCCTAGCAGGGGAGGGCAGGAGGAAGGGCTGGACGCAGGATCTCCTAAGCTCTGCCCTCTCTCTGTTACTGGGGAGGCAGTAAGAAAGCGCGGGCCCGAGAGAGGGACAGAAAGGGCTCTTGTACGTGAAGGGGCTGTATCTGTGCTGCTCACCCGCCTCAGGCTCTGGCAGGCCTCATGCGTCCACACCTTCCGGAGAGGAGGGCCTCTGCTGGGGAGCCCTGGCACTGCCTCAGCCTCTGCTGCACAGTCTCCCAGCATCTCCCTCTGGTCCTCACACCCACCAACTCACTGTTGTCTTGAGGCCTCTGCCCCTGCTGCTCCTCAGCCTGGAACACTGCCCTGACCTTCACAGGGCTCTTTCCTTGTTGCTCAAGCCTCAGCTCCAAAGCCACCTCCCCAGGCCTGGTTTCGTGAGCTCCATTATTCTTTGTCCCAGCCCCTGGTTAATTTCCCTGTTAGCATATCTCCCAAGACATAATTCTTGTGCTTGGATATTTACCTGTCTCTCTCATGGGGGCAGCGCCTTAATTTCCCAGGTGTCCCGAACACCAGCACAGAGCTTGATGCATCCCTAATAGGTGCTCCCTAAATAGTTGTTGAATGAATGCATGAACTCATTTCCACTCTAAAAGTAAATCTACATTAAATTGTACACTATAAATGGGTGAATGGTATGGGACATATCTCAATAAAGCAGTTACTTAAAAAAAAAAAAAAGTAAATTCAGGGGGAGGACGACAGTCATGGTACGCGTGTGTAACTTGCCATCCCACAGTGCACACATCCTCTGACTTGATCCAGTCACACCTCTCTCTCTCACAGTCCACATCCTGTCCGTCCAGGGAGAATTATAGTTGCTCAGACTTGGAAGGGATCTTAGAGGTCATACTGTCCTTTTCGTAATTTGTCCCTCATGAGTTACCCTCTGGCCTCTGCTTGAACACGCCAATGGCAGGGAGCTCAGTGCCTCCCGAGACAGTCCACTGCATTGTTGGATATTCTCAATGATAGAAATATCATCACTATGTGGGGCCGAGAGCTGCTTTCCTATAATGCCTTGCGCTGGCTCTAGATCTGCTCTCTGGTCATTTGGAAAAAGTACACTCCACTTTCCACAGCCAGCTCAGAACAACTGGCAGCTTCTTTCTAAGAGGTCTCTTCTCCCAGCTAAAGAGACCCATTCCCCTCAACTATTCTTCCCCATCCCCAAGAGGAAGCCCCTCCTATGTGCTCCCAGGGTACCTTGTATGGGTCCCTGACATCGTACTTATCACACTTATCTCTCCCCCAAACTCTGCACTGGACACCCCACTGCACTGAGTGGGTTAATTCCAGGCCTTCATTCATTCCCTCCTGCCCAGTACCTTGCATGGTGACCAACTGACCTGACCTAAGCAGCTTAATAAAAATGTGTTGACTAAATGGTTTCTAGGTGTTTTATTGTTCCAGTCACATCCTTCTAAACTTATTTAAGCTTTCAGTGTCCTCCTTAGAGCAGAAAAAGGGAAAGAATCACCTCCCCTCATCCTCAGCACTGTCTTCTATTAATATTGCCCACCCTTAACTTTTCTGCACTATTGAGTCAGCTCTATATAAAGCTAGGGGTCCATGAAACACCCCAGGTCTATTTTCACCTAATATGCTGGTAAGTTCAGTGTCCCCATCTAGTTGCCAAGAGAGTGATTTCTTGAACTGTGAGCACCAGACCTTAAGTTAGGCTTGCTGGCTCTCCTGTTCTGCCCGGCCTGTCAAAATCAGTCAGCAGGACCACAGGTGCCAGCTTAGTGCCACCACAAAGACGTGGCTTCACCTAGATACGTAGGAATAACACACTCCTAAACTCCAACCCCACACACAGTCAAAACACAGCCCTCACTAGTGGGGTGTCTGTATTTCAGGTCCTTCCCACTCTTTCCATACCTCTATCGATCCCTTTTATCTTCCTAGTAGCCCTGAAAAGCTGGCATCCCTCTCCTCACTTTGATGATATGGAAAGGGAGGCTCAGAGAGGTTAGTTTATCTTCCTGAGGACACACAGCTAGAAAGGGGTAGAGTTGAACCTTATTTGGTTGACTCTAAATTCTAAGCTCTCTTTCTTCTCTGCCATGGTGCCTCTAAAGGCCTTATCCCAATATGCTGTGTGATTTTTTAAAATTATTTTTTTGCTATAAAGGTGGGGAGAGGAGGAAGAAAACAGAAAACCTCTTCTTAGTAATGAGAGCTGGAGGAGCTGGGTAGTGCTGGTGCCCCCGTGCACACCTTCTACTGGTTTAAGGAGGGATTCAGGCCCCTGGGTATTGCCCTCCCCCGGCTAGAAAATAATCCCTAGTCTAAATAAAGCCACCGAGTCTCTAATTGGACCACTCAGTTCTCACTGCTGCCCAGTGTCATCCGTTATCTCCACTTCCTCTGTCCTGTCCGTGGTGAATCCTCAGCCTGGCAACCAATACATAGTGCTCTGTTTGAGGAATGGAATGTGGGTTTGAGAAATGGAATGGGCTGTGTGTGCTTAGGTAAGTTACTTTCCCTCTCGGAGCTTCAGTTTCCTTACCTGTAAAATGGGGCAATTAATACATAACAACATTATTGAGGGTGATGTGAGATCATCCCTGACATAATATGTGCCCAATTAATAATAACACAGGCATCATGAATGAGGTGTTATTGTCTCTGCTTTGAAGAAGGACACTGAAGCTCAGAGAAGTGAAGGGACTTCGCAACCCATATTACTAGCATGGGAGTGGTCTGTACAGAACAAGAACCCGGGCGAGCCTGGCCTTAAGGCCGTGCCCTATTCCCTGCCCCATGGCAGATGAGATGGTTATACTAATCATTCATATTAATAATACCAAGGCCTGAGCTGAGGCACAGCCTTGTAGCCAAGGGGCTCAGGCAAGATGCCATAGACCCCTGACTGGCCAGCAGCTTCTATTCTTCTCATGGCCTGGACTGGGGTGGGGTGGCATCGTAAGTCCGGGCCCCTGGGTTCTAGGCAGGTGGGAGAAGCCCAACCTTGGGTTGGCCTGCCCTGTCCATCATGGGCCCTTTCTGATCCCACTAAAAGGGCAGAATCACTGATGGTTTGAATAAGTCCCCCGTGCTCCCTCCCCCCCAGGGCCAGCCTTTGCCTCCTAAAATAGCCCAGAGCCACCATGTGCCCAGGGTGGCTCCCCACCCATTGCAAATCCCCCTGAAATTAAATCCCCATCCTGCCCCAAGCAGGACAGCACCACCTCCTGCCGCCTGAGCTCTAGGGCTGGCCAGGCTCCTCCCAATGGAAACTGTGACAGTTGTCCTTCATGATGACCGAGACATAAATCCCCAAATAATGAGACAGGCATTCGGAACACAGAATCAGACACGGTGCTAATTGGTTTACTCTGGGCAGGCACAAAGTGGAGACAATAGCAGCAGGCCTCGGTTTCCCAGCTAGTAAAATGGGGTGGGGGATGTGATGATTTCCTGCGTCCCTGCCTGGGTGGATTTTGATGCCCTCTGACTGGCCAGACTCCCCAGAAGCTCTTTTCTAGAACAATAACTTCTCAAATGTAAAAGGGAAGTTTGGGGTCCCCTGGTCCAGGCCTTGAAGTAGGGAAGCCCAACTTTATCATCTCTATCATGATCTAGAAACACCTTCTTTCCACTAAAAACAAAACAAAACAAAAACAAAAACAAAGCAAGGTTTAGTCCTTCCCAGTGTGCATGAGGCTGGGGGCAGGGAGGCTGGGAAGGCCAGCAGTCTCCCACTTCTCATGTGAGGCTGGTAATGAATTCTTGGATGAGCCAGAGGTCCTCAGTTTGCAGTAATCAGGATGAGATTATCACATTAAACTTTAAAAGTCTTTGCCCAAAAAGAAGCAGCAGCAGCTGACACCCTTGACTCCCCTGACTTTGCCACTGTCACCCTTTCCTGGACTATGGCCAGATGAGCTCCAGATACTCGGAGGGAGGAGGCTCCACTTCGTGGGGCTAGAGGCAGGGGGCTGGACAGGATGACCTCTCCAGGTCCAGGCTGCTCCAGAGTTGTAATGAGATGGGAGGGGAAGGGGGAGGCGGAGGAGCCAGGAAGAGGGTGAGTGTGTGTCTTCCAGAGGAATTTGGAGGCCTCCTGAGTAACATGGAATCGGCAAACATACACTGTGTCACTTACTAACCTGTGACTGGGAACACACCCCTTTTCTCCATACCGGTTTCCTCATCTGTGAAATGGGGACAACAATAACAATAACTAATAATAACTCCCCTGATCCCAGGCTGACAGCTGAGAAGATTAAATAAGATAACATATATAGAAAATACCCTGCAAACTATAAAGAGCCATTGTGATGAGAAGGATGGCATTGTCAGTTCCAGCAGGGGGGGCAGTGATGTGACCTCAGAAAGAACTTCCTCTCAGCTGTGTGTTGGAAACTAATGGGGCAAAAAGAAAAGTCAAATGGGCCTGGGTGGAACCCCAAAAACCTTACCAATGATCCCCTCTCCAACCCAGGGTGTCCATCCCATGCCCAGATGAACCCCCTCCCCTCCTGCCCATCTATCTTGCCTCAAACGCTGGCAGCTTGTCCCCAATCTTTCCCGGCCCAGAGCTGTAACCAATTTGTGTTTGTTGCCAATGCAACGGAAATTATTTCAACCTCCTCACCCAGCTTGGCAGAGCGGCCTGGGTTGTGTAGGAGAGGCTGGAGCTAGAAAACATGAGGCTGGGAACCAGGGTACCCACAGCAAGGGGGGCCCCTTCCCCAGAATATCAGCTGCCATAACAGCAGTCTAGAAGGTCATCAGCTTACTGGGGGGACTTCCCCATACTGCCCCATGGAAGGGATGGGAAAGGCTGAGGGCCTGGGGGTCCTCACTGGGACCTTGGCTACCTTCCTTCTTACTTAAAGAGCTGCATTCAGAAGAGGCTGGGAGAGGCCCTGACTACCAGCCAGGATC
The DNA here is from genome assembly GCF_964146895.1 of Miniopterus schreibersii. Taxonomy (NCBI): domain Eukaryota; kingdom Metazoa; phylum Chordata; class Mammalia; order Chiroptera; family Miniopteridae; genus Miniopterus; species Miniopterus schreibersii. The sequence continues at coordinate 22,775,997 of NC_138116.1, forward strand.
AACCCTGTGGAAATTAAGATCTTTGAGTCTCCCTGACCCACCCTTCATTTCCTGAGGCTTTTATTTAGTTAGTTTGCCCAGCAGAATCCTCCCACCCCTGCCCACCCCACTGGACCTTTGGGTCCTTTCCCCTTCCCCAGTATGAGAAACTGAACCTAACCCATCCTAACTTCAGAAGGATGGGGGCAGGAGGAGGCTGAGGATGACCCTGAGAATCCAGGGTCACCTGGGGCAGGAGGGAGGGGAGAGCCTCCAAGCCCACTGGCTGTGGGAGACGGTGGGGTGGCCACGGTCCCCCTTGCTGGCCAGGGAGCAGCTGCCGACCACATCAAGGAGGCCTCCTCTCAAACAGGTCCAGTGGGTGAAAGCACACAGCCCTTGCAGGCCATGAAGGAGGCCTTTCAAAACCAACTGAGAGGTTCCAAGAAACACCCCAAGGACGGGCTGTTTCAACATGGCCCATGCCCCTCAGGCCCTCCGTCCGGCCTCCAGACCACTTCCCATAGCAGGGCTGCTCCAAGGTCTTGGCCGGAAGGCAGCTCAGGGCCCAGGACAGAGCCTGGGCTCTGGAGTCATCAGACCTTGGGCAAGTTGCTTTGCTTCTCTAATCTGTAGAACTGGCCAGTAGTATCTACCTCATAGGCTTGTTAGAAGGATTGAGAGACAATCCTTTTTCTGCTGCTGTTTCTTTTTGTCTGCCTTCATGGCTGGCACAGAGTAGGGGCTCAGTAAACTTGCTGAATAAACATTTGTTGAATACCTACTATATTCCAGGCTCTCCATTCTATGCTTGGGGACCCAGAAGTGAACAATCTATGGGGGATGGGCACACTAATAAGCGGATAAACACACAAGGTCAAGGAGGATGAGTGGCCAGGGAAAACCTCTCTGAGGAGGGGACAGTGCAGCTCTGACCTGGCTAATATGAAGGACAGGCCTGCCTGAGACTCCTCAACCCTTGCTGCTCTCCGGAATCACCTGGGCAACTTGGAAAATGTCAGATGCCTGGGCGCCTCCTCAGGGATTCTGACAAGATTGATCTGGGGTACAGCCTGGTGATGGGGTTTTAAATTCTACCCTGGTGATTCTGATGTGGAAAGGGCAAGAACCTCCAGACCTGAAGCACTCCCAAGTGCCTGGCCCTGTGAGCATCACCTGGGGAGCTTGTCAGGCATCCTGGGCTGAGCCCCAACCCCAGGGCTTCAGATTTAGTGGTGGGGTGAGGTCCAGCATCTGCCTTTTTAACAAGTGCCCAGGAGATTCTGAAGAGTGGACAGGACTAGAGACGTGTGTAGGAGAGCAAGTCTCAGCTCAGACACGTCAGCATGCGGGTCCCATCCCAGCCGTACCCACCAGGATCACCTGCTGCTTCGGTGCACACAGCCCCACCTCTTCATCTTCAGACTGGGAGGCCTCGCCTCCTTTCTCAGCCAGTCAAGTCCTGCACAGGCTTATCCTGAAGCCTGAAGGTCCCTACGACAGTGGGCTTGGACTCTTTCCCCACCACCCTCAGCCACAGGGCTGAGCCCCCTGCCATTCTGTCCCATCCCCATGCTTCGAGTTTGGCCAGGCCCTGGGCGCCCAGGGGTCGGTCTGTCTCCTCCAAGTATGTGGCACAAAGCCTGACACCCCACAGGGTATGACTCATCATTGTTGAAGGAATATCAAATCTGCCCCATCCTCCCCTGGGCACAGCTGCTCTTGGGCCGAAGATGCCAGGCTTGTGACCTGCTCCTTGGGATCCTTGCTCCACCCCCTTCTCCTGCCCTGGGTCTCTGGTCCCTGGACTCCTCCTCTGGAGTCTGACTCCTCTCCCTCCCACTGCACCCCTAGCCCTGCCCTAGATGCCAGGCCCTGGGATGAGAGGCACCAGGGTCATGCCCCCGAGGCAGAGGTGCTCAGCATACCCTCCAGCCCCACTGAAGAATCAGTCCCCCTTCTGGTGTTGGGCCTAAGGTTCGCCCACCCTTTCCTTTCTGGAAGCACCATAGTGTACCCATACTGCCAGGGCTCAAATCCCACCTCTGCCACTTCCTGTGTGACCGTGGCCACTGCGGTGCCTCAGTTTCCCCACCTGTAAAGTAAGGAAAAATAGTACCTCTCTTAGAGGGTCATTACAGGGATTAAATGAATCAATAATTGTAAAGTGTTTAGCAAACAGGCACAAGGCAATCCACTATGTGTTTGTTAAATAATGTTGAAAATTATATGATCCTAGGGTCCTGGGTTGATGCATCTGGTTTCTGGGAGGCTGGGATTAAGATTCCATTTACAGGTGAGGAGACTGAGGATCAGAGAGAGGAAGTGACTTGCCCCAGCAGACACCCAAATCTCAGGTATGTGTCCCTTCAAGCCTCCTCTCTTCAAGTATCCCCAGGCCTACCTCCCTCATTCCTCAGGCGCCTGGCCTGGCCCAGGTGGGCTCTGTGCCCTGCACGCATTGACAGAGGCCTCTTTGTACCCCTGCCGAGGGTCACACCCTGAGCTTGGAGCCAGGGGCCGGACAAGCACCCTGTGTCTGGGTCTGTTTCACTGCCAGCTCTGCGGCCGCCCTGGCTGCTCCAGCCACGTGCTCTGGGTGGGCAGATCCGAGGGCTACCCCCTACCCAACCTCAGCAGGGCATCCCTGACCCTTGGTGGCATTCAATCAGGAGATAGACTGGGAGGGAGCCCCAAGGAAAACACCCCAGTTCTTAGTCTCCACCCTGTGCAAACTCCGAGGGCCAGACTCTGAGGTGTCTGGGGCCTTGGAGGAAGGGAGAGGGGCAGGAGCTGAGGGTGTGGAGAATGATACTGAGGTCGCTCTGGGTACGTGAAGAGGGTTGTGCTGGCATCCTGAGGAGTGGGACCCCAATTACTTTGCCCTTTCTACCTCCCTAATCTTTCTTCAATCCATTCACTTCTCTTTACCATCTGGATTGGCCTAACAGCCTCTCACTGGCCTCCCTGCCTCCACTTCTCCACTTCCTGCCCTCCCAGTCTGTTCTGCACATGGCCAGAGGAACCTTTTTAAAAGGTAAATCCGGCCAGGCTGGCGTGGCTCAGCGGTTGAGCATCGACCTATGATCCAGGAGATCGGGGTTCAATTCCCGGTCAGGGCACATGCCCTGGTTGCGGGCTTGATCCCCAGTGGGGGACATGCAGGAGGCAGCCGATCAATGACTGTCTCATCATTGATGTTTCTCTCTCTCTCTCTCCCTTCCTCTCTCTGAAATATATATATATATATATATATATATATATATATATATATATATATATATATATATATATATATACATAATCTGATCTTGTAACCCTCCTGCCTAAAACCTAGTAGGCTTCTCCTTTGCTTTAAGAGAACCCTACCCCAGCCTTCTCTGCCACCCCACCCCTTGTAGCCGGTCCTCGCACGGATTCACTGAGATAGGAATACAACTCTCCACCTAAGGCTATTACTGGTAGAAGTTACACTGACAATGGTTAGAACTGGATACAAGAAAACTTGTTATTGACTAACATGGACAGAAAAATCCAATCTTGACCACAAATCTTTTTTTAAATGTAAGCTTTACAAAACTGGAGTCTACCCAGTCAGTTGCACATGGCAGAGACCAGGCTCAGGAATATTTGATCGATGCCAAATTGATTGATGGATCGAATTTGGGCAGTAAAATTTATACAGAACTAATGCCGGTGAAAATCATTTCAGTAAAATTAAAATGGAATGAAACAAAAATGGAAATTTGTTTAACTGTACCATAGAGAAAAAAATGGGGAAACCTGATCAAGGAATTAAGATGGATGAATCATTAAAACTGGAAAACACTGTCTTTTCCCCTCTCTTTATCGAATTTATTGGGGTGACACTGGTTAACAAAACTACATAGGTTTCAGGTGCACAATTCTACAACACATCATCCGTACACTGTATCGTGTGTTCACCACCCCAAGTCAAGTCTCCTTCCATCACCATTTATCCCCCCTATACCCTCCTCCACCTCCCCCACCTCTGGAAAACACTTTCTAAAAAAGTCTCCAGTGTTGGTATGTTTTGGTTTAAAATGTTTGCATTCAAAACATCCTTGGGGTCAGAATGTCCAGGTCAAAATATGCTATGCCCACCCCTCCCCATCTGTTTTTGTGTCCCTCCCTCCTTTGCTTATGATACTCAGCCACACTGGGCTCTTTCTCTCCCTGGAGCACAGCAAGCTCTCCCTCGCCTCAGAACGTTCTCGGGAGCTGTTCTCTCTGCCTGGTGCACTCTTTCCCTCCTGGCTCCTCTCTCTCCTTCTCAGGGCTGATGCTGAAACACTGCCTCCATGAGAGGCCTTCCCTCTTTGCCTCTTTCTTAAGGTAAATTTCCTTCCTGCCTCCCACTTGTATTCTTCCTTATTCACCCCATCTTTTTTTTTTTTAAATCTTTTTTCTTTTTTTAATCCCGACCTGAGGATATTTTTTCCATTGCTTTTCAGAGAGAGTGGGAAGGAGAGAGCGAGAGAAGCATCGATGTGAGAGAGACATATCGACTGGTTGCCTCCCACACTTGCCCTGACCAGGGCCGGGGAATCGAGCCTGCAAACAAGGTACGTGGCCTTGGCCGGAATCGAACCTGGGACCCTTCAGTCCGCAGGCTGATGCTCTAACCACTGGGCCAAACCAGCCAGGTCTATTCGCCCTCTTTTATTCCGCCTTGAATTCCCAGGGCAGGGCCTAGCAAGTATAACGCATAGTAGGTGCTCAATAAGTATTCACTGAATGAATAAACCGATCAAGGGCAGGAGAATGGGTTAGGGCTTACAAGAGCCTGAGAGAGAAAAGGGACAGAGTGTAGACACATTCGTTCACCATCCTCTCCCCCTTACTCATGACACCAAGTTCCAGAGAAGCCCATTTCAGCAGGAGAGAAGAGAGGAGACAGTCCTAGTCTTGCTTCATTTCTGCCCCTTGCCCAGCTCCCCAAGGTCCAGGCCCATGTGCCAACTGGCTAGCTGCCCCCCAGCTGGGCTGCCCCCCCACCGGGGCCTGGCTCCCACATTTGGCTGCTGGCCAGGCTATTTGGGGAAACTTCCTGATCCCCTCTTTGGCCTCTCCGCCCCCACATCTCATCCTGTAGCCTGGGAATAGCTGTCCCCAGCCTCAACCTAGAGACAGTCTCATTCCCAATTAGCACCCAAATGGCTGAAACCATCTCTGAAAGCTTCTTGCACCCCTCTCCCCTCAGGAAGCAGCTAACTAGGACAGCAGAGCTCGGAACGAGGTCATAGAAGGCTACCTGCTCCTCCACTCCCTTCCCGGCCAGAAACACCAGTGGGGACAGGAATCTCCGCTGCAGGAGCGGGAGATGCAGGGAGAGCCAAGAAATGGCCGCAGCCTGGGGTCCTTTTTGCCCAAGGAGCAGCTAGCTCCACCCAGGGGGGAGGCGCGGCTGTGGGGGGTGAGGAGACCTGGGTTCATATCCAGACTCTACCCAAGTGGGGATTTTGTTACCTTTCCTGGTGCTCACAGGGTGGGATGAGACAGTTCTGTATACAGTACAACACACACAATCCAGGGACGGAAAGACCCTCGGGGTCCCAGGGAGATCATTTTGGGATGGATCCTGGGAGGGGCCCCCAACTCATTAGGGAACTATTCTTCTGCTGAAGTCTCACGTTGCTGGTTCAAGCCTCGGTCGATAAGAGATGGGCAGACTTCTCTCACACTCTGAAGGCCACACCCCATGTGTTCCTCTTTGGGATCCCCCAGAGAACCTAGGGGTTCTGGTTCTCAGCACCTTCCCTGGACATTTTCCCTCCCCGAGGCCAGGGACAAGGCGGGTGTGTGCAGGGGTATGTCTCGAAACTTCCTGTCCTGCTTGTCCAGTGGGACGGGGGTGGCTGGCAGCAGATGTAGGAACTGACAGCCCTGAGACCAGGAGGCTGGAGGAGTCTGGGGCTTAGGGATGTGGGAGGGGCATGCGGGGGCCCTGGGGGGGCAGTGGGAGCAGTGGAAGCATGGCCGGTCGGCCTGGCCTCCTGCCCAGGCATCTGAAGTGGGGAGATGTATCAGTGGAGTCTATCTTCGCCCCACCCAGGGAAACCTTAGTCAAATAAACAGCCAACACAGCCGCTCCTGTGCGAGAAGCCATAGCAGTGAGGAGTGGCCTGTGGCGGAGGGGAGGCAGGGGGAGAGGGCAGCGAGGCTGTTTGAACAGGCCCCACGGCCCAGGGGCATTTGGCGGAAATGTGTGGAACAGGGTGGGGAGCACGGTGGTGGTTTGGAGCAGGGAGCTGGGGCCTGGGGTGGGTGCGTTGAGCTTGGCTGCTTCGAGGAAAAAGAGAAGCGTCAATTTAGCCCCACTCCGGCCAACACCTCTTCTGGGGGAACTCCAAGTTCCCAAGTCAATCAGATCAATCAGACAGGCAGGGGTTCCCTCCCTGTCACCCTGAAGCCCCAGCCCTGTCCTAGGCACAAGCCCCTGGGCCTTGTCGCCACAGAACAACATGTCAGTGTTCGGAGCCAAAGCCCCCAACATCTCAAGTTCCCAGCAGAGGACCTGGGGGAGGTGGCCCAACACCTGTCCTCTCCAGAGCCTGATGTCCTCCCTGACTCCTTGCCTGGCATGGAAGGGGCCCAGAGTGACGGCAGCCCCCTCCTGCAACGCTTTGCCACCTTCTGCACTCAGAGACATTTGGCTGCCCTGCTCCCCTGGGACACTGCACGGGAGTAAGACAGGGAGACAACAGAGAGACACACACCCAGACTCAGGGGCAGAGCTGGAGAAAGGTAAAGACAGAAACATAGACACAGAAAGACGGACTAGAGAGATGCCACACAGTCAGAGACAATGAGAGAGTGTGAGGAAGGAAGAGTGTGTGTGTGTGTGTGTGTGTGTGTGTGTGAGACAGACAGAAAGGCAGAAACACACAGAAAATCAGAGAGAGAGCAACAGACAGAGACACACATGCAAAGAAAAGGCGAGAGAAAAAGAAAGATATAGAAAAAGAGAGACTCAGAGACAAGGAGAGAGGAAAGACAAACAGAAAGTGACAGGCACAGGAGCAGGACCGAGCACGCGTGAGGAGCAGGACAGACTCACAGCTGAGTCAGAAAGAGGCTCACAGAGCTACACAGGGACAGAGGGACTGAGAGGGACTCCGGGTCTGCGGACACCCTCTGTGAGACTTGGGGAAGCAGAAGTGCCAAACATCTAGCCCAGTGGGGTTTGCAGGGAGTCCCAGGAGAGCGTGTCGCTGCCTTCTGTCCCCAACACTGAACCACTGCAGGCATCTGGGCCCTGGCCACTGGAGCTGGCGGGTCACCCAAGGTGAATGAAAAGTCCCCAATGGGGGAGCATGAGACTGAGACTGGGGTGAAGGCTCGGGGGTCTGCAAAGTGCGCGTGCAGAGTGGGTCTGCAGGGGGTCCATTCCCAAGATGGCACTTGAAGCAGTACTTAGGGATGTGCAACTGTACACAGCAACATCTCTGAGTTAGCGTAGGCGGCTTGTGCCCGGGTGTGCGAGCGTCTCCCTGTGAGTGTGTGTGTGTGCATGTGTCCAGTTCCATTAAGCACTTCACAGCACTAATGAGGCCAAGGTGGCAGGTATGATCCTCAAATAGCCCAATCGGGACGGAGTGAGTCGGAAAAAAAGGCAGCATGTCCCTCTCTTCTGAACAGACGGTGTGTCCAGGTGCCACAGGGCACTCAACTACAGTCTAGACCAACATGTCATTCATTCCCGCCAGGAATGACTCCCACCACCTGGTCAGCTGACCCCCACGCTCTTCCCCATCCAAAGCCCAAGATGCTAACTTACAGGAGGACCCACATTTCAGATGCATGGCCCCCTTCCTGGCCACAGGCACAGCTCCCTCTGAGAAGGGCAGCTGGAGGGATGGTGGGGTCCGGCCCTGATCCTCCCTGAGGCTAACTTCCATCCTTCTTACTGCTGTGGCCCCATTTAGCTCCCTCCTTGATCCTTGGGTCCAGTGAGTGCCTACACCCTCCCCACACTCAGGAGATAAGCAACCTCTCTTCTGCTCATCCTTTCCCTCTTAAGCATCACAGGACATTTTTAAAAACTGTCCCAATTTTGGGTGGAGAATGAGGTCAAGAGGCCCAAGGGGGGACCGCTTGTTGGTGACAGCTGACAGTCTTCATTTCACCTTGAAACTCCTTCCTGGTCCAGGGAAGGTGTATCCTAAGCCCTATTTTACAGGAACACGACTATATTGGGGGACAGTCAGCAGGAAGGGAATTCACCAAATAGCAGTGTCAGTCACAGGCACTACCAGTCCCACCCCTAACATTTGCAGGGCCTGGGGCAAGAGGACAAATGGGGGCCCACAGACAGATGTCTAAATATTTAAAAGTTATAAATCAAGCAAACTGTTAATTAAAATATACTTTCATAATGATCTGGAAAACCAGGCTCCAATTTAGATTTCTCTGACTCCAGAGGACAATGCTATGGAGGGAGAGACAGTTCCACTCCCACCCTGGCCCCAGCCATCACTCCCCTTCCTACTGCCAGCTCCTCTCTGCACTGCAAGGGACTCACATGCATGTATGTGGACACTGAACCTCACATCCTAGTCCCATCTTCATGGCCTGCAAACATCTGTCCCTTAGCTGCCCCCTGTCGTCCCTCAGGTCTACGGTGCACACCTAGCGGCATAACCTGCCCCGAGGAGAACAGGCCTGGGGGAGAGACTTGCATGGACTGGGAGCAAGCTGACCACCTGGGCAGGGGCCTCCAGAGTCACAGGTATGGGGAATGTGGTATTGAAGGGGGATGAACAGGTTCTTCTCCTTGGCCCTGCTGATTCCTCACCCCACAGGGAGGGCAGTGGCCAGAGAAGTGCCCAGTTAGGGCACGGACACCCCTCCCTTCCTAGGTTTAACGGTGCTTACTAGACCCAGCCTTTCCCAGCAGTCTCCAGACCTCGGGCCAAGGACTGAAGCTGTCATTCCATTGGAGGGCTGCTTGGATGAGCCCCAAGCAGGACTTTCAGTAACTTATATTATTTATCTTCCTGGAAAAAGTGTAGCATGATCCCAACTTGTGGATTTCTGGAGGTAGGGAGGGCAGGGAGGTGATGACAAGGGGGCATTTTTTCAGTTGGGTGTCTAAGCCAGTGTGTTCCCCTGAGGCATAGTCCCAAGTGGGCTCCTGCTGCCACTGGTCCCTGCCTGCTGGGGTCCCTCTCTCACCCTGGAGACAAAAACAGGGCAACTAAGAGATGAGATGAGGGGCCCTGGGCACCTCACAGGTCCAGACAGGTCCAGCAGAAATCCAGGGGCCAGCAGGGGGTGGGGGCTGATGGAATGGTGGTGGTGAAGGGCATTGCTCTCTCTGGCCAAGTTTTAAAAAAAACTTTCAACCCCCACCCCCACCCCCTGCAGATGGGCTTTGCTGTCCTACAAATGAGGGGACATTTATACTTGTTGAGCCCTCACCAGGCGCCAGGCACTGTGCTAAGCGCTCTACGGGCATATTCTCACCTAATCCTTGCAGCCACCCTATGAGGCGGGTTCTATTATTATCATCCCCATTTTACAGGTGGGGAAGCGAGCTTAAAGAGGTTAAGCAACCTGCCCAAGGTCACTCAGTAGGTAGAGGTGATAGAACTCGAGTCTAACTGACCCCAAAGCCCCCGCTGTTTCCACTACAGCACATTGCCTCCCAGAAGCAAGAAGCTGGCACAGAAACAGGAGGGATGAAGGTTAGATATGAGAAAGAACTTTCTGACAGTGGTAGTGTGTGGAAGGAGGAGACAATGGAATAGGGAAGTGAGACACAGGAAGCCCTCCTGCCTGAGCTTGGCTGTTGGTCTGCCTGTAGGTTTGTGACCACGGAGAACAGGGGTGGGGAAGCTTTTTTCTGCCAAAGGCCTTTTGGATATTTATAACACCATTCATGGGCCATACAAAATCATCAACTTAAAAATTAGCTATGAAAAAAGCTCCTAGGTTCATTGAATTTCAAGTCCCTCGGCAGGGCCAGACCAAATGATTTCGTAGGCCCTACCCAGCCAGCGGGCCAGATGTTCCCCGCCCCTGATGGAGAAGGTCGATGGGATCCTGACCCCCTCCGTGGCACAGTCCTGCATCCTCTGCTTTACCCCAACCCAGCATCAAGGCCCACAGTCTGACTGTCCTTGGTGGCTCCGAGCTCTAAGCATCACATCTGAGCTGTCAGCTCAGGGCCTTCTCTTTCAGGAAGACTTCCCTGAGGTTCTGGGAGGCAGGATCCCTCTCCTACAGCCCAAATCCCAACACGGAGGGTGCGAATGCACCTCATGTCTACAACAAGGGCCATTTTCGTGATCATCTCCCCCACCTGGCTCTGAGACTTGGACGCGGAAAAAAAAAATCTGACCAGTCCCCAGGCCTCTAGGTTCCCCAGGCAACCCGGGCAACCCCTGCTTCCTCACCGCCCCCCCCCCCCAGACACACACCCGCGCGTATCTGCACCCAGGTGCAAATACGGTAAGTGGCGCGGGTGCCCTGGAGCGCGTGGGATAACCCCGGCCCCAGCTCCGGCCTCGGCTCTCACCTCATTTGCACACAGAACAGAAGCCGGCTGGGTCCCCCAGTCGCGCTCCAAGCCGGAGCCCGTAGGCAGGACGCGCGCTCGGATGCGGCGTGGGGCGTGCTAGTCAAAGAGGTTACTCACGCGGACCCCGCCGTCACCGGCCCCAACCTGCTCCTCCGGTGTGCCCGGTGCCCACCTCTGCCCTTTCCCACCCACCGGAGGCGGCCCGGCATCGGGGATAACCAGCCAGGACCCTCTAAACTTCCCTAGAGTTTAGTCCCATGCGCTAGATGCCGGGCATCGGAGCTCAGAGCTGATGGGGACGTCCTCACTGTCCCCTGGGGGTCCCCCGGTTTCGGGAGGAGGGCACGGGACAGGTGCAAGGGGCTGCCTTGTTCTCCCGCGCTGGCCTCGAAGTCCTCTCTGTGGGCCAGACCGCGCCGCTGACTTACCTGCGGGGCAGAGACGGAGCCGCCGCGGCCACCTGCTCTCGCCGCGCTCGGGAGCGCGGTGGCCGCGGCCGCGCGGGGCGGGGCGGGCGGGGCGGGGCGGGCCGGGGGCGGGGCCCGGGACCCGAGCATCCTCGCCGTGGGCGGACCCGCTTATTCAGGTGGGGAGGAGGGGGGGGCACTAGGCAGGCCTGGAGCTCTGGCTTTCCTGAGAGCTGAGGAGTCAGGATGCCCGGGTCCTGAGCACCTCGTGAAATGCCCCCTTCGGGCAGCCTTGCCCCGGAGGCAGTGGCTCCACACGAAGACCCTTCACAAGGGGAAAAAAGCAGGGGAACCCCTCCTTGCCTGAGTTTCCCCTTCCATCTGAGCTCGTGAAAGCTCTCCCAGCCGGGTAAGGTGGGTGAGATACATCCAGGACGCTCCCTCTAAACCAGGGTCCCACCCACCCCCCATCCAGGGGCTCAGGCCACTGATGGGGACCATTAGGTACCCTGGTCATCTTTATCCTCAGCTCATCTCTCTCCCCGCAACACAGTCCCCCTCTGGCTGCAATGCCAGCTCAGGTCTCTCAGCTGTCACTGTTTAGCCCTGGAATGACAGGCGTCCGGACTTCGTGTGTCCAGCCGCATTCAAGGCCCTTGAGCTTAGCACCCCTGGGCCCCTGCTCCCTCCCTCTGGCCCCTGTCGCTAATTTTATTGACCTGTAAAAGGCACGTTGCTGGCAGGGGCGACAACTGAAGGTGAAATGGGAGCAGATGGACAGGAGGGAGAAGGGTGACTGGGAGCCAGGGCCAAGGGACACTGGAGATTAGGAGGAAGAGAGGCCCTGGGAAAGAAGGGTGCACTCTCTTAGGGGGATGGAAGCCAAAAAGCCCAGAGCCTGACTTTTAGCTCTCAATCCGAGAATAGGTGGGCTGAAGAAAGAAGATACTGGGGAAGGGAGAATGCATTTTTTCTCACCTATCCTGAGGCACGACCAAGGATGTAGTAGGAGAGGAGGTTAGATGGCAGGAAGGACTGCCATCCTGTTCTCAAATCTCTGCCCTAGCCCCCTCCCTTCCTCCTGAAGGTGACTCCTGCCTGCTGGGCCTCTTACTACAGAAATAGCCCTTTCCCTGAAGAATCAACCTAGATCTTGCCTTTCCTTTTCTTTCTTTCTTTCTTGTTAAAATGAGAACAGGAAATTTAGGCCTTTATAACTTCCCCCACCCCCATGCCTACCCCTCAAATCCTCTGGGCCTCTTCCAAGCCCAGGGGAGATGACCTGGGGGTTAGGAAAAATGGGGCATTGGGGTTGGACCCTCTTATGAGGGGGAGGGGGCAGGAAGGCCTCACATTCTCGATGGCGCTCAAATGTAGACTTCTGATGCTCCCTCCAAATAAGGTTACATGGTAGCCAAAATAGGGGTGTTAGAGAAACAAAACACTTTTAATCTTCAGAATAGACCACAAAGCCAATCGGTGGATGGAGAGGGGAGGAGGGAGGTGTTATAATGGGCACAAGGAAAGTTTTCAGGGTGATAGCTATGTTCACTATCTTGATTGTGGAGAAGCAAATATATGTTAACGTTTATCAGATTAAACACTGTAAATATGTACAGTTTATTTAGTCAGTTATGCCTCAACAAACCTGTTTTTAAAATATCACACATTTTCTATGTCATTTTTCTACTTTATTTTTTAATTTGTGGGGAGCCTCAAAAAATAGTGGCCTTGCAGGGAAGGAGTGGATGTCAAAGGGCCAAGGGAAACTGTGGTGATTCCTAGTACAGTAGTCCCCTTATCTGCAGGGGATATGTTCCAAGACCCCCAGTGGGTGCCTGAAACCACAGACAGTACCAAACACTACTGTTTTTTCCTATACATACATACCTATGATAAATTTTAATTTATAAATTAGGCACAGTAAGAGATTAACAACTAATGATAAAATAGAGCAATTATAATATATACTGTAATGTTATACAAATGTGGTCTCTCTCAAAATATCTTTTTGTACAGTACTCACCTTCTTGTGATGTGAGATGATTCAGCGCCTATGTGATGAGATCAAATGAGGTGAACGATGTAGGCATTGTGACGCAGTGTTAGGCTACTATAAAGGTTGTTCAAACGCAAGCACTGTGAAACCTTGACAGAGGATCTGATAACCCAGGTGGCTAAGTGACTACCAGGCAGACAGCATATACAGTACGGACACGGTGGACAAAGGGATGGTTCATGCCCCAGGTGGAGCCAAGCGGGATGGCTCGAGATTTCATCACACTACTCAGAATGGTGCGCAATTTAAAACTTATAAATTGTTTATTTCTGGAACTTTCCATTTAATATTTTTGGAGCGTAGTTCATTGCTAGTAACAAACTGTAAAAGTGAAAGCATGAACAAGCGGGCACTAATGTACCGTGTGGCCATTCTCCTACCTCAGTTCTCCCCCACTCCCGCTCCACTCCCACTGCATCCAGTATGTATGAAAGTGGGTGTGAGGGGGGTCGGGGGATGAGCTGTGGCCCTTCAGCTCCTTCCAGTGTGAGACTTGAAGCCAGCCTGGGCACCTGGGGCTCCTCTGTGGCTGGTCAGCACAGGGCCCTGAACTGGTGACTCTGGCAGAAGGGACGCGCATCCAGACTTTGCTCAGGGGAAGACGGTGGCTGCTGCAGATTCTCCCGCCCCCTACAGCCTGAGCTGGGCACTGCAGCGACAAGACGGTCAGTTCAGGGAGAGGTCTGACAGGCTCTGGGCACAGTGCTGCAAATAGATGAAGTCAGGCACTGGGAAGGGTACGCAGGACCACTTCTTGGCCTGGATCCGTCCTCGCGGTGTCTGCAGCAGCATGGAGCGGACTTTGAGTGCTGGCAGCTTCACTGACTTGTAGATCATCTGCCAACCCCAGAGCTGAGGGTGGGACAGAAACAGTGGAGTCTGGGTATCTACCGTCAGACTGGGCTTCTCTCCTCAAGTTAGGGTTTCTGAATGTGGGGTTTATGTCTCCTACCTCAGACAGAGCTATCTCCCTCATCACATTGTGGGCTTCCTAAAATAAGGGTTGGATCATTCTCTCCAGACTGGGGACTCCTTGGGGAGGGCCGTCTCCCCCATCCCAGTGAGGGCACCCTGATGACACAGGCTGGGTCTCCTCTTCAGAATGAGGACTTCTAAAGACTAGAGCTGAGGGGCATGTCCCCAACACTTACTTCCCCACAGTTCTTGCAGCTAATGACACCCCCAGGCATCCAGTCCTTGAAGACTTTGTTCATGACCACAGGCTTCTCTGAGACGTTGTAGTAGATCCTGGAAAGAAGTGGGAGTGGCAACAGCCCTCATGGATTCCCCAGCCCCAGATCACATGCCATCCTACTTGCTAAGCCTCTGCCTGGGACCTGGACCTTCCTGCCTGTCAAGGGGCACAGAGACTTCAATAAGTTCTGCCTGTGCGGCCTCCATTCCACTCCCTTCTGCTCAAGTTCAGGCCTCAGCACTACCCATCTGGATGATCTAACAGTCTCCCAATGGGTCTCCTGCCCCATCCTTCCACCCTATTCCATCCTTACTCCCACCCCCACACTATCCTTCAGCCAACTGCCAGAATGATCTACAAATGTAAATCTCATTCTGACATTCCCTTGCTCAAAATCCATCCAAGACTCCTCCCTGCCTACAGGATAAAGGCTCAGCTTTTAAGTCTGAACTTCAAGGTCCCTAGTCTGTCTGCCTTCAGAATCTCATCCTTTACAATCTCTTCCAGTCCAGCCAACCAGCATTACTCCCATGGTGTCGTCCCTGTCTATTCTCATCTTCTCATGGCCAAACCCAACCCAGCCTTCAAGACCTAGTTGCTACCACCTCGAATGAGAGAAAATGTGTGAAGGCCATTGGCTCAGTGGCCTGGCACACAGTAGGTGCCTAATGAATATTTACTTAATGAATAAATGAATGGAGGAGGGAAGGCTACCCTATAGAGGGCAGAGGATGAGGGGATGGCTCAGAGACAACCAGCCCCTCTTGATGTCTTCAGAGTATGTAGGACCAGGGGGCCATTTTGTGGCACCTCAGCACTTGGCATCCTGAATGCCAACTCTTCCTCAACCACATAGTGGCTGTGGGAGCTTGGGCAAGTCGCTGAGCCTCTCTGAGCCTCTATTTCCTCACCTGTGAAATGGGGTGGGATAAAACCTGTCTAATCAGACTATAGTGAAAATGCAAACTTGGTACTTGATAAAACGCTCTTTAACCTCCCAAACTCTTAATGCACCCGCCCTTCCTCTTATCCAGAGAGCCCCTTCCACAGGTCTCACGAGAAGTTGGGATTCACGTTGACGTGATGGGTGCCCTCCACCTTCCGCAGGTCGCTGCCGTGGCCCACAGGCACCATGCAGTTGATGCAGAGGAGCTGCACATGCTCCGCCAGGAACTGCCGCCGACGACTCTCCTTCTGGTCCAACTGGGCCGCCCGCTTGACCAGGGTTTCATGCTGCAGATCCCGGATCTGGGGTGGGAGGGGACAAAGGGCATGGCTGGGGCTTCCGAAGACCTCAGGTCGTTAGTACACAGAGGGACTTTCCTCAACCCTCCCTGGAGCTCTCAGAAGTAGCTGGGTTGGGGGACAATAGTGGGCACGAGGCAAGCTTTCTCGCTGAATCTTTACTCCCACTTTTGAGGGTTTTGTGCAAAGTTGCTTCTTTGACTCTAACATGGGGTACCATCAATAATTATGCTGGGACAACAAGAGTAAACAGGGATCATCCTGCGCGAGGCTGGACAATAGTGACTTTACCTTGGGACTGATTTAAGTCCTGGCTCTGGGCTTATTTCATGCATGTCTTTGTTTCCCCTCTGCTTGGTTCTACAAGGACTGTAAAGCAGTTCTCACAGATACACAAAGTATTTGGTGATGAAGATAAGTTGAAATCCCTGGACAAGGCCTATTCCCAGGACATTTTGGAGAAATAACCTTTGTCTTCCTGGCAACCCCCTTCCTGGCCTCTACGGTTCCCTGGATTCAGACCTTCACCAGGTGGACCAGGTTCGCCTTCCAGAGCAAAGGGGAACAGGGGTGTGTATGTGTTTGCATCAGAGACCTTCCAGGCAGAATGTCCACAGGCCCCCACCCCACAGAGCGCACAGGCTGACCAGAGACCTTGGCCTCGTACTCAGCCTGGTCCATCGCCTGCACAGCAGCCACTGCCTGTTCCATCAGATTCTCTAAGGCCTCGTTGGTCTGCTCCCGCCGCAACTCCCGACTGCCCTGGGCTGCCACAAATGAGTACACGCTCTGATCAGCCCGGGCACGGCCCCTTGCCTGCGGAGGGCGATAAGAGAGGGGACTGAGTGGGGCTGGGTTCCCACACAGGATCCTTTGAGGACTGTTGCAGGAGGTGGTTTGAGCACCTGGACCATGGAGATCTCGTTGGTCAGGAGCCCATAGCGCACAACCACATTGCACTGGGGGATGTCCAGTCCCTCTTCTGCCACACTCGTGGCCACCAGGAGGTTCAGGGTACCATCCCGGAACTTGCGGATCACTTTTTGCTGGTCCCTCTGGGGTTGGGGGAGGAGAAAGAGGATGGTACATGAGGTGGCCTCAGGCCTACCCTCCTGCCAGCCCAGTCTCTCCTGGATCAGCCCTTTTATTCAGCCCTTTTCTGAGGGACCCTGAGTCTCCACCTCTACCTCCAAGTACCCCCAGGGTCTTGCCCATTTTCCCAGATGAACATCTAATCCCTCTCTCCCCTAGAGACTCCTAAGGGTCCCAGCCCTGTACTCCCTGTACTCCAGGAGCTCTCAGGACCTGTTCTTCTTCCACAAGGGACCCCAGGCCTCTGTCCTGAGGACATCATTCACCTCTTTCCCTGCAGACCCCCATGTTTCCACTTCTCTGCCCTCAGAGACCCTCAGACTGGGGGAACCTTCAGCCCTGGGGATCTCAGTGCCCATCTATCTCCTCAGCTCTGTCCTCTGCCTGGGGATAGTCAGTCCCCCCATCTCTCTGTGCTGAAGACTCTCTCCCCTTCTCTTCTCCCCTGAGGAACTCCCCAGCCTCAGCTCCTTTCCCCAGTGCCCACACCTGAGTCATATGGGTGCTCTGGCTGCTGTTCCCAGCCCCGATCAGCAGCTGGGCCCTGATGTCCACTGTCTGCAGACTGGGCTGCTGCTGGAGCCAGAGCAGAAGGGAGTGAGCGCTCTGGCGGGTGCGAGTGAAGATGATGCCCCGGTGGCTGTCCAGGCTCCCAAACTGCTTCTGTAGGATCTGTTTCAACTTCTCCAGTTTTGGGTTCCCTGGGCCACGAGCTGCCAGGAGGGCCAGCTCATTCTTGTGATCTGCCAGAAAAGCCCAAAATCAGAGGCACAGGACTCAGGCCTGGAGGTGGGCGGGACATGAGGGTGGGTGGCTCACAGGGATAAGATTTCAGGAGTTCAGAGGGGGCCTGAGGATACCTGCTCCTGCCTAGTTTCCCCTGAGCAGCACCAAGAACACATGTAAGGACACCCTCTGCCTGCCCAGCCTCAAGATCCAACAGCCTCACACCAGGGCCTACAGTCTAGAATTCTTTGCTCACACACATTATCCAGCACCCCTCTTCAACCCTGCTACCAGGATGACTCTTGACCTTTTCATGCTGACCCCTGTAACCCAGGACTGACTCAACCTCAGGTCTGTTCAGAAAGATCCTTGCCCCTCAGCCTGTGCTGAGGCCTCTAGTCTTAAATTCCATCCTCTGACCACCTAATTTTCCCAGTTTAAAGGTACCACACACTCTAGACTTTCAGGGACAGTCCCAATTAAATGATTTTCCAAAAATATCTGTCAATAACCTAAACTAGTTTTTACATCTGCGCAAACCTTCAGAAATGGGGGCTTACATCTTTTGTCATATCCACAGTCTTGACTTTTAGTTAGAAAAATAGGGCCCCAGAACTCTTGTTCGCACCTTCCCAGGTGGCCTCTGCCCTCTAGCCCAGTTCCAGCCCCCCCTCTTCCCCAGGAGCCTCACCATTGAACAGTGCCAGCAGCCAGCGCTCAGCATGCAGAACCTGGGTCTTGGTGGCACCCTCTCTCTCGTAGAAATCCTGCAGCGCGGCCAGGGCGTCCACAGCGCGGACCGTGTCGTGGATGAGCAGCGCGTCGTTGTAGCGTCTCAGATGAAGCGCGTACACCCTCTGCTGCTGGAGCCCGGCCTCAGCCGCTGCGGACCCACGGGGAGCGCAGTGTCTGAGCGGCCACGCCCCCAGGGGCCTTTCCTGCCTGGACTCCGCCCCCAAAGGCTGAGCTCCGCCCCCTAAAGGCTCGGCCCCGGTGGGCCAGGTCGCCCCTCTCACCGGTCTTGCTCAGCTCTACCACCTGCTGCTCGTACGTCTGCGTCCCGAAGTCATGGCTCAGCTCAGGCATCTCCAGGCGGTCATGAATTTGTTCCATGAGCCTCTTCAGCATGTCCCCGAACGGGTCCTAGACAAGAGCGAGGGCCTGAGGGAATGCCTATAAAGCTATGGTGAGACAGAGTCCTGGCTGGAGGCAGAGGTCAGGGTCCTGCACCTGACTCCTGTTCTGTCTCCACCGCATATGGGCCCTTGATCTCTGCCCTGAACACAGTGATGTCTAGTCCATGTCTGGCCTGTCATAGCAGACACCAGGCAGTGTCCACACTGCAGGAGAGAGGAACAGCCTGGCACAAAGTGCCCCAGCTTTATGGTTTGCAAAGCACTCTACTGCATGCCCAGGGTTTTGACAGATGTCCACGGTGGCATCTGAGTGAAACCAAACAGCAGGATCTGCCCCATTTCACAGAAAGAAGAAACGGAGGCTCAGATACATAAGCAAGTAAACTGATGTGATGGAGCTCATGAGAGTGCAGTCAAGGCTCAACCCCAGGCGCCCTAATTTCACTCCAGGCCCCACGCCGGCCCTTCCCTCCACACACCTGGCTGCGCCTGTGGCAGAGGTCATACTGTTTGCAGGGCCGGTGGCTGTGCTCCTGCAGCTGGGGAAGGGAGGTCTGGGGTGACATGATGCGCCATGTGTCCAGGTTGGCACAAAGCTATGGAAACAGAGAGGGGTTCACTGGAATGAGGGCTTCCTGAGGGAACAATGGGCAGAGCTTTGGAGCAGGATGGGTCCCAGCTGAGGCAGGGCCATTGGGGTGGGGAATAATTTACTCAATAAATATTTATTGCTCGCCCTCTCTGTGCCCAGTGCTGTTCTAGGTACTGGGGATACAGAGCATCTTACATTGGAGTTAGGGAGACGGATGATAAACTAGTAAAGAACAACAGAGTGAGAGAATTTCAGATAGTGTTAACAATCTCTGAATAAAATTGAATGATATGACAGTACAGTGGGGGTGATCAGGGAAGGCTTTGAAGATGTGACATTTAAGTTGTTCCCTGAATGACAAGAAGGAGCCAGACAGGTAAAGTACCGGGGAAAGGATATTCAAGGCAGAAGGAATGGCAAGTGCAAGAGTCCTGAGATGGCAACAAGTCGGACATGCTCAAGCTACAGAGAGAAGACTAGCAGGAGTGGGGGGGGGGAGAGGAAATGAGCCTGGAGACTTATACAGGGGCTAGGTCACACAGAACATTATAAGCCAGAGTAGAGAGTGGGTGTTTATTCTAAGTGCATTAAGACATCTTTGGAGGCTGGAACATAGTCTGGGTGAGCCAGGCTATGGCTGGTGGACATGGGGTAGGGCAGGCCAGGGAGGTCCCTGGTGTCAGGTAGGGGGAGGGTCACAGGGACCAAGCTGACCTGCAGGATGTGGTGAATGGCTCCATCAAGTTTGGTGGCCCTGCCAGTGCCTGGGGAGGCTGTGAGACCCAGCACCTGGGGCAGGGGCCGTGTCCTCTGGAATTTATGCTCTAGGTACCGGCTCAGGATGATGTTGTAGACAGTGTCTTTGTGCGTGTGGTGACACTCATCCACCACGAGAAGAGAGAAAGCTGGGGGCACATGGGGAAGGCTGTGAAAGAACCTGTGTTTGCAAAGCCCTTCCTCCCATAAGCTTTGTGGGAACAAGTCATATGAGAATTCCTTCCTCCCTTCACAACTAGCAGTCAGACCCCAGAGAACAGCCAGTCAGGGATGATTTACCTCCATTTTACAGATTAATAAACTGAGGCTCAAGCTGGAGGAAGGGACTTGCCCAAGATCCTGCACTGTAGCCAGGTCTTTTTCTACTAGGGTTTATGCTGGGGTTGGGTGAGTAGGGAAGTTCTCACTCCCACAAAATCTCCCAATATCTTTACAGACAGGGGTGCCTCAGGCGCACACAGCCCTCACCAGTGAGCTCCACATGCTCCTCCTCCTCAGGGCTGGTCAGTGCCAGCTGCAGCAGCTCAGCTGTGCAGATGATCAGGTCATTCCTCTGGGCCAAGTGGCCAAAGCCAGGGCGTGGCCCCATATCTCCACTCAGGGTTGCAATGGCCCAGTGCCCATCCAGCACGCGGCTAAACTCCTCACAATGCTGAGTCACCAGGTGTACCTTGGGGTGCAGATGAGATGGGGAGAGGAAGCTGGATCTAGGTAAAGGTGATGGGGAGGAGGAAATGGCTGGGATGGGTGAAAAGGTGAGCTTAGAGATGGCCGCAGCAGCTCTGGAGTTCTGCAGGGTCTTAAGAGGCACCTGAGGAGCTGAGACCCCACTGAGGGGAGGGCAAGCCACTTACCCTGTTGACCAACACAACCACCTTGGCTTTGTCCACAGTCTCAAGATGCCTTTTGGCCACATAAGCAGCCGCCCGGGTCTTCCCAGCGCCCGTGGGCAGCCATATGATGATATTCTTGCCCTCCAGGGCAGGCATGATCACTTCCCATTGGTAGGGTCGCAGCTCCATTCTGGGAATGGCAGGGGACTCAGATCCCTGGCCTTCCTGGTCTCCTCCTCAGCCCAACACCCCTCAGATCTGCTCCCTACCCACTTCCAGCTAACCCAGTCTAGCGCAGAGACCTCCCTTTGCCCAAGACTCCGTCCTGCTTGAAGGAAGGGCACCTACCAGGAACCTGATCTGACCAAGAGGGGAGGCAGGAGTCAGGCAGACCTGACCCTGCCCAGCCTCACCTTTCTTCCTGAGAAGGGCAGCTCTGTTTGGCTGAACCCGGCTGTCTGCTACTGAGCTCTGCTGAGATCATAAATGAAACTGAAACTGAGGGGAGGAGCCAGCCCAGCTGAGCTAGAGCTCAGCCTTAGAATCTCTTTCCTGACCCCTCATGGGCCTGAGTGGAGGCAGAAATGCTGACAGGAAAGCCCCTTTTCGTAACTTCTGGGTCCTGCCAGCAACCCCTGCCCCCAAGAACAGTCTCCACCCCCCCACCCCCACTCATTTTGGAGTCAGCTGTAACCATGTGACCCAGGCAAAGGTAGCCAGGGGAAGATTTGGACCCCTGTCATCCAGGCACCTGGACCAGGAACAACCAGGAGCAGGGAAAAGTGGAGGCTGCAGTCAGGCAGGTCATGTCACCCCAGAGGCACGAGACTAGGTATGAGGCTTGCTGGGGAGGGGTCCTCAGCACAACCTGAGCTTAATAGGCTCCAACTTGCAGGAGGTACTGGCAGGAACAGGGTCAGCCTGCTAAGGCCCTGGGATGCTACTGAAGAAACAACCACACAGAAGAAAAAAAAAAGAGCTTTATTGATCCCTCCAAGGGATTAATGCCAGGAAACAAATGGTCCCCATGTCCCCCACCCCTGGGGGACAGACAGAACAGTGCAGGGCAAAGCATGGCCCCTCCAATCCAGACTGAACTTCCAAACCCTAGAGCTGTCTCACTCAACCTAAAATTGTTAGTCCTGTCCTTGAGGAAACAGTGATTTGGGCCAGTCCCAGGACTCTAAGACACCACAGCTCTGTGGGGACCAGGGCTGAGAGCCACCAGACCCAGGGAGGGTTTATCCTCTGGCCACCAGTCACTGTAGAGGGGCTGAGCCCCAGACCCAGGAGGCCCTTCCCAAGGTCAGACACAATGAAAGGTGGGACAGGGCTACAGGCTTGGGGGTGCCCAAGGGCCCAGAAAGGGCTGCAGGATCAGGGGCTGGAGTGTCAAGCTGAGAGGGACCTGGGCACCAGGGGTCTCCCTAGGGATCAGATCAGATCAGAACCTGAGGTGGAGACATTCAAGGTTGAGGCGTGGTCCAAGGCTGGGGACTACTTGTCAATGAGCCCTCCCTCCTTGAGCTTAAAGTAGAAGAACTTCTCCAGGGCACTGGCGCAGCGGCAGTACTCGCTGTCTGGGGGGTTGTACTCGCGGCAGTTGGCGATGACCCGCTGCAGGTCAGCCACAAAGAGCTTCCGGGTCACGTAGTAACGGCTGCGCAGCCGCTCCGTCATGGTCTTCAGGTCTGGGGCAGCAGGACAGAAGGGCACGCGTGCCTTTAAGAGGCTCAGGAGAGTGGGTCACAGGGGGCTGTGTGGCCCAGTGAAGGCAGGAGCAGGATTTGAGGGCGGAAATGGAAAGAAGGGGTTGGGAAGGAGCATCCTCACCAATAGGGAAGCGGATGACCTCGTAGTAGTCAGGGGCCTCAGACTTCTTTACAGGCTCCATGAAGGGCCAGGCACTGGGGTGCGACTGGAAAGAAGAGCTGAGCTGGGGCCAGGCTCACTGTGCCCCATGCCCAGCTCATAACTGGCACCCACCCCACACTGGGTCATAAAGCCACAGCCATTGGCGAGGGAACCCCCAGAAAGGAGCCTGGTCTCCCCACCTTGATCTGGGCCAGCAGGTTTTTGAGGGTTGTGTAGAGCTGGTCAGGGTCCTTCAACTCCTTCCTGAGGCGATACATGCCAAGTCTGAGGCTCCTGGTCCTTCTGCCTCCCCCAACACCCTGCCCCTCCACACAACACTCACCCCTTTTCCTTCCCCAGTGGTTTCCAGCCCGTCTCTCCTGCAAAGCGGGGAGTGTGGAGAACATCCCTAAGAATGTCTGTCCACACTCCAAGCAGCATGCCCCTCCCCCACCAAGAGCCCTGCTTACTAATGCCAGGGACACTCTCCACAGGGATCTGCCTCACACCCTCCTTGAAGCAGCTGAGCCCAGGGTAGACCTTCCGGATCTGGGCCTGTTTGCGCTCAATCAGCTTCTTGATGATCTGAGGAAGGAGGGGTCTGAGAGGCCAATCCCAGCCCCAGCCACTACCCTCCCAGGGCCAGAGGCCCTGCCCCTGAATCCAGGTGCCTCTCCTCCTAACTTCCCCATGAGGCAGAGCAAGAATCAAGTTCCTGGCCCTACCTCACAAATGCACATGCACAGACATGTGGTACACATCCACATATGTGCTCATCCCCACATGCATGATCACCCCCCACACACACATTCCACCAAAAGCACACACACAACCTCCTTCTGCTTCTTGATGATGTGGGAGAGCTCCGTGTAGGGGATACGGGGATTCAGCTCACACTCCATCAGTGTTGCCCCCTCGTAGTCCTTGATGTAGCCCAGGTAGCGGCTCTTGGGCACCTTGATATCCTTGGAGAAGCCCTAGGAAGTGGGAGTCATGACCCAATCCACCAGCAAGACTTTTCCAATTTTAATAGGCCTCCCCCCCACCCAGGAGCACCTGAGGAGCAGCTGTATGCCATGTCCCCTCTCTCCAGTTCCTGAATCCCCTCCGGTAGTCCCCAGCACAGTACTCTGCACTTTGAAGGCTCAACCTGTCCCTGGTAAGCTCCCCTCCAACTCATCCCATAGAACCTCCCAACTCTGCCAGCTACCCTACTGCCCTACAAGACTCTATTCACTGGGGCAGCAGCAGAAGGGAGGAAGACAGGTAGGAAGGACGTCCCTGCAGATATTGGGTGGAACAGGGGACCTGAGGGGCTCCCAGTCCGTCCATACCAGGGGGCCAGACAGAATGACTCCTGCCTCAGGTGGCAGGCAACTGCGGGGTGGGGTGAAGCAAGGGTCACCTGCTTTTTGAAGTAGCCAATGGCATACTCGTCAGCGTAGGTGAGGAAGTAGAGGATGTTGTGTTTGATGTGATACTCCTTCAGGTGGTTCATCAGGTGAGTCCCATAGCCCTGCAGGGGAGGGAGCAGGGCTTACTAAGGGGGCGGGGGGGGGGGGGGGGGGCGCGCGGCCTGGTGCTGGACAGCTCTCAGGAGGGTCCAGGTAGCAGATTGGAGAGGAGGTGGGGATAGCCAGGGGATCCAAGGCAGGTAGGAGGAAAGGGCAGAGGAGGGAAGGTTATGAGGGGAAAACTGAAGGACACTGGATTTCTAAGCACTTGCTCTGAGCCAGGTGCAGTGCTTGGCACTTTACAGACCAAGTCTCAAGTCAAGTCATGAGGTAGGTATTGCTGTCAACTTAGAGAAGGAAAAGCCGAAACTTAGCTACATGAGAAAATGTGTCCAAGGTTAGGCTGTTAGCACAGCAGGGCTAGGATCCAATCCCAACCAGGAAGCTGCTGTCCACAGGCCACTGGTTCCTGGGCCCCGGTCCTCAGACTTGAGAAGGGGAATACCACGGGCCCTACTGTCACAGCATTTGAACTGAGAGACAGACTCCCACACGTGTCAGGACCAAGGAGACAACATGCAGAACTGGGGTACGTAAAAAGGAGAACTAGGGTCTGTTGTGACAATGAAAGGACAGAAGCCAGGACTACCACCCAGCGCAGGCTACCATAAAATTATTAACTCCCCAATGTATGTAAACATTCTTGTGATGAAAAAAATTCAGGTCCATTTAAAAGTGTTACTGGTTCTACCCTGGCTGGGTGGCTCAGTTGGTTGGAACGTCATCCCGTAAACCTAAAGGCTGAGGGTTCGATTCCTGGTCAGGGCACACGCCCAGGTTACAGGTCCAATCCCTGGTCAGGGTGTGTACGGGGGGCAACCAATTGATGTTTCTCTCTCACATTTTTTTTCTCTCTCTCCCTCCTCCTCTCTCTAAAATCAATAAAAACATACCCTCTGGTGGAAGATTTAAAAAAAAAAGTGTTACTGGTTCTTGAGAGCCATTTGTCAACAGGTGTTTTCTTAATCCACCGTTATCAGAGTACAAGTGCCACCTTGTGGGGGAGCGAGGAACTGTCTGGCCACTAAAAGGAGCTTGGGGGCTGCTGCATTACCACATCCTCTGCTCTGATCTGGTCCAAACTCAGAAGCAGGTGGTGGGATGGGGCAGGGGCTGGGGACGTGCACTCACCTTGACCTGCTCATTTGAGGTGACAGCACAGAAGACAATCTCTGTGAAGCCCTGGGTAGGAAACATTCGGAAGCAGATCCCACCAATCACCCGCCCATCCTTGATCAAGGCCAGAGTCTTGTGCTTCCTGAGGGGAGAGGGGACAGGTCAATCCCTACCTGTTCCCCAAATGTCCCCCAAGGTCCCCACAGCCTTGGAGGCCTGTATTCAGGGGTGGGAACTGAGGAAGAAGAATTTCCAGAGGTTGGAGGAAGAGGCCTGGGAAAGGGTGTGGAGGTGAAGGACAGGTGCCTGGATGTGGTGCCCTGGGACTGGGGCTCTCCTGGGGACGCACGGGTCAAAGACGAGGCGGGCGATATACTCCTTGGGCATGCGTGGCAGCTGATGGGAGAAGACATTCTGCAGCCCCACAAGCCAGAGCAACACCCGCCGGTTAGCCTTGGGTGTTAGTGAGTTGCCGATGACATGGAATTCGATGATGCCGCGGCGCTCCTCCAGGCGGGCTGTCTCGTCCCGGGCTGCGTTGGCTGACAGTAGGCTTGTCTGGGCACCAGAAAAGGGACTGTGAGCAAGGGTCTCAGGTCTATGAAGGCTCCCTACCCTGCTGGCCAGCAAGCCAGGCTGCCTACCTCAGGCCCCAGCATGGCAGCAGGGTCAGTGATGGTGAGCATAACCTCGTTGACTAGCTCCATGGGGATGTCACCCATTACACGGAGCCGCTTGGCATCCTCCAGGGTCAGGTTCTCGGGGAGCTTCCTCTTCTCGCCTGCTGGGGAGGTTGTCAAGGTCTTCCAGGGATAGCCAGGGAGGTTAGGGGAGGGGTGAGTGAGGGTCAGGGGTCAAATATCCACCTGGCATGGGCTCAGCACCTCCGGAATCCAGACTCAAAGAGCTGTTGCTGCCCCCACCCATGGTGGGGCTGAAGATGGGGGCACTGGGAACAACTGCTGCGCTGACTGTAGCTGAGAGAGCCAAAGAAATCAAGGGACGGGGGGGGGGAGGGGGGGTCAAAGGTGTTGGTGGGTGCCGAAAAGGTATCTGGACCCTCCAACCCCTAGTTGAGCCCTCCTGCATTTCTCCACTGCTGCCATTCGCAGACCCTCTTCCACAGCACGGTGGTGGGGAGCACCTGAGCTCAGCCAAGAAGGGCAAACAGAGATCCTGCAGAACCTGCTGTGGCACATACCTGGCCGGGGCACCAGTTGGGTCCCCTCTGAGGGCGGCATAGTGAAGCCTGATTCCCAGATCGGAGAGTTTGCCCCGTAGATCTCCTCCTCCAGCATGGACAGGAATCTGTGGGAGGGTACAGTCTGTCTCACAACTCTGTCTAACCAAGGGAGCAGCCTGGGCCAGACACCAGGGGGGCTGGAGGTAGGTCAAAGACACAGACTCTCATCTCAGGGTACTGGGAGCCTAAGAACAGAGACAAACTCTGCCTTCAGACTAGAAAGAGGTACAGTCCCCAGCCTTCTGGGAGACGCTCGTTGAAGATAGGAGGACAGGATAAATCCTGGACAAAGTCCAGAGGCCCAGTTTGCCATAGTGTACGGAACAGAGAGACAGGGTCTGAACTGACGCCATTCTCTTCTGTGTGGCCAGGCTGAGCACCAAGTCACCCTGGGCCTCAGTATCAAAATGGGGCTCAGAATCCAACCCCTCCTGCCACCTTATTCCCACCTGGTGGCAGAGGGGCACCAGAGGTCCTGGATTAGTCAGTAAAGGCTTTCTAAACTGGATAGCTATGAGCAAGTTTAAAATGAGAAGAAGGTGCGGCAGAACAGAGGAAAATCAGAAAAAACTAGAACAGGAGTAGAAATTGGTTCTGCCTCAAGTAAAAGCTCTGGGCTTTTTTTGAGTGCTGTGGTGGGAAGGATGCTGAGGCTGTGGCCAGGCCCCGTGGGAAACAACTGGTAATATTTGCCAGGGGTGTGGGCAGGGGTAGTGTTAGCACTCGGGCCATGTATCTGCCATCCCCTTGCTAACAAGCTGCGTCTGGGCCATGGGCAAGTCGGCCAGGTAGATGCCCAGATCCCAGAAGGCTTATGGAGGGAGGGGAAGGACCAATCCAGGAAGCCTTCCTGGGAAAAAAGGGGACAACAGGGAGGATATGAACTTGGGGCAAAATCATGATAAGCCAGAGGAACCTTACTTGGGGAAGTGGGTGAGGATGAGGGTCCTCTTCTCGGGCACCAGCTTGTCCTTCTCCACCCGAAACTTCTCTAGCAGCTGCCGTCGAGTGACGGTGAAAATGGAGCGAAGAAGGCTTCGCCCAAAGACATGAGTGGTCTCATAGCGGGGGAGGCTATCGCAGCTCTGGGGCACATGGCAGTAACAGAGCCATCTACGGAGAGTGGGGAGGCGATGAGACTGGAAACCACTGAGCCTATAAGCTTCTCCCCATGCTGTTCCTGGCTGGGCCTACCTGGTGTAGTTGACCTTGTAGGTAGCCACGTCCTCAGCCTGAGACCTCTGCCGAAATTGGGCAGGCGTCTCAAGCTTCCAGTAGTTAAGGCAGAGCAAGAACATCTTTGAGAGCTCGAACATTGTCTGCCGCTCTCGGGGAGCCAGATGACTGAACTTGTACTGCACAAAGTTTAGTACACCCTGAGAAGGGGTGGGCAGGGGACAAAACCAGGAAGGAGGTGTGAACAGCCAGCATGGGCTTCTTGTTCAAAACAAGGGGCTTCCTGAGGGCAGGAGCAAGGCTCACCTCTCATTCTGAGGCTCTCTGTGAAGAAGAACTATGCCCCCTCCCTACCCCTATGCACACACTGAGGTTAGCACAAAACGTCCTCTCCCTTCTTGGAACCTCTCCCCTGTCCTCAGCTGTAGGATGGAGAACAGTGTCTCCTCCCGCCTCCAAGATGCCCCCAATTCTCTTGCCCCCTTCTTTATCCCACCTGCTCAATATTAGGCTTCTCAAATGGGGGGCTGCCCAAAGAGCCCTCCACCACGGGCCGGGTCATCTGCAGGATGCATTTCCGAAGGAGCTGGAAAAGGAGGAAGAGGGAGGGGTAGAGGTCAGCAGAGATCAGAGCTGCAGCCCCACCAGTCTCAGCTCCTTTGCTCACTCACTTTCACTCGGAGAAAGCTCACCTTGAAGAGGTAGAAATAGACCTGCTTAGTGTCCGTGTCCTCCTCCTTGTGAACAGACATGAACAGATTTTCCACATCCACCACCATCCCCAGCAGCCGGTTAATCTCATCCTCTGACACATTCTCCAGGTGGGACACGTGGTCAGCTGCAAGGAGAACAGGTGGCAGAGTTGGGAAGAATGGACAGGAGAGACCAACAGGACTGCCTGCCCCTCTTCATCACCAGCCAAGATACACCCTCAGTCCCTCCAACCAGTGTGACCAGAAAGGAGACTGACTGCTCCCGTGTCAGCCCTTGGGTGGTCCCTTGTATCTTCTGTATTGGCAGATTTCCTTTCTCCTCCCTGAGGCATACACCCTCCCAACCCAACCCTTCCTTAAAAGGCGTCTTTGGTTTTTAAGAGATGAAGCTCTGTGGCACATAAGTCATCCTGTCCAAGCAGGAGCCAGCACCTGCTTCTTCTGCGCCCCCCCAGCTTACCCAAGGGGTGCTCACAGCTGCGGCACAGCTCACTCAGGTTGGCAGCAGGCTGCTGCAGGTCCATGCGGGGTGCAGTGGGGGGCTTGGGGTTTTTCCAGCCGTTACACTTGCAGGTTTCATTGGCCTGGAGGCAGAAGGATCAGTCAAAAAACCTGTACGTACCCTAGGGACGAGGAGCCGCTCCCCAGCGAGAGCTTTGCTTCCATTGCCACCCGAGCCCTGGGATGTCCCAAGCCCCGCCCCCTCTCACCCAGGCCCCGCCCCCACCTTGCAAGCTGAGAAGACCCCTAGCTTCTCAAGCTTCTTTGCGCGCGGCAGTCCCCGGACTTGCGCCTTCCTCTGGCTGGCGCGCTGCTGCTGGCTCAGGCCAGGTCGAGCCGGGTCCCCCCCGCTCCCGGTCCCCCCACTTCCTACCCCGGGCCCCCCTGTCCCAGTGCTCCCGGCTGGGGCTGAAGCTGGGGCGGGGGCTGGGGCCGGAGTGGAAGCCGGAGTCGGCGCCGAAGCCGGGCTGGGGGTAGGAGTCGGAGTTGGGGCAGGGGCTGGGGACTGAAGGGGACGGGGCTGCGCGGCCAGGGCCGGGGTCGAGGACTGGGAAGGTTCCGCCATGGCCTCCCCCGCAGCGGAGCGCGGCGCGGCGCTCCCAGCCCTAGGGCCGCATGGGCAACGGGCGCTCAGTGCGCAGGCGTCGCTTACCGGAGCATGATGGGAGTTGTAGTCTCCCACCGCTGCTGCCTTTGCTTCTACCTTCCAGACTTTTCTACCCTGGCTCTTGGTCCCAGACAGCTAAATGAGGCCCAAGCCAGCACCCCATATTGATTCCTCCTCACTTTTAATCTCTCTTGAGGGGTTCCGGGATAGTCAAGATTGCTGTCCTGTTGGAGATAAGGAGAAACAGCCTAGAAAACAGGCTTCTGGTTGGGGAACATGTGGGTACTGCCCTCCTCCCAAGCCACCGGGGGTGGAAGTGCAGGCCTGGGGCCTGGGGTTGAGTTGGCTTCGTGGAATCTCCTTCCCGCTCCTACCCTGTCCCTGTCCCTGTCCCACATGTCTCCAGAGACAAAATTGCAGCTGTGGAGATTAAGCAGCAACAGTTCTATTTCTTGACTTGTGGTTACACAGGTGTGTTCTTTGGGATTAATTCAACTGTACCCCTCTGTACACCTTTCTATATGTCCGTTATACTTCCACAAAAAGGGTTTATTATAAAAGTACTGAGCACCAGAGGCATGGCCGTGGTCACAACAAGGCTACCAAGGTCAGGGTAAAGTAGAGGCAGAGGAGGGTGGGAGCCTTTCCCTGTGTATGGGAATGGCTCTCCCCAATACCTTGGGAACCTTGAGGGCTGGGCCTGCATCTTAATCTTTGTGGTCCCTGAGCCCAGCCCGAGCCTGCAGCAGTTAGGCCCAGGATGGATGAATGAAAGAAGCCAGAAAGAGTGTCCACCTCCCTGTCCCCAGTGTGTCACAGGATTGTGCCCTGTCAGAGAAAGGCAGGACATTCTGAAAATCGATTACCCTGTGTTCACACTCCAATTCTTGCCCCCAGGCCCAATTCTTGGAAGGGCAAGAGTCCCATTGCTCAATGTCATCTCTCTGCGTTGGTAACAGCTCTGGCCTCCTTTATCATATTCAGTTGGGCCCTCTGACTGAGGTGGGGAGGGGCCCAAGAACAGGGCAGGATCCAGGATAAAAGCAGCAGCAGGCTTGCCAAGGCAAATGACAACCTGATCCGCGCAGGTAGGACGTGCATAGCTGACCCCGAACTCTGAATGTCGAAGTGAAGGGAGCCCTGCTGAACAGAGCAGAGCTGCTGAGCAGGAGTGGAGCTGGGCGTGGCCAGGAGGACCCTCCTCTCTCTTGTCCCCACCCTGCACGAGCGCAGAGCGCTGTACTCAGCCTCGTGCCCTCGGACAGCAGTTGCTCACTCCGATGCAGCGGGTCGGCAGTGGTCTCCCCAAAGGGTACCAGGTGGCGTCCCGGAGTACCAGCGCAGCCCTCGCACAACAAAACCAGTTGGTCACACTGCCGATACAGCTGCCCAAGGATGATGTGACAGCTGTGCGGGACAATGTCCACGCGGAGAATGGTTTCCAGATGAAGATGGATGCCCAAGGCTTCACTCCGGAGGAGCTGGTGGTGCAAGTGGACGGCCAGTCCCTGATGGTGACGGGCCAGAGGCAAGTGGAGAGCTACAGCCCGGATGGGGGCAGCTACCGCGTGGCGCAGAGGGTGCACCGCCAAATGTTACTACCGCCGGACCTGGATCCTGCCGCCATGACCTGCTGCCTAACCCCCTCGGGCCAGCTGTGTGTCCGAGGCCAGTGTGCGGAGCTGCCTTCCCCTGAAGCCCCAGCAGGACACTCCTCAAGACTCAAGGATCGCGGTTCTAAGAAGGGTTCCAACCTAGTCTGACCCAGTAAACCACCACCATAGTGAGCAGCAGCCTTAGAGTCCGTGGTCTTTTCTTGGGGTTGAGTCAGAAGTGGAGGTGTAATGAAGGTGAGGGAGACCAGAAAGACACCTTAAAGTGGTGGTCCACGAAGAATCAGGCCTCTGTGGTCCTGGGAGAAGCTAGGGGGCAAGGGGAGGGCAATGTGCTCCTGCTCAGCTCAGCTTGGACCAATAGCCCTAACCCTTAGCGGCAGAGAGCAGCAGCGCCAGCAGGGAGCAGCAGAGAGCCGGGAGGGCCCAAGAGTCATCTAGTTCCAGAGCCAGCAGAGGGCCCACAAGAGTCCAAGGAACAGATGGCTTGGACCTGGTGTTAGGTTGCTATCTCGGCCTTATGAGCAGTCCAAAGTTCCAGAGGTCATTGGTGTTCTTCAGGGAAGAGGGTGAGAGGACCCAGTCCCTCACAGTCCTGATACAGATTAACCAAAAACCCCAAAGAACTTGCTTCTGGTGTTTCAGAGACCAATTACTTTGTTTTTCTTTTATGTGTGTGTGGTTTTGATTTTGAGACCAACTATTTTCAAATTCAGACTGCACATCACCCCAATTTATCCTGGAGGTCGTAGGGGAGAGGAAAACACAGGACCCTCAACTTCAAACAGTGAGATTTGGTTCCAGGTCACTCTTACTCCACTCCCATGCCATTAGCACCGGTAACAGTAAGGGCCTCTTTTTTTGGTTCCCAAGACCACTATCCCCTCACATGGGGTTGGGGGGGCAGCTTTTGTTTAACAAGATTTAGTGGTCCATTTTAAATTCTATTAAGCTAGAGAGGATACAGTCTGATAAATTCTGCCAGAGAAAGACAAGACAAGCAGGAGGTCGATCCATCGGCTGACTATATTGACAAGATACTGATTGGTTACATGTTGAAGAAAACATACAATACAAAATACAGAAAAAGTTGGTTCCATTCCCTCCCACTTCCCCCCTTACCCACCCACCCCCAAATACTCATCATCGTGATTTGGTCAGAACAGGGCTCAGAGCCAGAGGTCAGGGTGACCAAGGATGAGGGGAGTGGGGTGGGCTGTGGGCAATGGGTTTGTGGTGGTCACAATAATGCTGTGGTTTCTCTCCCAGCTGTGAGTCAGGGGTGAGGGGGGACTGCAGCCTGATGCCAGCCAGCCAGCCAGCTAAGGGAAGAGCTGTCTCTCCCTTCCCTAGTCCCTAGGGCCTGCCCCATGGCCCAGAACCAAGCATACTCCAAACAGTAAGGATATGGATGCTCTTGCTGAGTCAGCTAATCAGCAAGAGGAAAAGAGGGTAACTGCTCCAACCCCTGCCTCCCCATATACAAGGGTGGGGGAAACAGGGGCACGTGGCTACTACCAGCAAAGGGAGAGTGGGAGAGCAGTAGAAATGGCAGGTAGTGGGAAGAGAAGATCATATATATTAAAAAAGTGACTTAAGACTTAAAATTGAATTAGTATTTGTACAGAAAGGTGCAGGCGGAATAACTCACTCCAGCCTATGAACAAAATTATATGGAGAAATCATGGTGGACCCCCTCCCCCTGCCCCCCCTCCCCCTATGGAGGCCCGAGTAGTTAAGTGCGATTGGTTAGAGTGGATTCCAGTTGGGTTGTTCAGGCGGAGGAGGTGGGGGCAGTGGGCAGGCAAGGGGGGCTCAGTTGCTGCAGCACTGGCTCCGGCTGGCTGGGTTGTTCTCCTGGAGGTCCACACCTCGGTTCCGGCCTGGAGCACCCGCTGTATTCTGGGGCTCATTCTTCGGGAGCTTCTTAGCTGTTTGGGAGAAGTGGAAAAAAATGTGTTTGTGGGGTACTCCAATGCCATCTCCCTAGTCCACTTGAGTAGAATCTGGCATATTGAGGGCTTCACTTCTATGTGCCAGGTGCATTCTGAGTGTTTCAGAAAACTGAGGCAAAGATTAAATGACCTGCTTAAGAGAGTTAATAAGTGGTAGAGCTAGAACTCGAACCTGGCAGGTTGACTTCAGAGCCAAATGGGCTAAAAAATCCTAAGTAGTGGGGAGGATGGTGATATCTGGTTTTAGATGAGTAGCAAGCTAAAAGGTCAGGAAGTGAAATGTTGAGACTTTGGTCCAGGTTTTAGAAGCTTCTAGGGTGAACTATCTATATCAGGGAGTCAGATGAAGAAGAAAATGACTT
This sequence comes from Miniopterus schreibersii, assembly GCF_964146895.1. Taxonomy (NCBI): domain Eukaryota; kingdom Metazoa; phylum Chordata; class Mammalia; order Chiroptera; family Miniopteridae; genus Miniopterus; species Miniopterus schreibersii. The sequence goes on from NC_138116.1 coordinate 22,809,238, forward strand.
TATCAGAATATAGAAAATAGTGGAAGATCTATTGGTAAAGGGACCCCACAGACTTACTACAGAATAGCAGGCAATGAAAGGGGGAGGAGAGGCAGCTTACCTATTGCCATGAAAATTTCATTCACATTCATTGCTGTCTTTGCTGATGTCTCCATGAACAGCAAACTGTTGTCATCTGCATAGGCTTGTGCTTCCTGATTTGGATGGAGGTGAGAAAGTTGGTAGGAGGAAAATGTTGAGTTGGCAGGGGCTGGGGCCCAGAATAAAAAATCTTCCCTGATTACAATGCAGGGGTTTTCAGGCCTATAGCTCTCCACTCTGGGTTCCTGCAAGAAATCTGCACCATACACCCTTCTCCCCACTTTAGGTACAGCACCTCTCAGTTCACAAGATGTTTTATGCACGTGTCCCTATGTCCATTCTGCCTTCTTGCTCTTCAAAGTCACTAGGCTAGGAAATACTTATAGAAAGTTATCCTACAAATACAGTTGCACATTGAACAAAAGCACAGAAGTATGTGCATACTGACTGCAGCATTGTTTCCAGTCTTTTGCTATTACAAACAACCGCAAAGTCCATCAGTTAGGGACTGGTAAAAAAAATATATATATACAGCATGTAAAGCACACTCCCATCTATGTAAAGAAAGGGATTCACGCACATGCACATATTTCTGGAAAGACCAGAAACTAAGGAACTTGGGGGAAGGGAGACTGAGTTTCTACGGTTAGAGACTTAAATTTAATTCTATATACCTTCTTGTACTGTTTAAATTTTACTATGTGCATGTATTACATGAAAAAATTTCTTTTTCAATAAGTTTCATTAAAAAGTTTACAGAAAAGTAAGCAGAAACTTCAGCTACCCATATGCACACATACCCCATTGCCAAGAAACGAGGAGAGGCAAATGACAATTCCTTTTGGCCCAGGCTCATGTCACAAGAGGAGAGCAGATAAAAGTGGCCCTGCTGTGCCACCCAATGTGGCCCTTCCTGAAGGCCCTGAGTAGCCTGGGGAAAGCCCAGTGCAGCTGGCTTACTCCTCCCCCAAGTCCTGTCCATCCCCCACACCTGGAATTCCACGGCTCTCTTGCTGGCCAGGTCTGCCTTGTTACCCGCCAGCGCGATGACGATGTTGGGGCTGGCCTGCCTCTGTAACTCCTTCACCCAGTTCTTGGCCCGTGCAAACGTATCCTGGGGAGACAGGGCTGGAATGTCAAAGGGACAGAGGAGGCATTCTGCCCAAGGCCACTCACTAGAGAAGCTCCAGCTGGCAGAACCAAGGTATCTAAGATGTCACCAGCCTGAAGATTCTAGTGAGAAACCCCCAAATGACAGAGGAAACCTGCCCATACCCACCCAGAACCAAAGACTGAGAAGTAAGAAAATCTTTACTGTGTTGGTGATGTCATAGACCACGATGGCAGCCTGGGCCCCCCGATAGTACATGGGGGCCAGGCTGTGATACCGCTCCTGTCCAGCTGTGTCCCAGATCTCAAACTTGACTGTTGTGTCGTCTAAGCAGACAGTCTGTGTGAGGAAGGCCGCTGTAAAAGGGAAGGTGGTGTTACCAGGCAAGAAGGACTCAAGAAGCCACCCCCACACATCTCCACTGTTGCATCCAGGCTCTGCACTCAGAAGCCTGCTGAGATGGGCACAGAAAAGCAGGCCTGAGCAGGGCAGGCGGAGTTTGCATTTTTGTATGTTTCGAGGAGGCTATGGAGGAATGCACAAGCTCTACAGACCCACACTTGGCAAGGGTGGGAGAGGGGAAGCCTGCTTGCACTTGAGGCATTTCAGGAGCACTCTCTGAAGAGGGATACAAGGGGCAGGAGAGAAAAAGCCCAGGGGAATCCTGGCTCTAAGCTCAGAAGGGTGGGCCCACTTGCCTTCTTCCTCTTCCTCCCTCCCCTCAGAGAGCAGTCCCGCTGGAAACCTCCCTAGTCCCCTCAGTTTGCTCCAGCCCAGGGGTGTTGCTGGCTTTCTGTTTCCTGAAGACACTCTTACACACTTAAGTTATGCGGGGGACCCCTGAAAGTACACACTGTTCTACTGCCAGGTGGAGGCTCACTGGCCAGCTTCCTAACTGCCCTGCCACCTTCAGGTATGCTGGGCTAGCCACAACCCCCAGCTGTGACCTCGAACCATTTGTGATTGGCCACCTGTGGCCTGACCTTCAGGAAACACAGTGACCACATCTTTGGCCTGGGGAGGCAGGGGAACATGCAGCACTTGTGCATATGCTTCAAGGAGGAGTTCCAGAGCTGGGTCAGGCTGGCGGGAGTCCCCTTTGCCCTGGGACCCAACAGAGGATGGATCCCAGGGCTCTAATTTTGAAAGTCTGCTCTCCTATCTGCCTTCCCCCCACCTCCCTGAGGACACGGGGCATCGCCTCACTTCCCCCTCTCAGGCTCCCGACTCAAGTGCTGAGGAGGCAGCAAAAGGCTGCTGACATGGCCCATTTAGTTTCCAGCTGCCTAGAAACCTCCTACCAACCTAGAGAGTAGAGCAAAGATGACTCAAACCCTGGTACTCAAACCCTCGAGGTTTGTACTGGCTACTAAGGCAGGAGGCCGAGCCCAGACCTTTACATCCTAAATGCTGACCACTGGAAATCAATGGCAGGCTCTGAGCTCGAGTAAAGGTCAGCTTCGGAAGCACCAGCCCACTCACCAGGCCATTTCCCCATTTTGGAAAGTGGGAGAGGCCAGAGCAGATGCACTGCCTAGCACAGTAAGAACCTGCAGGAATCTAGACCCAGCTTCTCCCTTCCTAGAGGCTGGGTCTCTGGAAGGGTCTTCGCCAAGGCCACACAAATAATAAAGATGGAGAACCAGGAGAGGAAGCCAGTTTTGACTCCCAGCTAATTCTTACTATACTAGAAGCTTCTTGGGACTTTGGCAATGGAGGCCAGCTACTGGATTTGATTCCAGGGCCCAGATGAGAAATGTCGCCACCCCAGGTGTGTTTAGTCTCTCTGGGCAGGCAGCTCCCCTCTCCTCAATGCCAAGGCATTTCTTTGGCCTTCCTAAGGCCACCCCTGCTCCCTTGTGCCCACTCACCTCCAATTGTGCTCTCCTGGTACTCGTGGAATTGTCCCTTGACAAAGCGGAGGACAAGGCTGGATTTGCCTACTGCAGACTCCCCCAGCAGGACCAGCTTAAATTGACAGATCTTGTTCCCAGCAGCTGGTCCATTGGGTCGTGCTGCACCTCCCCGACCCGCCATGGCCCGTCCCGCTGTAGTGGTACCAGTGAGCGTGAGGGCAGGGGCCAGTGCTATGCAAAGAGGCACTTAGTGGGAACGGGGGCCTCCAACTGCAAGGGAGAAACCAGAAATACTGGGTTAGTCCAGAGACTGTTGCGCAGTGAGCCCTTCTTAAATCACAGGTCTCTCCCTCTGCCCTCCCTGATGACCTGGCTGACTGTCTTCTCTCATCCCAACTCCCTGCTCTCCATCCCCAGAAGTTAGGAGAAGAGCCCTGACTAGGCTGTAACACACATATATTTGCCCTACAACCATCTGAGTAGTAAAAAGAAGTGGTCTCTTAACTTTAGGCTTATGCTTCTGAGCAAACACACTGACCTCCCTATCCCAAGTGTGTGCATTCACATATAGAGAAACACATGCAGGAGAGGAATGAGCATGTGCCAGCCTGGTGACAGTGGAATCAACAGGCTCCTTGGGTACCAAAAAATCGCCCAGGAAGACATGAGGATCTAGGTCAACAAACAATGAGCTTGCAGTCTGGTAGCTAAGATCATAGCCCACCTCTGTGCAAAGCCAGAGCAAAGCCAACCAGGGCACAGGGAGTCCCAGGAGAAAGCTCCTCAGACAAGGTGCTCAACCAAGCTTGTTGGCTCTCAGAGACCAGGGCCTGGCCAAGTGCAAGTTGTTATTAAAACAGTCATTTTGTTCTGCCATCTCCTGAAGGACTGACCAACTTTCTCAGTCTGAGGCTGGACTGTACACTGAAATTAAAGCCTCATACTGAGCCTCTTCCCCACAGTTATCTCATTTTTATGGGCCAGAAGTCTCACACACATTAAAAAACAAAACACACACAAAACCAAACACACACCAAAGCCAGAGCTCTGCTGGCAATCAGAACAGCTGCCAAATTTCCCTTTTAAATAGAGACCTCAGTTCCATTCTCTATTGGCAGAGGCAAAGGGTGACGCAGAGAAAGAACAAGGGGGAGGTGTGGGGGTGGCGGAGACAAACATGGGACACCAAGACTTGCACCTCCAGCAGTTGGTGTTCCAGCAGGGGCATCTTAGTCACTCAGTTAGTGATAGCTTTGGAGGTGCAAGCTTTTTTTTAAGTTTTGGAACTTAAAAGAAGGATGAGGAGCCCATCTTCAGAAGCCTCTAGAAGATGTATATTAAAAGCTATCAGAACATCACAGTGTTTTACAAACAAGTACTGTGAGTAGGTATCATGTCCTGAACACTGTAGAGAATTTGAACTCAAGATTGAAAGAAAAGATTTTGATTAGACTGCACTTTGCATAATGGAGTCTATGTAGGAGGGGTCTCTGGAACAGGATCCCAAGGACAGCCCCAACCTGCCCCCTGAGCATGGGGAGTACATTCCCTTGCAGTCGGGATAGGACAGGGGTGTAAATGGGGAGGGGGACGTCTGTAGGAAGCAGTGGTCTACACTGTGTGAGAAGCTGACAGCAAAGGGCTTGCTTTGTGCAACCTCAAATCGTTTTTCACGTCCAAGTTCTCCCAGCAACGTGTTTAAAAAGTTGAGCTTCAGGAAGAATGATTCACTAACCAGGAACAAGAGTTTCCTTTCTGGACAGCACCAAAGGAAAAGAGGTTTGAAATGGGGCCACCTCTTTCCCAAGAGTACAAGGAAGTTAGAAGGGGGGGGAGGGGAATCTCAATTAGTGACAAGAAGTGCCAGTTTTGAAATATTTTATAGTTTAAGATGCCTCCTCTTTTCACTCCCATCAATGGTTTTGCAAGACTCTATGGCCCTTGAGACAAAGTTGTGCTTCTGGCTTCTCTGAGATGCCTTCCTCACAATGCCTGGTACATACCGGGAAGTCAAAGAGTGCTTACCACATGAAATAATATTCAGAGACAGCTAACATTTACTGAGCACTTGCACAACCATTATCTCCTTTAACCTTTAAAACAAAGGCTATTTCAGATGAATAGCCTGACGTTCAGGTATTAAATGCCCTGCTCAAGGCCACCCAGCATACAGGTGAGAAAGCCTGGTCGGCAAACTGGGGTTGCCTGCATGCTCATTTGTCTCCCTGCCATTCTCCCTGCTGTGGAAGAAAGATGGAAACAGTGCCCACCCCATGTTTGGTTTTGGGTTGCTGGTTAAATGAGACTCTCTTTTGGTGGTAGCAGCTTTGCTGGCCCAGCAAGGTCTGGCTCCAGTGGACAATCACTGTGATCCTGCAGTCCCTAAGTACTCCCAACAATGGGAGGAGCCACCCAGGGGCAGGCAGGGCTACAGCAACACAGAGAAACCATAATGGAATTACAAATTGGTTATTACTATGAATCTAAGTGACACAGAGTGTGGCTGGGGAACTAGAGAAGGAGGTATGAATGAGTGGGGAGAGGGAAACAGATGATAAAATCCCCGATTCTAAAAACAACAAAACAAAAAAACCAAAGCAGTTGGGACCGTGGCTACCAGCACCTACAAGACAAGAAAAATAGAGGTAATATCTAAGCCTTGTCCCTATCAAACCAGTGGGTTTCCAAATCTGCCCACACAGAATCTTATTTTTAACAAGTCAGAAGGAGAGACAAATAACTCATGCACTGGCTCTTGACTTTGTCTGCACCTCAAAATCACACGTGCAGCCAGTCCCTGGAGGTTCCAGTGAATACTTGGAGGAGTGCCTGGTATTCATTTTTTTAAAGTGCTGTAGGTGCTCCACCTGGCACAAACTGGCTGGTGACATGTTCTGCCTGGATGCTGGTCACGCCGTCCAGAGACACCTGAGTAGGCACACCCAGCACTTTTTATGGCCTGCTGCCTCGTGGTTTTCCTGGCCCCACTTGGTGATCACATAAACAGAGTTGGAGAACCTTCCCAGACAGTAAAGCACGGAGGAAGCTGATTTTGCCATGAAGGGCACACCCAGACAAGGGGGTCTAAGACAGGAGAGGACCACACCCAGAGCCCCGGGAAGCTTTATGCCCTCCCGTCTGGAGCAGTTGGTAAAGGTGAATTCATGCATGGAGCTGGACTGCTGTCTAGGGGAGGGAATCTCACTGTGGGGATCCTTCCTCCTGAACCAGTGGCAGGAATCGTCCTCGGGTACAGTCAGCTGATGGAATTAAACCAAAAATGGTATAGTAAATGTCTTCTTTCGGACAAAAATAAAATTATCTTTAAGAGCTAAAGTATGGTCCAAGCTTCTTTTTTAAAAAAAAAAAAATCTTTATTGATTCCAGAGAGAGGAACGGAGAGGGGGAGACAGAGATAGAAACATTAATGATGAGAGAGTCGTCATTGATCGGCTGCCTCCTGCACGCCCCCGACTGGGGATCGAGCCGGCAACCCAGACACGTGCCCTGACCGGGAAATCGAACCGAGATCCCCCGGATCCTAGGTTGATGCTCAACTGCTGAGCGACGCGTGACCGGGCAGGATCAAAGCTTCTTATAAGATACAGACAGGGCCAAAGGTAATTTTTAAAAAACCAGCTTCTTCAGCGCCAAGAAAAACACATGAGTAGGATGAATTTCCTCCAGGATATTTTCATGAAGCTGCTGAAATGGGTAGAGTTTTGGACCCATGACAAAAGACTCTCTTCCCCCACCCTCCAAATCAAAACCATGGTTGGTTCAGAGGCCACAGAGAATGAACACTATTCCTAATCTCATATCTTCCCAGGAAATGAGGCCGAACGCAAGACTGGGGGTTATGCTGCGCCTTTTACCACAATGCATATGAAAGGGCAGGAGCGATCCAATCTCCTAAATACTCCGGCCCTGTGGGTATAACAGGCATATGCCCAGCCAGTTCTGGGGCCAAGGGCAGGAGACAAAGAGAAAGGAAAAGAAGAACATTGCTCTTCCTTGCTTTGGGTTCATCTGTTCTGGATACTCTAGGTCAGTGGGTCTCAAACTTTTTCATCAGAATCACCTTGGGCATTAAGAAAATAACCCTGACCAACTGAATTAGAACCTGGAGGTAGGGTCCAGAGGTGGAGTCTCTTCCCTAATCCATGAAGTCACCCATTTCATACTTTGTGTCCTTCCTGGTGAAAGGGCGAGCAATTCCAGCTGATGGGTGTCTCTCAGGCTTCCTGTTTGCTTCAGCGATTTCCTCTAACTGACAGTCCCAGCACAGCTTGGATAGTGAGCTGATTAGGGAAACCAATCAGAATCTGTTGACCAGAGGCTGGGCTGGAGACTCCCTCACTCAAGGCTCACTCAAGGTTAGCTGGAAAGGGGGAGGGGGCGAGTGGTGAGAACCAAGTGACCTTACCCAGCCCTCCCCTGGAAGTGGCTCTGGCCAGTGACTCTTTAGCTACACTTTACTCTAGAAAAAAGCATTCCTGAATATTTAACAACACAAGAGTGGGGCTAGAGAAGACAATAGCAGAAGCAACTTGTTAGCTTAAAGAGAAGGAAACAGGATATAGGAAGAAAGGTAATTTGGTTCAAGGCTAAGGTGGAAGACATTTAAAAGCTCAGATCAGCTGGGGGATATTTACCCACAGACTCAAGAACACAGTTCTTCCTCAAAGGGAGAAAATCACCACTACAGCACACAGGACCAGAGGGCCTGAACTACAAGGGCCTCACAGCAGGACTATAAGGGCCTCTCTGGCTGGCTGCAGACCCAGAGGAAAGAAGAATCTGAAGCTACATAAGCCATGAGCCACTGAAGTATGCACTCGCTGTTCATCAGTGCAACCCAGGTTAGGACTTGGGAGACTGAACCAGGTTTGGTTAAAGCCTGGCTCTACCGTTTATTAGCCAAGTGACCTTGGCCAAATCAGACAAGCAATCGCTGTCAGCTCCAGTCCCTTATCCATAAAATGGTAATACCAATCGCATAGGGTTGTTGGAAAGGTTAAATGAAACAACACATAGCATACATGGCACAGTATTAGCCTGAAGGTAAGGTTCCAACAGGGGGAAGGTTTATTATACTAAGGGGCTAACTAGTTTTGACTCACTGGTTGTCAAAGCTTGAAAGGTCCTTGAAGACCTAATCTTCCTCTTCCCATTACAAAGGAGGAGATAAATGTGAGGCGAGGTGACCTGCTTAGGGTCGCAGCCAGATGGTGGCAGGGCCCAAGCTCAGGACTCAACTCCAGCAAGGCTCCCTGATCAGATAGAAAACCCAAGAATATTACCAATACCATTACATCCACTGTAAGTAATGGGGACTGCCACCTTCTATGAATGCTTTAATAAAATATGGCTTTTAAATATGAAAAAAATGAGGATTTTCCCATAGGACCTATGTCTCCCCTGGACAGTATAACAGGGGAAGCTTGGCCCTGGAAGCCAGGTTGAGATTTAAGAAGCACTCTGATGGGGTGTGTCAGGCCAGGGCTGGGCCTCCTCATCCCACCAGGAAGTAGGGGGCTTAGGGGAAATAGTAGGAAAGGAAGGGGGTGCTGTCCTTACACAGCCACAGCAAGATGACTCCCTTTCCAGGGGGAAAGGAGGTAAATCATTCCAGAGGGGGACTATGAGTGATGTGGGTCCCATACCACAGGGCCCTTGAATTTTCCCCTAGCCATCTAATTCTCATAACTGGGATCAGTTTCTTCTCACTCCCCTGTCAATGACAAGACTGCTGAGACTGAGTGCGTAGACTTGCACAACACATCAAAGCCCCAATGGAGTCCACAAGAGCTCTAGCTGAAGCCACCAATTCCACCAACACCTGCAAAAGGGACCAGTGTACACAGGCATCAAGAAGTTTAAATTCTGCATACCCATGACCAAGTGGTCCTTTACCACATTGTCCAGGCTGAACCTGGAGCTCTGCCCTTTCCCTTGTGCTAAAGGACTGATGTGTCACTCAGGACAGATACTAAGCTGGGTTAGTCCCTTGAGGGACTGACCCCTAGCTTCCCAGAGCCCTGCCCCAGCAAGAACACCATGAAATCGTTCTGTGAGTTCCAAGCTGCTTTCTCAGCTCTTGACAACAGATGGGTTCCCCGGGGAGGCTGAGAGAAGCAGAGTCAGCACTAACTTCAGGCCAAGGATGGAAACCTCCAATCCCTGTTCCCTCTCTTACTGCACCCACAGGGAAGAAGGCTGCTGGGGTAGGTGGTATATCTCCATGTAGCTGCTGACACAGCTTGGTCAGTGTGATCTGCCCTTACTGTCCACAGAAGGGCCCCAGGATTCATGGGCAGCTCTGGGATTCTCATTCACTGGTCCTAATGGCCAACAGAAGAGCCAAGCATTTGGGTGACAGGGAGGAAGGCCAACCGGACAGAGGACAGCCTACAGCTGTACCAGCAAGGCTTGTCCTGCCTACTGATTCTAAGAGGAACCAGGGCCCTAGGCCCTAACAGTGACACTCCCAAGAGATTATTCTCCCTAACAGGGCCTGGTCTCTGATTCAGCACAGCTCTGTCAGCAAGGCTGTGGCAGATTTTCTGGTCCCAACTAGGGCAGCTCTGTAAGACACCTCAAGCAAAAGCTCTATTTGAAGTCTGGCGCTTTCTGTAGCACAAACTGACACACACATCCAGCTACAGGGCATGGAGGGAATGGGGCTGAGGCTGTGTGATGGCTCACACCCCACCACCCAACTCTTCACCTGCCAGTACCAAGTGGGATGCTAAGAAGAGAGCCAGCCAAGCACAAGGTCTTTCCTAGCTCCAACCTACACCTGCCATGGTCTCAGGATGGAGCATAAGTTATGTGAAAGCCAGTAGGATGGATGTAGGATCCCTGCTGATCCACAAGCCTCAAAACTACCCTATATTTGTTTTAATTATGCAGTTACTATTTAATTAGGACAGTTCTAACCAGAATCTCTTCAACACAGGGCCCACCTTTCCCTCTGTCTCAGGAGGATCTCTGTAGGGGCCAGGAGTACCAGCCAGGACAGCTGTTACTTCTGCTGCTGCCCCAGGTCCAGAACGACTCCAAGAACCTCTGCTGAAGGTCAGGGTCATCAGCAGCACCTGTTCATCCAGCCATTCATACCAACAACTGCAACAGACACCTCTCATAAACCTTTTCTGTCTTTACAAAAAACAAAAAAAAGAGGGCAGTTTACTTCACTGCCCTCTTTGTCTTGCCCTCAGCTCCTAAACAGACAGCAGAGGACAGAGGTTGTGTTTGAGAAGAGAGCAGGGTAAAAGAATTGAGTATCAGACACCAGTAAACCAAATTCCTCTTGCTCAGCTACCACAAACACTGTGGTGAGAGGCTTCCCAAACAACAACAAATGAAGTTAAAGTTCCCACTGTGGGACCTGAGGGACAATGGCTGCTCTCAGGAGCCTGGGTGCCAAAGAACAATATTTTAGGATGACTTTTTCTTTAACTTTTGCTAAACAAAATGTAGAATGGTGCCACGTGAAAAAATCAGGTAACGAATGAGTCTGAACAAGTTTCAGTGAATGAATCACATTCTATTTCCATGGCCCCAGATTTTCAGAAGACTGTTGTGGGTGGTGGGGATAGAGAACTTAGGGGCATGAGGTTTGGGAGTAAGAAGGTGAGAAAAATTAAGGGCATTGTTGCAGATGAAAAGAGTCACAAAACAAAATTCTTGAAGGCTGGTCTATGTGGGTTTCTTTTGTTTTAACAGCACATAACATCAAGCCTGACACACAGTAGGTGCTCATAAATGTGGTGAAGCCCCTGGCTGGCATGGCTCAATTGGTTGGAGCATCATCCCATACACCAGAAGGTGGGAGGTTTCAGGTTCAATGCCCATTGGAGTGGAACATTGTTTGGCTGCCTCCTGCACGCCCCTACTGGGGATTGAACCTGCAACCTGGGAACGTGCCCTGACCAGCAATCTAACAGGCAACCTTTTGGTACACAGGACGACGCTCAACCAACTGAGCCATACCAGCCTGAGTCATTGATGTTTCTTTTTCTCTCTTCCCTCCTCTCCCTAAAATCAATTTAAAAAAAAGTAATATCAGTCTTTAAAAATAAATAAATAAATAAATAAATAAATAAATGTGGTAAAGCGAGCCTGAAATATAGGCCTGGTTCAGTATGGCAAGTAAGTGGGGCAGCTGAAGGCTTAAATACACACCCATCTGCCGAACGGCTGAGAACGAGCCCAGCAGAGGAGACATCTCACTATCCCAGGTAGGTTCCTTCTGCACATGGGTGAAGAGCACAAGTGCTGGAGTCCGACAAACCAGTTCAAGTCCTGAAGCCACCATTTACTAGGGTGACCTTGTGTTGTGTCGCTGAACCCATTTCCTCACATGTGAAGTGGAGAGAACAGTATCCACTTCCCAGGGCTGTTGGCAAGAGGGTGCATGTAAGACTCTTAGCAAAGGACCTGGCTCAGAGCAAGCACTCAATGAATGTTCTCAGGGCAGGGAAGCTCCTGCCCCTCAAAGCCCCTATGAAAGAAGTAGATTCCTCAATCGAAACCTTCAGGTACTATGCACTAATTCCTTTTGTTCCCAGTTTCCCTGGACTTCTTCATTGCCCCTCAGCTGGAGAGAATGCTGAACTGGACAATTGCTATGGTCTGAATGTTTATGTCCATCCAAAATCCATGTTGAAATCCTAATCCCCAAGTGATGGTATTGAGAAGTGGTGCCTTTGGGAGATGATTAGGCCACAATAGCAAAGCCCTCATGATTGGGATTAGTGTCCTTTTAAAAGAGGCCCCAGAGGGCTCCCTTGCCCCTTGCATCATGTGAGGACACAATGAGCAGTCGGCAGTCTGCAGCCCGGAAGAGGGCCTTCATCAGAACCCAACCATGCTGGCACTCTGATCTTGGACTTCCAGTTTCCAGAACGGCGAAAAACAAATTTGCTTGTTTATAAGCCACCTAGTCTGTCGGATTTTGGTACAGCAGCCCAAACGGTCTAAAACAATTTTCACCAGTGTCCTAGAAAAAAGACTAGCTCACACCTGATGTCCTGTGTCCCATCAACAATCCAGCCTTATATTCTCTGAAGACTGGCTTCCAAAGCCACAAAAATGGAGGGAGAGACCACCAACATTAAAAAAAATCAGCACTGAGGTGAAACCCCAAACCAGGCAAACTATAGCCCCTTAAAAAAATGGCTGCACAACAGAGCATCTTAAAGCCCAAATGCCCTCCCTCCTATCTTAAAGCCTCTTTCAGGAAAGGGAAGAAGTAGTTCAGTTGTGGAGAGGGGGAAGGGACAGGACTAGGACAGCTGACAAAGAAACCAGAGTTCCTTTTAAAAACCAGGCTGAAAATACTAGGGGTTTGAAAATTGGCATCATTAGTCACCACAGCCTTCTGAGTAGCTCAAAGAGCGATCTGATGACTAGGAAAGCAGCCAGGGTTAGGGAGGCCACCCACGCCTCCCCCATGCCTGGGATGCTTCTGACAGAGCCACCTGAAGGGGACACACATAGAGCTATGAATAGAAGGCAAGAGGCTTGTAAACCAACTCCAGTTAAGATTCCAAGTTAGTGTTTCCAGTAGGGCTCAAGTTACACATCTTCAGAGGGATGACAGTACAATAGAAGGATTTAAACTAGTCAATGATTCAGGATTACAGCTCAAAGTGACAGCCTGCCCCGAGGCCGCCTAGAGCCATAAGCTCTGTACAAACCCTCCCAAAGGGACAGTCCATTTTTTGAATGGCAGCAAAAGAATGCTGGCCCAGACCATGGGGACTCTCTTATGAGACCCAGGGTCCTGGCAGGTTTAACTGGAGAACTTAGTGCCTGAAATAGAGAACGATTATTACCTCATCTTCCCAACTGGACAGTAAGCACCAGAGTAAACACCAAATCTCACCATTTCTGGATCAGTCAAAGCACTAGGCAGGGTACGAGAAGAATGAATGCGTGAGTAGAGAAGCGATAGTCTGCTATTGGGATCAACTCCCAGGATTCTCACACAGTGGATCTGTTTTTTAAATCCTCACCTGAGGATATGTTTTTTTTATTGATTTGAGAGAGAGAGGAAGGGGGGAAGAGAAAAATATCGACCAGTTATACACACCCTGACCAGGAATTGAACCCTGGAACCCTTTGGTGTATGGGATACTCCAACCAACTGAGCCACCCGACCAGGGCTCACACAGTGGATTGCCCAGGTGCATCTCCACCTTACCCAACCAGAATCTTCAGTGACTATGACTAACAATCAAGAGAAGAAACAACTTGGACCCATCCACATAACTACATTAACATATCTAGAGGAAATGTTTGCTAAAAAAGGCAGTCGCCTTGGAGAGACAGCTTGTTCTAGGACTGGAGCAGGAAATACACAAGGTAAGCCTGGAGTATCTCATAGTGCTGAAAAGTAAGGAAGTGCTCAAAACATGAAAACCAAACACCCTGACAATGATGGGGGTAAGTCAAGGTGACCTGAAAGACTTCCCAGTGACCAACGCTGAAACACCTTAAGCAATAAAATACAGTAGTACTGGATTGTAAACCCAAGTGTAAAATACATATCCATGAATCCATACTGATATAAACTGGATAAACAAACAGGGAACACAGACAAATCTCTTATGTACAACAATTACAAATAATTCATGTAAGTACGCTGCCCTCAAGAAGAGGAGCATAATTCCCCACTCCTCAGCTGTGGGCTACACATAGAGATTTCCATCCAAAGAGGACAGTAAGAAGGAGGAGAGACAGCAACTTTACAGTGAAGAAATCTGCCAAACATCACCTCAGCCAGGTGACCAAGGCTGATATTCAGCGATAAGGCATGTTGATTGTATTTACCCTTGATAATGATGTGATGAGAACGGCACTTTACCTGTGATCTTCCTTCCAAAACCTCATATTTATAACCCCAGTGTAATCATGAGAAAAATATCAGACAAATCCAATCGAAAGGCACGCTATAAAATACCTGACTAGTACTCTTCAAAACTGTCAAGGTCATAAAATACAAGGAAAGCAGCCATGGCCAGTGTGGTTCAGTTGGTTAGGCACTGTCACGTGTACCAAAAGGCTGCTGGTTTAATTCCCAGTCAGGGCACATATCCTCACCTGAGGATATTTTTTCCATTGCTTTTTAGGGAAAGTGGCAAGGGGAGGGGGGGAGAGAGAGAGAGAAACACGGATGTGAGAGAGACACATCGACTGGTTGCATCCCGCACCAGCCCTGATTGGGGCCAGGGATTGAGCGTGCAACTGAGGTACATGCCGGAATCAAACCTGGGACCCTTTAGTCCATGGGCTGACACTCTAACCACTGAGCCAAATTGGCCAGGACCATAAAAATATTTTTTAAGAAACAAAAAATAATTCTAAGAAACTGTCACAGCCAAGAGGAGCCTAAGGAGACATGATAGTTAAATGTCATGGATCCTGGAACAGAAAACAGACATTAAATAAAAACTAAGGAAATATGAATAAAGTATGGACTTTAGTTAATAATAATGTATCAACATTGGTTAATCAATTGTGACAAATGTACAATACTAATGGAAGATGTTAATAATAGTGGAAACTGGGTATAAGGGTTTGTGAGAAAACTGTATTACCTTCACAATTTTTCTAAAACTATTCTGAAATAAGTTTATTTAAAAAAAAAAAAAGGCAGCCCTGGCCAAGTGGCTCAGTTGTTTGGAGTGTCGTCCAGTACACCAAAAGGTTGTAAGTTTGATTCCCAGTCAAGGCACATACCTAGGTTGCAGGTTCAATCCCCAGTTGGGGCATGTGTGGGAGGCAACCAATCAGTGTTTCTCTCTCTCTAAAATCAATAAAAACATATCCTTGGGTGAGGATTTAAAAAAAAAAAAAGGAACAGGACAGGGGAGTTTAAAGGCCACACCTTGGGAGGTCTGCTTTCATCATGCCGATCTGACAGCTGCTGGTGCCACTTTCTTAAGCCCACCCTCTCAAGAATGAGCCTTATGCAGATATGTAAAGTAGCACCCACAGACCAGAGTTATAATCACTTCCACTGACACTTGCTAAGTCCTGGCCTAGGGTCCCTACTGTCTCGCCACACACAGCTACAGAAGCACAGCGACCAGATCCACACGCTGTAGAATTTGGTCAACAGGACTGTGGAGGGCCGAAGCCATGCTCACCTTTTCCTATGAAACCCTTCAATGGAAATGGAGGTGTGGAAGCTCCACCATCTGAAATTTAGTTTGTGACCTGTCCCTGCCTCCTCCCCACCTCTTCTCTCATTTATACCTAACATTCATCCTATTGATCTGTTTGCTCTCCTACCCATGGGCAACTTTCTGGTGGATGGACCAAAGAAATGGCACCGGCTTTGGGATCAGATGGATGTGAGTGTGAATCCCAGGTCACCACATCCAAGATGCGTGAGCTTAGGAAGTGTTAGATGAAATGGGTAGGCATTTGCTTCAAGGGCAGGTGTGAACGTCTGCCCTTAAACAGCCACAGTGGGGGCTACTATGCTGGGCACCATGGAAGGCCTGGACACACTGATGAAACAGGACATGATCAGTGCCCCTACAGGGCTCACACTCAAGACAGGAGGTAGACAAGGAGCAATGCGAGGAGAGCAAAGGGGGGAAGAAAGCCCTTCGCCTACCTCAGGAGGGAAGGCTTCATGGAGGAAGTGACATTCCAACTGAACTCTGAGAGAAAGGAGGGAGGTGTGGCTCCCAGGCAGGTGAGGTGGAGAACAGGCTTCCAGGCAAAAGGGAAGAACACAAAGTTAGCCCAGAGGTGGGGCAAGGAGGGGCTGTGCTGCATAAGGATCTCAGCACAGACTTTTGACTCTGTCAGCTGCACTGCCACTTACTACAGGGCTCCCCACCGTAACATGGGGATTAAATGCAGTACCTTCCTCCCGGGACTGTTGTGAAGATCAAAGGAGTCAATGCATGCAAAGGGCTCTGGAGTGCCTGGCACATATGAAACAAAGCTCAAACAGTTTAGCTTTTACTTGAATTATTGTTTCTGCATGCAGGAGATGAAGACATTTACTCTGAAAACTAACCTCTTATTATACCAGACTATTAATGCAGAGGACGCCCTACAAAATATTCTAATTCTCCTCTGTCAAGACCCTTCAAGACACTCTTACCTGGATTTTGGGACATCCTAGTTTACAAATCCTACCCGAAACAGTGTTTCTCAAATGGCCTCAACAAAAGTAACCCTGACTCAAGTTAGGGGAAAAATATGCAAATCTCAAGGAATCTGGGAATTGAACCCAAAGAAGTCTGCTACAACCAAAATATTGTCAAGTTTCCTGTTTTAGCTTAAATTCATGCAAACTTAGCATTCCCATTTATAATAGATCCAGGACTGTTTTTAAATGAAAATGGTTAAAACTGAGTAAGACTGGCCCTGGCTGGGTAGCTCATTTGGTTAGACTATCATCCCTCTATGCCAAGGTTGAGGGTTCGATCCCTGGTCAGTGCACATATAAGAATCAACCAACAAATGCATAACTAAGTGGAACAATAAATTGATGTTCTCTTTCTTTTTCCCTTCCTCTCTCTCTGTAAAATCAATATGTAAAATTTAAAAAAAAAACAAAAAACTGTAAGACTGAAGTGCCTAGAAGATGCAAAGACATCTAGTCTGTGGTTCTAAGTATCCACAGCACATGGCCCCAGCAGGATCTAAGAATCCCAGTGGGAGAAGCACAATCATGTCCTTAGTTAGCAATGTATTCTGTAAAATGGGAGTACAACCCACATCAATTCTGTTTAACATCTCTGAAACAAAAAAATATGTGAAACCACCCAGCAAAGCACTGGGTATCACAGTGACACTTGTTACAAATGTTGAATCAGAATCATAGGTGTAAATTATGATGTGCCTTCAAAATCCCATGAATCCGCCCTGGCCGGTGTGGCTCAGGTTAGAGTGTTGTCCCATGCACTGAAGGGTCATGGGTTCAATTCCAGGTTAGGACACATACCCAGAATGCAGGTTCAGTCCTGGTCAGGGCTTGTTTGGGAGGCACTGAAGGTTTTTGGCTCCAGGGACTGGATTTACTTTATATTCTTTTTATTTTCTGTTTCTATGTAAGGCTGTCAAATGTATCACTTAATTCATGTAAATTTCTATCAGGTGTTCTGCAGAGAAAAGCCTGGACCCTCTGCTCTGCCCAACTCTTCCACTGGATTCTCACATCAATGTGACTCTCTTTCCCTCTCCTTTCCTCTCTCTGGAATCAATGGAAAAAACATATTCTCTGGTGAGGTTTAAAAACAACAACCCTATGGACCCAAAGAATTGCTATTTTGTTGAGTATCTATTCTGTGCCAGGGACTGGACTAGCTCCCTTTACGCCTTGTTTCTGATTCTGTAAGATATTTTGTATCCCCATTATAATGGAAGAAACAGAGGCTCAGGAAGATCAAGTAACAAGCCCAAGGCCATGCAACTGGTAAATGGGGGAGTCCAGATGACAACTCAGGTCTGACTACTCTGTTTACAGGGCAAGGGTTAGAAGAAGAAAGTTCTAAGTACTTGCTTGGTGGGGCTGAATTTAAATTTATGCTCTTGTTCTGTTGCCATGAAAATTCAAGGGAAAAGAGCTCTTGGTGGAGAGCTACAGTCTTCCTACTTGCAAGCAGTAGGCAGCACCAAAGGGCAATCAGGGGCTAAACAGAGGCCAGCTCTGCTGGTTCCCCATG
The DNA here is from genome assembly GCF_964146895.1 of Miniopterus schreibersii. Lineage (NCBI taxonomy): Eukaryota > Metazoa > Chordata > Mammalia > Chiroptera > Miniopteridae > Miniopterus > Miniopterus schreibersii. The sequence goes on from NC_138116.1 coordinate 22,826,988, forward strand.
CCCTTAACTCTGCCCAGAGGGACCCCTGAGTCCACCCACTTTTACTTTCATTTTCTAGCCATCATGACCTTCAGGTTCCTAAGAAATTAATGGCATGCAGATGTCAGCAAACTCTCAGGCTCTGAAGAGTACTGACTTGGGACTCATAACTGCCATGTTCTCCACAGGCAGAGGAAAAGGTGGTCAAGAAAGAGGCTAGGAGGGTGGGGTAGGAGTGGGGAAGAAAACCAGAAGCAGAGGAGTACCAATGATGAAGAATGCTGAAGGGTCTGTACTTGGGCCACTGCCTGCTAACCTTGCAGATTCATTCCTTTAACAAAAAGACCAAAGGAGGGGCCACTATTAGGAAAGATGAGTCACATTTATTGATTTTTAGAGAGAGGAAGGGAGAGAGAAACATAGATTGTGAGAGTGAAACATAGATTGGTGCCTCCTGCACAACCCCTACCAGGATTGAGCCCACAACCCAGGCATGTGCCCTGACCTGGAATTGAACTGGCAACCTTTCAGTGCACAGGACGATCCCCAACCAACTGAGCCACATTGGCCAGGACTAGATGAGGCACATTTAATCCCAAATCCCAGCTCTACCACCTTCTAATTGTACGTTCTAAGGCAAACTACTTAAATTCCTTCAGCAGCATCTCTAAAGCGAGGTACAAATCTCCCTATCTCCTAGGACTCTTGTGAGGAACATGTGTGAAAAGAACTTTGCAAGTTGAAAATAATTTCTAAAAATTAGTTGTTACTGCCCTTCTATAGTATAAAGGCAGAAAAAGGCCCACTAGTTAGTTGTAAGAGGCAAGAGAGGAGAGGAAGGGCATCAAAGAGGAGGGACTTCTATCCCACACAGAGCCCTCTCTCTTTCTGCCAAGCAGTGTCAGATCTCTTGAGATTTCTGGATGCCAGGAGTGGCTGCCTAACCACCTGGAACACTGGTGCTCTCCTTGTGTCTTTGAAAGGGAGAGCTTCTCTATCAAAAACCTATTTGAGAATCAGAGCTGGGAGAGCATGTCCAGACAAAGAAGGTGCCCTCGAAAGACTGGCCAGCCTCATCCTGGGACTCCCAGAGAGTTCCAGAAACCAAAGCCTACTACTGAGGAGGCAAGTTTGGTCAGCAGTCAGACCTGGTGAGCAGTCAGGCCTCTCTGACTCTGCCCCTCAGGGGCACAGGCTGACCAGATTAGAGAAACTAGGTTGCCCATAGAAGTGTCCAACGACCCTCCAAAGAAGCCCACACAGATGGAGAGCTTGTGAGCTGACTGTTGATCCTAATAAGAAAGGTGTTTTTACTGTCCAATGAAAAATGAAATAAGTGCATCCCAGGTCTAGTTCAAAAGTTTGTATGAATCAGACACTGGTTGACAGTCCAGAAGTAGTCAAAAAGATCTCAAGGCAAAAAGACTAGCACTTGTAAGTAGCATCCAAGGGCAGCAAAGATAGCCTAGAACACTGAAGAGCTACAGAAATTCCCAGTGATTGAGTGGCCTTCCCTCCCTTCCTCCGCTGTAGATAGCTAGGGTCAGCCATGGCCTCAAAGAGTCAGGCTGCTCTCATTAAGATACAGTCTCTGGCCTGTACTTTGGTCACATAACAAAGAACCTCCCAGCTTGATCTGAGACAGCAGCCATTTCACACACCTAAGTCCCAAGCAATAGACAAGGATCAGATGTCAGCACGGGCTGTCTCTTGGAAAGGTTGGGGGGAATCAGCACTTTCTGGCATGTATGGGAGTTCCTTGGAACTACAAAAATTAGCATAGTAAGAACCCAGAGGTGCCACTGTGATCTCAATTTATTCTGCTGTAATCTACAATTTGTTCAAGCCCAGAAAGGACTGGGGTAGACCTGGAACTAGAAGTGGCCTCTACCTGTTGATAAGGGAGGCGTGTGTGTGCATGAGTGTGCGTGTGTGTGTGTGTGTGTGTGTGTGTGTGTGTGTTTGGGGATGTGAAACAGAGAGCCCAAGACCCTTCAATTCCAGGCTCTTCACTTTTGTGGTGTTTTTTTTTTCTTTCCTCCCTAAAGACCAATAGACAGCAGTCCCAGGAGCAGCAGTCCCTCTGAGGCAGCTGGGAAACCACTCACGTGCTCTGGGTGGACAGCCCTGAGCCTGGAGCAAGGGGGAGGGGAGGAGGGGAGTGAGAAGGTAATGAATGGGCAGATCCACCCCGATCAGTAGCTGGAATTGAGCAAAGCTCAGCTAAAATTCTTAGAGGCAGGAAGGGAGATACACTCAGAGGACAACACAACTAGAGAACAACATCAACTAGAGGGCAGGGCTGCGGGCGAGGGGGCAAGACAAGACAGCTCATTCCTGCTTAAAGTCCGCTGAGATCCCGGTTGGCTCTCTGGCCTGAGGAAAGAGAGGAAGTGCGGAGCTGTGGGAACCCGTGCTGAGGAATGGTCTCACCTAGGACCCCCCCCCCCCCCGCCGCCCTCCTTCCAGGAAATCGACGTAAAATTCCTCCAGGGTCTGAGAGGCAACTGTTTTTGTGGGACGGGGGACGACAAACGGCGACAGACAGCGCTCCTCACCGCCTGTAAGAGAGAAGGGGGCCAGGCTCCTTCACACCTGGCAAAGACTCCTCCAATCCCGGGAGCAGAGGGAGCGGAACTTAGGGTCTCTCCCTCCCGTGACTAGACTGGACAGGCCAGAGGGGAGCCATGAGAGTTTCCCAAGGCTCACGAAAGGCAGGTAAGGGAAGGAAAGAAGGGATCCCTTTTTGGCCCGACGCCTGGGGAACTCCTTAAGAGGGGGCTACGGGTCGGGGGAGGGGTCAGTCTCCCTCTAAGCCGGGATGGGCGGGAGCAAGGGTTAGCCCGAAAACACCTCAACGCGAGCGAGACACTGGGTCCCGGGACAGGGACACTCACGGCGGCTCCGGGGCGGCGGCGTTACTTGGGGCCGGGGCTCGGACAGGCTCCGCTCCTCTCCCCCCGGCGGTGTCTCCGGCCTCCACTTCCGCCTTTCAGCCGCTCCGGATCCGGATCTCCACCTCCGACCCGCCCCTCAGTACTCCCCAGGTGACTGACAGGGCGTAGAGACCAATGACAGGCACTCTTGGCGGACTCGCAAGCCTCGCCCGTGGAGGGCGCGGGAGAGGCGGGAGCGCGCGCGGGGGACCCCGGGACTTGTAGTTCGCAGCGCTGGGAGGAGCCGGTGGCGGTCTGGGACTTGGGCGTACGGTGGAGCTGGCTCCCTGCGAGGCGGAGCCCGGCCGGGAACTTTTTAAGGCCCGGCCTGCCAACCGCGTCACCCCGGGTTGCAGGCGCCCCGAGGAAAAGCGGGCGGCGGAGCGTTGGAAGAAGGCAGAAGGCGTGTGTGTGCAGAACTGGGAAAGGAAAAACATGGTGTGAATGAATATGCACCCGAGGCCGCGAGGTCCAGTCCCCTGAGCTCTCGCTAATCCTGAGAAGCCCCAGTCTGCACTTTCGGGCTAAGTCAGCTCTGGGAGGGAACCCGATTGTTGGGGACATTCTGTGATGTGGAAGGTGGTGGAAGCGCTGTAGGAAGGGTTCTCTGGAGGCTGCCGGGTGCGATCAAAGGGAGAGCCCCTGCCACTGCCCAGCGGTGAACTGGGACCCTCCTCCTTTGGCTTGACTCCAAAACACAGCAGCATTACCTCTGCCTCTGCCTGGCCCCACACCCAGCCAGAACCAGCTCTTGTTTCTGATGCCAGATACAGAGTCAGACCACTTCTGCTTTGCCTCTCACTCATAAATACAGATTAGAACCACTTCATTTGGCTCCACCTTGCTCTCCATATGTATCAGGGTGGTTTCTATTTTTTCTGCTCCCCTCAATATGGATTAAGACCACTTATGCTTCTGTCCACTCCCTACCTCCCAACACAGACCATCCTCCTCTGCTTTTGCATCTCACCCCTGGGGACACTACTGAAAACCTATATGGAATCAAAAGCTCACCCCAGAGACAGCTGTGGGCATTGTTTCTATGACACCAACCAACACCAATCATACTCTGGAGCCTGAGCTGGAGAGTTGAACTCTCTGGGACAACCTGCCACAAAAGTGCCCACACCTATTTCCATCTGATCTCCAGGGTGTCTCTAACAACAATCATAACACTCATCCCATCCACCCCTGCAATGATCATTAGAGAAGTGAAAGCTAAGTGGGAAGAGAGGGCTTAGGAGTTCAAAGAGGTTGGAGCAGAATGGGATTCCTACTAGGTGCTTGGCTGGGGACAAGCTCTTCCCCCAGACCCTGCTGTATCTGGCCTGCAACAGGTACAGGATCATTGGGGAGTTCTGTGGGCCACCTTTCCAGGCCTGGAGGTGAGGCTGAGCCAGGACTCTGTCTCCTAGCATACCATGTCTGAATCTATGGTTGTGACTGGGGTAGGGAGAGGAGGGGGTATAATGGCCCATAGGGACTCATTAAGGTTTCTGCCTCATCCCTGGAGCCTCTTGTGGCGTGAATGTGGTGCCAAGTGAATTGGTTGGTGCCTTTGCCCTTTCTAGACACGGCAACAGGGCCCTGGGGCATGGTGGGGAGTGACTGCAGTGTAGTCTCCTTCAAAGCCCTGGGGCTCTCAGACCAACCTCTAGAAACAGCCAGAGACAACAACTACAAAAATAGAGAATTTATTTCCTATCCAAAAGTGAGCCCAGAGTGTTGAGTGGTAAAGGAGAGCTGGAGACCAAAGTGAGTTTGCAAGAAGTCAGGGCCCTGAGTGAGACCATGTTGGAAAAGGGGAGAACAGGCTTGGCTGAGGTCTGAAGGCAGGGGAGGGACGGGGAGTGTTGCTGGGACCATTTCAAGTTGCTGGCAACAGAAGAGGCCACCTTCAGTGACAGCCTGCAGAGAGAAACAGAAATGTTGACACAGGCCCATGCCCAAAAGTAGAAATAGACATTGCTGGGCCCAAAAAGTACCCCTGGGATACAGGAACTTGGAAGTACACTCTAAGGCAAGGACTGCAAACTCAAAACCCACGGAGACCAGACAAATCATTCAAATGAAGGAAGTTAGCTGAATGTCAGGAGGTGATCAAGAAACATGGGGACTGTGAAGAAGTGGAGAGTGCAGTCCCTCCCCATCTAAAGAGGACAGTGGCCACCCAACACCAGCTGATTATTACCAGGTGGAATATGGATTGCCAGATCTCCCAATTTTTTTTTAGAGAGGCTAGAATAGCTGGGTATTTATGTGTACTCTCCTAATTTTTAATGTTGGCAACTCATTAATATTTTGAAGAAGAAAAAATGCTGACAGCCAAAGAATACATATCTGGGGGTCATCAGTTTGTTTCCTGTGTAGGCTGTGAGCTCCTCCAGCTTGGGCTAAAAAGTCTTGGCCTAAGAAGTCTTGGTTGCCAGGACCTCAAACCTAGCCCTCTTGAGGCAACACTGCTCTCAAGGTTTCCAGCAGAGACCCAGGGGCCGGGACAGAAGACCTCACAACGTCACTATGTATCTCCGCAGTGGAATCTGCAATCTATCTCTCTGGCTGCAGACACCAAGATCCTGCCTGCTGTTGCCTCAGTCTTCATTTCCCAGACTGGAGCTGGGGCCCTTCCCCATCTCCCTTTGCTCCCCCATCTCTACCTGCCTCCAGGTCCTTGGGAGAAGGTAGGACATCGCATCTTCCCAGGCCAATGGGCACCGCGCTCTGTCTCATGCCTGGTGGGTTCCATGGCCTTAGGTGGCTCCCCTCCCAGAGGAGGGAGAAGGAGAAGGTTTGGGGAAGGGAAGAGGGTCGGAAGTGACCAGGCTTTGTGAAAAAAATCCTGAGAATCCAGAGCCAACCAGACCAGCTGGTGGCTGCTGACCTGAGGCAGGAGGCCATGAGCTCAGCCCCTCCCTGATGGCAGGTGGCAACGCCCACACCAGAGAGGCCTGGGCCCAGGGCCAGAGTCAGTGGAATGTGTCTGACCTGGACCTGGAGCTGTGCCTCATGAGGCTTGGGGTTGGGAGTGAGGCCTCTGGCACTGGGGAGGGTCCCAGAGGGTCAGGCTCTGAGGGGTAGGGAGACAACACGTAGGGTCTGAGGTTGGGGTGGATAGCCTCCATCTCTGCTGTCCCCACAGTGGCTGGGCAGTGGACCTCAGCGAGAGTAGTATCCTGGAGGCTAGATGGCGGTCTTGACAGACAGGGAGAGATGCGTGGAGGCCTTGGCTGGAGGCATGGAGGGTCTGAGGGCCAAGCTGACACTGTTGGGTGGCCTGGGGGACCCAGCCTGGCCTGCAGCAGGCCCATCATGTGTCGGAGCTCCTGGCTGAGCTGAGACACTTCTTGGTTAAGGCGAGAGATCTGTTGAAAACACATCAAATTGTTTCCCAGGTGTCATAACAATCACTACCCTCCTAAGTGCACCCCCCTCTACAGTTTACAAAGTCCTTTCATAACCACTCTCTGCTCATGGTCACCCTGAGAAGAAGGCGGGGCAGGACTTATTTTTATCTAGATGTAAATACCCCAGACAATTTCCAAAAAGGATTAGGGACAGCAGCTATTGCCATCCTCCCCGACACCTCACTTTTACAAGATGTAGAAAAATGTGCTCAAAGAGGATGCATGGCTTTGAAGAGACAGATGTAGCCTTACTGTGAGATAAATCCATCACACAAGGTCAAGTGTTTTTCAAATTTCAGGGAGTACATAATCAACTGAGAAACTTATAAAAATGAAGATTTCTGGGCTTACCCCAGACATTCCAAGTTGGGCGAGACCCAGGAGTCTACATTGTACCAGGTTTCCCACGTGCCCATAGACACTCAAGTGGAGCCACTGGCCTAAAACTGTGAGCAGCAGCAGGGCTGGCCCTCAATGTCGCTGAACAGGGGGTGGCCCCGCCCCAGCCCAGGTGCTCCCCTGGGAAGCTGGATGTTTATCAGAAGGAGGGAAGGACAACTCCCAGGGGCTGGGCGGGGCTTCGCTGTGGCCACGACTCTGAGATCCCTGGGAAGGAAGCAGAGGCAGAGCCGGCATACAGAGTCTGGGCTCTTCCTGACCAGGATTCAGACATCGGGCTCCAGGTCCCCCAAGGCTGAAGGCTCCTCAGCCTCCCCACCTTCTGGCCCCCGTGTTTGCTTAGTACTCATTTCCCAGGGCTGGGGTAAGGGTAAGGCCTGGAGCATTGAGATTTGGTAGGGGGCCATTCTGTGCAGGAGAGCATCCCACAGTGGTGCAGGGAGGAGGGGCCCTCTTTCCTGGCAGGACAACCTGAGCCATCTGGGAAAGAGGAGAAGCAGTGATCACTGAATACTTAGACTGGGCCAGGGACTGGGCCAGCCATGGGTGCGCTCTCATCGCATCCTCGCAACAACTCTGGGAAGAACGCATTATTTCCCCCATTTTTAGATGAGGAAATCAAAGTTCAGAGTGGTTATGGGACTTGCCCAAGGTCATCCAGCTAGTGTGAATATTTAAATTCAGCACTTTGACTCCAAATCCTGAAATGCTTTTATATGAGGTATGCCTCTGATCCCAGAATGATATTCTCCAAAGTTGGAGGGGAGGACCCAGCACCAACCAACCTCCTGGTTCAGCAGGCAGACTTTCTCCTTCACCTCCTCAGCTTCAGTGGCTAGTCCCCGGCTGGGCCTGGTCCCTGCAGGCAGAATGGGGTGAAGGGATGCAGTGAGTGCAGGGAACATGAGTCTACAGCTTGGGCCCGGTCCCCTCCTGTCGCTGGGTAGGCAGAGAGCAAGGGGAAAGGAAGCTCTGGGGTCAGGATGATAGGGAAACCAAACTCTCAGGCTGGTTTTGAGGTCCTATGACTTCCCCAGCCTCCCCCCCCCCCCATCCTTCTGGTTCCCGAAGCTCTAGGCACTAAGGATCTTCTTTTTGACATCTGAACATAACATGCTCTTGTCATGCCTTTATGCCTTAGAACAACTGCCTTATTCCACCCCTCAAACTCCTACCCACCCTTTATGATCCAACTCAAGAGTCCCCCCCTCTAGGAGAGTTAGGGGAACTCTCCTTTCCTATCTCATACCCCTGTTCTTGTCTCAGCTGTGGTACTGAGCACGCTGTTCTGGAATCATTTATCTGAGTATACAAGTGTCTCCCCCACTAGATAGGGAGTTCACCAGGAGTGCGGGCCAGCTCTGGTTTATCTGCGTATTACCAGCACAGCACCTGGCACATGGTGGGCCCTTACTACACATGGGATGGGAAGATGGATGGATGGGTGGATAGATGGATGAATGAATGAATGAATGAATGAATGAATTGCAGATAAATGGGTGACAAGAGTTGAAGTCCACTGCTGGCCCTTACCTGTAGGAGGGGCCTGAGAGTGGGGCCTAGGGTGCTCAGGCCTCCTGCTGAACTGGAATGTAGGGGCTTCCACTGTGCTGCCAGAGTCCTCAATGCCATCCACTACCCTGGGACAGGGGCAGTGGTCATGATTCCCATGGGGAGAGAGTAAGGGCCAGAGCAGAGCAGGCAGAGAGTGAATGGAGTCAGCAGTGCCAGGGAGTTGAGGAGGAGCAATGGTCAAAGGGGTGGGGTTGCAAGCTGTGGTGGCACAGACAGTGGGGAGCACTGGGGACAGAGCCCAGAGAAGGTTCTGGAAACCAGTGGTGTTATAGGGAAGGCAGGGGAGGCTGGTGTCTCACCGAGGACTGAGGTCCGAAGGTCCAAAGGTTCCCAGTGGGGGAATAAGAAGCTGGGGGGGCTTCCTGGCAGCAGAGCCCCTCGGGGGACCATGAGAGGAGGGGCTGTGGCCTCGGCCAGCCAGGGCAGGGGATGGGGATGGGGATGGGGACAGGGAAGGGGAGGAGACAAAGGCTGAGAATGGGGATAGCTCCTCGCCCAAAAGTCTGACCAGGGAACCCCGGGGTCGTGCTGGGCTAAGGTTGGGCAGCAGGTGGGGCCGGCGGGGCCTGGGACCACCTCCAGGCTCTGACCCAGGCTCGGGCTCTGTGATGGATGGCAGGGTCTTGTCTGAGGAGGAGCCAAGGCTTTCCAAGCAGGGCTGTGGATGGAGGAGGCAGCTGATGTTGCAGGGCAGTGAACTACAGTCCCCTTCATTAAGCAACAGTCTTCACTGGCAGACGATGTTCCCCATCCCCTCTCCCTTCTCCCTGCAGCAGAGGAGCCAAGGAAAGGTGCCCCCACTCTCCCCTCTTCCCCATGCAACTTCAACCCCACCCAGGAAGGGAGTGTTACCTGGGAGAGCCGAGGGGATCGGGAGAAGTGGCTGAGGCCCTGTAGGGGCAGAGGGGATCCAGCTTACTCATGCCTCCCCACTCCATTAGTGCAACTCCTAGTCTCACCCACCAGTGTTGTGGGGTTTGAGAATATGGGACCTTTTTGTGAATTTGAGTCAGAGATACCTCCAACTCTGACTCAGGGAAATCCTGAGTGGGACAGTCAGAGTGACAAAGGCCTAGGGTGTAACCTACAGACCTTAACCAAAATGGGCTCAGGAAATGCTTGGTGAGTGAGGAAGCCCCAGGGGATGGTGCCCAGTACAGAGATGGACTTGATAGAGGGGCACATGAGAGGGATTGTTTCCAAAGTGGGGGTCCTTTGGGGAGTCTGGAGTGAAACTGAGAGGTGGCCAACAGGAGATGGGTCAGTACAGTTGGAAGTAAAGGTGGTAAGAGATGGTCCATGGGGTTGGAAGATGTTAAGCATGGAAGGGGCAATGGATGGGTGTGCCTGTGGTTGAGAAAGGACTTTACAGGGTGGAATGCAATGCATGAGGCTCTCTCTGAGGCTGGGAGAGGTCTGCTTTGAAGGAAGGAACTTCAGAGGAGATGAAGGCCATAGGGGGTCTACATACATAGGTGTCAGAGCCCTGGCGAAGGTTGAAAGTGAGGTCCCGGGGCAGGCCAGCCTGGAAAGCAGCCCTGTACTCAGGATAGAGCCTCAGGACCTCTGCCAGCCCTCGGCTGCTCAGCTGCTGCAGGCCACAGTAGGTCAGTGCCTTCACGTCAGCGCTGGTCTTCAGCACACAGCTTGGGCTTGCTTCTGACCCAGGCTCCCGCCCTGGCTCAGTGGTATCTGCCCCGATCAGGTCCCCCTTCCCTGTGGGTAAGGGATGGAGACAGTGAGCTGGGGCCAGTCAACTGGGCAGAAGAACCAAGAGGATATAACTAGTCAATGGCCTTGAAGGGTGGTCAGTATGTTTGAAAGATGGTTGAAGGAGGGACAATCAGTGGGATTGGTGGAAATGACCAATGGAATTGGGAAAAGATCAGGGAAGAACGACTGGTGAAGCTGGGACACAGTTAATGAGAGATGTCGGTAAGGCTGGAAGGATGTCAGTAAGGCTGGAGGGATGTCAGTAAGGCTGGAGGGATGATCAGTGGAATTGAATGATCAATAAAGAATGACCAGAGCAGTCAGTTAAAGGGTAAAGGTCAATGGGGTTGAAGGTCAGTGGTGAAGAGTCAATTAATTTGGGGGACAGTCACTGAGGAAGGGTTGATGGGTTGAAGGATGGCCAATGGTATTAAGGGAGGGCCTGAGGGGAACAGTCGAAAGGTAGTAGGGTGAAGGGACCAAGAAAGAGTACTCCTCAGCAGGAATTCCAGATATCTACTAGGAGTATCCCAGTCCCTAGATTCTTGGTCACTCACAAGGCCTCTGGGGGAAGGTTCCAGGGTAGGTAGTAGGTGGCGGTGGGATTCTCACCCAGGATGGCCAGCACCATGTTGTCACGGAGCACCTCAAGCGAGCCTGAGCAGACATAGTAGTGGGCCTGCAGGGCGTCCCCACGGCGCAACAGGTACTCGCCCGGAGCACAGAATGAAGTCTTGATGTGCAGGGAGAGGGCCCGCAGGCAGCCCCTGCTGGCTGCTCCGAACAGCGGCAGCTGCAGGATCTCCCGATTCAGGTGCATAGCAATGTCAGCTCTCAGCTCCTCCGGGAAGTCCCGCAGTAACTGCGTAAGGGGCACAGGTCGTTCTGGCCACCCCCCCCGCAGCTACTACTTGATTTCTCCAAATGTGCTGGGCTGTCTCCAAGGAGAAAGCTCTAACTTGCCCTTTGCTTTGAAGTTACCCATTTCTGACCTCCCAGAAGACTTCTGTGAGTCTAACCTCAATTTTACTTGTGTGTGGACCTCCTGACCTGACTGCTGGGGCAGAGACTAGATCTTTTCCTGTCTGTCCACTAACCTTGGTTACACACACTAGTCACTCACAAATGTCCTGGTTACTCAACCCCACAAATGCAAGGACCGTCCCTGGTGGGTCAGCCTCAAACTGGAAGTCAGGAGACTAGAAGTCAGCTCTGCTCCTAAATCCCCGTGGACCTTGAGCAATCCATTTCCTCTCTCTGGGCCATTTGTAAACTGCAGGGTTACACTAGACCTTGAATATTACCAATGACCCTTAGGAGCCACACTTAATATTCACAGTTCCATCCTCATGCTATGGAGCCCTTTGGCCACTGTGGCTTGTTGCCTCCCCAGGCTCCTCTTCCTCAGTGTACCTCCTTGGTTGTCTTCTAACTTTCCACACTCTCCCTGCATCATGACAATCAGCTCCATGACTTCCTCACTCCCTGTGAGCTTGGAGCCCTACATCTGGGTCCAGATATATATTAAAGATTTTTTAAAATATATTTTTATTGATTTCACAGAGAGAGGAAGGGAGAGGGAGAGAGAGCTAGAAACATCAATGATGAGTCATTGATCAGCTGCCTCCTGCACACCCCCTACTGGGGATCGAGCCCACACCCCAGGCATGTGCCCTGACTGGGAATTGAACCACGATCTCCTGGATCATAGGTCAATGCTCAACTGCTGAGCCACGCCAGTCGGGCTCCAGACCTATATTTTAAACTACCTCCAGGGCACCACAGGCACCACACTGGACTCTCATTTTCACCCCTATGTACAGTCTCCCTTTTGTATGCTCCCATCACACCCCTTTCCCGAAGCCAGAAACTTGGGAATCACTCTGAGCTCCTCTTCTGCAATCAGGATCACCAAGTCCCATGGCACCTGCTCTCAGAAATATCTCCTAGATTCCCCAGACCACTCCCCAACCTAAACATGTTGCAGGATAAAATCTAAAGTCAAGGCAATCGACGACCTGGGCCTGCTCTCCTCTCCCTATCCACCCTCCACAGTGCTCACATTCCCGTTCCTGATGGCTCACTGAACTACTTTCAGTTTCCTGAACTCACCCTGCTCTTTTGTGTCCACATTTATGGACCTGAGTCCCTATTGCTCTTTCTGCCCGGAATAGCCTTCTGGTAGCAGGCCAACTTCCTTCTTGTCCTTCACGGTGTCCCCTCTTCTGTGCCACATTCCCCGACTCCTCTAGGCCCAGACACAATGGGGATCCCAAGTAGCACATACATCCCTCCAGCAGAGTCCCATTCACTGTGTAATTTATGTACCTGTCTGCCTCCCTTACTAGACTGGTGTCTCCCTGAGGGAAAGAGCTGAGTGTGATCACCTCGGAGCTCGCAGTGTCCAGCACAGCGCCTGGCCCGCAACAGGCGCTCGGGCAATGGTGGCTGAAGGGAGCATGGCATTAGCTACGGCCTGAGCTCCCTTTCAGCCCCCTCATTCTAGTGCACAGGAAAAGGGATGTGGATTTGGGTGGGTGTGTGCCCTGTGAATAACACCTCACCTCCCTGGCCCCCATCTGCCTCCACTGCAAACCCGGGGAGGCTGTGCCCCCTTCCCCGCCGCACCGCCAGGGGGCGCAGGCCGGGAGCCCCGCACACTACCTCGTTGGCGTCGATGCCGCTGTTGACAGCCCACGTGGTCTGGAAGTACTCGAGCATGCGCTGCTTGAGCGCCCGCGGCAGGCGGTGCACGCGGATGAAGTCCTTGAGGTCCTTCATGCGGCGGTGGTAGAGCGAGCGGCGCGAGTACATGCGCTGGATGATGGCCGTGACGTTGCCGAACACCACGGCGTGCATGAGCGCTGCAGCACGGGCGGCAGGTTAGGGCGGGCCCCGCGCGCAAACCCACCCTGCCCCGGACGGGCCTCTGGGTCCCTAGGGAAGGGCAGGAGAGCCAGTGGGCTCCTACGTGCCTCCCTGGTGCCAGGTGCTGGCTTGGGGAGGGAAATAGAGAGTGGTCCCTAGAGGGGTCAGACCTGACGCTCCTCTCATCCCCGCCCCCCCCCAATTAGGTCATGAACTTGAGTTTCCCACCCCTTAGCAGGAGACCACGCCTGTCTGTGGCATCCCCCAGGCTCAGAGGAAACGTCTATGAACGACTGCAGGACTGTCTGGGTGGCCGCCTTTGGGCCCCAGCTTCCCTGTCCACACCGGGGCTGCGCGGGCCTGGCCTCACCGCCTATGAGCATAGTGCAGATGGAGAAGATCTTCTCCACGTCCGTGTTGGCGCACACGTTGCCAAAGCCCACGCTGGTGAGGCTGCTTAGCGTGAAGTAAAGCGCGGCAATGTAGGCGCTGCGACGAGACGGGCCGCCCTCCGAGCCGTTGACATAGGGCACCTCCAGCCGCTTGCCCAGCTCGTGCAGCCAGCCTGGAGGGTGGAGGGACGCAAGGAGCCCCTGCTGCACCAGTGGTGGCGAACTGGGTTTCCCTGAGCCGCCTGCACTTGGCTTTGGTCAAGTATTTACCGAGGAGAGGGGAGGTTTGTGTGGGTTGGCACAGGAAATGTGAGGAGCGGCCTTCGCCTGGGCCGCCCCCAGGCGACCTGGTTACGGGTGCAGTTCAAGGCTACCAGCTCCCTAGGGTGCAGTTCAAGGCTACCAACTCCCTACGCTGCTGACTGTTCAGGGGCTTCTGCCACTTATGGAGCGCCTCCTGTGTACAGGGTGCTGGGACTGGACCCAGCCAGCCATTCTCCCTGCCCTGGTGGAAATTACAGTCTGGAGGGGGAAAGAGACATGAAATAAGTCATTACAGGTGGGAAGTGAACTACTCAAAGGGAGATATAGGGTGCCTTAGGAGACATACGGGGTTAGGGAGAGGCACCACAGTGGGTGGGGGGAGAGTGTGGTTCCTGAAAGGCCCCCTTAAGACAGAGCATTTTAGCTGAAACTGCAAGGAATAGATAAGCCACCTAGGTGAAGGGAGGGAAGATAAAAAGAAAAGGATTCCGGAGAGGAGAACATGTTCAAGACTCAAAGGGAGAAAACAGTACAACTTGGGTGCCGGGGGGAGGCCAGGGTAGCCGCAGCACAGGGGGTGTGGGCTGGAGAAGGCAGGTGGGGATGGGGGAGGCTGCAGCGCCACGTGGGGTGTGCAGTGTGGTCTCTGTTTTGACGGCAGTAGGGAGCCACCCGAAGGGGCCGGGGAGAAACACGGCTCCCTCTGCCCCAAACGCCTCTGCTGCTAGAGTGTGCCCCATGCTGTACTTCGGTTGCCTATCACCGATCCTGCTCCCCTGCTAGGCTGTGAGGTCCCGGGAAGGCAAAGGCCTCGTCTATACATCAGTATTCTTATGTTTGATCCAGAAGGAGCTCTGTGCACGTTGGCTGGATGAACAGAGGAATGTGGGTGGTGGGTGGGGGTCCTGGTGGAGGTGTCAGCTTGGGTGCCTGAGGGGACAGGGCAGGTGAATGGTTGGTCAGGGAACATCTAGGGTCACTGGCTCACCGATGTCCCAGAGCAGCGGGTCATTGGCCTCCATCTCCTGGCGCCCGATGACATACCAGACACAAGCCATCCAGTGGGCAAGGAGCGCAAAGGCGGACATGAGCAGTGTGAGCACCACGGCGCTGCACTGCGAGTACCGCTCCAGCTTCTGCAGCAGCCGCAGCAGCCGCAGCAGCCGCACTGTCTTCAGCAGGTGCACCAGAGATGTCTGCAGGGGTGTGGCGGGGGAGGCTGTCAGAGGCACTACTCCTCAGAGCCTCCGTGTCCCCCCATGTTCCACCTCCATGTGCCATCAGATGCCCTGGAGCCAGGGGAAGCTGCAGCAGGGAAAATGTCTCTGCTGTCCTGAGGTGACCGGGAAATGCAGGGGGAGATGGTGGGAGTGGGAAAATAACACTAAAACTAATAACAGCTAACACTTAGTAAGTACTTACTATGTGTCGGGACTCGGCTTAAGTATTTGCAATCCTCAAAAGAAAAGTTATGCCTTCAGTCCAAGTCTCACCATTGTTCCCAATTTGCAGATGAGTAAACTAAGGCTCAGAGAGGTTAGTGACTTGCTCAAGGTCACAGACCAAGGAAATGATAGATCTGGGCTAACACCAAAGTCCACTTTGTGTCATGCTAACCTAGCACTGGGGGCGTGAAGAAGTAAGTCCTGGTCAAAGGCGGGTGAATGGACAGAGTGACCTCTGCCCCTGCACAAAGCCCCTAGTGTCCAAGGCACAATCGGCTGCAGACAAGAGCTGGTTGTTAGTGACAACAGTAGCTGTGATGAAAGTCACCCTCAAATCAGAGAGACGCATGGTAGAGTGGGGACAGGCAAGGACTGGGGAAGGTTTAAGGACCTTTCCCCTTGTGGGTCAGCTGCAGATGCGAGGGTCTTGCTGCAATGTTGAGGGAGGGAGAGCAGGGACCGAGGGAGCCTGGGCTTCGAGATGTCAACCCTCATGGTGCTAAATGGGGGTTGGTGGAGCTAGTGGCACTAGTAAGGGTCCTGTAAATGTTAGCTAATATTACCACCGCAACTGTTTCCATTGTGGTTATTAATGCTTCAGTTAGCTCTTCCAGTCTTGGAGATGAGCAGCAGGTGGGGGCTTATCTTCTCACTACTGGGGCTGGGGGCTCTGGTGGGTAACCTGGTACAAAGGCCCTTCACTGTCCTTGTGGGTGCCTCCAGGAGCATCTCTGGTATCCCTGGCCCTACACGCCTCCTGATCTGCCTCATACATTTTCTCTCATTTTAGGTGAAGGAGGGGGCCCCAAGTCCCGCATGTGGATGCTCTCCAGGGCTTAATGGTTGCCCCCAGCTCCTAGAGCTCCTGACTTTAGTCCTTCAGGGCTTCCTCCAGTCAGCTGTCCCTGGGCCCCACTCCCTTGGGACCCTCCTCTCCCTCTCCTTGGACCAGATTATCCCAGACCTGGCTCCTCCCTCCGGCCCCAGCACTGCTCCTCACCTCCCTTTACACCAGACCCTCCACTTGGCACCCTGGTTTCCTGGAAAGCAGGGTACTATGTTGGGAAGACTACTAGACTAGGAGTCTGGAGACCTGGTTCCAATCTCCTGCCTGTCACTGCTATCTGTGTGACCTTCAGCAAGCCACTTAACCTCTCTAAGCCCCTGCATACATCTCTGAAAAAGAGAGACAAGAGAATTGCCCTGAAGCGTTATTGTGAGGCTCCTATGTGATGATGTGTGTGAAAGAACTTAGTAAACGGTAAAGTGCTCCTCAAGTTACCAGAGGAGGGGGCACTGCCTGGGAGGAGGGACAAGATGCTCTCTGTAGCTCTCTCTTTCCCCAGGGGCAGCTGTCTGCTTAGCTGACACAGCCTGGTGGGCACAGGGGATGGGGAGGGGTTGGGAGCTCTGCCAGGGATGGCCAGAGCCTCAGGGCAGACACACATGCACGTGTGTGGGAGCATGCACACACGTGTAAGCAGCCAGAAGAGGCCCACGGCTTGTTGGCAGCTAGTTAAATCTGGCTGCGTGTAGGTGGTTTCCCACTATAGCTAAGTGTGGCAGAGAGAGGAGCACACAGGGAAACTGCTCTCCACTTCCCCACCCAAAACCAAGGGGGTCTGGGGACAGAGGGTGGGACTCCCTCCCCCTGGACTTGAGAAGACCTACTACCTACTGGTTGAGTGCAGAGCTGGCCACTCAAGGGCACTTCCTTCAGTCCCTAAGGAGCTGGGAGGACACAGGTCTTAGCACTCTGTGTCCAAACCCACCCACAACCTCTCCCTCCTTGCCTGGGTTTGCTCTGCTTCCCCCAAATGCTCTCTCTCCTCATCTCCTGCCAGCCAAATCCTACCATTCATCTAGGGTCTACTCTCACTCCCTCAGGAACCCTTCCCAGGCCACTGTCGCCTCTGCCCACCTGGGGTGCTTTTAACTTCTTGGCACTGGCTAGATTTTAGGTTATTTTTACCCACACCCATATTTCAGCCTGGAACTCCAACATCAGCCAGCTCCATGCCCAGCCTCTGTGCACAATTCCTAGGCCCTGTTTTTCATTTCATTCACCTCTTCTGTTTCTGCTGTCCCCTTCAGTAGTCCTGCCCCCTCACCAGCTTGGCTGCTTGGAGGCTGAATTTGTCCCTTTACCCCACAGTGACCATGCACCACACAGTGCTTTGCAGACAGCTAAATGCTCATCCGTTGTTTGTTAAATAAAAATGTGAAAAGTACCATTCACTTGGCATCAGGCCAATGCTGCCTTGGTAGCCCTACTTAGCTTTTCATTTGTCTTAGCTTCCCTCAGAGATTGTGAGCTGAGCTCCCCAAAAGCGCAGACCCTCTCAGATCCTTCTCAGCTCCTAGCGCAGGGCTCTACCTAGAGCAGATGCCTGACAAATATTCACAGATAGTTTGATGGGAAAGACTGAGTCTGGCTTTGGAGTCGATCCCTTAATGAGAGATGCTGTGCTGAAGCTGGGAGGTTAGGCTGCACGGTGGGACTGGGGTCACTCACCACGGTGATGTTGAAGATGTAAAGCAGGTCGAAAGGCAGAGCAGCAATAAGGTCAACAAAGAACCAGGTGGCCAGGTAGTGAAGGCCAATGGAACGAGGAGCAGAGACCACCTGGCCGGACTGTGACACATAGGTGGTGCGGAAGTTCAGGATGATATCTGCGGGTGCAAGAGGCTGTTACTGGGGTGTCTTGGTCTAGAAACTCAGGCCAAGGAACTGGGTAAACTGGGAAGGAGTCTTCGAGACCCAGGATGGAGTTAGAG
Source organism: Miniopterus schreibersii (assembly GCF_964146895.1). NCBI lineage: Eukaryota > Metazoa > Chordata > Mammalia > Chiroptera > Miniopteridae > Miniopterus > Miniopterus schreibersii. The sequence goes on from NC_138116.1 coordinate 22,844,741, forward strand.
GCAGGAATGGGGAAGTTAGAGACAGATTGGGCTTTTAGCTGGTCCTTAGGGAGGAGAGGTCTAGAGGCAGAAGGCTGCAGGGGTCAGGAGTCAGGGCACAAGGACCATTAGGACTTAAAGACCCAGAAACAGATGGGCTCTGAATGACCGGGTCCTGCAGCGCCGGATAGAGCGAGGCTTGGACGAGTGGGTCCCTCCACCCACCCGCCAGTGTATGTGGGGCAGAGGGTCTCACCCAGGATGAAAAGCATCTCCACGGCAATGTCACTGACAAGGGTGTGTCGGGAAGTGATGGGGGTGTCGTCATTGCCCAAGAAGCAGACATTGTAGGGGACGGTGACTGCAACGTAGAAGGTGGCAAGCAGGATGAGGCCATCCCACACGGCCTTGGGGACGCTGTAGTGGAGGAGGAGGCAGCGGGACCCCCCCACGGAGGCCACCTTGTACTCGGGCACTGATGGCTTTGGCTCAAACACGTTCTAAGGGGAGAGGGGTGATGGTTGGGGACACTTGGGGGGAAGGGGAGCCAAGGCTGGGAGAGGGAGAGGCAGGTGATTGGGAAAGGGGGGAGTGGGCACTGTAAACACAACCATGAGAAGAGACAGAAGGTGCAGGAGAAGGGTTCAGGGGCTGGCACCTGACCCTTCTTCCCTCTGCCAAGCTACTGCTCAGGCCCCTTTTGGAATCAATTATGTTTTGTGAAGAGTATTTTAAGCTGTGACCTCCACCCTGCTTAAGGATATGATGACAAGTCAGGCACACGCCCTAGCTTGAGGGGTCACTAACTTCTCCCTCAAGTTCCTCTTGGGTTCTGGGGACCCAGTGGGAGATCAGTATGTCCAGGAGTGAGGGGAGGCTGGCATGGCTCCCCGTTCCCTAGAGCCCTAGGGACTACACAGAGGGTTGGAGACTTGACCCCGTGGCTTTATCAGGGTCCTAGGAGTGGTACACAGGGCTAGATGCGAGGCCCACAGTGAGGGCTTTCTCCCCAGGACCACAGCTTGTGATTTCACCCCCCATAGGGTAACCTTATCAGCCAGAGAGGTAGGTGATATAATTGGTGCAAGAGCCCAGGCTTGTGACAACTTCTGAGCAGAGTAATGTCAATCACAAAGAAGCAAGGGAGATGGGGATGGAAGGAGATGAGAGGGGACATGGGATAGAGCAGAGTTGGACATGAGAAATGGGCAGACAGAGGAACAAGTCGCTGGAAGGAGACCAGAGACAGGGAAACAGGGAGACAGTAACAGGGTGCCTCAGCATCACAGCTGGGAGATGTTGGAGTGAAGACAGGACTCACATTATTGGTTTTCATGCTTCCCTGGCCCCGGCGGCCAAGGTGGCCAGTCAGCCTGTGTAGGACAGTATGGCTCTGTCTCTTGGCAAATCGAAGTCTTGAGCTGGCTCCCCTCCTGCCAAGGGAGTTTTCTATTGGGAAGGAAGATATAGAGATAAGCGGGGGCACATCCCATGAGGCTGGGTAGGGAGATGTCTGTGTGACCTTGGGCAAGGACCTCTGACCATTCGTGCCTTCTCCCCAGGCTTGCAGTTACCGTGCCGACTGTCCCCATGGCTTCCTGGGGGGCCAAGTCCTGGGCCTCCACTCTGAGTGATGTCCTTGAAGGAAAAGAGGAAAAGCACAACCTCTCCCATCTCATTCTTGATGGGCATCATGTCCAGGAGGCACCAAAAGGCTGAGCCTGTAGGTGTGGAAAGATGGAGGGGGAGGGTGAGCAGCCCATGCCATCTCTAACCCCCCTTGGTTCCTGGGCATAGGCAAAGGGTTTGGCAACAGTTTAGAGTTGGAAAGAACTCCAGATATTGTATCAGCTGACTCCTTCACCTTCCATATGGGAAGACCAAAGCCCAGAACGGGTCAGGGATGCACTCAGTGTCACACAGTCAGCTTGTGGTTGTGGTAGTGTGGGGACCAGCACCCAGGCTTCCACTGTGCCAACTGGACTCTGGGTAAAGCCTGGGTCTGGGCAGGGCTGCAGGCCAGGCCCCTCACCATCCTTCCGGTAGAAGCAAATTTCAGTCCGGTGCTCCTGATGGCCCTCCAGGGCCTTGTGAAGCCTCTGCAGGGCTGGCTCACTGGTCTCTGCACCGTAGAGGAAACGGCAACTGCATGTTTTCTGCATGACCTCGGTGCGGCCGTAACCTGTGAGCTCGCAAAAGCCGTCAGAGCAGTAGACGATGGGAAAGCCTCTTGGGCCCTGTGCGTTGGCCAGAAGGAAGTTACTGTCTGTGGGAAGAAGATGTAAAGATCAGTCAAGGCCAGGAGGGGAGCTCAGCTTCCAGGTGGGAAGTACCTCCCCCAAGCTGTTGTCAGAGGTCACAGAGTCAGAAGCTTCCCCAGCTTCCATGTGATTCCTGGATCCCCTTTGGGATATTCTGAAATAAGTAAGAAGAGATAGAGCAAAAGGACAAGGCTTAAGAGTGGCCTGGAACTAGGACAGAGACTACTAGCAGATTGGAGAATGAACCCCAAGAGTTCATGTGGTTCATTTCTCTGCCTTCAAGCTAGAAAGCTCTTACTGTAGGAGGCAGCATAGCATGGTGAGCTAGGGAATGGGTTCCGGCACCCACCTCTGCTGCTCACTGGTTGTGTAACCTTGAGCAAGTTAATTAACTCCTCTGTGTCTCAGCTTCTTTATCTGCAAAGTGGGGGATAATATAGCTTCCTCACAGGGTTGTTGTGAGAGTTACATGAGTTACCTGGGGAAAACCCCTGGTAACAGTCTGTGCTACGCTGAGAAGGTGAAATGACTCCCCCACATTCGCACAGCTTTCAAAGCACACCCATAGCCACTACCCTGCCATCTTATTAGAGAGTGCAGAGGGCAGAGATTCTGGCAATGTCATACCTATTTTATTGATAGGAAACTAAAAGGCAGAGATTACCCAAACTCACAAATCTCCTTCGTGGGACGAGGGAGACAGTAATGACCCATTCCCTGCCTTCCAAGAAAGGTCCTCTTGTTAGCATCCTTTTAACTAATTTCAGGTCTGTTCCCAGTGTTCAAACTCTGACAGGATTGGGCAATGAAGTTGTGGCTCCAGCAACCACCAGGAGCAGGACCTGAGCTGGCTCCCTCCAGTTCCAGTGGGTGGGAGGCCACAGAGGGGCTCTATGGGCCATCCAGGGACAGAGTCTCAGCTGAGGGAAGGGGCCTGAGACACACCAGTCCCAGGGCGCTAGGAAGGATGAATGTCTAAGGGTGGGGCTGCTGATGGGGACACTGAGGGTGCCTGGGAGGCGCTGGGCCCTGGGCAGCAGCCTCCTTCCTCCATCCCAGAGCTCGTCGCCTGGGTGATGGGCGCTATGGAAACAAGGGAGGCGTGTGTGGAGGAAGGGTGGGGAGGCGGGTAGAGCCCCGGCAGCTCAGTTTCAGCCCTCGGGCAGGGCTCCCCCATCTTTCAGACCTGGCGAGGGTGCCCAGGGGGCAGGCAGAGACCTCTAGGCTGCAAAGTAGGAAAAAGGGAAAGGCGGGAGAAGAGGCGGGGAAGGAGTGTGGCTGTCCAAGGTGCTGAACGCGGAAACCAAGCTAAGGTGGGCGACCAGGGCGTTCCCTTCCTCACAAGGCCCACCCCCTCCTCCTGCCTCACCTCCCTCAGACACAGACGCGCCAGGATTTGGGGGTGCGTGACCTTAATCTAAACTAGGTCCTGCTGAAGTCTGATCTCTTCTCTTTCTCTCCCTCCCTCTCTCTTTTCCCTGGGGGAAGGGGATGCCGGAGCCGTCTGGGAGTAGACCTCAGAGGTCCGACCTCCGGGTCTCGGATACCGACACACGCGCCCCGGGCCAGCAGAGCTCTACCCAGGAGTGGGCGCCTCCCAAGGCCTCTCCTCCGTTTTGCCCCACAAAGAGCCCTCACGCCTCCAGTCACACCCCTTACCTTGCCCCCCGCCCCCCGCGCTCTTGGCTCTCTCCCGCCTCCCCTCGCACAGCGCGCCCAGTTCCTTCACCGCGGCGCCGGGGGTTCCTAGACCCGCAACTCCACTCTCCCCCCTCGCCTCGGGTCTCACCACATCCAGGAGACCAAGCCGGCCCTGAAGGAGTCTTGGTCCCCAGCACGAGCCCCCAGCCCCAGCCTAGGCCTCACTCACGCGTGCCGTCGAAGCGGGTGGCGATAGTGTCCAGGAAGGTGTTTTGCGGGGCCAGCAACCCCTTCATGACCGGCATGGCCTCGGGGCGCGAGTTCGAGGCCAGGCGGTGAGGGCGTTCAGCTCGGCTGGGCCCAAGGGGGCGCGCTGCCGGCGGGGCCGGGGCGCCCCATGCGCCCGCCTGCCTCCTACCCTCCCGCTAACCGCTGCCGCCTCTACGCTCCCCAACCCGCAGCTTTCGGCTCAGCGGGGCGCCGCCTCTGTGGTTCTTTTCCCCACGGGCCAGGTTCTTTCCCCCGGGCACGGCCCGCGCCCGCGCCCGCCACGTGGCCCCGCACAGGGAGGGGCCACCGGTGACACCCGCACCTCTCTCCGCGGCCCTCCTACCGGAGGGGAGCGGCCCACGCGAGTCGCTCGCAGAGAGAATTCCAGACACGCCCACCGCGAGCGGAGGCTGCAAGAGGCGGTGCGGCGCCTGAGCGTCAGACACGCCTCTTCCCGGGTGGCCACGCCCCCAAGCGTGCTTCCCAGGCGCTCCCTGTGGCTCCGCCCCCGGGGTTCCCCACGCTCCGCCCACGCTGGCAATGGATCTAGTGCACAGTGCTGCCTGCAGGAGCTGGGCTATTTTGCAGCACTCTCGCGTCCCTGCTCTCCAACGTGAGACAGCAAAGGTTAAAGAGGCTGTGCCTCAGTTTGCACAGGGCACACTGGCAAATTCTGAGCCCAGCAGGGTGGATGAAAAAGACTTTGGAGCCCACCAGGTAGAGTCCCTGGCTCCGCCATTGACTAAATGTGTGACTTAGCCTTCCCGAGCCTCACTTTTCTCATCTGTAAAATGGAGCTAATAATTTTTACCTCATACAGTTGTGATAATTTACTAGCATAATGCATGTCGTTGGCACAAAATAAGTGTGTTGGCGAGCACTTTTCTCCCTATTCCTATTGTCTTGAGTTAACTCTCCTTCCCTCTGCTGCCATTCAAGTGGAGGAGAGGCTGGAAGCAAGTTTATGGCAGAGAAAGATAGTTTCAAGGTGGACAGAGCCAGTTTGCAAATCTCCAAAGGTGAGCTGGTGGACCTTGAACTCCATCTTCTCCAAGATTTAACCAGTAGAGCAAGTGAGACCAGACACGGGATTTTTCACCACAGAAGCAGAAAATTACTGGAGCAGCTGAGCGTGGAGACTCAGGATGACTGCTTTCCAGAACAAAACAGCTAAAGCCAGTGAAAACAGAAAGATGGTCTCCAGAGACGGCAAGCCAGTTGTACCCCCACCCCTTTCCTCCCAAAGCCTGAGCCCAGTATCAGACTGCTTAAAAGTGTCACATCTCTGTGTGTACTTTTGGTTGTTTTATTAGGACTCCTGTAACAAAGTACCACAAACTGGGTACTTAACTGAAATCTATTGTCTCACAATTCTGGAGGTAGAAGTCCAAGCTCAAGATGATGGCAGGATTGGTTCCTTTTGAAAGCTGTAAGGGAAAATCTGTTCTATCCCTCTTCTAGCTTCTGGTGGGTTGCTGGCAATCTTTGGCTTGTAGATGCATCACCTACCTCTTCTTTCATGTTCACATGGGTTCTTTCTGTGTACCTTTCTGTGTTCAAATCCCCCCTTTTTGTAAGGACACTAGTCCTATTGGAGTGGAGGCCCGTTCCACTCCAATATGACCTCATTTTAACTAATATCTGCAACGACCCTCCAAATAAGGTCACCTTCTGAAGTGCTGAGGGTTTAGAACTTCAACATATGAGTTTGGGGAGGGGGCACAATTCGACCCATAACAGGTGTGTTCTGATAAAGTTTCAGGAAAATCTTGCCCCATCCCAGCTGCCTACAGAATAAAATGCAAAGCCTGGTGACTTGTGAGGGCCTTCACCATCTGGGCTGCACGACCTAACCGCCTCCCCTCCAGCGCCTCACCTCTCCCCGCACCCTCTACCCCACGCTGCAGCCACTCTGGACAATTCGTGTTGAACCGCATGTTCCTTGCCTTCTTCACAGGCTCTACTCCCAACCCCCCCCCCATTCCGCTCCTCCGTGCAGCCTTCCTCGCTCTCCCTCTGCTCCCGTGTCTTTTCTTAAAGGTCAGTACAGCAGAGCATCGAGGGGCGTGTCCTGCACCCTCCCCTCCAAGCACGCATATCTGCGATTCTTTACGCACCCCAAAGCCTCGCACGATTCCTTCCTTGTCCTGGGAGCTCCCCATCCAAGAGTGTTTCGTGTTCAACGACGCCCAAGCTGGGGTGCCCAAGAGCCCGGCTCCCAGGCCCTCGGCTCTTTACAGTTCGCGAGACTCTTACGCCCCCTGGAGGGCAGGACTCTACCACACAGGAACAGCCACCGGCCACATTAACGGAGACTCCTCTTTATTGCACTTTATTTTCTGGGGGCTGACAGCGGGCGTGCAGAGGGGAGAGGGCAGGGCCAGGTCAATGTCTGAGCACCGGCTCAAACCACGGCCCGCCCCCCCGGAGCCACAGAGGAGGCGGCGGTAGCGGCACAGCGGCGCCCGGGGCAGGGGCGCGGCGCTGGCTCTGCGCCTGCGCGGCGGCCCATGGTTAGGATGCCGGCGGCGTGGTTGCCGTTGGCCTGCAGGAGGCGCTGCAGTCGGCCCTGCAGGCCCGGGGGGCCGGGCCGCCGCTTGCCCAGCGTGAGGATGCCGGCGGCGTGGTTGCCCGCGCCGTGCAGCAGCTCATAGAGGCGGCAGGAGCACGTCTTCTGGCGGCAGCAGTCGGGCAGGGGCTGCGCGGCCGCCTGGGCCGACAGCAGCGCGGGCGGCAGCAGGAGCAGCAGCAGCAGCGACACGGCGACCCAGGACACCTAGGGAGGTGGAGACCGGCGCTGGGCGTCTTCCCGCCGCGCCCTCAGCCGGCCCCTGAGCCCAGGTCCTGCCCAGGCGGTTGCGCCCGCTCCTGGCCTGCGCCCCGCCCTCGCTGTGCCCTCGTGTTCCTGCCTCTTCGCAATGCTGTGTGAAGGGTTGGGGAACGGGCTCATCTGGCTTCTTTACCTGCGCATCCAAGTCCCAGCACAGCATCTCTCCCAAGAAGCCTTTTGAGACCCCCTGGGCAGCATGAATCCCTGTCTCCTCTGGGTAGCAGCCTTAACCCTGATTGTGCCCACATTAGCGCGCTTACCACTGAAAACACGTGTGCCTGAGTCTGTCTCTGCACCAGAAGTTTGTACTCTCAGGGAAACAGGCCCCATTTAATCCCACTCCCACTACCCACGGCGGCAAACCTGGGCAAATAAAGGACTAGCAGCACCCAAGTCGTTGCCTTGTTTGCCTGCTCCTTTGCAGGGGACACTGACCTGGGCTTTGGCCCAGTTTCCTACCCTATCAGGGGGCACAGCCTCCTCACTTGTGAACCGGGCATTAAATAATTCCTACTGTGCAGGGTTGCTGGGAGATTGAAACGAGATGACAGGTGCAAACAGCACCTGATGAGTAAGTGCTCAATAAACATGAGCTCTTAGGAGAGCAGAGCACAACAGAACGTTAACCAAGGCAGGTTCTCCGCCAAGAGTCCACCCGGTCCCCTGCCTGCCTCCCTCAGAGCCTTTGTAGGAGAAAACAAAGAGAGGAGACACTTTCAGCCTTTCTTCCAGCCCCTGAGCAAGCACTCTCACTGCCCCCTGGTATGATGCGGCCCCTCCATCCTTAGGTCTTTACCTTTGTAGAGGAAGGGTGCATGGTGTCTGGAGCTCAGAGTGGAGTAGCAGGGAAAGGTGTCGTCTCCAGTGGTCCAAATAGCTAGGAACTTTGAGGCGGTCGACTGTGACCTGCTACCAGGGGCCTGGGGTTTATAATGCTCTGAGGTGGGTGGGGAGAGACAGACACTTTCGTCCACACTGGGGCTAGACAAAGGCAAATCTAAGATTAGCCTTGTACAGGGGGGCCGTCTCCAGGCTGGGCCCCAGGAATGGCCGTCAAGGCAGTCAGAGGCTGGAGTTGGATCACTGTGGCCCTGGTTCCCCCCTTGTCTGTCTGCCTGCTCCTTGGAGATGGGCGGTCTCCGGGCACTAATGAGGCCACCTTGCACCCAGGAATCTGGGAGCACAAAAGAGGCCTTGGCTGGGGTACTGGCCTGGGACAATGTGGGGAGGGGCAGCTGCTAATTAGGGTCAGGAGAGGAGGCAGTCGAAAAACCCATTCTTCACAGGTTGTGTGTGTGTGTGTGTGTGTGTGTGTGTGTGCTGATTGTCTCTGCCCTCGGGGTCTATCAGGCTCCAGGGCCTTCTTCCTCCGTGGAAAAAAGGCTTCTGAACTGGCTCTCCTTTCCCCCAGCTCTCTTCCCTCTGCCCCTTCCACTACCCTCCAACATGGAAAATACTGAAAACCAAACCTGGGCAGTGGGGAAAAAGCACCTGGTGCTATCCTGTGACCTCCTTAGCTTCCTTCCTGGAGGGGAGAGATGGGGTCCCATCCCACCATCGGCACTGAGTGAGCCACCCTGCTGGAGTCTCTCTTGTTCAGAGTATTGTCTGCTGAGCGACTGCTCTGTATCAGGCCCTGCACCGGACTCTGGAGTGAAGTATGCATAGGACATGCCTAGTTTTCAAAGAGCTCCAAAGTCCAGGTGGGGGTGTGACCCGGTATATAATGGTAGCTCAGTGGGAGAAAGGTCTCTGAAAAGGCCTTTCATGCAAAGAGGATTTCTACCAGGTGAGGTCAGGGGAGAAGGCATTCTGCTGAAGGGAAAACTTCAGCAAAGACCTGGAGGTGACAGTTCTTAACTCATGTGGGATCGTGGGTTGTGGTCCTTGTGGTCATGGCTTCACTCAGAGGGGAGAGGTGGCTGGATGGCAAACAAGGCCCAGGATGGGTCAAGGGTCTTTGAGACTAAGCTGATTAGTCTTGACCCTGTGGTGCTGGGAAGCCCCGGAGGATTTCAGTGGGAAGTAGTCATGGGCTGATGTAGGGATTGGGTGGGTGGCCTGGATGTAGGGCGTGGAATCCAGAAGTAATTCAAGGGCAGAATCAGAGACTTAGAAACAGGTGCTGCATTACTTAGGAGGAGCTGCTGGGCCCTGAGCAAGCCTCACAGCTTCACAGAGCCTCAGTGTCCCTGCTGGTGAGATGGGCAGTTAACCCACATGATCTCTGCGGCTACGTCCTGCTGTGATGCTTTATCATTTGCAGGACAGCCACTGCCCATGGAAGTGATTCATGGGGGCTGAGTCAGGGCCAGGGAAGCTGGGGAGTAGCCCCTTCACATTTAGGTTAAGCTTGGGATGGGGAGAGGTAGGAGGAGGGGACTCTGTGTCTTCTGGGTTGACCTAGCCATGGCAGGGGTCCCTGAGGGCTCCTGAGTGCACACATACATGGAGCCTACCCAGCAGAGAGAGGGGGGAAAGCCCTGGTGATCAGAGCTGAAGGGAGGGGGGAGGGGGCAGGCTGCAGTGGGAACAGAGCAAAAGGGACCACTGCAGTTTCCCCAAAAGCAGACCCTGAGTCAAGAATCTGGGTACAAGAGGTTTATTTGGGAGGTGATCCTAGAAAACACATAAGGGAATGGGGACAGGAGGGACGGGAGGAAAGCCATGAGGACTGTGTTAATGAGAGGGCTGCCACTGTGGGCAACTGGTGCAGAATACACTCCAGAACTGCCGCACGGAGGGACAATGAAGCTGAGGTTGGTATTTACAACTCCTGTTGTTCGCTGACCGAGGGTCGCTCCTGGGAACATTAACTCCCAACACGTGCAGCCTGCACAGCGCACTCGGCTGAGACACACGAGCCATCAGCGTGTGTGGGACTTTCTAGCAGTGTCCTCCAGAGTGGGCCGAGGGGCTCCTGTCAGGGCACTGCTGGTGCCTGCTACACCCCTGAAGTCACCTCCTCAAAACTGGCTGATGAGGTTGGACTTCCCTAAGGCCCAGCAGCTCTGATGAGCAACTGATAGGTGACGCAGAATCAAAGACCCTGGCCAAGGGTTTCCCATCCGGACAGGCCCCAGAGGAAAGGGTGCAGCAGCTTCCAGGGGGGTGGAGGGGACAGTGGGCAGGCCTCAGATCAGGACACCACTCTCCTCTGCAGGAGCTGGGCCAGGTGGCTGTCCCTAAGGACCCGGGGCATCTCAGGAGGGAAGGGGGATGAGGGAGAGGCAGCGAGGGCTTCCCGGAGTGCTCTGAAGGCCCCCGGCCCCACCAGGTGGACCCTGGCAGGGCCCACGCTGCCCCGGAACCGCAGGGACTTGTAGCAGGGGGAGGCCTCCTGAAGGCAGTGGTCAAGCTGAGAACAGAAGGGCCTGAATGAGGCTGGTGTGTGGCTGTGTGGGGCGTGGGTGAGATGTACACAACTGTGCCAAGTGTATGTGTGGGTAGGAGTTTCATGCGTACATGCGAGTCTGTGGGACTCCCCCCTCCCTTCCCGGAGCCTCAGGAAAGTTCTCCTCCCTGCCCCTGCCTCCCCTTCATGCCGCTGTGTCCACTGTGCCTGGGGGCTTGCAGAGTAAAGGGGACATGCAGTCAGATCCTGGTCCTGTCTCATTTACCTTGTCTCGACTTTCCTCCGACAGGTTCCTCAGCCCCCTCAGTGCCACAAACACCTCATAGTGGGGAGCAGAGCCTCCGGAGGAATCTGCAGATAGACCCCGCGCACACGCAGTCCTGTGAATGGGGCAGCTTCCAAAGCTGATGCCCAAGGCCCCACCTCATCCTTCCCCCCTCTGAGGTTCATGGGAAAACAGGGGTTTCTTGGTATGGAGGTGGGTAGAGGGAGAGGAACCCAGAGCCTAGTGCTGAATATGAAACAGGCCAGGAAAGGAAATGGGGAGACTGCAGCAGGAGGGATGGGAGTTAGACATGGGGAAGGACTTTGTTAGGAGCAGCAAAGGAGGCTGGGTCTTACCTCCTTCCTAGAGGTCTCTCAGCAGGATGGGTATGGATTGTGGGGCAGTCAACCCAAGGATGGGCGCAGGAGCCGATGGAGAAGCTTACCCAGAACGCTGCTCTCCACACAGACATGGTCCAACAGTTTGGCCCCTGGCCACTGCCCCACTGCCCGGCCCAGGGCCTCAGAGAACATGTCCTCGCCGATGTCTTCTCCTCGTACACCCAGGGTCTGGCCCAGCCTGGGGAGGAAGGAGAGGGAGGCAGAGGAGCCCAGGGCACAAGGATGGCCCCTCAGCTCCCTGGGAGGTCACCTACCTGCAGATGAACCTGACAACTGGGCACTGATTGTAGGCACCAACCACTCGGACCACATCACCCAGGCGGCACCTGACAGGGTGGGAGTGAGGGTGAGGTCAAGCCCATGGACCCGTTTGCTCCTACCCCAGAGGGCCTGGAGTAGCCAGGGGGTGGGCAGATGATCACCTTGTAAGGCTGGTGTGGTCAGTCAGCACCAGCTCGTATTCCTTGTCCTTCTGGGCCTCGGCCAACAGGACAGTGGTGGCAGCCTCTTCCTGGCCTCCCTCCTTGACTGGGAGCAGCTCAATCAAGGGAGCACCAGGGGGCAGGAGGTAAAGCCCACTGGGCTGCTCTGGCCACAGGCTCAGGGCCACCACCCCTGCAGGGAGCAAGCAGCCTCTTTATCTGGTGGTGCCATTGCTTTCTCTCCCTGAAGCCTGGGCCTCAATCCTCTGAGCATCTGATTCTGCTGCTCCCCTTCTACCCCCTCCTTCGTGGCTTCCCCAGGCTCAGCACACAGCCTTAGGGCCCTAACTGGGAAGAGGCAGTGGCTCTGGACATGGCAGACCTCAGGGTAAAATGCTGATCTATGTGAACTTGTGCAACCTCCATGAGCCTCAGTTTCTCCATCTGTAAAATGGAACCACTGCTGGTGGGGAAATATACATATACAGGGCACTGGAGAGGGTTCAATGAGATGATAATGTAGGGCTCACTATGTGGCAGCTAGCTGTGGGCTCCCTGTCCCCTGCCCCCAGCTCGCCACCCTTGAGTCTTGCTGACCTCCAGAGGCAGCATAAGCAGGCGAGAAGAAGGCTAGCCCTTGGCACCACAAGGCCCCCAGGGCAGCCACAGCCTCGGCCTGGCCTCCTGCATCCAGAGTCACCACCACCTGCAGCTTTGGCCAGAGCCGCAGGGCCAGTCCTCGGGGACCCTGCTCTAGGGCTTCCCGCAGCTCAGCTGCCCGTCTGGGGAGAGGTGCTCCTGGGTTCCCAGCAGCTAGTGCCTCAGCCAGCTCTTCACCATCGGCCCCCAGCCCCGAGAAGATGTCCAGGAGTTCGACTGCCGTCCCGGCTTCCAGTGCCCGCAGCCCTGGGGACCTCAGTGCCTCCAGCAGCAGGGCCCCAGGGTCCTTGGCTCCAGGGGGGCTAACCCGGCTGAGGGCATGCCAAGGCCAGGGGAGGGGGCAGGGCCAGGGGGATGTGGGAGTCAAGCAGGCTGTGCCCCCTGGAGCCAGTGCTTCTGGGTAGGCCTTGTTTAGGGCTGCCAGGCCCAGTAAGGTGGCCTGGGGGAGACAAGAGAGGGCGTTGGTTCCCAGCCTGAGCCAGACCCTGAGCTCCCAGTTTGGGGATTCTTTGCCCACCCTGATGGGAGGGTGTGGCTGCAAGTAGGGGTCTATGGTGGGGCTGGGCTCCAGCCTTCTCAGTTTACCTGCAGAGAGGCCTCCCCATGGTGCCGTTTTGAGGTAGGGGGCAGGAGCTGCTCCCCACCCTCTTCCTCCTGGGCCTGCCTGGCCTTGGTCAGAGGGAGATGATTCCGGAAGGTGCTCATATCTGTAGCCCCAAAGACACCATAAATTCCTCATCAAGCCACAGAGTTTCCCAAGAGCTACAGACGAGGTTGGTGAGACCCCTGAGGAGGGACACGAACAGGCCTGGGGGAAAGGGGCTACCAGGGTCCAGCATGGGGAAATTAATCTTGAACAATCCTGAGCCTGGGGGGTCCCTGGGCCAGGCCTCTCTGTGTTGGCAGCAGAAGAGGGAAAGGGAGGTCTTTGGATTCTGGAATCTGACTGTCCTGTGGGCTTTCTTTCTCTTTGGGCCACCTCCCCAAACCCTGGAAAACACACCTGTGCTCCCCCTGAGGGGACAGCGGGGCCCCGGGGCTCCCTTCAGACATCGCCTCAGGGCCTGCTGCTGGCTCTGGCCCGCATGCAGCGTGCTCTGCTCCAGTCTCCGCTGTTGCCAGGCAGCTGCCCAGCACAGGGCCCCCCATGCCACGCGGTGCTGGAGGCTGGCAAGCCAGGGCAGCCCGGGACCCTGGGACTGCTGCTGGAGCATGGCCAGTGGTGGCAGCAGCAGCAGCAGCAGCAGCAGCAGGAGCAGCAGCAGCACCATCTCGGGGCAGCTCCTGGGAGGAAGATTGGGGCCGCAGGGGATAACCCATCTCTTACCACCCCCGCCCCCATTCTACCGCGCACAGGAAAACCAAGGACAAAGTAAGTTTAGGAAGAAGCCAGGGCCCCTGTCAGGCAGGTGAAGCAGAAGAGAGAACATCAGGCTTTAGAGTCACACTGACCTGAGTTCGGATCCTGGCTCTGCCCCTTGCTACCTGTATGGCCCCAGGTAGTTCAGGTGGCTGCTCTGAGTTCCGGCCCCCTATCTGTCAAATGGGAATATAATACCCCCCTCAGAAGGTGCAGAAAGGGCTTGGCATGGTGCCTGGCACACAGCGGTGGCTTAACGAATGACAGGTTTTGCCAAGTGGCTCTGCTTTGTCCCAGGATCCACCCTGTCCCAGCTCCATGTCCTTCCTGAGCCCTGGACAGTGGTTCATATCCCACAAGCACCTGTCACAGCCCACTTGTGTCTACTCCCAGCACCCAGGGCCCCCTCAGCACCCTGGTCTCAGTATACAGCTGGCCAGAAAGGGCCATAGCTTTGCCGCACTGGGCGTCACAACAGGGAAATCCGGCCACTGGGCCTGAGGGAGGAGCTGGGGTGGGGGGTGCTCTTAAAGGAGCAGGCTGCCTAAGGGGGACATGCTGGGTGCTGGCCCAAACGGGCAGATGTGGGAAGCTAGGGCTAGAATAGCATAGTCCTCAAACTTGTGCAGGTGAAGGAAGAGAAAACTGACTGTGGAAAGAGCGCCAGGAAGCAGCTTCAGCTGGGGGTGGGGCACACCCCGTCCTGGAGCAAGTTCAAGCTTGAGAACTGTTAGAACCAACATTTTCTCCCAACCCAGAATCCTCTCCACAGAGGTAGTAGAGAAAGAAAAACATTTTTGTTATTGAAGAAATTAAGCCAGAATGTGATGTGCATCCCGGGCAATCTGCTAGGAGATTGCAGACAGAAAAGAATCTCACTCCTGTTTATAGCCAAGCAGGTAGAACCCATCACACAGTGTTCTCAAGATATCTCAAGATAAATGATAACTAGTCCTCAGGTCAGAGAACCTGAGGGCATCACCTGTAACACGTAGTTCATCCTAACTTTACCTGGCAATTGGGCTCACCATATGTGTTGGCTTATTGGCTTTATCCCAAGGAAAAACTTTTATATGACACAAGGTCATTTTGCAACTTGGAGCAAGGCACCTGCCAAAGTTAGGCTCTTACTCTCTTGCTGTGAAGTTTGAGAAGCTACGCTCTAGAATGAAGTTCTTCTGCTGTCCATGGCTAAGCTCTCCCTCCCTCCTGTGCTCTTGACCCAGGCTCTTAGACACTAACACCCCTCCCTCGTCCCCTCACCTGCCTCTATGTCTTGCAGCATCTCTCCCTTCTTTTCACAGCTGAGCTCTTTTGCACAGGTTTGCTCTCACAGTCAGTCTACTCCACCTTGCTTTCACTTCTTTATTTCTTGCTGAGATCTTGCACTTGTTTTTTAAAAAAATACTAGATATAATTCACACAAATCACCCATTTAAAGTGTACAATTCAATGGTTTCTAGTATACTCACAAACACGTGTGACACCAAGTCAATTTTATAACATTTTCATCACCTCAAAAGTAACCCTGTACCCTTTAGCTATACACTTCAATTTCTTCTCAGCTTTCTCCACCACAGCCCTAAGCAACCACGAGTAAAGTTTCTGTCTCTATAGATTTGCCTATCCTGGGCATTTCACGTAAATGGAATCATATAACACATGGTCTTTTGCTTCTGGCTTCTTTCACTTAGCATAATGTTTTCAAGGTTCTTCTGTGTGGTACTGTGTATCAGCAGTTCATTCCTTTTTGTTGCCAAGTAATATTCCATTGAAGGTAACACCATCCAATTGATGGGCATTTGGTTCATTTCCATTCTTTGGCTATTATATATAGTGCTGTTATGAACATTTATGTACACATTTTGGGGGGGGCATATATTTTAATTTTTCTTGTGTAGAGACCCAGGAGTGGAATAGCTGGGTTGTATAATAACTCTTTTTTAACTGTTTAAGAAACAGCTAAACTGGCTTCCAAAGTAGCAGCTTCATTTTACCTCCCCACCAGCAGTGTCTGAGGGTTCTGATTTCTCTATATTCTTGCTAACACTTACTATCTGACCTTTTGATTTAACCATCCTAGTGGGGTGTGAAGTGACTTGAGTTTAATTTTAATTTTCATGATGACTAATGATGTTGAGCATCTTTTTATGTATTTAGTAGCCATTCATATATCTTCTTTGAGAAATGTCTTTTCAGATCCTTTATCTATTTTTAATTGGGTTGTCCTTTTATTATTAAGTTGTAAGAGTTCTTTGTACACTTTACATACAAGTCCCCTATGATTTGCAAATATTTTCTCCCACTCTGTGGGCTGTCTTTTCATTTTCTTGATAGTGTCCTTTATGTTGGGAAAACTTCCTGGGATGTACAGAAACTGACCTTCAAAGGAGGACAGGGCTGAGAGACCAAAGAAAAGAGGCTGACAAGGAATTAAACAGTTTATCAAGAGAACTTACTGACAGAAGCAGTCTTGGGAAGCATCCAGAGATGGATCTCCACACCTGAAAGGGGATGGGAGCTTGAAATATATAGTCTTCAGGAACACAGGTGGTTTGTAGCCAAGTGGTACATGCTTGTTAAGAGCTGCATTCCAAAGCACTAATCAACAAAATGGGCCTACTTATCTATGTAAGAAGATTCCTTTTGGGTGACACAAATGTAATTTTCTCTGTGAAAATGCTAAATTTATAAGGACAGGAGTGACCTCTACCATCAAGGGTACCCCTTTGAGGTTGAAGAATTAAGAAAAAGGTTTTTTCCAAAACAAAAATTGATATTCTTTAAATGTTTGGTGGAATTCAGTGGTAAAGCCATCTAGGCCAGGGCTTGTCTTTGTAGGTAGCTTTTAATAGTACCCACAAAGAAAATCAGTTTGTTATAAATCTATTCATATTATCTATTTCTTTTTGAGTCAGTTTCAGTAGTTTGGCATCTTTCTAGGTACTTGTCCATTTCACCTAAATTACCTAATATATAAGCATATAATTGTTCATAGTAAGCCTTTAATTTCTGTAAGGTCTGTAGTAATGTCTCCTCTTTTATTTCTGATTCTCTTTTTCCTGGTCAATCTAGCAAAAGATTGTCAATGTTGATCTTTCCAAGGACTTATTTTTGGTTTCGTTGACTTTATTGTTTTTCTACCCCCTATTTCATTAATTTCTGCTCTGCTCTATTTATTATTTCCTTCTGCTTGCTTTAGATTTTGCTTTTGTTTTTTGGGGTGGTGTGTTTTTTTTTCAGTGTCTTAAGGTGGAAGGTTGTGTTATTGAGATTTTTTCCTTTTTAACATAGGTCTTAACAGCCATAAATTTTTCAAGCACTGTTTTAGCTGCATCCCATAAGTTTTATGTTGTGTATTTTCATTTACCTCAAAGTATTTTCTAATTTCCCTTTTGATTTCTTCTTTGACCCATTGGTTATTTAGGAGTGTATTATTTTATTTCCATATATTTATAAATTTTCCGGGGCTTTTTATTATTTTAGTGAGTGGCTGGATTATTTTAGTGAGTTCATCTATTCCCCAGCACCCACCTCACACATAGTGTGAAGCCTCTGTTATTGTTCCTCTGAGGAGCACAGACTTGAGCATGCCTAGTCACCTTAGCACAATAGTGATTTTAACAGGTCTCTTTCCGTGACCACACCCAACTGTTAAGCTACACTAATTATTAGCTAATTGCTTTTTTTCCCCCCTTCTTCTTCTCAACAATGCCCTGGGGAATAAATTGCTCCACAATCTGATCAATCAAATTCAGCCTTTTTAAAAGGGATAGTTTGAAGGTCAGCTCTTGAGATTTGTTCTGATCCCAAGAGAGCTCCTCCCCGCTGTCTTTCCCCATTTCTCTCAGCAAACTAGCCTGCCCAGGTTAGTCTATATTTCCAATGAAGCTATCATGCTCCTGCCAACTGTCTTTCACCACAACCTCCACTGTTTTTGAGAGCCCCCTTAAGCTTGAACTTCTCTTGCAAATGCATTCAGTTCCTTTGAGGAGATATTCAGAGCTCTCTGTTCTATAGCCTGCCTCTCCCCTCTGGCGCAAAATCTCTGTGCCTCGGCTCTGGTCTCTGGTGTTGGGGGCACACTTCTGAGTGAGGTGCCCACTTCCAAAGCTGAATGCCTTCTCCTTTCTTAACTCCTATTTGTTCCTTATGAGCCAGCTCAAGTTGTTCAGTACCCTTCCTCTGTGTTCTTTTGTATTGGACGATGGCCTCGGGATACCTTGATTAATAGCAGCATGAACCAGTATCTTATCATAATGGGTTGTGTTGGCTGCCTTTCCCTGACTGCAGTCCTCTTGAGGGCAGGAAACATTTCCCATTCCCACACACGATGCCTGGCTCAGGGCAGGCACTCTAAGTGTGTCGGATTTTAAAGATGAGCTTCCTGACAGGACGAGCGTGGCATCCAGAGGCCGGGAGGTAAAGACTATCATTCTAATTTTCAGAACGTCGTATGAGCAGGAAGGTAAGAAATGCCCCCCATCTGCCATCAAAACTGGAGCCAATTCCAAACTCATTCCTCCTTTCGGAGGCACACTGATGATTTCCAACTTTTCCCTTTCGGACCACCCGCCCTCGCCACCTGATGGGGAAAATAAAATAACAGGACTCAATGTTGTCCCTTCAGGGGAAACCTTTATTGTAACATAAAATACACTATTTTGTGATTGCCCCAAGTAAAATTGTACACAATACTTTTCTGGTGGCTATATACTAATCTGCCTCAACACTAAAATATGTATCTGAAATAATTTCACAAAGTTTTAAAAAGAAAAGTTATAAAAAGTATACTTCCATTTTGAGTTATATTCACTTTGATTCCCCACCACCCCCTACAAAACCCTGCACATCGCACACATGGAGCTGGCACACTCTGGTGACTCGTGTGTGTCTGGGAGCGAGCGAGAGGCGGAGGCGGAGGCAGTGGCGGCTTCCCACGGCCTCTTCTGGTTTGCAGGGACAGGGAGGAGGGAGAAAGTGTAATGCAGATAGCGAGCGCATCTTTCAGTCAAAAATCTGTCCCACAGATAGGCACAGGCTCAGGAAAACTGAGGACAGTTCAGCAACTGGACAAGCATGGGAACCCCACACTCGGCACCCGTCCCCCCAACCCCACTGCCCACTGCAAAGTGAGAGTGCTCCCTCAGCATGCCCTAGGGCTGGGTCCACTACCAATCTGAAAGTGGTCCATCCCTGAGCCCTGTCCCCCCCGCTGGGACAATGAGGCCATCACCGTGAGGCAGGTGTTGGTGAAGCCTGAGTGACAGGCAGGCGGGGGCTCTTTGAGACTGGGTCTGAGAGCAGTCAGGCTTCCTTTTCACCTTTCCCCAAGACTCCCATCCTCACAGGTGGAATTTCAATCTAATCCTGAGGGGTACGTAAAGGGCTTAGCAGCATCCTCTATCAATGCTGGTATCCATGGAGGGGTCAGCCTGCTCCTCAGAGGCAGAGAAATTCTACTTCCTGGCATAGAAAAATAAATCAGTGTATGAAACCAAGCCAGGGCAAACAGCAGCTTTTAAAAAGTCATCTTCCAATAAATAATTTACTACAGAGAAATAGTTTCCTTTAACATCAAAACACTGATAAGTTCAGAAGTTATTTTTGTAAAAAAAATATGTTTATTTACTTACATGTATAAAAATAAGGTTTTTAGGGCCATTCTCTCCTGGGCATGCTCATGTCCTTTTGGAGAGGGGTCCAGAGGTGGCCTTGTAGGCCTAACCCAAAAGCTATACCTGCTCCCCTCTCTTCCCACCTGCCTGCCATAGCCCATTCCTTCCTTCTGGTATAAGGCTATGGAAGAAACTATGGACAAAATTATGCTGAGGCTTTTTGTTTTTGCAGCTTCCCAAGCTTTCAGCAAACCCGCTGACTGCGTTTCCCCAAATTACCAATGCCTGACAGCCAGCACCCTGCACCAGGTGGGCAACAACACCTGCTGAACATGCTGGCCCTGGGTTCAGGCCACACTCCTGCCACCCACTCCCCGAGACATAGTGCATGAACAGTGAAGGGAAATGAGGTGACCTGGGTATGAATGGCACGGGACTCGGCACAGGAAGAAAGAATTTTGATGTCAAATTAAGGTGGGAAGGAGAAAATAAGTCCCAATTTAGAAACAAAAACACCATTCAACATTTGCAAAAAGCTGTTATCAATAAGCCTTCCAGCGCGGAGGAAGGATGGGCAGACTGGACGGCAGCTTCCCTGGGCGACAAGGCAACAAACACTCTGGGCGCCTGCGAGTCAGGGCTGGGCATTCCACTCCGGCCGCAACACAAAGGACATCAGCACTGTAAGCTTCGGTTACGTGACCCTCTCTTCTTTCCTCTAGCTCATCTGCACATGTGCGCACACAGAGGAACTGAGTGAGAGGAGGAGGGCCGGAGACACAGGGAGGGAAGGCGGGACGGAGAGAACAGTAAGATGGGTTAAGTGTTATTTAAAAAGCCACTGCCCATCCGAAGACCCCCTGACTCCCCTTGACCCAAAAATCCTCCTATGTTACCCCTTTTCCCATCGCTACCCAGGGAAATGGGGTAGGGGGAAAGGGCAGGGAGGACTGGCTTTCTTTGTCGAAAGGCGGTTTCCACATTTCAGAAGAAAAGCAGAGATAATCATGGTTATATAACAATTGCTTTGGCAGGCACGGCAACAGAGACTCACCAGAGAGGGGGTGCTTTCTCCTCTCTTTGTCTTTTTCTTACTTGAACAGCCACGTGGCAAAGTTCAGCCACCCTCAAGACACAGGGCCAAGTTCTAGGGTCCATGGAACTAACTGCCTTTTTGCACGAGGTTAAAACCACCACAGCCTCTGTTTGTGGCCCCAAATGCTGCAGCTAAACTCTGGACAGCAAGGGGGAGAAACACCGCAACGTACAAACACACACACACACACACACACACACACACACACACACACTCCCTTCACTGGTGCCACCATGCACAGAAACACTAAGGTCACAACTAGTATTAACACTTCACATTATGAGTATTGTTTCCAAAGAGAAGCGATTCATGGAATTAAAACATCCACAAGAGTAACTCCTCTGGCGAGGATGACGAAGCTGAAGATGGAGATGCGAGGTCACGACTGCGCATGAGGGATCCACTGAGTGTCCATAGGTCGGCCTAAGAGTTCCTCCACACGGCGCGCCACGTCCATTGTGTCGTCCAGATCAAAGTCCCCATCGGTCTCCAGGCCCGGGTCAGGGCTTGGGAGGGAAAGGGAAGAGATGAAGGGGAAGGGAACAGTTGTCAGGGGCCAATGATGAGGAACAGAGACCACCCCACACCCTGCACCCCGCCAGGGGAGCAGCCAAGACTGCCTTTACCCTCAGCCCAGGCTTCACGGGGAAAAGAGCCACTTCTGATCTCAACGCTTGGGAATAAAAGTCCTTTGCTACCTGGACAGAGAGACTCAGACTACCCACCCCCCACTAACCACTATGCTGTATACCTGAAACTAATACAAAATAGTATTGAATATAACCTGTAATTGAAAAAAATAAAAAATTAAAAAATAAAAATAGCCCCCCCATCCCAGCTGCCCCTAACACTGGCTCTCCAGACACATTTAAACCCCATCTAGTCCTTATACAGAACAAGAAAAACATCCATTTGGGGAGCAGATGATATCTGCCCAACCCCACTCTAAACTACCAACATCTTCTGATCAAATCTCTCCCTCTCACCTGAGCACATGCCAGAGCCCAGCCTCGGCTGGGTGGTCTCAGACCTAGAGGAGCTCGGGATTCCTTGACCCACCAGCCCTCCAGGGGTCCCGCCCAAGGCCAAGTGCCCAGCCTCCCCCCCCAATGAAGCCCCATAAGAACACAACCTACTTCTGTGGGTACATGTTGTAATGAGTCGGGGGGCACACAACAGGGGAGGGGGCCTGGTCCATGTAGGTGGCACTGCCCCCAGCAGCGTCTGCAGATGTCACAAACCTGGAGGAGGAAGCAGAGCAGAGCCTCAGCAGCCTCAGGGCAGCAGCTGACTTGGGGAGGGGCTCAGGGGGCATCTTTATGCCTTTTTTAAGTAGAAGGACAAAGTGCCCACTGGGCGTGGGGCTCCGGCTGCAGGAGTGGGGCCCTGGGTACTGGCCCCATGGTGACCACACCCAGTTCCCTCCCCAGGGCTGAGTCAGGTTTTAGGGGGAAGGGAGCGCCGGGCATGTTAATGGAAGAGGGGGTGACCGTGAGGACAGCCAGGGGAGAAGAGGGGCAGCAGGAGACCAGAGCTGGACCCTGGACACTTACTCAGGGACCACTTGCTTGATCTGCGGTTTCACGTATCCGTCCACTGCTTTAGCTGCCGAGGGGGGAATGGTGATGAGAACCAAAGTTCTCAAATGAAATAAAAATAAAATCTCCCTTATGAATCACATCTTTTCTTAGGATAGGACACAGCCACCTAATTTTGTCTTAGGATCTGATATAAGCACTTAACATTTCAATCTGTTAGGACGACCTGGCATAGAAAAGCCTTGATACTAAAACTGCCAGTGAAGAGATGTTTCAAGTTGGCTTGGATGTGCTTGTAAACTCTTCAAACCACAGAAAATATATACGTCAATACAAATCGAAATCACGCAAAAGGTATATAAACAGTTGTCGGGGGTCGCACAGAAAACTCTAAGCATTAGAGAGGAATTAATTTGACTTGATCTCAGAGCTTACTCAGAGTATCTACTCTTTGGGAAAGGGAATGTCACCCAGGTGTCTGCGAGCTCTTTCATGCCCCTGGGGTTTCTGCATTTGGGGGTAATCTGATGGTCACTCATTCCAGTGAGGGCAGTCTATGCCTTGTGGCTGGTTGGAAAGGATGCTGGTGTGTGTGTCTCTCCCACTCTCCGCAGAATCCCACTGGGATGGGGCCAGCTAGGGGATAAGCCTGGAAGTGACCTGGTCAGCCATAGTTACAACTTTTTAAAAGGCTGATTATGGAAATCCAGTTAAGTAGGTGGTAGGAATGTGACAGTCTGAAGTCGGCGAATGAAGTGTTGTTTCCTGGGAAGGCGAGTATGGGAATAAGTGTAATCCTGACTCTGTTAGACAATGAATGTACCACTATGGTCAACAGGATGCAACAGCCTGAGACACTGACATGCTACATGGTCCACAAATTGTTTGATATCCTAACCTGCTTCTTCTAGGCTTCAAGTGCCAGGGGGGCAACCTTTTCATAACATCTCATGCTTTTTGTGCTTTACAGTCTACAGAGAATTTTATAGATTGACAGAAAAGATAAAAACCAAAGAAATGCTGTAAAAAAATAGGATTTAATAATCTAGATTAGCTGTGTTAACAAAAAACAGCAGTGAGATATATTTAACCCAAAATACCATATAAATCTGAAAGTATTTTGGCTTTTAGAAATATAACCATCATGTTAGGGTGGGAAGGCATGGCATTTGGAAAAAGGTTGACAGACTGGGCTATCCAGCCCAACTACAAATCCTTATAAAACTTACATGTTAAAAGAACAACCACACGCTGAAAAAAATATTTGCTATATATAATCAAGGGTCTATTTACTATAGAAAACTATTTAAACATCATTAAGAAAAAAAGGGACTCGACAAGAAAGATATGCAAGGGACATGAATGCACTTCACGGGAAAAAGTACAAATGGCTCATAACACGGAGGTTAAGAAATACAGGCTCTGGTGCTAGACTCTCTGAGCTCAGTCCTGGCTTGGCTTCTTCCTAGCTGCGTGACCTTTGGTCAAATTGTCTGCTTCTCTGTGCCTCAGTTCCTCATATGTAAAAGGGGGACAGTCATAGTACCTACTTCACAGACCTGTTTTGAGGATTAAATGAGATACGACATAAAAATGTGCTCAGAAAAGGCCTGGCACTCAGTAAGCATTCAACAAATGTTAGCTGCTCCTAGCATTCTATTTATCATTATTGGCATTATCATTATATGAAAAGGTGACCTTACCTAGAATCAAAGAAATGAAAACAAAAACTGAGACAGCAGTGTTATGTCAGTCAGAGCTGAACACAAAACCGGTGAGCTGAAACTATGATTGGCAAGAGGATGGTGAAGCAGAGACCCCAACAGATATCTGTGGGGATGCAAATGGATTCTGCTTTCTGGAGCACAGCTCTGCCAATTTGTGGGTCTAAATGCCACAAATTCTATTTTAGGAAATTATCCTAAGGAAATAGTTGTACAAGATGCATGAACCAAGCTATCTCAATAGTAATCATAACAAAGAACTGTGAATAACTTAAATTATAAGTACTTAAATAACCAACATGGACTAGGTCATGTGGAATCACCATACAATGGAATTCTACACAATCATTAAAATGACGTTGTAAGATTATATTTACTGACCTGTAACTCTGCCTATATCTTTAAGTAAAAAAAAAAAAAAAAAATCAGATCACAACAGCTGATGTACGGCATGATCCGACATGACCTGGCCCCTTCTATTGCTCTGCCCTCATCTCTCTCTTCCCACTTTCCCCTGCTCCCCCAGCTCTGGCCTCCGGGGCCCTCTCGAGGGTTTTCAAACACGGCAACCTCATTTCCATCTCGGGGTTTCTGCATTTGTTGTGTCAGCCTAGAATGTTCTCCCTCTAGATCTTTAGATAGAGCTTCCTCACTTCATTCAGGTCTAATCTGACATCACCTCCTCAGGGAAACCTTCCCTGGCCACTCTACAGACCCTGAGATGGAAACGTGGTTGGCGTGTTTGGAAACCCTCGAGAGGGCCTGGGAAGCCAGAGCTGGGGAGCGGGGGAAAGTGTGGTAAGGGCAGAGCAGTAGTGAGATGCTACGCGGGTCCTCCTCCCTGTCACTTCTCCATCTCTTTAACCTTGCTTATTTGTCTTCCCGCCATCCATCACTACATAAATATATTTCTTTACTTATTTACTGTCTTCCTTCTATTAGATTTTAACCACCACACAGCAGGTACTTCATAAGCATCTGGGGACTGACTGACTGAAGAATACATATCTACACAGATTGTAAAAATATTCTCTAAATTATTTACAGTGGTTAACCTCTAGATGAGAGATGTTGGGTGATATCTATTTTCTATACTTTTCTGGAAATTTTACAATAGATACAGAAAACCTTTATGCTCAGAAAATAAAACCATCTCTGATTTGAAAAACAAAATTTTACCTTCCTAATTTTGCTTGATCTACGCTTGTGTTAAAAATGATTTGTTCCCCTCGGTTTGGTATTTGGGGTCAGTGGCAGATATGTTTTCTGTATGACTGAAGAATACAGCCCAGAATTTACACCTGCCTTGGATGATGCCCGAACGGCAGTAACTATAGGCTGTTTAGATTTCCACGCAAGACAGACAGACATGCACACGCACAAATAACTAAAACATAACCAAAACACAACAAAACCAAGTCAGAATGCGAACATTGTTACCAGTGGCAGGCTCGCATGGAACTGGTGTGTAATATTTGGAGTACACTTCATCTTTCGGCCGATCAGGGAACACGTAGATAAGGTAATCCAGGTCCCCTAGGCGGTCGGCCAGGGACCGGATGGAGAAGTCTCTGGTGGTAAAAGGCATCAGATTCCAAAACATTCTTTCCTCTAGATCAATAAACAGAATAATCATATTCTAAACGTGATTTATGAACAAGAAATCTTAATACCCAAATATACTACAAATTAAAGCTCTCTGTTAAAATTGTACCAATAAAAATCTCCATTTAAAAATAACCACGGGTTATAGATCAAATAGCTGTTTTTATTTTTTTAATTAACTAATGTATTTTTAAATGTTTTATTGATTTTTTTTTTTTTAAGAGAGAGAGAGAAAGGGAGAGGGAGAGAGAGAGAAACATTGATGTGAGAGAGAAACATCTGATTGGGTGCCTCCCTCCTGTACCCACGGGACGACACTCAACTAACTGAGACACACCGGCCAGGGCGCAAGTAGCTGTTTTTAAAAGGGTAGATAGCTGGTAATGCATTCACCACTTCCCTAGAGAGCCAATGATCTCCCTCAGGCAGCTTCACGTTCAAATGGTACTCTGTCCCTTTCTAGAAGAAACTTCTTATTGACTCCCTGATTCCCTGTACGAAAGTATATGAGAGAGAGAGAAAACATGTCCATAGCCAGACGACAGGTGAGCACTATTAAATGCGATTAAAGTCTTTAAGTCACAAAAAACAAACTTGGAAGCTACTCTTACCTTATTGTGAGGGTCAGAGGAAAGAACTAACATTCTTGGATGAAAATGGTCAATGACAATATCCTCGTGTTAGTTAGGATAAAGGAATAATTAAAATAGCATATTATCTCTATGTGAAAGACTCCAATTTATCAAAGTAATTCTTCACTGAGACAAGCTTAAAGTTGAGTAATAAGAAGGTGAACATTTCAGAAGGGAAGCAGTGGAGATTTTGGACAGGTCGCTATGTCAGGGTTATACGTTTGTGTTTCTCAAAATTAGTACTTGTGCCTGGCTGGGTGTGGCTCAGCGGTTGAGCATCGACCTAGGATCCAGGAGATTGCAGTTCGATTCCCAGTCAGGGCACATGCCCGGGTTGTGGGCTCGATCCCCAGTCGGGGGCGTGCAGGAGTCAGCTGATCAATGACTCTCATCATTGATGTTTCTCTCTCTCCCTCTCCCTTCCTCTCTCTGAAATCAATAAAGATATATTAAAAAAAACACCAATTAGTACTTGTGTTTCCCATAATACAATTTTATACAGGCTCCGGTATTATCTGCAGCTTGGTCATAGTTACATATCTGTGCTTCCCATAATTAGTACTGGCCCCAACAAATGATAAGTACTCAATAAATTTCATCTTAAAGTAATTTTGCTACAAAAGCAGTTAGCTGGAGCCATCTTGGCTCTGCTCTTAAAAAGGGAGGGGCACTCACGAGAATCAAACTTCCAAGCAATGGTGATCCCGCCAATTTCAGAGTCGCTGAATCTTAGCAGGAAGGTCCCATCGGGCTTGTTAATGAGAAGATCATGGGCCTGTTGCTTATTCACGAAACCCAAAATAGCCCTGGATCACAGGGGTCAAAGGAGCAGAAGCAGAGTGTGATTGTTTTTTAACAGCAGAAAGACGGCCTTCTTACTCTATCACTGACTTAAGAAATGATGATTCTCACCCATCATTCCAATGAGGCTTGAGATGCTTTTTTAACACTTCCATCACACCATCAAACCACTGCCAGAAAGTGTAATTCCGTCCTGGTAAATTCTCCTGGTTGGAAACACATACAACAATGAACACAAGAAGGCAAAAGTTAACACTTGCAATATTACCTATATCTGTAACTAGAAAAGCCAAATGGAAAACAGGCCTCTACCCTGTCAGAATCATACAACTATAAAGACCTGCTTGAATTTTCCCAAATAAATGGTCCTGCAATCAAAAAACAGAATAGAGGGGGAAAGAAGGAAGCAGGGAGAGAACAGCTCAGAGCAATTACCAGCACCCATGGACCCCCGCTACAAACACCTGGCACCGGGGCTGACCGGTGCTTTGCTGTTTTTGATGTGGAATCTGTGACCAGCAGCAGCAGCATCACCCAAGAGCTTCTGAGAAAGGCAAAATTTCAGGCATCATCTCAGAGCTGCTGAATCAGAGCCTGCATCTTAGCAAGGTGCCCAGGGGGTTTGTAAATTTGAACTGGATTAGGTCACACTGGGAGGCCACAGAAACTGCTCCATCACACAGCAGTTACCAATAATTATCAGCAACATGTAGTTCTCTGATTCTAGTGAAATTCCTGCTTTCCTCATATCAAAACTCCTCTGACTGCCAACAAACATGTTGGCCAACTGGTTAACACACACCATTTAAAAGAGTTAAAGACTATGGCATCTCAGAATTAGGGCATTTAAAACACCGGCAGGGGAGGGGTGTAAGAAGAGAAACAAAAATTAAATTTAAAATCAAAGATGTGACAGGTGACATCTGAATTAACAGGTGCTTACAGGAAAAGTTTCCTTCATCGGACTTTGGTGGGTTGAGGGTCCCAAGGGAGCCTGACTTTGCACCACACATCAGGGCACATCAGAGTCAATGGGACAGAACTATAATGTCCTGATCGTGACCAAAGCCATACTTCTCATGAGTTACGCTTACATTTGCCTGGCTCTGTTTCCTTTATAAAATGCACTAGCTGTACACAAAGGCCAATTTACTGAAATATTCAAAGATGTCATTTTCTACATAAAAAGTGTGTGGTTGTCTATCTATTCAGAAGCTTCCTATTACTTCAGGTGCATTTTATTAGAGACAGGAAGCACAAGGGCCGGGAGAGGGAGACTCCTGAAGGCCTCTGGTTTGGAGAGACTGATCTCACGGCAGGCGGCAGGTGGCAGCAGGCGGCGGGTCCCTCACCCTGTTGAACTGGGACCAGGACACGGACATGCTGTTGTAGTCCTCGAGGTGGCTGCTGCTGCTGTTGAACAGTTTCTGTGCCAGGAACAGGAGGTTCTCCTTGGTCAGGCCCCGGTTGCTCTGCACTTCGGCCTTGAATTTCATGTTGAGCGCTTCACACAGCTGCGGCCACAGCACTTTGTCAGGCACGGCAAACGGCACCCTGCCCTGGGAGGGAGAGAAGCCAGAACCTTATGAGAAAACAGGTGCATGATTTATTTCCTCAACCCGCAAAAGAAAACATCGATGGCTGGACGGAGTTACGTACGTTGGTCTTACTGAGCCTGGGGATAACTTCCAACTTTCATGGGGTGTGCGGCTCTGGGAAACTCAGAAGGTTCAGTTTACCTCCTTTGCACACAATGTAGAGGGTAACCTCATGCTGTCTCAGGTGTTCTGTAAATGAGCTGCTGAGCATATGGCCCAATCTTACGTTTTCATAGCCACAAAAACAAAACGTGACCGAGGTCTGGCTCTTACACTGTAAACTCAGTGGGAACAGAAATCCAAAACACTGGTTCTCTAGGTACAGTGAGAGAGAGCGAGCACACATGTGTGCATAAGTGTAATCCTTGCCTTTGACACCTTCTGCCAATTAGAACTCTGGCTCAAAGTGAAACATCTTCAGGAGGAATAGTAACTGTGAGTTAGCTTTATTAAAAACAGGTTAGAATACGAATTTTTAATAAACTGTTTTCCATTCCACTCAGCCACAGTACTTCAATTATTATAAAAATATTTTTGAATAGGCAATTACTTCACATGATATAAAATTTTAAAAGTACACAAGGTGATACAGTGAAGTCACTTTCCTATTTCTGTCCCCTAGAAATCCAGTTCCCCTCCCCAAAGGCACGTAATCTAGTTTCTTGTTTGTATCTCCAAAGATATTCTATGCAGGCCAGCAAATATACATACTTTTTACCCTTTAAAAAATATAGATGGAGGCATAAAATCCACATGTTCTGCATCTCCCCTTTTTTTCACTTAATACTACATCTGGGAAACCTCACATCAGCATAAAATGAAATTCCTCCTTTTCTTTTGTGGCTGCTGAATATTCTACAATATGGAGGAACAATAATATATTTAACCAGACCCCCATAGATGGACATCTATGTGTCAGCCTTCAATCTTTAGCTAAGCAATGCTGCGATGCACTTACATCACGACATATATATATATATATATATATATATATATATATATATATATATGAATGTATCTATAAACTCCCATAAGTATGTATTTATTTTAAAACAGCACGAGACGTCCACTGGATGTACATAAGATGTACACTAACATACTGAAAATGTTAAAAATGCTTATTTATTTAGACAAGATACTTTAGCAATGACATGTTGCAGGAGATGCCGAAGTGGCCAGGGCAGTGAGGTCTATGGACAGGCAGGGAAGGAAATGAGAGATGTGACAATCCCATCCAGGAGGCTTATCAGGACAAGATGGATCATTTTTAAAAGCAGCCTCAAACTCAGGGTTTGTAGCATAGCGTAGCAGAATTTCTGATAAAAATCTCACCTCTGCAGCAAAAATATTGTTCTGTAGAGAAAACTGTTGAGAATGTAAGACTGTTCACATTAGAGAAGAACATACTTTTATGTCCCAATAACAACTATAATCCTTTAATCATGCGTTTATGGGTTAATCTCTACTGGAAATATGCAACATGTAGAACTGTGCCTAGTGAAATGTCTTAAAAATGCTCATCAAGCGGCAAACTGGTGGTATTCAAACAGTATCTCGGTGCATAAATCCAGGAAACCATATTTTTACCCTTAGACAAAGCATCTCCTTCTTCATGAGAGACCTGGGATGCATCACAGAATCTAAAATTTGGAAAATTAAATGTCACCCTCATTTATTGGAAGGAAGATGACAGGAAGCAACTTCTATGCTAAAGTAACCTCCTGAGAGGCCTCACCTCTAGAAGGAACCTGGGAGTCCTAATTTCCACTTATGTTTTCACCCAAGGATTCCAAACAATATTTAGTGATTATTGAATATGTGACAAGCATTGGGTACGTTATCTAATTTATCTTCCTAACACCACTATGGAACATTATTATTCGGGGGATACGTAAGCTCAGAGAGGTAAAGTGAATGTCCCATAGTCAGACTGAAGACGTGGCGGAGCCTGAATTGAAACCTTGGCCTGACTCCAAGCCCATCCCCTTTCTATTTCCTACACACACTTTATTCTGTCCCCCCACCAAGAAAAACAGCATTTTTTTTCTGTGCTCTTTTAGGGGATAACACATGAAAGAGTTTCACAACACCAGCATCAAGATCTTGAGACCCGCGGGCCCAAGGATTCCACTCACAGATTCTGCAAAAGCATTGTCCCAGAGAACAGTGGCCGTCGCATTGTTGTCCTGGCTGCCGTGGACAATCACCACCACCGGGAGGGACAGGGTCTGCAAAGACACAGGAGAAAGGCTGAGCGCCCACAGGCCACACATTCTTACCCTTCTCTCCTTTTTCTCAGTCACGACGTGCTCATTCTTCCTTCCAGTTTCAGTAATTGTCACCCGCGGACACAGAATGTGAATGGCTCTGGGAGTGATATGACTTTCCCACAATCTTAGACATTTTAGAAATATTAAGAGAGATTTTATTAGGTATTTCTGAAGGATGGAGTAAATTCTCTAAGTTACATGGAAAACGAAAGAGAAAAAGAGAGTATGGAGACATTTTTTGGGGGGAGGGGGGCAAGTAACAAATGTCTAAAACTTACCACAACTGTTACTTAGATTCATCCTGAGTGATGTTTCTCCTGATACATTTTCTACCTGTATCTCCAGCTATTTCAGTTCATTATTGTTTGTTGGTTCTTAAGAGAATCTAAGAGACACAGTGCTAAAGATGAGGTCTCCTCACTTTCTATTCATCAATAACCAAAAAGAGGAGACTACGTGACCGAAGCAATTCTTCTGTGATATAAAGTGCTCACACACACACTCACACACACACTCACACATTGCTGAGGGAGGGCTTTACCTTCACTTGAAAAACCAGCTCATTTCCGCCAACACTGAACTGTGACTCAAACAGGATTGTAAATTTTTCTTCGGTCACTGACTCTGCTCCACGACGGTCAGACCTCTTAATTCGTTTCAGGGACTGCAAAAGAGAAAATTAAGGTGAAAAAGTCCTCAGACGAGTAGGGAAAATCTGTTCTTCCTCTGCCTCCGTCCTTACCATGTTTCTGAAGTGGGCGCTGAGCGTGCCTGTGGCCTGGTGATACTCCATCACACAGCAGTTGTTCAAGATCTCTCCACTGTAATCACTGCAAATCAGAGAGAGAGGCAACTCTAAACCCACCCAGGGGCTCAGCTCACATGGGGTGGAAATGTGCTTGGGGTAGGAGGAACCACGGAAGGCTCTGAAAAACTTGTGTCATTTATAGGAAACGTTAGCTCCACAAAAGGTCCAAGAAATAAATAGACATAAAATATACAAAAGTATTCCTATTAAGTAAAACCATATCGTACGATCTTCACAGAAGAATCCCCTTATTTTCTTTCTCTGAGAGCCAGAAGAGGCCAGACGGGTTAAGAGGACTCCAACGTCAGAAAGGCTGAGCCCAGACGGCTTCCTGGGAGGGCCGCTGCTGCCTACTGCGTGGACCCGAGGAAAGGGGAGACATAAGGAGGACACACGTACTTGCGGGTGTTCTCATTCTTGAGCAGTGACTTGGCCTGCTGCTCACTGATGATGGTGGCCTTCACCTGGGGGGGGTTCATGTGCACGTTCAGCTTCCCACCCACCAGCAGGCGCACGGTGGCTGCAAACTTGGTCTGGGTCTTCAGGACCTGAGGGGGCTGCTTCTCAATGATGAACGTGCTGCAGGGACACAAGTGACGAGATGCTGCCTCAGGGGACAGGGGACAGGGCATCCTCCATGTGGGGAGGATGCCTCGCACAGGGCTCAGCAGGCAGAGGGAGAGCACATGGTGGAGACCTGTTCCCAGGGAGGCCACTGAGAGTTGAGGGGATGGTGGGAGGGTGGCAGTGAAATGAACTTGGCAGCTGGCACAGGTGGCCCATGGAGCGTTCACAAGAGAAACTGGGAAAGGTCAACACCAAGCAGCCATAGCAACTGGGGACAGAGGGGATGGGCGGTGGGGTAGAGAGAGAGGGGATTCAAGCACCCCCTGCCTCTCCCATGCCAACTACAGGGGGGCTGGGTGTGGCCAAGAGGCTGCAATCACCTGGTCACCAGGGCTGAGATGATGTCAGTGATGGTGGCATTGACCTCAGCCAGCATCTCCTCCACTGGGCCGGGGATGGGCAGCTGCTGGCAGAGGTGCTCAGCCCTGCGGATCTGCTGCCGGTTCTGCCAGATGATCTCGGCCAACTTCTCACACCTGCGCATGAGCCCCGAGGCCAAAGGGAAGGACACCAGCTTCACCCCATCCCCCAGGCCAGAGGTGAAAAGGCTCCCAGTCTGGCGCGAGCCCCCCAAGACCCAGCTCCACCCTCACTCAGGAAGGCTTTTCACTTTAGCCACCACTCCTGTCCACGGAGCAGAGCAGAGCTGCCCTGCCTTCCAGAAACACAGGCACACAAAGGAGGCGTGACCCCGATTTGGACCCCACCAGCCGGAGCTTCACTCTGCACATGCCTTGCCCCACCCCCAACACAGAGACGTCCTTCTCAGGGAAGGGGCAGGACTGGGGCACAAAGTCTGTGTCAGGAACCAGAACCACTGGGGAAATAAGACCTGTCACAGGACAGAGCAAGTGGCTGCATATGGAAACACAGGAGCAGAATAAGCAGCTGGTAGCACCGCCCTGAGCCCCTGCCCACCCGCCCTGCCTGCCCCCGCCCGTCTCCCCCACACCCATTACCAGGACTGCAGCACGTCCAGGTTGCCCTCAGGGGGCCCTCCATTGCCGGCCAGCTGCTGCCTCCGCTTCCACTGGATCAGCTCATCGTCCAGAATGATGGTCTGTTGCTTCCGCAGCAGCTGCAGGGTCTTCTGGTGCTTCTCGGCCAGCTCCTGAGGGGGCGGAGCAGCCTTGCTGGGCTCTCAGACAACCCTGCAGGCCTCCCTCCCTCAGGAGGCAGGGCCTCCCCTCCCTGACCTGCTCTGTCCCACAGGCCCCCACAGGCCTCCTGCTCCCTGGGTCCTGCTCTCGTCCTGGCTCTATTCCTCTCTCCGGTCCCCCGACAGCTCAGAATGTGGACCCCCAGGCGTGGAGGAGACGGACGCAGACCCCACTCACCACACGGTATTGCTGCAGAGTCTGGGCCTCTCGCTGCAGCCAGGCCTCCAGGGACACCTGCTTCTGCTGGAGGGCTGTCTCCCGGCTCAGGCGCTCCTGGGGGTTCAGCTGGGCCAGCTGGGCAAACTGAGCTAGAGGAGGAGACAGGACACCCATGGCCATGATCTCCCAGCTTCTAGCAGGAAACCCAGAGAAACCACACGCACCTGTCCTACAGACAAGACCCTCAAGGTGACATGTCTGACCGATGGCAAGTCAGGGCTCTGGTAGCCAAGGGCACCAGAGAGGAGCCAGCTTCAGTCCCTGGCCCTCCAACTCCGAGCTCCCCCCTAGAGACTGGGGACACAGAAGCTGTGGGCACAGCTGAGGAGGATCCTACCACCCTAGCCCACACAGCTGGGTGCCCAGCCTTCCTCACACCACACTGGGGTCCAGCTTGGAGCCACACTGCCTAGTTTGCAGCTGGCCTGGCTGTTCACCAGCTGGGTGGACTCGGGCAAATCACTTCACTCTCCTGTGCCTCAGTCTGCCCCTATGCAAAATGGGAGAATCCTGTTCCCTGCTCAGCAGGCTGCTGTGGGGATTAAAAAGGGTTGCTATGGAAACTGCTCAAGAGGCTGCCTGGCCCCTGGAAGGTCTGCAAGAGAGTGAGTCCTTGTTGCTTAATGGGTTACAGGACAGAGACAAGTGGCTCTGAGCCCCGACCTCCCAGGACAGCCTCGTCAGGGAAGCCCCGCTCCAGGGCCCTGGGCCGCCTCTGGAGCACAGCAGCCTCCTCAGGGAAGGAGTTTCTCTATGTGCTGGAAGGTGCCCAACAAGTTTGTCCAGGTTGGGTCACTGTGAGCTCAGCTGACCAACCGGAAGAGAAAAGAGAGAAGCTAAGAGTGGCCTGGGGGAGAGCCAAGGGCCCTCACAAAAGCCGTGGCACTCTCTCAGGAACAGGAGGCGGCCAGCCCTCTTCACATTCGCTTTAGGAAGCTCATCAATGGCCAGGACAGGGAGCCAGGGAGCCTCATTACCCTTTTTGGAAAAAATAAAATAAAATGTTTTTATTGATTTTTGAGAGAGAGAAAGGGAGAGGGGGAGAGAGAGAGAGAAACTCCAATGAGAGAGAGAAACTGATCTGCTGCCTCCTGCACGTCCCCTACCCGCAACCCGGCACATGCCCTGACCAGGAACCAAACAGGTGACCTCTCGGTGCACAGGACAACACTCGACCAGCTGAGCTGCACTGGCCAGGGTGTCATTACCCTTTTAAAAAAATCAGTTATGAAATACTTAAGACACAGGGAAGGTAGAAAGAATGATACAAAAAACACTGTGAATTCATAACCCAGCTTAAGAAATCAAACATTTCCACAGTTAAAGCCACCTGTCCACTCTCCCCAGCTTGCAAAACTGACCCCCCACCCACCCACCCCGCAAAGAGAACCACTATCCTAAATATTGGGATAATTATGCGCTGCCAATGGCCTTTTTGAACATACCAGTGTCCTTACTTGGGAAAGTGAAGAAGATGTGAGCATCAGCATGTCTTGGTCAAGTTCCTGGCAGACCTCTGAGGGCCATGTCACACTGACCTAGGCCCTGCCCCATGGTCACACAAGCAGGGACAGACCAAAGCAACTCTGGACAGCCAGGAAGAGCCCAGAACAAGAAGAGAATTCAGAAATATGGCTCCAATCTCACTGCAGGGGCCTGAGCAGGAAGAGCGTTGTCCAGCAGGGACCACAGCACAGTAGTCTGGATGGCCGCCTCAGGAATCCCGCCACCCACAGGAAGGTGGTGGTGCCCCCAACATCTGGGTCCAGCCTCTCTATGCGAGTGACCCAGTTAGATTTTCCTGGCAATTTGCAGAAGTTTCTGGGAAGGATGCCAGGAGATGTGGGGCAGTTGTCTGCTCCACTGGAGGGAGCTGAGCCTTCCCTTGCACAAACAGATCAATAGTCTGTGTTTCTGATGGGAGAACTTGATAAATGAGGCTGATCTGACATTGCATGATGGGTACAAACCCAAACCAGAATCCTAACCCAAACCCATAAATAGGAAACAGAAAACCCAAGATCAATAGCATAAGTACTGTCAACCAGTCCAAGGCCCGGGGTAGAACTAATAGCTTGGATATCCTGTTCCCTCCTCTGGGAAGTGGGCTGTCTTTCTCTGGGGTCAGTCTGGTATAAAATCAGATGGGAGGAAGACAGGCTAGAATCATCATTTATTCAACACCTACTGTGACTCAGGCAGTGTGCAAGCCTCAGGGTACAGAGAGATAAGACACAGTTCCTTCTCAAAGAATTTATATTCCAGTGGGGAAGACAGAGTTAATCAATAATATCAACAATAATAGGATGGGGCCCCCATGCATGGTATGGGAAGAGCACATGGCATGTGTATGCGTGTTGTTTGAATGGCTGGTTGGTGGAGCAAAGGCTTCTCTGAGACAGAGCTGGGCATGCAAGCAGGGAGAGGACACTATTCAGTTGCTTTGACTGATTCCCACAAGGACAACAGGGGGTGCTGTTGCGGCTCCACAGCTTGGAGACTGACGGAAGTTCTCTGTACCCAAAGTACCAGGCAGGATTGAAACCAGGAGGGGAAGCCTCTGTCTAAGGGCATTCAAGTGCTCAGCCCCGGGACGGCCTCTGAATAACTGCACAAAACATTAAAAGTGTGTCACCACCAACACAGCCCTTAGCCCTACATTGGCCCTGCTTAGAGGGTAAAGGAGCATTTATAAAACACAAAACCATTGTTTGGGTACTGTTTCCTAGACTGGAGCTCCTTCCCACAAGAGGAAATGTCTTCCCCAGCAGACCAGGAGCTCGCTGGGTGTGGGAAGCCTGAGCGAGATCCACGCTCTCCAAGGGCAAGTCTTTGTCTTCTCCCCGTCCTAAGCCTCATCGTCCCAGCACTGTCTTCAATACAAAAGATCCCCTGCTCCTCCAGAGAAAGGCCACCGGTTCTCTTCCCGCACGACCCGAGTTTCTTTCTGGCCCTCACTCCCGTCCTCACCACACACGCCGCCCACCCTGCAGCAGCCTCACCCTGGATCCTCAGGCTCTCTTGATACTGGATGATGAAATACTCTTGAGTCTGCTGCAGCTTCTTTAGTTCATTCTCAGTGTCCTGCGTGACCAGTCGCAGCTCCTCAAATGTCTGGTTGATCTGAACGTGTTTCTGGGACACGATGTCAGCAAGGCTCCCAGTTGGAGAGGTGCCCTGGACACAGATCAGGGGGAGAGCGCAGGCAGCGGTGAGCTGGGCAGGGGGTGGGGGAAAGCTGCAGGCCGTTAATGCCAAGGAAAAGCCAACGCTAGCACCTATAACTGGGCTGAAATCCCAAAAGCTTAATTTTGAGTCGTAGGAATTGCAAACGTCACTTGTGAGAATGGGTGTAGAATGGGAAAAGAAGAGAAACAGGTGAGCCGGCAGACCGTGGCGTCTTCACAAGACATAGTAGAAACTTCTACTACAGTTCTGGCCTCCACCAGAGTATCCCAAACACGATCCATCTAATTCCCTTCAGAGAGACCAGAACTCAACATGTCCCAGGAGTTACCTGGGTTTTCCTACTAATGACGATGACCCCCTCATTCCACATTCTTTCACTGACCCAATGCCATGGGCTGTGCTAGGTGTTGGGGACAGAGTGGGGAACAGGCTAGGTGAACACATATTGTCTGTGTTCTCATTCAAGGCCTTCTTGTGATGAGGGAAGAGGGAATAAGGAGAAGCTCTCACAGGCGGCATCCTGGAGACCCCAAAGTGAGGTTCCCGGGGAGGCATCAACAAGGGCTTTGCGGATCCGGACATGTAAGCGACCTGGTCGGATCCATTCCTTCAACAGCTGGCTGAGAGAGGGCTAGCAGAGATCTTTCTTAAGTAATTTCACCTGAATATAAACATGATTTTACTCAAAAATTATTCACTGGTGGTTAAATTATTTCACACCTGTTCATATTGTTTTGTGGTTGTAATCTCATCAAGGTTATAAATCAGTTAAGATCAGAGAATAGCCTTCTGTTTATTTTGTGCCCCTTAAGACAATGTTCTGTTTAGAGAGACACCAAGAGATGTGCCCTGAGTCACCATGATAAAACATCAGAGAGAAGTGGGCAAGATGGGATTTCCCAACTCCTCTCCCCATACCCATGGGAAACTCACATTGTTGGCTTCTCGGACCAGCCTCTGTTCGTTGTATAGAATGTGCCGGATGCAGCGGACCAGCTCCATGGGGCAGCGGTCATACGTGTTCTGAAAGAATCCAAGAGCAGACCTCACTTTGTCCCACTCCACGCTATGGGCCTAACCCCACCTTGGAGGAGACTCCTAGAGACAGGATAGTGTAATCATGAGATGCACTGCTCCTCCAATACCAATGGGGGGCAAGAAAAGCACATTGTAAAAAACCTAACTACAATAAGAAGGTAAGATTATTTCGTTTCTTGCATCTTAATTTGCCTAAAGTACTAGGACATCATTCTTGGACACAGGAAAAATGTATTTCTGAAAGGTCACATCAGAGGAGAAATTGGACACCACCTTACTCCACCAACGAGGGGGAGATGGACATCGTATGTCTCCAGATGTGATACCATTTGAAGGGCACAATACTTATTTAGAATTCTGATCAGGGTTGTGTAACCTGAATCTAATCATGAGGAAACTTCACACAAACCCAAAATGAGATACACGTTATCTTTAAAAAGTAGAGGAGCTCATGTCAGTGCAACAAAAGACAAAGAAAGGTTGAAAAAGAGTTGCAGATTAAAGAAAATTGAAGAGACATGACAACTAGGTGCAATATGTGATCTTGGACTGGATCCTGAACCGGAGGCAGGAAAAATGCCCTAAAGGAGATCAAGTCACTTGACAAAATGGAAATACAGACATAAAGTTATCTAATAGTATTCTATCAATGTGAAGTTTACTGAAGGTGATACCTGGACTATATCTATGTAAGAGAAGGTTCATATTCTTAGAAAATGGACACTGAAGTACTTTGCACAAAGGGACATGATATGTACAACTTATTCTCAAGTGATCAAAAAAAAAAATGTGTGTAGAGGCTGGCCGGCTTGGCTCAGTGGTTGAGCATCGACCTATGAACCGAGGTCATGGTTCGTTTTCCGGTCAGGGCATGTGCCCGGGCTGCTCGATCCCCAGTGGGGGTGTGTGCAAGAGCATACGATAAAGCAAATGTTAACAATGGGTGAATCCGGGCATATGTAGGGGGTCTCTGTGTCAATCTTGCAACTTTTTGTAAATTTGAAATTATTTTCAAATACAAAGTTTAAAAAAAGCTACATCCATGAAAATAAACAAGAACTTTATACATGTAACTCAACAACGCTTGGCTGAAGAAGAGAAAGAAAATCTCTAGAGGAAGCGCTAAATGAAGAAAGAGTCCCTTCTAGGGCAGATAACTGTGGCCCAGAGCCCACACCCACCTGGAGCTGCGTGGCATAGTGCCCCAGCTTGATCTTCAGTAAGAACCCATCTTCCCCCACTTGGTGCTCCGCCTTCTTCTGCAGCTCCTGCACCAGGCCCTCCAGGAGCTGGGTGGCCTTAATGTTCTCCTGTGGATTATCAAGATCTATTGAGTCCCTAGGGGAAAAAAATTACATACATATGTATACATACATGCACATGAGCCTATATAAATGCAGCCTCAACACATCGCACCTTTTCTTTGGCTAAAGTGATTTCTGCATAATGCTCACTGCAAATTTTAGGAGAGTTCAATTCAAATAGGCTAGATGCCTACATTAATCTATTCCTAACCCACTAACTACCTAGTGGACTGAATAATAATATACTTTCTTTTTTACAATGTACTGTCCTTTCTCCTTCCTCCTACTAACTTGCTCTGGTGCTTATGCTAGCTGCTAGGAATGAAGGGAGAGGGAAAGTGCTTTGTGTGCACCGAAGGAAATGAGGGCTCTGATAACTTCCTATTTATAGTTACCCCTTCAAGGGTGTAAGGGGCACAATGTCAAGAATGTTCTACATTTTTTTCCACCCTCCAACTAGTTCTATATACTGCTAATTTCACATAAAGTGTTTTCTTAAGACAGGTGAAACAACATTTATTGTGACTTCTAAGAAGCCTTGGAAAATGATTTATTAGGACAGAATATTCCTACAAGTATTTATACAAGTTGCAGATTTGGGACCTGCAGGCAACACTAACTCTTCCAGTGAACCAGAGACTTTGCATTAATTCAGAGCCATTTAACTGGTGACAGGGTTTGAATGGCCTCCCTTCCTTTCCCCATTCTCACCCCCCCCCCACCTCTCTTTTTTTTAAACACTTAGGGCAACAATTGCTATTTGGCAATACTAAATTACTCAGCTCACTGAAGAAACCAAACAGCTATCAGACTGAAATAACATTCAATTACTGCTACCCAGGTCTGAAGCAAAACAAGAGATTTGGTGGTCGCTAAAAAGTGCTGTCATCTCTAACCCCATGAAGTCAGTTAGCAGCTAATTTCAAACAGAGGCACCAACAGGTATATCAAACACTTATAACAGGCTTCATCAAATAATATGCTCAAATCTGCACTTGGAGAAGGCAGTAGAGACAGCCAAATTTTAAAGGTGCATGCTCTAAGGACTAAATAAAATATATATTAGATAGAAGCCTGGAAGGAAGGAATGGTGGCCCAGCATGCACCCGTTTCGACTGGCAAAATGCTCCTCATTTGAGGAAGCCATGCCTGAGAAGATCCAGTTGCAGAGCAAAACTCATGGAAACCAAGTACTGATTCTTGTACTTAATGCCTCCTCTCCCACCCTCCCAAAAAGATTTTCTTACCGTAAACATGAAGAACTGAAGATTTTTAAAATTAAAATCTTCATATTCTTAAGAAAACCAAAAATAAGGAAAATTCTAGAGTTATTGAGGTGGTCACTTTATAAGGTAAATAACATCTAATCACTACGTTGTATACCTGAAACTAATAAAATATTGTATGTCACTGTAATTGAAAAGAAAATTATTTTTAGCTAAATAAAATTCAGATTCCCTTTAATATCCACACACGTCTTTCAACATTCATTCAGTAAGAAGACGACGTGGAAACGCTATTAAATGAAATTTTAAATCAACAGAAACTTCCTATTAATGTTTTTCTGAACTCTCCAAAACCATTAAAACAGAAAAGGAAATGGAAAAGCACTAGCAAGGTGCAATTGACATGCTCACATTTAGCTCTCTTTTCTCTCACTTAATTACATGAGGCTGAGATTTTTTTAATTGCCTAGAAAATTGCCTTCCTGGTGCTCTTTAGTTTCTGGAGAGAAATGTGCTACTAATACACAACTGCAATTATTCCAAGGCGATGTGACTGCCAGGTATACAGCCTTCCTCAAACGGTAGCATGAAGGCTGTCTCCCCTGGGGCCCTGTCAAGGAGGACACCCCACCCATGTGGCGGAGGCCTGAAGTATAGGGTGAGTATGTCTGTCCAATCAGACTGACAGACGGGAAACCAACCAGCAGCTCCAGGCCCCGAGCACAGCAGTGGACATCCTGCTGACTGGCGTGCAATAATGCCAATTAAAAAGCTTTGTTATCAGTTTACCACATTGTACTAACTCTAAAAGAGTTTAAGAACAAGTTCCCCCCCCCGAATATATAGAGTAATTTACAAAATAAAAACAAAAACAAAAACCAAGCTTGTTAAATTCACCACCAAGATAAAATTATTGTTAATATTTTGCTGTATTGTCTTTTAGTGTCTATGTGTATATATAAATTACATATAAATGTTAAAACACCAATGTTAAATTTGTTAACAAATACATTGTATTATGTGAATGAACATACCTTATCTGCCGCATTCAGCACTAAATTCTATGCGGACAAAGGTTTTAATTTTTTCATATGAACTCTGCCTACGACTCTGCTAGGCACCCTACAGGCACGCAAAACATTTGCTCACTGCTTTTTACTAGCTGCAATGCTCGAATGCTTTTAGCCAGAATTTACTATTAAAGGGAAGGTATCCTATTTTAAAAATCCCAAGAGTTATTCCATCTTCCTAAAATCTCAGATGGCATTCAATACCTCTTTATGGGTCACAATTTTTTTTTTAAACGTACAAGTTTTGGAGTCTCTGTAGTGTTATCTTTCCAAACTTGAAAATGATTGCGCTTCACAAAATATGGAGAAAAGTTTGTTCGCTTACCAAGGCTGGCTCTCGATCCACTGGGATAGGTAATGGCGCACCTCAATGGGGAAATGCTGGCCGTACAAGGCCTGCATCTGATGAAGGGCATCTCCTTGCAGCTGCTGGGCCTGGATCCACACAGCCATGCTCACAATCTGCTAAAACAAACAATCGGTGGTTTGGGTGTTTTTTTCCCTTCCCCTTTTAAATCCACTAGAGTAAATATTCATACAGTTATTAAAGATAAACGCTTTTAAAGCCCTTTTGGGTAGAGTGAAGATCAGGGTTCTTGAACTGAATTTTAGCTTTAAAATGTTTTCAAAATGTGTATGTTCAGCGTGGCTATGGAAAGCTACATAACTGGGTCCATAAAGCTCTGACTGTAAAATGTACTGAAGTCCTATAAGCAAAAGTACAAAGTGAGCATTAGGGGAAGAACTGTCTATCGCTTTGATATCACAGACATTTTCTTTACTTTTGGTCCAGACATGAAGCAACAGTAAGCAGCATCTGAACAGTAATCATAAGTAATTAGCATGGGGATTTTTTTTTTAAAAAATCACTTGTTTTACGTTTGGTATGTCGACTTTTAAGAAATACAATAAACATATTGCCATTCTGAAAAAGACCCAGTAAAAGGAAAATGAAAATATCTAAAGCATGGATTGAACCTTATGTATTATGACTAAGTTACCTAAGCAACAATGCTTTGCACACAAAGGGCACAGATTTATCTGGAAAAATACCCCAAGGTTCACCTTCTGAGTTATTGCTAAGGAATTTATGAAGCAATGTTCTGTTAAATTATAGCCTTTAAAAATCTTTCCGACAATAAAACAATACATTCCAGCTAAGAGTCAGAAACAAGAACCATTATATTCCAATAGTGGGTAGGTTTTTAAAACATGCTCTTGATTTCAGGAAAACGGTTTTATGAAACTACCAAGATGCCTTCTCAGTCCCACCTGAGAATTTTTAATTCATGTGGCAGAAACTCTCTGGGCTTTAACCTGATTGCAGCAGCAACATTACTTTCGTGCACACAGAAGGGACTAAAACTGAATCTTGCTCTAACACTGATCCATGATGTAGAGTTTGGTATCAGGCAGGGCTACCTTGAATCCCATCCAAAACAGTCTGGCTATTGATTTGCACAGTTCTCCCAAGAACTATGCTATAGTTAGGGTCCAGTGAATCAGACCTTGATGTTGTTGAATACCAGAGACTACACGTGTGTGTTAGGAAACAAAAATCCCATCTCTGTTAGCTGTCGTCCGATCGCGTAGCACTGAGCTATTTATGGGACCAGTCAGTTAGCCAACAGCGAGGTGTGGGGTGGGTGCCAGCTACCTATTTTAGACTTGTGCAATGCTATAGAACACTTGAGCAGTGGACAATTTTATTTAGGGCTTTGGGGCACGAAGGCTGGGATCGCTAAGGTCACCCAAGACGTCAAATTTCAATGGTTGAGAGTTTACTGGGAGAAAGACTTGGACGGAAGAGCTCTCTCCACGTTATAATCAAACATCTGGAAGACATTTAATTGTACAATGTAATTTTTAATCAAATAAATCATATCCCAAGATTCTGGAAACTTGGAACAGACACCAAAGCATGTTTTGGATGAAAGGTAAAGAAAGGGATGGGCGGGCGGATGGATGAAGGCGCTTAGGCCTTTACCCGTACGGAGGAATGAAAAAGAATGAAGAAAGTAATGCAGGTGTTAATCTCTTTTTGTGGCAGGGAACGAGACAGAAGGAAGACCTCGCCACGGCCCTCTCAGTGACTACGTGAGACACCAACAGACAGAAAAACCACCTTGCGTCCTGCTGCATCCACTAACTGCACTGACTGACCCAAGAGGCAAAAGGAGGAAAACTGGGGGGCAACTTTTCTCTCCTCAGGGACTCCTCAGTCCGCCCAAGTAAAATAGCATCCTGGTCATTATCCTCAGTCTACTTTATTTTTCTTCATATCATCGATCACTTCCTGACCTGTATCATGTGTTTGTCTACTGCCTCCCCCTGTGGTGTGCGACTTCGCCACAAACGTACTTTGTTTTGTTCACTGCTCCTTCTCTTGGGCCTAGAACAGTGCCCGGCACATTAGCAATCCGTAAATTTTTGTTGTTGCATAAATAAATGTATACACACAATCTGGTCAAACCTATAAGCTCTTTTCAAAGCTATTAAGCAAGGTATCAGTGTGAAATACCCAGGCAAGAAATGGAAACAGATCTTATAATTTGGATGATTTTATAATTTGGATGAGTCTGTATTTACAAGGTTCTATTTGTTCCTTAATTTACATATGCCACAATTTGTCAGTTTTTCCTTTTTGTTTTTGTTCAATTGTTTTGGCTTCCATTCCCCACTGAACTCCTAAGAACGGTAAGTGAAGGGAGCACATTTATTCACTACTGTGCCCCCAGTGCCTAGCACAGTGGCTTCACATGGTAAGCAGTCAATAAACATCTGCTGAGTGATCAAATACACACCAGTATTTCACATGTCCTGCTGGCTTAGCATATTCCAGGAGCCTATTATTGTTTTCTGTTTTTTAAAAAAATATGTTTCTTTTTTATTGATTTTAGAGAGACGAAGGGAGAGGCAGAGAAAGACAGAGAGAGAGAGATAGAAGCTTCAATGATAAGAGAGTTATTGATCGGCTGCCTCCTGCACGCCCCCGACTGGGGATCAAGCCTGCAACCCCGGGCACGTGCCCTGACCAGGAATCGAACTGCGATCTCCTGGTTCATAGGTCGATGCTCAACCACTGAACCACACTGCCTGGGCACCTATTACTGTTTTAAGAAAGATTATGGAGATATGCCTCGTATGTAGAGGTACTATATAAATGTCACACTATTTATTCTGGCTTTGTTTTATATTAGTTCTTAGTTTTTATCAAATAGTGGAATGCGGAGCGCCTAGCATTTGTCAGAATACTTTTTATGGCTCTAAATATGAACATGTCATAATAGTTATTTTCTAAAATGCCATTTGAAGAATAATAGCTGGAAAATATACAGTGGTAACCACCTTATTTTGATAAATACAATGTATTTTAATTCGGCTACATGAAAATACTTTGATAGGGCTGGAAAGCAGGTTTTGCCTATGAGTAGTAAAAAAATGTAAAATAAAAGTACGCTAAATAATACAGAATCATTTTTACTTTTTAACTAAAAATTATATGTGTATGGAATATGAGATGACTTACTGAGGTTATCATGTAACAATTTAAAATATGTGGTTTAGAGGAAAAAAACACCCACCACTTTCCCCAATTGTATCACTAAAACCTAGAGTGTAAGCAGTGCTTTTCTTTATCCATGTCAAAACTCTTTATGCCCATCATTAGGTGGCACCTGCACCTGGTATGAGCTGATTCTCCGCCCTTTCTCACCCGTCTTTCTCCTTATATGCAGCGACTGCACCTCCCTGTCCTCAATACACACCCTCTGCTGCTTATTTACGGGCAGCTCCCTCTTCAATGCGTGATGTTCTGACAAGGGAAGTGGTTTGTATCTTTGGTAAATCATCACAGGGGCTTCTCTAAAGACTGGGAAATGGATTCACAATTTTATTTTTAGCCCGAGATGAGAACTATTTGGGTGTTACTTAGGTGCGCTTGGTGTTCATAAGAATTCCAAA
Organism: Miniopterus schreibersii; assembly: GCF_964146895.1. Classification (NCBI taxonomy): domain Eukaryota; kingdom Metazoa; phylum Chordata; class Mammalia; order Chiroptera; family Miniopteridae; genus Miniopterus; species Miniopterus schreibersii. The sequence continues at coordinate 22,889,671 of NC_138116.1, forward strand.
CAACCCAAAACAGTTTTGGATGCAGAATATTGCACTTTCTGAAAGTGTACGGTATCTACATTGACGTTACATATCTGGTTGTGTCTCAGGAGTCCCAAATATAGTAGGCCCTCAGGCACTTGTTAAAAAAGGTTTCAAAGTTTAATAGCTCATAATAATACAGGCCTACTGAAACCCATAAAAATAAATTCCCACTAACATAAATGAATTATATGAGTGTCGAGGATTTAGGGATAATTTTGTCTCAATAATAAATACCTTTTTATTAGATGCTTTCCCTTTTAAAAGTAAAATATAAACCTCTGTGAAGCAAAATGTCGCTTTCTCTGAACACTTCTAGAACACTGTGACCAAAGTCAGGCCACAGCAAAACTTTGAGTTAAGTATCGAGTACATCGCAATAGAAGGACCCCAACGCAAACGGGCCAGCCGACTAAGTGAATTAAATTCCAGCTCGGGGTGGGAGTAGGGGATTTAAAATGTGTGCGGCAATTTGGTCTGCTGGATTTATGTGTATAATTTAAAGCATTTTATAATTCCTGTCCTCTGTCCTACCACAACCTCCACTCCCTCTCATCCCATCCCAGTCGCTAAAACAGGGTTAAAGTTCTGGGCAGGATGGCAAACTCCCCTCAGTAGGGTTCTGCAAAAGATTTAACCTCTTAAACCTCTCTGCCTCCGTTTTCCTTATTTGTAAAACAGGAATAATAAAACGTCTGTCCCTCGGGGGTGATTGTAAGAATGAGTTACTATGTGTAAATGCTTAAGACGGTGCCTGGCTGGGAGTGAGGGCTCGATATTATTCTGACTTTCACAGTGTCAAACGCACAAAGGCGGCTCCCTTCCCCCCCATCTCCAATCCTCACTCACCTCAACAAGCGATGCCTTCCCAAAGGCAGCCACCCACCCACTCACAGCCCTTACTCCCCTCTTCTTCAGCCAATATCCTGCAGTACAAACTTCACCTTCCTTTCCAAAGACGGTGCTGTACTCCCATTTTTAATCAATTTCACTGGCACAAAGACGTCCGTCGATGGGAAATGATGGGCGGGGGGCGATGGAAAGGCACTGGGAGGACTGTTCTCACCTCACCTCTGAACGAGAGAACTAAGAATTGTGACGGGTGGTGTCACAAGAGCAAGGCTGCCCTACGTACACACAGAAAGTCCTCACTTCACGTCATCGATAGGTTCTGTGACTTTAGGCAAAATGATGTATAATGAAACCGATTTACCAACCAGGCTAATGATATCAACAGGAGTCAAGTTCCCCCGGGGATCGCTCACCAATGTTATGATGAAACAATGTTGAATGAGACGACCTGCTGTGTACTAAACTCCAAAAACCAAAACCAAAACAAGCAAACGCCCTACTCCTTCCAAGGATAATCTGACTCACACTCATGGAAGCATGGATTATTAGCAACAAATACTTTTGATTCATCTCATAAACAAAAATAATTTCAGAAACAAGACTGAAAATGAATTAAAATAGCATTTTTAGTGTTGTTAGCCTCCATCAGATTTATCATTTACTGAACACTTACGATACTACTTATCACCGTAAGTGCTTCTATGAATCTACCCGTTCGATCCTCACAAAAACTCTAGGAGGTAGGCGCTATTACGATGCCCCATTTTGCAGATGAGAGAATCGAGGCTCAGCAAATTAAAAGAGGGCTGTAAAACGGTGTAACAACTTCGGAAAGCAATCTGGCAATTCTTCAAATGGTTAAACACGGAATTTCCATATGACCCGGCAGTTCCACTCCCAGGTAGGCCTAAGAGAACTCAAAACACACGTCCACAAAAACTTGTACGCAAACGTGCACAGCAGCGTCATTCCCAATAGCCAAAAAGTAGAAACAACCCAAGTGTCCATCAACAGGTGAATGAGTAATATGGATATAAGTGGAAATACGAAATGGAGAGAACGAAATATTATTCAGACAGTAAAAGGAATAAAGTACTAACACATGCTGCAACCTGGATGAACTTTGAAAACATTACGGTGAGTGAAAGAAGCCAGACCTAAAAGGCCACGTATTGTAAATTCCATTTACGTGAAATGTCCAGAATAGGAAACCCATACGGACAAAGGAGACTGGAGGTTGCCAAGGACTGGGGTAACAGGGAGCGATGTTTAATGGGTACAAGTTTCTTTTGGAGGTGAAGTATTTGCTCCAGGTCCCCCAGTACTGACGGGCACCATCTGGGCTGGACACGAGCAGTCTGGCCCCAGAGCCCATACTTCTGGCCCTCTACCATGCTCCCTTTGTCTTGAGGACTTATGGTGGTTTGGTGGCATTATGTTTTGTATTTTTTCTGTATGTTTGCTATATTTCATAATTTAAAGAAAGAAAAAAGATAAGAGGTTAGAATAAGAACCTATTATTACGAAGCCCTAATTTGGGCAAAGGCTTGGGCTTAGTTGGCAGATGAAACAGAAGGTGTAGAAACATTGCTTCTAATCTGAAAAGTGTAAGGCAAGGAACCAGGATTCAAAACTGTTCATCCCATCAGGACCGTTTAAAGACTAACGGACTTTGGAGAGAATATAAACAGCAAGTGCCCTGGTTGTGTCAATATCAGTGATTCCATGTATTGTGTGGTGCTGGTTACCCAGTAACAGGAACTTGGAAGGACAGAGAAATATTGAATAGTAGTAATAAAGGATTAAGGCTCTGCTCATATTAAAATTGGCCTAACATCAAGTAAGAAGGCTATAGTAAAACTTTCCCATGTAGAAGTAGGTCAGTACCAGAGCCATCTGCTCTTTAAAAATAAAAATTAAAAAATTCTAAATACTACTTTATAAGCAATCAGGAAAATCAGATTATTAAACAGATGGGACAAGAGCAGAAAGAATAAAAGTATTTGGCTCACAAAGACATAAACAAGGAAAAATTTGCCCAGGCAACATAGAGATGATAATATTCTGGGAAGACAATCAGTCATAAATCTTTACGTCACAGCCAAATGATTACATATTATTTTGGGAAGAAGAGAAAGGGGGGGAGGGAGCCTGGGAGGAGGGCAGCTATTGGCTAAATATAAAGATCAAGTCTTAATCAGTGGGTTACCATATATTTAAAACTGTCATCTAAATATATCTTGGCCCAGCACACACGATCTCATAAATAAAGAGAGCAGACTCAGACAAGGATCATCATAGCTGCTAAAACGATTAGGTGATACTTGCTGGAGAACAGGGTAGTCACACAGCCTCAAAGTATCGCCTCACATACTACTGACTATTCGCAAAGGGGAAAAGTTATATTTTCAGTGGAAAAAGCTGACAGACAGCACCTTAACCAAGTAATCAAACGTCCCCAACTATGGGACAAACTGATGTTTTGTGCCTCCAGATGCGATGCACTGAAAAGAACACACAACCTAAATGTTTTATCTCTACCCACGAAGAAACAATCCAACAAATACAAACTGTGAGACTCCTATGAAAGACAGAAAGACGTGGACCTGTTCTAGATTAAAGGAGACTAAAAAACATGATAACTACCTAGGGCATAATTTGTAGAAAATCCACACCACAGCTCTAAAGGACATTACTGGGATAATAAAAAAATTGAAAGTTTTAAATCAAATGTTGACATGGCCTATATATTGGATATTATTGTATCAATGTTACAGTTCTTGACAGTGATAATGGCATTGAGGTTATACAGAATGACCTTGTTCTTGGAAGATACATACTCAAGTATTTTAGGGTACAGTCATGAGGTCTGCAACTTACTTTCAAAGGAGAGAGGGAGAAGAAGGTGCTGCCTAAATGTAACGACTGTTAACAATCGGTCAGTCTACGCAAAGTGTATATGGGCGGTCATTGTTCTAGTCTTTCAATTTTTCAGTAATTTACAATTTTTTCAAAATCAAAATTAAGGGGAAAAGTTTCCAAAAAAAAATAAAAAAAGCCGCAGTGAGAGTGGAGGCTTGTCCCTCATCCGAAACGTGTCCCTGGCGGTACGTAAACATCGGGACTACTCAGACTCTGTGCTGCAGCCGGCAGGGTGCTGCCCTGAAAGCCGGGGTCCCTGCTGTCACAGTGGCCGGCGGCCTGAATGCAAGTGCGTTTTCATTCTGTGTTGAAATCCATTTAGAAACTTGAACGACCCAGTTGGGAAGAAGCTACATCGCTACCAAATTCCAGATAACTAAAAACATCTGCTGTCTCCCACGAGGGGCCACCTGCATATGGAAACGGAAGAAATGATTTGGGGCTGCCGTGTGGCGAGCTCTACGTCGGCCTCGGAATTTCTAGTGAAGGTTTGTGTCTCTACCCATTTTATACTGTGAATCCCCAAGACCAATTCATCTTAGAATGTATCTCCTGTATAGCATGAATCCTTTAGTTCAGGAAATAAAAATTCCTCAACCACTGCACTATATTGAGCTTCTGTGCTGTTTAGATAAAGGAGAATCCTTTCCCTCGTGTTACCATTGAGAATCATAGTATTAAGTTTCCACCTAGAAAAATTTGTTTTGAAGAGCACCTTGCGCTAGTTCAACAACCAGGGACAGCTTTAGACAGTATAATATACAACAGCGAGAGACTGTAAATGACCTAAATGTCCAAAATAGAATAGTTAAACTGCAACATTTTAATCTGATAGGATATCATGTAACAATTTAAAATAGAAAGGCTATGTTGAACTATAAGGCCATGCAGACACGCTTTTTTAAAAGTATAAATAAAAGGAGGCTAAGTGAAAAGTGTACACAGTATATATGCTGGGGGACAAATATCAGAGAAAGGTCTAAGAGAACCAAACACTTACTACATTTAGGTGAAGGAGTTTTGTTTTGTTTTTGGTTTTCTTTGTTTGTTTGTTTGTTTTTAAATATATCTTTATTAATTTCAGAGAGAGGAAAGGAGAGGGAGAGAGAGAGATAGAAACATCAATGATGAGAGAGTCATTGATCGAGGCCACAACCCGGGCATGTGCCCTGACTGGGAATTGAACCCTGATCAACTGGATCCCAGGTCGACGCTCAACGGCTGAGCCATGCCCGGCCGGGCAAGTGAAGGAGTTTTGGTACAATTTTTTTGGTAAAGTTTTTACTTATTAAATTTTGTTTAGAATGTAAAACTTGAAATATAAATTTAATAATCATGGGCAATTGGTACAACTCATTGTCCCATAGGAACAAAGCCTAAAGGGACATGCAAAAGACAAGGCAAAAAATATTTCCCAGCACAACAGTACCCAAATTATGGCACTTTCTTACAAATTAGGTAGTCTTGATTTAAGTAGGGCATGAAAGAGTAAAAATTCAGAATTATAAAAAATTTTTATAAAAGAAATGCAATTCTATCATTTTCAAATATACAGCAACTTAATATGTTTTCAAGTAGTGGTTCAAGACTACCAATAGCTAAGATTAATTTGCAGTTTTGACATCTATTTATATTTTATTTAAAGCCTTGTACTGAATAACTATATTATTCTTTTGTTTAATAAGCTCTTCGTCTTCTAGAAGTAGTGTGAAAGTAAATGGCAGAAAAGTATACTTTGAAGTATTTTTTTGAAGTCCAGAAGAAACAGAAAAAGTGTGCATATGGAAAGTAGATGAAAAAAGACCAACAAAATTTTGGTGATTTCTGAACTTGAGAGGTGAATCTGTAGAAATTCATCACAGGCTGCTCTCTTACTTTGTGTGTGTTTGAAAATGTTCATACAAGTGTTCAGAATACCAGAGGCGGGGGGGGGGGGCTGGAAGTGAGAACCAGGTTGGAGATGAGGGAACTCAGAGGTGGTAGAGTCTGAATTTAGGAGGTCTAATTGCGATTTCTGAAAGAAATGTGTAAAACAGGAAAGGAAAAAAATATATATTGGGAAAGTCGTATATCAAGACAAGAAATTACATACACGCAGGTTCATGTTTGGCTCTTTTTTCATCTTTGACCAAGCAACTGTCCCTGCAAACTTGTACCAATGGCCGAGAGAATGAAGTGCACAGAAAACCACTCAGGGCAGTGCAAAAATTCCTTTTTCAAAACTACATTTCCCCTTACCCCTACTGACACACCTGAACACAACTGGCGTAGGAGAAGGCCCCTGATAGTTCAAGGGTAACAATTCAAGGCCTCCAGGAGGCTACAGTTACCAGATCAGATCCCGGAGAGCCTTAGCCATTGGTTCCTAAATCTGCTCCTACTCAAAAAGGCCAACAGACCTGGGAGGGGGAAAAAAATCCTCCTGTTTTGTTGACATCAACTTAGTTTGTGCCCAGAACCTATACTGAAAGCCACAGCAGGGCTGGTATTCCCTCTCGGATTCTTCACGCTCTCGGGTTGAACAAATCAGGCCAGTTTCCAAGAACAGAAAGGCAGCTCTGTAGGCCAATCTTGCTAAGGAAGCCCCGAGATCAATCGCCCTAGGTTACGCTTTACGCTTTTATGTGCATCAACACCAACGCTTGCTCGCCCAACAATCTTTGCTCTCAACAGCAGGCCTGGGAAAGGGGCCAAACTGCACTGGAACAGCACCCAAACTAAGTGCAGAAGGGCATGGTGTGTCCCACCCGCCCCTCACCCCTCTTTTCAGGTAGCTGCGTTCTCTGCATTTAGCATAATCATCATCACTGTTGCTAACGGACAGTTATCTGAATGTAAATCCTTTCAAAAAATAAGAGAGAAAATGAACCTAACTACGTTTGGGTTAAAACAAATGGAAAACTGAAAACCGTGTCTTTTACGAGAGAAACGCCTCATCAGCTAGGTCCTTTGTTTGCTCACTGGATGAGGTTCCGTCGGTGAGGCCGGGGCGACCGCAGCTTTCCGGGGATAATGGCAGCGTGTGGGGAATCACATTCGCTGTGTTTAAATAAAACAAGTCCTGCAGGGGCCGTGGGTCCGACAGTGGGTAGCAGGCGTTAATAAGCAGCTAATTCTAATTCTGAGATGAAATGACATTTAAATGAGGGCTCGCCATGTCTTAGAAACTCAAAAATGTTTGGCCTCTCAGTGGGAAGAAAAAAAAAAGGTTGTCCAGTAAAGAAATGAAGATGATATCAGGACGTTCAACGTTAAGATGAGTTACAACTGTGCACAAAGTGACATTTATCACAGAATTAACACTGGCACTTTGCAATAGAATACAATGACTTCTGCTAAACCAGATGACTTGTTTCTGGAAACAGATCCCCCGCCGCTGCGTCTCTGCCGGGACGTCTGCACGCAGCTCGGCACCCCGGGAACGGGAGGGACTGTGCCTGCAGCAGACGACAGGTGCACGGAGACTCCCACCTCTCCGCTAACAGCTTCTGCCCCGAGACATCAGCCAGGATAACGGCTTCTGTGTCTCCGGTCTTTCGCAGGCTGCACTGTTACAGGAAGAAGCAAAGAGCAGCGATTTCCTTCCAAAAGGTCAGCTGCCTCCGACAGACCAAACAGAAAGCAGTTAATTCTTGCCAACTTCCCCTCCTGCTTCTGCAGCTCGTACGCAATCGTGTTTGGTTTCCAGTAAAGCTCCAAAGAGAAACAAAGCAAATGTGAGACCCAGAACCTTAAAGTGCCTCACATGACTAAATGAAAGCACGATCATGTGGGGCTACGCTTTTCTAAACTGCAGTGGGACTGTGAAAAGCCGCCGGGTTCAGTGTGTGGACTTAAACGAGAGGAAAGGCACAGGGCTGGAGCCATCCTGCACTTACACTAATGCTCCAGAAGCCGCTACCTAAAAATAAAACGGGATTTGGGCTGTAATAAATGCGACAACATGTAACGTCCCTGGTTGATGGATATCAAAACAAATCTTTAGCTTTCCTCTTCTCGAGCTAAAGTCAAATCGTTGTGTGACATGCGAAGGCGCTGGCCGGGTTTGATGTTGACAATCAGCAGAAGCACATACACAATGACTACATAGTTTCTTAGATTAGACATGGAGAACAAAAAGGGGAACAGGACAGGAAATGTGATTTTAAATCTTCCCTAGGTAGTAACCCCAAAGAGTTATGAAATAATATATTTTTAAAATATGTTTTTATTTATTTCAGAGGGAGGAAGGGGGTTGGGAGAGAGAGAAACATCAATGATGAGAGAAAATCATCCCACACCCCTCCTGGGGATCGAGCTTGCAACCCAGGCTTGTGCCCTGACCGGGAATCGAACTGTGACCTTCTGGTTCATAGGTGGATGCTCAACCGCTGAGCCACGCCAGCCGGGCATGAAATAAGATGGAAAACCCGCCCATCCTCAAAGGAACACCACATTCTCCTGTAGACATCTTTAAATTAAGAGATCATCTGTGCATTCAGTCTTCCTAGAGGCACCAAAATTCGATCATTTTGAGTCTAAAGGTGACGAAGAAAGGGAAAATGAAGACTTACAAAGTTTTCTCAACCAGATTGGTTCCTGGCTTAGCTGTCTACATACAACTTACAAGAAAATGTGTCAGGCCCTTCGGGAGGGCTCCTACAGCGTGTCATAGGGCTCTATGTGGTTTCTAACCCACTAGTTTCAGGTTGTGGTGTCAACAGAGCCACCAGGCCTTTTGTGAGACAAGATTGTGTTCTGAAGAGCTTAGGCTTTGATGACGGAGAGTGAGTAACCCCCTCTGAGGCTACTTGTTCGAAAGGAACACGGTTTGGGGCTCAAGGAGAAACCTGTTAGTTTGTTACAGATGCTAAATGAACCACCACCACCAACACTAGAAACTGTTTCATGCTGGAAACAAAATAAACTATTACATTTCCAAGCCTTTCCTGTACCTAATCACCAAACCTTAAATAACAGCAAGGGAACCAGCACAGAAGGGAGAAAAACAGAGCACGAGTAGTAACAGTAATAACAGTAAGAGTAGTAATAATCAACACTCAAGGAGCTCCTGCTGCATCATGAACTCATGCACTGCGACGTGCCCTTTATATGCAGCCTCACTTAATCCTCAGGAAAAACCTATAAGGCAGTACGATTATTACGCTCATTCTACAGATAAGGAAACAGGCTTAAGAGGGAGGAAATCTGTCCAGAGTCCTGCAGCAAGAAAGTGAAGGGGCTGGGATCAGCACCTCGGCTGTCCACGGGGGCGCCTGCTCGCAACCCCAGCGCTTTCCGGGGTAACCCTCCCTCATCCACGGGGGGTTTTCCTGACAAGGACACCTGTGGTCTGAGACTGCTTTATGATAACAGCTACCAAGTGAATTAACACAAAATGCAACTCACAGAGAGAGGCAAAAAAATTACTTGACGCTCAAAATTGCTTTGTATGGGACAGTGAGAACATCTGGATGACAAAGCTTCAGACAACCAAAGGAAGCCGTGTCCGGGGTTTGGTGGCTCACTCCCCCACCTCAATCAGAGATCAGCTGAAAGCGCTCGACTGTAACAGGGAGCAGGAGTGGAATAACGAGAAGGGTTCTGGGGGTGGGTAACTCTCCAATGAGGCCAAAACCTAGATCCTGACCACTCGTGGTCAGAATTAACATTGTGACACTTCCTATAAGCAGCAGACTGGTTGGTTATATACTTCATAGATTTGCTCCCAAATTCCTTATTGGCTTTCCATTAGACGCAGTATAATCCGCCCCCAAGATTCACCCAGGAAGATCCTAATCTCCGGTTTTCTCATGATAGTGACAATGATCATTCATAAAAATGAGAAAACAGCTTGTGAAACAGTCTGGCGGGTAAGAGAGGAGAGTAAAGGATACTGAAGTCAGTTGCCGTCGGGATAGCTGTTCACCTTATACCAATCACGAAACGCCAACTTCCTTAATGCTGACGTGCATGTGAAGTTACAGACCAGGTATGAGTGAAAAATTTCTGTGATTAATAAAAACGAATATGACAAATGCAGAAATAACCACATTACCGTGTGCAGTGTACATTAAATAATTGGCTGAGTGTTAGATCACCTGGGCTCACCAAGCAACGCCACTAAGAAGTATTTACTGTTATGTGGAAGGCAACTTCCGAGTTTCACAGTGTTGTGTAACACGTCAAGGGGGCATTTGGGACAAGGAACCTGGAAATTCTATAATTCTATGAAAGGTGCCTCATACAATCTTTAACACCTTTAGCTAAAAAAGGAATTGACATAATACCTGTATCCTATGCCTTTTATCATTTGATCATCCCAGTATTAATTTTTTTAAATTTTATTTTGTTGATTTTGAGAGAGAGGGAGAGAGAAACATTGACATGAGAGTGAAACATCGATTGGCTGCCTCCTGCACGCCCCCTACCAGGACTGAGCCCGCAACCCGGGCGTGTGCCCTGACCAGGAATCGAATCGGCAGCTTTTCAATGCCCAACCAACTGAGCCACGGCAGCCAGGGCGGATCATCCAGCTTTAAAAGACGGAATGCTTTACCTCTCTAGGATGTGAATGTGCCCTACGCTTTGGGCATAAGAACTAAAGCAATTTTGCGTTACCTGTTGCTTAACTACCCTGTAAGTTATCCCAGGGCAGGAACCATTTCTCGTTCATTCTGATTCCTTCAACACAGTCCTTGGTATACAGTAAATGCTCAAAAATTGTGTGTCAGATACGATTTTGGTAGGCCTCCAAGTTACAAAAAGAACCTAAATTGGGGGAAATGACTGGAAGGTCAGTTGTTTCCTTCAAGCTGTTATTTTTGACACTGTGAAGGTCATTAACTTGAATCCTTATTACAGGAATAATGGGACTGAATCACACTTTATAGAAACTGCGATGGAGGTTTTGACTCATCGCTGGTGCTAATCAAGGCAAGTCATACCCTTCCATAAATATCGTGACAAGCTTGTGGAGCAGACCTAACACCTTATTGTGGTGATTTCCAAGAGAAGAATTACATGAAATGTGATGATGCTAATGGGAGCAGAAATTCCAAAGAACGCTTCTTTGCTATGCAAACGAAACTGTTTCTCTCTTTTAATTGTGTCTCAAAACAAAAGTTGAGTACAAACATAACGCGCGACACATATCAACAGTTCACCCCTTCGGTTGCCGTGCATACTGCCAAGTGCAACCCAGGAAGATTCATTATTGTGCCAAAACAAGAGGATGAAAGCTCTACATCCAGCCCGGCCGGCGTGGCTCAGCGGTTGAGCATCGACCTAGGATCCAGGCGATCGGGGTTCAATCCCCGGTCAGGCACATGCCCGGGTTGCAGGATGCAGCCGATCAATGACTCTCATCATTGATGTTTCTATCTCTCTCTCTCCCTCTCCTTTCCTCTCTCTGAAATCAATAAAGATATAGTTTTAAAAAAAAAAAAAAAAAAAAAAAAAAAGCTCTACATCCAGAACGCAGAGTAGCGTTGGGAGGGTGACTCAGGGCTAATGGCATCGGTCTGGCAGACACCGAGCCTGTCATTCATCTCCTAAGAGCTCTCCACCTACTGAATCGAATGCCAGCTAAGGAAGGCGTTTCAGTAAATACGGTCATGTTTGACTACAGGCTATTTTTTATTCAAGACGTATTTCCATGTAGCGAAGTAAATTTAGCAAATGAAAATACACTGAATTGTTACGGATGTCCCCCAGCCCTGCCAAAAATGACAAGCTGCTTGCTCAAAAAGCTGTCACTAATTAGCAGCTGCTGCTGTAAAGAAAACCAAACTAAGTGCCCATGAAAGCATATTGAACTGGCCCAATGACAAGGAATGGAAAACGCAAGAATCTATTTGTGACAAGTAAACTTTCAAAATGTTGGCAATCCAAGGGGGGAGGGAAAATGGGGGGCAGGACCTGGAGGCAGGGCAATAATGGCAATAGATGTCCATTCATATTTAAACAGGAATGGCTGGAAGAGACTCCTAGCATCCCGAAAGTCGCAGAAATCCCAGGGTCCTAAGGTCCTAAAGTCACTGAATCCCATCATAACCATTTCCACCTCTCCACGAGGAGTCGGGCTTGGCATGGGGTCATTTTTCATGGTCAATACTTCTGTCTCTGGCATCCTAACACCTGCAGTTGTAGACATCATAAAAGCTGAATTTTAAAAATACCTTTCATATTCTGATGCCTTTGGCCCAAACTCTTACGGTTGAATTTAGTTGTTGACCCTCCACTCTACCGGCTGAGAAAATAGGGTCAAGGAAAGCAGAAGTGAGCTGCCCGGTGCAAATGAGCAGCGGACACAGCGGTAGAAAAATCACGTTACTAGCAGCTATGTTCAATGTTCAGCGTAAGAGGCTCTAAAATCGCCCACAGGTTAAGATCTGCTTGAACTCTATATGGCACAGGCTACTTTTCAAATCATTCTCCAAGGCTCTCCCTCTCTCTGTTTCTTTACCAATCAGATCTCCCATTATATTTCTTCTTCTTCAACAAGCTCGTTTCTATCCTTTAAAAAACGGGGGGGAGGGATATTTCCTCCTCAGTTTTAGCTTTGTTACTCTTTTTCCCCTCTCCCTCCAGGCAGGCTGATAGGGAGCCATTACGATGTTATTTATATTAGGATAGGTTGTCTCTGTAGCAACTACTCAGAAAAATATAAATGAAAAAGAAAGGGAGGGAGGGAGGGAGGGAGGGAGGGAGGGAGGGAGGGAGGGAGGGAGGGAGGGAGGGAGGGAGGGAGGGGGAAAAATACAAAGAAAATAGAAAAATGGGGAAAAGAAACAAATATAAGCATATAATTTCTTAATGAAGTTGTAATCAAAACCTCTTCTGTAGCTGTTGCCCTTTATGTGGAGTTCGTCTTAATGTCTGTATAACCGAATCACAACAATGTATCGGTAACTTTCCAGTTTGCAATCCGGCTGTAACAAGGAGACAATTTGCTTTATGAAACATGGAGAAAAACTAATCTTTGATATTACTGTCGGTGCGGGTTTATCAGCAAGACCTGGAGGAGATGCACCTACGTGCATGCAGATTCGGAATCCCATTTTCAGAACTTTAATAACCCCCTAGCGGGTGCAACGAGCCGTTGAATCCACTTGTCTTTGGATACTTAGTGTGTGTGCATCACTGGCTGGGTCTAGGCACTATGCTATGCTTTCTCATTTTTGTTTTTAATTTTCTTCTTTTTATTTCTGTTGGTGGGGGGGAAGGATACCACTTGCCTATTATAGAAGCTTACAGGTAAACAACAAAGCAAAAACTAGAAATGCAGGGGGAAGAAATATTGTCAAGTCTCCAAGCAAAAGGGTCATAAAAAAAAATAAATAAATAAGAAGCCAGACACAAAGGGACAAATATATGATTTCACTATGAGGTACCTAGAGTAGTCAAATTTATACAGAAAGTAGAGGGGTGGCTGCCAGGGCCTGGGGGGAGAGAGGCGGGAGTTAGTGTTTAACGGGCAGAGTTTCCGTCTGGGATGGTGACAATGTGCTGGAGATGGGTGTTGGTGATGGCTGCATGGCAACGTGAGCACACTTAATGCCACGGAAAATACTTAATGTCACTTTAAAATGGTTAAAATGGTAAAAAATACATATATATTTTTCAATGGGGTAAAGAGCCAGTTCTTGCCTAGTGAACTCACATTTCTTCCATCCTTAACTCCGAAATCCAAAGGAAACAGAATGGGCTTTTCCTTCTCTTTTCTTCCACAGTAAAAACATGCGTTCAGCCCTCCTGAGCGCTGACACGCTCTCTCTGTTTAGCTTAAAGGGGAATAAATGGAATTAACGAATCTTCAGTACCAACCAGGGCTCATTATCAGGGATGATCATCTGCCCACCGTAAACGAACGTGCGCGGTCAGCCCTCTCACAGAAACAGTATTTGTTTAACGCATCCTTAACTGAGCACCTGCTACATGCCAGGCTCTAGTCCCGGCGCTGCAGACAGAGCAGGGAACAAAACGGACATGCATTTTATGGAACTCAGACTCTGCTATCTACTATGAAGTGCTTGAAAGTTTAAATAAATGCAGCCTGTACTATGCTTTCTCATTGTTTATTTTAATTTTCTTCTTTTTATTTCTGTTGGGGGGACGGGAAAGAATACCACTTGCCTATTACAGAACCTTACAGGTAAACAACAAAGTCTGTGCATTCAACTCAATATTTGGAAAAAAGTTTTCAAAGGCCCTGAACAAAATCAAACAAGGGTGATGACTGGCTTTTGTGAAAGGCTTGACAATGTGAAAGCAATTTCTTAGGAAACCGGGACATCTGTCCATCCCCGCTGAAAGCTGACCATATTTATGGAGCTATAGTATATGCAAACAAATCAGGTCTGATCAAGGTTTCCACAGTTAAGATCATTTCGGTGTGGCATTAGAGCAGCTTTTGTCCAGCATACACAGTTTTACTGAGAGGATAACTTTCATGCTCGCCACAATCAAATCATTTACCTTTCAAAGAGGATTTGCAGATTCAGTCTCTACAAGGTACTAAAAATATAGAGCCTGGAGTCAAAAATTCACAATGGAACTCAAGTTTCTACCCACCAATGCACAGCAGCACAAGGTGGTAGGTAGGTGGCTAGCGAACATTTCGTTTCTTTTTTTCCCAAGGAATAAAATATAGGTCAAATTCTACTAAAACAACAAATACCATCACAAAAATATTTTGAAAATGTGCCACCTGTTCTCAAGTCAACAGAACAATCTTTTATTCAATATAACAAATTTTAAAACAAAAGAATCGGACTCCTTGGAGCATAACAACTTTGGTATAGGTTCTTAAATTTTCATCTAAGAAAAATGTTAAATATTCTAAAATAGGTTGCCCTATTATATTGGGAAAAATATATTTTCTTTATGAAAGTAATCCTCAATTTATTGAGGAATTAGTGACATTCAATAAAGTTGATCAGAATGTTTAAGTGTTAGAATTAAGCTGATTTTGGCACCATACTAAAATAAAGGGGTTCCTAAAGCCCACTTACTAAAAGCTACTGATGTTTTATTTAACATTAAAAAGCCAATTAATTTGGCTTAGATGTCAGCCAATATGCAAAGCAACAAGAAGTTCTATCCATTCCTTCAAAGGTTCCTTCTAGAATCGGGGATCTAAAAAGACCATTAAGATCAGCTAAGTGGGAAGAACCAAGGGCACTGGGGCTTAGGCATTACCAGAGGCTCCGGAGTTCCTCTGTCGGGATGGACTTCTAAAACTGTTCGGGCTTCCACACGCAGTTGGAGTTACCATCACCTCATTCGGAGAGAACTAAAAATTACTCCCCTCCCTTAGGTACCTCCTAAGACTAAACTAATATTAGGAGGGGAAAAGGAAATCTCTTCTGGAAGGAAAAATTTCATCTCTAGCGAAAGATCCCGAATTTCAAGCATCAACTTTAAGTATACAATAAAAATGACCAAAAAAACCCCAAAACGATTATTTTCCAGGCAAACTCTGTTTCAAACACAAAACTAAATACCAAAAACTCTGTCCAAAAGTGATTTGATAGTTGAGTGATACCTGAAACAGAATGGGTTGTTTTAGTTTTAGAGTTGTAAGCAAGGCCATATAGCTGACAAGAGACAATTTAAGCTGATGCATCCAAGTTCAATCCTCAGGCCCTTGCACCCTTCTGTAACAAAACAATAGGCAACTCCCACCTGGCCCGCACCCTCTTTCCGGTCACCTTACAAATGAAATCATATACCAAAGCCCATGTGTATGTTTGTTGCTTGGAACACAGAATATTTTCTCATAGAAACAAAGTTATAAAGAGATTTTTAAAAATCCCTGGGTAAACCCAAAAACCTCAAGTTGAGCTACAATCTTACAAAACCTAATTACCCTTTATGATTTTGTTTCTGAAAAAGATGTTATTAGAATTTCCAGTCAAGGGTAACATTAGTAACAAAATAATCCCTCTACCCCAGTCTACCCACAAGGAAAGAGAAGGGCCTCCAACGGTCTGGCTAATGCTCCACCATGCCTTGGTGTGGCACTTGGCAAAAGGCAGTGCACCCCTATACGCTTGTGTGATTGGGGGTGGGCGTCTGGTGGGAATTCAGGGGTGTCATCTTCAGGTAAGAGTAGCTTCTGTTCCCTTAAGAGCAGTGGCTTCAGTTCCCAGAGGGCAAGAGACTCTATTTGAATGTGAGTTATTTGTAAGCCAGATGCTAAAAGTAGGCGACGGCCTGTATTTTATTTTATTTTTTCAGAAAGCCTGTAACTGCACTGTCCAATAGGACAGCCACTAGCCAGGTAGGCTATTGGGCTTGCTGGAAATGTAGCTGGGGCCACTGAGGAACTGAATTTTTCAATTTTATTTCATTTTAATGAACTTAAATGTAAACTGAAAAACTGATGCTCAGTTTAGTTACTGGAAAACTTTCATGTATGTTTGGAACAAGTTGGGTATGTGAATCTATTGATAAAGGAGAGATTCAATGAAATCTGAACACTGTTCATGCATTTCTGGTGAACACTTTGTATCCAAATTGAGATATGCTTTAAGTGCAAAATACACACTCAATTTTGAAGATTTAACATTAAAAAAAAGAAATGTAAAATACCATATTAATTAATAGTTTTGTTTTTCTTTTTCTGCTTTTAATCCTCACCTGAGGATATTTTTTCCATTGCTTTTCAGAGAGAGTGGAAGGGAGGGAGGGGGAGAGAGAGAAAGAAGGAGAGAGAGAGAAACATGGATGTGAGAGAGACACATCAACTGGTTGCTACTGGCTGCCTCCTGAACTCACCCCTACCTGGGGTCGGGAGCAAACCTGCAACCCAGGTACATACCCTTCACCAGAAATCAGACCCCAGACTTTTCAGTGCACAGATCGACTCTAACCACTGAGCTACACCGGCTGGGGCTCATTAATAGTTTTTATATTGATTGCATGTTGAAATATTTTCGATACACTGGATGAAAGAAAAATATTATTAAAGTTTATTTCACCTGTTTCTTTTAACCCTTTTAAAAGGTGGCTACTATAAAATTACATTTATATTTGTACTGGATAACACTCATCTCTAATATTTTACATATTTCCTATATAATTCTTGTTTACAATTTTCTACTTGACATATGTCTTATTTGTAACATTTATAACTTTCCTTCTACATTTTGCTTAGTAGGAAAAAATTCTGAAAGCAATCCTAAGCTTTTAAATTAAAACTTTAAAATATATGTAGTCTTGCCATGGCTCCGTTGGTTGGGTGTTGTCCCGTGCATTGAAAATTTGCCGGTTGGATTTCCAGTTAGGATACATGCCCAGGCTGCAACTTGATTCCCAGTGGGGGGCATGCAGGAATCAGCCTACAGATGTTCTGCTCTCACATGGATGTTTCTCTCTCTATCCCTCTCTATTCTTCTCTCTAAAAATCTTAAAATATATTATTTTAAAAAATAAAAAATATATGTAGTCTTACTGTACTTACTGAAATGTTAGTATGAAATTACACTATTTTGAGTTGAAAGTGTACAGAGTATTGTTTTTAAAAATTCCTATTCTGTTACATAATCTCCATAGAAAGATACGTTTAAGGAGACTAGACCTAGTGATTCTTTAATGGAACTGCTGGTGATTATCTACCATCTGTTCAAAAAATGTGAAATATTCATTGTGACTCATATTAAAAATCTATCCTACTGCATATTTCAAAGGCAGTTCATGCAAATTCTTACCTCTTTGACTTATCCTCTGAAAAAATTTAAAAACCCAAATAAAATGCTTAATAAGACAATGTGTCATATTCAGAAACATACTGATCTAAGGGACAGAACAGAAAAGCAGCAGATCTGAACATATATGAGGACTTAGTATATGATAAAGATGGACTTTCATATGGCGGAAAAAGAGGGAGTTGATGGAAAATGGTGGGTTTTTTTATATCTATAACCGGGTGGGAGATGGGTATAGGAGGGCAAAGGGGGAAAAATGAGGGATGTCTGTAATACTCTCAACAATAAAATAATTTTTTTTTAAATTGGCAATAAACATGTGAGGTACTGTCCAACCTTGTTAGAAATTAAAGAAATACAAATAAATATGAGAGGCTAGCAAAGAAATAAAGGTTGTCAACACTCAGTTATGGAAGATGTGAGGAAATGGCCATCTCCCTTCATGCCTAGTTATTGGTGGGCATATGGGCTGGGATAGTCTTTTTGGAGGGCAGTTGGCATTATCTATGCAAATGACTCAGCAACTCCGCTTCTAGAACTGACATTAAGGAGATGGTCTGGTAAATATGAAAAAATCTACCCAGTCTAAGGATCCGCACCATGGAGCTTTCTATAAAAGTAAAAAACTAGAAATAACCTAAATATCCATTTATAGATTAAATTTTGATAGGGCTATATAATAGAATACCTTAAAATGTTCAAGTAGATTGCTATTTATTAAGTTTCTGAGAAAACAAGTCCCTCCTGATCCCCCAAATAACAAGATCTGACTAGGGGTTTGCTTTAACTGTGTGTTTGGATTATTTCTCTCTTCTCTATAGTTTCTAACCTGTGTTAATGGGGAGTTGGTTGTTTATATTAGGGGCTTGCAACCAGAGTCCATGAACCTCTTGAAGTGTAAGCAAAATTTTATGTGTGTGTGTGTGTGTGTATTTTACTGGGAAGAGAGTCAGTGGTTTTATTAGAGTCTCAAAACATCCCTTAATCCCCAAATGGTTAAGAACCACTGGCATATACAGTTTAATGGGTAAAGGTGTCGTCTAACTGTGCCTTAAAAAGCAAATGTGATTGTACAGCCCATTTATTCACTAGTGAACAAATATTTACTTAGTACTTACTAAGTCTTACCTTGATTGGTAGCCAAATTATTATAAAAATTTGGAATACATTTCTTTACTTACTTTGGAGGTATTTTAAACAGCGCCCCTCCCCCCAAACTTCAAAAAGCCCTCTAGCAACTAAAAGACAAAAAGTAGATAAAAAGGTTTTAAAGAAAATTATGTTAACTTTTGAATTAAGTAATTTGTTTGCAGTCTTTTGAATCTTACATACATCTGAACTTCTTTAAGGAGATGACCTTCAGATTTATGGGCTGGAAAAAGACTTATCTTTGTGAGGATAGCCAAGTTCTCAAAATTGGGTAAAGACAAGTAACACAAACAAGTAACTAGTTTTAATGAAGAGAACAATAAATCATTTTATATATAAACTTTAAAAATACGCTGTATAATTGGTTGATGCTATATTATAAAATATATGATGCTAAATTTGAGGCTCCAAATTTAAATGATTTATAAAGTATCTCATGGTTTGGTAAAAATGACTCAGATACACAAGAGAAGAAACTGGTCTAACTGGTCACAATAATGGCACAGTGATAAAACATTACTGGGAAAATCAGCAACTACAAATAAACTCAAACCAAAGGAAAATATAATTTGGGATTAAGTGAGATTATCACATTTTCAGGAGGCAGAGGAGGTAAGAAGTAAAAAGCAAAAAGAACCATAAAATTAACAGGATTTATTAATGAGGGAATATTGGGCAATATATATTTATAGTTTTATTTTTAATACATGAAAATATTTATCTTCATGAATTTTAATTAACTACTTATGGACATAGGTTAAAAAAGTATTACAGGATACTCTATGGTTTCTTTTATATTTCAGTAGTCTCAAAACTGGCTTAAAATAAAATTCTGTTACAGCAAATTTCATTACAATAAATTACAAGGCATAATCTAAGTTAAGGTAGATTTTTACTGAGATGACTTTTACATAAAATAAGTAGGTCTTCTGCTGGGCTCAAAAATATATATTTTTTAAGACTGTAATTTTATTTGCTGCAAAGTGCTAAGACCTAAATAGCTGTGCTCCAGAATTCTCCTAAAACATCAACTTATAATTTATTTTCATTTTTCTTCTTTAAACTCCTTAAAATGTTAAAATGCTTTTAAACACTAAATCTAGTTACAAATAAACTATTTAATGTAAATTTAATTAAGTCAGAACATGTCTTTTGTATTAACAATGACATATACCCAAGAGAAAGTATCTTTCGCTAGAGATTTCCTTTACCACTATTCCCAAATGAGCACCACAATAAGCATTTAGAGAAGTCATTAAGAATGACTAATGGAATTACAAGGAAAGGAAACCTAGCAGCCTTTGTAGGTATCATCATGAAAGAGAAAGCAGTACAACAGCAAATACAAAAACATATTGAAATAATACAATGTTCAGGGTTTTAAGAAGTTAAAATAAACTAAGCCATTTCCCCCCCAAAAGTAAAAAAACAAACACACACCTTCAACATGAAAAGAACGGTAGCTTAGCAGAGCACTTACACAAGTAAAACAACGTAATTTCTTTATCATATTTAGAAAACTATAATTCTCCATCAGCTTATGGAGCGTTCCACCAAGTACAGGAAATCACTCAGTGCTCAAGTTCAAATTATTTTAACTCTGAAAATGTTGAATATAATGATAATGATTTTAATATAGGTCTTCAACAAAATACGCCACCTACCCATACAAAATAAGTACATCATGCCAAACAGTGAACACAAACATCACAAACTACTCATTTTTCGGCTCCTAAAAAGGAAACACTGACTGAAAACAAAAACAAGTTGCTTATTCTAAGATAAATCAATATACAAATGTCATTTAAAAAATTACTTCCCCCCCAGCTTTATTGAGATATAATTAACATATAACATTGTGCAAGTTTAAGTTGTACAATGTGATGATTTTACATATGTATATATTCCAAAATGGTTACCACAGTCAGGTTAGTTAACACATCCATCACATAGTTACAGTGTGTGTGTCTGTGTGACTGCATGTGTGTGTGTGCGTGTGTGTGTGTGTGTACGGTGGACTTTTAAGATTTACCGTCTTAGCAACTTTAAAATATACAATACATTGTTAATTATAGTCAGCATGCTGTAATATTACATCCTCAGAATTTACAATGTAAGTTTGTACCCTTTGACCACTTTCACCCATTCCCCCACCCCCAGCTCCTGACAACCACCAATCTGCTCTGTTTCTGAGTTTGGTTTTTTTAGATCTACATTTAAGTGAGATCATACAATACTTGTCTTTCTCTGTTTAACTTATTCCACTTAGCGTGATGTCCTCAAGTTTCATCAGTGTTGTCACAAATAGCAGGATTTTCTTATTTATTTATTTTTAAATCTATTCAGTTTTTTGTTTTCAATTACAGTTGACATTCAATATTAGTTTCAGGTGTATGCATAGTGGTTAGACATTTATTTTTTTTAATTTATCTTTATTGTTGAAAGTACTGCAGATGCCTCCCCCCATTGATCTCCTTTATTTATTATTATCTCCTTTATCCATTATATACAAATATAAAGAAGGAATATACAAATCACATTTTCTTTATCCATTCATTAAACATAACTTTTTTCTTGATTACAAAAGTACTTCTTGTTCATTAAATAGGTAGTAACGCACAGGAAATACTAGGACGTGCGCGCACACACATCTGGAATCTCGAGATCCAGAAGGAACTTTTTCTTCAATGTCTATTCTTCTTTCCAAGCACAATTGCATGTGATTTTTTTTTTGTAATTTGCTTTTTCATTAAGTAATATATTATAAACCTTACCTAAATCATTAAATATTTTTCATAACATGATTTGAAATGGCTGAGTAGTACTCCATTGAATGGAAATTCCTCAATTTAGTTCATTAATCCTGTAATGCTGAGCATGAAGTTATTTCCGATTTATTGCTATTTTAAATAACGCTATGAGGAATATCCTTGTATACAAATCCTTGAACATATTTCAGATTATGTCATCTAAATGGAACTTTTAGGTCAAAGGGTAGGCACATTTTTAAGGCTCTCAATACATAAATCAAACTTCAAAAAAGCATCAATTTACATTTTGATTAATGAGTCATGAAGGTGTCAGTTTCCCTCCCATTCCTAAGTAACACTGTTTTTATTTTTTCGATACTGTTAGTTTTTGTAAACCTGTTAACTGGAAAAATGTCATTGCTTTTATTTGCATTTCTTGATTTCTAGTGTAGCTGAACAGAATTTTATGTAATTGGCCATTTGTAGTTCTTCTTTTGTTCATTTTCCCATTGGGAGAACCATCTTTTTCTTACTATTTGTATATATTCTTTATATATTAAGAATATTAACCCATACCCTTTTGCTACATGTTAAAAATATTTTTCTTACTTTGTCATTTACCTTTGGTTTCTGGTATTATGAGCATAAAGAAGTTTTTAATATTTATGTATATGTTTATCTACATCTATATCTATACCTCAATATATTCTTTTATGAGTTGTTCCATAAATGCCACTGTTTTAAGTTTGTCCTGTTCAAATTTACCAATTAACTGGAACATAATGCTAAGTTCTGTCCAAACTAGATTGTTGACATTTGGGTAAAAAAAATAAATAAATAAAATCCATGAATTCTGACAATGTCACATTTCTAGGACAAAATTTAAAATGTGTGCTTAAGGTAATAAGTTATCTTACTTAAGGACCCATCCCTTTAAACTTACATGCTTTGCTCTGGTGTTGCAAAATCAAGGGCTCAGCATGTTAATTGTAGCCATGTCATTCAGGAAGCCAAATGTTTTCCATTTTGTTTTGATACCTTCAACAGTTAAAGAGGAAGGCCAATCTCTATCCACATTACAATGAATTTAGTATTTTTACTTGATATTTAAACTCATTGCAAAATAAACTCACTTTAGTATAAGCTCCAGGGTTTCCATTTATGATTACAGAACTGAAATAGTAACAACATAAAAAGAAGGAATATTTGCATTGTATCTCTATATATTAGACCTCTCAAACCTTCTGGAGTGAGACTCTACAATATCCAATTCTCACTATAATTCTCCCTCACTCTACCAGAAACAGATCACAAATCCTAAAAACATAAACCCACAGGGTAAACTGACCATTACATTTTGTAAAGAGCTGTATATTTCTGTAAATCTCCAGTTTGCTACTTTTCTCAAGCCTAAAAGATGACCAAGAGATTCTTAGAAACATGAAACAAAACAAACCAAAAAATAGAATTAGCATTATTTCTGAGAGATCATTTTACCTAAGCATTATGGATGACTATATCTTGAAGAATGCTATATGATAAAGCTGATAAAATCGATAAAGTCCAATTTTTAGTACTTCCAACAGGTTAAGTGTGCAACAGTTTCTTTTTGTAAATACTACAATGGCATTTGTGAATGTAGCTTAATTAAAACATTTCCCCCAGGCTGGATTTTAAAATCCCATTCCTTACAAAAACATAGCGATTTGCCACCGACTACAGGCTCTGAATTTTAGACAACACAAAATGGTTTTTCACAAACTTTCTAATTTACTCTCACCTAAAGTCTGGAAAACCCCACTGAAGGCTTCTTAAACTCAGCAGACATTAAGAAAAAGAAAAAAAAAAGGCTTTAATTGTAGGATCTCACTGACACAAACATAAGGAAATTCTGAGTTATAGATACTTCACATTAAGCTTTTTCCACTGACACTGTAACTTTTGTCAACATTCAAAGAAAATTCAACCCTGGTCAAAGGTGACAGTTTGACAATCCTGGAAGCTAACATCCTCTGTTTATTTGAACTAGTTTATACTCTCTGCTTAGGGAATTGAAGCTTTTCTAGTCCCTGACTTGATCTCTTAAATTCAAATCACTACACTTTAGGGCTGTGAATTTTATTTCCAAGATTGAACTTCACATCCTACCTCCAAGGAAAAGTGCTCCGAGAACATAAGCATCGGATATGAAAAGGAATACATTTCTGAGACTAGCTTCTAATGACATTTTGCATAGCCCTAAACTCACACTAATTTGTTCAGCTGCCTTTACTGCCCCCGACCCAACTTAAAATTCTTAAGTCCTTCTATCTCCGAAATCACAACGGAGAGCCACAATTAGTGGCTCTCAAAAGCTTTAATAAAAACAAGAATAGCACCATAAATCTCTTCAAAGGAAAGCTGTAAATAAAATGAGCTGAATACTTGAGTCCTCAGTCAACAAACACTTGTGTCACTTGCCACACGGGCAGAGAAGGTCCTTTTGTTTGTAAACAGAGGCCAAGAAGACTGCTTATAGCTCTTCTCCTATGATGTATATGGTAATGCTAGTAGTGGAAGACCACGACCGGACGACTTACAGTTCAAATTAAGACTCTCTGTCTTAATATCATTTCCACCAGGAATATACACATTAGTAGGAAAAATATTGGTCCCCTTCATAACTTTAAAAAATTCCAAATATATAAAAAATTTATATTAAAAAAAACAACAAGAGTCCATTTTGGAACACAAAGAAAGAAATACAAGCCTTAAAGAAGCCACTGTCTTATTGCAAAGCTGCAGTTGCCCACACTCCTTTGCAGTGCAAGGGTTAGGAATGCAGCCTCTGAAATCAACGTGGCCTGGATCTGGATCCAGCCCTGTTGTTACTAGCAATGTGACCTTGGACAAGTTACTTAACTTCTCTGTGGTCATTTCTTCATCTTTCGACCGAGGACAATACCCACCCCTCTGAGGATCATGAGTTAAAACATGGCAAGAGCTTTTAGCTTTGGGCATAATCTGAGTTACTTTTTAATGAATTTTCTGATCACTTTTTGGAAGATGGCATAATGATTATAGAGATAATGCGTAGATCTTCCCAGAGGAGCCCGTGGTAAGCAGAGCTATAGCCTAGAGTGGTATATCATCGTTTTCAATACAAATCATGGATGTGGCTGTTACTGGTAGCTTCAGCTTGATTTCCCATATGCAAAAAAATAAAAATAAAAATTCCCCTACCGGGGGAAAACAAGCAGTATTAGAAAACCCTTGGGTTTGTCCGGTTAGCATTACAGAGTAAAGCCAAATTCACTTTTACTAGCCTGATGGGCATTGCAAATATTAGTCACCAAATTAATCCCAACAAATAACAATAACTGATTGGCTCATTGATGTATTTCCCCTTGTCTTCCCCAACCTTTCTCTAACGAGTCAGAAAGGAAAGTTTTCACATTTTCTGAGAATCTCATTACTGCTCTCAAACCATACTCTGTATCTTAGTATAATTTAAAAAATGAGTCAGCACAAGCACTTCAAAACACTAGCAGTGCATAGAATATGGGATATTTCTCTTCACAACAGAAACCTGGGAAAATAAAGAGTTAGCGTGCAAAGGCTGGGGGAAGAATGAATGGACAGTGAGTGTCAGACTAGATTTTGCAAGCTAACTTCCAGAAGATAAATAGACGTTCCTCATCAATATATGCACTTTTCACCTGAATAGTACTATAATACATAGGAATGGGTGTAATTATTATGAACAAACTCAAAGAAGAAATATCCAGTATATGACAAATTATAACTTCTCCTTTCTTGAATATTGGGGGGGTGGGGGTGGGAGGTTATGATACTCGACGTAGTAACCTCACTGGCAAGCTGCAGAATGCGTAACTACACAACACTCGAATGCAGTACTGCCTTTAGTGATGTGATCCAAAAGAAAATGTAGGAGAGATAAGCCACTCCTAAACGGCAAACATATTTGAATGCCAACTTAATTAAGAGTCTATTTAGTCGCTACACTTCTTAGAAACAAGTTAGCTGAAGGCCCAGAAAAGGCCACTTGCTTGGATCACTGGAACAATATCATCACACGCTCCTTTCTAGAACATACGTCTCCTCGGGCTCCACATAACGCCCTCCAACGTGTATATAAACAGTCACCTACCACAAAGAAATTACTCAGGAGGGTCCAGGAAGAGTTTTACGGCTCAGGGTGACTCCTCCAAGGTTCTGCTACCATACCCTACCTTGTCTTGTGCTTATTTAACTCCCCCGTGACATTCTGTACGGCTTTCAGGCGAAGTCAGCAAAACTGCCATATTGGCTGCTTAATACATGGGGTTCTCGATTATATAAACCTGGGGCAGCCCTTCTTTGAAGGCCGGCATTCAAGGCTCCACATAGCACATTCAGCTCTACCTTAGTGCTGTGCGTTTTCTAGGTACCCGGGAGGAAACCGATGACAGCAGCCCCCCGCCCTTTTCTGTTCATCGCGCCTTTGCTGCGAAGGTTTCTTCCAAGGCTGCTGCGCCCTGAAGCGAGCTGGGGAGATTCAGGGATGTCTTGTCTTCCCGACCCTGAGCTCAGTAAAACTGTCACGAGGCGCAGCAGGTCAAAGACAAACCACGTGGCATCTGAGGCTTGTCTTTCTTCAGAATTAAAATGTGACCCTGGAGAAGGTTACTATGTGGACCTAATTTTGAAAATACAAACAGGAAGCACCCCCACCCCAATATTACCATTTAAAAAAAAAGGAAACCAAACCTCAAAGATACCTTCCAAGGAAGTCATGGGTGTGACCAAAACTAACAACAGTAATAAAACGTCATCTAAAACCCTGAAACCACCAAAAGTGAGGGTCTCCAACCAACGAAATATCTAACACCTATAAAGTACTTCTCCCTTTGACTAGTGAAAATTGCATAAACTTAGAGACGGAAAGCTTCTCCAAACTGGCTTAGGTTTTTCAGCAGCAAAGAATCATCACTAATAATAATAATAATAAAACCAATGTCAAAACTCTACTTAAAATAAGGACATGCTAATTAAGAGTGAATACAACTTTAAAAAAACACACACAGACAACTTTTTATCACTGAGATGCTCACAATTTAAATGTACAAAAAACAACAACAACCTGCCTGATCAATGGAAACTAGGTTGTTAAATCTGACTTTCTATTCCCAGAAATAAGCATAGAACTTGTGTTTCCAACATTGCAGGGGAAAAAATACTTCTTATTTTAGAACAGTTCTATTAACAAGGCTCAGATTTAAAGAAAAGTTTTTTCCTTTGAACACCACACAAAATCGAGGACAACGATACTTCAGAGCTAACTTTTAAACATTATTTTTATTAAGAAGTTTCAGAGTCAAACTATTTTGATACTTTATGAGGCAGTAAAAGGCCACTCTTTTTATTCCGCCTTCCACCTGCAATAGATTCCTGAGCGTACAACCTACCTACTTACAACATCTCCCTTTTTTAAGACTACCTATATTACTTATCTACACACAAGTAAGCCAGGTAAACTGCCACGAGGACATTCATAAACATAAACCTAACACAAGTCACAAACAACTGGAGTATAACTTGAAATGATTTTAATATAACTTTAAAAAAAACTGACATAAGTACCAAGAGAACAATAAATGACACCTTTTTCTAGTCTTGATGTGGTTTTTGCATATAATAATCCTTTTTTGAAAAATCGAGAGTAAGCAAATGAAGATGAAATGAGAAGTTGGAGCACAATAGGAAGTGCTGACCAAAATATTTATGTTGTAACACTACAAACAATGATAGCACTGTTTTCCCCTTCCATCACATAGATCATGAAGTACCCGCTTAAAAATCACATCCACCTTCAATTTCTTAACACAATCCATATTAATATCCTGTTGACAACAATATGAATCCTGAAAAGGCAAGAACCACTGAGAAGGCGGAATAATTTATTTAGCTGCGTCTACAGCAAAGATTTTGTGCAGAGTTTAGCTCCAAGTTATGCAATAACCAAACTGCTAGTGATAGAAATCAACTTTTTTTTTCCCTGATGTTTTGAGTTTTTAAAGAAAGATCTCTTCATTCCTTCCTTTATGTCTCAACCAGGTGCTCGAAATGTTCACCTTCCAAAGGCTACAGAAAACAAGTATTTCTGCTAGATAGCAGTTACCTGACCAAAGGTGTGGTGCTCTTTTAATTAAACATGACAGACCTCACGCATTGTCACGCAGTGAATTTTTCTGAAAATCAGTAGCCCCTTTCCCATTTATGCTATCAATTCTAACAGCTGTAATCTTCCACGAGATGGAAATTGGTACCAAAACAAACGAAAACACGGAAGACTTCAAATAAACCTTCCAATGTGGAATCCATCTGAAATGATCAGAACTGACCCAATGTTCACAGTGCTACAAAATAAAATTAGGAAACCAGGAAAGGCACACTAAATAAAATATGTACTCTCCTAAAAACTATAGCAAATGGCTATAAACGATATAAACAAATGTACAGGAACGGAAGAACCCCGTAGAAAGAGGCGAAGTTCCATTATATGAACCAAACAATAACAAAATTATTTGAGATAACATACTCGACAGCTGAAAGCTTATTATGGCCTAGGCGGCCATCCAAACACTTTGGAAACCTAAGATACACGCAGATGATAAACACCATTTGAAGACTGGAAAAAAAACCAACAATGACGTAAGATCGGTTTAATAATTTGGTGACACACTGGCCCTCTCAAAGGGCATTCCCCCAAAACATCCCAGAGACAATTCATGAAACTGTATTTAGGCAAAGACCTCCTATGTCACTGTGCCTTGGGATGAGCACTGATGGGAGAGTCCTCAGACCGGACACTTCAGTCCCTGAGCTACCACACAGCTGTGCGCCCTGAGCGGGCCACTTCCTCCACCTACCTGGGCCTCTGGGCCTCAGTTTCCTCACTTGTGCAATCAAAGCATGTGCCATAATCGCTGGGGCCCTTCCCAGCTCTTCCATTCTATGACCTGCTCCTGAGCACTGTCTGTCTGATGCAAAGCGATGACAGAGGCCGGGGAGAAAATTACAACTAGGGCATGGCTCTTTGGGAAAGAGAGGATCTCTATCTCTTTTTGCCTTTAAAATTCTTGTGGTTTTCATTAATCTCGTCTTCCTGAAAGCCGGTGCTTGTTTTTCTCTGCCTTTCCCATCACTGTGGCTACAAGTGTTCGCAGTCGCCTCTCGCTCCGCTCACGCTCCTTCCTCTTTGATGGGCCTGACCGTCTTGCCAGATGCCTTCACCTCGGACCAGCTTTCGTGACACACGACCCCCCTGCCTCCGACTCTCTTTATCTGCCCCGACACCAGGAGCACTTTTTTTTTTTTTTTTTTTTACTTTATCCTGGGCTAGGAAGACACACGCGCGCGCGCACACACACACACACACACACACACACACACACTCGCTGCGTGCATCCCACCGCCACTCGCACGAGCCGGGCCTGGCGGGTCCTGACGTGGGACCCCGCGCCCCTGAGCCTTATCTGCAAGGTCCTATTTGTTGCCCTGACTCCTTATAAGGCACTGCTCCCTGAAGCCTCGCCAATGCCCCCCACCCCGCCCGGCACCCCCGGGCTCACCCCACCCCCGGGAGTCGCAGATACCTCTTCTGAAAGGAGAAGGAAAAGCAAGGAGACGGCGGGGGCTACCGGGCACCGCACCCCCAAAGTGTGGGCGGCTGACAGCGGCCCCCTCGGCTCTCAGGGGCGGGCGCCGGGGCCCCTCACACCCCCTCCCCAGACACGCGCGCACGCACCGCCTCGGCTCCACACCTTCCGCCCGCCGCGGCCTCCGCACGACGCCCCCCGCGCGCCGGCCCCGCGCCCCCCGCGCCCCCCGCGCCCCCCGCCCAGCGCGCAGCCACCGCGGCCGCCTCCCCGCCCGGGAGCGATGGCGGCGCGCGGCCCTGCCGGGCGTCTCGGCGGCCGGGGCGCGGGGCCCCGCCCGGGAGGACTCCCAGGTCTCGCCCCCGGGCCCCGAGCCCAGGAGCGGCCCCGCAGCTCCTACCTCGCTCGGCCCCTCGGGCGCCAGCAGCCGTCTCCCGCCCGCCTCTCGCTCGCCCGCTCGCTCCCTCCCGCCTCCGGGCCACCGCGCCGAGTCGCCTGCGCAGGGTCCCCGCCTAGGTGACGGCTCCGGCCGCCGACTCTCCTAACGCCGGGTCCCACGGGGGCG
The DNA here is from genome assembly GCF_964146895.1 of Miniopterus schreibersii. Classification (NCBI taxonomy): domain Eukaryota; kingdom Metazoa; phylum Chordata; class Mammalia; order Chiroptera; family Miniopteridae; genus Miniopterus; species Miniopterus schreibersii. The sequence continues at coordinate 22,919,261 of NC_138116.1, forward strand.
CGCGCGCTGTTCGCGCGCCGACACCGGCCGCGCGCCCCGCCCGCCGCCCCGCGCGCGCCCCGCGCCGGCGCGCGCCGCTTCCTGGTTCCGCCTGGAGCGCGCTCGCGAGCCCGCGGCCCCTCAGACCCTCGCCGCGGCCGCCCGGTGGGCACCGGATACCCTCGGCGCACCCCGGCTGGCCGGCTGCTCGCTCCGGGGGGGCCCGCGCAGCCCCTCGAAGCCGAGGTGGGGTGGCCTCCCCGCTCGGCTCCCCGGGCAGGTCCCGCGAGCAGCAAGCACATGCTGCGTTGCTTAGCTGCTGTCGACCACCGGCAGCGGGGCTCCGGCCGGACTGCGGCCGTGAGGGTGGGGCCCCCTCCGCAGCCCTTCCCCCTCCCCCGGCCCCCGTTCAGGTCCTGTCCCTCGCAGGCCGAGGTCAGAAGTCCGCCGCTGGCCCATCAATAATTATCCCGGGTTTGCTCCCGGGAGGGCGGTTCAGCCAGGGCTCCTGCCGCCTGCCACCCAGAGGCGGGAAGCCCGAGGGACACAGTTTGCATTCCCCGGGCCAGCTAGATCCGTCCACGCTTCCAGAGCGAATCCGAGGGGACCCGCGCGTCCGAGACCATCTCGCTCCCTGCGGAACGACCCCGGCTCCCACCCGTCGGAGCTGCGGGGGGGGGGGGGGGGGGGACTGTTCGGTCCAGAAACGCGAGAATTAGCAGGGTCCCCACCGCCCTAGGAGACAGAGGTCTCTGGGACCCTGATCCGTGTCAGGGGGAGGGGGTGCGGCGTCTCAGGAGGCAGCCTGAGTCACCCGCTCTCCTCTCTTCTGGGTGCATCTCCGGAGCCGGCCAGCGGTTTCCCTGGCAACCCTCCAAGGGCCAGCACCAAAGCCAGGATGCCAGTCAGACCTCCAGAGCCCCAGCTGCAGGGCAGCAGAAGGGCCCCACACAGGCTCAGAGGTCCTCTCCCTACAGTCCGAAAAACTGCATGTCCATGGGTGACCAGGGCTGGCAAGGCCCCAAGGTCTCCCACAATCCTCCTTTGGCAGCTCTTCCCAGCAGCCTCCTCTTCACCTCCACAGGAACACCAGCCACAAAGATCCTTGTGTCTGCAGCTGATCACAAAGTCCTTCTCGGTGACCCAGGCTCCCGCTTCTGTCCCACACTCTGGGCCAACACCTGGCACAGTGCTTTGCACAGAGTAGGTACAGGGAGCTTGGGGGCTGGAGCAGGACAGGCCTGAGCAGGAAGCTGGACGGAAGCACCAACCCCCAGCTCTCTGGCAACCCCTCTGACAGTCACTGTCCCTGATGTTTCGACACCAGGGCACACTACGTTTCTCTTTCTTGTAAGCTTTCACACCTGCGCACATTCTGTTCCCTCTGCCTGGAATGTCCTCCTGCCCCTTTGATGTCTGCCCTTTGGTGACACTAGTTCCAGGCAGTATGAACCTCGCCCTTCCTGTTCCCCACCACACGTTCATGGCACCTCTTGTGTTAAAGGACAATTTGTTTACAAGTTTCTCTACCCCCAACGGCAGACAGTGTCCCATTCCCCCTAAGGCCCCCACCCAGTGCCCAGCCCAGAGCAGACACCCCAAAAATATTTGAGGAATAAACTCTGTGCTCTAGGAATAGAAATGGAAACCAGGAGGACTGTGTAGTAAATAGCGCAGACTTTAAAACCAGGCTCACTGTCAACTCCTTGAGCCATGTGACTTGGAGCAAGTTCTCTGCCTCAACTTCCTCACTGTAATATGGTTATAGTAATAGGACCTACCTCGTTGTGTTCTGATCAGAAGTGAGTTAATACATATCAAGTGTTTTCAGTGCTGTAAAGCACTACAGAGCTGTTAACTATTATAACTTTTTTTAGTAGCAGCTAAAATGTGCACCCCTCTTCCTAGGACTGGTCAGGCCTAGGGCTCAGTCTGGCTGCCTCAGCTGCTGTGCCTCAGGGCGCTAGTCTGAATGCCCTGGAGGGTGGGGCAGGGAAGACTCTTCATTGCTCATCTCCTAGCACATCTCTGATTGACCACTAGGTACCAAGTTAGAGCCGGCTGGCGGTGTGCACAGACTTAAGAACAGAATGTTCTGGGTCTCTACCTCAACAAAACAAGAACGTTGTCAACCTGAGACAGGAAGGAAGATCCAATACCTACCTCTCCCTACTTGCCAATTCAGATGAGGTAAGACCCTCTTCTCCTGGGCCTCAGGGATATAATCCCCTAAATTGAGGGGACACTAGACTGAGACATGACACATAAGGAGTCCTAGAAAGAAAGAAATTGAGCAGGAAGCTAGGATCCAGAAAGACCCTACAGAGAACCCATGTGGAAAGGCCCCAGAGGTATCCCTGCACAGGCAGAGATGCCCACAGGAGAGGGGTGATGTCATCTCCTCACCCACACTAGCCTGACCCAGAAGAGAAAGAGGCTTGAGGGAGAGCCTGGAAGCCTGGTGGGCAGCCTTGCCCATCACTCTGACTTACTCAACCAGGGGCTGACTCCAGCCTCCCTCCCTTGCTGTCATGGAAAATCATGTGGCTGCCACAGAGAACAGGTCCCTCACTTCACATTCTCCTCCAGCCCTGCCCATCCACAGGGAGATCATGAAGCCATTTTTTGAAAATGTAATTGAAACCACAAGCACGATCCTCTCTAGCCAGAGACCCACACTCGTCTAGCTTCCCTCTCCAGGCCTCTCTGGACCCCAGGAATCAGGCTGGCCACACGGTAGCCAAGGAAGGGCACCTAGGAACGCCTCTTCTTCCACAGGGGTATGACTCTCCCCTATTAAATTAGTGCCCTCCCCTGGAGCCACGAAGAGGAGGAGTCAGACACTCAACAGAGACAGAAGGCAGAGACACCAGATGTCCAGGGCCTCAGACTGGAGGTTTGTCACCACCCGTGGTTCCGAAGGTGCTCCACTGGTGCCAAAGCTTATTTCTACTGGAGTGTGGGTGGTGAAAGTAGCTAAGTATGCCCGGCCGGCGTGGCTCGGCGGTTGAGCATCGACCTAGGATCCAGGAGATCACGGTTCGATTCCTGGTCAGGGCACATGCCTGGGTTGCAGGCTTGATCTCTGGTGCGGGCATGCAGGAGGCAGCCGATCAATGACTGTCATCATTGATGTTTCTATCTCTCTCTCCCTTTCCCTTCCTCTCTCTGAAATCAATAAAAACATATTTTAAAAAATAAAGTCTAGATATGTTTGTCAATGCATAGAAGTATGCGCAAGACCCTAGTAACTGTGGTGGCCCCTGCAGAGGGGGCTGGGGGACGGGAAAGGAGAGGACTAACTTTTCACCATATAGCCTTTTGACTCCTTTGGATTTTGTACCATATGCTGTACTATCCATGAAAATATTAGGAAAATGAACATTTTTTAAAAGGAAAAAAGTAGAGAGGGTGATTATGAAAGTAACTAAGCATCATGTGTGGCCTGCAGAAGGTACTTGATAAAGGAACACTTCTTTTCCCTCTTTTTAACCTCAGCCCAACCCCAGCCAGTTTGCTGGGCCAGGAGGGGGTGGCCATGAGGGTGGAGTGGGGGGACGGGATGTGAGTGACAGAGGTTCAGGTCCTTGCAGGAGTCTCCACCTGGAGACTCTCACACACTGCTCTTCCTCTTACCCCTCTTATCTCTCACCCATCTGGGCTCCCTTCCAGCCAGAGCCAAGGGGGTGGCTCTCTGGAAAGCCCCAGTCCCTCCAACCCCCCACCTCCTGGGACAGGTTCACCGTGTCCTCTCTTCCCAGAGTCCTGGGGTGATGCTGCATTATCCAGAGAGGGCGGGGCTGACAGAGGATTGCCCCAGCCACTATCTTGCTGGCTTGCCTGGTGGTTTAAGAACTCAAAAGTCAGCCCACACCAGGCAGAGATGAGGCTGCTGTTGCTACTGCCATGGGTGGAAAAGCAGGTCAGTAGGACTAGAGCAGGCAGAGGCCAGGGCGGCAGAGGAGAGAACCTTCTGGGTGCTGTGGGTCAGGATGTATGAGAAGGAAACAGGTCTGCACTAGTGCAAGGGAGTCTCTGAACTGTCAGAGCTTGGGGTACCCTGTACTGTTTTAGGGATCTTCATCAATTCAACAAATATTTATGAAGCCACTGTTAGGAATCAAGCAGTGGGACATGCCCCATTAGGCTACTAGTTAGAGCCACACAAAGAGGCCTGCGATACAAGTAGGACTGAGAGGCTGCGTAAAAGCAGAGAAGAAAATGCCCAGCTCTACAGTCCAACGCCCCTGAGCACCTTCTATGTGCTAGGCACTGGAGTGAGTCTTCACAGCAATGCCGGGACTGGAGTGGTCTCGCTGTCTGTCTTCCTTTCATAAAGGAGCTCACTCGGCACAGAGAGGCAGTCTTATGTGCCCAGGGTCACACAGCACAGCAGGATTTGCACCAAGTCCTTAGGACTCCAGAGCCTTTGTGTTTTTCTCTGGGCCACACTGACCCTATGCAAGATAAGAAGAATATCACCAGGTGGCCAAGGGAGGAAGGGCATTCCAGGTAGGTGGAATGGAGGGGGCAAAGGCTTGGAGTTGAGAGAAGCCAGTGCACTGGGGGAACCGCGCGGCCGAAGCCCAGAGTGATGGGAAGGCCCGTGCTCCAGGGTGAGCAGCAGCAAGTGAAGGCCAGGCTGGGAGCCAGTGAGGAGGAGATGGGGCATTGGCTCATTCTTTATTTTGGCTTGATGTTCCCCACTTGCTCCTGGGCTGAGGAGTCTATTTTTGAGGCTCGGAGTAGGGGAGAGGGCAGGGAAGACGTGGGTGGGTTTGTGCAGCAAGAAACTAGGTAACAATGAAAAACAGAGATGGGAAGGGGGGAAGGAATGCCATCCAGTCATAACAAAGGAAAGTGGCAGGCTGGTGGGGGATGGCAGGGAAGCACAGCCCTTTCCCACACAACCCCCAGAGGGTTCGAGGTCCATACTAGGCTGGGGGACTCACAAAAGCTTTCCTGTTAGGCTGGAAGAAGAAGAAACTAGCTCAGCAGGAAGAGGGGCTGGTAGTCGTTGTGGAGGAAAATGGAACATCAGCCCCGGGCCTCCTCGGGACAGCCACCAGTCCCACTCAGTGGCCCACCTCTCGTCTGTCTCACCAGGCTCGAGAGCCAGCCCCACTAAGGGTGGGCTCCTGCCTGCCCTCCTGACGGGGCAGGAACTGTGCACTTAGTACAGACGCTGCCCGCCGCCTCCCACCCCACCGCAGGTCCTGCCAGCATCTCTCCCAAGGGAGGTGGTCAGGGCCGCTGGGCAAAGGCGGGCAGCATTTCCCCCTCCCACCCACCGTGTCAGGCCCACACCCCTCCTCTCACTCTATTCCCAGAAACAGAGGACAGTTGCTATGCCTCGGGCGGGATGGCCTTGTGTTCTCTTGGTGACTTCACTGTAAATTGACTTCCCTGAAGAGTGGCAGAGGAAAGGGGACCGTGGCAGGAAGGGGGAACAGGCTTCACCCAGGACCCAGCAGCTCCTTCTCCTGTCCCAAATTCACACAAAATTCCTCACCATGTGCACACACACCCGCCCTGGGTCCTGCCCTGTCTTAACGAACAGGAATGGGGACAGCATTTTCTACCAGGGCGAGGAGACCCAGTGAGAGGCAGGGACATTGGTCTTGGGGGTACCTGTCTATGCTGAGGATGTGGCCCCCTTCCAGTGGCCTTGGAGGTGGGAGCTGGAATGGAGGTGAACAGTGCCAGCAGAGGCAAGGTGGGGGTGAAACAGAACGTTTAGGAGGCCAAGGGCTTCAGTTCTCGCCTCTCTGCTGAACACAGAGATCCTTCCTGGACGGCCTCCAGCTTTCTTGGGAAGGCTCTTCACCTCCACCCCACCTCCCCTCTGGCTCCCGCACAACAGGAACTCTCCTTGAAGAAGGGACTTGCAGCAGAGGAAACAAAGACATCTCTGTGCCACGTCCCTCCGCCCCCAAGGATGGTTAGGTCAAGGTGACCTCCATCTGTTCTTCCCAGGGAGGGGGCATCAGCAGGGCCTTCTCCTTCCAAGGGCAGGGCAGAAATGGGACTTGGGGAAATTCTTCCCTTCCTCCGTAAGCTCAAACCAATGCACAGGTCATACTGCCTCATTCCGCAGGGCAGGGGCACGGACTGACTTGGAGATGGACATGCCACACGAAGTGCCACAGGACAAGCCAGCCCAGTCAATGAAGACATCTTCGCTCTGCGGTGCGTGCTGAGGTTGGGGGAAGTCAAGAAAAGTTGTACTGAGACCCTTCCCACAGGGCCAGGAAACTTGGCTCCTGGAGCCAACTGTGCACTAACGGGCCAGACACCTGTGGACAAGTCTCTTTCCTGAACTAATCAAAGGAGATGATTCTGGCCCTGTCTACCTTCAAGGTTATTGCAAGGATGAATTGAGTCAAGGCATGCAAACATGTTTTTACATAGCTGTGCCATGAATCCGTTTGGGATATGCGCATACTGTGCTAACTACAGACTAGGCCAGGGATCAGTATTATTTCTAATAAAATATGGTCAGATTTCTCTGAGGGAACGTATTCCCATAAGAGTTTTTAAAAATTATTTTATTTTAGCCCTGGCCAGTGTTGCTCAGTGGTTAGCGGTTTAGCTCACACACCAAAGGGTCGTGGGTTTGATTCCCCGTCAAGGGCACATACCTGGGATGCGGGTTCGATTTCCGACCCTGGTTGGGGCTTGTGCAGGAGGCAACCAATCGGTGTGTCTCTCTCATCTCTCTCTCTCCCCTTCACTCTCTCTAAAAAGCGATAGAAAAAATATCCTTGGGTGAAGATTAACAAAAAAGAAAATTATTTTATTATTTAGGTTTTTTTCTGTAAGATTTTTTAAATCCTTCCTCACTCCCCATGTAATGCTGCGACTTGGAATTGGGGATAAGGGGAAGTTAAGGGAGACCATCCTGGGACCCCCACTCAGTCCAGACCCCAGGAAGTTTCTGATCTTCCTGAACTCCATCCCCTAGGCCTCAGTTTTTCTCCTCTATAGTCTGAGCCCCTAAAACCACCAGGGTGCTTTGTGGTGAGAAATAGCAGGGACCAAACCAGGGGACTGAAAGCAAAAAGAACCCCCAAATTTGACATTTCTGGGTAGTTGTGTTATCAGGAGTTATGACCACAGTCACCTCTGCCCCCAACCCAACTCTGACACCCTTCCCTCTTCCACTCCCCTGGGTGGCCTCTGCCCATCCTGGGAAAGCTCCAAAGCTCCTCCCCTTCCCACTGCATCTCTAAGGGAGAACGGAGGCACCAAGGACGGGGGAGAAACCCAGACAGAATCAAACGGAGGAGACAGAGACCTAGAGAGAAACAACCAAAAGAAAAGAAATAAAAAAGCAAGAGGGACACTCAATGAAGGACACTGTGTGATTCAGAGCCTCGCAGCCTGAGAGGCCAAACAGGGAGAGGAAGAACTCAGCCAGGGGGACAGCTGCCACCACTGCACACCAAGTGGGGAGGGGCACAGGAGGGCCCTGAAGGCACTGGGACACATCCTTTTAGGCCAACCCCTCCAGCTCTGTTCACTGGCACCTCAATGCTAGCTTTTTAGGACCCAGGACTACCCAACCCCTAACAAAGCCCAGCCCAACCCAGCCAGATGTTCTGTGGGTGGGGCTGCCAGCTAGAGCAGCAGGCCCCTGAAGGCCCCGGGGAGGAGGCTGGAGAGGCAGCGGCCTGGAAGTAGGCAGGCAGGGCTCCCACTCTGGAGCTGGCACCCCCATATCATCCTCTCCAGGTGCCCAGATGTGGGTACATGGCAAGGGTGGTCCTCTGCCCTCTAGATAGGACTCAGAGAACTTGGAAATCTAAGGAATCTGCTCCCATTGACTGACTTACTCACCTACTCAAAGTGAGAGGCTGGAGGGCACAGGTGCCAAGTTAGGCCCACCCTCCCTGTAGCAATGGATTTGGATCTGCCACTGGCAGGCTGTGTGACACTGGCCAAGTCACTTCCCCTCTCCAGCCTCTGTTTCCCCATTTGTAAAATCATCTTCACGGTTGTTTCCAGCTCTGACACTTGACTCTTGTTGCAGGTGCCCCCCTAGCTCTGTGCCTCTGAGCCTCCCCTGCCAAATCCATTGCACAGAGGGGGGAAGAAGGGAGGGAGAAGCCTTGTGCTTCCCCCTCCCCCGGGCTCCCCTGTGGAGCATCTAAAGAGCAAGGTTTCCTCAGTCCTTCGTGAACCCCCTTACAGTTTTCAAACCCTTTCCCCATGATCTTGCCAACTAGACTGTGACCACACATGGGAGTGTGTGTGTGGGACCCAGACGTTCCAGCCTCTGCAGCTTTAAACTTCGGGTTTTCTCTGCAGTAAAAAGCATGAGAGAGGGGAAGTAGTGAGGGGCAAGAAGGTGGGGAGGTGGCGGGGTGGGGGTGGGCAAATGGAGAGAAAAGGGCAGGTCTATGAAGGCATCAGGGACTGGTGGTGGGAGAGAATGATTCCCCCAGGAAAGAAGTCTTGGCCCAGCTGGGCCCTGAGAGGGCAGCCAGCCTGGCCCCTACCTTGGTGCTGCCAACACCAGCTGCCAGGCAGAAGGAGGCCCAGAGGAGAGGGAAACTGGGCAAAGGGGATGGAAGGCTTCCAGTCCAGCCTTGCCCAACTCTTCGGGCCCGGCAGGGGGCTCTCAGGGAGGGGCTGTGACCCAGGCAAGGCTCAGGGAGGGTGTTCCCGGCTCCGGCTCCGGCTAGGCCTGTAGGCAGTCGTGAGCTTGTGAGGATTCAAGACAGCCCTCTCTGGATCTTTCTGAAGGTAGGACTGGCCTCAGATTTGACTGGGCTCGGGTGAGGGGAGGGGCACAACCATTTATGGACCATAGTTTGCCAACTAGGCCATGTGCCCACTGTGTCACACTGGGCAAGCCCCTTCCCCTCTCTGGACTTCCATTTCTTATCTGCAAGATCTCGTGCGGGGATGGGGGGGGGGGGGTCCAAACATATGACTGCCAAGGTTCTTTCCTGTTTCAGCTGCAGAGGGTGAGTGCGCGGTGGTGGGAGTAATGGAAGGAGAGGAGGTGGGGCCCTGGCGTGAGCTGGCTTCTCTGGAATCCCCAGTCTTTCCCCTCCCCAGGGCCCTGCCCCTGAAGTCACAAAAGCTGTGTCCCCAACCCACATAAACACACGCACACACATTTACATTTTTAATCGAGAGACTTGAAAGGTTACAAACGCCAGAGCTGGAAGGTATCTCCAGTGAGTCTAACCCTTCCTTCCTCCCTTTTTACGGATGAGAAAACTGAGGCCCGGGTTTGGGATTTCCAGAGCCCGGGGTTTCCCAGTCCTCCCGCCCCCATTCCCCCCCCGCCCGCCCCCCCCGCCCCGCCCCGTCACTCCAGCGCCTCCAGCTCGCCACGGTCCGGAGCCGCAGACCAGGGCCGGCTGGGACTCCCGGGGGACCCCGCCGTCGGGGCAGCCCCCACGAGCGGCGCCGCCCAGCCTCACCGCGCGGGGGACCGGGCCTCGGCCGCCGCTGCGCACACGCGGGGGAGCCAGCGACCGAGGGCGGAGGCTGGGAGGGAGCGACAGCGGCTGGGAGGGGTGTTGGCGAGAGCTCGCGCGCTGTGTATGGTCTATCGGAGGCAGCTGACCTTTGAGGAGGAAATCGCTGCTCTCTGCTCCTTCCTGTAGTAACAGCCGCCGCCGCAGCCACCAGGAGCCCCGGCCCGGAGCGAGAGCCGCGGGCGCAGAGCCGGCCCCGCCGCCGGACGGCTCGGTGCCACCAGGTGGGTGGCCCGGCAGCGCGTCCCGGGCGGCGCGCGCGGACGGGGGACGCTTGACTCCCGTCCTGGCCCCGCTCCCAGGGACCCGAAGCTCGACGGCCGGGCGGGGTGCAGGGAATGGTCCCCGCGACCGAGAGGGAGTTTAGGCACAGCGCGGACGAGGGACTGGGAGAGAGGGAAGACGCCGCGGGTGGGCGCCGTCGTCGCGCGCAGTGGGCAGGGGGCGCTGTCGGGCTGGACAGTGGGAGACGGTGGCGCACAGCTGCTCGGGCGCCGCGGAGGAGAGGGGTCGTCTGTCTCCCCGACCCTCTTTTAACAACCCTAGCCACGTGCCCGCAGGGACCCAGCCGTCCAGTGGACGCCGTCGGTGGCGCGTTAACTTTGGGCTGGAACATCCCCCCCTTCCCAGAAATTAGTCCTCAGGGTTCGAGGCAGGGTAGGGGGATTCTTGCAGCCCTCCCCAGAGGTCCGTGGGCCTCCGCGGTCAAGTTTCTCTTTCAGTTTTTAGCTGTCCCCCCTCCCTCCCTCTGGGGAAGCCCCGGTGGGGCGAGGGGAGAGGAAGAGGGGGAGGGCACCTGACTTTCAAGAGCCCCTCCCCAAGCCTCTGCGGGTTCCTTGTTGGAGGGCAGGGCGGCCTTCCCCGCCTCACCATCTCTCTTCCCGCACAGGAAAGCGTGTCTGTGGGAGGGAGGGGCCTGGCCTGACCGACCGCGGTCCAGGCAGGGGTGGGCATGGAGGGCGGGGGCAGGCCCAGCCCGCGCCCGCGCCGAGGAGGCGCCCCCTGAGCCGCCGGCTCGCCCTAGGTGACCAGACATGGCAGGCTGGATCCAGGCCCAGCAGCTGCAGGGAGATGCGCTGCGCCAGATGCAGGTGCTGTACGGGCAGCACTTCCCCATCGAGGTCCGGCACTACCTAGCGCAGTGGATCGAGAGCCAGCCCTGGTAGGTGCCCCTGCGGCCCCCGCGGCCCCCGCCAGGCCCCTCGGCCCTTAGGTCTCTCCCTTGTGGTCTGGTCTGATTATGGTCCCGTCGGTTCCTTTCTGTGAGGAAGGGGCCGTGTTCCTGGGAAAGGGGAACAGGGAGGGAACCAGGAGCCTGGGAAGGGAGAGGGGATGTTTCTAGACGTGTTCTGCCAGCAACAAGTCTGGTGGGCTCCGGAGCACTCTTAGGAGCCTGGGATTTCCGCATCCCTCTTGGTGCCTCGCTTCCTTGCCAAGGGGGCACCACAGTAGGCTTCTTTCTCCTGCCCTGCCCCCAGGGATGCCATTGATCCAGAAAATCCCCAGGACCAAGCCCAGGCCACCCAGCTCCTGGAGGGCCTGGTGCAGGAGCTGCAGAAGAAGGCGGAGCACCAAGTGGGGGAAGATGGGTTCTTACTGAAGATCAAGCTGGGGCACTATGCCACGCAGCTCCAGGTGGGTGTGGGCTCCGGGTCATCTGCAAGGAAGCAGTGTCACCTTCTCTTTCCAGCATCAGAACCCCTGGGTTTTTCCTGGCCTGGACACTGACTCACTCTGTGACCCTGACCTTATCGGCAACTTTTCTGTGCTTCAATTTCCCCCACCCCCTCTTTCTAAATCAGACCTGTTGGATTCCTTTGGCATATTACAAAGCAAGAGGTGGGGTGTGCTTGTCCCCAAGAGAAAGAAGATGTGAAACGACATTCTGGACGGATCAGGCAGTAGGGATGGCGATAAATTGAGTCAAGATTCCTTTATTGGAGAAAGGAAGACTGACGGGTTCTAGAAATGAGGGAGTGAGGCAACCAGACATCCCTCTTGGGGCTCGTTTAAAGGTGGGAGAGCTCTTGAAGTGGGGCAGGAGAAGAGCAGAGTTAAAACTCTGGATAAAAGAGCCTTGAATTAGGGTTTAGATGTAAGATGTAGCTTCTCCTTCATTTGAGGGAAGAGGGGAGGGAGTACAGGGGAGAGAGGAAGTTTTTTGTGGAAGCAGGAAAGGAGTGTGGCTGGTAATCATAGTCAAGCATTTATTGGAACTCACTAGTATTTCTTAGAGAACTGCTCTTAAATATAAGCAGCAGGTGCCAGGGAAATAAAAAGTCCAGAAGAGGGAGGAAGCAGGAGAAGCCTCTGGGGTAGAGAGGGAAGCATAGGAACCCAGAGCTGCAGGATGGTGGAAAGTGCCGTGACCTTGGCATTAGGTGCTCTGAGCCTTGAGTCATCTGCTCACTTGTTTCTCTCTGGATAAGTCCTTAACCTCTTTAAGCATCAGGTTTCTCATCTTTGAATTAGGGATAATCATTTTTGCTATATCATAGGGTTTCTATGATGTGAAAGTCATAGGAGATGGTTGATTGGAAGTGCTTCGTAAACTGTGGGTTTCTAATGCACTGCAAACCAAGTGAAGATCTGGGAGGGGAAATCAGATGAAGGAGACAGAGGTGTCTGGTGACAGTTCCTGGGTCTTCCTGGGGAAAGCTGAGACAAGGCCTGGAGGAGAGGAAGGTGGCGGGCATGGCACTGCAGCAGGCATGGTGGATGTGGGGGATGGCCAATGGTGGCTGCTTTTGGATTCTTTCAGAACACGTATGACCGCTGCCCCATGGAGCTGGTCCGCTGCATCCGGCACATTCTGTACAATGAACAGAGGCTGGTCCGAGAAGCTAACAATGTGAGTGTCCCGTGGGTATGGGGAGAGGAGTTGGGAAGTCCTTTCTCTCCAGACACAACTGTGATTTATAAATACTGGCAGGAGAGGGCACCAGTGAAATAAGAGACATGAGCAAGAGGGAGGGGCAATATTATTTGCAGATATAGAGTGACCCCCTGGCTTCAGTCCCTGGCTCTACCACTTACTAGCTGTGCAGTTTGAGCAAGCTGCTTAACTTCTCTGAGCCTATGCTTCTTCAATTATAAGTAGGGATAGTAAGAGTACCTACCTTGCAGGATTATTGTCAGCATTAAATGAGATACTGTGTCAGCCAGGGATAGACAAACAGACCAATGAAACAGAAGAGGAAGCCCTAAACACACACCTACACACACACCTGGAAACTCAATCTATGTCAGAAATGGCATTACATATCACCAGGGAAAAGATTTGTCATTCAATAAATGGGGCTGGGGCCAAATAAGAAATATTCTCTGGTGTGGTTTGTGAGGAGAAATGGAACCAAGGTCTGTGTCAGAAAAACAAATACAAGCAAGCTTAGAGAAGCGAGGCACAAAGAGATGGAACAGGGGCTCATCCCCCAAGTTCTGGAATCGTAAAAGCGTTGAACCAAGGCTTGGACAGTGGTACAAATGTTATTCTACCTGCAATAAAGCAAAATGAGTTTCCTAAAATGATATCACACAGGTAAAGACCACAGAATAGTGCCTGGAGCACAGGTCATATTTATTATTTATTTGTTATTGTGAACACTGATTTCAGGAATTTGGCAGTTCACTCAGTAAGCATTTATTGAGGTCCTGTGGTGTGTCTGACCTGGTCCCCACCTGAAAGGAATTCAGGTGATGATAGATTCTCTAGCAGTGAACTGAGTGTTAAGGGGGGCATATGTGGGAAAAGTACCCAGCTCAAATTGGGGCAGGCTGGCAGGAGAGGTCTGAACTACAGTGGAGAAAGCAGGAGGGAGGAGTTTTTAGTCAAAAGTAGCAGCAGTACTTGTGAGGGCAGGAAGGCAGGAGCCATCCCATCACATTGGAAGACTTGCAAGTAGTCAGTGCAACTGGGGAGAAGGGAGCCAAGTGGGGAGTCGCGATAGGTAAAGCCAGAGAAGAAGCAGAGGTCAGGTCACAGAGGGTCTTCCAGTACAACCCTTGTGTCCCTTGACTTGTTGCAGTCACAGAGCTATCTGTAAATGTACAAGTGAATTTGGCTCCAACTAAGAAATACATGTCTATGATGCAGGTGTTGTCATGGTTGGGGGGGGAAGGTGGGAATCATTCCTTCTCCCAACCATCAAGCTGTTCTTGGACACCTCTGATGTTCTAGGCCTTGGGGATTTTGTGGTGCACAAGACAGACGAGGTCCTAGCACTTAGAAGGCTCACACCCTAGTGCAGGGAGACAGACAAGAAAGAAGTAAACCCAAGAACTAGGCACTCTCAGATAAGGGCTGTGCTGTTTTAAACGGGCCCTTCAGAGAAGGGCACTCTGAAAAGGTGCCAATTGAAGTGCCAGCCTCAGGAAGATTTGGTGCCAGAATGTTCCAGAGTGATGGAACAAAAAGTGCAAAGGCCCTGAGGCAGGAATGTGCTGTGTGTTCAAGGAACAGAAAGTAGCCGTTGTGCTTGGGTAGCAGGGGAGCTGGGGGAGAAGGGGGAGGCAGAAGCTATCAGCTAAAACAGTGGAGGCTGTGGGAAGGAGTTTGGAATTTATTCTGAGAACAGTTCACTGGAAAGGCCCTGGAGACTTGGTGAGAAAAAGATCAGACCAGGTTGCTCACATGTCCGGATCCGCAAAGCCCTTGTTGATGCCTCCGCTGGAACCTCACTTTGGGGTCTCCAGGATGCCGCCTGCAAGAGGTTCTCCTTATTCCCTCTTCCCTTATCATAAGAAGGCCTTGAATAGAACAAAGACAATGTGTATTCGCCTAGCCTGTTCCCCACTCTGTCCCCAACACCCAGCACAGCCCATGGCATTGGGTCAGTGAAAGAATGTGGAATGAGGGGTCATCATCATCACTAGGAAAACACAGGTAACTCCTGGGATGTGCTGAGTTCTGGTCTCTTCAAAGAGAATTTAGATGGACCGTGTTTGGGATACTCTGGAGGGGGCGAGAACTGCAGTAGAAATTTCTACTATGTTTTGTGAAGATGCCATAGTCTGCAGGCTCACAAGCTTCTCCTCCTCCTTTGTCCCCTCCACCCCAATTCTGACAAATGACTACCCTTCTGACTCAAATTGCCCTTCCTTCTTACTCTAGATTCCGAGTTTGAGGTCTGTGGCATTGACATTCCCCAAGGCCTGAGGTTTCCTCCCATCCTCACTGCCCAGCTCACTGCTGCTTGCACTTATATGTCCCAGGGCACCTCTCCTGCTGGGATCCTGGTTGACGCCATGTCCCAGAAACATCTTCAGATCAACCAGACATTTGAGGAGCTGCGACTGGTCACGCAGGACACTGAGAATGAACTAAAGAAGCTGCAGCAGACTCAAGAGTATTTCATCATCCAGTATCAAGAGAGCCTGAGGATCCAGGGTGAGGCTGCTGCAGGGTGGGCGGCGTGTGCGGTGAGGACGGGAGTGAGGCCCACTTTGTGAGCTCCTGCAGGGCTGGGGCTTGGTTGGTGTCTATTTCCAGGGAACCTTCCCTCCGGGTGGGCGCAATGGCTCTGGGTGGTGGAGCCCCTGCTGTGGGCCAGGCTCTGGGCTAAGACATTTGCATGCATGAATCAATTCAACCTTTACAACAGTTCCAGGATGTAGGTAGTTGTACTATCCCTATTTTGCAGATGGTAAAACTGAGGTTCAAAGAGAACAAGTAACTTGGCCCAGGTTGCTTGTAAGTTACAGAGGCGTGTCATAAAAATCCCTGTGCTTTATTAACCAATGTTGTCTCCTTAATTGTGGCCGTTGAGTGACTATCTTTTTTTTTTTTTAAACATATCTTTATTGATTTCAGAGAGAGGAAAGGAGAGGGAGAGAGGTAGATAGAAACATCAATGATGAGAGAGTCATTGATCAGCTGCAGCCCACAACCCGGGCATGTGCCCTGACCGGGAATCGAACCCCGATTGCCTGGATCCTAGGTCGACCCGACACTCAACCACTGAGCCACGCCCGGCCAGGCTTGAGTGACTATCCTAATGAACCAATGTAGGCAAAGTGGTCCCCAAGGAGAGGGAGTTCCTGGAGTGAACCAGCCTGGGGAGGGGTGGAACTTCAGGAGTGTCCCTTCTTTAGCGTCCGTTATAGAAGCTGGAGCTGGAAGGAGGAGGCGACAGTGGACAATTTTCCTGTCTCTTAGGTCTATAGTTTGCCAATGACTGCCATGATAAGAGTGTGGGGAAAGGAAAATAAACTCAAGGGAGTTAACACCAGGTACAGTGTGAGGAGCACTGAACATGGCCCGCCTTCTCCCGCGCCAGACGGCCCGCGGCGCTGTGCCAGCCCATCCTAGTGACAACTGGAAGTGTCCCACTGCCTTTTCCTTTGCTCTCCTTTTTCTGGCTTTTTCAGGTAGAACCTTCGGTCACTGACTTTAGACCTTTCTTCTTTCCTAACGTACATACTCAGAGCCATAAACTTCCTGCTAAGCAGTGTTTTAGCTGCATCTCATGATTTTGGATATGCTGTATCTTCATTACCATTCATTCTGAAGTATTTTCTAATTTCTCTTCTGATTCTTTTACCCCTGCATTTAGGAGTGGATTGTTTAAGTTCCAAGTATTTGGTTTTTTTCTAGATGTCATATCGTTATTGATTTCATTATTGAATTCCATTGTTGTCAGAGAACATATTCTTTTAAATGTATTGAGACTTATAGCTCAGCATATGCTCAGTCTTGGTAAGTGTATCTGGGAGACTTGAAAAGAATGTATTTTCTACAGTGTTTCATGAAAAAGCATCAATAATAAATTAAATAATGTTAACAAATATAATACTTATTTCTGAAAAAATATTTAAATATATGACTAATATATTTAAATGTATGTTATAAATATTTATATAATAGTATATATATTATGCATGTTGTATATAACTATATTTATACATCATATATTTATATGTTACATAAACATACTATAAATACTTAAATATATGTTAACTAAATACATATTTATGATGTTAACATAATAAAATTTTACCAAAAAAAGTAAAAACAAAAAACAAAAAAAATCTATATTTCCCAAAACAAAACTTAGTGACTAGAGTGGCATTGCTTTACATTTCTATGAATCTCTTTAATTTAGGGTGAATAAGAGAGAGCTGGATCTTGTTTTCAATCTATTGTAATATCACATATCTTGCAGCCTCTAGAAAATTCCACTGTATAATTATAAGAGATTAAAAGAGAAAAAGGCAAAGCCTTAGGACTTTTGAAAACAGTTTTGGCTTTGTGGGTCTCCTATAAGAGTCTTGGGAACCCTCCAGGCATCCCCGGTCCACACTTAGAGAACCACTGATCTGTGTCTTTATTTATTTTTTTGCCTTCCTGTTCTATCAGATGCTGAGAGGTATCAAAATCTCCTATTACACTGTAGAATTGTGTACTTCTCCAATTACTTCTGTAAATACTTCCTTTATGTATTCTGAAGCTTTGTTAGTAGATTCATATACAATTATGATCATTGTCTTTCTGATTGATTGACACTTTAATAATTATGAAATATCTTTCTCGATCTCTGGTAATGCTCATTGTCTTGAAGTCTACTTTGTCAGATATTAATGTAACTTCTCAAGCCTTCTTGTTCTGTATTGGCACAACATATCTTTATCCATGCGTTTTTAAATTTAAAATGTGGACAGCATAGACTTGTCTTGCTTTTGTATTTATTCTGACAATCTTTCCTTTTAATCAAGGTGTTTAGTCCATTAATATTTAATGTAACATTTAGTACAGTGGTATTGAGGTCTATACTTTAGTATTTATTTTCAGTTTTGTCGCATATCAGTTTTTGTTTCTCGATTTCTCCTCTTATTATTTACTTTTTTTTAGGATTCTCTTTTAAATTACCTGTTTAAGCTTTCCTCCTAACCCTGCCCTGTCAGTGTTTTCTGTACCCTGAGGCCTGCACATTGCCTGAGTCACAGTAGGTATTGAGTAAATGTTGGTGGGATGATTCTAGCATGTCTTCCTCCCATCTGATTTTATACCAGACTGATCCCAGAGAAAGACAGCCCACTTCCCAGAGGAGGGAACAGGATATCCAAGCTATTAGTTCTACCCCAGGCCTTGGACTGGTTGACAGTACTTATGCTATTGATCTTGGGTTTTCTGTTTCCTATTTATGGGTTTGGGTTAGGATTCTGGTTTGGGTTTGTACCCATCATGCAATGTCAGATCAGCCTCATTTATCAAGTTCTCCCATCAGAAACACAGACTATTGATCTGTTTGTGCAAGGGAAGGCTCAGCTCCCTCCAGTGGAGCAGACAACTGCCCCACATCTCCTGGCATCCTTCCCAGAAACTTCTGCAAATTGCCAGGAAAATCTAACTGGGTCACTCGCATAGAGAGGCTGGACCCAGATGTTGGGGGCACCACCACCTTCCTGTGGGTGGCGGGATTCCTGAGGCGGCCATCCAGACTACTGTGCTGTGGTCCCTGCTGGACAACGCTCTTCCTGCTCAGGCCCCTGCAGTGAGATTGGAGCCATATTTCTGAATTCTCTTCTTGTTCTGGGCTCTTCCTGGCTGTCCAGAGTTGCTTTGGTCTGTCCCTGCTTGTGTGACCATGGGGCAGGGCCTAGGTCAGTGTGACATGGCCCTCAGAGGTCTGCCAGGAACTTGACCAAGACATGCTGATGCTCACATCTTCTTCACTTTCCCAAGTAAGGACACTGGTATGTTCAAAAAGGCCATTGGCAGCGCATAATTATCCCAATATTTAGGATAGTGGTTCTCTTTGCGGGGTGGGTGGGTGGGGGGTCAGTTTTGCAAGCTGGGGAGAGTGGACAGGTGGCTTTAACTGTGGAAATGTTTGATTTCTTAAGCTGGGTTATGAATTCACAGTGTTTTTTGTATCATTCTTTCTACCTTCCCTGTGTCTTAAGTATTTCATAACTGATTTTTTTAAAAGGGTAATGACACCCTGGCCAGTGCAGCTCAGCTGGTCGAGTGTTGTCCTATGCACCGAGGGGTCACCTGTTTGGTTCCTGGTCAGGGCATGTGCCGGGTTGCGGGTAGGGGACGTGCAGGAGGCAGCAGATCAGTTTCTCTCTCTCATTGGAGTTTCTCTCTCTCTCTCCCCCTCTCCCTTTCTCTCTCTCAAAAATCAATAAAAACATTTTTTAAATTTATTTTTTTCCAAAAAGGGTAATGAGGCTCCCTGGCTCCCTGTCCTGGCCATTGATGAGCTTCCTAAAGCAAATGTGAAGAGGGCTGGCTGCCTCCTGTTCCTGAGAGAGTGCCACGGCTTTTGTGAGGGCCCTTGGCTCTCCCCCAGGCCACTCTTAGCTTCTCTCTTTTCTCTTCCGGTTGGTCAGCTGAGCTCACAGTGACCCAACCTGGACAAACTTGTTGGGCACCTTCCAGCACATAGAGAAACTCCTTCCCTGAGGAGGCTGCTGTGCTCCAGAGGCGGCCCAGGGCCCTGGAGCGGGGCTTCCCTGACGAGGCTGTCCTGGGAGGTCGGGGCTCAGAGCCACTTGTCTCTGTCCTGTAACCCATTAAGCAACAAGGACTCACTCTCTTGCAGACCTTCCAGGGGCCAGGCAGCCTCTTGAGCAGTTTCCATAGCAACCCTTTTTAATCCCCACAGCAGCCTGCTGAGCAGGGAACAGGATTCTCCCATTTTGCATAGGGGCAGACTGAGGCACAGGAGAGTGAAGTGATTTGCCCGAGTCCACCCAGCTGGTGAACAGCCAGGCCAGCTGCAAACTAGGCAGTGTGGCTCCAAGCTGGACCCCAGTGTGGTGTGAGGAAGGCTGGGCACCCAGCTGTGTGGGCTAGGGTGGTAGGATCCTCCTCAGCTGTGCCCACAGCTTCTGTGTCCCCAGTCTCTAGGGGGGAGCTCGGAGTTGGAGGGCCAGGGACTGAAGCTGGCTCCTCTCTGGTGCCCTTGGCTACCAGAGCCCTGACTTGCCATCGGTCAGACATGTCACCTTGAGGGTCTTGTCTGTAGGACAGGTGTGTGTGGTTTCTCTGGGTTTCCTGCTAGAAGCTGGAAGATCATGGCCATGGGTGTCCTGTCTCCTCCTCTAGCTCAGTTTGCCCAGCTGGCCCAGCTGAACCCCCAGGAGCGCCTGAGCCGGGAGACAGCCCTCCAGCAGAAGCAGGTGTCCCTGGAGGCCTGGCTGCAGCGAGAGGCCCAGACTCTGCAGCAATACCGTGTGGTGAGTGGGGTCTGCGTCCGTCTCCTCCACGCCTGGGGGTCCACATTCTGAGCTGTCGGGGGACCGGAGAGAGGGATAGAGCCAGGACGAGAGCAGGACCCAGGGAGCAGGAGGCCTGTGGGGGCCTGTGGGACAGAGCAGGTCAGGGAGGGGAGGCCCTGCCTCCTGAGGGAGGGAGGCCTGCAGGGTTGTCTGAGAGCCCAGCAAGGCTGCTCCGCCCCCTCAGGAGCTGGCCGAGAAGCACCAGAAGACCCTGCAGCTGCTGCGGAAGCAACAGACCATCATTCTGGACGATGAGCTGATCCAGTGGAAGCGGAGGCAGCAGCTGGCCGGCAATGGAGGGCCCCCTGAGGGCAACCTGGACGTGCTGCAGTCCTGGTAATGGGTGTGGGGGAGACGGGCGGGGGCAGGCAGGGCGGGTGGGCAGGGGCTCAGGGCGGTGCTACCAGCTGCTTATTCTGCTCCTGTGTTTCCATATGCAGCCACTTGCTCTGTCCTGTGACAGGTCTTATTTCCCCAGTGGTTCTGGTTCCTGACACAGACTTTGTGCCCCAGTCCTGCCCCTTCCCTGAGAAGGACGTCTCTGTGTTGGGGGTGGGGCAAGGCATGTGCAGAGTGAAGCTCCGGCTGGTGGGGTCCAAATCGGGGTCACGCCTCCTTTGTGTGCCTGTGTTCCTGGAAGGCAGGGCAGCTCTGCTCTGCTCCGTGGACAGGAGTGGTGGCTAAAGTGAAAAGCCTTCCTGAGTGAGGGTGGAGCTGGGTCTTGGGGGGCTCGCGCCAGACTGGGAGCCTTTTCACCTCTGGCCTGGGGGATGGGGTGAAGCTGGTGTCCTTCCCTTTGGCCTCGGGGCTCATGCGCAGGTGTGAGAAGTTGGCCGAGATCATCTGGCAGAACCGGCAGCAGATCCGCAGGGCTGAGCACCTCTGCCAGCAGCTGCCCATCCCCGGCCCAGTGGAGGAGATGCTGGCTGAGGTCAATGCCACCATCACTGACATCATCTCAGCCCTGGTGACCAGGTGATTGCAGCCTCTTGGCCACACCCAGCCCCCCTGTAGTTGGCATGGGAGAGGCAGGGGGTGCTTGAATCCCCTCTCTCTCTACCCCACCGCCCATCCCCTCTGTCCCCAGTTGCTATGGCTGCTTGGTGTTGACCTTTCCCAGTTTCTCTTGTGAACGCTCCATGGGCCACCTGTGCCAGCTGCCAAGTTCATTTCACTGCCACCCTCCCACCGTCCCCCAACTCTCAGTGGCCTCCCTGGGAACAGGTCTCCACCATGTGCTCTCCCTCTGCCTGCTGAGCCCTGTGCGAGGCATCCTCCCCACATGGAGGATGCCCTGTCCCCTGTCCCCTGAGGCAGCATCTTGTCACTTGTGTCCCTGCAGCACGTTCATCATTGAGAAGCAGCCCCCTCAGGTCCTGAAGACCCAGACCAAGTTTGCAGCCACCGTGCGCCTGCTGGTGGGTGGGAAGCTGAACGTGCACATGAACCCCCCCCAGGTGAAGGCCACCATCATCAGTGAGCAGCAGGCCAAGTCACTGCTCAAGAATGAGAACACCCGCAAGTACGTGTGTCCTTCCTCTCATGTGCCTCTCTCCAAGCTCAGCCTGGGACCTTCTCTGTCCTACACTTGGAGTCCTAGTGATGGGACAGCTCAGCCTCCCTCTCTGTAGTATTTTGTCCTGGTATTGCAGATGCAATCCAGTGCCTCTCCAGGTCATTATCTCTGTCCTGGTGTACACTTCACTTTTCCAGTCCCTGCTGTGCCCAGGAAGTAGTAGGTCAACAAGGATTGCACTGCTGGGGTGTTCTAGGATCTGTGCTAAGTACGGGGACACAGTGTAATCCAGACAGAACTAGGCTGTGCTTGACTAGCAGAACAGGCAGCAGACATGAGTAAAGATTACTGGTGTGTGACAAGGGAGACATATGGAAGTGGGTCAGGATGTGGGAGGAGCAGAATGACAGTCTCAGGCTGCAGGATGAATGGGAGGGAGCTAGTGAAAGCATGAAGAGGGAAGACTTCCAGGCAGAGAGACCATGGCCCTTGTCCTGAAGGTGCATGTGTGGAAGGAGAACCCAGGGCTGGGGTCCCAGGGTCAGGGCAGGCCACCAGTAAAGTGCAGTGAATGAATGAATGAATGAATGAATGAATGAATGAATGAGTGAATGTGTGAAGTGGGAGACTTGGTCGTGTCCACCATGTGATCTGGGGATAGGATGATGAGGAGAGATCCTCACCGTCTTAGATCTCAGTTTTGGCTGGGGAGGGAGACAGTCATATAAACTTTTTTGAAAATAAGGCAGTGTCCAAAAATGATAAGCCGTAGAAAGAAAATTAAAACAGAGCGATTATCACAGCATCTGGATAGACGTTTCAACACCACATGGGTGGTTGAGGAAGGCCTTCCTGGAAAGATATTTGACTTGAGACCTGAAGGAGAAGGTCAAGAATGTTTGAGGCAACAGGAAGAGCGAGTGCAAAAGTCCTGAGGTTGGCACCACGCTTGCGTGTTCAGCAAACAGACAAGGCAGCCTGGCTGGCTTGTCCTGAGTGAGGGAAGAGGAACCTAGTGAGGCCAGGGAGGTGGGCAGGGGGGATCCTGGGGATCCTTGTAGGCTGTGGCCATGATTTTCATTTCAAGTTCACTAGAAGCTGCTGGAGGGCCCTAAAGGCCCTCCCATCAATCTTGATGCCCAAGGTATTTTGAACCTAATAGAGACCCAGACCCCACCCTTGAAGACTTGGCTTGGGTACTCTCAAGTTGATGAGAAAGTAAGGCCGGAGACACACCGAGGAATGTTCTTAGGGGATGGGGCAGAGGCTGCTGGCCCCGATCAGCAGACAGGACGGTGCTCCTGGCCTGGGCCTGTGTGGAGATGGGGCTCCCCTCTCTTCCACAGCGAGTGCAGTGGAGAGATCTTGAACAACTGCTGCGTCATGGAGTATCACCAAGCCACTGGCACCCTCAGCGCCCACTTCAGAAACATGGTGAGGACAGGGCCTGGCTCTGGGAGGGAAGGCCTGCCCAGAGCTCAGTCCTTGTAACCGGCTCCTGCCTCCCTGTCCCCCTCTGACCCTACCCTACAGTCGCTAAAGAGAATCAAGCGTGCCGACCGGCGAGGCGCGGAGTCCGTAACGGAGGAGAAGTTCACGGTCCTGTTTGAGTCGCAGTTCAGCGTAGGCAGCAATGAACTTGTGTTTCAGGTGAAGGTGAGGCCACGTATTCCCATCCCCCGAAGGTTACCCAGAAAAGCGAAGGGATATGCCCGAGGCCACCGGGCTGGTTTGGGAAAGCCAGCGAGCTCTGCACCCTTTCTCACATGGCCTCGGACAAGTTGCCCTGTGATGCTATCAGCAAACCTACTTTCACTCTGCTGGTGCCTGTTTTCGAGGTTCTATTATAATCTGGCACCAGCCCACAGAACTTAGGCAATGGGCCAAGAAGAAAGATGTTGTGTTTTTTGTTTGTTGTTGCTTTGGTTTTGTTGGGAGGGGCTTGTGGTTGGGACTGCGGGTAAGTAATGAGGGCTGGGAGTCTTGCCCAGGCCGAGGGCAGGATGGTGGTCGTATGCCCTCAGCTCTCATCCTTTTGACTCCCCTAGACCCTGTCCCTTCCTGTGGTTGTCATCGTTCACGGCAGCCAGGACCACAATGCTACCGCCACTGTGCTGTGGGACAATGCCTTTGCTGAGCCGGTGAGTCCCCCTGGGCTCCTCACCTCCAGGTCCTCAGATCTCCCAGGGTCATTCTCAACCCCTCAGGGCCCCTGCTGAGTGGTCCTCCCCCAACCCAGGACCAGACCAGAGTGAGGTGAGGCGAGAGGGGCAGCTGGTGTGAGTGCCCTGCCCTTGGCATATCCTCGGGCTCTGTCCAGGCTCCTGTCTGAGGACCAGGGTCTCCCGGTCTGTGAGCTTGGTCTTTGGGATCTGGTCCCTGGTCTTCCTTAGGCTTGTAGTTTGATCTCTGTCCTTAGTCCCCTGGTCTGGACTCTATCCTGCACAGCCACCCCTCTGCCCCTGCCACCCCGCCTTTCTTTCCTTTGTGTTTGTCTCCTTTTCTGGATCTTTCTCAGTCCCGCCTGTCCCTAGGTATCTGTGTGTCTGTTAGCGTGTCAGTATTTCCTACTCCCTCAATCTGCCTGTCCCCCGCTTTCTTCTCTCCCTCCCAGGGCAGGGTGCCGTTTGCCGTGCCTGACAAAGTGCTGTGGCCGCAGCTGTGTGAAGCGCTCAACATGAAATTCAAGGCCGAAGTGCAGAGCAACCGGGGCCTGACCAAGGAGAACCTCCTGTTCCTGGCACAGAAACTGTTCAACAGCAGCAGCAGCCACCTCGAGGACTACAACAGCATGTCCGTGTCCTGGTCCCAGTTCAACAGGGTGAGGGACCCGCCGCCGGCTGCCTGCCTGGGACCACCTGGGCCCTGCCACCCCTCCCCCACCTCACAGAGAGGGTGCTGCCTGAGGTCAAGCAGGAGAGGTGGGGGCGCTGGTACCCTAGGGAATGCAGTCAGCAGTGACAGCCGAAGCAGGACCACAGAAGGAACCTGGACCTGAGAGTCAGGATCCTTGGGTTCTGGTCCTAACCCTGTTAACTAATTTGCCAGGCCCCTTCCCTTCTCTGTGCCTCAGTTTCCCCATCTGTGAGATGAAGGGGTTGGGCAGGAATGACTGTTGTACAGCCCCCCTCCTCCCCGTGGGATTGTCTTGGACCTCTGTGTCTCAAAGACCAGAGGCGAGTTGACTCTCCAGTTCCCTGGCATAGGGGTTGGGGACTGTGTCAGTTTATGGACGCCAGAGTGTGGGACAAGTAGAGTGAAGAATTGGGGAGGGTCTGGGTGAGGACAAGAGGGCGCTGACTGTGCCCTGGACCACCTGTGATGACAGGGGCACAAGCCCTGACTTGGGGTTTCTGGGGGTTCTCAGGAGAACTTGCCAGGCTGGAACTATACCTTCTGGCAGTGGTTTGACGGGGTCATGGAGGTGCTGAAGAAGCATCACAAGCCCCACTGGAATGACGGGTAAGGAATGGTGGGCATGGGGGCTGGGAGGGCCTGGGCTCAGGGGACCGTGGCTGCCGGCCCAGCAGTGACGCTATGCTCCACGCACCCCAGGGCCATCCTAGGTTTTGTGAATAAGCAACAGGCCCATGACCTGCTCATCAACAAGCCCGATGGGACCTTCTTATTGCGCTTTAGTGACTCAGAAATCGGGGGCATCACCATCGCCTGGAAATTTGACTCTCGTGAGTGCCCTATTTTGTCCACACTCCAGCCTCAATTTTCCAGCTCCCCATTCTCCGCCAGGCCTGCACCCTTAGATGGTACCTGGTGGGAAAGATAGGAACCGAACTCAGAGTCTGGGAGGAAGCACCTTCCCTTTCTATCACTTTCCATTTTGGAGAACCTAAAGTCATAGCCCCCTAGGCTCCGGGATCGCTGGGTGAGTCCTTCAGCAGTGTCACGCTGTCCCTTCTCTGCCCTGACCCAGCCTTGTTGGCATCTACTCTCCTGGTTTGCTGGGTAGAATGTCCCCACGGACGTTTCCCTGCCCTGAGCCAGGGAACACAGGGGCAGGGGTGCAATACAAGCTACTAAAGGCCCAGATGTCTCCCCAAGCCTGCCCTGAATCCCCACACCCCCAGTCCCCCTGATGGCAGTGGGCTGTGGGAACGAGCTTGTCCATTTCACAGCTGACCGCAACCTGTGGAACCTGAAGCCTTTTACCACGCGGGATTTCTCCATCCGGTCCCTGGCCGACCGCCTGGGCGACCTGAGCTATCTCATCTACGTGTTTCCCGACCGGCCCAAGGATGAGGTCTTCTCCAAGTACTACACTCCTGTGCTCGGTGTGTCCCGCCCTGGCCTCCCCAGCCCTCCTCAGCCCAGGGGCGCACACGCGGGCTAGGCAGCGGGGACTCCCCAGGAAGAGCCCAGGGACTATTCCCCTTGTGGGCTCTGGTCATGGGATGGTGCAGAGCCATGTGGAGAGGATTTCAGGGCTCACAAGTAAGGAGAGGGGAAGCGAAACCCCTGAGTCTTCTCTGCAAAGAGAAAAGCTGAGTAGACTCTCACTTCTGCACCCTTGGAAGAGGCTGCAGCGCTGGGGAGGAGCCGGGGAGCTCAAACCCACAGATAACCACTTCTTCACCCCCGCAGAGGCTGCTCCCCGCCCCAATCCCGCCTCCAGGTGGAGTGTAGGAAGCACGGAGGACAGGTTTTTCCTCCTCAACCTGTCCCCAACCCACTGGTTGCGTTTGCACCTCCGTGTTGATTCTGTTTCCTTGGCAGGGGTGGGGGCGGGGAGAGAGAAAGCAAAGGGCCAGGAAAGGAAGCCGGAGAAGGGATGAGATTGAAGCGAGAGTCTGCGTGGCCCTCAGGCTGGTCCATCAGCAGGTGTTCAGTCAGGGTCTGTGGGAAATCTCATCCTTGCTGAGGCCCCCGGGGCTTGGATAGGAGGCAGACTCCACAGGGTGGGTTTCCACCCCCTGGCGAGCTCCCAGAAACTTTGGTTCTTATCACAGTTCCCCCCTCGGCAGCTAAAGCAGGGGACGGATACGTGAAGCCGCAGATCAAGCAAGTGGTCCCTGAGTAAGTGTCCAGGGTCCAGCTCTGGTCTCCTGCTGCCCCTCTTCTCCCCTGGCTGTCCTCACGGTCACCCCCTCTTCCATTAACATGCCCGGCGCTCCCTTCCCCCTAAAACCTAGCTCAGCCCTGGGGAGGGAACTGGGTGTGGTCACCATGGGGTCAGTACCCAGGGCCCCACTCCTGCAGCCGGAGCCCCACGCCCAGTGGGCACTTTGTCCTTCTACTTAAAAAAGGCATAAAGATGCCCCCTGAGCCCCTCCCCAAGTCAGCTGCTGCCCTGAGGCTGCTGAGGCTCTGCTCTGCTTCCTCCTCCAGGTTTGTGACATCTGCAGATTCTGCTGGGGGCAGTGCCACCTACATGGACCAGGCCCCCTCCCCTGTTGTGTGCCCCCCGACTCATTACAACATGTACCCACAGAAGTAGGTTGTGTTCTTATGGGGCTTCATTGGGGGGGGGGGGGGCTGGGCACTTGGCCTTGGGCGGGACCCCTGGAGGGCTGGTGGGTCAAGGAATCCCGAGCTCCTCCAGGTCTGAGACCACCCAGCCGAGGCTGGGCTCTGGCATGTGGCCACATGCAGGGAGGTGAGATCAACCGGTAAAAAGCACAGAGCATTTTGAAACTACACATAGCAGGGTCCTTGCTCTGGTGCTAACTAGCTGTGTGACCTTGGGAAAATTATTGAGCCTCTCTGATGTTCAGTTTTCTCATCTATAAAATGGAAGCGAGAATACCTGCCTCATGGGGTTGGGGTCAGGACTAAATGAGAGTGTGGGTCAAGCACTCAGCACAGGGAGGCTGTTTTAGGTTTCACACAGGACAGCTATGAACGGGGTGCTTGTCCTTAAGAGCTGGGTGGGAACAGGGTATCATGGTTCCTCTCTGGAGTTACCAGGGTAGAGAATTAATTCTCTTCTGAGCTGAGGGTGGCCTGGGCTGGATGTCTGGTTGCCTGGGAGGCTCAAGCTGTCGTGAGACTACCACAGGCCTGGGGGTTGCCAGCCAGGTGGCCCTGAGCAAGAGTCCGAACATGGTCGAGCCTCATTTCCTCCCCTGTGAAGTAGAGTGAACGCCTACCTTGCAGGCGGCTGGAAGGATTGGAGTGGCGTGGTCACAAGGCCCAGGTCATCGTAGGTGCTCAGTGAATGGTGCCACAGGTGGGCAGAGCTCATCGGCCCAACCACCTCCTTTTACAGACAAGGACAAGGAGAGGACAATGAATTCCCTGCTATCACTCAGTGAGGCCGTGAGAGATGAGACTGGGGTGCCTCCCAAAGAGCCAGTGACTAATTCAATCTGGGGAGCAGGGGCCTGGCCAGAGCTGGTCTTGTTCCTTGATAGCCTGGTCTGAGTGAGCAGCAGGCCAGGGGCTGCCCCCTGGAGCTTGGGGCAGTGAGGCAGGCCAGCTCCCTCTGACATCCCCCTCTCTCTACCAGTCCTGACCCCGCCCTTGACCAGGATGGAGACTTTGACCTGGATGAGTCCATGGACGTAGCCAGGCACGTGGAGGAACTCCTGCGCCGCCCGATTGACAGTCTGGACCCCCGCCTGTCCCCACCTACGGGGCTCTTCACCTCTGCCAGAGGCTCGCTCTCCTGAATGTTTGAATCCCAGGCTTCTCTTTGGAAATACTCATGTGAAGGGTTCATGTTAATTGTGGTTTTAGTGTTGCTGCGCATATTGGTGTGTTTGCAGGCAGCACATGTACGCGTGCATACGTGTGTGTATTTGTGTGCGAGGTGTGCCCGCCTTGCCTTCGCAGTCCTGGGCGTGTGGCTGCAACAGTGGCAGCTGCCTTTTTCTTTAGATCAGGGTATCCCAAGAGCCCCCTGGGCCTGTCTCTGTTGTGGAAGAGACTGCGCTGCTTCTGTTGTGTCAGGTACTCACTCAGTGCAGGCAAACCTATACCTGTCAGGGCCTTCATCTGCTCAGAGCCATCTGGGTGAAACTCTTCAGGAAGGATGATATAGAGACAGGCAGCGTCTCTAAGCTTTACTCCTGACTTAGAAGCTTCGCCTCCCAAGTGTATGTGTGTTTGTGTGTGCACATGTGCATATATGTGCATCTTTTCTCATGCACATGTGTTGGTCTATTACTTCTTCCCTCAGAGGGAGGTTGGGGTTCAATTTTGAGCAATATTTTATACTTTATCTAATGAATATAGACTCCAGACTATTTGTGAACTGAGAGCTTATCTAGGTCATGGCCATGTCCCTAACACAGCAGAAATGGGGGTCATTTAAGTCAGGCCTGTCAAAGCTGCTCTGAGTGTGTCATTTCTTGGCCTTTGGGCCTCCCGTCTGGAGCGTGACGCCATTGCCCAAGTTCCAGCTACTTCCTACCCAATATCCCCTCCCTTCCCCTCCATTAGGCCCCAGCTTTCTTTCCTTGCCTCTGTTGCTTACAGGAGAGGTAGGAGAGGGAAAGATGGGTCTAGGACATGGTGGACCCAGGATTTGCAGGGGATAAACAGGGGACCCCCTCCAATCCTGGAAAAAAACCTGAATCAAGAAATAGGAGCAAATTAGCCTCTTGCTGCATGCCTGTGGGATCTGGAGTGAGGGGTGAAAGCTGATCTCTGCTTCCACTCTGCTGGGAGGTGGGACCTGGAAGAGGCCTCATCACAGTTGCATAACTGGCTGTGGTCTGAGAAGGCCTGGCTCCCAACCTCACTTGCTCCGCCCTCTGCGGCTATCTGGCCTGCGGCCAAGAGAAGCTGACCGTGGGATATCAGGAGCCCCAGGTTTAAAACTCTCTGAAGGCAGATGGGAATGAGATGGAGTCTTTTGTACTTTGTACATAGGCCACACGTTTGGAAAAGTGTTTTTGAATAAAATATTTTTTTCATAAAACTGCTGGTGTGGCTCCTGGTTGGGGAGCCCTGGGAGCTGGTGGCGTTTCATTCCTTCCGTCCAATGTGGCTGGCACTGTAATGTGTAGCCTGAAGCTACGACTATGCTCCTTTCCTGTGTTTTAAGGGTGCTGACCACACTGGAACACTGTCAGTGCTTCTCAGAAGACTAAAGAGCTAGACTCAAGGTCTTGGGAAAAGATGGGCAAGAATTATGGGGGGAAGGGAGCACGAGGAGTGGGAAGAACTGTGGCTGCCGCTATGAGCAATCCTGCAGCTGGCAGCTGAGGGCCAGGGCCAAGATCACTCTCAAAACCTTCTGGGGCCAGGGTCACTAGGGAGACTCACAACAGTCCCTCTGCCCAGAGACCAGCAGGTGGCACCATCCCACTGCCACTATGTTCTCTCAAATGGCTGGCGTGAGATCAGGAGGGAGGCTGGTCAGAGAGCAGGGGAGGATGGTCTCCCCAAGGTCCAAGGACTGTCACTGGGGCCCTCAGGGGAAGGAGGGAGCAAGGCTCTGCTGACGAGATTTCTTCAGAGCTCAAAGCAAGGGAAGAGGGGCTGGCAGCCAGCCCCAGGAGGTGCAGGGGCCCAGAGCAGGGTGCTGGGGGTGGGTGGTGAGGGAAGCAGCCGCCAGCCCCGCCTGAGCAAAGTAATCTCGCTTCCATCTCTGCAGGGGAAGGAGGCTCATATCTCATACTCCTGCTCAGATAGGCTCCGTGGGACTCGACACAAGGGGAGGGGGTGGGAGTGCCGAGTGGGCGCCCATGTCTGTGAATTATCACCACTGACTGCCGAGCAGAGAAGCAGCCAGTTAGGTGTTTAGTTCGACCCCACTGAGTGAATGAAGAGAAAGTGATAATGGAACAACTGTGTAAGGGGAGGCCTTGGGGGTGGGGTGGGAGTGTCTCTGTCCCAACCCCCCTAGGTAGCTTATCAGACCCCAGACAGGAGGCCCAAGGTTGCAAAGGCCCCTGGAGGGAGAGAGGAAGGAAGAGAGAGGGGAGGCCTCCACTCTGACACCTTTGTGTGAAGGAGTATCACCCCTGGCTCCTCGTGTGACCCCTTATTAACACAAGTTGGGGAGGGTTGCTCGGTGCCCCAGAAGTGGGCCTGGGTCAACTCAGGAATAAGAAGCCAAGGTATCCAGGCCAAGAGCAGGGGCCACCACCCCCTCTCCAGACTCAGGCTCAACCTGTGTATAAGGCCCCCTCAGAACTGAAGCAGGGAAAGGGGAACCCCCACCAGCCAGAGACAGAGCTGCCACACTATCAGACAGATCCTATATATTTTTATTTTTGGAAGTTAAAGTAGGTACAGCAATATACAAAAAACAAAACCCCACAATAATATAAATTTTTACACTATGAAGTATACATTGGAATTTGATGCAGTGGCCAGGACAGCAGCTTAAAACCACTGTAGAAGTAGGTTAAGCGATGGATGGGAACCCCTCGGCCGGGCTGGGGTCGGGCGGGGGCAGACAGTGGAGAGAAAGCGGGCAGGTCCTGGAGGACTCGGTTCTTTAAGGGAGTGGCCAGACCAAGTCTGGGCTCCTCTCAGAACTTTGCTACAATCATGGTTAAGCCCAGATACAAATGCTGCCTCAAAGCCCTGAACTTTACAGTGTCTGCTCCAGAGGAGTCCGGATCCTCGCCCCAGGTCCTCTGATCTAAATCTTCTCTCATTTTATGAGTCAAGCTTATTATATGAACAAGAGTGTTGCTGAGAAGGGAGAGCTCTGTACAACCTGTCAACCATTTCTAGGCAGAAGGACAGGGGTGGCCAAGGGCACCCGTTCGTCTTGGAGAGAAGGTCCTCATCCCCTTAATTCAGAAGCTGGCTAATTGGGGTATAACAAACAGCATTCCATAGAAACTCTGGTCAGCCCGACGAGGTGGTTTTGGACCACCTGCTGGAGCCATGCCTCTGGGCCAGAGGAGGCCCCAATACCAAAAACCACCTCTCATGCTCCTAAGGTTCCAAAGTACACATTAGATTCGCCCTGTCCTGCCTCATCTGTGGGGCCTCAATGGGAAGGAGAGAGTCACCAGTGTTAGGGGGAGGCTGGGTGCAAACTCCCTCGTACAGGGACAGTTTATCAGTAAGCCTTTGTCCCTGGGTTAGCCAAGTCATTACAGGTGCAGTGGGCAATCACCAAGAAACTGGATAAGAACCACCTTCCCTGAGCTCAACCAGACCCTTGGTTGGGGCCCCACACTCTGAGTAATGTTCAACTTGTGACTCTCTCCTCCTTACTCCAGGAGGTCCTGAGACCAGGAGTCCTAAAGTAAACAGGACAAGGGACCTTTGGACGCTGCAAGGAGCCAGGCCACAAGAGGGGTCAGGTGGACTGGGGGGAGGAGAGAGAATCATCCCATTTCTTTTAAGGCACCCACAGAACCACCCAGGCTCTGAAACAGGAGCGCAAGTCCAAGAGGAAAGGGAGGACAGGTTATAAGCACCCCTCTGCCAGCCTCACCTACTAACGGCCAATACATAGAAGGGAAAATAAAAACTCTGCTTATAAAAAGAAGTCTAGAATGTTTAGATTCTCCTTCAACTTTCCTATTTCAAAACCAAGCCACAGCTCCAGATGTCTTTTAGGGGCTGGATCTGAAGCCCGTTTCAGGGTTTATATAAAGTATCAGCCTGAAGAAAGCTGAACGCCTAAAGCACCAAGGAGGCTATGAACTGAGTTTTCTTAAATACAGAAGAAGGCTATGCTGATACAGTGTTTTTGCCCTTTAATTATTATTATTTTTTTTAATTTAAAAAGAAATCTAGGGGCTCTGAAAGTCCTATCTTTTATTTGGATGTTAGCAAGGTTAAAAGTGCAATGCCAGGGGTATGCAGCTAGAGGCAGCCTGTGGCATTAGCTTACAGAAATAGGCAGAGGGATGCTGCTGGCACCAGGAGGCACTTGTCTAACAACAAGCTGCTGAGACAGGAGGGCAGGGGAGCAAAAACACACATTTCCTTTTTCTCCCTCTTGCCACCCCTTCCACATCCCCTGATCATAGTCTCAGAGAACGCTTTCTTATTTGCATTTAGATAAAAGCATGTCGCCCACATTCATTCATTTCTCTATTTGAAAAAAGTGCCCAGATTGCTCAAAGATAGCAGAAGTAGGAGATAAAAACAAATCTGGAACCACAGAGTTAGGAGTTCAGATGCTCTGGGGTTTGGCTGTTTAGGGGGTGGTGGAACACAAATAGGTGCCTCCATCATCTCTCTCCGCAGCTTCGGTCCTTGGCGCCTCACATTGGGGAGGTAGCGCACTCTGAGGTCAGCTCCATGTCGAATGTGAGGGACTCTGGAGGGACAGACAGGGAGAGTTGGTCAGTCACCTGAGCCCTTCAGCTGGCAGGGCTCACACCCCTAACCCTTCAGGGGACAGAGGCTCAGGCCACCTCTGCCACCCAGTCTCCTGCCCCTTATGGCCAAGACAGGGTTGGATAACCCAGATTCACTCTCCTCCCTACAGGGTCTTGCCCTCTGGAAGGGTACAGTCCCCTTCCTACCTTAACTCATTCCCAACTCTATGTGTTTAAAGATCTAGGGCTGCCCTGTGGCAGCCTGGAGCCACAGGTGGTTAGTCTAAAGTGAGAGGAGCTGTAGCTGCAAAACACCCAGCAGATTTCAAAGACTCAGTGCAAAAAATCTCACTCATGCCTGGCTGGTGTGGTTCAGTGGTTGAGCGTCGACCCATGAACCTGGAGGTCACGGTTCGATTCCCGGTGAGGTCAGGGCACATTCCCAGGTTTCGGGCTCGATCCCCAGTAGGGAGTATGCAGGAGGCAGCCCATTGATGATTCTCTCTCATCATTGATGTTTCTATCTCTTTCTCCCTCTCCCTTCCTCTCTCTGAAATCAATAAAAACATATTTGAAAAAACAAACAAAAAAAACATACCTCACTCATTTTCTCTTACATGTTGAAATAATAGTATTTTGGACTTATTGGGCTAAATAGAAAATTTAAAATTAACCTCACCTGTTTCTTTTCCCTGTTTCTAATGTGGCTACTGGGAAATTTACACTTACACATGTGGTGTGGCCCATTTCTGCTGGAGAACGCCGCTCTAGAGCCCCTTCTACAGTCCATGTGACCAGCTCCTGGCTCCGCACACGGGACATCACACAAGGGGGACCGACTCCCCTCCAAATACTCACCAAACTGCCCTCCTGCTGAGGGTTCAGCACCTTCACCATTATTTCCAAACTGCATCAATGAATCTAAAGTGCGGGGGGACATCGGCAGGTCAATGGTATTGCTGCAGGTCGTTCTGTAGGAAATGGGGAGCAGCGGGAGGGGAGAGGGCCGGGTTGACAAGACACAATGGATAAAAAAAAAAAAAAAAAGAACAAAACACACACACACAAGCCATCAAACTCTGGTCTCCAACAGAAAAATAAAAGCTCAAGCTTTTTAAACACACAGGGTCACTTTGAGTACTAAACACAGCCCAGGGCCTTCCAACCCTTTGCAGGGTAACTCTCACCCAGTGTCCCATTCCCGGGGAGTAACTGAGGACATTAGAAATGAAGGCAAACTCAGGAAAGGAAGCCACTTACGGTGTCACACAGATAAACTTGGTCTTCAGGTAGGGGGCAGCACCTGGGAAGAGGAAAGGGGGGCTTATTGATTGTGACCCCACTCTTGGTTCAGGGCAAGAGGAAGCCAGCTGCCTTGCCGGGGATGACCTGAAACTCCCTCTACCCTTGAGCAGACATGGCTTTGAACCTCTGTCTCCCTCACTGTACACTATCTGATGTTCTAGGCGTTTGCAGCTTGAAAGGAATATCCATGAAGTTTTCCTTAACTACAGACTTTTCAGCACACCCTTGTCCCACCTGAGCCCAGATAAATGCCAGCCTCGTATCCATTCTCTCCCTGGACTGTGGACACACTTAACTGCCCGGATGTGGTCTAAGGCAAGTGTGCTGGCCGGTCATATTGCTCGGATGACTTCTCTACGTGCAGGAGCAGAGCTTACGCAGTCTGGACACCCTGTTCAGATACCAACGCCCCTGAGTCTTTAAGAGAATGCGAAGCCTCTAATGCTGCGGCTCCAAGGTGAG
The DNA here is from genome assembly GCF_964146895.1 of Miniopterus schreibersii. Classification (NCBI taxonomy): domain Eukaryota; kingdom Metazoa; phylum Chordata; class Mammalia; order Chiroptera; family Miniopteridae; genus Miniopterus; species Miniopterus schreibersii. Next base: position 22,953,439 of record NC_138116.1, read on the forward strand.
GGTTATACCTCCTACTCCTATTGGCACTGATCTGCCTCTCTGACATTTTTAGATGAGGGTATCAGTAACCTTCCAGTTGGATAACTACATCCCACAAAAGCAGCCTCTCTAGAAAAGGAAGATGTTTGTGGTGCAGTACAATGGACTCTGGACTAGAAAACAGGAGGCCTGAGTATCTTCACTAGCGAAGAACTTGGGGCAAGGCACTTAATTTCTCATGTGTAAAATAAATGGGAAGGGGAAGAAGGGGTGCCCATCTCTGTCATTTCTAATTCTTTTCTATAGTTAGACATGTAAGAATTGGAATAAGTGCATTTTAGGTGTAATGCTTACACCAAGAGGTCAAGGAACCTTGGAGACACTGGCATGAAATTGGGGGGATTCAGGTGAACAGATCATGTAGGAGGCACGGGGTAGGGTGGGGTGGGTTGAGAAGCACATTTATAAAGCTGGGAGGGGCTTATATAGAAACTGAGGAGTCGGAAAGTATAATGATAATCTGCAAAAGGGCATTCCCAAGGGCTCCTTAGATCCCTGCTGTGCATTTGTTTTTGGCCAAGAAATAGATTCATTCAGTGCAGAATCCAAAGAAGCTACTGAGGCAGGGTTCTGGTGCCTTAGAAATTCATTGGCCCAGATCTGAGGGGAGCTGACACCCCAGATAGAAAAGGATTTCATTCCCTAGTAGTCAAGGTAGCTGAGAAAAATAGCTTCAGCCTGAGATGGAACCACAGAAGCACAGGAGAGCTAAGACCAAAATCTGATTTATGGCTCAATACAAGGTTGTAAACGTATTTTATCCAATTTACAAGGTAAAGGATTTGTCCTTTCTAAGAGGGACCTTCCCTCAAAGCCACAAGGAAATATGGGGGCTTATGGAGAAGTAAGGAGAAGGGAAGAGTCCTAGGAAGACCATCTATCTCTGGGGAGATAGTAACACCTTTGTGACTGGAGTAGAAAGGAAATGGCCACAGACCCATCTCCCTGAGGACACCCATTTTAACACAGGGGCTCCATACACATCCTGCCCACCCTTATATGTCCCCTTGACCCCATCTCCAGGCTCACAGCACATGGAGCCCCTCCCTGCACACTGCTTACACTCGCCTCCCAGGAGGCAGGCAAAGCACTCAAGTAATTATTTCCTTTTTTGCAATTGGCATCTTGCCCCTGAGGAAACACTGATGTCTCCAAGCGGGAAAGGACCTTGCCTCCCTGGCACACAGGAAGGGTGGGTGGTAATGGAGGGCACAGCCTCAAACTGGGAACTTGGATCTTGAAAGCATAATTAGTTGAAGGACCAGCACATGGACCCAATTGTCCTCTGCAGAAGGAACAAAGAGCAGTGTGGCAGGGCTTGATAAACAGATCTCCCAACTGAAGCACAATGTGGAAAGAGAGATAAGTAGCAGACAGGAAGTGAGAGTTATACTCTTCTAGAATATGAACAAAACCCAAACCAGAACAAGGGGGTAAGGAAAGTCAACTGTCAAGCAGCTAAAATTTCAGCTCCAAGAAATTCTTCAGAGGGAATTCCTATGAAAAAGCTGGAGGGAATCTGTGTGAGCTATTTGTACAAAAACTATATTTTCAAAATCACCTGGGGCAGGGCAGCTAACCTCAAAGGATCACTTTAAGCCACTGTTGGCTCCATGATTAAGAAAAGTGAAACAGCCCAGCCGGGCGTGGCTCAGCAGTTGAGCATCAACCTAGGATCCAGGCAATCAGGGTTCGATTCCCAGTCAGGGCACATGCCCGGGTTGTGGGCTGCAGCCGATCAATGACTCTCATCATTGATGTTTCTATCTCTCTCTCTCCCTCTCCCTTCCTCACTCTGAAATCAATAAAGATATGTTTAAAAAAAAAAAAGAAAGAAAAGTGAAACAGCCCAGCCAGAGTGGCTCAGCGGTTGAGCATCGACCTAGGATCCAGGAGATTGCAGTTCGATTCCTGGTCAGGGCACGTGCCTGGGTTGTGGGCTCGATCCCCCAATAGGGGGCGTGCAGGAGGCAGCTGATCAATGACTCTCTCATCATTGATGTTTCTATCTCTCTCCCTCTCCTTTCTTCTCTCTGAAATCAATAAAGACCTATGAAAGAAAGAAAGAAAGAAAGAAAGAAAGAAAGAAAGAAAGAAAGAAAGAAAGAAAGAAAGAAAGAAAGAAAGAAAGAAAGAAAGAAAGAAAGAAAGAAAGGAAAGAAAGGAAAGAAAGGAAAGAAAGGAAAGAAGGAAAGAAAGAAAGAAAGAAAGAAAGAAAGAAAGAAAGAAAGAAAGAAAGAAAGAAAGAAAGAAAGAAAGAAAGAAAGAAAGAAAGAAAGAAAGAAAGAAAGAAAGAAAGAAAGAAAGAAAGAAAGAAAGAAAGGTGAAATAAAAACAAAACTGGCAAGTCATAGATTCTTCATCAGGATCTAGACAGAGAACTCAGAGAACCGAAAGCAGCAAACACTGATGGGAACAGACCAGAAGGGCTCTGCCCCTGCACATTAAAAAAAACACCTTATTTTCAATAGCTACACACCCTAAACACCAATTCCACACCCCTCCCACCAGTTACCATCTTGCCTTTCAATCACCGCTCTCCCCGACTCTGCTTTCAAACCATGTTCCGATGCTGCTAACACTCATTTCCTCCAGAAAGCCTTTCTTCATCCCACTCGACACTGCTTACGTTGTTCAGTGGTGGGGAAAGGAAACACACTAGACTGAAGTCTGGGTCACAGACCTTCCAGCCTCTACTACGTGAGAAGTGCTCTGCTGGCTGGGCATCCTGTGACTAAAGCATTCTGTCCTTGCTTTCTCTTTGCACTGTTTTGGGAGTGTATGGGGAGTGGGGGTGCTCTCTGGGGGCAGAGACTAGTGACTCTGAGTCCTCTCCTCTCTCTAACACACTAGCCACCCCAAAAGCACTCACTACGAAGTTCTTTCCCTTAAAGAGGAATAAAGATCACTGGTTCCTCGGGCATTCACCTGTCCTCCAAGGATCCTGTAAGTTCCCACTTTTCCCCAGAATTAAATGCCTGACGTGGAAAATCAACAACTACCTGGGTCAGCCTCAGGATGTTCCTGGCTCTCTGGCCGACAATACTTTCCGAACGCCTCCTCTTTAGGAATGTCGGGGTAGAGATAGACCAGTGGAGACACCAGGATATTGGTAGCATCCATGATCTTATAGCCCATGATGATTTCCGCGAACGACATGTTGTTCAGCTGCTGCTTGGTATATGGTTCCACTGACTGGATCTGGGTCTTACCTGTCATGGGATACAGGAAGGGAAGATAATGGAGCCTATGGCTAGATAATCTCAGAGAAAACTACCTGATTTATTTTTCCTTGAGAAGAAAAGACTTAGGCCAACCTAGCACTTGAGACCCTGAATCCTGCCCCTGGCACTGTGGATACATTCAACACGCTTCAGGAGAAGCTATCCAGCTGGGTCACATATAACACACTTGAATAACTACTTGCATAAGATATATTAGCAAGGTAGGTAAAAAAGGAGATAAAGAATAAAACTTAAATTACAAATTTTCTAGGCAAATATTAGCCCCTGGAGCAAGCAAAACGAAATTGGCAAACTAATCCTTCAGCTGGAAGAATTTAGAGAAAAGAAGTCACCCAAGTGTGTTTTACAAGGCGCAAGCAGGGGGTGCAAGGCCACCTCTGCCCACTAGGGGGCAGTAGGTGCTTGAAGCTGGCAGCAGCCAAGGCCGCAGCAGCTATGGAAGGAGCCCAGGGAGCAGCCAAGCTTACCGCTGATGTCCTTCTCCACCCAAGTGAAGGTGACGCCTCCTTCTTTGCTGCTTTCACTGAATCTAAGCAGGAAGGTGCCTGGGGGCTTGGTGCTCAAGATGGCCCTCTCTCTTTCCTTGCTGATAAAGCCCATTATGTACCTGAAGCCAAAGAGGAACAACAAGGTTTGGGCTGAAGGGGCCCCGCCATTGGCCTGCTGAGACAGCAGGTGACTTGTTACACCAGTGTAACTGCCAGACACAAGAGTGTTAACCTACCCTTCATTCCAAAGGGCCAGAATGTACTTTTTCACAAGGTCAATGATATTGTCCAGCCAGACCCAGAAGGAGAAGCCCTTGCCAGCCATGTTTTCCTGGAGAAAAGAATTATGGAAAAGCTAAGTCTACTACCATCCCAGCTTTTTCCTCCCTAGGGGCTCAGTGCCACCAACATCCTCAGGCCCATCGCCCCTCCAGCAGGTTCTACTGGCCTCTGGACTGATTCTAGGGCCTCAGGCCCAGCGCCCTCCAAGACAACAGTGCAGGTGAGCATCACCTCCCACACCTATTCCCAAGAGGTGATGGCAAGGAGTTATCAAAATTGCTTACTTTGCAAAATTTAGCCCATGTGATCTGACACCCTGAATAGTTCACACCAGGTCCTAAAAGGGAAAAAGAATAAATAGTATAATTTCCAGCTTTAAATGAAGATGTTATTTCTTTTTTTTAATCTATTGATTTTAGAGAGAGAGGAAGAGAGAGAGAGAAACATCAATCTGTTGTCCCACCCATTCATGCATTCATTAGTTGACTCCTATACTCACCCTGACCAGGGGTTGAACCCATAACCCAAGTGTATTGGGACAACGCTCCCCAAACAACTGAGCCACCAGGGCAAGATCTTACTTCTTAAAACAGAACACAACTCATATACATCTGTCCTACAATGAGCCATGAAACCATTGGTTTTCATGTATTTGAAGGTTGCTGGCATGTGCGTGCACACACACACACACACACACAACCTCATCATTGGACCCCCTCCTCCCTGAGTTGTTGTTTAGCCCAGCAGAGGTGGTAGGTGATGTACCAAATCCCCCCTGCTTTCCTCTAGCCTTGTGTGGTGGCCTGGGGACCAGCAGCATACTAATAAGCTGACACCTGGGGGGTCACAGGGCCACATTTAGTGGCAACACAGGACAAAGCTATTTATAGCCTGGGTAGCACATAAAATATTCTACTAAGATTTTTAAAAACAAACCTACAGTTTATTGAAAAAATGGACAGGAATGTCAAGCCTATAGCTACATTTTCTAACATGCACTGGGAGGGTAAGGGAGATGCCACCGAAAGAAAAGAAATCTGCCTTCCACCTTGTAAGAATGATCACCAGGAGGCAAACTTCCTCCGCACCTAACTTCCCCACCTGCAGGAGCACATATTTCCTGGCCCTGGCACAGAGCCTTGCTCAGTAAACTTTCCTAAATGAAGGCCAGGATCCTTTTCTGAGGAGAGCAGGAGGGATTAGAGGCAAAATGCTGACCTAGGAGTTTCTCTGCCAGTGTAGTCAACTGCTCGATGCTCAACCCTCGCTTCGTGGTGGAAGAGAACTGCCAGCTCAGCACCTCGGCCACCTGATCCCAGGTTCCAATTGGGGGCTTCGTGAAAAAGTTCACGTTCTATTGAAAATAACACATTTGTTCATTTAGATGACAGGGCGGTGCTCGAGGACCTGCACAAGGTACCACAACCACCTCTGGGCAGTGAGGAGTCAGAAGAGAAGGCAGGTTTCCTTCCAGAGGACAAGGCACTAACCTTGGGGTTGTTGGTCAGCATGTTATACCACAGGATGGATGCCCAGGCATTTGGCATCTGACAGATGTTGGAAATCACCACCACTGGCAAGGAGTGGGTCTGTGGAGTAAGTGGGAGATGAATTAGGTGGGGTGGGGGTAGAAGGCCTCATGGCTTCAAAAATCTCTTCACCAATATCTCCTGGGGTTCGGAATAAAAGGCCATGCAGTAAACCATGCCCACTGCCACAAGAGTAGGAAGAATGCTGGCCACAGGCCACAGGACTCAGGATGTTGTCTGACCATAACCAGGAACCTGTAAAACCTGACTTGCTCAAAGCTGGACTCACAGTCCACAGATTTTTAAGAATAGAAGCTGTATCTGCCATTAAACAGAGAGGTCCCAGAAACCAAAGACTAGGATTCCTGCTTTTTCAGGGGTATCTTTAATTTAAAGATCAAGAAAGTTAGGAAAAGAGAATGCAGAGGCCATGATTTTCTGTATACTAAAAACATTGGCTGTTTAAAGACTGTTTCGCCCAAACTTGAGAAATTAGCTACCATCAATTTCTAAACACAGGTTTTCCTATCAAGTTTTCTTAAAGCTGAATATACAGATATCTTCTAAGCACTCAAGCAAGACTATACTCTCAGACGGGATATTAAAGATTTTTTTTTTTTTTTGAGAAAAATAAGCAAAAATGAACACAGTGCCTTACAGTCATCACTCCACCTTCTATAGCAAAAATCCCAACTAGGAGTTCTCGTCTGGAATCACCCCTGTGTGCTGTGCTGTCCCCATTCTGTGGTGGAACTCACCTCTAGGTCAATCTTGAGGCCTTGGTGATACACCTCAGTCTCAAAGGTGATCAGGTGCAGCTCCTCGGTCACAATCAGGGAGGCCTACAATATCAAGAAGGACACTCGGTACTAACAGCCACGGTTCAGGGGAGTAACATGCCACAACCATGCTGCACGAAGGTGGCCACGAACAAACTGCCAGGGCCACAACTCTATGCATATGCTCTCTTTAACACTAAGACTCTCCAATGCTTCGATCCTCAACCTGATCTTTTACTGAGTTTTATAATATTAAAGAGATCCAATAGGTCATTTATAAAATGGGTAAGGCACAAAGAATATCAAAACAATGAATGCCTGTGTACCCGTCACCCAGTTTAAGGAAAAGGCCATTACCACTGAGATTTTCCAGGTGTCCTTCCCCAATCCTATCCCTGTCCCTCCCTACACTCCGCTGTAACTGCTCTTTTGTCTTTTAGGTTTATAATTTCCTAGCTTTTCTTTATGGTTTGGCCATAGTTATATCTCTAAACAGTGTACATGTTGTTTAGTTTTAGATGTTTGTGAACCTTATACATATGGAATCATACCCTATGTATTCTTTGGTGACTCATTTATCGCACCCTTGTGGTTGTGTGCATCAGTAATTTGTTCATTTTCACTGTTGTGTAGTATTCCGTGATATGACCACACCACAAATCATTTACCCATCCAAGTGTGACAGATATTTATGAGTTGTATTCAGGGTTTATCATCAGTCAGCTGTGACATTTGTACATGCCTCCTGGTACACATGTGCAAAGGTTCCTCTATTGTTAAATCCCAGGAGTGGCACTGCTGGTTTATAAGGTATGTTCATTTTATAATGCCAAATTGTTTTCCAAAGGCACTCTAACAATTTATACTCCCACTAGCAGTACAGCAACCTTATTTTGAACAAGAGTTACCAATAAATTCTAAGAACTTGAATTCCAATTCATTTTTAAAATATTCCTTTTCTGATTAAAAAAGTAATATGTGCTCAGTTTAAAATGCAAATATTACAGAGATAGTACAGAGTAGCATCAGATACTAATCGCAGCACAAATAGATAAGCACTGCTCAGTGTATACTCCTTTAGAATTTTTTAATGCATACATGAACATGCAATAAAGTGTCATCTATTTTTTAAATGAATATACTAATATACTACTTGGAATATTTTGCATCATGATTTTTTCTAAACAAACATGCCACATACATTTTTCCATAACATTTCACATAAACTACTTCACTCTTTACTGTCAAGCATTATAAATTCAATTCATTTTTGGTTTTTTTTAAGGCCTGCTAAGTTTTAGAGAAAAGAAAAATGGCTTGGGGACAAATATCAGAAAAAGAACAGGGTGTCATAATTTCTTTAAAAGATTAAAAACTAATTTTGGTTACATTTACCTATTTTTTCTTTAAAGTTTATTCTTGACACTAAGAATCCAATCATCTGAATCAATGGGAGGCAGAGAGGAAATAAGGGGGATAAAGAACAGATAGGTTTTTCTCTTTTCCTTTTTAAACCTGTTTAACTCAGATTTGTTACAACCTTCTATCCCACCTCAGTGAGAAAAGCAAGTCATCAAAAATGGAGCCAAGCCCGGCTGGCATGGCTCAGCGGTTGAGCGTCAACCTAGGATCCAGGAGACTGAGATTTGATTCTAGTCGGGGCACGTGCCTGGGTTGCGGGCTCGATCCCCAGTGGGGGGTGCGCAGGAGGCAGCCAATCAATGACTCTCTCATCATTGATGTTTCTATCTCTCTCTCCCTCTCCCTTTCTCTCTCTGAAATCAATAAAGATATACTTAAAAAAGAAAAAAAAGAAAGAAAAAAATGGAGCCAGGCACTGTCAGCTGGCAGAAGCTGGAAGAGAACTTTGGAAAGCCCCAGGCCAGGTGGCAGGCTTCTTTCCTACTAAATGGGTGTGGGTAACCCAGCAAGGGACTTTCCACTCCTACTTAATGGAGTGCTAACTCCTGGGACAATCAAGGAAATGCTCCAAGCCAGAGGACTCAGGCAGATGAGACTTCTGATGTATCTCTAATTCTGGGCCCTTTTTCTCTCCCCCTCAAAGAAAACCTCCCAGCTGGCTTTCAACCCAAAAAAACTTACGTCACAATTGGCTCGGCCCCCATTACCACATCTTTGCTCTCTCAGGGTCTGTAAAAAAAGCAAAGAGCACCTCTGTCAGGTGAGGCTGTCCCCTACCCTCTCCCTCCGCCAGAGGCCCTTGGAGGAGGGGGGACCAGGTTTCTCCTGCGTACCAAGTGTTTGAATTCTGCAGAGAGGCTGCCATTGTTGGATTCTTCCATGTTCATGACTTTTGTGTTTGTGCCCAGAATGTTAAATTTCCTGGATCTGAATCACAGGAGAAAAAACAAGCACATAAGTGACTGAGTGACCAGAGGACAAAGTTAGAATAAAACAGAACAAAAGTAAGCCTATCGGCTGAACTCACCCTCTGAGAGCTGCTACATCCCCAGAGTCTCTGTTAAAAACACAAAGCAGTGTTAATAAAACAGGCCCCCTGTTTCTTCAAAAAATCTACTTTAAACACCTGTAATTTCCTCTGATAGAAAAACTGCTTTGCTGCTGGGAATTTCTATAAACTATTCAATTGCATTTTATATGTGAAATATAACAACCCTGTACATGCTTAAGTAGTAGACAGACAGTTGCCTTCCCAATATCAGCTGCCCCTTCCTAACAGAACTTTGATTCTGCTCATGTACCCTCCCTTTCTATCTGCACCTCCAGGGCATCCTGACCATGAGGACCATCAGAGTGCAGCACGCCCACAGTGCAGTGGTCCAGAGGGATGGGGACACGACCTACATGGTCATAATCAGGCTGGGAAGGAATTCATCTCAGGTAGGATTTATATTCCATAGCTTCAGCAGAACATGAGAAAGGAAGCATGCGGCTTTAATACAAGCAACTATGTTGCAATCCAGAAGGGAACCTTGCAATGCAGGTGATGCCTATGATGACAGAGAAGGGACAAAAGACTCTGGGTCCCTGATGCCATCAGTGAGTCACTGATCTCACCATCAGGAACTTGCCCTAACTCTGCATTTCCAGTTATACTGGGTAGCAGGCTTTCTTATTATTTAAGTCACACTGGATTTCCTGTAAAGGTTTACTGTTACCTGCAATTCAGAGCATCACACTTAATATGCTATTCCCAGTGTGTTCACTGTCCTTTAATTCTATGTTTTTTAATATATAGTATTTTTATATAGTCACATTTCTTGGTCTTTTCCTTTTTTATTATTTTATACTGTTTAAAAGTCCTTCTCCATTGCTACATATTCACTTACATTCTTAGAATAATAGCCACTATTTACTAAATAGTGCATTCCAAGTGGGCTTACAGAAGAAAATTGATCAATTTCTAAACCATTCACAAGATATATTTCCATATATTGCATTTTAGAACTTAAGAGTCCTCATTATCAGGAAAGTCTCCCTGTCTAACCTATGTTTCTTTTTTTAAAAAAAAAACACATTGTTTTTTGTATTACAACTTTGATGTATAATTGACGAACAAGAAACTGTATTACTTAAAGTGTACAATTTGATACGGTTTGATATATGTATATATACTATATACACTTGTGAAAACATCAGACCAATCAAGATAATGAATATATCTATCATTACCAAAGTTTCCTCATACCATTTGCAATCCATTCCCTAATCCCACACTCCACCCCACCCCTGTCCTCAGGCAACCAGTGATTTGCTTTTAGTCACTACTGTGATTCATTTGTATTTCTAGAATTTCACATAAATGGAAACACACAGTAAGTATTCTTTTTTCTTGGCCTGGATTATTTCACTCATGGACTCTTGTGTACAACCCTTTTTGTGGACATATGTTTTTATTTCTCTTTGTTTAATACCAAGTCGTGGAAAGCTTGGGTCATAGGGTAGGTGGATATTTAAATTTTTAGGAGACTGACTATTTTCCAAAGTGGTTCTACCATTTTACTACAATCACATTATACATTCTTCTATGCTTTTAAGATACTTTTGTTTTAAACATGTAAATACATCTGGAATTTACTCTCATGAACAGTAAAAAATAAAACTAACTCCTCACTTGAATCCCCCAATACCAAGTTGTGTCAAAACCACTTACTGATTAATGCATCCTTTCCTCACTGATTTGAGATACCATTTAAAACATACATTAATTCCTTATATATAAATCTGAAGTCTATTTCTGGACTTAGAATTTTGTTTCAATGATCAATTTATTCCTATACTAGTAACATACTCATTTAATAACTGAAACTTTATAATACACTTTAATATCTAGTAGGGCAGCTTCTCATACTACCCCCCATTATTATTATTATTTTAAATATATCTTTATTGATTTCAGAGAGAGAAAGGGAGAGGGAGAGAGAGAGACAGAAACATCAATGATGAGAGTCCTCATTGATCAGCTGCCTCCTGCATGCCCCCAACTGGGGATCGAGCCCACAACCCAGCCATGTGCCCTGACTGGGAATTGAACCCCGATCTCCTGGATCCTAGGTCGATGCTCAATCGCTGAGCCACCCCTGGCCAGGCCCCATTATTTTTAAAAGATGTTTTTGAAAGTAGAATGGTGGTTGCCAGGAGCTAGGATAAGAAGAAAATGGGAATTTGTTGTGCAATGAATATAGTTTTGATTTTGCAAGATGAAAAGGATCTGTTTACAACAATGTGAAAACACTCAACAATACTGAACTATATACACTTAAAAATAGTTAATTTTGCCTGGCTAGGCGTGGCTGAGCAGTTGAGCATCGACCTAGGATCCAGGAGATCAGGGTTCAATTCCCAGTCAGGGCACATGCCCGGGTTGCGGGCTCGATCCCCAGTTGGGGGTGTGCAGGAGGCAGCCAATCATCGTTGATGTTTCTCTCTCTTTCTCTCTCTGAAATCAATAAAGACTTTTTTTTTAAAGTTAATTTTTTTACCATAATTAAAAATAAAATAAATTCTTTTAAAAAAACTATCTGTGCTTATTTTTTTCCATCTAAAATGCAACCTGAAAAGCAAGTCAAGAGTTTTTAAAAATCTCATAGGAAAAATCCTATTTGCATTTTGGTTGGTGTTGTATTAACTGAAAAGAATCAACATCTTTATAATAAAATTAGAAGTCTATAATTCAGGAATATGATTTGTCTCATCACTTTTTACAATATCCCTTCCTCACTAAAATGTCATGTTTTCTTCAAATAGATCTTAAAGATTTCGTTTAAGCTTATCACAATATAGTTTTATTTTTTTTGCTTATTGCGAGATCATTTTTTAATTATAATTTCTAACTGGTTAATGCTAATATATAAAGTTATTAATTTTTGTTTACTAATTTTTTAAACCTACTGCCTTCCTCAAGTCCCTTATTTCATTAGTAATTATTTTCCAGTTCATTCTGATGAAATGTCCAGATAAATAATTATATTACCTAAAAACGAGAAAACATTTTCTCTTTTCTAATCTCTCAAAGGGTAAGTTAATTTAAAGTTTTTCATTTGTTAATCCTTATCTGAGGATATTTTTTCCATTGTTTTTTAAAGAGAGTAAAAGGGAGGGAGGGAGGGAGGGAGGGAGGGAGGGAGGGAGGGAGGGAGGGAGGGAGGGAGGGAGGGAGGGAGAAACATCCATGTGGGAGAGACACATCGACCGGCTGCCTCCTGCACGGGCGGGAAGCGAACCTGCAACTCAGGCACATGCCTTTGGCTACAAATTGAACCCTCGACCGTTCGGCATGCAGGCTGACGCTCTAATCACTGAGCCACCGGCCAGGGCTGCATTTTAATTTTTGAAAGGTATTGTCAAATTTTGAAAATTATTCCATCATGGTAAAGTGTAGAACAACTTAAAAACTCCATTTTCCCCATATAGTCTCAGTTTTATATAATATAAATAAATTACATTTACAAGTAAAAAATTAAAGAAAAAGAGGGACTCCAAGTCACATTAGCAATCACAACTCAAATCTGTACCGCTAGCTCTGTGGTTTTGTTCAGGCACGTAAATGACAGTGCACTACAAGTCCTATGAAAACTTTTGTTCAAAAAAGCAAAGATCTCTGAATGGAGATAAGTCTCTTAAGTTCACATGATATCTGTCAAAGTTCTCATTTCTCTGTCGTTTGAAAAAGAGAAAAAAGAGCTAAGATAAGGAGTACTTACTTGTCAATGCACACTTTAATTTTAAGCTGATAATTTAACTCGGGGAATTTGACCAGCAATCTATTTAAAAAGAAAAGAAAAGTTCCTGAGCAAAACACACACACACACACACACACACACACACACAAAGTCAGTAGGCTCCCCTAGCAACTTCTAGCTAAAGAAATATAAAATTCATAACTCTCCAGTTCTAGGAGGTGAATATGTAAATGACAATCTGCAATTCCTCTTCCTGCCAGTACCATCTTTGATCTTAAGTTAAGCATTACCCCTTTAGTCAAAAGGTACTGAAAAAAAGCCTAAGGACTAAGAACTTGGACAAAGTTATAAGATTCAAAGGACAATAAAAGCCATTTCATAAAAAATATTACAGGAATACATGCTCTACAGCTGGTTTTCTTTCTATTAAACCTGAAACCCAACACCAGTCCAAATTTCTAAGGGGGGAAATTTCACTGCAGAAGGGCAAACCCCAGCATACCTGTCTGACTTGAGTGTGAAAGTAACACTCCACCCTGCGGGCCCGCCACCCACCTGCCCTGTGGTCACCCTTAGCTTCTATATCACTAAGCATTACTTTTTCCTTTAAAATCCTCAGGGAAAAGTAGGCTCAAATAACAGAAAACGATGGGTATTACTTTGCCCTTTTGCAGGGCAGAAGGAGACACCGTGGTCTCAGACTGTAGGACTGGAATCATAGGAACATGCCCCAGTAACCTCAAAAAGATGACCGTTCCTTAGCTTTTGACAGCCGAAACAAAGAGCAAGGCGCTATGACACCAATAAATTCCATACCCGCCACAGTACCGCCTGTGAGCCCTGTGAGGAACAACCCTGGCCACCAACTCTGCTCTCGTCCTAAGAACGTCTCTCAACAAAATAGCTACCCAAAGTGGACGTGCGGTGGCCCACCTGACTTTCGTAGTAAACTGGACGCCGGTCTTGATGACTAACGGCCGGTCGGGATGCATGGGCATGCAGGGCTGCCGCTCGACCACGAAGGCACTGAAAGAGAAAGGGCGGCAGTTCCCACGCTGGGCCCTGGGCCAGTCCGCACCCCGTGCCTCTGAAGTGAGCCAATCTCCCGTTTAAGGAGGCAACTTGGGGGGTGGGGGGCGATGAGGGGAAGGGACAAGGATTCTAAGTTACCTTTTCATTAAGTTTCTAAAGAGCTCCACAATTCTCTCCTCCAGCATTGGCCGGTGCTGTACAATTGGGTCCCCTTTGTAGGAAACTTTTTGCTGCAACTCCTCCAGTTTCTTAATTTGTTGGCGGGTCTGAAGTTGAGATTCTGCTAATGAGGTTATCCTGACAATAAAATAAGAAAGCTACCAGTTACCTAAGGGAGGGTACATGGGTAAATGAGAGGGGCAAGGGAATACCACAGAGATAAACACTACTACGCAGCCCCCTAAAATAAAAAAGGGGGGCTTTTTTATCGTGGTAAAATATACGTAACATGAACTTTACCATTTGTGCGTGTACAATTCAGCGGCATTAAATAAGAAAAGGGGGGTTTTATTATTCATTAAATAAAGAAAAGGGGAATTCATTTTGCCTTTTTAAAATAGTCCCTTCCTAAAATTTTACATTTCAAACAGGGAGCCAGGCACAGAGGAAGAAGTGTCACTACTTATTCTAGGAGGAGATATTTAGCAGTTACCATGGGAAAGTGACAAGTAATCGAACCCACACATGGAGAACATGAAATATGGAATTTCGCACACACTTTTTTATCCTAACTTATCCTTGTACCAAAATGCGAGGACTAGGGAAACATAGGAGGTAAAAACACCCTGAGAAGATGGGTTGAGTTAGCTCTGCCATTCACTATCTGCAAGCTTGGCCAAATCCCTTCGCCATTGTGGGGTTTAATGAACCCTTGCGTGAGAGAAGGTGTTGAACTGCATGATCCCCATGAGCTCTTTCAACATCAGTTTTCAGTGGATCACAGGATAGGACATGACATTATGTTTCAAAATATTGTAACATGCACAAAGAAAAAGTGGACAGGGGAGACAAAGACTGATTAAGTCTGTCCCCAAGGATAGAAAATATTAGTGTCTCTCCTACCACTAGTTTAGTAAAGACTAAAAGGCCTCAAAGAGAGAAAGTGAAAGACACTGGGAGAGGGGGCAGGGATGGGACAGGACAGCTGATGGGACAGGACAGCTGATGGGACTTCTGAGTTCCTGACTCCCTTCTGGCACTTACATTCTCCTATTCTCAGAACTTCAGTTTTTTGGTTCCCTCATCAGAAAGCATTTAAAACTGCTTTCAGTAAATTAATGAAACTCAGGGTTAGTGAGGATATGAACAAACAGGCATTCTCACTCTAGAGTTACCCTAAATTTCCAATCTCATGACCTGTGTATCTGGGTTCCCCATATAAGTTTCTCCTGGTTTATTTAGCTAGTGCAACCCATTCATTATTGGGCCATGCATATCAGGGGTGCTCATAAAGATGTGCTAGATGAATGTGTAAGAGAGCAGACTATAGAAGAGCATATAAAGAACAATTCTACTCATGTGAAAACGTTCAGATTTCTACCTTTATGTGTATTTAATAATCGCTGTCTAGAGTGATGGTCACCAGCATCTTAACTGTAGGTAACTGAATAATTCAATGTTAAAATACTTTTCTTCTCTTTATTAATTTTCTGGATTTGAACTTTATTCCCTTATAAAGAGTTTGTGTCATTTTAGATTATTAAAGTAACTAAAGCTTAACATTTAGTCTGGCCCTGACCAGTATGGCCAAGCTGGTTGGAGTATTGTCCCATATACCAAAAGGTGGCGGGTTCAATTCCCAGTCAGGGCACATACCCAGGTTGCAGGTTCGATCCCCAGTCAGGGTGTGTGCAGGGGGCAATAGATCAGTGTTTCTCTCTCTCTCCCCCCATCCCTTCCTCTCTAAAATCAATTAAAAAACAAACACAAAAAAAACTTGTTTAAAATTTAGTGCATTAAATAGTTAAACCAAAAGCTTTATTTAAATTATAAAACAGGTTTAAAATACAGTAATATAAATATTTTTATTTTAAAAACTATCCAAATAAAGTGAAAGCTTTAACTCTTAGAGCTAAATTTGACTATGTAAAAGTCCCCACCTTTGAGATATAATACCAACTCTTTGGGCCTGCAGTTATGACCATAATTTAGCACAGCTTTCTAGAAGGAAAGGAAAAACTTCTCTTTCATCTTTTACCAGTTTTCTAGACAAAAAGTCCCCACCTTTGAATTACAGTACCAACTCTTTGGGCCTGCAGTTATGACCATAATTTAGCACAGCTTTCTAGAAGGAAAGGAAAAACTTCTCTTTCATCTTTTACCAGTTTTCTAGACGATCTAAGCAGATGTTGGGAGGGCCTCCAATGCAAGCAATCTGTTGTCGCCTCTTCCAGTCAGCCAGCTCCTCGTCCGTGAGAGTTTTCTGCACATACTCCATAGCTGACAAAAGCCCTGCCAGCTCACTCACGATGCTCTGGTTGGAAACCAAAACAAAGTCAGAAAACATTTCCATCTCTAACCACACGCTGTGGTCAAGTCCAGAGAAGGAACTTGGAAACCAGGCAGGTTCTGCCACGAGATGCCGAGATCCCTTAGTGAGTGAGACATGCAGGGGGAGTTGTCCCACACTCTTACTCGCCGCATCTGGTCCAGCGCAGTTAGCATCTGTTCTAGCTGCTGCATCTTCTGCCTGGTCACTGACTGGTTGTTTCCATTCAGATCTTGCATGTCTATGGAGGAAGGAAAAACTCTTTGACCTGAGGGAACACTCCTATGCTTAGTAACTAGGTTCCCTCAAGCAACAACAGTCCTTAAGGACGCCCACCCCCAAAGTCTGAACACAGTCAAGACAAGTAAGTCCTGAAACTCAAGTAACACAAACTCACTTTCTACAGGAGATTTTTAACGTCTCTAATATTCACTTGCCTCCTTGACTCTTGAGGGTTTTATAGTTGAAATCAAAGTCATCCTGGAGGTTCTCCACCACTTTCATTTTCTGTTCTAGATCCTGTTAAAACAAGCAAACAAATAAACAGAAGTAGAAAATATTTCCTTGGGGAGAGAGAAAAGAAAGTCTCCGAGAAGAATGAAAACAAGGCCAAAAACCTCAAAAGATACAGGCAGAACCCACAGGCAATATCCCCAAGAAAAGGGTTATTGTCCCCGGACCTGCTTTACCTGTACTCGCTTGCGAACATCCTGCAGGTGCTGCTCCAGCATCTGCTGCTTCTCTGTTACCACAGCAGCTGTGGGGTGGTTGGCCTGGCCCCCTTGCTGCCAAAAAAGGGCAGTTGACACACAAGTGAATGCAGGAAATACGGGGAGAAAAATACCTCTGTCCAATCTTCATCCCACTCCACTGCCCTTCCAGTTTGGCCTGAGACGCTGCTGCCATTGTGAGGGGAAGGGTGACCGAGGCAGCGTGCCAGGCATTGTAAGGAGCAGCTCAGCAGGGGCCGCCACTCTCCAGCGCTGTCGGTATGGTGTCTAGGAAGCTCTCGCATGTTTTACCTGTGTCCTTGGCCTTTTACCTCTAGGTCACACTATAAACCTACTCTGTGTATTGCACTAGGAGACCACATGCTGAGCTAAAACATGGTCCCTATCTTCTAAAAACTTATTCTAGGTAAGTATGTAAAAAACTTCAGAACAACTTATGACAGCAGATTTTAGATGCCTCTTTAAATGTATGTCGTGTCCAATACATTTCTGTGGTATAGTAAATAACCATTTTGTCTTGGGGTGAAATGCTGTATCAAGAGATAGTATCTTAGGGTAGTAGAGGAGGCTGGTACCTTCAAACAGTCAAATAGCACATGAAATTTAGAAATGATAAGTTTTGTCAAAGTAATAGGATATAGCTTGTGATAAAATAAATTTTAAAAGACCATGTAAAAGCTGTGGTACTGGTATAGGGCAGAGATACCAATCAATGGAACAGAATTGAGAGTCCAGGAAAAATATTATATACCCAGTGCTCCAAGTTAGAAATTCCCAACTGTCTTTGATTTCAGAGTCACCAAATCCTCCTGGCTCTGTATTCTATAATCTCAAATCGATCTCTATTTGCCACCGGCTCAGTTTCAACCCCAACTATTGATCTTTTTGCCTCTAATCTCTCACTTCCAATCTGATCTGTACACTGCTATCAGAAGTCTCCCAAATAGATCTAAACATGCCAGTTTTAGAGGGAACCATTCTCTCCCTGTCCTATGGTCCCTACCCAAGCCCACAGAATTCAAACTTCCCTCAGAAGTTTTGAGAAGGCCCAGCCAGGCGTGGCTCAGCGGTTGAGCGTTGACCTAGGATCCAGGTGATTGGGGATCGATTCCCGGTCAGGGCACATGCCCGGGTTGTGGGCTCGATCCCCAGTTGGGGGCGTGCGGGAGGCAGCCGATCAATGACTCTCTCATCATTGATGTTTCTCTCTCTCTCCCCCGCCTTTCTTCTCTCTGAAATCAATAAAGATATATATTTTTTTTAAAAAAAGAAGTTTTGAGAAGGCTACCTCCACCCCTACTTATTCTCTTCATAGGGGGAGACTCATCTGATTGGTGACATTGAGAGAAAGACTACACACAGAGGTCTTCAAGGAACCCGGCACTCAAGCTGGTGCCTCCTCCCACTCTTGTCTTCCTGGGGCACACTGGGGCAGGAGTGAGGGCCTGGTCTCTAGAAGCAGTTCTAGAGGCCCATCTCGGGGTTCAGTGGGTGTGAGTCTATGGTCTCTGAAGCTCCATATGGATGGTGGAGGAAGTGCTGCTCTATAAACCCAATCTCTCCACCCCAAGATCTAACTCAGGGGGCAGGCATCATATGGTTACCCACCTAGGCCATGCTTTCCAGTCTTGTTTTACCAACAATACAGCCGATATTTTAATCAATATTCAACTCCCATGTCTACTTCTCAATTGGTACTGTGCTTACAGGGGGAAAATAGATGTGATTAACTATCATCTCCAGAAACCTGTCTCTAATACCTTTGTAAATTATGGTCTCCCACTGCTTCCAAGTATAAACATCTCAGCCCAGCACAGATGTTTCACACTATCTCATAACAACTTAAACCTTCCTTTCCTGTGCTTCAATCACCCCAAACCACCCACTCTTCCCCCGATACAGCATGTTTTCACACTCTGCTTCCCCACACACTGTCCACTCAGCCAGGCACACCTGCACCCATTCACCTTCAAACTCTGCGAAGTTTCTGCCCAAGCACACCTGCACCCATTCACCTTCGAACTCTGCAAAGTTTTGCTCTCCCGGGTAACATTATTCAACTTCCCTAGGCAAAATGACTCACATCCTCCTGTACGTTTTTCTCACATTGAGTGTCTGTGCACCTATAATCCCAACTAGACCAAAAGCCCTGGTAGCAGAGATCATGTCTACACGTCCTCCTGTCTCCCTGTGCTACACCCTTAAGACACTTAAGAATATGCCAGACGATGTAAACAGAGAAAATAACGGTGAGGCCTGGGTTGAGGCCTCAGATATCCAACTGGTAGCTCTATGTCAGGGGCTACAGACTTTCTAAGGGCAAAGTGGTAAATATTGTTGGCTTTGTGGGTAAGATAGTCCCCGCCACAAGTACTCAGTCCTGCCCTTGCAATACAAAAGCAGCCACAGACGATGCGCACAGTAATGTGTGTGGCTGTGTTCTAAAATAACTTTACTTATAAAAACAGCCTAGAAATCTATCATAGAGAAACCAAAGCATAAATATATAAAGATATAGAGAGAGACACCACAGTAGTATTTATAATGGGGAAAAAACAATGAAGTGGATGTCTACTGAAGGGGGAATAACTGAATAAATTACAGCAATGCTACATCACAGACTATATATAACGCAGCGAATGAAAAAATGAGTTAGCTTTATATTACTTGCCTTAGAAAGCTTTACATGATAGAATATTAAATGAAGAAAGCAAGATGAAGGGAAGTAAACCTCTTTAAATATAATGTGTGTGCATGCTTTATATAGTTTATATGAGCCTGGAAAAGGTGTGAAGGGATATATACCAGACTGTTTGGAGAAAGGTGTGAAGGGATATATACCAGACTGTTAATGTTGGTTTCCTGGGAAGAAACAATAGAGAGAGGGAGTGATAATTCAGATGTTTTTTAAAAAACTTTCTTTCTTGTACTTTTCTGTAAAGTTTTAATTAAAAACAACAACAACAACAAAAAACGGGGAAGAATGCATTATGTACTCAGGGGGAAAAATAAAGTTATTTGCGTTGATAAAATTAAAAAACCCCAAACACCCAGTTAACACCCACTTCTAACCTGGAGGGCAGGGTACACCCTACCGGCCCAATACGCAAGCGCATTATGATTCACAGGAAGGGAAGCGCATCTTCAACAGCACTATGTTTATTCCCAGGCTCACCTGGGCTGCGGTGGCTGCAGTCTGGAGGAGGCGCGACTCTTCCCAAAGGCACCGGGCCACAATTCGGGCAATCTCCATGGGCTTCTCAAGATACCTGCTCTGTAAGTAGGAAAGGAGAATGAAAAGTGGCAATAGGCTAAGCAGAGGTGGCCTCAACTTTGCTGACTTAAAGCTAAATTCCTCATAAACTGAGCGTTACAGGTACTGCATGAAACAATAGAACAAAGGCCTCAATGCCCGGCTACAATCCGAGGGAGCTGAAGGGGAGAAGAGAAGAAAGGCAGTCATGATGAGCTGCACTGCTGAGAGAGAAGGCACATCTGACTGTTTGGACAGTCTTAACCTGGTCTCGTAGGGAGGTGACACACTTTGTCCAGGAGCACCCAATTATGGACAAACCTTTAACATTTAAAAGTAAGAGTTGCCTGGCCAGAGTAGCTCAGTTAGTTGAGGGTTGTCCTGTGCACCAGAGGGTTGTTGGTTCTATTCTCAGTCAGGGAACATACCTAGGTTTCAGGTTCAATCCCCAGTCAGGGCATGTAGGGAATGCAACCAGTCTCTCTCCCTGTCTCTCCCTATCTCTCTCTCTCTCTCTCTCTCCCCCCCCCCCTTCCTCTCTCTAAGCATATCCTTGGGTAAGGATTAATACATAAATAAGTAAATAAAAGTCATCTTCTATGAGGAGACCTGGTTGCATCACATTATTAACATGTTAATGTAATATTAACATAACAATCACGCTATTGCTTCAACGGACTAAAGAAGTAAATTTCAGGTAATGATGCTCATGGGTAAGTATAGAGATTTGAGAAAGGGCTAATTACTTCTCCTTTTATTTAAAGTACAAGATAGGTTCTCATTATTTAGCCAACTGAGAAGAGACTCCGTCCAGGAAAGAAATCTAAAACCCCTCTGGCTCGGTTACTCCTCACACCTGAAGGAACTGCTTGATCCTTCGCAGGTTGTGCTGGTAGAGGACATTTGATTCTTGTAGGAAGCGGCTGTACTGCTGGTCAATCTCACCCAGGAGATTATGAAACACCAAAGTGGCATGTGATTCTTTGCTGGCTGCGTAAGCCCTAGGAAAAGGAAGAATAATAAAGAATGATTCTGAAATCTACACATACACAAGTCCCCATCAGGGAGGAAAAAAACATGGCAAACCCAATACTTTAGCCCACTCATCATTTTAGATTTATCTTGCTCAGTAACGATAAACATCAGCAATTTAATAATTACAAACAATTATTCTAGATATAAAATATTTGAGTGGGCTGATATGCTGTTTTGCTTTAAATTCTCAGTCAACTCTGTGGTCAGATTATTAGTGGCAAATAAGCAACCCCAGGGTAGGATGGCCTATCTCCAACAGCTCTGAATCACTTCCCCGGCACTTCGCCAAATTCGGGAAAAGCTAGGTTATAGGCCTGAATTAAACCAAAATTAATAGGTGAATCTGAATACCTTAGAATGAAAGAAGTAGTTGTTGGAATTCTGTGCCATTATCTCCTCTATGAACAAGTCTATTTCTCTTACTCTGTGTCTCTCTCCTTTAATTAAAGGGGAATGAGAAGCAGGACCCAAACTTACACCTATGACAGAATTCTCATTCAGACAAAAAAATATCTGTAGCACATCTCTGAAGTGGCAGAGCACACAGAGAATCTCTCCAAGTCAGTAAGATCCAAATCAGTCCTGAAAACATCTACCAGCAAGCAGGCTGACTGACGTGCCAAAAGTCAGTTGCCGGTGTGTGCTTCTAATATAGAAAAGGTTTATACCAACTAAGAGCACCTCTTTATCTCCTGGTCTCTTTTACCCCACCACCTGTGCCCACATGTTTTCAATGAAATGGCACAGAGTTAAGCTAGCGCAGATCATGCTTCTTGATGCAAACCAAAACCTAACAATTTGGGGAGTTTCTCAAGAAGGACTTACCAATCTTGACTCTCAATCCAAGGGGCCAGGAACTGCCGCAGCTCCATCGGAAAGCTGTCACTGTACAGCTGATGAAGCTGCTCCAGGTACCGTGTGTCAAGCTGCTGTAGCTGATTCCATTGGGCCATCCTGCTGGAATCAGGGGTCCCAACTGTAAACCAAAGTGTTCATATGGTCACTACAAGCCCCAGTAGGGTAAACAATCTAGAAATACCCTATGTATTCAACACAGGTGTCAGGTCTGTGATTAGGGATAAAAGATGCTTTGGAAAGGATCCTGCATGTCTCTCCCAGTTTAGAACAACACATAATTCCAAGACTACTGGCTTAGTTGTATAAACAAGGACCTGCCTGGGATTCTCCCACTCAACGAAAAGTAATTTTGTCTTATAAATTTCTCAGTCTGGGATGAGAGAGAAGGGAAGCTAAATATCAGGCATACAACGTTGTCCTCGGGTTAATGAATACCCCACGGAAACGTTCAGGTATGGCAAACCAACCGGGCTAACCTTCAGTCCCCTTTCTAAATAGCGACACCGACCAAGTAGTCTTAAGGAGTTGTAAAAATAGCCAAAGACTAAGGAATGTACAGATCAAAGTATACTGAGATAGTTCTCTGGGATAGTGAGAATATTTAATGAAAGACTGAATACATACAAACACATACACTTAACTGGACTTCTTGATTGATTTCTTTCTCACAGCAGGCTACATGGTGTGTATTACCCTCAACAAGAAATCAGAGATCACTAGAATGCTCTTAAAATGTTTATATTAGAGCCAAGTTAAAATCTACCTCATAGGCTAAAAGCATCAGGATCTGCCTTATGTTTCTCAGGACCTGATTTGCATAGAAATCTGTATAATATGCCAATTTACGTAGATTCTACTGCAATGTGAATGTACTGAAACTCTAGACCTACCATATTGAAATATGGTAGCCACTGCCCACATGTGGCTATTAGACACTTGAAATGTGGCTGGTTCCAACTGAGATATGCTTTAAGTATAAAATACACACTGGATTTTGAAGACTTAATATAAAAAAAAAGTAAAATATCTCATTAATATTGAAATTATACTATTTTGGATATATTGGGTAAACTAAAATATATTACTAAAATGAATTTCACCCATTTCTTTTAATTTCTTTCAATATAGCTACTAGCAACTTTAACATTACATATGTGACTTGCATTCTACTTTTATTGGATACTACTGCTCTTATGTAACCAAAAAGCTGTGGTTCTTCTAACAAAGGGTTTAAAGAAATAGACATCCGCCCAGCCGGGCGTGGCTCAGCAGTTGAGCATCGACCTAGGATCCAGGAGATTGGGGTTAGATTCACGGTCAGGGCACATGCCCGAGTTGCAGGCTAGGCAGCCGATCAATGACTCTCATCATTGATGTTTCTCTCTCTCTCTTTCCCTCCTTTCCTCTCTCTGAAATCAATAAAGATACGTTTAAAAAAAAAAAATTGTTAAAAAAAAATAATAATAATAATGAAAGAAAGAAAGAAAGAAAGAAAGAAAGAAAGAAAGAAAGAAAGAAAGAAAGAAAGAAAGAAAGAAAGAAAGGAAGGAAGGAAGAAAGGAAGAAAGAAAGGAAGGAAGAGAGAGAGAGACATCCACTTTTCAAAATATACTCCAGTGATAAATTGCTTATCTTGAATACAAATGTAGAGCCATCATGGTCTGCTCCCTGAAGTTCTAAGGTAAAACCATAAAGCAGCATCCCATTATACTTGATCAGTTACAGACTAACATTGAGGTCATACATGAATATTTGCATTTTCAAACTAATATACCATTAACAAATTACAAGTTGTCGAAAATTGTCCAATTCATTTCTAGTCCATAATTCAGAGGGGTTTTGTTGTTGTTTTGATTTTAATTGGGGTTTTTGCAAATAGTACAGTAATTGTGCTATTTCTTACACCAGAAACCAGCTAATAGTTTTTCCACAAAGTTAAAGCACCAAAAATGACTCTTTACATTCTACTACAACAAATTAATATCAGTTGTTGTAAATTAAAGCCAAAGATCAGGTAGCATTTTCAAGGAGGACATGAGCAAAAAGTCAGATAGTGTCTCCTTATTGGCTGCTTAGCTACAAACCATATTTAACTAACAGGGCCACAGGGCAATCAGACCAAATGCTCGTCATAACAAGAGCATTTCCTTAAGAAATCACTAGCCAAATTGTCTAGGAAAACCATTGCCAACTAGCATTGTGGTAATTGTTTACTGGAAAAAAATTTATAAAGAGTCCACTTTATTACACAATCTCAATTCTGGTTTTTCAAATTACAATTAATCTAAAGAACCCCACTAAATTATTTTTCTTTAAATTTTTGTTGATTTTTTAGAGAGAGAGAGGAGGGAAGGAGGGAGGGGGAGGGAGAGAGAGAGAAAAAAAACCACATTGATTTCTCATTCCATTTATTTGTGCATTCATTGGTTGATTCTTATATGTGCCCTGATCTGGGATCAAACCCGCAACCTTGATGTATCAGGACAGTGCTCTAATCAAGTAAGCTACCAGGCCAGGGCCCCCCACTAAATTCTAACTAAAGTATTTCTTATCTATGGAATAATTCTAAGGCTGTAATTCAATAACCACTTTCACTGCACCCCAGAACACAGAAAGTGATTTGCACAACAATTTAAATGCCAAGTACCATTCTGGGTGCACAGGAGAGAAGTCAATTCCTGTCATGCTGTGGCTGGCTTAGGGCATGACATAGGGCTTAATTCTCTCAAGTTGTTTACTAAATTTAGGTTAGGAGACAGTAAATGTTAGCATATAAACAAAAGCATGATACTGTTTTCTACAACTGAAGAGAAAAGAACAAGTAAAATGAAACAGTAAATTACAAAGACTTTCTGGACTTTTCAAAACAGGAATTTCTAAACCCCTTGGGGATAATTTTACTAACAAGTCATAAGGCAAACAACTATTGTCTAATGGGGAACTTATTACGGTAAAGATCACTAAAAAAAGTTTGTCCAAAATCACAGTTCTCATTTACATACTTCAATCTAAAGTAACCAAGGTCAAGTTGAGTAGCACAAACCTTACTAAAGGTTTCATCACATCATTTCATAAAACTTCTTTTAAACTAAGACTTGTACTTCACATCCACGCACCAGTGGGTTTACGATAGGGGCCAGAGCCGGAGGGGAGAAAGTGAAGAGAGGAAAGCCAGGCACATCCAGAACAGAAAGCGATCTAAAGATAATTTCTGTTTCACCTAGAAATGTGTAACGCGATTTTTCTTTGGGTGGTGGCCATGCTCTATATTAGAAATACCTGTATCTTAAATACAGCATACTTGTATTTTACCTGTTGCCTACACTAAGCTCCTCTTTGCTTCAGGAAAGGCTCAGTAGCTAAGACAATCAAAGTATAAACTAACATAGAAATATGCTTGCACTAATTACTACAGAAACTAGTCCACCAGTAATTTTAAGAAGATATATTTTTAGCCCTGTCTGGGTAGCACAGGTGGTTAGAGCATCACTCCAATATGCCAAGTTTTCAGGTTTGATCCCCGGTCAGGGCACATAAAAGAGTCAATGAATGCATAAATAAGTAAACAACAAACCAATGTTTCTCTCTCTCTCTCTCCCCCTCCCTCTCAAATCAATAAATAATTTTTTAAAAGAAAATATTTTTTAAAGATTATAAAAGTAATAATGTTCACTGTGGAAATTTTTTTGGGGGGAAAACAAAAGATAAAGTCACCCATACCCTACCATCCCACAATCTAGAACTACAATTGATGCATTGGTCTAATTCCTTTTAATCTATCTGAAGAGTGTGTATATATATTCTATTTCTTTTAAAAGTTGGGGTCATAGTACTTTGACAGCTTTGCATTCTCTTTTAAAGCTTATTATATAGTAAACAATTTTCTATACAAAGAAATTTTTGTTTAAAGCCCATAAAATAACTATTGGTTTCTATTAGTGTTTTCAATATAATCCTGCTAACCCTGTTGAGGAGCACTGAATTTACTTACATTTGGAAGCTCTAATTTATTTATTCTCACATCACATTCCAAAAATAATATGAGGTAGCTGCAAATCCCTTAAACTAGAGAGAAGGGAAAGTAAAAGGCAATTAATGCTAGACAGACACTCAACCCCTGTGAAACTTTCACTGAAGGATTAAAGGTCTACTGAATGACAGGAGCCCACATTTAAATATTAAAGCTTTAACTATTTAACCATTGTTAACCATTCATAATTATACTAGACAGTAAGACTTTGAAATTTCAAGTTAAAAAAAGATAATTCAAAATAAGTACCCTTGTGTAATAAACATATAATTTCATTGCTTAAAATGAGCACCTTATAAGGTTTAAAGACTAGATGTTCACCTTTACAATAAGAAGTCTATATGTAAATCTAATTTTGATTTCCAGAAAGACAAAATGTTAGCACTTGAGTGCCCAATCTGAACTATACTTATTGTAGCACTGAAGTATAGTCAATTACAAATAATAGGATTTCATTTAAAGTCAGAAACCAACTCTTCCTTGCAAAAATGGACATTGAGACACAAGAGAACTTTAATTAGAGTTCCCCAATAATATGGCAAAATTGAATATATGAAAGAAGTACTAAATTCCTGGGGAGAACTCAGAAAAATAAGGAAAAGGACAGTTTTTCATGGCACTCTGGAGCACTCTAACCCCATAAAATTCTATTTCCCTCATTCCTCTTATCGCACTTTAATTCTTCTAGGAAGAGTTAAAGCACCTTGTGCCAAGCACATTATTTTTCCCATTCCAGATCTGATCACTAGAACTACCTTTGCATAGTTATCTAATGTAGATCCAGAAACAGAGAGAATAAAATGTATCAGATTTACAGTTAACTTTAAGAGGCAGAGACTACCAGGAATGTGAACAGCAAAAGGAAAAAAACCTAGTGCTCTGATCCTTGAAGGGCAGCCAGGGTTTTAAAAACAAAACCAAAAGAATACCCCAAATCTAGGGCCTTTGGGAAAAAGATTCTGAGAACTATGAATTACCAACACCTCGAATCTAATAATGTTAAGAAATTTTAAAAAACAGGTGTATTCTCCATACTTCATTTGGAATAGGCATTATATTTAATCACAAATACTTCAGACTAAAGGAGCCAGAGCCTAACAAACATAATTCCCTCTAAACTGAAAGTAACAGCTAGACATGCTTCACCAATTAGTAAGTGCGCAGTTTATGGTTAAAGCTGCCTGAGAACTGGTGTGACTACATAAAAACCACGAAACAGATCACATTTGTGCGTCACATGGTCTCCCCACTTTGTGACACTTCCACTCCCCCAACCAGACACACTGCTCCACAGCAGTGGGGTATGAGGCCAAGGAAACGAGACTACGCTGGCTGGACAGGGGTGCAAACACTGACTGCTGTTCATCAGCTATCTGTTTGGGAAACATTACTTGGCTACTGAACAGGCTTCTTCTTCAGTAAAATGGGGAAGTACCCCTCTTTTAAGGATTGTTGTAAAAGTAAAAAAAAAAAAAAAAAAATGGATGTACAGCATCCCTCCTATATAGTAAGGTGCTGGGTGTACCTTATTGCTGTATTATCCTTACCCCAAGGCATCTCTTTCATCATTTCTTATGCTAAATGAACTTCCTCAATGCCCTGGGACACAAAGATTAATTCCTCAGATTAGCCAATTTAAATGATAAAGTCAGCTGTCCCTGCTATGTAAAACACATGCATTTTAATGAATCTTTGTATCATATCCTAAGGGAAGAAGTTTGTAATGCTGTGATTTAGTGTATGTCTGAAAGGGGACAAAGGGAGGACAGGAGGGTTAGGTGGTGCCCTAATCCAATATCTCCATCACCTGAGGATAGTTCCAGGTCCTAAAAAGACTAAGGTAAAAATACACGCAGGGTGGCTCAGTTTGTTGGAGCATCATCAGGTACATGGAGAAGGTGGTGGGCTGCCTGACTGGTGTGGCTCAGTGGTTGAGCATCAACCCAGGATCCAGAAGATTGTGGTTTGATTCCCCATCAGGGCACATGCCCGGGTTGTGGGCGTGATCCCCAGTCGGGGCACACACAGGAGGCAACCAACCGATGTTCCTCTGTCTCACATCAATGTATGTTTCTTTTCTTTTCTTTTCTTTCTTTCTTTCTTTCTTCCTTCCTTTCTTTCTTTCTTTCTTTCTTTCTTTCTTTCTTTCTTTCTTTCTTTCTTTTCTTTCTCTCTCTCTCTCTCTTTCTCTCTCTCTCTTTCTTTCTTTCTTTCTTTCTTTCCTTCTTCCTTTTCTTTCTTTCTTTCTTTTTCCTTCCTTCCTTCCTTCCTTCCTTCCTTCCTTCCTTCCTTCCTTCCTTCCTCCCTCCCTCCCTCCCTCCCTCCCTCCCTTCCTTTCTCTCTCTCTCTCCCCCCCTTCCTCTCTCTCTCTCTAAAATCAATAAAACATATCTTCAGGTGAGAATTAAAAAACAATCAAACACTAAGTGATATCCAAATGAAAGAAAAAGATACAAAAATCAACTTGGTTTAAAAGCAATCCAAATAACTAACGATTATGGCTAATACTTATATACTACTTACTATGTGCCAGACACTGTTTTAAACACTTGACATATATTTATTTACTTATTTCATCCCCATCACAATCCTATAAGGCAAATGCTATTTTTATCCCCATTTTACAGAGGAGGAAACTGAGGCACAGAATTTTAAGTGAGTCACCTAAGGTCATACGTGTAGTAAAGGCATGGAGCTAAAATCTTAACCCAAATACAGTCTGTTTTCAGAGTTCCTGCTCTTAGCCTTTATGCTAGAGTGGATGTGTTCACTGACCTTTAAGTGACCCATTTGTCAACCAGGATACAAAGCCAATGTGACCTTATGACATTTTGACAGACATATAGTGTTACAACTAAAGGATCTATGAGTCCCGCTGAAACTGGCCCACATCTAGAATGATATTCTAATTGTATCACATTTTTTAAATTTATTTTTTGTTAATCGTCAGCTGAGGACATTTTTTCCATTGCTTTTCAGAGAGAGTGGAAGGGAGGGAGGAAGGGGGAGAAAGAAAGAGAGAAACATCGATGTAAGAGAGACACGTCAACTGGTTGCCTGCCTACTGGTTGTCTCCCACAAGCACCATGAACGGGAGTGGGGTGCAAACCCGCAACCTAGGTACGTGCCCTTGACGGGGAATCGAACCCACAACCCTTCAGGGCACAGTCCAACACTCTAACCACTGAACCACATTGACCAGGGCTATTATCACATTTTAAATGGCACACTAAAAAACAAACACATTCAGGGAGGGACAGTCAGGGTGTAAGGAGTCCAAAAGCTTGAATGTTTTGCCCAGTAAGAAGGCTTGGGGAACAGGAAGTGGGGTTAGCAGAGAAAAAACTAAATTACAGAAGAGTGGCTCTTCAAATACTTGGAGATCTGTACATAGAAGGGTAAATCACTCCAGAACTGGAATCTGTTTCCCTGTAACATCTCCGAATTCTGCCCTCAGAGTGATTTCCTCTGTATGCAGAGGTTCCAAACCCTGGCTGCAGATTAGAATTATAAGGGCAGATACTTTTTAAAATAAATAAATACAGAGATGCATGGGAACTAAACCAAATGCCAAATCAGAATTGCTGAGGGTAGCAACCACGTTTCAATATTTAAAAGCTCCTCAGATGATGTTAATGTGTGGCCAGATTGAGAACCTGGGAATAGAAGCAGAGGTCAGAGTTCTACTCTGGCTGCCCAATGGAATCACCTAAGGAGCTCTGAGAAGCCAGCCGCTCCAGATGGACTCAGTAATCTCCAGGGTGGGGTCCAGGCAGTTGTCATGAAGCAGAACACTGCAGACAGTGCATAAGGAGCCTATGGCATGAAGTGAGATTGGAGGCGGTTTTTGTATAAGCCACATGAAGAAACAGGGCAATGGTGAGGTCTGCAAAGTTTTAAGCACACAAATAATAATTTGATTTAAATTTCAGAAAGATCCCTCTGGATGAAATAATCAAGGTGAGAGATATTAGTGGCCCAAACTTGGGTAGCAGCTTCAGAAATGTTTTCAAGCAGACGTCTTCCAGAGACATTAATGAGGAAGAAGGCATGGGGCTTGGTGGCCGGTTGAAGGGCAAAGGCAACTCAGAGAAAGTGAGGAGTAAGGGACAACCTCCCAGGTTCCTGTTGAGTTTAGTGTTCAAATGGAGATTAAACGCTCGCTCTGAGAAATGTCACAGCAGTAATTCTGATACTGGGAGAGCAACTGGGCTGGATGGCCTCTAAAGACTATTCAGTCTATAAATTATGATCAGGTTCCATTCCCTCAAGACATAAGGTTACTGCAATCCAAGAATAAATGCTGCAGTATAAGTAGTAAATTGATATTTAATCAAAAAAGGTCCAGGGTTTGTACTCCAGCTAGCTGACAAGCTCCACCCTTCCCCCAAAAAAAGAAGTCAAAGAAAATCAGCCAGAAATCTTGGAGCTGCATGCAGCTGGGCCACAGCAAGAGCTCTGAACTGTCTCCTCACATATGCTGCCTGCTTCCAGTCCACTTTCTACACTATAGAGAGACCTTTTCAAGCAAAGACTTGATCTTGCTCTTAGGCTGAGAAACAAAATATGTAATATTAAGTCAGAAGAGTGTTGTGCTTAGAGGATGTATCCTGGAGCCACAGTGCCCAGACTTGAATCCTGGCTCCACCACTTAGACGTAAGTGAACGAGTGCCTGTTATTTTACCTCCTTATGCCTCAGTTTCCTCACCTGTAAAGAGGGGGAGAAACCAGGCCTTACCTCACAGGGTCATCGTTAGAACTAAAAAACTCATGTACACAAAGCACTTGGAACACAGCTGGCACACTGTATACGTTTGTGTTATTAATGTGATGGCCAGCCTGGCTAGCCCTGCCTTTCTTGTATCAGCTGGCTGAGCTCCTGGCACTCACTCTGCTCTTCTTTCAGCTGCTCAGAAATGCCTAGGCCTCCCTCCATAGGCCCTCCACATGCCTTCCATCTATCACCATCACTACTGCTTGGACCCAAGCTCCATGACTCCGTAACTTGCACTTGTAACCACTATGCTGGACTGCCAGCTCCACGAGGGCAAGTAGAAACTTGGCTTTTGCTCACTAGTGTGTCCTTCCCTCACCCCCAGCATCCCGCAGAGTGCCTGGCTCATACAGTGCTCAAAAAAAAAAAAAATGTCTTGAATAAATAAACTGCTGGTATGAATCACAACGACATTGATAAACCAGATTCTCCCAGGCGAGAACATTGTGTTCGGTCAAAAGTATTCTGAGAAGCAGACCAACTCTTTCCGTTTCACTTTTTGAAAAATTCAAAGATGATCCTTCAGTGCCCTTTCAATAAGAGTAAAATCACAGCACCACCCCCAACTCAAAAATATAACTTACTTCTCATTGTCCATTGCAAAATCTTTATCCCTGCCTAAGGCTCTCCAACTCCTCAGCCAACTTAGGCCAAAACTCCAGCTCCTCTCTCCAGTCTCAAGATGACTTTCAAAAATGTCCCGTCTTCCATCAAGTCAACTTATCTCACCTTCACCCTCACCCCCACAGACTTTGTTCCTTTCTCACAGATATTCTTACCTAAACTGTTTTTCCCCTTGGTGGCATTGTATGTCCCTTTGCAGCCAGTGTTAGAGAGGCTTTCCCTAGCCACCTCTGGTCCAATCCTTGCTTGAACTCTGAATGCCCCCACAGCACTTACGTATGCAGCTGAGGCTCCTTCTTATTTTAATTCCATCTCCTCCATTTGAGAAGCTCTCTGCTGGCAACCTTCAGTATCATTCCCACTTGGAGCTTCCAACTGGATATTAGATTGAAGACACCAAATGAACATTTCCTTTATAGTTTCCTTTACTCACATTTGCACACACACATAAATACCAACTCCACTGCAAAAGTTTCTAACAGTCACTGGTGGCCGCAACACTGAAAAGCATGGCACCCATACGGCTTCTGCACCTGGGAAAACAAGATGAGCTCAACCCTATATTGGCTACCTAGAATTTAGAAGTTTTCCAGGAGAGAAGCAAAGCATCCTTCCAATGAGCTGTGAATGCTGACGGACTCACACTCACAGTAATCAGAGGCAGGCTGCCAACTTTTGAAAACAGGAGAACAGCCTTTGAGAAGCAACTGTAGGTTGGGCAAGCAAATCGTCATATCATAATTTCCAGGCTTGAAGGCAAATGAAGGGAGAAGAGCAAATTGCTGGGAAAAGCCTGTGGGTTCTGTTCTCTTTGGCCAAAGCCCAAATAAGAGTCATAAAAGCATCCACTGATCTAGAATGCCATATAAGTTATTAATATTCTTTTAAGACAGGCAACTGAAATAAAACAGAGAAAGGAAATTTAAATTCTGAATCTCAACATCACGGACCCACCCACAATATATATCAAGACTTGTTGAAGAGAAGGAAGAACCTTTTCTCAAATTTATTCTAGTCACTTTCCCTATGCTGATCACTTAACATGAAGCAATTTATAGCTGGGGCTAAGAGTCCATATCCATGAATCCTATCTTAGAACAACTTCCTTCAAAGTAACTATAGATTGGGGGCAGAACCTCAAATTCAAAGAGCATTTGTGGTGGTTGGAAAACATGGCCCCAAATTCTTTGATACTTGTCCCATTGAAAGAAGGGATCTTGGTCCCCTCCTCTTGAACCTGGCTAAGCCCATGACTGCTCCAACCAAGAGGGTATGACAGAACTATTCACATGCAACTTCCAAGGCTATGCTGCTTCCACCTGATTCTCTCAAAAGGCTCATTCTCCAGAACACAGCCAACATCCTGTGAGAAGCCCAGGGTAAAAGGAGAGGCCTCGTGAAGGCACTTGGTCTACAGTCCCAGCTGAGATAAGCCTTTGACTCAGCCCAGCCCAGGCACCATATGTGAGGGAAGCAGCGATGACTGCCCCCAGATGTTCGAGTCTTCCCAGCTGAGGCCCCAGACATTGTGGAGCAAAGACAAGACATCCCTGCTGTGCCTATCTAAATCCCAGCCCCAGAACCCGTGAGCATCATAAAATGGTTGCTGCTTTATGCCCTAAATTTGAGGTGGTTTATTGCATTTGGTGACTCAGGCAACATTTTTACTAACATAGTGACAGAATGCCACTTTTATAGAGTCCAACTCCATGAGAAAAGAATTTGCAGTTTCAAGGGAAAAGATTTTGCTGTTAAAAGTATTTTAATAGTAAACCTCTGCTTTCCTCTATGCTCTCACTTTCTAAATGATTCATCCAGTCCTACTCCTTCCAAATAACTATACACTGACAATCCCCATATTTACATCTCCAGCCCTATCCTTTCTCATGGACTCCATTGGATGTCTAACAATCATCTCATATTTAATGTACCCCAAACTAACCCCTTCATGAAAAACCTCAACCAGCCAACTTCCCCTCCAATCTTCCCCATTTTAGCAAATGACAACTCCATTCTTACATGTTCTCAAACTAAAAACCTTGAAAATAAATCTTGACTCCAATCTTTCTCCTCCCCTTCCTCCTCCCTCCCTCTCCCCCCCCCATCCAATCCAGTAACAAATCTATTAGCTCTGTCTTCGAAATATATCTAGAATGTGAGCACTTCTCACCACCCCCACTGCTCCATCATCCAAGCTCTACCCTATGTGATCGGCTACCCTTAATCCAAGCTGCCATCATCTCTTACCTAGATTACTGCCTTACACTCACTGGTCTTGATGCTCTCACCCTAGTCCCTCTACAGTCTATTCTCCACATGACAAATCCTTTCAAAATATAAGTCAGAACATTTTATTCCTCTGCTTAAAACTCACTCAGAAAAAAATCCAAATTCTAACCATGGCCCACCAGATAATCCACTTTGCCCCTGGAAGCCTCTCTTACCTCCTCTCCCACTGCTGTCCCCTTTGCTTACACCTGTCTCCTTTCTGCTTCTGAAACACACTATGGACATTTCTACCCAGGCCTTTTGTACTTTCTTCCCTCGCCTGGAAAGCTCTTCCCCTGGATAGCTACATGGCTCCCTCCCTCACTTCACTCAGGTCTCTGCACAAATGTCCCTCGACACCAATCTATCTAAAACAGTACATCTACCTCCGCTGAATTTTTCTTCACAGTGTTCATCACCTTCCAATATACTATAGAGTTCTTTTTTGTTTATCCTTCCACCACCACATGCAAGGGATGTAAGTTCCATAAGAACAAAGACTTTCACCCGGCAGGGCGTGGCTCAGCAGTGGAGCATTGACTAGGATCCAGGAGATCGAGGTTCCATTCCCAGTCAGGGCACATGCCTGGGCTGCGGGCTGGATCCCCAATGACTCTCTCATCATTGATGTTTCTGTCTCTCTCTCCCTCTCCTTTCCTCTCTCTGAAATCAATAAAGATATATTTTAAAAAAAAAAAAGAACAAAGACTTTCTTCTGTTCCCTGCTACTTCCCCAGCACTTAGAGCAGGGGTGGGGAACGTCCGGCCTGCAAAATCATTCAGTCTAGCCCTGTCAAGGCAACAGCAGGCAGGACTTGAAATTCAATAAATCTAGGAGCTTTTTTCATAGCTAATTTTTAAGTTGATAATTTTCTATGGCCCATAAATGATGTTATAAATATCCAAATGGCCCTTGGCAGAAAAAAGGTTCCCCACCCCTGACCTAGAGGATGTTCAAATATTTGTTTAATAAATTAATAAAAATTAAATGTTTTTTAAAATATCTGTAACATACTTTTATTTTTTTAATCCTCACCAGAGGACATGCTTAGAAAGAGGAAGGGAGAAAGAGAGAAACATCGATCAGCTGCCCTCCATACATGCCCCGGGGATCGAACCCACAACCCAGGTATGTGCCCTGACTGGGAATCAAACCAGCACAGGATGACGCTCAACCAACTGAGCCACTCTGGTTGGACCTGTAACATACTTTTAGCATAGAGAAGACTGAAATACCTTAAGAAGCTAATTAACTTCATGACAATAAGCTGATCTTCCTTAAGCATGAGCAATAATTTATGCAAATTTACTGTTAGTGACAAAGCAAATATACAGTTTCACAATAGGAGAATTTATATTAAAATGTAAGCCTCAAAAGAATTTTTAAAATATAAGATTTTGCCCATAAAGCTAGACTATTATATAGTACAGTTTCTCCTTAAATTGCAGCGAGACTTTAGCACCCTGTTGTCATCTAAAGAGGACATTTCATGACATGTGCCAATTTGAGAATTAAGAAATATACCATAACTAAATATTGACATGTAAACATTGAAATGAGTCCTCTTGTAAAACATAACACCACTTGAATGAGTAAGTTTATTCTGAGATATTCCCAAACTGAAAGGTCTAAGACCCAACTTAAAGTCATCAGCAAATAACTTTACACAATAAATCTATTGCCCAGCTGGCGTGACTCAGTGATTGAGCATTGGCCTATGATCCAGAGGATCCCGGTTCAGTTCCCGGTCAGGGCACATGCCAGGGCTGCAGGCTAGATCCCCAGCAAGGGGAACGTGCAGGAAGCAGCCAATCAATGACTCTCTCATCATTGATGTTTCTCTCTCTCTCCCTCTCCCTTCCTCTCTCTGATATATATATTTACACACACACATACATATATATACATACATATATATACATATATGTATATATACATACATATATACATACATACATATATATACATATATGTATGTATATATATATTAAATAATAATAAATTTATTGCCTGGTTTTCAATATTTTACCCTCAAGACACTTGGGCTCCAACTCAATTACAAAAGCACTTGTTGTTATATAAGAGTCCTTAATAATGTCATACATCTGGATCTATAGGAGATACGGTAATGCTGAGAAGAAGGGGTAACCGTTGCAAGTAGAGGGAACTGCACGTGCAAAAGCAGAGTGCTCAGGAGAACATGACAGATCCGCTGGTTAAATGTGACCCAAAGCCTATTAAAGTGACAATAAAGCATGGGCAAAGGGTACAAATTCACAAGGACAAAGAATGGGAAACTAGATGACAGTGGACAAAAGATGTGAATAAAATTCTGGAATCCAGACAGTGGAGAGATGGTAACTGACCTAGCACAGCTGATAAAACTAAACAGTAAGTGCCTGAAGAAGGGATTTTCAACCAGAAGTATCTGTATAGCCTCCTAAAAGCTCAAAGTTGGAGGCAGGAACGAAAGGTTTAGTAGAACACAGAAGAATTGGTTGAAAAATCTGTATAAAGAGCACTTAGATTCCCCAGATACTACCTCTCTCCAAATGCAGCAGGAGACAAAATACTTACTGTCTGGAGAAAGTGAAAGTCTGGACTTGGGGACACCAGACACAGCCGAGGGCAAGAGTCACTGAATTGAAACAGTGGAGATTAGGCAGGAAGCTACATGCATCAGCTCCCAGAACCCCAGGCTCCAGGCCTCTCCCAACCCCACAGAGAAGCCCAATATACAACAAACCCAACAAACACATAAGATCACTCAACTTTAAGAACTAAGAACTACTATGCTTTTGAAGAAAACCTCTAACATGAGATAGAGATGAACATAAGAAAAAAGGAACGAACCCAGGACTCAGAGTATTCAGAGCAGAAACAATTTCACAAAACTATAAATAATACCCTCAGAGAGAAAAATTATACCCATTAAACAGGAATAGGATAAAAATGAAGATGAAGATGGCAACTGAAAAAAAGAGCTCCTGAAATTGAAAATGACAGCAGAATTAAAAATTAAATAGAAGGGTTGAAAGACAGAGTCAAGGAAACATTTTAGACAATGACAGCAAGATGCAAAATAGAAGCAGAGGGGAAGCAAAAGCAAAACAAAATAAAACTCAGATGACCTGTGCAGAGGAGCCAATATCTGACCAAGAGAATTCACAGAAATAGAGAAGGGGAAAATGGTAAGATGGGAATTAGCCAAGGAATAATAATTTCCCTTTCCAGCTTGAAAGGGACCCATCTAGTACCCAATCCAATGAGTGAAGATAGACCCACTCTAAGGCACATCCTGTGAACTTCAGAACAGTGGGAATAAAGACGTTATACCAGCTACCGGAGAAAAGAACCAGGTCTCTTGGAGGGGATCGGAAATCAGAACAGCACCAGACTTTGAACACAAACCCTGATGGATTCTAAGCCAAGTGAGCCAAAAATGCTTTTAAATGATGAGCAAATGATTCAATGTCCACCCAAATGATTGTTCAAGCATGAAAAGAGAATAAAGAGATTTCAGATACATGACAACTCAAAAATGTCCTTCCCGTGCACCTTTTCTT
Organism: Miniopterus schreibersii; assembly: GCF_964146895.1. Lineage (NCBI taxonomy): Eukaryota > Metazoa > Chordata > Mammalia > Chiroptera > Miniopteridae > Miniopterus > Miniopterus schreibersii. The sequence goes on from NC_138116.1 coordinate 22,990,626, forward strand.
GATAGTGTGTTACTAGAATATGTGCTTCAGCAAATGAAGCGGTAAAGCCAGGAAGAGAAAAACATGGGATCCACAAAAAGGGAAATCCAACATGGGAGAGTGGTGAAAGGAGTCTCAGAATACAGCAGGACTTGGGGGGGGAGGGTTGTCAAGAAAAAAATGAACAGATTGTCAATGTGTTTAAGTATTTGAAGTAAACTGCCAGGCATTTCAGAGACCTGCTGGAACATTTGGGGAAGTTGACAATAGGTATAAGGGAAAATTTTTTTAAATAAAAGTACTTGAAATGAAATATAATCAGAGTACAATACATGGCTTATCAGTGAACAGTATTTAGTCAAAATAATACGTATGATTAGTGGTTTAACAAAAGTGGTTTAAAAAGTATGATGATTATATTGTGAGGTATATGGGAAGGAATAGTGGTAGTTAAAAAATAAATAAATCTCCAATGATGATAGGAAGTTATAAGGTATCTAAAATTTGATACATCAAGAATAGTAGAATAAGCTAATTACTTAGGAGCATGGACATAAATGCAGGAGGAAAAAGCAAAATGCTTTGAAAGTCTCTCTCTGGGAAGTGGTATGTGGAAGTAAGAAAGATGGGACAAAAGACCTATCACTATGTCTTTCAGTATTCTTCAGTTTCTAAGTTATTTGTATGCAATCCTTGGATAAAAATTTAAATTATGCTTTAAAGTGAAGTGCTGAGTACCAAAATAAAAATAAAATTGGTAATATGTTATATTAGCTCACTCGACTCATTTGCCCATTTTTTCATTCCACACACACACACACACACACCACAAAAACCCAATTTGGAACCCGGGGCAGGGAATATAGAGTAGTGAGTAGGACAGAGAGGCCCCGGCCCTCCTTGTGATGGAGGAATACAGATGAGTAAATTAACAAGATACTTAACACTGGAGATAAGAGCTGTGAGGACGGCAGGATAGTGAGTGACTGAGGTCAGGCTGGCATACTTTAGACAACCAGGTAAGACATCCAGGAGGAAGTAACTATCTGTTCTGGAAAACAGATCTTTTAATGTTAAAATCTCAGTTTTATGCTAAAATCTAACTTAGCAGTTCCAACTCCTTACTAAGACCAAGACCATGTCCCTTCCCTCAAGTGGCTATTAACTAAAAATCCTTAGTAATAGAGCTGGGTAAATCCAACCCTCCCCAACCCTCCACCTCTACCCCCATGACAGACTGGCTTACTCTCCCCGTTTTTCATGAGATTCCATTTGATTTTTGTCTCTGAAGATTTTCCTAACTTTCTTAAGAGTTCAATTTATCCAACATTTCCTGGTGTTTTGTACAGGAGGGTTTTTAGGGTATCTAGTCTACCACTGAGTGGGAACAGAAAGTGGAATGTGACGAAGGAATTTAAGAAAACTTTAGAGGCAGAACCAACAGGACTTGCCAATAAATTGAAGAGAAGCAGAGGTATGAGAGAACAAGGGAATTAAGGATATTCCTGGATTTTTTACTTGCACAATTGGGTGAGACCATTTACTCAGATGAGAAAAGTTGGGGAGAATGGCACAAGCTTGTGGTGAGAGAGTTTAAGAGTTATGTTTTGGACAAGATACATAGGAGACAACTACAGGCTGGCTGTCAAAGGGGAAATGTCAAGTAAGCAGCAGCACATAGGGTTTGGGAGCCTAGAGACATCTGGGTTGATGGTGCACCTCTGACAGTCATCAAGATTCAGATGATGGTTAAAACCAAAGTAACAGCCTGGCCGGCATGGCTCAGTGGTTGAGCACCGACCTATGTATGATCCAGGAGATTGTGGTTCGATTCCCTGTCAGGGCACATGCCGGGGCTGTGGGCTCGATTCCCAGCAGGGGACGTGCAGGAGGCAGATCAATGATTCTCTCTCATCACTGATATTTCTCTCTCTCCTTCTCCCTTCCTCTCTCTGAATTCAATAAAAAACATTTAAAAAAAACAACAACAAAAAAGGAAGTAACATATAAGATAATATAGGAAGAAAAATAGAAAAAGAGAAGAAAAGAGAGCCCCAGAGAGAGGCTCAAGGCCCTTCAACATTAGTTTTTAGGCAGAAGATGAACCAGGAAAGGTCCAATAGAAAGAACAATAAGACTGAAGAAAAACCAGGAGTCACAGAAGTCAATAGAAGAGAGTGTCTTAGGAGGTGTTCAACTAGTCCAACACCACTAAAAGGGTCAATAAAATGGTGACAGAGTAGTAGCATCTACTCAGTTTGCTAATGCAGGGGTCACTAGTGACACTCCTTCCTTCAGCTGGGTTAATGTTCCTGAACCCTAAGTAAAGCCACCAAGAAGCTCACAAAGGCACTCAAGCCACTCTTGTTACCTTTCTTCCTAGGATTCATTTCCTTAGAGGCTCTCAGGGCCCCCTGGAAGACTGTCTTCTCACTTTTCTTCTCACTTCTCACTTAATCTGACCCCAAAAAAGTGATTTAAAAGGGCCTAAGAAGAATGGCCTCTAGAAATAGTGATTTTTCCTCCCTCAAAAGATTTGTAAATCTTCAATATTGCTCCACTATTCCAATCTACCTAGGCTCAGCAATGTTCAGGTCTTGAGGAATCAATATACCATCCAGCAAGTTATATGTAAAGGCAGAGAGATTAAACATAAAGACCAGTATCTAAGCCTGTAGTCCAGATTTATGGCCCTCTGGCCAGCCTTATCTAGACCCAGGAGTTTGAAGATTAAATTTAAGGGGAGAAAAGGTAAGTATTTCATTTCCTTGTCCCTGGTACCTGATACTAACCATAAGTATCCCAAAGTTTGTTTCTGCATGAGCGTGAATTCTAGAACAGAACTTTATGACAGTTTTAAAATTTTTTAAGGAGGGAAATTTAAATTTATCCAAAATCTACAAAAAACCCTTAAAACTCTCTCAAAAATAGGAAAACAAACAACCTAATTTTAAAAATAATCTAAACAAGCACTTCACCAAAGAAGATATACAGATGGAAAAAACAAAACAAAAACAAACATATGAAAAGATGCTTGAGATCATATGCCATCAAGAAATTGCAAATTAAAACAACAATGAGATATCACTAAACACCTATTAATTAAAAGCTCCAAAATCCAAAATACTAACAATACCAAATGCTGATGAGGATTTGGTATGCAATAGAAACTCTCATTCATTTCTGGTAAGAATGCAAGATGGTAACAGCCACTTTGGAAGACAGTTTGGCAGTTTCTTACAAAACTAAACATACTCTTAACATACAATCTAGCATTCACTCTCCTTGATATTTAATCAAATAAGTTGAAAACTTATTTCTACACAAAAACCTGCACATAAATATTTATAGCAGCTTTATTTATAAATGCCAAAAGTTGGAAGCAATCAAGATGTCCTTCAAAAAGTGAATGGATAAACAAACTGTGGTGCACACAGACAAGGGACTATTATTCAACAATAAGAAGAAATGAGCTATCAAGCCACAAAAAGACACAGAGGAATCTGAATGAATGTTGCTAAGTGAAAGGAGGCAATCTGAAATGGCCACATACGATATAATTCCAACTATGTGATATTCTAGAAAAGATAAAACTATGGAGACAGTAAAAAAGATCAGTGGTTGCCAGGGATTGGGAGAAGGATGAATAAGTAGAGCACAGGGGACCTTTAGGGTAGTAAAACTATTCCATATGACACTGCAATGGCGGACATGTCATTAAACATTTGTCAAAATCCACAGAATGTACAATACAATGAACTCTAATGTAAACTATACAATTTAGTTAATAATAATGTATCAATATTGGCTCATCAATCATAACATATATACTATATTAATGCAACATGTTAATAATTGGAGAAAATGTGGGGTGGGGAACTTCCAGCCCTTGGGCTGTAAATCATTTGGTCTGGCCCGCCAAGGCAATCTCAGGCGGGGCTCGAAATTCAATAAATCTAGGAGCTTTTTTCATAGCTAATTTTTCTTTTCTTTTTTTATTTTTTTAAAAAACATATCTTTATTGATTTCAGAGAGAGGAAAGGAAGGGGGAGAGAGAGAGATAGAAACATCAATGATGAGAGAGTCATTGATCAGCTGCCTAGCCCGCAACCGGGAATCGAACTCTGATCTCCTGGATCCTAGGTTGATGCTCAACCGCTGAGCCACACCCGGCCGGGCCATAGCTAATTTTTAAGTTGATAATTTTTTATGGCTCGTGAATGATGTTATAAATATCCAAATGGCCCTTGGCAGAAAAGTTTCCCCACCCCTGGTGTAAGGGAACTCTACTTTCTGCTCAAGTTTTCTGTAAACCTAAAACTGCTCTAAAAATACATAGTTTATTAATTTTTTAAAGTGTTAATAGAACTTTATGAAAAATATTTTAAAAGCTAAATCTGACCCATAAAGTTTAAATTATATTCAAAATGGAAGATGAGCTATCTCCTCAGTTAGACAAGCCTTTCTACGAAAGTCTTATTAAAATGAATATACTTGAAAAAAATGTAACCTTGGTGTACATTATAGTCCTAAATGATGTAAACACTCTTCAGAGAACAGCTGATCTTATCCATTAGCACCCACGCAAGAGAAGGTTAAGAAAAGGCTCCATTAGAAAGAAAAAGAATGAATACTTAGTAATGAAGAAATACTATTTTGGTCTGCATTGGGGTAGCTTATGCTCTAAATTCTAAATATCACACCCAAGCAGAACCTAGCCTGAAGCATGAATTGACATTGGATTTTCCGGTCAACTACTCCACCAAAGAGAACCCTGAATTGGCCAAGATAATGTAACAATCCTATCAAATAGGTAGTTATTCCCACTTTACAGATAAGGACACAAGTGTTAAGTGATCATGCAGATAATGGTACAGCCAGAACACAATCTTGGAGTCTTCAAACTCCCAGGCTAGTGGGTCAAATAATCTGTTTTTAAGCCTTATCTCTGACAAGTAAAATTCTCTTTGAATTTGTTATACAAATAATTATAAGAAAGGAGAATGAGAGCTTTACTTATTACACACATAAATAATGAAAGTTAACACTATGATAAGACATGTCTAAAAAGAGCAACACTTCTTATAGAATTTAAAGACAATTCTTAAATTGTCTCTAGAAAGTAATCCAAGCAGTCAGAAACTGTCTGTCTTAACAAGTTCATTGATATTCTATCAAAAAAACCCCAAAAACCGGCAACATTACCTTGGCCAGGTAGCTCCGTTGGTTGGAGTATTGTCCCTTACACGGAAAGGTTGCAGGTTCGATTAGATCAGGGCACGTATGGGTAGCAACAGATCGATGTTTCTCTCTCACATCGAGGTTTCTTTTTCTCTCTCTCCCTTTCCCTCCCTCTCTCTAAAATCAATAAACATATCCTCAAGTGAGGATTAAAAAAAAAAAAAAAGAACACATCTTCAATATTGTTTGCTGTTTCATCATGGACATTAAGTGAAATCAGGTTTTTTTTCCTGTGAGTGTACTGAATACAATGACTACTAGTGTACGTGCAAAAGCCACTAAATAAAAAAAAACCAACCACACACAAATAATATTATGAAAGTAGTTTTGATCTCAAAAAAAAAAACAACAAAAAAAAACCCTTAAAGGATCTCAGGAAACCCCAGGGGTCTGCTGGACAATACTCTAAGAATTGCTAACCACAACTCAAACAGAAGTACCAGTGAGCAACCCATCCATGGGAACAATACAAAACACCAAAAACAACCCCTGCCCCACTTGCCAAAGGAGCAATGGGGCTTAAATGAAACTGTTTGCTGTGTTTTAGGAATGGAGTAGTTGACATCAATGCAAGATGGGCCCTGGCATCATAGGTATATAAACAGCAAGCTTAAAAAAAAAATGGGTTGGGGGGGAGTTGCAATAATTCCTACCTGTCCAAGTGACAGGCACACATTGAGGTTTCATTTAATGAGGTAGCTAGACTTCTCCCCAGAATGAAAGTTTAAGTGGGAAAACGTAAATCCTGTTAACTGAAAAGCTACATTTCTAAACAGTATGCATATTATGATTAAAATATTAAAAGCATATATGCAGCTTTATTTGTATGTGCCTGGACACAAATATGAGGATATTTACAACATTGTTTTCTATCTTTAGATTCTGCAAACAATCTATGCCTATCATTAGGAGATTAATTAAATAAATAACATCCATAGCCTAGAATACTACTATACGCACCTTAAAAACATGAGGCAGATATAAACATATTCACATGGAGTGAGAAAAGCAAGATACAGAGCTATTGTGTATAATTTGCTCCTACCTGTGGAAGGAATAAAAGAGAGAATATGTTTGCATGCATACACATAAATCACTCTGAAAAGGTAAGTGAGAAATAGGTAGCCAGCTGTCCCTGAGGAAGAGAGCTCAGAGGACAAGGTGAGGAGAAGCCTTTCCACTTGCTACATACGGTTTTGTACTGATTAATTTAAACCTTTTTTCTAAAATACCACTTTTACAATAAAGAAAACTAGAGTCTGAAGCTGAAAAACAAAACTAATATATTCTTGCTACAAGTCTATGGTTAAGACTCACATTCATCTTTCCTAGCGAAAGGGGAAGCAGTTTAATCCAGAGACAGTAGGGGTCTTCTCTGTCCCCCACCTCCAGTCTGATTCTTCATTATGTGGAAAATATTCTCAGTGGGTATAAAAGAATGGCACTCTCATTGTAAAACTTAGGGTAAACTGAGGTAGAAGTCTATGGAATCACATAGCTGCATATAGGCACTTCTGACCCTGGACACCTGGGATATTTCTGCAGAAACAAAACTTTTTCTTTTTTAATTAATAAACTTTACTTTTTAAAGCAGTTTTAGGTTCAAAGCAAAATTAAGAGGAAAGTACAGAGTTCCCATAAACCCTGTTCCTTAACAGGCACAACCTCCCCCACAACGGACATGTGGAACTACAGTGGTACATTGGAGAAACAGGAATCTTAGATGGCTCCATGAGTCTTCAACATAGTAATTAGGACCCTAAACTGTCCCACATGCTTACACCCACTCTTACTGATGCACTCTAATGCAAAGAAACAATAACACATGGAATTGAGAATAAATATTGACATTTAGCTTCAGAATGCTTCAATTATTCTACATGTCCCTATGAATTAGACAGTTACCATACTAATTATGTTTTAGTTTGGTTAATGTTTCAATAAATTTGCTTTTCCTAAACATATTGATTTTTTTAAAAAGGCCCAGATACAAAACGAATTTGTCAGGCAGTCAGTCTGAGATTAAATATTTATTGTGTATAAACCACAAGTAGAAAAGAATTCAAAGACTGACGATTTTAATGCTAACTTGATGCAATATTGCACTTGAGTTTCTAGGAGAGGTAATTACACAGCTAACATCTGGGTTTTGAGGTTTTGAGGATTACATTTGGGTGGATCGAGGGGGGAGAGTAGGGAAAAACAAAGTAAAAGTTTAATGTTTTTAGATTCTATCAGAAAAGGTGCTTGCTAAACAGCCAAACAAAATAAACATTAGAAAAGATTCAAAAAACATGCACTTTAGGAAGCTTTCACCTAAGCAGATACTCAAATTCAGACTCAAATCCTCTAATTCTTGTAACAAGAATGAGAGGTCAGCACACCGCAAACTAATAAAATCAATCAACAGAGCGGGAAAACAGGTGGTTAACACCAGACAAGGCAGGGTTTTCCTAAATTGGGTTTACCTTCGATAATCTAAATCAGTTTTCAGAAATGGCTCCTACAAAAACTACCCAAACATCCCCCTAATAATTTGCACTCCTCCACAATGGGGAAGCCATTTATTTACCAGAAGGTTTACTTTCTCTTTCAAGCATTGCTGGCTTCCTCCTGCCGCACGTAAGGCTAAGAAACAACTGGAAGGCCTTTCCTTCCTGCCTTCTCTGATCCAGAGCTGGAGAGCTGGTGCGCAGAACCTATTTTGTAAAGAAGCTGAGTGCTGCTTCTTTACCAAAAGGCTATTTTGAATACAGATTCATTTGCAAACAAAAGTTACAGGACAGGAAAATAGCTCTACTCCTCCAATGAAAACACACACTCGTACAAATACACACATGTACACACACACAGATGAGAAAGAACAAATCACATCCCAGCCTCACATTCACTCCGCCTCACCCCCAAACTGTACGCTGTCCCACCCTCCTTGCCTGACTCCTCTACTCCTCAAACTTTCAATATCATCTGCACTTTTCGTGTCATAAAGAACTCCAAGGGACTGCTCAAATTTCTAAGTGTTAATATATTTTTAATGTGTTGAATATTGCTTAAAACAAATTAGCTTCAATCATAGGTTTTGGAAGAGGCAGAGAGACTTCTCATGGGGATATCAGTGTAAACAGGAATTTTCGGTTTGCTTTGCCTATTTTTTACGTGGTGGCCTCTGTCTCCTCCACCACAATGTAAATCCCCCTGGTCCCTCTTCATTTAGTTGTTTTCTATTAGGTTAGAATTTCTCAATTACTCCCCCTTTCCTTTATTTTGGGTCACTAATGGCTACCATGAATCCTACCTTCCCTGACTTTGTAGTTAGATAGATAATGCAGTTTTTAATAATATGAATTATTAGCACTCAAATGTTAGCTATTTGCCAGGCACTGTGCAAAGTACTTTGAATACATTATCTTGCTTGATCTTCAGAACTCCCCTCCAATTTGACCTGGTACCCACATTTTTTGGATCAACTGAAACCCAGAGAAGTTAAAGTAACTGACCCCAAGGTCTAAGAGGTGGTGGATCAGGATTAAAGCCCAAGGAATCTGACCTCCTAGCCCATTCTTTTACCTTCTATAGCAACTGTGGACCATGAAACCATCAAACACACCACCCAAGTGTTTTGACACTACAATAGTTACATTAGGAAAGCTCAAAATATAAGTTCCTCATCCAATGCAGTTAAAAAGTCAAAGGTCAGGTAAAAGTTCACTGATTAGAAATGTCCTTTATTCTTGTGGATGGAGGTAGCAGGAAGAAAAACCAGATAATCCAAACCTTATTTTATGGGGGGGGGGGCCGGGCGCAACAACACAGATTCATCTTCCTTATTGTTCTTTTATTAGACTGTGAAAAAGGAATTTGCAATAAATATGTCCAAGCTAAACTAGTAAGTAGAAAAAACTGCAAAAAATCTGGAGAAACATACAACAAACTCTTAACAGTATATATATAAAATGTACATAGTTTATATTTCTATGAACTCAATTTTTTACAATAGAATGTATTACTTTTTTTACTATATTTTTATTTTTACTGAATTTATTGGGGTGACATTGGTTAATAAAATTATATAGATTTCAAGTGTATAATTCTATAACACATCAGCTGTATGTTGTATTGTGTTCACCACCCAAAGTCAAGTCTCCTTCAGTTACCATTTATCCCCCCTTTCCCCTCTTCTACCTGCCCCCACACCCCTTTCCCTCCGGTAATTACCAAGCATGTATTATTTCTGTAAACAAGACAAAACAACTTATTTTAATGACATTGGAACTCAATTATTAACAGAAGAGAAGGGATAAGAGCTGTAGCTCCTCAGCTTCCTTTCCCCTCAGTTTAGTTCTAAATTAAAACTTCTACTTAGAGTTCCTTGAATGCACTATGCTGTTTTAAGCCTCTTAACACTCCTGTTCCTTCAGCCTGAATGCAACTATTTACCACTCATCTATTCATCCTACAAAACCCTACTCAGGGGTTCCCACCTGATAAAGACCCTGTATGACAAAGACTTTTCTCACCCCTGAAGAGAATATAAGAACTTAGACTTATGGAGTTCTTACTGTGCACCAGGCATTATGCTAAGCATTTTACCTGCATTATTTCACTGAATCTTCAACAGCCCTGGGAGACAGGTACTATTATCCTCTCCTTTTACAGATAAGAAAATTGAGGCTTAGATTCTGACTAGGAAGTGGCAGACCCAGGATCCAACCCCAGATCTGTATGACTCCAGAGTTTGAAGTTTAAACCACTAGTCTGTCATTTACTCTACCTGAAGTCAATACTGACACAGCACACACACACCCGTCCCCGCAATGATGCCCCCAGTTCCGTGAAAACAGGGACCATGTTTCATTATCCTTGGATCCAGCCTAGCACAATAACTGGCTCTCAATATATAATATGTTTGCCTATCTGAACTAAGAGTTGTGATAATCCTAACATGATACATGAGAACTGACCATAATAGAAATTCATTCTTGCCCGACCAGGCGTGGCTCAGCAGTTGAGCATCGACCTAGGATCCAGGCAATCAGGGTTCGATTCCTGGTCATGGCACATGCCCGGGTTGCGGGCTGCAGCTGATCAATGACTCATCATTGATGTTTCTATCTCTCTCTCCCTCCCTCTCCTTTCTTCTCTCTGAAATCAATAAAGAAAAGAAAAAAAATTCATTCTTCCATATGCTATTCCCTTTAAAAACTGGAGACATTCCAAACAATTTACCACCAAAGTACCATCTGGCCATACTGGCCAAAGTGCACCATAGTAAGCCAAGGTTCCTAGCAACAAATTAATAACCCCAACATTAATTTTTTTCACCATAACCAACAAAGACTGAAACAACCCAGCAATGCCATCCTGCTGGACCCCACCAAGGCTGCTCCAGGACACCAGAGGTTTTTCAGGATTTGGGGATGTCCTTCAAGAGCTCTTTGGCTGATTTTTATGAATGACCCAAAAATTATAGTAAAATTTTTAAAATATGGAAGACATAAAATGTGAGTGGTCAATTTGTAGTCAATTAAAAATCCTTTAAAAACATCTCTGCACTTAAACCACACAAACCTGATAAATCAGGACACCTTTCTTTGGGTGCTGGCCCAGTTTATAAGGTCAGTCTCAACGACAACTCTACTAGGGCAGAGGCCACATGCACTGATATACTTTGTACAAATTAACCAACGCCAGACACATGCCTGCCACATAGTAGACACTCCATAATTAAACATCAGTACTTAGCCTCAAACATTTTTAAAAGCTTCCATTACAAAAGGACTGAAATTCCTTGGTCTATATTCAAGACATCTTTTAAGTAGGTACTTCTCCCCTTCCTAATCTACCAGGATTTTGTGCTATGTCACCGTACCTCCTCACCCCAAATTCTTTAACCTATCAAAGCCCAATCATTATTTGGGACCCAGATGAAATCTCTCCTTTGGCAAGAACACTTCCTACACAACTCCATGCCTCGTAACCTCTCCTTCCTCTAAAGACCTCTAGCACTTAGTACAGCACTGTCCAATAGAACTTTCCATGACAATGGAAATGTTCTTTACCTGTACTATATTTTTTTATATAAAATAGCTAATTTATTGAATATCAGACAATGTCCCACCATCATCTTTGAAGACATGTTGCATTGTATGGGTAAAGCATTAATCAAGTTGCCTCAGTCAACTGCAAGTTCTATAAACAATTCATATTACGACTCACAGCAACTTTCACTAAGTTGCAAAAAGTAAATGTTTGTTCATTTGTACACCACCTCTGAGAACCTATAAGGTAAAAAGGTGCTGAACTCAGTGTCTGAAATGAGGGTCACTATCTCTGCCCCATCTCCCATCTGAATGTCAAAACATGCAGAGTCAAGGAGGAGAAAGCTACTTTCTGGAAACACAAATGACCACTAATCCAGCCACAAGGCACTTTGGTTGAAATGACATTTAGGTCACAACTGCCCTTCATCTACAAGCTTACCTAAATAAATAACTCTTTCTATTAGCAAATATAGCTAAATCCTGACGATAAATTACACCGAGGAAAAAGTCAGTTACTTCCCAAGTTAGAGCAGTTAGAAAAATAACCTAAGCAAACCCCATTTGTACTTTTTTCTCCTGTTTAGTACACATCTCCCAGGAGTCTTACAGCCTATTGGGGGTATTTCACTGTCCAGGTATATGTTAAAATTTCACCGACAGTTTTCCCAGCAGGGTCTACACTCAACTCTAAATCAGGACCAAATACTTAAGTACAGATGGTCAAAAGAACACAAAATATACAGAAGGTATGAGTTGCACCACTATGGCACTCCACTGCCTTGAGCAAGTGTCTTGTTCCTTTGGCCTCAATTTCCTTATCTACAAAATAGGATTCAGTTATATGAACTATCTATACCCCTTGTGGGTCAAGTCATAACCGTGGATATTTCTAGATGGTTATTCTTCCCAACAGAGGTACATATAAAAATATAAGGTTCGTAAATTTGCTAGTGGGTTTTTTGTGATGGATGTGCTAACAAATATAGAAACTAAGATCAACTCTCCAACATCTATAATTTTTTTTTCCCCTTTGGTATTGCAGACTTCCTTCCCCCATGCCACTATGCAAACATTTGAGTGTAAATTCTGCTAGTACTCCAGTCTGACACATGCAACAAGGAAACAGATGTGCTGACTCGAGGAACCCAGACATACTTAACCTATAATAAAAACAGAGAATTGGCTGAATCCAGTTATAACAGTCTAAAGCCTCATAGAATAGATTGAGATGGTTTACTATTCTGATTGATTCAAGCCAGTGTTTTATGGGCACAGCTGACCAAAGTTACAGCCCATACACAGAATAAATATACCCTTTAATAAAACCAGCAGATGCACATTATACCCATTTTTTGTAAGAAAAAGTGTGTCAATACCATACACCCACTTGATATAACACCGAGGGATGTGTACTAAACATGGAAAAAGCAACTTAGGTGACAGTTTGAATTTTGCTAACTTAAGCCCAACCACACCACCCAAACACAGGTGAAGTCTGCACACAAGCTTCGCCAAGGCCAGCCTGTCTTTGTTTCCCTCTCCTTTGCATTTACCCAAGATCTTGGCTCTGAGACAAAAAACTCCCACTCTCGATTGGTTCATTCTGTCCTATGCAATTAAGCAACACCACAATCCAGTAAACGCCAGGGCTCAATTATTTATCTTCTGGCCGAGCTTACCAGGTGTTTATAAAAGAACAATGTCAAGGAGAAAAGGGGTTTATTTCTCTCCAGAGCGGGCCTGATTTGGGGGGGAGAGGGGGAGGTTAGACAGGGGTTGGAGAGAAGCACGACTTAACCGAGAAAAAGACGCGAGGGAATTTAGAGAGCGTACGTAAGACTGTCAATTTCACTACAGGAAACTTGATTCTTATGCAATTATCCTGCCCACAGCCAACCGGCCCGAGAGACTGTAGGGGGCAGACACCTATTCCTACCTCAAGATGGGCACAGCTGGCTCCTAAAGGGTCGAAAACGGGGCAAGGCCGAGGAAGGTGGGCCGGGGGGCGGGAGGGGGGAGGGAGGCTCTTTCCAACAACACCCCCGCCTCCCCGTGATCTCCGTGGGCTTGACAGTCGCTCCAGTGGCCAGAACGTCCCGGGAGCCCCAGGGAGCAGGAAGTCGGGGGAGGGGCTGTCCCTCACTCCTGACACCCCCACCACAGAGTGCTCTCGCCCCAAGCTGCTCCCCTCCGAGCCCGTTCTCCCTTCCTCGCCGCCTCCCGCGTCTCCGAAGAACGAAACTTCCTTCCAGCGCCCTCTGTCCCTTCAGAGGCCCGCTCCTGTCATCCCCGGGAAGTGTCCCTTCAGAACGACCCTCCGTGTCTCCTCGTGTCCTCCTGCCCCACTCAAGTTTCCTTCCACAACTTCTCCAAACAACCCAGAAGCTCCCGGCCCCTCCGGCGCCCACCGGCGTCCCCAGGCCTGGGAACCGTCGGGAAGGAGGGGGGGCGCGGCCCCACCCTTCACCCCCTTCACCTGTTTCTCCGGCTGAGGCCCGACAGGCCGGGGTGCGCTTGCGCCGGGGTGCGGCCTCGGGCTCCCTCAGGCCGCAGGGTCTCTCCTCGCTGACGCGGAGAAGGAGAGCCGAGCGGGGTTACTCGTCAAGGATCCTGTTCGGGTTCACTCCCTCCGCGGCGACGACGGAACCCCAGGCTCTCCCTCCCAGTCTACGCCGCCGCAGCAGCTCCGGAAACCTCTGAATTACAGCCCCTGCAGCCAATCCCCGCCCAGCCCCGGCCTGGCCAAGACACGCCGTCCTGCATAATTCATGAGACGGCCAGTTTTCTCCTCCACCCAGAGGCCCTGGAGAGTGTACTGTACACCAACTGACCAATGAGAAGAGCCCGTGGGAGAAAGGGCGGAGCCAACACAAGGCCGGGAACGCCCCTTGCTGGCTGTTCCGGACACTTAGTGCTCCTCCCTCCGCAACAGCAGGGGAATTGCCGAGGTCTCGGGCCCAGAAGCCCGGGGGAGGGAGAGAACATGACTGGAATGTCCTGCTAAAAACTCAGCTGAGTTCCTGGCAGTGCGTGACGTCAAGACACTTTAAATGCCCCTGATGCGGCTCTCTTTCGCCAGCTCTCCCTTTTTCCGGTTCTTGAGACCACGTGGCGACTAGGGTGGGAGCCACTTACCACGTGGGAATCAGCCAGTTAGACGGTCCCCAAGTATTGCCAGATCCTCAGGGGGCCCAAGACCTCTCAGTTGGGTTTCTGGGGACAGCAAAAAGAACATGAGTGACTCCCGCCTGCTTTGAACTTGAGTTTCTGCGTGAGATGGGACACACACACCCGGAAATATGACGTGGAAATAGAGTAATTACTAGAGTGCGTGGGGAGAGGGTAGTGGATTTAACCCCGTCCTCCGCTGCGTCGCTTGAAGCATCACACGTCAACCGCTCGAACACTGGCCGGTTCACGAGAATGCAGAAGCCAGTGTATATAGACTGACGCGTACACACGTTATTTTTATGCTTCTGAGTTTAAATACTTGAAATCACCTGTCATTTTTTTTTTTTTCCTGGACAACTTAAGTCGCAAGTTTTACTGCATTGAATGAAGCCAGTCGTTTATAGGAAATGTAGATATTTTACCTTACATAATAGAGGGTGTGCTTGGCATAATGGAATGATGTGTGTGCGTGTGTGTGCGTGCGCGTGCGCGTGCGCGCGCTGATATTATCAGGGCGTGTGTGTGTGTGTTTTAATAACAGCTATTAGTGGTGGTATTTGTTGTGTTCGTTTAGTAAAAGGGGTATAAAGATGAAATCTTAAAAGGGCCCGTTATGTCACCACCCAGATAACTCCCGATGACTTTTTTCTTAATGAAACTAATATACGTTGTGGTTAGAAAATTCAAACAGTTCAGAGAAGTTGAAAATTAAATATAAAAATCTCCCCCCTTCCCCCACCAGTTCTTCTCCCCAAGGATAGCTATTATTATTAAATTCTGGTGAGAAAATCAGTGACTCTTAACTTTTGGTGGTGGGGGGGGGTGTCACAGATCCTGCTGGACTTTGCTGGAGACTATGGATTCTAGCCCTAGAAACATTCAGCATGAGCTTTTACTCACAAATTCTCATGGTTCCCCAGATACCTGAAGCCCAGCTCAAGACTACAGATTTGGACCTTTGGACTGCCTTAATTATATCCAAGTGAGAGATGAGACAGGATAGGACAACTGGTAGGCTCACTGGTGATGGAATTGAGGGTTTCCCATTGCCCTCCTATAGACCCAGTCCAGTGTGAAAATTGCCAAATCTATCTGGGGTGTGTGTGTGTGTCTGTGTGTGTGTGTGTGTGTGTGTGTGTTGATTGCTGTGTCTATCTTTATCTTCACCCACGACAGATATCCCCCAACTTCCACCTCACCAAAAATCTGCTTTAGCTGTGCTATCCCATGCCCTCCTATAACATGGGCTCTAATACTTGTTTAGTTTTTTACTGCTTACAAAGCACTTACACACTCATTACCTTTTTTCTTTCTCACAACAATTATATGTAGGAGACAAGAAAGATCATATTATTTATTGATAGGAAACTAAGGCCAAAAATAGTATGGCAATCTCAGATCATGGAGCTACTCAGAAGTATACCAGCTAAGTTCAGGGCAAGGTTTTGGAACTCCACATCCCAAAATTTTGTTCCATCCACTCAAACCCTGCCTTCCTCCCCTGACTCCTTAGCAGCTGGCTTTTGATTCCCTCACTGTCCTCGCCTGCATTCACACAGAAATTCTACTCCTCAGTTTATCTGTTCCACCTGCAAAACCTCTCCAGCCCAGCCACTGGCCATTCTCCACATTCTGCCTGTCCCCCTTGACTTAAAGATGGCAATTTCTCCTACTTGAACCGATGCTTTGCCCTGAACACCCCCTTCCAGCCTCATCCCCTCTGTCTCACACACCTTAAGTTCCCACACTGAATTTATCACCTTCCTCCAAACATGTCAACATTTCTGTAACTTTGTGCCATTGCAGATCTTCCCTCCACCTGGAATCCCTTCTCTTTCCTCCTTTCCTACCTGAAAAGCATTACTCATCCATCAAAGCCTAGTTCCCGTGTCACTTCCTCCGGCCTTTCTGAGATTCTTCCTAGCAAAGTTAATCTCTTCTGCTGGACTCCCTTAGCAGGTTGTTTCCCCACCTAGTACAGCATTATCTACCTCAGACTGTAATGTATCCATTTATTAGCCTACTTCCTGTTAAATAAAATTAATGATTAACATCTATTAAGTAATTGTTCCAGGAACTGAGCTAAGATTTTTACATAGGTTATCTCATTGGATCCTCACCAGAACCTAGTGAGGTAGGGTACTATTATAATTCTCAGTTTCAACTGAGGACCTGGCTGAGAAAGTGAAAGACTGGTCTAAGGTCCCACAGCTAGAAACTACAGGTTAACTCAGAATGAGAATCGGGTCTGGCTGACTGCAAAGCTTGGACTCTCTGCCCACATGGTTGAAATCACCTAGTATCTAGGTCAGAACTCACCTAAGCCTGATTTAATTAAATATTAATAAACATGTGTTGAATAATCATATCAGCAATAGCTAACACTTATGGAATGTTTACTGTGTACTAGCTAGTGCTCTAAGTATGCAGCATATAACCCTATATTAACTCATTTAATCTTTACAATAGCCCATGAGGATACAGATAGAGAAAACCCAAAGTTAATTGACTTCCCCAATAAAACAGAGCTGGTAAATGGCAGACCCAAGATTCAAATTCAAGTATGTCTACTTCAAGAGTCTGCTCTTCCTTGACTATATCTCCAAGCCTAACTCTCCTCTTGGATCTCCAAAGAAGAGTCTAAAGCAGGGGGAAAAGTGAGGCTCCCTCTCTCCACCCATCAAGTGAATAAAGGCAGCGTGCAGAAGCCCAGTGAGTTTGCGGTGATTTATAAACATGTCCACAAATTCTTTGACACTTCTCCCATCTAAAGGTAAAGTCTAATTCCAATCCTCAATGACTTGCTTCTCATACATAGAATATATTGGAAATGATGCTACATGATTTCTGAGGTTAGGTCTTAAAAGGCAATACAGCTTCCACCTGACTCTCTCCTGGGACATTCACCCTTGGAACTCAGCCACCATGTTGTGAGAAAGCCCAAGCTATATGTAGAGGCCACATCAAGATGTTCTGGCAATAGTCTAGCTAAAGCCCAGCTAACAGGAAACATCAGCTATGAGCGAGCCACCCTCCAGATGTTTCTAGCCGCCAGCCTTCAAGCCACACCAAGAGAGGCCAAATGGAGCAGAGAAGGGCCATTTTGCTGAGACTTACCCAGATTACAAGTTCATGAACGAAATAAATGTTACCATTGCTTTAAGCCACTAATATTTAGGGTGGTTTGTTACGCAGCAATAGGTCACCAGATTAGGTTTCCATTTATCACCTCAGAAAGACTCAGAGGAACGGTAGGGTAGATGAGGAACTGAGACTTATCAGACCTTGTGAAGTTCTAGAAATGTTTTATTTACTTCCTCTTCTCTGGAGGAATTAGTAGTAAACTCTAAATCAAGGAGAAGGAATTGCAAGGAAGAGAAAATTTGAGAACAACATTGGAGGTGGTAAATGGGTAGCAAGTCACTGCAATGACCAAAAGGGTGAGGGGCAACTCGTATGGATGATGGGACCCTCCATGGGGCTCAACAACAGGAAGGTTCCTTCACCCAGGGCTGCCCAACTCCCCTCTCACTAAAGTCACAGAGAAGAGCAGGTTTGTGCAACACAAACGCCTTGGACCTCTACTTTCCTTGTGCAAAAACACTTCTCAGCCCTGGCCAGTCTGCTCAGTGGTTAGAGCACCAGTCTGCAGACGGAAGGGTCCTAGCTTTGATTCTGGCCACGGGCACACATCTGGGTGGCAGGCTTCGTCCAGGAAGGCAACCAATTGATGTGTCTCTTTCACGTCGATGTTTCTCTCTCCCTCTCTCCCTCCCTATCACTCTCTCTGAAAAGCAATGGAAAAAATATCCTCCAGTGAGGATTAAAAAAGAAAAATTAGGAACGCTTCTCAGGCATTATCACATAAACATCTCCCTTTCTTCCTGTCTGAAGAAGGGTTCTCTCAATATTTTCAAGGCTAAGCTCTTTTCCTAGGCTGCTTAAAACATCATTCATACGATGTCATTCTGTTCCTTCAGTGGCTTCCATGAGGCTTAAGATAAAGGAGTTCTCCTCCTTCTTAGCCCAGTTAAGGCCCTACTTCCACCACCAACTTCCCTCCTGCCCAGTAAATTCCAACACCCAGTTCCCACCTCAGGGCCTTGGCATATGCCAGTCTTTTCCCTGCACCAGCTTTGGCATGGTTAGTTTCTTCTCACCACGTTGTCTCACCTGCTCAGAGAGGCCTTATCTAACTACTCCCACCTGTAGTTGCTCTCAGCCCCTTAATCTCTCTCTCTATGCTGTTTCCTGTGGAACTCTTGTAATTCTCATTTTATTTATCTTTTTACAGTTTCTTATCTGTCTTCCTCATTATACTATCAGTTCCAAAAACTGAATCTTGCCTTTTTGTTGTTCCCTTGTCTCCCCAGTGCCTGGGGAACAGGTGCTCAATAAATATGTATTGAATGAATGGAAGTGCTCTTGGTTCCACCCCTCCCCTCTCTGAGTTTTATCAATTCTCCTCTCTCTCCTGACCTTCTCCACTTATTCCCTCCCTTCTGGCTCTGAAAGTACTCCGTCTTTCCTATTTTAACCCTCAAGTTACCCCCCTTCCCCATCATGGCCCCATATCCTCACCCCCATTTGCTCCACCAAAGTGGCTCTGTCTTCTCCTCTCCATAGCACAGTGCTCTTGAAGGCCATTGGGGACCTCCTGCTCTTAAAATTTGATGTCTTCTTCTAGATCATTTTACTTAACTTTGCTGTAGGATCTGGTACTGTTGATCACCCTCACTCCTAGATATTATTTCCTCCCTTGACCATCACAGAGAGGTCAATGGTAGCAAACTGCATTAACCAACTAGAAAACTGATGGGAGCTGAAATGAGACACCCTGGGTTTGAATCCCAGCTCTGACACAGAATAAGTGTGTAACCCTGGGCAAGTTCTTTAACCTCTCTGAGCCTTGGCACCCTCCTCTTCAAATAGAGAATGTAATTTTGACCTTGGTGTTTGTATGAAGTCCTTTTTATTGGAAAATACTTTCATGTTAACTGTGCAGCATGGCAGATGAGGTCCTGGCAGGGCCCACTGCTCAGCCACTTGCACAGCAGTGTAACCTTGGGCCAATTGCTTAACCACTCTGAGCTTCAGTTCTCCTCTCTGTGAAATAGAGACTATGAGACAAACTACCTCCTAGGTTGTCCTGAAGATTAACTGAGATAACCTGCAAAGCATTCAATATGGCATCCAGCACGTTGCAACCCCTCGGTATATGTTAGCTTTTATTATCTTATGTAGAAAAACAAGGTTGTGGGGAGGAGTTATTGGAAGGAAACTGAGATCACTCCCAAATTTGAATAAAGAGTTAAACAACCACACCCTGGGAAGGGCAACTCCGGCAACCTCACCAGAGGGAGTTTATGGAACATCCCACTAAAGCTCTGCCTTTCCCTTGTCATGACTTGACTTGAGGCTGCTAATAAAAATGTTCAGTCTCTAGTCTGTTGGCTAAAAATTCTAAATTGCTGGCAGAGAAGATTTCATTGGCCCAGACAGGACCAGATATCCATCCATGACAAAGCAGCTGTGGACAGGGATGGGGGTCTTGGTCACCCTACAGAGACACAGCCCTGGAAGGAGGGGACAGGGACTTCTGTGAGCAGAGGAACATCCAATACAGGTCAGAATTACCTGAGATAATGTTTATAAAAGTGCCCTGCCTCCTCCCTGACCATCCCACAGGTTACTTTGCTGCTCCTCTAACTTCCATCATCCCCTAAAGGAGGGCACTCAGGCCTTTAATTCTAAATTCCATTCTCTTTTCTTCCTAACTCCCTCCCTTGGCACTCATCTATTCTTAGCATTTCAAGGAGCATCTTTCTTATAAGTTTTATGCTGAGTCTTATTAGGTATAGATAAGTTACTTTCTCTCCTGGGATTGCAGCAACTTTCTCTGTAAAATAATTGTTTCCTCATCTATAAAAAAGATCTCTTTTAGTTCTTGCATTCCATAATTCTATTAACTATTCCTCAGCCATGCCTTTAGTTTTCCCACTTCTTTGTTTTTCTTCATGCTGTTTTCTTTGCCTGAAGAAACTTCCTTGTCCCATATCACTGCTTTCATTTAATTAACATGTATTGAATATCCACTTTTTCAATAGATATCTCCTGGGTCTTGCCTGTCTCAAGTGGTCCTTTCCTGGGAATCGTTCCTCCCCTCCCCAAACTTATACATTGGAATGGGTCCCTTCCGCCACTTCTCTACAACATGATTCTGTCCTCTTGGCCATAGATTATTAAATCCAGGGTGAACACTGATGTTAACTGGCTTAATCAGATTCTTTCTGCCAGTAACTTGGAATTTGAAACTGAGAGGCACAGAGCCTGGGTTCCGTTAATGTCAACATTTTAGAGAGGGCCATCCATCAACTCCCTCTCAGAAGTCCCTGGAGATCCCCTGATTCCTATTCTTTCCAGCCTGGCTGCTCAGCAATTCCTTGGACTCCATGGGATATCTTGGCAGCCTTCCAATATAAGTCCCTTTTTCACTTTTGGCCAATGTCCTTTTCTTATACTTTCATCCAAATGACATTAACCGATACAATCATATTTGAGATACTGTTAGGCTCTGGTGACACAAAAAAATCAAGTAAAATATTATCTCTGCCCTGCAGCAAAACCTATTTGAAACTCTACCCAGACTTAGAATCACAACTTAGAAGCTCCCTCCCTCTTTTAAGTTTTCTCGTATTCCCCAAGCAGGATTGATCCCTCCCTAGTGTATTATCATTGCATTTTGCTCTAACTCTCACAGTCACCTGTTTGAGTTGCTGTGAACATCTGTCTCTCCCACTAACAGTAAATCCTTTAAATTCAAGACCTAGATCTGTTGTCTTTTTAGTCTCTTGACTCTTAGCACAGTATCACAAACAGATGATTCAGAAAGAACATCTGTTGTCTTGTCAGCCCGTCATCCTCTCCCCTTTCTATTGATAACAGCAACCCAACTTTCCTTTGGGAAATCAGCCTATCTTCATGCTCAATTCCATACTTCAGATGGGTTCTAAAAGTGGTACAAGACCTAGATTTGGTCAGAGGCACAGTGATTTGAATATGTGAACCTATCAGAGCCAATGGGCACCATAGCTGAGATTCTGGCTGGAAGGATTTGGGAAGAAACCCTCTTTGTTGGATTTGTTCAGCTGTTAAGCCATAAGCCTGCAGCTATTGATGGTCATATTTGCCAACACATGAGAAAAATCTGATTATTAATGAAACAAATGCAGTGGGAAAGAGAGATAAATTCCTAATGATATTACATTAGAACTTGCATCCAAACACCCCTGGACCTATTATTGGGAACTTTTTTTTAATGTGTTTTTATTGGTTTCAGAGAGAGGAAGGGAGAGGGAGAGAGAGAGAGAAACATCAACTGGCTGCCTCCTGCACACCCCCTACTGGGGATGGAGCCTGTAACCTGGGCATGTGCCCTGACTGGGAATCAAACCTGCGACCACCTGGGTCATGGGATGACATTCAACCAACTGAGCAGCACTGGCTGACCTGGGAACTTTTTCAATTACACTAATTCCCTCTTTGTTTTCAGTTTTGGTTGTGTTGTTTTGTTTTGTTTCTGTTGAAGCCAGTTTGAAGTGAGTTTATGACACTTGCAATGGAAAGAGCCTTATAATTCATTCATTCATTCACTTACTCATTTTATAAATGTTTATTGACATAAAGTTCTATGGGAGCCCTTAAAAGGAAGTGATTAGTATGACTGGAGTGGAGGTGGGAAAGAGGTTGGTTTAAGAGGAAAGGTGGGAAGGGAAAGGTGATTCCAGAGAGAGGGAACAGCCTGAGCAAAGGCCCAAAGGCCTAAAACTTTGAGGCCCATTTCTGGCCACTAGGCTCCCTAAAGAGCATATTAAAAGCAGTAAGAACTGGAGCAGGGACAGAACTCTTAAGGGAACTTGTGAGCCATGCCAAGGAGTTAACCCTTTGGTCAAAGGAAGGTGTTTAAATTGTAAAGCATGTTCTATATCCTGGAGGATTAAAATTTAATATAATCAGAAGGAAGTTTCCTGGCCCCAGTCTCTGAATTTTCAGGTTCTATTTCTTTTGGTGGGAAACCAACCTTTCTGGGGGATTTAGAACTCTGGACTCTGGGGTTGAGGGCCTTGGAGTTGAAGGAGAATGTATGGCTCATTAGGAAAGACCCAGCTTGTATGAGGTAGTGGCAGGAAGCTGAGATAGAACCTCAGAAACGACATATTTATTAGGAACACTCCTTCCTAGGTGATTCTAATGCCGGCAGAACTCACATGATGATTTGAGTCCATTGCTCTAGGAAATCCATAACCTGTGGGAAGATGGGGCAGACTGCTCACAGGGAAGAGAGGCTGCACAAACAACAAAATAGGCACCCATCCCAGGGTCATGGGGAGAATTAACTATGCCGTGTGGCTCTGCCTGGCATATAACATGCACTGGAATCCTTTCCTTATGACATTCAGTCCTCTGAGTCAGGGCCTCTGATTTTTCTCTCCTTGAAACTGCCTCCTCTAGGCCTATGATTCTGAGGTGTGTATTTGGGGGGAGCTCAGGTTAACTGGGCGTTTCTGGAGGGCTAATGCCCTGACAGCTGGGAAGTGGATCCAGACTGCACAGACTACAACAGTTAGACTGTGGAGCCAGGATGCTTGGCTTAGAATCCCGGCTCCACCACTTACCAGCTACGTGACCTTAGACAAGTCACTCTGTTTCTTCATCTCTACAATAAAGATGGTAATAACACACACACCTCCAAGCAAGTGAGTCAAGTTTAAACAAACAGTCTTCTCTTTCCCCTCCCTCCCTCCCTCTTTCCCTTCATGGCTCCCTCCTGTCCTCTGTAACTCATCCTATATAACTGCCTTTGGAGACTACAATCCAACACAGATCCTTTTAGAAAAGCAGGTTTATTGGTCAGGCTGCTCACCAGGACACAGCAACATGAGAGACTCCCCAGAGCCAGCAGGAAACTGCGTCTGCCCACCACTCAGGCCCCTTTAGCCCATCAGCACCAAGGGACCTTGTCCCAATCCCCATCCTCTGTCAGCTGACTTGTCTCCAAACATTCCCAAGAGAGCAGGAAACCAAGGAAAGGGTTGGGGGGAGCAAAGCTTTGTATTGTAAAAAAGATTTGTGTCCCCAGGCTCCTCCCCTCCCTCGCCCCTTAAAGCAATTAGTTGCAATTCTAAAAAGCAGAGCAGGGAAGACAAGGCCGAGGAAGATGTGGGAGAAGGAAGAATCCTACAGCCTCTTCTTAAGGGAACTTGTGAGCCACAAGGGACTTGCAAGGGAGGGAAGTTGTCCTTGCTTCTCACAACCCCGTTTACTGGGGAGGAATAGCGGGACTTCAGTATCCTGAGAACCTGGAAGCAGCAACCCTCTCACCTCCAAAGATCCAGGAGAGGAACCCACAAGGGCAAGGTCTTGGCAAGTTCTGCAGGCCTTACACCAGTTCTAGGGAAGGCTCTTGAGAAGAAGCTGCCGGGAGTAAAGCAAGGCTGGGCTGCTCCTTACACAGTTACTATACGCGCCTCACTTCCCCTCCAGCTCTCAGCTTGGTGGCCTGGCCGTTAGCACCCTGCTCTCTTTCTAATCTGCCTCCCTCATAACTCCCAGCTCTCCACAGCCTGGAGCTGCCCCCTTCTGGGGCCCGAATTCTCTGGGCTTTGAGAAATGAACTGCCCCAGGGGCACCACCCAGATCCCAGTTGAAGGATGGGGTGAGGCTTGCCTGTCTTTTCTCTTTGGATCACCGTTTTCTCACCATCCCACCTTATCCTGAAATGGTCCTGCCATCTCCTGAGAACCCCAATAAGATAAGGTTCTTGTCCTGTGTTTCTCCTGCTGTTAATGAGGCAAACGCTCCTCTCGTCACCCATTTCCATCTCCTACTATTTCCCATTCTCCTTCCCAAAGCCATAGCCATGTGTTGCTGTGTGCAGAGGCATAAACATGTGTGCCCACCCCACCCCCACCCCCACCCCCACCCCCACCCCCACCCCCGCTCCCCAGGGCTCTGCTTGGCTCCAGCCTTCCTTGATGGGGACCCTTTGCAGACACAGCCTGTGCTAGACCCTCATCCAGGCTCATGGCTCACTCGCTGCCCTCTCTCCTTCACAGCCACCTTCTCCCGAAAGCTGCTTTCAAGTCCTTCCAGCGTGGGGCCTCCCAATGCGCAAAGGTCTTCAGGCTTCACTCTTTCCCGTTACATTAATTTTGGCTTTGAAGCCTCCAGGGGTCAGGATTAGAAAGAAGAGCTCAGTGAGCAGGAATGACAGCAGCTGGATGTGTGAGGGGGAGATTCAGGGGAAGGCAGCATGCCCCAAGGGGGGGCCCCCCCCCCGCTGTGGAAATGATAGCATTTTCCCGCTAGGATCCCCAACTTGAGCAACCAGAACATGGATCACTCCCCTTTCCATTCCCACCCAGACTGTGCCCAAACTGGGGCTGTTCTTTGTGGAGGCTGCCCCCCCCCACCTCTCCCGTCTTAACAGCTGTAAGACTTGGGGGGGGGGTGCTCCTTGAGGGGAAGATGTTCTCAATTTAGAAATACGTCAGCCCGCTTGGGGCCCCCGAGAAAGGATGCGAAAGAGAAAGTTCAGGGGGGGGGGGGGAGGAATCAGGGCGGGGCGAGAAGAGGCGGGGCGGCGAGGCCTCCCGGGCAGAGCCCCAAGCGTCCCCGTCAGGTCAGTCGCTGTCGCTCTTGTCCACCAGCACGGCGTCCGACTCCTCGGTGATCTCCAGCAGCGTGTGCACGTCGGGGCTGCTGCCGCGCAGCAAGTCGAGGGCCTCGCCCCGCTCGGCGCCGCCCTCCTCGTCGTCGTTGCCCACCTCCACCATCTCCGTGGCCTTCAGCACCTCCACCTCGCCCTCGCGGATCTTCTTGACGTGGAAGGTGAAGGGGGGCACCTTGTAGACGGCCGTCTTGGAGCGCGCGTAGACCACGTGGTCGGGGGTGAAGGACTTGCGCAGCTTGTCTCGGGAGGTCTTGAGCTTCTCGCGGCGCTCCGTAGGCACCAGGCGCGTGCCCAGCTTGTTCATGCGCTTCTCCAGCGTGTGCCGCGTCTTCTCCAGGTTCTCCTTGGTCTTGAGGCGGGTCTTCTCCAGGTTCTCGCGGGTGCGCACCTTGGTCTTCTCCATCTTCTCCTTGGAGAAGGCCTTCTTGAAGTCGTCCACGCGCCGCATGCCGCTGCGCTTGATGCGCTCGGCACGCGACTCCTCGATCACCTCCTCCACCTCCACCGCCTCGTCGGAGGACAGCTCGATGGCCGCGTCCTCCTCGGGCCGCTCGCCCTCGCCCAGCTCATCGCCCTCCTTCTCCGGCAGCGTATCCGACTCTTTCAGCGACTTGCTGATGCTCAGTTTGGCCGGCAGTTTCACTTCATCCTGAAGGGAGAGCAGAGCGCAAGAGGTTAGTGGGGCTGGGCGGGGGCTTGGGGGGACGCTGGGTGAACCCAGGCAGGGCGGCGGTGATCGTGGGGAGTGCGTGGTACCTATGAAATCCACCTGGACTTGGTTTGCCGGTTGTATCCCCAGCGCCTGGCACCTTGTTTGCGCCCCATGAATGTGCTGAATGAATAATTCTGTACAGACAGGGCAAGGAGGGAACAGAGCTTCGGGTCGCAGATTGGCGTGGAGTGTAACTGCACTTCAGTTAAAAGTCTGCAGCGCTCCAAGCCTGTCCTTGCGCGCCGCCGCCACCTTTCTTACAACAAACCCTTCCCTTGCCATAGGCACACAACTTAGCTTTGGAAATGGCCAGAGCGCCCTCTGGTGTCCTAAGTCACACATTGCCCGGGCCAGGACTAGAAGCAAAGGGGTTTGCGAAGCGTTTCTTCAGGTTGAGGGGTCAAGGAACGGAGATGAACGCGTAGCCAGTATCAGGCGACCCCCAAGTAAGGTAGCTTGAAGGCAAGGTAAAGGGAGTGCGTTTCCCAGACTTCAAGCCATTTCAAAACAAGGCTTAGGGTAGAAGAGCTGTGGTCCATGCCCCCCTCCTTGACCTCATACGGTTTGGCTCCACCAGTGCCTTTCCCCCTCTCTACCCATGTAGAAATTCAGAGTAGCAAGAGGAAAAAGCTGGCTGGCAGCTAAAGGAATATTTTTTCCCCAGCACGGATACTTCTTCTGGTTCTGACTTCCCTACTTTGGAGTAGAAGGGAGGGATTACTTTTCCATTCTCGCCCCCCCCCCCCCCCCCCCCGCAGATCGGAGCTCCAGGGTCCAGGAGTAGGGTGGTGGTCCCAGATTCCCTGAGATCCTGGAGCTCAGAGCCAGTTCCCTTTTCCTCTCAGGGGACCTAGCACCAGCACTGTTTTCCATTCCTGAAAGATTTTTCCAAGATCCTGACTCCAGGCCAAAGTTTCAGAATTTCAGGATCACCTCCCACCAGAAGGCAGGGGAGGCTGAGCAGGGAAAGAAAAAAAAGAGGGCATAACCCAGAACACCCAGGGTCTCCTCTCTGGCCCTGACTCTCTTTAGAGACTTCAGACGAAGGAATGAGAGACAGCTTTTCTAAAGGGTTTTCTGAAGATCGTTTCCCAGAATTGTAAGAAAATCCCAAATGAGAAAAATGAGGCAACATGAGCTGAGCCCTCTCATAAACAAGCAAATACACATACACATACGTTGGCCACTTGGTATCTCTGCACCACCTGCTACAGAAATTCCTTCCCCAGCTCTCAGCCTCTTTCCTTTTCCCTCTCATCCACATCCCCCTGGAGTTTCCTGGTTTACACTGAAAAGTAGGAACACCCCTCCCAACTTCCTTCCCTCCCTGTTAATAGCATTAGCAAGGACAAAGAGGGAATGCTGGCCCCACCTCTTCCCCCAACCTGGGCATCAAGCTCCCTCAAGCTCTCATTACTTGACTACACCTCCCAGCAGGCAAGAGGACCCAGGCACCGGGCATGCTGGGACTTGTAGTCTCTATTTGCCATAGCTCACTTAGTACTATTGTGGGCATCCTACTTCATTCTGTCCATCCCTCTGCCTTTTACCACTTACAGAGGCATTGAAGGGGTGTTTTCCGTGTTCTGAGCATAGGAGGGTCCCAACCTCTCTTAGCATTTCCTCTTAGTTCCAGTTGTGCCCTTTGGGTCTCCTTTTATAATCAGTTCTCCCTGTCAACTACTCCAATCCTCTCTCACCATTTTAGGACTCTCTAGAACCTAACTCTCCACTACCTCTTCATCTGTCTCCACCCAGAATTTACCTGCAGCCCTGTATCAAAAAAATAAAAAATAAAAAAAATTCAGCTCTGATCTCTCCTTTACAGCCTCCCAGAATAAAAACCCACATATTCCACACCAAAGGGTGGAGGAGAACCCCTCCTTTCACTAAGCTCAGACAATGTGGATGGGCTCAGAAGGATTAAGGGTGATGGGCAGGGAATAATAGCCAGGAAACAGTCCCAGCTGCTGGAAAACAAATCCACATTGTCTCCCTGCTCCACTCCCAGCATTCCTGATTCTCCCCCCCTGCTCCACCCCACCCCCTAAAGGCTGAGCTGGCTGGTTTTCCTGGCCTCTGGCTTCCTAGATAAAGGTCTTTGCCAACTGAGCTTGGAAGTGAACAGGGCTGGGG
Source organism: Miniopterus schreibersii (assembly GCF_964146895.1). Taxonomy (NCBI): domain Eukaryota; kingdom Metazoa; phylum Chordata; class Mammalia; order Chiroptera; family Miniopteridae; genus Miniopterus; species Miniopterus schreibersii. The sequence goes on from NC_138116.1 coordinate 23,018,638, forward strand.
AGAGGGTTGCAAACTTGTTGTAGCCAATCCCATCTTCCTAGTGCCCGATGAAAGGTCTCAAGTACATCGAGAAGCAATCCCAGTGAGGGAGGTTTATTTCTGGATTTGGGGGTATCTATCCCAGATATGTATCCAGGAATATAACCCCATTCGTTGTAGGTTTCCCCCAGAGTGATGGCTTACACCAGAGGAGCTGCCTTCTTGGTAGAAGGTCAGGGAATACTATCTGATAGGGGAAGAAACAATTTGACCCAAGTTCCTGAACAATGTGCAGTAGGTTTGTTCTGGAGAGGGTATACCACCATGACTAACTTTTCCCCTCCATTAATGGATTTTCTCTTTTCCCCCCCTTTCCAGGCCAGGTTTCCCCTATGACTCATAGCCTTGGAGTGCCATCTTGGGCCCACCCAATCTGCCTGTTGCTACAACAACCATAAACACAATCCCAAAGCACCTCCCCCCACCCTGGGGACACAGGCCAGGCACCCTTGTCCTACCCTACTTCTCTGGCAGAGCTCCTGAACCAAAGGAAGGGCCTCAGGGGGGTGGCAAGAAGGGAGGGCTCCACTTGTTCTGTTTTCACATTTTTATTAAACAAAACCACCACTCCCAACAGGCTTGGTTTCCAGAGTTACCTTTAATGACCAGGTCTGAACAAAAGCATGCACAGCTTCCCCCGCTCCCACCAAGCACACACAGCTCCCCGACCCAGGAAGTCACCAAACCAGGATGAATTTAGAGGAACCCCAGAGAAGCGTCCAGCCTCTTCCACACTACTCCTCAAACTTGCTGTATAAACTTAAGATCCTCTGGCTTAGAAAATTTTATGATTATAATTTAACTGAGCACCTAATATGTGTCTGGTCCTTGGCCAGGCACTTCACATTTGTCAGGGAGGAAAGACAATGTCATATAGCTCTGGACAATGTCATAAGAGCTTTCTTAACTTAGAGCAAACCAGCTCTGTCCCCAACTGGCTGGGAATGGCCAGAGAAGACTTTGGAAAGGTAATTCGGAGACCTAGGACCTGCTCAGGGATGGTGTTAGAAGATGCAGACCGGGAGAGAGGTGACAGAAGGGAAAGGCTTAAAAATTCAGGCTCTTTCTTATGTGCATGACCTATGGACACAGACAATTGTATGGGCGGGCCTGGGGGTGGGGCAGATGCAAGGTAGAGGGGACCAATGTGGGGGGAGTGGACATCTGTAATACTTTCAATAATAAAGATAAATTTAAAAAACAAAAACAAAAAAAACCAAGAACAAACTCAGGCTCTCTACTTCAGACTGACAAGACAAGGGAGTGGGAGAAACCAAAGGCAGAGGTTCCTTCTTTTCTGCTCTAGTGTGATTCTCAACAGGGGTGATGTTGTCCTCAAGATGGAAATTGATTCTTGGGAGGTAAGGGGGGTTTTAGATATTATAATTGTTTGGGGCGCTCTAAAGAGTCCCAGTACATACGCAGACATATAGTATAACTGTACGATTAAAATTTCATGGGGAAGGGGACAGTTAGGGGGAAAATGTCTAAAAGGACTGCTCAGGGGGATGATTATGAAAAAAGAAAAAAAGTTGAGAAACACTGTGCCATAGGGAGCCCAGAAGATCCAAGCCAGAGCCAGTTAAAATGTCCCCCTTCTGGCCTCTCTGAGTTGGCAGCTCTTGAATGCCCCACCCAAGGCAGGATCTGGCAAACATAAGGGATCTCTTTGCAAAACATTTTAAAAAAACCTGGAAAAAATAAGTGTAAATGTTTTCCCCAGCTACATGGGGGGAGGTGGAGAAGGCACAGAACAGACCCCAGGCCTGGGCCTCATGAGGGCTCTCTCTAAAGAGGCATTGGGCCAAACTGGCTTGCCCCTGAGGAGGAGGCAGGAGGGGGGGAGGGAAGGGAGAATCCGAAGCCGTGGCACAATTTCATGCAATTTCATGCAGCGCAGCATTGGGTGCAGCTCAGATATAGTGTTTGGAGTGTCGCTATTAAGACAGAAACCAAGAAGTAGGGGAGGGCCTTCCCTTCACCTCCCACCCCATTGCACACACCACATTTGCCTGAACTCTGCCTAATGCAAGAGCGTCTCATTATACCCATCACCCACCCACTCGGGGCAGTGGCTTGGAAGAGGCCGACGACCATCACGCACTGACCGCCACTAAGCGGTGAGCTGATGGTTGACTGTAGTGACACCCCATGCCCACAGCCCCATGGGGCCCAGGAGACCCTAAGCACCCCCACCGGCTGTCGGCTCCTTTGGGGTGGGCAGAGGCACAGGCTCTGGGTAATAGGGCAGTGCCCTAGGCGTCTGGTCAAAGGGTGGGAGCTCAGGTACTGTATCAGGCTTCAGGTCAAAGGGCTCAGTCTCAGGCAGAAGGTCAAAAGGCACGATCTTGGGTGTGACCAGGTCAGAGGGTGCATTCAGCTTCTTCTTGGGCTAAGATGAGGAAAAGGGGTTTAAATAGGGTTTGGAATGGGTGCGGACAGGGTTGAGAGAAAGAGGCCTTGGTGAGCATGCAGAGTCAGGAAGGGAGAGGAGGGCGGGGGAGGGAGTACACGCTGTATTAGGACAGAAAGAAACCACATTTTAAACGCTTCATCAAGAGGGCCCTGGGGCTGATACGGGTGGAACAAACCCAGGCCCATGAATTAATAAACACAATTTAAACGGAACCCCCTCCCTTCCTCCCTCTAGAATCTTCCCCAGTCCTGTCCTTGGCTTCCAACCTTCTGTCCCTACCAGGTTGGAGTGGCGGCGGAAAGAGACAAGGAGCTTTCTAAGAGGCCAGTCCTTGGATTCTAACTGGGGAGGCTCCAGTGAGTAAGAGAGGGCAAACAACTTCACTGTCTTCAGAGTCGACGCTGCTGACCCAGGTTCTCGTTTTTTTCCCCTGGGCAGGGCGGGCACAGGGTGCCGCCCTGGATAAGGAGAGGGAGAGGCATGGAAGAGGGACATCCTGGCTATTTCCCTTTGGCCATGTCCTCACCTCCTGCCCCTCTTGCCACTCTTCCCACCACCCATGTTGGGGCTATCAGACACCAAGGTGCACAGAAAAATTAGGGTAAAAACCCAAGCTGTTTTTATGACACATGGGCCTACATTCTGGTGCACCCAGCGGCAGCTCCCAACTCTCCCTCTTGAGGGGCTGAACTGCCACTCATGCTTTGGACAATCAGGAGAAGTCAGGGGAGAGGGACAATTGGGGCCACTACCAGACGCCGGTGACAGCAGTGCTGAGTACAGGCTTGCAGCCACAAAAACACAAAGCGGCAGGAGCCAACCTGCCCTGTGGGGTGCAGGGAGAAGGCTGGAGTGGCAGGAAGGCTCAGCAGACAGGGGATAACATGGTCCTCTTTGGGCCAGATGCAGTGGCCATGCCAGGGGACACCCACACTGGCCAGGGAGCTCCAGTCCTTACACCTACTGTCCTCTCCCCACTCCCCCATTCCCACCGTCATTGGGCCAGGTGGTCACACATGGCCTCTTCTTCAGCACTATGAGGCTGAGCAGCTAAAGGCCACCAACCTTAGCCACTGTTAGCCACCACTGCACATACATACACACACACACACACACGCACGCACAAAGCAGTCCCAGTGTCAGGACTGTGAAACTATCTCCCTCAGAGAATGAAGGAGCCAGAACTAACCCTCTGTTAGGGCCGAGCCGCCACTCCGGCTTCTGCTGCAGAGCCCAGGAATGGGAGTAGGAGGCCGGGAGCAGAAAGTGTAGCAGAAGGGGTGGGGTACACCGGGGTTCTGGCCTCAGCTTTGACCCCCAATCACTTGAGTGACAATAGGCAAGTGACTGCCCCTTTCTGGGCCTCAGCTTCCTCAGCTACAAAATGAAGAAACTGAAGTTGATTATTTCTGAAACATCTTCCAGCTCAAAAGGTCTATCATGACAAAATGATGCAACACTCACTATGGTCTGATTTTTAAAAATGGAACAAACCACGACTCATCTCTGAGGTTGCTTGCCTAACAACAATAATCTTTCTCCTCTCCCTACCAGCTGCCCACCTGTGCCATCTCCCTTTTTGACTCTGACCTTTTCAACCGACTTTATTTACTAACAACAACAACAACAAAAAATAGAACAAAGAGCATGATTTCCTTTAGTCTTAGAAATTCCCCTAAAAATGCTCTCCTTGTTTTCGACCCAGTGACCAGGAAAAACAATCCAATTCAGCTTTTGGGGGGAAAGTATGATAAGCAATCTCTCCATGGCCACTAGGCTAAGGGAGATGGGAAAGACCAGGCTGGGAATATTTTTTTGACAAAGTTTTAGGCTTCTGGAACAAGGTAGCTTTCATTTGCCTTCTATCCAGGAAGGAGCCATAGGTTGGGTTAGGATTTGGGGAGAAGTCACCAAGCCCTCATTCCAGCCCTGGTGTCCTCCCCTTTAATGCCCATGATTGGCTTGATCCTTTAAATGTTTCCTTGTCCTAATTTCAAGCACTTGGAGCAGGTCTGATAGGTCCATGTGTAGGTCACTAACTGCCTCATCAAAATGGCTCCAGAAAACATTTATTTCCATTTTAGTCTCCCTTTCTGGATTCTAAAAGAACTCTAATAACATCCAAATTCTTGTCTGGGAGAACTGACTCTTCAATGATCACAGCTCCTCCTGTTTGCATGGTGTCTACAATCTGCCTGATCTCCCCAGCAGTTCTCAATCCAGTGACCCCAAACCACGAGTAGAATTCACTTCTCTCGTTCATTAACTGTAGCCTAGCTAGGTGTCACCTGATCGGATGGGGTGCCAAACTGCTACTTTTTGTTTGGGAGACAGGGATATGCCAGGAAGGGGCTGAATTTCATGTGTGTGTGTGTGTGTGTGGTCAAATACAAGCCTAACCTGTGATGTCATTACGTCTAACAGTTTCCTGAATCTGGGGTGGGGCCACACAAAGGGATTCCCTCCATTATTCCCCAGGAAGAACGAGTGGGAGGCCAGATGACCTGATCCCACAGCTGGGGCCTTCCCACCCTTCCAGGCTTCCCTCCACCCTGCCCCCCTTGCTATATCATCACCTCCCACATCTGCAGCGGGTAATGCAGAATCTCCTCCCCTGTTCCCACGCTGGAGAACTCACACCATCCTGAGAGGCCTTTCCCCAGACGCAAGCATCCTACCCCAACAGCCTGATTTTACCATAAACGTTGCCGCCCCCGTCTTCCCTATTAGGTCTGCCAAGGCACAGAGCTATTTTTACCTCATTTTCTTCCCAGGCCTGAAGACCTCAGGGAGGAGCAGCCTCTGCCTTCCTCCAGCATCTGAGTACCCCACCCGCTTGCCCCCACCTGGAACATCTGCCCCGCAGCTCAGGGAAGTTCTGCTTCCCTGAGCCCCACCCTTGTTGCTGGAATCTTTTCTTTACTTCTGAGCTCCTCTCAGAGTTGGGACCACTTTAGTTCTTAGTTATTTCCCCTGACGGTTGGGGGCTCAGTGACGGTTGGGGGCTTCAGCTATTCCTTCTAGCTCAACTCTCTGTTTCTCACTGGCCCTGGGTTAGTACAGATGCAGTCAAAGCCACCCTGAGATTAGACTTGTCCCCCAACAGACTCACAATATACAGCCACCGATCCCTGCTAACGGCTGAGAGGGAATAACAGAGCGAGGCCATTGGCCTCTGCACGGGTCTTTCTCCCTCCATACTCATCCTTTCAGAATCTCCATCTTTGACACAAGGAGGTTTACTCCAAGACCAAGAATTTGTCCAGGTTCTATAGTCTGGGACATTTAAAGTGAGAAGGGTCGCCCATTCAGCCCTCCCAGCAACCCTCTACCAAACCAGGTAGAAACAATAAAGCTGGTGTGCTCCCCTGGCCTGTTCTCCTTCCTTTGATGCCCCTCAGTGTTAGGTAGATCTCTTTAAAAATCACACACACACACATTCTGCTTCCTCCAAGCAGTTAGATCAAGTGGAAACAATTCTGGGCAAACATTTTCTACAAATATTTTCTACCAGATAGTGCTGTTTGGGGAGAAGCAAAGCTTTTTAAAGGCCAAGTGCCCCTCTTGGGAGGAGTCTCTGGGCGGGGGAGAGCGGGTGCCACTCTGCCTCTGTCCCACCATCACCTCCTCTGATAAGTGCCAGCTCACCCACTCCCAGTGTCTACTGTCTCCAAACACTCATCCCAATCTGCACCTGCATCTTTCTTAGCTTCTTCTAGGAAGGAGACCAAGAGAGAGAGGGAGAGATAGAAGCATCGCACGTTCCCTGATCCAGACTTGAACTGGCAACCTCTTGGTGCTTGGGACTATGCTCAACCTACTGAGCCACACAGGCTGGGTCAGCCTGCCTTTTCTTTCCACTCCTTTTGATAGTGAGAGGAAGGGGAAGAGGAGCACAGCTTACCCCTCCACCCCCACGATCTCACCTCCTCGGGGTAGGAACATCAACCAGGCCTGCGGGAAGCAGAGAGGAGGTGAGGCTGGGCGCGTTCCCACCCAGGCAAAGATCACCGAGCCCTCCGCCGAGGCCCGCCTTAATGGGATTGGGGAGGGGGAGTGGAGAGGGGCAGGTTTATTTGGGGTTAATTTACAAAAACTGCATTTTTATCCTGGCGGGAGGAACGGGGAGAGGTGCTAAGGCAGCTCCAAGTGGCCTGGGCGGAGCCTGGGGCGCGCTCGCTGCCCGCGGCCCGCGCTCCGGCCCCTCCCCCGCCCCCGCAGGTATGCGCGGTGATTCACCGCGCCCAGACCACCCGGCCCCGCGGGGGCTGGCCGCTCCCCTCCAGCAGGCCCTCGTGCCCTCCCCACCCACCCACGCCCACCCCAGCCTGCCGGCTTCCATCGCGCCAAGGGGACGGGCGCGCAGCCGGCTAGGGTTTCCCCAAGGACCTGAAAGAGCAGGGAAGCCAGGGGCAGATCGCACCGAGGGGACGCGGTAGGTAGCCAAGGCTGAGGCGGGGGTGCGGGGTCTGCGGGGGTGTGCTGGCTCGTGGCGTCCCTCTCGCCAGGCGCTGCCCACGCTGGTGCGTGCCTGGGCCCTGAATCACCCGCTATATCGGGCGGGCAGCGCCTGAGGCCCCAAACCCGGGCCGCGCCGCCAGTGTCCGTTTACAGCGGGTCCCAAATGCCGCCAAGGACCTCCGGCTTTCCCCCAGACTTCCTCAGAGTAGAAAGACTTTGGACAGAGCCAACTTAGGAGCGGTCTGCAGGGGACCGTGTCCCCCGAGTCCAGCCCCCCTAACTCGGTTCCACTACGTGTTTGCCACCGTAGGGAGGGGGCTTGGGTGGGGAGGCGCGGGGTACAGAGCGCGCGCCCCAATGCACGCTCCAGGAATCCGCTGCTCACCTCGCCCCACCCCACCCCACCCCAGCAGCACTCCCCGAAGGAAGGTGGGTGCCCCGGGCTGGGGCAGGCTGGCGGGAGAGCCGCGCTGCTCCTGGGGCAGGTTCCCCCACCCCAAGCCTGGGGCCTGAGACTGCGGGCCGGGCAGGGAGCTCCGGACGAGGTCCGCTCCGCCAGCTCACCTGGTAGATCATAACTTTAAAGTTGCGGCGCCGCAGCAGCTCGGCCTCGTTGACCTCCAGCTTCTTGATCTGGCCGGCCTGGCGCTCCAGGCTGCCGCGCACGGTCTTCACGTTGACGCTGACCTTGCGCACCTTCTCCAGCAGCTTGCTCACGGTGTTGCTGGTGGTGGCGTGCGCCTTGCCCAGCTTGCTCAGCTCCCCCTGGATGCTCTGCACGGCGCCCTCCATCTCCGCCTGCCGCTCCTCCAGCTGGGCTTGGGTCAGCTGGATCTGGTCGACGGCGCCGATGATTTTGTCCAGAAGGCTCAGTACCAACACGCCGTTCACCTGGTCCGATTTGATCAGCTCCTCGGAGCCGGCCCCCGACGGCTCCTCCGCCGCCGGCGCCCGCATGAGGGAGGACCCCGGGTCCTCGGCGTCAGGGTACCCGGAAAGCGGCTGCTCGACGATATGGAGCTGGGTGTCCTCCATGGCTACCCGGAGCCGTTGCGGGGCCCGCCGGGTGCAGCTGAAGCTGGAGCGGGAGACCGGGAGAGGAGGAAGAGCGGGAGGGGGAAGAACCAGAGCGCTCGGAGAGCGGAGGAAACTCGAGCCACGTCCGTGCGCCCCGGGACCGCGGCCAGAACTGTGGGGCGGGGGATCTTTGAGCTCCCCAGCTCCCAGGCCAAACCCGGAGTCTCGTCGCCCATTGGCTGGCCCCGTCCCAGAAAAGGAGGGACCTGGGCAAAAGGGAAGACCGATGATGGGGGCGCGGGAGGGGGGGGGACAACCGAGGGGGGACCCAGGAGCCTAGCGCCCCACCCTTCCCCAGGATGGTTGGAATAGTTGGAGCGGGAGGCTAGGGCCTCGGCTGGCAGCGGAGGCGGTGAGAGCGGGACTGCGGCGGAGGAATGTTAGCTGGAGAGGAAACAGGTCCTAGAGTGTTGCTCTCCTTTTCCCTCTCCGCTCACCTGCAAACCTGCCTCAGCCTTTTAAGTTCTAGAGCAGGAAGTCAGGTAGAACACGAGATCCTGAACTTATATGCGAAACATTGTATTATATTGGCCTGTGCCCAGTTTTTGAAAGGGAAGGATCCACAATCTTTTCCAAGGGGCCTCTAACCACCCCAGCCCTAGCGCTGAGCAATCAGAGATCATCAGTCTCCACCTTCTCGTTTGACATGGGGGACAGGAGGACCTGGGGAAGGCAAGTGACCTGCCAGAGGTTACCTGCAAGGTAGCATTGGCTTGGCGCTCACACACTTTCTACCTTAGCACTGTACCTTTCATTAGGACAGGGTGGGCACCCGTGGCCACCCACATGTGCTGGTTTTGAGCCTTTTGGCCTGAAGTTTAACTACAGACATATTTTCAACCATAATGGGTACCAAGGAGCAGGACCAAGGAGGGCCCTTTGCTCAGGAGTCCAGGGAAAGAGAGGCAGCCCATGCCACCCCATTTTGCTCTCTAGCACAGCCCTGGAGCTGTGAGTTTGCTGGAGCAGCACCATCTCCCTTTCCCCCAGAAAAGCTTCAAACCTTTTCCCTAGTTAAGAAACCAAGCTTGGGTTTCCCCAGCTGGATAGATGATGGTCTTGGCAAAAGATCTATTCTAGTCTGGCATTCATTATCTTTAGGAACAGTGAAAAACTGCTTGGTGGAAACCCGAGGCTCCATCGATCCAGTTGGAGAACCCACCAAGCCAGGAAGGAGCTGGAGAGCTCGCTGTCTGGGATAGTCTGGGATAGTCCCAATGACTATTGGAAAAAATAGTTCCCCTGGCACTTCAATAGCTGTTTTCTCAGAAACAAATAGCTTTCTTGTTTGAGTTTCAAGTGGGATGAACTGGTATATAAAATCATAACTGGTATATAAAATCATATATAACATATAAATATCTGCTAGACCTGACAGATTACCCATCTTACCAATTTATTTTAGAGTTTAAAAGAAAATGTATTTGGACAGTTTAAGTTGCTTCCATTGAGGATTGATAAGACTTCTAGAAAAAAAGAAGAATGACAGTAGAGAATCTTACGGGACCTTCATAAGGTTCTTACTTTTTTAATTGGTTAGATTATTTTCACCAGTGACACACAAGATACAAATTGTGACTAGCACACACACACACACAAATATATATATATAGTGAAAAGAAGTTTTCTTTCTACTCCTGACTGCAGCAACTAATTTCTTTCCCAGGAGACAACTGTTACTATTTTCTTGTGGAGTCTTCTATAGAAAGTCTCTGAATATATGATCAAATATATATATTGCTCATCAATTTTCTTTTTTTCTGTTACTAAAATATCTTGGAGATTGTTCCATATCAGTACATGTAGAGCTGTCTTGTTTTCCAAAGTATAGATGCCCTATACTTATTTAACCAGTTCTCTATCAGTGGACATTTACAAATTACAATTTAAACCTCACTTGGAGGGGGTGCTGAAGAGGAATTTTAGTGGTTGACTTGATTTTTGTGGTTGCATGCTTGCTAAAAGGAATTAAGTCCATGCCATTTTGACTTTCCCATCAGGAAAATATTTCTACTCTTCAAAAAGGAATGACATATTTGAGATGAGTCAAATTATGTTCCAGTGATAGTCTAGTAAATACATGACTCATTTGGTGCCTCGTTAACAGAGAACTTTGCAGAAAGGGCCCTACCCCTACATACCTATGTCCAAGAAAAGATCTGCATCAACAAGTTTCTCTCCTGTTCCTCTTCTTACTAAAATGCCAGTTAAATCCAACAGGGGGCGTGCTAAGCCTTGGCGAACTAGCTTTATCAACAAGGACTCCCAAAACTGGAGCGAAACAATCCTTCGAGTCCTTCATTTCAGCCAAACTAAGCAGTTTCCCTTCGTTTGGAACTGCATTCAGCATGCCATCGCTTGCATTCAGGGTTGAAGCTTTGCGTTTTCCATTGCTCACCCTATTTGCTGAAAGACACACTGTTTCATTGTGTGCTTTCAGCTGCTGAGGCAGTCTGCAAAAGGGATAGAGAGGTGGAAACAAACAACCCTTTGGCCCAGAAAAAGAACACCAGGATGCAACCATGTCAGCAGCTGGAATCTCATAGCACCCTATCAGATTCCCCCATCCGCCCATGTGTTCAACAAAGTGTGACTACTTACCTCCAGCCAGCTACTGGGCTGGGGACTTCAAGGATGAATTAAGCTCAGTCCTTCCTATTGAGAAATTCCCAGCGTAGCAGGAGAGACAGATGCATAAACAGTTTCCCATACAAAGTGGGGGTCAGGGAAGATTGCCACTACTTTCTGGAAGAGTGGGGAAGGGTTCACGGGGGTCTCTAGGTAAAAAGGAGGAGGGAGGGAGGGAGGAAATGTGAAAGTGCAGGGCTGAGGGGTGGGTAGCCAGGCACTGCTCGTCTCTTACAGTGGTTCTGCCTTAAGTCTTGTCAGTTTATATTTTGAAGATTCAGCAAGGTGTGAGGGGCTGCAGTGTGTAACATGTTCCATTCAGTTTTGGATCCGAGCTGGGAGAGATCCTAGGGAGACAGTGTGTTTTGTTAATAATAAACGTTTGGGAAACAAACCATCCGGCCTCGGAAAACCAGTCCTCGGCAGCTGGCTCACAGTTGCCACAGGTTTTTCGCTCCAGATTTATAGGCACTATTCTTGTCCCTCTGACATATATGGAAAGTGCCTACAATGTTTGTATATTTCTCTTCCTGAAAAATTCCTTCCTTTCTCCCTCAAGCATTAATATATAGGGTAGGTTTCCTGAACCAGAAAACAATAAAACATTTTTATTAAGTGCTAATTTATGCATCATTTGGTGCTAGAAACCATTCACAAGACACAGCAGGTTTGCTATGGGGTGAGTGTTAGTTTCAAGTCTCAAGGAAGCAGTGATTCAGGCTAACACACAGAAAACATCAAGAAAATACATTAATGAAAGTACCATAAAGCTTCCCCTCCTCCTTCACCTTCAACACACACTGACTGGCCTTTTATCCTACAAATAAAAAACAAACACAAACAAAAACTGCAGCCTTAATTGGCTTTACCTTCCTGTCTCCTCGAGGTTGGGCCCATCTGTTTTCTCCGGTTCAAATGCCATTGTTTTGTAGAACTGCTGCTACGGATCTCTGACCCCCAATTCAGTCCTTAAACGCCTGCAGTTTATGCAAAAAGTTGGCTTTCTCTCTACCAAAAGAGCATTTAAAAGTCACTAATAGACTCCATATTCTACCAATTAGCTCTCCTTTTCTTATTTTATTTGAACCCTGCAGGATCTAGCTCTGCTGTCCTCGAGGTTCTCCCTTGTAGCCTTTATGTGAGGCTGTATTATTTTTATTTATTTCTTGTCCCATTGACTAACTTATTTTTTTCTTCCTTTGGTTTTCTAAAAACAGCTTTTAAAACTGCTCAAAAAAATTGTTAAACCCCAGCCTTATTGAGATATAATTTATATAATACACAATTCATGGCTCTACCTCCAAATTGGTGTGTGATTTCAAGTGAATGGCTTTACTTCTCTTAGTTTTCACCTCTCTCTTAGTTCTTAGTTTTTTCATCTGTAAATGAAAAAACAGTAGATGATTTTTAAAAAAAAAAAAATGTATTGATTTCAGAGAGAGGAAGGGAGAGGGAGAGAGAGAGAAAAACATCGATGATGAGAGTCACTGATCGGCTGCCTTCTGCACACCCCCTACTGGGGATGGAGCCCGCAACCCGGGCATGCACCCTGACTGGGAATCCAACCAGGATCTCCTGGATCAACCGCTGAGCCATGCCAGTAGGGCAGGGGTAAATGATTTCTAAAGTTCCTTCCAGTTCTGACATTCAGTGAGTCTATGAAACTAATTTTTGATACTTTAAAAAAAGTCCTTTGAGACCTTATAGTACTTCAGAAAAATCCTTTTTAACATCATTCATTCAAACATTTAACAAGGGTTTATCAAGTGCCAGTCTCAGTACCAGGAGATGGGGACCCAAAGATGGAAAGACATGGTCCTTGCTATCAGTAACTTAGAGTCTAATATGAGAGCTAGACATATCCCTCAACAACTACAATTTAATGGGATAACAATCATAAACGGCATCATATATAATGAGCAATGATAGCACAGGGGAAAGAGTGCTTCAGGAGACATTTCAGAGGAGCTGAGCTGTGGCATTTGCCAAACGAAACGGTAGCTGGGGTTTGGGATTCTAAGCAGAGGAAAGATCTTGGTAAAGGCATGAGGATGCCTGAGCCCACATAGCTATTTGCCATGGCAAATATCTTATAGAGGCTAAAATATAAGATGTTTGGAGGCAGAGAGGCTAAAGGTGAGGCTGGGCAGCAAAAAGTTGCCTAATTACAGTGCATCATGGAAGTCATGCTAAGAGGTCTGGACTGTATTTTAAAGGTTTATAAGGCACTACTTAAGCATTGTAGCCAAAAGAGGAAGAGGAACTGATCTGAATTTTACAAAGAAAATTGATTTGAGGGAATGTAAATAATAGTTTGGGAGGGGCTGAGACTAGAATCAGGGAGCTCTATTAGGAGCTACTGAAATAGTCCCAGCAAGAGAAGATGACCATCTGAATTAAAGCAGTATAATGTATATAGAAGGAAGAGATCTGGTGGGAGAGCTCTACAGGAGGGGATGTCGATAAGGCTTGGCAATTGATAACATGTAGAGAATGAGGGAGAAGGAGAAGTCTCAAATATTACAATTTTCATTATATAATAATACAGATATAGAAACCATGGAAGATTGGATTAAATATGTACTAATTCTATGCTATTCCCTGGATGATGCTTTTCAAAACGAACATTCCTGATGTTAGTTCATTCATTTATAATTCTTTCTTTATATAGGTAGAAAAGTGTGCATAGAAAACCAATGCTAATTTACTTTTCAGTTAATATACATCAAATATGTTTAAATTCATGAGTTCATAATGATGCTAAACAAACAAAAAACTCCCCAGAAATCACCTTTAGAAAATACTTGAGAACCAACATATTATTTTGAAAACTGGAAATGAAGGGAAATAACAGCATTTATCCTGCCTTTTCTGTTTGAATTGTACCTTGAGGTAACCAAATCATTGGTGAGGAAAAGTTCTTATTTTATAAAATAATTTCAGCTTGCCCTAGCTGGTTTTGCTGGTTAGAGCAGCAGCCCACGGACTCAAGGGTCCTGGGTTTGATTCTGGCCAAGGGCACATACCTCTGTTGCAGGCTTGATCCCTGGCCCCGGGGTCTCGTTCAGGGAGCATAGGGAGGCAACCAATTGATGTCTCTCTCACAACAATGTTTCTCTCTCTCTCTCTCTCTCTCTCTCTCTCTCTCTGTCTTTCTCTCTCTCTCTCCCTTCCACTCTCTCTGAAAAGCAATGGAAAAAATATCCTCAGGTGAGGATTAAAAATAATAACAATAATTTCAGCTCATAAATGAAGAAAGAATGATAAAGTTAGAATGTCACCATTTTACAGCCTCTAGTGAAATAATGATCTAGATAATGAATATTAATGCCTGCTAGAACTATTAGGTGGAAACGGATGGGGAACTCTATAACCATCGTATCAGGCTAAGAATACCTAAACCCACTCATTAATCTTTTTGGGGGGTGGGGAGAAACAGTTCATTTCTTCTTTTGTTTACTGAAAGCATATTCAAGAAAATGGTACCCCCCACCCCCTGCCACTCATTCATTAATCTTTTTTTTTTTTTTAATATATCTTTATTGATTTCAGAGAGAGGAAAGGAGAGAGAGAGAGAGATAGAAACATCAATGATGAGTCATTGATCGAGCCCGCAGCCCGGGCATGTGCCCTGACCAGGAATCGAACCCTGATCGCCTGGATCTTAGGTTGATGCTCAACCGTTGAGCCACGCCTGGCTGGGCTCACTCATTAATCTTAACATCACAAAAAGAGATAGGGTTGACATTATGTTTCTGAGTGTGATATAATAGGAAATATACACCAACACTTGTGAAGTATTCTTGACAAAAACAAAACAATCAAACTTGAATCTGATCAAACGTCCAGATCTAACTACCAGTTTAGAGGAAATATAGGGGTCAGGGAAATATATTAAACAGCACTGTAAGAATGCAATCAGCAAAATCCAGGGGCGGGGGCTTCCGCAGGTCAAACAACCCAGTTTCTCCAACCAACAAATTGCAGAGGGGCAGGGGGAGGGGGAGGAGGGGGAGAGGGGAAGAGATGATGACAAAGGGAGAAATCACTAAATTTAATAAGACTTTACTTTCTTGCATATTTGAAAATTTCTAAGAGAGTAAATCTTAAAAGTTCTCATCACAAGGAAAAAAATGCAGTAACTATGTATAGTAGATGTTAACTAGACTTATTGTGGCGACCATCTCACAATATATACAAATATCAAATCATCATGTTGTACACCTGAAACAGCTAAGGCCCTAGCTGTTTTGGCTCAGTGGTTAGAGTCTCTGCCCACGGACTGAAGGGTCTTGGGTTTGATTCGGGTCAAGGTCAAGCCCCCCCGCCCTGGTCGGGGCATGTGCGGGATTGCAACCAATCGATATGTCTCTCTCACAACCAATCAGTGTCTCTCTCTCCCTTCCACTCTCTCTGAAAAGCAATGGAAAAAATATCCTTGGGTAAGAATAACAAAAAAAATACTAAGGTTGTTTTGAGGATGAAGTATGTTCATACATACAAAGGGACAAGTCAGAATGGTTAACACACCATTGTGTTATAACCATGTACATAACCTTTTTCCCTTTCATGCACTTGAACCAGTCAAGAACTGGTGTTAGAGAAAACTTTCTGTTAAACTCATTCTGTTGCTCACAAGAGAATCGATCCCCCCTGCCCTTCCTTTCAACTTTCCAGTTGGAACTAAGACCAGATCTTTAAAACAAGACACTCAATAAAAACAATAAGTGTTTAGCAGCTGTACACATCTAAGCAAAACCATTTGATTTGTGGAATTTGGCCCCTTTCCCAGGAAAAGATGTTTCCATTTCACAATGCAACAGGACAGGAAGAGTGTGAACTCTTGTTCAGATATAGATTCTTTGTGTTCCACTCAGATTTTCACATTGCCATTGTGCTCTGGGTGTGATAGTCCAGCTGTGTGTTGATGGAATGACTCATTTTTCCACCAAAACACGTATTTCTATGAATCCTCAGGGCTACTGATTGGTGTGAATGAGCAATCAGCACAGACTTGGTTCCTGAATCCATTATATGACTTTAGAGAGATGGTTTAAAGTTTTTCCACAACTTAAATTGAAAGAGGCAATTCAAGCCCAGCTGGGTGTGGCTCAGCAGTTGAGCATTGACCTAGGATCCAGAAGATCGAGGTTTGATTCCCAGTCAGGGCACATGCCCGGGTTATGGGTCGATCCCCAGTCGGGGGTATGCAGGAGGCAGCCAATCAATGACCCTCTCATCATTGATGTTTCTCTCTCCCTCTCCCTTCCTCTCTGAAATCAATAAAGACATATTAAAAAAAAAAAAAAAGAAGAAGAATTTGGGCTTTAAAAAAAAGAAAGAGGCAAGTCAACTATTCAGATAATTCGTGCTCCAAAACCTTAATGTTTACAAGTGGTTATTAAGAACAGCTTTCTGATACCACAAGGGAATACAAAGAAAATAGAAGCATAATCTATGTTCTTTTGGTGTTCAATAATCTCACTGAAGAAATAAATACACAAGAAATAGAAGGCTCCCCAAATAAGTAGATGATATTCAATACAAATGCATGTAAAATATATTAATGTTTAGGAGCACTAGAACAATGGAATCATCAGAATGGGAAGAGGCTATCTGGGAAAAATTTTCACTTACAAAATCTTTTTTTTTTTTTTTTTTAATATATCTTTATTGATTTCAGAGAGAGGAAAGGAGCAGGAGAGAGAGAGATAAAAACATCAATGATGAAAGAGTCATTGCTTGGCTGCCTCCTGCAGGCCCCCCACTGGGGATCGAGCCTGAAATCAGGGCATGTGCCCTGACTGGGAATAAAACCCCAATCGCCTGGATCCTAGGTCAACGCTCAACGGCTGAGCCACGCCCGGCTGGGCCTTACAAAATCTTTTAATTATTTAAAATTTACAGAAAAGGTTTGTTTAGGTCAAAAAGATTTTTTTCTGAGCCATCTGAGAGTAAATTGGTAACTTGATGTCTCATCACCCCCAAATATTATGTATTTTCTACAAACAAGCACATTCAGATATATAACCTTGTACAACCATCAAAATCAGAAAATTAACATTGATACATACCACCATCTATTTCTCAGCAGCCTATCAAATTTCATCATTTGTCCCAAAAGTGTCCTTCTAGGTTAATGATGCCATCTGAGATCACTCCTTGAATGTAGTTGTTGCCTCTCTTTAGTCTCCTTCAATCAGGCCAATACTGTCTCGTTATTTCCTTGACTTCCATAACTTTGACATTTTTGAAGATTAAAGGACAGATATGTAGAATGTTGCTCAGTTTGCACTTGTCTGGTATTTCCTTGTGATTGGATTTAGGATATTTATCTTTGGCAGAAATAGCACAAAAGGGATGCAATGTTCTTCTCATTGTACTTTAGCAAGTGGTACATGATTTTGATTTGCCCATTGTTTGTGATGTTCACCTTGATCAGTTGGTTGAGGTGGTAGCTGTCAGACTTTTCCAGTGTAAAATTACTCTTTTCCTCTTTATCATCCATAACTGTTTTATATGATGGTATTTTGAGACTAAGCAAATATTCCATATTCCAATTCCTTGAACAGCACAAACTATCATAACACTCAATATGAAAGAGTTTGGGTAGCTCTCTAATTGTTAATAATATTTATTTTGTAACTTAAAAGTCTCATAGAAAGAAAACTCCAAGTCCAGATGGTTTTAGTGGAGAATTCTACCAAACATTTAAAGAAGAATTAACACCAATTCTATACAGGCTTTTCCAGAATACAGAAGAGTAGGGACCCTTATAAAATGGGTCCCTTCCCAACCCATTTTATAAGACCATTATTACCCTGATATCAAAACCAGACAGCCTGGCCGGGTGTGGCTTAGGGGTTGAGCATCGACCTATGACCCAGGAGATCACAGTTCAATTCCCAGTCAGGGCACATGCCCAGGTTTCGGGCTCAGTCCCCAGTGGGGGGCATGCAGGAGGCAGCCGTTCAATGAGGACTCTCTCATCATTGATGTTTCTCTCTCTCTCTTTCCCTCTCCCTTCCCCTTCCTCTCTCTGAAATCAATAATTTTTTTTCTTTTTTTTAAAAGAAGCCTCTTTCATGGCTTTCTTAACTTCCACGAGTTAAAGGCTCTTTGCCTCATGTGTTGGTCACAAGAGCCTTGGGGGTTGCAGAAAATGTCACATGCCTTAGCCTCATTCATATCTACTTATGGCTATAATCATTAACAGAGGAAGCTGGCATTCTTTGAACTCCAAAGGAAGCCTCAAAATCTATTATGAGGAGAATTTTACTTTTTACCAAAATACTTTTATGTTAAACATTGACAGGCTTTGAAAGTAAAAACAGAATGTTACCTTGAGGAACACAGACTGAAAACTGCAAAGAGACTACTTCTATGAAAACAAAGTGCATATCAACATTTCAAGTGATGGTCAAAGTAAAAGTCATCTGAATGCTATGGCAAGAGAATTAACTCATCCAACACTAAAATTAGACCCTTGGTAGAACAGTATAAGAATTAGAGTTTCTTTTTACATAAAAGCGAAAAACAAAAATAAATTATTTGACTAGACAAATCATTAAACTGAGCTACTGTCATCTCAAAGATTTCATAGAAGAGGAAGTAAAATTTTAAATCAAAATTTCACTGTTTGCTGCCAACTATTTGCAGGTGAACAGTTGGAACATTATGCAAAGCAATATTTCCTTTTCAAAACTGGTAAGGGAGTGCAGTGGGTTGAATACTGTACCAACCAATGTATGGTAATCTATGCAGCAGCCCTAGGAAACTAATACAGGAAGCATATGAAAAAGAGAGTCACTTGAGCAAATATGTATTTAAAAACACTTGGCTTAACTTTCATACTCTCCTCTAGGCCTCATCTAGGCATCTAAGTTGGATGAGCAAATATGAGCTGATCCTTTATTTGTGGAAATCTGGACAATTGTTGTGCATTCCTTCAAACTAAAAAATAGAGGGGAGAAAAGGAAAAACATTTCATCATTCCACTATAACAATTCTTATAGCTTTTTGGGACTCTGTTAGATCACTGCCTTTGTTCTCTGCTTTGTCTTTGTAGTAAAATACTAATATTTGTAACTATTGTTTAGATATTTTGACAGATGTTAAGCAATAACTCTATTCAGGCACACAGAACTGCAGTAGTGGCTAGTCCTCATATGGAATTGCTCATGTATTCTAGGGCTATGTGGTCAACAATATTTTATACTTGATCTTGTAGAACACATGCTGTACTTGTTCAAGTAACAGAAAGGTATAGCACAGAAGATCCTTTTTCCCTTCCTTCCTTCCTTCCTTCCTTCCTTCCTTCCTTCCTTCCTTCCTTCCTTCCTTCCTCCCTTCCTTCCTCTTCCTTCTTTCCTTTCCTAAAGAAGTATATAGGTAACTATAGATAAAATCAACATAAATACCTGATTATTCTGGATCAAAATCTTTTAATCAGTTTTGGGCTAAATTAGTATATTTGCTGACTGTGATGAAAAGAAAATCTGATTTTAGTCTAATATTTGTACTATTTCTGTTCTATTAGCCTTTGTCTCCTCCTTTGAACAAACTTCTACTCAGCCTTCAATATCCACCTCAAATGTCATAGTCCAAAAAGGATTAACAAAACTCTTTCTGGGCTTCCATAAACTTCTGTTCTAATCGCTGCTATATTGCACATTATATATTGTAGTTAGTTGTTTATCTCCTTGATAGATTCTGAGCTCCTGTTCATTTTTGCATTTCTAGTTTCTAGCATTATGTCTCGTATAAAGCATGTACTTAATAGATATTTGCTGAAGGGAATGTTGGATTTTTGATGATTTGGGTTTTTTTTAAGTAAAATACTCTTCAATGAATTTAATGAGCATTTTTCTCATAGGTATGATTTGAAATAGAATAACTCTGAAAACTGTAAGTAGAATACAGACATCAGTGCTACCATTTTATTGAAGTTGATGATCCTGCAGTTTTCAGACTCCATAGACATTTTCTGATTCTAGCTTCTGCTCTGAACCTTTCCCAGAATACAAGCATCTGTCACAAGCTCTCCTCCCCAAATAATGAAGTTCATAAAAAAGGGGGGACAGAGAAAAGAGGCAGGGTGTGATCATGCTCCTTTTTGTCTGATACCTGTGTTCTTCTGTTGATAGATTTCTATTAAGAGGTCCTCACTTCTTTCAGGATCACCTATCCATTCACTCATTCAGTCAAGAAATGACCCTTACTATTGAATGAGTAGGCTCAATGCTAGGGGAGAAAAGGGGCTCATAGTTTGGTAATTTAAAAAAATGTAGAAAGCACTGTGTTTTATAAAAGAGAAACAGAAAAGCCTCATGAGGTTTCCAATGAGTAAAATGAAGCTAAGGAAGTGGATGAACTTGCTCAAGTTCATATACCTTGTAACTGCTAGAGCTGAGATTTATTTGATATCAGATGGACTAGGCGGAGGAACTGAGATTCAAGCCTAGTTCAGGATGGTACAAAAGCTTGTGGTTTACCTCACTACATCATGCTGCCTCCCATAGGCCATTGCTTTAGTTATCTGAGAGAGGCAAATGGACCTGTACTAGGTATCAGCAATGAAAATAAAAAGAGGAAGGGGGTAAAGGCAAAAAATAAATACAGGACCCACGATTAGCATGACATGGCAACTAACTAAATGTGGAAAGAAAGTGAAAGAGTAGAATTAAAGATGGCTTAAGGTTGGAGCCTGGATAATTACAAAAAACAATGATGCCATTAGCAAGATTAAGGATCTCAGGAACAGGGACAGTTTTTATTCAGTGAGAGCTCTAATCCTTCAAAACTCTGCTCTCATGTCATTTCCTCAATGTAAGTTTCTCTGACATCCTCAGGTCCATCATACAGTATTTTGTGTCTCAACAACAATAATAAGGACAATAATGACAGCTAACATTTTTTTAAATGCAGGGTGGGTTCCAAGCATGTGCTAAGTTCCTTTTACTCCTCAAAATAACTGTATGAAGTCAATACTATTATTAATCCCATTTTACAGGTAAGAAAACTGGGGCTTTCAAGCCTTAAGGTTACAGATATTAAATGGCAGATCAAGAACTGAATTCAGCCTGGCCAGGCATGGCTCAGAGGCTGAGCATCGACCTAGGATCCTGGAGATCACCAATTCGATTCCTGGTCAGGGCACATGCCAGGGTTGCAGGCTGGATCCCCAGTGGGGGGCGTGCAGGAGGCAGCCGATCAATGACTCTCTCTTCATTGATGTTTCTCTCTCTCTCCGTCTCCCTTCCTCTCTCTCGAATCAATAAAGATATATTTTAAAAAAAGAAAAAAGAATTGAATTCAGAGACAGCACCCTTACCAGAGGCAGAATAGTGCAATACATGAGTCAAGAAATGGCACCAAACTGGCTGGGTTTGAATCCTGCTCTGCCATTTACTAGCTGAATGACCTTGGGCAAATTACTGTGCCTCAGTTTCACCATCACCATATCATTTGTTAAATGGGGGTAATAAAAGGATTTGCCTCCCAGTATTGTGAGGTTTAAATGAGTTCATATAGCATTTAGAAAAGTGCATGGTACATAGTAAATATTAATCATTGCACTCACACCTCTGTCCTCTCTCTCTCTGTCTCAATCATTAGAACTTTATTTCTCACTGAACTGTGAGCTCCTCTAGGACAGGAAGGGTGTCTGTTTCATTTTCCTATCCCCAGCACCTAGCACCATGTCTGCCACATAGTAGGCCCTCAGCAAGCATTTGTTGCCTAAATGTCATTATTCAGGCAGCTTGAAATTCCATCTCCGAGCCTTCGAGAAGAGAGGTGAATGGAAAAATAGGTATGAGTCCCACACATAGACATTTAAACCTGACAGGACTGCTATGGAAGAGATCACCAAGGGAAAAGACAGAACCCTGGAGAAAGATTGATAGCAGGAGATGAAAGGAGACAGGAAAGGAGCTCTGGAGGGTATCATTTCAAGGAAGCCATGAAAAAACGAGTTCAAGGGAACTGAGCTGAGTCCAGATGAAAGGCTGTCTTAAAGGTGAAGTATGAAAATTTGTGGTTAGCAAGCAGCTGACTCTGAGGTTTAAATGTGTTGTGTTTTTTGTTGGTTTTTTTTTTTTTTTTTTTAGACTCAGAGGAAGGAAATGACAGTCTATTGTGCAATCGTTTTTCTAAAACTTGGCAGGCTTCCAAATGTGGGTCTCTATCCACTTTGCCTGGAAAGTTGGGAGAGGGAGGGAGCGTTCAGGATCTGGAGTGAAAAGGAGGGCCTGGGGCTCTCCAAGGTGCTACTCGCCATCTAAGTCATAACGCAGTTAAGTTCTATCTTCACTCACAGTGTGACATAGAAAAATCAAATAAAATGTGTTATTTTTGCCCTTCGTTATTTCCTGTAGGTTGGTAAAGCAGGATTGATGATGTTATTGTCAGGTAGGCAAAACGACCAGCGTCAGGTTTTTATCTGCAGTGCCTCCCTCATTGCACTTGAACGTCGATGGAGCTCTTTCTACCACCCACGGAGACCCAACAACCGGTTTCCCGAGTTTTTCCTGATACAGTTCTGGTTATTACAAACGACTTGGGATCCCTACTCCTCTTTAAAAGAAGGTCAAGAAAAAGGAATCAAGATCAATTTTTTCAGAAAGGCGTTTTAACAAAAATAGGTAGGCATCATGTCCACTTAAAAAAAAAAGTTATTTTTTAAAAAATGTTAAGGAATAGAAAACCTGTATGGGGTTCAATGGGCCCGCAGGAATCCACCAAACAAGATTACAAATATACTTTCACAGACACGGTCTTAGGGGGTTTTCCCCCACTGCTAACAGGAGAAAAATAAGACCCTGTACAGTTGCCGGAGAGACTAAACCAAGTACCTTTTTAAAGCCGGGTTTTCCATAGTTAAGTGACGAGCCCCTCCCCGGTCAAGGCTCTCCTACAGGATCCAGCACCTTTCGCAAGATGCTCCGCACTCGAGGGCTCAAATTTTCTTTTCTGTAAACTAAGGGGATGTGTGTGTGTGTGTGTGTGTGTGTGTGTGTGTGTGTGTGTGTGTGTGCGCACGCGCGCGCCTTCAAGCTCCCCTTGTTTCCCTCAAGGAGAAAAACTTGTGAATTAATTCTTTGGCTATGAAATGAAATAAAGCAGACAGTCTGGCATGCAGAATAAGGGTAGAGAGAAGGGGTTCTGAAGGGCTCGAGCACCTGCACTGCTGGCCCCACCCACCCGTCCTTCCCCGCCCGGAGCCGCCGCAGCGGAAGACAAGATGGCGTCAGCACCTAGCTCTCCCCAGAGCCCCAGGGACTCCGCACTGCGGCAGCCCACCGAGGCCGCACCCCATTGGCCGACTGCAATGAGGTCATCCTAGGGGCGGAGACCGGCGGCGGCGCAGGGGCGGGGCTTTGCGGACGCACGCACGTCGAGGCGCAGCAGCCCGGAGCCGCGGAGGCTGCGGGCTGGGTCCGCGGCGCTTGCTTTGGTAGTGGCCCTGGCGGCGGCTGGAGGTGAGCTGGGGCTGGAGGTACAACGCGGCAGGGAGCGGCGTCCGAGGGGCACAGGGAATTCTTCTGACATCCCCCTTGCTTGTCAAAGGAAGTAGCAGGGATCTTAGGTCTCGGAAAGGAAAGGAAATGGGGGTTCACCTCTTTTGGGGAACCCCTTCTGTGGGCACAAGAACCGGAGGCTCATTCCCCTTTGGAGGCCCTGATCCCTTCCCCTACTTAAGGGGTAGGCCGAGCAACTGAAGGTTATTGGGATGTCCGAAGAATTTGGGGGGGGAGACTTCTTAAAGGGGGCCCCAATTTGAGGAGTTCCCCCTTTTAGCCTCCACCCCAGGAGGTGGGTGTGCCCGGGCTCCCTGGGCGGACTGGAAAGGAAGCAGGTGAACCTGAATACCTCATGACCGTGAGACTGCGTGGGGACGTTCTGCGTGGATTCACCTTGTGCAGAATTCCTGTTTCTTCATATTTTGTTTGTGACACACACACACCACCCCCTGGTCGCTTGGGCCTATTTGGTTTTCTGTTTGGCTCAAGCCGGAGAGATGTTCTAGGGAGATTTGTAATGGTTAAAAAAAAAAAAAAAAAAAACATAGGAGGGAGGCAACTCATTGGGGGCTGTCATTATCGGGCAGACCCTGAACTAGGCTGATCAAGCATAATTTTATGTGTTTAGAGATTATGGACTGTCCCGTAATTGAGGAGTAATGTGTGCTGGGGGCTGGTAATGGCTGTTTGGATGATTCAGGGATAGGCAGTCCTAGAGTAAAGCTGAATAATCTCTTGAGAAATCCTAGCTTATATCTGAGCGTGTTTTTCTGCCGCCTTCGAAACGTCAGATGCACAAAGGTTTGTCATTCAGTTTTCTCCAATTGTCTCCCAGCCTTCCGGAAGGGTAACCCATCCTTTGATGCCAGTTTTACCTGTCATTATGGATGCTCTCATGATACTAAAAATACCGTACCTCTTGCTGAGCTTAGATACCGGACAGTCTGTGCCTCACAATAGCTGATTGAGAATAAATAATTGCAGTTTCAGGACCACTGATAGCGCCAGTTGTCTTTATAACCCCGGCAGCCTGAGAAACCTTTATTGACTCGTGCGTGCGTGAGGAGCTTTCACGGATGGAACCGTGTAGTTCACCTTGAAGGTAGGGATAAGGGACAGAAAGCTTCTGAGGTGGAAGCTTATTATTCTCTGTGGCTTGATGAAACTGCTTTGTCATGGTCAATGTATTCCTGTCATGCTTGACTTGAAATTGAGCTTCATTATGCTAACTGGTTACTTTTTTTTTTTTTTAAGATAATGATTACATATTTAGATTCTTTAGTGAGGAAATGGTGCTTTCTGTGGAATTTGGAGGGTTAAACCTTTTAAGATAGTGTAGCGTTAGGGTAGTGCTGGGACTTCAGCTGTTAGAAATGGGCAGTAGCCCTGGCTGGGTGGGTCAGTTGGTTGGAGCGTTGTTGCCTGGGTACACCAAAGAGGTTGTGGGATCTATGCCCAGACAGAGCACATACATAGGTTGAGGGTTCAGTGCCCGGTCTGGGAGGCAACCAATCAGTGTTTCTCTATCACATCCATGTTTCTCCCGCCCTCTCCCTTCCTCTCTCTAGAATCAATGAAAAACATATCTTGGGTGAGAAGAAAAAAGAAAAAAAATGAGCAGTAGAGGGTAGAAAATGAGTGAGGTCTCCTGTTTTCTGACACAAGTAGAAAACAAGATAGAGCAGTATGAATGTCACTGCCTCAGGATATTGTGTCCAGGGCATTAAAAAGTTGTTTGGGATTCCCAGTTCCTATTTTTAATATGGATACATTCTTATGTATTGAGATTTCCCAAAATATTGTCATTTGATCCCGATGTTGACTGCAAAGGAAGCGACTTTTCATCAGGCACTCTGTAGGAGAGGATTCAGTGACAGCCTTTGCAATTTCTCCTTTCCATCTTTCTAAGCAGGATGTCAAAAACAGTTGTTAAAGACCTGTCAGCATGAGGTGGAAGACATGAAATGCAAAACGGAAGAGCCTTACTGGGTGATGATTGCCCTTTGCCCTCTTAGTAATTTCCAAGGTCATTTAATTTTCTCTTTTTGCCTTAGGTTCAAGAGAAATCCAGGTACTCAGTTGATGTACTTTCTGCCGCCATGGGGGAGCTTTTCCGGAGCGAGGAGATGACGCTGGCCCAGCTTTTTCTACAGTCAGAAGCTGCTTATTGTTGTGTCAGTGAATTAGGAGAACTTGGAAAGGTTCAGTTTCGTGATGTAAGTAGTTGTGGGACTGCTTCTTGAATACCACTGAACTGTATTTTTCTTGTCATGGCCAATTGCCTTATGATGAATGTTTTGCTTTTTATTTGCAAAAATAACAGTATAGCATGGCTCACTGTTGGTACATTTTTATGAGTTGTCTTTCTAGAGGTGAGAATATCATGGGCCAATCCTTTAATGCTTTTACTAGCTGCCCCTTTGAGAATAACCCTAAGCATTCTCAAGGTAATTGCTTGGGATATAAATGTAGGACATCAAACTAACCTGTTCAAGGCTTGCACTTTATTTTGGAGCTCCTTAACACCTATAGCAGGGTATTAAAAATATTTTCATAGCTCTTTCATACAGTAGCATATATTTATTACATGATCTGAAGCCTCCAGTTACATATATATAATATATAAGTAAACTTATATTGAATAATCATTATTCTAAAACATTATGCTGGGATGTTGGAGAAGATATCAAAAGAAAATGGACAGTCTGGGTGGTGTTGCTCAGTTGGTTGGAGCATCGTCCCATGCACCGGAAGGTTGTGGGTTCAATTCCCGGTCAGGGCACATACCTAGGTTTCCGGGTCAATTCCCAGTCGGGGTGTGTTTGGGAGGCAACCAATTGACGTGTCTCTCTCACATTGATGTTTCTGTGTCTCTCTCTTCCTTCCTCCCTCTCTTAAAAAAAAGAAATCAATGATAAAAAGAAAATAGACAGACTAAGAGTATAAAAAAGTATGCCCTATGGGACTTACAATCTGACATATGCTGCTGAAAGGAGGGGGGAGTTAACAGTTCTCTGTTGGGCAGTCTCAAAGTTCCATGTACCTCTCATTGATAGCATTCATTATAGTTGTGATTTTACACTCATCAATGTGAGTAGTTGATTCAAGTCTCTCTCTTCTACTCTGATCTAAGTACCATGAAGACAGAGACAGTCATTATCTTGTCCTTAGTACCCACATAGAAGATCCTCAATCAGTATTTGTTGGACTGAATGGATGGATGAAAGAAAGGTAGGGAATTCATCAAATATTGGCTTCCTGGAATTGGCAAGCTTTCAGGAAGTTCTCAGTCCGAGCTGAAACTGCACAAATATACTCCAGTGACATAGCCTTAGCCCTCATTTTCTTCGAACCTTTTTATACCATCTCTTTTGGAGTGTTCTCCTACCTGACTCGGATTTCTTCTCTTACCTTTCTGAGGACTTCTTGTTTTCTCCCACCGGCCTCTCTCTTATCTTCTCCACCTCTGCCCATGGTGTCAGTGTTTCCCAAGCTCTCGCCTCTGTTCATTCTGGATAAGCCTGCTCACACCCACATCTCCCTTTAACGCCCTTTTTTCGGTGATCTCATCTATTCTCAAAATTTTCATCTTTATTCAGTGAGTCCCAAATCTATATATCTGGCCCTGACCTCCCAGACACCTTCCCTACAAGTATACAATTCTCTAAGGTTTTTGTCATTTCTGCTTCTTAAGCTAGTATGTCTAAATTCCAACACTTTACCTTTTCACAAACTATTTCTTCATCCTGACTTCCTAAACTTGAGCTGAAGCATTGATATTCTTCCAGTTTTCTAGACTTGAAACCTAAATCAAGCCTAAGTCACCCTTAATTTGCAATCCTTCATCTGGCCCTATATAGTGTCTCCCTTTCCAACACCTATCAGGTCCATTCAGTGTTCCCAACTTGATGATGTGCTTCAGTCATACAAAAAATTATAGGGAGTCATATAATGAGTACCTATGTTTATACTTTCTACTTAAGAGATAAACATTCCACATATAATTGAAAGCTTCTGCCTGTCCTTCCTCTCTGCCTTTCATTTCTCTCCCCTCCTCCCCAGAGGTAACTTTCTACAGTGACTTTTGTTTTTATCATTCCTATGGGGTTGTTGTTTTTTTAATTTTTATTATTGTTGACAGTATTATTCCCATGTGTTTTTATTTTTCACTTTTGCTATGCATATATATATCACTGAATAATAGATAGTATAATTTTGTATATTTAAAACTATGTACATGGTATCATATTGTATGTATCTTTCAGCAGGTACTTTTTAAATTTAACATTTATGAGATTTGACCAGGTAGCACCAGTTCACTTATTTAAATTGCTATATAGTTATTATAAGAATGTATAGCTTATCATTTTTTCCTTCTGATGAGCATTTAGGTTGATTGCCTTCTTTGCTATTACAATGTTACAATGAAAAGGCTTGTCTCTGTCTGGTGGTATACATCTGTGATAGTTTCTCTGGGGCAGTGGTTCACAAATATTTTGGCCTAAAGACTTCTTTACACTCTTTTAAAAAATTGAGAACTCTAAAGGGCTTTTATGTGAGTTATAGCTATTCATACTTACTGAATTAGAAACTAAAACTGAGAAATATTAAAAATATGTATTAAATCATTAAAAAATTATAATAAAAACCCACTAGATGTTATCAATATATATTTGTGGAAAATCACTACATTTTCCAAAACAAAAAATGGGAAGAATGGTATTGCTTTTACATTTTTAAAAATCTTCTAGTGTCTGAGTTAATAGAAGATAGCTGGATTCTCATTTACTTCTGCAGTCAGTCTGCTATGATGTATGTCATGAGACTCTGGAAAACCTCACTGAACACTCATGAGACAGTGAGAACGAAAAAAGCAAATAATGTCTTACTGTTACTGTGAAAATGCTACTCCAAGGATTATGACTAGGAGGGGCATTGCTGAGTATAGTGTGCATCTCTGACTGTTAGATGCTGGCAAAGTGTGCTTCGCAGTGCATGTATCTGTTCATGCTCCCATGGCTGCTTGAGAGTTCCTGTCATTCCACAGTTGTGTCAACACCTCTGTGCTCAAAGAAATTTACCAATCCAATGGCTGTGAAGTGGTATCCTATTGTTGTTTTAATTTGCATTTTCTAGATTAGCACATTTGATATCTTTTTATCTGTTTAGTAGACATAATAGGTTTCATTTTCCATGAGTGTCCGTATCATCTGCATGTTTGCTGTTGGGTTTGCTTGTCTTTTGCTTGTTAACTTGTAGAATTTGTAAAAGTTCTTCATGTCATCTGGAAGCTAATCTTTTTCTCCTCCTTTACTGATGAATTCTAGGCTGTCGCTTATCTTTTCCCTTTGTTTATGGTGTATTTTGTCATACGTAAACCTGATTTTTCCTTTTTGCTTATTGGTTGTTTTTTCCCTAAATTTTTTTATTTTGAAAAATTTCAAGCCTAAATACTCTTATGTAGATTTACCAGTTGTTAACATTTTGTCACATTTGATATAATCTTTGTCACTGCACCATTAGGGAGTAAGCTGTTTCTTCCTTTCAAATCCTTACCCTTTCCTTTCTTTTTCTCATTTCACCATAACATTGGGACCTTCAGTAGCATGTTGAAGAAGAGGAACAGCAAGCTAATACTGCTTAGGATTGTGTTTAGCTGTGTGTAACCAAAAACCCAAATGATAGGAGTGTACTTTTCTCTTGTAACATGAAGCCCAGCTCTGCACTCTCATCAGTGCCCTAAAGTCATTCTATATCTCTGTTGGACTGTCCTTGGACATTAGGCTTTTGTGCTTATAGATGACCACCAGATCTCCAGACATTTCACTGAAGGAAGTGCGAGGAGGAAGGGGAAGTACTTTTATCAGGAGAAAAAAAAACTTTCCCAGAAATCCCCATCATACTTCTTCTTTCTCTCTTTTTTTTTTTTTTTTAATATGGTTTTTAATTGATTTTCAGAGAGAGGCAAAGGAGAGGGAGAGAGAGAGAAAAGTCGATCAGCTGCCTCCTCTACGCCCCCCACTGGGGATCCATCCCAAAACCCAGGCATGTGCCCTGACTGGGAATCGAACCCTCAACCTTTCAGTATGTGGGATGAGGCTCCAACCAATGAGGCCATACCGGCCAGGGCTAATGTTTCACAATTTAAATAAGATGTTTGCTCTTACATTTTTGGAAAATTCTATTAATTAGATTATGCTGATTCCTTTCAGTTTCTGATTTTCTAAAGTTATTGTTACACATTTGTGGCATTCTATTGAATACCCTTTCATTTATTGGTGTTACCATGTTTTTTCTCCTTCATCTATTAGTTTGGTGAGTTACATGTCCAGATTGTTTTCCTACTGTTTTTAAACAGCTTTACTGAGATATAATTCACATACCATATAATTCGTTCATTTAAAGTATACAAGTCTGCTCAGCTGACGTGGCTCAGTGGTTGAGCAACAACCTAGGATCCAGGAGATCGTGGTTTGATTCCTGGTCAAGGCAGAGGCCCAGGTTGTGGGCTCGATCCCCAGGGTGGGGCATGCAGGAGGCAGCCGATCAGTGACTCTCTCATCATTGATGTTTCTTTCTCTCTCTCTCCCTCTCCCTTCCTCTCTCTGAAATCAATAAAGACATATTAAAACAAACAACTAAAGTGTACAATTCAATGATTTTTAGTATAGTCAGAGTTGTACAACCATTACCACTACTCCAACAAGAAACCCTGTACCCATTAACAGTTACTCCCCAATCCCCCCCCCCAACCCCTGGCAACCACTAATCTACTTTCTGCTTCTGTGGATTTGCCTATTCTGGACATTTCATGTGAATGGAATTATAAGTCTTTTGTGACTGGCTTTTTTCACTTAGCATAATGTTTTCAAGGTTCGTCTATGTTGTAACATGTATCAATGCTTTTCTGTCTTTTTGCACCTTTTTTCTTAATATGAAAATATGCAACATATTAAAATGAGTGGTTTCAATATAAAAAGTAGTTGGTATCTTCTATCTACTCTGCAGAAGATACCACCCTGGGTTTTAGAGAGACAATTGAGTAAGACATGTTTCCTCACTCAACTTGTTCAGAATCTTACATATTCCCTCATCTGTTCCTTCTCTTTATCATACTCTTTTCCTACTCTTCAGTCCCTTACTGTCTCATGCAATCATAATGACAGTTTACAGTTTTGTAATAGATGCCATTTTGAGCATTTTGTATTATTATTGCAGGCATTTAGCACAGCAACCCTGCAAAGCAGAACCTACTTTTGATTAGTGGAGCCTACCATTCTCATTTTACAGACTAGGAACCTGGGGCAGAGATGAAAATAACTACCCCAAGGACACAAAGATTGGTGCCCAGGATTGTCTGATTCCACTGCCTGTGTTCTTTTTAATTGAGATATACCAAAAAGAGTCACCCTTTTACAGTGTATGTTCAGTGGTTTTTAGTGTATTCATGAGACTGTGCAATCATCACTATCTAGTTCCAGAACATTTCATCACCCCCAAAAGAAACCCTGTATCCATTAGCAGTCATTCCTTTCCCCCTAGCCCTTGGCAACCACTTACTCTACCTTTCTCTGTGAATTTCTCTGTTTTGGACATTATATATGGTGGGGCAAAAAGTAGGTTTACAGTTGTGAGTGTGCAAAATACAGTTTATTTTTGTATTTTTTAAAAAAAATATGTCTTTATTGATTTCAGAGAGAGAAAAGGAGAGGGAGAGAGAGAAAGAGATAGAAACATCAATGATGAGAGAGCCATTGATCGAGCCCACAACCTGGGCATATGCCCTGACTGGGAATCGAACCCCGATCTCCTGGATCCTAGGTTGACGCTCAACCGCTGAGCCACGCCCGGCCGGGCATCTTGTATTATTTTTTATTAATTATTGTATTATTTTCCATATGAACAAACATAAACCTACTTTTGCCCCACCCTGTATATAAATGGAATCATAAAGTATGTAGTCTTTTGTGACTGGCTTTTTTTACTTAGTATATTGTTTTCAGGGTTCATCCATGTTGTAGCACGTGTTAGTACTTCATTCCTTTTTATGTTTTAATAGTCATTGTATGTATATACCACCTTTTATTTATTCAGTCATCAGTTGATGGACATATTTGGGGTGTTTCCACTTTTTGGCTATTGTGAGTAATATTGCTGTGAACATTTGTGTACAAGTATTTGAGTATCTGTTTTCACTTTTTTAATTTTAAATATGTCTTTATTAATTTCAGAGAGAGGAAGGGAGAGGGAGAGAGAGAGAGAGAGAGAAACATCAACGATGAGAGAGTCTGATCAGCTGCCTCCTGTGTGCCCCCTACTGGGGATGGAGCCCATAACCCAGGCATGTGCCCTGACCGGGAATCAAACTGTGACCTTCTGGTTCATAGGTCAACACTCAACTGCTGAGCCACGCCTGCCAAGCTTTCACAGTGGTTTTGATTTGCATTTCCCTAACGGCTAATGATGAGGAGCATTTTTTCATGTTTATCGGTCATTTGTATAGATTTTTTAAAAATATATAAAATTATGCTTGCAAGTCTGGGATAAACTCAACTGGTCATGAGGTGTATTTCAAAAGAATTTTAGCATTCAGTTTTCTAATATTTTATTAGGGTTTTTTCATTTTTTGTAAGTGAGATTGGCATATAATTACTCTTTCTCAAACTGTTCTTATCTTATTTTGGTATCAAAGTTATACTGGCCAATTTCACTTATTAGTTGAGGAGTGTTTCTTCATTTTTCTCCTCTTTGGATTAATTTTTCTAAGATTTGGGCTTTTCTAAGATTTTCA
Organism: Miniopterus schreibersii; assembly: GCF_964146895.1. Classification (NCBI taxonomy): domain Eukaryota; kingdom Metazoa; phylum Chordata; class Mammalia; order Chiroptera; family Miniopteridae; genus Miniopterus; species Miniopterus schreibersii. The sequence continues at coordinate 23,050,574 of NC_138116.1, forward strand.
TTAAGGCTACAAATGTCCCTTTAAATACCACATTAGCTGCATCCTACAAAGTTTGATCTTTAGCATTTTTATTATCATTTCATAAATTATTTAAATTGCTTCATATATGTCAGTTATTAAATACTAATTTATTTTTACTATTAATATATTTTATAAGGAATTATTGTAATCATTTATAAATAAATCTTTAAACTTATACATAAGCTGCAATTTTGTGATAGGATTATTCTAATGAATGAAGTATTGCATCAAGTATTGTATTCATATTACTTATTAAGGACAAGAGTTAGCAGAAATGGTTCTTTCTTTTATAGGCAATTACTAGACTCTTCAGAGACCCTGGTAAACAACCACTCAGCCTTGCAAATGCAAAGCATTATTGTATCTAAACATACATTTGTGTTACTCATTAAGTACAATTTACTTAAATGAAATAAGATAAGTCGGTTTTCTTTTGTAGTTATTTGAGGAGAAAGCCATGTGTTAGTTCACCTGTAAGATCAATTGAACTGGACTTTTTCATTTGTTTAGAGGAATAAAAATCATTTCTCATTATGTTAAATACAAAGTAAATACAACACTGTTTCATGGCAACCATGGTTGCTGTAAATTTTACACTTTCTAATGTGGGCATGACTGAATGTATTTGGAACTAGTCATATCACCATTAAAATCAGCAATTCAGAAACAAACAAAAAATCATTGTGATTTCTTCTTTGAGCCATGAATTATTTGGAACTGTTTTAGAATTTCCAAATATGTTGTTTAAGTTGTATTTTCTGATATGGATTTCTAATTTAATTGCATTGTAATCAGAGAACATTGTCTGTATAGTATCAGTTCTTTACTGAGATTTGCTGTATGACCTATTTTGTAGTCAGTTTCATAAATGAATTATTAAACAGAAAACTGTTGGATGTGGGATTAAATGTATCTATGTCTGTGTGTATATGTATTAGATTAAGTTAATTATGTTGTTCAAATTTTCTCTATATTTAGTAGATTTGCTGTATCAGTAATATAAAAGTTACATTAAAATTTCCTACTGCATAGGCAGGTTTTTTGGTTTCTCCTTGTAGTTCTGTTAATTTTTGTTTGAAATATTTTGAGGATGCCTTATTCAAAACAGGCTGTGGGTGGCTGTAGTTGAACCTTGCCTCTGATTTTGAATCCAGTACTTCTTGTGGCTACTTTCACTTCATGTTTATTGAAGTGGAAATTTCTGAATGAGAAGCCGAAGTACTGCCTGCTCGGTGAACAAACACACAAACAATTTATTAGGGACACACAAGTTTAGAATCGTGCATCGTCCTGGGAATTTTTTTTACTATCATTATGTAGTGTTTCTCTTAATCTCTAATAATGCCGTTTGCCTTAGATTCCTTCTGTTTAATGTTAATATAATAATACGGATACTTTCCTTACTTGTTTCTCTGTCACCATTCTCTCTCACACAGTTCACTCTTCACATACAATGTTATTCTTCAAAACAGTAAATCTTTAAAAAGTATATTTAAAAAGATCACTTGATTCCCTATTGCCCATAGGACAAAGTCTTTTACTTCCTGCTCTTTACATACCCCTTCTCCTCAGCTATAGTAAGTTTCTTCTCTTCTCAGAATATATGATTTATTTATGTCTGTGAGTCACTTGTCATGGTCTTTCTACTTCCATTCTGTGTATTTCTGCTTGGTGAACTCTCGCTTCATCCCCCATAGTCCCAGCTCGGGTGGTTTACCTTTGCACATTTTTTTCTTTATCTTCTAAGTAGAATTAGTGTTGTCCCCCCTCCAAGCCCCCCTATCCACATCTTTTTTATGGATGTAAAATTTATGTTCAGTGAAATGCATACACTTTAAGAGTACAAGTTGATGATTTTGGTAAATTCATACACCTTTGTAACTACCGCCCCAGTCAAGACAGAATATTTGCAGCAGCCCAGAAAGTTGCCGTGTGCTCACTTCTGGTCAGTCCCCCCTCCTCTCTTAGGTAACCACTGTTTTGATTTCTAGCATCATCAATTAGTTTTGACTATTCTTGAACTTTATGTAAATGGAATTGTACGTTTCGAACTCTTAGATCTTTTTCTCCTCAGCCTAATGTTTTTGATATTTATCTGGTTTTGTGGCTATCTGTAGTTGGTTCTTTTTTATTGCTGATAATATTCTGTTACATGAATATGCCGCAATGTCTCTATCCGTTCTCCTATTGGCGGACATTTGGATCATTGCTAGTTTGGGGATATTATGAACAAAGCTCCTATAAACATTCTTGTACAATCTCTGTGGGTGTGTTTTCATTTTTTTACACAAATACCTAGTAGTGGAATGCTCAGACATGTGGTGGGTAGGAATATGTTTAATTATATAAGAAATTGCCAACAATATATTACTTTTTAATAGCGTTTATCACAACAAAGTGTATTTATTGACTTGTGTCTGTCTCTTCCGTGAAACTGAGCTCCTAAAAGTTAGGACATTTCTTATTCTTTGTATTTATACCAGTGCCTAATACAGTGTATGGCACATATTTGGTGCTTGCTCAATAAACGTTGAAGGAATAGCTACAGTAGTTCTTTATTTGTTTTACTTTTATGGAATTTATCACATGCCATCTTATTGATCATGTTCATGTTTCCTCTCTACTAGGTTGCAAGTTTCCTAATGAGTAGGAACTTGTTTTATTCCTGTTTGTATTTCACATTGCTTTGAAAATTACTTGTGAGGTATGAATGAATGAACCAGACTGTCACTTAAAAGGTGAAGAACCTGGGACAGAAGAACATGAGACGTTTGCCTTCTGTTTCTTCTGATTGGGAAGGAGAGAAGGAAAACCAGGCAGAGCTTCTATTATATTAGTGGTCCACATTTTTGGTGGTGGTGAAGGAGGGGGGCTCACTGAGACTTTCCGCCTGGGAAGAACATTTTGTACTTTGTCTAATTTTCCTCCATTCCAGTATGTTGCAGCAGTGAGGAAGGGGTTTTTATCTTTAGTTGGTGTAACTGGCCCCAAAGCATATCAGTAGACAGTTTTTATTAGTGTTGCATCATACATTGACACAAAAGAAGGCTTTCACTTTGCAGGTTGTGTTGCTTGTGAAATAGAGGAAAGAGATGTAGCGCTTGAATATTTGGTATTGTGTTCTTATTTTGCAGTTAAATCCAGATGTGAATGTTTTCCAGCGGAAGTTTGTGAATGAAGTTAGAAGATGTGAAGAAATGGATCGAAAGCTTCGTATGTGCCTCTCAGTCTTGTTCGATGTTCCTATAATGAGTCATTTATCTTAAATTAGAGGGACACCAGTTCTCTTAATAAAGGGAGGAAATACTACAGGAGAAAAAGAAAGGAGGAAAAATCTTGTGACCCTGATGTTAAGATGAATTTCTAGTATACAAGTAGATTTTGCGGTGTTTGGGCTAAGGTGGTGCTTAGTGGAAACCTTGTTTGAGATGACAAGGATATAAGCTGAAAACACTGGTTATTTTTTTGTGGGAAGGGTTTTATAGCAGAATTACATTATAGAATTCCGAGAGACGGAACCCAGACAACATCGATTTTAGATGTCAGCATAGCCACTTTTTAATCTGAGCTATTTATGTATGAGGGGAGAAACTTAACAGTTATTGAGATCCTACTGAGAGTTAGGGTGTTCATATACTTTATTTCACTCATTTCCTACAACATTCCTTCAAAACAGGTGATAGCCTTATTTAATAAATGAGGAAAGCAAAGATCAGAGAGGTTAAGTGACTTGGACCAAGAATGCAAGTGGTCATGGTGGAATCAGTGTTTGAATCCAGGTGGTTCTTTCTGGCTCTAAAACCCAAGGTCTTGCTACTCTACTATGTCAGCTCTCAATGAGCTGATAGGTGAATTTGGTCCCATCCTTAAAAAAGTCAGTAGTCATCACCTGAAACACTATTCTGGTGGTTTGGGGCCTAATCCGCCTCTTGCTTTTGTTTGTTTTGTTTCACTTAAACTGCCCTGTTTGGTTTCAAATGTAATGAAACCCTTTGCTCTGGACTTGTCTCACTAGTGTGTCAGTTGTCAAATACCCTATTGAATTGACTCTTCTGTAGCTCTGCTCTTGCCAGCAGTGCCTGTGACCAGAACCATCATACTCTGGGGTGGTTGCAGAGCGAAAGCAGATGTGGACCAGTTTGAAGATCAGAAGAGGGAATGAAGACAGTAGCAGGATAACCCTGTTTTGGGGTAGCTGTGTTTTGGGGGGGGTAGGAAGAAGAGAAATGGAGAGAAGAAGGATTTACATATTCTGCTTCTTTTATGTAAAAATATCTTTCTTAGAATGAAGCTCTTTTTAGCAAGGTTTGGCATCTTATTATTTTTTTCCTCAAATATTGGCAGTTCCAGGCATGTACCAAACATAAATGTTTTGATTCTGTCATTTTAGGATTTGTTGAGAAAGAGATAAGAAAAGCTAATATCCCAATTATGGACACTGGCGAAAATCCAGAGGTGCCCTTCCCCCGGGACATGATTGACTTAGAGGTAAACAATTCTGAGGAAGCCAGATAAGTGTCTTGCTACTTAAATGTAGAAATTTCTGAGTGGATGGAGGGTAGAGTAATTCTAGCTGCCCTTGTTGGCATTGTTTATTGATTGCTAATTTCTTGTGGCTGGGATTAAAATGAAGTTTCTTTTTTATGGTATAGAACAGTATGTTGAACAGTATCATGTGCCACTAAATAAATGTTTATTGGCTATTGAAAACTTATTGGATTAATGTCAATTTATCTAGTAATTTATTAATGACTAAGTAAATGAATAGCCAATAGATTTCAGTATTTGTTTTATCCATCTGAAATCCCCTGAGAAATTCAACCAAGTGTATGATAGAATATATAAGCAAAAACGATTTTAAACAAAATTTTTCATAAAGAAAATTACCCTGGTAAAATCACATACTTGTAAGGTAGATATAAGGTAACTGTCAGGGCGGCAAGAGTTCTGTTGGATGGATGAATTTATGTTTTTGAGAGCAAGCTCATTGAACTTAGTTTGAGTTAATAATTTGACTTCTTTTTTTTTTGTAGGCTAATTTTGAGAAGATTGAAAATGAACTGAAGGAAATCAACACCAACCAGGAAGCCCTGAAGAGAAACTTCTTGGAACTGACTGAATTAAAATTTATACTTCGCAAAACTCAGCAGTTTTTCGATGAGGTCAGACTATTGTTTCTTTTAGTATCTGAGCAGCTGATATTACACCTGCACAAGTGGGCCATATTTTTATTCCAATAATTATTTTAATTTGCTAGTTTGAAAGCAATACCATTTTCACACCCTGTTTTAGTTGAAGAAATGTCAGATTATGTTCCATTTTTCATGAAGTACACAGCCAGACATAATTTTGTATATTTTTGCATTTTCTGTAATTTTTCATCCCAAGGTGGGGAAAGGAACCCTAAAGTAGTCATATAAACATAGTTAGTTGAAATTTTTACATGATATTTCAAGGTAAGTAAATGTGTAAGGGTAAAGTTGAAGCAACAAGAAACATTTGGTTATATGTGAAATTATAACAAACGTTTAATCTCCAAACCTTTTGTCATCAAATTTTGATTTTATTTCTCTGTTTGCCCATTAACATTTGAGCACACTTTTAACTATTTTAGATAGCACATATCACACTTTAAATTTTTTAAGTGTTTTTTCAAGTACTATGTGGAAATATTGGTAGGATGCTTATTTGGAATTCCTGGATTTTCACATAAACTTAACTGCATAACCAGATAGGAAAAAATGTTACTAAACTCCGGGATTAAAAATGTAGGTGACTAAGTTGCCAACAGCTTCATGGAAAGGATATGGAGCAAGGCTTTCAGAAAGTTTCCTTCTGCTAATTAAACCCGGGAAGGAGTCTTAGCTTTCAACCTGGACATGCCATTTCTGATGGCTTAAAATATGGGTAATTCTCTTTTTTACAGGTGTCTTTGCCACCTGATAAGCAACATCAGAAACTTTAGAGATTGCTTTAGTCACCATTCATTGTGCCTTCCCATAAAGTTCTTTATTTCCTTTGCTCAAAAAACAATTTTTTGTGGCAAAATTTTTAAAAAATAGAGGGCCCATTTTAGTTAGCATCTGCTCTGTTCTCGGTTCTACTTTTAATTTCTGTCTTTTGAGGGAAAAACAACTCCACATAGTTCTTAGACTAGAGCAGGGGTTCTCCAACCAGCAGCAGCAGCCTCACCTGGGAATTTGTCAGAATGTAAATTACCGTCTCCACCCCAGACTTGGATTAGAGACTCTGAGGGTGGGGCTCAGCAATCTGTTTTCACAAGGTCATCCCAAGGCATGCTAGTTTGAGAACCACTGTGCTAGAGAAACTCAGCTGAAGATGTAATACATTCCTCAATAACTAAGGATTTAACTTTAGAGAAGCCATGCTAATTAAAAAGATCTGCTGGGGTGAGGGAATGGGGGAAAGGTCTTATGAATTTAATTGCCTGGTCCTCCTAAGTATCAGAGTCTGGCAATGTTTATCAAGAGAGGTTTGGTGTGAATATTCAGCTTGCTCACTGAGTTGAGAATTTTGAGACCGATGATAACTTCTCTCACCAGTCCCCAGTTATTATCACAGAGGTGGGTGTGGGACAGAGTGATTAACTCTTTACAAGTGTTTCAGGTCTTTTGCAACAGGCATGGCCACTTATGCCATATGGTTTTAATGAACAAGTAATCTGGAATTCCAGGATGCTCACTGCCTACACATTGTATTTATCTTCATGAATTCACTGAGCATTTGACGAACACCTACTCTTTGTGAGGCATAAGATGAGTAAGACACGGTCCCTATGCTGGGAATGTATCCTTGGTCAGATCAGGAAACATTCCGGACTCAGTGCTTTGTGTGCGCACAGATGTGTGCTTTTCTAAACGTGTTCACGCTGCTGGCCTCAAGATCAAACAAAGCTCAGCTACTTTTAGCATCATTTGGGGCTTAATTCTCCTCCCCCCTTTTCTTTTTTCCTTTCGTTTACTGCTGAGACGTTGCTGAAAAGTATGAAAATGTCTTTCATAACCTCCCGAGTTTAGGGATTGAAATAGGCTTCCTTGTCTAGTTCATTCTAGGAGAAATTCCGAATAAAGACTGACAAATGGACTCCCTTAGGGAAATAGTTATTTAAACTTTAATGTTATATTTTTTAAAAATAGTAAGAATAAAGTAAAAAGAACCACTGGGAGAGTGATAAAAGATATTAAAATCATAAGTTATGGATTTAGGACTTTCTTTGTGGTTAATAAGTCTAAACTTGAAATGCCCATGCTGAGAAGGCAGGCTTAAATCTTCATGACCTTCATGCCCATTCCATGGTGAGTTGTTTTCCCCTCCTAATCAAGCAAAACATTGAAGAAGAAAAAAAATTCTGGAAGTACTTGTGAACACAAGGCCTTGGCTATGAGATATTCTTCCGCTGCTTTTGTCATCAGTCCCTCTCACTCCTGACGCCCTCACCACAGTGCAGGAAATCCAGCAAGAACCACTCTGTCTTTTCTCTCCAACTGCACAGTCAGTGCCTTGCCTGCTGTTGCCACTAGCTCGTAACCTCAGCCAGGCCCCTTTCAGTAGCCCTAGCCCTGCTATTACTGAACAGCAGCCTCAGGTGTCCCAGCCATAACAGGAGACCAGATCTCACAGAGTAAGCGCATGCAAGGTACACTTTTAATAATGCAAAAGATAAGGAAACTTGAGACCCTCAAATCTTAGAAACAGGTTTTTCATGAGATTTTCTTCCATGCCTGAAATTAGAAGGGTTGCAAATGGCCTAAAACACTACCAATTTCAAAGCCTTCTTTTATAATAATTTATAATAATGAGTTAGCAGAAAATGGCTAAATCAGAGAATGATTCTTTCCATCTTTTGGTGTAGGGGTTATGATTGGTGAGGGGTGTAAAATGGGAAAGGTGAACACATTGAATATTCTTATGATTTAAGATGATTACAAATTCGACTTAGCCATTTCTTATCCAGAGCATTTAATATGACTTGTTAATGATTATCCTTTTCTCAGTCTTCTTGCTTATGAAGAACTGTAAGAGCTGGAGAGATTTCTCTGCACCTTTACCATAAGCACCATAACATATGAGAGCGTAAAGAAGACTGGAAAAGTAATGGTTAATGGCATGCAGATCCCTGCCTTCCTTTCCTTCTGAGTTTTCCATTCATCTGCTTTCTTTACTTTTGTTTCCCATCTGCCATCTTCTTGGGGTTTGGGTGAATACCTTAGGTGATGAAGTACAATTTCTCTCTTAACGTAGATGGAATTCAGAGTGTTTGCTCTTGGTAATTAACGTAGCTTGAACTGGACGTGTGCTGCTTATACTTAAGTGTAGAAATAGACCTACTTCCTTGTTCAAGACATGGTTTCAGTGTTCTGATTGGGACAGGGGGTAATCCAGAGGGCATAGCAAGTAATTTAGAGGAACATTGACAGTGTCATTATTGTTACTAGAGAACCCAGATTAGGATTTTGCTACTTGATGATGTGGTTTTAGAGATGGCTCTAAAGGCCCTCAGTTAGTGGTTCTGGTCATCCTATTTTCTCATCAGGCTCAATTATTTTATTTAAAAATTTTTTACTTTCTTCTCTAAGACTTAGGATTTTATTATTATTATTTTTTTAATCCTCACCCGAGGATATGTTTTTGTTTTGTTTTGTTTTTATTTTAGAGAGAGTGGAAGGAAGAAGAGCGACAGAGAGAAACATTGATGGTTGCCTTCCATACACGCCCCAACTGGGAGCCAAACCCGCAACCTTTTGATGCACAGGATGACGCTCCAACCAACTGAGACAACTGGACAGGGCAATTCTTAAGTATGAAGTAGTGAAATTATAATTTAGAATATTATTGCAAGTTTCTATTTAAGTTTAATTCTGTTTTTTATACCAAGAGAGTCCCAGATGTAGTCTTTGGAGTAGTCTAATTGCTGTTTCATTGTTTGTCCCCTTTAGGGCGCATATGTTTGCTCTGAGTCTAATCTTTAGGGTTTATTTAAACCAGGTCTTACGGGCCGCAAAGGGAAGTAGCCAGAATCAGTCAGTTTCACTGGTTTCTGCCAAGGAATATCCCACAAGCAAGTTGAAATGCAGTAGTCATCTGGATCCTCAAAATAAATTGCCTGTGGCTTATAGTCAGCTGGTTTGACTTTAAGTAGAAACAGAAAGAACCCCTAAACTTCCATTTGACAGCAGGTGGTAACCTGTGGCCCATTATCTCATCTTTTTCTTTTTTTTAATATCTTTATTGATTTCAGAGAGAGGAAGGGAGAGGGAGAGAAAGAGAGAGAGATAAAAACATCAACGATGAGAGAGTCATTGATCCCCTGCCTCCTGCACGCCCCTGACTGGGGATCGAGCCCTCAACATGGGCCTGTGCCCTGACCAGGAATGGAACTATGATCTGCTGGATCCTAGAACGATGTTCAACCACCGAGCCATGCTTGGCCGGGCCTTTTATCTCATCTTAAATCTCATGACAATGTTTCTCTGCCCTTCCCTTTTTCTTTTTTTTTTTTGGATCAAAGTTGATCCTGCTTTTAGAATTTACTTACCAAAACAATTGCTTTCACTTTTTAAGGCTTTCAAACTTACATTTGAGGTTCCCACAAGGTTTTTTTTGATAATAGGTTGACAGGAATAGAATCTTGAAATTGGAATGAAAATGTTGGAGAAAAATTTTCCTGATTTTGTTTGTTTGTTTGTTTAGTTTTGCTTTTGAAAAGGAAGATTATTGAGGCTTACTTCTAGTCTTTGGTCAAGCAAGAAGTGCATGGATATTAAAGTTGGAGAGATCAGGCAGTGGAGAAGTCTATTGGCCTTTATTTTTTAGGGCAGCTTCTCCTTCCCGATGGGAGTAAAGGTGGTAGGTAAGATGTGTCGTGTAGAGAGAGGCTAGGAAACATAGACCTAGCACATCTGAAAAGGTCCCTTTCCTCCTTCATTTCATTGTATAAACCATCATGGTGGAAATCATTTTAAATCTAAACAATTAAACTAGCCCATACACTCTATATTGACTTAATATCTGTTCCTCGCTTCATTCACTTGATTCAGATTGTTAGATTAAGCTATGTTCTCAAGAATCCTGAAACTGTAAAGCCTACATGAACTTTTTAATATTCCTAGATTCCTGCTCAGAAACTAGGACATTTAGATATGTTTTCACTTTTTCTACCCTTTATGGGTGCGGTAGAGGCGCAGGCCTGTCCAGGTCGTGGACTTCTTATCCTTTGGGAGAAAGAAATACTCTTTAAATCCCATGGTTTGGAGCATTTTATACTGTGGCCATGCTGAAAGTTCTCATGGTCTGCATTTTTTAAAAAAATAGATTTTTATTGATTTTAGAGAGAGAGGAAGGGAGATTGAGAGAGAGAGACATCAATGTGAGAGAGAAACATTGATTGGCTGCCTCCTACACACATCCCTACCAGGGATCAAACTCGCAACCTGAGCATGTACCCTAACCAGGAATCAAAGCAGCGACCCTTCGGTGCATGGAACGAAACTCAACCAACTGAGCCACACCAGCCAGAGCTATTCTGCATTTTTAAGAACACAGAAAACCTAGCTATCTGGAGATGCCTCTTCGGCCTTTCTCCAGATCGCACAGCTGCGTTTAAGACAGTGACGGTGCCTTGCCTTCTTCCTTGGAAAGAGAGTCTCCGTCTTTCACATTCTCACAAAGGGAAAGTTCTGGTTTGTAACTGCTTGAAACTTGATGTTGAGAGTTTCTGTAGAGCTGCCTTGTTTTTGCTCAAAAGGAAGAAACACTTTAGCTGCTATCCACATGAAAAGGTATTTCCCGGTACCTTCATGGCTCATTTAGGAAAATAGAAGAGAAAAAATGGCTTCCACCAAGTAAGATTTATACATGTCACCACCCTTTAATGGTGGTTTTTTATTCCTTGTTTCTTACCATTTCCCCAGCGCTTTACTGGGGCAGTTATGCTTTCTTTACCCCTTGTTTCTTTCCTTCGTTTTCTTTCCCTGTTCTCGGTTTCTTTTTGTGGGTATGTCTTCTATTTTGGTGGTTTGTTTTTCATCTTCATTTTCTGAACTTATCTCCTGGTTCCTCGTTCCCTGCATGCCACTAACTATTTTCATTAGATATTAATTGATTTGTGAATTCAGGCTGAATTGCATCATCAGCAGATGGCGGATCCAGACCTGTTGGAAGAGTCCTCATCCCTCCTGGAGCCAAGTGAGATCGGAAGAGGCACACCTTTAAGGCTCGGGTGAGTTCCCCTTCAGCCCTCCATACTCAGTGGGGGCAAGTTCTTTTTTGCCGTTCAAAAGAGCAGATGGCTGGGCCTTCGCTTGCTTCCAGAATGCAGTCTCCTCTGAGCCTGTGAGAGGCATTCCTCAGTGGATTTGGATCCAGATCCTGAGTTGTGCTCTGGCAACTCCCTTCTGAGATCAGGAATAGAACTTTAGCAGTCCTTTTAACATAACAATGCATAGCATCGAGTTTGTCTTCTTTGTCCCTCTCCTCTCTTTCCTTCTTTGTCTTAAAGCCTCCATCCCCTGGCATGGACTAGACGCCCCAATCTGGCTCTTCTTCCCACAGCTTCGTGGCTGGTGTGATCAACCGGGAGCGCATCCCCACCTTTGAGCGCATGCTTTGGCGGGTGTGCCGGGGGAACGTGTTCCTGCGACAGGCTGAAATCGAGAACCCCCTGGAGGATCCTGTGACTGTAAGACAAGGAAATTGTGTCCAGTGGAGTAGGTTTTGTAAAGGGAGCTCAGAGCAGTAACACAGCATGGTGCCACCTGACTCTGACCGTCCCGCAGAGGAGCCCCTGTGTTTACCGTGCTTTGATCTGCGAATTTGAGGGACTGCTCTTTTCCTCTTAACTTCCATCATATGTGTACATAGGATGTATACATGGCATATACATTTTAAAGCTATAACTGTGTGTTACTTTGATTGTAAATACTTTTTTTCCAGTTATTTTAACCTTTAGCTTTATATATTTTCTGTTATTTATCTGGGAACAAAAGAAAATTAACTGTCTACGAAAGTTAACTTAAAGTAAGACATCCAGTTCCAAGTTAGGTACTATTCATATGTAAAAAGAGAAGGAGAGAGTTCCTAAATTGTGATCTCTGTAAGCTGATGAAATTTTAGTTGGTAAGATTTTTATTGTCTATTTGTTCGTTGGGAGATTTAGAAATTTAGTTTAAAAATACGTATTGTGCAAGCTTCCCCTACCCAATGGTCTGGAAAGTAGGAACAGCTTAACATCTTAGCGTTTGATGTAAAGAGACAGAGTTCTTACATAAACCTACATTAAGTACAGTGAGTCCTCATTTCAGGGATCACAAGCAAAGAAGAGAAAATGTTCTGCAAAAAATTTACTTCTTTTTTGTATTAGTATTATTTAGAAGCCTGAAGTTTTTTTATCTGTTCTCAATTATCTTTTGGATTTGTTAAATTAGTATTCTTTGCCCTACCTAAGAAGAGAGATTGAATTGTAAGACTTCTCAGAGTGAGTGTGTCCTGCAGCTAAAAATAATCCAGTGACAGTATATGGCTTTCACCCTCGGTATTGAGTAGGAGCATGGTGACACTTAGTTATGGTGAGTCCCCTTACCCAGGAGCAGTTTCACAGTCTTACTGAAGGCTGGCCTTGGGTTGTGAAGACATTGCAGGGTGCAGTCACAGGTAACATGGACCTGTCCTCAGGAACATTCAGCCAAGTGTCTGGGCAACAGAAACCATTATCAACAAACTGAGGAAGGGTGGCCCGGGTATCTGGACTGCTACAGCGGAGCAGCCGTGCCAAGAATGTGCACCGGTCTATTCCTAGAGGCCTTAGGAACTAAGAGTCTTGAGCCTTACCTTCTTCACTCTTCATCCCCGTTTATCCCTTCTAAAGTTACGTTTGCCTGTTTTCCTATTATAAAAGCTCCATAGGAATGTGAGAAAGTATAGGCAACCAGAGGCGACCCCGGTTAACACTCAGCAGAGCTTGTTTTCCTCCTGGTTCCTTCCAGTGCTTGCATGAGACTTCAGGTGTAAGCTTGGTATTGGGAATGGACTGGCTTCCGCCCTGCCCCCTAAAGTCTAAATCGGCCTAGGTCGTGACATTCTACATCAACATCCTCCCCTGCTATTCCGTTCCTTGCAGTTACCCAGTTCCCTTCACCTGGGAATTTCCAAGCATGGGGACAGACAGGAATGGCTTTCTTCTCTTTCCTCTGTACTTAGGGCATCCAGGCAATAGGAGATTTTAAGTGGAATTGGTGAATAAGGCTACATTGTACCAAGAAGAGAATCATCTTAGTGTCTGTGTCAAGCCCCTGGTTGAGTTTAAAAACAAAATAGGAAGCTTTTTGTGACTTAGTAATTACAGGGCAGATGTTTTTGTAGTGGAGCTTAAGACATGGATGGAGGATAGTGCTTAAAGTACAGGGTCACTGTATCCTTAAATGATTCTTGTTGTTCCTGTGTCACAGAGAAAGTAAGTTATTTAAGAAGTTTTCTTCCTGGTTACAAGTCTGAACTCTCGGTTTTCATTTTGGGGCCTAGGGCGACTACGTGCACAAGTCTGTGTTCATCATTTTCTTTCAAGGTGATCAGCTGAAAAACCGAGTCAAGAAAATCTGTGAAGGGTAAGAGAAACGTGCCTCCCCCCAAGGGTACAGCCATGCAGCCTAACTTCTTAGAAGATATAGTGAAACCCAGATCCTTTTAGTTGACCTTGACACGGTGAATATATCTTTTAATAAGGTTAGGGCTATTTTAAACAATTAGAAGTGGCCCAAGTTCAGTTTTTAAAGTACTGTCAAAACCACAACTTCCTTTTCTTGAAAAAAAGTAATTAGGATTCATGACTTATAAATGCTACATTGTTCTGGGACAGTGGATCTGTGTACCCAGCAGTGTGCCATAGGCACTGTGCCCTTTTCTGAAATTCTGCCCATAAGATCTTTCTTCAGTGCCATTTTTCTAATATAACTTATATTACTGGTTTTTGGTTTTTTAATCTAAGGGAATTTAATAGCTACAGAGAATGTCAAGATAGTTCAAATGTTACTGCTGTATCTGTAAGCCACTTCCCATAAATAATTATTATTGATTACTACACCAGTCTGAACTAATCCTGTTTTGGTCCTTCTAGTAAATTAGGATTACTTTCTGAGATTATTTAAATTGGATAGATTAAGAAATTTCCATGTTCCTCAGGCTGTGTCTGTACGTTTCAGGTTCCGGGCTTCACTCTATCCCTGTCCTGAGACACCGCAGGAGAGGAAGGAAATGGCTTCTGGAGTTAATACCAGGATTGATGATCTCCAAATGGTACGCAGAAAGCTGAGGGAATTTGTTCTTGTGAAATACTGAAATAGAAGACCAATCTCCTTGCTTGAAACACAGTTTATTAGGTACCTGCAGCAGCTCAGAGTACCAAAAATGGAAATGTCCCCTTGGGAGCTGGGGAAAAGTTTCATGGAATGACTGTTAAAAATAGCATTAATCGTCCTCAAATGAGACAGGAATGCTATGCATCTGAAATCATTGCTTAGAGTATTCAATTCTCCTCATCATGAGTCAAAAGTATGCTTAGTTAAGAAAAAAGAAATAATACAGAAGTATGTACAGAGTCAGCTCCTCCCTCTCACACATACACTCTACCTCCAGAGGCAGCCGCTCTCAACAGCTTGGTGTGTATCCCTCTGGTCACCTTGGATATTAACCACACAGTCTAGCCAAAGCATCCTGATATAACTTGTACCAGGGAGAGACTGCGTTAGGTTTTTACCAAATCGCAGTGTATGTGGTTTGCACACGCCATGGTTGTCATGGGGCTCTAAGAAAGAAGTCATGATTTATGTGTACATGGATAGAAAAGGGTGGCCAGTTGGAGTGTTGTTTCTTGTTGAAAGAATGTGATGAGTGCCCCTTGAAACATTAATGAACATACCAATCCCAAAGGCATTTCTTCCCAGCAGTGGCAGAATTGTCAGAGATATGTTATAATTCCCATTTCAACTCCCTCATCTGTCCCTCCAACCCCCATTGTATGTGACCCACCAACTTGACCTACTGCCGGTTCCTTTGAGATATACTTACCTGTTTAACACAAACTGCTGGTGGGTGATAGGCCGTATTAGTATGTTCTGGGTTCCAGGACTGTCTTCTCCCCTCCCAGGCTCATAGGTAGATTTTAAAGAGCATGTTCAGTCCAGCCGTATGAACTGAAACTTTAAAGAGGGATTGAATAGCAAGGAGTGAGATATGGGGGTGGGAGACAGGGAAGGGAAAAAGCAAACAGAACATTGCTTCTCAGTTTACTTAGTGTCCTTCCAGAAGTTATAATAGTAATTGTGAAATTGTCAGCAGCCAGGAGAAAAAGTAGCTTTGTTCCTTTATTCTCGAGTGGTTTAAGAGTTTACCTAGCATGTCGCTTTTTTTTTTAAACCTCTCTATGGAATTCACATCCTACTGCCCAAGACAGTTTTTCAGGGAGTAGTTACTACTTTTTTTCTGAACTGACTTGAAGAGCTATGATGAAGACTTGTGCTAAAATGATTAGTATGTAGCTTTTTTCTCTTCAAAGAAATGTAGTGATTTAAGATAGATTTTCATGCAGAAATATGAATGGTGAGTTTTGGCCTAGCCCTTTTTCTGCTATTAAATCTTAAATACTTGGTGATAAATAAGGTGGTAGAATGTCAAATGTCCCTGCCCCATTCTCCCGCTCTAATCTTGGCAATATAATTCCTCTGAGGGACATCTATACTGGTTTCTAGAGGATTAGCACTGAAACATTTTCCCCCCAAGCCTGACAGAAACATGGAGCCTTATCTGCCCCGTGGTGACAGTGGTATGTGGCAGTCTAAATCCCCTCTAAACCTTCTGGATCCTCCTGACCCCAGTGTCTCCTGTTTCCTGTTATGGGTCTCTCTTGGCGTAGGCAGACGGTGGTGTTCAGCACTGCCTTTTTCCATTGTCCCCTGATGCTGGCTTACGTTCAGGGGAGTCTGCAGCTTGCCGTTCTTCAGTATGGATTTGTTGCTTTGTCGGCGCCCGGGCCTGTGATGCTGACTTCTTTGAGTCTGAGTTACAGGTTCCACCTGGAAAATCACTACTCTTTAATGGTCCAGGTAAAAACCAATGACCTGCATTGTTGTGCCATATGTTTGGTTGTAAGATTAAATGTATAGTGTAAAGGTAAAAACCATTTTCTCAGGCTTCTCTTGAGCTTTGAGCTAAACAAAATGAATGTTAGCAACTAGAAATCTAATTTCTTGTAATCTGGCCTAAAATAAACAAACAAAAAAACATTCAGGTCAAAGGAAGAAAAAAACAAAGAGCCCCAGAGTACTTCTCAGAAAGTCGTGCCTTTTTGCCATTCATATTCTGAGATTTAAGACTGACGTTAGAAGGATCCCATGCTACTTTCTCTCCCAAAGGTTTTGAATCAAACAGAGGATCACCGCCAGAGGGTTCTGCAGGCAGCTGCTAAGAACATCCGTGTCTGGTTCATCAAAGTGCGGAAGATGAAGGCCATCTACCACACCCTGAACCTGTGCAACATAGATGTGACCCAGAAGTGCCTGATTGCAGAGGTCTGGTGTCCTGTCACTGACCTTGACTCCATCCAGTTTGCCCTCAGAAGGGGCACGGTGAGTCCCCCACAGCTAGCAGTGTAGCCTACAGCTAGGAAAAGAGGTTCCCATCAGCAATAACAATTAATTACATTTTTATGGCATTTTTTATTTTCTGAGTTCTTCAATATATTCATCTTGTATATGTGTCCCCTTTTTCCAAATGTGGAAATAACAGTTCAAATAAGATTAAATGACTTAATCATATATCCATGATTCTTCAGGGTAGCTCTTGACCAGAATGTCAATTCCCTGATGCACATTCTCAGTCCATTAGACAGCTTCTGCAGTATAATCCTGGCACACTCATTTAGTTAGAAGTACTGTTCTGTTCAAGGCACTGATCTAGGTAGAGGTATACAAAATAAGCCCTCAAATATCTTACAGTTTACTTGGAGAGACTGACATGCAAACATACAAGGCAGTCTGCTAAGAGTGGTATATGTGTATGGAGAGAGGGGTTGGTTTTTCCAACTAAGATGATTGGACAGAAGCTTCAAGAAGAAGGTGGCATGGGGGCTTCAAAGAATGGGTGAGATGTTGCTCAACACTGAGGAGAAGAAAATGTGGACAAAGGCAGGAAGTATAGTACGACCATTCTTGGGTGGGCAAAAACAAAAAACTGGAAGACTCGGATGTGAACCTGATTAGGTAGATTGGAACCTAGTGGAGAAAGGTTTTAAAATATCAGGTGAAAGGATTTAAATTTTATTCCAGAGGAAATGGAGAGGCTCTGAAAGTTACTTAGCAGCGAAAAGACACTATCAAAGCAGAGTTTTAAAGGAGTAACCTGTTCATAGCATCTTGGTTGGATTGGAAAGTAGAGAGTCTGTAGGGGGGGAGTCAGTTAGGATGTTATTTTAAACACAGGGTAGTAAGTTAAAAGGGCCCCCCAGGGGAAGAATTGACAATGGAAAAGGAAAGTAATGATGAATTTGTGAGACATTCTGAAGGAAGAATCAGGTATTCCTGGTTCCTAGCAGTGGGTGGGAGAAATACAAGGAGAAAAAAATGTGAATGTTCTTGAGGCATCAAAGCCGAGTGGCTGCCAGAATAATGGTTCCATTAACAGAAGTAAAAGTTCAGCACGAGAAACTTAGGGGAAAGGTGGTAAGTTCAGTTTCAATCACATCGAGGGGCTGGATGGAAATCCACATGGAAATGTCAAGCAGATAATGGGACAGGTTCTCAATAGAAAAGGCAAAATGAAAGATGTGGGATTCATGAGAGTGGAAGGGAATGAGACCTCAGAGAAAGAAAATAAGGAAGCTAAAGACAGGACCTGGGGAGCCCTGCAGGGTGTTGGGATAGGCAGAGGAGAAAGCCAGCAAAGACCTAAAAAGCATGGTTAGTGAGCAGGAGGGAACTCCTAAGGAATCAAGGTTTTCACCCAAGAAGAGGAAGCTCTCCAGGGGCTTGCATATGGGAGAAAAGACCTTTGGGTCTGGTGGCCAGCAGCCACCTTGAATAAGCACGCTCAGCTAGACTGCAAGGGGTCAGGGAGCGCAGAGCAGGTGGCGAAGCAGGAGAGGCAGAGGATGTGCTTTGCTGTCCCCATAAACAGGACAGAACAGCGATACTCCCAGAAAGGCAAATGAGGATGTCTCTGGAGAAAGAGTTTCCATGTTTTCTTTGGTTACACATTTTAGAATTAAATGTTTCTTCATAGTAAGAATTTTCTTCCCAAGACTTAATTTAAATATTTCATTGTAAATTTTATACCTAGTTTCAGTTTCTCCAAGAACTGGGAAAGATTGAGATATAATTTACATAAAATAAAATACATTTTAGCCCGGCTGGGCGTGGCTCAGCAGTTGAGCCTCAACCTAGAATCCAGGCGAACGGGGTTCGATTCCTAGTCAGGGACATGCCCGGGTTGCGGGCTCGATCAATGACTCTCTCATCATTGATGTTTCTATCTCTGTCTCTCCCTCTCCTTTTTTCTCTCTGAAGTCAATAAAGATATATTTTTAAAAAAAAATACATTTTATGTGTACAGTTCAATGGGTTTTGATATATACGTACACCTGTGTAACCACCACCACATTCAGGAGCATGACCTGACTGTGATATGTGTGCTTAATGTTTGCCAGGAGCACAGTGGTTCCACCGTTCCCTCCATTTTGAACAGGATGCAGACGAACCAGACTCCCCCAACCTATAACAAAACGAACAAGTTCACGTACGGCTTCCAGAACCTAGTAGATGCTTATGGAATTGGAACTTACCGAGAGATAAATCCAGGTAAAAAAGCTTGAATCATTTTTCCCTAGAGGTTTTATTTTTTGTTTGTTATAATCTTTTAATGCCTCACTTTAAATGGTATTGACAACTGACTTAAAGCTAAAGGTGTCAAGACCTCAATCTGGTGTAATTCCTGTGAAGAGGGGCCTGTTTATCTCCAGGAGGCACTCCTGTTCTCTGGTTTTTACGGAACAGGTGATTTGGAGAACTTTGTTGATTATGAAGCAAAAGTTATACAATGAAAACTTGACTAAAATGTTCATAATTTTATTATTAAATTTTGAAATAATTATAGAAATTATCTCATTCAAGTTCCCATCAAAGGGAGAAAAATCTTATATATAAAAAAGTGGTGGTGTTATAGGCATGGGCTAAGCAGACTGGATTCTTCCATTTTACAGATATAAAATCTAGCTTTCTCTAACACGCTATTTGCAGGAACCGCTTTAAGCAAAAAGTTTTTTGCAAGATATCTGACATTTTAAAGGGGTTTCCCTGTTCTAGGTTAGGGAAAATACAGCAGCTATTGACCATGTTAGTCACGAAGCAGGTTTCCCATCTGTTTGGAGAGTTAATTATTAAATCAGGAGTCTGAGAATTTCTTTTCAGCTGGAGCCTTTGTCGGGATCTGCTTTGCTCCAGGTTGTGAGCTTTCTGTCTCTTACCCGGCGACTTTATTCGGCTGGGAAATGGTTGCTACACGAGAGAAGAAAGCTGACCTGCTCCAGAGGCAGTGTCCCAAGGGTTAGAAAAGAGGAATTAGAGAACCACCCACACTGTTGCCAATGCTAGAGGCAGTGCTTTCACTTCCTGTGTTCTTTGTTCAAAGTGCCAGCAGTAACTCAGACACCATCAGAGCGAGCTGCTTTGCCAGGGTGCACAGTGCCAGGGAATATTTTCCCTGGGAGTCCAAAGTCACCTTATATCGATCGTAGCATACGGAGAGGAATGTGATATGTTGGAAGTTGTTGCGGTTTTCTTTTGTGCTTTGTCTTTTTCCTCCTTTGGTTTTATATTAATTTATTTTTTAATTACAGCTGACATATACCATTTATATTAGTTTCAGGTGCACAACATAGTGATTAGACGTTTATGCACCTTACAAATGATCACCCCAATAAGTCTGGTACCCACCTGACATCCTTTGATTTCTTTATAGCGCCATATACCATCATCACTTTCCCTTTCCTATTTGCTGTGATGTTTGGGGACTTTGGCCATGGCATTTTGATGACCCTTTTTGCTGTATGGATGGTGTTAAGGGAGAGCCGGATCCTTTCCCAGAAGAATGAGAATGAGGTAATGTTTAAGTTACATCTGCAGTGGACTGAAACTATAATTTCTCAAACAATCATTATGAAAATTATTATCTGGAAGACTTTCATCATGATTTATAGAGAAGCTATGTTCATTTTAACACTTAAGGAGGCCATGTGCTGTGAAAGTGAATTTTTTGTTCACGTTGTATTTTGGTCTTTACTTGAAGTTCTTGGACCCAGGATGGGGTAAAGTGGTGCAAGAGGAAGGGTCTAGTGTATTCTAAACAACATTGTCACAATATGAGCTACAAAGTACATTTCATTGACTTCTTTCTTCTGGTTCCCAGATGTTTAACACTGTGTTCAGCGGACGGTACATTATTCTGTTGATGGGTGTGTTCTCTATCTACACTGGCCTCATCTACAACGATTGCTTTTCCAAGTCTCTTAATATCTTTGGATCATCCTGGAGTGTGCGGCCGATGTTCATATCTAATTGGACGTAAGTTGCAAAAGAAACTAAGAGTCAAAGCTTTTTCCTTTCCAATCACCTCTGGTTTTCCAGACAAGTGGTGAACTAACACTTCCTTAGGAGCTGGTTGGCAACTCCACTTCAGGAGAATGCAGGGTCTCCTCTTATTTATCCCCCAGCCTGGGAAGTACTTTGTGGTTTGTTCAGCAGCCTCAAGGAGCTGAGACTAAATTGGGGACATTGGTCCTTTTTATAAATTAAAAGCAGATTCCCCAAATTCCCTACTTGGTTATTTACATGTGTTTAATTTTGTTGTTGTTGTCTCTGACCCCTTCTCATCTCAGATGCTTGTCCCTATTCTTTTTATTGAAGACATGCGATAACCATAGTAGTTTCTTTCGGGGTCAGTTTCTGGACCCCGGTAGTTCCCCTCTGTCAATAAAAAATAAATGCAGCTTTTCTCCTAACGTCGTAGGGAGGAGACGCTTCGGGGGAACCCTGTGCTCCAGTTGAACCCAACTGTCCCTGGAGTTTTTGGTGGACCATATCCTTTTGGCATCGATCCAGTAAGAGCCCTTCTTTCCTATATGTCTAACACTAAAATTTTAAATTGTGACCTTAAAGCAAGAGAATGAAAGTGAAGGTAGTTATTTGGTTTTTAGTTGACATATTTTTGGAAAACGTTGGTTTATCTGCCAGTGTACTTCAAAGCCATAGAAGACCCAAGTGCCAATTTTTCCTGCACTGCTTATTTCAGAGGTAGTTAATAATATTTACTCTGGGAAGACTGATTTTCAAGACTCCTTCCCAGTTTAATCTAACTTAATTTGCTTTTTATTTATTTGTTTATTTATTTTAAAGATAGCTTTAACTTTTTTTTTTTAATATATCTTTATTGATTTCAGAGAGAGGAAGAGAGAGAGAGATAGAAACATCAATGATGAGAGAGTTGTCATTGATTGGCTGCCTCCTGCACGCCCCCAACTGAGGATCCAGCCCGCAACCCAGCTAATGTGCCCTGACCAGGAATCAAACCACAATCTCCTGGATCCTAGGTCGATGCTCAACCACTGAGCCACACCCGGCCGGGCTGGTTTTTATTTTTCACAGATGTTTTAACATCTTTCTTATGGGTTTCAATTTCCATTCTTATCTTTATGTACTGTATGAACTTATCCCAGAATTTAATTATTTTTTCAAATACTTAGGCAAATAAAATGTGATTAAATCTTGTATTATGTGCCTAAGAAAGGGGGTGGGGGGAGCTGAGGAATAAGCGTTAGACAGCAACGATTATAAAATTTCATGGGAAAAAACATCATTATGGCCCGGAGAGATTAAAGCTTCTTATTAAAATGGGAAATAATCTGGCCTTTAAAAATATTTCAGATTATTGTACGTGAGGAGAGGTGTTCACAAAAACATAGAGGTGGTGAGATACAGAGTTGATCATTTAATTATTAGAGAAGTTAATGTTACTGAAATGCTTACTATGTACCAGGCACTGTACTGAGCCCTCAGCATATCTGATTTATCCTCAATCTATCAGATAGATAATGCTATCCCTATTATACAGATAAGAAAACTGAGGCTTGAGAGGTTTAATAGCATTTCACATATGCATTTAACAAATGTTTATTGAATCCCTATTGTCTGCAAGGCATAGTGCCTGCTGGGGGAAACACAGAACTTTAAGACATGATTCCTACCCTCAAGTCAGTTGGAGTCTAATAATAACCTCACATTTATATAGTGTTCTGTAGTTACAAAGTTTTTTTGCAGACATTTCATTTGATGCTTACAGGGTAGATGTTGAGTTTGAAGTGCCTGTGGGACACCCAGATAAAAATGTCTGTCAGGCAGTTGGAGTTACAGAGCGGAATTTCAGGTGAGGCTGGGGCTAGCGGGAGAACCAGTCACAACTTTTCAGGTTAGAAGTCACCGAGGATAAGCTCTTCATGAAGAGGCCAGTTCAGAAAAAAATGATGCCAGGCTAGATGGTAGAAGATCTGGCCTATTAGGCTATAGATTTTTGCACTTTAGCCTAGAGATGACGGTAGAGGCTCAGGGGGAGGTTTTGGCTCAGGGAAATGACTGCATCAGAGTCAGGATTTAGGAAATGTTATCTGACGGCCAAGTGGTGGCAGAAGAACTGTCAGGAAAATATTACAGGCATCCAGTCCTTAGGGGACAAAGCTTAAGGCAATTAATATTTAAAAGTAAATGGACCTACAACACCACAGGGCCATGTCAGCAAAACACAGATTGTGGGAGCATCTACAAATAACTGGGTAACCGACCCAGTTTCTTCAACAAATATTTTATAATGAATAAAAAAAGGAGAGCTGGAGGGAGAACCCATAGATTAGAGACTTAAAAGCTATATCAGCAATCACGGTATATAGATCTTGTCTCGACCTTAGTTTGAATAAATGAGTTATTAAAAATATTTGGACATAATCAGGGAAATTCAAATATTGACTATACATTTCATGATATTAAAAAATCATTACTAATGCTTTGGGGTGTGATAACAGTATTGTGGTCATGTTTTTAAAATGAGTCCTTACCTTTTAGAGATCTGCACTGAAATATTTACAGGTAAAATGTTCCAATATCTGGATTTTGCTTCAAAATAATATGGAGGTGGGCAGCGGGCTGGGGTTATGAGGAAACAAGGTTGACTGAGCATCCGTAAGTGGGTAATAATTGCTGAAGCGAGGTGACAGGTCCATGGGAATTGTTTCTTACACTATTCTCTCTACTTAAGTATGTGCTTAGAATTTTCCATAATTTAAAAAACACTTATTTTTTTAAATGGGTGACTATTTTTCAGTTTGAGCACTCTTTTTAATACCCTTTTGTTCCTTGGGTTGTGACAGATTTGGAACATTGCTACCAATAAACTGACCTTCCTCAACTCCTTTAAGATGAAGATGTCTGTTATCCTGGGAATCATCCACATGATGTTTGGAGTCAGCCTGAGCCTTTTCAACCATACGTGAGCCGCTCTGTTTCTGTCATAAGAATGTGCATAGTTTAGATAGGGCTCTTACCTAAGGAATTCATGACATTTGGGGGGAGGGACTAGTAACTCAGAACTCTGTTCTGTGTTAAAAAAATGCTTTTAAGAAATCGCGTGTTCTTAGATGGGGCTTACTTAATATTAGTCCCTTAACAATTTACAATTGCATAAAGATCTTTGAGAGAACCTTGTGTAATTTTCGTCAAAATGAGTGAGTTATTTTTTTTCCTTGATGTGTAACTCACATAAAATTATGAACTGCATCTTGGAATGTACTAGATTTTCCAAACTCTGTCTCATGGGAGAATGGTGGCGATGGTACTGGAGCTGTTCAAGGTCCAAAAGTTTGGAAGTCATAGTTAACCCTGCTTGTCTCTGTTGCCTCCAGTGCTTCTGGCTGTTGGCTTCTTAAAGTGATAAAGACAGATTGAGGGAGCATTAGGAAAAAATCTAGTGAGGACTCCAGTCGGTATAGGGGTGACCCTGGGTCTGTTCACTTTCACATTTTTTCTCTCTTCCTTTTTTAGCTATTTCAAGAAGCCCCTGAATATCTACTTTGGGTTTATTCCTGAAATAATCTTCATGACCTCTTTGTTTGGCTACTTGGTTATCCTTATTTTTTACAAGTGGACAGCCTATGACGCTTATACATCTGAGAAAGCACCAAGCCTTCTGATCCATTTCATAAACATGTTTGTCTTTAACTACGAGGACATTCATAAAACAATGCTATATTCTGGACAGGTGCGTCAGCCCAGAAGTGGACCGTCTTAGGTGGTTATCCTAGGTCAGGAAGTTAGATGTTTCTGTTACCCTAAAAAACCTTTAAAAATCCCTTTCTGTAAAATTTGGCTTTCAATTCATACATCCAGATCTAAATTCAGCCCATCCTCCTTACTTGGGAGGGTCTACTATAATTTCTGTATCCAGAAAGGATAGAATAACTCTCATCCTATGGGACAATTCCTGGGCTTCACCACAACATCTGCTAATTATTTTGAGAATCTGGATAGCGTTATTCACAGATCAGTAAGAAAGTGCTGTTTGGGGGGTAATTTGTCCTGGAGTTGGAAACTGCATGTTTGATTAATGTGATGTGCCTTGTCCTTCTTTGCAGCAAGGAGTTCAGTGTTTCCTGGTTGTAGTTGCATTGCTGTGTGTACCATGGATGCTACTGTGTAAACCACTGGTCCTTCGCCATCAATATTTGAGGAGGAAGCATTTGGTGGGTGTATTTCTGTTGCTGAAAGTTACTAGACATTTTTTAAGATCAAGTCAGTTCCTCGTTGGATCTAATGAATTGTGCATAAGTCTATATACTCTTAAAATGCATCTGTGTCATATCCCAGCATGAGCACTGGACCTGCTAAAATCAAAAAACCATGTTTTTGCTGCCTGGACATCTGGATTCAGCTTTGAGTAGCTCGGGTATAGAGAATAAGTCATAAGTTTTTTCCTCTCCTGGTCATGTTTTGCTCGTGCTATGCTCAGCAAAACCCAGGTCTGGGCCTGTCTAGATGCAGCATCAGACACAGCAAGGCAGCAAGAGCTGCCGCCAGGTGAACTCACTCATGTGGTTTGCCTGGGCAGCCACAGGGCTGACACCGAGACACTTTCTTTTGAAATAAGACTGTGATACTTTCACCAACCAAAACATCCGGGGAAGAGATTTGGTTTGAAGCATGCTGTTTTTTTCTTTTTAAAAAGCAACATACAAACTTGTATTTACTTAATGTATTTGTGCATAGGAATTCTATACACACATAGACACACACACACACTTAAGTTGCCAAATATTCATTTCTGGCTGTGCAGTAATGCTTATTACACTGTGGTAAAACCCACAACATCTTTTTGCATGACTCTCATGTGGCTGTTAGATTATTGTTCCTGTTGGAGAGCAGCTGAGTTACAAGACCCTCCTTCTCCCTTTTCTGACCATCTTCACCCTTCCATGTGCCCCGCATTCGTCTCCCCCTTCACTCCCTCCCTCTTTTGTTTCCTTCTCCCTTCTTCTTTTCTTCCATTCACTATCAGGAAGGGCAACCTGTGGAGGCCCCAGTCAGCCCAACCCCGAGCCAAAAGGGACTAGAGGCAGCAGCGGCTGCAACAGTGAGTGAATTTAAACCAACACACCATCACATTTTGTGTAAAGAGGTGGCAAACAGTGCAGCAGAATTCTTTTTTAACTATATTGAGAGCGTGGGACATGTGTGCTCTTGGGAAGTATGTCCTTGTTACTCATTGAGATGACAGACAAGATTTCCACCTCTTAGGAGTAGATCCTGCTATCATCTTTACCATTGGTCTACTAAGTTTCTATTCAAATATGTAAGCACAGTCATGGTTATGGAAGCAAAGTGGCTGTTGTACCTTCTCTGGGTCCCATCATCTTAATCTAAGATGGCAGCTCTTGGACTCATCCACTTTCATGTCTGTATTCTGTGACCATGTATTGGATGATTTTTCAGCATGGAGCAAGAACATATCTGTGATTCTTGAATTGATTTCCCGACACTTGAAGTTCTGCTTCAGAATGATGCTTGGACATTTGGTCCATTTTAGCTGTGACTTACTCTCCTTCCAGTGGAAGCTTATACATGTCTACTTTTGTGAGAGACTCAGAAGCCCTCATGTCCTCAGCTGTTCCAGTGAGAACTCCACTCTGCCATGTGTCTCCTGTGTACTGTACATCTGGTGTGATAACCAGAGTCATCTCTGTTGTGATCTTTCCTTCTTCCAATACTAACTTACGATTCAGTATCGGCACTTTGAATGTTAAGAATTTCAATATCTGTCCTTAAAAACATCTCTTAACCAAAATCTTACAAATACCCTCATATCAACTAGTCCAGTCTGTTCTAGGTAATGAATCTGTAAGAATTTTAAGTCTCACCACTAGTGATTACTCATGTACTATTGTGGTCTAGTAGCATTGTACTCCTTTAAAAGAAAATGAAATATTTAGATGGATAACCATTTCCTTCATTAGGTGTTTCTGATCATTTTAAACTTAGAAAACTACTGTGGTCATCCTTCTAGAACTAGTCCAAAAGGGCTGATATTTTGAATAAGAAGATATTTTAATATTGCTGCATAAAATTATTTTCAAGTAGGGGCTTTCTCTTTTCCTATAAGAAAATTTTTTAAAATGCTTAAAGTACATACTATCCATTTATTGACATTCTTTCCATGTGTTCTTCTTTCTTCTAGTCTTAATGTTTTTAAGGTGTGCTTCTGATGCATCAGTCTCGATGCCCTTAAACCTGGCATCTTTTCTTTCATGCCATCCAAGTTAAAAGTCCCTAGTCTAGGAACCTGCACATTCATAAGGTCCTCTTAGCCCAGTGGGTTTTTTTTTAGCCAGACATCTGGAGAGCAGCCTGAAGGTGTCAGGATGATAATTCTGTAACAAGGACCCTGGACTCTTGACCCCAAGGGCTAAGGATATGAACACTGATCTGTTTTTGTTCTGTTCTGCGTCCTCTTGGTTGTCTGTAAGCTGTGTATCACAGTATAATTTCCCCCCCTTTTTTTTCTGCTAGTGTGTGTGTATGTCTCATCCCCCTTCCTACAACTCTCATTCCCATGTTCTGAAAAGACAGTCGTTAGTGTGTAGCTGGAAGGTTTAACCTGTCTGCCTTCATCCTCTAGTTGGGGAAAACTTCAGAACTGGCCTTGTGCTTCAGGTGTCTTGAAGCCTGCCCCCTGTACCCTAGAACTCACCTCAGGAGTCCTCTCCTGTCACTCATGCCCTGTGTTGCCTTCTCAGTCCACCTTTTGAGGGGTTGCCAGGTGTAATATTTGCATGACCTGGAGGTGCCCAGGGCTTCAATGGTTCCTGAATCTGACTACATATCAGAATCACCTGGTGAACTTTACATTTGTTTCTTAGGGTATCAAAACAGATAAGTGGAAGAAGAAATAAAAATGGCCTATAATTCTATGACCAAGACAATCCCCTACTGACATTTAAAAATAAAATTAAAGCAATAGGTGCCCTTGGTTAGAAAATGCAAATAAGGGAGCATTTGAGATCTTGCTCCCTGGATGTGTCATCAGTTTGACTCAGATAAACTCATAAAAATTTGGAGGAAAAAAAGAAAAGAAAATGCAAATAATACTGAAAGTGAAAGCCTCCCTGTCCCCAGCACCCTTCTCCTCCTCAAGGGTATTATTAACAGCATTTTGCCTCCAAGTTTTTTTCTGCATATGTCAGCATATATCTATCATCTTTTGATATAAGTGTATATGTGGATGTACATATATATATATTTTAAGACACATCAAGAATTGTGTTTAAACTGTAGCATTATTCTGCCCCTTGATTTATTAAGTTATTAAAAATGTGGTGTATCTTGGAGATTGTTTCATAGTGATTCTCACTCTTTTTTATAGACCATTCTATTGGATATACTAAAATTGTGTAATCACTTTCTTACTGATGGATGTGGTTGTTGTTCCCAGTTCTTTGCTATTATAAATAACAATGCAGGGAACATCCTCGTCCTTGATAAAATTTCACAAGCAAGTTCCCAGCCATAGATGGGATTGGATTGCCGAGTCTCAAAGGGTGCATGCATTTTCAATTTTGATAGACAATCAAAATGATTATACAGTTTGTATTTGGTGGTATATATATATATATATATATATATATATATATATATATATATATTTTTTTTTTAACAATAATCTTTATTGTTGAAAGTATTACAGATGTCCCCTTTTGGAGGGGGTATATATTTTTAAATAGAGATCCCCTAGGATCCACCTCAGACCTACTAAATTTACACTTTCTGAGAGTAATATTTGAGAATCTCTATTTACTGAAATGCAGCTTTCAAGGTGATTCTGATGCAACTGGTTCTCTACCCAGCACATGAGAACCACCGCTAGAAGAGAGAGAACTTGTCCAAACAGTGGGGTCTAGTGGTCAGACTGGTAAAAGGTGAAGGTGCGAGTGGGGACCTCAAAGCAGTTGACCAGACCTGCTTACACACTGTTTGTGCTGCTTGCCCAGAAGGCCATTTTACAGGAGAGCATCTTCCAACTCTTGCCTTGTTTGGCTCCCCAGACAGAAACCATATGAAGTGGGTCTCGGGGCTGTTTCTTTTCTTAAAATATGTTTTTATTGATTTTAAAGAGAGAGGAAGGGAGAGGAAGAGAGAAACATCGATCAGAGGCCTGCTGCACACCCCTACTGGGGACTGAGCCCACAATCCGGGCATGTGCCCTGACTGGGAATCCAACCAGCAACCTTTTGGTGCATGGGACTAAACTAACTGAGCCACACCGGCCAGGGCTAGGGGCTGTTTCTTCAGCTCTTTTCACTCTGTTGCAGGTTAGCACTAATTAATACCTGTCAGACTTAATCCCAGTTCTGCCAAGTTTTTGTACCCACAGAGTCCTTTTGCCTCAATAAACCAAAGCTTTTCCAAATCAGGTTGACATAGAAATTCTGGTTCTGGAGAACCTGCTGAAAACTATGCCTGGGAAGTGAGGAGAAGCAAACACCTATCAGCATCTGCTCACATGCCTGTGAAAGAGTTGTTTTCACACTCCAGAATCCTCTATTGAAGGAAAGGAGCCTTTTTTCTTTTTTTTAAACTCAGTATTCTCTAGCCGCAAGCTAACGTACATTAAAGCGTTTTTTCCTTCCCTGACCTAGGAAGTCCTTTGTTCTTGAGCAGAGACCCGGTACATTTCTGGGAGAGGTTGCTGGAACTCTTGGGGCTCCTGTTGAAAGCTTATCAGACCAGGTTACAATCACCATGTCATTTGGTGCCCCTCCCTCTTACAAAGTCTACTCTTTAGTTCAGTTTCAGAAAAACTTAGACCATTGAAGGCTTTACCGGTAGAGCTACCCTCATTATGGGAGTCTGTTTGTATTAAGCCTTTCCATTCAAGCATGATTCTCAGTTAGCATTGACCGAGGCAAGGTTGCTGTCTCCTGGTGCACCAGGCAGAACTGCATATTTCCTCCCATCATAAGGTGGTAAATGTAGTTGGGGCTGGGGCCCAGGTGGTGGTGGTTGGGGTGGGAACAGTGGCTTGTTTTTACTTAGCTGTTTGATCAGTGAGTTTTTGTTTTTGTTAGAATACATGCTTTTCTGAGGTTTGTATGTACTAACCATCGCCCTTCCCCACCTCACAAAATGTCATATTAAAGCCCAGGCAAATTCTACTCTTTCTGTTCATGTGTGTAGGGAACTCTCAACTTTGGTGGGATCAGGGTGGGCAACGGACCGACAGAGGAGGATGCTGAGATTATTCAGCATGACCAGCTCTCCACCCATTCAGAAGATGCAGAAGAGGTAAGATCCAGTGGTGTGGGCTTCCTCTCCTTTCACCTTGGCTCGGCCCTAGTCTTGTATACCTAAGTGGCCTCACTCCAGTCTTCTCCTTGAAAAATGAACATACTAATACTAATGATCAGCCTGCCTTCTGGACCTCTTACAGCACCACCGCTTTTTCCAATGAGCCCTGTAAACCCCAGGCTTGCCGGCAGAGCCCACAGCAGTTTTGTTCTATTGTTCGACTTCTTAAATTCTGAGTTGCATGCAGATCTCAATTACTAACTGCTCTCCTGGGCACCGAGACAGAGGAGGCCCAGCTTCCCAACTCTTACTACCAGAAACTCAGCCCACTTAGGCAGCATCCACATCCCTTGCACCTTCCAAGGATGGTTCCAATTGGAACTGTAACCACTGATACTGTGAAGTCCTGTCCCACGGATGTGCTCTTGTTGCAGATATTTTATTTGAGCCTTTTTAAAATGTCATTTGCCTACTTTTTATAGGGAGAGTAAAATAGTAAGGCTAAGCTAGACTTCTCCTATACCACCACCTCCAATTTCAGTTTTTTAAAACCCACTCTCTTTACCTGACCACTCATAGCACAAAGCCTCTGAACTTTTGAATCTCATCCATTCATTATATTCTTTTTAAACCAAATAGGATAGGAGTTGAGGACCCAGGTGGCTGGACTTTTCAGTCTGACTGACCACTTTCACTATGTGTTTGGCTTTTTAAAGAAGAAACTGCAAGGGTTGGGATGCCTTTTAAAAATATGTGTCTTACTGTTCTAAATCCTGCTGATTTTGCTTTCCTGTGTGCTGAGGAGGCCTGCCTCTAACATGTCAGACCCTTTTAACATTAACAGTCCTCCCCAAGAAGCAATGATAGTCTTGTGTTCGTGACTTGTGACCTTGTGTGTGCTGTGGCTTCCCACTAAGTGTAACTTTGTGTTTTCAAGCCTACCGAGGATGAAGTGGTAAGAAACAAGCTGCTTTGCCTTCATGTTTATCTGGGGCTTGTCTTCCCGTCCTTGTGATCACTTTGCTGACCCTGCTGCATCCGGGGGCCACACATTACACCCACGTATCCTGCATCTCACTGGCCATTTCTAACCAGTTCGTGAATCCATGTTCTGAAAAAGCTCATCTCCATTAACTGCATCTCATGTCGGTCACCTTTGTCTTTGTTTCATTGACTTCGCTGATCTAATACCTCTGAGAATGGCTTTGTAAGGAGCTACAAGTAATGTCTGCATTGGCATTCTTGAAGTGACTCCCCTTGGGGGTTAAGTCCCATTGGTTTCTGCCTGCCTCTCCTGTGATGTTATGTATGGTCGCTCTGCCACTGGGAGTAGCTGTTTCCTCCCTGATCCTCTGAGTGCTTATGAGTAAAACTCCCCCTTCCTCCCTGTCTGAGATGCAGCCAGCCTCTTCCTGCTGCCCTCATCAGCTTGATGATGCTTGAGTGAGAATTGCTAGACCCTTGCCTTAGGGTCACCTCTACCTCTGTATGACCCACGTGGGAGGTAGACACCCTTCAAAAGGAGGCTTTGCCTTTAGAAGTATCCCAGTAAAAAGCAATCCATCTGTGTGAAAAGAGTTCATATTACATCAGACACTCATACAGAACAATGACAGGGAACAGGGAGAAAGTTGGTGAAATGTTTAGGCTGCATCTGGAGTAGGCCTTCCAGCTCAGCAAGAGTTCGGTTAGCAATATACAAGTTTGGAATTGGGTTTTTAAAAGGCCATGCTGCACTGTTTGCATCTTCCCCCAAAACTTCTCTCTGAAATACTTAGACCCATGAACCCTTCCCTTCCCTTGCTCTCCTGGCCTCTGTAAGGGACAGTGTGATGGGAATGGGAAAAGCTTTGCTGTTTTGTGTAAGAACAGACAGTGCTCCATCTTCCTGAAGGCGGGAGAGGCCCCCTGTGCTGGCATCCAGGAGCTCCCATGTTCCTCTGGACCACTCATCTGTGCATAGCCTCTGGCTGAGCTTCCTGGAAGGGCCAGCAGGAGTATGGTCCATGTTAGTGAGGAGCCCAGCCTTCTCCCAGTAACATTGCCTCCGACAATACTGCTCTTTCTAAATGTCTTACCAATTGAGCACCCAAATGCCATGGTCATTGTCAGAACAGTTCATATTTGTAGCATGTCACAGGGGAGTTGGACATCCAAAGAAGATGGACTGTAATTCAGCTGCCCTAGTCCCTGGCCCCCCAGCTCCCTCAGGGGTTTAGTTTCTCATAGCTTCCTAAGTAGTCATAACACTTTTATCTTTATCAGACACATACACAGTCTAGTTCCCTACAACGAAATCTGGATAACTGTCACAGTTATCTAAAGATTTCAAACAAAACAGTTTTTTTTTTTTAAAGTCCAGCCTATTTCTTCTAGACTTGCCCATTTTGCTTGGCTATGAAAACCATTTGCCCCATATAGGTCATTGCTCCAGCCCAGTGGAAGCAGTGGTCCCTTTGCCTGGAGAGCACTTAGTACGATTGCAAACCAGGGCCAGGTAATGTGATTGTCAGAGAAACCTTTGAAGGCTCTAACCATTCAGCAAGGGTCAGTGGCACCTCGCCCTACTGTGTCATCTCACCAGGTGCACTCCTCCAACCCATCTATCCATTCATTCACCCTCCATGTGTCAAGCACTCTGTTTAATGCTGCAGAAACTAAAAGAAGAAAAACATAGTCCTTGCCTTCAAGGAACTCCCAAACAAATTGAGGAGGAGACAGTCTGGGTGACAGATGCTGTGATCGTAGTATGCCCAGGATGCCCAGGATGCCCAGAAAGAGGGCACCTGCAAAACACTTGAGTGGGAGTGGGAAGGAGGAGACCAGGAAAGGGTTCCCCAAGGATATTACTGCTAGGCTTAGTCTGGTCAAGCAAGAGTCTCTGTGGAGGGAGCAGGGGATGCAGAACCATCATTGTGAATAGTTATCATAAAGATGCAGGGGCTTGCAGGCCCATCATGCTTGGGGGATAAATAGATACTCAGCTTGGCTGAAGCTCAGAGTCAGGAGTTGGGTAGCTGGTGAGAAGTGAGACTAGAGGTTGGCAGAAATGAGCCATAGATTGGACAACAAGGAGCCATCAGAGGGTGGTGAAGCTGGAAGTGACACAACAAATGTGCATTGCTGAAATACCCTAGTGGGGATGTTACAGGGCATACTGGATTGGGGAGGGGGCATAGTCTGGAGGCATGGGGACCAGCTAGTCTGCTATGAGTCAGGAAAGAATTGGGAGGCCTGAGGAGAAACAAGGCATTTTCAGGGGGAGTTAGACTCCCTTAATGCTCCCCCCACTGTCTTCCCCTGTTACACAGAAAACTTGCCAGAGGTTACAAAGCAGGAAGTTGGGAATGAAGGACAGGAGAAGGTTAGGGTAATGCCTGGAAGAGAAGCTTCCTCCATCCTTCCATTCCTTTTTTTTTTAATGGGAGAAACTGGAGGTGGGATAAAAATGCTGAAAGTGGCTGGTTCTAAGGGAGCCCCGCAGTCATTGCTTTTGCAGAGCTTTTGGGAGTAAATACCTGTGCTCCTTAGAGCCAGGGGCCTCTCCTTCCTCTGAGCATGGGCTTTGGGGCAACAGCCAGCAGTGGTGGGAAGGAACTCTCCACAGCATTGTTGGAATTGAGGTAACTAGGATTAGCCTAGTTTTCAGGTTAACTAGGTGGCTTGACAAGCCTGTTCCAGAAGAAGAACCCTGAGGGACTCTGGGTGTAGATAGTCAGAGGGGAGGGAAATGAGGCAGCTGCTCAAGGCTGGTGCGCTGGAGCTGGCCCCTTTCCCCACTGGCCACACCCAGGAGGCCAGGCTCCTAGCCCTTTACCAGCCTAGCCCCTTCTCTCGGCCTGTGCTTGTGATTTCCCATGGCAATTCTGGCATATTTTGGGTGTGGAGTCATGTGGGTCTTGAAAGAAACTAGTAAAAAAATAGACTCTGACCCAAGGGCCGAGCAGGCTGGGGAAGGGAGGCCCATTGGACAGCTGCCCTCTGCTCCTGGGGTTCTGGTCTGGGCTGTGGGGAGGGGCCCCCGGAATGGAACAACCTCCTGTTCTATTGGTTTCTCCACCTGGGAGAGTGAGAGGCCACAAAATGCACCTGGTGCTTCTAAAGATCTGTATTTTTCCCCAGCTGTGCTTGGAACAGTCCTAAATGTGAGCTCCTGAAAGCTTGTTCAAGCCCTATCCCTTTATTCTGGAAATAATTTTTTAAAAATATATCTTTATTGATTTCAGAGAGAGGAAGAGAGAGGGGGAGAGAGAGAGAAACATCAATGATGAGAGAGTCATTATTGATTGGCTGCCTCCTGCACGCCCTGATGGGGGATCAAGCCCGCAACCGGGGCATGTGCCCTGATCAGGAATCGAACCATGATCTCCTGGATCCTAGGTCGATGCTCAACTGCTGAGCCACGCCCGGCCAGGCTGGAAATAATTTTTGATGTTGAAAGGAAAACTGGGAGAAAGGGAGTGTGAGGAAAACAGAAACAAAAACCAATAGATATTCTGTCTGGTCTTAACTGTCTAACTAGGAACTGGTAAAACTTTTTCCAAATGTCTGTGTCATCTTTTCAGAAGTCACACAAAAAAAAGGAGGTTGGTTATCTTGCTTGCTAGGGTTTGTTAAACTAATTAAGTAAAGTGACTGTAGAGGGTTAGGGCCTGACAGCTGGCCGTGGGGGCTTCCTGCTCTCCTGGCTTATTCACAGCAGGTGCTTCCAAACTGGGGACTCCACACACCAGAAGGTGGGAGTTGGCTAGAGCAGGTCATTAAAGTCCAGGTAGCTGTTCTCTTCGAGCACCCTCAACTTCGCATACACTCCACTTAAGCTCACAGCCTAGCAGGGAGAGAAAAACAAATGTGTTGAGACTCTCATAAAGACATAGTTCATTCAAATGTAGTGAATTGAGGGGAATGGGGGTGTCCCAGTTGGGGACTAAGCCTGGCAGGATTTCTAGGGATGGTGTAGCTGAAATCATCACTGGAGTACAAAACTGGGGGCTCCTGGCTCATGGAGCCCAAAGTGCCATGTGGCCACAGCCCAGACTTCTACACATTCCCTCCCAGCCTTACATCTTCTCTCTGGTTTCTTCCCACCGCAGTTTAACTTTGGAGACACCATGGTCCACCAGGCCATCCATACCATCGAGTACTGCCTGGGCTGCATCTCCAACACCGCCTCGTACCTGCGGCTCTGGGCCCTCAGCCTCGCCCATGCACGTGAGTATATTTCTCTCAGATTGAAAACTATGGCTTTCCCCTGCTCTGGGCACTCTCTCAGGTGGGGGGCTTAAAGAGAGTGGAAATTACATAAAGGTTCTGGGATTATTCAGACTCCTAAGTCCAGAGAGAATGATATCCAGATGGGAGACTCAGCACTTTTGCCAGGTTAGCGATTCACAGTGGTCCCACTAAGGTCATGGGAAGCCAGAGTGCAAGGAACACTCCAGGTGAGTGGTGGTAGAGCAAAATGCCAGGCCCACAGTGCTTCTCACCAAAATGAACCACATGTCATGTCTCTCCCCGGTCCCCAGAGCTGTCTGAGGTGCTTTGGACCATGGTGATCCACATTGGCCTACGTACGAAGAGCTTGGCAGGAAGTCTGGCTCTGTTCTTCATCTTCACCGCCTTTGCCACCCTGACCGTGACCATCCTCCTGATCATGGAGGGCCTTTCGGCCTTCCTCCACGCACTGCGGTTACACTGGTGAGGGGAGAGGCGGGGGGGGAATGTGTCCTTAGCTGCACTGAGGGCAGCTTTGCTCCTCCCGTACAGAATCCAGTGACACTGGAAGTGTCTGCTTTCACATCACTACACCCAAGGACCTATCTTAGGAGTGAGCTTCCGGAAATGCTCACAGATAACACAGCTCAATTTTCATAGCCTTCGGGGAGAATTCGCAGGTGGGGGTTGTCAGATTCCTCTCCCTGCCTCTCTAGCATTCTTCCATGCTCTTGATGATAGCTTAAAAGACCTGCTGAGGGTTTGTTTGTTTGCTTGTTTGTGGTTTTTGGCTCTGGCATAGCACTTTCTCCTGTCTTCAGAGCAATGAAAGCAGCTCTGAAATAGATTCTAAGCCCAGGAAAGTGCTAGAGCACAGTGTTCCCCAGTTTTATCCCCTTGTTCTGTCATTGTGCCAGCGTCTTTGAGGAGGACCCTGGCAGCTCCATGTGGTGGGGGGATTCCTGCTTCCCTAGGATGTATCTCAGTGTACCAAAGCAGCTTCAGAAGGGCAGGTTCGGGATTTGTTTGTTTTCTTTGATGTAGTTTGTGGTTTAATGGCCCCGCATGGGGAGGGAGCTCAGCCTAGGGAGTGAGAGAGATAGCTGGAGTCTGGGCTGGGCTGTGACTCCATGACCTCAAAGTAGGGTTGCCAGATTCAGCAAATAAAATTACAGGACACCCAGTTAAATTTGCATTTCAGGTCAACAATGAATAATTTGGTGGGGATTTCTTGTAGTGTATTTTCCGAATGTGCATATCTGGCTACCTGCCCCTTCGAGTCCCCCTTCTTCCTTTATGTTGTGATTTTCCGTTTTCTGAGTCTCAAACCCCAGGGGCTCTGGAAGCTCTGTTCCCTCTCTCCAAAGTACCCCCCCAGTGTGGTGTGTGCACACAGAGTTTTACCAGTTGAGGGGGTCGCAAATTTGCTGACCCAACCTTAGGAACCCCTATATGAGATGACCTGTGGTGTTAATGATCTCAAGGTCAGAAGAGGCTTGGAGTGTCTCTTTGCATCACTAATCCAAACCTGAAGAAAATCCAGAATCTGAACCCCAAACTTCTTCTCTTCCCAACCCCCCTTATCTTTGATATTCCTTCTGGCTTTGTTATAGCTGAGCCTCCTCAATGTTGCCACTGTTTGTTGTTCTGAATTACAGAGAAGTGAGGCATGTAAGGGGAGAGGGCTGGGACTTAGTCTCCCCTCAGAAGCTCCTTTGGAGGAGTCTGCCCTGCTGCATCAGTGCACTTCAGTACACGTTGCTCAGTACACGTACACAACTGAGAGTGCACAAGGCTTTCCTCCTTGCCGCCCTCCTCCCTGCCCAGCTGTTGTTTACTGTGGAGCCAGGAGGTAGGAGCTCCGCATGATTCAGACTGCTGGCCGCTCCTGTTCTTAGCTTATCAGCGTCCTCTCTGCCCAGCACACTTCCTCAGCCTCTCCGGTGTGAGGGAGCGTCTGTGTAGCCAGCCTGTGGTGACTCACTTTTTCTTGCGCTCTTGGCTTCCTTCCTTTCCTGGTAACTTTTCTGTCTCCTGAGCCCTGGGCTTGAGGGAACAGTTACCACCCCACCTTGATTCCCAAGTGGGGAGCCTGTAGCCTCCTTCCTGGGCGGGATGGGGAGCCGTTCAGGTGGGGGACGAGAGCTGTTAGTACAGTGAGCAGGCGCACCACAATGTGAGGAAGGTCGCCTGGACTTGGGCCCAACCTGCAGAGTGAGCCTCCAGTTTGCGAGGCCATGTTTTGTCACAGAGGATACTTCTTCCTCAGGCTCACCAAGGAAGTGACACATGACAAGAGAGCAGGTTTCAGAATCAGGCCTACGTGGTTTAAACTCCAGCTCTGCCCACAGCAGCTGGCCAACCCTGAGGGAAACACTTACCTCTCTGAACCTCACTTTCATGTGAAGAGAGGATAATATTCCCGTGCCAAGGCCACCACGACTGAACATGAAATAATGTACATACCAGTGACTCTCACGGTGCCCTGGCACATGTAAGCTGTTGTTCAGGTGCAGGTCACGGCTGCCCTGCTTAAAAGTGGGGTGCCCTGTGGTGAAGGCACCTGGCTGTGGTGACTTGTAAAGAAACTGCTTTTAGTCTGTTTAGAGAGAGGGGAGGCCACTAGGTGGGAGGGTACATGTACCATCTGAATGCCTCTCCGATGTAGTTTGCAAGGAATAGGCTCGTCCACCACGTTGCATTTGTGGGGTTTGGTAGTGGAAGTATTGGGTAGAAGAGAAAAAACAGTGAAAACTGTGCAGCAACTTTCCAATCCCATCATAGAGGAGGCTTGTGGGGCTCATCCCCACCATGGGAAAGGAGGGAATGAAACTGGCACTAGTGCACCCCCTCCTGGCCAAATGTGGATGTGCTTCAGGGATGCCTGGGCCTCAGTCCTGGGGGAGAGGAGTTCCTAGTTGTGGCACTGGGGAGGGGTGGGGCAGCTTGCCCTGCTGAGACTGGCGGCAGGGACAGTGTCACTGTGTTTCCTGGTGTCCAGCCTGGATGTCCCACACCTGTCACTTTGCCCCTGGTATTCACCTGGGGTAACCTGATTCTGACGCAAGGGCTGACCCATTATACCTGTTCCAAGTCTCTTCTGTGGGCTCGAGAAGAAAAACATGATTTGATAACAAATATAAACCACTAGTCTGAGATCCATGTAGGGTCAGAAGGAGGTGGGTGACATTTGAAAACAACAATGAGCAGATTAATGTGCTAGTTCTGCATCCTTCTGAGTTCTCTGTCCCTCTCTTTTCTCCCAACCATGTAGAGTCAGTGGACTTTCCTGCCACCCTAATTAGATGTCTTCTCTTCCTCAGGAAAGGCAAAGGAAGGGATAGGGTCTGTAGTTATAACTGTGGACACCAAATTGGTTTTAGCAGAAAGATTGTTGCCCATGGTCTGCCTTCTTATCTCGCAGACTACACATTTGTATAGACGTGCGCCATTGCACACCCACAGATTGGTTGGTGGCTAAAAGGACAAGACCGGGACCAATTTGTTGTAAGGGATGCAGTGGTGCCACAGCAGGACTCCATGGGATTGTTGAGTGAATGGCTGGCTGCCCCAGAAGTAAGAACCTGAAACGTAACCTCAGGCTGACATCATCGTCCGGACACTTGGGCCACCAGACAGACATGTGCTCCAGGCCCTGAACTGCTCAGAGGGGAACAGAAAGGGCCAGAGAAGCAGCTGGGCCTAGAATCATCTTTCTAAAACTGCCTCCCCTCAGTCATACCCCTGCCAGGAAAGGGAAGAGGCCCCGGAACTCTTCCCCCTCCACTTACTCAAGGAAACAGGTTTCCTGTTACATAGCAGGAGCCATCTCTCTGGGGACTCCCATTTATCCTCTGGGTCACTGGGTGGCCTTTGCCAGGTGTTGGAGCTGGAAGGGGTGATAGAGAAACTCATTCTAGTGCCTGGGGCTGTCCTCACTACTGTGGGATTCTGAGGTGTGTCATAGTGGCTTGGAGCATGGCAGGGCCTAGAGGCTCCCTGAGCAGAGCCCCTAAGGAAGGAAAACTCACAGGGAGGCCCCTGGGGCCCAGTTGCACCCTCACACAGAGAACTTTGTGTTTGTACTTTCTCAGGAAGCACACATTTCCCTGGTTTGCAGGGAGAAGAGGGAGGGGAGGACAACAGGGAAATCACTTTCCAGCTCTGTGCCAGGTTGGGTGAGCACCGCTGAGAAGGAGGGTGAAGTCGGGCTGACCTAGAGATGCCCAAGATGTCCCTAGTGGTGGCCACCCTAAGTCACGCAGAGGGATGGCAAGAGAAGGGTGGTGACCTCACAGGCATCTAAAAACGTCTCCATTCGCCCAATTTGGAATTAGAATTGTTTGTACAATTAGCCAGCCAGGAGGTCAGAATTCCCGATACCTCATGGACCTGAAGGTGAATTGCCCACTATCTTGCTACATATTGTTAAATGAAAATGGGATGAGTCAGTCTCTTTTCAGTTGTTCAGAAATCCCTTGCCATATGCAGAACAGCCTACCCAACATGAAGAATTCAGACCTGACAGCAGTGGGCAACAAACAGGGACCTAGCCCCATCACCACCACCTTCCCCAAGTTCCCAGTAGTTGGAACTGGCAGGGCACTTAGTAGGAGTATTGGGGCATGGGGGCACATCCAGTTCCTGGTTTGAATTGCTCTTGCTGGGAATCCTGTGACTGACTTTAGTTTGAAACTCTCCCTGCTGGATCCGTTTTCCCTGGGGGCTCAGCCCAGGAGCGCGTGGGAATTCTCCAGTCTGGGATGCTTGGGGACCTTGGCCCAGGCCCTGGAATGTGGAGCTAGGAGAGAAGGCCACCTGTTCCAATGGCACAGAAAATTATTCACCTGTTCTCCCCAGGGGTGGAGCTGACAGCTCTGCAGTCAGTGTCCCCAGCCAGCACCCCAAGGCTGAAGAGGCCTCTGAGGGCCTCTCAGCGCCTCCTGCAGACAGTCCTCCTGATGCCCACAAAGGGGCTGGGGAGGGGGGGCAGGCCACTCCCACACTTTCCGCTAATTGCTCCCCTCCGGTTTGGAGAGGGAGGAAGCCCAGTGTGTAAACTGTTGCCTGCAGCCTGCCGGCCCCTCCTGTTCTTACAGGGGTTCTGGTGCCCCCAGGGTCACACAGCCCCAGTGGAAACTATTCCTCAGGGCAGCTCTCCTTGGCTTTTCTATCATCTGAATCATGCATTTTTCTGCCCTTATTTGGTGCTGATTTGGTTGCTGGGCAGCCATCCAGGGCGAGTTTTCAGGGGAAGCACAGCCCAGTGCTCACAGGAGCGCTCTCTTCCCCTAGAGTTTGAGAGGCCCCCGGGAGAGCAGCAGGGATAGACGCTGAGCTGCCTGGGAAGGGAGTTGAAGCTCTGTTTTTCCTTTCAGTCCCCAAGAGAAGAATTCTTTCTCAGATGTTTTTGTAGTTGGAGCATATTTTTGCCATGGCTTTGAGGAGACTTCCCCTCCTGACTTCCCCCCTTTCCTGGGAATTTCCTCCCCTAAATTGAAAGTCTCCAATGTTCACTCAGAAACCTCCCTTCAAGGGGACAAATAAGCAAGAAAACAGCAGTGCTTGCAGGGTTGCTGGAGCTGAGGTCACAGCCCCCCAGGGGCTTCCCTGAGGCTTCCCTGGGAGGTCTACCCTGAGCCCACCAGGCCACGGAGTTTGGGGTCCTCTCCTTCTTTGCTGTTAGAAACTCACGCCTGCTGAACTTTTGCACATGGGCCTGTGCTGAGCAGGTCAGAGCAGGAACTGAGGACACGCCAGTGCATTGCTGCACTGCTCTTGCTGAGGGCAGGCCTGGGCTTCCGAGGCGGAGCTGTGTGCACTGGGAGAAGTTGGCCGAGGTCTGGGTTTAGTGGGCTGGCAGAGGCGGCAGGAGGCAGAGCTGCTCTCCCAAGCTCATCTAGGGAAGGAAGGCTTTGGGGAGCCTAGGGTTGGGCATCTTTCTGGCCCAACTGTGAAATCCCAAATGGTTTCTGTGGGATGATGACTCCCCTCTTCCCTTTCCCCAGGGTCGAGTTCCAGAATAAATTCTACAGCGGGACCGGTTTCAAGTTCCTACCCTTCTCCTTCGAGCAGATTCTGGAAGGGAGGTTTGACGAGTGAGCCTCCAGGGGCCCTGTGCCCACTGCCCTCCCCTACCCACTCCGTGGTGATTAGCTGTGCTCCTCTCTCGTGTTGGTTGTGGTTCCTGGATTTTGGGGCATTTGTGTCCTCCTTGCCACCCTCCCCCAGCCACTTATGAGTCATTTAGATAGATCTGGCCCTCCCTTGGGTCCCCTGCCACCTCAGCTGTGTGTGTTGTAGTGTAGTGATTTTCTTGAGAAGCTGGGCTCTGGACTCACACCACTGGGCACCAGCCTTGCCCTCCCCGTCTCCTTCCAGCCACAGGCAGCTCCTCTCTGTCGCCTGGTGGTGACTGTGTGCATTTACATATGAGCCCAAAGCCCAGGGAAAGAGCGTCTTTACCATCCACACCCAGATTCTGAGCTTCTAGAATCTCCCTGCCATGCTAGATACTGGTGGGGGAGGGATGCTCTTTAACACCCTACCCTTGGGTTAGCAAGAGCGGTTCCAGGAAGATGGTATTTCTGTCCTCTGCCTCCCACCTCCAGCTTCAAAGCATTTGTTAATCAGGAATTGAGCTGGACCCTGCTGTGCCTTCGTGCGTGGCTTCTCCCTGTCACCCCCAAGGGTCCTAGGATACTCAACACCACCTTCCTAACTTCCACTCTATACTCATACCTCTTTTCCTCCCTCCCAGAATCCCATTCTTTCCCTCCCCCATTTGCACCCTGCATGATAGCACAGCTGAAAGTGACCCAAAACAGAGGTCCTGGCTTGCTGCTTCTCAGGCCACTGAGGGCCCTGCCACCAAACACATCCTTTGGGCAGAGGGTTTAAATTGATGCTCTTCAATTGCCACTGGTGCAGACCCTGAGACCCTTCCCCACCCCCAAATCATGAATCTTGAGTGAAAGACAGTAGTCATCAAGGCTGGTTCGCTAGCAGTCCAGCCTTGCTCTGCCCCTAGTGCCCCTTCCCACTTCCACAGTGAGCCCAAGTTGGGGAGTGAGATCCTGGGCAGGGAGGGTCACTTTGATTTACAGTTTGCTGACTGGAGGCAACTGGCAGGGCTGCCGGACATGTGGTTGTGAGGGCTGTACAGCCCTGCCCTGTGAGCTGCTGATGAGCACCCCCAAGGGGCCG
The DNA here is from genome assembly GCF_964146895.1 of Miniopterus schreibersii. NCBI lineage: Eukaryota > Metazoa > Chordata > Mammalia > Chiroptera > Miniopteridae > Miniopterus > Miniopterus schreibersii. The sequence continues at coordinate 23,092,951 of NC_138116.1, forward strand.
GCTCCCCTGTCACCCCCACACCAGCTGTGGATCTTAGAGTCTTTTAAGCATGTGTTGACGCAGCAGCCCTGACTGCTTCAGCTAAATTGATCCAGTCACTTTCAGTGGCCGAGATAATCCCCTGAATTGTCCAGGCCCCTGCCCTCTTCCCAACCTGGCTTTCCTGAGTGAGCTTCTTAGAACTGCTCACTCAGCTCTCCCAGGCTGGTCTGGCCCTGGGTGTGGGCCATCCGCCCCAGTTGCCCCAGCCTCACCATGTGCTGGGCAGTGTGACCTGACCCAGACCTTGTGCAGAGCCCCCCCCCCCCCAGTGGTCCCCATGGTTTACATGATGATCTTTGTTCTGTTTACAGCGGGGCTTGAAGTAGAGTTCTTTGTCAGGAACCCTTCCCAAGGCCCTTCTGTTCAGACATTCCTGTGCTGAATAAAGTGTGTTTGACTCTACAGAGGGAGGCTGCCTGTCTCTGTACCCACAGCCCCTGCTTCGCACAGTCTCCCCCTCCCTCCTCCAGCATTTCTGCTTCTCTCTGATCAAAGGCCACAGCTACTGTGACCCTGACCAGGCAGTTAGTTTGTGAAATTCTCTCCTTATCTCAAGTTTCACAGGCGCCTTCCCCCTTCCATGAGCCAAGTCTGCTTTGCAGACACCACCCATGGTGGGGAGGGGACTTAGGGACCCAGCTTCATCTCCCCTTCATACACTACACACCCAAAAAGCAGAGGTTCATGGGGGTCTGGGCATCTGCCTATCCTCTCCCTCTTTTCCAATTGTGTTCTTCAGGGTTCAGAAGCCTGGCTATTTTGAGCCCTGATGTCCTTGGCCTTGGTGTAAGTGGAGGCTCAGCATGTAGTTTCTTAGGGCAGCTGGAGAATGTGAGGTGCTGAGGTAGGCAGGTGGCCGAAGAGCTTGCAGACTGTCCTGGCAGGCGGGGTGGGCAGGGAGGGCGCCTTCTCCCTCCTCGGTGCCATGTAAGGCATCCACATTCTTTCCCAGTGCCCTCCCTCTCCATCCCTCCCTCTTAGGGCCTCCAGGGCAGGGGCTGGGCAGGAATGCGAGCAGCAGGCGGACAACTGCAGCTCCAGGAGGGGCAGGAAAACCCTGTTCATTTCATGTTCCTGTCCCCCCCAGCCTCAAACCCTCTCCTCCCTCACAGGCCAGCTGCCTGGAATAGGCCTTAGGGGCAGCACCCCCACCTGGCTCCTCCGAAAGTCCAGAGTGGAAATTTAGGTAAATGAGCTCTTTTAGCCTCTGCTCTGTTATTGACTCAAAAAGGGAGGCCTAATTAAAATAGATATTTGGGCCCTGGCCAGGTAGCTCAGTCTGTTAGAGCGTTGCCCCAATATGCCAAAGTTCCAGGTTCGATTCCAGATCAGGGCACATACAAGAATCAACCAGTGAATGCATAAATAAGTAGAACAACAAATCAATGTTTCTCTCTCTCCCTCTTAAATCAATAAATAAAATTTTATAAATAAATAAAGTAGATTTTTGGAATCAGTGGAATAGAATTGAAATTGAGAGTCCAGAAATAAACCCTAACATTTATGGTCAATTGGTTTTCCCCAAAGGGACCAAGATAATTCAATGGGGAAAGAACAGTCTTTCCAACAAATGGCATTAGTAAACTGAGTATCCACATGTAAAAAAAAAAATTTGGACCACAACCCCACTCTATATAAAAAAGTTAACTCAAAATGAATCATGGACCTAAATGTAAGAGTTAAGAGTTAAAACTAAAACTCATAAGAGGAAATCACAAGTCTTCATGCTGGCCTTGGGTTAAGCAATGATTTTTAGATACGATACAAAAAAAAAAAACACCACAAAAAACAAGCAATGAAGATAAGCTGGGCTTTAGCAAAATTTAAAAATATTTTGCTTCAAAGGACAAAAATCAAAATGTTAACACTGGGAGACAATATTTACAAATCATATAGTTGACCCTATCCCCAGGTTGAATGGCCAATAAGACCATGAAAAAGTGCTCAACATAATTAGTCATTAGGGAAATGCAAATCGAAACCACGAGGAGATGCCACATCACAACCACTAAAATGGTTACAATAAAAAAGTTAATTACAGGTGTCATCAAGGATGTGGAATAACTGGAACTCCTAGTCACTGCTGAGAGGAATGTAAAATGGTGCAACTGCTTTGGAGAGCAGATGGCAGTTCCTCAAAATGTTAAACCGAACTAAGAGAACACCCAGCAATTGGGCTTCTGGGTATTGACTCAAAAACAATGAAAAGACGTGCACACAGACTGGTGCGAGTGTTCATAGCAGCATCATTCATAATAGCCCCCAAATGGAAACAGCCCAAGTGTCCATCGGTTGGATAACAAAAGGCGGTCTATCCATATAATGGGTGTCATTCTGCAATAAGAATGGATAAAGCACTGATACTTGCTCCAACATGAATAGACCTCAGAAACATTATGCTACAAAGCTGGACACAACCACATTATATGATTGCATTTATGTGAAATGTCTAAAATGGGAAAATCTAGAGAGACAGAAAACAGATGGGTAGTTGCCTAGAACTGGCTGCTGGATGCGTCTGGGGACAGGATTAAAGTGGGAGATCCCCTTCTTGTGGAACCCCTGGACCCCAGGCATCTGCTGAGTCTATGCCCCTGTCCCATGAATGCCTCTCATCTTACGGTCCTAGAACCAGCATGGGAACTGTGGTTTGGGGCCTGCTCGGTGTCATAAAAACAGGACAATTCCATCACCACCTTCAGAACCCACTCTCTGTCTTGTTCATTGGGGTCCTGGGTGGGACTGTGCCTCTTTCTGCCCCAGGAGCCCTGGGGCGAAGGAGCACTGGAGCTCCCCTCAGGTCCCAGTGACCTGGCTGCCTTCCCAGCTCCCCGGCCTACCCAAGGCATGTCCTAGGCATCGGCTGCTCCCTGGTGGCCAGACAGGGAAAGACTCATTCCTCCTCACTGGCAAGGTGAGTGTGATCCTAGCTGGGCTGCGACATGCAGGCAACTGGGTTGGCTGTACAGTATTCTGGGGTACATAGGCAGAGGGGCCAGGAACAAAAGAGGACACGATGAGATGGAGAGCGGAGAGCCCGGACTACTTGTTTCACACACATTCATTGAAAAGTAAAGTCCTCCCACCCCCAGCATCCCAGTACCCCATGGGAGGCAACTACTGTTTCCATAGCCTTTAAAAATACGCACACAGCCTGGCCGGGCGTGGCTCAGTGGTTGAGCATCGACCTAGGATCCAGGCGATCGGGGTTCGGTTCCTGGTCGGGGCACATGCCCGGTTTGCGGGCTGCGGCCAATCAATGACTCTCTCATCATTGATGTTTCTGTCTCTCTCGCTCCCTCTCCTCTCCTCTCTCTGAAATCAATAAAGATATATTTTTAAAAAAAATAAAAAAAAAATACGCACACAAATGGGAGTGTACTGTACCCAAGTGGTTTGACCATTTTCAGAACATTCTAGATCATTAACAGCACATCTTCCTCATATTTTAGTAAATGCTTAATATTTCATACCTGAATTTCTTCAACCAGCCTCCTACTGTCTTCAAAGAGCTCCCAGCCTGATGGGGAAGTAAGAAAAGAGTGTGACATGCATGGAGTCATCCCTGAAGCTCCTGCCCGGCATCTTTGAGCTCAGGCTTTAAATGTGCTACCAACTCCCTGGATGGTGTCCCCAACCTACTGCCCCTGCCAGCAACCCACTACCACTCTGGGTGAATCCAGACTGCACAGAGAGCCCCAATTCCCTCACCCATGTGTTCCCTAGGATTCAGAAATCCCAGTAAAACAGGTCCAGGCAGGAAGAGAAGCTGATAAGTTTCACCCAGAGAAAGGGGTGTTTGGAGGGAAAATGGGGTGGGGGGTGAGGGGTACTGGTGGGGAGTGGAGAAAGGCCTGGGGGGAGGTGCTACAGACTATAGCCCCATGAGGGCACATCTCTCTGGGCTGGTCTTGGAGCCCTCCTTGGGGAAGGCTGAGAATCTTTCGATTCTAGGAACTGAGTGACAGCAGGGGCTGCACCTCCTGACAGAGCTGCTCACTGAGCCAGGAGCAAGGCAGGGGTCCTGCAGCTGTGTCTGCAGCTGGGGGCAGGGAGCAGGGGAGCGGGCCAAGCTCAGTGGGCTCCCATGTTCTTTTTCAGTAACGACTCCAAATTCCGTGGATTGGCAGTCCTCCTGGGATCTCTTTCCTGTCTCTAAGCAGCTTCCCTCAGGTATGACAATCTGGAGAGATCGACACCTGCCTCCAAAAGAACTCAGAATCCTGTTAGGAAACAGGTTTTCTAAAGGGCCCACCACAAAGCCTCACTCAAGCCCTCCCCGCCCAGAGAGGGAGCCTGAAAAGTTGCAGCACTTGGGGAATAGTGGCAAGAACGCTGGTCTTGGAGTTGGGAGTTCCAGCTGCAGTCCCAGGCCTGCTCTCCTACTAGTATTGGTCTTGTCTGAGTCATTTCCTTTCTCTGGCCCCCAGTTCCTCATTATATAAAATGAAAATAACTCCTATCTTGGGCTGCTGCGGCTGCTGCTGCTGCTACCCCTTAAGGATCCAAGGAGAGACCTTAACATGTCCACCAGGTCCTGCCCCACGGCCAGCCCAGGCTCCATGGCCCATGGCCCCTCCAACTCTGTGCATGATCTTTCAGTTCCTCAAATCTGCCCAGCGCTTTCTTTGTCCTTCAGGGGTCCTCATACAGACATTTTCTCTACCTTGGGTACTTCCCCTGTCTCTTCTCCTAGTCAATCCCAATTTAATTCGGATTAAATGTCACTTCCTTTGGAAGCCTTAGGCTGGGTGCCCTCGTATTTCTTCACAGCATCACAACGATCATGCGAATCTTCCCACAAGTACATGGTTTCCAGGTCTCCCCCGGAGAGGGGCGGCAGTCCTGGTACAAAATAAACTCCCAACATTTATTGGATGGTTGGGTGAATGGAAGGAAAGTGACTCGTGTGCGAACGCGCGCGGAATCTGAAGACGCTGGTGAAGGGAAGCGCGCCGCTTCCGGCTCCAGGCTTCTGAGGTTCCCGGAGTCACGCGCTCGCGCCCCACGCGCAGTCAGAAGACACCCTCGGGCGGCTCTGTGGGACCCGGAAGCCGGTCTCTCAGCGGCCCGCGGGCGCTTTCTCTTCGGGTCCACGTGACCCAAGGCCCGCAGCTGATTGGGCCCGGGCCGCCCCGCCCCTTAGGCCCGAGTCCCGAATTGGTTACCCGCGCGGCCGCCGCCAAGTTGAGACCATTGGACCATGGAGGCGGCGGCGGCGGCGTCCGCGGCTCTGGGGTTCCTGCTCCTGGCCATGGCGGGAGCCTCGTCCAGGGATGAGGCCCGGGAGGCGGAGGCCGTGCGGGCGCTGCTGGCCCGGCTGCTGGGGCCCGGGCCAGCGGCCGCCTTCTCGGTGTCGGTGGAGCGCGCCCTGGCGGCCGAGTCCGGCCTGGACACCTACCGCCTGAGCGGCGGCGGCGCCGGGGCGCAAGTGCGGGTGGTCGGCTCCACGGGCGTGGCCGCTGCCGCGGGCCTGCACCGCTACCTGCGCGACTTCTGCGGCTGCCACGTGGCCTGGTCGGGCTCTCAGCTGCACCTGCCGCGGCCGCTGCCCGCTGTGCCGGAGGAGCTGACCGAGGCCACGCCCAACAGGTACCGGCGGGACGCGCCCGTCGGCTCCCCTGCAGCTGCCTCCCGCCGCCGGCCCGGCTCACACCTGGCTGAGGTCCCCGCCCCTCCGCAGCGCCAGGCTGGTAGGAAGCGCTGGCCTTAGGGTCGCACCACTCTGGCTTCAGATCCTAGCTCTGCCTTGCCCAAGTAACTCAGAAAGAATCTAGAGGATTGGGCTGGAAATAAATGATGCAGATTTAATTATTCAAGAGTTTTAGGGTTTCTAAACCAGAAACACAAGTAGGCAATACCCAGAGTGTTCCCAAGAAGAAAAAAGCTAAGAGTTCTTATAGTAAAAAGGTGCATTCTTGCGAAGTCAGATAAGATTGGAAGCATTCCAGGTGGTATGGCCCTATACGTAAAAGGTACATTCTTGAAAAGAATCGTCTTGCATTCTTAACCTCTGGATTGGTTCCAGATGGTTATCCTGTGGGCTGAATATGACCATTTTTTCCTTAGTCCCTCAGGGGTAATCAGAGGGTTATCTGGAGGTTAGCTGTATATCCAGACATTGATGCACGACTGAAAAGACTGAAAGTCTAAGTTCTGCCTTGGCAGGGTGGCGCACTGGTTAGAGCGTAGGCCCTGGACTGAAGGGTCGCTTGTTCAGTTCTGGTCAAGGGCAGGTACCTCGGTTGCAGTCTTGATCCCCACGGTGGTGGGGGGCAGTGGGCCAGACAGCCAATCCATGGGTCTCCCTCATATCGATGTCTCCCCCCCCCTCCACCTCGCCCCTTCCCTCCACTCTCTAAAAAAATCAATGGAAAAAAATATCCTCGGGTGAGGATTTAAAAAAAGAGTCTGCTCTGCAGGGCTAGAGGGCCCTGGTGGAGTGCTGGGAGCAGGCAGCGGGCGCCTCGGAAGCTCAGGTCCTGAGTCTTAGCTCTACTGGGGGTAGATCCCCAAGCAAAGCAGTAGAGGGGCCACGTTGGAACCCCTCACCTCTGGGCCAGATCTGGGTTCAGGCTGCCCTCTGTGCTATGTCAGGATGATGGATGTCAGGGGTGAGGGACATCTGTTTTGCACTGAGGGACACGCCCCAGCTCATGTTCCTGCCTACAGGTACCGCTATTACCAGAATGTGTGCACGCAAAGCTACTCCTTTGTGTGGTGGGACTGGGCCCGCTGGGAACAGGAGATTGACTGGATGGCACTGAATGGCATCAACCTGGCGCTGGCCTGGAGCGGCCAGGAGGCCATCTGGCAGCGGGTATGTGCGCACCACACGGGCCACCCCAGGTGTCCCTACCCCACATCAGCACAGTGTCTGGCACACAGAGAATAAGGGCTCCAGAAGTGTTTGTAGCGTGCATGATGGCTCTAGCCCTCTGGAAACAGCTTCCACTGCTGAGACAAGCAGGAAGGAGTGCTTCCCAGCACCCCACTGTAAACCCTTTAAGAAGTCCAGTCAGCTGCTTCTATAGATTCTGTGTCATTAGCAGTCCTTGATCTGCCTTATCCTTTCCATCCTTAGTCATGGTCCTAGTTCAGGCTCTCATGCCCTCCCCCTGGATTTCCACGAGAGCCTCTGAACAGGACTCCTGGCCTTTCAAGTTCCTCTATCTGGTCAAGACCTTCCACTAACACACTCAGGAGTGCCCCATTGCCGGGCTTGGGAGCTTCCATCCTTGGGGCTGCTTAAGCTTCCCACAGGGCTGTCCTCACCCATCACTCTAGCCAGCCTTGCTCCATGAAGACGTCTAAGACCCCTTCCTTGTTTTGGGGAGAGCCCCTTTGTGCCTCACTTCACCTGTGTGACAAGGGTGACACTAGTAAGCTCACATGTTCACAGATCTATTTCTGCTGGACTGTGGGCTCCTTGCAGGCAGAGATTGCATTTTGTCTTAGTAACTGTAGGGCACCCCATAGAGAAAAGATGAGTGAATGTTCAATGAATCAATGAAAGGAGATGAAGTATTTATGTGTGTGGGGATTGCCTTCCTTCTCAGGTGTACCTGGCCTTGGGACTGACCCAGTCAGAGATTGATGAGTACTTCACCGGTCCTGCCTTCCTGGCCTGGGGGCGCATGGGCAACCTGCACACCTGGGGTGGCCCCCTGCCCCACTCCTGGCATCTCAAGCAGCTTTACCTGCAGGTAAAATAATGGGGAAGAGAGGGGATAGAATTGGTCCTGGACAGCCACAGGCCAAGGGAGGGTGGTATTTGGCCAGACTCAAGGCTCCTAACTGGATCTTGGGGACTCCGTGTGCCCTGGGGGAGTAAGGGCCTCCCATCTCGGGCCATGCTCACCATTTCCCCTCCCATTCTTCCCAGCATCGGATCCTGGACCGGATGCGCTCCTTCGGCATGATCCCTGTGTTACCTGCATTCGCAGGGCATGTCCCCAAGGCTATAACCAGGTGAGCCTCCCTCCTCTGTGCCCTCACCTCCCACTCAGCTCAGAGACAGAACTTATTTTCCCCTGCAAGGTATGATTTAAAGAAAAACTGAAGCTCTAGATGTAGGCCCTGGCTTGATTCCAGGCTCTGCTATCCACTAGCCATGTGACCTTGGACGGATTATATGACTACTCTGCGCCTCAGTGGCCTCACTTGTCAAATATACATGGCTTGGCACAGAGACTTAGAAAAAGGCAGCTCTTATGAGGAGTAGTAGGGGTGCACTGGTCTCTGTCCTTCCTGCTCCTTTGCTCCTCTGTGCTACCCACCCATCCTCTCCTGTGGCTGGGAAAAATCTTCAAGGCCCAACCGAGACCTCCCCTCCTTCAGGAAGCCTTGCTGGGGCCCCCAGCATTGGTCACCACCTCCTTCATTCCCATGAGCACCTGGTTTCCTCCACTCTCACAGTACTAAGTGCATGCTGCTGGCCTCATTGGCCACCCCTTCATCTCTCCCACCGAGTGGCAGGAGCCTCATGCATACATTCAGTGAATGTTTGTCAGGCTCTCTGGAACTACCAGACCAGGCTCTGTGCTGGGCCTTGGGAATGCAGCGACAAAGGTGCACTGAGTTCCTGTCCCTGGAGTGAGATAGGTTGGCAGGGGCTGCAATACAGTGATAGGGCCCACTTCTCTGTCAAGGTCACTTCTGCCTGGGGAAGAGGAGCCGCAAGGGCTCAGAGCAGAGGCAGTACTGGGCCAGACCTTGAAAAATGAGTGTTGCTTGTTTCAGCCAGTGGGAGGGGCGAGACAGCAAAAGCTTTCCAGATTAGGTAAAACGTAAAAGATATCAAGGAGTAATGAGCTGGGTGAGCAGAGGGGGGAGGAAAGGACTCCAGGCATGGAGCACAGTATGTGTAAAGGCATGGAGGCATGAGACACCAGGATGAGTTCCAGGAGTTGCAGATAACTGAATGAGGCTGGCAGTGAATACTGTGTCAGCCTGCATTAAATGTCTGGACTGTTCCCACCCCCAACTAGGGTGTTCCCTCAGGTCAATATCACCCAGATGGGCAGCTGGGGACACTTCAACTGCTCCTACTCCTGCTCCTTCCTTCTGGCTCCAGAAGACCCCCTGTTCCCTATTGTGGGGAGCCTCTTCCTGCGGGAGCTGACCAAAGAGTTTGGCACAGATCACATCTATGGGGCCGACACTTTCAATGAGATGCAGCCCCCATCCTCAGAGCCCTCCTACCTCGCTGCAGCCACTGCCGCCGTCTACCAGGCCATGATTACAGGTTTGCTGCCAGGGGGAGGTGGGGAAGGGGAGCCCTGGACCCTCAGGGAGGTAGGGCTGGGAGAAGGGACTGGGAATAGTAACACCTGAGTGTGACACATGGCACTTTACAGTTTACCAAGCACTTGTACACGCATGTCATCTTATTTAATCACCCTGGTTGAGAGGTGAGCTCTGGAACCAGGCAACCTGCTCAAACCCTGGCACTGGCACTTCCTGCCTGTGACTTGCAAAGTTACCTCCCTCCCAGTCAGTGCCTCAGTTGTTTCATCTATAAAATGGGGCTCTCTTATAAGTAGAATGATGCCTGGCTCAGAGTAAAGCGTCATTAAGTGCTGGCTATTGAAAATACAGGGGTGCGCAAAAGTAGGTCTACAATTGTGAGTACGTGAAATAGTTTGTTCTTGTATTATTACTTATTTATTAATTATTGTATCATTGGTTACAGTGTAAACCTACTTTTGCCCACCCCATATTTTATTTGGTTGCTACCTCCAGCTGAGGTACGGAAAGCAGCCAGAGGATAGGGAATGTACCTAAAACTGGTAGGTGTCCTTCCTGGTACACAAATGTAAACCCAGTGCTTCTTCCTGCCACTTACAGGGGAGGGGTAGAAAGGAGCCAGGTCAGAAGTGTCTTGGTGGGGAGGCCTGTGTGTGAGCCAGAGAGGGAACCAATTCGCTCAGAGTTACTTGAACAGCACTACTCCAAGTCTGATTCAGCCCAGAGCCTGTCAGGTCTGCAAATACAACCTCCGTCTTTTCCCTTCCCATTCCTGAGTCAGAATGACCAGGGCTGGAGCCCATGAATGTGTGTGTGAACCAGCCCTCTGGGTAATTCCCATTTCCACAAAGCTTGATAACAGTATCCTAGAGCTCCCAGTGGGGGAGGAGGAGGAGATGGGAAGGGTGTGTGTGATGAAGTGCCCGGCTGGTTGGCAGTCCAGGGGAAGGAAGTGTCCTGTGACAGAGTCATTTAACTTCTCTGGACCTCTGTTTCCTCTCTATAGAATGAGGGTAAATGTCCCCCTGACCCTCTCTCTTCTCATCATCTTCTTCTCTATTCCCCCCACCCCAACCACAGTGGACCCTGACGCCATATGGCTCCTCCAAGGCTGGCTCTTCCAGAACCAGCGTCAGTTCTGGGGCCCTGCCCAGGTGGAGGCTGTGCTCAGGGCAGTGCCCCGTGGCCGCCTCCTGGTTCTGGACCTGTTTGCTGAGAGCCAGCCTGTGTACAACCGCACAGCCTCCTTCCAGGGCCAGCCCTTCATCTGGTGCATGCTGCATAACTTTGGGGGCAATCACGGCCTGTTTGGGGCCCTAGAGGCTGTGAACCAAGGCCCCACTGCCGCCCGCCTCTTCCCCAACTCCACAATGTTAGGCACGGGCATAGCCCCTGAAGGCATTGGCCAGAACGAAGTGGTCTATGCCCTCATGGCTGAGCTGGGCTGGCGAAAGGATCCAGTTACAGATCTGGGGGCCTGGGTGACCAGCTTTGCAGCCCGGCGGTATGGAGTCTCCCATGGGGGCGCAGAGGCAGCATGGAGGCTACTTCTCAGGAGTGTCTACAATTGCTCTGGCGAGGCCTGCAGGGGCCACAATCGTAGCCCACTGGTCAGGCGGCCATCCCTGAAGATGGTTACTACTGTCTGGTACAACCAATCAGATGTGTTTGAGGCCTGGCGGCTGCTGCTAACAGCCACCCCCACCCTGGCCAGCAACCCATCCTTCCGCTACGACCTGGTGGACATCACTCGCCAGGCGGTCCAGGAGCTGGTCACCTTGTACTATGAGGAGGTGAGGACTGCCTACCTGAACAAGGAGCTGGTTCCCCTGCTGAGGGCTGCAGGCATCCTAGCCTATGAGCTTCTGCCCTCACTGGACAACATACTGGCTAGTGATGGCCACTTCCTGCTGGGCAGCTGGCTGGAGCAGGCCCGGGCAGCAGCAGTCAGTGAGGCCGAGGCCCATTTCTATGAACAGAACAGCCGCTACCAGGTGACCCTTTGGGGGCCAGAGGGCAATGTTCTAGACTATGCCAACAAGCAGCTGGCAGGACTGGTGGCTGACTACTACACCCCCCGCTGGCAGCTGTTCATGGAAATGCTGGTTGAAAGCCTGGCCCAAGGCATCCCCTTCCAACAGCACCAGTTTGAAAAGAACGCCTTCCAGCTGGAACAGACCTTTGTCCTCAGCACAAAGAGGTATCCTACGCAACCCCAAGGTGACACTGTGGACCTGGCCAAGAAGCTCTTCCTTAAATATTACCCCCGGTGGGTGGCTGGCACCTTGTGACAGATTAACCACCCCTGGGCCATGTTCTCCCCAAACTCCAGGCCTGAGCAGGCTCCTGGGGTCTGGAGCTGGGCAAGTGTCACTGGAGGTCCCCAGGCCTTGGTGAAGGAACTCAAGACCTGCCAGTGGGATCAAGGGTAGGAGATTTGGAGGGAAGTGAGCTGCCCTCCCCCCACCACCCCAAATTTGGGATCAAAGTACTGTTTAGTACAACTTAATAAACTGGTGAATCACCTGGGCCCCTGTGTCTGAATGTCACTGCTACAATGCCTGGGATGACTCGGGGTTATAGCATGGACACTGGTGTGAGCCCAGTTCTCCCTGCCCCCTTGCCTTGGTCTCCTCATTTTTAATACTAACCCCTGACCTTTGAACTGAGAATGCCTTCCCAAAGCATTTCCTTTCATACCCTCAACAACAAACTTTGGAAACTATCATTGTCCATGTGGGACAGAGACATGCCCGAAGAAAGATCTGCGCAGGACACTCAGTGCCCACGTGGGAGCCCACACCTCCTGATTGCAAAGCTTCGCCCAACCTCTGACCAGTAACTAAAGAAGGGTGTTCCAAGTAGTGGCCTCATCTCTACGGTGACCTAGAGCAGAGTGGGGAGAGCAGGCCAGGGACCTCTGGAGAGTTCAGCCTTGAGGTGGTGCTGAAGACACAACAAGGGGTGGGTACCTCTGGGGGCAGAGGCGGAGCGAAGTAGGTGATATCTAATCCAGAGACTGGAGCTTAGCACTGCCAGAGCCTCTCCCACACACCTCTCCCCATGGACCGCACAGTGGTGCTCATCACTGGCTGCTCCTCGGGCATCGGCCTGCACCTGGCCCTGCGCCTGGCATCAGACCCGTCCCAGAGCTTCAAAGGTACATGTGGAGATTGGGATGGGAGCAGCCCCTGGTCCAAGGGGACCTAGGTAAGTTAAGCAGGACATTCAGATCCTCGTCTCGGCCCCAACCTCCAGTGTATGCCACTTTACGGGACCTGAGCACACAGGACCAACTGTGGGAGGCAGCCAGGTCCCAAGGGTGCCCTCCTGGCTCCCTGGAGACGTTGCAGCTGGATGTGCAGGACGCAGATTCCGTAGCTGCTGCCAGGGCACGTGTGACAGAGGGCCACGTGGATGTATTGGGTGAGCCTCCCCAAAACACATATGCAAGAGCCTTCCCTGCCCGGTGTCCAAACCAAGGTGTCTTGAGGCCCAGGGAACACAAGGGACCAACTGGGGTGGAGGGTGGTGCATGAGACACATGGGGTCGGACCTCTTCCCTCAGTGTGCAATGCCGGCCGGGGCCTGCACGGGCCGCTGGAGGCGCACTCAGCTGATGCCGTGGGCTCTGTGCTGGACGTGAACTTGGTCGGGATGGTGCAGATGCTTCAGGCTTTCCTGCCAGACATGAAGCGCCGCCGCTCAGGACGTATATTGGTGACTGGGAGCATGGGAGGCTTGATGGGTGAGTGGGGTGAGTCACGAGGGGCTGGGCCAGGTTCAGTCGCACTGTGCGCCCACAGTGGGCTTTCTGGGGATGCGCTCCCATAGGAGTCTCAGCAGCCTCATCTCCCCTCAAAGGGCTGCCCTTCAACGCCGTTTACTGTGCCAGCAAGTTTGCAGTCGAAGGTTTATGTGAGAGCCTGGCTGTTCTGCTGCCTCCCTTCGGGATCCAGTGAGTCACGCCCTGCCCTTAGAACCCCCTGAACCCTGACTTTGGGAACCCCCATATCCCTTCTGGGAGCTGCTCCAGGTGTTCTCCCCGGCCTCTCCCTACTGCAGCCCATGTTTGTTGTGTGCCAGGCACTGTACTGGGCCCATGCTCATGAGGTGTCTGTACTATTATTGGGAAACTCAGTCCCAGAGAGATTAGCTGACTACCCCAAGGTCACACAGTAGACCCAGCCAAGTTGGAATTCTGCCACTAGAGTCACTCTCACACCTTCAGATGGAAGTGGGAGGGCTGTTCAGGCAGTGAACCACTTTTCTAGCACTGTGGTTAGCCTAAGCTCCCGCCGCCTGCCGGTGCAGGTGTGCAGACCTTTCCCACCCTCCCTCTGGCCTCTGTGCCACAGTGGCTGGGTCTGGGGGCCAGGTCCGGGGCCCTGTTCGCATTGGCCCTCAGCCCACTCGCCACTCTCTCCGGTCACCAGCGTGAGCCTCATCGAGTGCGGCCCAGTGCGCACTGCCTTCCCGGAAAAGGTCCAGGACGGCCTCGACGTGGTGCTGGAGGGTGCAGACGCCCAAACCCGAGACCTTTTCTCCCAGTACCAGCGCCACTTCGAGCAGGTCTTCCGTGAGGGGGCACAGGACCCAGAGGAGGTGACAGAGGTAGGTGCCAGGCAGGGCTCTGGGAGCGAGGCGGCACTCGAGTCCTGGGTTTCGCATCCAGCCCCAGCCAGGGCGCTTCCTCTCCCCCGCAGGTCTTCCTCACAGCCCTGCGCTCCTCGCAGCCAGCCCTGCGCTACTTCACCTCCGAGCGCATCCTGCCCCTGGTGCAGCTGCGCCTCGCCGACCCCAGCGGCTGCAGCTATGTCGCTGCCATGCACCGTGCAGTGTTCAGTGACAAGCCCGCTGCGGGTCCAGATGGTGCCCAGACGGAGGCCCGAGTGGGAGAACTGGGAGGCCCTGAGCTCAGCGCTTCCCCAGCTGCCCTGAAATAAAGGCCTGGTCCCCGTGGTCTCCCTCTCTCTCCTTTGCGCCCAGGGGATGTGCGGTTCTGGGGAATGGAGCGGGACTGCACTGCCCTGGCGCGTGCAGCCGGTGGGCATACTTGTTAGGCCGGGTTACACCTACCTGGAAACCTCCCCGAATGAGGGAAGAGCTAGCCCCGGTCCGGCCTCAAGTCCACTGCTCTTATCTGCAGCGGTAGGAGTTAGGCAGGCTTGGATGGGAGGAAAGTCTGGTTGTGACTCAGTCCCCGCTAGTCATGGGACCTCAGGCCAGTTCTTTACTTTCTCTGACTCTGTTTTTTTAATCTGTAAAATGGGTATAATCCCTGTATCAAGGACCGTAGTGAGAATGAATTGAGATAATGCCTGAAAGTGCTGGTATAGAGGTCTTCATAGCAGGCACAGTTATTACTACTACTAGTGGCATTACTAGTCTTGTCATTGTATTCCCGTGAGGAAGCCGGAGATGTAAGGAAGAAACTGGGCCAAATGAATTAAAAGGAGACAGCCCCACTCCCCCTCCTCCTTGCCCCCTGCCCTAGACAAAACTCAGCAGAGAGATCCCCACCAGCCTAGAAGCTGCCTCTCACCAGGAGGTTTAGCTGAGGCTCCAGGCCTGGCTGTTCTGTTCAGTGGTCTGTCCTTCCTGAAGCCAGCGAAGGAGCTAGAGTGGCAGGAGCCACTGAAAGGGCCTGCAGGGTTGTGGAGCCAATCTCCTAGCTCCCTCCCAGGTTGGGTACTGGAGGAAGGGTGAACAGACAGAAACTAGGTGAAGAGGTCGCAGGCAGAGGAAAGGGGCAAGGGTGCCCTGGAGGGGATGGTACTGAGGGGAGACTAGGAGTGGGGAGGGGATAACCAGGGGCATGGCTGCAGAGCGTCTGGAAGTGGACTTACAATAAAGAGGGACCCACTGGGGTTCCTAGGGCTTTGTGTGGGACCTTGGGGGAAGGTGGCACTCATCTTGACCTGCCCCTACCTCCAGATAATGATCTGATCTGGGCCTTTGGACTGCCCGCTGCTTCTGCTCCTGGGGGAAGGTTTAGGAAGGGGCCTTGGCCACCCTGTCCTTACCTATCTACCTGCCCTGTTGGTCCAGATGAGTCTGTTGTCCCTGAAGCATCCAGGAAAGTCACAGGAAAGGGTCAGGGCCAAAGTGACATGCAACTCTGAGACATGGGACCTCTTCTCCCTCTCCCTCTCTAAAATCAATAAAAACATTTTTAAAATAATCTCTTTAAATTCTCAGTTTAAAAAAAAAAAAAAAAAGCCCTATAGCCAAACCCCTTGTGATTTTAATGCTTACAGTATTTTGGCAGCTAGAATTAAGTAATTTTAATTCTTACTTAGGGCTTTGTTCAAATGTTAACCACTCTCCTTGATCAACCCCCTTTGTTCTCAGGAATGTAGTAATAAGTTGCTGATGTGGTGGTATCTCTTTGCCAAGCTGGGGGAGATAACTTCAGGGGCAGGAAGAGATTTATGAGTTTGTTTGCAGAAGGAAAGAATATCTTCAAGGTAGCTATGACCAGCTGCTGCTACCCAGGAGTCTGATGCAGAAAAATTATCTGTGATTAAAGAAACACTTTTCTCTCAGTTCCCTGAAACTCCCCCTCCCTTACTCCCTAGCCACAAAAAAACTCCCTCTTTTGCTTTTGGGGAGTGATGGATTTGAGTGATCTTGCTCTCCCATCCTCTCACTTTGTCAAGTTGAATAAACCTTTCTGTATCTCCAAGCACTGATGTCTCAGTGTTTTGGCCTATTAGCACATCAGGTACATGAGCCTGAATTTTGGGAGGTGATTCAGTAACAGTGCCATGACTTTGAATACCATTTACATGATGATGACCCCCCCAAACAAAAAAACTCCACATATCTCCAACTCCATTGTCTCCCGCAAACTCCAGGCTTACGTATATCCAACTGCCTGCTCAATGTCTTGTTGCCTAACAAACTTAATGTGTGCAAAGCCCAATTTCTGATTTCCAGCCCTTTCAGTCTTCCCTACTTCAGTACATGACAACTCCATGCTCCCAATTGCTTGGTCCAAAAACCTTAGATACCTCCTGACTTCAGTCTCTCTCTGTCTCATCCCTCAACCAATCCAGCAAATACTGACAGCTCTACTTTCAATCTTTAAGGCATATTTGGAAATTACCCTAGTCCATGCACTATCATCTCTCCTGGATTTTTGCAATAGCTTCCTAACTGGTTTCCCTGATTCCACCCTTACCCACCAACAGCAAAGTTTCCACAGTGCAACCAGAATGATCTTTTAAAAATGAAAGTATAGCCCTAGCCAGTTTGGCTCAGTGGTTAGAGTGTTGGCCCATGGACTGAAGGGACTCAGGTTCAATTCCGGTCAAAGTCACGTATGTCAGTTGCAGGCTAGGTCCCTGGCCCCAGTCAAGGTACATGCAGGAGGCAACCAGTCAATGTGTCTCTCTCACATCAATGTTTTTTCTCTCTCTCTCTCCCTTCCACTCCCTCTGAAAGACAATTGGAAGGAATATCCTTGGGTGACGATTTTAAAAAAAGAAAGTCTAAAAAAAAAAAAATGTGTACTCATTTCATGCCTCTGCTCAAAACACCTTCAGTGGCTTCCTTTCTCAGTAAAATATAAGGTTTTCCCCCAAGGCTTCCCAACACCTTTGTTGATCTGGCCTCACCTCCTTTTTTACTGTCTTACTATTCTCCCTCCTCTGTCTACCAGCCCGAAGCGGGCAGAGTTGTGAACAGCTGCACATCCTTTCTAATCTCAGCTCTTCTTCCAACTTTCCAACTCAAGTGTCAGGCCTCTGGTTGGGCATTGGTAGCCAGTCAAAGTGCCCACAGTAGAGGCCAGCCCACTGGAGCAGCCATTGGGTTCCCTTCTTTGCCACAGTGCACTATGTGCAGTTCCTCAAACAAGCACATTAGACCTGCTGGAGTTTGGGGTGTCCCCGTACTCATATGGTGGTCCACAAGCATCTAACATACAACCCCTTCCCCGCCCCCCCCCATTGCAGAGGTCAATGGCCAACCTGAATTTCCCTAGCAGATGCCTCTTTCCCAAGGCCCGTTTCTTCAGTCTCCTAGATGGCTTGCCAATTTTTGGTTTACAACCTGGGGAGTTCCCCGGGTGGAATCTGAAACTGGTTCCCCGTACCCAGAGGGTGCAGAATGAGGCAGACCGCTCCAGATTAGTGGGTAGCAGGGGTTTTTTATTTATTTTGTTTTTCAGTTACAGCTTACATGCAGTATTATTTTGTATTAGTTTCAGGTGTACAGCACAGTGGTTAGGTGGCAGGTTTAATAAGCAAGAAGAAAACTTACAAGACTTGTCCTGGGCGGACACAAAACAAGTAGATCTCTGCATCAGCCCACCAGAATCCTACAAGTTTTAGGGAGGCTTTAACTAGGTTCAGTCACACACAGCGTCCAGATGGTTTCAACACCTTGCTTTCTCAAGGCTTCGTCCTTGAAGACAGCTCCCACTGTGAGAATGGTGCAGAGCATACATTCCCAGGACAGAAGAGGGGGTGAGGAGCTTCCTAATGCCTAGGTCCAGCTCAAGGGTTAACCAGCAGTTGCTGTCTCAGTGCTCTATTCCAAAAGTGACTTGGTATAGGAAAGGGAGGCTGTGTGTCCAGATGTTTCAGAGCAGTTCCTGACAGTCTTTGCAGTTTGCTTCTTCAAGCTGCTCCTCTACTTACTTATTCATTTATTTTTATTGCTTTCAGAGAAAGGGAGAGGGAGAGAGAGTCATTGATCCGCTGCCTCCTGCACGATCCCCGCTGGGATCCGGCAGGAGCCCTCACCAGGTATCAAACTGTTATCTCCTGGATCCTAGGTCAATGCTCAACCGCTGAGCCACGCTGGCCCGGCAAACTGCTCCTCTCTTTAAAATCCAGCTTAAGATGCCTCCTACAAGAAGCCTGACCTCAGTGCCTTTGTGGCTCTATAACATTCCATCCTTGACTTCAGAGGCCAATCCAGGTTCTGTGGGGCCAGAGGCTCATACACCTTGGGGGGACCTCTTTAAGCGTACAAAAACAATCACGTAAGTGTGAAAGTTAGCATTTATTTTGTTTGGGAAAATAAACCACAGCACATTCCTGGAATCCTGGAGACTGGTTTCCCTTCTTTTTGAGGATCTCCATAGACAATTGACCTGAAATGTTTCCTGATGGCAACCTGGCTTCCCCCCTCATGGAGACTACCAATTCCAGCTTTTCCAGCACTCATTCGCTTCACAGTAAACCCTCGCCTACCGCTCTTGCCCGTTTTTTTCCTGCCACAAAGACCATCTTCTGGCGGCTCTACTGAGCTCACACACAGCGCTCCCGCCTCCTGCAAACTAGCGCATCACTGGTTTTGTGGGATGTGTAGCGAAGGCACAAGACACGGCGTCTCTCATTACCTCCCTATATGTTCCTATAATGTACAGAACCTCAATTTTCCCATCTGTGAAATGGGGACTTGGACAGGGTTTTCCAGTGGCCTCCTACGTGAGGATCCTCGGACTGAGGGGAGCCAGGAGGACTCCGGAACGCGGCGCCCTAATTTAAGCGCTACCCTGTGACACACCCCACCCCCTGATGACCTGGCTGAAGCCAGCTTTTCTCTCGGGGTCTGAATGGTATCCGCGAAACGCACCTTCAAGCTAGCCTTGCCGTCCCCCGCACAGCCCCGGTGCGGCTCAGGTCAGGGAGGAGGGACTCACCCACCCATCTCCCAAGCCTCGGAGCTCGGCCCCATCCCACTGGCAGAACGACCCGTGAGAAATCTCGCGAGAATCGCGCTCCCGACAGACTCGAGATTTTTGGCCTTTCCCGGATTCCGTAGCTCGGAGTCCCAGTCCCTAACTA
Organism: Miniopterus schreibersii; assembly: GCF_964146895.1. Classification (NCBI taxonomy): domain Eukaryota; kingdom Metazoa; phylum Chordata; class Mammalia; order Chiroptera; family Miniopteridae; genus Miniopterus; species Miniopterus schreibersii. The sequence goes on from NC_138116.1 coordinate 23,112,045, forward strand.
GTGCTTCCGGGTTGCATCCCGGGAAAGCTTCAGTGGTGTTGCGAGTGGAACCAAATACCGGAGGTATCAGTAAGTAGGGGGCCGAACCGAGCCTGAGTGTCTGCCTTTAGTCCCCTCCTTTGCTTCCTTGGAAAGCCTGGTACAGCTTAGCAGGAGGGCCCAGGATTTCTGAATCCCCAGCCCTATGACTCAGGGACTCCTGTCCAGTTTCCTCTCCCAGGATTTCGATTTAGTTCTGCGAGCTCACCTCGCCGTCTGAGAGATGAGGAAACCGAGTCTTACAGCATAGCCCCGAGGCGCAGTTTACCAGGCCCCGTCCCCTCCCCAGGGTTCCTCCCAATGGGCACAGACCCTCTATGTCCCCTGTCTTGGGTCCAAGGTCCCGTACAGATACCGGCCTCAGGCACATCCCCCTCAGTCACCCTCTACTGGTCTCCCTGACTGTCTACAGGCCTAGGCAGCATGGCCTTATTCCGGTCGGGCCTCCTGGTGCTGACGACGCCGCTGGCCTCCCTGGCCCCTCGCCTGGCCCCTATCCTGACTTCTGCGGCCCGGCTGGTGAATCACACACTCTATGTACACCTGCAGCCGGGCATGAGCCTGGAGGGCCCGGCTCAGCCCCAGTCCAGCCCCGTGCAGGCCACATTTGAGATTATCGATTTCATCACAAACTTCTATGCTGGCGCGAACGTGCACTCACACCTGGACATCAGAATCCTGTTGACCAATATCCGAACCAAGAGCGCCTTTCTCCCTCCCCTGGCCAGCTCAGTCCAGAATCTGGCCCACCCGCCGGAGGTGGTGCTGACTGACTTCCAGACCCTGGATGGAAGCCAGTACAACCCTGTCAAACAACAGCTAGAGCGTTACGCCACCAGTTGTTACAGTTGCTCCCCACAACTTACTTCAGTGCTGCTCTACCCCGATTATGGGCCTGGAGAGCTGCCTGCGGAGCCCCTGGATGTCCCCTTATCCTCCACCATCAGGCCATCCTCCCCCATGGCCAGATCTCCAAAGCAGCCGGTGCGTGGCTACCTTCGCGGTGCTGTGGGTGGCACATTTGACCGCCTGCACAATGCCCACAAGGTGTTGCTCAGTGTCGCGTGCATCCTGGCCCAGGAGCAGCTTGTGGTGGGAGTAGCAGACAAAGACCTGTTGAAGAGTGAGTTGGAGAAACACTGGATTAGGGTGGTGGAGGACCCCCAAAACTCCCCTGCCAATGCCAAGATTGAGAAAGGGTGGGGCCATCCATTACTTTCCACCCCTCCCAAATGTCACACACAGTGCCGGGCACTCAGTTGATGCTAAGGAAATTTTGTTAAATGAATAAAAACAGCTTCCTCAATGTGTAGTCTAGTCACCACTCAATCAGAATCCCTGAAATATGGAGCCAAGGAACCCTAAGGTTTGAGACCCTGGGAATAAATGGACAAGTGAGTTGTGGCAGAGACAGTAAGAGGGGTCTCGAGGATGATATGGTTCTTGAAAGTCTCTCTATGGCTCTGATGCCCATTGGCACTGCTAGTTCTCTGGACACATGGCAGCCCTTGCAGTGAGTATTGTGCTTGCCTGCTGCCTGCCTCTCATAGCTTTCCCATCACTGACCACTTCCCAGCTTAGTCCCTTCTTCCTGCCACCCTCCTCTGGAGACAGAATGCTTAAGGACACCCCCAAACTGGCCCGCACTCTTCCTCCCCAGTAAAAAGATCTCACTGTTCTGGGCTCCTTCCTCAGGCAAGTTGCTCCCTGAGCTGCTCCAGCCCTACGCAGAACGTGTGGAACATCTGAGTGAGTTCCTGGTGGACATCAAGCCCTCCTTGACTTTTGATATCATCCCCCTGCTGGACCCCTATGGGCCCGCTGGCTCTGACCCCTCCCTGGAGTTCCTGGTGGTCAGCGAGGAGACCTATCGTGGGGGGATGGCCGTCAACCGCTTCCGCCTTGAGAATGTAACCTGTGAGGGAGATTGGCAGAGGGAGTGGATGGGAACGGGGAAGGCCATTGGGGGTGGGGGGCGGCTACTGGAAGTACCATGACCCCAGAGGAGGGAAGAGAGGGCTCAAGGTGGTAGAAAGAGGCAAAGAGGAACTGGTTCTCGGGTTGTCCTTTGAGGCAAGCTCTACCTCTGGGGTAAGTAGGGGAGGCTAAGGGGCAAGTTGGGTATCTATTTGCCCTTCTTCACCTCACCCCTCCTTCCCTCACCTCACCCCTTCTCTACTTCAGGACCTGGAGGAGCTTGCCTTGTTCCAGATACAGCTACTGCAGGACCTAAGCCATGAGGAAAATGAAGAGGGCAAAGTCAGCTCCTCCAGCTTCCGCCAGCGAATGCTGGGAATCTTGCTTCGGCCTCCAGATGTAAGCATGTCCTCCCTTCCTCCCAGCTCCTGGATGGGCTGGAAATGCTGGAAGGTAGATACTGAAGGATTCAGCTCAAGCATGAGCCTGAGGACCCTAGTAACTGGAGTTCCTCATATCTACCCCCAGATTAGGCCAGAGCTCCCCCCGTGTCTCTACGTGATTGGACTGACAGGCATAAGTGGCTCTGGCAAGAGTGCAGTAGCTCAGCGGCTGAAGGGCCTGGGGGCATTTGTCATCGACAGTGACCAACTGGGCCATCGGGCCTATGCCCCAGGTGGTCCTGCGTACCAGCCCGTGGTGGAAGCCTTTGGAACAGGTAATAACTGGAGAGGGCTGGAGGTCGCCTGAAGTGAGGAGGTGGCCTGGTCTCCTTGCCCAGTCCTCTGTCTCTGTCATCTAGATATTCTCCATAAAGATGGCATTATCAACAGAAAGGTCCTGGGCAGCCGGGTGTTTGGGAACAAGGTAAATACACACCTCTGCGAATGTTCTCAGCTGCTATAGACCTAGGGGTTGGGACCCAATGGAGCTCTCTGATCTGGCTGAGAATGCCAATCTCCATCTATTCCCAACTACCTCATTTCTCGGGCTGGCTCTATCTCCAAGGAGAGGAACCACTGCCCACTCCCTCTATCTTGCTCCTCAGAAGCAGCTGAAGATGCTCACGGACATTATGTGGCCAGTTATCGCAAAGCTGGCCCGAGAGGAGATGGATCTGGCTGTGGCTGAGGGTGAGTGGGAGGGATGATGGGAGTGGCTAAGGGACACAGTTAAGCAGATGCCTTCCCTGGGAGTTTCCCCACTCCAAGCCAGACCATCCACTTTCCCAGGGACTATGTTTCATTGTCTCTGAATGGTAGCAAGTGGCAGGGTACTGCTGCCAGTGACTGGAGTCTCCCTACAGGAAAGCGTGTATGCGTGATTGAAGCTGCCATGCTACTTGAAGCCGGCTGGCAGAACATGGTGCATGAGGTGTGGACCATTGTCATCCCTGAAACTGAGGTATCTGGAACCCACCTTCCACTCCATCTCCACTGCAGACTGCATCCTGGCCTGAGCCAGTTGGCTGACAAATGCCATGTCTGTACTCAGGCTATACGACGAATTGTGGAGAGGGATGGCCTGAGTGAGGCTGCAGCTCAGAGCCGGCTGCAGAGCCAGATGAGTGGGCAGCAGCTTGTGGACCAGAGCCACGTGGTGCTGAGCACCTTATGGGAGCCACATGTCACCCAGCGCCAGGTTGGTGCCCAGGGAAAGACTGGGTTGTGGGGAGGGAGTCTACAGCGAGTGCCTGCCTGACTCTGCCTTCTTTTTCTCCTAACATTCTGGCTTGCCCAAAGGTGGAGAAAGCTTGGGCCCTACTGCAGGAGCGCATAGGTGCCATCAAGCCATGACTGATAATGAGTTTTCTGTGGGGCCAGATTGGCCCCTGGAGCTGACGAGAGATCCTGTGGTGAGGAGGAATGGGGGCTTCTGTGCTCACCCTAGCTTGGGCCTAGAGGGCTCTGAGCTAAGCGGGGCAGGGCAGGGCCTGGTGGACACAGGAAGCCTACCCAGCTTGCAGGTGTTGGCCAACACTGAGGATGTGGCCCATGGGGGAACAGCCCCTCTGATATTCCAACCCCATTCTTGCCTACAGGTGTATGATACCTGGGGAGGGGCATGGGTTTGGGGGATGGCAAACACTGGAAATTGTAACAATTAAAGGTTAATGTTTCCAGGTGCTGTCTGTATGGTGTCTGCTTCCTGCTTCAATGCCTCTAAGGTATCTTTGGGACCCTTGAGCCACAGGTGCAGGCCTCAGGCCTAAGGTGGAAGCCAGGAGTACAGTGGTTAAGAGCATGGCCTTTGGAGCTAGTTAGACTGAGGCCAGCCTTGGCCCTATCACGGACTAGCTATTTGCATTTGGACAAGTTACATAGACTTTCTAGGTTCTTCAGTTTCCTATCTATAAAGTAGTATAACTTGGTCAATAGGCTCTTTGAAAGCGTTAATTCCACAAGTACCCAGCTGGACGCTAGGCAGGGTGTCGGAGGACTATTCTTCAACAAGACGGGAGGCCTCTGCCACCGCAGAGCCCGCAGCGTGGTGAAGTGGGACGGGGTGGCCAGGGGGCTGGTGGGCCTGGGGAAACGTCCCCGGGACGGCTAGGCCTGGCAGGGCGCATGTGCACAACTACGACACTACTGGAACAAGCCTTTTGAGGGGACCCCATTTCACTGAATGGGTTTCATGGTGCCTACGCGAGGGAGGGAAAGACCAACAAGGAGACATCCCCAAAGCAACCGGTGTCAACCCGAAGAGCACCCTCACCCCACTACCCCGGTTCGGTGTCTCTTGGTGCGCACGCGCGCCACCCTTGCCCCGCCCTTTACCACTTGGCCGCGGATTGGCGGGTTTGGGTCACGTGTGCATGCAACGCATTTCCTCCCTGCAAGGGCCCCGCCCAGCGCGGCCCGCTGGCTGCTTTCCGGTGCGGTGTGTCTGAGATGACGGAACCCGGCGCCTCTCCGGAGGACCCCTGGGTCAAGGCAAGCCCCCTGGGCGAGCACGCCGGTGAGGGGAGGGTGGGTCGCACGCGTGCACGTAGGGGGTCCGGAAGATGAGGGAAGTCCCTCCGGTGCCCACAGTATCCCCACCTTCGCTCTCCGGGCCCAGGGGCTCCAGAGAAGACAGCTCACCCCCCGAGCGTGCCAAGGTGGGGAGATGACTGAAGCGTGTATGCGCGAGTGTGAGGCCACGGGGTTTGGGACTGGGGACGTGGGGGTGTGGGGCAGGTGGGATCATGCTGAGGGCGGCGCTTCCACGACCTAGCCAGTCTTGGCTCTGGGGGGGGAATCCTTCAGTTTCCCGCGCGGGCGCGCGCACGTGTGTGTGTGTGTGTGTGTGTGTGTGTGTACACACTTGTCTTTCCATTGCCTGAGCACGTGCGTGTGTGTCCGTCCTTCAGTTGTCTGTGCACCTGTGTGCGCGCGTAGGATTGTATGCACAGAGTGAATGGAGGAGACGCCATCCAGGGATGTAGGTCTGATGAGCTTTTCTCCCTTGCGGGGTGCCACAGGTGGAGTATGCCTACAGCGACAACAGCCTGGACCCCGGTGAGTGCCCCCCACACACACCGTTTTCAACTCTGGAGTTACACTTCCACTTAAAGCCTGTAAATTCGCCTGGCCTTGCAAGCCGCACCTGACCAGAATCCACTATCCCTGAGCCTGATACAGTGAGGGAGGTGCTGGAGGACAAGGATAGGAGACATGGGAGAGTGACGCCTAGTTCCCTCTGCTCTGGAGCACGGAAGTGATGGAAATAGTGACAGCTGGTCACTCTCTCACCCTCTTCAAGCCCAGATGTTACTTTGTGAGCCAATGAGTATCGTTGGTACAGGCCAGTGGAGCAGTGGAATCACTTGGGGACAGGAGCATTGCAGCATGGCACTACAGGAAGTGTGTGGCCCAGTGTATGGCTGGTTTTTGGGTTTAAGGGGAGGAGAGGTCAGCATTTAAGGATGAGGGAGCCATAGTGCCCCCAGGTGTCTGAGGTCCTGCAGTGTCCCCCCACCTTACCCCTTAGTGATTGGGGCCTCTCTTTTCCAGGGCTTTTTGTAGAAAGCACACGCAAGGGGAGTGTAGTGTCCAGAGCTAATAGCATCGGTTCCACCAGTGCCTCTTCCGTCCCCAACACAGGTAGGCAGCAACAACCCCCACCTGGCAGGGCTCAGGTATGCCATCATTTTAGTATCTTAGGAAGCTCCAGCCATCCACATGGGGTGCTAGAGTCCTAGTGCTAAACACAAGGCCTCACCATCTAGAATATTAGGTTCCTATGTCCATCTGTCATCTGGGCACCCTGTTCTTTTTCCAGTTAGGAAAAAGTGGATTAGCTGGGCCTCATTGGGCCCCAGAATGACCTCTTCCTGCCCCCAATTCTGAGCATAGATGACGAGGACAGTGATTACCACCAGGAGTCCTACAAGGAGTCCTACAAGGACCGGCGGCGGCGAGCACACACTCAGGCTGAACAGAAGAGGAGGGATGCTATCAAGGTGATTGGGGAGGCCTCAGCCAGCACAGGAATGCCCTGCATATTTCAGACTCATTGTGCCCTAACCCCATCAGACAGTCCCAAGTGGCCTGGGGGCAGCTAGTCTAGTCCCTGGACATGAACACCTCCCTCCTTCCAGCCACTCACCCCTTTTAGTTTGTATGGAACTTGGTGTCATGGAAGAAAAGCTTTGTGCCAGTTTGCCTTAACCCCTCAGAGTTAAGGAAACTTTTTCCCTTGTTGTCTCCACAGAGAGGCTATGACGACCTTCAGACCATCGTCCCTACCTGCCAGCAGCAGGACTTCTCCATTGGCTCCCAAAAGCTCAGCAAAGCCATCGTTCTACAGAAGAGTATGGCCAGGGAAAACACTGGAGGGGTTGGAGCCAGTGGGGCTATGGGAAGGCTAGCCTCATACCCATTTTTAGCCTGGGGGGTTGTAATGGAAGAGTTGGGGTATAGGGGAAAGGGAACAAGACCAGCTTTGCCCTCTGGTTAAGATTTCCTCTGTGCTCACCCCTCTTCCCACCCCCACCCCAGCTATTGACTACATCCAGTTTTTGCACAAAGAGAAGAAAAAGCAGGAGGAGGAAGTGTCCACGCTACGCAAGGACGTCATGGCTCTAAAGATCATGAAAGTGTAAGGGGGGCTGAACTGCAGGAACCAGGGCTTCAGAGGGGACTGAGGCCAACTTCAGGTCACACCCTCCCTTTTGTTCAAAGACCATATTAGATAATAGATAATATTCTAACTCCATCCGGTGGCCACTTAGATAATAAGTCGCAGGACCCTGTACCTCAACAGTTTGACACATAGCAGACACTCTGAAAAAGCCTGTTGGATTAATGAAAGGAAGGTTGGAGAAGATAGGTGTCTATTTTTGACCTAGAAGCAATATCTAGCTTGTGAATATATCCCAGAAGGTCTCTAGGAATTACCTTGCTGGTGTGGGGGGCGGTATGTAGGGTCACCCTATTATTTTTCCTGGCCTGGTAGAGATGCTGTAGCACTTTAGCCCTGGCCTGCTTGCTTTCAGGAACTATGAGCAGATTGTGAAGGCACACCAGGACAACCCCCACGAGGGGGAGGACCAGGTCTCTGACCAGGTCAAGTTCAACGTGTTTCAAGGCATCATGGACTCCCTGTTCCAGTCCTTCAATGCCTCCATCTCCATGGCCAGCTTTCAGGAGCTGTCAGCCTGTGTCTTCAGCTGGATTGAGGAGCACTGTAAGCCTCAGGTATGGAGCGGCAGTGGTCATGGGGTCTGGGGTCTTCTCCCACCCTTAGGCAAAGTGACCCAAGCCAATTTCAGAAAAGCAGGTAGCAGGTTTTAGGTTTCTTCAGTGTGTTTCTACAACTTTCAGCACTCGTTTCCCTCTGCTTTCTAAAGTTTAAATTTTCCTGTTACAGTTTCATTTATCAAGTATGATCTGAGCACTTCTGTAAGGCCCATGTTGTGGCCACATCAGTCACTCCTTGGCTGCCCAGTATATAAGCCCCCATCACTTGAAGCAGAAATACTTGAGGTTTTTGGAAAGATTTCTGGCCTCCACCCGCAGGCCTACTAAGGTAGTTTTTCCTGGGGCTTATTATTTGCAGCAGTGCGTTGTGTTAATGGTATTAAACAGTCTTCTGCTTTTGAAGCCTAGTTGCTTTTTCTGAGGTTTGAACTTGTACCTGAGATTCTTGCTTTCTTTGCTCCCCAACATTTTTATTGTAAGACACTTAAAACATGCTGGAACATCAAGAGAACTTACAATGAATATTCATTTATCACCTACATTCTACCATTGTCATTTTCCACATTTGATTTATCACATAACTGTCCATCTCTCCATCCCTTTCTCCATCCTGTTTTGGGGGCATTGCAAAGTAAACTGTAGACATCAGTGCTTCCAAGGGGCTTTCTTTTGTTTTTACTATAAAGAGCACACCTGGTCTAGGCAGGTGTCACAGACCGCTCTGTGCCCTCACCTGAGCATCATCTCTTCCTTTGATGCCTCCAACAGACTCTACGGGAGATCGTGATTGGTGTCCTGCACCAACTGAAGAACCAGCTTTACTGACCTGCAGAACAGCCAACCAAAGGCCCGAGTCTCCTACTTGGCCACAACCACTGGGCTTATGAGATTGAACTGTGACACCGTACACAAGTCAGCTGGTTTCTCTTCATGTTTTGTCCCCTAGCCCCCCTAATCCTCAGTGGGGCTGGGGTGTTTGTGAAAGCTTCTGATTAATTTATTATATTGACCATAGAGCTCAAACCTACCCAGTCTCCCCCCCACACATAGGAGTCATCAGAATGGGGTCCGCTCTGGGCACCCTGCCCTTTCCTAAGCTTCAGATTTCGGCATATGATCTGCACATACTTAGAAACTACTGTTTGCTTGTGTTGGCCTCTTGGGTGACAACTGGCCCAAGTTAGGCTTTTTGGCAGTAGTTGCACAGGAGGAAAGCATTAAGAGAAAATACTTTCATAGCTGCATAGGGTGAAAGGGCTTGTGCTGAGGCTAGAGCTGCCTGGTCAGCCCAAGGCAAAGCCACGGCTTTCTGGCCAGCTCAGGGCAGGGCTGCCAGGTTGCTGCTCCGCCGTTTACTCCGTCACTTCTTTACCCTCTGCTCTGGACAGCAGAGAAGCAGCCTCCCCCCTACTCCTGCCCACTGTCCCCACAGGCATTGGCACTGTGCAGCAAAGTCAAATGGATACGGCACCACATATTAAAGTTTTTATTTTTCTAAACACCAACAAAGCAATTTTGCTAAAGTTGCAATTATTAGCTGGGCCTCAAAACCACTCCCAGCCTTTCTGTCAGGTATATCTGGGTCTCTACCATCTCTCAGTGCTGCTTGCACTTCTCTCAGGACTTGGGGAGGTGAAGGCTCGGGGTGTATAGAACCCAAGAGAGTCCAGGGTACAGCCCTGGACTCCTTGAATGCTGTGTATAATAGCCTCTCTCTACCCTTGTCCCTCAAGCTCCCTTTTGCCTTCCTCAGATTTGATATCTGGGAGGTTTAATTATCCAGAGGAAGTTAAATATTTTTATATCAAATTATATTACAATAAACATTGGCAAATGCTTTCCTTTAGTTTTGTTCCAAGTCTAAGTGTTAAGCTCAAGCAATTGAAATGTGAACCATGTAATGAGCATAAACATCCATTCTAGGTGACTAGCACTCCCTCCCTTCCCTCTCTGCCTAATACTCTGGTTTATGCCCCTCTCCCAACTGCTCTGCTCAAAGGTGGGAAGCAGCAGTAACAACAAAAAAAACCTGGCTGAAACGGGCAGCCAGTCTGGGACGTCTCTGTCTCCACAATCCAGTCCTAGCACAGGGGCTCTCAGGGGTCTGGGAGCTTGACGTTGTAATCTTCATCTGTCTCTATCCCAACTTCCTCCTGTGGGGCAAGGAGAAAAGTGAATGAGGCCTCCCTGGATGAAACCTCATGTGAGCAAGGAAGGGAAAGAGAACCACTTACAAAGAACTGCTTCTTGCTCTTGGAGTATCCTTCAAGGATTGCATCACACAGCTCTGTTGCCTGACAAGAAACAAAACCACCCCTTTACAGATGGACAGTACTTGGCAGTACCTGACAGATACATGATATGGGGCAGCAGTTTCTCTGGGGGCTACTATTTTCCAGGGCCTGCCTTGGAGTTTCTGCACTTACCATCCTCTTGCGCTTCCTCCACTCCTTGCAGTACTTCTGCCTCTCTCTGTACACCTAAGCAGGGGAAACAGGTTCCTCTAAGCCCTTCGCCCCATGGCAGCCACTGGTCAACCCTTGCCCTCACTTCTCAGCACATGGGGCCCTCCCTCCCAACTCACCTGTTCTTTTTCTTCTGGGGTCACATGGTTGGTGGCTGCTTTGATGCTCTTCAGTCTCTCTGTGTAGCCAGCACATTCCTTCTTCAACTCCTGGAGCTCTTTCTGCATCTCAGGTGTGGTCAGGGCACTAGATAATTCCTTCAGCTCTGAAAACACATCTCCCTGAGATCACCTGCTATCCCCCAAGGGAGTCTTTTCCAGTGGGTGCTCCCTGAGGTAGGAGACCAGGCCTCCATTCGCTGGGTCCTACACCCAGGGTCCAGAATGGGCCCCTTATTCTAGAAATGCTCAGGAAAGATTAAGACTTACAGAATTATCAGTTTATTCTAGTTTCCTTTCCTCCTCCATCTACAAGTAGTGGTCAGGTGTGAGGCTAAACAGACTGTTAGCTGTAGCCAGTTAAAGGAGCAGGAATAAAGGGAAGTGTGGGAACAGTATACTGATAATTATGGTAAGGAAAGCAAATGCATTTCTTGCCTATTTGTATTTCAAAAGCCATTAATTGTCCTATATTTCTTTTAATGTAATGCCATGGCAGCCCAGCAAAGGGATCTTCACTGCAATGAGACAACAATACAGTCAACAAACCATTCCCTTAGTAATTCCTGACCTCTGAACTGACCCTGATGCTAGGGGCACCCTCCAGAAGAGCTCATTCCTACCAGCTTCCATGTGGCGGCAGCTCTGCTGCAAGCTCTGCACCTTGGCAGTGAGGGTCACGATTTTGGCATCCAGGCTTTGGAGGTCAGCGTCGCTCACCATGTCAAATTGGTCCTGCCAAAGACAAGGAGGAAAAGAAAAGTGGGCTGATGTGACACAGGATGGGAACCCACGTCTAGAAAGGCAACATTCACATGCACTTAAGAACCTGAGACCCCCCCCAACCTTCCAAAGGACCTTCCAAAGTAGCAGGAGTGTATCTTTGAGAAATCATTCAGTTTAGTACTTGGTCCAACAAGGTATCAAAGTTGAAACCTAATGTCTGTCCTCAAGGGGCTTCTAGGTTGTCAGGAGACTGGATAGGACAAATATCTTTCAGTTTAGTGGTCAATCCTCTCACTGGGCTGAAGTAGTAAAGGAACATTCTTCCCCAAGTGGTGATACCTAAGTTATGGGCTTCCACAATAGGAAGAGTCTGGACAGGCAAGGAGGCATGTTGGGAGGTACTTAGTTAAGGGACTCTAGTAAAGTGGTACCTCGGTTTCCCAACGTCTCGGTTGACGAACATTTCGGTTTACGAACGCCGCAAACCCGGAAGTAAATGCTTGTTTTGAAACATGCCTCGGAAGCCGAACATGCCACACGGCTTCCGCTGAGGGCAGGATCCTGAGGCCTAGCTGTCGGCTGTTGATCCCTCAGCTTTCGAACGTTTCAGAACTCCAACTGTCTTCCGGAACGGATTGCATTCAAAACCGGAGGTAACACCGTAATAAAGTCTGAGGAGCCCCTCCCATGGAAGACGTGTTGGGGCTCAGTAGGAGTCTCCTCAGTTTGTGAGGGGGAGCAGGTTAGAAAGGATGTGAATCCTGGGCAGTCTGGACTCTACATTAAGGCAAGGTTAAACCTTTATAGCAAGAGGCAGCAAACTGTGGCCTGCAAGACAAGTCCTGCCAGATGCATGCTTTTTATTTTTCTTATTTATTTTTTTAATTTTTTTAAATATATCTTTATTGATTTCAGAGAGAGGAAAGGAGAGGGAGAGAGAGAGATAGAAACATCAATGATGAGAGAGTCATTGATCGAGCCCGCAACCCGGGCATGTGCCCTGACCGGAAATCGAACCCCGATCCCCTGGATCCCAGGTAGACGCTCAACCGCTGAGCCACGCCCAGCCGGGCGATGCATGCTTTTTAAACCAAAAGTGTATTAAGACAACCACACCCATTCATTACATATTGTCTATGGCTGCTTTTGCTCTACAGTGGTGGACTTGAGTAGTTGTGACAGTTGTGTAGCTGTGGTAAGAGACCATCTGGCCTGCAAAGCATAACAATATTAACTGTCTGACCCTTTACAGAAAAAAAAAAAATCTGCCAACTTCTCCTTTAAGGGGCCTTCAACAGAGTAGTAACATAATGAAACCTATTTTAGGAAAATTAGCCTTGATGGTGATTTGGTTCAGTTAAAAGAGGATTTAATGTCTACTGGATGTTAAATACTGTGGAGTGCTAAGTAAAGGAAGAGGAATGAGAAATGGGATCTGTCCTAGAACAGTTTATACCACAGTACTGTATGTCTCAAGAGGTAAGCACCTGAAGAAGCCATTAGCTCAGAGCATCCGGGAAGGTTTCTGGGAAAGGTAATGCCTGAGTGAAATTCTAAAGGATGAGTAAGAGTTAGCTGGGCAAAGAGGAAGAAGAGACTAAAAACTCCAGGCAGGGGAAGGCCAATGAGCTAAGGATACAGGAGTAAAACACATATAAATGATCTAGTATTAACGGATGAAGAAGTAACAGGGACAGCTGAGGTTAGAGGCAGGCTGGGGCCAAGATACTGCAACAGATGAGGAGAGCCTGAACCACAGCAGCGATGGCAGGTGGGAAGGAGAGGAATTCAAGGAGGGGGAAATCAGCTGGACTCGATGGCTGGCTAGCCATGTGAGATAAGGGAAGTTAAGAATGACTCCCTGGTCTCTGGATCGGGTGAAGAGTGATACCATTAAGAAGGAAGAATGTGAGAGGAGCCAGCAGGGAGAGAGGAAGCATGCTACTTTAGCCACGATTCTGAAAGACATCCAGATGGAGGTCTGGGCTGGGGATACAAAATTAACGTGTGTGTGTTTAGGGAGGCAGGTGGAAACAGAAGGAAAATCATTTGGCACAAGGTGATTCTAATCTAGATGATTGGGAATAAGAACTTCCCAGCGGAAATGGATTTTCTGTCATCTATCACATTTCAAATCTGGAAATCTCATGAGGTTTGGATCACAGCAAGGGAGTACACACACTGATTTAAAGGATGGCTGGGGCCCTTTTAATGGTGTAAGAACAGCTGAATTTCATGGACTGCCTCAACTCTCCCAAAAGAGTTCGTATTAAGGACTGATCCTCCCAAGAGTTCATACTAGGGGCTCTCACACGGGTGATAATTTGCGCAGGCTTCCCTCACCTGGTCCGCAAAATATATCTTCTGCTTGCCATACATCTTCTCTTTGATCTTGCCTTGTTGGGCCAGCTGCTCCAGGGCCTTCACCACTGCCTGGTAGAGGGGAGGGTGCGGAGCAATCAGAGTGACTTCGGCCCAGGCGGCCAGTGACGCGGAAAGCGCGCGACAAGCCTTAGGAAGCCCAGGGCTTAGAATGGCAGCCTCGAGACAGCAGGACCCCAGGCTGATTCGAGGGGTCCCAAGGGGAAGAACCCCAGGAGAGGGTCCTCACCGCTTTGCCCAGCCCGTGTTCCCGCTGCAGGTTCCCGAACACATCCTGCGCGCTGTAGGGCCGGTTCTGCTCCTGCAGGTACTTCAGAAGGATGCCGGGGGCTACGGGAAGAGGCGAGACAGGGGAGCGGGTCACTCTGCCGACCCCCTCACCCGCTCCCCTCTGGGTCTCCCCGGCTCCCAGGGCCCGCTTACCTCCACTCGCAGCTTCAGCCCGGCTTTTACTCATGGCCTTTCCCGCCACCACACTCCTAAAGCCGGACGTTACGGTTGCTCGGGGCAACGGCTCCTTCCGGCGGCGGGAGGGGCGGCCCCCGTGAGGTGACTGGCGAAGGGGAAGCCTTCGCGAGGAACGACGCGACCCTTCCGAGGCACCGTAGTTGATTTCTGCCCGGAGCTTGGGCGCCGGGCCCTACTTCCTGGAGTCTCTGAGGAGAGGTGGGGGCACAGCCTGCAGGCTCCCTTCCTCCTCCTCCGAACTGAAGCCGTAGTAAGTCACGCCTTGGTTTTGTGACCCAGCCTAACGGCGGCTAAGCACTCCTGAACCTGAGCCGGCTGAAAGTTCGAACGGGAAGAAACCTCAGGGTCAACTCCCGCGAGGCAAGCGGTTAGCTCAAGGTCACAGGGCAGTTACCCCCTGGGACCTGTCCTATTCCACGCCTCGAGGCTCTTTGCCGGTTGGTCTTATCATTTGTAAAATAGGAACCAGTGGTACTTGCAGAAGAGTGGTCGTGAAGACTTACTAGAATGCCTAAAACACCCCGGAAAGCGCATAACGTCACCTGTTTGCTCGTTACCGAGCTCCGCACACAGGGGGCGCTCAATTCATGCTGTAGTTTGAAAGCCAAGGAATGGTAGGCTTGGGAGGGGGCTATTAAACCACAAAGCTTTTACAAGAGTTTACTGTTGGCTGAGTCAATCTTATGGCAGCACCTGGCAGGTGCTTTCCATTCCTGCCCACAGTGGCCAATGGGACAAAGCTTAAAATAAGTATTTCTAGTTTCTGAGGTCAGCTGAAGGCCAAAAGAACAGCTGTCCCTGCAGCTCAAACAATCCAGAGGGAAGTGGTGTTACTTTTTTAAAGCTTTCTGTTACCTCAAAATCTCATTAGCCTTTGAAATGTACTTGTCTTCACGTGTTTAGGGGGCAGTATCAAGAATTAGATGCCCTCAGTGTGCCTCAGTTGGTTGGAGCGTCACCTGCCCACTGCAAGGTTGCTTGTTTTGTTCCCAGTCAGGGCACATACTTAGGTTGAGGTTTGATCCCTGGTGGCGGTGGGTACGGGAGGCAACCAATCAGTGTTTCTCTCACACACCCATGTTTTTCTCTCTTCCCCTCTAAAATCAGTAAAAACATATCCTCACGTGAGAACTTAAAAAAAAGAATTAGAAATGATTGGCCTGTAGGTTAGATGCCGGCCAAAAGTGCCAGTTATGCTCATATCCTCTCTTGGGGAGGGGAGAGTGACCTTATACCATGGTGGTTTTCTGACCATCACAAAGGAAAAGCAGGGATAGGCAAGTGGGTCCCTCACACCTGGCCTTCCTCTCGTCTGAGGCTCTCACCTCCTCAAGTTAATCACATATCAGATGAACAAGAGAAGACCTATCAAGGGTAGGACATCATTCAACTTTAGTCTCTTAAAAATTGTTCTCATACAAGATTTATTCCCCAGCACCCCTCCCACCCCCATCCCCACCCCAATTCACAGTGGAGGACTAAGGAGATTCAGAGCGGGATCCCCCAGGTACAAGAAACACCTTCCAAAGATTTTGCTCTCCTTCCTTCCCTCCCTCTTGCTAACTCCAAAGGCCTGGAGCTACACACACTCATGCAAACATACAAAATCCCACTCCTGGTCCCACACCTCCCATTTTTTTCCACATCAGAGATCACCTGTAAGACATGGACTCTGAGAAAAGATAAGGTGCCCAAAATCTGTTCGAGAACCCTGAAGTGGGGAGATGCCATTACCCCTAACCATACAAAGGTGACTATGAAACACACCTAGCTCTTCTCCCTTCTCACTGCTAACAATTTCCACTTCCTGGCCTCTACTTTCCATCAACCAAGAGCAAACATGTTAGCACACTCCCACCTATAGCACATGAAAATGGGCTCTAGCATCCCTCACCCAGGTGTGGGGGTGTTGGGGGAGTGGTCCCTGAGGATCAGCAAAGGGTTAGTGTAGAGGGAATGAGGATAGGAGAGTTTGGCTTGAGCTCTGATTGGGGAAGCAGAGAAAGGGTGTAAGCTGACATAGGTTTAAAACTAATCACCCATTTTAGTTTTTGTCTCACATGATTTTACTAGGGGCAGTCTAACAGATACCCCTTAGAGGGGTCTCTGCTCCTTACAGAAACATTCTTGCTAACTAGGCTCATCCTTAAAAGGCCCTACCAAGTTGGGAAGCAGTTCAATATAAAAAGTATTAAAGGAGCTGAACAGAGAGTAAGAACAGCTGGTGCAAGAAAAGCTGGTGGCTCCTGGGATGAATGCCACGAAGCCATTTGTAAAGTGCTACTCTGGCATCCTCCATGGAATATTGCTTCTCCAGGGGAGGAGCAGGGGAACAAACAGGAATGTAGAAATGGGTATGGTATGATATTGCTTTGCTAGTTGCTCAGGCTGGTCAAATGGAGCCAGGGGTTAGCAGCACCAAGGACAACTAGGCAGCTCCAGAAGATTTAGTGAGACCATGAGATATAGAGGCACTCACCCTTCCAGCCAGCTGACCCCATGGCCCAAGGTAATGTAGAAAAGGTCCACCCCCACATCATGTTCACATTTCTTAAATTTCACAAGCAATGTTTTGGAGCACTGGGGATTAGGCCTCAAAAAATGAGGATGGACTGGGGCCGAGGGAACAGGCCTGCTCTGCAGAACCAAAGGACAACCTTGTTTAGAAAAAGACAAATCAAATCATGGCTTAGCAAAAGAGGATGACAGTGTAACCCTTCCAGCTGCTGCCTGACTTGGGCCTGTAAGGAGGTGATGGAGAAGGAAGGGAAGGAAGGGCTCTTCGATCAATGAGGGCCCCAGAGCACCCATACCTAGAAGCAAACAGCAGCACCCCCCTCAAAGGGGAACCAATACCCCTGACTACTTTGTTCCCCAAAAGTACCATCCTGATGGAGAGAAGCCTCCCTAAGGAAGTCCACTCTCATTTCAGTGACTGAGCTCAGAAATGATGTCCAGCTGGTAACAAGGAGTGAGAGTATCCTCTCTCAACAGGCCTCTGAGCACCAGCCAGGCCACCAGGCATACAAATATAATTCAGGGGATGGGACCTGGGTTCTTCCATTGCCCCTTCACCTTTAGTGGGATGAGGAGAAGAAAAACCTAAACCACAGTGACCCCCAAAAGGAGTCTCTGCCTCAGTGGCTCCTGGAACTGGCAGGGTCCAGTTGACTCAGCTCTGACTGGTCCAGAAGTTCAAAGTCATCCCCCTCAGCATCAGTGTCCAGGTCTGAGCTGGGGACCCGGAGGAAGCCTCTGGTTGCTCTCCGGGGAGGTGGGCCAGAAGGGCCTGGCTGGGAGGCGCCTGACAGGGCCAGCTGGATCATGCCCTGGGAGACCAGGCTGGCAAGGTTGCTGGTGAGGTTGGATCCTGCAGGCAGGGCACCAAGCAGGAGCTCTGGCAGTGCAGCCTCATCCTGGCTGGCTGGGGAGACCGGGGGCTCCTCAGCCCCTGGTGGGGAACGGTACATCAAGCTGGGCATTCCAATGCTGGTATCGTCCTCGTCATCCAGGCCAGCAGGATCCACATTAATGGAAGGGAAGTCTGGAAGGTCTCTGGCAAAGGATTCCTCTGGATCACTGTGACCATCTAGGTCTGAGAGCATAGAAGGGTGTGTGAGACATGGCAACTACCTGGCCCCAGCCCCACAAAGACAGCCCCATATAACCACCCTGGATATCTAAGAGTGAAGCAAAACCCACAGCCCTGGTCAGCTTTCCCCCCACTACATAAAGACTGCTGTGACCTGTACTGGCCAGAGAACTTCTCCTCTCTTCTTCCACTATGCTCCCCATGAACCTACAACCTCAGGCGACTAAGAAACAGGATTCTAAGGAGTACAGCTGTGCCATCCTGACTGCCATATCCCTAAGGCTGCTCTGCCACCTGATCCACTACTCAGAAAACAGGAGAGGAGAGGGCAGTATCCCCCGTTGTCTGGGGAAGCTGAAAGGCAACAGAGCCATTATCAACTCAGGTCCAAGGTTACCCTCACCTTCAGAGCCTTCTGTTAGAGGTGTTTGGCCCCGTGAAAGATTGAATGTGCCATTGTCTGTACAGGAGACTTCAGCATCCGAGTGCTCAGAGTCTGTGATGGCCAATTCCCTGGCAACAGTAGAATCATCCAGCTTAGGAAAGAAAACACAGACAAGCCTGAAGAGATGATGCCATTAAAAACAATGCAATAAATTTTTTTTTTTTAAAAAGTAAAAAAAAGTACAGATGCAGTTCCCCAGAAAGCGCTTTACTAATTAGTTGGCCCTAAAGGCTACTCCTAAATCCAGAATTGTAACCAGGCATGGATGTGGACTTCCCTCAAAATCTTGACCATTTTTAGGCTGTTCCCCCAAGGAAAAAACCCTTATCAATCTTCAGCAGAGGAAGGAAAGCAGTTGCAGGAGTCAACCAGCCACTTACTCTTAGGAAAACTGATCCAGAGAATACTTTTCACAGGTGACCTGGAGGATACACACACTGCCCAACCAAAGGTGAGCAGGGCTCTTTAAAAGATGATCACACCAGTTCCTGAAGTTCTGCCGTGATGGTAGGGGTTAAAGGGAGACATGAAAGACGGTGTGCTGGTCACCAAGTTCAAATTGAGATCTATGTACAAAGTCCCAATATAACACTAGCTTCTCTCCTCACAGGAGTGCCAGTTATGTGCATGTCTGGTCTCTCAAGGGGGCGAGGGCAGTGCTTAAGCCCATGAGCTTACCGCCTAAATGCAGGTGCCAGATGACTAAAAGGGAGCTAAAGAAAACTGGCCAGCCCCCAGCTGGTGTGGCTCAGTTGGTTGGGCATCATCCCATGTGGTGGAAGGTTGCCGTTTGATTCCTAGTCAGGGCACATGCCTGGGTTGTGGGCCCAATCTCTAGTAGGGGGCATACAGGAGGCATCCGAGTGATGTTTTGCTCTCTCACATCAATGTTTCTCTCTCCCTCTCCCTTCCTCTCTCTCTAAATGTAAAAAAAAAAAATCTTCAAAAAGTAAAGAAAACCGGCCAGTGGTGCAGCTTCCACACCCAAGATACCTGAGGACAGAAGGCAGCAAGCTCCTCTTCACTGTCACTGTGGTTGTCCATGGCATGTTCTGGGTGGAGAGCTCTGCGGCGTACTATGTGGAAAGAGCAGAAGGCCTTGGCACCTTCCCTTGAAGGGAAACCCCTACCCTCTTTGAGCTTCGAAGGCATGAAATGAGAACATAACAAAACCCAACAGCTCTGAATATGGCCCTAAACCTGCGTAACAATGCCTGAGGGTGAGTTGCAGAGCCTAAGTGGAAAGGTAAGTTGATAACACAGAAAAGAAAGATCTCTCGTCCAACAGCTTTTCCTCCACTAGCCACCCTCCCCTCCCCTAGACAGATGATCAACTACCAGGCTTGTCAACAGCTCTCAGGATCCGCAAGGGACAGACTGGATGTGAAGGTGGAAAGTAAACACTACCATAGAGGGAAAAGGGAGAT
The DNA here is from genome assembly GCF_964146895.1 of Miniopterus schreibersii. Lineage (NCBI taxonomy): Eukaryota > Metazoa > Chordata > Mammalia > Chiroptera > Miniopteridae > Miniopterus > Miniopterus schreibersii. The sequence continues at coordinate 23,131,348 of NC_138116.1, forward strand.
GTTTCACCTTAGTTAAGCCAGGCTTTTGAGGACTGATACTATTCAACTGGCTGCCCCAGGGTGAGCAGGGCCTTGGTGACCACATGCAGAGCTCTCTGAAGGCCAAGGCTTAATGAAACACCCAACCTGATCAGACCACAGGAGAGGAAAAGCTCACGCAACTGTCATTACTCTGTTGGAGGTACATTTTTGGCTTCTGAGACAGCAATTCTAAACATCTTTGGAAGGCAGCTCTCAGTAATGAAAAGAGGCCCAGCTTGGGGGTTTAAAAGACCTGCTCTACTATTTACCAACTGTGAACTTCAATTTCCTCAACTGGAAAAGGAAGATAATACCACCCTCTTCTCAAGGTGGTTGTAAAGGTTAAATAAAATGATGTATGAAGAGCAGTCAGTACGGTGGTTGGGCACAAGGAAAATGTTTTATAAAAACCACTAGGGACCCCTGCTGGGCATGGGTCAGTGGTTGAGCATTAACCTATGATCCATGCAATTGGGGTTTGATTCCTGGTCAGGGCACATGCCCGGGTTGCGGGCTCGATCCCCAGTCAGGAGGCAGCCGATCAATGACTCTCTCATCATTGATGTTTCTCTCTCTCTCTCCCCCTCTCTTCTCTCTGAAATCAATAAAGATATATTTAAAAAAAACAACACACACTAGGGATATCTTCACTGTCTTTTATTCAGTGTGGGAGGGCTTTTCTCAGATTTGTTTAAAATGGGAGTGTTTTGAATTCCAAATGGGAAAAGTTGGTAACCCTGCATAGATTTTCCTGGAATAGAATATCACTTTTACCTACCACCCCCTACACACCGACCACATGCCACTTTTCCCACTTTCGAGGACCTACCCATTATGTCAGGCCTATGGGCTTTCCTTCTCTTCCCCAAACTGTCCAAGTGGAAGTAAGCCTCCCCCTTACACTTACGTTGTCTCTCTCTCTGCTTGGACATCATGTAGCCACGGACACTGAAGTCCAGCCGCTGCAGAGCTGGCTTCAGCCGTACATAGGCTCGATCCCACAGTCGGTGGTACACAGCAAGGGGCCACATCATGACAGTGACAACTGAGAGGAGTGGGAAATAGTGACAAAATGGATAAGGGGCTGCACAAAACAGTCCTACCTGTTCCTCTGCTATTGTGTCCTGAGGGGCTTAGACACTTAGTGTGGAACAGTTATGCTCGCTTCTGCTGGTCATCTTCACTAGTCTCCCCTACTACATGAGGGGGGTTTTGTTGGCGGGCAGACACTTCTGCAGCCACCTACAGAGCTGATATACTGAGGGCAGAACTAGGTAGTATGGACACTTGCGTATGAGTGTCACTGAGCCATAAACAAGGCCAAAGGGTAACAATGCCTCAGAAACTACAAAACAAATCATGTGAGCTTCTGATATAAAATGGCCACAACCATAACTACTCAGTTTCTCCAGCTTCAAACAGACTTCATGCCAGTAGGAAGCAACTAAATTGATAAAACTGTGCTATGGGGGGGGTGGGGGGGGAGAGTGATCTAGGGTAAACAGAACCTAGTAGAGGATCCCCTAACAGTTATGTTCTTCTGTTACACAATACAATGACTCTAAAAATTCTCTCCTTAAATAGGGACAGACAGCCCTAGCCAGTTTGAGCGTCGGCCCATGGACTGAAGAGTCCCAGGTTGGATTCCGGCCAAGGGCACGTACCTTGGTTGCAGGTTCAAGGCAACCAATCGATGTGTCTCTCTCACATCGATGTTTCTCTCTCTCTCCCTTCCACTCTCTCTGAAAAGCAATGGAAAAAATATCCTTGGGTGAGGATTAAAATATATACATATGAACAACTCCGCTGCAGACCGGGCGAGGTGGCAGCTACTGAGGGAGTCGGGGAGGCCACGCAGGGCAGTAAGCCCAGTCAGCCTGAGCTGCCACCGCCCCAGCAGCAGCAAGAAGAAGTGATGGTGACTGAGTCCAGAGAAGCAGTGGCATCCCCTATGGACGACAGGTTCCTGAGCCTGGACTCACCCACCTAAGTTCTGTACAGAGACAGAGCAGAATGGGCCGATATAGATCCAGTGCCCCAGAATGATGGCTCCAATCCAGTGGTCCAGATCAGTTACAGTGAAAAATTTAGACATGTTTATGATTATTTCTGGGCCATTCTGCAGCATGATGAAAGAAGTGACGGAGCTTTTAAACTAACCAGAGATGCTACTGAGTTAAATGCAGCCAATTACACAGTGTGGCATTTCTGAAGAGTTCTCTTAAAGTAACTTCAAAAGGATCTACATGAGGAAATGAACTACATCACTGTAATAACTGAAAACAGCCCAAAACCTGTCAAGTTTGGCATCATAGGCGAGTATTAGTGGAATGGATAAAAGATCCATCTCAGGAGTTTGAGTTTATTGCTGATATTCTTAATCAGGATGCTAAGAATTATCATGCCTGGCAACACTGACAGTGGGTTATCTAGGAATTTAAACTTTGGGATAATGAGCTGCAGTATGTGGACCAACTTCTTAAAGAGGACGTGAGAAATAATTCTGTCTGGAACCAAAGATACTTTGTAATTTCTAACACCACTGGCTACAATGATCTTGCTATATTGGAAAGAGAAGTCCAGCACACTCTGGAAACGATCAAACTAGTACTACATAATGAAAGTGCATGGAACTATTTGATAGGGATTTTGCAGGATCGTGGACTTTCCAAATATCCCAATCTATTAAATCAATTACTTGATCTGCAACCAAGTCACAGTTCCCCCTACCTAATTGCTTTTCTTGTGGACATCTATGAAGATATGCTAGACAACCAATGTAACAAGGAGGACATTCTTAACAAAGCACTAGAGTTATGTGAAATCCTAGCTAAAGAAAAGGACACTTTAAGAAACGAGTATTGGAGATATATTGGAAGATCCCTTCAAAGCAAACACAGCACAGAAAGTGACCTACCAACAAATGTACAGCAATAACACCATCTAGAAGAACTTGATAGAATGCTTTTTATTTTTTTAAGAGACTCTAATGCAGGAGTTTAAAACTAGAACAGTCATTCCCTTTGCCTGTGGTGTAAAACATGCACTGCACAGGTATTGCTTTCTAACAAGAACTAAGTATGATGTTCCTTGGGTGCTGCTGCCATGCAGATCAGCTCTAAGAAATTTGATTCTTTTATAGCAAAGTAATTTCGGGGGAGGGAGAAGAAATAAAGTCCCATAAAGGAACTTTTGTAGTCTTATCAACACTTACTTAAATCCTTTAGCATCAACTCCTCCCTAAATGGTATATGCATCAGGATTTGCAGCATTAATAATTGCAGGTAGCTTATATGTAACGGACCCGAGGTACATTAAATTTCTGTTTAGGAAGCAAGGAACACAATTGTTACTCAGAGCTGCTATGCCACACTCACAGTATCTTGATATCACTATAACCAACTAATGCCAAAAGGATAGTTTTGTAATAAAATTATAGATGTATCCTAAAACAAAAAAACAAACAAAATATATATATATGAAAAAAAAAATAGGGACAGTCCTTTATAGTTGGTAATACAATATATGTTAGTGGACCTTGTCAATTTCTAAAGCTAATTTGGTAAGATAAGGACTTTATATGTGGGGAGCCTGTGATACACATGAGAAGATATTTTCAGGACACTAAACAGGTCATAAAAAAAATTAAAAAGGTAGCCTGGCAAGTGTGGCTCAGTGGTTGAGAGTTGACCCATGAACCAGGAGATTAAGGTTTGATTCCCCCTCTGGGCACATGTCCAGGTTTCTCCCCGATCCCCAGTAGGGGGCGTGCAGGAGGCAGATCAATGATTCTCTCTCATCATTGATGTTTCTTCCCCCTCCCCACCTTGAATTTAGGGACTACATGGGCAAACCTGTTCTGCCAAGTCCACTCTATAAGCAGGCAGCCCAATCCTCATGTGGGGGAGGGGAAGGGCAAGGGAAGGGAAAGAGATGAGTAAGGCAAATCCACCAGCTGCTCCCAGGAGCCAGAGCCACATCATTGATGTTTCTCTCTTTCTCTCCCTATCCCTTCCTCTCCCTGAAATAAAAATAGATATATAAAAAGATAATTTCCTAGAGAACCAAAATATAAAAGTCCTCTCCCCAGACCCAGAGTTAGCTGTAGTTGGAAACACTATGAGTAGAGTAAGCTCACACAGGGAGGTATATGCCATACTTACGCATTAAATAGGACAGCAGGAGCCCAGGGATGTAGCGGCCCAAGACAGCCAAAAAGGTAAGTATCCCACAGCTCAGCAAGCAGAACTAGGGGAGTCAGGAAACAGTATTAAGTTTCTGCTACATGGCAGGGGACTGGGGTGAGAATGGGAGGTAAGACAGAGATATGACAGCGATAATTCTTTGTGACTTATGAGTAACACACAGACACATCAGAATGACAGCCACTTTGCATCCAATAGTGATTCTCTTTGGGAGGAAAGAGGATGTCCACTTCTATTCAAACTCCTTTGATGTGGCTACCCCATAGGGATGCACCTTTCATGCTGGGAAACTGGTTTGAATAGGATTAAGCCAAATATTCTCTCTGAAAGCAAGTGTTGATGGTGGGTTTTTTAAGTCAAATTTTTTAAAAAATCAAAAAACCCAACAACCTACCACGTTTAATATGACACAGAATGCACACAAGCAAGCTTTCTTTCTCATCTTGGAAGAGAAAGATGGCCTGATCTAAGTGGGAAGAGCCCAAAGGAGGAGTCAATAAGCTCTTGCTTTAGTTTTAGTGGCTGGTCAGGAACCCTTTCCTGTAACTTCCCTTGGTCGCTATAAAAATCATGGTCTTTCCTTTATTGAGTGAGGATATATAGCAAAGGATTTTTTTTTCAGTTTAGCATGAACTGAACCGAGAAGCCAAAAATGAACATGAAAAAGGGAAGAGTCTTACCTTGCCTGGGTTCTGCTTTTTGAAAAGCAAAAGATTCCTTATGAAAATGGTCCCACTAACCCAGACTTCAGCTACATGGTGACAGAGCTCGGGCACGCTGAGTAATCGAGGGTGCACAAAGCCCCAGCTATGGAGAGAGAAGGGGGAGCTGTGAAAGGAGGGTGCTGAGGGTTCCCCCTATCTTGCTGTGTAGGCAGCCAATGCTTCCAAGTTTAAACAGGAGCCGGGGAGTGGCTGTCCTAGGTGCTTTGGAGGTGAAGCATGACTTTTTTCTTGGCTCACCAGGTTGAAACTTGAATTTAGGAACTATAAGGGCAAACCTGTTCTGACAACTCCACTCTACAAACAGGCAGCCCAATCCTCATGTGTAAACCTGTCACCAGCTCCAAGGCCCTTTGTGCTTAGAAACATTATCTATACACTCAACCATTGCAATTCACTGTGATTGCAATCCAGGGATAAAAGTAAAGCAGTCTGACACCACTGTTGCTGAGGGGGAGGCAATGGTGGATATACCCCTCAGTGAGAAAATAAAGCAAAACCAAAAATAAACCATAGCAGAGAAAATTACTTGGATCACACATATGGAATGAATGGACTGAAAAATGAAAGCAGGAGCTGTAAGACACAAGACGAATTTTTGGCTGGATGATGCCAGGAACCAATGTGTTTTCTGACCAGGGAACTTTAAACAGCCAGAGGTCACAGAAAACACTAAAGGACCTGGTGTAAAAGCCAGGAGACAAATGAAGTAAGTTGCCTCTAGGTTTTCTCAGTAGGGCTGGATAATGCAGCTAATTCCCTGGCATGTCAGGTTATGGAGCACTGTAATGCCTTTTTTCAGAAACTTCTCTTGTGAATATCGGAGGACACTAGCCATCTTACCATATGGCTGCCTGAACTTTAGGATTTGTTAAAAAGATTACTTGGAACAGACTAGGTTCTCAGCTTACACTTTGTCCAGAACGTGGGGTTAACAACATATAACCAGAATATTACAACAAGAGCATCAATCAGAACAATAAAAAGGGATTCAATTAGTATTCCATACCTCTCATTGTCTAACGCGTCGGGTCTTGACACTACAATATTAAAACAAACACCAGCATTAGTTGGTAGGGAAAACTAAACGTGAAAATGTTAAGCTGTTGGTCTAACTGTTGAAGTTTTAATAGGTTTGGGGGGGGAAAATAAATAGAAGAGACTATGTTATACTGCCAGAGTTAGGGAGCTGCTGACAAGGGAATGATGCCTGATGCTTGCTCCTTTCTCCAGCAGAGTGGTGGGGGCGAGGGGAGGATCCAAATGGAGCATCAGAGCCCCTTCTAATTACTGAAGCTGAGAGCCAAGGTATACACAAAAATCAGTCCATCCCACCCCTCATGTGTATCTGGTTTGTTGAAACATATCAATGTGCACCAGGTTACCGAGGCATGTTATAATTATTCCAACCCTAGAAATCTGCTTATTCTTTTTAAAAAAAGACCTATTGACTACAATGAATGATATAAAGTCTTTTGACATGACTCCTTGAAGTCTCTGTGAAATAGGAAGGGAATGTATTTAAAAGCTGTACATTTGGCCCAGCTGGTGTTGCTCAGTGGTTGAGCATCGGCCTGTACACCAAGAAGTCTCCAGTTTGATTCCTGGTCAGGGCACATGCCCAGGTTTGGGGCTCAATCCCTGGTGGGGGGCACACAGGAGGCAGTCGATCAATGCTTCTCTCATCGATGTTTGTTTCTCTCTCTCCCTATCTCTAAAATCAATAAAAACATATATATCTATTTTTTTAAAAAGCTGTACATTCTGATTTGATTATCCTGCTAACACTTCAAAATTAACATGTCCAAAACCCACATCAATTTTCCTCACTCACTTCCCACCCAAACCAACTCCCCTGTCTGACATTGCCTGTATCTGCTAACTGTAATGCAATTCTCCTACTCTCCTAGCTTTGAAATCCCAAAGTCAGCTTTTATCCCTTACTCTTCTAACTTCCCATTTATCAGTCTTGATGTGTCATCCTCCTTAAAAGCTCTACAAGCTATCTACCATTTGTTTCCATAGACACCTCTCTGATTGCTTCTCACAAGTACTGCCACAGTCTCCTATCAGGTCTCCTTCCTTCCCCCTTTTCTCCTTCCATGTGATTTAAAGATAAAACACATCTCTAAAATCATCTCAGCAGACAGCTCTAATTTAAAAAATCTGCAATGACCAACCACTATATATAGGATAAAGTCCAAACTTCTAAGGCTAACTTGAAAGCCTTATAAAAGCTAATCCCAGCATACTTTCAGTTTTATTTCCTAGCACTCCTTTTAATGACCTTGTCACTCCTGTGAAACTGATGGATTCCCGGCTCTCAGGAGATGCTTTGCAGACTAATCAAGCTACTGGCCCTTCTGGAAACACGCTTTTCTCTCTACCTGTCCAAATCTTTTGCTTCATTCAAAGCTTGAGCTAGGACAAAAATACATGACAAACATACAGATCACAAATTATACCATGACATCTCTGGTACTGTTCTATAACTGTCATTTAACTTTTCTTATGTTAACTATGTATAATCTTTGAGAAAGGAAACATCTTAGCATACATTATATAAGTTATAATGCCTAGTTTAGTGCTTTGCAAATAGACAATTTAAAAGAAATTCCTGAGAGGCAAATTGATACTGCCTTAGTAAAGACATAGTATCCAAAGGAGTGAATTATTTTTTAAAAACTTGAGGACTACTTAAGAACTACTTATTCCTCAGGTCAATTATGAGGGCAAGAATATCTCAGTCAGCGAATACAGATTTCCTGAGCTTAACAATGGGAAGGGCAGAATTCAATTCTAAGGAACTACATGCAGATGAAGCACTAGCCCTTCAAGCGTCTCCTAAAGCAAATAATTCAAATATCAAAAGACATTCCCAGTTCCACATACTACCTCATAAAACTCCAAAACTAAAGGTAAAAATTATTTAAAAAGAAGTTCAGAGTGTTTTAAATGCTAACAAACTCACCTTTTATTTCAGGCCAGATTTTGTTTTTCCACTGATCTATACACACGAGGATCATGGAGCTGAATGCAAGTAAAAATACAAAACGAAGGGATGTCAGTGCAAAGAACCTAGAGAGAAGGAAGAACAGAAAAAAGATCATTATCCAATTAAGCTAATTTCAGAAAAGACCACTTGTGCACTACAAGCTCTGTAATAAACAAGTCCTAGCTATATACCCTGAGAAAAATCCCTTAAACTTTCTGAACTTCAACTATTTTACCTATAGGGCAGAGATAATCATTTGCTTCTATAAAGGCAGAGGACTACACCAAATACCGTCTTAAAATCCCTTTCAACTTTTAGGTCTGTGATTCTATTAATTTCAGGGAGAAATTCATCCTTGATAACACACTGTTATGATGAAAGCAAACATTTTTATACCAAATTAGACCCTAGTGTAGGACAATAAACTGTTAGAGATGCATTAAAGAGCATTTAATTCAATTAGATATCCTTTGCCAACTGAAATCCAAAACAGTAAAATGACTTGTCAAGGTCGCACAGAAAGCACTGAAGCTAAATCTAAAAGCCAGTTCTTCAGAATTAACACCAATACATCTTAAACTCTTCCTGAAAACTGAAGAAGAAGGAACACTTCTTGATTCATTTTATGAGGCCAGCATGACTTTAATACCAAAGCCAGATAAAGGCATTACAAGGAAACTACAGATCAATATCCTTTATGAATACAGATGCAAAATACTCAATAAAAAACAAAAAACTGAATTCAGCAGTATATTAGAACAATTATACACCATGATCAATTCCCAGGATTTATTCCAGAAATGCAAAGGTAGTTCAACATACAAAAATCAATAAATGTAACGTATCACATTAACAAAATGAAGGAAAATCTAGTTCTTGTTTGAAGGAATCAATCATAAATAGATATTTACAATCTGAGAAATCTGAACACTGACTGCACATCTGAATATATTAAGGAATCACTGTTAATATTTTTAGGTGTAATGTTATGGGAGTTATATTTTTAGAGTCCCTATATTTTAGAGATATTTAGTAAAGTATTTATGAATGAAATGATATGATATCTGGGTTTTGTGTCAAAATAATACAGTTTGGCCCCAGCTGGTTTGGCTCAGTGGTTAGTGTCAGCCTGTGTACTGAAGGGTCTTGGGTTCGATTCAGTCAAGATACCTTGATTGCAGGCTCAATCCCTGGCTCCAGTGGGGGTGTGTGGAGGAGGCAACCAACTGATGTCTCTCTCATATCGATGTTTCTCTCTCCCTTCCACTCTCTCTGAAAAGCAATGGGAAAAAATATCCTTGGGTGAGGATTAAAAATAATAAAAAATAATAAAATAATAATAATAATAATAATACAGTTTGGCAAGGAAAAGAGTGTGAAAGAAGCTGAAATAAGACTGACCATGAGTTGGTAATTGCTAAAGCTGGGTGATAGTACATGAGATTCTTCATTTGCACTATTGTACCTCTGCATACATTTAAAAATCCTCACAGTAAAATACTTATAAAAAACCCTAAAGCCTCTAAGGCAGTGCCTTGAAGAGTATCTGTAGTCCAGGGCTGATTTCACCAGTCTGTGGGAAAGTAAGTACAGAAATTGAAAGCATTTAGAAATTTGTATAGCAATTTGACCAAGTAATTTTGAATCTAAGAATACATTTGGGCTTGTATTGTTAATGCCTTTTTAAACTTAATTTGTCTAGTAAGTCATTTATTTTGTATTTTACAAAGGTATTGATTTGCAACAGATTGGTGAAAACAACAACACTAGTCCTCACCACAGAAGATGGTCTGAGGAACACTGTTCTAAGATCAAGCAGGAAGCTGAATGCATATGGTTCAGCAGGGCAGACAGGCATGGCTTTTAAAGTTAGATTGGCTTGAGTTTGTTTCTCTGAACAGTCAGCCACTCTTAGTCATGTAATCTTGATTAAATTAGCTTAACTTCTTTAAGCCTCAGTTTCCTCATCAATATGTAACTTAACAATAATCAATCTTGCAGGATTGTTTGTAGGTATTACAACCAGCATACTTAATTATCTAGAAAAATATCATACTTGATCCTGCTAAAAAGACAAGAAGAGCCTGGCCAGGCGTGGCTCAGCAGTTGAGCATCAACCAAGGATCCAGGAGATTGTGGTTCGATTCCCAGTCAGAGCACATGCCTGGGTTGTGGGCTCGATCCCTAGTCGGGAGCGTGCAGGAGGCAGTCGATCAATGACTCTCTCATCATTGATGTTTCCATCTCTCTCTCCCTCTCTCTGAATCAATAAAGATATATTTTAAAAAAAAAAAAAAAAGACAAGAAGAAAATACAGGTCACCTAATACATTGTAAAATTGAACAGAACTACTAAAGTGTTATTAGCTATTATCACAGCAACTGATCAAACACGGGTAAGTATTACCAAGGGTTGGTTATAAATGACAGCTTCTCAACTCAATATGACCTAATGACTTGCTTGACATCATCACAGAACAATACCAAGAGTACAATCCTTATCATATTTTTTAAAAAGCTCTATCTGTGTATATATATGAATACACATACAAACATAGGGATTGGCAGAGGAACTTTAAGTTTTGTCTCTAGACATTTCTGTACTTTTTCAATAAAGATGAATCCATGTTATATAACTTTTAAAACTCTATAAAGAATAAGGGATGAAATGAAACAAGAACTTGGAAATCCAGTCACAAGTGACAACCCTATTCCAATTTTTCCACCCCACCACTGAAAGAATACTGTAATTATATATGAAAATTAAAAATGTGAGCAGCTTAAGAGAAATAAGCCTCTAGGGCCTCTCCAAGCCATTAATCTTCTCTCTAAAGCCAGTTCATCATCCCAACAAACAAGCAAATTTAACAAGGCCAAGGATACTGGCTCCAGAGCCCCCAGTGCTGCTGTTTCCATGTCCCAGTATGTCCCAGTAGCTGGGGTGGCGAGACTGCTGTTTTCTCCAGAGTACCTGAAAGGGCTCCCTGGGGAGGCTATCCAGACTGTCTGCAATCTCCATTTCCCAGACCATAATTACTAACACAAATATAAACTGGAGTAGGGAAGGATATTAAGCTCTCCTAAGAAAGGTCAGTTTTCCAAAGATGATGGCAGCCCCTCACCTACGCTTCAACTTAAGCCCACAAACAGCTGAGTGCCTATTACATGCCAAGGTCTAGTAAGTAGTCCAGTTATAGAAACGAGTAAGGCATGGACCTTACTCTCAAGTGTATTTATGTGTCTGTGTGTGTCTGCAATATAACATGACATGATGATAACAAAGAAGAGGGCATCTAAGCAGGGATCTGAAAGACAAATGGTAAGAAAACATGGCCAAAGGATGTAGGGAAGAAGATGACATTCAGATAGGGAGAACAGCCAGCTGGCATGACATATTTAAGACAAGTAGTTTGACAGAACTGAAACATAAAAACAGAGGGAAAGAGTGAGTACAAGGAGAGGAGGAGGAGTCAGATCATGAAGGGCCTTTTATGACAAAGGGTATTGGATTTTGAAGGTGAATTAGTAAAGAGTTTTACAAAGGGTGTATTTTCTGGGTCATGAAGGCTAACATCTTGAACAAGATTAATTCTGGTCCATAAGCCAAATTTTAGGACTAGATGTACTTTTTTCTTGAACAAGCCAAAGTAGGAACTTCTGAGGAAGAAGAGTTTTTTTGTGGTATAAAACGACATTTCTTGGGAAAACACTTTCCTCCATATAGATAAAAACTTAATTAATAGAAAGATCACCTCAAATCACTAGAGTTGATCCCTCCAAGGTAACCAGACAGTACCAACACTCCCTCAGGTGTCTATGAAATATAAAAGAATATAGATAAGCGTGTGGTCCTTTCCTACCAGCCCTCGACACTAAATTCCTAACCAAAAAGGGAATATCAATCTCAGAAGATGTGTTTGGATATAATGAGGGTCACATAATGCCATTTTATGAAGGTAACCTGAAAGCCTACCTGTAAAAACCACTGCAACTATGTGCAAGGACAAGACATAACTGAGGCCTTGACATGTAAAAGTACTGAACATAAAGTACTTTTGAGCCTGGTTATAGGTAAAGGATGGAAGAAAAATAAGGGACGATCCCTCTGGATTAGCTTAATCTTGCAATGTCTATTCACACAGGCCAAAAAATTTAAATGCAGCTTTAACAGTGTACAAATTTGGTAAGACAACATGAAAAACATTTTTCAGCAACTATAATCAGCATGAGAACTTCCAAACTTAGCAAAAACAACTACAAATGTAGTCAACTCTGGATAGTCATATGTGAATTATTCAACCTGGGGACTGCTCATAGGCCATTACTCCTAGCCATTGTGAGCTCACAATCAATTTTTCTTTGTGTGTTTTTTTAAATTGATTTGAGAGATGGGGGGGTGAGAGAGAGAGAGAGAAACTGACTTGTTCCACTCATTTAAGCATTGATCCCTGCATGTGCCCTGACTGCAGTCGAACCCGCAACCTTGGTGCATGAGGACAACGCTCTAATCAACTGAGCTACCTGGTCAGGGCACTTTGTTCTTAAGATATTTATTTTTCTTATTTCTAAAGCCAAGCATGTTGACTGGAGAAAGTTTAGAAAATATAAGTAATCAAGAAAATAAAAATGAAATTAATACACCATCTATGAAATAGTCTTACAAAAAAAAGTTTTTTGAACCCAAATCTGATCAAGCCTCTAGATGCAACTACCAATTTACAGGAAATACAGAGCACAGGGAAACATGAACATGTTAAGCCACAGATGAGGATGCAATCAGCAAAATCCAGTCCGTAGGACACTACAAGACAAACTGGTTTCTTTAACAAATACACTGCAAAGAGGAAGAAGGCTGAAAGGAAACCAACAAAGTAAATATATGTGGACTTCATTTGGATCACAACCCAAACAAACAGCTTTAAAAAAAACAAAATGGCATTTGTAAGAAAACTGGAAATTTGAACACTCACTGAAATCATTAATTTTTTACATGTGATAGTGGTAGTAGTATTTTTTTAAAGTTTATTTTTCAGAGACACATACTGAACCACAGATTAAATGATATGACATCTAGAATCTGCCTCAAATTCAAGGAGAAGATGGGAAACAATTGGGGTATACAAGACTGAAAATTGGCCATGAGGTGAAAATATTTAAAGCTGGGTATATGGTGGTACATATTATTCTGTCTACTTATACATGCTTTAAAGTTTCCATAAAAAACGTTTCAGGCCCTGGCCCAGTATCTTAGTCAGTTAGAGAATCGTTCTGATACGCCAAGGTTGGGGGTTCAATCTCCAGTTAGGGCACATACAAGAATCAATCAATGAATGCATAAATAAGTGGAACAACAAATCGATGTTTCTCTTTCTTTCTCTCCTCCTCCCTTCCTCTATCTAAAATAAATAATTTTTTAAAAACCTAATAAGCAATAAAGTAATTCATTGTCATTTATTTACATAGAATTTTTATCAATGAGAGTAAAAATTTATATATCCATTGACTTATTATTTGTGCTTTGTAAACTGTCCCTCCCCTTTATTAGTAGCTAAAATCCAATTAATTATCAGTCTAAATAAACTATTCCTTGGGAAAAGTTTAGTATCCAGAAAAGTCATGAGAAATTCCAAAACTAAACAATTTTTTTGAGGTTAACTATAGGATCCTCATTTTAGTACAGGTAAATTGGAGTTTACTATAATCAAAAGCTTATGCTATAATCAAACAAAATAAAGATCACGTCTATTTTCAATCAAAGAAGACACTATTGCTGGGTTCCTTCATTATTACAGAGTAAGCTTGTCTCAGTGGCACTTCAGAACCATGCCATCCTATAGGGACAAAACGCCCATTATCGTACAGCACTTGTGGCTGTCTAGTTAATGAGCCACTGTAAATTAGAATGAAAAAAATTAACTCAGCCTATGTCATGTAGTGATAGTTACTGCTTGCACAAAACCAGAAATGAAACCAACTAGCTGCTTTGACTACCTTATGTTAATGGACAGAAAGCACCCAACCTTATAATTAAAACAGATAAAAGCTGATGGCAAAAGAGAGGCAAAACAAACAAACAAAAAAAGCCAAGGCATCCTTGGGAGTCTTCTTGGCTACAAAAAGCAACAAGAACCCTTCAAAGACTATCATCAGAAACATTTGTTAAACAGATTTCATCTGAAATTTGAGGTGTAAACTTTTTTCACGGCACAAATGTTTCTACTTAAATGGGCCCTCCCTCGCACTTCCCGTTTCTCACTATTGTTTTTACTCAAATTCTATCCTTTTATTTTTTTTTTTATTTTTTTTTATTTTTTTTTAGCCACTGGTATTTGGGTTTTTGTTTTGTGTTTTTTTTTTAAATATATCTTTATTGATTTCAGAGAGAGGAAAGGAGAGGGAGAGAGAGAGAAACATCAATGATGAGCAAGTCATTGATCAGCTGCAGCCCGCAACCCATGGGCCCTGACTGGGAATTGAAACCCAATCGCCAGGATCCTAGGTCGACGCTCAAACGCTGAGCCACGCCTGGCCGGGCAAATTCTAACCTTTTAAAAATCAGAATTGCTATATATCTTTAATCACTTTTGGGGCCATTTTTTAATTTGGAGAGATGGGGGGGCATCGTGTGGGGGTTTTTTCAATTGTAAAAACAATAGATTCCATAACATTCTCTAGAATATGGTGCATGGTTAACTCAGACTAGTGACTATAAAAGCAGATCCTAACAGGGAATGAGCTTGTGATTGCTCTAAATCAGTACCTGTCGTTTAAAAACCACCTAGAATCACAGAATGCTGAGAACTGGAAGGCAGCTCAGCGGTCACCTAGGCCCCAGCGGTCACCACGCGCTCACACACTTCCGAGGTTCCTTTGTCCTGCCCATATCTACCAGGCCTGAATCAAACTAAAAAGTTACTCAAGCATGTTCTTTCCTGATCCTGTCAGGATACACTCTTGCTGACTCATCCACTTCTCCCAAATCATTCATTTATAGGTGACTTTGAGGAGAATGAAAATACAAGCAACTTGGGGGAAAAAGAAGAAAAAAAACACACACAAGCAATTGGAAAGGAAGGCCTGATCCTAGTGATAATAACATATCAGTGACCAGAAGAAAAATGGGCTGAAAGATCTCTGATGTGATCACCATAATTTCTCTGAAGCCTGAAAAATTTTTTTTTAAGACTGAAAGCCTTGAAATACTGTGGTGGCAAAGCATCTACATCTATCTCTACCTTTTATGTTGTTTTTATTAAGATGTAAGAGAGCATACTCATAGGTACATAAAAACCTTCACTGAGAATACTTCACTGAGAACTTTGAAAGTTAAGTCACCTTCCTGAATTCTGATTTTTCTGTACTCCTACCCAATCTTCTAATACTGCAAAATGAATAAAACATCCCAGGTAGTGATATATCATAATTCAAAACAAATAATGAAAAATATTTCAGATGTGATTTCTCTCTGACTTGAGCCTTTGTTTCCTAAACACTTAAAATGTCCAAGAATTAAAGTCACTCTTCGACATTCCAAAGTGAAATGTCAACATCTATATTCAATGTGATGTTACTGGAAGGTGAAGTCTAACTTTCATTTTAAATCTCAAACTACCTTCCTGGAAGAGCATTTATTTACTAAAACAAACAATCCTGTGAACTCCAATGCCAAACTACCTTAGCTTCTTGGGCCTTAATACTATTAGTCATTCTGTGCCCTTCACAAGTATGAGTCCTTTCCATAAATGGCATACCCATTTGCTTTCAGTGTCAAGAGTCACACCCTCATTTTGCTATATCTCTCTCCCACCTACTTAAGAGTGTGATGGGGAACGTAACAAGAGGAACTGTTCTGGATACAGAACAGGCAAGCTACCGGGAAATGCCAGAGATAAAGACCAATCACAACAATGCTTTAAGGGACCAAGAGTAGAAAAGTGGGGATCTGAGTGAGATTCTAAACATAGCATATTAATAAAATTTAGTAACACTGTTGGGGATGAACAAATTAAGGCTAACACTGTAACACTTAGAGGTGTCTCTGTCAGAGCAGCTCCTTATACTAGACCTCTACCTGCATTCTACTTCAAAAATCTCTCAGGCAAGAGGCATGTAGAAAGTCCCCTCCTCAAAAATAACAACTTACATGCTACTGATCCATGTGCATTAATAAACCCTTGGTTTATCAGGATTCATTTAAATCCTGATAAAGTTTTTATATATTAGCCAGTCACACTTTGATACAAAACTGGTTTATTGAGGACCAATTTCTTTTTTATGAGTACAATCCCAATGTAGGAAATGAAGTTTTGACTGGATGGTCTGGGGTCTGGGGTCTGGGGTTTGGGTTTTGGGGTTGGGATAGGGACGCAGAAGGAAAAAAGAAAAGGTCATTTTGGTAAACACTTCTGAGAGGTTACGGGTTTCTGACAGAGAACAACAGGAGAGAAGTAGGTACCTGGGGATCAAAGAAGAAGCACTACCTGCCCGCCCCCCTCCAAAAAAAATGAAGACTGCTGTAAAAAAAAAAAAAAAAAAGATTGTTGTTTATTATCAAGTTTGCTAGACTCTGGAAGCAACAAATGGCAAAGGTTACTGTGACAACTTTAACCTGAGTCTCCTTCAAACTCTGAGAGGATTAACTTTATAGTTAAACGTTGTGTCTTCCTGTCAATGAACTCAAAAACCCTGTGCTACAACTGACTAAAAATCTTCTTTCAGAGAAAGAATAATAAGTGTTTTGGTTTTATAATCAAGAATTTTAAGAGGAAAGCTATTTTGAGCAAAACCAAAAATTTCTGGAAACACGTAACTTGTCCTGTTTCAGGTTCATCCAGAATAGCCTTATTTCATTCAGCTGTAGAAGCCCCACCCCCTCACCCCCCACCCCAGTTCCCTGGGAATTTGAACGATAATACTTCCCTAGATCTGCTCAGGTAGATCTTATGAAGACCTAAGTCCACTTTAGGTGATGACAACTAAGAGAATCAGTAGTTTCATTTTCACAGAGCAAGACACACACAGATTCTTAAAGTATATTTACAGCCCTTTTCCAGCTCAAGAAAACTCACACACACTATCAGACATCCTCAATTTCCTTGCCTCTATACCATGGCTAAAGAAGCCTAATTCCTTGGAACAGGAAGGAGCTGCAATCCTAAGTGGCTTTCAAAAGGGTGAAATCTCACAATCACTATTTCATAACTGTTCTTTAAAAGCTTATAATTTCCAAGTAGCAGTTTTGGAGGGTCTCACTGACGCTCAGGCTCCACAAACTTCCTTGAGTGGGCGAGAGTACATCTAAACATGCTAATTCTAATTCCCATCGCTCAGGCTTGTTTTCTTATCACACCTATGGATACCTTTTCAAGACCTCACGCCTCACGCATGTACCCCAATAACAATAACAACTACTAACATCTCTGGAAACAGCCTTCAAACCACATTTGAGTAGACAAGAGAAAAGGAGGTGATGGCCTTAAAAGGGCCACAGCTTTCCCTGCCTAAAAGGAGGGGCCCTAGCTCACCGCGGGCGGCTCAAGATATTACCAGAAGCTCCTGCCAGATGTGCGGGGCGAGGGTGCGGGGGTAGATAATACAAGGTAGACACCTGGGAGGCCTGCGGAGAACTGCGGTGCCGAAGGCTGCCCGCGGGATAGAGTGGAAGGAAGTGAGGCAACATTAGGCAGGTATGGGAAGGAGTTAGTGCAGCGAAGAAAACAGGGGAGGCGACAGGTGGAGCCCTAGAGAAACCTGACGAGTTCGCGCCCCGGAGGGTTTCCGAGGGTCTAGTTTCTCACCAGAAAGCCGCGTTCAGCCCCAGGCACCACAGGGCGCTCCTGGCTGGCCGCTCCCACACAAGTGCTGCCTGCACCCGGCTCAGCAGAGGCTCGTAAGGCCCTAGCACCTCCACCAGGGCCCGCTGCGCCGCCTCAACCTGCTGGTCCCGCTCCAAGGAGCCTGACATAGCGCCGCGGCCCCTGAAAGTCGGCCTCGAAGATGGGCCTGGGACCGCGGCAACCCCCTCAGCCTCCGCCATCAGCCCCTGGCAGCCACCACATCCGGGGCCACGGCCCGACAATCACAATAACACCAACTGCGCAGATGCGCGATTCGGCGGGGGAGGTGGCTTTCCTTGACAGCGCCTGCGCAGACGCTCTAACTCCCATCCACCCAGAGGAAAGAACGCTGCGTCAAAAATACCTCCGGATCTCCCGGGCTCTAAGCCCGAACCGGAGCTGCGCACGCGCAGTTTGCATGACTGAAGCCAAACGAATAAGGAAGTACCATCTCCAGAACTCACTTCTCATTGGAGCGGAGAAAGTTCGTGGGCGGAGCGGGTTGTTTGGCGCCTGCGTGGTGCGGTGAGCGGGCTGGCGAGCAGCGGCTTTGCTAGCGGGAGCGGCTGAAGCGCCGGTGCCTGAGGAGCGATGCCGAGGGAAATCATCACCCTACAGTTGGGCCAGTGCGGCAATCAGAGTGAGCGAACCCCCGCCCCCTCCATTAGCCAGGCTCACTAGATTAAATGGGATCTCACTGTGGAATCCTAGACTCCCATCTGCCCTCCCAGAATCCTAAAGCGGGACATGCCCGCCCCAGTGTCCAGTTACCCAACCCGGAGGGGCCTTTCCCTGCCCAGGCGTCGGCATACAGCCTATTCCTCTGTCGTGGGAGACTCCTGAAGTTTGACTTCCTATCCCTGCACTCAGGCGCTCCTAGTTGGAACCTGCCCAGACCCAGATATCCTCTTTCACCCCTGCCCATCCCTCCTCCCCCCCAGTTGGGTTCGAGTTCTGGAAACAACTGTGCGCCGAGCATGGTATCAGCCCCGAGGGCATCGTGGAAGAATTCGCCACCGAGGGCACTGACCGCAAGGACGTCTTTTTCTACCAGGTGCTCCCAGCGACTTGGCCGGGGCCGGCAGTTGCCCAGGGGGCCTGAAGGGAAGGGCAGAGGCTTGGTACTGGGAAACTCTCTGGGCACAGCCACGCAGGGTGGCCGGCTTGAGGAGGGAGGGCAGGCAGGAGCCAAAGTTGGGAGGACAGGGGACTGGGCAGGCCTTTTCTGATTTGGTTTGTCCTGGACTCCTTTTGACAGGCAGACGATGAGCACTACATCCCCAGGGCTGTATTGCTGGACCTGGAGCCCCGGGTGATCCACTCCATCCTCAACTCCCCCTATGCCAAGCTCTACAACCCAGAGAACATCTACCTGTCCGAGCATGGAGGAGGAGCTGGCAACAACTGGGCCAGTGGATTCTCCCAGGTAATTTGCTGTTCCCTGGCAGGGCCTGCAACACCTTTCCTGTGTGGGGACAGGCCCTGTGACTTCCCCGAGAGATGAAATCAGACAGTAGGAGGGGAGAGACATGGCTGAGGGGAGTTCTTTTCTCTAAGTCAACTATGTAACATTATTAAGAGACTACACTAGCTAGTACCAGGCCATACTAAGTGCTTTACATATATTAACTTGTTTACACCTCTCCAAAACCCACAGACACTTACTTATCTGCCGTTCCAGAATCCCCCAAAAAATCTGAAAGCAAAAGATGATTTATAACTCATTTAGCAGCAAAACCAACTCTCAGTGGAGACAGGCTATTTTATAGTTTCTATCCAACTTATTGTCATTACTCATATCTTTCTTTGCAGAAATATTAATATATTTGATCATACCCCTACTGGTGTTTTGCTGAACATACATTATATGTACCATATTGCCTTTCTAGAATCTGAAATATTCTAAACATAAGCTCCAAAGATTTTAGATAAGGGTTTATGGACCTGTATTATTACATTCATTATACAGGTGAAACAGGTATAGAAATATTAGGTAACCTACCCAGAGTCACTCGGCCAAGTAGAACTAGACGTAATATATGAACTTAGGCAGTCTGGATGTAGAGTGCCTGCTCCTAACTTCTCAATGCAAATAAAAAGCAGGGCCGCCTTGCTCCAGAAAAGAACTTTTAGGTGCTATAAGGAGAATTAAGGGTGGCTATTCTGATATCAGAGTCCTTGTCTCATGGTCCTGCCACTCTGACCCTCCCCATGTCTGTACAGGGAGAGAAGATCCATGAGGACATTTTTGACATCATAGACCGGGAAGCAGATGGCAGTGACAGTCTAGAGGTAAGTGTCTCAGGAATGCTGGTGGGAACCGACATAGGGAAGGCTTAGTAACACCCTTTAGAAGCCACCAGACCTTCTGAGAAATAAGACAGAGTCTCCTAAGTTCTGTGTGTTGGGGGAGGGAAGTGGAGGAGAGGCCTCAGGAAGATAGGACTCCAAAAAATTGTGAGATGGGTTCAGTTTTGAATCCTGCCACAAGATACCACGACACTGACTGCCTCTTTCCCATGTAGGGCTTTGTGCTATGTCACTCCATCGCTGGGGGGACAGGCTCTGGCCTGGGCTCCTACCTCTTAGAACGGCTGAACGACAGGTAAGTCTGTGTTTTGAGGGGCTGGGAGGACGTGGTTTTCCAAGTAACCTGGATTCCCTCCAAATATACCTTCCTATTCACTGGAGCAGGAAAGATACCTTCTAGTTCCTCCTGTAGTGAGGAAAGTCAAGATACAATGATTGAGAACCTGGTCCACTCCTGGGGCTTTGAACCGGAACCTAGAATTCAGGCCCTAGATGAAGAGATGGAGGTTTAGGGAGAGTCTGGACAGTTTGAGCTTGGAACCCTAGATCCTAAGATTTCTCTCTGCCATTTGGGAAAGTTATAGACTTCCAAATTCAAGTCTCCTTTCTCTCCTTATCTTATGGCCCCATACTATTTTCCCCGTCCAGACTTAGCTGCTTCCAGACAGCTGTTGGGAATCCCATGTTTACTAAGTCTCCAATCCGTTGCCTTGACTCTCTTCTCCCAACCCCCACCAGGTACCCCAAGAAGCTGGTACAGACATACTCAGTGTTCCCCAACCAGGATGAGATGAGTGACGTGGTAGTCCAGCCCTATAACTCACTGCTCACACTCAAGAGGCTGACCCAGAATGCAGACTGTGTGGTAAGTTGATTCTACCTTTGCCTACTCCCAACCCCCCCAACTGTTTCATCATTTTCATGCATTTAAAAATTCCATTTTAAGGCCTCCTGGGCCCTATTCCTGTGCAAATCCCTTTTGGATGGGTCTTTCTGGTTATAAGATTTAAGGGAAATTAAGCTTTAGAGCCCAGGCTCAGGCAGAGCTCATGTTCTTTCTAATCCCCAAAATCTGCCACCCTCATCTATCCCCCCAGGTAGTGCTGGACAACACAGCCCTAAACCGCATTGCCACAGACCGCCTACACATCCAGAACCCATCCTTCTCCCAGATCAACCAGCTGGTGAGCCATCACTCCTGGACTCTTGGACTAAAACCCTTCCCTACTGGAATGCTGTCTGGGGAAGGGAGCACCCCCAACCGGGCCAAGACCCATGACCTGGCATCCCTGTCCCCAGGTGTCCACCATCATGTCAGCCAGCACCACCACCCTGCGCTACCCTGGCTACATGAACAACGACCTCATTGGCCTCATCGCCTCACTCATTCCCACACCACGGCTCCATTTCCTCATGACTGGTTACACCCCCCTCACCACGGACCAGTCGGTAAGAGCGGCCCTCAGTGTCCCAGGCCCAACTGCCCTGGGCCCAGAGGCTCTAACCCCGCCTTTCTCTTCTCCCTGCTGCCCCAGGAGGCTCTGTGCTCAGGGACTGGCACAGACTATACAACTTCCTTGCTCTCCTCTGTCCCCTGCCTTTGGCTCTCTGCAGGGCTTGGGCCGAATGGGATCTACTTATGCTCCTGCACAGGGGCATGAGTTTGCTGAGCTGAGGATGGTTAAGATTCCTGATCCCACAGCAGAAGCTCAGTATAGACCTGAATCTAAAGACACTCCCCAAAGAGGCCATACTGCCCCAAGTCTGGTGCAGGACATGTGTTGCCTGTCTTCTCTGCCCATGCATCTGTGGACTGTGCCCTGAGTGCTGGCCTGATCCCTGTGGCCCACTGTCCCCTCAGGTGGCCAGCGTGAGGAAGACCACGGTCCTGGATGTCATGAGGCGGCTGCTGCAGCCCAAGAATGTAATGGTGTCCACTGGCCGGGATCGCCAGACCAACCACTGCTACATCGCCATCCTCAACATCATCCAGGGGGAGGTGGATCCCACTCAGGTAGGTGAGGCCCCTTCACTCCACCCCTGAAACCTGCAAGGGTAGAGGAGAGGCCACCACCACCACCCCTGTGCCCACCCTAGGTCCACAAGAGCCTGCAGAGGATCCGGGAACGGAAGTTGGCCAACTTTATCCCCTGGGGCCCAGCCAGCATCCAAGTGGCCCTGTCGAGAAAGTCTCCCTACCTGCCTTCTGCGCATCGGGTCAGTGGCCTCATGATGGCCAACCATACCAGCATCTCCTCGGTGAGTTTCACAGTTTGCACCTATTTTCCCATAATAATTTTCCTGGTTGTGCTTCACCTCTCTACATCCCTGCTGCTCTGCTTCTGGCTTTTTTACTGTGAAGATAGCCCAGCCTTGGTTCCCTGGCTCTCTGGGCCATATTTTTCCTCAAAGTTCTTTTTGACCCCTGCTTTCTGCACACCTCAAGCTCTTTGAGCGGACCTGTCGCCAGTATGACAAGCTGCGGAAGCGGGAGGCCTTCCTGGAGCAGTTCCGCAAGGAGGACATCTTCAAGGAGAACTTTGATGAGCTGGACACATCCAGGGAGATTGTGCAGCAGCTCATCGATGAGTACCATGCCGCCACGCGGCCAGACTACATCTCCTGGGGCACCCAGGAACAGTGAATCCCCTAGGACAGAGACCCTCATCTGCCTTACAGGTTGGCCCAGGCCCTGCCTGACTGACCACCTCTTCAGAGCACAGATCAGGGACCTCACACATTTCTTTCTCATAAACACATACACATACTCTCTGTTGGCCTGGGGACACACTTATTTCTCCTCTTGTGAGACTATTTATGTTTAATAAAGCACTGGATATAAATCAAATCACTGGTCTCTTTGAAGGCGTGGAGAACTGGAGAAAGGGAATGCCTGTTCCCTCCCCATTACTAACAGGGTCTTCCCCCATTTCCAGCATCTTCAGCTCTGAGCAAACCACCTCCCCTAGCTTTTCCTTCTCTTGCCTAGTTTTGGAGAACAGGTGGGGTTGACCCACCTGAGAAATATGTTTCCAGGGTAAAAAGGCCCACAAATACTATCTGACACTCTGCGTACTATTCCTTCCTACCCCTCCCTGTATCAGGTGACCATTCCACCAGTTTCACGTTCCCACAGCAGTGTCCTGTTGATCGTTAGGGCAGCAGGCCCACAGCTGCCAGCCCCATCACCAGGCCCTAGGCAAGCAATAGACTGCCCCAATGCCTTTAATCTTCTAGCAAATGGGGTAGTCCTTGAGAGCCAGGCCTAGAGAGCCACTGGTCAGGCAGCTGGAGTCTAGGACAATTAAGTCAGGAGACCAAACAAACCTGAAGCCTAGACTGTAAGCAGGGCCAAAAATGGGCCCATAGCTAAGGCGCCATGATTCTCTTTTTTTCTTTTTTTAATATATCTTTATTAATTTCAGAGAGAGGAAAGGAGACGGAAAGAGAGACATCAATGATGAGAGAGTCATTGATCAAGCCCGCAACCCAGGCATGTGCCCTGACCGGGAATCGAACCCCGATCGCCTGGATCCCAGGTCAACGCTCAACCGCTGAGCCACGCCCGGCCGGGCAGGTGCCATGATTCTATTCTCAGGTGGTCTTGTTATTTAAAGGTCCAGTGCCTTCCACTTCCGGTGAAAGGTTGAAGGAAAGTAGTAATACATAGTGATCTAAATCTTCAGGATCACCCCAACTGGGTGCCTCGGTTGGAGCATTGTCCCCTACACCACAAGGGCTGCGGGTTTGATTCCCAGTCGGGGGCACATAACTAGGTTGCAGGTTCGTTCAGTCCCCAGTCTGGACATGTATCCTCAGGTGAGGATTCAAAATAAATAGATCTTCAGGGTCAAAAGGACAAAGCAGGTTGTCCCTAGACTGGTGGATTGTCAGGGCCCCTTTTAGGCCCTTATGCACCCCAAAGGTAAAGATTATAGTAGCTGTAACATGTGGCACTGTGTTAAGTACGAAATATTATTTTATTTAATCCTCACAACAACCTTCTGAAGTGGTAGATATTATTAATCCCATTTTATAAATAAGGAAACTGAGGCCAAGAGTTTAGTTTACCAAGTCACCCAGCTAGTAGATGGCAGGGTTGGAGTCAAATCCTGGTTTGCGTGACTGGCATCAGTGTTCCTAACTATTGTACCTCACCCTGCCTTTTGTGATATCTTACAGGGCTGGTATAGAATCATCCCATTTCTGAGGTCTTTTGGAGCCATTGGATGGGCCCATGGTTGTCAGAGGCTATTGGTGACCTTGATAGGGCAGATGCAATCTAGGGGAGGAGGTGTCAGCTTCAACTGGCTACAAGTATACCTACAAAGTGTTCCCATCACACAGGTCAGAGTAGCTGGGGAGCTGTGCCTGCCTTCTTACCCTCATCACCCTAGGCTGTCTGCAGCCAAAGCCAGAGGGTCAGGCCCAGTGGATGAGGGATTGGGGCTGGCAGAGCTCAGCACACGGGGGAAGCACCAGCCCTAAAAGGTGTCTGCAGCTCCCTACAGAGGCCGAAGAGCACCCAGGAACTTTGGGCAAATTTAAGAATGTTTTCCCTCTTGCCCACTATTGGCCTGAGACACTTTCTTTCATGAACCTATTCATCTTTAATAAAGCTCTGTAAACACAGTGGACAGCATACAGGCCAGACCCTTATGAACAAAGGGGACCCTTGCCAGATTACTGGGCAGAGATCAGGCAGTCAGAAACCAGGCAGGCCCTGGGCTGCCTGAGGGTGGCGGGGAGGCCACAAACCTGTCACAACAGTCAAAGCATGAGCCTGTCACTATGGGTTGCCAAGGCTGACTCAGGGAGATCCTCCCAGTAGGGAGGAAGATGACTTCAGGGAAAACCAGCCTGCACCTGGTCCCTTCATGGCTTCACCTCTGACCCCTGCACTATGGATACCTCTCCTTGCTTCTCCCATTTTACCGCTCCTGCCCCTGATGACCAGTATTTCATCACCTGGGACATGTGCACAAGTGGGGATCATAGGCTGGCAGACGTGGCAAGGCTACTATATGTGAATGGCCGACTGGCCCACTTCCAGACCAAAAACGATCCTAGGGCCCACCTTTGCAGGATCCAGTAAGAGCACAGAGCCCCAGGCAGAGGAAACACCCAACTAGTCCAGAGTAAAAGTTTGTGTGGATAGTACTACAGTCTCCAATCCAGAGGAGTGAACACCCTATGCAAGTGGGCCTCCCTGGGAAGGAGAACTAATTAGATCTGCAAAGATGCCTCCGTTTTCTGACTGTCGAGTGCCAGGCATTATAAGCTCAGCAAACACCTCAATGCCAGTTTCAGAGCCAGGGCCCTCCCCCAAGGCTATTTCCAGATCGCCCATCACCCCACACCAGCACAGCCCCTCCCTGTTCTTGGCCTGCCGCAAACCCCAACGTGTGTCAACTAGAGGGCAGTGAGGAGGCCAGGTGGAAAGGGAGAGAGGCCTCTGGGAATCAGGGCAGCAGGTGGTGCTGGTGGTGAAAAAACCCTGTGGTCTGAGAGCCTGCAAGCTGCAGAATTAACAGTACCAATGAGAGACGGCTGCTGCGGAAAAACTGGAAAGAAGGCACAATGCTCAAGCCTGGAACAGGGGCCTCTTTTTGACTAAACGAAGAAGAGAAAATAAGCCAACTAAAGGTAATGTTCCCAGAACATTCCATGTGATGTGACCCTACTTACATGAGACAGAGACCCAGAGACAGAGACAGAGACAGAGACAGAGACAGAGACAGAGACATGAGACATTACCAAAAACGGAGTGGTGTAAACGAATCTGAAACTTAGGGATTGTAACTTTGGAAAGTGGATTGAGATGAGGCAAAGGGGTGATGAGGCTACACACAGACACTGGACAGAGTTAGTGATCAGTCCAGGACACCTTATCCATGGTCTCCACCAGCTGCAAGCATTCTAGATCTCCCTAGAAATGGGCAGGCACTCTGCAGTAGAAAGTCGATTAAAATCCAGTATACAATACCTCCTCCAGTAATGCCCACTGCCACTGGCTCACTTTTCATTCCCTCTTGGGTGTCTTAAACAGGGGATGGGCTGTTCTAGGGAACTAACAGAAACAATTTAAATTGACAATCTGATTTACTAATCCATCATTTATAAGTTTTAATTAAACCCCCAAGAGCTGGGTCACTGCAGCATGAATTGGTAAAATCGTAAAACTTAGTTTCTTGCAAAGTGGCAGGCCCTGTCAGTCAGGGTCAAACACCCCATGCAACCCAGATAGAAACACCCTCCTCATGTCTCTGGCAATGCTATGTTAGTGACCCCGGCTGTGGAACCCAGAGGTGGGCAAGTCTTCCTTCCAACCCTCAAATCCACCACTAAGCCATTCCAGAAAGGGGAAACTTATTCATTTTTAAAACAAATATATTAAGGGCTATGTGCCTGAACCCTTTCCAGGAACTGGGAATACCTTGATTAATAAGTTAAGGCCCTGAATCTCAAAAAATTCACAGCCCAAGACATCTACACAGAAGAGTGACTGTCAAGGTGGTAAGCATACTTCAGTGGGATCACAACAGTGTGTTCTCAATAAATATTTGTTGAGGTGGGCTTCCTCTGGAGCACACTCATGCTTTTCTTCCCC
The DNA here is from genome assembly GCF_964146895.1 of Miniopterus schreibersii. Lineage (NCBI taxonomy): Eukaryota > Metazoa > Chordata > Mammalia > Chiroptera > Miniopteridae > Miniopterus > Miniopterus schreibersii. Next base: position 23,158,046 of record NC_138116.1, read on the forward strand.
CTTTCTCAGGAGTGTATCTCTGCTCCCTTTCTCCTAAGCTGTAAGGGTCCCAGCCAGACTTGCAACCAGGGGAGCAGCAGGTAGCAGCAGCTTGTCCCAGGATAACCCCCTGAACCTGTCTCCAAGGCCCCCTTTTCTCTGACTTTTCAGTGAGCTAACAGCAGTCCCACCTTGGCTCACATCTGTCACTGTGACTTTTACTTCCCAATGAGTCCACAGCATCCTGCGTGGCTCACTTCTTTCCCATAATGTTTCTAGAAAGCCAAAGCAGAGCACCACCTAGGCCCTCTGCTGTTGCTTCTTCTAGCCTAAGCCCTTCCTTTGTTTCACTACCCCCAGCTTTGATAAATATACACTCAAAAAATTATTAAAAAATAAATATTTGTTGAACGTTTGCAAGAACGAAAAGCTGTGGAAGTCACATAGAGAAATGATTGTTTGACAGAGCCTTGAATTCTGAAGGAGAACTTCCCAAGTGGAAATGTATGAGAAGGCAGAGGGACTCCCATGTGCAAAGGCCCAGGCTGAGCAGGGGAATGGGAGGTGGAGTTCACTTCTCTTCTGCAGCTCAACCACCTCCTCTCATCAGCTGAGAGGGGGAAGCTCACACTGGGCAAATGGGGCCATCAGGGCCCACCTGGGGCTGAGTGAAGGCCAAAGGCAGAGAAAGGGGGGTCTGGCCCTACCCAGGTATGACAGCTTCACAGAGAGAAGCCAGCCAGTAGGATGTTGTAGACAGGGGCGTAGTTCATTCACTGACATCCACAGGGAAAAGCATGGTAAGCAAAGGGAAGCATATCTACATGGAATAATATTTTTTCCTGATAAAAATGTAACAAGGGTAAAAATAATAGTAAAAAAAATTTTTTTTAAATGAAGGGCTACTGCTTTTCCACTGAAAGAAACCACGACCTTCCTCAGGGTAACCTACACTCTGTTCTTGCTCTCCTGGAAATTACCCCACTATGTTTCAATGAATGATTCATTTTCCTGTCTCCCCCTCTGGTCTGTGCATTTCCATGCCTGGGACAGTGTCTTTATTTCTGTGTTCCTGATATCTACCAGAGGTCCCCCCACAATGTAGCTCTTGGATAAACCTTGGTTGAACAAATGAAAGAATGTTGTCAAGGCCACAGCTTCTGCTCCCTGCCTTTCCTTTAACAAGACATTAAGAGACTTGCCACACAATCAGATAATAGTCTACCCCAGGATAAATTTGTATGTTCACCATTGGCCTACAGATTAGGAATATTGTGACTTTAATCCTAGACCATTTTCAAAGAGGAGGGAAAGGGGGGGCACGGAGGAAGAGATGTAATTGTGCAACTTTAGACATGAAATTTTTAAAATTCCTTTTATGCATGACATAAGATAGCCCAAGATTCTTATACAGAATAGCTTATGGTATCAGGAACCAAATGGCTTGATGTAGCTGAATTTCTGATATTTGATCCTTTGGAAATTTTCTCAATGGATATCTTATACAAGGTGCCATTAGCACCTGAATGGAAACAAACTAGTGACTACGGCTATCTTACTTCCTACAAGATCAAATAATAGTCATGAATCATGAACTGGATCTGTAGACAGCTACACCAAAATGGAATATCAGTGGAAGGTAGAGTAGTTCCAAGGCCAAATCTGTAAAGTAAGATGGGAAAAGGGGGCAGTCAGAACTGGCTCAGCTGGAAGGTAAACCATAGGGTAAAACAAAGTTGCCAACTGGATGTGCTCCTCTTAAGCAACTTCCAGAACCTTGCTTTGCTCAAGGAGCTCAGCCACTGTCAAGACATGGCTGGAAGGAGGTGGCGAGGAGTGAGAGAGCCTCAGGATCACCAAACTACATCAGGGCTAATGAGGAAAACTCTGGGCCAAACAGCCCCAAGTCTTGAAAATGATTTATCTTCCTTTCCCTAATCTGTAGTCCTCCCTGAGAATTCCCACTCCACTTGCTTAGGATTCTTAAATCTGGCAAGAACTGCTACCCAGAACTTTTCTCTTGCCCAATTAGATTTCAGTTCTGTAAACGGTACTATTCTGAGTATCCCATCAGCCTGGCCCCCAAGGCTGGAAATGAATCACAGAGAGCACTGGCCACAGGGATAATATGAAAAAATACCCTGAAGTTCATGAGAAAAACGCAATAGATGAACATAATAGGGTTTAGTTCAAGAGGCTAAGAAAGGCCAGACTACTCCCTCTGCTTCTAGGACATAACCATAGGCAATACAGCTTAAGAGGGTCCCCCACCCAGAGCTACGGAACAACCTTAACTGAAGTCTATCACGGCCCCGGGAAATCCTTGTAACCTGGCCCTCTCGTGGGTTATAAACACATCAGTCCCGAGAGCACTATAAAACTGTCTGCTCCAGTGTTCAGTTGTGTTCAGGGATCTCCCCACAGTGACTGTTCCATCCCAACAGCTATGTTCCTTTGAATGCACAATATTTATTTCTCTGTATACACTGCCATTGTCCCCTGCTTTTTCAGCAAGTTCCTGACCACTACCTTTAACCCATATGTGTGTGCATGCCTTCCAGTAACTGCCATTGTCAGCTGATGCAACAGCTGCTAATCTGTAGGTCCTGAGCCACCACACTGATGATTATGACCCTGCCACACCCCATTCACTTATACCCCTGCCGTGTGAATAAGACCCCAATACATGCATGCCTTCCTCCCGCTTGCCCTGCGCCAATAGTTCTGAACTTCTGCTGATTCATGGATCTCTTTGAGAATCCACTCTGAACCTCCCTAAAAAAACAGAAACATGAATTTGAAAATAATTTCAAGTGGTTCTTGACTTATAAAACCCATGCTTCAGGCCCCAACCCAATGCTAACAATTCCTAATGTCAAAAAATGATGGCACATTGAACATCAACTGTAACTGAAAAATAAAAAATATTAAAAATAAAGAAATTGCCCAGCTGGGCATGGCTCAGCAGTTGAGCATCGACCTAGGATCCAGGAGATCGCGGTTCGATTTCTGGTCAGGCCACATGCCCGGGTTGTGGGCTCGATCCCATCAGGGGCAAGCAATAGGCAGCCGATCAATGATGGCTCTCTCATCAGTGATGTTTCTATCTCTTCCTCTCCCTCTCCCTTCTTCTCTCTGAAATCAATAAAGATTTTTTTTTTTTTAAATAAAAAAATAAAAATAAAGATATGATGGCACTTCTAAAGAAGCAGCAAGTCAGAGAGTGAGAACTGAAGCTAATTCTTTCCTACTTGTTCTCCAGATGCATAAAAGCCTGCAGAGGACTTGGGATCAAAGGTTAATCAACCTCATTCCTGAGGTCCAGCCAGGTGCTGAACTCACTGGTCCACCTGCCTGAGGCTCATAATGACCAAGGAAAGCAGGACACAGGCCTCTCCCCTTGCCCACAGCAATACACCCCTACGTGTGGGTCAACCCAGACCTTACACGCCTTTCTGTATGGCCATACAGGTGAGTCTAGTGCTCACCTTGTCACCTTGAAATAGTGGATGAAAAGGACTTCCAGCAGGTCTGTTGGGCCACACCTTCCTGGAGCACATCTTCAGATCAAACTCTGCTGAGCTCAGTGATGACTGCAGCCTCGCTACTGGCCAGATTACATTTTCTGGGTCACTCTGACCTCCTCAAAAACCACAACTATCACTGAGCTGGTGTTCTCATGCTAGTATCCTACTCCAACCCTCTCTGCCTCAAAAAACAAAATAGAAAACCAGCCTTGAACTTGGCACAGGAATACTCATCTCACACACACACACACACACACACACACACACACAGGGTTGCCGCCAAACTGTCTCCAACCTATGCTAAAAATGATTACGTATTTCCAACAAAGACTAATCATGAATGTAATCAAGGGTCTATGGACCCTGGGAATGGGGAGAGGTCTCACTGCCATTCCACAGATGAGGGACTTCTCCCATTCTAGCCTTTCCCAACCAAGGTAGCTTCCTCCTCCCAATAAACATGTACACATCATTCAGACTGGTAGAGCATTAGCAAGAAAAACAAAGCTTTAAGGTACAAAAAAAACCCAAAAAACTCTCCATGGACCTCAGAGTCAAGTCTTTTTTTTTTCTTTTTCTTTTTTCCAAATCAGTCCATTCTTGATGCTATGGACTATCCCATGAATTTCTAATTCTGTGAATAACCCATTACTAGAGTTTTGTTCCAAGATTCAGCCAAATTCTGGCCTCTCACCATGTGCTTTCAAGCAATGCAACGTAATTAAAATGTTATCATAACCTACTTATCAGTTACTAACTAGATCTGTGATCTTAGGCAGGTCACTTCCTGTCCGTGGGCCTTGGTTTCAACATTCATTCACTCAATAAATATTTATTGAGAAGCTACTAAGATCCAGGCACTGAGTTAAGTGCTGAAGACAACAAAGACAAGCAAAATATCTCCTGGCTGAAGAATTTCTCACTCTATTGTTTATGCGTTAATGTGAGTAACTAGTCACATGACTGCAAGGGGAAAACTGGGAGAGGAGCACCTGTGTCTGATTAGGGGCCTAAGGGTCTGTAAAAATAAGGGGTTGGGCTTCTAGATCAAAGAGTCTGTTATTCTAAGTCGGTGATGAGTTGCAAAAGGACACAGAAGCCATTTGGATATTCCGTTCCAGAGAAATGTTTGCAGTACCAGCCCTCTACCAGCGCAGATAAGGAGTTTACCATTGGCAGTTCACCATCTGGCACCGATACCTCTCTTCCAAATTAAATGGAAGCCAGACTCTCATCATCAGACTCTTGTGTTATCCAATTCTAATGATCACCTAGGAATGTAAAACGCTTGGTAAAATCGAGTCTCTTCCAATTCAAAGGTCAGAAAACACATTCCATGTACTTGAGCTATACATACATACTTAACCAGCTGACGCAGCAAACATCACTTAGGAGGGGGGGAAAGACGCCCACACATATATAAAATAGATCCATCCAAAGGCTTTCTTTCAAACAAAACCAGAAATAAAACCTATTGATGTGTTATTGCCGGGCTTACCATTAACTCACACACCAGCTAATCCTATTTAAATCCTCAAATACTGAAAGGGACAGTTACGAATTCCCAAAAGGTCAGTATCCTTCCAGGTTGTCTTCTTTTTCTGCTTAACTATATTTCCTATATTTATTACAACAAATACGTTTTGATGCTGTAACGTTTAAAACCTGGTAGAGGTTATTTTATGTAGCATACATTGTCATCTACCATTAAAATATTTATTAGTTGTTGTTTTTTCCTGTCTTCCCAAGGAAGTGTGAGGGATCTGGTGTTGCCACATTCAGACTGGCTGGTAAGGAGTTATACGTATAACTCAGTGCTTAGGCTTTTTCTATCTTGAAGTAGAAATGCAGGTAATATATAAACCTTCCTGATTCCCCTTTCAATTCTTCATGATGTATGTGTGTGTGTATATATATATATATATATATATATATATTCAGTTATGAAAATGTTGTGTTAAGAAGACATCTTGATGATTGCACAACAGTGTGAATGTACTTAATGCCACTGAACTATACACTTAAAATGGTTAAAATGGTAACTTTTATGTTATGTATATTTTACCACAATTTTAAAAATAAGCAATTAAACAATTTTAATTTTAAAAATACAACTGATTTGCATACATAGGCCTTGTATCCTGTAACCTTTCTAACCTCACTTATTAGTTCTAGTAGTGCTTTTTTTTTTTAATATTTCTTAGGATTTTTTATGTACAATCATGTCTTATGTCTCCTGTATGTAAAGACAGTTTTTTCTTTCTTTCTTTTTCTCTTTCTTTTTCTCTTTCTCTTTCTTTCTTTTTCTTTCTTTCTTTCTTTCTTTCTTTCTTTCTTTCTTTCTTTCTTTCTTTCTCTATCTATCTATCTATCTATCTATCTATCTATCTATCTTTCTTTCTCTTTTTTAAAAAATATATCTTTATTGATTTCAGAGAGAGGAAGGGAGAGGGAGAGAGAGAGATAGAAACATCAATGATGAGAGAGTCATTGATCAGCTTCCTCCTATACTCCCCCTACTAGGGATTGATCCCAAAACCTGGGCATGTGCCCTGACTGGGAACTGAACTGCAATCTCCTGGATCATAGGTCGATGCTCAACAGCTGAGCCATGCCCAGCGGGCTTATTTATTTATTTAAAAAAAAAAATCCACATTGACAAAGCAAAGGCTCCAGAGTATACAATCTTATGTTTTCTGTACCCTCAAATGCTTCTAAGATATGCCAAGGAGGAGGAACCCTGTCACACAGATGTCAATTCAGATTAGGGAAGATAAGATTAAAATTACTTTGATTCCAACACGTGAGAACAGTTTGAGAATGACTTTTCTTCAACACGTGATGAACAAAAAAACACCTTAAGCTATGTATCACTCCTGAGCCAAGGAGGAACTATGGCAGAGGGAATAGGACGCTGGTGTTTCCAGGGTTCCTTACTTATTTGATCACAGGGTGACTCAACAGAGGGAACATTGTTTCAACCTGTTTGGTCTTGGTCCATCCTGAAAACACATTTGCTGACTTGGTTCTATCACTAATTTACAGATGGGTTGAAGCGAGCAAGGGAAGGGCCTCTGACAGTCTTCACTGGGGAATCCTCAGAGCAGTCACAGAGCCGCCCCGAGAGCCTGCACAGAGGGATTGTCTGAGACCTGCAGAGGCCTCAGGTCAACAGCCAAAGTCATAAACTGGAGAGGTAAGGAGCCAGAGGGGCAGGCAGGCCAAGACTGAGAAAACAAGAGCTCCAAGACAAAAACCATTAATAAAAAGTGCTAAAAGGTGACTATAGGGCTGGATCTCCCAATTTTCAATTAGACTTCTAAATAATTATTTTGGTGGCAAGGATTTAACAAACCAGATGATGGAGAGCAGGAAACTAAAACCATGTAAAAAAATATTTTTTAATAATCTCCTAAATACTTTTAATTAGCCAAATTCTCTAACCTGGCATAGCTAGAGAAATGTACTGACACCAGTAGTCCAAATGGACCAAAAAATATGAACAATAAGAGTTCTAGAAATAAAGGAATAATAACTGAATCCCAGATACTTAAAGAGATCAACTTATTAAATATAACAATATATTAAAGCAGCAGCAGGAAATATAATACCTTATCATATTGGAAACATTTTAAAATCTCATCAGAAAATAAAAACCTGTGAAGACACAAAGCACAAATGACTGGGACAGGATCTTACAAAGGAACTGTGACAAAAGCACCAGCCCAGCCCTAGCCATTCTGGCTCAGACTGAAGGGTCTTGAGTTCCATTCTGGTCAAGGGCACGCACCTTGCTTGCAGGCCCGGCCTCCGTCGGGCACGCGTGGGAGGCAAACAATTGATGTGTCTCTCCCCCTGCCTTCCACTCTCTCTAAAAAGTCAATGGAAAAACCTCGGGTAAGGATTAACAAAAACACAAACAAAAGCACCAACACAAATATATCATGAGTCGAACAGAAATCACATTTACGGTAAAAAGTGGGGGGAAGTGCAACTTTTACAATAAAAGAAGGGAAAATACAGACCATGCACAATAATACTATTATGTGTACATAATGCAATACTTTTTTGAAAAAGAAATGAGCCTCAGTTTCCTCATTCGTAAAATGAGAAGTTGAAATAGACTTAGGGCGCTTAAAATGGATGCTGGTGCCCAGCCTGTATAGTTCAGCGGTTGAGCAAGGACCTAGGATCCAGGAGATCACGGTTCGATTCCTGGTGAGGGCACGTGCCCGGGTGGCCTGCCGGATCCCAGCAGGGGTGGTGCAGGAGGGAGCCGATCAATGACTCTTTCATCATTGATGTTTCTCTCTCCCTCTCTCTCCCTCTCCCTTCCTCTCTCTGAAATCAATAAAAAGATATATATATATATTTTTTAAAAATAGGTGCTGGCCTGTGACTGGAGCCTCCAGGCAGCCCCTCCCACCATGCCTCTTCCCTTCCTTTTCCTTGGGGTGCTGTCCATCTTTGTGAACACTGAAGGGGAAAGGCTGGGAAGGCCTAATTAATAAATGACCTCCAGCCCTAGCCAGTTTGGCTCAGTGGTTAGAGCATTGGCCTGTGAACTGAAGGGTCCCAGGTTCGATTCCAGCCAAGGGCACCTACTTCAGTTGCAGGCTCCATCCCAGGCCCTGGTTGTGGCTCCCGCAGGAGGCAACCAGTCACTGTGTGTCTCTCGAATTGATGTTTCTCTCTCTCCCTTCTACTCTCTCCGAAAAGCAATGGAAAAAAAGTATCCTAGGGTGAGGATTGAAAAATAAATAAATAAACAAATAAATGATCTCCATGTCCCATCCAGCTCTGGCATGCTGCCACTGTACTGCCAATAAATCAACATCACATCCACAGTGGCAACAAGGCAGAAAGAAATGTAGCAAATAATGGAAATGATGGAAACATTTTTTCTCTTTCTAAAAGCTGCTTTTCTGGAAAGTACATTTAAAGACTATGAAGACTGTTAAAAGTTAAATACATTTTAAGGGAGACATTCCTGGCAAAATGTGTTTCTGAGGCAGACTGGAATGCGGGCTAAAGCCATACATTTTATGGCTGAAAATGTAGCTGCTGACAACCACGAGCTGCTGACGACCACGAGCACGGACGTGGCAATCGGGAGGAACACGGACATGAGCGAAGAGCAGTCACAGATCCCTGACAATGCCGCCATGAAATGCATAATTCCCAGCAAGCGGTGTAAACAAGGATTAGGAAATACTTAAAATAAAAAAGTAGCCCTGGCCAGGTGGCTCCTTGGCTGGGGCATTGTCCTGTACAGCAAAGGGCTGTGGGTTCAATGCCTGGTCTGGGCACCGGTGGGAGGCAACCAATCGATGCTTCTTTCTCCCTCTCTCTCTCTCCCCCTTCCTCTCTCTCTAAAATCAATAAACATACCCTCGGGAGAGGATTTAAATTTTTTTTTTAATTTGCCTCTACCCTTTCTCTAATAATTATAAAGATATTAAAACATAATCACTTATTTAAAAAATATTACATGATTTGATTTCTTTTACCAAGGCACAGGTACCATACACAAATTTACCTTAGCATTCAAGTGATTCCCGAAAGAGAGTGTTCTCAAATTTATACTTGGCGTAAGTTTTTCATTTAAAATCAATTGTGGCCCGGCCGGCGTGGGTCAGCGGTTGAGCATCAACCTAGGACCCAGGAGGTCGCGGTTCGGATCCCGGTCAGGGCACATGCCCAGGTTGCCGGCTCAGCCCTCAGTGCCAGGCGTGCAGCAGGCAGCCGATCAATGACGACTCTCTCATCACTGATGTTTCTATCTCTCCCTCTCCCTTCCTCTGTCTGAAATCAATAAAGACATATTTTTTTAAAAAAAAATCAATTGTGAAATACATAGGGTGCAATTATACTTTCCTTGCTACTTTTTATGTCCAAAAAGTTTTTAAATGTCCAAAATCAAAAGTTAGAAAGTTCAATTGTGGATTATATCACTTTAATGTTTAAGTGCTTAGGTTTTGCTCTGTGGAGGGCACAGCTGAATCCTGAGTGTGTAATTTCAGCCTGGTCAACCACATATCTTCTCAGCGCTCTTCTTCAATAAGAGAACTAAAAAGACTCAGCTAAGCATACTATAGAGCAGTGCTCCTTAAACTTTACCACAAATACAAACAACCCAGGGATCCCCTGAAAAGGCAGACTCTGATTCTGTAGGTCTGTGGCGGGACCTGAGATAGTATATTTTCAACAAGCCTCCAGGTGATATTGCTGCTGCGGGTGGGCCCAGGACCCTACTGGAAGAAGTGGCAAGAGAGCAGTGGCTCCCTAATTTTGGTGCATGAGAATACCTCGAGGGCTTATTAAACCAGATTGTTGGGCCCCACCTCCAGGGTCCTGATTTAGGAGGTCTAAGGTGGGGTAGGAAATTCTGCATTTCTAACAAGTTCCCCGGGCGATGCTGATGCTTTGAGAACCACTGCTGTCAAGGAAAGAATATTAAATTATGAGAGAGAAAATCTGGGTTTGGCCTCAGCTCTGTTAATGACTGGCCCTATGATTCCATCAGGCAGACAAGCTCTCAGCTATAATTAACAGAACATCTAATTAAGAGTAGCTTAAACAAATAGTTTGTTTTTCTCTCGCTAGGTTAATCCAGAGGTGGGCAGTCCAAAGTTGAGATACTTATTAGGAAGCCATCCAAGGACACCGGGCGTTTCTCTGTGTTCCACCGTCTCTAATGTGTGGCTTTTGTAGTGATGAGCACAAGGTGGCTGCTGAACCAAGTTCCAAGCAGAAGGAAGAGAGCAGAGCAAAGAGGACATCTGGCTACACACTTGCCCTTTTGAAAAAGTTTTCCCAGGAGTTTCACTCCATGACTTCTTACAACCCACTGGCCAGAATCAATGGAGGTGGCTAGGGAAAGGGGGTTGGATTCTGTAACCAACATTGTCTACCACAGTGACCTCACACATAGACACAGATCTTAATATAACATCAAGACTACAGAAGCTCCAAAATATAAGTATACATCTCAGCTCTCTGAACCCTAGTCTCCTCATTCACCCATAAAGTGCATGAGATGTACTATTGGCATCTGGGGCAGGACAATTCATCACCGTATGGAACTATCCTGCACATTGCAGGACATTTAGCATCTCTGCTCTCTAGGTGCCAAATGCCGGTATCATCCACCCCCAGCACTGTGATAATACCAGTCGAGCCTCTGCTAGTTTGTAGATGCCCCCTGGTTGGGATGGGGCATGGAAGGAAACTGTCTTCTGGGGTTGGAAACCACTGGACAAGATCCTGTCTGGTCCAAAATTGCATGATTCTCTCCTCTTTAACAAAGGCTAGTTTTTTGTGGGGTTTTTGTTTTGTTTTGTTGGTGTGTTTTTTTTAAGCCATGGCTACACAGCAGGAGCATGGGTGGGTAGACATTCTTTTATCTCCTTACTGATACTTTTAAACAATTACCATTTCCCTTACTGAGAAAGCCCTCCTCCTCTGAAGCACATTACCCACTATACTATGTGTTCCAATGATCTACCTACTTCCAAGTCACTCTTCTACATTCTTCACCCTAGATAACTGGCATCCATAAGGATGGTCCTGACTGGGCTGGCTGCTCCTCGACCTTCTCACCTCCAATGCCCTTTACTATGTCTCTGCTTGTCACCCACACTCTATGGACAGACCTCAGCAACTGCTGTCCCCCAACTACTCCTTAAACTTGACTGGTTCACTCTCGTATCACCAGTTCCTGCACCTCCCCTCTCTCATCCCCATTGCCCCATTCCTGTTCCTAACGTTGCCTTCACTCCCCCAAGTCATCAGCCCTTCTAGCTTCCCGCTCTTCCCCGCGCAGCTTGGACAATCTGGCCCATCTTTCCTTCATTCCTGATCTTCACCCCAGCCTCCTGGTCAATTCCAGCCCTGGCTCTAGCTGACTTTCTGCCCAGACTCCTACACTCACACCCACACAGACTGCTGCCAGGACCACCCGATGGCCTCTAAGGGCCCCACCCCTCTCCACCCACTGGGCTGGTAGTCCTTGTCCTTGTCCTCTCTTCTGTTCCCTACCTTTATCACCTCCCCTTTCATTCTCACTCTCAGCAGATAACTTCACTCCCACTTCACGGTGAAAATAGAAGCCATCAGGCAGAATCCCCCTCAACTTCCTGCCCCCACTCCCACCCCATTAAAACACTTATTTTTATCTACACTCATCCTTTCCTCCCTTTTATCGTGGGAAAAGTTTCCTTCCTGTATTAATCCCTCCACCTGAGCCCTGCATCTGAATAGCTCCAGCATCCTCAGGGACCTTGACTCTCAAAATCCCCTCTCTATCCCTTCAGTATTTCAACATGGAAGCCTCTCCTACGTTCTAAAAAGCAGTGTTCCTAACATACTACGTTCCCAGTAAGACTGAGCATCTTTTTATATTTTTTAATTTATCATGAACTGTTTATTCCCTTTACCCATCTTTTTCTGAATGCTGGTTCTCTTACTGATTTGTATCCCTCTGCATTTTCCCCACTGGCCAATTCCCACCAGACATTCAAGACTAGGCCAGGCACCACCTCCTCCAATAAGTCTTCCCCAGTTCTCTGGCTGCTCCCTGCCCCAGCCCCAAGCTAAGCTCTACTCTGTACTCTGCTAACCATGCTGTGTGTCTCCTCCACAAGGCCTTGGGCACTTGGGTCTGTTACCTCTGCTTCTCCAGCTCCTATTAGGGTGCTCTGCATAGTAAAGAGGTGCATAATAAAAAAATGAAAGAATGAGCAAAGACCACAAACAGGATTACTTTTAGGCTTATTTCCTTTTTTTCTATTCCTTGAGAAAACAATACAGAACAAAATAGCCCCGTTTTGTTCTACTTCAAAACCAAAATGTGAATTTAGCATAACTTTCTTCAAGTAAAGACCTTAAGCTCTTTGCCTTCATTGTCTGAATTTTTTCCTGGGCTTCGTTTTGAAAGTTAAAACTCCCTGGAGTCTCAAGTTCTAAAGCTGCTCTAACTAGCTCTCTTCCTTCCAGTTGCTGAGACACACCCTCATTTCCCTACCTCACCCCTCTGCCTCCTTTACCGCCCCAACATACTTGCGCTCCTAAGATACTGCAGGCCAGGTGTCCAGCAAAGGCCAGAAAGGATGGTGCAGCCAAAATAATGTTTTTTCAACCTAGAATGTCAAATAAAGGCTCAAGGCCATTTAATCAACTTGTTAGTTTACAAATGCTACATTTATGTTAGAGGCAGACCAAGGCCTCAGACAAAGGAATACCACATCCCAGTACATTATCATAACCTGGATCAGAGAACATGGAGTCAAGCAAATTAAACTCAACACTCAATAATCAGGTCATGGGTAATGACCTCGAGACCCTGGATCTGACACCCATGAGTAAGATCATGAACCTGCTGGGCTTTGTGCTAAACCTCCATAAAGTTAGATCTGAAACCGTATCTGCAGGATCATGACAAAGAATTAGGCTTTCATTTTTAAAAATTTATTTAAAGCAACCACTCATTTTGCTTTTAACTCTGCATAAGAGCCTTTCTCTGTAAGAGCGGCCAAGCTGTTCCAACAGCATCTGGTGATAACTACGGCTAATATGTGTTGAGGGTTGTCTATGAGTCTGGCATGGTGCTAAGTGCTCATCTCATTCAACAGATACGACCTGGTCATTTCTCAGCAGAAATGGAAAACACGCTCTGCTAGTGACCAGGAGCATTCATGTTCAGCCTCCTAATGTACCTAAGCGTCTGCTTCCAGCCCGTGTCCACAGACTGGGAGCAGCCTGCAGCTTGTTAGAGACGGCTTCGCAGAGGAAACTTAACTGCAACTTCTCCAGCTCAGATCCATTCACAAGTTCTGACCTGTTTGCCTATAAACTGGGATTTGGAGGCTGTTTTCCCACTTCTGGGAAACTATGAGGAGGAGCACGGCACTGTTACTAAGCCTAAGAAAAGGCTGAAATGCAACTCTGTTTCACAAGTGTTCATAAACTGCTTACAGTTTATTATTCTCCAGAAAGCAAACAGCTGGTCCAGACTCATGAGGAGGGGGGGGGCGGGGGGGGGGCTGGGAAGTTTACTCTCACCCCTGAGGCCTTTCTCCCACCTGGGCGGACTCTGAGAGGGCCCCGCACAGCCTCGGGAGAAGCTGGCCCCGGGGGAGCGGCTCCGGCGGGGAGGGAGGGGAGGGGAGGGGAGGGGAGGGGAGGGGAGGGGAGGGGAGAGGAGGGGAGGGGAGGGGAAGAGGGGAGGGGGGAGGGGAGAGGGGGGAGGGGGAAGGGAGGCCCGAGGCTAACCGCGGAGCGCCCAGCCCACCCTCAGACTTCAAAGGGAGCAGCCAGACCCTCCCCGAAAGGGCGAAGCGGCCTGTCCTCCCCGGGGCCGCTGGAGATCTTCCGACAGCCCGGCAAGAACCGGAGGAAGCGGCCTGGGCGGCCGGGGTGGGTGAGGGGCAGGGAAACTGAGCCGCGGCCCGGGAAGGGGCGGGAGTGGGGCGAGCCGGAGCCTTCGAAAGAAGCCCGGAGGATTCCTGGCGGCGGGCGCTGGAAGGCGGCCGAGTTCTCTTAAAAAGAGACAGAGAAAAGAAAACCAAAAAAAAAAAAAAAAAAAAGCCTCGTCTGAGCATGACTCTTGGCTCTGCAGCGGCTCCGGGAGAAAGCCAGCCAGACGGGGACAGACAGAGCCCGGCAGAGCGGAAGGGCAGCCAGAGGCGGGCCCGCGTCGGGGCGGGGGCTCGGGATGCTTCGGGGATGGGGGAGACGACACTTCAATAATTGGGGCGGAGACAATTGTCCGTCCATATGGAAAAGATAAAGTAGATCCCTATCTTGCAGCAGGCAGGCCTCCAAATAAGTTCCAGATGAATTAAAGACCTCCAGGGAACAAGGGAAACCACGATGGGACTTTCGGAAAAAGGCATAGAAGACAGCTTTATGACGCTGGGACAGGGGAAGGTTCCTTATCACGTGCAAAACATAAGGAAAAGATAGATCACTTTGTCTCCATAAATAGAAACATTTATTTCTCGGTAGCTCAGTTGGTTAGAGCGTTGTCTCTATGTGCCATCCCGGGTCAGGACACAAACAAGAGTCAACCAATGAATGCATAAATAAGCGGAACAACAAATCGATGTTTCTCTCCCCACCTCAAAAAAATACATAAGAAAAAAAGAAAAGAAAATGGGCAATTTCAAAAGGTCACTAATGAGAGAAAATCGGATTAATTCCACTTGTGATCATAAATGGAAATCACAACCAGGAGACTCCACTGGGCAGTCCTGGGGTTGACAAACGTTAAGATCTGATAACCCAAGGGTGGATGCAGGTGTAGGGAAATGAAAAACTCTATTGCTGTTCAGAGTGTAAATTGATACAACCATCTAGGGGAAAATATCTTCCTTCATACTCACAAGTGAACAAGTCCTGTACTCTTTCATTGTAGTAGAGGATAAGTGGAAACAATCAAATTGCCCCTGTGTGGAAGCAGAATAAATTGGTTTATTCATCTGATGAAATACTATAAAGCAGTTAAAAGAAATGAAATAAGTCTACATACACCAACATTGCTAAATTACAAAACTCCAATGTAGGGTGGAAAAAGCAGATTACAAAAGGATATTACACTCTGATACTATTAATATATAATTTCAAAACAAAAATATATAGTAAAAATACAAAATCATGCTTGTATGTTTAAAATTTTTTGTAATTTAAAATAAGATAGAAAACACAATGAGATACCACTTCACACTCATTAAGACAACTATTATTAAAATAGATAAATAAACACCAAAAAACAGAAAGTAGCAAGCATTGACAAGGATGTGGAGAAAGTGGAACCCCTGTGCCTTGCTGGTGGGAATATAAAATGGTGCAGCACTGTGGAAAATGGTATGGCAATTCCTCAAAAAATTAAACATGAAATTACCATATGGTCCAGCAATTTTACTTCTGAGTGTAGACCAGGAGAATTGAAAGCAGAGACTCAGATACTTGTACACCCATGTTCAGAACAGAATTATTCATAATAGCTAATATGTGGGAGCAACCTCAGTGTTTATTGACAGATGAATGGATAAACTCAAAATGTACATACATACAATGGAATATTATACAGCTTTAAAAAGGAATGAAATTTTGACACATGATCCAACACGGAGTAACCCTGAGACATTATGGTAAGCGAAATAAGCCAGACACAAAAGGACAAATACTGTATTGTATGATCTCACTTACATGAGATACCTAGAGTAGTCAAAAATCATAGAGGCAGAAAGTAGAATGGTGATGGGGGGGTGGGTGCGCTATTGTTTAATGGGTACAGTGTTTCAGTTTGGAAAGGTGACAAAGTTCTGGACATGAATGGTGGTGACGGTTACAGAATACAGTGAATGTACTTTATGTCATTGACTCATACATTTTAAAATGATTAAAATGGTAAATTTCATGTTAGGGCGATTTAACTTAAGAGTAGAAATTAAAAAGAAAGAAAATTGGCTTGAATCCAGCCCCCCCATCTAGCAGAGACGCTGAACTATCTGCACAGAGCAGCTGACGCCGCACACCTGGGCCTCCCGCCCCGCGCGCCTCCCTCGCGTCCCCTCCAGCGGAGCCTCACTGCGCAGGCGCGGAGCGGGGAGCGAGCGGCGGGGGGCGTGGCCTCACTCTGCGCCTGTGCCGAATTCCAGCTGCAAGTGTCCTGGGGTTAATGATGCCCAGGTTGGGCATCCTGGCCAGCCGGCCGCCGGGAGACCTGCACTGCACACGCGCAGACCGAGCACCCGCGTCCAGAGACCGAGAGAGCGCGCGCTCCCCACGTCCTGCGTGTCCGGCTGCCAGGCTTCCGTCTGCGCCGTGACTCCCGCCCGGCCGGGCTGGCGCGACCGCGTCTGCAGAGCGATGCCCCGGGAGATCATCACCTTGCAGCTGGGCCAGTGCGGCAACCAGAGTGAGCGAGCGTGCGCCGGGCCCCCTCCAGTGTCCGGTTCTGCCCCTTCGGGTCCCACTCAAGTGCTTGGCATCATCCTGTTGCCTTTTCCCTCCCATGACCCCCCTGCCCTACTGCGCATGATAAACGAGCCCCAGACCTAGAGCTGCGCCTCTAGCCCTGGGCTCTGAAGGCTCCCAGACCAGGGGTGTTGGATCTAGTCTCTGAGTGTGACAGTCTATGTGCCTAACCCCTGGGCTTCTGAGGCCTTATGACTCTAGCAGACCCAGCATCTCTCCCCATCCCCCAGTTGGGTTCGAGTTCTGGAAACAACTGTGCGCAGAGCATGGTATCAGCCCCGAGGGCATCGTGGAAGAATTCGCCACCGAGGGCACTGACCGCAAGGACGTCTTTTTCTACCAGGTGCTCCCAGTGACTTGGCCGGGGCCTTGAAGGAAAGGGTAACGGCCTGGTACTGGGAAACCCCACTGGGCAGAGGGGCCAGGGCTGCTGGCTTGAGGAGGGAGGGCAGGCAGGAGCCAAAGTTGGGAGGCCAGAGGACTGAGCCTTAGCTGAGTGGGCTCCCTCCTGGACTCCCCTTCACAGGCAGACGATGAGCACTACATCCCCAGGGCTGTATTGCTGGACCTGGAGCCCCGGGTGATCCACTCCATCCTCAACTCCCCCTATGCCAAGCTCTACAACCCAGAGAATATTTACCTGTCCGAGCATGGAGGAGGAGCTGGCAACAACTGGGCCAGTGGATTCTCCCAGGTATTCAGGTGGCCATCCCAGAAACCCTTGATGTTCCCACCTTAGGCAAAGCAGGCTCAAGCAGCCTGGGGATCTAACTAGATCAGATTAACAATAAATAGGAGACAAAGGGATACCCTGACCAGAGGGACAGCCAGGGAGAGGTTTATGCAAACTGTGCAAATCATTTGCAAAGTAGCTTTTCTGGGTTGAGGGCCACAGCTGAGTCTTTGCTTGAGGGTGGCAGCAGTGTCCCTAGGTAGAATTTTGGGTGCTGAAAAGAGATGCTTTCCAAAATCTTCATCCTGACCCTCCCTCCCCCCGTCTCTGTGCAGGGTGAGAAAATCCATGAAGATATTTTTGACATCATAGACCGAGAAGCAGATGGAAGTGACAGCCTGGAGGTGAGGTTCTGCCCCACTGAAGAAGAAAAAAAAAAGGCTGAAATGTGTTTGGGAAATGTCAGGAGGTAGCCTGAACAGGTGGTGTGATAGGGACAATTCAAATCAAAACTCATTTATTGAGCATCAGATGTGAGATATTGAGGTAAATGAGGTACAGTCCTTGTCCTCAAGGAGATCCTAATCTGGATGGCATCAGTCTCTTAGGTATGAGTCATCCTTCCCACGAGCCTCAGCCTGGATGGACACAGAGGAAGGCTTGAGGCATGAGTGTGTTGAGAGTGGGGAATGAGACAAGCCTGAAGTCTCTCCCCAGATCCCTGGAGACTGCCTCTCCATCCCTCCCCATGCAGGGCTTTGTGCTGTGTCACTCCATTGCTGGGGGGACGGGTTCTGGCCTGGGCTCCTACCTCCTGGAGCGATTGAATGACAGGTAAGCCTGTGTTTGGGGAGAGGGCATTTTTTCTCTTGGACCGGAAGGCCTGCAACTAGCCCTTTGAGTCATAGGTAGGAACAGTGCCTGGCCACCCAGGGAACATGTTGGAAACAGTAACTCCTGGGAGGGCTGTTTACCTAGAGAGAGGAGGGGATCTACAGGGTTTGATGCTTTAATCTTATCCTTTTTGGCTCCAGTGCTCTTGAGACTCAGTTCTGCCCTCTACTCTTTTGTATAAGAGTTTGGTGGCACTTGGAAAGAAATGGCCCGTTATCCCTCGAGAAGACAGAAGTGGGCAGTGATGGGAGTCCTTCAGTTCACTGTGCTACCTTCCCCTTTCCCTCTTCATCACTCCCAGATACCCCAAGAAGCTGGTACAGACATACTCAGTGTTTCCCAACCAGGACGAGATGAGTGATGTGGTGGTCCAGCCCTACAACTCACTGCTCACACTCAAGAGGCTGACCCAGAATGCAGACTGTGTGGTGAGCATAAGAGGAAGAAAGAGGGGGCTTGGGTCCACCTCCCAGTGCAGTGAGACACATACACCTGCCCTTTCTGAGCCCCAGCCAAGAGAACAGATGACCAGCAAATCCATACCTGGTGGCTCAAATTGTGAAATAAGGACGTGATCCCAAGTTGCTTACAGTCCCCCATATGTCCCCGCTTAGCCTATTTAATGCCTACTCATGCTTAAATTTTTAGCGCAAAGGTCACTCTCTTAGCATAAACCTTCCTGACCACTCAGTCAAGGTCAAATGCCTTTGTGCATATTTCAGACTGTAATTATACTTTTCTGTTGATTTGTTGTTGTTTTTTTTGTGTGTGTGTTTTTTTAACCCTCACCCGAGAATATTTTTTCATTGCTTTTTCAGAGAGAGTGGAAGGGGGAGAGAGAGAAAGAAACATCAATGTGAGAGAGAAACATCAATTGGTTGCCTCCCGCACGTGCCCTGACCAGGGCCAGGGATCAAGCCTGCAACCAAGGTATGTACCCTTGGCCAGAATCAAACCCGGGACCCTTCAGTCCATGGGTTGATGCTCTAACCACTTAGCCAGACTGTCTCGGGCTTTTCTGTTGCTTAATATTTAATGTCAGTCTCTTCCACTAGACTGTAGACCTGGTGAGGGGAAAGACCATGCCTTTTTACTCTCTTTGGTATCTCCAGAGCCAGGCACAGTACATGGCACATAGGGATAATCAAATATTTGTTTACTGCACTGGATGGTAGAAAAGTGTCTCATGCCCCAGACACAGTACATTCTTTTTAAATTACACACTTCCTGGTTTGGGAATTTAGAGGAGGGATAAGCTAATAACTTATTTCTCTGCCCCCTTTCTCCTCTAAAAGGTGCCATGACCCTCTTCTGTCCCCCCAGGTAGTGCTGGACAACACAGCCCTGAACCGCATCGCCACAGACCGCCTACACATCCAGAACCCATCCTTCTCCCAGATCAACCAGCTGGTGAGCCATCACTCCTGGACTCTTGGACTAAAACCCTTCCCTACTGGAATGCTGTCTGGGGAAGGGAGCACCCCCAACCGGGCCAAGACCCATGACCTGGCATCCCTGTCCCCAGGTGTCCACCATCATGTCAGCCAGCACCACCACCCTGCGCTACCCTGGCTACATGAACAACGACCTCATTGGCCTCATCGCCTCACTCATTCCCACACCACGGCTCCATTTCCTCATGACTGGTTACACCCCCCTCACCACGGACCAGTCGGTAAGAGCGGCCCTCAGTGTCCCAGGCCCAACTGCCCTGGGCCCAGAGGCTCTAACCCCGCCTTTCTCTTCTCCCTGCTGCCCCAGGAGGCTCTGTGCTCAGGGACTGGCACAGACTATACAACTTCCTTGCTCTCCTCTGTCCCCTGCCTTTGGCTCTCTGCAGGGCCTGGGCCGAATGGGATCTACTTATGCTCCTGCACAGGGGCATGAGTTTGCTGAGCTGAGGATGGTTAAGATTCCTGATCCCACAGCAGAGGCTCAGTATAGACCTGAATCTAAAGACACTCCCCAAAGAGGCCATACTGCCCCAAGTCTGGTGCAGGACATGTGTTGCCTGTCTTCTCTGCCCATGCATCTGTGGACTGTGCCCCGAGTGCTGGCCTGATCCCTGTAGCCCACTGTCCCCTCAGGTGGCCAGCGTGAGGAAGACCACAGTCCTGGATGTCATGAGGCGGCTGCTGCAGCCCAAGAATGTAATGGTGTCCACTGGCCGGGATCGCCAGACCAACCACTGCTACATCGCCATCCTCAACATCATCCAGGGGGAGGTGGATCCCACTCAGGTAGGTGAGGCCCCTTCACTCCACCCCTGAAACCTGCAAGGGTAGAGGAGAGGCCACCACCACCACCCCTGTGCCCACCCTAGGTCCACAAGAGCCTGCAGAGGATCCGGGAACGGAAGTTGGCCAACTTTATCCCCTGGGGCCCAGCCAGCATCCAAGTGGCCCTGTCGAGAAAGTCTCCCTACCTGCCCTCTGCGCATCGGGTCAGTGGCCTCATGATGGCCAACCACACCAGCATCTCCTCGGTAAGGCTAGTCTCCTGGTCTTCTTTGGCCACTCTGTTCCACTAGCCCCTTCATCATTCCCCCGGTCTATTCCAACCTCCCTATCCTGCACTGGCTCCGGTCATGGAGATTTCTATCTCTTTCAGCTCTTTGAAAGTTCTTGCCAGCAGTACGACAAGCTTCGGAAGCGGGAGGCCTTCCTGGAGCAGTTCCGCAAGGAGGACATCTTCAAGGAGAACTTTGATGAGCTGGACAGGTCCAGGGAGGTTGTGCAGGAGCTCATTGATGAGTACCATGCCGCCACGCGGCCAGACTACATCTCCTGGGGCACCCAGGAGCAGTGACTTCCTCCCCACCACTCCCCCTGGATAGTAAGCACCGTTTCCATCATGCCTGGTCCGTCTGACTCAAATTCCCCTTACCAGCAACTCTTTTAGGTTCATCTCCAGCCCAGGACCTAACCCTGTTCCCTGCCTCTTATGCCCTAACCCTTAATATGCTTGTTTACATCTAATAAAATAATAAAGCTTGGTTGTAAATATAATCAGGGTTTGGTCTGTGACTGTAGGGATGGTGAAGGCCCCTCCATCACACCTCCCAGTGTCCAGGCATGTGTTGGTAAGGTGACCTTTACCTGCCCTAGCTTTTTACCAGGTCTTAGTGTGTCTACTATTTCCCTTGACATCCTCTGCCTAGAACTAGGCTGTTTACTGGAGTTAGCTCTACTCTCAAGACTACAGAGGATTGATTACTGAAGTCTGCTGTCTCCTCCATGCCTAACTCCTACCCCAGGTGGATCAATGTTGCCCCAGCCTCCTCTACTCAGGGATGAGGCAATGGGGACTACTGAAGGAGGGCCAGCATTTTGAGCAGGTCAGGAAAGCTGGGACTCTGGATTCTCACTGCCCAAGGATATCAGATCCTCAGGAAATCAACCCCATAAAACAGGAACAGAACTCAGGAGTAGGGCTGAGCCCATCCTGACAAGCTCTTTATCTGTGCCAAAGAAGTTCCTGGGTCTAATCCTGCCCCAGGCTTCTCTCCATTCCAGGCACACCAAAGATGGATCCAACCAGGCCCCCTATAAGCTAGACACGAGGATAAGAACTGGGTAGTACTAGTTCTGATGACTCACTGCCCTCTGGCCTCAGGGGAAGTAGGCCACCTCTATGCCACTCAATGGAGAAGAGTATAAGTAACTGCCAGCTTCCACAGTTGCCCCCTTGTGTACCCCACCCACCACCCAATGGTAGCCAACTGGCCAGGAGGAGGTTAAATCCAGACAGTCAAGGAGGGTGGAGCCCTGTGGTGTCCAGACTCCCCTTAGTGCTGGTAAAAGCCCAGAGTGTGGGCGTCCCCAGGGGTGGAGCTCTGAGCTATGGGGCTCCAACTTGTCCCACTGACAAACTCTCACAGGAAGGGTTTGTGTAAATAAGGTGGTTTTTTTTTTTCCGGTTTTTTTTTTTTCTTTTCTTCTACAAATAAATTAAGAAACAATCTAGAAAATTGTCTGCACCCATTGCAACCCTTGGGTGTAGGGTATGCCCTGTCCCTGCAGGGCTAAAAGGGTCCATGGTTCCCTCAAATCTCAGAGCAGTCCAGGTCCAGGCTGGAGATGGAAGGGAAGTTGTGACCTCTTGGCAGGCTCATTTCTGCAGCTGCCCCAAACAGCCAGACTGTCCCTGGGGCTCGTCCAGGCCCGGGTGCTGGCTGGGAGAGGAGGTGTCTGGCAGGTCTTGGCATGAAGGAGGAGGGCTGCTGCAGGGCCTCTCAGGGGAGGGGTTAGCCAAGTAGGCATTCACCAGCTGCATGATCTCTTCCACCTAAGAGAGGGCAGAGGTCAGGATACAACAGGGGCCACTGGGTTCTCCTGTCTCATCCTCTACCCAGGCTCCTTACCAAGGCCTTACATGAGCTGCCCCCTACAACCTTTCATTTCTCATCAACATTCCTTCACTACGTGCCAATCACACTTTATGCTTTGTGCTTCTCTAATAAGCTAAGTTCCTTCTCTACCTGGAATGCTGTTCCCTCAGAACTTCCTATGGCTAGTTTAAATGTCACCTTTTTAAAGGATACTTTCCTGACCATCCTATGTGACGCTATGGCCCCCTCCAGTCACCTCCTGTCACATTACCCTTTCCTTTGTAGCATTTATCACTATCTTAAATAATCTTTGATATCTTGTTCACGTCTGACTCCCCCACTCTAACATAAGCTCCTTGAGCTTGTCTTTGATCACTGCCAGATCACCAGTGCCTAGAGCTGTACCTGGCCCATGCTCAGTGTTTAATAAATGTTTCTGGACATCCTTTCCCTTCCTTCCTCCTTTCACACTCCTCTTCCCACTCACCTGGGGACTCTGCAGGAGGAGCTGGCTCTCTCCCACCCTCAGTGACAGGGTGTGGGGGCCCATTAGCTGGCAGGCGGCCACATGACCATAGCTGACACTATGGATGGGCTCTGTCTCACCGGGTCGGGAGAGGGACATGGCCTTGGCTCCCAGGCCCAGGCATAGCTTCTGTGGAGCGCCCCCACCAGGCTCCTGGGGACAGAGAGGCATAGTCAGGATGCAAAAAGAGGAACCTGCAGCATTATTTTTGATGGGAAGAGATGGCTGAGAGCAGGAAGTTTCCCAGTCCCCCTATGATCCACCATGCATATGTGGAGTTGGGGCTAAAGCTCCAAAGAAGTGAGGGCCCAAGAGCCAGGGACTCCTGGGGTCTGAGAAGGGCAGCTGTGCTGGGTGTAGGGAGTGAAATGACCCCACAGTGGGGGCCTCTGGCTCTGGGGCAAAGGTGTGGGGCTTGGGCCACCAGAGTCCCCTTCTCCCTAATCCCCCTCACCGTGCTCAGCTCCAGAACTTCATACCGAGCAGCGCCGAAACCTGGACACTGCGCCGCCAGAGCCAGGTAGGCAGCCATGGCCTCCGCTCGGCCCATGCCCCGCAGACGCTTCCAGCCGCCCAGCACAGCAGCTGCCATGCCCGCGCCACCGCCTCCCTCTCGGGCCGCGCCTCCCGCCGTACGGCCGGCCCCAGCGCGCCGGGCCCGCTCCGCGCGCCTCTTGGCCAGGCCCGAGCTCCAGATTGCCCCGGCCAGCAGGGCGGCGGAGGGGGGAGGCCTGGGGATCAGGCGGGGAGGGTCTTCTCGCGGTGGGGCGGGAGGCGGCAGCAAGCGGTCCAGGCGGGGCAGGGGCGCCCGCGGGGAGAAGTCCCGGTGCAGGCTCTGCAGGCGCAGCGCCGCCAGGGCGCGCAGCGTGTCGTCGGGCGGGGGAGGCCGGCCGCGCAGCAGCAGAGCGTGAGCCTACGGGGGAGGCACTGGGCGTCAGCGAGGCAGCCGCGGCTGTACCGTCGGGGCGAGGAAAACACCTCGGGGCGAGGAATCTGAGGTATGGGTTCGACTAAAGCCTCCCACGGGGTTGCCGAAACGCCGAAATGCGATGGCCCAACAAGGGAGTTCAGGCTCCAGGGTCTTTTGGGGGGCGTGAATGCTACAAATCCTCACCTGCTCAAAGAGGAAAGGCAGTTCGTGACCGTCTGGGGACAGTCCCTCGGGGTGCAGAGGTCCATGAAGACGCAGACACAGTCTCCAACTGGAGTCGGGAGAGTCCTCCAGCGCGGCTTCCTCCGCGGCCACACTGCATTAGAGAACCCAGCGCTAAGCGACTCAGTGACAGCCCCCAGCCCCCCCAAGGCCTGGGGCGGGACCGGGCCAAACTTGGGGCGGGGCCCTGGGGCGGGGCAGGGCCTGGGCAAAGTGGACCCCGGAGATCAGCTTTGAAATTGGACTGCAAACCGCTGGCGGACAGGGGTCCATCTCAGAACCAGCAAACCTCACTATTCAGGGCAAGTAGCAAGCGCTCGTATACGTTTGCTTAAGGACTGACGGACGCTTCGAGAAGGGTGGGCTAACGCAGAGCAGGGCTGGGGCTGGACATTTACTTCTCAAACCTGGTGAGCACGTCGGCCACGAGCGTCCCCCCAGCCAGGGCTCGCTCCTGGGCGCCTCGCTGCTCGTACAGCGCGAAAGCGTTGCGGCTTCGGGCCAAGCCCAGCCGCCCCACCAGCTCTCGAGCCACCTGGAGGGGAAAGCGCGTGAGGGGAAAGTCAGACGGCACAGAGGTCTTCTCAGGACTTCTGGAGGGGCTGATCCAACTGGAGGTCTCTCAGTCCCGCCACACACATATCCCTCACCCAAATGATGAATCTCAGACGCGGGGCAAACCTGGGGCCCGCGCGCCAGGAGAGCTGGAGCATGGGAAGCTGGGAGGAAAGGCTGGGGTTCCAGGGGGTCTTTCTCTGGTCTTACCTCCGCCGCCGTGGTGTGGGAGTCTATGGCCACCGGGCAGGCACCAGCCCCCGGACAGTGCACGGTGCACAACAGCTCCTGCCGTCGGCTCAGCGCGGAAATCTCAGCCAGCGAGGGCACCAGCTCTCGGCCTCGCGTCCGGCCCAGCGCTTTTCGGATGAAGCGAGCATATTCCGCCAGTTCCGAGTCCGGGAGCGCCTGCTCGGTCCTGGGATAGTGAGAACCCGAAGATCGGTGCTCGGAGCGAGGGCTTTCCTTCTCCCCCTCACTCTCACAGTCTTATTTTATAGTTTATTTCGTCTCGTCGATTCCCTCCCCTCCAACTCCAAGTTCCATGAAGGCAGCGACGGGCTTTTCTGAATCTACACCCGGCGCTCTGTAGGGCGCGGAATTACTTTCTAAGTCCCGTGTCCCCCCCGCCGCAGCTTTCTCCTAACTGCCCCTCCCACTTCCCAAAGTCTCCCCGATCCTGCTCCGGGTGGCAATGGAGCCGCACTCCGCTGTCCAACCTAAAAGCCCCGGCTGCATCAGCCGCAAGGAAAAGCACCCTTTGGGTTATTCTTCCGCCCAAAGGGGGCACCTTTTTGTAATTTCTCCTCCTGCAAGTGAGATGGGATCTTGCCATTCCCACCAAGGCGCTATTAGCAGCGGCCTTGACCTTGGGCAAGTGCCTTCCCTCCTTTGGGTTTAAGTTCTCCAGGTACGGAACCCTTCTGAAAGGCCCGCACCGTCATTGTCTCCCAGCTCTAAAGCTCCCTTGCGTTGGCCTCACCCCACCCCAGCCCTCTCACCTCTCCAGGTGTCCCAGGAGATGCCCCCGTACAGCTCCCCCAGGCCGGAAGGTACAGCTCATGCAGGTGAGAAGCTGCCAGTACCGTAGGGCCGCGGGGTCTTGGGAAGCCGGGAGCCCAGGGGGCCCCGCGGGGCCCGAGGTCTGCTTAGCCAGCTGCAGGAAGAGTTCGTCTCGAAGCGCGGGCAGGTCCCGGCAGGTCTGGAGCACACCCTGCATCAGGGGCCCGGGGCGCCGCGCCCCCTCCAGGGCCTGCAGAGCCAGGAACAGCCGCACCGCCTCCTCGCGCAAGGGTGCGTAGCCAGGACCTGCGGGAGCGTGGGGGTGCAGGGTCGGTTTGGAGAGGGGACACAGAGCCGAGCCCTGGGAGGAAGGCCTGAACCAGCGAAGGTCAGAGGGAGTATAAGGGAACGGAGGGTGGCAAGGAAGGGAGAGTACGGACGACAGGAAGAGGGAAGGGAAAACAACGGTTCCTACAGAGCCAGACTCAACCCCCGGCCTCCCAGGAATCTTCCCCCTGGATCTGCTGAAGCTGCACTTCGAGTTAGTAAGGTAGAGGGATAGACTAAAGGACATAGGTTAAAACCAGATTCTGTAACTGGGTACAGAGCACCATCTCCATGGGCCAGAAAACAGGCTGGACTGGGGGTCAGAAAACCAGGGTTCTTCTCCCCTTAATCCTGTAGCTTTAGGACCTGGGCCAGTCACGACTCCCATTTGGAAAGCAATGTAGCTGGGTGAGGCGCAACCTTCTCCTAAAGTGGTGGCTTTCCCACCACTTGTAAAGGTGGGGTGGCCTGATCTTAAGCCTATTGTACAAGAATAGAAGACGTAAAACTCGTGAAGGAACACCAGCAGTCAGAAAAGGTCAAAGGAGGCCTTTTTGTGTGACTGCTGGCTTCCCACCCCTACACCTTTGGTATCAGTCTGGTAAGCTTCCGGTTTCAGCTTCATTTTTTAAAAAGTGAGGGGCTGGGTAGGTCCCCTGAGGACTCCTAGATGTCTGTTAGGTGAGACATTCAGATTCCCCATCCAAGGGATTGGACCACTGTCACCACTCACCTGGGGCGCTGACTCCATAGGGTAGGGGCAGAAGTGGGGCATACAAGGACCCACTGGTGTGCCTCAGAATCGGGTTCCTTCGGTAAATGAGGGCCACGGCCTCTGGGTCTCCGCAGCTCTCCTAGACAGGGGGGAAAGGGTCGCAGTCATGGAGAAGGGGGCTCCCCACGAATCCAGTACGCTGCTGGGCCCTCCACCTTCCTCGTTCTCGATGGGGTCCCCTCTCTCCTACCTGAATGTCCCTGAGCAGCAGCTGGGTGGGGGTCTCCAGCGGTGCCTTGGAGGCGATCACTTCGCGCAGCGCCACCCCCCAGCGCTCTGCTTCAGCCTGACGCGGGGAGCAGAGCCTGACGCTGTGCTTCCGGCCAGACACGGTCACTGACCACAGACCTGGCGGGAAAGAGAGGCCGCGGAGGGTAATCAGGGCCAGCTAGGGGTACTGCCCAGGGAGGTAGGAGAGTCCTCACAAGGTCTCACCAGTCTCCTTGGGCCTGCGCTCCGGGCCGGTTACCGAGCACAGGCTGGTGAGCACCAGGCTCCCGAGGCGACGTGCCCCCTTCCCGCTGCTGCTGAACTGGTCCAGGGAGTCCCGGGTGAGCACGAACCAGGCCCGACGCGGGGGCAACCAGGGCCGTGCCCCTCGTCCGCGGGGCTCGCGGTACAGCCAACCTGGGGGGAGGGTATCAGCAGGCGAAGACATTATTCCCAGGAGTCGTAGGACTGAGGGACATCCAGAATGCATGAGGCGGGTCCTCACCTTTCACGACGACATCCGTGTCGTCTTCCAGCGGCCCCTTCTCCGGGATGAGGCTCCGTGTCTCTTCCCAGCTCTGCAGCCTGGGCCAGAGGGGACGAAGGGTTGGGCAAGGCTGCGGGTCCTGGCCCCAGCCTCCAGGGGGCTCCTCAATAGGGGTTCCCCAGACAGCAAGGGGTGCCTGCTCCCGGGCTGGGCACCCCTCCCCCAGGCTGTGGGAACTGCTGGGCCGGTCTGACCTCGCACCAAAAATAGCCCGGACCCCCCCCTTCCTCCGGGCGCCCCCAGCCGGACCGCCCCCTCGGGACCCCAGCCAAACCACAGCGTCCGGCATAAGGACTCTCCCTTATTGCACAATCGCAAGAGGGGAGGCGGCAAGGATGGAGGTCCCAGGAACCGGCTGGGGTCTCCAGACCAGGGGACGTAGAGGAGGAGCTCACCTGTCTGAGATGGGCGCGCTCCTCACAGGCTGAGTCAGCGTCACATCCAGGGGGCCCTGGGGAAACAGTCTCAGTATCAGAGCCCTCCTCTCGGGATGCCCAGGGCTTCTGCCCCCAGGACGGTGCTGCTCAGGGGTTGAGGAATCAAGGAGGGGGGTCGTGACTGTGATGGAGGAAGCTGAAACCCTGGGCTCACCCCCTCCCACCAGACTCTACAGAACAGCTGAAGCTAAAAAGCCTTGTCTCCTCCGTTACCCTTCAAAGATGCAATCAGGGGTTTGGTGGGGTGGAAAGAGCAATGGGCAGGGAGTCAGGAGACCTGGGTTCTAATACCAGCTCCAGCGCTAACTGCACAGGGATGTAAGAGAGGAATCTTGCAAGTCCCCTTCAATCTTTGGGCCTTAGAAGGGAGAGGTGGGCGAAGTCCCTTCTTGCTCCCGCAGTTATGAAGTCACCCCTCTCCCTCATTTCCCCTTCACTGGTCCGCGGGTAGGCACAGAGGTGAGTGAAGGGAAGAGGGATCCCTTCAGCATACGGCTTTCCCCAAGAGCTTCTTATGCCCTCCCACAGACACCACTGGGACTCAATGTAAACAGAGACCCTGTCCCTTTGCTGGGGCTCAAGAAGGGCTGACCAGGCTGAGGAATAGCACGTTCTCAAGGGGAGATGCGCAGTAGATTTCGCGCGCCCCCCCGCCCCATGCCCTAGAACTTCAACTGTAGACTGGGGTCTGAGAGAGGCCACAAACCCATCCCGGAGCCCGGTGGGACAGGAACTGTTCCATCGTCCCATTGCCCGCAGACTGCTAAAGCCAGGAGGGAAAGGTGGGGGAGGGGGGCCAGGGACACCTGTCCCCTAGCTCCGGAGAGGGGGGTGGAGGTGGAGCATGAGGGAGGCAATGGCCTGATTCACAGAGTACACCCTGCCTAGTCTAGACGCTTGGGGACGCCTGGGTCCTGTGCATTCCTAAGGCAAAGATTCACCTATTTTCTGCAGGGTCTGAAAGGGGCTCTGGGCCACACCACCGCAGTAGGCAGGTGCTGACCACTCTTAGACCAATTCCCCTAATCGCAGTCCCCTGCTTCCCTCCCCCCCCCTCTATATTTATCCGCCCTCCGCCTCCGCCAGGTGCTGGCGCCGGCCCCGGCGGCGCAGCCCGCCCCACCCGGGCACGGAGCCACCGGGCCTGCTGGGGACCCCTGGGCGGGGGATGGGAGCCTGACCCAGGCCACAGTGCTGGGGAGTCTGGTGGCCGGTCTGCCAGGGAATCAGAGAGGGGATGTCAGGGGATGGAGCTCTCCCACGCCAATAGTGCCTCAGTTTCCTCACGAGGAGATTCGACAAAATCGGGGAGACCAGTGTCCCTCACCATCCCCTCCGAATTCCCCAGGAGGCTCACCAGGGAGGGCCAAGAGCTCTGTCTTGAGGGTAATGACGAGAAGTCCTCCAAGAGTCTTGGTCCCCAACTCCCTCTCGGTGGGGTCCCCGCCACGCACCCTAACCTGAGGGTGCCTCCTCCCCCTCGCCCGGGTCCCTGGGGTGAGAGCTCCCGCATAGCCCCAGCGCGCCCGACCTGGGCGCAGAGAGGACCCAGGCGCCCGGGCCGCCCAGCCGGCCTCGCCACATTCCTCGGCGGTGGCGGAGGCGGAAGGAGATGGGATGGGACGCGGGCCTGGCAGCGAAGGGAGAGGCTGGGCCAGGTCGGGCCACGCGTGACGCCTCCCTCCCTCCCTCGGGCCCCCAGCAGGTGGACAGCACCCAGCGTGAGGCCCACAGGCACATCCGAGCAGGGCGCTCCTAGAGCTCCCGGGACTTCGGACCCCAGGGCGAGACCTCACCCACTCTCCAGCCACCCGAGAGCGCGGTGCTCCGCTGGAGTCTGGAGCGGGAGCCGGCGTGACGGCCGGTAGTAGTGAGAGGGGCTGAGACACCGCTCCAGCCCCCGGGACTTACCCGCCCGCCGCCCGGTGGACTCGGGGTCCGCAGCTCAAAGGTTTCGTCGTCCTCGTCGTCGTCGCCGTCCCCGCTAAGCTCGCCGTCCCCGTAATCCCGGTGCAGGAGAGTGAAGCCTCGACGGCAGCAGAGGAGCCACCACAACCCCCCGGGGAGAGGCATCCGGGCGAGCAGCCGGGGGGGGGGGGGGATGGGGGCGCGGGCAGCCGGGGCTGAGCTGCAGGGGGTCGGAGAAACTGGCGGTGCTCCGACCCGATGGCGGGGGGAGGAGATGAGGCGGGCGGAGGGGAAGGGAGAAGGGGACCGGGAGGAGGCGGCGTCTGGCGCTGGGGTGCAAGGGGTTGCTAGCTAGAGCCTGCGGGGGGCTTGATGTCTCTGCCCCCGAAGGGGGAGGGGGAAAAGCGTCTAGGGCCCGGGTGGAAGGAGGGAGCAATGTCCGGAGCTGGGAAGTAGTGTCCGTTGTAGTGTCCAGCCCTGTGGGGGGCAGTGTCCGGTGCAGTGTCCAGGGTGGGCAGCTGTCCAAGCTCCAGAGAGGGTCGTGTCCGGTAGAGCGTCCGGTGGCCGGGGCCCGGGCCGCGCGCGTTGCGCTCCCTGCAGCCCCGGGACTGGCGCGCTAGGGGCGCGAGCACAGCCCCGGGACCCCGCCTCCCAAATCCCCTCCCTCCGCCCCCCCTTCCCACTTCTGTCTCTCCTCCCTTCTTTACAGGGCAGGGTCCAATTTTCGTCACAGCCTCCTCTGCCCAATCCCCGTGCCTGGCGCCGGGAGCGGCCACCAATCAGGCTACTGAAACGGCGGTGGGTTGCATCATGTGCCTCTGGCTCGGTGACAACGGGGCGGGGCCAGGGAATTGGGAGGGATGGGGCGGTGCGAAGTTAGCCAAGCACTCGTCTCTGAGGTCGGACAGAGTGCTAGTGACGTCACGGAAGCCCGCCTTCAATCTCGGTTTTAACTCTTGGCTCACCAACCTGCAGATGAAAAACCCTCCTGAGAGGAATTTTTGGAGAACGAAGGGCGTAGGGCATCGAGGAAGGTCCCGACTGCTGCCCTCTGAACCCCTGTCTGGCCTCAGGATCTTTGAGAAAGGAAAGAACCTTAGCTACCTGTGGCCGGCACAGCTCTAGCGGTGGCCCTCCGCCCCTGGATGAAGTCCAGCTCCTGGACATGAGTCACCTCCTTTTTGAAGTGAATTGCAGACCTAGGCCGGAAATAAAATCGAATTTAGAGCGCATAGCTCACTGAACTCCTGTGGGGAGAGTAACTTGGGATTCTAGGGAGTTCTGTTGTCTTCGGATAGAGTGGAGGCCTCTCTGGGTGAATATCCTGCTGTTTTGCGTAGGAAAGGGTTAACCCAGGCGCTAAGCGGGCGGGGCGGGGCCGCGGACGGGGCCGGGGGCCAGGGCAACTGCGGGCACGCGCGCGCGTTGCTGACTCAGCGGCGATTCCCGCGGTCTCCGGCGGAGGGTTCCAGGTTGGCCCCCAGTGGCTGGTGTGTGGTACGTTTTGAGGGTCGGCGCCACCTCCGCGCCTTTCGAGGTTCACGGCCCCTGGAGGCTGTGGTTCGATCTCAGCCGCCCGAGGCTCTGGGAAGGAAGGCTAGTCGGAGCTGGGGCGGGGCGGGACAGGGCGGGGACCTCAGGCGAGCGCCTCCCTGGAGACCTCCCCTCCGCGCCACGCCCTTCTTGTCCCAGGTCCCCAGGCTGCTGGCTGAAGTGGCCCGGGCAGCTTTGCTGACCGGATATTAAACTGCGAGAGTTGTCGCACGTGAACACCATTCTGCCTGTCGTGATTGTGTAAAACAAAGACCTAAAGAATTAATGTGACACTCTCTACAAGCCATCCGGGCCTTGCCCTGGCCCCAGAGGACGGTGGTCCGCACTGAGGTTTCCTAGGGGTGGGGACACCACAACCATGTATTCTCCTCCCTGTCTGGATCCCAGGCTCTAGTTGCAGGGAAGTTCTTTCCGATGTCTAACCTCTCTCTTTCCAGCAGGCTCAGTGCATTTGACCAAGAACAAGTCACCTCCACCCCCACCACGCCCAAGATAATGACTCTTTGGAAATTTGCAAATTGGAATTTTCTCCTTGGTTTTTCTCCAAGGTGAAAAACTCCGGCTCAACTTTTTGCTCCCCCCCCACCCTTGCACCACAGAATTTTAGAAGAGACTATAAAATGGTAACCTAATCCAAAAGCCCACCCCAAACGGGAATCTCCTGCCCCATCCCTATCTCCACACCACACGCAGGCACACACAGTCCCCGACAGACTCAGTCTGAACATTCCAGAGGCCGGGAACTCGGGACTTGCTAAGGCAGCCATTACTGGATAGCACTCTAGTTGTTAGAAAGCTCTTCTTTACGCCGTATCAAGAGGAACCCCCGCCCCTCCTCGCCTGGCAGCTTCCCACCTCACCTCGGTTGGCAGAGAGCGGGTAGAGGTGGAGGAGGTGTCAGTGCTGCGGCTTTAGCAGGCTCAGCAGCCCCCCACCCCCACCCAGGCTCTCCGCGCCTCCCACTCGGAGCCCAGCTCCCTGGAGGTGGAGGTGGAGGTGGTGGAGATGGAGGTGGGGCGGGGGGTGGGGGACCCACGGCTCTGCTACAAGTCACTTTCAAGTCAGTGACTCAAAAATAGGAACAGTTGTTGGGTTGCATCTCATTTCCACGTTATCAATTTAATGTGGCCAAGTACAGAAGCAATTCCTTTAGGTCCCTACCTCTTTTTCAGTGTTCCCCCACCTACTCCCTTTTCCCATTACCCTCCCATATTCATTTCCTCAGCTCGACCCCTCCTCTCGGTATGCAGCCCTAGTTGTCCCAGAAGGAAACACTGTGGGTCTCAGTGGGAGCCGAGCAGGAAGAAAGGCGGGGCCGACGGGGGCAGCGGCCGCGGGGGTGAGGCACGGAGCTGCAGCTCCCACCCCGGAGCAGCCTCCGCAGGTCCTGGCGGAAGCGCAGACCCAGAAAGGCGTAGAGCACGGGGTTGAGGCCGCAGCGGGCGAGAGCCAGGCCCCCGGTCACCAGCAGCGCCAGGTCCTTGCGTTTACTGGCAGGGCAACTCCGCTCGCGGGCGGCCAGTAGGTCGGCGGTATCCAATAGCAGGGCGAGGCTGTAAGGAAGCTGCAGCACCACGAAGGCCGCCACCAGGGCCACCACGACGCGCAGCGCGCGCCGGCGCTCCGGCCCCCTGGCGGCCAGCAGCGTCCGCCCCAGGAGCGCGTAGCAGGCCGCCATGACGCCGAGCGGCAGCGCGAAGCCCAGGACCACCTGCGCCACGGCGCTCGCCCCCTTCACCGTCTGCGTGAGGCCCTCGGGGAAGATGAGACGGCAGCGCCGCTGGCCTTCCCGCTGCCCGTCCTGGCTGAAAAGAAGAGCAGGCAGTGCCAGGAGCAGTGACAGCAGCCACACGATGACTGAGACCAAGTGTGCTCTGCCCGGCCCCGAGGGCCTAGGTCGGGCTGGGAGGGCCCGCGTAATGGCCAAGTAGCGGTCGGCGCTAATACAGGCCAGGAAGAGGAAGCCTGCGTAGAAGGAGGCCGAGTAGAGGCCCGAGATGGCGCGGCAGGTGACACTTCCCAGATTCCAGCCCTGCAGGGCTCCCGCTGCGGCAAAGGGCAGAGTCAGGGCCAGCAGAAGGTCGGCCAGGGCCAGCTGGAGCAGATGGGCCGAGGTGGGTGAGCGGGAGGCACTTCGGGCTGCCAGGTGGGTGGCCAGGACCAAGCCATTGCCAGCCAGACCCAGGGCGGCCACCATCAGGGAGATACTGGATTGGAAGGCTCGACTGAAGGCCTGGACATCCGCCTTGTAGCAGAGCTCTGGCAAGGGCTCCGCCGAGTATGCCTCCTCGTCGTCCCCAGAGTATGGGCCCCAGAAGACCTGCGGAGGCCAGAATGAAAAGAGACCTTATGAGTCCTTCCCTTCCCACTCCCCTCCCCCTCCCACACACGCTTTCTAAGCTGGGGTGTGACCAGATACAAGGGTACACTGGGAGAAGACACAAACTCTTTTCCAAACTCCCCAGCACCCCAACAACAGGCCTTGTCTGCCCTTGCACCCCTCCTGTCTCTGCATCCAGCTTTCTGAGTGACCTTGAGCAAGCCATTTGCTCTTTCTGGATCTCAGCTGCTTAATATGTAATGTCGAGATCAGAAATCCTGACCAGTTCACCTGGCAGGGTTGTTAGAAATAAGGATTGTTTGAAGTAGGAAGATAATGGATGTGAAGCATCTGTGCTCTTCATAGGCCAAGGGTTTGTATTATTAATAAATCTTGGAGCTTCGGTTCCGCTTGCAGCGCCCTCTCCTGGAAGGACTCCCCCATGCAGGCTTTGCCGCAGACCCGGTGGCCGGACTCTAAGCTATGGGTCGTTTCCCTTTTCCCCTCCGGAACCCCCACCTCTACCTCCAGTACAGGTGCACTGAACTACTCGTGACAAGCAGATCTCAAGAACTGGGGCTCAGGTTTTCCTTTGGCAACTTGGACCACTATGTTCAGCTCACCCTTCCCTGCAGCCCCAGTCCTGTCTCCCAACCCCAGCCTCGCATCACCAGACCCATTTATCTGAAGGGGCCCTGATCTCAGATGGCTCTAGGAATCCCGCATAGGTCATAGCATGGCGGAGGCCTGTTGCCAGGTGTGGAATCCCATCCCTTCACCTTACCGTCCCTCTCTGTATCCTCCCTCCACCCACCGCCCCGCCCCCACTCCCACCTGCTCCGCGGGCTCGGTCCCCATCTCTGGCTACACGGGTTTCTGAGGTATAGCCACTGAGGAGAGAAGTTAAACTAGCAGGACAGGAAGGAAGGGGCGGGGAGAGAGGCCCAGAGGGTGGGGGGTATTAGGGTCTGTGGTCCCTCTCTACCTAACTTTCCCATTCAACCCCCTAAAAAAACAATTTCTCTTTACTCTGCCAGTGGAAAGAGAATGAGTTTTTGGAATATCCTCATTTGCTAGCTACCTGTGTGATCGTAAGTTGTTTGTGTTTTTGGGTTTTTTTACCTCTCTGAGCTTCAGGTTTTTCATCTGCAAAGTGGAGTAAGGTAAAAATGCAGAATTCACAGGGTTATGAGGGTGCCTAACAAGGGTGCTTGGAGCATTATTTGCCTTCGGAAAATGTTAGAATCTTTTTAGAGACTCTTCTCCCCATATCCAGCCACCCCCATCACCTTTGAATTTTTCACGAGCTCCCTTCCCCCAGCCCCGCGACCACAGTGCCCGCCAGCCTCAGGTTATTCGGGGTATTTCCCGGCGGCTGGAGGCTCGCTGCCCCCGCCCTTTCGCAGCGAGGCTGAGGCGCGCGCTTGCGCGGGGTCCGGGAGAGCAGCGAGAGCTGGGAGAGGCTGGGGAAGGGGGGAGGTGACAGGAGAGAGGGTGGAAAGGAGGGAGAGAGAACCGCGGAGAGCCCGGAACGACTGAGAGAGGGGGGCGAGGGGAGAAGGGTTGGGGGAGAAAGGAAAGAGGGGTGGGTTGGTAAGGAGGAGAGACGGCGATCGGCTGAGAACCCCCCAGGAGAGCTGGGCGCCGAAGCTGGAACTGGAGCCCTAGCCGGAACCTGGGCACTGGGAGGCGGCCGCGGACACCCGTGAGCCCTGCGGGATGAGTCTCCGGCTCTTCTGCATCCTGCTCGCCGCGGTCTCAGGAGCCCAGGGCTGGGGCTACTGTGAGTGCGGGGCTCGGAGGCCCGCGGGGTTGGGCCCGGGAGTTCAAAGCCAGCAGGGCGGGTCCCGCACCGCATTGCGGCTGGGTGGTCGCGGGTCCC
Organism: Miniopterus schreibersii; assembly: GCF_964146895.1. NCBI lineage: Eukaryota > Metazoa > Chordata > Mammalia > Chiroptera > Miniopteridae > Miniopterus > Miniopterus schreibersii. The sequence goes on from NC_138116.1 coordinate 23,193,626, forward strand.
TCCCCGGCCGGCGCGCGCTCGCTGCCTCGCTCTCATCCTTTCCTGCTTTCCCCCCGCGCTCCGCAATGCAGCTCGGAGGCCGGCGCGCGCGCCCCGTGCTGGGGCTGGGCTCAGAGCCGAGGACAGAGTCGGCCCCGGCTGGGATTTGGCGCTACGGTCCAAGCCAAAGCTGGTGCCTGGGCTTGAGGGCTGGGGATAAGAGCGTTACTGGTGACCCCGGCTAAGATTAAGGTTTTGCCAGGGGCTGGGGTTGGGCTTGGAACTGGCCCAGGGGCTAGGGTTTGGGGTTTGGGGCTTGACTTTGGGGCTGGGATCCAAGCTGGAGTTGGTGCTGGATTGATGCTAAGGTTGGACATGGAGCTGGTGATGGTGCTAGGACCGGCTGGGGTTGGGACCAAGGCCTGGACCTGGGGTTGGTGCAAGTTTGGGGATGCTGATGAGTGGGACTGATGCTCAGTCTGGGGCTGGATTGGTGTCTTGGGCTGACTCAAGTTCTGAAAGATGCTGAGTTTGAGACTGTGTTTTGGGGAGTATTGAGCCTGGTTAGAACCATGGAAGGACCGGCTAGGGAGTTTCTGGCCTAGGGGTTCCCCCAGAAGAAGATAGCCTCCCCTGAGTGTGCTGCTGTTGCTGCAGCCCGGGTTGAGTAGATGGCTTTCAGTTAGGGCTGGGTCTGCCTCTGGGGAACTGAGAAGGAGGAGCTCCAGTTGCTCAGTGTACCGGGCCTTTGGGAAGACCTGGGAGAGGCTGACCTGACCAGTGTGTCTGTTCCCCCAACCCAGATGGCTGTGATGAGGAGCTGGTTGGGCCCCTGTATGCTCGATCCCTGGGCGCCTCCTCTTACTATGGGCTCTTCACTACACCACGCTTTGCCCGACTGCACGGTGAGTGCAGCCCCGTGGAGGGGGGAGAGGCTCTGGAGAGCTGGGAGTAAAGGGGGAGCCAGTGGTGACACTCCTGCCCCTTCTATAGGCATAAGCGGATGGTCTCCCCGGATTGGGGACCCGAATCCCTGGCTCCAGATCGACTTAATGAAGAAGCACCGAATCCGGGCGGTGGCCACACAAGGCTCCTTTAATTCTTGGGACTGGGTCACCCGTTACCTTCTGCTCTACGGTGACCGAGTGGACAGTTGGACGCCATTCTACCAACAAGGGCACAATGCGGTACTCCAGCCTCCTGCATGCATACACACTTGGGGAACCTCCTCAGCTTTGCTACCTGGGCTGGGCATTAACTTGTGGGGAAAGGGAGGAGGCGGTGGTGAGTGCATAGGTAAGGAGCAGTGACTTCTGCTCCAGGGACTAAGGTCAGAGGGACTGTAAGCTGACCATGTGCGCAAGACACTCCCAGGTGACAGGGTTTAACAACCTCAGGGAAAAATCTGGGAGAGCTTCTTGAAGGAGGTGACACCTGAGTTGAGCTTTGAGGAATAATAGGATAGTAGGAGAGGACCCTCTAGGGGACATTAACTGTGTTTGCATAAAGCCTTGAAGGCAGGGGAGATCCAAGGAGCTTTTGCTTTTGCAAAGTCCAGATTGGCTGGCTGTGACAACTGCAGGCTGGGAGGCTGTTGGGAAACAAACCTAAGGTGGGGACTGGTCGCTCCTCTCCTCTGCCCCCTCAGACCTTCTTCGGTAACGTGAACGAGTCGGCCGTGGTGCGCCATGACCTGCACTACCACTTCACCGCGCGCTACGTCCGCATCGTGCCCTTGGCTTGGAACCCGCGCGGCAAGATCGGCCTGAGGCTGGGCCTCTACGGCTGTCCTTACAGTAAGGGCGCGGCGGTCCTGGCGGGGTCCCGGGAGACAAGCAGCCTCCCCGGTCCTCGGCCCACCTTCGGTCGTCGTTCGCGCAGAGTCCGACGTGCTCTATTTCGACGGCGATGATGCCATCTCCTACCGCTTCCCGAGAGGGGTCAGCCGAAGCCTGTGGGACGTGTTCGCCTTCAGCTTCAAGACCGAGGAGAAAGACGGGCTCCTGCTGCACGCTGAGGGCGCCCAGGGCGACTACGTGACACTCGAGCTTAAGGGGGCGCACTTGCTGCTGCACATGAGCCTGGGTGAGCCACCGGGGAGGGACTCGTGAGGCGCTGTTGTCGCGACCCTGGCTGCACCTTCTCCCGGAAGCCCTGCCCACTCCTGACGTCCCCTGTTCTGTTTGGACCAACCTGCCTTTTTCATGTAGAATTTGTTGCTAGCAAAACACTGGACTCCGAGTTAGCAGAATTGTAATCCAGTCTCAGCTCGACCATCTGCTACCGGTGTGACCTTGGCACTTCCCCAGTTCCAGTCTCCTCACTGTAAAAACATTACACATACACACACTAAATAGTTATTATTTTTGTATCTAATTAGTTTTTAATAACATCCACATGATGAGGTAGAAGCAGCTATCATGCCCCAAGTTTTACCGATAGGAAAACAGAGATTCAAAGAGGTTAAATGACTTACCCTCAGTCACATCCTTGCCAGTGACCACTGCTCCATCCCAGCCTCCCAGTGGTCCAATCTCTGAATGCCCACCCTCCCTGGCTGCTGCTTCACCTACCGGCTAGGGATCACTGGGGTTCTCCAGGTTCAAGGTCTGACCTAGCCCCATCCCATCCTCAGGCAGCAGCCCCATCCAACCAAGACCTGGACACACAACAGTGAGCGCTGGTGGGGTCCTCAATGACCAGCACTGGCATTATGTGCGTGTGGACCGATATGGGCGCCAAGCAAACCTCACCCTGGATGGCTATGTGCAGCGTTTCATTCTCAATGGTGATTTCGAGAGACTGAACCTGGACACTGAGGTGAGCAGAGCAGAAGGACTCATTCGGCTGAGTGGGGTGCTGGGTGCGTCTGTGGGGGGAAGCATTTCTCTCCACCAAAGGCAAGACCTGGCTTCCCGGTTTCTGATATCCTAGCAGCTCTTGGCAAACTTGGAGCTCACAGAAAGGCCTGGGGTTTTGTCCTTGTTGCTGTTAGCATGCATATTCCTGGGTGCCACCACAGAACTACTGAAATGGGGTTTGGAAATCCAGATTTCGGGGGTTGGGCAAGATGAGAAAATCGCCTTGGATTGCCTAACTCTGTGGAGTTGGTAAAGGCCCTCCCTCCATCTACGTGTAAAGAATCCCAGAAAGTTTTATTGACTTACTCCAGCCAATTTGTGGTGGAGTCAGGACTAGAACCCAAACCTCCAGAAGCCCAGCGAGCTTCCAGCTTTAACACCAATATTGGGGAAATGTGTGTTTCAAGTCTTTTATAAGCTGTAGAGTGGGAGCTCGAGGAAGGTGCTTGCACTCCCGCACCAAGGAATCTCACTCCCCTACCCCGCCCTCAGATGTTCATCGGGGGTCTGGTGGGCGCTGCGCAGAAAAACCTCGCCTATCGGCATAATTTCCGTGGCTGCATGGAAAACGTCATCTTCAACCGAGTCAACATCGCGGACCTGGCTGTGCGGCGCCATTCACGGATCACCTTCGAGGCCAGTGGGCAGGGGATCTGGGAGGATGGGACATCGGAGCCGCTTGGAAAGCAAAGAGGTGGACCGGGAAGAGATCTTGATAATCAGATAAAAAGCCCAGGACCTCCCCCTCCCCAGCCAAATGCTCAAGTGGGGGGCATCACGGAATCACAGGAGGTGCAAAGTCCACCCCTTTACCCCACAGTTAAGCTGCCCTTAGCCGATGGGATCTGGCCTCTGGACATTGGAAGGAACAAGGCGGTCGCCCTGAAGACCGTGTAGATCAGTGATAGTGAGCAAGCTGAAACTTCCCCTACGGCTGGAAGTGTTTCTAGGGGGGTGGGAACAGTCAGGGTTGGAGGTCTCGCCCCCACACTGAGGGAGTGCTGTCACCAAGATCTTAGACCAGTTTGAAAATGGAGCTCCTAGCAGAGGCTCAGAGGCAGGGCGGGAGCTTGCGGCTACTGACCGATCCTTCCTTTCGCCCCCAGGGTAAGGTGGCCTTCCGCTGCCTGGACCCGGTTCCACACCCAGTCAACTTCGGAGGTCCTCACAACTTCGTGCAAGTGCCTGGTTTTCCGCGCCGCGGCCGCCTCGCAGTCTCCTTTCGCTTCCGCACCTGGGACCTGACGGGACTGCTACTTTACTCCAGCCTGGGGGACGGGCTGGGCCACGTGGAGCTGATGCTCAGTGACGGGCAGGTCAACGTGTCCATTGCGCAGGCTGGCCGAAAGAAGCTTCAGTTTGCCGCTGGTGAGGGATGGATTGGGGGGGGGGGGGGGGTACGGCGTGTAGCACTAGGAGGCCAGAGAGGGCAGAGGAGAGCCCGGGAGATTGTAGGCCTGGACTGAGGGTAGCAGAGTAGGAGGTCCCAGGGCCCTGGGAAAAGGTGGGGGTGGATGGAGGCAGCTGGAGCTGGGAGAGGCAGGAAGGCTGAGTCCTGGTATTCTCCAGTTCCAGGGGGTCTCTGGAGGTGTCTGTTATTCATTTATAACTTTGCAGAGAGACATTCAGAGATGTCACCACTCAGTGTGATAAGTGTAACAATGGGAGGAGGCACATAGTCCAATATTGGGACGGGGGGGAGGGGGTGCTGCTTCCCCAGGAAAGACACATTCCTCGTCCGTAGGGCCTGGTGCTTTCCCCACCTACAGCATCCTCCTTTCCTGTCCAGGGTACCGCCTGAATGATGGCTTTTGGCATGAGGTGAATTTTGCGGCACAGGAAAACCATGCTGTGATCAGCATTGACGATGTGGAGGGGGCAGAGGTCAGGGTCTCATACCCACTGCTGATCCGTACAGGGACCTCATACTTCTTTGGGGGTAAGTGGTGGCTAACCTGACCAGAACCCTGTCCCTGGGTGGGAAGGCCCCCACCTAAGTCCACCCAGATGGCACTACATGGAGAGCTTTGTAAGGATAAATCTCTCTTTCCCCTCTGGGGTCTTGGGGACCGTAAGGTCACTGCCATTATCTATTGGCCCCCTCCCTTCCTCCATGTCTGACTCTCCCTTGGCATCTCCCTGGGGGAGGGTCTCTGGAGTCTCCCATGGGGAGGGCCTCACAGGGGTGGTTGCTCCAGGTTGTCCCAAGCCAGCCAGTCGATGGGGCTGCCACTCTAACCAGACGGCATTCCATGGCTGCATGGAGCTGTTCAAGGTGGATGGTCAACTGGTCAACCTGACTCTGGTGGAGGGCCGGCGGCTTGGATACTATGCTGAGGTCCTCTTTGACACATGTGGCATCACTGATAGGTATCCAGAAGCCCCTCGCCCTGCAAGAGGTGACCCCTTCCAAAGCCCTCTTCCATGGCCTCCCAAAGGGAGTGGCCTTTCTCAATAATCTTTCTTCTGGTCCCAGCTCTTCAGTCTCCTAACTGGAGATGATTCCTCCTTGACCTCTCACCTCCTGTTTGTTCCCTTAAAGTGACAGATGCTCAGAATGGAAATGAAACATCTATTTTCTGGTTCTATAGGGTTTGGGGGGGGGGGGGCGGCATGAAGCCTTATTTGTTCTTTTAGGGAAGGGCAAACAGTGCTTGAGCCCTGAGGCCTGCCTAATGCCCCAGCATTTAGGCTCATATCTGGCTAGTTAGGTGAGGTGTGTCTCATGGAGTTCTGGTGTTCTCACGAGCTGGGATGGAGCCTGTAGGTGCTAGAGCCCACTCTCAAGCTCCCAATAAGGCTTCTTCCCTTGGTGCTGACCCCTTCCTTAGGTGCAGCCCTAACATGTGTGAGCATGATGGACGCTGCTACCAGTCTTGGGATGATTTCATCTGCTATTGTGAATTGACAGGCTACAAGGGGGAGACCTGCCACCAACGTAAGCCAGCTGGGATATGGGGGAAGAGTAAGGGACACGGGAGGTCAGAATAAGGTTGCTGGGGATCATGAGGCTGCCAGAGATGATGGGGCTGGCTCTCCTAGCCCTCTGAACCCATAATTGCCTTTTACCCACCCTACCACCTACCAGCTTTGTATAAGGAATCTTGTGAGGCTTATCGGCTTAGTGGGAAAACTTCTGGGAACTTCACCATTGATCCTGATGGCAGTGGCCCCCTGAAGCCATTTGTAGTGTACTGCGATATTCGAGGTAAGTGGCTCTGATAGGTGGTGAAGGGGCAGCTGACAAGGCTATGCTGGGATGTGGGGCAAACAGGGAAGGATTGAAGGGTGGACAGGGGCCAGTCAGATTAAATTGTGGTGGGGCTAAAGGAGGGCAGAGGGAAAAGGGACACTCAGGAATTTGTAATCTAGCTTTGCAGATCAATTCCAGCTTCCTGATCTATTCCAGCTGTCTCATTTCCAGCCTGCAATGTCCAGGGCCAGGAGCTAGGCTAGAATGGAGCTGCTGGCCACATTTATTGGCTCTGAGTTGCAGCAATGGTGGTGGAGGTGGACAGGGAGATGGGTAGAGAATGCCCATCTCCAGCCAAAGCTCTGTCCTTTCCCCTCCTCCAGAGAATCGGGCATGGACAGTTGTGCGGCATGACAGGCTGTGGACAACCCGGGTGACAGGTTCAAGCATGGAGAGGCCATTCCTGGGGGCCGTCCAGTACTGGAATGCATCCTGGGAGGAAGTCAGTGCCCTGGCCAATGCTTCCCAGCACTGTGAACAGTGGATCGAATTCTCCTGCTACAATTCCAGGCTGCTTAACACTGCAGGTTGGGTCTGGTGTCTGGGAGGGTGAGGTAGAGAGCTGGAGGAGACACCAGTGGGGGCCTGGGAGAAAGAAACCAGACAGTTAAGCTGGAGCCGTGGGCTAGAAGATTCAAGAGGTGTGGGCTGGTTAGAAAGGTGGGAGGGGAGCCCAGAGGCTAGTGGAGGAACAGGGCCTGGAAACTGCCTGAACCTCTTCCCCAGGAGGCTACCCCTACAGCTTCTGGATTGGCCGAAATGAGGAGCAGCACTTCTACTGGGGAGGCTCACAGCCTGGGATCCAGCGCTGTGCCTGTGGTCTGGACCGAAGCTGCGTAGACCCTGCTCTGCACTGTAACTGTGATGCTGATCAGCCCCAGTGGTGAGAGAGGCAAAGGGACAGGGCTTTCAAGATTATGGGGCAGGTGAATGGCCGGGGCTGAGCCACTGCATCTTGCTCCCACAGGAGAACTGACAAGGGACTGCTGACCTTTGTGGACCATTTGCCTGTCACTCAGGTGGTGGTGGGGGATACAAACCGCTCCACTTCTGAGGCCCAATTCTTCCTGAGGCCTCTGCGCTGCTATGGCGATCGTGAGTGGCAGACCCCTTTTGTGTATCCTCCAGTATTAGCTCTCCAGTTTCTTGACTCTAGGCCACCTGGCCCACTGAGTGCCTCCAGGACATACCACCAGATACCCAGGTCCTGCTATGACATGACCCCCATCTGTGATGCTCCTCTACACCATGTTCTTTCATCATGCTCCCTGGTCTCCCTTGGTTCCCCCTAGCTGTCCGTTTTGCCTTTCCTTTCCCCACCCACCTGAGGCTCCCTTACTCCCCTACCCTCCAACCTCCCTGACAAGGCCTTCTTCTATCTGGTTTTGTAGGAAATTCCTGGAACACCATCTCCTTCCACACTGGGACTACACTACGCTTCCCTCCAATCCGTGCCAACCACAGCCTTGATGTCTCCTTCTACTTCAGGACCTCGGCTCCCTCAGGAGTCTTCCTAGAGAATATGGGGGGCTTTTACTACCAGTGGTGCCGACCTTACGTGCGGGTGGAACTAAACAGTGAGCAGGCACACTGGGAGGGACATGGGGTAGACAACGATCTCTGGGAAGAAAGGGGGTAGGTGGAGGCTGGGGCAAGAGACAAGGGCAGATACTCTGTGAGGGCAGTGTGGAAAGGGCTTTTGATGATCCTGGGTTCTAGGCCCAGGTCTGTCTTAAAAGCTGGCTTTGTGACCTGAGGCACCCAGTTCGCCTCTCTTGTGAATAAGGAAGTTGGACTCCTGACGTATCTCCTAGCTGACTAGCTATGCTTCTAACCTGAGAAGTGGGGCTGGGAAGCTGGCTCCAGGGATCTGCAAATTTGGGAGAGACCAGGAGTCTGAGGTTTTAAGCAGTTTATAGGTTTTGTCCCAGGCTGTAGACAAATTGGAGGGACATTCCAGGAGCTCCAAAGAATGAAGAAGAGAAGTTGTATTGGGTGAGGAATCTTGGAGGTCTGAGTCCTCTCCCCCTCCCCCTCCCGTTGTCCAGCATCCCGAGATGTGGTCTTTGCCTTTGATGTGGGGAATGGAGATGAAAACCTGACAGTACACTCAGATGACTTTGAGTTCAACGATGACGAGTGGCACCTGGTCCGGGCTGAAATCAATGTGAAGCAGGCGCGGCTCCGCGTGGACCACCGGCCCTGGGTGGTGCGGCCTATGCCCCTGCAGACCTACATCTGGCTGGAGTACGACCAGCCCCTCTACGTTGGTGAGCAGCAGCCCAGAGGCAGTCTGGAAGTCTCCTTAGCTTTCCTACCCTCTCAAGGCTGCTCTCCTGTTCCAAGAACCCCATGTCTTAGTTCCCAATCCCCTCTGCTTCAGAGTGAGCCAAAGACCCACCTTTCCTCTCCAAACCCTGGCTCTATTCCATTCTAGCCCCCTTGGATCCTTTCCCAACCCCAATACTTACCCTTGTCTCTTGCTCTACACCCATTTCTTGACCTACCCACACTTCCCAGGATCTGCAGAGCTTAAGAGGCGACCCTTCGTGGGCTGCTTGAGGGCTATGCGTCTGAATGGAGTGACTCTGAATCTGGAAGGCCGGGCCAATGCCTCTGAGGGCACCTCACCCAACTGCACGGGCCACTGTGCCCACCCCCGGTTCCCCTGTTTCCATGGAGGCCGCTGCGTGGAACGCTACAGCTACTACACATGTGACTGCGACCTCACGGCATTTGATGGGCCATATTGCAACCATGGTTAGTGCTGCTGGTTATGGGAGGTCAGGGAGCCATAGGCTGAAATGGGATGTAGGGATAGCAGGGAAGAAAGGAAGGAGGGTGTCCCTGGGTTCCTGAGCTCCGAATTGGGGCCATCAGGCAGCTGAAGATGCTGGGTGACTCCAAAAGCATAAAGTGGGGGCAAGGAAGGGGTGGTACAGCTAGCTGGTGGTAAAAGAACTCAAAAGCAACAAGCAAATAACTTCCCCATCTTCCCCTATCGCCAAGGTAACACAGGTTACCCCCCTTGCAAGCATATCCACCTCAGGCTGCATGATGCCCTCCTATGCCATTTCCTATTTGACAATTGCTGCACTCCTAAAACATGTCTGCAACCTGGTTCTTGGTTAAGGAGAACCTTGTCACTCACCGCAGCAAGCTCTCTGCACATAGACTGCATCCTCCCTAAGGCCGGTCCAGGAGGGTGCGTGAGCAGGTAGGCTACTGATGGGGAGTCTGGTGAAGGTAAGGAGGTACAAGGACTTAGGGACCAATAGAAGACCTTTGGTCTTGGTTTGAGTGTGAGTAGTGGTGAATGTACTGGATAGAATCAAAGATATTCCAATTCTAATCTTAGCTCTCCACTTACTGTGTATCCTTAAGCAAGTCACTACCCACCTTTGAGTCTCAGTTTCCCCACCTATAAAATGCACGGGTTGGGTTAGATGAAACTGTGGTGTTGGCAGAAACTGAAAGGAAGTCCCAGGGGTGTGTATGTGTGGACGACACACTCAGTGTTTGAATGTGGGAACGGAAGCCCTGACCTCACCACCTCTGCCTTCAGATATTGGTGGCTTCTTTGAGCCCGGCACCTGGATGAGATATAACCTGCAGTCGGCACTGCGCTCTGCAGCCCGGGAGTTCTCCCACATGCTGAGCCGGCCGGTGCCAGGCTACGAGCCAGGCTACATCCCCGGCTACGACACTCCTGGCTATGTGCCTGGCTACCATGGCCCTGGGTACCGTCTGCCTGACTACCCGCAGCCTGGCCGTCCTGTGCCAGGTTACCGGGGCCCTGTCTACAACGTTACTGGAGAGGAGGTGTCTTTCAGCTTTAGCACCGACTCTGCCCCCGCAGTCCTGCTCTACGTCAGCTCTTTCGTGCGTGACTACATGGCCGTGCTCATCAAGGAAGATGGTAAGCTCCTGAAAGGCTCTCCCCCACAACTCCAGCTTCTTCATTCTCACAACTATTGATTCACTCATACATACATATAAGGACCTCAGTGCTCTTAGAAAACAGGGATTGTGGGACCTGAGGGGAAACTTCCTTTCTCCTCTCCACCCCACAGGAACTCTGCAGCTGCGTTATCAGCTGGGCACCAGTCCCTATGTGTACCAACTGACTACCCGACCGGTTACTGATGGCCAGCCCCACAGTGTCAATATCACCCGGGTCTACCGCCACCTCTTCATCCAGGTGTGTAGACGGAGGTGGACCAGCTCAGATCACAGGTTCAAATCACAAGTTGTGGCACCCAGGAAAATGTCACATATTTAGCATTTGTAGAGCACATTCCAATTCGCAGAGGATTTTCATATACATTACCTCATGTGACTCTCATAACAGGTCTGTGAGGCAGTTCAGGTACACAAGTGTTCTTATCAGTTTTACAAATCATTAAATGGGCTCAGAAAGTGGTTTTCCCAATCAAACCACTAGGAAGCTGCAAAAACAGGGCTCAAAATCAGGTAGTTGGGTTTTTAATACCAAATTCTACATCTGGGTTCAGGGGTCACCCACCTAGGGCGGAGGTAGGACTTTACCACCAGTTTGGACAGAATTCAAACAGAGTCCCTACATGATCGGGCCTGTGTCTGCCTCTGGTTCTCCCTCCTTCATCTCCTCTCCCCTCCCTGCCTCAGGTGGACTACTTCCCACTGACAGAACAGAAGTTCTCACTGTTGGTGGACAGCCAGCTGGACTCACCCAAGGCCTTGTATCTAGGGCGTGTTATGGGTAAGCTGTGGGTGACAGTGTGTTTTGGGTACGAAATTATGGATGACGTCCTTGGAACCTGTAAGAGAGTGAAGGAGCTGGGAATAGCAGTGAAGGTGGTGATGAGTGGGAAACCATGGACGATGAGTGGGGGCAGGGCTATATTGGTGGTCTAAGCTCTTCCTTTCTGGGCCTGCCTCTCCCCCAGAAACAGGAGTAATTGACCCAGAGATCCAGCGCTACAACACACCAGGTTTCTCCGGCTGCCTGTCTGGTGTTCGATTCAACAATGTGGCTCCCCTCAAGACCCACTTCCGAACCCCTCGACCCATGACTGCTGAGCTAGCTGAGGCCCTTCGAGTTCAGGGAGACCTGTCTGAATCTAACTGTGGAGCCATGCCACGTCTTGTCTCAGAGGTGCCACCTGAGCTGGATCCCTGGTATCTGCCCCCAGGTATGTCCCCAGGACACAGAAGAGGGAGGGACGACTGGAAGAAAATGATTCTTACCATGTAGGTGGCTTCTCCTAATTGGTGCTTTCTCCTCTTCAGATTTCCCATACTACCATGATGATGGATGGGTTGCCATACTTTTAGGCTGTGAGTAGTGTGTTCACTGCCCTGACCTCCTGATTCTACCCTCTGTTAGCATTCCCTCCCTGCCCTGTATCCCCAGGGCTGAGGGGTGGTGAAGGCACTGGGTGCATGGTGGTACAAAAACGGATGAGATAGGCTGTGCTGAAGGTAGAATTGGGTTGACAATTTTTTTTAAAGTTTGAGAATGCTATAGACTTTTAATTGAAATATTAATATGAAGCTATGGCTAAGGAATGAGGAAATGGGGGTACAGTAACATCTAGAGATAAGAAGGGGAAACTACCAGGGCTATGAAAAGAGAATATTAGAAATAGAAGACAGCAGGGGATAACCCAGGAAGTTAGACCTACCAGACCCTTAGGACTCGCCTGATGAGGTTGTAGAGCAGACACTAGCACACAGGTATGCATAGATGCGCGTGTGTATGTATGTGACACACCAAAGATCTGCTCTAAATTGTTTTTTCCCCTTTCAGTTTTGGTGGCCTTCTTGCTGCTGGGGCTGGTGGGAATGTTGGTGCTCTTCTATCTGCAAAATCATCGCTACAAGGGTTCCTACCACACCAATGAGCCCAAGGCCACCCATGATTACCACCCTGGCAGCAAACCTCCCCTACCTACTTCAGGCTCTGCCCAGGCCCCAGCCCCTACACCAGCTTCCACCCAAGTTTCAGCCCCAGCCCCAGCCCCAGCCCCAGCCCCAGCCCCAACCCCAGCCCCAGGCCCAGGCCCTGGCCCCCGGGACCAAAACCTACCCCAGATCCTGGAGGAGTCCAGGTCTGAATGAATCAGAAAGGCTTCAGGGATTAAGTCCATTTTCTGTGAATTCCCCAGTACCTGCCTCTACCCAACCCTGTCAGGGACATTTGGCTCCTTTTAGCTGGTTCTGCTCATCCAGAGGATGCCCCTCCTGCCAAGTATGGTGGGCAGAGCTACAGATGGGACCAAAGGGAGTGGTCGAGCCTCACTGCCTAAACCAATGCCCTGCCCATTTCTGTTTTCCCAGGCTCCTGGTTGTTTGCCTGCCCCCAAAGGAGAAGCCTCATGGGGTTGACACAGGCCCTTCCTGCCATCCCTGTCCCAGCTGCTGCCAGGGATTAACAGAGTGCAGGGGAGATTAACTGTCTCTCTGCAAACATTCAATCTCAGCAGGGACAGATGTGTGGGATTGCAGGGATGCATGAAATATGGGGGGAGAGGGCTGCTAAATCATATTCCCCAGGCTTCCCCTGCCCTGCAGAACGTCTTCCACCTGTGTCCACTCAGTCGGGGGTTAGGGAGGGCTTCATCACTGGCCCCTACCCTCCTCTTTTGTTTTTTATAGAGACTGAGAGGCTTCAGTTTAGCACTTTAGTACCTCTGCTACTTCAAATGCTTTATAGCCAAAGCCATAAAAACTTGCAACGTAGAGAAAATAATGCAGACACACTGACTAGCCAGCCCTCTACTTTTCCTCCTGCTTCCAAGGTATGCAGTAGCCTTGGTGCCTCTCCAAAGGCTTGGCCCCCTCTCCAATGCATGAGGAGTCCTCTTTCCTCCGCTCAGAGATGCTGCTTCATTTGCCCAGGTCACATTCTTTATATATATTTTTTGTTGCAAAGTCTCGCTCTAGAGAAACTATATATTACTCTAATTTTTAAATTATCAGTTTATATATAAAAGAAAAAAAAGCAATTGATTGTCCTGTCCTGTGCTGTGCCCGTGGTCTGTAGTTTGCTTCTCTGGTGTTGGAAGTCCTGTGAGGTCAGTTGGTGACTCATCCAGCCTGATCCGCCCTCCACTCTGGAGCTGTGCTCTCAGACTCAGAGCCGTTCTAATAAAGCAGAGTGGCAGAGCCCCAGACTGTGTGTGGCAGCTGGTGTCATGGTTGAGGGGGTAAGTGGGATGGTTTTAAGGGAACTTCTGAGGGCTTGGGAATTTCTACGGGGAGCCCTCAGAATCCTTGTATCACCTACCAGGAGCCTGACTGGTTCTTGCCAACCCCCATCCTTCCCTAGCCCCAGATCTCAGTGGACAAGTGGGGATCAGAATGCTAAAGCTTCAGCCAGAGGTACCCCTGTACTGCCATCCCTGGATCCTTCCAGTCCCAAAGCACACGGGACACGCCTTGCCAAAATGGATTCTGCCACTTTATTCAGATTAAGAGGTCACAAGCCACAGGACTTTAAAGTGCGTGAAATTCACTGGCAATAAAGCCGCATGTATACCAGCCTCCTCTGCCCCCACCCTCCACCACCTTGCTTCATTCATCATTATATGTCTTGGGGGAGGGGTTGGCACCCGTCACTAAAGGTTGGGGACAGCAGGGAAAAAGGATGGGAATGCTGGAGGAACAGGAGTATTAGTAGTCTGAACCTGGGGGAGGGGGTTGACCACAGTGATTCTGCACACTGAGGGAAGGGTGGGGTCAGTCTAGCCTCTCAAAGGCTGGATGTAATTTCCCCCCACCTATTCCTCATGCCATCCCCTGGCATTTCAGACAGACCTAACTCCTCCTTCATCTGTCTCTGGTTTTCCCCTAAAATTTATGAGTAATTCAGAACCCACAGTCTAGCTAGAAGGTGTCCCCAACACACAATGAATACAAAACACAGCAGATGTGCATTTCAGAATCATGGTAGGGGCTGGCCCAGCGAGGTGGGAATAGGCTTGTCAGGAGCTGGCTGGGTGTGTGCTCTGCTGAGTGCACGTGCCCAGAAGTGTGGTGAGCAAGAGTAGGTGGGTGTGTGTGTGCACGTCCCACAAAAACCCCTGGATGGCTGCTTGGGCAGCGGGAATCCCACTCCTTGCTTCATGGGACAGCCAGAGGGGTTGGAGGAAGGGAGTGGTCAGCATAGCCTGGGAGAGAGAGGCTCTGATTCCCTAGAGAGAAGAAGCAGCCTGCTCCCTGTTCTAATACTCCCTAGACCAGTCTGTACCTGCCCGTGTCCTTTTTACCCAACACAATGCTCCTTATTCTCTGCCAGCTCAGCACACCAGACAGACACAGGGCAGCTCTTAGGGCTGCTCTTTTCCCACTCAATTCTTCTATGTCAAGACCTCCTCCTACCTCCACCAGAGGATGAGACAGAACCTGAGAACCTTCCACCCCTCTTCTTCCCCCTACCTAGGAATGGGATTTGGACAAGGACCTCAGAGATGTTAGCTTAAACTCTACCCCAGTCTACAGATCTAGAAGAAATAAAGTGCTTTGCTCTGCATGAATCCCAGAGAGAATGACACCACAGATTGGCACAGGTAGTCTTTTCGACACTTCAAATACCCTCTGCCAGTCTGCAGTGCACACATGATGCCATCCTAAACACGTGCAATTTGGGAGCCCCTTACCCACCTCTAAACACATATTGTCAACTCATCCTTTCCAACAGCAGGTGCTACAGACAGGAAAGTCAATCACACTGACAATTTCCCCCTAGTCCAGGCCTATACCCATCTACATGTGGGCCTGGCCTCTAAGGGGAATGAAAGGCCTGAAAACAACTACGGATCCAGGGAACCAAGCACTCACACATAACCTGGCATACCCCTCCATGCTTCCTCAGTGGCAGCAGAATGCCTGCCCACAGTTGCTAAGCTAGAACTTTGGAAGGAGCTAACAGGGCACTGGCACTTGCTCTCGGGCATCTGAAAACTCATCCCTCTCCAGAATATACAGAGGTTTCTCAAAGCCTGCTGGGGCCCAAGTGTAGCAGCTTTACTACTATTGTCAGGCTGGTTCTCACTGTCCATGGAAGAATGGCACTTAGCTTTCCTTCTCCCAGCGTTGGCTATCAATATGTAAAACTCACCCTTTCAGTTTGAACCCTGCCAGGAAGGAAGAGGTAGTAAGGTGACCCATTTCAGCTCTGAATTCAGCTGTGCTGCCTGCCAAGCCCACCTTTAAACCGGACTGCTCATAAGCTCCAGGTACTAAACTTCACTTAGCCTGTCTTCTCCAGGTCTTGGGACCACAGAGAGATATGCTGGCAATCCAATTACCTAAGGACTTTTGATTTGGAAAGTTAGAATTGCAGGCTAATGCTTGTTAGGAACCACCCAAGTTGATACCTGAGGCCTACAGCCTGGGTGACAAGAAATCAAGCATACGTCACCAACCCCCAGCCTGTGCTCTATTCCTCTGAGGCCTGAGATGCAGTCTCTGACTTCTGCACCATCTCTCCTGGGAGCCCAAGCCCTAGCTGCCTCTGCCTCCACTCTCACTGAGGCAGTTTTGTCTCCACTGGACACAGCTGAGGCTTCACTACAGAGGGAGTGGGTGGGGGGTTTCTTGGTGTGAGAGACACATAGTGCAGGAAACTTGAGCAGCAGTGGTGTGTGCACGAAAGCAAAGACAGTGCTGCTACCATAAGCGCTGGCGTGAGGCCCAGGAGGGCTAAAGGACATCAGTCTCCCTCTCGATCCCCACGTACTTGAGGGCATCAGCTTGGCTGTACCTGTCCCAGAGCAGGAGGAGGAACCAGATTACTATCAAGATTTTGTGAGTAAAAAGATGGAGTCCCCTCCCATTTCATTTCACCTCCCACTTCTTAGCAGCAGTTTATAATGCTCTCCCTTCTGAGGCAAGGCACCAGAGATCAGAACAAATAAAAAGCCTTGATCACCACAAGATCCTCTCCTTCTTCCCTATCACCCACCTTAAGCCCCCAAATCAACTCCAACAGCCACCCTTTCCACCCCTACGCCCATCTCTCTAGGACCATTCCTGGCTGCCTCACCTGTAATCAAAGAAGAGCTCTTCGCCAGCTTGAATTGCCCTCTTGGCAAATATCCCAATCCGATGATCCCCATTCACCATGACCACTGCAAATAGGATAAACCCAGGGCTAGGTTCCTAGTCAACCCCAAGTCAACAATCAGTAGTGCTTCTGGGCCAATTTTCTCCAAATTCGCAGTGAAAACATATATGAAGTGGAAGTAGAAAGTAGTCAATAGAGTTGCTTCTGTGTGTATTTGGGGGGGGGGGTCCCTCCATGCTCTTAGATCTCTTTCTCTGGCTAGTGCCATGGGAAAAGAATTATCTTTAAAAGACTCATGTTTAGCCCAGCTGGGCGTGGCTCAGTGGCTGAGCATCGACCTAGGATCTTGGAGATCGTGGTTCGATTTCCCGTCAGGGCACATGCCTGGGTTGTGGGCTCAATCCCCAGTCAGGGGAGTGCAGGAGGCAGCCGATCAACGATGACTCTCTCATCATTGATGTTCCTATATCTTTCTCCCCCTCTCCCTTCCTCTCTGAAATCAATAAAGATATATTTTTAAAAAATAATAAAATATAAAAGACTCATGTTTAGCCCTAGCTGGTTTGGCGCAGTGGTTAGAGCATCGGCCTGAGGACTGAAGGGTCCCAGGTTTGAGTCTGGCCAAGGGCACGTACCTCAGTTGCAGGCTCGGCCCCAGTCGGGGTACATGCAAGAGGCAACCAATCGATGTGTCTCTCTCACACTAATGTTTCTCTCTCTCTCTCTCCCCCTTCCACTTCCTCTGAAAAGCAATGAAAAAAATATCCTTGGGTTCGGGTGAGGATTAACATAAAAAAAAAAGACTCATGTTTATGGGAAAATGTTTATAATGCATTCACTGAAAAAAAAAACACATTATAAAACAGAGAGAGAGGATCAAAATGATACCAGACATTAATCATGATTACTTCTGGACAAAAAATAACTCAGCTATAGAAAAGTTAATAATGGATAGAGATCATAGTAAATGAAGTATATATCCCCTAGCCCACCACTCAGGTCACTGGGAACTCACCTTTGGCGTAACAGTTGGGGTTCACTGAATGGTTTGCAAATCGAATTTTGTTTCCTTTCCGGGTTGCATCCACTACAAAATCTGTGTAAAGTAAACCAAGACCATGAGTTCACCAGGCAACTCCACAACTTGTTGAGCCTGAATTTAAAATCAATCAAACAGAAACAAGACAATCCAGAGGACATTTTGAAGCCCAGTGTACTAGGAGGGGCTGGGAAAGCAGGTAGCGTAAGAACGCAGCTGCATGTGCGCACACTCCCTTTGGGCCCCATCTTTTTGCTGGAATTATGGATTTCCTCTTCCCACCTAGGTAGGAAGATTTCTGAGGTGTAAGTGCTCAGTGCTCTGATTACAAACACAACCTGGAAATGGAAATTCCCCCAAAGCAAGTGAACTGTGGCTCATTGTGTCTAAGTTCAATCGCACCACCTTGCTCTGTGCATCTATTGGAAGATTCACAGGTGATCTGAACCTGGACCATAACAAGGGACATCGGGTAGGAAGACCTGTTCGAGACCACTTTGGGATGAGAAAGAGACTCTGTACCATTGTTGAGGTTGAAGAGGAAGCTGGACATGTATTTGTCATAGACCTTCCCTCGTCGATCAGCCTCATCCTGAGAGATGAGCTGCAGAGACAGACAAGGAACAAACAAGGGGTTGGGCTCTCTGCTCAGGGCACAGACCCTGCCCCTAGACAGGAGTGGGAGGGGGCAGTGCCACATATAGGTGCCTACTGAGAATCATAACATATTGAGCTCAGATTACTTCATTCCAATCCCTCCCAAGGCTGGCCAGTATTAAGGCTGAAGAGAGTCCCCCACCTGCCCCTCCTGTGTGGTCTGAACTGCCAAAGAGTTGAAGAAGAGTGGTTTGTTTCAGGATTGCAAACAGTTCTGTGGGATCCCCCGAGAGGCCATATGAGAACTCAGCAGAGTTATTTAGAGATTAGTTCACAGAAGTCTAGACCACAGAAAATCAGGGTTTTCTCATCAGTATCTCCCCAGATAAGAGTGTGGGCCAAACCGATAGCACTCACCTCACCACAGTACTCAGAAATGAACTCGTTCTTCTGCACAGACTCCTTAATGAAGGTGCCCCATCCGGCCACATCTGAGGGGGCCAGCAGCAGATGCTGGGGAAGAAGGAGGCAAACCTCAGACTACAGGGTGTGTGGGTGCAAGGGGATCTGTGTGCTGGGTGTGCATGTGTACGGCTGAGGGGGAGGGGAGGCTGGAAAAAACTAGCTACTGTTAAGAGGATCTGAGAACAGAAAAAGGTCTAAGCCATTCTGTTCTGGTGGGAGGAAAAACAAAAAAGGGAGGTGGTGAAAGGAAACATGACGCCTCTTCCTCTAGAGCTGGGGACCTTCACTGCTGTGTGTCAAGTAAAAATAGACAACATCAATGACCCGTCCACCCTCCCTGCTCCTTTCCATCTGGTTGGTTCAGAGGTCACTTTTCTCATCCATCACTAGGACAGGAAACTTTATTAATTCAGCAAAAATGTGTATTTTAGTGTTTACAGAGAACGTTCATGTATAAACCCTCTTAAGGAACCAGTAGAAACAGGCTACTGGGGACTATTCAGTCTTTCCTGTTCTGTTATCCAGCTCAGAATCCTGAGAAAAGCCCTCACCTTCTTGAGTCCCCGCTGGATACTACAGTTTTTACAGGAAACCACTTTGCAGTCCCAGTGCTCTGAGGCCCCACAGGTGAGACACAGGTCAGGGTCACACTCTCGCACTGCCAGATAGCAAGGACACTGCTTGGTATTGCACTGGGTCTTACAGCGACAGCCAGGAAAACGATTCTGACCTGGGTGGGACAACAGGTAAGGTTAGGAAGAGAAGCAGGCAAATGCTGGGTCAGGTTTGACTAAAGGGACAGCAGAGAAGTAAATGTTATGTGTTCGAGGATATTTGGCAAAATAGGAGAGAAGTTCCCTTCCCAAAATTCACATCTTCAAAATTTTTCCAAAGAAAATGGAGTGCCTCCATTTTCATGCCCGAGAGTCAGAAAATCAGGTTTGACTATGGAGGTATATTATTTCCTAGAGATTCCACAACAATGCTCTCCCTCCTCCTTGCTGGTGGAATTTGGAAGGGAGATGTACAGTGCCCTAAAGAAAATGAAATCAGTGTTTTTCACTGGTAAATACTGAGCACCAAAACAAAAATCATTTTGAGAACAACACATCCCTTCTATGCCACCCTCCTCCACCCACTGCCCTCCTCAGTACAAGCACTTCTCTGCTGTGGTTAAGATTGATATCTGCTATGGGTTAGGAGGTATTTACAGCACAACTGCCTGGGCACCAAGTTCTGCAAGATCTGGGGGCTGCCATCAAGCTGCCTTGAGGGGGAAAGGGAATAGTGGGATAAGAAGTGAGAGAAGCACTTTTAGCCTCTATCCTACCTCTGCTGACATACAGACTGATCTGATATTAGAACTCCAGATAGTAAAATAAAATAGACATGCAGAATCGTAACCTGTATACACTATAAAACATTCTGGAAAGGGAAGCTATGACTGCACTATCAGGAAAAAGATTGCCATGTTTCTTAATTCTGCCCTGGATGGTAAAGGTGGGGAAGCATCCGGTTTCTGTATAATTGTTCCTTTTAGAATCATATACATATGGGTTTTCAAAAATGGCTTTTCCAGATCTTAAGTCTCTTGTAGAATGCTTAAAACACAGCAGCAAGAATATCAGAATGCCCATAAGCAGCAAAAGGCGCAGGAGGGGAGGGAAACTGGGATGCATTGAGGCCGACTGTTTTGGTAGACTACAGGGGAAACGGAGAACTCTTACAGTCTGGGTTGCACTGGCAGAACTTCTCACAGAAATTCTGAGTCATGATGCAGGGGCAGGTGCTGTCACAGGGGCGGTCTGGGTGGTCGCAGGGTTGGTAGTTGTACACTTGTGTGGAAGAGTTATCTAGGAGAGAAAAAAATAGACCAGGACACTGCTGAGCTCATGCTCCCTAGCTGCCCTCCCTCCCAAGTGTCCAGTGGCACCAATTCAAAGGAGGTTTGTTCTAACCACAACCTTAGACACACATTCAGCACCTGAAATGAGAGGCAATCCTAGATGACGGCTGTTTATAAGCTACAATGGGGTGATTTGTTTTGTGGTGAAAGTGTGGAAATAGTCCAGGACTACAGCACAGCTATTCTGAACATTAAACAAAGACTAGGACCTGGAAAATGGCAAACTACAAAAGTCAGAGACCACAGGCCCATAACTCTACCTCCTAAGGTCTTCACAGCTGCAGTGAAAAGCTGAGCTGTTCTCAGTTGCTGCAGAAAAACTGCAACCTGCGAAAGCGGTGTAGGGTCAAGAAGTGCAGCTGCAGGTGGGGCAGAGGATGGCCACAGGGGTAAGACCTTGAGCTGAGCTGCCAAAGGCGACCCTGGAGGAACCTACCTTTCTTCAGCTGGATTTTCCTGCAGTGTGCAGCCCACAACCTGGAAAGAGACAGGATGGGTCTGGGTCATGGTCCTGGGGAACTCTGCAGATTTGGGTAAAGGACAGTGTGACCTACTCTGAGGGCCTACAGTTTGATAATTGGGGAGTGTCCTCCCAAATCACTTCATAGGAGGCCTCTGTTCTGATACAGGGAAGCTACAGTCCATCCCAAATCCAGCTGGCCTATGCCTCAAGATTTAAACATAACCACCAACCCCCCCTTAACAAACAAACATACATAAAACAAAAAACAGACACAAAGCAAAATCTAACCCTCTATGTCTATTATACTACTATTGTTTCTCCTTTTCCCCAACCTTTGGGGAGGTAGAAATGTGTGGGTTTCAAGATGAGTAGTAAGGCGGCTTTTCAGGAATATGCTCTGAGTGAAGGAACTAAAAGGAAGCAGCCACGGGGACTTCCTTCTATATCTAGAATCGGTGTCAGTTCCTTTCTTCAATAGGTGATAGTCATTAGGGAATCAAGCCAGGCTGAATGTCAAATTAAAAAAGAAGCCACCAACTACTTCATAATAACACTAGCTTGAAAGCAGTGTTATTATGCAACTTAGAAAAATAATGTAAGTGCCAAAAAAACACCACCACCACAACAAACCACACAACTGTGGTCAGGGTTGAGAAGTGGGTACAGTGGTTAACTAATCACCCAAAGAGGAAAATGGTCTCAGTGTGGAGCATGAGGCCAGCTCATGTTCCACTGGCCAAGAGCTTAAATGGAAAACCAAACAGTTACCTCATGACCCACAGAATCTAGGGACAGGGGAAAGGCTAGGCCAAGGCACAGACCCACAGGGAGCACTGAGAAGGCTGGCCCTCAGTTGTGCAATCCCAAACGGATGGGCAGTGGCTAAAGAGGGAGGCAGATGGGAAGTCCAAGGGAAGGTCAGAGCACAGGGAACAGCCTGGCCACAGAATGTCCTTTGTCTGACCCTTGCCTGTGCTTTCTTTTCTTCTTCTGCGAGGGGTTCATGAGCTCATCTGTTGGCAGCTTCAGGATAAGTGATTCTTTGACTGCAAACTGAAAGACCTGGAAGAGAAATTCAACAGGATTTGTCACTCTTTCTTGAGCTAGGCGGTCATATAAGTCACTCAGCCAGGTACTGGGCTTAGAAGGGTTCTAGAGAGCTCCTGGGCAGCTGATGAGCATCTCTTCAGTCAGGAGAGATAGAGTGGAAATGGCTCTGAAGTTAATTCTTAAGCATTTACTCTGACTTGAGAAAGTAGAAATACTAAGCACAGTTACAGCTTTTCTGGTTAGTAGCTTTCATCTACTGCTCTGCATACCAAACCCTGAGTGTGGGCGGATTCTTACCAACAGTATCTCTTTCTTAGGAAGGGCAACTTTGTTTAACTGAGTGAAAGACCTGACACATACCAGCACTAGCTCCCTCTGCTGGTATAAAGATGTCAGAGCCTTGACTACTCACTTCAGTAGGACAGCATTTCAGGAAGGCTGGTTCCCTTTCATTGTGCTTCTTCCTTTATAGCATTTGTTTTCAGTTCTCCCACCCGCCCCTCCTTTTTGGTTTAGGTAATTTTGAGGTTCTTTGAAAAGTATTAAATCTTCTTCTCAGGAAAATACACACAAAAGTTGTTTTGCAACCAATCTGATAGATCTTTATGTTAAGAACCCGTGTCTCAAGGAAATAGGTTTGAGCTCCACTATGAAAGCAAAGGGCACTTCAACTCCCAGTTCTATTGCTTGTTCTAAGTAAAGAAAAAATGAAGAAGAGGCGACAGAGACTCCTCCAGAAGTTAGGAGCCAAGTGAGCTCTGCTCTTCCTTTCTTGTTGGACAGATTGGCCTTAACACCTGTCTCCTGTCCCTGTTCCACAGTGTCTTCTCACTGCAGTCTTGTCCTGCCTCCAGAGCATCAGTGGCTACTAACAAACTGTGATTCTAGTGATGGTATAAGTGAGCAGGGTGAGGTCCAGGCCTAGCTTTTAGGGGTGGTGATTAGAAAATCTTGTAATAGGAAATTTGTAGAATAAAGCAATGAGGAGACTGATGTAGGAAGCAGCCGCAGAAGTACGCCAGGTAAGAACATCTCTAGATAGACCCACGAGTCCCTTCTAGGAAACGAATACACATTTAGAAGAAAAGGCAGGAACCAGAAAAAGAAGCTAAAAGTGTGCTAAAATATCCAGAAGAGTTAGATCATGGCTAAAGACAGAAATAAGAATTCAGCAAGGAGGAGAGCAGATCTCCAAGCACTGCTACGCTGGCCGTTGAAGGAGGCCCCGTGTTTGGAGACCCACTTCATGAACCAGAAGCACGGCTCATGAGGGACTGAGCCTGAGACAGCTTCTCTCCAGACAGGCAGCCTTACAAGATGGCAAAGGGCTGACAGAGCAGCACATGAAAGGAGGGCCACGCTTGTTCCTGCTGCTTTCAGACAGTACCTGCTTGCACGTCTTTGTCCCCAGAAGCCTTGCTATTGAACAGAAGTTGTTGAAGTAGGTGCCATGAAAGACTCGAAAAAGAGATTCTTCAGCGCCAGTCCATTCTACAGGCTCCGAAGGTGCTTCCACTACACAGAGCTGAGGTGGGGCCGGACTAGCTTTCTGTTTTGTGGGGGTCTGACAGCGAGAGTTAGCCTCTAAGAGAGGAAGAAATAAGAGAAACCGAAGAAGGTGGAATGCAGGTGTCATCAGTAGTTGGCCACAAACTCAGAAGTACTTTATTTAAAAGGCAGCGTAGTTAGGAACAAAAATATTCCCCATCTCCACTGCTTATAGGCAAACCCGTGGAAAGAATTAACAATTTTATAAAACATAGTAACGTTAAGTGTTAGGTGGCGATCCTGGGTTTTACCAGAGTCCCTGTGTGGTAAGAAAAGATCATTTTTTGTTCATTGTACCTGAAGAACTGGAGGCCCAGTCATTGCCTGTGTCCCTGTCACTGTCCCCTTCTTTAGTCTCAGCCACAGCAGAGGCTGAAGTGTTGGAGCAGGAAGCACTGACCATGTGGTGCCTTCGCCGGCGACGACCAGAGCACTTGGAGCGAGGGTTGTGGAGCATGGCATATTCCTTTGCTCCTTCCTGCAATGGACACGTTACCAAAAGAAAACTGGAACAGGCCCAGAGTCACCATATTTATCCCATCATCATAAACCATCTTCTTCAACACCTGTACTTATGTGCACTGATACTTTTTAATTTGTTTGCTCTGTACAAGTGTGGGCGTGTAACAGCTGCTTAGCAAACATTCTAAAAATTTAGAAACTTATACCTCTTCACAAAAGAACTATCTTTTAAAGTAATATCATAAAGATATAATCTATTCATCTATGCATCTTCAACTTTCCAGTGAGTTGCATCTAAAATTCATTTGCTTATTAGCTGTTTGGGATTTGAGAACATATTCTCCTGTAGATGAGGTGGTGAGCTTGAGCGAGGGGAAGGGACCTGCTTGAGAGTATATAGCTAATTCTTCCAGAGTGCATAAAAGGATCAGGGCTCCTCGTCCCCAGCCTCTCTTTACATTCTACTGCTCTGCCTCTGTTTCAATAATAATATGTGTAATACCTGAATTTGTACAATATTACTACTTAATTTTTGGAACTTCCCTCCAAATCAGTATATTAAACTTGGAAGAATACTGTTTCATTATTTTATAGCTATGCTTTTTTTTTTAAAGACCAAGTAACTACCATTCAGCTTGATCATCTATCTTCTTACCATACCTGGTTCCCAAAGACTTCTAGCTGTTTCTGAAAACTAAACCTACATGTAAAGGATAAGGGTTTCCTATTAATAAGGATATTCAAAATAATATTCTGTAGGCCCTAAAGGCAATACCAAAAGAAAAGTTTCAAAATTAATTGAATCTGATTTTATGTGCCTATGCTATGATGTGATGCACACAGCATCACTTATAATACACTCTTATTCAAAATGTTTAACATAGCCCTGGCCAGGTAGTTCAGTTGGTTAGAGCATCGTCTTGATACACCAACGTTGTGGGTTCAATCCCCAGTCAGGGCACATACAAGAAGCAACCAATGAATGCATAAATAAGTGAAACAACAAATAGATGTTTCTTTTTCTCTCCCCTCCCCTTCTTCTCTCTCGCTCTAAGATCAATAAATTAAAAAAATTTTTTTAACATAAGTATAATTAAGCCTCCAGAGCTAATTCTAGCTTATGGGAAATAGGGGATAGAGTAAAAAGTTAAATGACACCAGGAGGAAACAACAGACAAGTCCAGAATATGGGCCACCCTACAAGACAACCAGCCTGAACTTTTCAAAAGAAAAAAAAGTGGTGTGATTATTTGAGATTAGAAGAGACTGAAAAGACATAATAACCAAATATGCATGACTACATGATCTTGGTTTGGGGGAAAAAACACAACTAGCTATTTTTGGTACCACTAAAAAAAATCTGAATATGGAATGAATAGATGATATTATGAAATTCTTGTTAACTTTCTTAGCTGCAATATGTAAGAGAATGTCTTTATTTTTAGGGGATGCATGTTGAAATACTCAGCAAACAGGCATCACAATATCTGTAACTTATTTTCAAATGGCTCAGCAAAAGATACATACACACAAATACAGGAATAAAGCAAATATGGGGGGGGGGAATGTTATTAAATTGAGGAAATAGGTATCTTTCAATTTTTTTGAATGACTAAAATTTTCCTTAATAAAAAGTTTGGGAAACAGTCCAGCATTTGAATATGTACTGATTTCTAAAAGGTAATAAAAGAAAACCTGTGCATATACATTCCTGTAAGTTAAACATACACACACAGCTCAATTTAAACAATTTAGTTTCAGACTCTGAAATGTGAACAGATGATATTTAAGGCAGGGAAGCCATCAATTCTCTTCAAACCTCACTCCATAAGACTAACTTCACAGTCCTACTGCCTCAGTAGGTAGGAGCTCCTTAAGAGCAGAAGTGATGTTTTATTTGCACTTTATGACCCCCAAGTGCTATGTACTGTCTCACTTGGTTTGTGTTCCCAGGGGCAGAAAGCCCAAGGACCATTTCCTGCTCAATTTTCAACAAAGTTAACAATGGTAGAACAGCTTAAGAACGTACCAGCAAAAGGAAGCAGTCTGTGCCACATGGTTCTGGTTCAATCTTGATTTCTTTGTTCTTGCGTTTATATACATTGGGGGTAGCATGAAAAGCTGGAAAACACAACACTGTCCTGTTTCCAATGATTCATCCACTTGACAGGATGGGGAGGAACAAAACTGAATTAGGGAGCTAGTGTAGGAGAATCTGGATATAAGTAGTTACCATCAAAGGGAACAAAATTTAATCATTTCTGATATCACCACAATCCTTTCAAAGCTAGGAGGTACTGAAAAACAATTATGCTGCTAGTTATTCTCAAAGCATGTTGCACTATAACTAAACAAGTGAAAACTGATTGGTCCTTTGTAAAACCACCATCAGATTGGAAGCTGGGAACTCTATATGATAAACTAAAACAAAGAGAAGGAAATGGTGGCTGGGAATGGAAAATAAGAGAGCATTTCAGAGTAGCCCCACTCACGGTGAAGGAAGCAGTCGTATTTAAAGCAGCGCCGGCAAAAAAGTGTGTGAAAGGAGTGCAGAGATTGCTCCCGCTGCACTGACTTGGCATTGGGGCCATCGATGTTGGGTGTGCACTGAGGAGGAAGTGCATTGGGGTCTGACATCTCTGTTAGCTCTCGATACCTATTTAAGAAAAAAGAAATAAAGAGATCCTTCCAAGGGAATGTCTTCACTGAGAAAATACAGATTGAGTACTGAGAGTCATCCAGGTATAGTCGGCCAGGCGAGGATGGGAGTTTTTATGAGTTTTGTTTATGATGGAATGGTGTATAACTAAGTTGGTACACCAAATGTAATTATGCTGGGCTGGGGATATGACTGAAAGTAAGGGGAAGGAAAGATTTGGTAAGTATGATACTGGAGTAACTCTCCAGAAAAATGGCAGAATTATAAAAGTTCTCTGCCCAGACTTACTCAAAAGCCAGCAAACAATGATCCTTAATGATCAGAAGAGTGGGCAAATCTTATGCACTTACCATAAACAAGGCTTTTTATTAACCAAATATAGGCTTGAATAAAAATTTTGCCCAATCACTCTACATGGCCTGAGAGGGACAGCTTCCCCTACCTCTCCTTCATGTCATCTGGGACTCCATTCTCAGGGAACATCGAGGCGATTGCACTGAAGATCATGTCATTTGGGAACTGTTTCTTGGAACTCTTTTTGTTGCCTGGATTAGAAAAGACAAAAAGCTCCTGAGTGCTATCTATAATCAGAGTATGAAAACAAAGCTGTCTGATCATTTTTCCTTTCATCACATCATTTTGATTAGAGCTGCTTTGTTAACCTAACCATTGGCTCTTTAGGAATATGTAAGAAGGTCAAGGCTACCTGGACTTATCTAATAGGCTACCAGTTAATAAGGAAATCAGAGCCATCTACATATTAACAACAAAATTCACTGCCCAAGATAGAACCTGGAGGTAAAAACCAGAGTTTTCACAGAGAGACCTGAATACAGAAGAATCCTATTTGCTGAAGAACAAGTCTGACATAACTTTGGTATAACGAAAGACACACTATGTCCCTGGACATATAGTATAATTAAATAATGTAGAATATAATTAAACATTAAATAGCTAAATATTAACAACATGGGAAAATGTTCATGATATAAGATTAAATAAAAAGGATAAAAAATTATATATATGTGTACACACACACATGTGGCATGATCCCAATTTCATATAACATATAAAATAGGTTGATTCACATATGTACTTTTAAAAATTGAGATATATTTGACATATAACATTGTATTAGTTATATATATGTTACATTTTTTAGGTCTAAGAGGAAATATTAATGCTGGTTATTCCTAGGCAGCAGGATTATAAGGTCATTTTATTTTATTGTTTATAACTTTCCATGTTTTTCAAATTTACCACTTTTCTAATTAGAAGTGAATTATAATTATTCTCTAAGTTCTACTTTCTTCTCAGCTAGGTCACAGCTATCTTAAGCTATCAGTCAATGATTCTTTTTCCCTTTTAGTGAATCAATGACACGCAACAACAGCCTTCAATAAACAGTCAAGCTTTCTGTTTTTGCTTCTTCCCTCTCCCTGTTACTTTTATTTTAGTTTAGTTATTGATCTTAGAGAGAAAGAGAGGAAGGGCGAGGAGAGAGACAGACATTGATTTGTTGATCCAGTTACTTATGCATTCACTGGTTGATTCTTATATGTGCCCTGACTGAAGATCGAATCTATAACCTTGGCATATTGGAATGACACTCTAACTACAACTGAGGTAGCTACTTGGTCAGGGAGTCTCCTTGTCACTTTTTTTCTTCAAATCCTCACCCAAGAATATTTTTTCCATTGCTTTTCAGAGAGAGTAGAAGGGAGAGAGAGAGAAACCATATGAAGAGACACATCGATTGGCTGCCTCCCACATGCGCCCTGACCAGGGTCGGGGATCAAGCTTGCAACTGAGGTACATGCCCTTGGCCAGAACTGAACCTGGGACCCTTCAGTCCTTGGGCCAACGCTCTAACCACTGAGCCAAACAGGCTAGTGCTCTCCTTGTTACTTTCAAAGTAGAATAAGGAAGTAGTGCTCTTTACCTTCAATAGAATGTCGTTTTCTCTTTCTTGTTACTGGCAGATCTTCTTTGCTGTCATCCTGCTTTCCATCTGAGGTGTCATTGTGCCCTTCTTCTTCCTCATCTGAGTATTGATTCAAGGCATCTACCAACTCCAAGAAAACAGCATCGCTAATCAGGACAGATCCAGGGATCATCTCTGAAACATAAGGATTAAATGGATGAGCAGTGGTTGTTTCATATTCCATTAGTCCATTAGATAACATGTATACATTTTTATATGGACAACCAGGGCATTACAATAATTTGACTGGCTCTTACAACTGCAACAGTTCAGCTAACTAGAGTGGGAAATTCAGTTATAGGCTTTATTCTTACTGGGGTACTTCACTTCCACAGTCACAGGTCAACCTGTATTTATGGTCCAAAATCTCACATAAATGTGAAAACAATACAAATGGGACAGAAAAAGAATGATAAAATGAAAATGTACTTGGTTTTGCTGCTAACTGGTCAGTAGTGACTTCTTTGAATAAAAACATAGCATTTTTTCCTAAAATCATACTATATGGGGTTATACTATACCTTAGGAGAAAGTCTTTGAACACTAGGGGGCGTAGTGGATAAATGCATTTCAACAGCCTCATAACAGTAGCCACAATTGTCAAAAGAGCAGGTGACCTTATTGGTTTGCAAATCCATGGGGAGTCTCTCCCCATCTTCCCACTTCTTACACACTAACAGTCTTTTCTAAAACTACAACTAAATCCAAATGACTTTTTTTTAGGAAAGTCAGGATATTATAACCAACTTTTGAGAGATCCAGGGGATATCTGGATCAAAGTCATAAGACAGAGGTTATGCTCACTGTCATTCTCAGAGAAAGGGAAATTAAGAAAAAATGGCCTTGGATAGATTTACGAAAAATTTCTAAAATCAAACTTATTTGTACACTGAACTTTCTCTCCCATCACTGATTACTATATGATCCTTTTATGTCTCAACTCCTTTAAAAATTTAACTGGAAATTTTTAATATAAGATTTCTACTTTCAGCCACATGATTACACTGAAATATTCTTCAGTGTGTTCACCATGAGGGAGCAGGTAAGAGGAAGATGATGATGGACCAAAGAAGAAGCACCATTCTAACAAAGCCTTCTCCCAAAGACCCAGCACCACTACCTTCTTCGCCATGCACTTTCCCATCGTAGTTATTGATCAGCTCTTCAATGAAAGTCTCATCTTCTTCTTTTACCTCATCTCCCATGTAGGGAATATTGCACAAAACTGTCTCATCTTCTACCTGAAATCAAACCAGATGTGATTTGTTCCATGAATCCACTATGCATCTCCTCCTTTCTGTTTAATGAAATATTTGCTGAGCCTGTTTTGCTGCTTGAATCTCCTGAAAATGACTTTGGTCACAGCTGCCTGCAATTTAAAAACTGGCTATTTTGTTTTGCCAACAAAACCTCAAATGTAAGAGGGCAATGCTATTTTTAGAAGAAGAAAAAAAGTCAGTTTAGCTATGTGAGGATATTAACTACCAAATGTTTAGCATGATACTTCCACTAGCACCTAAAACTTGATAGTACATTTATTTTCCACAGGGATTCCACAGTCTATTATCTCATTTTATTCACTAAAATATCATTGTGAAATAGGAATAAATATCACCTAAACAACAGTCTAAAAAGTCTTCAATTTTAATTCTTGTACATAAAGAGAGATTAAATGAGAAGGAAGGCTTCCAAAAATATAATCTGCAATATTACTAGAATATTTATAACAGAAATTGGGCAACCATAAAATTTTTGGATATTCTATTATACACACTAATAAAAAATAATAAAAAATATGATCATAACTCATGTCAATAGCACTCAATGGGAACCTGGCAATCGCAGTATGAACTACAAATATTTTCTGTCAATAAGCAATACTAATGGACTTTTTCTTTTTTTGGTTCAACAGAAAACACAGTCATTCCTAAATCCTCAACTATCAATAAAAAGAAAAAAAATCCTCAAGTATCATAGTAAAATTGCTCTGAAGCTTTATTCTAAGAGAGGATTCCCTTCTGTAAACCTATATCCTATTTCAGTCGGCGGAATTGTTATCTGTCACCAGGCAGATGATAAGC
Source organism: Miniopterus schreibersii (assembly GCF_964146895.1). Lineage (NCBI taxonomy): Eukaryota > Metazoa > Chordata > Mammalia > Chiroptera > Miniopteridae > Miniopterus > Miniopterus schreibersii. The sequence goes on from NC_138116.1 coordinate 23,224,024, forward strand.
AATGGCAGTATTTAGAGAGGGCTGATTATCAGGACCACAAATAATCCTAGTAGGAGTCAGCTTAAGGGCCCAGATGAAAGGATTGTGGATCCCTGTGCACCTCATTTATCTCAGTTGCTTTCATAGCATCTTGCCTTGAGGGGATTCAGAAAGGATTGAGCCATCAGCAGGGAGTTGTCAACCTGCTTAAGCCTCAACTGTCTGATTTAGACTGCATTTAACTGCACATAATGTTATAAAATTGGGCCACGGTAGTAAGGGAAAACTGGAGTCTTGTCCAGTCTCATTCATTAAAAAAAAAGAACAATCATCGACGCAAAGGTACACTTTGGAGAGCACAACATCTAACAAGTTAGAACAACTTGCAATATACTTTTTCTGTGTGTAGTTTTTTTTTGTTAATCCTCACCAGAAGATATTTTTTCCATTGATACTTAGAATGGAAGAGAGGGAGGGAAGGGGGGAGAGAGACAGAAACAGAGAGAGAGAAACAGAGAGATACATCAATGTGAGAGAGACACATCAATTGGCTGCCTCTCACACGCACCCCAACCAGGGCGGAGGATGGAACCGGCAACCCAGGTACCTGGAGTCAAACCCACGACCCTTTGGTGCACGGGCTGATGCTCTCACCACTGAGCCAAAAAGGTCAGGGCACAATACACTTTTTAAAAAATTTAAATATATCTTTATTGATTTCAGAGAGAGGAAGTGAGAGGGAGAGAGAAAGAGAGAAACATCAATGATGAGAGTCATTGATTGGCTGCCTCCTGCACACCCTGTACTAGGGATCGAGCCAGAAACCTGGGGATGTGCAGTGACCGAGAATTGAACCTTGATCTCCTGGATCCTAGGAGGATGCTGAAGCGATGAGCAATGCCGGCTGGGCACAATATACTTTATAGAGTACATAAATTACAAAAGCATTCTGTCCTGCATGTCCAAGCTTTGTTCTGACAATATTTACCTTAAGAGGAGTGCCAGCATGTCAACGTAAGAAAATCATAGAATTTAAACAATTACCATAGTGCTTTCAATACATACCATAAAGTTCTGCTGGAGAGGGGACCAGGAATACATAATGGGAACCAATGCAACTGTATTCAGAGACCTCATTAACATATGTTGGCTTGCAAATCCTGGGAAAATGCTGTCAATGGTACACTGAAATATAAATAATGAAATGGAGAGGGTAAGGCAAGCACACAAGCTAAGAAAGAATTGGAGTTTCCTTCCAAAATGATTCCAGTAGCCTTCTAATTCTTTCAAATGAATAGGCTGAGGGTTTTGTAACAGCTCCTAAAAGGAACCACTATACCGTAAACCTGTGGAAAGCAGAAACTCTCTCTTAATTCCCCAAATCCAGTGCACTGCCTCCCACACTCAATGATGTATATTTCAAATCCCACACTTGATGTTTATTTCAATCTAAAACTGTTGGTCTCCTTGGGCTTGAGACAACAGCAAAGGGCCTCTGAAAGTCCTAAGAGATGAGGAGGAAGATGAAGTTTTCCTGAAGACCTAAACTTTAAGACAGCAGACATCAACTTAGCTGCACAGGTGATGGGGACGGTACGGGGCAAGCAAAAGAAATTACAGTCATATTCTGCTTTGGGAAACAAAATTACTCTCAATACATTACCTGCTTATTATATCTTAAAAGCATTATTTCTTCAAGAAGCTAGCATGATTCGCAAACTTACAATAAGGGACATCCCTTTGATCAAGATACTCCTGTCCATTACCCGAGGCATTCTTTTTTCCAATATCAAAGTGCTGAAGGTGCCAAACAAGGCACAAAAAAAGGTTACTTTGTAGCCTAGACACAGAATCCAGGAAAATAGATAGCAAATGTCTTATTCTATGAAAAACTCATGATTATGCTCATTAACTGAGGAGTACAACAGGCAAAAAGGTTCTTCTTTAAGCTACAGATTTACCATCCTATTCAAAGTTGACTATAACAACTGTATCCATCATCCTTACTTTTTTAAAGATTTTTTCTTTTTTATTATTTTTTTAAGTTTATCTTTATTATAGAAAGAATTACAGGTGTCCCTTTTTTCCCCCCATTGACCCCTTCTACCCTGCACTCCCTTCTTATTTATTTTCTAATCACAAATACAAGTCCAAGGAAGAAAGGGAGGCTGAGCTTAGACACTGGAAGTACCTTTTTGAGAAAAGGGTGCCCACTCACAGGCTTCATCAACTGGACAGGTTGAACACGAAGCTTCTTCCATTCTTCATTGAGGATCTGGGTTTTTTCCTGAACCTTTGCAAAATTTGCTACATACAGAGCCTAACAAAGCCAAGAAAAAAGTTGTTAGGATTTCAAGAGAAGAGTTAAAAAAAAATTCAACCCCTCCACATTGGATCAATACATTAAAATACAGAATCTTTGGAAATTATTTTTTACCTTTGCACCCATATTTGCCTGAAGTCGTTTAAGTTGTCGAAGTCTCATGTATTCAGACTTAACTTTCCTTTTCCAGTAAGTGATACATTTGGAAGTTGGGGGATTTGGTATATCCATTTTGCTGTAATCTAAGAAAGGTGGGGATGAGAAATAGCATTTTACTGCCTGGAAATGAAGCATTCCTCAAACTCAAATATGGTCAGTTATACTTTCATTCCCATTATATATTTATTTATAAAAACATACACTTAAAGAACGCAAATCTATGAGTTCAACAAAAAACTTAGCCTGGATCCTCCTCTGTACCTCGTTTTTAACTTAGCGCTCAAGAAGTTCTCTCACAGATATTTAGGAACTTTGAAACTTTGAAGCCTATTCACTACCTTGATTAAGAGAAATGTTCAACAAGAATCAAGTTAATATCAAAGAGGTTCATGGAAAGATCCACACTATAAAACTGTACCTGCCAAATTGTCTAAATCTACCACACCCTTAGTAGTAAAGGGTGGATATGACAACAGCATGATTTCATCTCCAAGTCAACAGCAAGACATATAGAAATATATAACACTGCAAATAACTTTTTTTTGGTGTTTAAATTAAAAGTCACGGTTTTAAAGAAGTACTTATTATAAAATACTCTACTTACCTCATAGAATGGAAAGGGATGTGTCAGGTTTTACAATGTGCCTTCTGTTCTTCAGAGGAAGGGTAAGACATAAAAGCAAAACAAATATTCAGCTTTTTGAAAGAGAGTAGACAGCAGTTTTTAAGTCAGTGAAGCATAGTCAGACCCCAATACCCTCTGTAGAATGCTCCCCCGTAACTATGAAGAGTTTGCGGTCTCTGCTACCACTATTTCTGCATGTAAGACAGGTCCCAATAATACATGATGTCATTGGGGAGAGTCCTCTATTTTATTAAATCCTATCCTTCCAGTCATGTGTACAAATATATTCTCACAACTACAGTTTGCTATTTTGCTTTTCTGAACCAATTTCTAGGCTCAGCCTGCAGACCTATCAATTATTTTAGAGAAAGAACAAATACTACATGCATGTAAAAATTCAATAAAATCTACAGGATTATGTCTTTACTCTATATTAATTACTTAGGTTTCCTAGAGAACTAGTTCAATTCATTTCACCTAATATTTTAAATTTCTGAATACATTACAAGGAACTATGAAGAGTCAAAATTCGAAACAGAAACTAAAGTTTCAGGCCTTATTTTTTTTATTTCTAACCAATCATTTTAAAAGTACTGCCCAGCTGGGCGTGGCTCAGCAGTTGAGCTTCGACCTAGGATCCAGGAGATCGGGGTTCAATTCCCAGTCAGGGCACATGCCCGGGTTGCAGGATGCTGCTGATCAATGACTCTCTCATCACTGATGTTTCTATCTCTCTCTCTCCCTCTCCCTTCCTCTCTCTGAAATCAATAAAGATATATTTAAAAATAAATATAAATAAATAAAATAAAATTACCTGCTTTTCCCCATAAGAATTGACAGCACAGACAAGAAAACAGCCAAACTGAACCCACTGTCACACATGCCACAATCCGATCATGATTATGTTATCTCATGCACATGGACTTGGTTTCATTTGATGAACCAAATAGATTGGTACACTGCTATTAGAAATTTAGAGGAGAAATAAAGGAAGAAATAGCAAAACACAGGCAGATTCACTGTGTTTACTAAAACTCAATCAGGTGAATCAAGCTCTTAAGAACAGAATTCCCTGTGAGTTAAACATTCTCTCTCTGGACGAAGGGAATGAAACAACAGCATCTAGGAATCTGAATCCCAGAGCGCTAAAACGATGATATATAAAAAAACCTAAACTGACCTGAATTTCTTTCCTACAAATTGTCCCACCTCTCTTCCTCCTACATCTCTCATATCTTCTCATTCCTCTATCGAATGGGGCCAAAAGAGGGACTCTTTTTGACTGATAAAATTATACATCACACAGTAACATTAAGTTCATATACTTTCTACCGAACAAGATGAATATACTCCAGAAAATGAAAAAATGGTTCAAATGTAAGACAAAACTGCCTCCCTAAGAAACCTTAGATTACTCTTACTGAGACGCAAATGAGCAAATGAGCCAAGTGTTAGACCACAATTTAGTGAGTCACCATAACCTCCTTAAAAAATGGGTTTTAATTGCAATCCTTTTCCCATTCTTTTTGGAACTCATTTCCCTTTTTGAAATAGTAAGCTTAGGGCAGTTTGCTGCATCCATTTACAACTGGAGATCAAGTAATGGAAAAGGACATAATCCACAGCTGCTAGGGTGTGTTTGTGTGTGTGTGTGTGTGTGTGTGTAGATTTCTTAGAGGAGATGGCCACAGAAAAATATAAATATTTTTATTAAAGAAAGGAGTTACGCCCTGGCCTACGTGGCTCAGGAGTTAGAGCATCAGCCCGCACACGGAAAGGGTCTCAGGTTGGATTCCTGGGTTGCCTTCAACCCCCGCCCCAGTTGGGAGCCAACTAATCAATGTGTCTCTTTCACACTGATATTTCCTCTCTCTCTCTCTCTCTCTCTCTCTCTCTCTCTCTCTCTCTCTCTCTCTCTCTCTCTCTCTCTCTCTCTCCCCTTCTCTTTCCCTCTTCCCCTCCCTTTCACTCTCTGAAAAATCAATGGAAAAAATATCAAGGATTAAACAAAAGGAGCCTGGTGGGGCGTGGCTCAGCAGTTGAGCATCAACCTAGGATCCAGGAGATCGTAGTTTGATTCCCGGTGAGGGCACATGCCTGGTTGCAGGCTCGGTCCCCAGTCGGGGCATGCAGGAGGCAGCCGATCAATGACAACTTTCTCATCATTGATGTTTCTATCTCTTCCTCTCCCTCTCCCTTCCTCTCTCTGAAATCAATAGAGATATATTAAAAAAAAAATTTTTTTAAAAGTCAGTGAGCTTACGATCTAATGGTGAATACAGAAAAGTAAACTATTTTTTTTTAAAAAAGGAAAGGAGTTATAACTGAAAATGTGATCTCCCACAGCCTGTCAAGAGTTGACAGCATACACATATACATGAAGATGCCATTGTTTTAACCAAGCATGATGTAAAATAAGCCACATTTCCTCCTTTTACAATAAAAATACTATTTGAATTTCATGTGACCATGAGGCAATATTTATTTTGCTTTGCTTTTTAATGGGACTTAAACGTCTCTAAAAGTTTATTTGGCAGTTAGTAAGTCCCCACAGAGTGTATGAGGAGGTTGAGACATACTATTTTAAACAGATAGGTATGATTAAAATAAACACCTGAAACACAGTCATAAGATTGGTTCTCAAAGCACCTGGACACTAACCAACAATTATCACTTCAAATATTTTTTTTAAAAAAGCACAAACAAACAAAACACTCAGCATTCAAGAGAGCAGATTTGGAGAGATGGGTTCATTCACCTTGGGCAATGGAAATGGCACATAAAAAATACTTTATATTTCTACTAGATCTGTTCTTTAGTTCTTAGACATGCAAAACAGCATTTATATTTCAGTTAAGTACTAAGCTATTACTTAAGAGCTTTTCATTATGTTCACTTAGTTCCCTTATACATTGAAAATAAACTTCAAAACATGATGTTTTGGCCAAGAAGTTTAAAAACATCTTTATATAAATAACTCCGAAACTCAGTAAGATAAACCACCCAATAAAAATGGCAAAAAAAACCAAACGTGAACAGATGCTTCACCAAAAAAGATATAGAAATGGCAAAACAGCACACAAAAAGATGCTCAATACTATTAGTCATTAGGGAAATGGAAATCAAAACCACAAGGATGTGTACTATTACAACCCACTAAAATTAAAAGGATTGATAATATCAATTGTTGGTGAGGATGTGGAGCAAAATGGAATCCTCATACATTGATGGTGGAAATGCAAAATGGTACAGCCACTTTAGAAAAGAGTTGGCCCGCTTTTTGAGGATATTTTTTCCACTGATTTTTAGAGGGAGAAGGAGAGGGAGAGGCAGAGGGGAAGGGGAGGAGAGGGAGAGGGAGAGGGAGAGGGGAGAGGGGAGAGGGGAGAGGGGAGAGGGGAGAGGGGAGAGGGGAGAGGGGAGAGGGGAGAGGGGAGAGGGGAGAGGGGAGGGGGAGAGGGGAGAGGGGAGAGGGGAGGGGGAGGGAGGGAGGAGAGAGAGAAACATCGATGTGAGAAAGACACATCAATTGGAACTGGATGCCTCCTGCACTCGTCAGACTGGGCTGGGGACCAAACCTGCAGCCCAGGTATCCTGACCGGGAATGGAACTGGAGACCCTTCGGTGTGTGGGCTGACGCTCTAACCACTGAGCCACACCAGCCAGTTGGCCAGTTTTTTAAAAAGTAAAGTTAAATATATACTTACTATATAACCTGACATACAATTTCTAATTATCCAAGAGAAATAAAAATATATGTCCCCACAAAGTTCTGTACACAAATGTTCATAGCATCTTTATTCATAATGGCCAAAAAGTGGAAACAAGGAAAATATTTATGGATTTGCAAATGGATACAGTATATATATACAATGGACTACAACTCAGCAATAAAAAGGAATGAACAGTTCCTATACATGTACAACACATCTCAAAAGCATTATGCTAAGTGAAAGAAATCAAACCAAAAAAAATGGCATACTATATGATTCCAAATACATGACATTCTAGTAGTATAATTCTAGAAAGGGCAAATCTGCAGTGACAGTAATTGTCAGGGGCTGGGGCTGCAGAAAGCAATAAAAAGAAAGGAACATAAAGGCACTTTTTGGGAATGATATAAATGTTTTATACCTTGGTTGTGACGATGGTCATTTGACTATGTACTTTTGTGAAAACCTGGAGAGCTATATACATAAATGATTAATTTACTGTATATGAATCTTACCTCAATAATGCTGATTAAAGAAAAAATAAGTCTTTCTTGATGGCAGATCAATCCAGTATTTTCTAGAGATTTACTATTAAAAACAATAGCCAATTTCACCTTTTAAAAAAACTACTGAGTGACTTCAGAATGAATAGTAGAATGATAAATATTGGTTCATTAATTGTAAAAAAATGTTACATGTATACTACTGTAAGATGTTAATAATAGGGGAAACTGGATGTAGGGTATATGGGAACTCCCTGTAATATCTTTACAATTTTTTTGTAAATCTAGAACTGTTCTAAGAAAAGTTTGTTTTTTAAAAAATTGATAATTGGAAATAATAACTACCTTATTTATAAGTCAAGTCTCTACAGGAAAAGAAAGCTATAAAAATTTGGAAATCCTTCCCCAGAAAATTGAATCTCAATTTGCTTCAAAGGCTAAAACTAGAATGTAGTTTGTCACTAGTTGGAAATAGGAAAACGTTCTGAAATGTTTGGAGATAAAACATTTAAGGAACAATATTCTTAAACTCAGAGAGACTGAGATCAGAATATAAAAGTTCCAAACTATGAAATTCTTTCATCCATATAAAGGTGTCCCTTTACAGAAGCTTGTCTTAGGGGCAAGTTCAATGTCTTTACTACTTTCTCTTTTATAACAAATAATTTTTGTTAAGTAATGCCTGGGTGAATATCCCTGTAAATTTAAATTTTTTCCATCTTATTCTTTCCTTTTCAGTTTATTGTAGAGTTGAAACATAAACAGTAGCGGTGAACCTACCTCTTCAAATAGCTCTAGTAACACACAATGAGTCATTCTGGTGATCACCAATTTCATCAACGTTCCTGGTAAAATCAACTCTATGGCTAGGTATATATATATATATAAGGATAGATCCTTCAAGTAAGATCTACTAAATACATCTTTAATTTATACTCTCCCACTTCTCCAAGATATTTGTATTTGTTATTAGTTTGAGGTTCTGGGCACGATACACATAGAAAAAAACCTTACTAACAGGAAGCTGTGATCCTGAATTCTTATTTAAAATAAAATTATAGCACTAATATTTTCTAGTGTTGCTTTATTAAGAGAATAAGGTCATTTGCACTGGAGACAATGGTGATAAAAATCAATGCAGGATTGATTTTTATGAGACCCAAAGGAAAACGCTGGCTCTTAGGATATACAACAATGGTTTAGAATAGTTCCAAGTAATCTCCTAACAGAATCAGCCCTCTCTTGGCTGATTCTGTACTACACTATCACAAAGTTTAATACTTAGTGACTGCTCATTATCATTCAATAAAAACAAGACTTTTTAGTTATTCCATTTTGAATCAAAGTATTAGGGCAAGTGTGTCAGAGAACACAACACACCAGAGGCACTTAACTTCAACTACCCATTAAGTTGTTCTTGACTTTAGGATTTGGAGCACTAAAGTCCCAACTGACAAGCTGGTGGACTAAAGAGGTGGGAAAGAGCCCAGAACACAATTTGAACAAATTTAAAAAGAACAAAAGCTGGGACTTTCTAGAATGGAGGTATTCCCTAAGAGCAATTTTTCCTTTTTAAATCCTCCCCCTCAATCCTAACGTAAATGATATAATTCTCTTCACCTTTCTCCACATGCCTTTTTTCTCTTTAGTTTGAACTACTCTATGTAGAAATGTAATGTGTTTTTAGTATTGCTGCCTCAAACTTTGTTGGGTAAGTTGCTAGTTTACAAGGTAGAAACTTTTAAAACTTAGTCCAAGACAGGAAAAAGATACACTACTTAATTAAATTAATTGTTACATGTTTAATCAAGGACAAAAACTGTTACCCAGAGGACTAAGGAAGCCAGATTTCAGATCTCAAAAAATTAAATAGGCAAAATTAATTTTTTAAATAGTTTTTTAAAGGCATGCTAATCCAGAGGCAAGATAAGAGAATCAAGTCCGACTACATTTTCTCCCCTTTTCCCTTCTCACAAAAGTGGTCTTGGGAGTAAAATTTCATTTTTTAATTCTAGGCCGCTTATTCTAGTGCTGTTTCAAAGAGAATTCAAATAACACAATGAAGAAGCCATGTCAACCTCAGACGGTTTTAAAGCTGTGTCTTGGCATCAAGATCCATGATTGGACTACAAGTAGACTCTGCCAGTTAGTAGCAGAATTAGGATCCAGATCTCCAACAGCCAGCCTCAGAGACCTGCCTACTATTTATGTATTCCACAAATATGTACTGAGCACCTACTGTGTGCTTGACACTGTTTTAGGTTCTTAGCGTATATCAGTGAATAAAACAGGCAAACATCCCTGCCCTGGGAGAGTTAATTCACACTGTAATACACACAACTCAACATAAACCTTGGCAATAATATTATTATTACATTTTTATAGAGAGTCCTTTCCTCTATTATACCTGTGCTTACAAAAAAGTACATACTTTCTTCTATGTAAGTGATCTCTTTTATCAATGCCACACCGCCCCAGCCCCGGGGATTCCAAGGCTTAAAATAGCCAAGCTCAGCACCTTCTCCAGCTGGAAACTTCATTCAATGCCGGTTTCCTAAACTTAAAAGCACCGGGCGGGGGATTTTTCTCTTCAAAGGCGTCCTGGCAGCGAACGTGGAGGAACAGACCACACTTTCAATGCGGTCCTCCTACGCACGCAGCAGCTCCCCCACCTCGGCTCCTTTCCTTACCCTCACCCCTCCGGCGCGAGGCTCCACACCTAGGCTACTCTATTTACAATCCCACATTTCACCGATAAAAGCCGGTTCTCGATATTCCACCGGCCGCACTACATCATCCTTCCATATCCCTTCGCTCTCCCCACCCCCGAAACAATTTCTCAGTAGTCACTTTTCACCGAAATAAGTTGGTCCCACATTTCCTAACAGGCATGTCCCAAATACACCTTTTTGCTTCAAGGCGCTAACCCCTTCTATCGTTTGATCCCCAGGAGAATTCCGGGGTGGGCGAAACCAAATTTTTGGAAAGCAGCCTCTCGGGGCTGAGGCTGATGAGGCGAGAGGCGCCCAGAGCCCAAAACCTAAGGAGGCTTCTGCACCCGCTCCATCCGGAGAGTGAGCGCCCCCTTATATTTTGCACCTTAGGACCTCACCCACCTCACCCAGTCCCGGCCCCGGTTTTTACTGCCACCCCTTCCTCAACACCCCCAAAGCTGAGGCCCGGTGTCGGGCCCTCCCAGTGCACAGCCCCGGGTCCCTGGGCGTCCACCTCTCCGAGGGCCCCCGCAGGTGCCACCGCCCACTCGCGCCCTCCCTACGCCAGGACGACCGCCCACCCGACCCACCCCGCCCTCCAACGGGATTCCCCGTCCCCGGGCCCGCCCCCGCCGCTCCTCCTCCCGGACACACCGCCCTCCCAGCCTCAGACGCGGTCCTCGCCGGGGGCTCTCTCGCCCCGACGCCCCCTTTCCCCCGGCCCTCGAAACCGGGAGTGGACGCCCGCTACCTCCGGCAGACAGGCAGTGTGCCCTCGGCTTCCTCCCAATTCCCTGACCCCTTCGCCTTTCCCTCTCTTAGGCCCCGGGTGGCGAAGTGCCGAGGCCCGGCCCCACCGCCCGGCCCGGGCTTGTTTACTCACTCACCCTCCATCCCGAGCCGCAGGCACCCTCCACTAGGACGCCTGCGCGCCGCGGCCCCGCCCCCCGCGTCGTGGCCCCGCCCCGCGCCTCCTCCGGCGCGTGCGCACTGCGCAGCCCTCCTTCCAGGTCTGGCTACCTGGGCTTCCTTCTAATGCGTAGGTCGTTTGGACCGAACACCCCGAACCTCGGAGTCGAGGTGGTACAGTGCCAGCCCGATGGTGGCCCTGTCAGGGGGCAGGTTTCTTGGGAAACCTCGAGGAGCCACCAATATCTTCTTGAAGACTTTATCCAGCGGCTGCATCATCCCCAAGTCTCACTTCATCGTTTGAAGCCAATCTGGAACCGCTTCATACCAATCCCTCACACCTACCAGTACCCCCGAACACTCGCTTATGGGCTCTATTTATTCGTGCTTTATTTACACCTGACTTCTCTATTTCTGTCAAAAATTTTACCAATCCCTTAGATTCAAATTAGCCTGTATCGAAAAGGATCTCATCAGAAGATACCTGTAAGTTCCAAAGGTAAGTACAGGAGAGAAATTTGGCAGACACCACCTTAACCAAGTGATCAAAGTTAACATATTATTGGATTAGGTACCCCTCAGTATGATGCAATGAGAAGGGCACAAAATCACATCTGTAGTATTCTTGAAGAAAAATGCATAAACTAAATTAAATCACAGGGAAGCATGAGACAAATCCAAAATAAGGGGAAATTGCCCAGCCTTCGTGGCTCAGTGGTTGAGCGTGGACCTATGAACCAGGAGGTCAGGTCAGGTTGAGGTCAGGGCACGTACCTGGGTTTCAGGCTCCATCCCCAGTAGGGGGCGTGCAGGAGGCAGCTGGTCAATGACACTCTCATCACTGATGTTTCTCCCCCTCTCCCTTCCTCTCTCTGAAATCAATCAACAAAAATATTTTAAAAGGGGGGAGGGGGAGATTTACAGAATAACACCAGTATCTTCAAAAAATGTCAAGGTCATGAAAGAAAGAAAAGGTGAGAAACTGTCCCAGACTGAAGGAGACTGAAGAGCCATGACAACTAAATGTAATTCATGATCCTAAATTGAGTACTGGTCCAGAAAAAGGACGCCAGTGGGATAATGAAATTAGAATACAGTCCATAGGTTAGTTAATAGCATTTTATTAATCTTGATTCTTGGCTTTGGAAATTGTACTTCCTCGGCCTTTGAGGAAGATGGCTGAAGGGTATATAAAAAGTCTCTACCATTTGCAACTCTTTTGGAAATCTGAAGTTATTTAAAAATATAAAGCTAAAACAATTAAAATTTAAAATACAAAATAACATTACCTTACGTTTGTCTCCAAGTGTATAACTATGAAAGCCTGTGATGTTTATTTTTTCAAATAATCTTCATAACAACTCTATGAAGTAGGTAGAGAGGATTTCAGTTTTACACACAAGGCTATTCTGGCATAAAGGAGTTAAGGGACTCGCCTTACACAGATGAAAAATTGCTCTTTCTGTCAGATCTCAAACTCAAGTCTCAGGATTCCCAATTTAGTGTTCCTTTACTTCTTTTTAAAATTTATCTTTATTGCTGAAAGTATTACAGATGTCCTCCTTTTTCCCCCATTGACCCCCGCTCCTGCCCTGTTCTTTTACTTTTATCAGAAACTTTGACTTTGCTGTTTTTCACCAAATAAAGACAAAATTCCTTCATACTTGGTAATTTGCAATAATGTTTCTTTCCATTCTCAGTGCCTTCTAGATCAGTGATTCCCAAATTTTATTCACATTGAAATTAAAACTGGGGAACTTTAATAGCAGATGCCTGCCCCCAACCCCCAGAGAGTTTGATTAATTGGTTCTGGGGTATGGCCTGAGCTTCACAACTTCTAAGAGCACCCCAGGTGATTCCATTGTGTGACCAAGTTTGAGAACCATTAGACTACATAAAAAATTGTTTTAAAAAAAGAATGTGGGTTATCTAAAGAGAGATGTTCAGAAGATCTGCCTGTCAGAACTGAGACTGGAGAGAAATTTGGGAACTGTCAATATATGGGATGGTAATTAACACCATGGGAGTGGACAACATTGCTTTACGAGAGTATGCCAAATTATAAGAAAGGAGATACAAAGAAATTTTGCAATAACAAAGAAAAAATATGGTTACAGAAATATTTTGAAGTGGAAAAGAAGGAAGATGGGGGAATTTATGTCAAAGTTGTAGATCAGAGTTCTGCAGCCCAGCTCAAGCTCCACCTCCTCATTAAGCCTTCCAGCCCTCTTGCATCTCTTTGGCTGAAACTCCAACACTACTTTTTTCTAAAACTATTTTTTAATTTCTTTCTTTCTTCTTTCTTTCTTTCTTTCTTTCTTTCTTTCTTTCTTTCTTTCTTTCTTTCTTTCTTTCTTCTCTCTCTCTCTCTCTCTCTCTCTCTCTCTCTCTCTCTCTCTCTCTCTCTCTCTCTCTTTCTTTCTTTCTTTCTTTCTTTTGAGAGGGAGAGAGAAAGAGAAGCATCGATGTGAGAGCAGAACATCATATAAGAGTGAAACATGGGCTGCCCCCTGCACCACCCACACCAGTGGGGATCAAGCTCGAAACCTGGGCATGTGCCCTGACCAGGAATAGAGCCAGCAACCTTTGGATGCACGGGAAGATGCACAACAAACTGAGCCACGTGTGCCAGGGCTCCAGCACCACTTGTACACTCACTACCTCACTGAATACCTTTTTCATATCCACAACGATACTTGGCAATCGGATGAAACCCGGGGTTTAGTAATCCTGGTTCACTGGAGGATTATAAAAACAACTTTCCACATCACCAACAAGCATGGGGTTCTTGGGGAAATTTTGTCTGCCAATTGGTTCCTCCTCATTGTGATGGAACAGAATTTTTCCTGAGACCAGCCTCTTTCTTAGCTGACTGTGGTTCCTGAGAAACTATCAGCCAATCTTTGTTTGGCAAGCTCTTCCTTAGAACTTTTTCTTTTCCAACCCTTCAGGTCTTTGTCCTATAAATTCGTAGAAAAACTGTTGGCAAGTGCTCAGCAACTGGACCTTTGAAAAACAGTACCATTACCCCTGCCCCACTCCTCCCAGCCCCACCCCCAGGCACTTAATAGGAGGAAGGAATAACACTGTCACTCCTGGCTTCCAGTTGCTCATCTTGCTCTTAAATTGGAGGCCTTTGGGGCTGAAAGAAACTGGACAAAGTGTGCTGAGTAGCCTAACAGAACTGGTTCTTTTTCTGAAAGTTCCCTATTGCGGAAAAATAAAATTATGTGTTTAATTTCTGAAACCTGATGCCTGATTTGCCTTGGCAGTCACTCTCCTGGGCTTGGCTGAGAGTCCAGCCACACCATTATACTGATTAATACCAGCTCAACTTGCTCCCTGGAGAAGAAGAGCATTATTTACTTGACCGTTTTCTTAAATCCTTTTTAATTTATGTGTATTTTAGCATGATCTTATTGGCTTTAACATGCTGTAACTGTGACTACTGGCCCCAATGAAGCCTTAGGGAGGACTGTTCTGCTCTATGCACTCACAGCCTCGTCACAAAGCAAGATTTTGTTCTACTCAGTGATTAGAAACGACATGTCACGTTCTGTTCCTTCTGGGGTGGGCCGGTTCAAACAGAACTTTCTGCACTATTCCTTCCTCCCTTGCAACCTTCCTCCCTTCCTTCCAGCCCCCTTTGGATGGTGACCCTTTGACTCATTCTGCCCCTCCCCTGTAAAGCCCCCGGGGATATCAAATAGCATTTCTCTGAGGGGAAGCAAAGGACTGAGGAAAGGTTGGGCCCCAGACAGTCCCTGACAGGGACGTATAAACACAGCTGTGGAGATGGGAGCAAACCCTTCTCCCTCCCCCAGCTCCCACCCAGAAGCAGGGAAAGGCCACCCCGCTGGGAGGAAACTAACAACAAAACCAAGCAAAGCACAACCTAAAAGCCTACATGAAGGTCACCAGAAATGGGGCTGCTGCCCAGGCCTTGGTGGGGCCAGCTCAAGTGCCAGACCCTTCCCTGAACCCTTAGAGGCGAAGGCAGCTCCAAAGCAAGTTGAGGCCTAGACATTACTGAGCCTAGAAACATGGCTCAGTTTTTGAAGTCGCTCCTCTCCGGGACATTTTGTCCTCTGAACTCAAAAACCCAGCTTTCCACCCTCAGGTACTTAGCTCCTGAACGCTAGTTGCTTAGGGATCATAATAATGCATTCAATTCAGCAAGTAAAAACAGGTCCACAATAAACCCTTGTCCATGGCTATTAAAAGTTTAAATTCTGAGCCTCCAAGCCAAAGTATTAGAAAGGGCCTCCTTAGTCTTTGTTAATTTCAAAATAAATTATTCCAGTAGGAAGGAACTTCCTCTTTGGGGGATTACTTGGGTGGGACATATGCCTTGCTTTGCACACTCTCTGAAAGCTCCAACCCCACAGCTAGGGTGGTGCTGCTTATTCTCGCTCCCTCGGCCAGTTAATGCAGGGCCTTGAATCCACAGGACACGCCTTTGGCACAGCACTGCCTGGGAATTAGCCCTGATTGGGTGGATAGCTAATGAGCTGTGCTTCCTTTCTGGCCATCAGGCTCCTCAACTGTAAAACTGCAGAACTAGAAAAATAATAATAGCCTTCAAATACTGACCATTCATTATGTGCCTAGCAGTGTACTAAGTGCTTTACAATGGGGTCATCTCATTTCATATGAAGTCAGTAATATTCTCATCCTCATTTTGACAGCTGAGGAAACTAGGGCCTAAAGGGATTTTGGAACTTGCCCCAAATCACTAAACTGGTAAGTGGTGTGGCCAGGATTTGAACCCAGACATTCTGACTCTCAAACCCATGCTCTGAACCACTTCACTCTACCTCTTCTTTTCTCTGAGGTCTCCTAGCTCTGACATCACGATTCTGGATTCTCTTCATGGCTTTCTGCTCTCACCAGTGGCTCCAGAAGGAGAAATGTGTTTGGGACTCGACTCTGCAAGTCCAGAGCAAAGCAACTCCTGAAAGGCAGGAGGCTCCTTACTTCCTCTGTACTGGAGATGCCAATCAAAGTTGGACACTCCATATCAGCAGGGAACAGCCTGTGTGGAAGACAAACAAATCCTAGCCAGACAGGAAAGGGGAGTGCCACTTGGTTCTGCCACTTCCCCTGCTCTCTTCCGTGGCTTATCAGCAGGGTCCCACACTTCTGATAATATGGCCCTTTGAACCCTACTGTGGCTAGGATGGGATAGCAGGCTATGAAAACCCTTTTTGGAGCAAGAAAAGTACATTGAATCTATCTACAGATTATATCCATGACATTTTATTTAAAGGAGCAAAAGAAATCGCAGTTTTTTTATATTTAACATATTGCCTTTAGCATTCACATAATCACTAGGTATTGGACTGGATGTGAACCTACAACATCTTGTGTAATCCTTGAAAGATGCCTGGTAGATATTTTTACCCCCACTTTACAGCGAAGGACATTGAGGTTCAAGGAGATTGACAACATTGCCATGGCCACATTGCTGGAAAACAGGAGAGCTGAAATTCAAACCCAGGCTAGGTCCATTCGACTGCAAAGTCTGTATTCTTTCCAAAAAAAAGGAGTGTTATGTAACAAAAAGAAGGATCCCAGAATACTTGGAAATATAGTTATCATAACTGCATGTGTTATATACATCATAATAGTGAGAGCCCTAAAAAAAATAAAAATGAAAAATCAGAGCCTAGCAGTCATTTCTGCACAGCGTCCTCTACCACCTCAGCGCTAAACTGCCTGCCTACACATGGTCTTTGCCAGCTGAGCCAACCCTTATAAAGGTTTCCTGGAGTCCTATTCCAACCAATAGGACTGAATCTTCCCCTATCCAATAGGAGCTGCATAGCTCTGACCAATCCGAGTGGCTCTATTCTGACCAATCAGGACAGTGCATTTGAACCAATCAAACTCTGAGGATTTGGCATCCTCATTTGCATGAGGAGAAACTAATCAGGGACCACGCAGGAACTTCTGCGTGGACAAACCAGCTACCCTCTGGCTTGGATGGCGCATTTTCCGTGGAAGACTGCTTCTTCCTGAGTGGAGCTGAGCCGACCATGGAGTGGAACTGCCTAGTTGAAGAAGGACCTGGCCCCAGGGCCACCTGGACCCTGGGGCAGCATTAGGGTCAGTTTGAGCCTGTAGAGCCATTTGCACTAAATAAAGTTTCCTCCTTCCCTGCATCCCAATTGGAGAGTCCTGCTGGTGTAGAATTGGTGCCAGCCACCTGGTTGATAACAGTTAACTGCCATGTATCACATGCTTACTAGTGCCAGGCATTGGACCAAACACTTTACACACATTATTGCCACTGCGCAGTGAGATGCACACTAGTAGCCCCATTTTTGCAGATAAGAAAACAAGCTCAGAGGAGTTAAGTAATTGCACAAGGTCACATATTGATAAATCAGTGATGGTGCTGGGATTCAAACTCAAGTCGGCTTGACTCCAAAATGTATGCTTTTAACCACTAAGGCAAAAGAAATAATACTGTATACCTTGATTATGGGCTTATATACTTATGATTACTCTAAGTGCTTTGAATATTATCATTTATAGATATTATTACCCTCATTTTAGAGATGAGGAAAATATTGCCTTTTATAATACTTTTTAAGCTCACACTGCAAACACTACACGTTAAAACACTCATACACTATTAGAATCATATTTGCTTAACATATATTGGATCTTTGTTGTGATCCAGAAAAATGATTTATTTCATAACGTCAAGAGCTTTTTTTATTGTCCATCTAATGCAGTGATTTTCAACCTTTTTCATCCCATGGCACACATAAACTAATCACTAAAATTCTGTGGTACACCAAAAAATATATTTTTTGCCAATCTGACAAAGGTATAATTTTGATTGATTTACCAAAAAAAAGAAAAAGAAAAAAAGAAAAAGTAATTACCTACCCTTTTTGCTCCAAAGTGATTTTTTTTTAAAAAGTCTGGTTCCCATACTTTTTTTTTTAAATCCTCACCCAAGGATATTTTTCCATTGCCTTTTTTTTTTTTTTTTTGCCTGAAAGAGTGGGAGAGAGAGAGAGAGGGAGGGAGGGAGAGAGAAACATTAATTGGTTGCATTCCACACATGCCCCAACCAGGGCAGGGGATTGAGCTTGCAAGGTACATGCCTTCAGCCAGAATCAAACCTGGGACCCTTCAGTCCATGAGCCAATGCTCTAACCACTGAGCAAAAACAGCTAGGGCAAGCTTCTGCATTTAAAAAAAATTCTTATGGCACATTGGTTGAAAATTGCTGATCTAATACCTTAAGGTCTGGGGGGAAGGATGTGAAAAACTGCTATTTGTAGGTGAAGCAAGTATAGTTAGGAGTGGAATTGTACTGAGTGGAGAAAGCCCTCTGTGCCATGAGGAGCCCTGTCTGGCTGCCCTTCTGGCCACTGTTCCTCATCCCTGCCTATTTGGCTCTGTCTAGCAAGTTGGCTAGCAGGTAAACTTCCATCAGGTATTGTGGAGCAGAGGTAAAGTGCCAGGCTTCAGCATCAAGAAGACCTGTGTATCAATATTAGTTGCATCGCCTTAGACAAGTAGCTTAACTTTTCTGAGCCTCAGTTTCCTCATCTGTAAAGTGGGTTGCTATTTAACGGAGTTGTGAGTTTAAATGAAACATTTTGCATGAAGCATTGAGCATACTGCCTGGCATCCTCGGAGCACCCCCATGTTATACAACAGCCAGCCTCCTGGAGTGCTGGTAAACCGGACACAGTGGGTCCAGGCTGCCTGTCTCTACTTCAGCCAATTAAGCAGAGATAAGTTTGAATTATATTTTAGCTTTTATTCCATTACTGCCAACAAAATGGGAGAGCAGTGGGATTTGTCCACATAAAATCTGCCCTGCCTTTTCCTTATTACCTGGCTGGTTATATAGGGCTGCATGCAAGGGGTGAGGGGTGGTGGTGGAAGGATGGCTGCAGGGCCTGTGGTCATGTGTTTCCTTCCAGGATCTTGAAATCCATAACAAAGTAGTTAATTTTCAATGGTGTTAAAACCCAGTTCCTCCAGCCGTTCCTTGGACCTGAGAATGGTCAGCATTCCTGAGGCAAACTCCTGGAGGGCAGTCAGGCTCCAGGGACAACACCCAAATCAAAGCGCATACTGTCCTTAGTCTGTTCTCAAAATGCATTTTCTTTTCTAAGCAATGGACTCATCCAGGCCCCAAGGTGTCTCATCTTTTTACAGCTCTGTTTTTCTTTTTGCAGCACATCCTCCAGCTTCCTAAGGTCTGTAGGAAAACTTCTTATCTATAGTCAGTAAGACAAAAAATCATTAAACAACTATGGTCCTATTCCTATTAGGTGCTCTCCCTCCTTTTACAATCATGGTCAACAGAGCATGATCACCATCTCTGCCCCCAACACTGAGAAGATATAGAAACATTCCTGGGGATGGTTTCATTGGACAGTCTAGGAATGGAGAAAGGGCAAAAGCAATCTTGGCATCTGACATTTGGTCCTGACAACAACCATGAGTCAGCCTGAAGTGCTGAGGGACCAGCAGTGTTCTCAGCACTGCTGGGCGTGTGCTGTGGTCACTTGGCCATGGTCCTCTTCAGTCACACTGTCTGAATGTTGTTCTTGTAAATCTGGCTTGGGTTCTTTTCAGAAAACAACCTCCACAATGTGATGTCATTGTCCAGCCTAGATCAGGGAAAGAGAGGGAGTAAGTTGTGTGCAGGATCTTATTTCTAGAGGGGTCAATCTGGTCTCAGAAGAAACTCTATCCTTCCCCCCTCCTTTTAAGACCCAATAAGGAATTAATACTATGATTTTGAATGAGACGGAAGTAATAAATCATAATTAAGACATGAAGTTTGCATCAAGCAGTTCTGGTTTCAATAAATGGTAGCCACTGTTAAGTCCTCAGCAGTTGATAACTTGACCATTTTCTATGCTTTTTACAAATCCAAGAACCAAAGTTTTTTCCCATAACCATTCTTCCCCCTGAGAGGTGGTCACACTTCTTATACTGAGTGTGCCATCATCCGGGAGATGAAGAAGCTGGGGAGAGATGGAGTAACTGTGTTCCAATTCCCTTGTTTTCCCCTCCTCAGCCAGCTGGCTCCCTGGCTGCAGCCCTCCTGGCTCTCCTTGACCCCTCCTTGACCTCTGAAGATGCCTAGCTCCTCTCTCCAGCTTGGAAAGATCAGCACCACCCAGCCAAAACTTCTGGCTTCCTTGATCCTGACTCTTTGTCACATCCTCTCCTGTTCTCTTTATTTTGCAGACTGCTGGGGAAAAGGCCAGCGAATGTCTCTACACCATAGAGACGCTAATTCCAGGATGCTCCGCATAATTTCATTGTGCAGAAGGCCCCCAGTACTTTTTCCTTCCCATGATGTGGTTCTGGATGTGTGTGTGTGTGTGTGCGTGCGTGCGTGCGTGCGTGTGTGTGTGTGTGTGTAGGGGGAAGGCTGAGAATTAGAAATGGCACTTCTTCTAAGGACTGAGTCATCTCTCCCCCCGTTCCAGGCAGGATGGTCTGCAGCCTGTAACAAGAAGGGAAACACACATGACAGTAGGATTCCTACCCAGGAGAAATCAATCTAGGTTGGGGCCAGAAATCTCAGGTCAATGTTCACTTGGACCAGAGCCACATTCCTCTCTTCCCAAGCACTAGGGGTAGAAATGGGGTAGGGACAGAGGAATACGGGAGTGTATAGGGACCTTAAAGACCTGGCTCCGCTGGATATAAGAAAAAAAGAAAAAGACTGAAAACGATACTATGCAACAGTTAAAAGGAGAGGAGAGTGGCACATCTATATATGGCATCATGGAAAGATATCCAAGACATGTTATTAAGTAAAAAAAGAAATCATTGAACAACATGGATACTAAATCCTATTTATGCTTTTTCTTAAGGGCAAAATATGTGGGGAGGTGAGTGAAAAAGGAATGGGGGCTTGGCCGGGCGTGGCTCAGTGGTTGAGCATCAACCTAGGATCCAGGCGATCAGGGTTCGATTCCGGGTCAGGGCACATGCCCGGGTTGCGGGCTGCAGCCGATCAATGACTCATCATTGATGTTTCTATCTCTCTCTCTCCCTCCCTCTCCTTTCTTCTCTCTGAAATCAATAAAGATATATTTTTAAAAAAAAAAGGAATGGGATTATGAAGTTTTCTGTGTTTAAATATTTTGCAACAAAGATTAAGCTGCTGATAGAATAGGAAATGCTGACTTCAGTGTGGTCTTGTTTTTCCAGTATTACCTGAACAACAGGGAGACTGGGTCTATACCCTGAAGGAAGTGTGACCCTAAAGGGCAACAGACCTGCTCAGCCCATCCTGCTCCGTTCTCCCCAGAGGACAAATACTCTCGACACTGAATCACACTGAGTCACGTCAAAAATAACACTAAATCACGTCAAGAAACATTTTAAGGTGTTGATGGCTCAGAAACCCTGTCCTGTCCTTGGAGGGTCCCTTAAATTTCATATCTCTCCTGTCTCCTGCTGCCCCTCTGAGACTTTCCAAAACCAAGCTCTTCAAAATGTGAGCCTCGAAGCCTTCTTAACCACCCATGCTCTTTGGAATCTGGTGTCATCATTGCCTTTGATTATGCTTGTGCAAGGCAATTATGGCAGCATTCCCCTTAAAGGGAGCAAGTTTGAATCTTCTTTTCATATTTTGACTCACTGCCAGGCTATTGAAATAATTTGAAAGGAAAAATACATTTTGCAACAGGTATATACTTATGTATTACTTGCAACTAAAAAGTATATTTTTATAGCAAAAATTATACATTTTAAGGCAGAAATGTGCTTAGAAAAGAAAGGTAAGGGCTCCTAAGGGTGGAAAATAGGACTTCCCATGAAAGAACCTGTCCCTAATGAAACCCTTCTCTGTCCTTTTGCTGCAGAACATGGGACCATCTCCTATGGTAACTTGGAAGAGGGTGAGGTCTCCAGTCTCTGTTCAGCCCCAAAGGACCCTTATAGCGACCCCAAGTTACCAGGATGCTCCCAGGGGTCAATGAAAACATCCAACCATCTAACTTGTAAGAAAAAGTGGGAAGAGGAAATTCAGGAGGAGAGAAAATTCCCAGACTCTGCAACGGAAGTGTTTGGACTTCCACATTCAGGAATGGCTACAACAAGCTCTCCTTTGGAGGTCTTCAATCCTGATGCAAGCTTAATCCCAACTCTAGGCTAAAAATCACACTTTCTACCAAGTCACTTGTGCATTCCTTTTTGACTCTAAGGTCATTTTGTATATGAAAATGTCGAGCCCCAAAGACATGAAATGGCCTGCCCAAGGTTACACAGCAAGACAGAGGCAGAACCTGCCTTCAGAATCCTAATCAAAGTCTGTTTTTATCCACTATACCGTGCTGCCCTATTTAAAACCCAACATTTACTTTTGTCAACTTTAATCTTTTTTAAAAAATACATCTCTATTGATTCAGAGAGAGGAAGGGAGAGTGAGCGAGAGAGAAACATCAATGATGAGAGAGTCATTGATCGGCTGCCTCCTGCACTCTCCTGACTGGGGATCGAGCCCACAACCTGGGCATGTGCCCTAACCAGGAATCGAACCACGATCTCCTGGACCCTAGGCTGATGCTCAACCGCTGAGCCACACCCAGCTGGGCTGTCAACTTTAATCTTGACCCCAACCCCAGTTCTAACCACAGTGGGCTCAGGTGCTTCTGACCCCAGTGCAGTGGAAAGGGCTGGTTTTGCTTTCTTCCCCCTCTTTGCTCCCTCCTTCCATCTTATCACCCAGAATTTCCCTCTTGATCATGTTTTATTTTTTTAAAAAGGGCAAGCACGGGTGACAGGGAAAGAATGGATTTTGTCCCTGGCCTGAAGTGGGTCTGAGGTGCCTGGCTCTTTTCTGTACATTGCAGAAGATGACTCTCTGCAGGAGGGCTTTGGGTTTTATGACAAGTAGGCCACCTCCCTTCTCCCTCTGAATGTCTTTCTAAAGCAACTCTTGACCCCAACTATGGAGGAGGGCCACAGGTTATCAGTGGCCATGACTCAAGAGTCTAAGACGCTGAGATGAAGATTTTTGAAGAGAGGTCATGAAAGATAATTCGTGGTAGGCAGGGATCAGTAAACTTGGACAACAGCAGCAGCTGAGTCCAAGGGTCAGTGTCTGGTAGTAATTTAGGAAAGTTGGGTGCTGACAGCTGTGTCTGGAGTTGCACGTCATGGCCGAGCCAGCTCCTGGGCTCCTCCACTGCTTCAGGCAAATGAAGCTCTGGCTCAGGACACAGAGACAGATGCAGTGTGGAAGAAATCAGGGCCCCTGGGAGCCCCAAGATCACTATGCTGCTTGCCAGCAGTGTGACCTTAGACAAGTCCTTAGGAAAGGAGGAAAGGAAACTAGTATCTACTGAGTACACGCAATGCCTTTTCACATATGTCATCCTCACTGCAGTTTAGCGAAGAGGGCAATGTCCTTATTTTACGTGGGATGACACTAAGAGTTTGTGAAGGTAACTGACGTCATTCCAGGGGAGTGGAAAGATGGAATCAGGACTCAGGGCTTCTGAACTCCAAGTTCTGGGCTCTTGCCCCTCAGCTTTAGCTTATTTCACTGTAAAACAGGGATAGCCCTAGCCGGTTGCTCAGTGGTTAGAACGTCGGCTTTCAAACTGAAGTGTCCCGGGTTTGATTCCGGCCAGGGACATGTGCCTCCGTTGCAGGCTCCCTTCCCGCCCCAGTCTGGGAGCGTGTGGGAGGCAACCAATGGATGTGACATATGGATGTTTCTCTCTCTCTCCCCCTTCTACTCTCTCTGAAAAGCAATGGAAAAAATATCCTCTGGTGAGGATTACACACACACACACACACACACACACACCCCAGGGACAATAATGTACCCATCTCATGAATGAAATCACACATGGTAGGTTCTAAACCCCTCCGTTCTCACAACCTTGGTCCTGAAGAGCTGTGGCCACCTTCTATCTGGGGATACAGTCATCTTACTTTTGCCCGTCTCCCCAATCCTATTTGTGGGTCTAGGCCCCAGGACATACCTCGAAGGGAGGGTATTGGGACTTTGGTTTTCCCTCTACCCCTATTCCCAGGCCCTCTACCCACTCTGGAGGGCTGGCTTTCTTCTCCTGCCAGGTTTTGGCAGGCGGGCTGACATCGGCGGGTATTCCCAGGGAAACTGGGAACTCCCCCGCAGGCCGGGACAGCGCACGCGCGCGCGCACACACCACACACACACACACACACACACGCACACACACACGCACACGCACACACACACGCACACGCACACACCCCTAGATGCTGCGGCGGCGTCGAGAGGCCCTGGGAGCTCCCAGACGCCTCCCTCTTCTCCAAGTCCGGGAGGGCAGCTCGCTCCCCACCCCGCCCGTCCCCCGGCTCGGCCCCCGCCCCGCCAAGAGCTGGGACCACTGGAGTCCGGGCAGCGGATGATGGAAGACCCTGGCAAGTCCCGGGCGCCACGCAGCCGAGACCAGGAAATGGATCCCGGGTCTGGGGCTCCGAGGGGAGCTGTCCAGCCCCGCGGGGTGAGCTGGAAGAAAGGATGGGCCATCGCCAGCGAGGCGGAGGGAGCGGCGGACGCCAGCGCCGGCTGGAGCTGCGACTTCCCCTCCAGCCCGCCGGCCCCCGGCGTCGCCCCCGCCCCCCACGTGGCCGCCGCTGTCCCAGCCCCTGCGAGGAAGCGGCGCGGCTTCCTGCGCCAGGGGCCGGGGATATAGGCGCCCTCGCCCGGGCCCGGCGCAGCGCCGCCGCCCCTCCTCGCCTGCCGGCCACGCGATGGCTCCGCTCCGGGCAGAGAGTGCGGCCGGCGGCCCGCGGATCCCGGCGACTCGCGCGGGGCGACCCGCAGCGCTCCGCCTCCTCCTCCTGCTGGGCGGTGAGCGCGGCTTCCCAGGGCCCGGGTGGGAAGCGCCGGAGGCCCTGGAGGGGCGGGGTGGGGGGCTGGACGGCCGAGGCCAGAACGGGCCCCGGGCTGTGGGTGCGGACAGCGCAGTCCTTCGCACCGTCCGTGGCCCCACCTCGGTAAGGGCGTCGCTCCAGCTGCTTCCCACTTGGGGAAAACTGGGGCGGGGGCCCGGCGGAGAGATCTTGGGAGGTCTGGGGTGGCGAGAAGGGAGAGGGTTTGGGATCTGAACGCGAGCTGGAAGGAGCTGGTACTAGCCCCTCTCATCTGGGCACTGAGGCACCCCGTGGATGGATTATTCCTCCCCTTCTGAGAGTAGCTCTGACTTCCGAGGGTCTTAGCCTCCAACTCACACCCACCCTCCAGGCTCCACTGCCCAGATCCCCGCTATCCCACCTCCTCTCCCATATCTGCCCACAGCTATCCTGAAGCCCCAGGAGTCCGTGGCTCAGCTTCTCACCACCGAAGGCAGCTTGAAGTCAGAAGGTGAGTAGTCAGCAGCTGTAGGAAGGTGTCCTGGGGCAAGAGGAGAGGCAAGTCAGTGGGGAGGGTCCCTTCCCCACAAGGCAGGCCTCTAAACTGGCTCACCTTATAGGTGGGTTAGAAGACCCCAGAAAAGGTGTATGTGGAAACTCTTGCCAGTCTGGGAATGGCTGTGCACATGGAAGGCATTAACATTTTCCTGAGCTGGGACTTTCTCCTTAGCCAGAAATGTCTTGTTTGGGAAACTTTCTGAGGCTCTCCTGGCAGTTCGTATGTTTAAAGACGGGGACAGTGACTCTTGGATGGAAATACCTGGACCAGAGGGCTTGGAGGGAGGGGGGTGGTGTGGTCAATGTGCAGTATTAGTGCCCACAGGGAAAACGGAGGAGGAGTACTATCAGAACCTTTTACATTGCTGGGACGACTATAAGGGTCATATGGACTCTATCAAAGACGACTGGTGCAACTGGGCGGTGATTAGCAGGTAGGGGCAGTGCTGGAGGGTGGTTTGGGCCAGGGGTGGGGCCTGCTCCTTGTGGGTGGGCCTTGAGTAAATGTGGGGCACTCCTCTCTGTAAGCCCAATCCCTCACTCACTCTAGTCCTCTCCTGCCCCCAGTCCTTATAGCAAACTCCAGAATTGCTTGGAAGATAATGCAGAACAGTTTGGCCTGGGCTTTCCCAATCCCTTGGCGGAAGAAGTCATCTTTGAGACTCACCTGATCCACTTTGCCAACTGCTCCCTGCAGCCCACCTTCTCAGACCCCCCAGAGGATGTGCTCCTGGCCATGATCATAGCCCCCATCTGCCTCATCCCGTTCCTGGTCACCCTTGTGGTGTGGAAGAGTAAAGACAGCGAAGCCCAGACTAAGGCGGCATGAGTTTCTCAGCTACCTTACTCCTTTCCCCTGCTACCACCAGGTCTCTCTCTCTGTCTCTCTACCTTCTTCTCTCACTTTCACCCCACACAGAGCCTCAGATTGGTGGAGATGGAGCTGGATGGGCTCATGGCACAAGTTCTGTAATTTTCAAAATAAAAGTTTTTTCTTTTGTACACTGTCATTCTCCCCATCCCAGTGGGGCCTGTGTCCTTCTCAGAGTCTGTCATTTCCTCAGACCCTCAGCTCTGGGAAGCAAAGCTGGAAAAATCTGGATTGCCCCACTGTTTTGTTCACTTACCTGCTCACCACAGTCTTCTGCTAGCACTCCCCCCACCCCCACCTGAAGGCCACACTCCTACATTTCTTCCTCCCAAGGCGGGGCCTTTCCTGCCCCTATCCAAACCCCGCTCCGGGAAACGTGCAGGAAGAGACTCCCTTCCTGTCTGGACAGCTGTTGGGGAGGTGGGGGGGGGAGGGGCGAGGGAGGACTCTGGGCTGTGACCCCTGCAAGAAGCAAGGGAGGCCACCCAGGAGCCCTGAGTTGTCCCCTTTCATGTCTCAGGTCACCCCTAGAGGCTGGGAATGGAAACCCTGATCTGACCAACTGGAGTCCACTACTGAGGGCAAAGGCAGTGGAGGTTCCCTCTGCTAGGCTCACCAAAGGGCTCCCCCCTCCAGGTCCCTGGCCCTCGTCCTACATTGTCCTGGACCCCGGGGGTGTGGCCTACAGACTGGCTGCATACTGCCCCCTGGTGTCCACTAAACCACAAAGCAGAAGATGGATGTGTGGTGGAAGCAGCTCAAAACAGGAGATGGGACCCTGAGGTCAGAGACCTGTCATCTCCATAGCAAACACTAGTTCTCAACGGGACCCTTCTATCAGCTTCCTGAGTCAGACTACGCTCCCTTAAGACACTTTCCCGCTGTCCACATAAGAACTGTCCAAACCTGCAGAGAATTTTTAAAAGCGTTTATTTGAGGGGGGTGGGCCCGGGTGGAGGTGTGCAAAAGGGAGAAAATGGGGGACATCTGTAATAGTGTCAATAATATAAAGTTTAAAAAAAGTTTATTTGAGCCAAAACTGATGGGATATGCCAGCAGCAAGCTCTCAAATGCTCTGAAGAATGACAGTTTTGCAGTTTCTCTTACACATTTGAAATTAGGGAGCTTAAGGAAGATTATGTGAAGGTGGCAGAAAGCAAGGTGAGGGTGTTATGTCTTAGAAGGAGGGGTTTGGAAAGAGGCATTTTCAAAGGTGTGCCAACCTGGATACACAGAAACAATGGACCTGGCTTGCTCAAGGCTAGAAATTCATACACCTGGCCTGTGACTACCCACCATGACCTGCCCAGGTAGGAATTTAGGACTTATTACAGCACCCCTTTTTCATCCACACCACTTTCTGGGGACATACCTAGTCTCTGACTCACCATTTGTGGCATATGTACTCTCCTGTAGGCCCCCTGGACAGTGAGGCTCAGTTCCCAGCAGGGAACCTTCACCTCCAATTCTCCTTGGGACAATCCTGCCAGGTCATCAAAAATACCTAGAGAATAACTTTGTTCTCCATAAAGACACTTGTTTATTCCCTGTGGCACCTAACGCCCCTTCAGGAACTTTCCTAGTTGAAATATCTGCCTCCCTGGGTATATGCATGTCCATTTCCTAGACATGCCTGTCTATTCCATAGATATATACTTGTATGTTTCCTAGAATGTATCTATTCATTCCTTGAGACACACTCTTCCTCTCAGGACTTACTTGTCTCTCCAGAGACACTTGTTCCCTGGGACATTTTGAGTTTCACCTGAGGTAAGTCTTCGCTGTGTCCATGAATGCGTATGTCTTCTTCAAGGATATAGCTATGTTTTTCTTGGCCCATATTTGCCTTCATGCATTTTACTAACGTACATCAAAGTCATGCTGGTTATAAAACACTGTCTATGGTATATTGTTTTGGAAAAAGAAGTTAGATGAGACTTGGTTTCTGCCCTCAATGGCTTTTATCTAGTAAGGGAGCTGACATGTCCAAATTAGCAAAAACAATGGAGTGTGTGATGAGAATCATGCAAGGAATACAAACCACATGTTTGCATGAGTGCAAAGGAAGGAAGGGTCACATCTAGCAGACGTGTGATCACAGGAGGTCAGATCACAGAAGGGTGTTTGTGGAGCTGCTACATAAATTGACCTTAGATGGAGTCCATTCCCCTGGGGAGAGAGTAGAAAGGGAGATGAATTAGGAAGCTACTGTAACAATCCAGGCTTGAGAAAAGGAGGACATGGGCTGAAAGTGTGGTGAATGGGGAAATGAAAAATAATTTTAAAATAGTAGAGTTTTAAAATATATATATATCTTTATTGATTTCAGAGAGAGAAAAGGAGAGGGAGAGAAAGATAGAAACAACATCAATGATGAGAGAGTCATCATTGATCAGCTGCCTCCTGCAGGCCCCTGACTGGGGATCGAGCCCGCAGCACAGGCATGTGCCCTGACTGGGAATTGAAAACTCGACCTCCTGGATCCTAGGTTGATGCTCAACCTCTGAGCCACGCCCGGCTGGGCAGTAGCAGAGATTATTAAAAACAGGGGAAGGAGTCAACAGAATTTGGATGTGAAACAGGTAACAGAGGAGAGACTAGAGCTGACTCAGGCTTTGAACCTGAGTTACTTGGACAATGATGGAAGTAATTATAGAAAAGGGCCATTAACAGGACGAGGTAGCCTGAAGAAAAGAATATGCAATATGAGGTAATGGAATAAGCTGTTACATCTCTCAGTGAGTCAGAAATGGGAGTGGCAGCTGTGGTGGAAAGAGGGTGGAGCTGGAAACATAAGTTTAGGAGTATTCTGCACAGAAATGCCATGTAAAGCCATGATGCGAGGTCTAAGAGAGAAGGTGTATTGGAAAGAGGAAGACAGGTTAGGTTCTTAGGAAACACCCACATATGAAAAATGAGGGGGGGGGGAATGAGGCAAAGGGAAAGATCAGAGAGACAGCAGAACAAGAATAAAGCAGTGCCAGGGAAGCCAAGGAGATGATGTCCTTTGAAAGAACATTATCGATGGAATGGTTGGTTCGTTCATTCATTCAACAAGTATTTGTTGGGCACTTCTGTGAATCAGGAACTGCACAGTGAAGGATGAATTTTGGTGGGGAAGATGTTAGAGATCAGACGGGAAATTGAGAGGGTGTCAAAGTCAAGGACACTACATATTTTTCAATTGAACTTATTGGGGTGACATTGGTTCACCAAACCATGCAAGTTTCAAGTGTACATCTCAATAAAATATCATCTGCACACTGCATCGTGCACCCATTGCCCCAAGCAAAATTTCATTCCGTCCCCCTTTCCCCTCTTTGCCCACCTCCACCTACCTCCTATCCCTTCCCTCCAGCTATCACCACAGTGTTGTCTGTGTCTATGCGTTATGCAGATAGATATTTTTGTTAATCACTGCTCCTTTTTTCATCCAGTCCCCCCTTCTCCCTCCCCTCTGAGAGCTATCAGTCTGTGCCATGTATCCACACCTCTGTTTCTATTTTGTTGTTCAGTTTATTTTGTTCATTAGATTCCATATATAAGTGAGATCATATAGCATTTTCCTTTCTCCAGCTGGCTTATTTCACTTAACGTAATAATCTCTAGGTCCATCCATGCTGTTGCAAAAGGCAAGATTTCCTTTTTTTTTTTTTTTTAATGGCAGAGTAGTATTCCGTTGCGTAAATGTACCACAGCTTTTTTTAATCCACTCATCTACTATGGGCACTAGGGCTGTTTCCAGATCTTGGCTATTGTAAGTAACACTGCAGTGAACATAGGGATGCATATATTCTTTTGGATTAGAAGGACACTACATATTTTCAAATAGGGATGACCTCAGCATATTTGTAGACTAGGGGAGAGGAGGCAGGGGGAAGGGAATGAGGGGAGATGATGCAGAGAAGTACTGGAGGAAGTTGGAAAGGAGAGGCAAGAAAGAAGATATGCCAAAGGGTTGGTCTTGTAAAGGAAGAGTGACACTTATTCCTTTGATTCCAAAAGGAAGGAGTAAAAATGGAGAGGAATTGAGAGGTGAATCAAGTGTGATGAAAGATGGAGAGGGAAAGATTAATAGGTTCACATGTGTGGCTTCAATCTCATAAAATAGAAGGCAAGAGCATTATGCAGAGAGGGGGGGAAGGGGGACAGATGAAATAGCTTGAACAGTGTGGAAAGGTTTGAAGAGTTACCTTGAGGGATGTGAAAGGGAGTCAACAAAAGACAAAGGGTTGGGAGCATTTGAGATCTTGCTTCCCAATATATGTTGTCAGTTCGATTCAAATAAACTCTTATTTTAAACACACACACACACACACACACACACACACACACAAACAGCCTTGGCCAGTATGGCTCAGTTGGTTGGAGTGTCAGCCCATACATGGAAAGGTGGTGGGTTGGATTCTTGGTCAGGGCACATACCCAGGTTGCATGCACAAAGCAACTGAAGGAGGTTTCTCTCTCACATCGATGTTTCTTGTTCTCCCTCTTCCTTCCTCTCTTTAAAATCAATAAAAAAAAAAAAAGACAAAGGGTTACTGGACTGCACTCAGAGCCCAGCAGCAGGGTTAGTCAAGGAATCTGGGTCTCAGCATGCTCTGGTGATTTTTTTTCTAGTAATATTCCCCTACCAAGGAATGACAAAAAAAGAGGGATGTGGGTGAGCAGGGAGCAACAATCCTGGTTTGAAAACTGACCAGCAGGTAGGTAGCGCAGGGGACAGAATTGAGTAGTCTAGTCTGGGTAAGGAATCAGATAGACCAAAAGGGGTCTGAGACTTGAGACTAGGAAGTGAGGACGTGAGACAGGTAAGAGATAGATGGCTGTGGTCAAAGATGACAGCTCTGAATCGTGGAAGCAGAGCTGTTTCCAGCTATAAAAGCTACAAATGTGTTCCCACGGGTGCTGCAGGAGACTGAGGAATGGAGTCAAAGGACATAGGAATTGAGGAGATTGGTGAATTGCGAGGCGTTTAATTTAAATGTCAATTGAAACAAATGTTAACATTGAAAGAAGCCTGGCATGGTGGACATAAGCCTAGGCTGGGGTCTGGAGAACTGGGGTTCTACTTGCAGTTCTATGAATAAACTATGCTGCGGTGAGAAAGGCACTGCCCTTTTCTGGGGTTGAATCAGACTTCTCTGGGACCTTTCTGCTCTAAATGGTAAGAATTTTTAGGGTAATGGCAAGAGACTGGCTGAAGGTGAATGAATATCTCTTCCTTTAGACTGCCCCCGTCTCCCAAGGAGGGTCCGGAACCTTTCTGCTGTGCTTTCTGCCCGGACGTGCAGAAGCGGAGACCGGAAGTCCTTTGCCGGGAGGTTCCGGGTTTCCAGGACTACTACGATGGCGATGAGTTTCGAGTGGCCGTGGCAGTATCGCTTCCCGCCCTTCTTTACGTGAGGCTCAGACCCCGAGAAGCCCCGCTGTGCCTCCCTTCCCTCCCCCGGCCCCCGGGCTCAGCTCTGATCCTTCACTTGGGGAGGGGGAGAAAGGACACGGTCGCCACCACTCTCAGCTCCTCACTTTCTCCTCGAAACGCGCCTCCGGCAAGTGCTGCCTCTCTCCTTCTCACTCCCTGTAATTCTGCAACCCATCCCCTTCGCCCGGCAGGTTACAGCCGAACGTGGACACTCGGCAGAAGCAGCTGGCCGCCTGGTGCTCGCTGGTCCTGTCCTTCTGCCGCCTGCACAAACAGTCCAGCATGACGGTGATGGAAGCTCAGGAGAGCCCGCTCTTCAACAACGTGAAGCTACAGCGTATCCTCCCTCAGACTCGTCCACAGCCCACACACATGCACTTCCACACTTTGCCACATGCCCAGACCACACACACACACTTCACCCACAGTAGTCAGGTTCCCATCCAAACTGGCCTTGAGGAAGAGCAAGTATATGGAGCTGGCATCCATTTTATCCCCAAACCCAAATGCAGCACCAAACCCTCTAGTCCTAGGCAGTGATGGGTACCCAGGTGCCATTCAGGTCTTTCAACTTGAGCCCTTTTGGCTCTGAATTTCCTGTCCTGGTCATTGTGAGGCTCAAACTCATGTACTAACTTTAGTAATGTGTTCCACCTACTCTCCTCCTCCCAGGAAGTAAGGGTCATTTGTTTTTGCTGCCTGATTCATGCCTAAAATATCTGTGCAGGAGGGAGAGCAGACAGAGGATAAGAAAATATAGTACTTTTCATTTTGTAAAGCTCTTCCTTTTAATTGGAATAGTTTGTTTTTATCTTCTTTCCCCCAATATCCAAGAAGTGCCAGTTTATATCCCGTTGGGGAATTGCACATATATGTATGTGGGAGGGAGAGGTAGGGGGCAGGTGGTTCTCAGCATGAGGCTGGCTCTGCCAATTTTTATCTCACTCAGTTATTCCATTAATGCCATTTCTTTAACCTTAAACCAGGGAAGCTCCCTGTGGAATCAATCCAGGTTGTATTAGAGGAACTGAGGAAGAAAGGTGGGTTCAATTCCCCAGATTTCTTATTTTTCCTCCTAGTTGGGTTTTCCTGAGGGTAGATTAACACGTCTTTTAATAACTTTTTTCTCTCTTCTTGCTTGAAGCTCAGAGTTCTCTGTACAGTAGACAGCCCAATTCCCCAGGTCCTTTCCCCCGTTGGTACACAAAGTTAAATCTTTTCATCTGTGCCCTAATACCTGAAGAGATGAGGAAGGAGAATGAGCGCCTTGTAGACAGCAATAGTAAAACAAATTTTGAATTTCTCTTTCTGAAAGCTGAGTCTCTTCTCTTTTCCACCTTGGTTTTTACCTCTTTGTCCCTTCTTAGAGCATGATGCTTTCATAAGTATCTGATTTGCAGGGAACCTCGAGTGGCTGGATAAGAACAAATCTAGCTTCCTGATCATGTGGCGGAGGCCAGAAGAATGGGGGAAACTCATCTATCAGTGGGTGAGACTGTTCTGCTGCAATGACAAATACATGGCAAAGGAGAATTGTATCTGTGCTCAGCAGATACCTGGTGTTCCCAGAGCCAGACTGAGCAAAGTGGGAAGGGGCAGAATGAGGAAGTGTAGGTGTTCCAGGGAAGATTCTTTCAGTGACTCAATTTCCAAGGCTTCACAGAAGTTCCCTTTCATTGCCTGTTGGAGGCTAGAGGCTATGTGAGGCCATGTTTGGAGAATGCAGTACTGGGAACCACGAGTACTATTGTTGGCTGGAGCCTCTGGCCACAGGAGATAAATGGGGAAAGGAAGGGGGAAAAAAAATCCATGGGGCCCCTCCCCCACTGCACCCTTACGGGGCTGTCCACAATATGAAGGCGACATTCTGAACCAATGTGGGTGTGGGGACACACTCTGTCTCCCACATTCCTAGCCACCGTTAGCTCTAAACGTTCCCAGGAGAGAAAGGAGGGGAGGAAACATCAACAACCCAAATATAACAAATACATACCACCCATTCCTGAACAGGAAAACAACCAGAATGAGAGGTCACAACTCAGACACGTGAAGGCCTGTGGTTTAGTGGTTCCAAATGTGTGTGTACACATATAAATATAGCACCTGTGTGGTTTGTGGGTTTTAGCCATTTCTCTGCAGAAGTGACAACCCTGGTTTGAGACTGGGTACCATTCCTGGGTCAAGAGGTGGAGCTGGCCAGTTTACCTTCTCCCAGGAGATTCCTGGTCCTTATTCAATCCCGGTTTTCTGTGTCCAGGTTTCCAGAAGTGGCCAGAACAACTCCGTGTTCACCCTGTATGAACTGACCAATGGGGAAGACACAGAGGATGAGGGTAATGCCTTTCTCTTCCCCCAGTTTTGTCATCTGAATCCTCCAGTCCTTGTTTAAGTGACATTCAGACTTCCCATTTCTCTGCCTCTGAATTCCAAATACTACATAATACAAGGGTTCTTAACCCATATCCATTATTTTCATAAACTACCTGAATTCATATACAAAAAGCCCTAAGTTTTGTTTGTAGGGGTATATGTGTTTTATCTAGGGATAGAGTCAGTATTATCAGATTTTCAAGGGCATCTGTGAACCATGAAGTTAAGAATTAGGGGTGTAGACGCCAAATGAGGAGCCAGGGCAGGAGATTAAGCTTGAAACCTCATTCCTTGCTGACTCAGGCTTTCTTTCACCCTTTATTCTTATAGAGGGCTCAAGTTTTGTGGACAATAGCTAAAGGGATTGGGCCAACACCCTCAGCCCTGTTAAGTACTTTGTTTTCTGGCCAGGCAATGATTTGCATAGTGATTGATTTTTACATAGCTCTTTTATTTCTGCCTTCAGATTCTGATCCCCAGGATCACCAAAAGTTTATATCTTAGCTGGGGAAAAGGGGGTGCCTCCCCTTTCTGCCAGGTCCTGACTGCCCTAACAGATTTTATAGCTCTTGGCTCTTTCCCCCTGATCTGCAGGCCTCTGCTTGCTACTCCCACCATCACCTATGACTTCAGTGCTGCAGCCTTGCCCAGCCCACTACTCAGGCTGGGCAAAGCTGGAGGCTTCCTCAGAAAGCAAATTTTCTGACTCAAGTGCTGAGCCCCCGCAGGGGATGAGGTGAGCAAGCTTGTTAGGGCTTGCCTCCTGCCTCTCACATCTCCCTAAAGTATAATGCCATATCTCCTGGCCCTCAGACACTCAGCTGGCCCTTGGTTCCCAGCTTGTTTCTTTTAACTAGGAAAGGGCATATATCTGTGCTGGACCTTAACAGTCTCCTGGCCAGATTATACTTCTTTGTGTTAGGACAGGTCCTCATGATGGGTACAAATGTGCAGATAGAGTCAGTCCCCATGACAAGGGCCTTGACCTCCCTAGGGTTGATTGCCAAGGCTCCCTCTGGCTCACAAGCAAATGGTGTCACTCTTGTGCATCAGGCACTGTTTGGGGTGCACATAGGAGTTGAGTCTGACAGAAGAATCAAGAAGGGAAAAATAAGTATGAATACTCATTTTATGCTGACTAAAGCTTTCTTCCTTCCCTTTAAAATTTTTTTTTTTTAATTTATTGATTTTAGAGGAAGGGGGAGTGAGAGAGAAACATTGATTTATTGTTCTACTTATTTATACATTCATTGGTTGCTTTTTGTATGTATCCTTACCGGAGATCGAACCCACAACTTGGTGTATCAGGATGATGCTCTAACTGAGCTACTGGGCCAGGGCATTCCACTCCTTACTGTTAAGGTATACCCAGGAAGGGTGGGTGGCAGCTGCAGCAGTGTAGATGGCACATATATATCCTGGCCTTGTAAGCTCTCAGCTTCCAGCTAGACTGCTCTCCCCAAAGGCCTTGAGCCCCAAGGAGCTGAGTGTCCCTGACTACCTCTCTCTCCCTGTCCAGAGTTCCATGGGTTGGATGAGGCAACCCTACTGCGCGCTCTGCAGGCCCTCCAGCAGGAGCACAAAGCGGAGATCATCACCATCAGCGATGGCCGAGGCGTCAAGTTCTTCTAGCAAGACCCGTCTCCCTTTACGCCTTACCTCCCACCCTTCCAGGGCTTTCAAAAGGAGACAGACCCAGTGTCCCCACAGACTGGATCTGTGACTCCACCAGACTCAAAAGGGCTTCAGTCCAGGGATGGGTTTCCACTAACCCCATGTGTTTGTCCCTGGGATAGGGCAAGGCTGAGGTGCCATAGAGAAGAGATGTTCCTCTCCTTGCCCCTTCTCCTCTTCTGTCCTAGATTGTCCCTGAGCCCAGGGTCTGTAAACCCAGCACTTTACATGTGTTCACATATGTAACTACACACACACACACACACATACACACACACACCTCTACAAGCTTCTCTCCCCCCTCCCACCCCTGTAGCTGCTGTTGCCTCCCCTCTCAGGCTGGTGCTGGATCCTTCCTATGGGATAGTGGAAGCCCTGGCTGCAGGCAGCCTTCCAGGCAATATGAAGAAAGGAGGCCCAAGAAGGGGCCTGCCAGTGAGAGGAGGGGCTGGACAGTGATCTGTGATATTAAAAAGCTCAACCCCACTGCCTGCCTCTGGTATTACTACTGAATGGACATGGGGAGGGCTGTGAAGTGTTACCCCCTGAGAAAATCCCAGCTTAGAAGAGGGAAGAGAAAGCCTATGGCCTTTGTAAATGACAAGGTCCTCCAGTTATGGCGGGCTCCCTGGTGAGCCTGTGGTTTTACATCTGCTGGGTGGGCTGTGTGGGGGAGTGCTGATGGAACACAGCTTGGAGACACTGCTTTCTGTGTCTGAACTGGATGGAGTAACTTAATGGCTTCCCCTTCCTTCACCTCCCCCATGAAAGTCCTGAACTACACTGAAGCCCCTCCCTCCATCCATCTGGTCTGGGTGAGGTAGTTGAGGCCAAGGAGAGTTGAGGGGGAGTAAACCGGACATGGACTTTGGTTTATTGGAAACTTTGGCAAACAGAAGGGGGAGGAAGGAGAGCCCACATAGCAAAAACAGCCACTCTTAATCAGGGCCAAGCTGCGGTCAAGGTAGGGAGGTGGAAGGGATGGGTGACCGGGGCCTTGGTTTGGGGGTGGGGCTTGTCCTGGGGTGCACACACCCATCCCTGTGCAGCCCGGAGGGATGGCGGCGTGTCGGAGAAAACCAGACCTTCCCATTGACCTCTGTATTGTCAGCCTGGTGCTACTCTGGACAGCTAGGAGGGGTGGTGCTACCTTATCTGGGGCGTGCAGGCGTGTGGTAGCCTCCCCTAGCCACCCCCCTTTTCTAGGGCCTGGGAGCCGAGGTCACGTTTCCTCTCCCTGTCCAGCGTCATGCCCCCCACCAAACAGGTTTGCGCACTCTTAGTGCGAGAGGACACCCCGTGGCCTCGCACCCGGCACTTAGGAATGAGACTGAAGGCGGGGAAGCGGGGAGGCGGGGGAGGAGAGGGGTATTGGCCGGGGGCGGGGCGAGGGGTGAGGTGAAGGGCTGTGCACCAGAATCCGCACCGCTGGCTGCTTGGAGGGGGCGGCCCTGGGGGGTGGGGGCGGGGCTGGGGGCGGGGCTCTGGTGCGGGCGAGCCGGGGGCTAGGGCCCCAGTAGCTCTGCCTGAGTGCTGCGCACCCGACCAGTCCGCCTGTCCGGCTGCCTCCTCTCCAGTCGCCCGGCTTACCGCCCTGCGGAGCCCGGCCCTTCTTCATGCTGGCACCCCCAGCCCCAGACACCGCGGGCCCCATGTCCCAGGCGGAGGCCGACCTGGCCTTGCGGCCTGCGCCCCCTCTCGCTGCCACGGGGCCGCCCCGCCTCGGGCCCCTTCCTCGCCGGGCGCGCCGCTTCTCCGGGAAAGCTGAGCCCCGGCCGCGTTCTTCCCGTCTCAGCCGCCGAAGCTCAGTCGACTTGGGGCTGCTGAGCTCTTGGTGCCAGGCAACCTCACCGGTTCCGGAGCCCCCCAATCCTCCGGACTGTGCTGGTCCCGACGCCGCAAGGAGCCCACTGCCTAGCTCCGAAGAGCCCGCCGAGGGCACGTGGACTGGGGGGGCCCAGGTGAAGGCTGCGGACTCTGCGCGTCCGGAGCTCGCGTGCTCCGCAGGAAGCCTGGGATCCCGGGAACCGCCAAGGGTCCCCGAAGCTGCGGCCCAGGAGCGGCGGCGGGAGCAGGAGGAAAAGGAGGACTCGGAGACCCAGGCTGTGGCAACGTCCCCGGACGGCCGCTACCTCAAGTTTGACATTGAGATTGGACGTGGCTCGTTCAAGACGGTGTATCGAGGGCTAGACACCGACACCACGGTGGAGGTGGCCTGGTGTGAGCTGCAGGTGCGGCTGGGTGGCACCTCGGGATGGGACCTTCTGGAGGTCTTGGGATGGGAGACCCAGGGGACAGCAACAAAGGAGGGATGTATTTTTCCAGTCAAACGTCCAGACACTCCTGCCGCCACTTGTTCTGATGACCCATGGATCTGGCTGATCCTGGGCTGCAGAGAGAGAAACTGAGGCAGGTGGTATAGGGTTTGGACATTGTCCGCTTTAAAGTCCCCGTACTCAACCCGGAGAGGTGGAAAGTGGGATGGTAAACTGGATAATGGGCCATTTCAGGTTTGAGAAGGTGGCTGGCTGGCTATCCTGCAATGGTCCGCCCCTTCCCCTAAGTCTCCAGACGCAGCGAGACCCTGGTCTTCCTGTTCCCTAAACCTAGATCTTCACTGGAGGTTGGGATGATGGAGGCCAGGGGGTGGGGCAGGGTCCTCTCCACTTCCAGAAGATTTCAGCTCTTGTGGCAGGATGGGGCCCTCGCAGGCCCCTTCTGGAGCAGTCAGACTTCTGGACTTCTCCACAGTTGGGGGAGGGAGAGACAAGGAGTTCTGGCGCTGGCCCAAATCCAGCCCTACTCATCCCACTGCCTGCCTGGGCTCTCCCTTCCCAGACCCAAAGGTGCTGAGCCCCGTGGGCTTTAAGTTTTTGCCAGCAGCCGCAGATTCAGACTGGGGGACAGAGCCTGAGGGAAGGGTCCTTTCCGGAGCCCTGGCACTGGGCTTGCCCCTTGCTCTGCCACTGCCGCGCCCCAGGCTCCAGGCCAGGCTGTAGAGGCGGCCAAACTGGGGTGGGGTGGGGTGGGGTGGGGTGGGGGTGAGGGAGGGAGATGAGACCGGAGCGGGACAGCCAGGGGGTGGTCTCCTGGAACCTGGTCCTTGATCCTTGCTTTTGCTGCACTCCTTCTGTCTGGTTTTAGCAGTTCTCCATTTCTGGAGCTAACCCCCTTGGCGGCCCCAGGTTTCTACCCGCCGTCTGCCCGCCCGCTGCCGTCCCCCGGGCGCCCCCTCCCGCCCCACGGCCTGCCCGGGCGGCCACAAAGGCGCTATTGAGCTCAGGGCTCCTGGACCCGACTGCATAAAGTCGCTGTGTCCAGCAGGGGGTCCAGGGGGCGGTCCCAGGCCCAGGATGGGCGTGTCCTTGGAGCAGCTTGAGGGGGCGGACCTGGAATTAGGGGTCTATAGCCGGTTAGGCCAACGATCCTACCGACCGACCCAGCCCCATCCCACGGCTTCAACCTTCACCTTTCGCCCCCCAGCCCCGCCCCCTGTGCCCCACCTTAACCCCTCACCATGGGGGTCCTGGGACAGATTTGACCTTGACCCCCATCCCCCACCCCACAGACTCGGAAACTGTCTCGAGCAGAGCGGCAGCGATTCTCCGAGGAAGTGGAGATGCTCAAGGGGCTGCAGCACCCCAACATCGTCCGCTTCTATGACTCGTGGAAGTCAGTGCTGAGGGGCCAGGTTTGCATCGTGCTGGTCACTGAACTCATGACCTCGGGCACACTCAAGACGTGAGCTCCTTCGCCTGGTGGTGGTGGTGGTGGTTGGTGGGAGGTCCCGTTGCTTCTGGAACTTCTCCCAGGCTCCTCAGACTCTACATCCAGGTCCAGCACCAGGCTCACTCTCTCTCACCCACCCCTCCTATGTCCCTGCCTTGGTGAATTGCAAGGTCCACCCAGCACTACAGCCAAAACTTCAGTGTCTCCCCAGATGCCTCCTCTCCGTCTACTCTGTGCATCTCCTTCCCCCTTCAGTCTGTCTTCAGGTCCTTCCTCCTATCTCCCCACTTGGTTTTCACTGCCCCATCTACACCCCCACCTCACTGCCACCTACCTTACTGGTCTGGAGACCGGCAGTCCTCTCTAAGGGCCTTCCCCCACTCTGTCCCTCTCCTGTCCAAGCTATCCTTTCTTCCTGCATTCTGGGGTTATGTCTCCGTTGCAAGTTTGACCTTCTCACTCCCATTCTTAAAAACCCTTCAAGGTCTCCCATGCCCTCAGGATAAAGTCCACACTTCCTAAACAGCTTGCAGTCCTTGGGATCCAGCCTCATCTTCACCCTAAATTTCAGATAAACCAAATTCCCAGCACCTCTTCCCACCCTGCTTGGTGGCTTGCTGTCTCTGTGCCTTTGAGCACAATGTCCCCTCTGCCTGGAAAGTCTCCATCCCTTCCCCGTTTCACCCTTGAACGCCTACTCATCCTTCAGGATGCAGCACAGTTATTTCCTCTGTGAGGCCTCCCCGGCGCCAGGGCAGTCAGGCATCCCTTCCGGTGCTTCCACGCACCTTGGCCTACTTCCTATAATCTCACGTCTGCCTCCCACACCTCCTGACTCAGTTTCTCCCTGGATCCCCTCGCAGACCTAGGCTAAGAGAATGCTGGTAGAAGATGCATAGGTGGTGGTGTAGATAGGGCTTAGGGGGAGCTTCCCAGTGAGGGCTTCGTCCCTCGACCACAACCCTGGCTGTGCGCTCTCCCCAGATACCTGAGGCGGTTCCGTGAGATGAAGCCCCGAGTCCTTCAGCGTTGGAGCCGTCAGATCCTTCGGGGGCTTCATTTCCTACACTCCCGAGTACCCCCTATCCTGCACCGAGATCTCAAGTGCGACAACGTCTTTATCACCGGCCCTACGGGCTCCGTCAAGATCGGGGACCTGGGCCTGGCCACGCTCAAGCGCGCCTCCTTTGCCAAGAGTGTCATTGGTGAGTCCCTCCAGGAGGGTCCTTGCCATTTTTATTTTACCTTTGCCGTATCAGAAGAGAGCCTGGGGTCCCCCTTCCCCCCAGCAGAGTCCTTTTGAGTTCTACAGAGTTAGAAAACCATGGGGAAAACGGAGAGACCTGTGGCATCTCCTCCCCACCACCGTGGTGGAGAAGGGTTGGCTGCTTGCACTCCGGAACTGGAGGGCTGCCTGGCCTACTACACCCAAGGGGAGGGGTGAGGCCAGAAAGGAGGCTCTGCAACCTGACGCTTGCTGTGAATCCTCCAGGGACCCCGGAGTTCATGGCTCCAGAAATGTACGAGGAAAAGTACGATGAGGCCGTGGACGTGTACGCGTTTGGCATGTGCATGCTGGAGATGGCTACCTCCGAGTACCCTTACTCCGAGTGCCAGAATGCCGCGCAAATCTACCGCAAGGTCACCTCGGTGAGGGGGGGGGGAGGTTGGGAATTCCAGGTTCCCTCCCATTTTCCTGTTTCAGCCAGCCCGTGGTCAGTGCCCTTTCCCTTAATGAAAACAGGCTAGACACAGACACCCTGGTTCCCACTGCAGTAGCGTGGATGCACACACGCCCCCAGGCAGTACGAGCTGTTTAGAATAATGATGTGTGTGTATCGCTCCTTAGAGTTTACAAACGATTCCACTTTCAGCCTCTCATCGGATCCTTCCAGCTGCCCCACGGGGTGAGCAGGGCAAATATTCTGCCCACTGTTTTCCAAATGAAAAAAAACTGGCTTAAGGCAGACTTGTTTAAGGTCACATTATCGATACACGGAGGGACTGGGATTCAAAATCAGATCCCCCGGTAGCAGTCACGGTGCTTTCGCGACTGCGAGCGTTGCGCCTCAGGCGCGTGTCTAGCCTAGAACCGGGGGCGCAGAGAGCCCGAGGCTAAAGAAACCCCGTCCCCAGGGCACGAAACCGAACAGCTTCTACAAGGTGAAGATGCCCGAGGTGAAGGAGATCATCGAAGGCTGCATCCGCACGGATAAGAACGAGAGGTGGGTGGAGGGGGCCGGGCCGGGGCGGGCCGCGAGGGCGGGCGGCCGCGGGGACGCGGCTCAGGGCTGCCGCGCCGCCCCCCAGGTTCACCATCCAGGACCTTCTGGCCCACGCCTTCTTCCGCGAGGAGCGCGGCGTGCACGTGGAGCTGGCGGAGGAGGACGACGGCGAGAAGCCCGACCTCAAGCTCTGGCTGCGCATGGAGGACGCGCGGCGCGGAGGGCGCCCCCGGGACAACCAGGCCATCGAGTTCCTGTTCCAGCTGGGCCGGGATGCCGCCGAGGAGGTGGCGCAGGAGATGGTGAGCCGAGGGCCCACTGCCCTGCAGTTGGGCCTGCGAGGGACGCCGGGTGGTGGCAAAGGGGCACAACCCACTCTTCTTCGCATCTCCTGCACCTTCCTTTTTTTAAAATCTTTATTGAGTTCAGAGAGACGAAGGGAGAGGGAGTTGAAACAGCGATGATGAGAGTCATTGATCGGTTGCCTCCTGCACGCCCCCCACTGGGGATCGAGCCCACCCCCCATCCCCCCCCATCCCCCCCCATCCCCCCCCCGCCATCCCTCCCCCCACCCCACCCTGCAAGTGCCCTGACCGGGAAATGAACCTCAAGCTCCTGGATCCTAGGCTGATGCTCAATCTCTGAGCCACGCCCGCCGGGGGGCGTGCACCTTCCTTCTGAACACACCCGCACGAACATCTTGTGTTCAATAAGTTGGAGATTTTCGTTTCCAGAACAGACCCTGGGTCCTCCAGCCTCTCTGCTTTACTTCCTGCTGACCCGATATTTCTGGAATGCCTTTCTCTCCAATTTGTCTACCTATTTATTTCTTATTTTTTTGTCATTCCCCCCTCTCCCCCAATCTCTTGGTTTTGTTTTTTTTCTTGTCTTTCTTCCTCCGTGCACAGAACCGTCAATTTCAGGAAGCCTATGTCTCTATAGAGTCAAAATTAAATGCTGGTTCTCATTTCAGCAGCTCCTCAGTTACAGGACCCACCACCGTCCATCCGTCTTGTTTTCCACCAGGATACATTTCTGTCTTTCTCCTCTACTAGACTATAAACTCCTTGAGGGCAGAGATTGTGTTTTATTGATTTTTCTATCCCAGACAGTGCTTGACACGTGGTAGGAGCTCATTAATAGCCCACATGTGTATATGTCTTAGAGCATTTTCACGTGCATTTGATCAGTTACCACCTCGACATAGAATGATTTTATCCTGATTTATTGATGAGGAAATGAAAACTCAGAGACATTGAATTTCTTGTCCAACGTGCCAAGCAAGTAAGTGGCAGAGCCGGATCTAAACTTAGGTTGTTCAGCCTTTAAGTCAGATCACCCTGCCCTACCTCCTTTACATGCCCAGCAAAGCCCGTTGCTGAAATGAATAAAGGAAACTGAAGGACTAGGAGAGGTATACATGGGAGGTAGAAGATGTAGGGGAAGATGATTGGGGAGCTGGTTTAGGAAGGCCTGAGGGGGAGGAGAGAGTATATGATTCTCAAGAGAAAAATGGAAGTTGAAAGGATGAGGGTTGTCCATATGGGTGGGTCTGGGCCAAGAACCTGAGAAAGTGTTTTGAAATGTGGCATAAGAACAGGTCTCCCTAGCACTGACTGAGAGCAAATCCTGACCCATTACTTACAGGAGTTCTTGACCTTGACATTACTGGCTTTGTTTTGGGGACTGTCCTGTGCATTGTAGGATGTTGCGATTCCCTGGCTTCTACTTACTAGATGCCAGTAGCATCTACTCCGCACCCCCCCACCCTTATGACAACTAAAAAGTTTCCAAACATTGCCAAATGTTTCATCTTCCCCCTGCAAAATGAGAGGAACTGACTCATTGTATAACCATGAACTGGTCACTTATTTCTAAAATGGGGTTGATGAGATGACCTCAGGAGGTTATTGGGCAGACTTAACGGCAATCATGTAAGCAGTTTCCAGTTAATAGGTATAGTAGATAACCAATAAATGCTGGCTCCCTTCCATATCCTGGAGGTCCCAAGAAAGTGTTCTGATGGGTCTTTGAGGGGGATCCCGAGCTGTGTTCCTCACCCTCCCTACTCCAGGTGGCCCTGGGCTTAGTCTGCGAAGCTGATTACCAGCCTGTGGCCCGTGCAGTACGTGAACGGGTGGCCGCTATCCAACGAAAGCGGGAGAAGCTGCGCAAAGCTAGGGAGTTGGAGGCCCTCCCCCCTGAGCCAGAACCACCACCAGCAACTGTCCCCATGACTCCTGGTCTCCCCAGTTCCTTCCCCCCTGAGCCTGAGGAGCCAGAGGCAGACCAACACCAGCCGTTCCTCTTCCGCCATGCCAGCTACTCATCTACCACCTGTAAGTCACCTCTGATCTTAGGACCCAGGTCCCAGAACCCTTGGCCTCAGCCCCCCACCCAGAAGTTCAACCCAGCAGCACTGTCGCTTACCCTGCCTTCCACATCTAGCCATGAAGCTCCTGGACAACTCCAGGCCCCTCCTTGCTCAGGCATGCCCCCTCCTCTGCCACCACTCTCCTTTATTTCCCCTTTTTTGATCCCCTCCCCCACCAGCGGATTGCGAGACTGATGGCTACCTCAGCTCCTCCGGCTTCCTGGATGCCTCAGACCCTGCCCTTCAGCCCCCTAGTGGGGTGCCATCCAGCCCCGCTGAGTCCCATCTCTGCCTGCCCTCGGTGAGAGGGGGTCACTTGGGGGGCTCCCAGCCATTCCAAGCCTATGACCTATTTCCCTCCTTGTGAAATCCAACCCCATGACCTGGCCCCATGTCCCTGGAAATCTACCACTCTTGTCCTCATCTCCCTTAATTCCATCTCCCTAGTACCTCAGCATCCTTGAAACCATCTCCCTGGATCCCAACAATGATCTTGCTCTGATCTTAAGAACCCATATCCTGTTTCAGGCCTTTGCCTTATCTATTCCCCGTTCTGGC
This sequence comes from Miniopterus schreibersii, assembly GCF_964146895.1. Lineage (NCBI taxonomy): Eukaryota > Metazoa > Chordata > Mammalia > Chiroptera > Miniopteridae > Miniopterus > Miniopterus schreibersii. Next base: position 23,268,587 of record NC_138116.1, read on the forward strand.
CCTGGCAGTGACTTTTCCCCTGGAGACAGGTAAGTTCTGGTACGAGTTGGGGTGCTAGAGTGAGACATTTTGAGCTCTGGGGTCCCAGGGTCCACTCTGACACTCCTTGTATCTCTTTTCCCTTTTGTAGCTACGCCTCAGATGCAGCATCAGGCCTTAGCGACGTGGGTGAAGGGATGGGACGGATGAGGAGACCCCTAGGGAGAAATCTCCGGCGCAGACCCAGATCCCGGCTTCGAGTCACTAGTGTAAGGAAGGCACAGGACGTGGGGAACAACCTTCAGGGCCAGGAGGGAACTGTCAGAAGGATGGGGGAGGTCAGCCAGAAAAAGTGTGTGTGACTGGTAGCAGCGGTGTGTGACTGGCACTCAAGTGGCAGCCGGTTTCTAATACCAGACTTTGGGAGCAGGGTCTGCTTCTCTTCGGTTCTAATCTGGCCACATCACATGGTTGGAGTGGGGTGGGGACATGTGATGAGGACAGAAGGCTTGACCTCCTCCCTCTGCTGAATTTAAATCTGAAGGTCTCAGACCAGAATGACAGAGTGGTTGAGTGCCAGCTACAGACGCACAACAGCAAGATGGTGACCTTCCGATTTGATCTGGATGGGGACAGCCCAGAAGAGATTGCAGCTGCCATGGTGAGGAGGGAGGAGCAAGATGACTGAGTCTTTGGGTCTGGGACAACGGTCTCCCTCCTGATGTTCCCTGGTGCTGAATTCCCCCCCCCCCCATCCAACAGCAAGGGTTTTTAAAGCACTCAGCGCAGTGTCACTGAAGATATCTCTGCCCTTGTTTTGGGGGAGATTTTTTTATCCAGTGAGATTTGGATCCTCAGCTGGAGTAATTTGAGACTAACAGTATATACAAGAGCTACAGTGAAGTACATGCTAGACATGTGATACTCTGGCTATAAGTAAGGGATGGGCTGGGGGCAGGAGGGGGGAGAAGTAGGACTTATGCAAGTTCTGACAGATGGGTAAGAATGGCAGTGGAGGGTGGGAGGGCATGTCTAGTGGGGGTGGGGGTACAACATAAGCAAAGGCATAGAAGTAGATAGTGACTTGGAATATGGCATTGGGAGGGCTTCATGAGGAGACCACTAGAATTAAGGGTTCCAGGAGGAGCCCTTCTGGAAGTGAGGTTGGGCATGTAGAGTGGGCCTGGATTATAGATGGTCTTAAGAGTTAGGGAGAGTGTCACATGGTGAGAATAGGTTTTTAAGAAGACCAGTCTGCCATGGGATGTGGGAGCCGGTTGGGGGTAGGGAATCCAGTTGGCAGGTGGGTACAGGAGCCAGGTGTGGATGGGAAAGAATAGATTATATGGGAGGGAGGAGAGGGTTTCGGGAAAATACTCTGTAATACAGTAATTTATTGACATAGTACAATACACACAGTAGATGCTCAATAAATATTTGCTGAGTTAATATGATAGGGCGTTAGGGAGAGAGGATATTCAAGGGTGACTTGTAGCTTGGAAATATTGGGAGTAGACCATCAAAGGAGAGGGGAAGCTGGAAATGAAAGTGGGCTTTTTTTTAGGGATCATGAGCTTGAATGATGGACAGGCAAGATAAGATTCTCCCTAGAAGCAGGATATGGGTCAGGTAGGGCTAGAGAGAGAGGTGGGTTTAGGAGTCATCAACATAGAATTGAGAGTGAAGGGAGATGGACCTGCAAACCCAGAGGCATAGAAGGCCTGAGTGTGTGTCTCTGTGGATACTGCCAGTTCTAGAATGGGAGGGGGGATAGGTTATCAAAGGACACAGAGATGGAGCCTGAGAGGTAAGAGAAGCCCCGAAAGATGTTAGTAAAAACTGAGCGAGGAGAGAGTTTCAAGTAGGTAGCATGGGGGAAGCCGAAGGCAAGATCACACTGGTATTTGTCAGGAGAAGGGCTTTGTGGGAGACCAGTTTCAGTGGAGTGAGGGCGGTGGATGTCAGCCTCTGGGGCGAAGGAGGAAAGGGAATGGGAGAAACATCAGGCTTGAGGCACTCTCTCCTGAAAAGCTTCTCTTCTATCATATCATTCACCTTGTGTCCAGGACAAAGACAAAATATCACTTGGCATGCAAGCTTATCACCTTCCATCAAGCTACTTGACTCTTCCAGAATCTTTCCTTCAGTCACCTGGTTTCTAAATGGTCCTCTGAAGAGGCTGGGTGCTTTCCTGCTTCTGCTTCCATCTGCTCAGGGGGTCTCTCATCTCCTGCCTGAGAAACTTCTCTACTGGACTTTCAAGCCCACTCAGATCCCACACTGCCAGAGACCCCGCTCCCTGAACCCAGGATCCGTTGCCCTCTTTTCTCTCCTTACCAGTCCACCCTTTACTTCTCTGCAGCAGAATTCTCCTGACACTTAAACCTGATCTTGTTGCTTTTGCTCCAAAATCTTTAGTGGCTATTTGTGGTTACAGAGTAAGGTCCAAATTCTGGAACATGGTCTTTAAAATTCACAAAACTTTCAGCTCTCCTTAAGTCTCCACTATTTTGTGAATGTGTCATACCTTTTCATGCCTCAGAGCTATTACTCATGATGTTTTCTCTGCCTACACTGCCCCCTCTCCCTGATGAACCGCGTGGAACAAAGGAAAGGGTAGGCTTTTACATAAGACCTGAGTTCAAATTTCAGCTCTGTTATTTATTAATTCAGTAAACTTGGGCAAGTTTCTTAACCTCTGTGAACCTCAGTTGCTCATCAATAAGATGTAGGTGATAGTACCTATTTTGCAAAGATGTTCTGATATAATTTATGAGATGTGATATAATAGATATGAGAAGGGAAATCACATGATACAATGTATGAGAAGTGTCCGCACATGGTAGGTTCTCAGTAAAGGGTTGTTTTTCTTTTTTCTCTCTTTTCTTTTCTCTTTTCTCTTTTCTCTTTTCTTTTCTTTTCTTTTCTTTTTTTTCTTTTCTTCTTTTCTTTTCTTTTCTTTTTTCTTTTCTTTTTTCTTTCCTTTTCTTTTCTTCTTTTCTTTCTTTCCTTTTCCTTTTCCTTTTCCTTTTCCTTTTCCTTTTCCTTTTCTTTTCTTACTTTTCTGTCCTCTTCTCTTCTTTTCTCTTTTCCTTTTCTTCTTTCTTTTTTTCTTTCTTTTAAATATGTCTTTATTGATTTCAGAGAGAGGAAGGGAAAGGGAGAGAGAGAGAGAGAGAAACATCAATGATGAGAGAGTCATTGATCAGTTGCCTCTTGCAAATCCCCTACTGGGGATCCAGCCTGCAACCCGGGCATGTGGCCTGGCCAGAAATCAAACTGGGATCTCCTGGATCATAGGTTGATGCTCAACTGCTGAGCTACACCGGCCAGGCAAGGGTTGTTTTTCTTACTCATCCTTCAAGGTTCAGCTCTGATACCATCCCACTTCCCCCATCTCCCCTACCTCCCACCCCCAAGGTAGTATGACCTGCTATCTCTTTGGAATAGCATTTTTTAAAACTACCGTTTAAAAATTATGGTTAAGCCTGGCCATGCGTGGCTCAGCGGTTGAGCACTGACCTAGGATCCAGGAGATCGGGGTTCGATTGCCGGTCAGGGCACATGCCCGGGTTGCGGGCTAGGCAGCCGATCAATGACTCTCTCATCATTGACGTTTCTCCCTCTCTCTCTCCCCCTCCTTTCCTCTCTCTGAAATCAATAAAGATATGTTTTAAAAAATATATAAATAAAAATAAAAATTATGGTTAAAAAACACACATAACAGCCTGACAGGTGTGGCTCAGTGGCTGATTGTCGACCCAGGCACTGAGAGGTCACTGGTTCGACTCCTGGTCAGGACACATGCACAGGTTGCAGGCTCGATCCCCGCAGGGGGTGTGCAGGAGGCAGCCAATTGATATTTCTCTCTCATGATGTTTCTATCTCTCTCTCCTTCCTTCCTCTCGCTCTCAAATCAATAAAAAATACATTAAAAAAATAACCCCCCCATAACATAAAATTTGCCCTTTTAACCCTTTTTAATTATACAATTCATGATCGTTGAGTATATTCACAGTTGGGAAACAGATCTCCAGAACTTTATCATTTTGCAGATCTGAAACTCTATACCCATTAAACAACAACTCTCTTTCCCCCCGCCTGGAATAGCATTTTTATCTATCCCTCGATCATAAATGCCTTACCTACAATGGGCTGACTCTGTATATGTGTCTCTTCCACTAGATTTTGGGCTTCCTCAGGACCAGGACTTTGTTTTATGCTCCCCTGTATTCCTGACAGTACCTAGCACATAGTATGTACTCAATAAGTGTTTGTGGAATTGAATGTCATGTTTACCATTTGTTGCCTTATTTTTATTTGTGTGTGTGTGTGTGTGTGTGTGTGTGTGTGTGTGTACCCGCATGCACACCTCTGTGGTATATTTCATAAGCCCTATGAGAGTAGGAATTGTGTCCAAAAGCATGTGAAGCAACAGTGAAAAGAACTCAGGCTTTGGCTTTAGACAGATCTGGGTGCAAATCCTGTGATCTTGAGCATACTGAACTTAATCTCTTTGAGCATTTGTTATCTTAACTCCGTAATGGGGGTGTTAACAAAGACCCCAGAAAGCTGCTGTTAGTGTTAAATGTGATATGTGAAGCCTCTGGTATATATATGCATCCTATGAATGTCAGCTACTTTCCTCTTAAGCTGTAGAGGAAAGTAGCTAACACCACACAGTGCTTGACACAGTAGATGTTTATTAAAGACTTGTTTTAGGTTGGTGGTTGGCAGAAGCGGTAGGGTGAAAGACTGGCTTTTAAAGATCAGAGTAGGGGGAGCGAGATGAGTGAGATAACAACGCTCCCTCCCTTGCTGCTGACCTTTGCCAGGTGTATAATGAGTTCATCCTGCCTTCGGAGCGAGCTGGATTCCTGAGCCGGATTCGGGAGATTATCCAGCGAGTGGAAACCCTGCTGAAGAGAGATACTGGCCCTGGGGAGGCTGCTGAAGACCCCCTGGGCCCTCAGGTCAGACCCTTTGGCCACCTCCAGGGGGAAACGGACTCCGCTCCAGGCTACGCTACCCTCTGCCTCACTAGTCGCCTTTGATCTAACTCCTCTTCATCTCTGGAAACCTAAAACAGTGGCTCTGAGCCTCTGGTGAAAGCCATGGACCCTTGTCCTAGAAAACTGTGTTCAATACATACTTTTCTTTTAACTCATTATTTTGAAGTAATTTCAGACTTACCGAAAGGAGTTGCAAGAATTGTAGAAAGAATTCCTAGATACTCTTAGCCTAGGTTTGCCAATTGTTTTGCCACACTAGCTTTCTCTTTTCCCCTCTCTATATGTGTGTGCACATATTTTTTTCTGAAACACTTAAGTTGCAGACATCATGCCCTTTACCTCTAAATATTTCAGCAAATACATTTTTGAATTCCCAAAGTTCATCTGTGGACTCCAAGAGGTCCACGAGTCCTAGCTTGAGAGCCTCAGTCTGAACCCTTCCTTCTAAGACTAGGTTCTTTCCCACTGTGACGGTGGCCCCCTTCTCTCCCTCAGGAGGAGCCAGCACCATTGCCTGTCCCCCCAGGCTCCCTCCCCAACCCATCCAGTGGTATGTACTGAGTTCTGTCCCCACTCTCTGCAACCCTTGGGTTGCCCCAGGGAAAGGTGCAGGGAGCAGAGGATTGGAATCTCAACACACCCTCCTCCCCAGCAGAGCTCCAGAGCAGTACCTCCTTGGAGCATAGCAGCTGGGCAGCCTTCTCCACCTCCCCATCTTCTTCTGGAACCCCCTTGTCTCCCGGAAACCCATTTTCTCCTGGAAGCCCTGTTTTCCCAATTCCTGTCTTCCCCATCACTTCTCCCCCATATCATCCCAGCCCCTCTCCATTTTCTCCAATTTCTTCCCAGGTCTCAAATCTCTCTCCACACCCTCCGAGCTCTCCACTTCCATTCTCCCCCAATGCTTCCCAGTTTCCATTCCCACCCTCTCAGTTTCCACAGAGTTCTCTCCTCTCCAGTTCTCCACCTACCTTCTCTCCCAGTTGTTCCCAGGTCCCTCTTATGCCTCATTCCTTTCCTCCATGCTCCTCTTCTCCCGTCCCCTCCACCACAGCAGCCCCTCTCCTCTCTCTGGCTAGTGCCTTCTCACTGGCTGTGATGACTGTGGCCCAGTCCCTGCTGTCTCCCTCACCTGGGCTCCTTTCCCAGTCTCCTCCAGCCCCTCCTGGTCCCTTACCAAGCCTGCCCCCTCCCTCTCCCCTTGCTCCTTGTGGCCAGGAAAAGCCTTCACCTTTGACAGCTGAGTTGGAGAGTGAGGTGAGTAGGAAACCCAGAGAGATAATTAAGGGGGCTGCATTCTGGATAATTTCTCTCCTCATGGACCCACACTTTGTAGGCCTCCCCAAATCCTGCTCGGCCACTCCTGGGGGAAGCCAGACTGGCGCCCATCTCTGAAGGTGAGGCCTCTGACCATTGACTTTCCCATTATCCTCAATCCACTTTATATGCCACTGATTTCTCTCCCTCCTTCCATGACTCCCTCCTTGTCTCTCTGCAGAGGGAAAGCCCCAGCTTGTTGGGCGTTTCCAAGTGACTTCATCCAAGGAACCAGCTGAGCCTCTTTCCCTGCAACCAACATCCCCAACTCTCTCTGGTTCCCTGAAGCCTCCAACCCCTCAGCTGACCTCAGAAAGCTCAGACACAGAGGACAGTGCTGGAGGCGGGCCAGAGGCCAGGGAGGCTCTGGCTGAGAGTGACCGTGCAGCCGAGGGCTTGGGGGCTGGAGTTGAGGAGGAAAGGGACAGTGGGAAGGAACCCCAAGTGGAGGACAGCTCCCCACCCCTGAGCCATCCCAGCCCAGTGTGGATGAACTACACCTATAGCAGCCTGTGTCTGAGCAGTGAGGAGTCAGAGAGCAGTGGGGAGGATGAGGAATTCTGGGCTGAGCTGCAGAGTCTTCGCCAGAAGTGAGTCTGGGGAAGATGGAGGGCAAGAAGTAGACTGAAGAGTGTGTGGCTAGCCCTCATGCTCCTGCTGCATCCTCAGGCACTTGTCAGAGGTGGAGGCACTGCAAACACTGCAGAAAAAGGAAATTGAGGACTTGTACAGCAGGCTTGGGAAGCAGCCCCCACCGGGTATCGTGGCCCCCGCTGCCATGCTGTCCAGCCGCCAACGCCGCCTCTCCAAGGGTAGCTTCCCTACCTCCCGACGCAACAGCCTGCAGCGCTCTGAGCCCCCAGGCCCTGGTGAGACTGCAGTTGCCAGGCTCCCATCTTTCCAGTCCCCTTCCCTAGTGATGCAGCTTTCTTCCAGGCCCTGGGAGTCTGCCCTTGGTGTGGGGGGGACTAGCTCCTCTCTCCCCGTGGCCCCTTCCCTCACTTAGCGCTCTCCCTCCCCATCCTGCACCCAGGCATCATACGAAGGAACTCCCTGAGTGGCAGCAGCACCGGCTCCCAGGAGCAGCGGGCAAGCAAGGGGGTGACATTCGCCGGGGATGTTGGCAGGATGGTGAGGGCGGGCCCAAGGGAGGGAGAGCCCACGGAATGGTAACTGGCAGCAGCTTCACTCTCCTCCCCCACCCTGAGGTTTCTTCAGTGCTTTTTCTTTTCCCTCCAGTGAATTCAGAACCGAAGCCATGTGTCTCTCCCACACCAGGACCCCCCATGGAGCTTGTGCTCTCAGAATCTACTAGTCAGCACAGCTCTGCAAGGAAGACCTCAGCATTGACCGAGTAGAAGGACAAGGGGCATGGAGTGCTGTTCCATTCTAGGGAGGAGCCAAGCATGTGCAAACTATTTGCTGTATGTAGAAGGTATAAATTCTGCAGCCTACCATCTTCATCCCTGCTACCTCCCCAGCCAAGAGTCAACCACTAAGCAATCCCACCCAAGCGCAGATGCTTCCACAGGACACACTCCCAGCTGGGCAAGTGGACAGGGTGTTCTCACATCAGAATTAGCAGCAGCCAATAAAAATGCTAGAAACTCGGACTCTGAATTTGTATGTCAGGCCTTAAGAACTGGGGGCAAAGGGTTGTGAGGTAAGGGGGGGGAAGGACTTAGAAGGGACTCTCCTCGCACAGTAGGAGGCAGGGGTAGAAGTTGCCCAGTGTTCTGATCCTGCCAGCAGTTCATAAGGAAACTGCAAGGTCAATAATCCACCTCACCATCTAGATCCCACCTTAGGCCTACACAGGCAGGCCCCAATGGAGGTTTAAAAAAATGAAAGCTACTTCTCCCTCATCATTCATCTACCTTTCTCTCTAGGGGTGGGAAAAGGCAGTAAAGTTGGAGTATGTTGTTTTTGAGGGTAGAGGACAGAGAGTGACCTTTCTTCCCCCAAGATGAGGTTCAGTCTCAAACAGCCCAGTGACCCACCATGAGCTCTCCCTTAAATCAGGTGGAAAGATCTCACGGAAAAAGTAATTCTAGTTAAACATTTACAGCTCCCTGGGGCAATGCCATTGTGCTACAGCTACTGCCTGTGGAGCTTTCCAGCATGAAGTGTCAGCCCCAACACACTCACCTGACTCCAAGAGAGATGACTCAGTTTATTATTCTCAACCTGACCCCATCCTTTCTATAGGCTCTAACACTGCACAGAGTTGCCACACCCACTCCCATAACAGCCCACCTCTTGTCCCCCTTCCTCCCAGCCCCTGGGAAGTGAAGGGAATAAACCACAAAGTCCAAAAGCTTGGGAAAACCCAAGATTGTATACCTTTAAAAAAAACAACAAACTACAAGAAGGGGTCAGCTGCTGCACACAGTGGGTGTGAGGTGGGCAATGTTCCTTGATGGCCAAATGCATAAATCTCTGGCTGCCTGGGCTCCATCATCGCCCAAGGTTAGTTAGGTGGCCAGCAATGCTGTGAGCAGGCTTAAACTTCTACAGTCACGGGGCATCATCCTCATGCGAAGGGGCTCCAGCAGGTTAGAGGTCATGCAATGCCCATCTGGATCAGTGTCCTGATGCCCTTGCCGCAGCTCGGGCTCGAGCAGCTTTGGCCTCATCTTCCAGCTCATCTAGGAAACGCTCCTGGGACACCGAGTAGAAAGTGTAACCGTCTGGGGATGTGGGTTAGGGAAACCACTTGGAATATGCACATTCCCTTTCCCTGGACTTGTTTCCACCACACTTGTTAATCTCTCATCCTCCCAAATCAGTGATTTGATCTCCTGCCCTCGTTCTTCCGAGCCCTGACCCCAACTCCGTTATTATTAATTATATTAAAAGAGCAACTCAATGATAGAGTAAGGTACATTAAACGCTTAGCTCAGCTTTACTTTCACCGCTCAGGCTTTCTACCCCCACACTGCCCTCCTACACGTCTCTACTCCCTTTCTCATGCCCCATATGCTGTCTCCCTCAGTCTACAGTCCAGATGGATACAGATAGCTAACACCACAGCCCCGATGCCCAGGCCGGTCACGATGTTCCGGGTCCGCCGCTGTGGCAGCGTCTTCTGCCACTGGGCGAGCTGCACCTGCTGCATGAATTGCAGCTGCGCAGGAGTCAGTTTCTCCCGAGTCGGGTCGATGCGCTGCGCGAGAGGGGCCTTTCCACTCTTAGCATCAAGAGGGTCACCAGCTCCCGGCGCCGCCATATTGCCGCTCCACCCTACTCCGTCCGCGGGCGCGGAGTTTGCTGGGAATAGCAGTCCTTGGCCGCCGCAGGGGACGCTGGGAGCTGTAGTTCCGCGTTCTCTTGGACCGTCTGAGTGTGGCTGTTGGCCTTAGGGGAAGTGCGGGGGAGATGGGAAACGGCCGTGGTTTCTGATTGGCTGAGGGGTCCGCGACCGTTGTGGCGGGAAAAGGCTGTGGAGGGCTGGAGGTTGTGGTGGGGATTGAGTTTTCCTCAGACTTGAAGCGAGGGCTAGCACACAGGAGGGAAGAAGGAATCCAGAGTGTGGCAGAAGTCCCTGGAGAGAAGCTAAGGGGATCGCTTTATGGATTCAGTGAGCCGTCCGGGTGTCCAAAAAGGCTTCTGAAAATGAACAGACCCGCGAGGCCGAGATTGGCCTCTTTCAGCGAATTTCAGTTTGGAGCTGTTGCCACAGAGACGATCGAAGACGCTCTGCTCCACTTGGCCCAGCAGAATGAGCGAGCAGTGCAGGAGTCTGCCGGCTGGATGGGCAGCTTCCGGGAGACCCGGATCGTGGGTGCGGACGCGGGGCCGGGGAGCCGGGGGTAGGGGAGACCCGAGCGTCTGTCTCTGAGGCACCGATGTTGAGACTGTTTATTAATTCAAAAAAGTTACTGTATTTCAGGGGCTGGGGAAATAGTGATGAACAAGACACAGCAGCACCTTGCCCTTGATTTCCGCATCTATAGAGTATTTATTATCGGGCTGCCTGGGATAGAAAGATGAAATAGAGACCTAGTCCCGGCTTTCCAGCCATGTATATAACCCTTGGAAAATATTAGGGCAAATCTGCAAATGCTTAGGTACAAGTACGGTTAGATAAGTGATATACTAGATAAAACCAGCTTTTATGGGGATTGAAAGGAGTGACGGGGTGAGGTGGGGGTAGGAAGAATTAAAGAAAGGAGTCCTCCAGGCATCGTGGCATTTGAAGTAGGCCTTGAAGGAAAGACGACATTGCGGTTGGTAAAGATGGTAAAGGAGGTCAGTGTTTTTAACTGAGTAAAGCTATGGAAATAGGAACGCGTAGGGTAAGTGTGAGGACAGTGTAGTCCAGGTTGGCCAGAGCATGTGAAAAAGTAGTTGAAATCGAAATCAGAATGGTAGTTTGGAGACATTCCATGTGGAACTTTGAATGCCAAGCAGAGGAGTTTATACTTGGCTTAGGAGGAAAACAAGAAGGCATTGAAGGTTTTTCAATATGGGTGTGACATGACTGTAACCTTTGCCTTAAAAAAAATATTTTGGCTGTGATGTAAAAGATGGAGTAGAGTCTGTGCTGGTAGTTTAGGTATTAGGGCCAAGGGAATGTCAAGGGAGGGTGGATTAAAAACATTTCAGAGATAAAATACAGGGTTTCTCAATAAATGAACTTAAGAAGCGAAGAAGGCAAAGGTGACGGTGCCAAAGAGTTGAGCCAAGAAGACTGGGTATAGTGGTGCCATTAAGGGAAACACACACATACATTAAAAAAACAAACAAAAAAAAAAACAGGAGGAAGTGTGATTTTTTTTTTTTTTTTTTTTTAATCCTCACCCAAGGATATTTTTTCCATTGCTTTTCAGAGAGAGTGGGAGGGAGAGAGAGAGAAACATGGATGTGAGAGAGATGCCTTGATTGGTTGCCCCCCCCCCGCCCCCCGCAACCAGGGCCAGGGATTGAGCCTGCAACCGAGGTGCATGCCCTTGCCCAAAACTGAACCCAGTACCCTTCAGTCTGCAGGCTGATGCTCTAACCACTGAACCAAACTGACTAGGGTGGAAGTGTGATTTTTGTTTGGGAAAGATAATCACTTTGTTTTTGAATCTACTGAGTTTCAGGTGCTTGTAAAACACTTAGAGGAAGGTTTCTAGCAGGCTGTTTAAAAAGCCAGAAGAGAGGTCAAAACTAGAGATAAAGGTTTGGGAATTATCTCTATAATGATACCGCAGAGGCAGAGGATGAGCTACTAGAGAGAAAAGAGAAGGTCAAGGACAGTTCCTCGGGAAACATTTTGTGTTCAAGAGATTGGAGTAGGAAGAAAAGTCATGAAGAAAATAAGAGGAGTGGTTTGGGAGATACCAACAGAACCAAGAGATCTTTGGAAGCAAGAGGAGAGTTTCAAGAAGGATGACAGTCAGTTTCAGATGCTTCAGGGATATGAACAACAGGAATGAAGATGGCAAACAGGCCATGACATTTAACAATTTGGACATATTTGCTGGCCTTTGAGACAATCATTTCAGCAAGTTAGGAAAAGTAGAAGCCAAAGTGTGTAACATTTAGAAAGTGAATGATGAAGTGGAAGCAGCAGATGCAAACGAGGCTTTCAAGAAATTAGATAAAGCCCTAGCTTAAGAGGATAGAAGGGGAGGGTCTTTTAATTAATAGGTCTGAGTGTGTTTCTAAGTGCAGGAGGTGGAGCCAACAGCAAAGGAGAGGTGTAACCCTCATCCATTCCACCTAACCCAAGCTCAGTTTTCTTGGCAAATTAAAATGGAAAATAGAAACAATTGCCCAGATCATTCAGACCAAAACCCAAACAAAACCAAGCAACTATACACACACACAAAAGAAAACAAAGCCTAAACTCCATCAAATAAAAGGACCAGCTAATAACACACAATTATTCTAGGGTATTTTGCTTAATTGCTTAAACATTCTCTTCATTGGACACTGCTAGCAGAGCTTTGGTCTCTGTAATGATAAGGTTTTGTACATATAACTATGTGTAACGTGTCGAGCAGACTGTTAAATTATTTTGTGCTACCTTTTATCATTTTTATTCTAAGAAAGTCAGATATTCTCTGAAGACATATGATAATTTGATTGTAATTCTTGCTGATCAGTGCTAAAAGTTCCCAGTTCTGGAGCTTTCTTTATTGAGAACTAACATTTATCCTTGCTTCCGCCCTCTAATGATATTGCAAACTAAATAAAATTCTATCTGGGGCGGTTCTTTCAAAGAGAAACAGGCAGCCTCAGATCTTGCCAAGGTATCTTGCCCTTCCCACCTTCCCAGTGACTCCCTCACCCCCCCAAATTGGGCTGTGTTCCCTGATTTGGATGATGTTTCTTTCAAACAAGTCACTCCACCGTAACAAACTTGCTCCTGGGGAGAGGCTCAGCCACCACAGATTTACCCAACAAACTGGTGGTGGAGAGATGGTGTCCAGCTGTAAGGTGAATCGTGTTTGTAAAGCAATGGGGTTCTTCAGAGGGTGGTTACTAAACAAACAGTATTATAAAGAATATTGAAGCCCCAGGAGGGACCTTTCTGTTCCTGTCAACATTCCACTGCAAACAGAATATAGGGGTTAGGGTTTTTATCCATCCAAGAATCACCCTTGAAGCTGGGGGTTCCCAGCATGGTGTAGAGGCCAAGTAGACCAGCTGGTATGTTTGTGTGTAGCTGGCTAAGCCTTTTATCAGCTGAGACCCACAGGAAGGCTCCAGGGTCACTGAGGGGGCTTGGTAAGCCTTGACTTTGGCACTCAGTCAGTCAGCCTCCTTTTCATGCCTCTGATCTTCCTATTGGCAGCAAAGGGAACTAAACTGAGCTTGGGTTGTTTCAGTCTCATCTTTCTCACCTCCTGACCCTCTTCCCTTGGCCCCATCATGGCTTTTACACAACGCCAAGAGTTCACAGAGTGGTTTTGGTTGCACCTTGTGAATTAGGCTCTTCTTTCCTGTTTTGGCAGAGTTTGTTTTTCTCCTGTCTGAACAATGGTGTCTGGAGAAATCCGTGAGCTACCAGGCTGTAGAAATCCTAGAAAGGTAAAGCCCTGAGCATAAGGCCTTTGTAGTGGTATCTCTCAGAATGGCTAATGTACCCAAATCTTAAAAAACAACAAAAAACAGTACTAGTTGCCCCTTACCATGAGACCTGGTTTTGTGCCCTCTATTGCAAATGTAAATTTCTTAGCCAGCGATAGCTATTGGAGAGGATAAGATGTAGCATAATTTGAAGCAGAAACTCCCTTTAGTTTGAGTGAGGGTGGATTGTTTACTCTCCCCTTCCTTCCTTTATAGGTTTATGGTTAAGCAGGCAGAGAATATCTGCAGGCAAGCCACAATCCAGCTACGGGATAAGACAGTGCCTCAGAATTGGAGGGCTCTGAAAGAGCAGCTTTTCAACAAGTTTATCCTGCGTCTTGTGTCATGTGTTCAGCTGGCAAGCAAACTTTCTTTCCACTACAAAGTAAGGAGCTGGGGTTGCTCATGGACACCTGAGTGTTAGAATGAAACCAGCTCATCCAAAGGTGACTGTGAGAAACCTACTCCTAGGCTAGGCGATACTACTCAAGTGGAAATTCCAGAGTGCAATTATGCTTCCTAAGCATACCTCCCAGGTGTGCTCGTGTGCGTGCGTGCACACACACACACACACACACACACACACACACACACACACACAGAGGCAATTGCTAAATAGCCTTAAGTTCTGTTCTCAAAGTATAATTGCTGGACAGATGCCATAATTTGTACAGGTCACCTTTTCTCCCCTTGGGCTCAAGGACAGTTTACATAAAATGTCTGAATTGCCAACATAACTATCAGTATTAAAAGCAAACTATTACATTTATAAAGGACAACATTTTTTTCCATGTCACTACCTAATGCCTATGTAACAAAGTATCATTCATTCAACAAATATTGGTTGTCTTCTATGGCCAGATGCTACACTAGGTGCCATGGCTGCAACAGTAAAAAGACTGTCTGTGCTGTCAAGGAACTTATCCAATGAGAGAAGACACACATGCAAATAATGTGGGAAAATGTTCTGATTAGTGTAAATACAGAGGGCTATGAATGTACCTTATCAGCCTTGGAGAGTCAAGGAAGTGTATTTAGAGAAAATGACTTCTTGAAGGAGGAGAGGGTGTGGAAGATGGGTGGGTCCTAAGGGAAGAGGGAGAAGAGTTAAGAAAAGCAGGGAGAAGGGGGAGGAAGGGGAGATGCAGACACAGGAAACAACAGCTTGTGTGGAGGCTTGGGGAGCTTGGTGGGTTTGGGAACTGCAAGCTCTATATGACAAGCATGGAGGGTAAGGGGGCATTACCAAGGGAGAAGATGGCAGGGGCTGGATTGTGATGGGCTTTGTACACTGTGCCAAGATGTATGACCTTTACTCTGACACCCTTTTCTCCCCCTCACTATTTTGTTTTTCCTTGCTCAGATAATCAGCAACATTACAGTCCTGAATTTCCTCCAGGCTCTAGGATATCTACACACTAAAGAAGAACTGCTGGAGTCAGAGCTTGATGTTTTGAAGTCCCTGAACTTCCAAATCAATCTGCCTACTCCCCTGGCATATGTGGAGATGCTCCTTGAGGTTCTAGGTACTTTATTAAGTGTGCTAGAGACTGTGGGTTGGAGTCTTCCGTAGAAGGCAGTAAGAATGTACCTAGAGTCCGGCTGGTGTGGCTCAGTTGGTTGAGCATCATCCATGCACCAAGAGGTGTCAGGTTTGATTCCGTCAGGGTGTATGCCCAGGATGCGGGCTCAGTCCCCAGTACGGGGTGTGTAGGAGACAGCCGATGGATGTTTCTATCTGTCTCTCCCTCTCCCTTCCTTTCTCTCTAAGTAAATAAACAGAAATCAACAAAAACATTTTTTAAAAAAGAATGTACCCTGGGGTAGTGGGCAGAACCCACCAATGAGGAACAGCAGGAAGCCTGGGCTGAGGAAAGTGCCCTCTCTGGTACTTGTCAGGGAAAGAAACAGATCTCAGCACCTGGCTTCTGTTTGAACTCACAGGGCACTCTCTTACTGCAGGATCAAAGAGTTGATTTTATAGAGAGGCATGAGATAAGAGGGGAACAGACAAATATACTCTAATTGTATATGGAGATTACCTTTCCCTTTGTCCTTTAAAATTGACCTCCAGCTGAAGAGGTTTCTTAGAGTAAAGCCAAGCAACCAGGAAGCACATTAGCAGCTCAACAGTTTTGTTACATAACCACCGTGATTATGATCAGAAAAGACCTGCATAATGCTCTTTACCATGCCCATACTCCATCTAGGATACAATGGCTGTTTGGTCCCAGCCACTCAGCTGCACGCAACCTGCCTAACCCTCCTCGATCTAGTCTATCTTCTGCACGAACCTGTATATGAGAGCCTGCTGAGGGCTTCAATTGAGAACTCCACACCCAGTCAGCTGCAAGGGTAAGGCAACTCCTTTAGCGTAGGCTCCTTCCAGAAAAAGAGTCCAGAATGTAGCATGAGAACTTGGGGAATGGAATTTACCTAGCAAGGCATCCAGTCCACAGATAACCTGCATAGGTTATCTGGTTCAAATTAACGTCTGGTATGCTGCCTGGATGCAGATGACTGAGCCCAATCAGCAAAACCCTAAATGTTTTCACTTTTAAATTTAAATGACTTCAAGTAATTATTTCCTAGTTCTTTCTTTATAGCTGTTTATAATTTGAGATTACTGGACTGCTTTTATAGTCACTTGGGGAAAAAAGCCAGTCACAAGGTTGCAACTTGGACAAAAGTGTTTGATTACTGTAAAGTCAGAATGGTAAAAAGCCTCAGTTACATTTGTTAGGGAGACAGATGGAACAACAAAAGGCTTATAAACCATTCAGACAGGAGGCTCATGTTTTAATCCCAGTTGACTTGGGGGAGGCTGGGAGAGGGGTCAATTAACTATTACTTGACCATTTCCTTCCATGTCTAAAAAATCCAAGATGATCAATATAAACAATTGAAGTTCCATGACCCTAGGATTTAGAAGATCAAATTTTATTCTAGCTCCAAAATTAATAATGGTTTTAATTACTCAGGGAAAAGTTTGTTTCAGTGAAGGAAGACTTCATGCTGTTGGCAGTAGGAATCATTGCAGCAAGTGCTTTCATCCAAAACCATGCATGTTGGAGCCAGGTACGCACCACTGAACAGGACCAGCATGGTCAGAATTCATTTAATAGAAAGCATTCTTCCATTAGTTAAAGGAAAACAGAGACTATAAAAGATTAAGTGCCAAGACCCAGGATTAAAATGAATGAGCAGGATTTGGGAGAGGAAAAAGTAGGTTAGGACTGAAAAGTGTTCTCCAGTTTCCCTCTTATGAAGTTAGAAATGGAGGTCCAAGTTCATTTCACTTTATGATGATCAATAAACATATCCCAAATAGAGAAAATGTCAAGGCCCAAACATCCCTCTCACATTTCACAAAACTTATCTCCAGCCTAGTGAAATGTCTAGCAGAAACTTTCCACACAAACACCATCAGGGCAAAGGTATCCTCATGTAATCTAGCTATTGGCAAACACTGGGATCTGGATTTTATCTTCTCTGTAAATTCAGGGAAACAAAAAAAATTGTATTTGGCTTGAAAGAACAGCCCAAGCAATTAGTCTGTGCACTAAAACATGTTATGCTTTAGTAATAAAAAATTTGTCTCTATTTCTGAAGGTTGTGGGGCATTTGCAGAGCATCACTGGCATTGCCTTGGAGAGCATCGCTGCATTCTCTTATGCAATCCTGATGCACAGCGTGGGAGCCAACACTCCAGGGCGACAGCAGCCCATTCCTCCCCACCTGGTGGCCAGAGCTCTGAGGGCTGCTGCTTCCTCCAACACATGAGGCAGACAGAATCTGCCAAGTAGAAACAACCTTCTGTCACTGCACTCATCCCTCCCTTTGTTTACTTTAATACTCAGGGTACAAAAGTTTCAAGTACCTTTTGAACCGTTTTATATTCCTACTTTATGCTTATTTTTCTGCATCAGTGGAAGAGTTAAGGTGGACAAGCATGTCCTTTTTGTCGTATCAGAATGAAAATGTAAAAAGTTGGGAGAGATAGAATATTAGTGAAGTTGGTTCATTTTTGTTTAACAAGATATTTATGGCTTTTCTTTAACTGTTCATATCATTAAGAGTATCAGACATGGAGATCAGTATTAACCAAGGGTTCAAAAACTGAGACCATCTGGGTCATCTTGACTGAGCAAGAAGGCAGTCTGTATTTCCCCTTAAAGTTAGTTTAACATCTCTGTTCTGTTATTGAAATCTACACAAATAGGGCTTTCTCTACAGCCGACTATTTTCACTAGTCTTTTTCGAAGGTAACACTAAGCCATCTCTAAACATGTTTCAACAGAATTTCCACATACCTGCACTTGAACTCAACTCTCCCAGAATACAAAGTACTCTACTTTAGTTAAAGAAAAACCCATGGGCAGTTATCAGACTGCAGCAAATCTTTTATTACAAATAATTCTCTCCATAATGTCTCAAACAGTATCAAACACTATTTCATATCTCTAACACAGAGCAGAGCAGGCATTCAGTACTCAAACCGAGTGCGAAGTGTTAGATTTCAAGCTTCTGATCACATCACATGGTGACCAAAGCTTATATGTCATTTTCTCAAGTTATCCAACTGTGCGTCTCATACATCTCATCGTCTCAGTGGAGACAAAAGTTTCTATTTAATATTGTTAAGTGCAGGAAGTTGAGAGAGATAAAATCCAGTGAAAACACATCGATCTCAATTCAACTCAGTTAAAAAAAACAAAAAACAGAAGCAAACTTAAATTAGTTGTTTTAAGGGGAGAAGGTAAAGGAAGGCATGGGTTAAGAGTCAAAACTATAACAAAGGCTGGTAGCTATACATGGCATGTGTAGCTCTGGGAACTATTTGCCATATGATATTTTAAAATAAAGTGGCTTTTGTAGATTTTTTTCTTTTTTGGTATTGTAAACATGTGCTGTTTAATAGTACCCGAACTTAATTTAAAACTTTTTTTTGAAACAAAACAAATTTAAAGCCTTTAAGGCAGACATCCCCCTAAGGAAAGTCATTTATTATAAAACTGTGAGGACACCCAAGCAAGACCCCACTTGAGATTCGTCAGCATGAACTTGAGAGCTTTTGTCCACTGTTCCTCAGAATTAAACTGGGTTTTGATGGAATAGGAGCCGCCGCTGCCTCCTGTGTCTTCAATTTTGCCTTTTTCCACATCCATCCTGCAGATGGACACAGCAGAGCTCATTAGTAACTGAGATCCAAGTTAAGTCAGTTCAGGCAAATGGGCAGGGACTTAATCATGGGACTATTCACGTCATTTTATCTATTAAAGAACTTGGCGAGAAATGGTAGTGTATTTTGGATTTACTTGAAAGCCAAAAATCAAGAAGGCTGTCACAAGAGCCTCATTGTCATTGTGGAGTACAGGGACAGGACACACACCCAAACAGATGACAAGCCTGGAGCAGAGGATAAGTGAGGGTTACAGTACTCCTCACTGTTTTCCTAGGCATCCCTGAACTCATGGGGAGAGAAGGGAGGCAGAAGAAAAGAAACGCTTTGTTTTGGGGTGATAGAAGCAGCTCAGCCGTACTCTCTTGAATTAAGGTATCTATCCATCACCGGGCTCCTGCACAATTTGGCAAAGGAAGCATTCCTGTATATTTCCAGGGGCTTAAGGAACCACCTTCCTGAAATTGGAGAGCGTGCATGAGCTCTGTGCCAAGAAAACCCCCCAGACCATCTAAGACAACATCCTTTCCCTCCGGGAGCCAGCTGGTCATATTCCGGCCCAGTTGCAGTGTTAGATCAGCTCTGCCCACCAGCATCATGATTTTGTGCCATTTTCTGCCTTCCCACCACTTATACTACGCTTCGCCGCTATTCCTACTGCCCCTTCAGTTCTGCTCTATTGGTCCTCCTCTAGGTTCACTCAGCCCTGGGGGATACTGACCTGTAAGGAAGACAAAATCGTGTCTCGCCTTTCTCAACCTCTTCTTTGAACTGCTGCACACAGTCCAGGAAAGCCACCATTGCATGATCAAACTTGTTGTCCCAGAAAAACCGCAACCCCCCCGAGCAGTATAACGGCAGCTCCTGCCCAAGGAAAGAGAACTGGCTATGGATGTGGCACCAACACGGTTATCAGAGATTGTTCCCAATCCTATCAATCTCTAAAGTCATGTTCTTTCTGTATTGCACTGAAAACAGTAACCCTGGGAAAATAACAATGCACCTAGAACCATTTTACTATCATTGGAAATGCATTAAACATCCACCTCCCAGGGATTCCTTCCCCCATCCTAGAGCACACACACTCTTCTGATCTTCCCATATCTCTGCTCAACAGACTGTAAAAAAAACAATTTTCTCCACAGGTCTCAAAGAGCTAATCCTGAACTAGACAAGACATTGGGTCTTCATGAGATATTTCAGTAAGAAGGAACTGAGTAATGCCATTATCAAAAGTAAATTGTTTTGCCCGGCTGGCGCAGCAGCTGAGCATCGACCTATGATCCAGGAGAGCGAGAGAGCGAGGTCAGGGCACATGCCCAGGTTGTAGGCTCGATCCCCAGTAGGGGGCGTGCAGGAAGCAGCCGATCAATGACTCTCATCATTGATGTTTCTATCTCTCCCTCTCCCTTCCTCTCTCTGAAATCAGTAAAAAAAAAAAAAAAAAAAAAAAGGAAACAGTTTTGTCCTGGCCAGTGTTGCTCAATGGTTTGGCCAACCCTTGGGCCAAAGGGTCACAGATTTGATTCCCGGTCAAGGGAATGTCATACCTGGGTTGCAGTTCAATCTCCACCCTTGTTGGGGTGCATGTGGGAGGCAACCAACTGATGTGTCTCTATCAGATGTTTCTCTCTCTCCCCCTCCCTCCCTCCCTTCCACTCTCTCTGTAAAAATCAAGGTTAAAAATATCCTTGGGTGAGGATTAACAAAAAAGTAAACTGTTTCGTTAGGAGGTACAAGATTGTGTATTCCAGTGAAAATGGAATTTCCCAGAGTACCTTAGATTTGTCTGTGAGAGACTCCAGGTATGAATGGTTTCCATAGGGAACAAGTCGATACCTAAAAAGAAAATGCATACAGAGATGGACCCAGTCTCCTCCGAAAGTGATTATGGGATGTTAAAATCCAATGATTTTCAGACTTCATCCTACCTCTTTTATTATTCCCATCCCTCTCTCACCTCCCCATAGGCTCCATGTTTAAGATTTTGCTTATCAAAGTACATAGATAATTGTCTGGGGACCTTTGTGGATGAATGTATGTTTTTGTTTAGATTTAAAAACTAAAACTGAAAATAGCTTGAGGAACACTAAGGTTCTGGAGATAGATGGTGGGTTGGGGACCACTACTATGGTCACACAGCTTGAGGACTGCTTAATCAACAGAAAGAGCCCTATGGTGAGGGGAAAACCAGAAGCAGACAGTCTCCACAGACAGAAAACTCCCAGACTGTTGGGAGCAAGGGTTCCCGTCATAGTGGACAGCAGTACCAGAATGGAGATACAATTATATCAAAGACATCCCACGCCCCAAGAAAGGGCTACATATCTTACCTCTGAAATTTCAGACCCATTTTATTGGCCAGGGCATGGAGCAGCAACACTGTCTGGCCCCAAGCAGCATTAATCTCATTCCATTCCACAGGAACACTGGGCAAACGACCCAGTCTGAAGTTATTGATTGTGCCAAATTGTCCACTATGCCTATAGAAGAAGGCAAAAGGGCAGGGAAAAATACAGGGAGAACTTAAAACTTAGCAACTTCTGAGACTTCCTGCTCTCACCTAAAACCCAGCATAAATCTCCCTCCTTATCTCCAGATTCATATATTCAGGCTCTTGGTACTTTAAATACAGGTCTAAACTGTGAGTCATCATCTTTCCACCTGCTGCTCAGATGCCAAAGAAGAAACCTGGGCATCATCCCTGAATGCTCTCTCAGCTCCATCCCTGAAAAAGAGCACTCAACTCTGTTGATTCTACCTCCTAAATCTCTTCGATCTGTCCACTTCTCCTCAAACTCAATGCCACCACTCTCTCTTCCTATTTAAATTCCTACTAACAAGTCACCTTACCAAAAATACTGCCTTCTTCCCTCACGTCATTTCTCAGATTGCAGGTAAAGTTATCACAAATGCAAACATAATTATATCACTTCCTGCCTCAAATGCTTCAGTGGCTCCCGCTGCCTTTTGGATAAAGTCCAAATCCCTTCATGACACCTACAGGATACTTTAGGAACTGGGAACTCTCCAGTTTCACATCCCGTCACTCTCCCCTTGACACTCTAGTCACAATAAGCTCCTTTCAGTTCTCTGAACTCACCACTCCCACTTTCCTCTGTTTCTTTGCACATGATGTTCTCTCTGACAGGAACAAACCCCCTCTTCTGCAGACTTCTACTTCACATCTCAGTTTAAACATGAGCCTCCTCTGAGGGAAACTTCCCGTGTGGCCTCCCCACATTGGGTAAAGTGCCCTTAGCGTTCCCAAAGCACCCTAGGTTAAGCATTATCATACTGTATTACAACTGCCTGTTATTTAACCATCTCTTCCACCAGATTACAAGGTAGAATGCATACTGTCTGCTGTTGCCATCCTAGTGCTTAGACTATTGTCTACAACACCAGAGATGCTCAACAGATATTAGTTAAATGGACAAAACATCAAATAAGTTAAAACATGAATAACCCTAGGGATAAGAAATCAGCTCCAGGCAGGAGCAGAATTTCACGTGTCTGGAGGGCTCAGATCTTTCCCTTTCCTTGGAAGAGTGAATGGCACCAAGCTCTAGAATTCCATCCCGATTGTGCCTAGCCCATCACAAGGAATGAAAAAAACCCAGATGGGCTGGAAATGATATACAGTCCTATCTTGTGGTCAACAGGTAAGGTCCAGCTATGCAGTACTTCCCAGGTGCTCCTCGCCCTCCAGCCTCATTACCAAATGTGAAAGGTCGCATTAAAGACGTTGGTCTTCTTCAGCTTGTCTAGCTGCATCTGGGCATAACGCATCTGGTTTTCCACGCTCTTCAGCTCATCATCCAGTTCCAGCTGCTGTCGCTTGAACTCACTGTATTCCCTCTGATACCTGCGAGCAGCCAAGGTGGCCATCGAAGACTATTAGTTCGGGGGCTAAAATTTCTCTATTACCACCCCTCTTAACAATTTATTAGTAATTATGGTTACATCTAGTTACAGCACTTTTTAAATCTGTCACAGACCCCATTCAAAGGAACAACTTGCCCCAGGTGTTTTGCCCGGGAGAGACAGGAATGTCTGATTCCAGCTGCCATATGCAAAAGGGTGGGGAAGAAAGGCCTCTCCTGAACCAGGACCAAACGCCTCTTGGATGTCTGATCTTTCCCAGAATCAAGGTGAGTCAGGAGTGACTTTTCCAGTTCTGGCTGGTGTGGCTCAGTGGTTAGAGTGTAGGCCTGTTCACTGAAGGGTTGTGGGTTCTATTCCCAGCCCCAGTCCAGGGCATGTGGGGGAGGCAACCAGTTGATGTGTCTCTCTCACACCAATGTTTCTCTCTCCCCCCTCCCTCCCCCCGCCCTCCCTCCCACTCTCCCCTCCCCTCTAAAAATCGATGGAAAAAATATCTTCAGGTGAGGATTAACAACAAAAAAGTGGCTTCTCCATGGACTGGCCTCAACTGAACTTCTATAGCTTCACCTCTATATACTTACTGTCCTTTAAATAGTAAACACCATTTCCAGTGGAATTTATTACACTGCTCTGTGAAAAATTAACTTTGTACTGTCCTTCACTTCCCCTATTTCAGTTTATGTGGACTCTGTGTCTCCTCCAATAGACAGAGGGTTCTCTCAGGGTGAGAGCACCAATGAAATTTTTGAGCTGAGAAAGAACAAATGTAGACCAATATGCTCATCTTTCCAGAACAGGATGCCGGGTGCAGCGGCTGACTTACCCAAATGAGCCCAGTTCCCTACAGCACAGAGCTGTGACTACAGCCCTGGCTCTCCACGCTCTATTTAATTAACATGCTTTTTTACTTAGTCATGCTGACCCTTCATACATAACCCCTCAAACAAACCTCTAGAAACAGGGCCTGGGAACAGTATGCAGGATCCAGAGCAGACATGCTACAGAATGACAGCTGACTGCAGCTTACAAACTAATCAGACACATTCAGCTGAAAGCCATTTCCCCTCCTGGAGCTCAGAGGGCAGGAAAATAGAACAGGGTGACCACTCACTGAGCCTCCTCCTGATCCAGTCTCTCAGCCTCAGCCTGGACCTTCTCGAGATTTTCTGCCACTATCTTACGATTCTTTTCCACATCTTCCAGCTCCTGAATCAGCCTCTCCTCTTCTAATGCCAGCTCCTTTAGTTCCATCTGTAGCTGTTCACTGTCATCCTCATTCATTTGCTCTAAGATCTCCAAACAGCGTCTGCCAAGGACACAGAGTATGCTTACCAAAAGGAACCTGTTATTCTGTTTACCTGAGTGGAACACAGCTCCTGGGTAAGGATCAGGCAGTCTCAGAGCAGTGACAGTTCTAAAACACAGATGCCAGTTTCTGGGCCCTGGGTCTGGAGGCACTCACTTGTAGTTTTGACACTCATTTTCAGTGACGTTGAGCTGAGTGTCCAGCTGGTCTAAAAGAGTATCTGTGCATTCCTCACACAGTGGGTGATCCACATCTGTCTGGCCTGACATGATGTCAAAAAGGTCCCCAGTGACCTGGAAGTGTGGGAGAGTCAGGGTAGGGCCTGCCCCATGCTATCTGTCCAGACACCCCCGTCTACCAACCATGCCCTCTACTTGATGCTGGAATGAGGCCGACTTGCCTTCAGTCTTCGGCTGAGGTTCTCCATGGTTCCACCATCGGATGCCTCCCCGATCAGAGTGAAGCTGTTGGCACTTTCTGTAGACATCATCCTGCAGACAGCCCCCCGCCCATGGGCCACATGAGGGAGCAGAGAGGCCTCCTCCACCTACTGTGGTGCCAGTGGCAGAGACTCTCAAGCACCAGCTGAGGGGCCTCAAGGTGCATACCCACTCCTAGCCCGACTGACCTCCCAAGGGTACCTCTCTCCCAAGGGAAGGCCATGCTGGTCTTCCACAGGGGCACTCAGCACGAAGGTTGGCTTGGATGTACTAAGAAGGGAGAAGGGGCATCAAAAACTGATATGTGTGTCTATAATAGAAAAGGGAGGAGAATCTGGAAAGGCCATTTTTGAATATTACACCCCTCACCAGCCACCTTCACATGCATCAATAGCTAAGAATGAGAACATTTAACATTTGCTACTCTTAAACTTTTCAAGAGCCCATCTCTTTTATTAGTCAATCGCTCCTTGACTTTTCTCAATTCTTTATCATGAGAGCTATTACTGTCTCTTCCCATGTGTGAATGGCTACAGGAAAAACTCAATTAGTACTGGAAGGTGATGGGCCAGGTATAAGGGAATGCATCTTTTCTGGAGGAGCCAAAAGGGCAGGTGATGATTCATCTCCTATCACCTGACTCTGGTCTCAATTCTGGGTTCGATTAAAATTCTACTAGTCTTTGGCAAGGAGCAGGGGGCTGAGGAGTAGTAGGCACCTGGCTGGGGGGATGAATCTGCGAGAGACACCATCCTGGCGGGTTTCAATAAATGGCTCCTGGGAAGGAAATAAGAGGGCATTAGAATTCTGGCAGTTTAGAGGTGGAGTCTACTTCCCAAACAGCCTCAGAACTATTTGGCTTTACCCTTGATTGATAACCACAAGACTTGATAAACCAGAGACTTAAATGGGTATTACCTAGCCAATCCTTAGATACTAAGAAAGGACCCCTGGTGCAGACACACCCCAAATCCCATTTGTTGTTTTTTATTTTGTGGGGAACAGCATTCCCTAACTATGTTATACTCAATTATAATTAAATGTGCATCTTCTCAACACTAACTAGTTAGGGGTAAGGGTGAGATGCCCGAAATATCATGGCACAAGGAAAAAGCCAGATCAGACTACAATTAAGTTTGCCATGGCATAGTAAAAAGCAGGTAATTTATATGTTTTCAATACTTTGATATAATTTATATGTGATCAAAAACTTATGACATCTGTCTTTGGCAATGAAAATGATCAACGAAGTTACCACAGCTTAAAAATGACATGTTCTCTAACAATGACAATCTCTTCTGGCTAGGGTAATCATATAATTTGTTGCCTAAACCAAGACACTTTTGAGAATGGAGAAGACTGGATATTAATAATTAGCTAGGACAACAGATGTAAACCAGGAATGCCCTGAGATGACCTGGATACATAGGTCATCCCATCTGTCACCTATAATGGCTTATAATTTTGCCTCAAATGAAGAAGACCTCTCTCCACATTTTTGAATGGATGACTCTTTCAGTAACTCTGTGACCTCAGGTGCACTTTTATACTTCCAATGATCCACAGTGGCCTGATCAGGCAGAACCTCTTGTTAACCAAAGATGCCAAAAGTTTGTGGGCTCTAGAAGCACCAAGTACCCTGCAGGAATCCAATTTTCATTCCAGTGTTTCCTACCTCTCCTGAGTTAGCCTCTTCCTCTTGGGTCTCTCCTGATTTCACCTGGGCTGTGGCAAGTAATGGAGCTAAGGGAAAGGAAAATATTGAGTCAGAAAGAATCTTATCAAAGCAGGAGTGGGTATGAAAGTATGGAAAAAGAATTGGAAATATCCTCATCACTACCCCTACCTTCACTTTTTTCTTAAAGTACCATTTACACAAAGAAGAATCTCTTGTATTCTTCCCCTTACTCCCATTAAATGAGATTAAGGAATTGTTAAATTTTTCCAGTATAATGAGATCATGGTTATGTTTTTAAAGACACCTATCTTTCAAAAATAGTTACCAAAATATTTATGGTATTTATGTTTGGGATTCACTTCAAAATAATTTGGGGTGGGAGGGGAACAGATGGGGCTATAAATGAAACATTATTAAATATGCATTAATAATTGTTGAAGCTAGGTGATGGGTACATGAGGTTCATTATATACTTTGAAGTTTTCTATAACAAAAGTGAAAAAACAAAATAATTGAGTGGGGATGGGAGGTAAGTAAAGGTATAGAGAACACAAGAATGAGAGAGTGTAGCTAGTTGTTGAAGCTAGGTGATGGATATGAGAGAGTTCACTGTGCTATCCTCTTGGCTGTATGTTTGAAATTTTCCATAATAAAAAGTTTAAAATATATTAGGGTTAATTCTCCTCAAAAAAAGAAATCAGGTGGTAACAACAGCTAACATTTACTGAGTATTATTTGTCCAGCATATTCCTAAATTGTTCTTTGTCATATTTGATTCTTAAAACTACCTTAAGGTCATTTTATGTTTACAGATAAAGAAACCAGGACCTAGAGGTGGTGTAACTTGCAAAAAATCATTAAGCTAGTAAATGATAGCCAGGATTTAAATCCAAGCAGGCTGACTCCAGATTCTTGAGCTTATTTTAACTGCCTATTCAGTTTTCTTTTTTACATCTCACTTTTTGGGATTATGAGACTCTTTTCCTCCATTTACTAGCTGTTGACCACTGCATAAGTCCCTTAAGCTTTCTGAGCCTCAATTCCTCACTTGTAAAATGATCCCTGGGGGTTGTTGCAGGGACTAAACAGAGTAATGCATGTTAATGCATTTGGTATGGTAAGTCCTTAAAATATGCCCTTTATTATTATAGATACATATTCCTTTACTCTGAAACAGCAGGAGTAAAAAAACTAAGGACCTGTTCTTGCTATTGAAAACTCTCTTCGGACAGTGTGTCAGAACTCTTTTATGTTTCGGATGAGAAAACAGGGAGCCAGAGAGATTAAGTGACTTTCCTAGGTTTACACGGGAGTCTGTGGCAGACTACACGGAGAGGCACCTTAAGATCTACATCTCCAAAGCTGCCCATTTCCAACGATTTTGACCACCCTCTTTGCAAGGGTCTCGCTGACCTGTGAGCTCCTGGATGGTGACACGGTCCAGGATCTTGAAGCTCGTGTCCAGTTTTAGGGGCTGGCTGCAGCGCTGGCACACGAAGCTCACCTGCATGGTGCTGCTGGATGTCTTAGATCCCTCCATCCCTGCAGCGATGGAGAGGCGATATTAGGAAGAAAGGCGCCCTTGAACCCCCGGTCTGGGGCTACCACCAGCTTTGCTGGTGTGGTGAAGGGGGAAAATCGCGCCCGCGCCGGTCCCCCTGGGAACCGTAAGATACCAAGTGGACCTGCTTCCGGGGCAGCCCCGGCAAAGGCAGTTTACAGCCCAGTAAGGGAGCGGCGGCAATAGGGGCCGAGGGGTCCCCAGGCTCCTTTCTAAGGTCGCTGTTTAGCCCTCGACGCTCTTTACCTCGGGGCCGGGAGCCCGCCACCCTGGTCCGGTCTACCGCGGGGGAACTACGGTGTCGGGTCTGCCAGAGAGCGAGGCCCCCAGAACTGCCATCGCCCAGCCTTCAGCTACTTCCCGGTGGGCCAGGGGAGGACTTCCGCCCTGACCGGACGTGACGCCACGACGGCCGCAGCTGTGGGAGCAGCCGGCAGGCCGGCCGGGTCCGCTCGCTCTGGGGCGGGCTGCGACCCCTAGAGGCTGAGCTGGGGAATGCGGCCGGCGGCCGCGGGTGGGCGAAGGCTGCCCGGGGAAGGGGAAGGGGAGGGGAGGCTCCGCCATTCCCAGATGCAGTGACTGTTCTGAAGGTTTGTCACTTAGGAGAGGAGCCACTTTAGTTCTTTCTGCAGTATGTTTTATTTTTACTTTTTATTTATTTTTAATAAGTTTTAAAAGTTTCTCCTTGAGAGAGCTGGGCTTTCTTTCAAACGCCCCTGAGAGGGTGGTAGACACACTTGGAGGGGAGGTAAACTTTATTTTATAGTATAAAATTTCAATTATTAATTAGGGAAAATTGAGCACTTCAGATACTGAAATGTATAAAGATATTATAAAGTATAAAGCTAAAACATTTTTGTCTTGGTGCCGGAATGGAGAGATGAAAGAAACAGAAAAGAGTCAAAAAATAAACCAAGTATACGGGGAGATCTGGTATGTAATAAAGCTGGTATTTCAAATCAGTGGGGAAATGATCTACTTAATAAGTGATGAGTGGGGCCAAAGAGCCATGTAGATAGGCAGTGGTGAGCCGAATCTTCTACTTGGTTGCTTACACCAGAAAAAGTTCCAAGTTATTCAAAAATTAAAGCACCAAAATACAATGATTAAAAGTACTAGATGACAGCATAAGTGAGTATCTTTAATAAATCTTGGAATGGAGAAGGTATGTCTAAGTATGACATGAAAATCAGAAGCCAAAAAGGGGAATATTGAATTTTACTTCTTAGAAATGAAAACTTTTGGAATTATCAAAGACATTGTAAAAAAAAAAAAAAATTACAAAAGAAAAATGTGGAAAATAGTTGCAGCTCATAAAATAGAAGGCAAATTTCCTTAATATACATAACTCTATTCAATCAGTAAAAATACCAATAGGCCAGTATGAAAAGGGCAAAGAATATGAAAAAGCAGATTACAGAAAAAAAAAATGGTTAATTGAAAAAATAAAAAGATGTTTCATTTCTCTTGTGACCGGGTCAATGGAAATTAAACTTCAGTGAGGCATTCCTCATTTATGAGATTGGTAAAGTCTGAACCAGTGGATAATATTCACTGCTGATGAGCATTTGAGGAACTCTAGAATACTGTTGGCTGGGAGTGTAAATTAGTACAATCTTTTTGGAAGTCAGTTTGGGAATGTCTATCAAAAATTTAAGTGTTCATATTCTTTGGCTCATAAAATCTCTTTCTGGGACTTTTCCTAATAGACATGCAAGTGACCAAATATATATGTACAAGAATTTTCATTGCTAAATGTCCTCCATAGTAAGGGATTGCTTAAAGAAATTATGGTATTAGTCATTTAGCAGAATACTATGCAACCATTAAAAAGAATGAGGTAAACTTGCTTTTACTTGGTTCAGTGGACTACTTTCAAAGTAGTCTGAAGAAGGGCAAGGGTGGAAGCAGGAAGACCAGTTAAGAGGTTTTTGCATGAACTGAGGCAACTGAGATTGAGATGATTGTCAATTGAAATAAGAAAAGTTATAGGCAGTATACATGGTATGATTCCCTTTATATAAAAAATAACATACTGTATATGGCGTATGATATAACATTATGTCATATGAAGTGATGTGCAGCAAGCAGTGTCTTTCACTGGACAATGGGACAGAGACTTTACTTCACAATTTGTATTGTAATTTTTTTTTTACAATAAGCATACAGTTCATTTACAACAAAATTAAACTTTTACAGAAAGACAATATTAACAATACAGGAAGTTAGGGGAATAGTGTCATGAAATTACTCATAATCTCACCACACTATAATTTTTGTTTGCCGTTAAAATGTTTTCCCTATGTATTTTAACATGGTTGTATTTGTATTTATAATTTATATGCAATTTTTGTGTCCTGCTTTTAAAATTTAACAGTACCTAATGAATATTTTTCCATGTTGCTACAGTTTTCGTAATTGTCACCATGGCATCACATCACATCAAGTGCACTAACTTAATGTATTTCTTTGTTGCTGGAAATTTTCATTGCTTCCAGTTTTGGTAATTACAATGAAGAACTGACTGCTTCCTTATGATAAAGCCTCACTATTGGGATCGCTAATGAAAAGGGTATGGCTATTTCATGTCTCCTTAGTAATATTAGCAATTTTTTTCCAGAGCAGTTGCACATAATCATATTCTGCTCCAGCAGTGTATGAGATAGCCTGTTTCACAATGCCCTGGCCAATATTAGGTATCATATATTTGAGGAACAAGGGGGGGATGCACTTCCATGTTATTTTGTCATTGTCTAGATTGGGTTGTTGTTCCTCTTTTGTGAATTTTCTGTTTGAGTCCTTTGTTCATTTATCTATTAGGTAACATTTTGCTTAATATTTGTCATCAATTTGCATAACTGGTCTATTAAGGTATTTTCCAGACGTACAAAAGTTTTAAATTCTTATGAGGTCAAATCTGCCTTTTTGTTCTTGATGACTTCTATTGCTTAGAAAGTCGTCCTCACTTCCAGAAGTGACTTTCCTATTATTTTTAATGTAGGTGAACCTCCTATAATTAGCATTAGATGTAATATATGGAACTACATTGATTTTCTCCTGGTATTGCTAATTAATTAGAGTCTTTACAATGCTTCTTCCTCTTGGATCTTTCAGCATGAGACTCCCTCTAGAGGGAGTGAGAGCAATCATTCCCAAAGAATTCTCACCTAGGCCTGGTGTGGCGGGTTCATAGCCCTACGTTTCTTCCTGCTTGACTGCCACTAATACAGCCTCAGAAAGGCATAGAGATGTAATGAGCTTCTAGAGAGGTAGGGTATATAGAGATTACAACTGAGGGTTTGAAAGTCTAGACTGCTTGGGTTCAAACCCTGACCTTGAGCAAGCTATTCAATTACTCTGTGCCTTGTTTTCTTGTTCCTGCAGTGAGCATAATCCTGAATGTCACATAGGGCGGTGTGATGATTACATGACCTAATAATATGAAGTACAAAGAGCAAAGCCCAGCACACAGTAAACTCTCTGTGTGCCCTGCTGCTTGGAGAATACATGAGTCAGTATGTACAGTGCTTGAGGGATTGTGAATACTCAACAACATATCCCAAGTCATCAATTCAGCAAATGTTTATTGAGGACCTACCGTGTGCCAATCATTCTTCTAGGTCTGGGAGGATACATTGGTGAATGGCTCTCATAGCTTATATTCTAGAGGAGAGAATTTGACAAACATGAAACGAATGAACAAGGTGATTTCAGATAATGATAGGTTAGCTATGGGTTGAATTATGTCTCCCCCAAAAGATGTTGAAGTCCTATTCTCAGTACCTGTGAATGAGACTTTACTTGGAAATAGGGTCTTTGCAGATGATCAAGTTAATGAAGTCGTTAGGGGGGCCCTAACCTGATATGACTGATGTTCTTATAAAAAGGGGCAATTTGGACACAAAGACAGTCATGAACAGAGGGACGACATGTAAAAAGACACAGGGAGAAGACAGTTTCCAAGCCAAGGAGCACCTAAGGTAATCAGGAGCTAGGAGAGAGGCCTGGAAAAGGTTCTTCCTTAGTACCTTCAGAGGGAGCACAGCCCAGCTACTTTGAGTTCAGACTTCTAGCCTCCAGAACAAGACAATATATTTATCTGGTTCTAAGCCACCCAGTTTGTGGTTTCTTGTTAAAGCAACAAACCAATATAGTAGGTGTGGTGAGGAAAAGAATAGAGGATGATGTATGTGATAGAAAGTAAGTGGGGACAGGGGTGGGGGCTACTTCAATGAGGGGTTCAGGAGGGCTGTTAGCTGGGAAGCCATTGAGGGTGATAAGCAGGGAAGGGATATGATCTGGCTGACTTTCAAAGAAACTTTACTGAAGTATAAAATACACAGAGGAAAGGACATAGACCATAATTTTACAGCTCAATAGATTTTCACAAATGGACATACCCATGTAACCAGCACTCAACTCTCTGCCCCACGCCCCCTTCCAGTTGCTACTCACCACAAGGGTAAACAATATCCTTGATTCTAACACCATATATTAAGATTCAACCGTGTTTTGTTTTTGTTTTTGAATGTATCTTTATTGATTTCAGAGAGAGGAAGGCAGAGGGAGAGAGATGGAAACATCAGTGATGAGAGTCATTGATTGGCTGCCTCCTGCACGCCCCCCACTGGGGATGGAGCCTGTGACCTGGGCCTGTGCCCTGACTAGGAATCAAACCTCGACCTCCTGGATCCTAGGTCGATGCTCAACTGCTGAGCCACACTAGCCAGGCAAATTTGACTGTTTTTGAACATCTTATAAATGGAATCATACAGTATGTCTTTTTTGTTTGTTTCTTTTACTCAGTATTATGTTTGTGAGATTCCTCTATCTTGTGTGTGTTTTAGTTCATCCATTCTCAATACTACGCAGTATTCCATTATGTGAATATATTAAAATTCAGTTATCTGTTCTACTCTTGAGACATTTGAGTAGTTTCCAGCTGAGGCTGTTGTGAGTAGTGTTGCTATGAACATTCTTTTTTCATGATCTTGGCAAATATATTTATGCAATGCTGTTGGGTGTTGCTAGAGTTGGGATTTCTGGGTGATAGGTGATAGATTTGTTCAGCTTGAATAGGTACTGCCATAACCGTGGTTGACATATGAAAAGATAATTTGGGTGTGAGTAGAGAATAGAATGCGGTAGTGTGTGTGTGTGTGGTGGGGGTGGCAAGAGTGACAATGGAGAGCAGATAGTCTTGTAATAGTCTTGGCAAAGGATGACAGGACTTTGACTAGGGTAACAAGTGAGGAGATGGGAAAACATACTCATACAGGATTATACAGGTAAAGCTGACAGGGTCTGATGCTGGTTGGATGTGGGGAGATGAGGAAAGAGGAATCAAGGTGCATAGTTAGGTGTTTGGTTTCAACCACTAGGTAGACAGTTGTGTCAGTTACTGAGACGGAAATGAGCAGGAAAGGAACAGGTGTGCGGGAGAATCAAGAATTCTGGCTTGGCCACATTAAGTTTGAGATGCCTATTAGCTACCCAAGCAGAGAAGTCAAGCAGACAATTGGAGCTCGGTTAGATGTCAGGACTGGAGAAATAAATGTAGGGCCATCAGCATACAGGTGTTGAGTACCACTGAGAGGTTCAAGTAAGATGGAGAGGTGACCACAGGTGCTGTCAACATGGAAGTCATTGGTAACCTAATAAGAACTATCTCAGTGAGAACGGGGAGTGGGAAAGCCTGATTGGAGTGGACAGGAGTAAAAGGAGATGAGGAAGTAGAGTATGAGACAATAATATTGCTCAAGGAGTCTTGCCATGAAGAAGAGCACAGAAACAGAGACAAAGTGTGAGAGAGGAGTCTGGGTTCCAGGGGGGCGGTTCTCAAGATGGGAGATATTTATCATGTTTGGAAGTGACCCAGTAGAGAGAGATAAGTGTAATCTAGGAAAAAGAATGGATAATCACCGAAGCACAGACCCTGAGAAAGTGAGAGGGGATGGGTTCCAATGTACGAAAGGAAACAGTTGGTTTTCGATGGGAACAGGGATGTTTCTTTCGATGAAAGAGGAGGGAAAACAGAAAGTACTTACAGGTTGGCAGATTTGGTGGCGAGATGAAGTTCTCATTTGTATGTTTTCTCAGTGAAGAATAAGTGAAGACTATAAATTGGAGGTGGGAGGGGAGGGATATTGAAAGTTTGGGGAGATGAGGCCGTATAACAGGCATTTGGAGTGTGGAGGAGTAAACTTGGCAGGAGCATGTAGTAGGATCTCAGCAGTGCTGTGCACCCATTTGAGATTTGTAAACACGAATTTAAAGTGAGACCGGTCATCAGTGATCACATTTGATTCATAAGCACATGGGAATGAATAGAGTTTAGTAAAATATAGTGGTGCTCTCAGCAACTGTTCACTGAACAAACGAATGAGTGGAGTACTATATAAAACATTTGGATAAAGGAGGAGGGATGGAATAAAGAAGGAAAGTGTATTTGCCTTCTTACAACTTACTTAAAGACAAAACACAATTTGAGAACAAAGCTGTATTTCAACAAGCACAAACATTACGTTTTCAAGTTTCAGTTATACATTCTGAAAGAAATGCATTCCTAAAGTTAAGTTTCAGATCCGAGTTCAAATTTACTAGGTACAAGTGTTAACAGAAAACAGTGCCCTAGCCAGTGTGGCTCAGTTGGCTGGAGCACTGTCCCATGCACCAAAAGGTTGCTGGTTTGATTTCTGGCGAGGGTACATACCTAGGTTGTAGGTTCTATCCTTGGTGGGAGTGCGTACAGGAGGCAACTGATTGATGTTTCTCTCATACATAGATGTTTCTCTTTCTCTCTCCCTTCCCCTCTCTCTAAAATCAGTAAAACATATCCTCAGGTGAGGATTAAAAAAAAGAGGAAAAGGGGGTGGAAAACATGTTAATTAGCAAGATGGATAGTTTGGGCTATGTTATATGTAGTCTTGAATAGGTGGAAAAGGATTTTTTGAATCTGAAAGCAGAGATGATAATTACATGGTTGAAAGAGAAACCTCTTCATGCTAAACACTAACAGGTAGCTTATCTGACAATGGCTACAATGTATCTACTACCTGCCTTGTGGCTAGTTCTTTTAAATATATATGATTTCTAATACAACATACCTACAGAATCACGTATTATTTATTAATAGTGATTAAAATTCTACTTGACAGATGAGGGAATTGAGATTCAGCATTTCAGTAATTTTACCAAGATATCAGAGTTAGTAAAGAGCTGAGGTGGGATTTGAAGCCAGGTCTCCCTGATTCCCAAGGCCATAGTCAGTCACACTTCATTTAACTGGGTATTACCATTTCCCTTGCACTTAGCACAGAGGCCTGACCAGGATAAATGTTTAGCAGTAATAGTGACCCCAAAATATAAATCAGATGGCCTGCCTTTGCGCTTAATCTAACAACTTGTTTCCTAACAACACTCCCCACCCCACTCCTACTCTCACCCCCAATTCACTAGTTTTTTCAATTTCTGCAACAGGACCCCTGCTATTCTCTATATCTGTCATTGTTTCCTAACATTTTTCAAATTTTGTCATTACATTGTTGGTTTACTTCCTGGTGTCTTTCCCCAGTATTAAGCCCCATGAAACCAGAGAACTTGAGTCTTGTTTACGTTTGATATCCCAGAGCCGTACTGCTTATTACAGCAGCCACTAGTCACTTGTGGCTACTCAGGACTGCAAATGTGGCACGTCTGAATTGAGTTGGGCAGTAAGTGTAAAATTATACCGGATCTTGAAGACTTGGCATGAAAAAAGAATGTATATGATCTCATTAATATTTTTAACACTGGTTACTCGTTGAAATATTTGGACAAACGAGGTTAACTATGTGATTAAAATGAATTTCACACGTTTTGCTTTTTACTGTGGCTACTAGAAGATTTTGTCACATAAGTGATGTACATTATATTTCTAGGCTCTGAGGCAACGTTGTCCCAGAGCCTAGCACAGTCCTGGCCCATTTTATTTAGCAGAATAAACCAATGTTAACAGACAAACAGAAAAAAAAAATGGGTGAGGGGAGATCCGGTCTTTGCTTTCCGTTAGCAAAACGGATACAGCGTTGTCCTAGAAGTCAGGAGACTGGGTTCTGTTCCAGGATTTACCAGCATCACTGTGTAGCCTACCCAACCCTGGGCGTCAGCTTGCCCATCACATGGTTGATCTCCGAGGTCTGAAAGAGTGTGAGGAAATAAATGGTGCAGAAAGGTGGGGAAGCCTGGTACAACAGAACTTGTCTTCTGGTTGGCTCTAGCATAGCACTATAGCACCGGCGGAGGCAGCAGGAACCGCAGACCAGGTCCCTGAACCCAGCGCGGGGACCAGCAGCTTCCTCGGTCTGACGTCACTGGGGCGCGACGCCACCGTGGGTCCCGTCCTCCGAGCCTCATGGCTCATAAGGTCCCTTTGGTGAAAGCTAATGACAAGCTAAGAGAGCGTCAAACAGCTCCCGAGTCTCTCCGGGCCTCAGTTCTCAGTCAACCAGCCTCCGCCACCCTCCCTCTTACTTCCCCCTTACCGGGCACAGGAATCCGGGAGATATGAATCCGGCCGGACCGCCCAGAACCAAACCTCAGTGCGGCTGCGCAGAGCACTTGCACATCCTCGCAGGAGTCCCGGCGATTGGCTGTGACGTAACTTCCGGCGTGAGCGGCGAAAGCCGGGAGGGCAAGCGAGAGTGCAAGCAGGCATCCAGCAGCAGGCAGCAGGCGGGCGGGCGGGCAGACGGCTCAGAGGGAGCGAGCGAGCTAGTGAGCGGTTCGTGAGCCAGCGAGGTCAGCCGCGTCCCGAGAGCAGCCGAGATTCCTCCAGTCCCTCTGACCCCCTCCCCGGAGCCCACAGCGCCTCCGGTCTCCAGCGGAGCGGACACGGCCCTGCCCGGCCATGGCCTCGTTGCTGAAGGTGGATCAGGAAGTGAAGCTCAAGGTAGCGACACGGGTCCGGACCTCCTTACCCGTGGCTTCGATCCCCGAGCAGTCTGACCGGCTCCCCACTCCCCGTGGTGCCTTTGTCTCCCCGGGGATACCAGCTCTGAGCTTCCGCTCTGCTCAGCCCAGCCCCCCCACTCCCGGAGAAGGCATCGAGGGAGAGGATAATATAGGGTGGCCTTCTGTACCTTGTCTGCTGATGAAGAGCCCCGGGGAGACTTCCGCGGACACGTGGTGGATTCAGTGCTTTAGGCTAGTGACAGCTGGAAGTTTCCCAGCCCCGCCTCCAGACACTGCCGCTGCCCTTGGAGTCAGGCCTGCCTCATATCTTAGGCCAGATCTGGAAGGGAGTTGGCACGTTTGTGAGCTCACACCTCCCCTATCTACCTGTCTTTCGTCTGCTCACAAATTCAGACAGCCTCAGACACAGGGAGGGAGGGAAGACAGGTGGGTGCTGCCCTCAAGCCCTGTTTCCCTCTCCTGAGATGGAGAAATGGGTCCTCAAAAAAATAAAGTACTTGCAGTCTGGGGGCCTCTCAGCTTCTCATTACGATTACAAGGTGAGGGAAAGACAACTAGATTTGGGTTTCCTTACCTTGCCCTTACCTCTTGCCAGATACTGACTTGCTCTTTGTTAATTTTAGGTTGATTCTTTCAGGGAGCGGATCACAAGTGAGGTGAGTGAAGTAAATAGAAAAATGAGTGTTGGTTAGTAATTGGAGTTTCCCAAAGAGGAGATAACTGCTGAGAGATACCATCCCACAATTTTAATGTATTTTTCCTCATTTTTAGGCAGAGGACTTGGTGGCAAATTTTTTCCCAAAGAAGTTGTTAGAACTTGATAGTTTTTTGAAGGTGAGAGACCCTTTTCCTCAGATTTCCCAATTTTGGGGTGGCCCTGGTCTTCCTGTCAAGTGGGACAAATCATGTGTTGGTTCTATTTTGTTTTGTACCGTAAAGCACTCGCATTGCTTGCCCTTCACGTGAAATACTTCTTTGTTCATCTTGAAAAGACTAATGTTTGGGGGTGGGCGTCTCTCTTTCAGGAACCAATCCTAAATATTCATGACCTAACTCAGATCCACTCAGACATGAATCTCCCTGTCCCTGACCCCATCCTTCTCACCAACAGCCACGATGGACTGGATGGTGTAAGTGTCCTATATTTATTTTTGTCTTCTGTAGCAGTAGGTTCTCTGTCCTTTACTTCCTGGTCAGTTTGAACATATACAGGGGAAACAGTGGGATTTGGGTCTGGGAATGAGGGCTCCTACAGACAGGATGACTCTAGTACATCCCCTTTAGACCCTGATTTTCATTTATAGCATGAGGTGAATTTACTAATACTACTCTGTGTTAGAGTGAGTTTTAAGTAGGACTAATAGCTACGGGCTCCCTCAGGTTATCTGGTCTGTTCCCATGGCTCTCTAAGCAAGACTTTTCTTACCTGTTTCAATGTCTTGAGTCTTGTTATTGGGTGAGTAGTTCTTGACATATAACTGCAGTCCCTGTCTTTGCTGTGCATATTTATTACCTGGTCCTCATCAATTAAATGTCCACATTCTATAACACTGATGATACTCTTGTTCTTTGTCTGCATTACTGTCTCGTTGTTAGAACTTAGAGTTCTGGAAAGCAGAAACTGTCTTAATCATCTTTGTATTCCCAGCACCTAGCGTTGTTCCTGGTATATAACAGGTGCTAAATGTGTGTTTGTTGATTGAATATTGTGTTTTTTTGTGGAACCAGCAGATGCCTACATAATTATTTTTACCTTGCATTGAATGGTTCTTTTTTCCTATTGTTTATAGCAGCAAGTTTCAACTGGTATGCTGTAAGAACCTTTAAAACATGTAATACCTGACTATTATGTCAGGGGCACTGACCTCCTTCCCCTTAGATTGTCATATAAAAGAATGACAACGGCCAACACAACAATAGCCACCCAGAATGATTCAAAATTATGCTGTTTTTTTTTTTTTTTTTTGTCAAATCGGCAAAAATATATATTTTGGTGTGCTGCAGAATTTTACTAATTAGTTTATGTGTGCCATGAGATAAAAAAGGTTGAAAATTGCTGGCTATCCCTGTCCTGTAGTTGCTTAATGTGTTATATTTCTCAAAAGGTTGGTCTTACCAACTAGAACGTAAGTTGCTTTATAG
Source organism: Miniopterus schreibersii (assembly GCF_964146895.1). Classification (NCBI taxonomy): domain Eukaryota; kingdom Metazoa; phylum Chordata; class Mammalia; order Chiroptera; family Miniopteridae; genus Miniopterus; species Miniopterus schreibersii. The sequence continues at coordinate 23,307,106 of NC_138116.1, forward strand.
TAAGAACCTTTTCTTAAAGCCTTGTATGTACTTAGTAAATTGCATAAATTAATAAGATAACTTTTGGGGTCAAAGAAGGTATTAAACTTGCTTGAAGTATAACTTGTAATACGGATTTCTGTTTCCTTAGCCCACTTACAAAAAGCGAAGGTTGGATGAGTGTGAAGAGGCCTTTCAAGGTAAGAGCCGCCCCACCCCATTTACCCCCTGGCTTACAGCCTTGAGAAGCAGATGGGTCTGGTGTTCTCCTGGCCTGGAAGCAGAATCTGATTTTATTTCCCAGAGTTAGCATTCCCAAGTCTTCCAAATATGGTCATTATTTAGCACTCTAAACCTAACTTTCCAATAAAAAGGGAGGGTTGAACTTAGTTTGAACTAGCCAAAGGAGAGGGGTTAGGGGTAACTACACACTGCAAATTTTTCACAGAAGTCCCAGTTCCGTGTTATTTTTTCTCTTTAATAATAGTTGGCACGTTAAATCTTTAGAGCATATTTTAATTTCCTTATTCTTCAGACTTTGGACATACTTTAAACACTCATTTGTTAATCTCTACATTCTCTTTGCTTCTGTTGGTGGTGTCAGTGTTTGTTGTGACAGATAAAAGGCAGAGGTCATAGCATCTCATGGGTCTGGGGAGGAAGGGAAAGGTGGAGGATGCTATGTCCTGTCCCCCACCCCAATCATTTGGCCTTCTTCATGTCCCTGCCAGGAACCAAGGTGTTTGTGATGCCCAATGGGATGCTAAAAAGCAACCAGCAGCTGGTGGACATTATTGAGAAAGTGAAACCTGAGATCCGGCTGCTGATTGAGAAATGCAACACGGTGAGGCAGGGGCTAGTGACCTATGGGCTGACTTCAAACAGCCTGGTTTGAACTATGAAAAATGATGGATGGTGGGGCTGGAGGCATGAAGGTGATATGGGTGTTGGCAGACTAAGTATCTTGGCTCCTGTGCTCCTGGCATCTGGCCCCAGCAGCATGAATTGTATACTTCATGGCATCAGCAGAAAAGGCCATGGTCCTCATAAATATATTTTTTGGTCTTCTCACCCTCCAGGTCAAAATGTGGGTACAGCTCCTGATTCCTAGGATAGAAGATGGAAACAACTTTGGGGTCTCCATTCAGGTAATGTGCTTTCATTACACACTAGAAAGGAAGGTTTGGGAGATACTCTTACCTTCCCTACTTAGTCTGTTTTTCCTTTCTCCTTGGTCTACTGTGGAGTGATGTGGAAGTAACTTTTGACTCACTGTTTTTTTCAGGAGGAGACAGTTGCAGAACTAAGGACTGTTGAGAGTGAAGCTGCATCTTATCTGGACCAGATTTCTAGGTAGGGCTGCTTGGGGCTTGGCCCAGGAATTGGGGGCTGGTGAGGTGGTAAGTGCTGTCCAGGGTCTCCTGCAGCTTCCTCTTTTTCTTTCCTTCCAGATATTATATTACAAGAGCCAAATTGGTTTCTAAAATAGCTAAATATCCCCATGTGGTAAGTAAGGGTTTTGTGCCCTGAGGGTGGAAGTGGTAGGATAGGGAGGAGTGACTGTTACTGGGAAAGAGATGTCCGTGAATAGTTCAGCCTTGGGAATGAACCTTTTCTCTGCCCCTTCTCTCAGGAGGACTATCGCCGAACTGTGACAGAGATTGATGAGAAAGAATATATCAGCCTTCGTCTCATCATATCAGAACTAAGGAATCAATATGTAAGTAACCTGGACCACTGCCCACGGTTGCCCTGGCTTTTCTTAATTCTGACAATAAATTTCTTGCCACTCTCTGGGGGTCAAGATGGGAGATGGAGGTAAAATTAAAAGAACAAGTTCTGCTTATCAACCAAGTGTCAAGAACTATGAAGTTGAGGGTATATAACTGGGTATCTCCCTTCTTTCTACCTGAATGGAAGGGAGTGCTATATAGTATAGGGGACAGACTTAGGTTTGGAATCAACTTTACCTGTAATGTGTGGCCTTGGGCAAGTTGTTTAACCTTAGACTTCAGTTTCTTCATCTCTAAAATGGAACTTAGATTAACATGAGTATCTACTGCACAAAGATGATTTGTTTGTTTTTTTAAAATATGTTTTTATTGATTTTAGAGAGAGAGGAAGGGAGAGTAATACAGGGAAACATCAATGAGAGACATTGATCAGCGGCCTCCTGAATGCCCCCTACTGGGGATCAAGCCCACAACCTGGGCATGTGCCCTGACTGGGATTCAAACTGGGGACCACTTGGTTCATGGGTCCATGCTCAATCATTGAGCCACACTGGCAGGGCACAAAGATGGTTTTTTTAAAAGTGAGATAATACATTAAAGGAGCCAGTGTAATTCTTGGTATGTTAATTGCTCAACAAATGTTAGTTATTAGACATTCGGGACTTTGGGAAAACCGAGGTATACCTAGTTTGGGGATATAAGAGAGGGGCAGCCATCTTGATTTCAGGTTCAGATGAGTGAGAATAGGATTATGTGAATGATTGCTTGGGGAATTGGTTGGGAGGGATCTTTTCTTTTTGAGATAGGAGTAGAACAGATGTGTGATTCTCTGATCTCTTTTCTCCCAGGTCACCCTACATGACATGATCCTGAAAAATATTGAGAAGATCAAACGGCCCCGGAGCAGCAATGCAGAGACACTGTACTGAGGCCAGGGCCAGGGCCAGGGGACTCTGTGAGTCTGGCTCAAGACCGACATTGCCTTGGTTTGTTACATGACTATCGTGATGGGGAAACTGGCTGGAAGTAGTAATCACCTCTCTCTGTTTTTAGTTAGAGTCTAATGAAACTCTCATGTAGTTCTGTGACGTGTTTACCTCTTTTTTCAGGCCTCAGGAACTCTTCTATTTCCTTCCCTAATACCCCACGCCTGACCTGTCCTAATTTCTAGAGAACTCCAGGTTTGTGTGCACAGGATTTTGGCACCGGAATACTTGTGTTTTCTTTCCCCACCCTCCTCCTGTGTCTTGGGCTCTGTGTTTTTTTTCATTTTGATGATTAGTTTAACAGGAGCTGAGGGAACTAGAAGGAAAATGCTAGGGTTTTGTTTGTTTTTTTTAGGATCTGGGGTCAGGGAGACCAGCTCCTCTCTTCTCATGTAAGGTTAGTATCTCTTGCCAGTGTGGGATATTGGATCCTCCCTGCCGCAGTTGTCCTGGTGATGACTTTGGGTTTTCCATCTGCATACATGGCAAGAAATACCATAGACCTCAGCTAAGACCCTAGTTTCTTCAGATGTTTTTATAACTAGAATTTTCACATATACATTGTGCATGACAGACACATATACAGACATGCACACATCTGCCTTCCTACTCTGCTCTGTTACCTGACTCCATCCCCCCAAACCCTGTTACACACACACACACACACACACACAGACACGTGCACACACACACTGTTTAGGAGGCGATACTTGTCTTAGTTGTCATCCACTAAGGCCCATCGTCTCCTGATATTATAACCTCTTGGTACCCAGAGGCTGGTGAGTTGGAGGAGAGCCAAGAGGCAAGAAGCTCCTCTTGGGGGAAGGCTCCTTTCTCTGTGACCCGGGTCCTTTTGGGCATTATTGCAAAGGCCAGTCCTCTGACTCCTGATTGCCTTTTTTCCAGACCAGTCGTAAATTGAGGGAGGGGAGGGCTGTCTACAGCTGTGAGGGCCAGATGCTGCTACTCCTGCTGGGCTTTTCCTTTGGGAAAAATATTTCTCTTATTTATAGTATTGTACTTCCAGGGAAAGCAGTCACTTATGTGTGTATGTGTGTGCATGCACACACAGGCATGTGCACATTGTGTGTATGTGGAAATCTGCTGGGCATGTCAAAACCATAGAAGAGTTGCCTCCTATCTCGAATCTTCCAGAGATATTCCCCACTTTTTTCTACCACTACTAGAGAGTCAGCATCTGCAGCCAGCCAGCCAGTGGCTCTCAGTGTCTGTTTCTGACTTACTCTTCCCGTCTGTCTTCCAAGCCCTAATCGTATTTCCACCCGGATGCATTGTTTTTACTCCCAATATGCTATAGAGAGAAGGAGTCAGGATGCTGTCTTCCCATGAATAGTACTCAGTAACAAACCAATTGCATTTTAGTTGGGCAATGCCCCTACCCACTCTCCAGATCCCTTCCACCATGCATTTGTTTCCCTTTTTGTTGAATTGTTCTGCTGCCCTTCCTCACCCTACCACCCTTGGATCGTAATGTAAAATTCTTTTACCATGTCAAGAAATTATTAAAAATACAGGTACTTTGACCTCTTTCTAAAGCTGCAGACCCTGGTGCGATGCTCTGGTGGCTAGGGACATACCCATACTCACATGTGTGCGCATTAGGATACCCACCTCCACATACACCACCAGCCATCCTATTGGGTGTCTTTATACTAATTGAGCTTCCTCTTTTCTCTGGAATAATGGAAAGATTGAGGTTTCTGCCTACCAAGAGGCAAGGGTGGGTCCTTCATTTGTGTACAGTCTGAATTATGTGAAAAATAGCTCTTCCCAAATCTAAGCTGCCTTCTGTCCCAACCCTCAACAAGATCCCAGTCCCTCCCTCCCCCCTCCCTCCCCCCCTCCCCCCTCCCTCCCCCCCTCCCTCCCTCCCTCCCTCCCTCCCTCCCTCCCTCCCTCCCTCCCTCCCTCCCTCCCTTCCTTCCTTCCTTCCTTCCTTCCTTCCTTCCTTCCTTCCTTCCTTCCTTCCCCAGTGATACCCATGAACTGCCAGTAGAGGCTGCTCTAGTTCCGCGTGGGAAATCACAGAATTGCCTGGTTCAAGGCGGGCTCTACCGTGTCATTTTCTTTACCATCTACTAACTCTCCCCTCTGAATAATGTCTGAAGTTTCTTGAGGAGATGCCAGGGGACTCTTGGTTTTGGTTTTCAAATGACTTATAGGGCTGTCTAGGACCTTACCTCCCTCTCAAATAAAGTTTCCTCAACTTCCACCTTGTAAAGTAGCCTTCTGGTATCCAGTGATCCCCTCACTGTCTCTGCAAAAAGAGATTTAAGGCCTTTAACCATGGAGGAACATCTGCTCTGTTCTGTTTTAGAGATAACCACTAGGTAACAATTTTTGAATGCCTGCCCTGTGTTAGGCTTTGCTAAGCACTTTATATGCATGATCACATTTAATCTTCATGAATCTATAGGGTAGTTTTATCCCTTTATAGGTGAGGACACAGACTCACAATAAGTACCTCCCCTGAGGTCACACAGCTTAGGGACCTGGAATTGGTGTACAAATCTGACTACTAAGCTCAGGACTTCACCACTCCTTTCTCACTGACTAGATAGAAGAGGCCTGAGACTACAGATCAGGGGCTTGACCTTAGGTAACTGGCAGAACACAGTGCTTGTTGCTGAACTGGGCAGTAGGTCCTAGAAATATTGGGGGGTAGTGCCTACCAGGAGGGTGAAAAACGGACCATTTTAGTGCCTGTATTCAGGCACACAGGACTTGATTGGGCATCTGAGATATGCATTCTTCCTCAGACCTATTTTGGGTGAAAGGTGCAGTTCAGCGCTACTTCAAATGCCCTCTAATCTGGTGTAAAGGATGGAAATCAGTAGTGCGTACTGATGGTGCTGCCAATAGGAGTTCAGGGGCAGGGGAGATGTCATGCACATGGAAGTAGTGCCTTGGGCCAAACCACAGAACAGAAAATTGGAACAGAATTATATAAATCAAGGTCAGAAATTTCCTGTTCAACCCACAGGGTGGAGTTTTCTCCATTCCTATCCATCCTACTGAATATAAACCCTGATTTGATGTCAGTAACTGGAAGGAGCAGCTGGTAGGACTCTCACTTCAACTCTCAGCATTCACCATGAATGTCAAGGTAGTCCTCGTGTTCCTGGCACTGTCCCTCATTACCATCTTTGCCCTGGCCTATGTCTTGGTGTCCAGCCAAGGGGGCTCGAGCCAGCCTCCCCGCTGCCCCTCTGTATCCCACAGTGCCCAGCACTGGACACACCCTGGCCAGAGCCAGCTGTTTGCAGACCTGAGCCCAGAGGAGCTGACGGCTGTGATGAGCTTTCTGACCCAGCAGCTGGGGCCAGGCCTGGTGGATGCAGCCCAGGCCCGCCCCTCAGACAACTGCGTCTTCTCGGTGGAGCTGCAGCTGCCCCCGAAGGCTGCAGCCTTGGCCCACCTGGACAGGGGGAGCCCCCCGCCTGCCCGGGAGGCACTGGCCATCGTCTTCTTTGGCAGACAACCCCAGCCCAACGTGAGCGAGCTGGTGGTGGGACCACTGCCCCACCCCTCCTACATGCGGGATGTGACTGTGGAGCGTCACGGGGGCCCCCTGCCCTATCACCGACGTCCCATGCTGGGAACTGAGTTTGCCCAGATCTGGAAGCATCTGAAAGAGGTGGAGCTACCCAAGGCACCAGTCTTCCTTGCTTCAGTCTTCAACTACAATGGCTCCACTTTGGCACCTCTGCAGGCCAGTCCTCATGGCTTGCGCTCGGGAGACCGTACTACCTGGATAGCCCTCCACCATAACATCTCAGGTGTTGGGTTTTTCCTTCACCCAGTGGGGCTGGAGCTACTGCTGGACCACAGGGCCCTGGACCCTGCCCACTGGGCTGTTCAGCAGGTCTTCTACCTTGGGCACTACTATGCAGACCTGGGCCAATTGGAATGGGAGTTTAAGGCTGGCCAGCTGGAAGTGGTTAGAGTTCCTCTGCCCCTGCCAAATGGGGCTTCATCCCTGAGGTCCCGGGTCTCCCCAGGTCCTCTTCCACCTCTTCAGTTCTCACCCCAGGGTTCCCAATATAGTGTACAAGGGAACCTGGTCATGTCTTCCCTCTGGACATTTACCTTTGGTCATGGGGTGTTCAGTGGCATGAGGATTTTTGATATTCGGTTCAAGGGCGAGCGAGTGGCCTATGAAGTCAGTGTCCAGGAGTGTGTATCTATCTATGGTGCTGATTCACCCAAGACAATGATGACCCGATACTTGGATAGCAGCTTTGGACTTGGCAGCCACAGCCGGGGCTTGGTGCGGGGTGTGGACTGCCCCTATCAATCTACAATGGTGGACATCCACATACTAGCGGGCAAAGGGACAGTCCAGCTGCTTCCAGGGGCTGTGTGTGTATTTGAGGAGGCCCAAGGATTACCCCTTCGAAGGCACTACAATCACCTTCAGAGTCATTTCTACGGTGGTTTGGCCAGCTCAGCTCTTGTAGTCAGGTCTGTGTCCACTGTAGGCAACTATGACTACATTTGGGACTTTGTATTTTACCCAAATGGGGCACTGGAAGGGCGGGTCCATGCCACAGGCTTTGTCAACACAGCTTTCCTGAGTGGGGGAGAGGAAAGCCTCCTGTTTGGGAACCGTGTGGGGGAACGAGTGCTGGGGACAGTGCACACACATGCCTTCCACTTCAAGCTGGACCTGGATGTAGCAGGTGAGTGCTCAGGGAATTAGGATTGATAGTTGGGGTGTGGCAGAGGGAAGGGAGACCCCCCCCCCAACCCCTATCAAGCCAGAAGAGGCTAGAGGGTTGCGTTCTAGCTCCACAATTCATTGTGGCATCAGAGCATGGACTGATTTAAGTGTATTCAACTGCAGTCAGCCTGAAATATTGGGCTTACTGGGTCTCTGGCAGAAGGTAGAGAGGGTTCCCCTGCCAAACTCTAATCATCCAGCCCCTCTGACTTGCTGCCACTGTGAAATTAATGTAAAGGCTGTGCCTGTCTACCTGAGCCTTGAGTGACAATGTGGGTGGTGAATTTGCCCTAAGGCTGGATGGTGCTAGAGTTGAGGCTCTGAGTTCTTCCTAATTCTGAAGGTCAGTGGCGGAGGGGAAAGCAGGGGGGCCTGAGCAGAGGTAGGAAGCAGTCTGTCTCAAGGGGTTTTCAGAATAGAGGTGGTCCAGGGCATGAGAAGGGGAGCACTAGCTGGGAGTTGCTCCACAGGATTTCAGACACCTGGGGATACAGGATCGTGACCCCCATCCCTTTCCTGTCAGCACATGTCATCACAATGGGCTCTCCAGTGACATGGCAGGCATGTAGTAGGCTTGGTGCAAGTGTAGAAAGAATTCCCAAGTAAGGCTCAGAGCAGAGAGAGGACTTGCTGCTCCTGACATGTTTTGTCAGGGAAAGAAAATAACCAACTTATCAAATCAGACAATTAGACCCAGAAAGAAAATTAGAAACCCACCAAACCCCTCCGTTTCACAGGGAAATTGAGGGTGGGGGGAGATGGGACTGGAAGTGACTGCCCAAATATAACATTGCTATAACTAAGGATATTTCATGTGAAACATTCTTACTGTCCTGGGTATAAAGACGTGTGCGTGTGTGTGTGTGGGGGGGTGGGTGGAGCGGAGGAAGAACTAAGAAAATAGCATGATGGAAATGGGATATTAATGATTCTTTGACATATTTGGAATATGATTATTTTCTGATTTGAAGTTACTCTTCAGCATTTTTGTTATTAAAGAGCCTTGCCTTAGGAATTAAAATCAAGTCACATTTATTGGGTCCCTAGTGGGTACAGCACAGGCTGGTGCTGTGGGCCAGAGCCTGTGTCAGCCCCCTGTGCACAAGACCACCAGCAGAGGCACTGGCTTTAGTAGAGGCCCCCCTCCCCGTGCCAGCTGCCTTCATATATATAGGTCACATTTAAAGGAACTGACAGTCCTGGCCAGTGGCTAGGTGGTTAGAGTGTCAGCCCACACACTGAAGAGTTGTGGATTTGATTTCTGGTCAAGGGTACGTACCTGGGTTGCAGGTTTGATCCCCAGTCGGGGTGCATGCAGGGGCCAATTGATGTGTCTCTCACATTGATGTTTCTCTCTTTCTCTCTCCCCCTTCCCTCCTTCCCTCCTTCCACTCTCTCTAAAAATCAATGGAAAAAATGTCCTTGGGTGAGGGTTAAAAAAAAAAATTAAGAGACTGACAGTCTGAACCTGCTAAGTACGTGATCAAGTGCCAAGTGGGTGGGTGATGAGTGCAGGTTACAGTGCAATAGATTTCCAAGGAGTTCTCAGACAATTTAAAGATATAAATCTACTCACTTTTGAAAAAGACTGAAAGTGGTCCCCATCTTGTTGAGAGAAAGAAAGCAAATTCTCAGAGCTAAGGGGTATGCAGGGCACCATGGAAAGGGACTGGGTTTTTCCAGCCAGCTTCTCCAAGACAAGTGTCCCTTTCATAGTTACAAGAATGTAACTAGCCACCTGCATGTGTTTTTCCATTTACAGAGCTCAGCCATAGACCAGCTTTTATTCTGTCCCGTGTAGAGACTCAGAAAATGAGAGTCAAAGAAGCAATCTGTCCAAGGGTAGACCAGTGCTACTGGAACTTTCTGCAGTAATGGAAATGTTCTATATCTACATTGTCCAATACATTAGCCACTAGCCACATGTGGCTATTGAGCACTTGAAATGTGGCTAGTGTGACTGAGGAGCTGAATTTTTAATTTAAATGCAAACAGCTACTTGTGACTGACAGTAACTATTGGACAGGGCAGGGTTGAAGAAGATGGGCTAGTTCCCAAATCTAGACCTCCTGGCTCCCAGCATGGAGTGCTCTCTGATGAGTTCTGCTGCCTGTTGTCAGGCCAGTGCAGTGGACCTCATGGGGGAGATGAGGATCCTGTCTCAGCTGGTATGGGACTCCTCTCCCTCCCCTCACCCTGGCAGGGCTGAAAAACTGGGTGGTAGCTGAAGACGTGGTGTTTAAACCTGTGGCAGCCCCTTGGAGTCCAGAGCACCAACTTCAGCGACCACAGCTGACTCGGCAGGTCCTGGGAAGGGAGGACCTGACAGCTTTTTCCTTGGGAAGTCCCCTTCCTCGCTACCTTTACCTAGCTGGCAACCAGACTAATGCCTGGGGTCACCAACGCGGGTATCGAATCCAGATCCAGAGCCCCCTCGGCATACACATGCCCCTGGAGAGCGACATGGAGAAGGCCCTCAGCTGGGGGAGGTGAGGAGGGCCCTGGGGGCTGGGTGGTAGGGAAGGACTGGTCCCCTTCCCCATCCTAGCTCTCGGAGACCCCAACTCACTATCCTTGACTTACCATCTGCCCCTGTACCTCCTCTCAGATCCAAGTAGATACGGGATGGAACATGGTCTCACACAGAATCTGATCCAAAAGGCTTCTGGGACAGTAAAGGTTTTTGACATTTTCTGACTCCACCTTCTTATGATATTCCTGGCCAGATACCAGCTTGTGGTGACCCGGAGGAAAGAGGAGGAGTCACAGAGCAGCAGCATCTATTACCAGAGTGACATCTGGACACCCACTGTTGTCTTTGCTGACTTCATCAATAATGAGACTCTCTTAGGAGAGGTTGGTAGCTCTAGAGACAGAGGAGAGAGTCTCTTCTGTGTCTGGTGTGTTGGCTGCCTAACCCCCTGGCCCTACGTTGGAGGGAATGGCATGTTTCCAGTTCTCAGATTCAGGAGCCAAGGAGTTCTCTGATGACCAACATGGGTCATTCATCCCTCCTGGGGTGACATTAGCCTTGGGACACTGACCACCCTATAATTTTGCACATGGATCACCACATTTTATGGGCCTGGGGCTGGGAGGAGGTGGAAGCAGGGCTGAGGCTGAAGGTTGGGAATTGTGGCTGAAGGGTGGTTCTCTGGGTCTCACCTTCAAAGTCCTCCAGCTCCTCCCTCTTCCTGCAGGACCTGGTGGCCTGGGTTACAGCCAGTTTCCTGCACATCCCCCATGCTGAGGATGTCCCCAACACAGTTACTGTGGGGAACAGAGTTGGCTTCTTGCTCCGACCCTATAACTTCTTTGATGAGGACCCCTCCATCTTCTCCCCTGGCAGCGTCTACTTTGAGAAGGGCCAGGATGCTGGGCTCTGCAATGTCAACCCTGTGGCCTGCATCCCCCACCTGGCAGCCTGTGTCCCAGACCTGCCCCCTTTCTCTTACCAAGACTTGTAAACCCAAGGGTGTGGTAGGACACGGGTGGTGGGGGGGGGCGTACCATCCTCTCTATTCCCAATTCCTCCTTCCCTGACTCCTGCCCTATTAATGTTTCTCAGGAAACAGCCTCTTCCCACACTAAACCTTCATATATCCTTTTGGTTAATTCATATTTCCAGTGTATTTTTTTTAAATGATGAATTTATAAAATGATATTATTATTAAAATATCCAAGTGAAAACACCACAAATCCTACCATTCAGAAATAGCTAGTGCTCACATTTGGTGACCGTTATACCAGATATTTCTTCATCTGGTGCATTGAAATTGAATAGATAGAATTTTGTAAAATAGATGGCATGTGCAATTTATAATAAAAACTATTACAAGATTTCTACTTGAATTTTTTCTATGTGACTTTTGAAGTATCTAGAATCCCCCAGAGAATATTAAGGATTCTGGCCAAGGAAACTAGCAATGGAGGAGAGAGAACAAGGGGGACAGTGCTGGCCAAAGAATACTGCTTGGGAAGCTAAAGGACTGGGGGTGGGGGGTTCCTTGGAAGAAGAACAATAGTTTCAAGTTACAGGAAAGGGAACATCTGGCCCTGGGAAGGTGGGGGCTGGGGGAACAAGCAGGGCTGAGGAGGGGCCACAGACCCTGCTCTTTCATGGTGGTATATTTTTGTACCCAGGCTGGTCAGCTACGTTATTTTGAAATCCCTCCCCTTTCCCCTACACTAGCTCTCCCCAGTTCCAACCCTGAGTCCGATTTGGAGCCTGGAAGACAAAGCCATGTAAGGTCTGTGGATATCACTGCTATCCCGCATCAGGCCCGCCCCCAAGCCCTGGCCTGCCCCGCCCCCATCCCCAGACTTCCCAGTCCTTCCCACCCTCAGTCTCCTGTGCCTCGGAATACTGGGAACCTAAACCAGAGTCCAGGAGCCCCCAATATAGGAACCAAGAGAGACCCTCTTCTGCTGACCTGAGAATACCCGCCTCCACTCTGGTTCAATCCTCTGTTCCTCTGTTCATGAGACAATGAACCAGAAGACCACCCTGGTGCTCCTCATTCTGGCGGTCATCACCATCTTCGCTTTGGTGTGTGTCTTGCTGGCTGGCAGGGGAGGAGGTGGGGGTGAACCCAGCCTGCCTTCCCACTGCCCCTCCATATCTCCCAGTGCCCAGCACTGGGCACCCCCCGGCCAGAGCCAGCTGTTTGCAGACCTGAGCCCAGAGGAGCTGACGGCTGTGATGAGCTTTCTGACCCAGCAGCTGGGGCCAGGCCTGGTGGATGCAGCCCAGGCCCGCCCCTCAGACAACTGCGTCTTCTCGGTGGAGCTGCAGCTGCCCCCCAAGGCTGCAGCCTTGGCCCACCTGGACAGGGGGAGCCCCCCGCCTGCCCGGGAGGCACTGGCCATCGTCTTCTTTGGCAGACAACCCCAGCCCAACGTGAGCGAGCTGGTGGTGGGACCACTGCCCCACCCCTCCTACATGCGGGATGTGACTGTGGAGCGTCACGGGGGCCCCCTGCCCTATCACCGCCGCCCCGTGCTGCTCCGAGAGTACCTGGACATAGACCAGATGATCTTCGACAGAGAGCTGCCCCAGGCAGCTGGTCTCCTCCACCACTGCTGCTTCTACAAACACCAAGGAAGGAACCTAGTGACGATGACCACAGCTCCCCGGGGTTTGCAATCAGGAGACAGAGCCACTTGGTTTGGCCTGTACTACAACATCTCCGGGGCTGGGTTTTACCTGCACCCTGTGGGGTTGGAGCTGCTTGTAGACCACAAGGCTCTGGACCCTGCCCGCTGGACCATCCAGAAGGTGTTCTTCCAAGGCCGCTACTATGAGAGTCTGGCTCAGCTGGAAGAGCAGTTTGAGGCTGGCCTGGTGAATGTGGTGCTGATCCCAGACAATGGCACAGGTGGGTCCTGGTCCCTGAAATCCCAGGTGCCCCCAGGTCCGGCTCCCCCTCTGCAGTTCCATCCCCAGGGCCCCCGCTTCAGTGTCCAGGGGAGTCGAGTGGCTTCCTCATTGTGGACTTTCTCTTTTGGCCTCGGAGCTTTCAGTGGCCTGAGGATCTTTGACATCTGCTTTCAGGGAGAACGGCTAGCGTATGAGATCAGCCTCCAAGAGGCCTTGACCATCTATGGTGGGAACTCCCCCGCAGCAATGCTGACCCACTATATTGATGGCAGCTTCGGCATGGGCAAGTACTCCACGCCCCTGACCCGTGGGGTGGACTGTCCCTACCTGGCCACCTACGTAGACTGGCATTTCCTTTTGGAGTCCCAAGCCCCCAAGACACTACGAGATGCCTTTTGTGTGTTTGAACAGAACCAGGACCTCCCTCTGAGGCGACACTACTCAGATATACACTCCCATTATTTTGGGGGCCTTACAGAGACAGTGCTGGTCATCAGATCTGTGTCCACCTTGCTCAATTACGACTATTTGTGGGATATGGTCTTCCACCCCAATGGAGCCATAGAAGTCAAATTCCATGCCACTGGCTACATCAGCTCAGCATTCCTCTTTGGTGCTGCCCGAAATTACGGGAACCAGGTTGGAGAGCACACGCTGGGCACCGTCCACACCCACAGCGCCCACTTCAAGGTGGATCTGGATGTAGGAGGTAAGATATCCTGGACGGGAAAAGGATTCCAGAAGAAGGGACTGAAGAGTTGTTTCTATTTGTTTCGGGCTTATGGCAGTTATGCAGGAAAGAAAGATCCGAGAGTGAGTATGTGGTTTTGGAGTTCATGCTTCCTCTTTGGCTGGATATGAGAGAGTTGGATGCTAAATTTTATTTAGCTCATTTGGTTGGGTGCACAGCTGCCACCCTTCCTCCATATGACCTCATCAGAAAATCTTGGGAAATAGCAAATCTCAGGGAGGAGGCAGGATCTGGGCCAACAGGGTCCCCTTTGCCCTCTTTCCTCCTTTGTATTTATATGGGACCCATTTCAGGGAGGCAGCGTTTGTTTTTCAGTTCATTTTGATGTGTCTGGCCTGTGGTGCTGGTGTTCTCTTTTGGAGGATCTGTTTGCATTCTGTCAAGTCCCTGGCACATGCAGGCCAGTCATGGAACACCCCAGGTTGGACATTTCCTAGGGAGACGGGCCCTCCTCCTCCCTGATTTTCCATCTCTCTCTGGACTTATGCGTGAGGGATAGAATGGATACTGTGGAGCATTCCAGATAGTTCCTGGTGGTCACAGAGAGTGCCAAGGAAACATGATGTCTTGGAGTCTATTCTTTTACTTTCCTCCCCCACGTTGAGCTGATCACTAGATTTTTTTCTGTTCTGCCTCTGAAATATCTTAAACTTCTAACTGGGCCCCACAGTCACATCCCTGTTGGCACCAGATCTCTTTCTGCTGCTTCCACTCTTCTCCCTCCCAGATATAGTGTTCACTCTGTGCCTAGAGGGACCTACCAGCCCATGCCAGCCCTGCTCCCTCATGCAGGTCTCGCTTTCCCCATCACCTGGAGTATCCCATTCACAGAAGAGCCTACCAGGCCCTTCCCTTCAGAATGCAGCTGCATCCGGCCTTTCAGATTCTTCCCTGTCCACTGCTTTAGCCACCCTGTCCCTGGACACACACAGCACGAGATAGTCAAGCTTCTTTGCTTTTGCTCATGTTTTGTTCCTGCTATGTCATCTCTGCTGGTAACATCCTGTAAGGTCAGGCTGAAAAGTTGCCCAGGAAGGTCCCTGTTTCCTGCCTACACCTCTATTCCTGTAACCTTGAATCTTGAATGTGTTCCTCTCACGTTGCAGGCCAGTCAGGACATTGCCCTTTGCATCCTCTGTGAGAAAAGGGTAAGGATGATGTTTTGTTCATCTGTGTGTCCCCAGGGCCGATCTTGGGCCTGCCACTAATCAGATAAGTGAATGAATAAATGAAATCATAAATAAATGAAATCCTTGACAAAATATTTTATAGGTCAACAGCTTTGGCTAAAAGATTGGGGATATTTGGAGGAAAGGGAAAGGAAGTAGGGGGCACACTCAGTTCTGGGCTTCTCTTTGGCCTCCAATCTGAAGCCAGGTGGGTGATCAGCCCCTTCTCCCTCTTCCTTCCCTCTTCCTTCCCTCACCCTGGCAGGACTGGAGAACTGGGTCTGGGCTGAGGACATGGTTTTTGTCCCCATGGCGGTCCCCTGGAGCCCTGAACACCAGATGCAGAGGCTGCAGGTGACTCGGAAGCTGCTAGAGACGGAGGAGCAGGCTGCCTTCCCCCTGGGAAGTGCCTCCCCTCGCCACCTGTACCTGGCCAGCAACCACAGCAACAGGTGGGGTCACCCACGGGGCTACCGCATCCAGACGCTCAGTTTTGCTGGAGAGCCGCTGCCCCAGAGCAGCTCCATGGAGAGAGCCTTCAGCTGGGGGAGGTGAGTGGCACCCGGGTGTCAGAGAGGCTGGGGGAGATGAGAGTGAGAAGGGAGCACTGGAGGGGCAACTGGAAACTCAGTTCCAACTGTATGCAAAGTGAGCTCCAGAAAGGTTTCCTGGTTCTCAAAAGGCACAGGGGTGGGCACTGGGTACATCCTGCCTTGGCGGACTAAAGCTCAGGGCCGAGAACTTTTGTCTCTTTCGTATGGGGGAGGGGCCGTGCTGTGACATGGCAGGGGGGTGAAAGGAGGCCCTGGAAAAGCGTTGGATGACTCACCAGGGCGGCCAGTGAATGAGATGGGAAAGCTGAAGTCCACATGCTCAGCTCCCTTCCATCATAATCAGGCAACAGGAGAGGGTTAGTGACCTTAGAGGCCTGACCAGTGCCCCCCTAGGTACCAGCTGGCCGTGACCCAGCGGAAGGAGGAGGAGCCCAGCAGCACCAGCATCTTCAATCAGAACGACCCTTGGGCCCCCACCGTGGACTTCACTGACTTCATCAACAACGAGACCCTTGTTGGAGAGGTCAGCTGATTGAGAGGACCAGCGAGAGGGCTGGGGGCACAAAGATGAGCCCCACCTTCTTTTGGGGAATCCCTGAAAACCACGTGGTCTCCTCAGGGGCAGAGCTGACTCCTGCCTTCTGTGCTTGCGTGGATCTGATCATTACCTCTTGAGGGATTCTTCCCCAACTGGGAGTTCATTTGCAGATGCGGGCTGATCCTCAAGACCCTGCAGCCCTCTAAGTCTCAGCTTTGTGGACTGAGTCCTTTTCAGGCCCCAGGACTCAAGAAGGGCTGGAGGTCACCAGGGAAGACCACATCTCTTGTATCTAGAACCCATTCCTGGTGTGACCACTAAAGGATTAATTTCTGAATGTCAGCCTCTTCTGCCTCCCAAACCCTGATCTTCCCTCCTCCATCCCCCTCCCATCAGTTCTCGTTTGGGAACTCTAGGAGTGAAGGGGAAAGGAGCTGATGTAGCCTGTGGCATCGTCATTCCTCTGGGAGTGGAGAGGCTGATGGAGATGTGACAGAAAATGTCAGAGGCTGGGCCAGGGAGGCAGGTGTTGCTCCCAATATGAATATGAAATTGACTATGCTTTGATTTCTGTACCAATAGTGGAAACGTTTAAAGATTTAAGATCCTTTGAGGATAGGGGGCCTGGCATGGCAAATCCTTACATATGAGGCTACTGTGGGAGGCAGGTGTGTCTTTAGCAAAGCCAGGCCTCATGATCCTCTTCTTTCTCCCCTGCCAGGACTTGGTGGCCTGGGTGACAGCTGGTTTCCTGCACATCCCACATGCAGAGGACATTCCCAACACAGTGACTGTGGGGAATGGTGTGGGCTTCTTCCTCCAACCCTACAACTTCTTTGACCAGGACCCCTCCTCCGATTCTGCTGACTCCATCTATTTCCGGGGGGACCAGGATGCTGGGGCCTGTGAGGTCAACCCCCTGGCTTGCCTCCCCAAGGCTGCTGACTGTGCCCCCGACCTCCCTGCCTTCTCTCATGGGGGCTTCTCTCACAACTAGGTGGTCCCTGAGCTGGGGGATGTGTCCAGGGGCCCCAGGACCAGGGTGTGTGGGGAGGGGGAGCAGTGGGCACTGGGTTGGCAGGCGGGGGCCCTCTTCTCCTTCTTCACATCCTTGAGGTTCCTTCCCCCTCCTTCCCCAAGGTCACCTCCTGACATCTTCCTTTGCTTTCCCTCTTCACTGGGAGCATCCTGAGCCTGTGATGCTGGCGGTGGGGGGACACAGGGGAGACCCAGCTTTGTTGCCACCAGACCTGCTGGGTTTCTAGGAGCTTGCAGTGATAGTTAAGCTTTTTACCAGAAGACTCCCCCCTTTTTTTTCCGGGCTTTTCCAAATATTTTTAGACTGCCTCCAGGTCCCTCCTGGCCTCCCCAGTGCCTGCCTGGGGAGCTGAAGATAGGTCTCTGCAGTGGAGATGGTCCCCTAGAGGCCCCAGGGCAGGGTTTCTGCCAGGCGAGTTCAGGCGTGGACGAGCTGGAAGGCGCTTGTTGGCCCCCGTTCCCTCTCATCCAAGCCCTTTTCTTTCTTCCCCTCTTCCTCTTGCCTACCACCTCCACTTGTTCCTACTTTTTCCTATATTCTGGGATTTCCCTCCCAGCCCTCATTTCTCACCTTCAGCCTCCTCTCCTGGCCCTAGGCCTGTGGAAGTCTCAAAATGCAAGGGACATCTAGTTTGGGAGGACAATCCTTGTCTTTCTCTGTCACATACAGGGGGGTAGGAGTTGTCCCCACCCCAGTCCTGGGCAGGGTGGGTCTCTCTGCCCATTTGTATACCCCTGCCTTGCATTCTCAGCAGAGGATGGTCATGGAGACAGCTGCTGCTCAGGTTAGCATTTTAGGTGATTTTGTGGGTGCAGTGGTAATGAGGAGTGGTCGTTTTGTGCCAGGGCTGTGTGTGACCAGTGACATCTGTCTTCTGCAGCAGCCAACTCCCATGGGAGACTCTGCAGTCTCCCATGGGAGACTGGGTAGGAACCGAGGGTGAGAAGCAGAAATACCCAGGAGCTCCAACGACCAAGTGGGCCAGGGCTATCCAATCACATGCTGGCATCCAAGTGAGCTGGAGCTTAGTGCCTCAGGGAGTCTGGGTTGGGGCGAATATACTAGAAGGGAGGGTCTGGAAAGGACAGGACTGGTTCAATTCCTACAGCCCTACAGTGCAATACTGCACAGCTATAAATGCAATTATATCTCATTGTATACTAATAGTGTGTATGGTGTACTTCCCATTTGTGGTTTAGAAGGGAGGAAAATATAAATATAGATTTGCTTATAAGTGCATATTCAGAAGAAATGGTTGCTTCTGGAACGGGAACCGGGAGGCTGGGGACAGGGGAGGGAGGGGACTTAGCACTGTATACCCTTTTGTACATTTTGAATTTTGAACCATGTGACTATGTTACCCATTCAAATTAAATAATAAATGGACCTAAACAGGATCTGACTTTTGTTTTTTTGTTTTTTAACTGATAAGTCTTTTAGGACAGGTCACGGGTAGCGGAGGGTAAAGGGAGTTAAGGGATGGGCCTCCGGACTTAACTTTTTTAAGTTTTTGAGACCGAGAGAAATGGGCATGGCCTATGGTAACTCCTTTGCCTCCTTTTGCTTGTATATCTTTGAATAAAGTGTTAAACTTCAGTGAGTCTCTCTCGTTCTTTCTCCCACTTTCGCTCTCTGTCTCTCCTAGAAGAGGGCCATGAGAAGCAATGGGGAAGGGTGACTTCTGCCTGCTGGAAGCGCAGGCCAGGCCAGGAGGTCAAGGGCAAGAAAGGGATTTTGGATGCTGCTCAGCTTATGACCAGAGGGAGATCTATCCAGGGAGCTCAGACATCAGCTTCTGCTACCTTCTCTCCTGCCCAAGCCCAAGCCCAAGTTCACCTCAGAGTCAATGGAACAGTGGATGGGGAGGAGTCAGTAGAAACTAGTTCCAAAGGACAGGGGGAAAGATTTCAGTAAGGAGCAGAGAGCCAGGGATGGCTGGATTAATTTACCGCGTGGCCTGGGGTGGAAGCAAGAGTGACAGAGGACAGAAAGACTGAGGACAAGGGAGGCTGAAGACGGAGATGGGAGAGAAAAAGAGATGTCCTGGGCAGATGAGGCTCTGATACTGATTTTATGCTTACTCTTCCTCTGACCTGAATAACTTAAGTTCTTTAAAATGCATATCCTTTTTCTCAGCTGGAGTGGCTCAGTTGGTTGAGCATCATCCTGTGTACGGAAAGGTTGCTGGTTCGATTCCCAGTCAGGGCACATGCCTGGGCTGATATTTCTCTCTCTCTCTCTTTCCCTTCCTCTCTAAGCATGTCCTCAGGTGAAGATTAAAAATAATAATAATAAAATATATATCCTTTTCTTTCTACCTCCTAACTCTCCTTCTTATGGTCAGTTTCCCAATGGTCGGTGCTGGGGGAAATGAATTATAGGAATGCTCCCTCACCCCGGATCTTACTAACTTCAAGCTCATTACCTTGAAACCCATCTCTAGACCAAAGAATGTGAGTGTTCGCCTGAGGTGAGAGTGTGTGTAAATAAGTGCTCACAAGCTTTTATCTGAAAATGTGACTGTAGTTGTGTCTCTCTACATCTCCACCACAGGGATGACACCACCTGTTCCAGGCCTCAATGGACATGTAGATCGCGAGAGTGTCAGCCCAGCTGGGGTCAGGAGGGCTACAGGATCAGCTCTCCCTCCTTCCCTTCCCTGCACACCACCTTCCACCCTGGCAGGACCAGAAAACTGGGTCTGGGCTGAGGACATGGCCTTTGTCCTCATGTATTACCCTGGAGCCCCAATCTAATCTCTTCCTCAGACCACTGAGGCCCACTAGAGTGTTGGCCTCAGACCTTTGGTCAAGTGAATAGTGACTGAGGGTGTCAGGCTCTGAAAGAATAGTGTCCCTAAGGCTGAGAACTTTAGCACTTGGGCCCTAAGAGGAGGTGGACAAGAGGACCCCGGGAGCTTAGATTGGAGGGCATAACTGGGACTTCCCCAGGAATGTAGACACCAGAACCCCCTGTGAGGAGCCTAAGATGTGCTCGCCTGCCTCGCCTGAAGCCCCTGGGAAGGGCTCCAGCTCCCAGTGCAAGAGAAGGATTCCTCTGTGCACCCTGTAAAGATGCATAAAGTGCCCCCTAAGTGCCGGGCACCATGCGAGGCACTAGGATGTATTAGTGAATGAAAGATACAATTTCTGCCCGCAGGAGAAGAGAGGCAAGCCATGGGGCAATTACAGATGAGGACTGTTGGAGGGAAGGTGGGAGCGGGCCAGCGGCAGGCTTCCTGAGGGACCTGATGTCTCAGCTGATCTTGGCAGAGGAGTAGAAGTTGGCGGGGGAGAGGAGGAAGAGCACAAAGAACATCCCAGGCACAGGGAGGAGCATGTCCTTGACCCTCCCCTCTTCTCTCTACGGAGGTCCTCCCTGGGGACTTCAGCCTCCAATACTTTAAGTGCTAGTATTTTTTGTTTTACCCAAATCTATTTTTTCTAGCCTAGAATCTCTCTCCTGTACTCTAGATCCAGAGAGTGAACTTCCCTTTTTCTAGTCATCTATAGTGGGGCTTCCCATGAGAACCTGAAACTCAAACTTAGTTTCTGCCTTGAACTTGCTGCTCTTTGTGTATGTCCTTCTGCTGAAAGGCCCCACCACTCAGCCAGTCACCCAACGGGAAACCTTTGTGTCATCTAAGATGCTGTGCTCTCTCTGCCCACCCGCACCCAATCAGGCACCGAGTCCTGTAAACTCTACCCTTAAACACCTCTCTGTCCTCCATACCACCGGCCTTATCCTGGCCCTTTGCCTCCTGCCTGGTCTCCTCACCTCTGGTTTATTCCACACCCAAGCCAGAGCCATCTCCCTAGAAGGCAGATTGGTACAGAGTGTAACCTGGGTGTACAAGGCGGCCGAGTTGACCACACAGGGCCTTTGAGGCAGCAGTTCCTCTCAGGCGCAGTGTTCCGGGCCCAGTCCTCAGCCTGGGGGCTAGAGGTGGGTTCCAGCTCCCAGGGAGAAACTCATCTTCATTATATTCCCAGAGGCCGGGGCCAAGTTTATTCAAAGAGAAGATCTAGTGGAGGGAGCAGGATGTATAGTTCTGTCTCCTGAATAATTCTGTAAGAGGGACACCTTTCCAACAAGTGTTTAGGGTATTTAACGTGATTCCTGTGAAGACTAGGATGAAACAAAATCTCAGAGGAAACAACTCGACAACTAGACACTTAGGGGAGGTGGTCAGGGTGATGCCTTTTTATACACCAGTTCCCCCACCAGCCAAGGCAAAGGGCTCCCCCCCCCATCATTACCCACCTCCCCACATGAGAGCTTGGTGATACCCCACCAGAGTGAATATTTTGACCTCTACTTGGTAACACTGTTCAGGACAAAAACATTAGCGATCTTAACAGTGACTTTCATGACTTATGAAAGACCCAGACTCAGTTGCCTTGTGGCCAGGGATAGGTAAGCCTTGACATAGGATTCTGCTCTCCCTTATTCTCAAGGTCACAAGGCCCATTGCCAATGTCCTCTCCTTGCCTTAGTTACAGCAGTTCTATTGTTTGTCTTGACTGCAAGAAGCTCTCCAGTTCCTCATTTCCAAACTGCTGCTCAGTCAATGGGAATATTGGGTGTGAATTTCTCCCCCCAACAGTCAGGGGTAGGTATGAAATGTAACGTTTCTCTATCTTTCTATAACAGATAACCAGCTCTGTGCCCTCACTCATCTGGTTGGCAGGAAATTCAATTACAGACATGTTTTGTGGGGGTGTGGGGGTGCTCATTTTTAGGAATAGGGAAGACTGTCATCTGGGACTTTGGGGAATGGTTGGATTAGTCTTCTGCTGACCGCGGCCAATACTACTATGCTCACTTTCCACTGCCCTGAGGCCAGACTTGCCAAGGCAAAATGGGGAGGAGAGGCTGAACCACACCTACTTTCTCCTAGAGCAAAAAGCCTCATTTTCTCCTGTATATTCACCAAAATTTTTTTAAAACATTTTTTAAATTAAAACTATTTAAAATACTGTTTTCGATGAATAGCTTCTGCAGAGTATGCAAACCAGATCAGCAAAAGCAAAACCAGTTCCCATTTTCTTTTTTTTCTTTTTTAAATATATCTTTATTGATTTCAGAGAGAGGAAAGGAGAGGGAGACAGACAGAAATGTCAATGATGAGAGTCATTGATCCGCTACAGCCCGCAACCCGGGCATGTGCCCTGCCGGGAATCGAACCCTGATCGCCTGGATCCTAGGTTGACGCTCAACCGCTGAGCCACGCCCGGCCGGGCCCAGTTCCCATTTTCATTGAGGACAAGTAGGGCTGATCTCCCTGGAGAGGGGGGTTATTTTGTTTAAATTCTGTCCCTGGGGGAAGTGGGGCCCTCCCTTTCTCATGAACCCCATTGGACCTTCTACAGGTTTAAAGAACAAAGAAGAGGAAAACCAGTCGAGTTTCCATATCCAAATAGAGCTGGTTGCATAAATAGTTCTGCATGCTCTGACCTTTCTGAGATTGGCTGACCTAGTTGAAATGCCTGGGTTCTGAGATGTTCGCTGTCTCCCTTGGATGACTGGCTTACTTAAAACACGCACCACGCAAGGCTTCCTGACCTTAGCTCTCCCGCCTGCCCTCCTTCCCATGCCCACTTCACAGCAAACACTCTGACCTCTTGGCCACTCCGGCCTGTGCCAGGCTGTCTCAAGCTTCTGCACCTCTGTACCTCCTCCTGCCTTCGGCTGGAATGTCCTTCCCATTCTCTGCCAGGAGAATGCATTCTGCCTGCGAGCTCAGTCGAGTGTCATTCCTGAGAAGTCTTCCCGGACATGTCCACCTTGGCAAGGATTCTTTCCTAGGCTCAGGAGGGAAGCATGTTCCTCCTCTGGAACTTTCAGTCTCTTCTAGTTCCCCTCAGGACCTGGCTGCCCAGATCCTGGTGGCCTCCTGCGCAGCACCTGGCAGACAATGGAGGTGGCATTGCTCTCTGCGTCTGCGACATTTTAGAGAAAGGTTTCCTGCAGTTAAGGGTTGTTGCTAGGTTATTCCACAGCCAGTTTTCCAGCCCCCTGACCCATCAGTTCTGCTCAAGGTGTGTGTGTGGGGGGGAGGGTCTCTGTTACACTCTGCAGGTCCTGCACCCTCTCCAACTTCCGACTGGCCCCGCACCCTACACACTCCAGTAACTTAGGGTGCTCACAGAGCCTCCACGGTGTTGACCTGTCTCACTCAACCTTCCCGCCTTCAACTCCTCGTGTTCTCAACAGTGCTCTGAAGCATCCCTGGGGCTGCCAGTAGGGTTCTCGTTGGTGCAGGGAGCAGGAGAGTGACTAGGAGCAGAGCCTGGAGGGCGCCACGAACTAATGGAAGGAGTGAGGGAGCCTGGGTGGGGAGGTGTGGGAGGATGAGCTTCACTTACAGCTTTGTAGCAAGGAGAAAGGTTCCATCTGGAGGGTGGACGAAGAGCCCGAAAAACAGTTCCTTTCTGCCCCTGTCACTTCCTCTTTCCTCCCTCCAGGTGTTATCTCTAAAACCAACTCCTCCCCTTTTCCCCCAACCCTGACCCTGAGTGTTTGATTTGGAACAGAGGACAGAGGCTTATGTGGGTCACTTAGAGTCCAGGTTCCTACCATAGTCCCACCTCCCAAGCCTGGCCTGACCCCTGGCTCCCTCTAGCTTTAGCTCCACCTCCACCCAACCCTCTGCCCTTGGCTGATCATCTTCCATGTACCCATCAGGCCTCTTGCCCAGCAGCACCAGCCAGAGACCAGGAACCTCCAGAGACTAAAAGAGGCACCCTGCACCCAGGTCCTTTTTATGATTATCTTTCTATTTCCCATTCTGCATTCCAATTCAAGAGCCTGAAGACAGGGCAGGGGCTTTAGCTATGACTTTCTTCATTATTTTGTCCTTTTGTAGTGTTTTGGTGATAAGTATGGGTGAAGGTGGAGCTGGGACTGAGGAAGGATTTGAGAGGGAATGTAAACCTGGACTGCTTCCCCACTGCCCCTCCATATCTCCCAGTGCCCAGCACTGGGCACCCCCCGGCCAGAGCCAGCTGTTTGCAGACCTGAGCGCAGAGGAGCTGACGGCTGTGATGAGCTTTCTGACCCAGCAGCTGGGGCCAGGCCTGGTGGATGCAGCCCAGGCCCGCCCCTCAGACAACTGCGTCTTCTCGGTGGAGCTGCAGCTGCCCCCCAAGGCTGCAGCCTTGGCCCACCTGGACAGGGGGAGCCCCCCGCCTGCCCGGGAGGCACTGGCCATCGTCTTCTTTGGCAGACAACCCCAGCCCAACGTGAGCGAGCTGGTGGTGGGACCACTGCCCCACCCCTCCTACATGCGGGATGTGACTGTGGAGCGTCACGGGGGCCCCCTGCCCTATCACCGCCGCCCCGTGCTGCTCCGAGAGTACCTGGACATAGACCAGATGATCTTCGACAGAGAGCTGCCCCAGGCAGCTGGTCTCCTCCACCACTGCTGCTTCTACAAACACCAAGGAAGGAACCTAGTGACGATGAACACAGCTCCCCGGGGTTTGCAATCAGGAAACAGAGCCACTTGGTTTGGCCTGTACTACAACATCTCCGGGGCTGGGTTTTACCTGCACCCTGTGGGGTTGGAGCTGCTTGTAGACCACAAGGCTCTGGACCCTGCCCGCTGGACCATCCAGAAGGTGTTCTTCCAAGGCCGCTACTATGAGAGTCTGGCTCAGCTGGAAGAGCAGTTTGAGGCTGGCCTGGTGAATGTGGTGCTGATCCCAGACAATGGCACAGGTGGGTCCTGGTCCCTGAAATCCCAGGTGCCCCCAGGTCCGGCTCCCCCTCTGCAGTTCCATCCCCAGGGCCCCCGCTTCAGTGTCCAGGGGAGTCGAGTGGCCTCCTCATTGTGGACTTTCTCTTTTGGCCTCGGAGCTTTCAGTGGCCCGAGGATCTTTGACATCCGCTTCCAAGGAGAGAGAGTGGCCTATGAAATCAGCGTCCAGGAGGCCCTGACCATCTATGGTGGCAATTCTCCTTCTGCTCTGCGAAGCCGGTACACAGATGGTGGCTTTGGCTTGGGCCACTTCTCTTCACCCCTGACCCGTGGGGTGGACTGTCCCTACCTGGCCACCTACGTAGACTGGCATTTCCTTTTGGAGTCCCAAGCCCCCAAGACACTACGAGATGCCTTTTGTGTGTTTGAACAGAACCAGGGTCTTCCCCTCAGGAGACACCACTCAGACATACACTCCCACTATTTTGGGGGCATTGCAGAGACAGTTCTGGTCATCAGATCTGTGTCTACCATGCTCAACTATGACTATGTGTGGGATATGGTCTTCCACCCCAATGGAGCCATAGAAGTCAAATTGCATGCCACGGGCTACATCAGCTCAACATTTCTCTTTGGTGCTGCCCGAAGTTATGGGAACCAGGTTGGAGAGCACACGCTGGGCACCGTCCACACCCACAGCGCCCACTTCAAGGTGGATCTGGATGTAGGAGGTAAGGCATCCTGGAGGAGGAAAGGATTCCGGAAGAGGGGGCTAACATTTCCGTGCCTAACTTTAAAAATTGTCATTGAAACATTAAAAATGTAATATGAAGTAAATGTGCAAACCACCAGGTCCTTGAGATTTTCACCTTTAGCACGTCAGTTATTATTCCACACTTAAAAAGAATTCTTCCATATTTTAAAACATCTCATCTGCAGTTATAGAATTTATTGTATTGTAAACTATGTATAAATAGGATATATGATAGACTTTAATTTTTTCACATAACATATCATTCACGCAAGCAACATTTACTGAATACATATTTGTGCCAAGCACTAAGCTAACGCAATTTAACAAAAGAAACAACGTCCCTGCTCTCAAGAGGCTTACATTCTAACAGAGAAGAAAACACAGAAAAGACGTTATGTCATTCTCAGTGCATCTTATCTGAGGGTACATGATGTTGATGTTGTCTTATTATCAGCGATGTTGACCTCAAGCACTTAGTTAGGTGATGTCTTCTGGCTTTTTCAATGGTAAATGTTAATGTTTTTTATTTGTATTTAATAAGTATCTTGGGGAAATTATGTTATGCAAATGCCCCATTTCTTTTCAAACTCTTGCCCACTAATTTTAGCATCTATTGGTGGATTTTTTTTTCTGTATCAATTATTACTGTGGTATTTCCCTACTGGTCATTATAAATTTTTCCTGACTCTTTATACATTTATTAATTGAAATTCTCCTTTAGGAAAAGTTATCCTTCCTTTCTCACTCACTTACATATATAATTATTTATTCATACCTGTAAGGATTCATGGATATTTCTTTTGTTCCAGGGCTTGAAACCCAGTCTCCCAGTACTATCATTTATTTTGTTTCTTAAATTGTTCCAGTTTTGGGTATTGGGAGATCTTTGAAGTTGATAACTGTGTCCTTTGGACATGTCTCCATCCTTTTTCCCCCCTTTTTAAAAAAATCATTTTTTAATTTTTTAATTACAGTTGACATACAATATTATATTAGTTTCAGGTATACACCCCAGTGATTAGACATTATATAACATACTTAATGATTATCCCAATAAATCTTGTACCCATCTGACACCATACATAGATAACAGAATATTATTGACTATATTCCCTATGCTGTACTTTACGTCCTTGTGACTATCCTGTAACTATCGATTTGTACTTCTTAATCCCTTCACTTTTCACCCAACCTGCCAACCCCCCTCCCATCTGGCAACGGTCAAAATGTGCTCTGTACGAGTCTGTTTCTGTTCTGCTTGTTCATTTACTTTGTTTTTTAGATTCAATTATTATAGATATGCATTTATTGCCATTTTATTGTTCATATTTTTAATCTTTGTTTTTTCTTCTTCTTCTTAAAGAAGACCCTTTAACATTTCATGTAATACTGGTTTGGTGGTAATGAACTTCTTTAGCTATTTCTTGTCTGGGAAGCTCTTTTTTTAAAAATATATCTTTATTGATTTCAAGGAGAGAGAGAAAGAAACATCAATGATGAGAGAGTCGCCATTGATCTGCTGCCTCTCGCCTGCCCCCCCCCCCGGGGATCAAGCCAGCAACCCGGGCATGTGCCCTGACCCGGAATCGAACCCCGATCTCCTTGATTTTAGGTCGATGCTCAGTGGCTGAGCCACGCCCGCTAGCTAGGAAGCTCGTTATGTGTCCTTCTATTCTAACTGATAGCTTTGCTGGGTAGAGTAATCTTGGTTGTAGGTCCTTACTTTACATCACTTTGAATATTTATTGCCAATCCCTTCTGGCCTTCAAAGTTTCTCTTGAGAAATCAGCTGACAGTCTTATGGGAGCTCCCTTGTAAGTAACTAATTGCTTTTCTCTTGCTGATTTTAAGATTTCCTCTTTGTCTTTAACCTTTGGCATTTTAATTATGATGTGTTTCGATGTGGGACTCTGGGTTTATCTTGTTTGAGACTCTGCACTTCCTGGGCTTGTATGTCTATTTTTTTCACTAGGTTAGGCAAGTTTTCTGTCATTTTTAAAATTCTGTTTGTTTGTTTGTTTGTTTGTTTTTTAATCCTCACCCTAGGATATTTTTCCCAATGCTTTTCAGAGAGAGTGGAGGAGAGAGAGAGAGAAAGAGAGAGAGAGAGAGAGAGAGAAACATCAATGTGAGAGAGACACATCAATTGGTTGCCTTCTGCATGCACCCCTACCAGGGCTGGGGGTTGAGCCTGCAACCCAGGTATGTGCCCTTGGCCAGAACTGAACCCAGGACCCTTCAGTCCGCAGGCCAACACTCTAACCACTGAGTCAAACCATCTAGGGCTGTCATTATTTTTTTTTAATAGGTTTTCAATTTCTTGCTCTCTCTCTTCTTCCAGATCCCCCATGATACGAATGTTGGTTCACTTGAAGTTGTCTTAGAGGCTCCTTACACTATCTTCATTTTGGGGGATTCTTTTTTATTTTACTGTTCTGATTGGGTGTTTTTTACTTCCTTATATTCCAAATTGCTATTTTTCTTCTCAGCTTCATCTACTGTACTTTTGATTCTCTGTAAATTTTTCTTCATTTCAGTTAATATATCCTTCATTTCTGACTGGTTCTTTTTTGTGTTTCCATGTCCCTTTTTATGCTGTTGATATTCTCTCTAAGTTCACCTACTGTTCCCCTAAGTTCATTAAGCATCCTTATAACCTGTGTTTTGAGTTCTACATCTAGTAGATTGCTTGTCTCCATTTTGTTTAGTTGTTTTTCTGGAGTTTTGTTGGATTCTTTAATCTGGAATATGTTTCTTTGTCTCCTCATTTTGGAAACCTCCCTGTGTTTGTTTCTATGTATTACGTCTTCCGGGCTTGGTAGAGTGGCCTAATGTAGTAGGTGTACTGTAGGGTCCAGTGGCACAGCTTCCACGTTCAACAAGCTGAGCACTGTGTGTTGGCTGTGTACACCCTCCTGCTGTAGTTGAGCTTTGATTGCTATTGGCACATCAAAGGAAGGGATTTACCCCCAGGCTGATCAGCTGCAAGGATTGGTTGCAACCACCATGGAGGATTAGATGCAGGGGCCAACCCCAAGAAGCAGTACTTATTTCAGTGGGGCTCTGGTGCCTGCTGAGTCCAACCCTTGAGTCTGTCTCTTGTGGAGGTGGTTGGATAGTGCTACAATGTTGTCTGAAGTTACCCACCAGGTGCACTGGCTCTGGGGACTCCCAGGAAATGCAGGCCAAGGTCAGCCTCTGCCTGTGTTCTGCCCATGGCCACAGGGCATGAGATACAAAACCATCTGCATGTGGCTGTTACTTGTGCTGGGATTGGAGGTACCCAGGAGAGGCCAAGCTATGAACCAGTGCTGGCTGCTGCTAGTGCTGGGGCTGTGGACATTTACTGAGAGGTAAGGGGCATGCCAAGGCCAGATGCTGCTTGCTTGAGAGATTTTAGGAAAGTTTGAGGCATGAACCAAGATAGCCCATTCCTATGAAAAAGCCACTGGAACAGCTTGGGTGGGACTGCAAGTGGTGGGGCAGGGCCTCAGGAAATCACCAGGGCTAGGCGAACACTGATAGTCAGGTTGATGGAGATTCAGATATAGCACCTGCCTGACAGTTCTGTGGGGAAAGGGCTCAGAAAAAGAGTAATGGCTTCTACCAGAATTTGTGTCTGGGAGAAAGTTGCCCCTCCAGTTCTCACCCTGATGCCAGACACGTCAGTTCCTCCCTATATGTCTCTGATGCCTTTCAAGCTGCTACCCCAGTGCTGGAACTCAGAGGGAGTAAGTCCAAGTGAGTCCATGCATGGGCCCTTTAAGAGGAACTGCCTGGGACTCCAGCAGCCTCTGTCTGTCTCAGCTACAATCCCTGCTTGTTTTTACAGCCAGAAGTTATGGGTACTTCTCTTCCTGGCACTGGAATTCTGGAATGGAGGGCCTGTTGTGGGGCTGGGACCCCTCGCTCCTCAAGCGGGACCTCCATAGCCAATTTTTATCCACCACACATGGGTGTGGGACCAGCCTCACACCACACATGGGTGTGGGACCAGCCCAGTCCCTATCTCTGCCCCTCCTACCAGTCTCAATGCTGCTCCTTCTTTATATCCTTAGTTGTAGGACTTCTGTTCAGCTAGATTTCAGGTGGTTCTGAATGATAGTTGCTGTGTAGTTTAGTTGTATTTTTGATGAGGTTGTGGGAGGATTTGAGTATCATGTTTACCTAAGCTGCCATCTTAACTGGAAACCTCCATCCCTTCTTGAGCATTTATTTATTTCCTGGCAGCACAAGATGTTCCAATTTCATCTTGTTTTTTCCTGCTCCACCCCTGGAATCAATCAACCATTTCTCCAAGGAGTTCTGGTTCCTTCTGTTGAAGAGCAGTATTTAGAAACCATGATCTGGGTCCCAAGTGTGCTCACTATAACTGGAATCTCATTGCTTTTAGGCTCTCTCATTAGACTTAGCCAGAAAATATATGTGTATTCTAACTGACACACACACATCTCTTTTTATCTCTGCATTTAAGCAACAACAACTCTTTTTTTATTTAAAAGTTTTTATTTTTTAATTACATTTTACATGCACTATTACTTTGTAATAGTTTGAGGTCTGTAGTATATTGGTTCAAATCCTTTACAAAGTGATCCCCCTGATATTTCCAGTGCCAACCTGGCACTGTGCTTAGTTATTACAATATTATTGACTGTATTCCCTATGCTATACTTTACATCCTTGTGACTATTTTGTATCTGCCAATTTGTACTTTTAAAAAATATATATATCATTGATTTCAGAAAGAAGAAGGGAGCGGGAGAGAGAGAGATAGAAACATCAGTGATGAGAGAGTCATTGATTGGCTGCTTCCTGCACACCCCCAACTGGAGATTGAGCCCACAACCCTGCATGTGCCCTCACTGGGAATCAAACCTCGATCTCCTGGATCCTTGGTTGATGCTCAACCACTGAACCATGCCTGGCTGGGCCAATTTGTACTCTGTAATCCCTTCATCTTTTTTATCCAGTCCCCTAACCCCCAACCCCTCTGAAGTATTAGCTATTGTTGTTATTATTATTATCAGCATGAGCCTGCTTATGTGAATGTACCAGAAATAACTCTTGGTCTTTAATTGTCACCTATGGGTATGGACTAGAAGCAGTGAATCCACAAGAGGAAACTGAAGATTTGCTTAATCAGTCTCTATTCTCTTCTGGTCTTGGAAGATATGAAGGAAGCTTCTGGCATGTTTTGGTTGCCTGCTCTTGGGTCTCAGATCATTTAAGTTGACTCCTAATATGGGATCTAGTTTGACTAATAGATCATTCAAAATTCCAAAATTCAGACTGCCTTTGGCCCTACTCTTAATTTCTTGCCAAATCTCAAACTATGGGAAACACCTCTAAGCTCCAGCAGCATTAGGCTCACGTGTCTGTTGCCCATGTGTGGTGGAGCCACTCTGTGTTGGTTTCCTCCATGTGCTGATGTGTAGACAGTGGAGCCAAACTAAGACCTGGGTGCCCAGCACTGCCACAGTATTAACCATGTGCCTTTGGTGACAAGCCAGGACATGCTATTTAAATTCTCTAAGCCTCAGTTGTCCTATCTATAAAATGGGGACAATTGTAGTTCCTCCTTCACCAGGCTGTTTTACAAGTAAGTCATCAATACAGGTAAAGCACTCAGTGAGCTGCGTGTGCACAGTGCCTTCAGGCTCAATAAGTGTGAGCTACAGCTGTTATTATTGTCATGATAAGGCAGTTCTGATGATGCCATAAGGCTTCAGATATGAGGCGCAAATCCCTTCCTCAGGTCAGAAAGATCTGCACATTGCCTGCTCGGCTGCTCCAACCTCAGGTAAACCACCTTTCCTTGCAGCCTCTCAGAGGAAGGTCAGGGGAGGCCCAGTCACAAGGCATCTGGGATTGTGACCAGAGATGACATCAGGGAGAAAGACTTCCAGATCTCTAGATCAGGGATATCTTGGGGAGAAGGAAGGGAAGTAGAGGGTGCACTCAGCTCTGGGCTTCTCTTTGGCCCCCAGTCTGAAGCCAGGTGAGTAATCAGGTCTCCCTCCCATCCGTCCTCCCTCCTCCTTCCCTCACCCTGGCAGGACTGGAGAACTGGGTCTGGGCTGAGGACATGGTCTTTGTCCCCATGGCGGTCCCCTGGAGCCCTGAACACCAGATGCAGAGGCTGCAGGTGACTCGGAAGCTGCTAGAGACGGAGGAGCAGGCTGCCTTCCCCCTGGGAAGTGCCTCCCCTCGCCACCTGTACCTGGCCAGCAACCACAGCAACAGGTGGGGTCACCCACGGGGCTACCGCATCCAGACGCTCAGTTTGGCTGGAGAGCCGCTGCCCCAGAGCAGCTCCATGGAGAGAGCCTTCAGCTGGGGGAGGTGAGTGATGGGTGTCAGAGAGGCTGGGGGGATGGGCTGTAAGAAGGGCCCCAGGTTGCTGGGAACCCAGGTTCTCTCACCTCCTGCGGGTGTGCATGCACACTCATACACACACACACAGTCCTGTGGGCACAATCTTCATCTGTTTAAAAGAAGGCCTGCTGAATGGATGTATGAACGGAGAGATACATGTGGAATCAAATACAATAAAATGTTAAAGGTAGAATCTGGGTTGTGGGTATATGCGTGTTCACTACACTATTCTTTCAACTTTAAAAGTTCACAATAAGGGTTGGAGGAAAAAACAGATTAAGAGAGGAACACAGAGCCCTGGCTGGTTTGGCTCAGTGGTTAGAGCGTTGGCCCGCAGACTGAAGGGTCCCAGGTTTGATTCCTGCCAAGGGCGTGTCTCTTGGTTGCAGGCTCCATTCCCGGCCCCAGTAAAGACATGTGCAAGAGGCAACCAACCGGTGTCTCTCTCTCATATTGTTTCTCTCTCTTTCTTTCTCTCTCTCCCTTCCATGCTCTGAAAAGCAATGGGGGGAAAAAAAAAATATATATATATATATATATATATATATATATATATATATATATATATATATATCTCCTTGGGTGAGAATTTTAGAAAGAGAGAGAGAGAGAGGAACACAGATCCGAGGGAGTGTTCCCTAAAATCCAGGCATTTGAGATACTGAAACTGGCCTAAAATGGAATCAGTCCTTGTCCATGCATCCAGGGCCCAGGCACTGATCTAGGTGGATGTAGGAATGACATTAGGATCTGAAGTCTGAACAATGGGCTGGTTGATGTTTGAGATACAGGATGCTGAACAAATGTGGGAATTCTATGGGAGAGGCGGAGGGGAGAATGGGAAGTGAACAGAGAAAAATGAAGAGGCTCTCTGCCCGAGACCTTCGTGCCTATTTTTCCTCTCTGTTCCCTCTTCAGTGCAGCTTCAAATAGTAGGATGGCCTTGTAGGACTAACCCAGATCTCCTGCAGGTACCAGCTGGTCGTGACCCAGAGGAAGGAGGAGGAGCCGAGCAGCACCAGCATCTACAACCTGAACGACCCTTGGACACCCACCGTGGACTTCACCGACTTCATCAACAACGAGACACTTGCCGGGCAGGTTAGTTTGGGGAGGCGGAGGGACAGGGATGAGCCACTTCACTCTCTTCACTCCAGGGTCTTTAGAACCCACTAAGAAATAAAGCATCACGATTTCACATTTTTCCTGGGTTAGTAAGCTGAAGCCTTACATCCCAGCCTACTGTGGGAGGCAGGTGTGTCTTTAGCAAAGCCAGGCCTCACGATGCTCTTCTTTCTCCCCTGCCAGGACTTGGTGGCCTGGGTGACAGCTGGTTTCCTGCACATCCCACATGCAGAGGACATTCCCAACACAGTGACTGTGGGGAATGGTGTGGGCTTCTTCCTCCGACCCTACAACTTCTTTGACCAGGACCCTTCCTCCGATTCTGCTGACTCCATCTATTTCCGGGGGGACCAGGATGCTGGGGCCTGTGAGGTCAACCCCCTGGCTTGCCTCCCCAAGGCTGCTGACTGTGCCCCCGACCTCCCTGCCTTCTCTCATGGGGGCTTCTCTCACAATTAGGCAGTCCCCAGGCTGGGGGATGTGTCCAGGGGCCCCAGGACCAGGGTGTGTGGGGAGGGGGAGCAGTGGGCACTGGGCTAGGAAGCCTGCTGTCACACTAAGATCCTCTCCTCCCCTGCCCCCAAGATCCTCTCTCCCATCACCCTTCTTTGCATCCCTCTCCTTACTGGAAGCATCCTGAGCCTGTGATGCCTAACAGAGCAGGGACTCAGCTTTGTTGACCCTAGACCTGCCAGGTTTCTGTCCCAGAGAGGAGAGGAATGGCCAGCTGGAGCTGAACTGATGGCCAAGCTTTTCCCCAGAAGACTTTTGTTTTTTTCTAATCTTATTTTTTGCAATGAGATATCATTCACACACCATACAATTTACCCTTTTAACATGTCTAATTTAGTGGGTTTTAGTATATTCATAAAGTTGTACAACCATCGCCACTAACTCCAGAACATTTTTCATCGCCCCAGAAAGAAACCCCATACCTGTTAGCAGTCACTTCCTATTTCCCTTTAACCCCTTCCCAGCTCTAGGCAACCACCAAGCTTTCTGTCACTATAGATTTGCCTATATTCTGGACATTTTATAGAAATAGATCTGTATGACATGTGATCTTTTGTGATTGGCTTTTTTCAGCATAATATTTTTGAGGTGCATCCATTTTGTAGCATGAAACGGGACTTCATTCCTTTAGGGCCAAAGACTATTCCATTGTATGAATGTCTCCACATTTTGTTTACCCGTTCATCAGCTGAAGGACGTTTGGATTGTTTCCACGTTTTGGTTATTATGGATAATGCTGCTGTGAACATTCATGTACAAGTTTTCATGTGGATGCATGTTTTCACTTCTCTTGGGTGTAAACCTGGGAGTGGAATTGCTGGGTCATTTTCCAAAGTGACTGCACCATTTTTTCTTTTTATTGTGGTAAAACATACATGACATAAAATTGACCAGTGGGCCATTTTTAAATGTACAGGTCAATGGCATTAAGTACATTCAGAGGCTTTCTTGGACCTGCTCAGCATGAAGATGAGGCCTCTAAAGACCAACTGTTTTCTCAAGCCCCAGGGTCGGGCCCCTTCCTAGCCTGTGTCGCAGCTCTTGGGAAGGTGCTTCTCCGTCTTGGTTCCCTGTCATCCTAGCACATTCTTCCTCTGCTGTTTCTCTCTCCTCTTCCTCTTGCTCCCTCAGCCTCTACTCCCTCTTCTTCCCTCTGCGATCCTGGGGGGATGTCCCTGCTGCTTCAGGTCCTGAAATTTCCCCCATCCCTCAATTCCAGCTTCCTCCTCTGTCCCTGGGCTGGGGAAGCCTTGGACATGCAGGGGGCTGTCTTGTGGGAGAGAAAGGCAATTCCTGTTGTCTCTTTGTGGGAGACATTTGTCTCTGGACAGCTCTCTTCATGTCTTTCTGTCTCGCTGTCTGAACAAAAATGTTCCTCCTATCACCTCACTGTCTGTCTATACCGCCAAATAATCTTCCGAGTTCCTGCCATTGACATAGACTATGTGGAATATGCTTTTGAGAAGGGGTGGGATGGTCAAGTGAAAAGAGCAGTTTAGGGAGTTTTGTAGGTGAAATATTAAGGATCACCTGTTCCCAGGGCCATGAGTGACAGTGGCCTCCATTACTGTGTAGCAGTCAGCATAGATGACCAGAATATCACTGAGTGTAGGAACCAAAAAGTCTTGGGAACTCAGGCAACCAGGCCAGAGCTGCCTGATCGGGGTGGGCATGCATATGAGCCAGGAGCATCCCTGTAAGTATCAGCCTAACCTGGTCAGGTAACAGGCTCCAGGACCTCACATCCCTGCTGCTCCTCCTGGGGTGTGGACTTTGGATGGAAATAAATAAGAACTGGGATATTTTCCAGAAATATCCCAGGAGTAAGGTAGGGAGGAGGTAGGGCTCAAAGAGCAAGCTTTCCCCGGTGCCTCCAGAGGCCAGAGAAA
Source organism: Miniopterus schreibersii (assembly GCF_964146895.1). Taxonomy (NCBI): domain Eukaryota; kingdom Metazoa; phylum Chordata; class Mammalia; order Chiroptera; family Miniopteridae; genus Miniopterus; species Miniopterus schreibersii. The sequence goes on from NC_138116.1 coordinate 23,342,337, forward strand.
CCCATACGTTATGCAGTGTCCACAGCTGTTTCTACAGCTTGTCCACTTCCCTCGGTGTCTTTTCTAGAAGAGGAGGCCATGAGGTCAGGAAGAGAGGGGGCTCCTTCCCCAGTTGGAAACCCAGGCCACTGACCCAGCTGCAGGGGAGGGCGCTCACTGGGCAGACCCTGGCAAGAAGTTCAGGGCACAGAGATGTGGGTCCAACCAGCTTGTGACCAGAGGGCAATGGCAAATTGGGAGCTCAGATGCCAAGGAAGTCCTGTGGGTCCCTCAAGAGCTTCCTGGACCCCAGGCTCCACTAGGTGAGCTGGAAAGGAACTGAGTTCTGGCAAAGGGGCCTTCATACAAAGATAAATACTGTGGGGACCACAGTCATGATTCAAGAATCACAGCAGGATATGGTGAAAGGGTTCTGGTGGGAAAGGGTTAAGGCAGGGCTGGTTTGCTATTGCTGGCTCTTCTTTCCATTTTGCTTTTCAGTTCCGTGATTTAGTGTCTCTTTACCGCCTCAGCCCAAATAAATATCAATATTTTGACTCTCTTGTGTTTTCTTATTTAAAGAAATTTGGACCATGATGGATGAAAATGCTCTCATTTTGCCCCCAAAACAAGCACTGTGGAGGAGCCAAGGGTGTGTCTCTTGGCCGCTCGACCTCTGCTTCTCCAGGTGCAGGAACGGGGAGGGAGGACCTGTGACTCTGCTGCTGTCCCCACCTGCTGACCCACAAGGGTGCGATGGGGCTCCCCACTGGGGCCAGAGAGCACAGCTCGAGCCACCTCAAGGGAGTGTGTGCACAGAGAACCCCATTGAAGGGTTCTGGGATCATAGCCTTCCAGCCACAAGAAAGGAGCAACCAGACCCTGAGGAATGCAGCCCAGAGAAATCCAAAGGGTCAGAACAGCATAAGTTCTAGAATGAACCTAGCAAGTGACAGGGAACCTTAGGAATGCAGGCCCTCCGGGAAACCTTGGCCCTACACATCCCACTGAAGGGACCTCAAACCCTCCCCCCAGCACACACAGTGTCGGTGTGAGCTCCCTGGCCTGGTCTCTTAGTGTGCCGGCCTGTGGCTGATGGGTGGCTGTGCTTGCTCCACTCAGGCTCGGGTGGGTGTCTGCATCTTCCATAGCATTCCTCCTCACCACATCTGGATCCTACGAAGGGAAACAGATTATAGCATTCTCAGTGTGGCTTGAGTCTCAGACACCTTCCCACTGCATGTTTCCCTTACTCCTTGACCTATGCCCATGGGCCAGAATATGATGGGGGCTCCCCCTTTCTTGAGGACCCTCAAGGAACATGATGTCTCAGTCTCCCCACTTCTTCCATTGAAATGGAGCCAGTATGGTGGAGGCTCTGCTGGGCTAGCTGATTTTCATCCATTGCTTCATTTATTTCTCACAACCTTAAGAAGCAGATAATATTTTTCCCATTTCACAGATGAGGAAACTAATATTCACAGGGATTAGGTAACTTCCCCAAGTCACCTGACTGTTAAGTGGCGGAGCTGGGATTACACCAGGTCTTTGTGGAATTATGCCTGACTGCCTTCCCCGTACCACTGCTCTTCACTGACTAGCAGTCCTGGTTAAAGAATTAACAGTGTAATCCTTGAGAAGCACTTGGCACCTGATCCGTGGTAAGTGACCCTTGTGAGCAAAATCAACACTCAATGGACCAGAACAAATGTATGCACAACTGCCTTAAAGCAAAAGCTCTCAACCTGGACTGTACCTGAAATCACGGGGGAGCTTGTAAAACTCCATGTACCCAGGCTGCACCTCAAACCAATAAAATCAGAATCTCTGAGGGTGAGGCTCAGGCATTAGCAGCATAAAATTTCCCCAGGTGATTCTAACACGAGAAAACCCTGGGAAAGCAGTTTAGTTTCAAATTGGCCAGAGGAGCCTAACCAGAGAGTATAAGATACATAAAGAATGTGTCTGTCAGAAGGCACAGAAAAGGAGCAGTACAGAGCCTGCCCTGGCAGTGACAACCCGGCCATGTCTGGAGCAGAGGACCTGGCCCAAAGCCAGCACATAACTAGCCCTGGGGGCACATTGGCCTTGCAGATGGAGGCACCGGGCCCTATCAAACCTATCTCATGACCAACTGCTGATTCTGATTCACAGCTCCATGGTCATGGGGAAAAAATGAGCCAATCAGTTACATCTCTTGTGTAAATGTACTAGCTGGTATTCTGATAATAATTGCTTTTGCTTGACAGTTACTGTAAATGAGGATTGACCTTCAGTTGCTACTTTGGTAAATTTAGATCTTCCCTGAAAGACAATCTCCCCTGGCGAGCTGCTGAATCCGGTTTCTGACTTGGGCCTCTCCCTTGGACTGTGGTGAATGCGCCAAGAAACCTTCGTGGGGTGTCCTATAGACAGTCAGGCTCTCCTGACACAACCCACACCAGCCCCCCCGTGGACTTCACATCTACCTTCGAGAGCAGACTCATCGTGAGCGAATTCCCACCTCCATTCCCTCCCCCCCATAGTTTTTCCTTGGCCAGCTGCCCCTTATAAATCTTTAGAGCTTCCCACTCTGCAGGGCACATTAGGTTGTTTACACCAGGTGTGCACGCCCTGCCATCCTGATCCCTGAGCTCCAGTCTGTCATGACCCTGTGCCCTCCCTCAAACAGGCTGTCCCCATCCACTCATGCCTCCGCCCATGTGCTTCCCTCCTTCTTTCCTCTGGTTCCTTCCTCTTTCCCCTTCCCCCCTCTTCCTCGGGTGATGCCTCATTCATCTTCTAAAACCCAACTCAGATGTCACCCCGCCCCCACTTTCTCTGCTCATAGCTTTGCTCTCCCTGCTCCCTTAGTACTTTAGTACATGTGCTGCTGAAGTGCACACTCCCTGAGTACTTTTTTTTTTTTTTAAATATATCTTTATTGGTTTCAGAGAGAGGAAAGGAAAGGGAGATAGAAACATCAATGATGAGAGTCATTGATCGGCTGCATCCTGCACGCCCCCGACTGGGGATTGAACCCAAAACCCTGGCATGTGCCCTGACCGGGAATCGAACCCCGATCGCCTGGATCCTAGGTCGATGCTCAACCGCTGAGCCACGCCCGGCCAGGCCCTGAGTACTTTAAACAAAACTCTGCTGCGGAGGCTCCCACACTGAACTCTAGTCCATCATCTACACCTCAGTTCATTCCCCATCACAGAACCCGAGCTCCCTGGGACAAGAACTGTTGGCCTTGGCCTTAGAGGCCTGGTGCCCAGCATGGTGTCATGCCCGTTATGGGTGCTGAAATACATCTCTGTGGAAATCTGAAAAAAACAGTAACAGTTATTATAGTCAAGTAAGTCTTAGCCTTGTAAAAACCATTTCATATACAGTCTCCCCTTTGACTACCTCAAAAAAGAAGATCGGCCCAGCTGGGCGTGGCTCAGCGGTTGAGCGTCGACCTAGGGTCCAGGCGATCAGGGTTCGATTCCCGGTGAGGGCACATGCCCGGGTTGCGGGCTGCAGCCGATTCATGACTCTCTCATCATTGATGTTTCTCTCTCTCTCTCTCCCTCTCCCTTCCTCTCTCTGAAATCAATAAAGATATGTTTAAAAAAAAAAAAAATCGAAGAAAGTCCAAAGATCCTGAGTGAAAAATCACCCTGGCTGCACGGGGTAAGCCAGGACGCGGGGCCAAAGGGCAACACTGACAAGCTGAGCCCAGGCAGTTCCTCTCCAATGAAACCCGCGCGGCTGGAACCACTACCAGCCAAGGCTGTAGGATGAGGATGAGACAGACGGGTAATCAGGTCTGTAAATCAGTCCCCACGCTTGGCTTTCCCTGAGACAGGCAGGAGAGGCCCAGAGCCTGGGCAGACCTGAGAGGACAGGGTGTGGGAGGGCTACAAGCTCAGGCTGGGCATGGGACCCCAAAATGCTATAGAATTTGTCTTGTATATGGGGAAGGGTGTTTCAGAGGCAGAAAATCACTGAGTCAATGTTTTCCTCATTCTGCAACGTGGTACAGTGGTTTATAGTGTGGCTTCTGGAGCCAGATTCTGGGGTTTGGACCTGACAAGTGTGACTTTGGGCAACTTAATTTAACTTTTCTGGGTCTCACTTTCATCACCTATAAAATGGCGACAGTAATAAAAATCTATATCAGAATTTTTATGAGGATTAGGTGAGTTAATCTGTGTAATTTTCCAAGGTTAGTTCTTGGAGTATAGTAGGTACTCAATGAATGCTAGGCTAGCTATTATTTAATATTCTGTTAACCAGCATCTACTGGGTGTTTCAATTACTACATAACAACCCCCCTGAAAACAGTGGCTTAAAACATCAAACCATTTTATTTGCTCATTTTTCTGTAGCTGGCCTCAGTTGGGCAGATCTTCTCCTGGAGCTGCCTAGAATCACTCTCTTGGCTGCAGATATCTGGCAGAGAGACGAGGGCTGGATGGTCTACGATGGACTCACTTGTCTGGCAGCTGGGGCTGGCTGTCAGACAGGCGACAGGCCACGTGCTACAGCAATGTGTCTGCAGCAGGCCGGCCTGGACCTCTCCTCTTTGTGGTCCAGGACCCCAGCGGTAGCCCAAAGAGGACAAGGCCTGCTGGACGAATGCTTTTCAAGCCTCTGCTTGTATCACGCCTGCTAATGTCCCATTTGCCAAGGCACAAGATCAGGCCCAGATTCAAAGGATGGAGATATAAGTTTCTCTTCTTGATGGGAAGAGAGGCAAAGTCACATTGCAAAGGGACCCTTGTCAGCAACGGGAGGAACCATCACAGCGTCCTAAACAATCGACCACACTGGCACAGAGCTCAGTTCTGGAAGCTGGAAGGGGTACTTTCTTGGCTCTCAGGGCTCAGGATAACACAACAAGGACTAAGTCAGATGCACGACAGCTGTACTGCGAGGTTTGAACTTGCTAAGTGCCCTAAGATAAGGATGATTAAGCGCTAGGGGAGCACAGAACAGAGTGATCCTTTTTTTTTCCTTTTTTTAAAAATATATCTTTATTGATTTCAGAGAGAGGAAAGGAGAGGGAGAGAGAGAGATAGAAACATCAATGATGAGAGAGTCATTGATTGGCTGCAGCCCACAACCCGGGCATGTGCCCTGACCAGGAATCGAACCCTGATCGCCTGGATCCTAGGTCGACGCTCAACCGCTGAGCCACGCCCGGCCGGGCCAGAGTGATCCTTTATAGCTCACAGTGGGTAAGCCAGAGGTTGGGAAATCTTGATTAGCTTGGCTTTGTAGTATGTTTACAATCTGGACATGTGGAGATGGGGAAAATGACATTCCAGGTGGAAGAAAGAGCAAAGTTAGGCAAACCAAGACATGTTTGGGAAACCCACGCCCATTAGTATATCTGGAATGAGGGGCCCAGGAAGGGGAGGTGCAAGACATAAGGCTGGAATGATAACCTGGGGTTTGGCTGTGGGTAAGTTTGAGTTTGAACTTTATTCTGTACGCAATATCCACTGGATATTATTCAGGTGATACGTGAAAAAAACCTGTATTGTAAGCGGCTCCTTTGCCAATAGTCTGTAGGATGGCTTGTGTTGGGGAGTGAGAAGGGGAGTAGGAGATCATTAGGTAATGAAGGGACTAGCAGGTCAAGGCGTAGGGATTGACAAAGGGCAGTAAGAGCAGAAAATCAAACAAGAGTCCGAATCTGAGGAGGAGGCATCAAGGATGGCTCAGTGCCTGTGGGATGGCAGGGAAGGAGATGTGTTTACAAAGCAGAAGTCTGGAGGAAGTACAGGTCTGGAAGGAACTTGCAAACTTGGGCACTGTATGGACGCCTAGGTGGTATTCAAGTGCCATCTAACATCATGCTGACTGTGGGAGGGTGAAGAGAAGATGGAGAGTAGAGCTTGCTGGAGCAGAGCTGAACACAGAGAGCGCAAGTGTTTCAAGGCCGTTATCTGATAAATGTTGCAGATATGGCCAAAAGGTTAAGGAAAAAGAGGGATGAGAAAAGGTCAATCAGAAGTTTCGACAGTGAGACGGTCACAGTGACCTCCCAGGAGAGCAGAGGAGGCTGATGTTGCAGAGGGCTGAGGAGAGCAACAGGCGTCCTTCTCTCTGGAATTCAAGGTTGGAGAGATCCCCTGGACTTACCTGATTCCAGGCTGCCCTCTTCAAACCTACTAAAGGGAAGAAAATCTTTGAAATCTTAAGAATAAAGCAAACACTGACTCTCCTTTCTACCCCAAAGGAGGGAGGCATGCTAGACTCTCCTTGCCTGTCTCCCCTTCTCTCCTACTGGCTGGCTGGAGGTCAGGCACTGTCAGGACTCTCATCCTGGGAGACAAGCGTTGGCGGACAGACTGCTGTTTACTTCCTAGCAGAGCTCTGCTGTGTTTTCATAGCTCAGAATAGTTCCTTGGCCCTCTCCAGGCCTGCAGGGGGTGGGGGTGGGGTGGAGAAACCTCTGTTTGTTTTCATGACAATTCTGGGCCTCACCTCTTCCTCTTTCTCTGCATCATGGTCCTCATTTGGGAACTCTCAGAAGGGGTAAGTTGTGGGTTAAGAGGGTCCAAGGCTACTAATTTCCTAATTATGTCCCCCAACTGGGCTCCAGAAGAGGGAAGGACAATAACTGACTGTACAACATGGACATTTTGGTTGGGATAAAAATTCCACAGCTATTAAAGAAAGAGTTGATTAAAGGACTGCAGGGCAGGGCTTGGGGAGGGAAAAGGGGGGGAAGAGAGGGTGGAAAGGATGACCCTCTCCTCAGTCTGGATCTCAGCTGGATGCGAGGCTCTACATAGGGAGCTGACTTCTGACTGGGAATTGTGGGGGGCTACTCTGACTCTGGGTACACCTCAGGTCTCAGCTGGGTTCTGGCAGCACCAGTGTTTGGAAGGTGCCCAGAGGTGGGAGGAAGAACTAACTTCGCTGAATGGTCTTTTGAACCTTTTGAACTTTTTAAAACCATGTGAATACATTGCTTTTGAAAATATTTTAATTAAAAAAATATGAACACTGCCCGGCCAGGCGTGGCTCAGCGGTTGAGCATTGACCTGGGATCCAGGAGATCGCGGTTCGATTCCCGGTCAGGGCACGTGCCTGGGTTGCGGGCTCCATCCCCAGTCAGGGGTGTGCAGGAGGCAGCCGATCAATGACTCTCTCATCATTGATGTTTCTCTCTCTCTGAAATCAATAAAGATATATTTTTAAAATGTACATATATATATATATATATATATATATATATATATATATATATATATATGTGAACATATCTTTTCCTTCTGGCAATAATGAATCATTTACTTCTGTTAGGTCACTAACAGTCAGGCACCACCTCATTGGAGCTACTTTCAGAGGAACACCCCAGAGTCAGAAAATGTTAGAACTGAAAGGAGGGTGAGAGTCACCAAGTCTCATTCTATGGTTGACAAAAGTAAAATCCAAAGAACTCTAGTGACTTGGCCAAGATCACACAGCTCTTTATCTTCCTATTTATTCTTTCTCTTTTTACCTTAAAATTTCTAGTGATGGCAGTGGGGGAGAAGTCTCATGGGCTGCCTGATGGAAGCTTGAGGATGTTTTCTGAGGGTCTTCTAAGGAAAAACATGCCCAGCTTTTACCCCCTCTCCCTCACCTCCAGTCCGCTCCTCGTTCCACACCCAACCAGGCTGATCTATGACTGAGCGATTGATGACATATTCCCACCCTTTTTTCTTTAGTTGGTCCCAATTCTTTCAAAGAATCTGTGAGATGAAGCAAGGGGGGACAGTGGGTTGGGGCTAGATTCTTAGCTCACACTTCCCATCCTTCCTCAGACAGCCCCTCTTTGTTTCTGGGGTACAGATCAAGGAGAAGCGGGAAGTCAGCTTTTTCCAAATAGTCTCAACCATCATTTCAGAGGCTGCTTCCTTTGACTTTGCCTCTGTTGTGCACCATCAACAAAGCTGAACTCCTGGCAGGAAGGGCTGAACTTGATGCAAGAAGGTTGCCTAGGTGCTGGGGTGGTTTGGCACCACCAAAGGATTGATTGCGAGTTGGAGAATTGTCACCATCTGGTCATGAGGGTACTGGTTGGCCATTTGGGGAAACAGGATATTCCTTGTGTTGGGGGGGCACAACAGCTTCTTTGTGGGGGGTGGAGGTGGCATTAAAGAAGATGGGGGAGAGGAAGAGGGTCAGTCTGTGTGTCCCATAAAGGTTCCAATGATTCACTTAGTTTTGGTAGAAGGCAGACACTGGGATGGCAGGAGAAAGTGAGCAGGGAGTTCTTAACTGTTTACAATGAAACAAATGTCCTCTGGTGTTTTTCTGTGGACAAAATGTGCAGCCCATCCTGAGACAGACAACATGCTCCCCCCACGTGGTCAGTAAGTGCACAGATCAAGGTTCTGAAGCTGAACTTTCTCACCACGCAAGAGATAAGTCAGCCATTTTCACTGCTGACAATGATTAACCCGTCTCTCCCTTCACCTGCTTTCCCCAACATGGTTTTGTAAAAAATGAACAGGGTCACTCACTCACTTAAAAAAGGTGACAGCAGTTGATCTAGCCAATTTCTCTTGTCTACCCCTAAATACCTGCCCCACTGATCAAATGTTGGGGGGGAGACACCAAAAAAGAAATAAATAAAATAAAAAACTGTACATCTTGCAGTTTGGGCTGTAACCCTTCGAAGAAATCTCCCCCACTGCTCAGATGAAGCCTTGGCTTGAAGCTGGGTTTTGCATCCTTGATGCAATGTGCAGACAAAACCCATTCTAATGATCGTAGCTGAGCAAAAAGGCAGCTCCTCTCTCAGTAGAACCCAGAGCCCCAGCCAGAATAGAGGATTTGGCTGCAGGGGAAGTCAGAATTTCTTTTTGGCAATAAAAGCAATTTTTGGATGAGGTGTGTTGTAAATTATGACTCCTTCCCCTCTTTGCTCCCCTGTTAGCAAATAAACTTGTCTGAGTGAATGAGTCAGCCTTGCTCTAGGAGGAGACGGTGCCAGGGCACAGGAACCAGCTGCACTTATTTAGCAGCAGACCAGACTGTACTTTCTGGCACCTTCCTTCATGTTCTTCCCAAACCAAGATCCCAAGCCTCTGGGTTTCTGTTTGTGGAGAAAATGCAGGAGGAGTGCCCAACTAGTGATTCTGTGGAGCCCATCTAACTTTCCATCTTCATTGCTTCCCAGACTCTGCTGGTCGTTTTCCCAGAGGCCGTCAGTAAGCCCTGAGTCATCTCAGCCTGGTACAAAATAATAGGGAGCTCACTGATATTTGTACATATGGGTTCAGTTTCCATCGAAGGATCCCCCGATTGACATAGTGACTTGTGTGAATATCTAACCTCCCTGCCCCACTTGAGTGTCAAGGTCCCAGAGGACAACCAACATTTAACTTTGAATTCCTCGTAGAGCCAGGCATGGGGCTTAGCTCAGGAAATGTTTGTTGAATTTAACTGGAGAACTTCTTGAAAGGGAAGATGACAGGAGTTAGAAGGAGATGATGGAATCCCTTCTCATCGACACCTCCAGCAATTCAAGTGCTTCACCCACATTATATCGAACATCCGCAAGTGCTTTGAGCATCTGAGGGCTCCACAGTTTCTCTCTTCAGTCAGCTTTCTAGGAGGCTCAGGTCTTTTGGGGCCCCCTTTCTTTCTGCACATGATAAAAATTGGCTGGAGACAGCAGGAAGGGGCTAGGAGGTAGAAAGGTAGAGACTAGCAAATAGTCTCATGCTGATATCCAATTGCTCTGTCCAAGAGGGTCCCCCTGTCAGGCAGGCTGCCTGCCAGAGGGACTCCTCTGCCCTGTGCAGATATGAGTTCCACTGACTCCTTATCAACACAAGCATTCTCCCTGAGGTTCCACCACAAGATAGGGCTCTCCGCTGGGCCCCCCATGTGCTGAGGGAACCCTGCCTGACTCAGAGATTCTGGCTCCTAGCAGCTCTGCGAAGAACCAGATAGTGGCCTTTGAATATTTTGTCAGAGGATCTGCCCTATTTGCCCTCGACTCACCTCACCTCATAGAAACTTTAGTCCCCGGGGATCACAACAGTAGTTACTCAATACTTTCGAGGAAGGCTTATCTGGGTGGCAGGAAGAAACTATCTCTTCTAGGGGGGCCCACTAGCAATCATGTCAGTTCAGAGCACCCTTTCTCACAACACTGCCAATCCCTGCTTTATTTGCAGCCCACCCACAGCCACCACCATTACCTCCCCGGGCGAGGCCTGGAGGGGTTGGGCTGCTTGGACCAGCAGCGACAATGTGGTCAAGGGCAGCTGGAGTCTGCTTGAGCTGGGCGGGAGCTCATGGGGGTGGGGATGAGACGCCAGGCCATATTTCCTGGGTGATGCTTTAATCACTTTGCAGCATGGGATGTTGGGAAATTCAGGTGGATATTTTAAAGTTTTATTCCCACTAGCTCTTACCGTTGAAAAATACATCAGCTCACAGCCTGATTCAGCCTCTGCTTCCTTCAGAGCCCTTTGGTCTCTGCGCTGCCGCAGGTGATTTCTGCCTGTATAGGTGAGGAGGCAGCATTGCTTCTCATGCCTGGGCATTTGTTACTTTTATTTATTCCTTGGCTATATCCATGGCTATAATAAAAATGTATTGACTTCCTGATCAATATAAATATCTCCAAGTACAAATGAAAGACCAAACTTCAGAAGCCCTTTCCAGAGTCCCCAGACACCAATTTGTTGGTATTTTTATTTAGAATTAGATAGTAATCATATTGTTTTTGCATGAACATACATTCATTTTATTGCTTAAACTTGTGCGTTAAACTCTAAAGGTTCTAACTCTAAGGGCATTAAATTAATTAATTACTTAATCAGTGCATTCAAAGATGATTGTTTTCTGGCCCTGAGCTACGGAGCCATATGGGAAGAGGGATTGAGCTCCCAAACCAGAGGCATTTCCCAGACCCTAATGCAGTTAAGAAAGGCCCAGCAAGGTGACAGTACCCAGTACAAGAGAATTTACTATCTTCTAAATTAATAACTTAAAACTTGAATCGCTAGGGCACCAAGACTTTTCTTTGTCCTCAAATACATGCAGTTGCAGACTTAGGAAATCAGGCATCTTTGCAAGAACCGTGGCGATTTAGACTCTGTCCTGTGTCTGGCTGGGTTTCAGAGCCAGGAGGGCAGCCCCTGGCACTATCAAGCGGCATGCCAAAGTTAATAATTGGCCCTGCAGAGTCCATGGCCGATCAGGCTGTTTTTGTGTGCCTGGTTTTCTATTTTACGTAAATCACCCTGAACATGTTTGCATCAACCTACTGATGATGCACCTTTGATCAATAGATTTTAGACAAAAGTGGTTTCTGAGTCCAAAGATCAGGGCTGGGTTGACCTGCAGACTGGTTACAGGGCGTATAAAACAGGCAAGACGCAAGCTGATAGCAGAGCTATCGCCACCAAGTCTGCAAGGGCTCGGCTGACGGCTCCCTGGGGGGCCAGGGAGGGGGCACGGAGGAAAGCATGGATGCCCTCCATGACTTCGGGATCCGGTCAACACGCTACCTCCAGGTGAATTACCAGGACGCCCAGGACTGGTTCCTCCTGGTCTCCGCGATCGCGGACCTCAGGAACGCCTACTATGTCCTGTTCCCCATCTGGTTCCACATTCGAGAAGCCGTGGGCATCCAGCTGCTCTGGGTAGCCGTGATTGGAGACTGGCTCAACCTCATCTTCAAGTGGTGAGTAAGAGCCAGACAGAGAGGAGACTGGCAAGGAAAGAGGCTGGCATTCTTTCTGGAAATGTCTGTCCACTGGAAGTTGCCTTCTCCATGCTCTTCAGGAAGCCACTTGTTACTCCCCTCCTGACTTTCCATCAGCTACATAAAGAGAGAAGATGGAGAAAAACCCGGTCAGTGAGTGGAAGATACAGGAAAGGCTGTTTCGTATGGATGGAAGGCCGGCTGGATTTAGTGAAAATCTGGATGATAGGCTATAAGCCAAGAAACAGTTTTGCTACTTGGCAGCAGAATAGGGAACATAAAGGTAGATGTACGAAAGAAGAAAAATGATGTATGAAAAAAGGAAACATAAATAATTTTAAAACCTGTTGTGTGGGGTAGTGAGAAGGGATCCAGAGGACTGGGCTCCATCCAGGCTTTGTTCAGCCACCTACCAGCTGCATGTCCTGGGCAAGTGATAGCAACTCTCTGAGCTTCTGTTTTATAATCTGTAAACTTAGGTTATCTCTGGGACCTTAATAATAATTCTAGTTAACAGTTATTGAACATTTAGTATGTGCCAGGCCATGTGCTAAGTGTTTTTCTGGAGGCAGTTACTGTATTACAGATGAAGAGACTGCATCTAGACCAGCGTGGGTAGTAAATGTCAGAGGCAGGATTTAAACTCAGGCAGGCTGGCTTCCCCTGTCTGGCTCTGAAGAACCATGTTATACCCAGTGCTGACAAACTGACTCTTGGGTGGGGTAGAGCGAGAACCCTGATTTTAACATTTGCCTATTTCTACTATTTACATATCCCCATTATGGCCACTTTCAAGCTACTGATGGGTTCAACTTGCAAAAATCCTGAATATTTTACAATTGTTAGCCAGTACCAGCTGACTTTAGCACATTACTGGTTTGGCTTCTGTTTCCTTATCTGGAAAATAAAGAGTTGGACCAGCTGCCCTCTAACAACATTATCACCCCTAAAGCTATCTATGACTACTATCAGATGATTCTTACATCTTTTTCAGTTCTAATATCCTCTGACCATAAACAATAAAAGTCCTTTAGAACAGAAAAAAATTCTCGGACTCAGAAGCCCAAGACATATTGATGGGATTCTGAAATTCCTGTTGAAAAATCTATTAAGTTTTGTCTGTAACATCCCCTATTCAACAGCATGACCCTAAAAATGAAAAGATAAATGGTTATTCCAAACATCGGACCTCAATTAAAGAATGATGGCTTTTCTCTGAATTGATCAAGGTGAGAATTAGTGGCTGTCCCTGATTTTGGTGAATGATTAATCACTATTCCACCACCACAGTGAAAAGGAGGCATGCAGCCTGATCTCTGACACCTGTTTCCACAATGAAAGACATATCTAGTCTTTTTAAAAGGGAAGTGGTTTGGCCCTGACTGGTGTAACTCAGGTGGTTGGAGTGTCGTCCTGTGCACCGAAGGATCACCAGTTCGATCCCAGGTTGGGGTGCCTAAGTAAAGGAGGCAACCGATCCATGTTTCTCTCTCTCTCAAATCTTTTTTTTTTTTTAAAGGGAGCATATCCTCAGGTAAGGATTAAGAAAAAATAAACAAAATAAAAGGGAAGTGGTTTGTCCGAGATACCCTATTAAATGGTTTGTCTGAGATATCCTGTTTCACAGCAGAGAGGATACAGAGCAAGCACCTAAAGCTATGTATGTCCTTACGGCAAGTTATTCTGAGGCCTAAAGAAAGAGAAGAGCCACCTGGTAGGATACGCAAGTTCAAGTTGCAAACTGTAGCTCCACATGTATCTTTCCAGGGCAAATTCTTCTTGGGGTTTAAAAAAGTCACATAGCTGGCCATGAATATGGATTTTTGGATCTTGGGTTTATTTACTTATGTTTGAATAAATAATACATTCAAGTAGTTCAAAATGCAAAAATTATATAAAGGATGTACCATAAAAGTCTCCTTCCCCCGCCTCTTCCCAGCCACCCAGTCCCCCTTCTTGGTGGTGGCCAATCTGCTTGGATCTTCTGAAGCTACTCTCTCTTCTGAAAGGTGTGGGCTTCTGGCAAAAGGGTTCCTTCAGTAACTCCAGACCCCGGTCCCGCTTTTCCACAGGATTCTCTTTGGGCAGCGCCCATACTGGTGGGTCCTGGACACCGACTACTACAGCAATACCTCCGCGCCACTGATAAAGCAGTTCCCAGTCACCTGCGAGACTGGACCAGGTAAGAGTCCCACCCTCTGTAGAGACAGAAGCTGGGTGGACTGCTCGCTGTGGACGCCTATTAACATTCGTTGTGGGTGAAGCTGTCTTTGAGGGGACATGAAGAGAGCCATTCCTTCGAGCTCTTTCTCATGGTCTTCAATTTGATACAATTCCGTGTTGACTTCAAGAAGGCCTCCCTGAATCTCATCTTGCTGCTACTTTGGAAATCTGCCCAATGTCTCCAGAACTTTAATTGCTGATCCAGAGAGGCAAGCACCCTCACGGGCAAAGGGCTCATGAGAGTTTGTGTGCTATGGCCCTTTGTCCAGGGAAGGTTAAGCCCTAGAGGCCTGAGGCCCTCACTGTCCCCAGTGGCCTGGCCTGGCAGCTGTGTCCTCCCGAGCTGACCGTCCAAGCCCACACCCTGCCTGTATTTTGCTAGTTACAGCCGTACTGGTATTGTTCAATCAAATGACAGGTTTTGTTTTTCAGTAGGTAATCGGAATATCCAACCCCTTTGCTCACCTTAGGTCTTGCTCACTGTTAGGAAGGGTGCTGGCATCCCTTCCTCAGGGACCCTATCCCTGACCCCCAAACTAGGGCATGGCTCATAGTTATTGGTTCTCACAACCCTTTGTTCACTTCAGACCACATTCATTCATTCAGGTGTTATTTACTGAGCACCTACTGTGTGCCAGACACTGTTCTAGGAACTTGGAATACCTTGGTGAGTAAAACAAAGACCTCTGCTCTCGTGGAGCTGATATTTTAATGGTGTGTGTGTGCGCATGCGCGCACATGCAATATACAAAATCCTAACGCACAAGTAAAATATGTAGAATATTAGAAGATGATCATTTAGAAGAGGAAGGGGGAGGAAGTGAAGGGTAGGAGGAGGAGAATAGACAAGGCTTTGCCTATGGGGTTTCCTGGAAAGCACACTCAGAGGGAGATGAGCATACAGGAGTTCAGCTACTGTCAGGAGCAACATTATGGAAGGAAGACAGAAGCCACCTGGGCAGAAGTGTAGTTGTGACTCAGCCTCAGCCAACTCCACAGGGAGCTCTGCAGCTGGGGATGGCCCTTCAGAGTTGCCTGAATTGGGTCAGGAGGACCAGGTCCTTATACTCCAATATAGACCAGTGATTGGGCACAGGCTACCCCCAGGGAGAGGGTAACCCTGATCAAGGTGGCTCTCTTCAGCCCAAGGCAATGCCCAGAGAAGGCTGAGAGCTAAGGCCCATCTGTGACCACACTCTCAATAGCTGGACAAATAAGTCCTCTATCCAGAAGGGAATCTGGTTGGAGGTTGGCACATCTCAGGACCCTCTACATCTTGGAGTAAAGGGATCAGGAATGGGAACCAGTTGCAGAATTAAGTAGTGTGGTCACAGTAGGACTCAGAGAAGGTGAGATTTGAGCAAAAACTTGAAGGAGGCAAGGGAATTAGCCAATAAATTCTGGAGGAAGAGTTGTCTAACCAGAAAGACTAACAATGCCCAGTCCCTGAGGTGGGAGCATGTTTAAAGGAAAGCAATGAGGCTAACTTGAGTGGAGCAGACGGTGCAAGAAGAGAGTGAAAGAGAGGAAATGGAGAACAAATCAGTTTGTAATTATACATCCAGTGCTCTGATTCTTTGTGTAATCTCTAGACTGTATATAAGAGCTGGGTCTTCTCCGGTTTTGCTCACCACTGCACTCCCAGAGCCTAGCACAGTGCAGGGCATGTAATAGGAGCTCGATAGATACTTGTTAAATAGGTGACTAAATGGATAAGTGAGTGGATGGCAGGATGGGTGGATGAATGGAAGGATGGATGGATGGATGGATGGATGGATGGATGGATGGACTGACAGACAGATGGACAGATGGCACCCACTAGCATTATCCCAGATGGCAACTTCAACCTTTAGGTCATTCATTCATCTCTTCCCTGCCCTTTAGGGAGCCCCTCTGGCCATGCCATGGGTACGGCAGGTGTATACTATGTGATGGTCACATCCGCCCTCTCTATCTTTCGGGGAAAGAAAAAGCCGACCTACAGGTTTCGGTAAGAACTCAGCGCTGGGGCGTGGGTAGTGGAGAGCAGGGGGTGGGTTTCTCTGTAGCTGATACGCCCCTTGCCCCCCTCACATGCCCCGGCCCGTCCTACACTTTGGGTTCGCACTGATAAGCGTTGTGGCGTGTCTGCTGAGGGCGAAGATTAAAGTCACAGACTGTTAGGGCTGGAAGAGACCCACAAGCGCGCACCCTAGTTGTACAGATAGGGAAACAAGCCCTAACATGGTAAAGGGGCTTCTCGGGATCACGTAGTTTGGTAGTGGCAAGATTTATATAAAGACCCATTTCTGTACCAACCGTAGAGTCATCCCATCCAGGTTAAAATACACAGAGAAACATGACATTCCTACTACAGGGAATCCTAGGTATGCAGCTTCTGTGCAAATCAACTTCTCTGGGCATTGCCTTGGGCATTAATTTACAAACATTCCCTGGTGTCACCCAAGTTTGCCAGGCTTCAACCCTGCTGCTGAAGCACTTCTCCCGCTGAAGGACCTGTGTCTGGGCTCTGTTATGGCTGTCCCTTCTGTTGCAGGTGTCTGAACGTCATTTTGTGGCTGGGATTCTGGGCTGTGCAGCTGAACGTCTGTCTGTCACGAATCTACCTTGCTGCCCATTTCCCCCATCAGGTTGTGGCTGGAGTCTTGTCAGGTATCAGCTGTTCTGGCTCCCTCCCTGCCTCCGTCCCCCGTGTGTCCCATTTCTCCCCATTTCTCCCTAATCAGGACACAATCCCGGCATGCCAGCCATGTTCTGTAGTTACCAATGCTGTTAGCATTTTAGTGGGTTGAAAGTCAAGCGTGGACAATTTGAAATGATTAATTTCTATGAGAGTGCCCAGATCTACACAATGAAGTGTGTTCCAGAAAAGTTGCATTACACCAAAGTACTTAACCAATAAATTAGCCTGAAATCTCTCAGCTTTTAACATTCTTTATTTCTTACTGATCTTCAATTGGGAGTGGCTTCTAGTTTAATTTTAAGGGAATCTACCAAATTTAACAAATTAACACAGTGTCCTAAGAAAGCTCTTTATTTGAATTCATTTGCAAACCTTAATAGATACTCACAGTTGGTCTTTTTTATAGGTTCAGAGTTTCGAATATTTGCATTTTCTTAGATCCAGTTAGTAAGGAGCAGAAAAGATTCAGGTTAAGTGTAGAAAGAACTTCTTGACTTTGTGGGAGGCAATAGAATATAAAATCTTAGGGAAATTGTGAATTTTCCTCCTGGAGATCTGTAAGAGCAGAAAACAGTGCTGAAACGAGAGAGAATGATTTCATGGCAGCTACAAAAGTGACACAGCACTCAGTACTGGGTTCCATGCTTGAGAAGGAGATTGGAAGGTATGTTACATGTAAGACTACCTTCAAATGTGTTAAAGAGGCTCTAGATTTACAACTTAACTCCTGCAGGAAGAACTGAGATCAACAGATGGCATTAGAGGGGGACAGACTTCATTTAGCTCAGCAAAAGAAAGGACGTTTTAATAATCTAACCCATTCATGCCCGGCTGGTGTGGCTCTGCAGTTGAGCATCGACTCTTGAACCAAGAGGTCACTGGTTCGATTCCTGGTCAGGGCACATGCCCCGGTTGCAGGCTTTGTCCCCAGTAGGGGGCGTGCAGGAGGCAGCCGATCCATGTTTCTATGTCTATTCTTCTCCATTCCTCTCTTTCTAAAATCAATTAAAAAAAATTTTTTTAAATAATCAAATCCATTCAGAGATGAAATGGGCTGCCCAAGTGGGAGTGAGCTCTCCACCTCTGACGGTATTCAACTAGAGACATGAGGACCCCCGACAGGAAACATGCAGGCGGTAGGAGGATGTATGTGACATGACTCTTGCATCTGAAAGAGTCTATGGCTGAGGAAAGGCTGGAATCACATTCGGAAATAAACCAGGTGGCCCTCTAATCTAGCATCTGTGATTTAATGGGTGACAGATGACATGTCACCCAACCCACCTCTAGCTGAAGGCCTAGAGTCACTCCTGTTTCTCACCATCATTCTTCCTTCCTCCCAGGCATTGCTGTTGCTGAAACTTTCCGCCACATCCAGGGCATCTACCACGCCAGTCTCAAGAAATATTTCTTCATTACTTTCTTCCTGTTCAGCTTTGCCATTGGATTCTACCTGCTGCTGAAGGCGCTAGGTGTAGACCTCTTGTGGACTCTGGAGAAAGCCAAGAGGTGGTGTGAGCGGCCAGAGTGGGTCCACATTGACACCACGCCCTTTGCCAGCCTCCTGAAGAACCTGGGGACCCTCTTCGGCCTGGGGCTGGCTCTCAACTCCAGCATGTACAGGGAGGGCTGCAAGGGTCAGCTGAGCAAGCGGTTCCCGTTCCGCCTCAGCTGCATCGCGGCCTCCCTGGTCCTCCTGCACCTCTTTGACTCTTTGAAACCCCCCTCCCAAATCGAGCTGGTCTTCTACGCCCTGTCCTTCTGCAAGAGCGCCGCAGTGCCCCTGGCATCTGTCAGTCTCATCCCTTACTGCCTCGCCCGGGGCCTGGGCCAGCAAGGCAAGAAGTCTTTGTAAGGAATGGGGAGCCTTCGGGATTTAAAGCCAATGACCGTGCCAAGGACTGAGGGCAACCGGCGTCTTCTGCCAGCCCGCTTTGAGGCCAGAAGTGCCAGAGTCAGCTTGGGTGACCCCTGTCCTCCTCTGCAGTTCCGACTGGATTGGGGGGTGTTTTCTGGAAAGCTAACACGGGTATTGGAGAAAGCCTTGTCTGTTAGAAGGTGGGTAGCTCTGGGCTTTGTCCTGAAGACTTACTTGTTCTATCAGATGTACGAAAGGGAGACTTCGAGGTAGGGAACCCCACCTGAGAATGTTCTCCCCGTGCTCGTTCCTACCCAGAAGAGGAGATAGGGAAGTGGATTTGGCAGGGAAAGGAGGGTGGATTAAAGAGGATTTTTTAGTATCTTGACCATCACGCAAATTATGTCCAACAACACCTAACTGGCTTGGATTGTACTTACACCTTTAGGAAGGAGACTCTCAATAGTGGGGGGCCAGCCTAAGGTGTAATCAGCAGGTGGTTAGTGGGCCGATTCTGCATCTTGTGTTTTTCTATCATATATCCGTGGTCGTTGTATTTACTAGGATTTCTGCATGGCTGCAGCGACCTGGATTTGTACTAAGTCAGAGCATTCAGGCACAGTCAGCTTCTTCTCTGTCACCCTAGATCTCCCTCCCTTATTAGCTCAGCTCTGCTTTCCCCAGAAATTTCCACTGGCTCCACACCCGCCCTGCTGGATGCTCAGACGCTGAAAGGTGACTCTGTGCTGGTGCTTTTGTTATGTTTCAGTTAAGCTCTGGAATCTTGGGCAAAAAGAGGGCAAGGAGAGGCAACGATTCCCCTCTCCAGAAGGTCACTCCAATGTTACTTTTGATTCCTGAGGGTGCACTAGCCAGTTGGGCTCAGTGGTTAGAGCGTTGGTCTTTGAACTGAAGGGTCTTGGGTTCGATTCCGGTCAAGGGTATGTACCTGGATTCCTGAGGGTAACCATGACTCCTTTCTCTATCCCAAGCCAACCAAGAGCACATTCTGGGAGGGAAAGCCTCCTTGCCTGTTCTCCAGTCTCAGCTGATTTGCAGAATATGTTCTAAAAAAAAAACATGCTGAAGCCTATTTATTTGAGAGACCTTGTTTTTGCTACTAATTATGTAGTTCACCATATATTATCATTCACACCAACCTTCCTGGTCATGACATCTTTGAAAAGAAAAGTATATATGTGCAGTATTTTATTAAAACAGCATTTTATTTAAGAATGAAGTCTTGTTGATTACTATATTTTAGATGCAATGAGATCTGAAGCTTCTAATTCTGGCTCGGCTAAATTTCTAGCTCTTTCTCTGTTTCCCTAAACAAATGCTTTAGTTTCTGTGTTTTCCCTTTGGAGAAAAAAGGTGCTTTATGTTGAGTTGATCAGGAGTCCCAGTTGAGTTGGGGAGACTTATAAAGTGTCCATGGGGCACAGGTAGAGTTGAGTGCAATATCTTTCGCCAAGATTGAACATTAGTTATCAGAACACAGGTCAGCCTGAGTTGCTCTAGGGGATCAAACCAACTTGGGAGCAGACAAGCAGGGTCATTACCAAACTAAACATTCAGGGAATGTAAGTTGTAGCAATAGAACGAGACTGGGCAGACTCTGGAATCCATAACCTGGCGTCAGCAAGATTTGGGGTTATAGTTAAAGAAAGTCTTCAGGACAGGTCATAGCTCCAAGGAGTGCTCAAGGGAGCTATTGCAAGTTTCCCTGCTGAATGATTTACTTCACCCTGGGTCCAAAGGCCTTGACTCACCAGCATAACCCTGGATCTACTGAGGGTGAGATCTTCTCACTCATCTCAGAACTTTGAAATGTATTTATTTAGGGAAAGTTGAGTCTCCCTACTGAATTTGTCTTTTTCAGGGGGAACCAGGCTTCAAGAGACTCTAATGGTCTCATCAAGGGAGAAGGGAAATGTCTTGTTCTATCTGAATTGAACCCTAGTGCTTAGGCAGGGACCCCCATCCTTAATGTTTATTTGCTCTCAGGGACCAAGTCCAGGCTCCTTGCAATGAGATTCTGGCACAAAGTAAATAGTGCCTCTGCCCCCGACAGTTGGTGAGGTTGATAAGGCCTCACAATAACAAATTAAATGTATTGAGTGCTTACTACATGCAGGCTCTGTTCTATGCATTTTATTTATTTATACAGTTAACTCACTTAATTCTCCTGACATCTCTGTGCGGTGGGTGCTATAGTTTACCCTCAAATTACATATGAACAGACTTAGAGGGGTTAGGTGCCTTGCCCAGAACTGTGAAGCCAGTTTAAAAACCAGTCACTCAGCCTTAGCCGGTTTGACTCAGTGGTTAGAGTGTCAGCCTGCAAACTAAAGGGTTCGATTCTGGCCAAGGGCACATGAGCTTCGGTTGCAGGCTCAATCCCTGGCCCTAGTTGGAGCTCGTGCAAGAGGCAGCCAAGAGATGTGTCTCTCTCACATCAATGTTTCTCTCTCTCTCTCTCTTTCTTTCTCTCTCTCTCTTTCACTCTCTCTCCCTTCCTCTCTCTCTGAAAAACAATGGAAAAAATATCCTCTGGTAAGAATTAAAAACAAAACAAAAAAAAACAGATGGCCTGACTCCAGAGTCCATGCCCCACCATTTACCTTCCTCACCCCCATACCCAGCATCTGTATCAAACTATCCTTCAGATACCAGATATGGTTCTTAATTCAAACCATGGAAATTTTGATTTCTTGTGGGCTAAGGACATTATAAAATTTAGAATAGTCCTCCCAGTGAGCCAGTACTCATTTCTAAGTATGAAGATACCATATTTCAAAGGTATTTCATAAAATAACCATTAGAACAGGCACAATCATGTTAAATAGCAGTGTCGAAAACAACTTTAGCTCTTTGTTTTCTTTCTTTCTTTCAAGAAAGAGATTAAAAGTCATGCTCAGACTATCTGGGTCAGACAGTAGGATAACTTACTTCTATTTCTAGAATCAAGATAAAGAAAGAAGATAGAATTACCACAAAGAACTTTGGGTATAAATCCATACACAGACATAGAAAATAGAGACACTGTGGAAGCTTGTTTAGATCAGAGACTCCACAAATACACGATTGCTACCTTTTATTGGAATGGGCAAAGTCTAGAAATGGACAGCCCCAAAGGCTTAGAATTTGTAATGGGTAAAGCCTAGAAAGGGGGTGAGCCCACAATCAACTCGGAATATAGCCATTGTAATAGCACATTTTATCACTGATCTCTCCCCAAGTTACAGAGGGGAAGTGACTGTGAATCCTCAGGAAGGAAATAAGTTTAAGTGGCCAATGACAGTTTTAAACCAAGGTCCATGGCATGTTATAATATAATTTACTAAATTGTTCTGGCAGCCTAGCAGTTTTGAGGAGGTGGGTTGGGGATCACACACACACACACACACACACACACACACACACACACACACTACAATTGTATTATTGCCCAGGGAAAACAGACCCATTAAGAAAGTGCAACTTCTGCTCTCTGGGTTAATGCTGCTGCACCAAAGGCTTAAGGCTTTGGTTTTTGCTTTTGTACTTTAACAAAATATATATAGCTTTTAAAAAATTTATAACAACTTTTTTGAGATTTAATTTACATACCATACAATTTATCCATTTAAACTATACAATTCAATGGTTTTTAGCATATTCAGAGAATTGTATAACCATTAGCACAAGTCAATTTTAGAACATTTTTTGTCATTCCATAAAGAAACCCCATACCCATTAGAAGTCACCTCCACTTCACCCCAACCCATCCAGCCCTAGGCAACCACTAATCTACTTTTTGTCTCATAGATCTGCCAGTTCTAGACAGTTCATATGAATGGAATGGCTTCTTTCACTCAGCATGATGTTTTCAAGGATCATCCATGTTGTATGGCCAAACGATATTCCATTGTATGGATATACTAAATTTTGTTTATCTGTTCATCAGTTGATGGATATTTGGATTGTCTCCACTTTGGGGCTGTAATAAATAATACTGTTATGAACATTTGTGTACTAGTTTTTGCAAGGAACCATGATCTCATTTTCCTTGCGTATATATCCCTAGGAGTGGAATTGCTGAGTCATATGGTAACTCTGTTTAACCTTTTAAGGAGCTGTCAGCCTGTTTTCCCAAAGGCTTAGTAAGGAAGTTTTACAGTGGTTTTTGTTTTGCCATCTCTTTGGATTTCCTAGGATCATACGCTGTATAACTTAGTCTAATTCTTTGCTTTGGAAGAGTTTTAAAGCAAGATTGATCAGGTGATCAGATTTTTAAAAAAATATATCTTTATTGATTTCAGAGAGAAGAAGGGAGAGGGAGAGAGAGGGATAGAAACATCAATGATGAGAAAGTCACTGATGGGGGGCCTCCTGCACGCCCCAGACTGGAGATGGAGCCCACAACCCGGGCATGTGCCCTGACCGGGAATCGAACTGCCATCTCCTGGATCCTAGGTCGATGCTCAACCGCTGAGCCACACCCAGCCGGGCAGGTGATCAGATTTTAATGATGAAATGTCAATGGGCTCCTCCTACTTTTGTTGGCAATGGCTCTATTGTTCCAGTGTGCATCCCAAGAGCATTTCATTTGAAGACATGTCTGGATACCTGAAGTTCCAGCCCTAATCAATTGACTAGCTGTTTGTAACGTGTCAAAATTTGCTGACTTGTTTCCTTGAAAACCATTACTTTAGCTGCTGAATTATTAACACTTACTGATTTTGCTCTGTAGTAACTGCCAAACTAGGATACTTGCCTTTAAGGCCTGTATATGTAAATAAAACAGGAAAATATCATTTGTATCCAAGAGTTTTTCAAGAGCCTCTTGGGAATGGAAAACACTCTGGGCCAAATAGCCTTCTGATGATGTTGTTAAGGAAAGAATCAACTTGAAACAGTATAGAGAAACAGTCAACAAAAGCCACTTCCATTAGAGAACAAAAAAACCTAATGAATCTGGGAGAGAAACTAGAAATTGTCCAGTCCAGTGATGGGCAACCCAAAGCCCAAAATCTAATTTCAGAGTAAAATATTAAAGAGCTGCTGCTGTGTTGTTGCTTCTCAATAAAAAGAAAAAAGTCTATAAATAATTTTCTTTTTCCTGAATTGGCCCCTTTTTAAAAGTTGCTCACTATTAATTCTATTCAATTTATTTTTTCATTTCACAGATTCAGAAAGTAAGGCCTAGAGAGATAAATTAGCTCCTCTAAGTCACATAAGTGATCTGTCCCCAGGTCTCCTGATTCTTAGCAGAGAGCAGTCTCCCCTTTGCCGTCTCCTGCACTGGCCTGGGCTGCTATGTCGACGTGAAGCTGTTGAAACAGAAGTGAAAGACATAAGTCAACAGTGAACTCGCTTATTTGAGCCAGATCCAGGGTTTGTTAACCAAATTAAAGCCACAGCTAGAATAACTGTATGCAAGGTGGCCTGTTCCTAATTATGTTATGTGCTCCTCTCTTCTTTTGCTTTCATAAATCTTTCCAGGGCAGAAATGTAACTACAACAAGAAACAACTTGGTGTTTTTATGGGGTTTTTTTTTAGCATGAGGGTAGTTTTCCAGCCAGCAAATTTTCAATGCTTTCCTTTACGCCGCCTCTCTCCTTCTTCTTTGGTCCTCGTGTACCACAGTCCTTGCCTTCAGCTCAGCTCAGCTCACTCCAAGGTTTGAAGGCTGGAAGAGCTCCACTCATTTTGCTCCATCCCAGAATCTGGGATCCAGTCCTTTATTAGGTGCATTACTTTCTATCCAGAGGAAAATGATGGAAAATGATGGAAATCTAATTCCTTTCTCCTCCACTGTGAATGGTTTGGGACCCCTTGGCCGAGGCCTGCCGTCACAATTTCATCTTTCCGTCGCCTTATTTCACTCTGGTCTCCTCCCTCAACACCAGCCCATTGGCCACATGCCGCTGATCCGTGCTTGATCACCCTAGTAATGAACTCAAGTGAGCCTTCTGAGAGATGTCATTAGGCTTAATGGATTTGATAACCCAAGTGGCATAAATCAATTTCGTTTGGTCATGCCTTTAGGCTGCCAGTGTCCTCCTAACCAGCCTCCCCCCCCATACAGTGACTGCAATGGGATGACAATGGCATCGTCTTTCCCTACAGGCTGTAATGAAACCACCACGGACACGCTGCACCAGAGTCTCCAAAAAGTTTCTTGGCTTTAGAAGACTTAGGGGAGGCCCTGGGTCCTGACAGGTATCAGGGTTGATTCAGGAAAAGCTGATTCAGCAGCCCCAGTCCCCAGTCTGATCTGGCTCTCCAAGCTTTGTCAGCAGGTTCCCTAGTTACAGTGGCTGCCAAACTTTTATCTCCAGACCTATGCCCTTCCTCGTTTTCTATCTACAGTGCTCTGCACAACTAAACAACATGCTTCTAAGAACTTCCAAAGGTCAAGTGACCCCAAACATAATGACTGGTGAGTTAATTCCTCAAGTTGAAGGGTGGCTGAACTATTATGTCCACACAAAATACCTAATAATACAATGGTTCCCAACTGAAGGCAATTTTGCTTCTCAGGTGACATTTGGCAATATCTGGAGACATTTTTTGGTTGTCATTACTGGAGGGGGTGCTACAGGTGTCTCGAGGGGGAGACCATGCAGACTGCTAAACATCCTGCAATGCACAGCTGCCCACAACATAGGATCATTCTGCCAGAAATATTAATAGTGCCAGGATTGAGAAACCCTGTAACAAACTAGAGGAGAATCATCACGATTTTCTTCCAGTGAATGTTTTTCAACTCAGCATCAGAGCACTGCTGTGCAAGTGGGTCATTCTGGTGTGCCAGAACCTTTCCCTCCAACGAGGTCAACTTGTTCACGTAACTGGAGTCCTTGCCTCTGGGCTCATGTGAGTAAAACCACTCTCACCTCTAGGCCTTTTGCAGAGATTCTGAAGCTGAATGAGTTACTAAGTATCCACAGATGTGGACCTCATTAAATCCAGGATAAAATGTGTAAACAACTGAGAATTTTAGGTGGAGTTAGGGTAAGAGGGGAGGGGTCTGGCAAAGAGCCACCTATTGTAAGAGTTTCATAGACAAACTGCCCTCCTCTCCCAAAAGGCTCTGGATATAGTTAATATTGTTGTTAAATCACCAGGGAGAGGGGTGAGTAAAACAAAACATATCCTTAGATGAATAAACAAAGAACGTAGTTAAGACACACTGCATAACACCAGTGCTGAATCCCACTGAGTTTGGACTTTGGAGAAGACCTAAGAGATGAGTAACTTTCTTGATGTCTCCTTGCTACAAAACTCAGTGTTCAATTCCATTAAAACTCCTGTTTTAATTTCAGTTACTTGCCGAAGGGAAAAGCCTAATTTCATTGCGTCTTACTGCCCAAGTTAAGGTTGAGAAAGGAAAAAAAACAAACAATCCCAGGCCAGATAGCCTTCTGATGATGATGATGTTAAGGTAAGAATTCACTAGAAAACTGATTTTAAGTGCTGTGTAAACTTTAATAATAGTTTATTCCAGTGACTGTTTCCTTGCTTTCTAGTTGTTAAAGAGTAACCCATACCCAAGATACATTATTTTTAAAATATTCTATATATCCTGAACTTGCCACAAATATCCACCCATCTTTTTCCTGTTTCTCACATCGCCTTGATTTAATGTCCTCTTAGTTTCTGGATCTGGCCATCCAGTTCCCTATTCTGAACTCTTTCCTTTCTAGTTTTTGTTGTTGTTTTAAAAGAAGTGAGTCAGGCTGTAGGTCTGACTCTGTAATAGTAACTGAAGAGCCGGTGTTACTTTTTTTGTAAATGTCTCTTTGGCATCTCTGATATATTCTGGCCTCTCAAATCTAATTATCTTCTCTTTGCCCATTTAAAAAGTAGGTCCCTGCCGCTGGGCTGGTTATTGGTAAGGCTTCAGCCGGGTCTGAGGATTGTCTGCCAGGGACAGTAGGCTGACCCCAAACAGGCCGTGATACGCAGCATGTCTTTTCTGCAGCTCTGGTCCTTTCTTGGTGTCTCTAGATTCTATAGCAAAAAGTTCTGATGCTAGAGCTCACACTTCCCCGTGCCTTGGCACGTAACTACGAAGACTTTTTGCTGCAAAACAAAACCTGCTGGTCTATTTTATAACCTCAAATAGCTGTTTTAAGCTCAAAATGGTCAGACCCTGGAGGGTATTGCAGCTCACAAGCAACTTTGCAGAAGAGGCATCGAACTCAACTCTAAACTATATTTCCCTTTCCTCAAAATTCATTTCCAATTTTTTTTGTGTGCAACACAAATTTTACATAGTTGTAAACTTCCCCTTCGGTGTGTTTTGTCACTTAAAGAAATTTAATCTACACATTCCCAGCAGAGGCTCCATTCCTGTCATTGAAAATAGTTCACTGGTGTTTCCTTATGTCACTATAACATAATTTGCCGAGCCATTCCCTTATTTGGCATTTGGCTTATTTCCAATTCTTCACTCCTATAAATAACAGCACATAAACATCTTTGCACAAATTACATTTTTTCCCTTTTGGGTTATTTCCTTAGGGTATATTCCCAAAACTGGCAGTAGTGGGTCAAAGGTTTGAAACGTTTCATAGCTCTTGTTACCCGCTGCCAGAATATTCTGTAGGCAGGCTGTGGCATATTTGAGCATTTCAAATGTTTCACTGGGTTTCCCACGATATACAAGATTAACTTTCCTGCCCTGGCCAGTTTTGCTCAGTGGTTACAGCGTCAGCCCAAAGACTGAAGGGTCCCGGGTTCGATTCCGGCCAAGGGCATGTACCTCGGCTGCAGGCTTGATCCCCACCCAGCCCTGGTTGGGACAAGTGCAGGAGGCAGCCAACCGATGTGTCTCTCTCACATCCATGTTCCTCTCTCTCTCCCCCTTCCACTCTCTCTGAAAGGCAATGGAATAAATATCCTCAGGTGAGGATTAAAAAAATGCAAAAGATTAACTTTCCTCTTCTGCTCTTCTTGCATAATCATGCTACCCCACCAGGGCTGGGATGAAATATTCATATTCCAGGCAGAATAGAAAATGACACCCAAGGTCTGTGAAGTTGTGTCAGCTGATGATATCTGAGACTGAGATGGTTTCAGGGACAATGCAAAGCTGGCAAGTGATGAATGATCGGCAAGATTCGGTAAAGGGGGTGGGAGAGAGGCAGAAAATGAAAAGAATGCGAACTCCGGTCATCACTGCCTTTGGGGTGATGGCACCAGCAGTGAGGGAAATAAACCGGTTCTGTGCCTTTGAGATTCAGATTACCCACCATCCCGAGGTGACTTCTAAGAACTTCCAACGCTTAAGGAACCTTAGTTTCCTTGGTTTAAGAATCAAAACCAAACCAAACCAAAACAAAACAAAAATAACCCACTGAGTCATCCTTACCACCTAGTTCCTTGAGCTGATTATAGTGATGATGGTGACAGTGATGATGATGGTGATGGTGGTGATCAGCATGTACTAAGTACTTACTGGGTGCCTGTCACTTTTTTAAAAATTGATTAGAGAGAGAGGAAGAAAGAGAGACATCAATTTGTCATTCCATTTATTTATGCATCATTGGTTGCTTCTTGCATGGGCCCTGACTGGGGATCGAACCCGCCACCTTGGCGTATCAGGCTGGCACTCTAACCAACTGAGCTACCTGGCCAGGCTTCACACATATAACTCACTTCATCCCCCAACAATCATTGTTATCCCCACTTTACAGACGAGGAAACAGAATCGGAAAGCCAAGAAACTTCCTCAAGGTCACAGAGCTAGTAAATGTTTGAGCCGGGTTCAAACCAAGTCAGTTGAGCACCAGACCTGTGCTCTGACCACTGCACACACATAGGGCCTCAGGTGCTACGATGGAAAATGGCTCACACATGGTTAAACGATGCTCTAGAATATCCAATTTTAGGTTCTTTTAAAAACTTCTGAATGTTTAAAATTACTTGCTTTCTTTCTACTCATCTAAATTGGAAAAAATGGGTTATTCAAATGTGTCTTATTTAAGCTTAAACTATATACATGTGTGTATAGCAAAAATGGTTTTTAATTGCCTAAGAAAGAATGAAAGCCAATACACCAAAACGACACGGAATCGTGGGTATTTTTTTTCTTTCCACATTTCTGTTTTTCTCAATTGTCACATAATAAGCATGTTACCATTTTTTTCCTACTCTTTATTTTGGAAAAAAATTTCAAGTTAAAAATAAAATGCAATGAACTTCTATATACCCTTCATCTAAAATATATCACCAGTGATTCACATTTTGCCATGTTTGCCTTAGCACTATCTCTCGCTGTATATATGTACATATTCTTTTTTTTTAAACACTTCTTTAAGAGTAATTAGCGAACATTATTACTCCTTTCCCCTTTTTTTTTAAATCCTCACCCAAGGATATTTTTTTCCATTGCTTTTCAGGGAGAGTGAAAGGAGGAGAGAGAGAAACATCAATGTGAGAGAGACACACCGAATGGTTGCCCCCTGCTCGCACACGGACCAGGGCCCGGGATCAAGCCTGCAACCAAGGTATGTGCCCTTGGCCGTAATCGAACCCAGGACCCTTCAGTTCGCAGGCTGATGCTTTAACCACTGAGCCAAATTGCCAAGGGTTCTTTTACCTTCTACATACTTCATGTTATCTCCTAAGAACAAGGACATTCTCTTACGTAACCACAGTAGCGTGTTTCTTTTCTAATCCAAAAGAACCTCAGTTTTCCCGGCCAGGGTGGCTCAGCTGTTGAACATCAACCTAGGATCCAGAAGATCGGGGTTCGATTCCCAGTCAGGGCACATGCCCAGGTTGCGGGGTTGATCCCCAGTAGGGGGCGTGCAGGAGTCAGCCGATCAATGACTCTCTCATCATTGATGTTTCTATCTCTCTCTCTCCCTCTCCTTTCCTCTCTCTGAAATCAATAAAAGAATATTAAAAAAAATAAACTAAGGCAAATATAATATTTTCTGTTTCAATACATTGCACTCTGGGCTAAATAACCTTTCCTTGCTCACTGAAGCTCACTTGCCCTGCCCAGTCTTTGTCCACATGCCTGGCTGTGGCCCCTCCCTCCTGGGGAACCTTCCAGAACACCCTTGATTCCTTGGCATCACTGCGCCTGTTTCCTGTTGTTAACGGAAACCACGATGGGGCTTGGGGCTGCCTGTTGCTGTATCCAATTCAACTGGAGGCAGGGTGGACTGTGTAAGGCGTTAATTGAGAAGGCGGGCCAACCAAGAAGACAGGGCACATACCAGCATCCAAAACCGGTCTTCAGGAGTGGCCTCAGGGATCAGGTCACATGGGGCAAACTGAGGCTGGGAACAGAACGCAGCTACGTGCAGGCCTGGAAGTCATTCTTTTGATCTTAGTCACCTGGGGATGTCTGGATGATAAGGTGATATCTTAACCCATTGTTCACAGCTGTGTCACCTCCTGAATTGCTTCAGTCCTGGGTCAAGGTGAGTGCAGGGTGCAGAGGCCTAGGAGAAAGAAGCCTAAGAAAAAAAAAAATTAAATCCCTGCTTATATATGTCTTCTACAATTTTATAAGTAATATAATTATATTTCAGATTAATTCAGGTGCTCAATCTTTGGAAATTATAAGTGCCCTTATCACTGTCAGTGTTCTGGGTGTCTGTGCCAATCTATGCTCCTTCCCTCTCTGAAAACCAACAAGCGGATTATTCAATAAGCATTTAGATTACTGTTGGTTCAAAGTCACTATCTTCTTTTTTTTTTCCCCCCCCCGTATTGAAAAAATTTACAACCCTAAAAGTTTTTAATTCTTTTTCCTTTTTTTAAAAAAGAAAATCTCCTACAATTATTACTCAGGGGGCCATCTTTTAATTTAACTTAATAATTTTTTAGCTAGAATAATTTATTCATTTAACAAATATTTTATATATCAGACATTGCTGAAATGAAAATTGCTAGCACTTTTGAGCAATTACTATGTCCCAGGTACTTCACCTGGAATACCTAAGTTAATCCTCACAACTATTACCATTTTAATATCCCAGAAAGGTAAATGGAGAAGTTAAGTCATTTGTCCAAGGTCCTGTGGCTAGCCAGAATTCAGGCCCAGCTGTCTGCCTCTGTCCCGAACCTGTGTCACAGGCACCAGGTAAACTGCTGCGGGTGCCTTAAGGGAGACTTATTTGAGGGGTCAGCCAGGGCACTATAATTTGTGAGATAGTGAGGATTCTTGCCTTAGATGGAATTGCTTGTGGTCAAGGGAGGGACCCAAAATGCAGTTGCATTTTCCCTGCTTCAGGGCTCTAGCAGATAAAAGTGATAAAAGCAAGAAAATTATGGGTCTGTGTGTGGGCCTGGAGCTGAAATACAACTGAGGTTTAGATGTTATCTCTAGAGAGGGAAGGTCAGGGGGTCTAAACTGCATGACCAGCAATATACTAGGGGAGGAAAGGTCACCCTGGGATTGAGGTCCCACCCTACAATTGTCCCTTGCTAGGCATCCTGGTGACCTTCTGTACCTGGCCCAGCGTCCTTGCACTGCTCATGTCTGTCTAACTGCCTACCACGGAAACAGATGGCATATTCCAACTGGATACTTCTAGAAGAGTTTAAGAAACGTATTGTTTACGAGAGTGCAGGCAAGGCTGAAGGGTGACTGGAAGCCAAAGAGAGCTGTGTGGAGAGGCGGGGCCCCACAGTAGCTGTGGACTTCTATGAGGGGCACCGCCAAAGCTTAGTGACCCTTGTTCAAAACAAAACAAAACAAAACACAGGCCCCAAACAGCATCCCTCGTGCTAAAAGCCCGTGATACCAAAACTAAATTTAATGCCCGATCAAACTGCAGTTGCAGCCTCTCCCAGAAACAAAATCTTAATCAATCGGTGTGGAATTTCCCGGTTACGCAGCACTAAGGTAATGTTATGAGCTCACTGAAGAAAGAAGAGGCCGCCTGCATGATCAAAACCCTTCCTGTGCCCTTCCCCCAGAGAAAAGGTGTCCGGGCCCCAACTCTGGATATACTAAAAAAAAAAAGAATTGTATAGTTTACATGGATGAATTTTATGGTATGTGAATTATATCTCCATTAAGCTCTTAACCCCACCCCCAGTATATTATTATAAGGCTTGATCTGGGCTCACCTGCCTTGCCTCCCCCACCTCGGTCCATGTGCCACACTTCAGCCTCTTCTGGGCTTCTGCACAGCCCTCCTCTCAGAACACTCTCCCCCCACTTCACACAGTAAATTCCTCCCCATTCAGTGTCACTTTCTGAGGGAAACCTCCTCGCCCACCCATCTTCAGTGTAGGCCAAGAGCCCTCGCTAAGCCTGCGCATAGCCCCCTTTACTCTTCCTCCAGCAAGTGTCAGTTGGTGGTTATTTGAGTGACGTCTGTCTTCCCCCCTGGGCTCTAAGCCCCGTGAGGGCAGCTCCAAGCCTGCTTTGATCACCACTGTACGTGATCTCAGGGCCTCATGAAAAAGGAGGCCTCCGTAAGTCTTTGTTTAATAATAAATGAAAAATATACAATTATTTGTGGCCAAGTTGGAAAACCAGCTAACAAATTATAGATTCAAGTAGTTTAGAATTCCACAAATGACTCGATAAAAAGACATCCTTAGGCACTCCCAATTCAAAATTACAAAGAGGCTGAAAACCCAAAGAACAGGGCAGGCTTTTATAGAAACATTGACCTTTTCCCAGGAGAAGTTTCTCCCTAGTACCCGGGAACAAACTGAGCAGCCAACTACTAGGAAGTCATGACTAAGATTTGTTGCCATTTTTCAAGATAGAGATGGTCTCTCAAAGGTTCTAGGGTAAGGGAGATAGTGTGAACCAAACCTTCAGCCCCATGGGTTTTCAGTGCAGGCCTTTTGCTTTTTGCTGGCAGTCACAGACCTATTGGTGGCTTAACAATAACCATATTGCCTCCACCCCTGTGACACTCCAGCTCCTTGTCACCTTTCTGATGCTTCAAACATCATGTAAGCAGAGAAAACACAAAACACCCAGTGATAACAGAATTCATTATTACACACCTACACTTAGTTACGTAAGTATTAATACCATGGGTGTCAGTTTTCTTTTTTAATTTTTTTGCTTTTCTTGATATTTAGAGAAAGAGAAAGGGAAAGAGAGAAAAACATCGATGTGAGAGGGAAACATCAATCAGCTGCATCCTACACACACCCCTACCAGGGATTGAGTCCAAAACCCTGGCATGTGCCCTGATGGAATCGAACTGACAACCTTTTGGTGCATGAGATGACACCCAACCAACTGAGCCACACCAGCCAGGGTGGGTGTCAGTTTTCATCTTCATCATCTCTATACATTCTTCTTGCTTTCCTGGGTCATCTTTCCCAGGTTATTTGACACTCTCCTAGGTTCACAGAAATTTTTATTCCTATGTCTTTGTAAGCTACAGTAATATTCAGAAACTAGAGAAAAAAGAATAATAAATCTGACCTGCTAAGGTTCAGACTTTGCATTGTAAACCACTTGGCTGTGGACCAGGATATGGACCTGCTCATACTTTTCAACCCCAGTTCCCACTTTCTATTTAAACTTGACTTGATACATCAATAAGATTTTAAAAATTCATCCCTTGGAACCTGGTGTCTCTTACCAAAATAATGCATTCTACAGTCTTGCTCAGCCAAATCCCACTGCCTTATCATTGAGATATGCAGTATTGACTGAATCTGTTACAAGTATTAAAAATGTATGTGTGCCCTCTCATATCTCATTATGATTAATAGTGAGCTCTGAGGTTCCACCTTTCCTCTTTTAGAATATTTGGGTAAGCCCTGATTGGTGTGGCTCAGCGGTTAGAGCATCAGCCCGGGCACTGAAGGGACAGTACCAGAAAAACATGTTTCTGTTAAAAGACCTCATTTTACAATGATTTTTCCAATTCAATTTACATTTCCTTTTCTTTTTTATTTCTTGTATGCCTTGCCAACCACCATTATGCCATCCCTTTGTTGACATGATGTCTATGGGGTTGGTCTCCTTGCTCCAGTTGACTTCGTTCATAAGCAGCAGGAAACACAACCCCCCAACACACACACACACACACACACACGCACACACACACACCCCAGAGCCAGCATTCTTCTGTGCATTGTTGGAGGCAGCCAGGCTCCTGACAGCCAGACATCCTTTTAAGACAATGACTCCTTCTGGAGTAAAATCATAACTCAAGAGTTTCAGGGCACTTTTGCTTCTGTTGTTTTATTGTTTTGCTGAGTTGACATTTGGGAAGCTGACATTTGTTCTCACAGGATATTTTCTTTTAATTTTTAAAAATTACAGTTCTTGCCTGGCCAGGCGTGGCTCAGCGGTTGAGCATCAACCTAGGATCCAGGCGATCGGGGTTCGATTCCCGGTCAGGGCACGTGCCCAGGTTGCGGGCTCGATCAATGACTCTCTCATCATTGATGTTTCTATCTCTCTCTCCCTCTCCCTCTCCCTTCCTCTCTCTGAAATCAATAAAGATATATTTTTTAAAAATTATAGTTCTTGCTTTTTCTGATTAGAAAAGTATCACACAAAGAAATTATAAAGAAGACCATTTCCCTAAGAAGTGTTGGAAGCTACTGAAAAAGTATTAAGATGAAAATTGAAACAATTGAAAGGTGTTTTATTTTTAAAAATAAAAATCCTATCTTATCACCAAGAAATAACTTCTGCTAACCTTTTGAAGTAAAAAGTATTGAATGTCGCAAAAAAAGAAAAGAAATCAACATGAAATTAAAAAGCTGCTGGTCAGACAAATATTTCATCAGACACATTAGAGATTTCTCTAAAAGGTAAAAAAAAAAAAAAAAAAGTAAAAAATATTAGGAGTCAGTTGGGCCACTGTGATTTTGTTTCTATATCCACCTTATACAATTGTAATGAAAGTCATCAAAATGGTATAGCTCTGATTTAAAAGTATGTATTTACAAGAAAACATGTCCTGAGTTAAAACATCCTTACAATCAAAATGGCAAAATAAAAACTGTGGTGACCAAAAGTGTCAGGCTTTCCCTAACTGTTTTCATTTTTGTTTACTATACTTTATTGTTGTCTTTGAATTAACTTGAGCAACATTTGTTTCTAGATGGCTAAACTTAGTCAATCCCATAAAGATCAGAAGACCTCTTTGATATGTAACTGGATAATCAAAAACCTATTTTTTAATTAAAAAAAAAAAGTTTAAGATCCAAGCCTACTTTTAAGTTAATTCTCCAAGAAAAAGGAATAGGGAAAAGCTGAGCTAAAGCACACTATCCAGGGCTGCTACCAGCCACTGAGCACCATTATAGACGCTGGCTGTGCAGAGCTCCCCAAGTGTCCCTGCTATACTGGCACCTCCCTTGGGGCCCTCACCCGCCATCACCTAGCAAGGGGCTCCCACGGCCTTGCTCCAGAGCCCCAGCCCTTCCTGACTGGCACCCTCCTTCGAGCCCAGGGGTCATCCTTTACTGCTCTCTCACACTCACTCCCACAACCAATCAGCCAGGAAGTCCCCGTGGCTCAACCTTCAAGTATACCCAGAACCCACCAGAACATGGATCTGAGCCACATGTTCAGCTCAATCACCTGGTTTACAGCGTTAGCCTGCAACAGACCCCCAAGTCCCCCCATGCCTCCTCCAGTCTTCTCTTGACAGAACAGCCACGCTGATTATTTTAAAATGAAAGTCAGGCATGGGAGGTCCTTGTACTTAAAATGCTTCAGTGGGTGGGATGACATTCAGAGTAAGAGCTACACTCCTGACAGGTCCACAAGACCCTTATCTCTCTGAGCTCCTCTCCTTCTAGTCCAGCCCAACCCCAGCCACTCTGGCTCCTTGCGGTCTGGGGAGCAGGCCAGGCGCATTCCAGCCTAAGGGCTTGGCACTCTGCCCCACGCTCTGCCCTCAGATACCCCCTCGCCTGGTGCCCTCATCTCTGTCAAGCTGTCAAGTCTTTGCTGGATTCTCATCTTCTCAATGAGGCCTTCCTTGCCCAGCCGATTTCAAATTTCAACCCACTCAACGACTTTCCTCTCCCCCCTCCCAATTCTCCTTCCCTTCTACCTTTTTTGTTTTCCCGTATTGATCAGATTTATTGTTTACTGTGTGTCTCCATTACTAAAACATAAGCTCTACTGGGGCAGGAATTGTTTCGTTCACTGTTGGTATTCTAAGCACCTAGAATAGTGCCTGCCACATGGTAGGTGCTCAGTAAATACTTGTTGAAATTGGTCAGTGCTCATTTCATAGCAATTTAATAAATAATTTGAATACATCACCTAAAAATGTCCTATAAAACTATCCTATAAACAGCAGTCAATGGAAAAAGAAACAACTAAGTGCATCATGGGGAAACAATTGTGGTTAGCAACTATTAAAATCAAAATTATTGTACCCAAATTCAGAGTATCCGGCAGTCCCACCCCCACCCCAGATTACCTGACTAAAGGAGGCTTGGCCTTGTGGCTATAGAAAACAGTGCTCCTTCTGCTCCGTCAGTTCTCAAATTCATTTCAAAATTATGGCTTGCTTTATTTTCAGATGGTGACTTTCTTGACCAGTGTCTCTCTTTTTTTTTTTAGAAGTTTCTAATTGTCTTTCCATTTTCTCTTTGGAAGATAAGACATATGCCTTCAGCTCCTCAAGGACTTTAACGCTCCTTGTTATATGACTCAGCTGCTACATTGCAATTTCTTTACCTGCAGTCCTCAATCAGTTTTGCTGTTGTTTAAATCCTGTTTTCCTCTTTCTTGAATACTTCTCTTGTTTTGCTGAAGTTCACCCAACAAATCAGAAAGGAAGCACAGGCGCTGATCTTTCCAAGTCTTTCCGCCAGGTATGCCCATTGCGTTCATGTCTAGAATCTTGTCAAGTTTCTATTCCAGGTGAGTGCTGATGCCGTCAGAGGCTGGTTTGCAGCCACAGCTCTCTTCCTATGCTGCCCGTGGTCCCTCTGCATGTCCCACTCACAGTGGCTCTGAAGCCACAGGAACAGCTAAAGGCAGCTCTCCAGGATAGATATGCTCTATGCTTGTAAGAAGCAGTGAACGAATTCTATGTGTGTCTATCAAGTAATATTATGAACTCATCAATGTGTCTTGCCATGAAAGCCTCCTGGGAAGGGTTTTATAAAAAGGAATTGCCCATTGATTTATCACTGGGGAACATCTATATTCTTATAAAGCACATTTGCTTAGAGCAAAGCATGCTGAAGGAGCCAGAAATATGGAACGTCATTGTTGCTTTCTATCAAACACATCTAATTCTTTTAAAAGGGCTGTAGGAAGTCAGGAAGATGAAAAAAAAAAAAATGAGTTAAAGATGCAGAATGTCAGGAAGGTAGAGAAAGACTGAGAGACAACCTGGAGGTAACAGTCAAGCCTCAGCTTTAAAAAAAAAGAAAAAAAGAAAAAAAAAATGTTATCTTGTCATCCATGGGTAGGATTAGAATTCAGAGGGAGCCTAGGAAAATGGGAATAATAAATGCTGTTTTCTGAAGTGAATTAGAACCCACCACTATTCAGAATCTCTGGTCTTGGTGGAGTTAAATGCGTAAAACATCAAGCATCAATTTAATCAGAGAAGGGTTAACATTCTCAAAAACGCAAATGACAAGATTACTTCCAGAAGGCCACACCTCAGCTCTTGATTCCCTGCTGGCATTTTGGGAAACGTCTGATTACTCCACAGCCCGCAGACAAGGTCTTCAAAAGCAGCCAGAGGACAAGACCATTAGGAGCCTTCTGGCGGGCTGGCCGGGCGTTCGCCGCGGCCCTTGCAGCTTTTCTCTTCCAGGCCGAGGCCTGGGCAACCACAGGCTCTCAGCACCCTCTGCTGTTACATTTCCAAAGACGGCGCCCGGTGCTGGGGCTGAGACTGCTCAAGGATTCTGGTCTGGGGCAAGAGGCAAATTTTACAAGAGCTGAAGAAATTCAAAGTTTGTTTTCATGCAAACCTTCAGGATGAGTTAATGTTGCCGGTAACAGCAAAGACAAAGCAAAATAAAGAGGGCAGCTGAACTTGTCCAGCAAGGCGGCCTTTCAGCCTTTTCCAAGCAGAGTGGAAATCCCCCAGTCACCCACACCAAGGCTCCAGAACAGGAAAAAACACACTTTTTCTAGCACCATTTGTGAAACACATCTAATTCCGTCTCCATAGACATCGAGCCCAGAGTAACTGAAAGGGGGAGATAGGATTCGAATTAAATGTAGGGAGTTAGGGGCTTCTCTTTTGGACCCTAAAAGAATAAGCCCCTGGCTTTTTGGTTCCAGGGTTACAATGTGTGTACCTGCCCTGCCAGAGGTAAAATTAGAGGCTGCATGGCAGCATTATAATGGAAGGTTTTCACCTTTATTTATAGCTTGCTTATTTGGTCATTTCCCCTCGCCAAAAGCACCAGACGGCCTCAAGGTCCTTAAACGCCCTCGTCCTAAAATCACTTATTTCACCATGAGAGAGGCTAGTTTATAAAAGAAAAGATATTGGTCACAGATAGAATTTGTGTGCTCTTTTAAAGTATGTTAATGGGCATACCAAGAAGCCACGATCATCTGGCAGATGGACTTGAGAGCCAGGCTGCTGGTTCAAAGCCGTGCCCTGCCAGTTACTAGCTCAGGCAAGCTCCTGTGCCTCGGTGTACTCATCTGTAAATGGGGATGAAACTGGATCCGTCTCCCGGGGTTTTAATGAAGATCAAATGAGTTGGTAATTATAAAGTACTTAGAACAGTGCCTGGTAGAACTGTGTAAGCGTTGGTTTAATACCAACTAATAATTAATACAATAAAAATTGTGCAGCGGACTAAAGTCTGCTTTTCATTCTTTGAAACTGCACCTGGCAGAGGCGTCTGTCAAGCATACCTTCCCTGTGCTCATGAGGTCTTTTTCGGACTGTTGTGTCTGTCACCTTCCTCCTCCGAGGTGTGACGCAGGGTTTACCTCCTGCAAATGGGGAGGAAGGGGGGCCTCAGGGGTCAGAAGAGATGGCCTAGCGGAGGTGAGAGGGGCTCATCTGGGTGAAGAGCAGCACAGCTTCATGTTGGTTCTACTCTTTGCTTCCTTGTAACCGCCACATAAAAGGTCCCCAGGATATGTACAACCCACCGATGAATCCAGCAGCCTCCTCAAGATCCTGGTCACCTTCTGGGGCTGAAGACTATTCCCAGCTCCAGATTTTCTACAAAGAAGGGGCTTAGCAATGGCCATCCGCTTGTAAGAGAAGCCATGAGGATTGTCTTAAAATAAACTGTTAGTTTTGTTTGCCTGTTAAGCACATGGCTTTATTTGAGATGGCCTGGATGCTGGAGATCAGGAGAGGACTAACCTCTCCCCGAGCCTCCCTTGTCACTGTCACCACCCTCCCCTGCTGCCCCCACCCCACTTTGCTTCACCCTGTTCTGTTCTTTGATTTAACAGATGTATAGTTTTACATCTATTCGCTTGGGTTTTTCCTATCTTTTTTCTCCATGGCCATAAATGCTGAAAGAACAGTGACCACAACTGTATCACTCATCGATGTGGCCAGGTCTTAAAACAGTGTCCGCGCACACGACTCTCAATAAGTATCTGTTGAATAAACGAACAGATGAATTCTGTGATTATTATATGCGCAGGAACAACAACAAACATGAGTAAGAGAAAACGAAAGGAAGAGGGACTGTCATTTACTCAGGAGAAACTGGTGACCACCCTTACTTCTGAAACACTTGGCCTTGAGATTGGTGCTTAGAGGTGAACAGGAGTATTTCCCAGCAAGCCTCTGCCGAAGGTTGCTTCTGCAGGGAGCTTATGAAAAGACTCAGCAAAAGAGAGAGCAGGGGGTCCCTAGGAGCGGCTCTTCTGCTCCGGACACAGGCCCAGGATGGTTAACTGAGACCCGCTCTTGTTCCTTAAAGTTGAAAGCCTGGCACGCTACCAGCAGTCGTCTGCACACAAGGTGCAGACCTGCCTGGAAAAAGAAAGAAACTTCTCCATCACTCTTTCCCAAGTAGCCCCGGTTGCCCTCCACCGAGGGCGCTTTAGTCATAGTTTGGACCCAACTCAGGAAACGAATGGGAGACACAGAAGCTTTCTGCAAGAGAGTTTCTCAATAGGGTATGTTGAGCTGTCTGTGTTCCCAGAGGGGCCCTGGAGTTTATTTAAGTTCTTATTAAAGACCTGGCATTCGAGCACAGCTTGGCCGACTCGCTGGTTTCCACTCAGGACTGAAGGGTGGGGTGGGGTATAGGACATTTAGTCACAATAACTTCCTGAATTCACTCTGTCACTGCTCTTTGTCTGCTTCTCATACTAAT
The DNA here is from genome assembly GCF_964146895.1 of Miniopterus schreibersii. Classification (NCBI taxonomy): domain Eukaryota; kingdom Metazoa; phylum Chordata; class Mammalia; order Chiroptera; family Miniopteridae; genus Miniopterus; species Miniopterus schreibersii. The sequence goes on from NC_138116.1 coordinate 23,382,019, forward strand.
ATCTGACCTATTTGTGCACGTACAGTTACACAGGAAACCCTCACTTTGGCACAAGCCACAGCGTCTATGTCTTTGGCAATTTATGGGAACTTAGGTCACAAGACTTTCTTAGACAAAGTGTCCCTTTTCACTATTTCTAAGCTGTAAAAGTGGGTTATAATAATGCTCCAGGATATATAATCTATTATATGTGTGTGTACATAAAACTCTATGACATTTTGTGCTAATAAAAAACCTATTATTCTGTCTGTGCTAATTTAATGTTACTCTAATAAAGGATTAAACTCGTTCTGCTTTGTTTCCTGGTGAACCTCATGAAAGACAATCCAGCCGTCCCCTGAATACAAACTGTTCCTCTCCCCCTGCCCCCTCTCCTTGGGGCATTGGAATAGGGCCCCTTTCACAGGCGCGAATGACATCACCAGTCCGAAAAACAGCTGCTTTATTTTCCCTTTCTTTATACAACTAATTACTGTTTTCACATAATTTGCTCAAGTGTTTATGTATTTTCCTAACTGAGTTATTTCAGAAAGTTCTTTCTTTCTTAGGATGCTGTCTTCACATCCCTTTATTGATTTATTTATTGATTTATTGATTTATTTAGAGAATAGTTTCTTGGTATTTTAGAGCAGGGGTGGGGAACATCCACCCGAGGGCCATATGTGGCCTGCAAAATCATTTGGTCTGGCCCTGCCAAGGCAACCGCAGGCGGGACTCGAAATTCAATAAATCTAGAAGATTTTTTTCATAGCTGATTTTTAAGTTGATACTTTTATATTGCCCACAAACGATGTTATAAATATCCAAATGGCCCTTGGCAGGAAAAAGGCTCCCCAGTCCTGTTTTGGAGCGAGAGGGAGAAGACGGAAACCTCGATGCGAGGCAGGCCGCCTCCTGCGCGCCCCTGGCCTGAGCCTGCAGGCCGGCCGCGTGCCCTCACAGGCAATCGGGGCGCGAACCAGCAACCTCTCGGCGCGCAGGACGGCCGCCAACCAGCTGAGCCACACGGGCCGGGGCTCACCCCCCCATTGTTAGGTAAAGAGACTCAGGGGGAGTCTCCGTGGGGAGACCAGACACCTGGTGTGCCTGAGACCGTCCTGGTTTGTGACTGTGGGTCTGCTGTGATGCTGGAGCACCCCTTTCACTCTCAGATAATAACCAGAACCCACCTGAGTGACGGGCAGCAAGGGTGGCCTCCAGTCCACCGCTCTTTTTATTCTGCACTGATGAAGCAAAGACATAGAGGGACAGAGGGAGGTCACGCACACACGCACACACACGCACACACGCACGAGACAATGAATTCACGTGGGTCTCTGTTCAAGGGAATTCTGCCTGAGTCCTTCTGTAAGGAATCTTCTTTGAAGCAAATTATGCTTCCCCGTGTCCCAACAATGAGTCATTTCGCACTGCATGAATTTTATACTATGGCTCTGACTTAAAATATGGCGCTCATTTAACTGAGAAAAGCAAAACCCAGAGGAGTGTACGGCATATACCAAAAGAGGGAAGATTTATGCACATCTATGAAAAAATACTCCCAGAGGATACTACTGAGAAAGCGATGACAGTTGCTGTCTCTGGCAAGGGAAATTGGGTGGCTCAGGGGCAGGGTTGGAGAAAGGCTTTAAAAAACTACATTTAAAAAAATCTCTTGATGATGCCTTTTGTACCCGTAGATATGCTAAATTTTGCCTCAGAAACTCGAATTCCCCTTCCTTCTGGCCACCTCCCTGCAGCCCCAGGTCTCCCACTCGCTGCCTCCTGGCTCCAGGTGAAATCCTCAGACTCCAGATCCCTGTCCCAGACAAGTAGGTTGCTTTGTGGCTTTCAGTCTTACTAGACAAGTTGTTTCAGCTTCTTTCACTTTGGGAGAGGGCTCATTGGACCCTGTCACTCTCTCCTTAGGGGCTCTTGACACAAGAGGAAACATGATTGCCCGCCAGAGCTGTACCCACCCAGAGGCCCAGTCTATGCAACTTCAGTTCTCTCTCATTAAACCGTGTTTACAGCCAGACGCTCATTTAATGATGCTCCTCTCAGGGTTGGAAGAAGAATATGGAAACAGCTGCCCACAACCACAGCTTATCTCCCCTGGGTGTCAGTTTTCTTCTTATTTCTCGTCTGTTATTTCATCCTGGCTGTCTATGCCTTGACCATCTTTATGTGGCTAAAGTTATAGCTGGATCTGAGTGTCAGGCTGGTTTCAGTTTAAGATCCGAATTAGAAAGGTGAATAATTTTTGCCAACACCAATAGAGAGCTTTTCCCCCAAATGAGGGGCTAAATGTTTATCACTGTACATGGCAATGTCAGCTTTGGGCTCATCATGGATTCGGCTGTTTTAATTACTCACATGTAATTGGAGTTGGTGCGTTATTTGTACGAGGTCACCTGGGCTATGAAACCTTGAGTTTTGAGGCAGTGCTCTGCAGTAGGAAGAGATGCCTCTGGGCAAGTCACTGAAGAGTTTATCTCCTTTAATGGTGAAAATGTTAAACTTTTGTTGTTTATTTTACCACATTAAAGAAGAAAAAAAAGAGTTTATTCCCTCATTTGCCAGATCAGATTGTCAATCTCTAAGGTTCCCTCCAAGTCTAGAATTCTGTTTTGATTCTGTGACCTTACTTAGGATAGTCCTGAAACCAATTTGGAAAATAGGGAATCAGTACTAGACAGCTTCTAAAATTGGCATTGTGTTTAAATAAGAGGTAACTTGGAAATAAATATCTCTTCCTTTTTATTTCAAAGACCGAAAGGATTATCAGTGGGATTTCCTAGTTTTGCAGGCTACATCCTTATGAATAGTACCCTGAACCTTCTACAGGCATGTCACGTGCACATGCAATCACACCACTTCACCAGGAGACTCAGGATTCAACTATAAGTTTGATTTGAAGGACCAGCACAACTCCAAACATCGTACTAACATGTCCTGTGCGGAAAAAAACTCAGGGGCTGTTTGGGGGGATTTGTCTACGCTTTACATGGAATGGCATGCTGCCCTGGCCGGGTAGTTCAGTTGGATAGAGCATCATCCTGATACACCAAGGTTGTAGGTTTGATCCCCAGCCAGGGCACATACAAGAATCAACCAATGAATGCATAAATAAGTGGAATAATAAATCAATGTTTCTCTCTTCACTCTCTCTGTCTCCCTTTCTCTCTCTCTAAAATCAATAAATAGCCCTGACCAATATGGCTCAGTTCGTTGTGTACCGAAAAGTTGCTGGTTCGATTCTCACTCAGGGCATATGCCCCAGGGTTGCTGGCTCCATCCCCAGTAGGGGGCATGCAGGAGGCAGCCCATCGATGTTTCGTTCTCGCATCAATGTTTCTCTCTCTCTTCCTCTCCCTTCCCCTCTCTCTAAAAATCAACAAAAATATTTAAAATAAATAAATAAATATAAATTTTAAAATTTAAAAAGAATAAATGGAAGGGCACATTAAATATTACTTGTTAAATTTGAAGCTAATCTTTTCAAGTAACTACCTCAGGAGCTTATTGCACTATGGAACAATTACGTGTTCTTAGGTCAACTTGGGGAATTGAGTGCTACATCTGAATGCTACCCCACGACACCCCAGACAACTAGGTACTTCCCTTACTGCCACGTTATCAGTGAGGAAACTGAAGGTTGAAAAGGCAAGATAACTTCCCAAGGCAAGTGAAAGAACCAGAGTGTTTTTCAGTGTATTCTTAAATTGTGAAATATAGCCTCATGGAATAAAGGATACATGTAAACTATAATGAATTTTATAAGCAAACACCTATGTAATTGCTACCCGAGTCAAACAATGGAATATTGTGGGCATCCCAGAAACCACCCTCACACTCCCATCTTGCGTCCCTTCTCCATCCTGCTTCACACTCCCTCCCCCAGAGGTAAATGCTGGCCTGACTTTTCAAAGTAATCACTTCCTTGTTTGTTTGTTTGTTTAACTAATTTTACCACCTAATGAATGCACAAAGCCAGGATTTCTACTCAGGTCTGTGAAACCCCAAAGTCTGTGCTCTTAACCTCAAGATAATACCTCCTCTTGTTCTATCAGTTGCTAATAGATTAATTTAAATCTCCTATCAATTGTGGATTTGTTTCTCCTTTTAGATCTGCCAATGTCTGCATGATGTATTTTGAGGCTGTTGCTAGAGACATACCAATTTAGAACTATTTTATGTCCCTCTTGACTCTAACAATGATTCTTTTTAAAAAAAAAAAAATTTTTTTTTTTAATTGATTTCAGAGAGAGGAAGGGAGAGATAGAAACACCAATGATGAGAGAATCATTGACTGGCTGCCTCCTGCATGTCACCTACTGGGGATCAGGCCGCCAATCCGGGCCTGTGCCATGACTGGACATAGAACTTCGATCTCCTGGATCATAGGTCGATGCTCAACCTCAGCCATGCCTGCCAGCCGGGCTCTTTTGTTTTTTGATTTTTAGAGAGAGGAAGGGAGAGGAAAAAGATACAATGAAACATCGATTTGTTGTTCCATTTATTCATGCACTCATTGGGGTTTTTTTTAAATGTTTTTATTGATTTTGAGAGAGAGAGAGGGAGAGGAACTGGGAGAGAAGCATCAATCCGCTGTCTCCTGCTCACCCCCTACTGGGGATTGAGCCCCAAACCCCAGCATGCGTTCTGACCAGGTATCGTGCCTGTGACCTTAGTGAATGGCGCAATGCTCAACCAACTGAGTACACCAACCAGGACTAATTGGTTGCTTCTTGTATGTGCCCTGGCCAAGGATCAAACCCACAACCTTGGCATATCGGGACAATGCTCTAACCAAGTGAGCTACCTGGCCAGGGCTCTAACAAGGATTCTTAAGGTTTTATAGTTTAGAGCCTTAAAGTCTCATTTGTCTGATTTTAATAATGCTACACCAGCTTCCTTTGGATTAGTGTTCATGGTATCTTTTTCCATTTTTTTTCTGCCTCAATAAGACTTGGAGCATCTTTCTATATATTTTTGTGGCTTCTTGACCTATTTGCAAAGTCATCGGTACTTTCTAGTTCTGAAATACAAGACTAGAACAAGAAATAAGTAAAAAAGAAAACAAAAAGATGAGAATGAGTCTAAGCCTGAGGTCAAGCCCCCAGCCTGACTTGCACTGTCCTTTGGCAGCTATATTTCTATGTGAAGAAAGGTCGCAGCTGGGTTTCCATAAATTAGTGCACTTTGTCAACATAACACTCATTCACGTAGGTTATGTCTAGTGGGTCCAAATTAGTAAGCTGTTTATTCACAGATACTTATTGCATAAGCACACTGGAGTATACTACATAAATTAGTTAAACGTGGTACCACAATCATTGCAAGTCAAAGAATTTTATTGTCCAAGAGACTCTTTCTGCTGACACAGGAGGCCTGTTCTCAAAGGCAGGAGCACCAGGAGGTGCCCAGTCCTCACTCCTCCGCACTCTGTGTGCTGATGTAGTCCTGGAGAAGCACCTGTGCCTCTGCCCGCCGGCTCATCTTGGTGGCCTTACCCTGAAAGCGGCCTTTCTTCCCCGCTCCTTTGCCTTCCAGCACCTCAGCCACCCTGGGAAGCAGAGATACAGTCAAGGGGGAAAGAAGTCTTCAAGGGAAAAGCCACAGAAAAACCCAGAGCAGCCCTGAGTCTTTCCCCGTGGGCTGGGGGTGAGGGAAAGGAAGAACAGATGGCTTCTAGAGATCCTTCTTAAACACATTTGCACATGTGCACATAGGTAGTATAAGAGTGAATCACTGGAGACAACAGAAGTGACTAGAAATGGGCTAAATTATGGCATCTCCAGGGAGCAGGGTGAGTGTACACTAGGGGTAAGGAGCTACAGACATGCCTGTGGGGAGCAGCAGTGAGGCAAACTGGGGGTGGGCGAGAAAGGTGGGACTGTGGCAACCTGGACAAGCCTGTCGTGTCTGAAGAGGGCGGCCACTGCTCAGGTTCCTTGTAGCTACTACAGTGTGAGAATGTGAGCCTGGTGTTGCCTTTTCCCCCTCTTTTTTTGAGAAAAGCTAGAACGATGTATTTTTATGTAAAAATCTCCTGATTTTAAAATGTAGCAACTAATTTTTAAAATATTAAATAGTATAAGGCCAAACCAGTCTACAGGCCAATTGTGGCTGCCTGTCAGGAACCTCTGCTCTAAAAGCTTGTGTTTTCCTACAATGCATTACAGCAAGAGCATATTCATTGAGGGTCACTCAGGACTTTGCAAACTCTGTTAGAAAGAATAGGAGGCACTACACCACCATACCTAATTTAAAATAAAATATAAACAATAACATAAGGGGAAAGAAGCCCAACAAAGTTCTAATTGCTACTTAACAATTACATCAATGCCTTTTTAAATTTTGTTTCAAAATCCTAATTTTTCTCCCCAGAGTATGTGCCTCTGCTTTGCTTGTGCCTTAAGCATCTGCCTCATTTGCCTACTGATAACCCGGCACCTGTACTCATGTATCACTTATGAATCTCAATTTCTAAAAGAAAAAACAAAGCACATGAGATTTGAAGCCAAAAGACCTGGGTTCAAGTCCCAGTTCTGCCACTTTGTGAGATCCCAGGCAACTGGTGTGCCATCCCTCACCTATAAAACTAGGAATGATAGTTGGTGATAATTATTTCAGCTCACCTTGCAGGCCTGTGATGTGAATCAAAATGAGACTGCAGATGTGGCAGCCTTTGTCATCAGTAAAGGGCTTTACTGGGTTAGGCTTACAGGCTCTCCCACCCATGCAAGGCAGTCCACGGAAGATTACCTGGGTCCCAGGGTCTCTACCGCCTCATCTGGCCCTGCCAGTAAGAAGAGCCCAGCGCCTTTTTCATCGCCTACAGTTAAGAACAGGAGGGTCTCCTAGGAGGTAAGACAAGGAGATGAACCCTAATACTTAAGGATGTGGGCTCAACTCCCTAAACTGTGCACTCTCCTCTGCCTCCAGAACAGATTTATAAATCATATTGCAATTATAAATGTATCAAATCAACATGCTGTACACCTTAAATGACACAATGTCCTAATCCAACTAAAAAAAAAACAGGCTTTTTTCCCTAAACCACAAGTGATGTTCTGGATGAGTGATAATGCAGCCTCTCCATTCTGGCCCACAGAGCCAAGAAACTTTTTGAGAGTGATCACAAGAACTTAGGTTCAACACTAAGAAGATAAGCCCTGGCTGGTTTTGCTCAGTGGTTAGAGCACTGGCCTTGTAGACTAAAGGGTCCCGGGTTCAATTCCAGCCAAGGGCACATATGTCGGTTACAGGCTCAATCCCTGGCCCCAGTGCAGGCATGTGTGGGAGGCAACCAGTCAATGTGTCTCTCACTTCGATGTTTCTCTCCCTGCAGCCCCACCCCTTCCACTCTCCATGAAAAGCAATGGAAAAAATATCCTCATGTGAAGGTTAAAAATAAATAAAATATTTAAAAAAAACAAAACACCAAAAAGATAGAAGGCTGACGACCATGGCCAACATAAAACACCTTTCGTGATCTGACTCCCGCCAACCTTTACAGCCTGGCCACCACCAGTACCCCACATACCCTGTTTCCTAAACCTCCATGTGTCCCTCTGCCTGGCCACCTTTGCTCCATTGTCTATGACCACTAAGCAGTCTCCAAGGCCTCCTCCCATCAAATAGGTAATGTGCTCCTCTGCCTCTAGTATTTACCATCCTAAATTATAAATGTCGACAGAGTTCTGAAAAGAGATATAAACACTGCTCGACCCACAATAGGTATTCCAAGTGATTTCTGGAGTAAATGTTAAAGAGAGACCTGGAAGTTACTAAGCCCTGGACTGTCAGGATGGGGAAGGGCAGTGGAAGCCAGAGGAAAAGGGAAATGGAAGGGATGGCCTTCAAAGGGCCTAGCCGATCCTCCCATTTCTAAATAGGCCCAATCCTGGCCGGTGTGGCCCAGTAGTTAGAGCATCAGCCCACACACTGAAGGGTTATGGGTTCAATTCCCAGTAAGGGCACCTAGTTGGGTTGCAAGTTCGATCCCTGGCCCCAGTTGGGGTGCGTGCAAGAAGCAACCAATTGATGTCTCTCCCACATCAACGTTTCTCTCTCTCTCTCCCTCCTAACCTCCCTCCCACTCTCTCTAAAAAAACAAAAAATCAATGAAAAAATATCGGGTGAGGATTAAAAAAAAACAGTACCAAATAAATTTCTAGTCCTTGGTCTTCATGTGCTCATGTGGAGGGACTTCACCTAAACTAACACCCCTCATTTAGGTCTCTACCCAGAATGCATGGAGAACCTCATGCGCCTCTTACCTCTGAGCTGATCTCGTTGGCAATGATATTCATGAACTCAGAATCACCCTCCTTCCTACAACAAAAGGCACAGACGTGAGATCCAAGCTGGAGAGGGAGCTAGGAAACCCCATGATGCCCAGCTCCTCCTCGGGAGGTTGGCCTCCCTGCTGCCTGTTTGTGTGAAGTTGGGAGTCTGGCTTCCCTGACTGTTTGTGTGAGTCCCAGACTCCCTTAGCAAAGGGAAAAAGTGTGGGCTGGGGACCAGCAGGACATTCTTCTCAACATCAGCAGTTCATAACAAGCTTTGCATTTATTTCTGTCTCCCTTTAATAGGATTCACCAAGGTAAGTGGAGATCTGTGAGATGGTGAAGGAGGTGAGGGAAGATGCTAATGAAAGAGAGATGTTTATATCAAACCCTAGAAATCTTGTAGGTAACACATTTCTTAGGGTCTCCCCAGCCTTGAGAATATCAGTGAGTGACCCGCGACCCACTGCATACAGGGGAGAGGCTGAGCCCTAAAGCCTAAGGGCCCCTGCCTTGTTTCTCACCTGTGTAATGTGACCACACCTCCCCAGTCTGGGCTGTTCCTGAGGCTGTGGGCAATGTGCACAGCTAGGTCTCTCAGCAGATTCAGGTTGTTCTGAAATGGATGTCAGATCTGAGTAGACAGGAAGAAAGGATAACAAGAGCACCACCTCCCTCCATTGCGTTCTCCCCTCACTCTCCCCTCTGACAAACTACACATCTGGTTAGGCGGAGGGGCCGAGTTCGGGGAGCCTATGCCAGGCAGAGCCCATGCCTCTCTACCCTCCATGGAATAACCACCTTCTGCAGGAGTTTGGTGGAGTTCTGCAGCTTCTTCACTGCCTCCACATGATCCTCTGCTCCACACCTGCAAGTGAAAGGTCCGTGGAGATCTGCCCAGCTCCCCAATTGCTTTGGTGTTGGGCATACATCCACAGCACTTTATCACTTATGATCACATCTTAACCCCCCGAGACAGGTTATTCTGTCTGCCTTCCAGGCAGGAAAGCTGAGTCCCGGGGTGTCCAGGACCTGAGAAACAGGAAATAACAGAAGGAGATATACTTAAGCAGAGAGGTCAGTGCTTTTTCAGTTCCATAACTTCTTTCCATCCACTTCAGCACCCGGTTCCCAGCCAGAAATATCAGGTTGGTTTTGTTCTTTTTCCCCTTCTCAGTGCCCAGAAGTTTAATGACCTACATGAGGCAAGGGGGTAACACACACACACACACGCAGAAACCACAGTGGGTGCTGGACCCGAAGGTAGGAGACACCTAGATCTCCCCCTCAGCTGGGAAGCAATAAAGGAGTGATTTCACTCAAGACTCCCCAATTGTCCCCCTCTATCATTCCCAACCCTGTCATGATCCCACACTCCCCTGGCACCTTCTCTCCTCACCATTCAAAAGCCCTTCCTCACCTACCTGAAGGTCACTGAGATTGCTCACATGGGTCCCACAGCACATGTTGGAATCAACACTCTTGATGGTAACAACTCGAATGGGCCCAGCATGGTCATCTGGCAAACCGCGGCCCCTCACCTAAAACACAGGGGAGGGAGAAGGGCTGTCTGAATTTTGATGAGGAGCCCTCAGAGGGCGATTCTACAGAAGCCACCCCACTGGCTCTCCCCTCACCTGTTCCACCTCAGGATCATCTAGGCTCAGTTCTCGCACACTCACGGGCAGCCGATCTCTGATTTTTTCATTGACCCTCTGCTCAATGGCAGCTACTTGCTCTGCAGTCACAGAGGGGCTGTCCAGCTCAATCACACTCCGGAGTCGCCCTAATTCCCTGTCAGAAGAAGTAGAGTAGCCACAGGATGCTGATGATGACAATAATAATAATATAAGAAAGTTTACAGTTTACAAAGACTGTCCACATAAATTACTTAATCCTCACAAAAATCCTGCAATGTAAGGATTGTCATTTCCATCTTACAGGTGAGGGGTAATATGAACATGATCAAGGTCACACAGCCAGGATTCACCCCACAGGTCTTTAGGCTCAAAATGCTATGTTCTTTTCTAAGCAAAAGCAGATATCTCTCCTCTCATCCTAGTGTTTCCCCCAAGAAACACAAGGTCATCCACCCCTGCCTTCAAGGGGATCAGGAGAACACAGCAGATTTTGAACACTGCTCCTTCTTTTAGCCTCCTATCCCCTGACCCATTACTGGGAAAAGAGCTGGTAGTCAGGGCCCATGCTCTACAGTTTGTCTTACGCCTCCTGCTCACCACGATGTTGTTTTCAGCCCAAACAGATGATCGGCAACCGCTGTGATGAGATGCTGACCTGAGAAGAGAAAACAAGAGACAAAAGAGTGAGAAGCCCAGTCAGTCACATACTCCCATATCATCACAGAAATTTTCCTTGCTGAAGACCTGCCAGGCAATGGGTAATATTCTTGAGATACTTTATTGAATATCCTCACGAGAATTCTGCATGAGGCTTTATGATGCCATTTCAAAATGAGGAAACTGAGGTCTAGAGATGTCCAATAACTTGCCAAAGCAATGTAGCTTATCAGAGGCAGGATCTGAACTGAAGTTCTAATGTGCCACATTCATCCAACAAATATTTATCAAGTGCCTACCACATGCAGGGCTTGACATTAGAAATACAGCATTATCCTTGACTGATGACAGTGGGGAGGAGGAGGGGGAGGAGGAATTAACTGTGAAGGCAATGGGAATAATACAGCCAAAGGCCTTGAAGGAGGAAAGAAGCAAGATGTGTTCAAGGAATGGAGAAGAAGGTCAGTGTAGTCAGAATGCAATGCAGAGAGCAAGAGGGTAGGACGCCAGCTGAGGCTGGAGCAGCAGACAAGTGCCAGCCCAGGCAGGGATTGGGGGCCATGGTAAGTTTAGCTTTATCATGAACAACAGGAAGCTCTTGAAAAGCTTTAAGCTGGAGAGTTCCATGATCAGATTTTAATTTTTAAAAGATTATTCTGGCTGCTTTGTGAAGAATGGACTGCAAGAAGCAAAACTGAATGTGGGAGACTAGCCAGGAGGCTATTACAAAGGTCTGGGGAAAGACAATGAGAGCTGGGGCCTAGATGATCACATTGACAGTGGGAGGAAATAGGGAAGTATTTAGAAAAACCGACAGGACTCAGTGATTGACTGGCTATCCCCAAAGAGGCATCTGGACTAACTTCCAGGATTTCAGCAACTGGGTGGATGCTGATGTCATGCACTAAACACAGAGAATGCTAATGGAAGACCAGGTCTGGGGGAATGGGTGACTTTTTTTTAAATATATTTTTATTGATTTTAGAGAGAGAAGAAAGCAGAGGGAGAGAGAGAGAAGTATCAATCGGTTGTCTCCTGCACACACCCTGACCAGTAACGGAGCCTGCAACCTGGGTGTGTACCCTGATCGGGAATCAAACCAGTGACCTTTCGGCGCAAGGAACAACACTCAACTGAGCCACACCAGCCAGGGCTGGAATGGGTGACTTTTAAATACCATTTTGGACATTTTGAGTTTAAGAAGTCTATGAGATATCCAGATAAAGATACCAAGTGGGAAGCTGGTAATACTCAAATCCAGCAGTTATTCTAATACTTTTAATTGCTATATTGTTTTTATAACATCTATCATAACCCGCCTCAGTTGGAGCTGATTCTGAATACGTCTGACTTTTCCAAAAGGCTAACTCCTAGAAAACCCAAACCATATCTCAATCATCGTGGTATCCCTAAACATAGCAGCTACTCCTCTGATAGATTCTCTTATCCTGCCCCACCCACCTGAGTGCTGCTGCATGTGGTCAAACCTCCGCTCCCAGTCCACCCGGACGCGAACCTCAGTCCCAGGGGTCAAGGGTGTCTGTGTGAAATGATCAGCCTCGGTCCCTCGGCGGGTCACTCTCAGCACAGAAATGTCATTGATTGTACCATGGTCATCAGGCTGGGGAAAAGAAGATAATCAGCAGTGGAAGGCAGGGCTCACCCTAACTCCTGGATACAAAGACCCTCTAGGGAAAGTGTGTGAGAAACACACTCAGAATTTGAGATTCCCTATGGAATGCCAAGTGAGGAGGTCCACTTTGTTCCATGAGGGAACTGTCTCTGTCCTCTTCACTCTGAACATTTATAAAACAAAGATTGCAACTACAGCAATGAAGATTTTAACAAAACCCAAAGAACCTTAATCCTTACTCTCATTCCCTTAGTTTAGATCCTTCTTTCAATAGCTTCTAAAATGATCTGACTTTTCTTCCCTCTCTCCAGTCCATCCTCTGCACTGCTACTAGAATTAGATTAAAAAGTATTCACTCATTCATTTTTTGAAATATCAAGTGCCAACTGCTTATAAGACACTGTGCCAGCCTAAACACACAATGTAAACAAGATGTGATCCCTCGTGGAACTTTAGAGTCTGGAGAAAAATACAGACATGCAAACAAGTAATTGTAATATGATGTACAACATGTCATGAAAAACATGTCATGTGCAACATGAAAAAGTACACTGTTCTAGAGGAGCTCAAAGGAAAGAAACCTAACAGTCTTAGGGAATCAGGGAAGACTTCCTAAAGTAAGTGATGTATAAAATGAAACATCTATGGTTGCCTGAGGTCAAAAATTTTCTTTAGTAGATCAGAAAACATCCATGTTGGAAAAATCACTGTAATAATGACACTGATATGAAACTGGAACTATCTCACTATCAAGTTTACTGAACATGTCCTTTCACGTCATTTTTTTGCCTATGTACCTCCATGGCTTACCATAGATTCCTGAATGAAGTCCACACACCTTAACACATCTTTGAAGGACCTCTGAAATGGCACCCACTTACCTTTCCAAAGTCACCTCCAGCCTGTCATCAACCAAGACACACCACAGACTCTGACTCTGACTATTTGCAGTTGACTAGACTTGTTAGATTCTTTCAGGCTTCCCTGCCATTTTTTGCGCTACTATCTCTGCTGGAAAAGCCTCTCCCACAATGCCCACCTTTGGCATTATTATCCTCCTTTCCCATGTTCACACTGCACCTTGTTGCTACCCCATCACAGCACTGATAAGTCTGCCCTCTGTTGTGCTGGCTCAGAGGAATCATTTTTAGTTCCTGTCAAACACACAAGCAAATGCCTATCTCAGGGCCTATGCACTTGCTATTCCTGCTACCTGGAAAACTTCCCCCTCTCCCACCAGCACTAGACAATTGCAATGGCTTACCCCTCACTCCCCTTAGGTCTCTACTGAAATAACTTGCCCCCTACCTAGGAGAACATCCCATCACTCTTTCCCTCAAGCTTTATTTATAGCACTTATCATACCTGGCATACTATTTACCTATTCCCAGTTTTGTCTGTCTTCTTCAATACATATTCCATGTATGTAGAGGAACTGTTTTGTTAACCCCTTACCCTTAAAGCCTGGAATAGTACCCAGAATGTGTTACGGCTATTTAAGTATTTGTTGATCAACATCTGTTGAATGGACAAATGAACTGAACTGAACTGAACTTCCATCTGATTTCACTACGGCAGGGACAGAGGAGGGGCAGGAGCACATTTTCCACCTGGGCAGAAAGGAGCTAGGGGCTTCGCGGGAGGGGGGGGAGGGAAGGACGGCGCCGGGTACCTGTCCCCCGCCCTCCGGGAAAAGCAGCGTGTCTTCCAGCACCACTTGGAAGCCGCTCAGCACTTCCTTCTTGCCTTTGCTCCCTTCGGTCTGTAGCTCCGCCGGACGGCAGGAGACCACGGTGGTGGTGAACTGAACAGAGGAATGAAAGAATAAACTGAATCTCGCTCGGCTCCCCCCCGCACGGCGCCCTCTTCCCGCCCCGCCCCGTCCGCTCCGCAGCATCAGGTCCCTCGCTGAGCCGCCCGCACCTCCCGGGCGTAGCTGTCCCGCTGACACCGGAACGCCATCGCCACGGTTCCCCGGGACGCGGGGATCCCAGCTCTGAGGCGCCTGGGGGCGGACGGAGGCCGGCGCGGGACAATCCTCCTTGCGGACGCGTCTCTGCGCAGAAGCGCGAGAACGAGGAACGGGGTGTGGTTGGGACAAATTTGTTGAAAACGCGACTTGCAGACGTTCCGGGCTGTTTAGCAACTGTTTTATGACTTCTAAAGGACCAGAGAACAAAACAAAACTGTGCCCTGAACTTGCCAAGGCACTTTTTAGCCCGTTGGGCTCCGGGGATGTGTGGTAGATTGAGGTGGGGATGGTACCGGTTTGGATACTCGACAGCGTGCGCAACAGAAATAATGCAAGCCACGTTTGTCAATAACACATTTTACTTAAATCAGTATATCCAGAATTTTTCATCATGTAATAGGCACATAAAAATAAACTTTTTCCAGTATAAAATTTTCGAAACCTGGTCTATTTTACACTCACATCTCATTACAGATTAGCCACAATTCAAGCGCCACATGTGACGAGTGCTACCGAATTGGGACAGTGTAGACAGAGGTTAAGAGAAGTTAACAAACTGCAGTCAATGCCTTAAAACTTTGAACCGTTTCAAAGTTAAAGTTAATTTACTTTCTGCTCTTTCAAATTAACTAATAAATAGCCTGAAGACTCCAGATGTTTCAGAATTTAGGATTTTTCAGATTTTAGGAAGTAATGGAGAGCATACTCCATGTGTTACTTAACACACTCCATTTGGAACTCAGGAGCAATATCATGTAATCAAAATCATTAATATTTATGAGAAATAAATACACTAAATGGAATAAACAGACTATAAATAGCCTCACATCATTTTAGGTCATGTTTTGCTGTCAAATGAGTTTTGGTGTCAATTTTTGTTGTTGTTGGTTTTCAGGAATTTTCATATTTCAGAATTGTGGATAAGGGGACATGCTATACAAATTCAAGTTCCAACTTTGCCACTTATTGTAACCTGTTTGATTACCTATGAAGAAAAGACTAATCATTTTATAGGGTCCATAGGACATTCAAAAAATTTTAAAGAGAAAATAGTAAATTGTAAAACATAATACAAATATAACTTTGTATTAGCAGTATTTTTCTTAAAGAACTAATGCCACCTTTAAAAGTATAAAGAGATTCTGGAGTGTGCGGGAAGCTGAGGTGGGTTTCTGGCTGGTTCTAGGGGTGGCAGTATTAGCCACATAGGGAAAGGCTGGTTTCTCGAGCAATGAGGGCCAGGATCTCTGACATCCACTCCTGCCCCCTCCCTTAAAGAGAAACTATAGAGGGAGAAGAGGCTTGCCTCCAGGAGGAAGAAATACAAGCAGGAAAGAGACAGACCAGTTCCTAGAGATTTATTATAATCTATATGCTGCTTCTTTGGCTTTTGCTCTACCTCATACACACACATGCTCAAATACTCAAGGGAGCCCAAACACGGAGATGATAGCTAATTGGTAGGAAGTCAGCAGTCCCACCGGTCTACTTCTCTGCTATTTTGCCATTTGATGCTGCAGCCATAGTCAAGTACCTAGGAGGGAAAAATAAAGCATGAAGGAGGACCCTTAATTAAGAGCTTCAAGGAAAGATCTGAGATCCCAGAGGACCATGGTACACAGCCAAAGAGCTGGACAAAAGCCCAGGCTCTGGCTTGTCAGAATGACTGGAAGATAGCCACAGCTTCCTCCCCAGCTCTGCTTCGCAGAAGTTAATTACTTGTTGCATCGGCACTGTCAGAATCATCCTAGAAAAAAAAGATGAAAGTACTTGTAGAGTATGGAAAGAGTGAACATTTGTGTTCACTGTTCAGTCCCTTCTGCTTTCCAAGTTTTCTTTTGTGATTTTCTGAGTCACACAACTTCTTGTGAGGCTACTATGGAAGGATTTAAACTTTGGAAAATAAAATAAACCACTAGTGTTCACTAAACAGCACTGTGTCATTTATCATTTAGTTTCAGGATATCAATTAATGCTGCTGCTCCTTACAACTGTAAAGATAGTCAACAGGGCCAGATCTGCTCTAGGATGGAGAAGCAGAGGGAGAGATGAAAATGAGGAGGGTCTTGCTAGGGTTTTCTTTTTCTTTCTTTTTTTTTATATGCAAAAGTTTATGTAGAAAGTAAGAGAGGTAGACGTGAGCCATAGAAGAAATGGGTTCAGGCCTGGCCAGTGTAGTTCAGTGGTTGAGCATCAACCCATGAAACTGGAGGTCACTGATTGCCGGTCAGGGCACATGCCAGGGGTTGCAGGCTAGATCTCCAGCAGGGGGCATGCAGGAGGCAGTTGATCAAGTATTCTCTCTCATTATTGATATTTCCATCATCTCTCTCTCTCCCTTCCTCTCTCTGAAATCAATAAAAACATTTAAAAAATTAAATTAAAATAAAAAATAAAATAAAATAAATGGATTCAGGAAACAAGTTACAGAGGCAAAAGAAGGGCCCTTGGAGCTTAGGAGAAAGAGAGAAAGGTAAAAGTAGCATGCCTGGGGGGGAAGAAGAGAGGAAAGTAAAGGCTCCGGTGTGCTCTCAAGAGGGAGAGCACTTGCTGGGGTGGTTTTTCCAAAGCCTGGAGAAGAACATTCTCCCTCCTGTATCAAATTCAAATTTGGCTAAAAGAAAAAATCAAATTTGGCCAACATGTATTGAGAACTGCTGTGTGCTAGGGACTGAGACAGGAGCTTTCTAGTATCTTATTTTTAAGAGCAAAAAGGAAACTGAATGAAGGGTTGAGGGGCAGGCCTTACTTACATCCAGATCGTCCATGGCAGGGGGAGGTCTCTTGGTGCTGACTTTCTGCAAAAGCTAAAGGGAAAAGCAGTCACAAGGGAGAAGAGCAACCCACATACTGATGGACCATAGGAGAACGGTCCCAGCCAGACAACTGCCCTCTCTTTAAAGGCCCTAACAGATCAGTGGAATGAGTTAGAGAAAAGTAAATGGATCCCTTTTTAAAAAATTTAAACACACACAGACCACCCTCCTTACTAATCCAGGTCAGGATCTGCTAGTGTTTTTGCAACTTGAATAACTAGTACTAAAATTCTGAAACCAAGTAATTTATTGGGAAATAGTAATCCTTTAATGTGAATTTTGTACTGCTTAGTTTGAGCTTCCCATGAAATTGTCTGGCTCAATACAAACACACACGTGGGTGCATGTACACACATGCACACACACACAAGAAAGAACAAAAATTACAGAAAAATAGGAAAAGGTTTTGCCAAACTTTTTTCAGAACACAGGCTCTACTCTATGAATAGTGAGTGAATCTATGTATACAATTTCACTAATAGAATATTCATTTTTCCCAACCCTGCTCCATAAACATTGCACAAAATATGTAAAGAATATCAGCACCAATGAGCAGTCAGTCTAAGGAGCTCATATATCTCTGCCCAGCCCTGATGACAATCCTGCAGAGAAATGTGTGCAGGGATACACAGTATGATCAAGATGGGCAGGAAGTGGCATTACCTCTGCATAATGTTCCACCTGAGCCAGCTCCACCTCTTCATCCCCTTCCCAGTCTCTCCAGTTATCAAAGTCCACAGACAACCACACTGGCTGCAAGAGAAAGCACAAAGAGTGACAGGCCAGGAGGGTAGCAGAAGTGTGGTTCTGTGCACAGGAGCATGCTTGGGGAAGGTCAGTGGGAGTGGTCTTCCCAACAGCACCACTTTGAGTAACCCCACCTCCAGGCTGCCATGTCATCATCATCATCCATAAAGACTTACCAAGAGCCTACTAAACAAAATGCCAGGATTTGTAGGAGATGGAAAAGCATAGAAATTCTGCCCTCCAAGAGCAGATTGGCTAGGAAGATAACACATCCAGAAATATAACTGTGTCATAAAGTATCATAGAGTCAACAAAGCAAGACAGGGCCAAGCTTTCAAGATCCATGTTCCAAGTTCCCACACTTAGACAGAGAAAGAAGTTATTCACTAATTCATTTAAAAGATATTTATTGAACAGATACTATGGGTTAGACTCTGAGATTGGCACAGGGATTATAAAAATGTTTAATACATAGTCCCAGCCATCAAGAAGCAAATGGGGAAGGGAAATGTAAATAAACCATTATAATACAGTGTGAAAAGGATGGTAGGAGGTTATGTAGGGGATATCTTGGGAACCCAGGTTTCCTGGAGTCCTGGCCTTGAAGGATGAGCAGGGGTTAGGTAGGAGAAGGTGGTGGTGATGATCAAGGCTTCCAGGAAGAAGGCACAGCTTGAGTAAAGGTACAAAACTGAGAAACAGCCTGATGTGTGCAAAAGAGCTGCAAGCTGTTTGCTGTGGCTGGAATGTGAAGTTTGAGGGAGAGAGTAACGGGATATAAAGCTGCAGAGGGAGGAATAGCCAGGTCATCATCTTATATATCACGGTATGGTGCTTGGATTTCAACCTAAAGGGCAGAAGTTATGAGTTCAAATGCCTGAAAGAGTCATGAAGATAATGAAAAGGAGTAAACTGAGGTGGACCACATGTCCCATTTAAAGTTCCAACTCTAGGCAATTGGGAATTTTAGACCAGTGTGGCCAAAATCTCCATTTTTGGGGAGAAGCTAATAATCCGTATTTGTAGGTGAAATCTCCACATTTTTATATGTCAGCAACTAATCAAAACTTCAAAATAATTTTTATTTTAATCCTCACCCAAGGATATTTTTCCCATTGCTTTTCAGAGTGTATGGAAGGAAAGACAGAGAGAGAGAGAGAAAGACATCAATGTGAGAGAGACACATCTATTAGTTACCCTCGAGCACCCGCCACAACCTGGGCCAGGGATGGAGCCTGCAGCCAAGGTACATGCCCTTGGCTGGAATCGAACCTGGGACCCTTCAGTCTGTGGGCTGATGCTCTAATCACTGAGCAAAACCAGCTAGGGACCAATCAAAATAATCTTTAACACTGTGAAAACTGTGAAAATAAACTTGAGAGCCAGATCCAACCAGCAGATGGCCAACTTACAATCTCTAGGAGAAAAGAAGCCACTAGAGCGTCTTAAGTAGGGGAGTGACAGGGTCAAATGTGTGTTTTATTTTTTTTAATGTTTTTATTGATTTGAGAGAGAGAGGAAGGGAGAGGGGAAGAGAGAGAAACATCAACTGGTTTGCTTCCTTGCATGCCCCCTACTGGGGATGGAGTCTGCAACCTGGGCATGTGCCCTGACCTGGATCTAACCTGCAACCTTTTGGTGCATGGGACAATGCTCACACCCGCCAGGGCTTAAATGTGTGTTTTAGACAGATAATGGGAGAGATGCATTAGACAGATTGGGGGGTGGGGCTGAAAATATGCAACAAACCCAATGATGGATGAGGCCTGAATTAGGAAGAAATGAAGTAACAGATTCAATACTATCCAGGTAGTCAAACAGGCAGGACCTGGTGAATGATCAATGTTGGCAGAAAAGGAGGCAAGGGTGATTCCCAGACCTCACTTGTGTACCTGCGGACATGGATACAGAGCACAGGAGAAAGACCAGGTCACTCCTTACCTTGATATCCTCCTTGGTGAGCCGGGGCCAGGCCACTTTTTCCTTCCATTTCCTCACAAAGCAAGTAATGGAGCGGCCAGAGCGCTTATCCTGGGAGTCCTGCCACAGAGAGAGCCTCATTCTTAGAGTCTGAGGTTTAAAAGAAATCTCCCATTTCCCATGCAGCCTTCCCATCCAAACCTTACTGTCCCACCCCATCCTTACCTTGGAGTTCACCTTGGCATAGAACTCAATCTCATTGTACAACTCCACTCCATCCGCATTCTTGCAGCTGAGGAGATAATGCAGCTGAGAAGATGTGGGAGGCTCAGTGCAGGGACATTAGGAGAAGGGAAAGGTTCCCAGGAAGCCAGGCTTTACAAAGGGGAGGCCATTACCTGAACACAATGCGGTGGTCTTCTAGGAGCACGTGGACATCGGTGCTGTCCTCAACACAAAACTCCATGAACACATACTTGGGCCTGTCATACCACAGGGTCCGGGCATGCTGCCTGAAGAGGAGTTGATGTGGGGCTTCACAGAGGTGGGAGAGGGAAGACTGAGAGCATTTGGGAAAGATGGAAGGAGGGGAAAATATAGGGATATTTTATGCTACAGCCCTGTCAAAATGAGACAGAAGGAGGTGGAATGGGAGTTATGGTAATGGGGGGGTGTGGTGAGGGTGAATCTGGAAAGAATAAGTGTGAGAATGGAGAGGTAGGGGATTATGGAGACCACTGAGTCACACTGCCCCTCACCACCCCAAAGTTAGAGACCTGGGGCCTGGGGTTCCCATGGGACTTCACCGAACCTAGAGCGCCCAGAAAATGTGGGGCAAGGAATCTAAAAAGAAAAGGGCGGCCGGGACCACTCACCGTGCCATGGCGGCTCCCGCAGCCCGGTGCCGTTAGGAGTCCGAGGCGGGGGCCGCTATCTTTAGATCCTGGTGACGCCCCCAGCAGCTGCCTTTCCTTATATGGTTGGTGGAAGGTTTTAGAGGCAGGAGAAACTTGGCCCTACACCCAAGGGAGCCACGCTCCGGAGAGACTGTGGGAAAACAATCCCTGCAGCCCTTCACATCTCCGGTGCCCAGAAATGTACAGCTTTGGGAAGAGACGGCCCGCCCTCTGGGACCAGGGCAAGGTACACACGGAATGACTTGTCCCCGGCTTCATACACCTGTTTCTCCAACGCTTAGTACATTCAGTGCCTGATTCACAATAGGCGCTCAATAAAAAAATTGTTGGCCCGAATTAAATCCCTGCGGAAGCCCGCCCTCGGTGACGAACTCGGTGACGTCTGAGCCCCGCCCACCCGCTCCTCGAGTTTCCCAGCCTGCCCGCCGTTGCCATGGCAGCAAGGGGGCGCAGCTGACGTGCGACGGCGTTTCCGGGAAGATGGCGGCTGTTGAAGTAGCTTCGGAGCCGGTAACGGTGGTGGCTGCCGTTGGACTGAAGGCGAAGGACGAAGAGGAGGAAGAAGAGGAGTCACTGTCACCGTGCGAGACAGTGCGCTGGGCCCCGGTGGGGGCGGTGGCGGAGGCCGGGCCTGGGGCGACTGCATTCTCGGAAGAGGTGGCTGCCGAGGAACCCGGTGCGGCCCCGTGCTCCCCGCCAGACTCGCCTGGCCGGACGCTGCGGCGGCTGCGGGCCGAGCGGCGGCAGCTGGACTCAGCGCTGCTCGCGCTGTCCTCACACTTTGCGCAGGTGCAGTTCCGCTTGCGCCAGGTGGTGCGCGGGGCGCCGGCGGAGCAGCAGCGCCTCCTGCGCGAGCTCGAGGACTTCGCCTTCCGCGGCTGCCCTCACGTCCTGGGTTATGGGGAGCCCGAGGACCCCGCGAGCGACGAGAGCGACGGGCTTCCGGGGCACCGGCCACAGTTGCGGGGCGAGGACCAGGTAAGCAGCTGGGGCCAGGGCCCGAGGGATGTGGGAATAGGAGGGGCTGGGTGGGTGGCGATGCTGACGAGGATGGAGGTAGCAGTGGTGAGAAGCCCACCCGTGTAGGTGAGTACGCGCGTCCGAGACATGAAGATTGAGACGACAGGTGTGAGGGGTCCGCTGAAGGGCAAAAGGACTGAGGCCTGGGAACCTGTGCTGAGAGGTGTCCATCGAAGGTGTGATGACGTGAAGAGCAGAGAAGCTGTAAGCGAAGACAGTGTTCCGAGGGCAACAGAGCAATTAATCAAAGCCTTGCTGCTTCCGCTCACCTTGCCTTCACCTTATGAAATATCTGAAGTCCTGGCACATTTGCTGATAGAGTGCCCCGACCCTGGAGATTGGCAAAATTGGCTGGTGAAGAGCGAGTGAATTGGAGATCATGGAAAATTAGATCTACTCTGTCCGTGCTTTCCTGGAATCTAGAGAATCTTTAATGTTTAGACTCTTGTCTGAGTGAGGGCTTTGGTGAACAGCAGGGTATCTTAGTAATTAAAAGAAACACAAATGAACCCTGGCCGGTGATGTTCAGTGGCAGAGCGTGGGCTTGCGCACCCAAGGGGTCGCGGGTTGGATTCCCAGTTAAGGGCATGTACCTGGGTTCCAGGTTTGTTCCATGCCACCCGGTCAGGGCCCGTGTGGGAGGCAACCAATCGGTCATCGACGTTTCTCTCTCCTCTCTCTCTCACTCACCCTCTCCACCCCACACACTATCTCTAAAGATCAATGGAAAAAATATCCTGGGGTGAGGATTAACAAAAAACAACAACGAAACAAGTGATTGCATGAATTTTCTAATGCTGGTATTTTAAAACTTCTTCCCCATCCTGCTTAATAATTAGGTATTCTAAGTGAGGTTCCTCTAGTATCTGACAAGATTCTTTTAGTTAGCCTACCTCAAGAAGTTATGAGAGTCAGTGTATCACACCAGGGGAACGTTTTCTTACAGTCTTTGAATCTCTGGAAGTGCCCAGCTGTAGATAGATGTTAAAGAGACTCTGTATTTTCTCCACCTTTATATTGTTTAAAGTTACAATCCACATGTGGCTTTCTTCCCACTTAAATTGATTTTAACCAGAAGACTTATCAGTAACAGATACTGAATTATTCTGATCTGAAATAGTTCCAGTGCAGTGCAGTGTTTATTGTTCCACCCTTCTCTCCACATACGCACAGCTCCTTGCGCAAACAAGGAGCGGCCACCTCAAATTGCCGGACTCTTAAGGAAGAGAAAGAGTAGAAAGAATTACTGTGGCCAAGCCCTGCTCAGGTGTGAGGAGCACCAAAGGTTCTCTGTGGACTTGCTCTTTTGGTTGTCATTTTCACTTGCAGAAACAGAGTACAACTTTGGGGGGGGGGGGACTCAAAAATACCTAATAAGCAGCTGTAATTTTGTGTGCATATATTGACACATGAACAGGTAGCGCCCAAGTGGAGGATATGTGTAAACCAAATGATTTACTTCTTAGCAGTTCTTGACTTTTTTAAAACCAGTATTTTATCTCACTTCATACTGGAAATTATTTATTTCCTGTCTTGCAGCAGAGCTCATTGTTCTATCCTATTAAGCTTGTTTGCTCACATTCCAATAAATAGTACCATTATGGCAAGTGACAAAGTTCAGCGGACATCCTCATCAAAACGGAATCAGGATTTATAGCTGGTTTGTTTGTTTCTTGGTTTCATAAAGTTGGGCTACAATGAAAACACAAAGTTTACCCAGTTCTTGCTCCTTGAGCTGGTTAGACAACTTCCTCTAGTCAGAGTTCATTATAGTAGTCCCCGCTTATCCTAGGGGAATTCTTTCAAAGACCCCCAGTGGATGCCTGATGCCTTGGGTAGTACTGAATATATACTATGTTTTTTCCTATATATACATACCTATGATAAAGTTTAACTTATAAATTAAATTATAAATCTCTTGTGTGTACAATAAGAGATTAACAATAAGAAGAAAATAGAACAATTACAACAATATACTGTAATAAAAGTTATGTGAATGGCGTTGGGCCGTTAGTAAGTAAAATACAGGTTACCTGAACACAAGCAGTCAATATAGCCAGAACAACTACTAAGTGACTGATAGGTGGGTGGTGGCTACAGCGTGGATACCTGCATAGTCTGCATAAAGGGATGATTCAGGCTCAGGATTTCATAACACTACTCAGGACAGTGCACTGTTAAAAATTTTTGAATTGCTTATTTCTGGAATTTTCTATGTAATATTTTTGGACCTCCATTGACTGCAGGTAACAAACCGCAGAAGGTGAAACTGCAGATAAGGGGGTACTATTGTGTTTGGAATGGGTTGTTCTGTACGTGATTCAGTAGCATAAAACAAATGTGTATTGAGAGCTTACCTTGTGCCAGACGCTGTGCTAGGCCTTGAGGGTGCAAAGCCAAGGCCCTTGCCTGTAAGGAGTTCATAGACTGGGGGAGACAGAATCCTAAACAAATAATTATAATGTGACTTGAGCTAGAGTAGAAGTGTGTACAAAATAGAGTGGAAGAAATGATCAATCAGTTCTGCTCGGGGAAATCAAGGAAACCTTTTAAAGAAAGGATAGCTAGGCCTGCACTAAGACAGAAAGAGGAACAGAAGAAAACACCACAACACTCAGAAAGGATTGGAGAGGGAGTATCCTGAAAAAAGGCTTGCTTTCTTGTTGACTAAGGGTAAAGTAAGAGCATTGCTTTTTAAATAACTTGAACAAAAAGTTAATTTGTTGTTTTCCATTTGTTCTCTCTCATACCTTACTTCTGGAGGGCTTGGTAAGTACCATTTTAAGGTTAAATTTAATATCCTGTAGACTTCTAGTTTAAAATGCAGCCTTATTCTTGCATGATTTGCTGGTTTGCTTTATTTTGATACTCAAGAAAGGCATGGAAGAAGCAATGTTTGAGTATATATTGGCCACCCTGAAGGGATTATAATAATTTAAATGCGGAAACTACCTGGTTGTCAATAGTGGGAAAAGGAGTCACTGCTCAGGGAAACTTACCAGACATTTTTTTTAAAAAACACTGTTACCGCCCTGGCCGGTTTGGCTCAGTAGTTAGAGCGTCATCCTGCAGACCAAAGGGTCTCGGGTTCCATTCCAGCCAACGGCACGTACCTCATTTGCAGGCTACCAATCAATGTCTCTCTCTCTCTCTCTCTTTTCCCCTCCTCCACTCTCTCTGAAAAGCAATGGAAAAAATAACCTAGGGTGAGGATTAAGAAAAAAAATTAAAGTTAAAAAAAAAAGTATATTTAAAAAAATCAAAACACTGTTACCTTCCCACCCCCATTACTTAGCTTTGGATTTTATTTATTGCCCCAGGTATCTGCGTTTATTCTTTTGATTTTGAAGACATCTATAAAACATTGAGTGGGCTTTGAATCTTAAAAAAACTGGTTATGAGTTATAAAGCCTTTCTCTACACCCTTACCTCCAGATTCTCTGCAGAAAATATTCAGGAGTTGTTCTGTGGTAATTGACTATAGAGGATGTCATGGGTAATTCTTGGGAAGCTGTCTTGGCTAAGATAAGTTGTCTCAATCTTAACTAGACCTTTGTGGGGGGAAAAGGCAATCTTAACAAAAGGCCCCATTGTAAAGAAAAAACATTTAATAAATTTCCCTGTATGAAATAATAATTCTTATTTTTTAGCCTACCTTATATATTCCATACTTCATCTGGATTATTTGGAAGCATTTTATATTTTGTTAGTCATTATTGGCTTGAGAGGATTCTTCATGTATCCTGAAATTTCCTGTGAAATAAACCTAAGTATTTTCTCATCTTAGAGTGATCAGGAGAAACGGGAACGTCTGGAAATCCAAAGGGAGAAGCAGAAGGAACTGATACTGCAGCTCAAAACCCAGCTAGATGACCTGGAAACATTTGCCTATCAAGAGGGCAATTACGATTCCCTGCCACAGTCCATGGTCTTGGAAAGACAGCGGGTAAGTAGATAACACCACTGCCTAAGGTTAGTTTGTTCCTTCCAGCGTTTATTGACTTTAGAGAGGAAGAGAGAGGGAGAGCAAGATAAAAACATCAATGATGAGAGAGTCATTGATCGGCAGCCTCCTGCACATCACCTGCTGGGGATCGAACCTGCAACCTGAGCATGTGCCCTGACCGGGAATCCAACCCAGATCTCCTGGATTATAGGTTGATGCTCAACCGCTGAGCCATGCTGGCAGGGTGGGGGCCAGTCTTTATTCATACATGGAAACATGCGTTCCAAAGCTTCATATGATGATTGAGCTCTACCTTTTTATTGGTGGTTATGAATAGTAATAGTAATACAGAATAATAACAGTTATACTTTCTTTCATTTGATCATTAAAACATTTCTACTTGGGCATATCATACAATGTAAACTAGCTTTTTTCCCCCATAACCAGTTGATAAGTATGCCAGAAATCCAGACTGACTTTAATGCTGTATTTATTTAAGCAACATCTGGGTAGACGGGTAAATCTGCTGGTAGAAATAGAGCCTTCCCTACATGTTTGCCTCTCCCTGTGATGTGGCTATTTCTCTGCCTGGGCTGGAGTTACACGACCTAGATTTCATTGTTCCTAATATTGTCATTAGGATATTTTGGCTGTCGTGTACCTTGATGTTTTGTAAACATTTTTTTCTCTTGGAGACCCTGGGGAAAGCTAAGTATGAGACTTTTTGGGTTATCAGCCACTACGGATTATTCACACTGTTGGTCGCCTGAGTGAAAGTTGCCTAGTCTGGTAGAACATTTGCAGTTAGAGAAACCACTTCTGTCAGACAGGAATCAAAGGTCCTTGTTACTTGCAGAGAAGTAAAGCGTCTGTCCTTGCCTTGATCAGCAGTTGCATCATTTCTCTCACAAATTTGATAGTTTTGTGTGTCTTTGATTTCTATATAAGAGTAGAAGGTATACCAGTAAAGATTCTCTTTCTTCCTAACCACCTCCCTGAAAATTCCAAAGGGTGTGCTCATTGCTTGTGGTGTTGATAGGTGGTCATAGATGAATTAATAAAGAAACTGGACATGAATCTGAATGAGGACATCAGTTCACTGTCCACTGAAGAGCTTCGGCAACGTGTGGACGCAGCTGTGGCTCAGATTGTAAATCCAGCCCGAGTGAAAGAACAGTTGGTTGAGCAGCTGAAAACTCAGATTCGAGACCTCGAGATGTTCATCAACTTCATCCAAGGTCAGAGGAGGGTGGACAGATGTTGTGATAATTATAAGTACTAAATACCTAAAGGTGCCAGTCTTGATGTACTGTTTAAGCAGTTTGATCACTTAGTAAGGGAGCCAGCATGCTCAAGTAGAAAGAACATGGATTTTAGAACCAAATAGCTAAAATCTCAACTCTGCCATTTACTGGCTTCATGTCCTTGGGCAGGTTCCTAACCTTTTTTTTTTTCTATAGATTTTTTTTAAATGTTTTTATTTTTATTTTTTTATTTCAGAGAGAGGAAGGGAGAGGGAGAGAGACACAGAAACATCAATGATGAGAGAAAATCATTGATGAGCTGCCTCCTGCACACCCCTTGCTGGGGATCAAGCCCAAAACCTGGGCATGTGCCCTGACTAGGAATTGAACCACAATCTCCTGGATCGTAGGTCGATGCTCACCCACTGAGCCATGCCAGCTGGGTGGTTCCTAACCTCTTTAGTCCCACTCTCCTCACCCATAAAATGATTCATGTTTCCTTCATTCAGCAAATATTTATTGAGCCAACTACTATATGCCAGTCACTGTTTTACACAAATAAAATACATTGTAAGTCTTGTCATGTAGGAGACACTAATAAATATTCTTCCTTTAAAAATCTGCCATCATGGGGCTAAAGAAGTATCTTCTTTTTGTAACTTCTGATTACAGATGAAGTGGGAAGCCCATTGCAGACAGATAATGGACATTGTGAGTGCAAGGCCAGTGGGAAGACAGGAAATGGAGCCACCAGAACTGGTAGCAGCAGACTGCCTCCAGGAAACAGCAAACGTAAGTACAGCTCCCAGATTAGGCAAATCTGTAGAGACAGAAAGTAGATTAGTGGTTGCTGAGGGCTTGGGAGGTTGGGAAGAAGGGTAGTGGGAAATGCTAATGGTACAGGGTTTATTTTGGGGATGATGGATACACAACTCTGTGAATATACTAAAAACCACTGAATTGTACACTTTAAATAGGTGAATTATATGGTATGTGAATTATATTTCAATATAGCTGTTACTAACCAAAGAAAGGGAAGCCCAGT
Organism: Miniopterus schreibersii; assembly: GCF_964146895.1. Classification (NCBI taxonomy): domain Eukaryota; kingdom Metazoa; phylum Chordata; class Mammalia; order Chiroptera; family Miniopteridae; genus Miniopterus; species Miniopterus schreibersii. The sequence continues at coordinate 23,409,852 of NC_138116.1, forward strand.
GATATCCTTACCTTAAAAGAGTAAGTCCAGTGATATCCTAGGTGGCTCTTGGCTTCATGTGAGACCCATATATAGCTCAAAAGCAAGACTTGATCTCAGCTTGTGACTTGTTGAATGTACCTCTGTGCCATTATGGCCCTAACTCATGAGTTACTGTGTTTTCTAAACAGCAAAGGCAGAAGATGTGAAGAAAGTCCGGGAGACGGGGCTGCACCTGATGCGGCGAGCACTGGCAGTGCTCCAGATCTTTGCTGTTAGCCAGTTTGGTTGTGCCACAGGCCACATCCCGCAAACCCTGTGGCCAAGGGGCCAGGCTGACAGGGACTACTCTCCCTTACTGAAGAGGTTGGAGGTGTCAGTAGACAGAGTGAAGCAGCTAGCCTTAAGGCACCAACCATACGACCACGTCATCACCTCTGCCAACCTCCAGGACCTCTCTCTGGGAGGCAAGGACGAGCTGACTACAGCTGTGCGAAAGGAGCTGACAGTGGCTGTGAGGGACCTTCTGGCCCATGGACTGTATGCCTCCTCACCAGGGATGAGCCTTGTCATGGCCCCCATTGCTTGTTTGCTGCCAGCCTTCTCCTCAGCCCCCGAGGCCATGCACCCCTGGGAGCTCTTTGTAAAGTACTACCATGCTAAGAATGGCCGCGCTTATGTGGAATCCCCAGCCCGAAAGCTCTCCCAGTCCTTTGCCCTGCCTGTTATGGGAGGCACTGCTATGACCCCCAAGCAGAGTCTACTGACAGCCATCCATATGGTACTGACGGAGCACGACCCTTTTAAGCGCAGCGCAGACTCAGAGTTGAAGGCCTTAGTGTGCATGGCACTGAATGAGCAGCGTCTCGTGTCCTGGGTGAACCTTATCTGCAAGTCAGTGTCGCTCATTGAGTGCCACTACCAGCCTTGGAGCTACATGGCACACACAGGATTTGAGAGTGCCCTCAACCTGCTCAGTCGCCTCAGCAGCCTCAAGTTCAACCTCCCTGTAGACCTGGCTGTGCGCCAGCTCAAGAACATCAAAGATGCCTTTTGATGAGAGTGCCCTGGCTCTACCCCAGCACCTTGTTCAGTAAAGACAGATGGTTAGTCTTCTAAGATAGGAACAGAGAGTAGGAGGAAGGGTTAAAGATGTTTTTCCCTTGCCAAATGACTGCAAAGTCTGTTTTATTTAAAGGTTCTTCCCTGGTGTGTAACCACAGTGTACATGTGGCACATATGTTTGAGCCTCTGTAAAAGAAATTAGTCATGGTACATAGTTAATGTACCAACTCCTCATGCTAGGTCTAAATTTTAGAAAATCCAGGTTTCTCTAACCATTCTCTTTATGATAATGAGTGACAATATGAGTGAGTCGTTGGTCCTGGAAGACATTTGACTTAAGGCTACTATTGGTTAAGTTGGGAGCCAAGGTCAGGGGAGGCTGTATACTCCATAGCTGCTTCTAAAACTAGGAATGGGAATATTCTGAAACTAGCATTTCTAAGGGAGTTAACCACAAGTTAATTTTAATATGAGTCCTTTTTCATATAGAGTTAAGAACTGAAGTCTGTTCCTGACAAGGTGGTTCTCTTCTTACAGCACAGACAATGGTTTTTTTTTGTTTTGGAGAGGGTTGTTTGTAAGGAATGACAACCATTCTCCAGTACCATGTCCTCTGGCAAGTAACCTTTCCTCTGTGCACCTCCCAATGATACGCTGCCAGTCTTCTGAGAAGTAGATGTGTTAGAGGTATACCTCTCAAGAGAACCCTTGCCACTGAATCAAGTGTGGACAGGAAAACACATCAGTGAGCAGCAGCAACTTCTTCCTGGGCTGTGACTCCACTTGTCCTGGAGGCTGGATGATGGAGGAGGTCTGATCATGCAGTTGGTACTACAATGGGGGTGAGAACCATGGGAGATCGCTATTGAACACTTCATTGTAAAACAGACTCTAGAACGGTCCACTTTGGTCCTCCGTATTTTAGCCTTTTTAGTTTGTATATCATACTATTCCAGGACTGACCAAAGATGGACAAATTGTATCACTTTCTAGAAAACCAAATGGGTTCCCTTCTACTGATTCAGCGTTATTTCATGTATTAAATTGGCAGCTGCACTTTATGTCTGCACTATTGCATAGTGCATCTTAACCTTATTTTTTCCAGCAACATGTTATTTAAGATGTATTGAGAATTCATTAGAATTAGTTCTCCTGTGTGAAGCAGAATAAATGTAAAATGTTGTGAGAAATGATTATCTGTGGTTGCTAATAAAATCTAGTATTTTGTGTAGATTCTCTGTAAAGACCTTAGAGCCCCTTGGCTTTGATTTATAAGTCCATCTGGGCATTATCAGCCCATCTGATCCAGATAATTTCTTTGAGCTATGTCTGGCTCCTGGCCTTTCTGCCTCTTCTCTGACCTCTGACCTGGATCAACTCAGCTTTGGTGGTAGTTTTTTTCTCCCTGAATAAATTCATTAAAAAGTGCCCTTGGCTTTATCATCCCACCTCACCCAGACCTGCAGTCCTATCCCCACAGCAGATGTCGCCACACCTGCCACTTTTGGAATTGGCACTTTTAAACCCATTTGTCTGGATATCATTTAGGGTGGGTAATAATTGCTATAGCCATATGGCATAGCCCTGAATCACCCCAGTATTATCTTTTTCTAATAAAAAACTAATTTGTATTAAGGCTTTGTGCTAGCATCATGGGAAGCATTTTTGTTTGTGTTATCCTAACTTAATTCTCATTATTTGTAAGGCAGGACAATATCCCCATTTTATAGCTAAGGAAACTAAACTGCAGAAAGGTTAAATATTTTGCCTAGGTTTACATGATGAGCTAGGATTTGAACTCGAGTTGCCTGAATCCATATCCTATGGTCTTTTTTTTTTTTTTTAATATATCTTTATTGATTTCAGAGAGGAAAGGAGAGGAAGAGAGAGAGAAACATCAATGATAAGAGAATCATTGATCAGCTGCCTCCTGCACGCCCCCGACTGGGGATTGAGCCTGCAACCCGGGCATGTGCCCTGACCGGGAATTGAACCCTGATTGCCTGGATCCTAGGTCGACGCTGAACTGCTGAGCCACGCCAGGCTGAGCCATATCCTATGGTCTTTATACTCTATGATGTAACCTCATTGTATCATGCTGCTTCTAGATCTTTTGTTCTCTCTTTTTTCCACCCCCTCACTCTACCGTCACTTCAGGGAAGAGAAGGTATTTTTTACATACCTGCCAGAAATTTCACCTGCCAAAGGACTAGGCTGCAGGGAGATGGGCAGACAGCCATTGCTCTGCTGAGTTCTTCATGAGACAAAAATGTGTAAACACAGAGACAATCCCATCAGCCGCCAGGTAATCTGCTACTCACTGATACCACTTGCATTATATAACAGGACAGCTCTGCCTTGGCTTGGGGTGAGACTGACAGGACAACGGAGGAGAGGAGGAACAGGCAGCCCAGGTCTAAGGGTATGCAAGTGTAGATTGAAAAAGAGCCATGGATATGTATCCAATGAAAGTGCAAGGTCTGTTGTAAAGATTTCTGAGGTGCATTTATTCATTATTGCATGCCTGCCAACTGCCTGGGCCAGGCTAGATACTGAGGAGATTAAAAACAAACAAACAAACATGCCCAGCCAGGCGTGGCTCAGCGGTTGGGCACTGATCTAGGATCCAGGAGATCATGATTCAATTCCTGGTCAGGGCACATGTCCGAGTTGTGAGCTCAGCCCCCAGTGGAGGACGTGCAGGAGGCAGCCAGTGACTCTAATTATTGCTGTTTCTATCTCTCCCTTCCTCTCTCTGAAATCAATAAAGACATATTAGGAAAAAACCTCCCTGCGTTCAGGGAACACATACCTAGCTAAGGAGACACCAAGCCAAATGAAGATTTGGGTAGCTCGTTAAATTGCTGGGTCCCATCCCCAGAATGATTTATTTAGTAGCTCTGAAGTGGGGCCTGAGAATTTGCATTTCTAACAAGTCCCCAGGTTTTGTTGCTGCTACTGGTCTGGGGACCACACTTTGAGAAATGCTGATCCAAATCAACTAAGATATATTCTATAACAAAGATAAGTATGGACTGGATTGCTGAGGGAACATGGAAGAGATTAATTCTGCTTGGGAGAATTCTGAAGTGGCCTTGAAGGATGGATAGGATTTTGCCTGGCTGCAGTGAAGAATAAAGACATGTGGAACAGCCTGAGTAAAGACTCCAGGGCTCAGAAGAGGTTGAACTTTGAGTAGTTGAGCTGGATGGAACTCAAGGGGCAAAGGAAGGGTATGGAGGAGTCAGGAATTTATGCTGACCGAGAGGTGTGGGAGTTCAAACTTTAGTGGAGAGCCAACAAAGTGTTTCAAGCAGGTAAGTGGTGGACTTGAGAGTTGTGTTTAGGGACGTTCCTCAAGATCTACACATCATATGGGTCCACTCCAGACCTGAACTGGAATCTCTTGGGTTGGAGATACATCTTTAATAAGCACCCCAAGCAATTCTAACCCACACAAAAGTTTGAGGAGGGACTGGAGAAGAAAAAGAACTGAGGCTGGATTAGTTAGGGAGCAGGTGGAAAAGGACAGGAAAAAGGCTTCAAAGACGTGAGGCAAAATTCACAGGGTTTAGTTACTAATTTGATTCGGAGAGTGTTGTGAGAAGAGTCCAGGCAACGATACGATTTCAGGGTTTGGTTTCTATTTTCCAATGGAGCAACAGCAAAAAAGGCAGAAAAAGATAAAGAGGCTGAGAGAAGACCATGGAAGTAAAAATGGACAGCGTAGTGCATTATAGTGGGAAGAACACTGGGTTGGAAATGGGAAGACCTCATTTTTTGTCACCAATTCTGTGACTTTGCTGCTGTAGAACTGTCATCTTTTAGAGGCCAGGGTAGATCTCTGAGGTCCCGTCCAACTCTAAAATGTCATATTCCAAATTAAAGTAGAAAATATTTTAGTTGAATGTAGAAATATAAGTACATAATTAGGGTGATAAACCATTGAAATGAGGTCCTGAAGCCTGCAGGGAAAAATTGGTCCCTAGAGAACCTCAAGAAAAGAATTGATGAAACCCTGATTTGTCCCACATCTTGCCCAAGACCAACCCTACAGATTTTTCAACGTTCGGATGAGCAAAAGCTGCTTTCTTTTGATCTCGGAAGACACCTAAAGAACCACCTAAAAACACTTCCAGTGAGTGATGGAAAATTATTCAGTTTGAGAGCCAACTAGTTCAAACCTAAATTTGAATTCCATCTATGCTACTGATCAGGCTCAACCTGTGGTAACTTACCCTCTCTGAATCTGTTTCCTCATGTCTCAATGGGAAGAAAATAGCCAAGATTCAGAGTTGTGAGAATTAAATAGGCTATCGACTTACCTACATTGGGTAGGTGCTCAGTATGGTGACAGGGTAAACAGGATAGGCTCAGCAGGGCTGCTTGAGTCTGTGTTCCAGCTCCACCACTTACTTACTAGCTGTGAACTTTGGGCAAATTACTTTCTCTAAGACACAGTTTCTTCAACTGGAGAATGGAGAGAATAGTACCTATCTCCTAGTGTTGTGATGAGGATCAAATGAGAGAATACACGTAAATAGATTACCGCGACTTGGTACAGGGTAAACAGCTGCTGTCGCCATCGTCCTTCACCTCCTTGTTCTAGTCTGTAATGTCTATAACATCAGGAAACTCTAAATGTTGGGGGCAAGTACCCTTGCTTGATTGGTGTTCGTCTCTCCCTCCTTACGACTAACAACAGTTCACACAGTGGGCACTAAAAAAAATGTCCTATTTTGTTCCTGACTATTCCAAGGCAAAAAAGCAAATTTCAAACTGTGTCCCCCTCCTAGCGCCACAGAAAGGAACTACAGAAGCAGCGGAGCAGCTGAACCAAAAGGCCGCGAGCGTACAAGCCTTCCTTGCTCTTTCATCCGTACGCGATGGACTGCTCTCCTCGGCTCTTTTCTACTGCTGGATCTGCTAATAAAGTTTGATTTGAATAAGTGAGCGGCCAGGACCTGCTTTCCCCACAGTAGCTTCTTCCGCCAGCAACTCAGAGCCTGAGCGCCCCGCAACAGGCGGGCCGAGGCTTAAGGGGCGGTACAGGAAGTGAGGTCACCTCCCCGGGGTGAAAGGTTAGCGGAAGTGCGGTTCTTTCCTTTCTGCTCTAGGCCCGAGTGGCTACCTTCGGTGAGTAGAGATGCCTGGGGAGGGTCTTCCAATCCGCCGCCATCCGCGGCTTGGGGGTCGAGTTGTGGGGCGGTTTCGAGTCCGTTCCATTCCTCGGTCTCCGGCGGCTTCGTAGCCAGAGTCCTGTGAGCGGGGCCTGCGGGCGGCCTGGGCCAAGAGGATAGTAAGCGCAGCCTGAAGTTCCGAGCCCGCAGCCTGGGCTTGCGAATTTCTGAGTGGCCCCCTTGTTCCTCTCTGCAGAAATGGGCAAGTTTATGAAACCCGGGAAGGTGGTGCTGGTCCTGGCCGGACGCTACTCCGGACGCAAAGCGGTCATCGTGAAGGTACTATCCTCGCGAGCCTCTAACCCCGTGTTTCCCGCGATCGGCCGGTTTCGGAGGACGGCAAGCTTGGAAACCAAGAACTAGTTGAGCCATTGAACATTGCGTGTAGGGGTGGGGTGAATGCTTGATGGCTTTTGGAAGATGGAAAATAAAAACGAGTCGAATTGGGCACCTAACACAGAACGCGTCCTCTACCAAAGAGACTTTAAATAATAATATTGGCCAACATTTATTCAACGCTTGTTTGGTGCCTGGCACACGGCCTTACAGGTGTTTTCATGGCCAATCTTTGCAGTAACCATCGAGGATTCCTTTCTACTGCTGAGGTTTAGAGATGTTCACTTACCTGAAGTTAAACAGGTAGTAAGTGCTGCCGCTGGGATTCTGTAGAAAATGGAGAAATTGTTTCTACTGAAAAATGGTCATTTAGCATATTTTAGCGCTTCACTATTTGCCTTTTACCTACATCTTTTAGCCTGTTGAACTCTCCCTAAACTGTGACCACATACAGCACTGCTTTTAGCTGTTTGGGGGACGCTGGTATTCCTGATTCCCCTTCCCTCACCTACTTGAGACTGGTTTCTGGAGTTAGGCTGCCAGTTTTGGAATCCTGCCGCTACCCCTTACTAGCAGTGGAATCCTAGAGGAAGTTAAGACTTGTAAAGTCTTAAGAACCAGTGCTTGGCAGTAGCAAGCACTTCATAAATGTTAACTGTTGTTATTTTAAAATCTCTGACCTCCCAGAAGCCTTTCCAGATTCTTCCTGGGCAGCATGAATACCACACCCTGACCCTTACTACTCTTTGGGCATCTAGCATAGCACTTAGTGTCTGTTTTGTGTGGTTTTTCTCTGTAAGATAGTAGGTCTCAGAGACCTGTGGGTGGGGGTAACCTTTCTGTACATGCTGTACCTACATCTAGCACGGGGCCTAAGTATGCTGTAGGTTGATAACAAATGTAATTCTTGCTCGTTTAGAACATTGACGATGGCACCTCAGATCGCCCCTACAGCCATGCTCTGGTGGCTGGAATTGACCGCTATCCCCGCAAAGTGACAGCTGCCATGGGCAAGAAGAAAATTGCCAAGAGGTCAAAGATCAAGTCTTTTGTGAAAGTTTATAACTACAATCACCTCATGCCGACGAGGTGAGCATTTCAAGAATGGGAATAAATGTGACAACCCCACCCCACCCCCATAAGGAAACAACTCTACAGCCATTCCGTTGTGGGGGGAAATCTCTTCTGAGCTTGCTCTTCGTCTTTCTAAGTGTTGAGTAAAGATTTGTTTCCATCCACAGTAAACACGGGCATGGAATCTGGCCTGCCTTCTTCCATTGTTCCATTCTCATGAATAGCTATTATAAGCTATCAAAAGTGGTGAACAAATGAGAGCGAGTCTCCCTCAATTTCACTTGACTACCTGGCCCTTTAGTTCCTGGCCTTTCACAGTATTGTGTGGTGCATACACCATTCTGATGTAAGGGTTTTAAAAGAATACAAGATTTGAAAGTCCTGAGCAATAATTGTCACAACTCAGCAGCATGTGCCTTAGTTTGCTAGCCTAAAATAGCAGAGCCATTTCTCAGGTGCTGGAAAGCTGCAAGATTGAAGTAGCTAGCCGCCCTGGCTTTTGCATTGTCATAATGGGACACCCTGCCTAGGCAGAACTTGAACAGTACTAAGTACAGTGGCTCCAAATAGAAAGTTAGCCACCCACTGGGATCAAAGTAAAGTTCTAATACAGTGATGGTTCTTAGCTAGAAAATGAGTAGTTGGGAAAATTAAGATTGAATTTTGAAGTTTTCCGGTGGCTTAGATCTATGTAAATGAGTCTGTTAACATTGGAGATTTCCAAAAACTATCATCAGGACTTTGGAACAGCGTTTATTGATTACTCCTATGGAGTCAGATCCTGGTATTCCAGTGTCCCAGGAGGAAGGACTTGGGTGACTTTGAAGGCCCTGGCAGCACACTGGCTGATCCTACCTCCCCACCATTGTCCCCAGGTACTCTGTGGATATCCCCTTGGACAAAACTGTTGTCAACAAGGATGTCTTCAGAGACCCTGCTCTGAAACGCAAGGCCCGACGGGAGGCCAAGGTCAAGTTCGAAGAGAGGTAAGTTGGGCTTTGATGGTGGATGTTGGGGTATGGTGTTCCTAATTCCCATGAAGGGAATTTGTCACTGTGTTCCTCTTACTGGTGTCCTTTTTTCTCTTCTAGATACAAGACCGGCAAGAACAAATGGTTCTTCCAGAAGCTGCGGTTTTAGAGCTTTTTTGTTTCAGTCATTAAAAATTAAAAAAATACCCATGTCTGCCTGTTGCATGAATTGTTAATCTGGGAAAGGAGAACAGTCATAAGATGAAAGACTGGTGGATGAGGGACTGTGGAAAAATACAAAAATATAAAAGCTAATCTTCCTTTGTGAAACAAACTAGTCCTCGGCTTAGTAATCTTTTAGTGATCTGGCTGCTCTCAGTGGGTAAAGTGACCTACTAAACTTCCCAAAAGGCCTACTGCTGACATTTTTAGATGCAGAGTTTTTTGGGCATCCCTGGCTTCAGCTCATTATGTACTTAAAGAACCTGAGCCACTCACCACCAACTGTGACAACCAAGTGCCCCTCTGAGTGGGTGGGCACTGGCTACTTTGGACTGAGAGCTAACCTGAGGTTCTCAAACCTTAGCACTGGTGGTTTGTCAAACTAGAGTCCCACCCTATGATTTAGATTTAGATTTAGTTGGTAAGAATTTCTAGCAAGTTGTCTAGTGATACTGGTGCTCCTCTGATGAGACCACACTGGGTGGGGACAGAGGCCCAGAGCAGCCATTCCTAGTGGGTCCTGGGAGAGGTCCCCTAAAAGCCTGGCTAGCAGAGACTGGCAAGAAAGGGTGTGTTTCAAGGGGGCTTGGGATACTTGTGGCCCTGTTTTATGGATGCAATCGGCTCTCCAGGTCACTAGATGAAACTAGGATCCAGAGACCTATTTACCAAGCCTGAGGCACTTGGCATACTTCCACCTGGGGTGGGGGACTGTGAGAAAGGGGCTCAGTAAGTTATTCTTGGTATGAAAACCCTGGGCTAGGTGAAAATACTAGGGAACATAACTTTTATGTACTTTAATTTGGCTCCTCTCACCTTTAAGTATTGGGCATCTCAAGACACTCCCTATGAGTTTGTCTACTCAGTCACAAATGGAAATGAATTTAAACCCTGCTTTGACTAAAAATTCAAGTTCTCACTCTGCCTCAAAGCCCAAGTTCAAACACTGTCCAACCAGGTTTGGATACATGCTTCACTTCCTGTAATGTGACATTGGGCAAGTTTATATACCCCTGTACTTCAGAGGTTTAGTATCTCATCTGTAAAATCGGGAAACTAGAATTTAGAGGGGTTTGAAGATTGAGTTTATGCAAAGCAGAACCAGTATTGGGCACATACTGGTGCAGCTCTCAACAACTGCTGTTACGGCAGCTTTGTGAACTTGGTGGCAGGAGAGGGGGCGCTTTGTCCTTGTTGCACTTGTTACTCAGTTGTTTTATCAAAGACTGTGTGTGCCTATATTCTGGGCTCTAGGGAAATACCCTTTAACAAAGCAGACAAAAATCTACCTGTGGGCTTCTGGTGGGATTAACTGGCTGGGCATGGTTGATGGGGGTCAGGATTCATTTGCATTTAGTAAAGTAGCTCCCCCTGAGGCCTCATAGCTGCGGGAAGTCAACTGGAGACCTGGAAGGCTCCTCCCAAGGGTGGGGGAAAAACTGGAGGGCACGTGAGCACAAATGGGCAGGGATTTAGCTGAAATGAAAGTGGAAGCAAAGAGCCCGCAGGCAGAACCGTCTGAAGTGCTTTTCAGGCTCTGCTGGGGGAGATCAAGTCTCAGAAGGTAGAATCAAGAGTTCAGTCGGGTGGATTCTGCCACTTTGTTTCCAGTTCTGAAGACTCGGCTCTTGCCAACCAGATCCCAGACCTATGTCAGTGACTCAAGATGCCGTAAGTGAGAAGGAGGGTGTTGGGGGTGGGGAGAAGCAGAGAAGCACTCTTCTTGGCAGTGTTGGGTGGTCAAGCCTCTCCCAGTCAATCTCAAGTGTGGCTGGGATTTCCTTTTCCCAGTGGAGTTAGTTCCCTAACCCACTGCCTCAAAGACAAGTCTATATAATCTGCACCTCAGGAGCTGATGAATTCCTTGTGTGAATGCATTTTTCTGGAGAGAGAACCCGTAATTTTCATTAGATACTTAAAGGGTTCTGTGATCTAAAATTTTAAGAATTGCTCTCATGATGATTCTTAAACATTTAAGGCCCTGGCCAGATAGTTCAGTTGGTTAGAGCATTGTTCAACTGGTTGAATCCCCAGTCAGGGTACATACAAGAATATTCTTTTTAAAAATTAAGAAATGCTGCCCAGCCAGGCGTGGCTCAGTGGTTAAGCATCGATCTAGGATGCAGGAGATTGCGGTTCGATTCCTGGTCAGGATATGTGCCCCGGTTTTGGGCTCCGTCCCCAGTTGGCGTGCGGGAGGCAGCTGATCAATGTAGACTCTCATCACTGATGTTTCTCTCCCTTCCTCTCTCTGAAATCAATAAAGATATATTTTAAAAAGAAAAGAAAAGAAAAAGATGCTCACATTCTTATTTCCTGAGATCTTCCCCAACAAATCCTCCTCCTCATACTTCTATCTCAGCCTTGGGCCCTCTTCCAGGTCAGAGAAAGAAGTGCGCCTCCTCTGACTGTTAGCCTCCCACTGCCTGTTGTGGTCCACCGTTTCCTGACCTGTGAACACCCACACTCCTGCCAGACTAAGCTCTGTGAGGACCGGCCCCCAGTCTAGCCTGTTCACACTTGATCCCAGTACCTAGCACTGTTCTTGGCGTTCAGTGGACACTCAATAAACGGCTGTTGAATCAACGAATCTCATCCCTTCCCCAGTTTCTTCAGTCTTTTCTTCCTTGATTCTACCCCATTACAAATATGATGATCTCTCACTTAGAAATTTTTCATTTGCCCCTTAAGACCGCAGTCTCTGAAGCCAACCTAACTGGTTTTATTTTTTTTAATTCTCACCTGAGGATATTTTTTCAGAGAGAGTGGAAGGGAGAGAGAGAGAGAGAAATATCAATGTGAGAGAGACACTTTGATTGGTTGCCTCCCACACCGGGGATCGAGCCTAAAACTGAGGTACGTGCCCTTGTCTGGAATCGAACCCAGGACCCTTCAGTCCATGGGCTGGCACTCTAACCACTGAACCAAACCGGCTAGGGCCAACCTGCCTGATTTTAAACCCTGGTTCCTACAATTGTGTGGCCCTGAGCAAATTAGCCATTTTAAAGTTGTCACCTAAGCCCCATTGCCTTATCTATAAAATGAGAATGATAGATAGCAAAGCTTCCTCATAAGAATATTTACCTGCAAGAATCAAACTAGATAATCCATAAATTAATATAGTAAAAACTTAGCACACTGCTTGGCATATGCTGAGTGCTCAATACATGTTCATTATTGTTAATATTATCACCAACCTTTTCAGAACCCCAGTTCCCCAGAACCATCTTGATTCACCCCCACCTCATGCCTGCGTCTCTGCTAAACCTCCTTTAAAGGGCCTTTACATATTAAAAAGGAAAGAAGGAAAGTGGGTTCAGGAAACTTTTTAAAATCACACTAAATTCGTTATTGAGAGACAACCTTTATTAATAACATTTTGGTGTCTCTTCCCAGGGTTTTTAAATGCATTTTTATGCATTAATAAATATCCTTATGAATTAAAAGTTTTTAAATCAACAGAATAGGGATCCAACATTATGTATAGTTTCATATTTTGCTTTTTTGCCTTATTGTGAGCATTTTTCCATGTTGTTAAATGTTCTTCATTAATGTCTTTTAATTGCTACATGATATTTTATATTTATTTAGCTATTCATCTGTGGTTGGACATTTTCTTTTTTTTATTATAAACAATGCTGCAGCCCGGCCTGCGTGGCTCGGTGCCTGAGCGTCAACCTAGGATCCAGGAGATCGCGGTTCAATCCCCAGTCAGGGCACGTGCCCAGATTTTGGGCTCAATTCTCAGTAGGGAGCGTGCAGGAGGCAGTCAATCAATGACTCTCTCATTATTGATGTTTCTATCTCTCTCTCTCCCTCTCTCTGAAATCAATAAAGATATATTTAGAAAATAAATAAAAAATAAACAAAGCTACAATAATAAGAATTCTTGAACATGAACTTTTGACCAGGACTTTTTTTTGTCGCTCAATCTCAGTGGTCATTTTCATTCCTCATCTTTTTAAAAAAAAATTTTAAATATGTTTTTATTGATTTTAGAGAGAGAGGAAGGGAGAGGGAGAGAGAAACATCGAAATGGGAGAGAAACATCCCCGCACGCACCCTGACAAGGAACCGAGCCCATAACTTGTGCCCTGACCAGGAATCGAACCATGATCTCCTGGGTCCTAGGTCAATGCTCAATCGCTGAGCCACACCTGGATGGGCAATAAAATCATATTTTTTTAAAAAATAAATAAGACTGTCCTCCAACATTCTCTGTCCTCCCTTCTTTTTGTTTTTATCCATAACATTTATCACTGATATAATGTATATTTTACTTATTTTGCTTATTGCTTGGCTTGTCCCTAGAGTGTAAATTCCACAAGGAAGTTTTGTCTGTTTTGTTCGCTTCCATATCTCCAGAGCCTAGAACTGGGCCTGGCAATAAGCGGGGCCTGGCAGACGGTAGATGCTAATCGCTGAGAGTGAGCAGGCAAGTGAGCAGTGAGCGAGGGGCCTTCTGGTAGCCATTTCCTTGCAGCTCAGTTTCATCCCTCCTCCCCCTTTCTGTCTGACATTTCCCAATCCTGGTCCTGACCCTGCTTATCTCTGACCAGTCTTCTGTTTCTTCTCTGCATTGTCTCCTGATCCCTGACCAGATAGCCTCGAAGATTACATTTTTAAGGCTCTTTTCCTCAGAAAGCTCTTCCATCCTCTTGGCTTCAACTATCTCCACATGCTGTTCTAACCCAGAGTCTTATCCACCAAGTCCTGTCTCTGACCTCATGTGCATTCAATAGCCTTGGGTTTGACTTACTTTGGCCCATTAGTTAACCTTAATGAACCTCAGGTTGCTCATCTATAAAGTGGATTTTATCAAAATAGAAAACATGCAACAAAGCATTTATGTGCCAGGTACCACTTCCAAACAAAATTAAATACAGGTGCCTGGCCAGGTGGCTCAGTTGGTTGGAGCGGTGTCCTGTACACCAAAAGGTTGTGGGTTCAATTCCCAGTCAGGGCACATACCTAGGTTGTGGGTTCGATCCCCAGTCCAGGCAGGTACAAGAGGCAACCGATCGATGTTTCTCTCTCTCTTTCTCCCCCTTCCTCTCTCTCTAAAATCAATAAAAACTTATCCTAGGATGATTAAAAAAAGTAAAAACAGGTGGAAACTACTATTATGCCCATTTTACAGGTGAGGAAACCAGGGCACAGAGAGTTTAAAAACTTGCAGTAGTAAAAGGAGCTGATGTACAAACCCCAGAGGTTTGGCCCCAGAGTTTGTGCTCTTAACTGTCATGCTAAACTGCCTCCTAATACTCCCGAGATGAACATAGATAGCATGAGGTTTTATCATGAGGTTTTACAGGGTGGTGAGGTTCTAAACTCAGCAAGTAGGGCGGAAGAATGTATGTAGTCAAAATTAACTTTAAATCATGAACTTACCCCAAAAGTATCCAGAATTTACAGTCTCTCAATGAGCTCAATATAGATTGGATTGCAAGTTTTTTCAGTTGAGCACCAGATGGACAGTGAATTGCATTTATTTTTAGATATGTTTTTATTGATTTTAGAGAAGAAGAGAGAGAAAGCAAGAGAGAAACATCTGATGTGAGAGAGAGACATCCATCAGCTGCCTCCTGCACACCCCTATCGAGGATTGATCCCAAAACCAGGGCATGTGCCCTGACCGGGAATCAAACCAGCGATCTTTTGGTGCACAGGACGATGCTGAACCAACTGAGCCACACTGACCAGGGCATGGCTTACATTTAGAGACCATGTTGTTATCTTGTATAAATAAATAGCCTGTATAGTTGAATTCAAGTTAAGTGACTACAATTGGCCTGTGTTACCCTTAAGAGAGTGCTGTAGAGACAAGTTTCAGTTGGGAGTTGGAGACAGGGGACAGTTTTGTGATAGTTAAATGAGATAGAATCCAACTTTGCCTGGCATTTAGGCCTGGCTCTCTTTCCTTGCCCTCTAGATCAATGGCATTATACCAAACTCTGGGGCACCCGGGTCTGCAACCTGACATCATCTCTCCGCTTCATTCCCTCTGTCTCCTTAATACAAACATCCACAGAGTCTGGGAGCTTTTCCTCGTGAAATGTACTCATCCGCATGTGCTCCTTTGTTGCCTCCTGCTAGAGGCCCAGGTCAGCTCCTGTCACATGGGTAGGAACTAGAGTCACAGAGCCTGGGTTTGTTTCCCCTCACGCTACAGTTCCTGCCCCAGCTCATCCTGGCAACATTGTCAGGATCTCTTTTAAACACCACATCCATCACCTCACTCCCCCTTTCAGAAATCTTCACTAGTTCCCCATTTCCTGCTGATATCACATCTAAACTCCCCTGCTTGAATTTTTCTTTAAAATACTCTATTTATAAAGCTATTCTTTATTTTTATTAAGCTATTTTTATTTATTTTTATATATATATATTTTTTAATCCTCACCAGAAGATTTTTTTTTTCCATTTCTTTTTCAAGGAGGGAGGAAGGGAGAGAGAGAGGGAGAGAGAGAGGGAGAGAGAGAGAGAGACAGACATCTATGTGAAAGAGACATGTCAATTGGTGGACTCCCACACGTGCCCAGACTGGGGCCAAGCCTGCAACCGAGGTACGTGCCTTTGGCTAGAATTGAACCCGGAATCCTTCAGAGTGCAGGCCAACACTCTAACCACTGAGCAAACCGGCTACGGTCTAAGCTATTTATTAAATAGCATTGCCAATTACTAGATTCTCAATTATGTATAATTGGATCAAGATTTAAAGCAGAAGTAAAAAGAGGATGGACTGAATCCAGCCCACTAATGTATTTTATTTTTCATATATTTTTTACAACAAGCCATCTTTTTCAAATAAAAATCCAGATTTCTGATTTCCCTTAAAAATGGGGAGATACAGGATACTGGAACCACATTACCATGTGAAAAAACTTGGTTAGAGCTAAAAAGAGGTTGCCACTTTACTTTTTTTTAAATTTTTTTAAATATATCTTTATTGATTTCAGAGAGAGGAGGGGAGAGGGAGAGAGATAGAAACATCAATGATGAGAGTCATTGATCGGCTGCCTCCTGCACGTCCCCGACTGGGGATTGAGCCTGCAACCTGGGCATGTGCCCTGACCGGAATTGAACCTCGAACTCCTGGATTCTAGGTTGATGCTCAACTGCTGAGCCATGCCAGCCGGGCGAGGTTGCCACTTTAGAGGGGATATGCTCTCTCCAGTTTGTCAGAGCCCCCACCACTCCCTGTCATACTATACTGGCTCCCTTGACTCATTGATGTCATCTAACTGGCACTGAGTTTACAACCCCTTGTTTACAGAAATATAAACAATGAGGTACCTTTCTCACTTTTCATAAACCTGCATTATTCAAGCCCTGGTTTTCCTGCTTAAAATAAGAGTGAACTCACTGAATGTCTTTAATGCCCTCTGTAATATGCTTCCGTCCTATTATTCATTCACTTCATTCATTCATTCAACACATATTTGCCGAATGCCTGTTTTGTACCAGGAACTCTGCTGAGCATCGGAGATACAGAGAAGGCCAGGACAGAGTCCTGTCACCCCAAGTGAGCTTACACTTAGACTCTGGCTGACCTTATTTTCAGGCTTCCCAACCACAGGGTGAACTATGCCAGCTAACATCTGCTCCAACCCACAAACAAAGGTGCATTTATTCATATCCCTGGTGTCATTCCCCTGCCTGGGTTGTCAGCCCTCTCTCTGGACCTGCTCCAAATTACACTCAGCCTGAAAGGCTGCTTGGAACAATGAAAAGAGTGGCAGTCAAGGGACAAGCTGGGAGATGTGGGGTAAATTACTCCCCAACTCTGGGCTTGATTTCTTCACTGTAAAGCAGAAATTAGCAGTGTGGAGTCAGACTGCCTAGGGCTGAATTACTTCAGGCAAGTCACTGACCTCTCTGAGCTTCAGGTTTCCTCATCTGTAAAATAAGGATATAAGGACAAGAGCGTTGCTGGAAGAACTGAGTGATATAATCTGTATAAATGGCTTAGCACAGGTGCCCTGCCTCTCAGGAGCACGCCTGTGCTTTCCCTTCCTCCTCTCCTTCCCTCTGGGCGAGTTACCTTCGCCTTTCTCTCCTAAGCTCCAACGACCCTTCTTCTGCCTCTGTAACTTGTTTCCTGAGCCTATGCAGCCCCCTGGCTCACTTCTACTACCTCTGGAACTTTCTAAATAAACTTTCTCTTATCATTTGAAAAAATAAATGGCGTGGCACAATGCCTGACATGTTAATGCTTAATATGTGTGAGCTAATAGTATTATGACATTTTGCAACTCTCAGCACCCATTCCTCCTGGGGGTCTCCCTAGCTGTGTTAACCTCTTTGCGACTGTCCCTCCTCCAAACTCCTGCTGTCCTTCACAGTCAGTCATGTGATTGTGCACAGTCTTGGGTTCTGTTTTGTAACAAGCCTGAGGGCTAAACCCTGGTCTTTCACTGCCTTGTGTCCGTACCCAGCACCTCACAGCAGGAGCTCAATCAGTGTTTGTTAAACTCTAGGTCTCAATAATAAACCAGCCATAGCTGCTGCAAAGGTTCCAGCCCTTCAGAGTGTCTGAGGCCACCAAATCTTGAGTAGAGGGGACCAGGACCAGCCCAAGGCCCAGTAAAGGGGTTGGGCTGTTATTGGGCTGAGCATCAATTCTGCTCCTGGATAGTCCAGAGTAGGAACCCCCTTCCCCTGGGATCATTCATTGTCTGGAAAGGCCAGTGGATATCTGGTTGTTCCCCTCTGCTCTAATAGGCACTCTTCAGAGGGAACCTATTCCACACCCTTCTGGAGGAGCAGGCTGTACTAAAGATGAGGCTGCAAGAACTGCAGCAGCTGAAAAGGGAGCTCAGGAACTCCCCCCAAGTAGAGGTAAGCTGGGAGAATGGGTGTGGCTTGGTAGAAAGAGCTGGAGAGTTCTTAGTTTCACTCCTGGCTCTGCCACTTCCTTGCTGTGTGACCTAGAGTATGTTACTTGAACTCTCTGAATCTGTTTTCTCATCTGTAAAGTAAAGCTACTTCTCTCACAGGCTTGTGTGAGGACAAACTAAGATCTTGTATGTAAAGTGCCAGAACAGGCTTGACCTGCTTTCATCCAATCATTTATTCAGCTCTTCTTCCAATAATAAATGTATTCATCCCTTGCATGCAGTGTTAATCACATGGAACTGGGGACATTTTCCTCCTAGGAGGGAGTGGGGAGCTCTCCCACCCTTGAAGGCTACATCAGCCTCCTCTCCCCATCTCCAGGTCCCATTTCCAGTGCCTGAAGTCCCTGTAGTGTTCCGAGGACACACTCAGCAGAGCATGGAAATGCCCAAGTCTTTGGTTTCCAACCTGCAGATCTGTTACCCTCTACCCGGAGGCTCTGCTCTAATCACCTTTGATGACCCCAAAGGTGAGCTCTCTGGGAAACCTTGGGAGGGAGGCTGGGAGGCTTCCCAGTACTGATCCTGCTCTCCCCACCCAGTGGCCAAGCAGGTGCTACAACAAAAGGAGCATGAGATTGACATGGAAGAGTGCCGGCTGCGGGTGCAGGTCCAACCCTTGGAGCTACCTGTAGTGACAACCATCCAGGTGATAGAATAGCAGCGTCTTTGGGACATGCAGGGGGTGCCATGCACCTGGGCACTAGGGAGTTGGACTGTGCCTGGAACCACTCCTTATCTACCCCTAGGTGTCCAGCCAAATGAGTAGCCACAGAGTGCTGGTCAGTGGGTTTCCTGCTGGGCTAAAGCTGAGTGAGGAGGAGCTGCTGGACAAGCTGGAGATCTTCTTTGGCAAGAGCAAGAACGGGGGTGGTGATGTGGAGACACGGGAGCTGCTGCATGGGGGTGTCATGCTGGGCTTTGCTAAGGATGAAGGTAAGGGCCCTACCAGGGAGATTAGGGCAGATACATCAGGCCCCGGAGGAGAAAAGCTCTTGATGCTAAAGGTCTACCCCTTCCTGTCCCTGCAGTGGCACAGAACCTGTGCCGGATTGGCCAGTTCACAGTGCCATTGGGTGGACAGCAGTTCCCTCTGAAAGTCTCTCCCTATATGAGCGGAGAGATTCAGAAGGCAGAGGTAAGTAAAAAGGTGGAGAATGGGGGCTGGGCCAGGTAGCCTGCCTGCCTGCCAGAAGCTTGCCCAAGAAAGGATACAAACCCACAAATCCCAGTGACCTACCCACTACCAGCCTCTTGCCCCTCCCATACTCCCATGGGTACTACCTGCTCTAACCTCTGCCCCCAGCCCCTGACTCTCATGAGCCCTTGCTCATCTCTGGACTTCTTTTCCAGATCAAGTCCCAGCCAGTGCCCCAGTCAGTGCTGGTGCTCAATATTCCCGATGTCCTGGATGGCCCGGAGCTGCAGGATGTCCTGCAGATCCACTTCCAGAAGCCCACCCGTGGGGGAGGGGAGGTGGAGGCCCTGACAGTCGTGCCGCCAGGAAAGCGAGGCCTGGCGGTCTTCACCACCCAGTCGAGCTAGGAGCCTGTCTCATCACCCTCCACCTCTCTGCCAAGGTTCTCAAAGTGGGCTGGGGTTGGGTGCATGCGGATGAGCGACATCATGGTAGTCAACAGAGGGCAGGCCTCTGACTTGTGAAACACTGCCCCAGAACAGTAAAAGTGCCTGCATGGCGTGATCTTCTTCCTCATTTCATTTCATGAAAGGAAACTTGATTTGGGTCTTGAAGGAGGCCGGGGACAGGGCAGAAACCCTAACCTTCCATTATCAGCACTAGCCTTTCACCAGCTCACCTTCCCTCAGCTCTCAGAGGCAATATCCAGGACCCAGGGTTTGGCTTTTTATTGACACAAACACAAAGGCAGCTTCGGTAATGGGGTGGGGTACACAAAAGCAGAAGTCGCACTTCACACCGTTTAGGCCTCATTTGGACAATGAAGAGGCTGAGCCCCTCCCTGCCACCTCCCACTGGCAATGGCTGGGGCAATAACCCTTCCTAATTCCAGCTCAGAGAGCAGAGGGAGTTACACCCCTACCCCAGGAAGTCCCTACTTTGGTTCCAGGGGCCCAGGTCCTAACCCGCGCCACCCTCCCTGCCCCTTTTTACTCCCCTGCTCCATCTCCCCACCCATGTAAACAAAGTTTGGGGCTGAATTTGAAATGATGCCTCCCTGCTCTGAGAGGGCAGGGGGCAGGGGCCCTCCCATGACAGCACGGGGATGTGCTTTAATTTTTACTTTGGTCCCAGAATAAGGAATAAACAGCATTGCCTCCCGGAGCTCTGGCTGGTAAATGCCACACTTATCTGCAAGGCTGAGAAAACTTCCCCACCTCTTTTTCCTCAAGCACTGATAGAGAAATGGGAGCCCAGAGAGAGACAGGACATGGCACGGAACCCAGGAGGCTCGGGGCTGCCCCCACCCCCCACACTGGCACACACACAGATTTTTGGCAGTGTTGTGGGACTGGGGAGCAGCAAAATCCCAGCTCCACCAGAACAAGGAAGGCACTGGGGAGTACAGGGGTAGAAAAGGAGGTGCGAGACAGGGACCCCCACCCCCATACACAAGCACAGGTTTTCCATTGCTAAGGCACTGAGAACAGATCCAGAGAACTCAGTGAAGGAAAGGGGGTGCTCTGTGTCCCTCCCACAGGGTTGTGACCTAGGGGAGCAGGTGTGATTCCTGCCCTTGTTGTAAGAAGCAACCTTGGTTAAGAGTGGCAGAAAACCTGGAGGTGGACGAAGCCCAGTTGTGCTTAAGAAGTTGGGGACGAGAAGACAAGGCCATGCAACAAGGCAAAGAATTCAGAGGTGGGCGCTGGTCGGCCCAGGTTGAAGGGACACTAGGGCGAAACAGGGACATGCTGGACTCACACAGATTGGCCCCATATCCTGAGCTGACATTTCAATTCTTTGGGGAAGGTAGTGGGGCAGGGGCAGGAGGGGAGATGAGGCAGAGGCGGAAGCACGTAGAACAGAACGGGAAGGGATTGGCTAGCCTTGGCACAAAAGCAGCACAGCAGGCCCGGGGAAAGGGTGGGGGCAGGAAGCAGCCGGTCTCCCTCTGTCCCTCCCTGTCCCCTTGGCAGGGCCCAGACATCCAAGTGGTCACTTCCCAACCTCTTCAGAGGGCAGGAAGGAGGGAGGGGGCAGCCCTGGCTAAAGAGAAAGAACAGGGCATGGGGGAGGTCATCACCACAGACCTTTGGGGGAGAGAGGGCAGAGCATTACGACAAAGGATGAAATGCGAGGGTACGGGGCAGTCACGTGGCTTCCCAGCTTCTCTCTTCCCGGGTCCTGGGGGTCTCCCAGCCCCCGTCCTAGTTCTCCTTCTCTGGCCCAGGCACCAGGAGCACTTTGCCCACATTCTTCTTCTCCTGCATCTGCCTCATGGCATCCACCACCTGAAGAGGAAGGCAAGACTCTGCTCCCAGTGCCATCCAGCCCCTCCAGAGACTCAGCCTACAGGAGGCGGCTCCCCTCCTCCCAGGAATCCTACCCCCGTGACCCCAAGCTTCCAGGGTCCTACCCAGGCCCTCCCTGCAGAGCCAGCACACTCACCTTCTCGAAGGGCCACACAGAGTCAATGTGAGGTTTGATGTGGCCCTGATTGTACAGAGTCACGAGGTGGGTCACCACCCTATTGAGCAGCTCCACCTCACCATCCAGGTAGCCCAGGTGGTAGCCACACACAGCTCGGTTGGCCGACAGCAGCTGCAGAGCTGTCACGCTGAACTGATTCCACCATGTGCGTGCCATGGCCACCAGGCTCCGCTTGGGGCCTGTCACTAGGCTGGCCATTCCTGAGAGACAAGGAGACACAGCCTGTGAACCCAGGTGCCAGGCACATCCCTAGGTGTCTGGATCCATGTTCATCTGCCCACTGTGGGCCCCTTATAATTATCCACAGCAGTGCCAGGAAGTGACAGGGTAATCCCCCATCTGCAGGCCACCAGGTCCAAAAAGGCTCCTTCTAACTCAAAAATTGTTCTAATCTTTATGTTTTATTTTTATCTGAAATGGTTTTTTAATTTTAATTTTTCAATTACAGTTTACATTCAATATTATTTTATATTAGTTTAAGGTATATAAAGTAGTTTTTAAAATGAAAATGCAGCTACCCCAAGAAGCCCAGGAAGGTAGGACAGAAGAAGGCAGACTGGTTGATTTTGCATCAGGAATAATCCCCAATCAGGAGCACAGAAAGAGCACAAAATTTACTATGATTCACATGAAAGGTTGTGAAAGAAAATGACAGTAGCTGCGCCCAGGAGGCAGCAATCTGAATGAACATTCTAATTCTGGCACTCTTCCTAGAGCACCTGGGTCCCTGCCTTCACTCAAAAGCCCTGGGCCCCTATATCCCACTCTGCTTCCCCTTTCCCTCTCCATTCCAGCCAACTGACTCACCATAAGTGATCACTTTGCCCATGGGTTTAAGGAGGTTGTAGCCCTTGGCAGTATCTGATCCACCCAGAGGGTCCATGACGATGTCCACGCCTGTCACAGAATGAGGGGAGCCAGGAACAGCGTTAGAATCACCAGTCTGGAGACCTGCCTCTCTGTCCCATGCCACCCCATACACTACCCTACCTTTGGGGGAGATCTTCTTGATCTCATCCACGTAGTCAGTCGTGTGGTAGTCAATGGGGTATGTGACCCCGTTCTCCTTCAGCACGTTGTGCTTACTGGCCGAGGCCGTTCCGAACACCGTCACATTCTCCACTGTGCGGCACAGCTGCAAGGCAGCTATACCCACACCCCCTGCAGCAAGACACCTTCATAAGGAGGGGATATAGAGTCACCCAGCCACCACTTCATTCTTGCCTCTCAAAGACCGATCCCATCACTTTCATTTTGCCTGGGCTCTTTTGGAGGCTTTCTGCCCCCCTCTCATGTCCAATTTCTGTGATTGAGAATTGTGCGAAGGGTGGCTGGCAAGGAAGGGGTGCTGGGAGAGGGCATGTTGCTATGGATAGCACACCAGGCTGGATCTGGTGCCTGAATGTTGCCACGGCAACAATACTACCAAGGCCTTGGGCGCCATAGGCCAAGGCAGCCTGGTGTTACCATGACAACAGTCCAGCCGTGCTGCAGAGAAGGGGCCTAGGAGGGAATCTGGGTAAGGTAAGGAGGGAGGGTAAAGGAAAGGGGCCTGTCACCTGCAGCCATGTGTACCAAAACGCTGTTCCCAGGCCGTAGGTTGCCAAAATCAAAGAGGACCATGTATGCTGTGATGTAATTGACCAGCAAAGCAGCGGCGTCCTCAAAAGTCATGGCCTCAGGCATCAGGAAGGTCTGGGCTGAGGGCACAGTCACCTCCTCCTGCCACATGCCCGAACGGATCAATACCATCACCCGGTCCCCTACCTTGAAGAATGGAAGAAGAGTATGATTCAGTCATTCATTCATCCTTTGGCAATTTATGACCTTCTGTTACGTACAAGGCTCTCTTCCTGGTAATGAAGTAGCAGCAGAAGGAGCAGCAGTAGTTATGGTAATAATAATAATAATAATAATGTCATAAAAAACAGTAACAACTTACCTTTATTGAGTACTTCCCAAGGTCCAGGACCTACTGTAAGTGCTTTATATGTAAACAATTAACCCTTAGGCCAGCTCTTTGAGGTAGATACTATCCTTATCTCCATTTTACAGATATTAGACTTCACTATTATTTAAGGTTCCTGATGCAAGAAGCTTACAGTTAGGGCAGCATAAAGTATTGTTGAACAGATCAAACTGCTTCTGTTAAACAAAACAAAACAGGCTCCACTGTTTACTGATGAGACATTGGGCAAACAGAAAATTACTTAACCTTTTTGAGCTCCAGTTTTCCTATCAGTAAAATAGGGCAGTTATGAGGATTAAGTGACAAAGTATTTAGTCATTTTTTTAGCCAAATGTTGGCCACCTAGTAGACACTTAGTACTGTTAGCGAATAATAATAATGACAATAACAGTAACTAGGAGGGGAGGTCACCATTCCAGTAACTGAAGGAAGAGGGAGTATGTGATAAGGTCCATACCACAGCACAGGTAAAGATCTCTGAGCAGTTAGGGCTGGGTGTGTACCCTCAGGAAAAGTATCTGAGCCAGCACTGGGGGCCCAGAAGACACTTTCACCCAGAGATGGGGGGGGGGCGTGATGGGCAAGGAGAGCCACACAATCCCTCCCACCAGCAAAAGGCATTTTCCTCACTCTCAGTCACCTGTAGGAGAGCCTCCTTTCAGGAACGAAAGGGAGCAAACAAAACAGAACCCTTCTCTCCCGCTTAGGGCAGGGAAAAGGGGGCATTCTCAGGAGAAAGGAAGGCCTCTCCTCACTCTCTGAAGAGCGTGAAGAGGGAGGTGTGGGTGCTGCTCAGGGATAATCCAGGTCTGTCTTGGTCCCTGCCAGGAATGCTGGGAATGCTGTATATTAATGAGATTTGGAATCCATGGGGAAGGGGGATGGGACTCTGCCACACACCCTTTTTCGTGTCCTCAAGGCCCCACATTTCATCGACAAGGAGAATTGAGGGCAGGCTAGGATCTTTCCCTGCAAGCACTGATCTGAGATGAAGTGTGGGGAATGAAAGCATTCCACCCCAGAACTCAGGATTGGCAGACTCGGCAATCACCCTGGAGGACTAAGAAAAGTGCAGTGGTCACTCTGGGTGGTGACCAGGCCCAGATCTGGCCTAGAACAAGGCTCATCACTTACCCACACTAATGCCTACCTCTCAGCCCATCACAGAGCAGGGTCAACCCTGATATCAGGAGGCAGGGAGGGCTCTCCCCACAGAATCCAGCCTCTTACAATCAGATTCTTGCCCTGGACAGGATATCCTGTATTTACCAAGTGGAAAGTGTTGGAAGGAGAGGTTAGGTGGGTGGCCTTCAGCAGCAGCATGAACTACAACTCCCCCCACTTAAAAAAAAGTAGATTTCTCAAGAGTGGGATTATTTAGAAGTCAGTGGAAAGGGTGGGGCCAGAGCTGAATCCAGGAAGAGGCCCTTTAAAGAGGATGTTTGCATGTACAAATAATCCAAGAATTCCAGCTCTGGGATGTAGGACTAGCAGGTCCAGCAAGAGAAAGGCTGCATCTAAGGAGATTCTCTTGCAGGGGCTTGATTTGAAAAGAAACCCCAAAACAAATGACAGGCAAAGACTCACCCCAAGTCTCCCAAAAAGTTGGTCATTTTGAACTCTCCGGTGTTCAGGGTTGTGGCCAAGATTAATGATAAATGTAGAGGAGAAACAGACCGGCAGAGCTGGGCCAACCTGCTCCCGGTGCCACACCCCCCACCCCAGTCCAAATAAGCACAGCCAGGGTTTCTGAGGGTCCTCCACAGGAAAGGCTTCCGCACGTTCCGCCCGCTGGGACGTTCCCAAGGGCAGCCACCGGGGTCGTAACCCGTAACCCGTAACCCAATGGCTGAGTCACTGGAGGAGGAGATATTGCAGTCACGGGAGACAGAGTCCAAAACAAAGATCCAGAGACCCAATCTCAACCCTGTATCTGAACCTCCCCCTGGCCCCCACCAAAATCAGACTAGGGCCGGTGGTGGGGGTGGGGGGTGGCAGGCTCCCTCTCTTCCATAAGATGGGCGTGTCTCGTCTCTAGGCCCTGTTCTGGGAGGGGCCGCCTCACACCCCCACACACCACGGGGCTGCATGTGACCAGGGCTCTGGCACAGCCTTGTGCCGCCGCCCAACTCCGACTACATAGCTCCTCAAGCTCCCTTGAGGAACGAGGCACCAACCGTCATTTGGGGTCACAGACCACAATTACCCGGGCAGTGTTTGATGGGCAGGGGTACAAGTGTGGTTTTACTGGGGATTGAGGGTCGGGGGAGCGCGGGGGGGGGGGGGTACGGTCATTGCGCGCATGCGCATGGTTGCCTTATTGTTTCCCCCCACACACCCACCACCACCACCGCTGCTTCTGGGGGGCGGCCACAATTACACATGGTTGGGAAGGGGGCGATAACTCCGTCTTCGCCCCCCACTCCCAAATATAAATCCAGTTTTCCAGGAGCCTCAGAGCCCAGGCTCCTTTCCTACATCTTCCATGCCCGTCTACCCAGGTCGGTGCCAGTTTGCCCCACCCTGCCACACCCCCGGCGCCCGCCCACTACTGCCCCACTACCCTCACAGCCCTGCCCTGGGCTGGTCCGTTTACCTTGCGGTCGTTGACTCCCTCGCCCACCGCGGTCACGACTCCCGCGCCCTCCATGCCCGGAATGACGGGCAGCTGCGGCAGGCGGTCGTAAAGCCCCTGCCGGGCCATAACGTCCGCGAAGTTGAGCCCACTGGCCCGGACGCGCAGCGTCAGCTGCCCGGGGCCGGGGGCCGGGGGCGCGGCCGGCCGGCTCTGCAGCTTCACCTTGTCGTAGCCGCCAAAGCCAGTGAGCACCAGAGAGCGCAGCCGCGGCTGCGAGGCGGCGGCCCCCTCGGAGGCCGCGGGTGCGGGGGCGTCGCCCGCTGCTGCGGCATTCGGGGGCGGCGAAGAGGCTTCCTCTACTGCCCCTGCCTCGGCCGCCGCCACCAAGGTGGCCACCTCGGCTACCTCTCTCTCGGCGGACATGGCTGGGACTCACGACGTGCGCACACAGCTGGACGAAGGGTGTACAGCTGCGAAGGGCGGAGCGCGAGTCCGGCTGAGCCGCCGCTGCGGACTCTGAGAAGGGGCGGGGCGCCTGCCCAGGGGCGGGCCCCTTAAAGAGCCAGGGCCACAGTGCGGGTGCTGCCGGGTTGTGAAAAGTGGGGACGAGGAATGTCTGCGTACAGACACACGCTAGGGCATTCTTGGAGTCATGCAGGTCGCGATTTAATTTACATAATAAACCTTACGCAAGTTAAAAAATATGTTAAGGGGCAGTTTGAAGGACGAACCCCAAACCTGCGCTGACATTTGGAGAGCTAGCCACCTGTGGACCAGAACCCAACCAAGTTGTTCCTCAGGCTCTGATTCTATCCATAAGTGACCCGTTCCGCGTGGTCTATCAGTGGCTAACTTGGAGCAGGGAGATAGAGTCTTTAAAACTTTCCATTTGATTCTTGATGATTAAAACTCTGTGCCTCAATTTTCCCTTCTGTGAAATGGTGGAGATGTTGCTTGGTAAAGGGTAAAGATAAAATTAAATCGAGTGTCCCCGATGTAAAGAAGGGCTTTTAAAAAGTAAAAGATGACAGGCCGGCATGGCTCAGCGGTTGAGCATCCACCTAGGATCCAGGATGTCGCGGATCGATTCCTGGTCAGGGCACATGTCCGGGTTGCGGGCTTGATCCCCAGTGCCAGGCAGTGCAGGAGGCAGTTTATCAATGACTCTCTCATCGTTGATGTTTCTATCGCTCTCTCTCCCTTTCCCTTCCTCTCTCTGAAATCAATACAGATATATTTTTTAAATAATAATAAATAAAACAAAAGGTAAAAGATGTCATACAAATGCAAAACAGTAGCTCGATTATTGTTAGATTTCGGATCAAGCCTGAAATGACTAGAGCTTGTCTCTGGCTCCAGCAGGGCTGTCACTCTGGGCAATTTGATCTGCCGCTTCTTCGCTCCCCCTGTCTCCCCGAGATATCCACCAGAGGACGCAGCTCCCCCAAAACTTTTCACCCTGTGCTTGGCTGGAGAGACTCATTCTTGCCTCCCTGTTAGTCCATGCCGGTCCTTAAGTCACCATAGCCCGAGACTGGGCCATCCGTTGCCATGGGGACGGAAAGCCATGACGTCACCATTTTCCTGGT
The DNA here is from genome assembly GCF_964146895.1 of Miniopterus schreibersii. Lineage (NCBI taxonomy): Eukaryota > Metazoa > Chordata > Mammalia > Chiroptera > Miniopteridae > Miniopterus > Miniopterus schreibersii. Next base: position 23,437,340 of record NC_138116.1, read on the forward strand.
TGGGGTGACGGAGTCTACACCGTCCTAATCCCAAGACTTCCTGCAGGGACCTGAGCATGGAGGAGGGAGACTGAACCCAAAAGACTCCCTCCTTCCCCTACCGTCTCGAGCGTCTTCCTATTCAGGAAGTGGGTGGTTGCCGCCTCGCGTGTCCGCACTAGCACACCGGAGTGCACGCGTGGGCACGCAAAAGGCCCGAACCTTAAGAGTGTGCTGATCCCATCCTACCCCTCCGAACTTCGCCCAAGCTCCGCCCCCACCCTACCCTCACCCCCACCCTCAAGGAAGTCAAATCAGTCAAATAGCCCAGCTCCGCCTGCCCCAAACCAGCAGGGGCCCCTTGGCTCCCACTAGCGCGCTGGAACCCTGCTCTCCCGCCTAGGTTTCCCGGGGTCCCGGCCAGCTCCCCTGGGCCCCGCCTCCAGGCTGCGCGACCGGGAGGCGGGGCCGGGGGCGCGGCCGCCGGGCTGGGGGCGGGGCAGAGGGGGGGCCGCGGCCCCGCGTGGGGGCTCGGCGCGGGCCCGCGAGATGCCGGTGTCGGCGGCCCGAGTGGCTGCAGCTGCAGCAGCGGGGGAGGCGGGGGAGGCGGCATCGGGGCCCGGGAGGGGGGCTGCGCGGGGGGCCGGCGCGTAGCCGGGACCATGGAGGGGCAGAGCGGCCGCTGCAAGATCGTGGTGGTGGGGGACGCGGAGTGCGGCAAGACGGCGCTGCTGCAGGTGTTCGCCAAGGACGCCTACCCTGGGGTGAGGGACCGGCGTCTTGGGAGGGGGAAGCTGAGGTCGCGGGGATGGGTGACTGGGGCCCGGGGGACGGACAGCAATGGGTGCTGGGGTAACCAGGGACAAGAGATAGAGGCTTGGAGGACCGGGGCGGGGGGGCGGGGAGGGAGTGTTGGGGGCTCTGGAAGGACTGCAGAGGATTGGGGTGGGAGGAACTAGGGATCAGGGTGAGATGATTGGGGTTTGGAGGAAGCAGAGGATCCCAGAGGGGGTGCTAGGGGGATGTCGGGGGTCCTGGGCATCGGAGAGGGGACGAACTAGGGGCTGAAAGGGCCAGAAGGGGTTCTGGAAGCCTAGCAGAGATTCCCTGAGGCAGCCGCTCCCAGGATCTCCCCTTTGCCCAACATCAAACCAACTTGCGTTCAGGTGCTGGGCTGGACGGGGTGTGGGAATGAGTTGGGCATTTGTCTGGGGTGAGGACTGGAGGATCTCATCTTGACCCATCTCTGTCTGCAGAGTTATGTCCCCACCGTGTTTGAGAACTACACCGCAAGCTTTGAGATAGACAAGCGTCGCATTGAGCTCAACATGTGGGACACTTCAGGTAGCCAACTCCCTGGGGTCACCCTGACTTCCAAGGCCCTCCTCCCTGGCTAAACCTTTAGGCTTCAGGTCAGCTCAGCCCATCCATCTAATTCTAGGAGGAAGGAAAATCTATTTTCTGCTTAAAGCCAGGGAAACTAAGGCAGAGCTTGCTGACATACATAGAAACCAATGCTGAAAGAGAAAAGCCCAGTATCCAATCCCCTCCGCTGGATTCTGCCTACCTGGGAAAGTTGAGAAGGAATGTTTTTTTATTTGGGAACATGTGTTTTAGGGGATTGGACTGGGTATAGGAAAGACATTTAGAATTTCTTTGGGTATGGGAACTACTTCTCTAGACTCAACTATAGAAATCTGAGATCAAGTCCCGAGAGAATGGGAGAGCTCTCTCCCTTCTCCAAAAAGGAGGAGGGTTTTTATTTTTACTCTGGTACCCTGGAGGTCATTAGAAGATGTCTGTCAGAGCCCAAAAAGCACATGCAGAATTTTGTGAGAATGTCGATTGATTTCATGAGCTTCTCAGACTCAGAAAAGATGAAGAATAATTACTTTTAGAGAAACCCCTAGGGAAGTAGCGAACTGTTTTCTGCCATCTAACCTCCCCTCTGCCTGCCCCCGCCTTGGAGAAACATAGACTCTTTGATGGTTATTAATAACTGCTCTTTTCCATTCTCTGATCCTAGCATCAGGTCCCCCATTCCCTTCCAGGCCTTCCACACACTCAGGATCCTGGTCTGCCCTCTCCCCTCTGTTTTCTCTCAGGTTCCTCTTACTATGATAATGTCCGGCCCCTGGCCTATCCTGATTCAGACGCTGTGCTCATCTGCTTCGACATTAGCCGACCAGAAACACTGGACAGTGTCCTCAAGAAGGTGGGAGCCTAGGGAAGCAGGAAGCTAGACTGAGGGAGACCAGAAACCATGGTCCTGACACAACATGAATCATCAGCTGGAGAGTGTGTGATGTTCTCATTCTCCCAACCCCCCTTTCCTGAAAATCAGTCCTCAGAGCTGGGTAGGGAATCTGGGGGTCATGGGGGAGAGCAGAGAGAGGTGCTCAAGAGATTCCTTAGCCACCCTCCCTATCTCCTTGGCCGTGGGAGCCCCAGATGGACTGGATGAGAATGCTGCTCTGGGAGCTCAGGAAACCCCTGTGGTGTCCTCTCCAGGCCCCTATTTCCATGAGAAAAGCCTATGGTGAAAGGACAGAAGTCAGCTAAGGCAGCCCCAGTTCCCAGGTGGGGGAGGGGAGGGCTGGATTTGTCTGTTCCCAGGAGCAAACTTGGGAAAGGGGGTCAGAATGGGAAGGCTCCAGGCTGGCAGGCGCTTCATGGCCCCTGAATTAGAAGCAGAGTGCAGACCTTCCAGCCCTCCCCCAGCCCTCTCCCCCTTCCCCCTCTCCCACACCCCATCTCCGCTTTCAGCTCAAGCCCACCATCCCACCTGCTTGCTCACACAGGAGTCCAGAGGGGTGTTGGTTTCTGCATGCTCTGATAAAGGGTGGCCTCCTGGTGTGGAGCATGGTTCACCCTTAACTCTACTTTCTTTCCCCAAATAGTGGCAAGGGGAGACTCAGGAGTTTTGCCCCAATGCCAAGGTTGTGCTGGTTGGCTGTAAACTGGACATGCGGACTGACCTGGCCACACTGAGGGAGCTGTCCAAGCAGAGGCTTATCCCAGTTACACATGAACAGGTGGGACCCTTGACCTTTGACCTCATCCCAGCCTAAATCTCCCACTTCTGACCCTCTGAGTCTCTGATTTGAAAACACCCTATTTTATTCATCCATTGTCTTGGCCTCTAACCTCTGATTTGATCCCTTGACCTCCTCCCTCCCCCAGCCCTCAGCCTCTCTGCGCCTTGCTGAAGCTGCAAGCTAGGCCTCATAACTTCCTTCATGCGCTCCATCCTTCCAGGGCACTGTGCTGGCCAAGCAGGTGGGGGCCGTGTCCTACGTGGAGTGCTCCTCCAGGTCCTCTGAGCGCAGCGTCAGGGATGTCTTCCACGTGGCCACAGTGGCCTCCCTTGGCCGTGGCCATAGGCAGCTGCGCCGTACTGACTCACGCCGGGGACTGCAGCGATCCACTCAGCTGGCGGGAAGGCCAGACCGGGGGAGCGGGAATGAAGGCGAGATACACAAGGATCGAGCCAAGAGTTGCAACCTCATGTGAGGAGCCGGCGAGGGGCAGAGTGTCAAGAGGGGTGGTGAAGGGCACAGTTGTTCCCCTGCCTGCACCCTGGCTTCCTGACCTCCTGCCTCTGGCTGGAACTTCAGGGCAGGCTGAGTGAGCAATTCTCCTGGGCAAGGGACCCAGAGGCAGAGGGTGCCACCATTCCCAGCATCCTCACCCCCCTCCTCTCCACAGGAAGTTGAGGGAGCTAGCAGGGCAGGCATCTGGGCCAGGAGCTGGGATGGGGCAGGGGGCTTAGAGAAACTGCCATCGAGCAGTGACCTTGGTTGAGTCTCAGCATGTGAAGGGTGCCTTCCCTCCCCGCCTCCAGTTCCCATATCTTGATCCTGGCTTCCTTCCCTAAGGAAAGTGTCCATTCCACGACCTTTCCTTTTCTTCTCCTCTCACTTCTACAGCTGTTCTCACTCATCCTAACCTCCAGGCAACATGCACTAAATTAAAAATCGAGTTGAGAAGCCCCTCCCCCCACATACCCACCAGTCCTAGCTTCTCCCTCTCTTCCCCCAACAGTCCCCAAATAAAGCCCGTGTCCATGGAAAACGGCTGTGGCTTTAGTTTTGTTGCTTTCTAAAAAACCAGTCTACCAATCTCTAGCAGCAGGAGGAAAAGTTAGACTTTAGGAAGAACTTTCCTGTCTATGCTCACAGAAGCAGCAGAGGAGGTCACGGTTTGGATCAGCAGTGTCCTTCTAGGAGCCAGAGGTGGGGAAGTGAGATATCTTGGGAATTTTCATATCAGTTAATGAGCCAGACGATCCTAAAGCCATCAGGGGGTTTTAAAGTGGACTGATGTGCAATTCATTACTCAGCCCAGCTGGGGCCCCCTGCTAGTGTGGGAAGGGTCCTGCTGAAGTGGTCCAGGCCCTTTGCTTACCACCTCCATACACCCTCGCCTTGGAGTCTGCTGGTGCCCTGGGAGTTGTGGGGGTGGGGACTGTATCAAAAACCCCCACATTACAGAAGCTGACCCTCTGCTGAGGGAAGTTTCCCAAGGGGACAGAGGTTTGGTTCTGGGGTCTCCTCAGAGGGGGAGCAGGAGTTCTCACCCTCTTTCCATCCTGAGCTCTTTGATGATTTTGGAGGGAGATCAGCTGAGTTTAGGGCCACCCCCCCCTCCCCAATCCCCTAGAGAAGGAAAGCTGGTGGAGGGGCTGGCTGGAGCACTTGTTGTCAGGAAAGACAGTGCTGGTCTGTTTTCTCCGGAGTCTGGTTTCACATTGTCCTGTATTCCCTCCCTGGCTCTGGTCCCACTGGCCTCTTTTCGGTGACATTCTCCCCCAGGAACCATCCCTGGCCCTCCCCTCCCCCAGCCCCAGACGGTTCTTCCAGACATACTCTGAGAGAGAACACAGACCTTACCCTCCCATCTGCTGGGATTCCTCCCCTAAATCACAGCCCATCCCTCCCTCATTCATTCAGCAAATATGTACTGAACACAAACTGTGTGCCAGACACTGGCTTGGGAGGCTGAAAGGACCAGTCTCTTTGCTCTGGGGGACCAGCCCATTAGAAAAAAGAGGTGCCCCAGGTATGACAGTGCCTTGGCTGTGGGAGTTCCTTACAGCCTCAGGAGCCAGTCCTCTGAGCCAGGTCCTGAGGGTTGAAGAGGAGTTCGCCAGGCAGGAAGGGGGTAGGAAGGGCACTCGGGACAGAGGGTAGAGGATGTGCGAACACATGGAGGTGAGAAACAACATGGCACTGTTGGGGCTGCCATGGCCAGAAGGGCAGAAGACAAGGCTGGGAAGGTACATTAAGGCCACTGCAGGGCCCACAAAGGAACCAGGACTTCCTTCTGAGGATGTGAGGAGGGATTTCAAGCAGAGAATGAAGTGGCCAGATTTGGGTTTTGGATAGATGGTTATCTGGATGAGGTGATGGGGGGTGGGGGACTTGATTCTGAGGCGTATCATTTAAAATAGCTTCTCCTTTCCCTATGCCTTGAGTGGAAGAGAAGTCCCCACACACTCCTGGCTCATCCGATACTCTTTTCCCTCCCTCTCCTCCTGGACACTGTCCTGGTCCATCTCAACCAATCTCCTCAAAGATTCTGGGACAGTTTCAAGGGCATGGGGCACCCCACCCTCTCAGACTGTGACCTGGTTAGAGGCTGACTCTGAGACCCTCCTCAAGGACCCTAAATCCTGGGTTGAGGGTTCCAGAAAGGGCTGGGGCTCCCAGGTCCATCTCTCAGTCTGATCCCAGAGGACTGACTCCCCCCCTCCCCCTCCAGAGAACTGCCATACCATCAACTTGGGATTTTGGGCCTTGTAGCTTCTCTTCCACTTTGGACTTGGTACAAAGCAGGCTCAAGCCTGTAGCTGCCAAAGTGCAGTGTTTGTGTCCCTTTCTTCTCCCAACCTCCCTCTCCTGCTGCGCTCGGGGAATGCAAACGCATTTCAATATCCGCCTAAAGCAAACATAATTAGGAAGATAAATCAGCTGGAGGAGCCCCCAAAGTTTAATACATTTCCAATACCACTGGCAACAGATTTTGGTCCCCTCTGCAGGTCTGGGTTGCCAGACGTTTTATTTCTAGGGAGGGGCTGTACCTCTGGGCTGAGGAGCCCAGTAGGTGGGAGGAGGGAATGAGGCAGTGCCTTGACCTTCAAAGCCTCTGCAGGCTGGAGGGAGGGAACCTACCCCCTACCCCAATTCCAAGAGTCAGACTCAGCTTCCTCCTCTGCAGCTGTTTCCCCCACAAATTAGACACCCGTTTGGGAAACAATGTAGCCTCGTTAATCATTTAATGAAATAAACAACTAATCACTCTGTGATGCTTCCAGTGTTTCTTAACCTCAGCAGTCAGCCTGCCCAGGAGGGAGGAGGGGGAAGAAAGGGCTGGGGTTGAGACTGGGGCAGGGGCAGGGGCAGGGACTTGGTCTAACCCCTGAAATGCTTCAGCTGACAGAGGGTCATCTCCTTGTGACTCCAGCCTTCCCAGCAGGCACAGTCATGTAAAGAGCTTAAGAATGGGAGGCAGGGATTGAGGGCCTGGGTCCCAGCTCTTCCCCTCCCTCCCTAGGGAGCCTTTGGCAAGTCCCTGCACCTGTCTGAACCTCAGTTTTCACACCTGGAAAAAGGGAGCTGGTCACCACATCTACCTCGTGTTGTTGAGGAAGATTCAGAGGAGAAAGGATGTAGAAGAACTGTTTGACCCTTTAAAGAGGGCTGAGCTGAAGTCAACCTTTATTCTTGACCACTTAGATATCCAGTGCTGCTGAGCTGGGCCTGAGGGAATCAGGAAGGGCTTCTTGGAGAGGGCTTCCTGAGCTAGGGATTCCAAGGCTGGAAGAAGGCAAAACACACGAAGGGCAGGTGGCTGTGTCTTGCTATCCTAAGGACTAGAGAGGGCTATAGTGACTCCAAAGACTGAGGTCCCCATTTCTCTAAATGCCCCCATTACCTTTTCTGAAGTCTCTGGGTGAGGACTCCACGTTGCCATGGTGACCCCACGGCAGACACCCTCAGCCTGAAGGCTGAGGGAGGTAGGAGGAAGGGGTCATGTCTGAGGTTGCCAGTGGGCACCATCAATCCTGGCACAGCTCTCTCCACCAACTCCACACTCTCTTCCCCAGGAAAGGGGTTCAGCTCTTCTAAAGTATCCCCACTTCCCTCTCTGCTAACAAAAGACTTTCTTCTACACACTACAGCCCCTCTCCAGCCTTCGCCCTACTGAGTTCCCAGGCCTCCCTCCATCTCTCTAGTCAATCCCCTGTTCCCTCTCCTGAAGGTTTGGGGGTGAGAGTCAGAAAGGGGGAGGCTCCAGGTCCAGGCTGTGGGGTGATTCCCAAGCAGCTACCTCCCAGGAGCCAGAGAGACAAGAGGGACATGTACATAAGTGCTCCTCCCCCCAAGAAAATGCCTCTGCTGTTGACTCCTAAATAACAGATGTCTGTCTGCATATTAATGAGATTGGACGAATAATTGGTGAGTTTTTCATTCAGTGTCAGAATGAACCCGGAGGCCTTATGTTCATGCACATAGACACCCACTCACACCCCGGCTCTCCCCTTCCCCCAGAGCACAATGAGACAGACGCAGATGCTGGCAAGCTTGACCCACAGAGGGGAGGAGCAGACAGGAAACTGGGAGGGGGTGTCAGCAGGAGGGATACCTCTGAGGTCTGGGACTGGGTTTGTCTTGATTGCC